>NC_069381.1:48197500-50965000 GCF_027475565.1 Acinonyx jubatus | reverse complement strand
TCTGCTCGTGTTTTTTGTCTGTTTGCTTTTAATTCTTAGGCCAAATCTGAATGATCTTCTCCAGAAAATTAGGACAAGAAAAGGAAATGGTTATTTTAATTCATTGGTTTGGTCTCAGACATTTTTCCTTTTTTATTTTTAACTGTGTATTTTTTTAAATTTTGTGGCGGGGGTGGGGGTGTTCTTTGAATTTTGTGTTACAGCCAGCCTCTCAACCAGAAGCATTCAAGAATACATTACATTGTTAAAGGACTACACCAGAGTGAGAGGGCTGTGATGAAGTGCATATGTCATCATGAGGTGAGTGTTTTACTGAATTTGAAGCCAGAGGTCCAGGTCCAGGCTTGGCCACTTCTTAGCTTTGTAACCTTGGACAAGTCACAAGCTATCTATGTTTCAGTGTCTTCCCTGTGATGGGTATATGTGTCTCACAAAATCTCTGTGAGGACTAGATGAGAAAATGGTAGTATTTACCAGGAGTGTCCAACATGCTGGCTGTTCAAGGCATTGAGAAGCTGTGTAATGGGACCTGGTAATCGTTAACAAATATGAGGAATTATTAGAGTCATAAAAATTAAACAGCATATTCCTATGTGTTTCCCAAATAGCATTGCCAAGCAATATAATAGTAGCTAAAATATATTTAAATCTTATTATGTTCTGGACAGTGTACTCAGCTTTTACATCATTATTTAACCTAATATACAATCTTCTGAGATGGGTGCTATTATTGTTCCATTGTATAGATAAGGAAACAGAGGTTTAAAAGTGGTAAAGTAACTTTCCAAAGAATTTCTTTTTTTTATTAAGTGTTTTTATTTATTTATTTTGGGAGAGAGAGTGCACACATGCATGCAAGTTGGGGAGGGGCAGAGAGAAAGGGAGAGAGAGAATCCCAAGCCAGCTCTACACTATCAGCACTCAGCCTGATGCAGGTTTTGAACTCACGAACTGTAAGATCATGACCTGAGCCAAAATCAAGAGTCAGACATTTAACTGACTTAGCCACCCAGGTGACCCTTCAAAGAATTTCTAGGTGCCAGAAGGCACATTAGAACTCAGGCAGGCCTATTTGACTCTTAATGTATTTAAACTTGGGGCAAATCCTTGTCCCTCCCTGACCCCATTTTGGCAAGAATTTAAAATGTAATGTTTAAATGTTTTAGATATTTGGGGTGTTCTCCTTCTTGGTCCCTGTGTCTCTCCTTTGTTCAATTTTAAACAATAGTCAAGGCCCCATGCTGATGTTACATAAAGCATTAGCATAAGACATTGTTCCAGGTGCTTTCCTTTGCTACATGACCAGCCTCACAACATTCCAGGGAGTCAGTAGTGTTTTCCTTTACAGATAGGGAATGGAGGCACAAGCTGGTGAAGGGACTCGCTCAGGTCCCACTGCCTGTTAGTGATGGAACCAGGACAAGAGAGCAGATCGCTCAACTCCCATGTCAGGTGTTTCCATGTTCCTTCTCATGAGAGGGGTGACGGAATAGTAAGAGCCCAAACGTGTCCAGCTAAATCTTACACATTTAAAAAAAGTATACTTCAAATTTATTGAGCATGAAGCATTTCTAGGGACTTCAGGGGGTTTTCATTTGTTTTAACTTTCTTAATAAAGATATTTTAAACAAATAATACAGCCCATTAATGCTTACCCATACATGCCTAGCACATGCCTAACACATAGTAGGTGCTCAGTATGTGTTCAGTGAAGTAAAAGTTTCAGGGTCTTGGGGCACCTGGGTGGCTCAGTCAGTTGAGCGTCCAACTTCGGCTCAGGTCATGATCTTATCGTACATGAGTTCAAGCCCTGCGTGGGGCTCTGTGCTGACAGCTCCAAGCCTGGAGCCTGGTTCAGATTCTGTGTCTCCCTCTCTCTCTGCCCTTCCCCCCCTCATGCTCTGTCTCTCTCTATATCAAAAATAAATAAACATTAAAAAAGTTTCAGGCTCTCAGAAGACACTGTTACTCTTCATTTGTTCGGGCGGGGAGGGGGGGTGGGCGGGGTGGGAAGAGTACTCAGGATGTTTCCGAATCTATAAAAAAATCTTAAAATGTGATGCAGGTGGAAGAAACACCTACTTTGTATTAACCTAGCCTAGTCCTGGTTTGTTAACCTTAAAGTAACTTCAACTGGGAAAAACAGGCAACAGGAGAGAACATAAAACATACAGGTTTGGAATGGCAAATCCTAGCAAAAATGGGGCCCCTGCTCCTATCTTCCATCGCTTCACCATGGCAGGCATTGCTAATAGATCATGGCACAATTTCCTGCTGATCCTGGACAGAACCTCAGGTCCTCAAACACTGCTCCAGGCAACTACTGCTAATCTATCAGAATTGACATTCACACTGAAATCTATTTGTCATCCCTGATAGACTTAAAGCCTTTTTCTCTGCAGCCTAAAGGGACCAGAGAACCAGCTCAAGCTGTTTGTTCATCTCTTTGACTTGGCCTCTTACGAGGATAGGAGGGGCATAATCTACAATGCTCTTTTGGGGGACCATTCTGATTTTGTTTAAACTTTATTAAGAAGCTGTTGGCCTGAATTGTAGAATCTCTGAATGGGTTACAACGTAAGGGTATGAAATCTTTTTGCTACCTTTACAAATAAGCTAAATTCCTATTGGTCCAGAATTATTGGGCATGACCCTGCCTATGGAAAGGATTGAAAGAAAATAACTTCTAGAGATCATCTCTGGTCCTAACACTGAATTTTCTCCTCAGCCAGAATCTCTGAAACGAATGTATGTCTGTTCAAAGGTTCAAAGAAACCTCTAGCTCAAAAATGTTGCGACAGAAATTGGAAAAATTCTTTCATCTACAATTAAGGAATGTCATGTGTATTTAAAAATATTTTCTAAAATATATATTTGTAGCATATTAGAAATTTTCAAACAGAACCTTTTTAGTAACCATAAACTGTATAACCTTTGATATGATCCCACACTTAAAGCCCTTAGAAAATACCATAATACAGTTTACCCCTAGAACTTATCAGCTGATTAAAATTAAATCAAGGAGCGCCTGGGTGGCTCAGTCAATTAAGCGTCCAACTTTGGCTCAGGTTGTGATCTCGTGGTTTGTGAGTTTGAACCCCGCGTCAGGCTTTGTGCTGACAGCTCAGAGCCTGGAGCCTGCTTCAGATTCTGTGCCTCTCCATCTCTCGGCCCTTCCGCTGCTCATGCTCTGTGTCTCTCTGTCTCTCAATAATAAATAAATGTTAAAAAATTTTTTTAAAAACTAAATTAAATCAAAATCATATTCTAAAGAAAGTTAAAAGGACAGTAAAATCATATGATAGTTAAACCCTGTCTTGATTTCATGCAGTGTTGATTTTAAATACAATCATTCATGATTCTGAATTCATCAGAATTTCCTGAGCAGGTGTATACATAACAAAAGATGTTTTAATTAAAGCTATTGGCCAAAAAATGAACAAATCAGGAGACTATAGATGCTGGAGAGGATGTGGAGAAACGGGAACCCTCTTGCACTGTTGGTGGGAATGCAAATTGCTGCAGCCACTCTGGAAAACAGTGTGGAGGTTCCTCAAAAAATTAAAAATAGACCTACCCTATGACCCAGCAATAGCACTGCTAGGAATTTACCCAAGGGATACAGGAGTACTGATGCATAGGGGCACTTGTACCCCAATGTTTATAGCAGCACTCTCAACAATAGCCAAATTATGGAAAGAGCCTAAATGTCCAGCAACTGATGAATGGATAAAGAAATTGTGGTTTATATACACAATGGAGTACTACGTGGCAATGAGAAAGAATGAAATATGGCCCTTTGTAGCAACATGGATGGAACTGGAGAGTGTGATGCTAAGTGAAATAAGCCATACAGAGAAAGACAGATATCATATGGTTTCACTCTTACGTGGATCCTGAGAAACTTAACAGAAACCCATGGGGGAGGGGAAGGAAAAAAAAAAAGAGGTTAGAGTGGAAGAGAGCCAAAGCATAAGAGACTCTTAAAAACTGAGAACAAACTGAGGGTTGATGGGGATGGGAGGGAGGGGAGGGTGGGTGATGGGTATTGAGGAGGGCACCTTTTGGGATGAGCACTGGGTGTTGTATCGAAACCAATTTGACAATAAACTTCATATATTGAAAATAAATAAATAAATAAATAAATAAATAAATAAATAAATAAATAAATAAAACTATTGGCCAATATAAGCAGAGCTCTACGCTAAAAGCTTGACTTGGAATGGTAGCAAATTAACATAAGATGCCATCTAATAAGAGGAAAAGCATCCTAGAGGTTGTTGTCCAAAAGAGGGGCCTGAAGAATTTAACTGATCCATATCAATTAGTACAGGATGTCACTGTTACTCCATTTATGGTGACTGCCACCTTATGCAGTTCCAATATTGAAACCAAGTGAGAAAGATGTACTCCTGTGGTAGATCTTAATCTATGGCAGAAAACCTTCATCAGAGGGGGAAAAAAGGAAGTAACGGCTGTTTTGTTTTTTAAATACCATACCCATATCTCATAAACTCCCTCAAATGTTAATAATCTCTGTGAACCCCAAGAAAGAAAAAAATTATACTTAGAAATAAGTTATAGTGGGCATAAATCGAAAGTTTATGAGGCCAAATATGTATCAGTAATATGTTCCATTTTTGAATGTTTACTTTGTGCCAGGAACTTTTCTAAGCAATTTTTACATATTAATCCACATTACAATCCTGTGAGGTCAGTGCCCCATTTTACAGAGAAAGCAGCGTAGGCCCAAAGAGATCACAGCTTGCCCAAAGAAAGTAAGTGGCAGAGTAGGGATTTGAAGTTCATAGTCTTCTTCATCATGTTGTATCTCTTAATATATTTACAGATTTTTATTTTGTTCTGTTTGGGAAAGGAAAATGATTGGAACCATGATTTCTTCCTCTGCCTTTAAGTTGGGACGGAAGGAAATTTTCCATAGTAGTCATATAAACAGACTAAACAATTGGATAATACTGGTTTTCACAGATTTAAATCAAATATGGGACTAAGCCATCCAAATGTCAGTTTGGAGACTGCATATATAGCATCTAGTTTTAAAAGAAATTGATTACATTTTTTGATGTCTGAAGTGAGGCATGCTAGCAGTGCAGGTGATGAGAAGCCTTACACAATTATTTTGAGGTTGGCACAAAAAATGTACAGTCCTATTATAGGAAAAAACACATAAAAAACAAATGATGTTGAAAACCTAGGAGGTCAAGTGCAAGGATCTGATTGTTACCACTTGTATGTTTGCAGAATCATTCTCCTTAGATATCTTTACATTGCATTGTTGCTCTTTTATCTAACTTGTACCTGCTGGAATTTTTTTTGGTTGTTGTTGTTGTTTGTTTTTTGTTTTTGCCAAAAACCAATGCATTGACATTTGACTAAATGTGGCACTGTGAAGTTTTTCTAATGAAAATTCTCATGTGCGTGCGCGCGCGCGCGCACACACACACACATACACACACACACACACACACACACACCCCAGACAGGTATGGATCTCTACCATGAGAATTACCTGTTTATGTGGTTGGTTTACATATTATTAAACCACCCATCTGATCTCTAATGGCAGCCCTGCTGACACTGTCTGACCCAGTTTGACAATCTGGATAGAAATTGTAGGGTTGGCTGTTCAATGGCTGTGACTTTTAACAGCACTGCTTTTGGGCCTCAAATCAATTCTCTCTGTTTACAGACCATTTCACAGCCCTTTACCTGCAACATCACTTGTGTCAGTCCCATAAATACTTTGGTGTATATAATGCTTGAATTAGCATAATGGTTTAGGCCCTAAGCTCTTAGCCCAAAGAAGGACACGTCAACATGTTCTCTTCACTTAAGCAATTAAGAGCCATTATGCTGCTTCAGTGGAAATATCATCAAGGTTAAAGACAATCCCAAACAGCCCTCTCACCTTTTTATTCTAAGTCTAATAAATGAGGCATAGAAATTGAAATGTTAGTAAACAGTCCTACTTGCAAGCTCTTTTTGGATCATGCTTAATCAGACCCCCATTCACCAGACGTTTGTAACATTCAGAAATGTGTACATTGAATTGTTCATATAATGCAAGAAAATAGAGCTTGCTGATTTAATTTCAATGTAATAGCGAGTGCTAATTAATTTTTGCCAGATAAAAAAATTGTAGCATCTAATTATATAAAAAATATTTCTATGCCTTTATTATTCAATATGACAAAAGTTAGGTATAGATATAGATTTTTTTTTTTTTTAAGTAGGCTCCATGTCCAGCATGGAGCCCAATGCGGGGCTTGAACTCACAACCCTGAGATCAAAACCTGAGCTGAGATCAAGTCAGACGCTTAACCAACTGAGCTACCCAGGCATCCCAAAAGTTTTATTTATAAAGATGATGATGTTGCTGTGACTTTTAAACAAAGGGATATTTCAGAGGTCTTCTATATTTTTTCTTTTTGGATATTTTTAAAATTTGCATTATTGATGTATAATTTTCATATAATTCAATTTTAAGTATACATTTTGATGAGTTTTGGCAAATGTATATAGTTGTGTAATTACTATTATAATCAAGATACAGAATATTTCCATAACATGGAAAAGTTCCCTTGTACCCCTTTACAGTTAATCCTCTCCCCCACTCCTAACAACCAATGGTCTACTTTTGATCACTAGTTTTGCCTTTTCTAGAATTTCATATAAATAGAATTAGACGGTATCTAGTCTTCTGTGTTTGGCTTCCCATATTTCTCTATTTCTTTTTCTCTCTGTATTAGCAGTGAGAAGTTATTGTGGGAACCATAATTTCTGTGGAATCCTGGCTCCACCTCTTCTGGCTCAGTGACCTTAAGCAAGTTATTTAAATTCTATGGGCCATAGTTTGCTTTTCTATAAGAGTGGAGATAATACCTCCATGGTAGGGGGTGTAAATAAATCTATGCATATACTTAAGTAAGGCATCTAGAAAGTGCTTGGTAAGTGTTGGTTTCTTAGATTAGTCCTGCTGTTTCTAGCACTGAACAACTTTAACAGCCGCTCACTACAGGTCTTGCTATGACAAAGTCCAGTGATTGCAAAAAGGCACAAAGGAACTTTTTCAGGTTTGGGAAATATCTGTATCTTGACTGTAATGGTAATTATACAGTTATAAACATTTGTCAAAATTCATCAAACTGCACATTTGAATTGAATTTTATTATATGTAAATTATATGGCAATAAATTTTTTTTTACATCTAAAAATAATAAATAAATATGGAAAGACCTTGGAAATGCCTCTTGGTCTAAAAGTCACATGTGATGAGAGATACTTGACTCAGTGCTTCATCAGTCGAGCTTGCTGCTTTGGTCAAATAGGGAAGTATTCAAAGCCTTTCCTAACAGCAGTGCATTTAGTACCAGCAGCAAAAGCCCTGCAAGCAGCAAATGTCTTTACAAACCACTGCTCTTGTGTTGACTTTTTAAGTTTAAGAAAAAGCAGTTGTGCAATGAGAGAATAAAAGTAGTATGAGAGAAAGACTGTGTGTGTGTGTGTGTGTGTTTGTGTGTGTAAGAAAATGCAATTAAGTGGGGCGCCTGGGTGGCGCAGTCGGTTAAGCGTCCGACTTCAGCCAGGTCATGATCTCGCGGTCCGTGGGTTCGAGTCCCGCGTCAGGCTCTGGGCTGATGGCTCAGAGCCTGGAGCCTGTTTCCGATTCTGTGTCTCCCTCTCTCTCTGCCCCTCCCCCGTTCATGCTCTGTCTCTCTCTGTCCCAAAAATAAATAAAAGTTGAAAAAAAAAATTAAAAAAAAAAAAAGAAAATGCAATTAAGTGACATTGTGTTGGCCATCTTGAACTAACAGCTTCAAAATGTCATAAACAGCCTGTTGGATATAGAAAACGTACAAGAAAATTGCAACTTAAAAAGAGTTCATTGAGGGGCGCCTGGGTGGCGCAGTCGGTTAAGTGTCCGACTTTAGCCAGGTCACGATCTCGCGGTCCGTGAGTTCGAGCCCCGCGTCAGGCTCTGGGCTGATGGCTCAGAGCCTGGAGCCTGTTTCCGATTCTGTGTCTCCCTCTCTCTCTGCCCCTCCCCCGTTCATGCTCTGTCTCTCTCTGTCCCAAAAATAAATAAACATTGAAAAAAAAAATTTTTTAAAAAGTTCATTGAAATGTCACTTTCTTCGGGGCATTTTCTTTAACTCCCACCAATGCCCTCATCCCCATTCTAAGTTAGATGCCACTTATCCCTGTTCTGATATTACTCTGTCCCTACCTCTACCACATGAATTATCACACTGCATTTTAATTATTGGTTTATGTGTCTGTCCCCCCTTCACAAGACTGTGCAGTCCTTAAAGATAACTACTTTGTTTTTGGTATCTTTGTATTCCCAGCACCCTGAACAGTTCCTAGTAGGGGCTCAATAAATGTTTGATGAATAAATGAAGTCTTAATCACATTACCTCCATTTATAACATTACAAAACATTTACCCCAGGCTTTCTTTTAATGGTGATTTGGGTCCAATGTATAGGGGGATCTGAAGCAATAGGGGAGCCACTAAAAGGCATGAAAAGCCAAGAAGATAAGAAATTTAATGTGAGGAGAGGGAATAGTTAAGAGAACCATCCTTTTTAGTCCTTCACTTCCAGAATCCCTGTTTTGGGCAAACAGTGTATCTTAGGAGTTCTGAGTTAGATTCCAGCCCTCCCAAACTGTGTGACCTTGGACTAGTTACTAAACCTTCCTGTGCTTCAGTTCACCTGTGACTTTGCTTCTCATCTATAAAATAGGGAAAATAATAATGATATCTCCTTCATAGGGTTTCTCTGGGATTAAATGATACAATGCATATAAAAAAGCACTCATCACCGTGAATGGCACACCGTGAATACTCACAAAATGTTAATTCTCTAGCATGTTTCGAGAGTACAGACTCTAGCGTCAAACAGATTTGAATTTCAACTCATTCCAGTTCAGCCACCCAGTCTGTGTGAACCCAGACAGATTACTTACAACCTTAGATTCACTAAGTGGGAAACGAGGATAACAGTATCTCTTCATGGGGTTGTTCTGAGGATTAAATGAGATCAAGAGCTTAGCATCATGACTGGCACGTGATAAATGCTCCATAAAGGTTAGTTGTTATCCTAGCCTGATAAGGTCTAGCTCTGCTGTTACCAATATAAGCTTTGTTCCTCAGCAAGAAGCCTTTACTTCAATCAAGTATATTCCCTCTCTCATTTATATTTGCCATGCTCATTCCTTTTTCATTACTTTGTTTGTGCTATAGCTACTGTAGGCCAGTGTGGAAAAAAGAACAAAGGTTTTAAGGTGAAATGATCTAGTTTCTAAATCTGGCTTTGCTAATCTCCTACCTGTGGCCATGTCACCCTGCTTCCCTGAATCTGTTCTCACCTGTAACATGGAGGTGATAATCTTCACTTCATTAGCTTTTTGTGAGGATTAAATGAGATCATATGTAGTAAGGTGTCTAATGTATCATAGGTGTTCTGTTGAATACATTTTATTTCCCAATCCACTGTGTTCTTCTAGTCAGGCACACTTGCCCTCTTCTTTCCACATATCCAAATATCCACCTTTCAAGACATACCTAAAAATCTCACCTCATTCTGGAAGCTGTCTCATGCTGACTCACCTTGATCCCACAAATGTATTATATACTGTTCTCATTTTGCTGATTCTGTAATTAGTCTTGTCTCTCAAACTGGCCCAATTAATCTTAACCTCTTTTGAGTCATGGACCCCTCCGATAACCAGATATTTCTTTGATTCTTCTCAAAGATATTCCTGCATACATGAAATTTTGCAAATATTTTTGAGACTCGAATATCCCCTGAAACCTCTGAGTATATGATCATCTCCCTCTGTGACTGCGTGATACTCCTTGTGTCTGCTGGGGCTGAGGATGCAGAGGTGTTAGTTAAGTCTTAGTGACAGACTGATTAACCTTCTGCCTCAGAAGACAGATAGTGGTAGCACCTACCCAGAAAGGGGCAAGGTGCTGGACAGGGCAGAAAGTGAGGAACCAGGGCAGCATCTCAGTCTTTAATTTTTCCAAGGCAGAGCAACTTGAAGCTTCATTCTGGTATCTAAGGATGACACACAAATATTGAAGTAATACATAGAAGTATGGAAAGGTAGCCATGAATATATTCCATTCCTGCACCATGGGTGTGTCCAGTCCACAGAAGCCAGAAGAGTGTTTCTCTCCTCTTACCTTCAACCGCAGATCATAGCTCTCCCTGGGCTTTGCAGCCTCTCATGCCACCCATAAGGGCTGGTTACTTTCTTTGATTATTTTGTTGTTATTTTTTGTTTTTTTACTTAGTGGCCTTGGGTTTACAATAAAACAGTTCACGTTTGTCTCACGCAAAATGCTTTGATTTTGGATTTTGTTCTGTTACCCACAATCTAACAAGAGAGGTGCCACATCTGGAATAGAAGCAGAAAGAGCACCAACCTGAATTCTAGCCTTGGCCCTGGGGATCTGGCTGTGTGAACTGGGGTAAATCACCTGTCTTTGTGGTCTCAGTCCATTCTTCATACAATGTGATGATCTCTCCCAGCCATAACCCTCCATGGTTCTGAGACATTGTAATGACTCATGGTTGGATGGAGGATTTTCTAAAAGTCTCACTGTCCCACAGAGTAAATGCATGGTGAATGGCCAAGAGGGATGGGTTTTAATAGTTCAATTACTAAATTAAATGAGAGTTACCGTATTTACCATATGAAGTTTTACCATCCTACAACACATACTCAACACTAGACAACAACAAATACAAATAAGTTTTATTTCTTTGTTGATTCAAAAGCTTTATGGATCTCATATCCACTGTTCAAAGCTACAAGAGAAAAAATATAA
This sequence comes from Acinonyx jubatus, assembly GCF_027475565.1. Classification (NCBI taxonomy): domain Eukaryota; kingdom Metazoa; phylum Chordata; class Mammalia; order Carnivora; family Felidae; genus Acinonyx; species Acinonyx jubatus. The sequence continues at coordinate 50,954,137 of NC_069381.1, read as the reverse complement.
TTTTTCATACTTTCGGGTTGTTGTGATTTGAAAAGGTGGGTGGGAGTAGCAGGTTTAACCAAAGTGAAATTATATCTTTAGATCATTTACTATATCTCTTCCTATAGCACCTGTATAACATTCCTAACAAAAAAGTAAATTGCATAATAAAGACTGTTCTTTGGGCAGAAAATTACCACTGAAACATCTTAACATTTTGATATTCTAGTAACAATATCAGCTTATAACAAAAACTGGGAAGCATGTGAATAGCCATTTTCTAATTTTATTCTGCCTTCTCGGACTATGCAAGAGGAAAAAAGATGATAGATAGCCAGAGAGATTTTCTTGACATCATGCTTAACTGAAATTTCAAAATAAATCAGTTGGGCTCATTTTTAAAGACCTACAACTAAATTATCATTGGATCGTTTTGTTCTGCTCCCAACTGGGTTTCCGAGAGACTTGTGGTGAGATACAACAAGATCTGAAAATGGGCCACAGTGCGCAAACATTGCAGTTTGGTTTGATTTAGTCTAACTCTTGTGTAATAACTTTCTTTGAAGTGTGGGTTGAGGAGCAGGTTACAAGCCCGAGGCCACAAGCTCATCTTGTTCTTGTTACAACTCAGATGCCCTGCAGTCCCCGCACTATATATCAGAGACTTGGCCCTGGAGTCCCTGGCTGATCAAGAGTGGAGCCTTCGTTCCCAGCACAGCAAAGTGACTGAGCCACAAACAACAACATGGTTGTGTTTGCTTGGGAAACCCATTTGATAAAAAGACACAGGTGAGTCTTTGAGGAGCCTGTGAGCCTGAGGAAGCCCAACTTTGCTCTCAAAGGTAAGGAACAAGGTTTAAAAAAAAAATCATGCCTGATGAGAGGTCCCTGACCTAGGGAGAGGCAGGGCCATTTTCAGATTGCTGGCCAGCCCCTCGCCTTCTCCAGGTTTGGGATTGCTACTTCTCTGCAGATCCTCTGACCCAAGCAAATCTCAAGGCAAGTCTGTGACTCCTCTCTGGTCTGATTTTTCATTAGCAAAATGAGGGGGTTGGACCAAATGATCTCTTCGGCCTCATCCTACTCTAAAATTGGGCGATTCTGACCCTGTGACAGTCTTGTAGCCCCCAAGGGACTAACTTTATTCCTTTCACGGGTCACATATTTTCCAGCAGCCTGAATTAGACTCTTATAGATGAATTGGACAGTGGATGATTCTAGTAAATAATACTTGCACTGTTTGTTAGAACCTGTGAAATTATTTTACATACAGTAGTTCATTGGATCCCTAAAAAAAATTAAGGTATAAAGGTATTATTCTCATTTTATGGGGGGGGGAAGCTATGCTGAGAGGTTAAGTCATAACTGCTAGGGTGACTAGACCAGATCTGAAAAGAAAAAACTCCAAATGTGAGTTTCTTAAGCTGGATGAGGCACACATCCTTAGTAAAAGAGATGTGGCGAGTATTATAGATTGGGAACCATGAGCATTCTGGGAACCTGCCTCAGAATTCAGGCACATTACAATCACCTATGTAAATTCTGTTTGAGTGAAGAGGCAATACTCCAAAAACAGGACGTAGAGCTAAAACGGATTTTTGTTTCCAGGACAAAGACTCTTAGCCAAGGGTAGAGGACAAGGGATATTCTTCAACTCCTCATGTGCTCTAAAAGGAGAGAATGTGGGGGGGGCGGGGGTAGAATTCACCTTGGGTAGCTAGCGGAAGGTCACCAGTTCAAGCCAGGGACACTGGTGGGAAGTGAAGATTTGGAGTGTTCTACTCTGGGCACTGAATACTGACTATACAGCAAACTCTCGACAGAGCCTATGACTGTTGCTTACAACTTACATTGTCTTTTGTCCCAGCCTTGAAGGAATCCTGTAAAGAGTTAGAGAGTCTGTAAAAACCTAAAGATAGAGTGAGAGAAATAGGGTCTGCACCACAAGGGGTATTCATACACTCACACATACGCACGTGCGCACACACACACACACACACACGCAGAGAGAGAGAGAGAGAGAGAGAGAGAGAGAGAAGGTAAGATTTCCTCTGTGGTGTGTAATTAAAGAACTGCAATGCTTGGGGCTGGAGGGCTTCCCCTTCTGAGTGCAGAGCCTGTTAGAACACAAGAAGTACTAGGTGGACAAGAAGTAAAATGAATGATAACATCAGCAACAGTATGGGAGTGAGCAGTGAACAGAGGAGTGACAAACCCCAAAGACATCTGAGTCAGCCGGCATCACCAGGGGTGACAGCAGGAGAGTAGCAGTAACAACAGAGGCTAAGGGGCGGCAGAGTGTGGGGGCCATGTCAGCTGCTGCAGCAAAATGGTCAGAGTTCCTGAGCTCCTCTATGATTAGGAGATCAAGACAGGAAAAGAATATAAACAGATAAAGTTGAGGAGGGGATGCAATTAAAGGTAAACCTCAAGGAAATCAAATTTGCAGATGACACAAAACTGAAAGCACAGTTAATATGATCATTTTGAGTCTTGGATCAGTTAACTTTTATCACAGACAAACTCTGGGTCTATGAACCCAAGAAGGTGAAAATTAACAGGAATATATATGAAGTCCTGCACATAGATTCTTTTTTTAAATATAATTTATTGTCAAGTTGTCTAACATACAGTGTATAGAGTGTGCTCTTGGTTTTGGGGGTAGATTCCCGTGATTCATTGCTTACATACAATACCCAGTGTTCACCCCAACAAGTGCCCTCCTCAATGCCCATCATCCATTTTCCCCTCTCCCCCACCCACCCCCATCAGCCCTCAGTTTGTTCTCTGTATTTAAGTCTTTCATGGTTTGCCTCCCTCTGTGTTTGAAACTGTTTTTCCCTTTCCCTTCTCCCATGGTCTTCTGTTAAGTTTCTCAAGTTCCACATATGAGTGAAAACATACATCTGTCTTTCTCTGACTGATTTATTTTACTTAGCATAATACCCTCCAGCTTCATCCACATTGTTGCAAATGGCAGGATTTCTTTCTTCCTCATTGCCAAGTAGTATTCCATTGTATATATAAACCACATGTTCTTTATCCATTCGTCATCTTTGGTTATTATTGAAAGCACCTGCATATATATTTTAAAAATGAACTGAACTGGACAGGATTGACAGAGTAAGATGTGATAAGAAAGGTTTAGTTTGGGGGGCTTCGGTGACAAGAACTCAGCAGGCGCCAATGATTTGACTGCTACAAAAAACTAAGAACCTCACTCAGGCTACACTGATGAAAACACATGTCCAGACCACTGGCATTTGTGGCCAAACCACATGTGCAGTATTATGTTAGGTTTTTGGTGTTGCCTCCTAAGAGGAGTAATGATACTTCATGCTTGTCCACAGAAGCATAACCAAGATGGTAGGGGGTACAGACATCGAGTCCCATAAGGGGCAGCTGGAACTGAGGAAACTTGGGGGATCCAAAAATTATCTTTAATTCCCGAGTAAGACATCTTTTTGAAAAAGAATCACACTTGTGTAGCCTTATGGGATATCACCAGAACCAAAGTATAGAAGGCCAATTTTGGCTCAGTGAAGAGTAGAGCTTTCTAATAGAGCTGTTCAAAGGTAGAAAGGGCTGCTTTTGAGAGTGACAAAATCCCCAGACTGGAAGGGGATGCATGATCTGTCTGGGAGCATCCATACAGAAATGGTTCCTGCATTAGGTAGAAGCCTGGACAAAGTGACCTCTGAGACCCCCTCCAACTCTTAGAGACCAGGTTGGAGATTTTTGCCTTAGAAATCAACCATTTAATTCTGGAGGTTAAACCCCAAGGGGACCTTACTTTATCATAGGCCTGTGGGGTATGGAATCCTACCATAGCTTCTGTTCTCAGAATACCTTCTCAGCAAATGATGAGGCTCCAACTCATTTAGAATCTGGGAACAGGAAATGTACTTTTATGAAGCAAATTGGTATTTGCCTACATCATGCCCCCTAAATGTAATCAATCAAATTAGTTTTGTCTAAGTCTTAAGAATATTTCAAAAGCCCTTTCTTCTTCCACATCTCCAGTAACCCTGCCTTCATTCAGGCCATCATCATCTTATCCCCAGACTTTTTCAATAGCCTCCTAAGTAAATGCCTTACCTCTACTCTATCTTCTTCAGTACACCATCTATAGAGCAGGCAGAATAGTTTTTAGAGCCATGCTTCTGTTTTGAATAGCTCCCCACTGACCATGTGGGATAGTACCAACTCTTAATGTTGCTTGGAAAGCCATGCAGCCTCATGTTCTGTGACTTCCCACACATACTACCACCCCCTACTCTCACAACACTTGGTGTTTCAGGAATGCCACACTATTGTAGTTTTCTGCATACACTATTTGTTGCACATCTCTGTGCCTTTGCGTATGCTGCACCCTCCGTCTGAAATGTCTCTGCCTCTCCAGCTCCCACCTTACTTATCAAAGTAACTCCCCATTTATTCTTTTTCGTACATAAAAGCTTTGCATGCATATAACTTTTATGAAGCCTTCTTTTAACCTCTTCCCGTCTCACACGATCTCCCAAAGTTAATCATTCCTTCCTATTTGCTACGTCTCTACCTTTGTACGTGGTTCTGTTACAACATTTACTACATTGTACTGAAATGCAATTATTTACATGTCTGTCTTCTCCATTGTTCTTGGGCTTCTGAAAGGCAGAACCAAGTAATATTCATCTACAAATCTGTAGTACTTAGCACACTGTTTAGTACATAGTAGATCTCTGTATTCATTGAACTGACGTGAGAAAGGTATCTTCATGAACGTATCTATCATTTGCTATGATACTGAACTTCATATTATAGTACAACATGAATACCAAGTTCTAGAGTGAAAAACAAAGTTAAACTTTTAAAATGGACTAGTAATATTAAATTAAAAAGACCCAAGGCTAACAAAGACTTAGAATGGAAGAAGGGAAAATTTTAATCTGTAAGTTTCTCCCACCTTTGTTGCTATTGTTCTGTTTAATTGAGGAGCTGGTCCCAAAAGACCTTGGGTTTCTGGTCTTGGCATTCTGAAGGAGAGATTCTCAATTCAGAAACGGAACCATTCATTTTATTCAACAAACATTTACTGAGGGTGTACAAAGTATGGTGCTAAGCATTGCAGTAATCCAGAAGGGATATTTTGAAGCTGAAGTGAAATAATAAAGGAGTTTAACTTTATAGATTTAGATGGTTATTAATATGCATAGGGAGACTCTTTGCTTAGACTTATTCTATATGCACAATGACAACTTTATAATTGGAATAAAATAATAGTTTATATTTACTGAGTTGTCATTATGTGGTAAAAGCTACTGTAAGCACTTCATTCACTCATTCAGCAGATATTTATTGAGGTCTAATATATTATGGGCACTGTTCTAGGTGCTAGGAATCCAACAGGAAACCAAACATGCAAAAACCCCTGCTCTCTAGGAATTTACATTCTGTAGGGGAAGACACAGCAAACAAACAAAACATACAGAATGACAGGTGGTGATAAATTCTATGGAGAAATGTAAAACAGAATGGAAATAGGAAGAGCTGGATGTGAGGGGTATGGAAGGTGGGGTAGCACTTTTCAATGAGGTTATCAGAGAAGACATCAGTGAGCAGGTGATATGTAAGCAAATACTTGAAAGAGGCTAGGAAGCAAGCAGGGAGCAAAGCAAGTACAGAGACCTAAGGCAAGAGCCTGCCTGGCACGTTTGTGGAATAAGAGGCCAGTGTGGCTGAGGAAGAGTGAGCGGTGGGCACAGGTGGAGATGAGGTCAGCAGGGTAACCAGGGACCAGAAGACAAAGGGCCTGTGAACCATTATGAGGACTTTGGTTTCTACACTAAGTGGTGTGGGACACCATTTGAGGGTTGTGACAGATTGTTAACAGATCTCTCTGTTCGGTATGTTGAGAGTGGACCATAGGAGGTCAAGGACTGAAGTACAGAACTGTTCCAATAATCCAAGTGGGAAATGACAGAGGCTTGGAACAGGATGGTAGTGATTGGGTACTGAGAGATTATATTTAACATATATATTTCAAGATCATATATTTAAGTAAAGATGGCAGGATTTGTTGATGGAATTGATGCAAGGCAAGAGGGAGAGCGAGAGAGGGGTCAAGGATGACTTGAAGATTTTTGGCCTGAGTAACTCAATAGTAGAATTGCTATTTATTGAGACAGAAAACTGTGGAAGGAAGAGGCAGCTTTTGGGGGTGGGCGTAGGGAGGAGAGATCAGGAGTTTAACTTTGTGTTAAATATGAGATGCCTACTAGATAACGAACTAGAGATGTAAAACAGTTAAGGGGGGATTCAAGCTGGAGTTATAAACTGCAGAGTTGCCACCATATAGATATTTATGAAGTTGTGAACCTGGAGGAAATCATAAAGGAGTATAAACACTGAAGAGAAGAGAAAAAGACTAAGGACTAAGCTTTAGGGCATTCCAGCATTTACAGATTAGAGAGATGAGGAGAACTTTAGGAGGAGCAGTGAAGGGGGAGAAAAGCCAGGACAGCAAAGAATCTTGTAAGCCAGAAGAAGAGAGTGTCAAGGAAGAGAAGGTGATGAACTGTGCTGAATTGTGCGATGGGCCAAATAAAAAGAAAACTAAGAATTGATCATTGCATTTAACAACATGGACACAAGAGAAGTAGGTGGACACCAACTCTGTTGATTCATTTAGGACTCTCAACAAGTCTCTATGATAGAGATTGCTGTTATTCTTCAGAGATGGAAACTGAGGCACAGGAACATTTAGTAACTTGCACAAGGTCGCACAGCAAGAGAGTGGCAGAGTTGGCATTGGAACCTAGGCAGCGTGGTTCTGGAGCACACCCTGCCTGGGTAAATAGGGAAAATAGGAGAGAGACATTTTATGGGAAGTTGACTACATGGCAAAGAAAACACCCTAGAATGTTACTTCTACTATTTCTGATCCTACTCCTTGACTTAATCTGCTATAGATCTTTTTGTTCCAAGTCAGGAAAAAGGCATTGATTGGCTTTAAAAGCCCATCTTTATGGAGAATTTATGGGTGCTTAATTAATAACCATGACTAGCCTAGTTAGCTCAATTGCTTAGATCACAGTGATTGATACCAAGGGCTGAAAATGCATTCCTTGACATGAACCAGTCAGTTTTACAAGAACAACTATGTTTTGTGGACATAGGCTAAATTTTTTGCCTTGGACAAATATCTTGTATACAGGTTCAGTGTGACAGTTCATCTCCTGAAAAAATAATTATAGTATGTGTTCTGTTGCCAGGGTATTAGTAGTACCTCTTTCCTGTTCAGAGGACACGTTATTTTCGTTTTTAGTGCTGAAGAGAGGGATAATTTACTGTGCCTGCATCTTCACAAGATGATAGCATCCTCAACAGCTCAGATCTGTAAACTAACGTCTATATTTTGGAGAGTAAATAGCTACTCTTTATAAAAATGGGATAGACTACATTCTGGAACCAATCAGATGGAGGCCAAACCTGAGTAAAGCATTAGCAAGGATCAGAGCCCACCATTCAGGGATATCTTTGAATACATCTGGAGAAAAGAAATTTTAGCTGAGTGTTTTATATAATTTTAAAAATCAACTCTGCCTTTTCAGGGAGCATTACCTAGTTAGTAATCTACACAAGGCTTTGGGCAGTTGATACTGGTTGATAAAAATCTCCCAAGTATCAATTGCGACTTAAACTTCCAAGAACTAAGAGCGCCTGGGTAGCTCAGTTGGTTGGACGTCCACCTTCGGCCCAGTTCATGATCCTGCACTTCGTGGATTCGAGCCCCGCGTTGGGCTCTGGGCTGACAGCTCAGAGCCTGGAGCCTGCTTCAGATTCTGTGTCTCCCTCTCTCTCTGCCCCTCCCCTGGTTGCACTCTATCTCTCTGTCTCCCAAAAATAAATAAATATTTAAAAAATGTTTTAAACTTCCAAGAACTCACCCAGTAAATTTTCTCCTCAGGTAATCATGTCCTGGCATCTGCCCTGTTTTTTAGATCTAGTGACCAAACTCGGTTCTACCCACATTGATTTACTGTATCTATATTTTTGGAGGTTATGAGAAATTTATAATAAACTCTATGTTTGATGTTATTGTGGGTGGTCACTTTTAACTTTCATTCTACGTGTTGACCCACTAACTTGGATACGGTGTTTTGATCACTTGACAGTCTTTGCCAAGCCCGGTTACATCTGAGAGTATTGCTGATCAGTACTCTGAAAACACCTTGCAAATACATAATTAGAAAGTATCTGTAGCTCTCTCTTTTCATCTCCCTTAAATCCCAAATGTCCTCACAATTCCCACAGTAGAAATAACTATTTGTTTATTTTTGTTGTAATCAGAGTACAAGACTTCTTCCCATTCATGGGCCACACCACTGTGGTACTGTTCCATGCTCCCTTCATTCCAGGTCATATTCAAGGCTTGCCTCAGTGTTGTCACCTATGATAAATGCTAACTAGCAACAGATAAAAATGTGAATCCAGGCATTAGAGATGCAATGTAGACACAGAATTAAGAAGCTTTAGTGAAAGATTCTTTCAAGATCTGGCTATCAACCCATAGCCAAGTCAGGTTCAGTCAAGGTCACATCCACATTCGCCTCCTGCTCTACATAGATACATGCACCACAGTGCCACTTTGCCCTGCCAAAATAGCTCTTGCTGGGTAATTCTCCTAATGGTCCCACCAGGCCAAGCATCTGATTATCAGGGAAACAAAAACAAAAACAAACTAACAAAAACCATCACTGCAAAGTGTATATTCAGTTTTTCTTTATTTCTTTTTAACCAGCATGAGTGATGGTAGGAGGAAACAAAAAGCAAAAAACACAGCCCTAATGACATAGCAACAGCTTAGTGTTTTCAGATGGATCCATGGCTGGTTCCTATAAACTGAAAAGAACATTCAACCAACAGATGAAGGACTCTAGTCAGAAGATTTTGAGCATAATATAAGACTAAGTTCCCCACTCGCTGGACTCTTTTTTTAGGCAGAAAGGCTTAGAACAGCTTATGGGACATATCAAAATGATGCCTTATAAGCATTTTGCCTCTTTTTAAATCACACATAGCCCTATAATATAAAGAGCAAACAGGCTGGGTGGTTTTAAGTCTGTCCACAATTGGCAGGAAATACGCGTTTAGCTGTATCTACCACCACCGAGGTTGGTATCCCCACAAACCTCCCTAGCAGTACATGGATGGAAGTGTGGATTCTTTTTGCAGCAGAGAAGCTTATGCATAATCCTATTACTATCCTAGGCACCTATTAAATATGATTGAAACAACGCCCATTGGAAGTCTTAAAACCTTAACCACCAGTTTTACTTCTAAAATAAAGTAAACTGCCAAAAGTTCTGATAAAAGTGACAATTTATATTTTTAAGTAGTACAACTGGAATTTTCCTATAGCTGTAGACAAAGGAATTCTTACTCAGATAAGTAGAAGAGCACCAATAAATTTAAGGTAGCTTATGCAAGTTAGGCACTAATGAATGTCATCTTCTGTTTTGTCATGAAAAAAGATCTTTCTGCTGCTAAAGGAGACTGATTTAGATTATGAATAGCTGTAGTGATTTGCAAAAATGGCTCCAGAGAGATAGAATGAGACTCCATATACTCATGGCACTTGAGGTTTCTGCCCTTTTTGTTGAAAATTAATTTGTCCTGTGGGTTATTGGATTCTAGCTCAGCCAATGTATATTGCTCAGTCATCACAAATTTACTTAAAATTTAGTGTAGCTGAAGTTCATTCAACAAGACAAAAGTCTACAGTTGAAAGCTTCTAAAAATCTTTTTAAAAAACTGGCTAACAGTGTAATTGAAAGTGCTGGCGTCTAAGTAGATTCACATAATGTTTTGCAGGTATCAATATATACTATATTACTATGTTAGAAATAGATTTTTCACTTGTTTCCCAAGAAAAAGCAGATAGGGAGGATTTATCATCCTTTGGTAAGAGGACATTTTGGTTGAAGCTTCCATATTCTGAAAAAATATAAATCCCTAATTTAAGATTAGCTAATACCACATATTATGGTAGTAATACCATATGTTGCATTCACTCGTGTATTTTATGTAATTTAAAAACAAATATTTTTAAAAACAAATAGATTATGCTCCTGAAGCTTCCAAATTCCAAATCTATTACACTAGAAAAAAAATTAAAAGTACTCCAATTCCGTCTCCCTGTTTCAACAGCTCTTACTGCAGGCAACTCACTTCCTACTTAGGACGCTACACCATGGAGGCTTATAGACTGGGAGGGTCAGAGTAGAGAGAGGCATACTTCAGACAGAGCATAAGGATACAAATCACTTGCTTCTGACAAAAGGAACACTAGTTTAATGGCCATGCTCCTTTACCCAACAATAATGAGAGGAAAAGAGTGTTCTTCAAAAGGCGCTATTGTGAGGAGATACAAAGGAGACATTAAAAAAAAAAAAAAAAAAAAGAATGAACAGTTAATTGTGGGAAACAGAGCAGTTTTTAATTCATCCTTCCCTTAAAGTGTTTTCCTGAATATAATCCATATTTTTCATTTGTACACATTTCAATATATGCATTTAATACATTAAACACATTTACATGTGTATGCTTGATTTTTTTCCCTTTGAAAATCTAGATGAATTTCAATACTTATTTAATAACTAAAACCACACTAGAGAACCTCAACTGTGATTAGGGCCATTGGGATAGCTCCTAACTAAGCTGATACACAGGAGGCAACAGACATTATTTGTTCATTTCATTTATAGTTGAAAGTTTACTACGTAATGGGACTTGTTTTCTATTAAAATATTACAAAATACCAATAGCTAAACCTAAATAGTAAAAGATGTGTCATCTCATTAAGACAAGAAAGCAAATACTATTTGGGGTGACCTAAACCATAGTTTTTGACCTTTTTTTTTTTTGGATAGCAGCTTTTGTTTTATTCCTTGCACTTAGATTATACCTGAACTACACAACTGATAAAACTCTGAAGTGATCAGCTCTTGGCTTGAGGTGCAGTTGCACAAAATGAGATACAGAGTGCTAACCAAATCATGACACAGTGGACTGGAAATTTTAGATTAATAAACCTCTTCCAGTGGAGAACTAAATAACTTTTACAGTTTTATCTATGGTTATTTGTTTCTCTGAAGATTTATGGTCCTCGCAACAGATATGCATCTTATCTTTCACTTTCCAGATTAAAGAGAGATGGTTTTAAACAGGCTTCTGACTGGCATAATCTGGAATTGCAGATGATCTCAATTTTTTAAAAAATGCTAAAAGTGAACTTGCAAGTCAAATGAAAATGACTTTGCGCATGTCAGGTGCACAGGGGGAAAATCTGCATACAGCTAAACAAGGCTGATCTTCTATTAGCAATACTGATCCCCTTGCCCTGCCCTGAATCAGCCAGGTGCAATCTGTACATGCTTAACCAGGAATTAAAACTCTTCATGCTGCTGCTGCTTTAATTGATTGATGCTAAAAGTTTAGAAAATAAAACCTAACCAGCTATTACAAAGCGCCTTTAACCAAGCCTTCTCCTTTGAAAGCAGGATCCTCAATTGAAACTGGCAGACCACATTTTTAGGTTTCAAGCAGCTCTGTCATTCTACAAGGAATGTGTCTGCCACTTCACACGATAGCTTGAGCTGAAAGACATGTACTTTGAATCAGAGAATCAATAGAACACTTAATGGACAATTAGGAGAACAGCTGTAGGACTGTCAGAGACCCATCTGTACACAGCTCAAACAGCAAGCCTGGACAGGGCCTGGAAAACAAAGTACACTGCTCCAGGGCACTGGCCCCAGTACAAAACCTCCCTTTCATTTCTCATTTAATGTTAATATAGTGTTCTTTTTCATTACAAATTTTAACACGTGTAGAAAATTATGGAAATTGCTTAAGCCATTTGTCAACTTATATCATGTGAATTGATCAATAAATTTCACTACTTTGTTGTTAATGTAGATAAATTTTGGCATTTAATTAAGCTCCAGTGAAAATGTGGCCACTTTTAATTTCAGCAGATGCTGTCGTTTCATTTGTAATACATAACTACAGGGGTAAATACAACCCAATCATGAATTATCACTAAATATTTATAGACAACATAGCAATTCAGAAAATAGACACAAAAGATTTTTACACTGAAACAAATTACTGTGCAAAATCTGAAATAGGTAGTGATGAACTCTAATAGGAGCTGTGAACAGAATCTTAATATTGTAGCTCCACAAAAGAATTACATATGTATATTTTTCTCTCATGATTCTGCCTCCATCAATTATGTCTTTTATTAGGCAGAAACAATTTCAAATTCCTTTCACAAAATTGTTCCAAATGTTAAAAGATAGTTCTCTAAGTTTGTGAAAGGATATGAAAATTTATATAATAAAAATCCGTTCCTTTTTTTTTTTTTTTTTCTAAATTTGTGTGGATACAATTGGGAAGCTCCTCTTTATGGATAAGAGGAAAATCTTATGATGCTTATTTTGTACACATGATTTGAATTTGAGCTATAAGGTTGGTCAAGAGGACACTAGTGTGGGGAAAGGAGCCAAGATGCTGGACAATGGAAAAAGCAGAATGAACTTTTTAGGCTTCCTCCATATGGCCTGAGGGGCCCCAAGATGAAATCCTGCTCCTGACAGCCAGAAGCCCTATAGCCTTAACCTTCCGTGGCGTAGTCTGACATGATAAACTGCTGTATCTCATTTGAGGGGGAATAGGCTGCCTCTTGGTGATTCTGCTGGTGCCTTCAGGGAAAAGGGGATTCGAAATCACATTGCTGTCTTTACAGTGTAATCCACTCCATAACGCCCATTCCCACCATTGTCTAAATGCTTCAGTAGGAGGGCCCTGCTAGCTGTGCAATCGCTGCATTTTCAGCCGAAAAACGGACTGGAGTGCCTGTGTGTAGTGCCTTTGTAAGTATTTAAAAAATAAAGTTTAGGGAAATCAAAGCTGATCCCTCATTCCTATTTTTACAATGTCTCCATGTCGAATTGGCCATCACTGCTGAGGCAGTTTGGCACTTTCTGTTGGTCTGGCATAGGAGTACCTGGTCAGAGAAGATGATTCTCTAAATTCAGACTCTATTAGAGAAATTAGAATTAAGCAGCCAAAGGGAAAATGGATTGGGTCTTCTTGCTGAACCAAATTACACATCTAACTGCCCAGCCAAAATTCTCTCTCTGGCTCACTCTCATGCATTCATGTTTCTTTTTATTCCAAAATATAAATTTCCTAGGACTTGAGGCCTTGTTTTTACACCCCTGAAAAGTAGAAGGGGCTGGAAAATCTACCTCAGCTCTAATGTGAATAATTAGGGATCTTTTTGTAATCTTTGAAATCTAGCAGTTCACAAAGTCATAATCCTAGTATTTTCCTGAATCATGTAGCTCTGTGAATTGTTCTGTCTTTGTGGGAAGCTGAGGAAAGATACAGGTTATTGCACAGGCTAAGGAAATACTGGCATTTGTTGAATATTTGATGTAGACATTAAAGTGGTAAGAAAGTTAAGATAAAAGATTGGGTGAGAAACATTGGGATTCTGAAAAATTGAGATTGTAGTGAATTAAAAATGGCTACAGAATTCTTGGCCATTTCTTCCTTCAGTGAGTGGTGTTTATTTCCTCTACCCCTGAACCTAGGTTGGCCTTACAAGTGATGCTGTGTGAGATCCCAGGCCAAACCCTTGAGAACGTCTAGAAGCTACTGCTTTTGAATTCTTAGAAGTCAGTTGCCATGCTGTAAAAAAACATTCAGGTTAGACTACCAAATGTTGAGTGGTTACTTGGAGAGTGGTCTTGGAAGATAAGAGACCATCCTGAGTGTTCCAGGCCTAGGCAAACTCCCAGGGGAAAGCAGCTACCCAAGAAATTGCCGCTTTTACCATGTGGAGCAGAAGAACCTCATCACTGAGCTCAGTTGACCCACAGAATCATCAGAAACAACAAATCCTTGTTAGGTTAAGCCGTGAAGTTTTCAGGTGATGTATCACATGGCAATAGGTAACTAAAACAGTTTTTATAATAAAAATCTCCCTTCTTTTTCTTCTCCTGTCCTACCCTCCTTTTGAAGTCATGCCAGCTGCCAGTCAACACTATGCCTTTTACAGAAGTGACCCAAGAAAAAGGAGCTCAGACTGGTTCCTCTGGTATTAGTTTTCTATTTTCTCTTTTTATAGTTTCATTCAACATCAAATGTCTATACCAGTGCTCAAATTGGACACCAAAGGAAAGGCAACTTTTGTAACAAGAACTCCATCCCTTTTCAGGACTCAGGTCTTGAAAGTCAACAGAATGACTCAATTTACTTAAAGAAGAGTAGATTTTTTTAAAGACATCAGTAGACATTCTACAGTTTTTATATTAAAGTTGCCAAACATCAGCTCTTTAAAATAAATTTCCTCTCAGCTAAAAGAACAAACTCATAACCCTGCCATATATAGGTGTGTAACTTGGGCAAGTAATTTTATCTTCTTGGACCTCAGTTTCCTCATCTGTAAAAAGAAGACAATGGACCAGATAATCTTTAAGGTCCCTTAAACTTTGCCACCTTTCAAAGATGTATGTCATTTTTCAGGTAATGCCAGCTCACTCAATCTCTTATTGTGATCACGCTGGTGTCAACTAAAAAGTCTTTCTCTGTTGCCCAAGGCAGGAATGAATATATCCTTAATCTAATATTCTACCCCTGAATAATTGAGGTGATTGTATAATTAACTTTTTCTCAGAAAGCATAATCCTAATTTTTTTTACTTGATCATTCTATAGGAACAAAGAAGTATGACAATTTGTCTTTACCATACAAGTCTCTAAATGGATACCCATTCTTCATAAAGTTCATAAGAAGTTAGTACATGTTTTGCTTGTGGAAAAGATCTGAAAGGAATTGAGAGGATAATAGCTTTAGCATGGAGCAAAATAGCTTCAAAACTCACTGATTCTTGTTTCTGACATTGAAAACGATGTCACTGAAAATTCTGTTATATTTCGGAGGGTCTTAATGAAAACTTGCTAATTTCTGGGTATAGTCAGAAACAGGATTTTAGCATAAATCTAGTTAAAAAACAAGGAAAAATAAAACTTAGGGCTCTCTACCTTGTTGCATTATTATAGTGAAATATGGTAAATATTTGGGATGGTAAAGTTTTCATTTATAATATCTAGGAAAGGAACCATATGGTTCATTAATTCCACAGACAATTCCAAAATTTAGTGGTTTCAGCCATTTATGGAATCAAATAGATCTGGGGTGGAATCCTGAATGAATCATTTACCAGCTGCATAGCCTTAGGCTATTTGATTAATCTCTGAATCTCAAGTTTCTTCCCTATAAAGCACAGATCTCTGTTTATGACATAAAAATGAGATAATGCATACAAAATGCCTAGAATAGTTAAGAGCCCAGTAAATATAAGTTACAATTAAGTGTGAGCTTCAGGAAAGCAGAAACCTTGCCTATTTTGTTCATCTTTCTATCTCAAGTGAACAGAAAAGTTGTATAAGTAAAAGATTATTACTCTGGCCAACAGCTCCAACTTCTTTACCATTGGTCTTGCTACATTTTTATCACGTAGTAGTCACATGGTTTGAGTTTCATGCCTTTTAATTTGAGCTATCTAAAAGACAAAAATAAGAGGGAGAAACCCTACATATATAGATCACTGATCCCTGGTAAATTAAAAGCTCTGAGCATGAACTAAAGACAACCATGATTCACACAGAACGGGAGACTTCTTGATCACAAAATAGGTGCCTTTGGAATTTGTTTGTTCTAACTACCTTTACAAAGGCCACTATTTTGGCCGGTTTCTGCTTCGTTGAAAGTTTTCTAACAGAGAAGTAAATTGGCTTTTAGGGGATCCCTGTGGGATAGTTGTAATTCAGTCTGATAGAAAAATAAAACAGAAAGAGGTTCTAGACAATTTGCTCCAACTCAATCGATGACCAAATTGAAAGTAGAACTCACATTGCTTAATTTCCTAATCATTATTCAATTATTGATCATACTTATTTGCTTCCTATATTGAGAGAGAATTTGGTTAATGATATGAAGCAACATTAGAAAACAAGGTATATAATGTGTGGTCTCAATCTTACTTCAGGGAATTCAGGCTGAATTTGCAACAAATCTTACAAACCTTATAAAGATCAGTGATCAAAGTCTGCCCAGGGGTCCTGCTGCCCTAGACGGAGAATCAATTCTGGTTCACATTAATATGAGTATACTTTAAGTGTGGCAAGCATTGGTAGAGGATGAGATTATCTCATCCCCAATCTGTACCAAATACATGCCTAATCAGTCATCCCCTGTGAAATGAGCCAGTTTATTGAGTCTCTACATAAGGAAACACAAAGCCATACAAAAATATTCACATTCCAAAATAAAACGACTACACTCCAATATTTCTATTACTACAGAAGTTAATATGGCTATTCATAAAGTTAAAGCCAACGAATACACAAGGCATAAAGCAGAAAGGAGGTTAGGGGAATTTGCCAGAGAGGAGGCCAAACTGTAAGTATGGAACCTGGTATTAAATGTTCTAAGGTACCTGGTAATAGAGGTAGAAGGTAAGGTACCTTCTCACTCCTGTGAGAAGGAAGGGAGGAGCAATAGGAAATGAGAAGAGGCAGTTTATAAGAAGCATTACCACAAACAGAACTCTGGCTGAAACCTGGGTATCTTGTTCTTTGTACTCAGGGTTGAATATTCCAAGTTCCATAAGAGCTCTCAGATGATCCTAAATCTTCACCTTCCTATCAGCTGGGTTGTAGCTTTTGATGGGATTTAAGATTCTAAGAGCTAGTGTATCTAAACAATCATTTTGGTGTTTCTTTTCTTTACATGCTAATATTAAGAAAGTATCCTTTATGTCGTAGAAGTCAGGTAAACCACAGTCAAGCTCTGTCTGTGGCTTGAGGAGGAGAAGCTGACTTGAATCAGAGATATGGGTTTGGTTCAATTTCCAGAGCAGACCAAATAACTGTAATGGATCACAGAGAGCCTCATGCTAGTTCTTCTGAGAAGTTGATGTGTACGTGTGCATAAAATGTATATTAGAAGTATATTAATACAATTCTATCTCAACAGATTTAGTTCTTAAATGCTACATATACTTGTTTAATCTCCCATTTTAAAAGTAGAAAAGGTTAGATTATAACATCAGGTTAGCTCTCTTTGAAGCAGGTAATAATTAAGTTGATTCACTGTTGCAATTACTGTCAAATCCCCCTTAATTACCAGAGATTTTATAGCAGCTTCATTATACGTCTGCTGTAATGCATTGTGGCCCTAAGGAGAAGTGTTGCAGGAAATTCTGCATAGCATGGATAATTCTAACCTGCAGTTACAGCTTCCAGCAAAAGCTCCTGCACTAAATTTATCTTTTTTCGACATTTCTCCCTGTTACTCAAGCAGTTAAATGAGGTAACATTACTAAAATACCTACCTAACTTTGAAAGTTAGAATTGATTTCTCCATAGACATTAAAAACAACAACAAAAAATAGATGAAGGGATACATTAGCCTTCAATAATTCCTGAAAAAGCATTAAGTTATGTTTAATCATGAATTTAGTTTATAACATTCAAAAAGATGTGAGATCTATATCTGAATCATGAATACATCTCAGATTTCTACTTCCTATGGATATTTCTTAGGTGATGCGCAAGACAAAAATTATTGCTAAATTCCTAACAGATCATCTTGAAGAGGATAATCAACTGCTTTTTATTTATCAATGATTTTTCAGCTAATTTCTGGGAAAAGTAATCATTTTAAAAAGGTCATTTTTAAGTTTCCATATCACTGCTTGTTTTCATTGGAAAAATCTTTACAAATCAGAGCCTGCAAATTGAGTAAAGTTCAAAACAGATAACTGAATAATGTCTCTCACAGATCCCTTTTTGACCAAGGAATTTACTCCACAGAATATATTAGATTCAGAAAGGGTTGCAGTGTCAATGACACTATTGGCAGCTGTGTTAACAGTTAAGGGCCTGGCTTTGTACAGCAACACAGTTATTAAATTTCTCCAGAGACCATGACTCATTAATCAAATATTCATACATCTCTGTAAATACACACTGTAACAGAGAATACCCTCAGAGCTGAGCATCCCAGTACAAGTGCTCTTTCATGTAACACTGACAAAATCCTGAGAACATGCGGTCATGTTTTGCATTTCTAATGCACTGTGTCCTCTTTAATACTCCATTTCCTAAAAACAGAACACAAATGATCTTACTGATCGCAAGTGTTAGAGGGTTACAATTAAAATTATTCCACTATTGCTTCATACCATCTTTTTTAAAAATGAGGACAGTGAATCAATTCTTCTGTTCTTTGTTTACCATCAAACAAGTAATTTTTTCCCAGGCGGATGAAGAAACCCAGGCCATGCTCCTATTAATACAAGAATTTGTATTAGCATGAAAACAACAAATCACTACTTAAACTAGGGAGGCCAAATAACTTAACATATTAGCAGACATGAACTTGCTATATTTTGCAAAGTCCTCAGTCTGCTTAATACCACTGGGAGTTTTCCTCTTATTGTACAGTAACAAAAGGTTCTTTCTCAATTGCGGTCTCTGGAAAATTGGGGTCTGAAGGCCAGGCAAAGAAGAGAAGGCTCAAAATGTTGCCTCATAAGGCTACTAAAATCAGACTCTTCACCTCAGGGTGGGCAGGATGTACTATGCAAAGGCAAGAGAGAAAGGGAACATCTTACATAAGCTTCCCATCTATCTCGCAGTTTCTGAAACAACAGGAACCTGGTTCTTAATGCCAGTAAAATATAAGCAAATCTGTCAAGTGCTATCTCATCTCCTCAGCCTGTCAAGTCTACTAACTGAACTGCCTGTGTCTTTGATTCCAGTTTTCCAAAATTCTGGCCATATTAGGTCAAAGACTTCCCTCCCACAACTGCCCTGCTTTCATCCCCAGGCAGTTCAGCCCTCCTCCACCCTGTGCTATTTTTGCTTGCGCCTTCTTCTCCATCCTTTGGAACCTCTAACTCAGTATGATACAGGGAAAACTAGAACAGGCTTTGGAATCTGGAGAGGTTTAAATCCCAGGTCTGCAAATTACGTTACCGTATCTGACCCTCAGTTACTTCATCTATAAAATGGAAACAATATAAATACCTAATTTCCCAGAATTATTGTGAAGATTGAACTAAATATAGTATTTTATAAAATACTTAATAGGGGCACCTGGGTGTCTCAGGCAGTTAGGCGTCCGACTTCGGCTGAGGTCATAATCACACAATTCATGAGTTTGAGCCCCGCATTGGGCTCTGTGCTGACAGCTCAGAGCCTGGAGCCTGCTTTGGATTCTATGTCTCCCTCTCTCTGCTCCTTCCCTGCTCATGCTCGTTCGCTCGCTCTCTCAGAAATAAAGAAACATTAAAAAAAAAAATTTTAATACTTAGTAAGTGCCCCCAAAATGGCCATTGTTGCCATTGGTATCGTTATCCTAATCATCAGTCCTCGGTTTCTTCACATTGACTCAAAGATTTATTTTTCCTGACAATACTAAGGAATTTCTAAACTCGCCAAGCAAAGACTCCTCCTTCCATTTAAACCTGTCAGAGGGATAGTTTTGCATTCCCACTTCCAGGTGCTGGTTCTGTTATCATTCACACCTTCTCCTACTCAAACACTCAGAATGTTCCAACTCATGACTTCAGCCTGAACTCCTTGCCTTGACCATCATTCTCATGATCTTCTATCATTCCATGTCTCCCACTTTCTCACTCTAAATCCTCCGGTGGTCTGTTGAAGTCAATGGACTCATTCTCAAAATATTTTTATATAAATGAAATATATATGGCTGCAAAGGAAAATGGTTGTTAAAATATTTTTAAGTTTGTGACATATAGTAATATATTTTTTCTTTATCAATCCAGTAATAAGTCCTAGCAGCAGCTAGTCCTGCCATCATTTCAAAGCAGTGTGTAGATATTTCCAAATAACTGCATTAATTATGATTTGAAAATATTTATGATTTCTGTTAGTGACAAAATCCTGGGTACTGCTGATCCTACTGCACTTCGTTGCCTACATTCTTAGTGGAAGGAAATACTGTGTTTCAGTTAGATGTTAGCGAAAATAAAGATGTAATTTCTTTATGTCCAAGTTCATAGACCCTTGAATTCTATTTCTGGGTTCATCAAGTTAAGAACCTTTACATTAAATGAACTATTGTTCTTCAGCCCCATTGAAATACACTGACTTCATCCACAGACTCTATAGAATTATATCTCGGTAAAACAGACTCTAAGGGGAGGGCTTGAGAAATCATCTTCCAATTTTAAATCTTCACATTTTAGTGTTCGAACTAAATCCCACTTCCTCTGACTTCTGTACCCTTTGTTTCTTCCTTCATAGTATCCTTCCCCCATGTCTCTCTCCTAGGCATCCATCTACCTACATAAGTATAGGTTTCAGGCCCTCAGTAATAGGCCCTTGATAAACATTTAATTCTTATCATTCATTTTTCTGTCCACATCATCACAGGATATTTATCATCATCCCCTTACTCACTAATAGTAGTGCTCTGTGGGCAGAACAACCAAAATCAGCCACATGTATTTCAAATGTACCCTCTAGGGATGGCCTTCCACCTTGACCCTGCTTTCATTTGGAAAATATGTCCATGGACCTCTGTCTGAATCTTTGTGCAGTTTCATTATTGGCCCAAATACTTACCTTAACCCTACTGGTATATAAATCATACCAGACTTTTATGATTCATCTCAAATGCCACTTCCTCCATGAAGACTTTCTTAACCCCCATAACCAGATGCAAGGTCTCTTTTGAAACCAAATATAATTTTATTTTGTAGAACTTCTATTCTAAGTCTTCTCTTCCCCTACCAAGTGTGAGATTTTGTGTATTTTCCCCACTTTTAAGTAAATCCCTAAACTCCCTGACAGAAGTGTCACTTTATTTCAGTGTATTCTGTACAGCCTACAGACATTCAATATTGGAATGGAATTAAGAGGTTTGGGAGTGGGGGGTTTCTTTTCTTTTCTTTTTTTGTTTCTCTCTAAATTTTGGTCTCCAGTGCCAGTACACACACACACACACACACACACACACACACACACACACAATACTCTTAAAGCCTTTTCAAATCTTAAGGTAGACATGAAGGAAATCTTGACAACAGTTTTTAAAGGCTAATACTTACTGAGTATTCACTATGGGCCAGGCATTTTTTCTAAGTGTTTTTGCATGTTTCCTCACTTAATCCTCCCAGTAGCCCAATGTTATGATTACTCTTATCCTTATTTTATAGATGAGATTAAGTGACATGCTCAAGGCCATGTAGCTAGTAAGTGCTAAAGTCACAATTCGAGCAGAGCCAGTTGGACTCTACAGTTCAACCAGTTTATTAATGTCATTTCCACCGTGTAACACTGGAGCTTCACAGGGAAATTGAATATGTTTTTTCCTAAATACAAAGATTCATAATTTTTTTCCAAATTAGTAGTTTCAAGTGAATAATGGGCAGTCTTACTTTTAAAGTACTCATTGTGGCTGCTGCTTGGATATAACATAATCTACTGTAATTTTATGATATGACCATAACTATAGGACCTGTGTTTTACATGTTTTATTCCTTTCTAAACATGTCTTTGGGGGGCGCCTGGGGGGCGCAGTCGGTTAAGCGTCCGACTTCAGCCAGGTCATGATCTCGCGGTCCATGAGTTCGAGCCCCACGTCGGGCTCTGGGCTGATGGCTCAGAGCCTGGAGCCTGTTTCCGATTCTGTGTCTCCCTCTCTCTCTGCCCCTCGCCCGTTCATGCTCTGTCTCTCTCTGTCCCAAAAATAAATAAACGTTGAAAAAAAAACATGTCTTTGGTATTTGGAGCCAATTTTACACAATGTAAAAGTACAACATAACTCTTTATGTTGTAAAAACAGAAACTGACAAAATGAACACAAATTTTGCAGAAATTAACAAGCTGATCCTAAAATTCATATGAAAATACAAGGAATTCAGAACTTCCAAGATTATCTTGAAAAGAAGAAAATTGGAAGACTTCTACTTTCCAGTTTCAAATTTTACTACAAAACTATAGTGATCAAGATAGTGTGGCAGTGGCATAAGGATAGACATATAGATAAATGGCATAGAACTGGGAGTCCAGAAATACACTCATATTTATGGTCAGTTGATTTTCAATAAGAATACCAAGACCATTCAATGGGGAAGGAATAGTCTACAACAAATAGTGCCTGGGACAACTGGATATCCATATGTGAAAGAAGGAATATGGACACTTATACAAAAATCACCTGAAAATGAGTAAAAAAAAAAATCAAATGTAAGAGCTAAAACTGTCAAGCTCTTAGAAGGAGTATAGGTGTAAGCCTTTGTGACTTTGGATTAAGCAACGGTTTCTTAAATATGACACCAAAAGCAGACACAACCAAGGAAATAGAGAATAGATAAATTGGACTCCATCAAAATTAAAACCATTTGTGTTTCAAATGACACCATCAACAAAGTGAAGAGAAAACCCACATAATGGGAGGAAGTGTTTGTAAGTCATATATCTAATAAAGGACTTGTATCCAGAATATGCAAAGAACTCTTACAATTCAGTAATATAAAGACAAATAACCAATTTAAAACGAAGAAAGAATTTGAATACACACTTGTCCGAAGAAAATATACAAACGGCCAACAAGCACATGAAAAGATACTCAACATCATTAGTCACTAGGAAAATGCAAATAAAAACCACAATAAGGTATCAGTTTATAAACACTAGATAGCTAAAATGAAAAAGGCAATAACAAAGGTTGTTGAGGAAGTAGAAAAATTAGAAACGTCATACAATGCTGGTGGGATTGTAAAATGGTACATCACATTGGAAAACAATTTGGCAGTTCCTTAAATAGCTAAACATAGAGGTACCACATGCAAGTAAACCCCTAGACGTATACCCAGGAGAAATCATATGAAATGAGAACAAGTGTCTACACAAAATTGTGTATATAGATGTTCACAGGATCATTAATAATAACCCAAAAGCAGAAACAACCAATCTCCATCAACTAATGAATAAACAAAATGTGGTATATCCATCAAATGGAATATTATTCAGCCACAAAAAAGAATGAAGTGCTGATGCATGCCAGTCTTGAAAGTAGTATGCTTAAGTGAAAGGAGTCCGACATAAAGGCCACGTCTGTATGAGTCCACTTATATGAACTGTGTGGAATAGGCAAATCCATACAAACAGAAAGTAGATTAGTTAATAGGTGCAGGGTTTCTTTTTAAAGTAATGAAAATATTCTGGATTTTGATAGTGGTAATCATTTACAACTCAGTGAATATATTAAAAACCACTGAACTGTACACTTTAAATGAGTGAATTACATCTTAACAAAGCTGTTACTTAAAAAAAAAATCCATGAGATACCACTTCACACCCCCTAGGATAATAATCAAAAAGACATTAGATTTACATATGTAATCTGGTTCCCCTAAATCACCTTCAATGTTAGAAAATTTGGACTTTTGAACATCAGACAAAGAAGCACTTTGGGCTCTGAGCTGATGCTGCCTGCCAGCTAATGTTACAATTTTTGTATAGCAGCTTATTCAGTATTGGATTTTACATTTCATTTCCCCTTATTTTGTAAACATGACCTGAAAATAGAAAAATGAAAGTGCTGAGACTCATGGTGAGAAATGTATGTCTCATAAATTTGATATAATTAGTATACAGACAGAAATAATGATTAGCCTCAATGAAATGCTCACTTGACTCTAAGTCAATCAACTGTATATTTGACTATAGAAGAATAAAAATAAAGAGCATCTGTGAAATGCTATAACTAGATCATCTAAGATCATGTCAAGATTATATGATTAAAAATCATTTTACAACATTTTAAATATTTTTATAGTATTCTGTACTCTCTGGGAAAAACCTTCCTCAAAACATTGTTTGGAAACATCTGTGGTTCAGTTCCTTCAGATTCAACTATTTTAAGTGTTTATAGGAACATATATATATATAACTAAGAGCCCCTCTAAGTACAGGCTTGGACTGGTAGCCACAAAATTGGTCAAGCACAGTGGGTCAGTTTTAGGAACCAGTCATAAGACATCTCTCTCTGCCCCTCCACCACTCACCTGCATGCATGCACTCTCGCTCTCAAAATAATCAACCCTAGAAAAAAACATGCTTAATGTAAACATGAAAACAAAATAGAAGGGAATGTCGACAATTGAAAGTAATATATATATATTTTAAGATTCTGTTTTTAAGTAATCTCTATACCCAACATGAGGCTCTAAGCCACAACCCTAAGATCAAGAGTTGCATGCTCTACTGACTGAGCCAGCCAGGTGCCCTAGAAAGTAGTATGTTGAGAACAGAAGTGTGAGGTAGATTTCTTTTTCCTGTGGTATCTACTTAAAGTATTTAGGAAATAATTTAAATATATATGTGCATCTCTTAATTAAAATCCTCTGATTACTAACTGGAGTCCTGACCATAAACTCTTGTCACCTGCTCCATTATGTGATTATCCAAGTCCTGGGACTAATTGTTACCTTAATCCCAGATCTAATTCCCCATCTTAGATTCATTAACTATCATTTAATACAAGTAAATTGATCACAATAGTGCTGAGTAAATAGCAAGTAGTATGTAAATATTAACTATAGGGATGCCACATTGTATGGCTCCAGGTAGTGCCATTCACACAACATACATCAAAGACAGTATCCCTTGAAGTTGCGTGACATGGCCACCCATATCCACTTCCTGGCATTGGTTAGTATTTACTTTCTTCCAATGCCTACATCAAATTTTAAATCACCCCAGCCTATAAGTCTTTTTAATTTGTATTTTTTTATCTGTGTCACTTTGCTGTGCTGTATTTACCTATCACATTTCTAATTTTGTTTACCTTTCCTGCTTATAAAATAACTTCTTTTTAAACCCATGAATTCCCACTTATTAATTTATATTAGTATAAAATATAAATACAAAACATTTATAATTATTAAATTTTCAGTGACTTAAATGGAAGATGAGTCTCCATAGAATTTTATGTTTTACTCTTGCATGACATCCAGCATATGGACTGTTGACTTAAAATAAGGGAAGAGCTGGGCACCTGTGTGGCTAAGTCAGTTGAGCATCTGACTCTTGATTTCAGCTCAGGTCATGGTCCCAGGATCGTGGGTTCTAGCCCCACATTGGGCTCCACACTGAGCATGGAGCCTGCTTAAGATTTTTTCTCTCTCCCTCTGCCCCTCACCCCCACTCACACTCTCCCTGTTTCCCTAAAAAAATAAGGGAAGAGCTAGTAGAAGAATCACTGAAGATGGTGGAATAGGATCCTCAGCTCACCTCCTCGCCCAACACAGCAAGTCTGTAAATACATATAGAACAACTCTCTCTGAGAACCATAAGACTAAAAAAACAGCTCTTCCAGAACTAAAGATATTTTTTAAAAGACCACATCAAGAAGGGCAGGAGGGGCAGAGATGCAGTCTGATCAGAACCCACAACCCCAGTGTGGCAACCCACAAGTGGGAAGGATATCACAGGTGCAGAGGTCCTCCCTGATTAGCAAGGGGCTCAAGCCCCACATCTGCCTGCTCTGGGGACCTGCACCAGAGAGACAAGCCTCCATCACATCTGGCTTTGAAAATCAGCAGAGTTTAACTCCAGGATCTTTGAGTATCAGTGGAGCTTAACTCCAGGAGAACTAGAAGGCTATAGGAAACCAAGACTCTGCTCTTAAAGGGTCCGTGCACAAACTCACTCACTCCAAGACCCAGCACAGAGGCAGCAGTTTGAAAAGTGCCTGGGCTATACATGACAATTTATTGACTAATTTTAGGGCAAGTGCTAGAGGGGCAAGGATCCGTAGGAACTTTTCTCTGGGAATAAAAGCACTGGTGGTTGTCATTTTCCTTGCCCTCCTGTGTAAGCCAACAATAGTGGGCACTAGTTTTGACACTCTCCATCTACCTTGCTAGCACCACTCACCCCAACCAGGCATTCCCCTGCAGACCCACCCCCACCCATCCTGCCCTGGCTAGCACCCCTCCTAAGTAGCTCCTGTCCCAGAGGGTGGGGACAGCCCTGCCCACCAGCAAGCCCACAAGAGTAGTGGCCAGGTCTTGCAGGAAGCCACATTGGGTCTAACCCCTCCCACAAGTGCACCCATGGCAGTTTCAGGTAGCCATAAGATGGCACATGCAGTCTACACGGGACACCCTCAGAGTGCCTGGTTCTGCTGACCAGAGGGGACTGCACTTCTAGGCCCCACAGAATGCCTTCTATGTAAGGCCACTCCTTCAAGACCAGGAATTGTAGCTGACGTACCTAATACATAGAACAAATAGAAAGACAGGAAAAATGAGGGAATATGTTCCAAATAAAAGAACAAGAAAAGCCTCAGAAAAAGAACTAGACAGAAAGGAGATAAGCAAACTACCTGATAAAGAGTTCAAAGTAATGGTCATAAAGATGCTCCCCCAACTTGGCAGAAGAATGGATGAACACAATGAGAACTTCAAGAAAAAGGAGATATATTTTTTTTTAAAAACTCAGAACTGAAAAATACAATAACAAAAAATACACTAGAGGGAGTCAATAGCAGATTAGAAGATGTATAACAATCAGTGATCTGGAAGACAGGGTAGTGGAAATTATCCAAGCTGAAAAGCAAAAAGAATCTTTTTTAGATTTTTTTTTATTAAAAATTTTTTTTCTGATTTTATTTATTTAAAAAAATGTTAACGTTTATTTGAGAGAGCATGAGTGGGGGAGGGGCAGAGAGAGGGAGGCATGGAATCCAAAGCAAGGCACGGAATCCAAAGGCATGGAGCTATCAGCACAGAGCCTGACGCGGGGCTTGAACCCATGAACTGCAAGATCATGACCTGAGCTGAAGTAGGACACTCAACTGACTAAGCTAGCCAGGCACCCCCAACCAACTGTGATTTTAAAATCATTGAGCCTTTCTGCCTGCTAAGTAGCTCTGTTTCTGGAGGAGCATTTCAGGTGGAAGTTAGGAAGCAGCTGGTAAAAGATTTCAGGCTAATACTAACATAAACCCGCCTGAAAGTCATAAATAAATTATATACACAGTCATAGTATATGCTTGAGCACACATAGTATATCCCCCAAACAATCTTTTCTTCTGTTTGCTCAATACTATGACAATTATGAACCCAAAGAGATCCACACCAAGACACATAATAATTAAAATGTCAAAAATTAAAGAATCTGAGGGGCGCCTAGGTGGCTCAGTTGATTGAATACCCAACTGTTGATTTCTGCTCAAGTCATGATCTTGCAGTCGTGAGATTAAACCCTGCATCAGGCTCTGCACTGAGCATGGAGCCTGCTTAAGATTCTCTCTCCCCTATAGGGGCACCTGGGTGGCTCAGTTAGTTGAGCATCCAACTTTTGGCTTAAGTCATGATCTCATTGTTTGTGGGTTCAAGCCCCATGTCAGGCTCCGTGCTGACAGCTCAGAGCCTGGAACCTGCTTCAGATTCTGTGTTTCCCTCTCTCTCTGCTCCTCCCCCACTTGCTCTCTCTCTCTCTTTCTCTCAAAAATAAATAAACATTAAAATTTTTTTAAAAGGTCTCATAAATTTGGTGTAATTAATATACAGACAGAAATAATGATTAGCTTCAATGAAATGCTCACTAGAATCAATCAAGTGTATGTTTGACAATAAAAGAATAAAAATAAAGAATACCTATGAAATGCTATAACTATATCATCTAAGATCATGTCAAGCTTGTATGATTAAAAATCATTTTACATTGTTTTAAATATTTTTATAGTATTCTTTACTCTCTGGACAGAACCTTCCTCTTCCCTATTCGTGTGCTCTCTCCCTCTCAAAATAAAAAACCAAATAAATAAGATCAAAGACACTTAAGAGCAACAACAGAAAAGCAACTAGTTATGTACAAGGGAACACCCATAAGACAATCAGCTGACTTTTCAGCAGAAACTGCTAGCCAGAAGAGAGTGGCATGATGTATTCAAAGTATTGAAAGGAAAAAACCTACAACCAAGAAATATAATTTTCATTCAGAATTGAAGGAGACATAGTTTCCCAAGCAAAAAAAAGGTAAAGGAGTTCATCAGTCTAAACCAGATTTATAAGAAATGTGGAAAAGGCCATAACTAGAACAAAAATTATGAAAGAAGAAAATCTCAATGGTAAAACCTAACATATAGTAAATGCAGTGGATCAACCACTTGTAAAGTCAGTATGATGATTAGACTATAATAGTAGCTCCTTTCTACTTGCTAGATGGGATGCTGCCCAATTTATGGATCATAGAAAAAGCCAAATTAGACATTTTTAAGAACAAAAGTAGTCAATCAATTATATCTACAATAATTAGTTAAGGCACGCACACAATAAAAAGATGTAAAATATGACATATACAGAAAACGTAGAAGGGAAAGTGAAAATGTAGTGCTTTTAGAATGTGTTCAACAGTATGGAAGTCCCTCAAAAAGTTAAAAATAGAACTACCCTACAATCCAGCAATTGTACTATTAGATATGTACCCAAAGGATACAAAAATACTAATTTGAAGGCACACATGCACCCCAGTGTTTATAGCAGCACTGTCAACAATAGCCAAATTATAGAAACAGCCCAAATGTCCATCGACTAATGAATGGATAAAGAAGATATGGTGTATATATATACACACATACATATACACACAATGGAATATTACTCAGCCATAAAAAAAGAATGAAATCTTACATTTGCAATGATGTAGATAGAGCTAGGGAGTATCATGCTAAGCAAAATAAGCCAATCAGAGAAACACAAGTACCATAATGATTTCACTCATATATAGAATTAAAGAAACAAAACAGAAGAACATGGGGTGGGTGGAGAGAAGCAAATCATAAAACAGACTCTTAACTATAGAGAACAAACTGAAGACTGCTGGAAGGGAGGTGGGCAGGGGAATGGGTGATGGGTATTAAGGAGGGCACTTGGGATGAGCACTAGGTGTTGTATATAAGTGATGAATCACTAAATGCTATACCTGAAACTAATTTTACACTATATGTTAACTAACTAGAATTTAAATAAAAACTTGAAAAAAAATGATATATTTGTTTATCCTGCAGTTTTAAATTCAATAGTTCTCAATACACATTAACAACTATTCTGAGATTTTATATTAAAAAAAATAGAATGTGTTTGAACTTATATGACCATCAACTTAAAGTAGACTGCTGGGGGTGCCTGGGTGGCTCAGTCAGTTAAGCGGCCAACTTTGGCTCAGGTCATGATCTCACGGTCCGTGAGTTCAAGCCCCAAATTGGGCTCTGTGCTGACAGCTTGGAGCCTGGAGCCTGCTTTTGTTTCTGTGTCACCCTCTCTCTCTGCCCCTCCCCCATTCATGCTCTCTCTGCTTTTCAAAAATGAATAAATGTTAAAAAAAAATTATAAAGTAGACTTCTGTATACATAGGATGTTATATATGAATCTCATGGTAACCATAAACCAAAACGTATAGTAAATATGCAGTAATAAAGAGAAAGGAATCCAGGCATAACGCTAAAGAAAATCACCAAATCATAAGGGAAAAGAACAATAAAAAAGGAACAGAGAAGAACTACAAAACAACCAGAAAACAATGAATAAAATAGCAATACGTACATACCTATCAGTAATTACTTTAAGTGTAAATGGACAGAATGCTCCAATCAAAAGACATAGGGTGACTAAATGGATTAAAAAAAACAAGACCTATTTTTATGCTACCTACAAAAGACTCACTTCAGACCTAAAGACACATACAGATTGAAAGTAAAAAGATGCAAAAGAATATTTTGTGCAAATGCAAATGAAAAAAAATTTAAAAGCCAAGGTAGCACTATTTATTTCAGACAAAACAGACCTTAAAACAAAGATTGTTGTAACATGATTGTAACGAGACAAAGAAGGACGTTACATAATGATAAAGGGATCAATCTAACAAGAGGATATAACAATTGTAAATACCTATGCATGCACCAAACTTAGAAGCATATAAGTATGTAAAGTGAATATTAACAGGCATAAAAGGAGAAACAAAGTAATACATTAATAGTAGGTGACTTTAAGACCCCCTTGACAGCATGGATACAGACAGAAAATCACTAAGGAAACAGTGACTCTAAAGGACACATTAGACAAGATGGACTTACCAGATAAATACAGAACATTCCATCCAAAACCAGCAGAATACACATCCTTTTCAAGTGCCCATAGAACATTCTCCAGAATAGATCATGTTAAGCCAGAAAACAAGTCTCAATAAATTTAAGATTGAAATCATATCAGGCATCTTTTCCAACCACAACAGTATGAAACTAGAAATCAATTGCAAGAAAAAAACTAGGAAAAATACAAACAGATGGAAGCTAAATATGTTATGAAACAACCGATGAGTCAATGAAGAAAGCAAAGAGGAAATAAAAAATATCTGGAGACAAATGAAAATGGAAACACAGTGTTCCAAAACCTATGGGTCACAACAAAAGCATTTCTAAGAGGGAAGTTTATAGCAATATAAGCCTACCTCATGAATCAGGAAAAATCTCATAAATAATCTTACAACTAAAGGAACAAGAAAAAGAAGAAAAAGCAAAGCCCATAGTTGGCATAGGGAAGGTAATAATAAAGATCAGAGTGGAAATAAATGAAATAGAGACAAAGGAAAAAAAAAAGAGGAGAAGGAAAAAGAAAGAAAAAAATCAGTGCAACTAAGAGCTGGTTTTGAAAAGATAAATATAATTGATAAACCTTAGCCAGATTCACCAAGAGAAAAAAGAGAGAACTCAAAATCAGAAATGAAAGAGAAGTTACAAATGACACCACAGAAATACAAAGGATTTTAAGGAATTACTACAAACAACTATATGCCAACAAATTAGATTACATACAAGAAATGGGTAAATTCCTAGAAATATACAATCTTCCAACACTGAATTAGGAAGAAAGAAAATCTGAACAGACCAATTACTGGTAATGAAATTGAATTAGTAATCAGCAAACTCACAACAAACTAAAGTCCAGGACCAGATGGCTTCACAGGTGAATTCTACTAACCATTTAAAGAAGAGTTAATATCTGTCCGTCTCAAACTATTCAAAAAAGATTGAAGAGGAGGGAACACTTCCAAATTCATTCTACAAGGGCAGCATTACCCTGATACCAAAACCAAAGACACACACACACACACACACACACACACACATCCACACACACGCACACACACATGCACACACTCACACTCAATAGTCCAACATCCCTCATCAATATAGATGCAAAAATCTTCAACAATATCAAATGTCAAATATCAAACCAAATTTGACAATACATTAAAAGGATCGTATACCATGGTTAAGTGAGATTTAGTCCAGAAATGCAAGGATGGTTTAATATTGGCAAATCAATCAATGTGATGCACCACATTAACAAAATCATATGATCAATAGATGCAGAAAAGGCATTTGACAAAATCCAACATCCATTTATGATAAAAATTCTCAACAAAGTGGGTCATGAGGGAACATACCTCAACATAAATAAAGGCTACATGTGACAAATCCACAGCTAACATACTCAGTGGTAAAAAGTTGAAAACTTTTCCTTTAAGATCAGGAATAAGACAAGAATGCACACTTTTGCCACTTTTATTCAACATAGTACTGAGAGTCCCAGACACAGCAATCATACAGGAAAAATAAATAAAAGGCATCCAAGTGCTAAGGAAGAAATAAAACTGCCACTATTTGCAGATGAAATGATACTGTATATAGAAAAAACCCTAAAGACTTCACCAAAGAAACTATTAAAACTAATAAATGAATTCAGCAAAGTTGCAAGATACAGCAATTTATTGTTTCTATATGCTAACAACTAACTATCATCAAGAGAAATTAAAAAAACAATCCTATTTACAATTGCATCAAAAAGAATAAAATACCTAGGAATAAATCTGACCAAGAAGGTGAAAGACCTGTACTCTGAAAAATTTAAGACATTGATGAAAGAAACAGAAGATGACATACATAAATGTAAATACATATCATACTCATGGATTGGGAGAATTAACATTGTTAAAACTACAGATTCAATGCAACCTCTATCAGCATTTTTCAATGAACTAGAACAAATAATCCTAAAATCTGTATGGAACCGCAAAATATCCCCAATAGAGCAGTCTTGAGAAAAAACAAAGCAGTAAGTATCACAGTCTCAGATTTCAAACTATACTACAAAGCTGTAGTAATCAAAATTGTATAGTACTGGAACAACAACAACAAAAATAGACACATGGAACAGTGAAACATAACAGAAAGCCCAGAAACAAACTCACACTTATATGGTCAATTATCTGTGACAAAGGAGGCAAGATTATTACATGGAAAAAGACAGTTTCTTCAATAAATGGTGCTGGAAAAACTGGACAGCTACATTCAAAAGAATGAAACTGGATCAGTTTCTTACATCATACACAAAAATAAATTCAAAATGGATTAAAGACCTAAATGTAAGACCTGAAGCCATAAAACTCCTAAAAGAAAACATAGGCAGTAAACTTTTTTTTTTTTTTTTTTTTGGTAAACTCTTAGCAATATTTTTTTTTGGATCTGTCTCCTCAGGCAACAGGAACAAAAGCAAAAATAAATAACTGGGACTACATCAAATTAAAAAGCTTTTGCACTGTGAATGAAACTATCAAACAAAACAAAATGGGAACCTATTGAATGGAGGAAGAAGATATTTGCAAACAATATATCTGATAAGGGATTAATATCCAAAATATATGAAGAATTCATATAATTCACCAAAAATACAATCCAATGAAAAAAATAGGCAGTTGGGGGACGCCTGAGTGGCTCAGTTTGTTGGGCATCCGACTTTGACTCAGGTCATGATCTCACAGTTTGTAAGTTCGAGCCCTGCATCGGGCTCTGTGCTAATAGCTCAGAGCCTGGAGCCTGCTTTGGATTCTGTGTCTCCCTGTCTCTCTGCCTCTCCCTTGTTCATTCTGTCTCCTTCAAAAATAAATAAACACTAAAAAAAAATTTTTTTAATGGGCAATTGGGGCATCTGGGTGGCCCAGTCAGTTAAGTGTCTGACTTTTGATTTCAGCACAGGTCATGATCTCACAGCTTCTGAGTTCAAGCCCTGCATTGGGCTCTATGGTGACAGTGCAGAGCTTGCTTGGGATTCTCTCTGTCCCTCTGTCTCTGCCCCTCCCATGCGTGTGTGTTCATGCTCTCTCTCTTTCTCTCTGTAAACAAACAAAAAAACAAAAACAGAAACAAAAACAGGCAAAGGACCTGAATAGACATTTTTCCAAGACATACAGATGGCTGATAGGCATATGAAAAGGTGCTCAACATCACTAATCATCAGGACAAAGCAAATAAAAGACACAATGAGATTATCACCTCTATACCTGTCAGAATGGCTAGTATCAAAAAGACAAGAAATAACAAGTGTTGGAGAGGACATAGAGAAAAGGGAACCCTCCTGCACTGTTGGTGGGTATATCAATTGGTGCAATCACTATGGAAACCAGTATGGAGTTTCCTCAAAAAATTAAAAATAGAAATACTGTACAACTTAGCAATTCCACTTCTGGGTAATATCCTAAGAAAACAAAAACACTAATCCAAAAAGATGTATGCACTCCTATATTCAATGCAACATTATTTACAATAGCCAAAATACAGAAGTGTCCATCAATAGATGAATGAATGAAGATGTGATACATATATATGTGTGTATATATCAAAGAAAGACAAATAACGTTATGATTTCACTTATATGTGGAATCTAAAAAACAAAAAGAAGACAAAACAGAAACAGACTCATAAATACAGAGAACAAACAGGTGTGCAGGGATTAAGGGCATTAAAAGATACAACTTCCAATTATAAAATGAGTCATGGGAATGTAAAGTACAACGTAGGGCATATAATCAATAATACTGCAATAACTTTCTATGGTGACAGATGGTAACTATACTTTTATCATGACCATTTCATAATGTATATAAACGTTGAATCACTGTTTTGTACTTGAAACCAATAAAATATTGTATGTCAACTATACTTCAGTATAAATAAATAAATAAATAAATAAATAAATAAATAAGACTGAGTTTCTAAGTTTCTGGAGGAGTTGGTTAGAGAGTAGCACAGTAATTTTCCTACTTAATAACAAACATGTATTCTCCACTTTTAATATATTTTTGTTATTGTGAGAGAATAAGTGAAATTTTATAACTAGCTGAATGTTTTGGGCCATTGCTTGCCACCAATAATGTTGATAAAGACTATAAAAAAGAAAGAGAGGCAAATGCTAATTTAAAAATGTGTCTGCAATACTCAAAATATAATATTTTTCAAAGTTTATAGGCAAGGAGAAGGTCTTTATGTAACCATGAAAACCACACAAAAATGCTTAAGATTTCTAAACTCAGTTAAGATTCAAACTATAAAATGATGTAAAACTTATATTTTAGAATAAGATGGGATGGTTCCAGTTTTTCCTGGTCTCATGTTTCACCTGTTTAATTATCTCAAAATATTTGTTCTAAATGCTCAACTGAATATAGTACTGTTGAATTGTAGTGACTGACAATATTGAGGCTATTATAAATATTACATGATATTTATTCTCCTAAATTTTTTTGTTAAGAAATTTGCTCTTTTTATAGAAAATAGTATTCCCTAATCCTTTCAGAGAAATTGCCTCTATCAGTATATTCTGGACATCTTGCTCATATTTCTCTATTAAATCCTAATTTCTTCCTCTATTTCAGTAGAAATTCATATAATTATTTAGTATTTTCAAAGTGTTTTCTCATTATCTATTCTTCCTCTTGTTTTCTTGTTTCTGGAAAATTCTTAAGTTTTTGGCCTATATATGAATATATATATAGTTAAAAAAAAAGAGTTGAAGGTAATCTGTGATAAAGCATGAAAACAAAAAATTTCCTAGTTCCAAGATAATTAGCAAAGAAAAGGGGGAAATAAAGCTAGAATAGTATTGGGGCACCTGAGTGGCTCAGTCAGTTAAGCGTCCGACTTCACCTCAGGTCATGATCTCATGGTTTGTGAATTCAAGCCCCAGATCGGGCCCTGTGCTGACAGCTCAGAGCCTGGAGCCTGCTTCGGATTCTGTCTCCCTCTCTCTCTGCCCCTCCCCCACTCATGCTCTGTTTGTCTCTCTCAAAAGTAAATAAACATTAAAAGAAATTTTTTTAATAAAAAATAAAACTAGAATAGTATGAGTTGACCAGAAATAGAGTGCTTTCCAGCATGGAATAATAGAAAGTAATGATTTGATTTCTAAAAAAATTAAGATTTCTGACCTAACACTGTATAGATTATGCGGATAAGTTATTTTTGCTGTTTTATTTCTTTAATTCTTCTAAAAACAAGATGGAATTAACATATATACTTTTGGATATGCTTGCCCTTGGACAATGTCTAAGGTTAACAGAACACAAAAGTGACCTAAATTTTTAATCCTATACAGTTGTCATCTCACTAATACAGATTTAATGGGGTTAATTTAATATAAAAACAGAAAAATGGATACCTCGGGGAAATCCTTTTGGATAGACTTGTACTGTAAAAGATCTTTTCATTCACTCATTCAGCAAATGACTCTCAACATTGCCTGCTGGTGGTTAATACATTGACAAAAGAGGATTCAATGTGTCAAATCTTACCAGGAAGAGAGAAAAGAAACCTTCACCATCAAAAAAGTCACATTAAGAATTTTAAAAATTCATTTTTGAAATGTTAATGGTAAAATTAGTATCTTAATATTGATGTCCAAATGGAAGATCCAACTATCATAATTTTAACAGTACACCGATCTTAGTATCTTATCTTTTTTTACTTTCCTTTATTCCACGCTGAAAGAGATCATTCATAAGCTTTATTGACTGAGTTTACTGGCTGTCAGAACTTGAAATGAAATCTGTGTTGAAAACAAAGTCTAACCAGAATATACAGTACCTCTATTCTAAATCTAATGATGTAGTTTTGTTGCTGCCTTTCCAATAAAAGATTAGTACAACTTTTGGCTGGTTCTCAACTGATGTTGAATTAACAGGCAAGATAGGTCAGTCAGCCTATTCCAATTTTCAGAATGCATGCATTCATTCATACACATTGTTGAATACTTTATATGTGCATATTCTAATCATTTCTGATTTCTGTACATTTATTCTCAGTCATGGGGATGACTGTTGTAAGATTGGGTTGTTTTGGCTGTACAGATTATGAGTATCTTCAGTATAATTCAATGTAAAGGAAGTTTCTGCCTCCTCTCATCTCAACTTTGGCCAGGTGTGATTTTATCTCATCCCAAAATCCTACTTAAAAATGATCCCCGAATATGCTGAGAAAATAACAGAATGCTATACTTAAGTCAAACTTTTATATAGTTCTTGTAAGAGAATACTTATAATCGGTTCTGACTCATTTGAAGGTATGGGCACTCTCATTTGATGTGTTTGTTGTAAAATCCTGTGATTACTGCACGTGTGTATAAAAAACAAGCTGCAATAATTTAGACAAGACAACTGCAGTACATAAAATCAGGCATATTACTGGCTTCTTATTCCTAGTACTGCTTTGACATTCTAGGAAAATTAGTACTGGACTTGATTTGTCCAGATTTTATCTGGAGTAAAGGAAAATTTTAGATTTCAGGCTATTTATATCAATTCAGTAAACTGTCCTCACTGGGAAATGCCAAACCTGATTTCTCTCGTCAGGCATACTAAAGCAATCTGCCCACCCTGTGTTTCAGTTTTGCATGCAACTCTAAACCTAACAAATAGGCTTTCTGATAGAAGAGATCAATGACTTTAAATGATACACAATCTTATGTCTTTATAAGTCACCTTTCCACACTGAAGCATGAAAACTCCATAAAATAAGTTAATATTTTTCTTTCAGAGAAACAATATTATTTGCTTTCATTATAAATAAATAGACTTCATATCAGACAATGATTTTTTTCAAATTAAAGAATTAAAACAATCCTATTAAAACCAAAACAAAGGTTCATGTTCTCACATCTTTATTACAGTATATAATTCTGGCTGAATAATAACTCATATTTTTATAGCACAAATTTGCCTTTCAGTAACATAAAATACATTTAAGGCAGATTTACCTTATAGATAGCCTCAGCTTCTAAACACCACTACACTGATTTATACAAATAGCAAAAACCACATAGAGGAGCATCTACTGGTATCTTTTTTAGTACTTATTTTTAGATTTAGAAACTCCACAGTAAGTAGAATTCCCATAAAATTTCAGTTTTGGAATAGGAAACAAACACTAATCATATAAAATTGCCTTTATCTGATTTGATTGGAATAAGTTATTATTAATAACATAACCTTTAAATTTCTGGGGAATACCAATACTTTATATTCCTCAGAGAAGTCTCAATAGCAAGCAAAATGAGGAGCCATTATAAAATCATATTGCTAAGTATTACATTAACTTACAATTCTACTGATATAATTATATGCATATCATAGCTAACAATTGCTATTTAATATATCAAGATACATCCATAAGTTTCCTTTGGTTGCATTAATATCAGGAAGCTAGGCAGCACTGAAGATTCATTCTCTGGTCTTCTGATTGTTAGTATAAACTGAAGCTTTTGAACCTATTTGGTGATCCCAATTTGGGGGCCTATATCACAAAACCTTCAGGAGACTAGTGGCCTCAGGTGGAAGAATTTGAAGACTGGAAGGCTCGCAGTTAAGTTAGAGTTATCGTTAGCAGATCTTAGGAAACAGGAATACAGCCAGAATCACTTGATATTTATTAGAAATCAAGATTCATTAAATCATTTCTCCTTCAAAAAAATATCTTTAAAACTTGTGTATTTCCAAATGTTCTTTTTTAAAAGAACATACAAAATTAAGATATTTGTGAAAATAAGCCAGTTTCAAGTAAACTTGTTTCTCTTCATTGTTCCCCTTCAAAGGAATTCTTCCCACCAAGCACAAATGCACTAATCTTTAGAGCAAGACAAACTCTTCTGTGCTAAATCTTTTTAATCTTTTCTTTTCATCCTCTGAGAAAAGGTCTTCTTCATTGGTTGTAGTAGATGTAAAATCATAGTCTCTGGAATGACCATTTACAAAAGTAAATAAGGGGTATTTCTCCTTAGAAGAAATTTTCAGCATCTGTAACAGAAAGTACAGAAAAATCCCTTATTGGATGC
Source organism: Acinonyx jubatus (assembly GCF_027475565.1). Classification (NCBI taxonomy): domain Eukaryota; kingdom Metazoa; phylum Chordata; class Mammalia; order Carnivora; family Felidae; genus Acinonyx; species Acinonyx jubatus. The sequence continues at coordinate 50,915,829 of NC_069381.1, read as the reverse complement.
AAGAGTGTACAGTAGGACCACATGACGAAATCTAATGTTCTAGCCCTGAGTCTCTCTTGTTAGCTTCTCTCACTTACACTTATCTAGTACCATTGTTTCACTGTTCTGGCTTACAGAAAATGAAACAAAATGGTATCCCTGACTATAGTAAAATACTGTGAAAGATTGGTACCTTTACACAGAAGAAACACCATTAAACTTAGTCACAAGGTCCATTCTAATCTCAGTTCTACAACTTACCTTGATGTGAACTTGGACAAAATTACTCTACCAATCATCTACAAAATGGGGCAAAAGATACCCAGTCTCCTTACCTCAGAGAATTGTTAAACTGACCAAAAGCTATAATAAAAAGTTATTTTTAAAAATTAAGTTTAGTCTTTTCAGAATCACATAGTTGAAAAAATATTTCTGCAGTAATGTAGTAAACATGAAATACAGTGTTCTCATAAATAGCAATAATCCATACCTTACATATTACCTTCTAAAACTATATAATTCAGAAGTGAAGGAAGTAATACTTGGAATTGTGGGGATACCAACAACCTTTATAACCTCTGTCAATGTGGGACTCGTTAACAATCCAACACCCATTCTAAACCACTTTAAATCTTTCTGTGAAACAAATTTAATTAAAAAATTAAAACAATTTTCATTAAAAATGAATAAAAATTTTTGGATGACATTTTTTGACAGAAATAAACTTTTCTATAGATAACCAGGATCTATAAGGATTCTGAAAAGTTTATGTGAATTAGAGAATGCTGAAAAAATATCAACAGTACTTACACATCATTAATCATGATCAATTAATTATAATATGTTTCTAAAGGATAATTTCAGGGGTAAAAACTAAATTCTCCCAAATGTCAATATTCAACTGCAGGATCATCAAATTCTTATATATTGCATTTATAGATTCTCTTGAAACGTGGCTAAAATAAATATATAGCCCTAGCATACAGATACAATGTTAAACTTAAAACATATTCCAATGAGACAGTTAATATGAAATACATTTTTAATTGAATGGAAATGAACCATTTAAAAACAAGTACTTAGAAAAACTAGATATAATGAAAATCATAACCTATAATTCTTACACTCCTAAAGTATACATCGTTCAAATTTATTTTACTTACATTCTACAAAAAAAGAAGGAAAAATGCAGAAAATGAAAATAAGAGACAGAGGAATCTGGCATTTAATCAGGCCTCTTTCACCTCCAGCCAATGGCTGGAATACAGTCCAAAATTGTCTTCATTTTATATTCATTTAATGTCACTTGTAAAAAGTCCAGTATCTAGTGGGCAGGTATCATTGTATCATTTTCAAATCAACACAACAAAGCTAATATTATCATCTCTTCATCCTTTCTTTCAAGATCAATAAAGAAGTCATTTGGGTTTATTAGCTGCTCATCAACCATGATTCAAATCTGTGACCCAGGGCAAAATGTCAGAAAGGAGCCCTCTATTCTTTAATTATAAAATGTGCCTACTATTTGTAAACCCACTTGCACTGTGAAGCCCCCTTGTGCATATTTATTGATTCAGATTTTGACAATTATAATTTTTCTAACTTTTCTCAATTTACTTAATATATTTTTAAAAATTATCAACTGAAAAATATATTAAAGTTTTACTCAAATGAAAATTTAACTTCTGTCCACACAAAAACTTGCACAACGATATTTACAGTAGCTTTATTCACAGCTGCCAAAAGTTAGAAGCAACAAAAATGTCCTTCAGTAGGTAAATGGATAAATAAACTGTGGTATATCCCGACAATGGAATATTACTCAGCACTAAAAAGAAATGTGCTATCAAGCCGTAAAAGACATGGAGGAACCTTAAGTGCATTATCACTAAGTTAAAGAAACCAATCTGAAAAGGTTACAAACTTTAAGATTCCAACAATATGATGTTCTGGAAAAGGCTAGTGGTTGCCAGGAATTAATAGGAAGGAAGAGATGAATAGGTGGAGTATAAGGAATTTTTAGGGAAGGAAAACTATTCTGTATGATACTGTAAGGGGGGCTACACAGCATTATACCTCTGTCCAAAACCACAGAATGTACAATACCAAGAATGAACCCTAATGTAAACTATACACTCTGGGTGATAATAATGATGTGTCCAATATAGGTTCATCAGTTGTAACAAATGTCTGGGAAGAGGGGTGGTTGATAGGGGGAAGGGAGTGTATGGAAACCTTCTGTACTTTTCACTCAGCATTGCTATGACACTAAAACTGCTCTAAAAAATAAAGTCTATTGGGGTGCCTGGGTGGCTCAGTTGGTTAAGCATCTTGACTTTGCCTCAGGTCATGATCTCACGGTTCATGGGTTCAAGCCCCATGTGGGGCTCTGTGCTAAGAGTTCACAGCCTGGAACCTGCTTCAGATTCTGTGTCCTGCCCCCCCCCCACCACCGCTTCTCCCCAACTCACGCTCTGTCTCTCTCTCTCTCTCTCAAAAATAAATAAACATTAAAAAAATTAAAAATAAAAAAGTCTATTTTAAAAATATATATTGGGTAAATAAATATGGAAATGCCAAAGGAAACTTTAGAAATTACTGAACTCTCATTTTATAAATAGGAAAATTGAGCCCCAAAGGATTTAAATTACTTTCTCAAGACGACTTAACAACAGCAACAACAACAAAAAGAGATAAACTAATAAGGAATTATTGGGACATTAGGCCTCAGTCACTTAAAAACATGCCTTTCAAACACTTTTCCTAGCTCCTACATACCACATCAAGAACGTTTTTTCAGACTTGTTTTTTTTAAAAAGAATAACTGTTGATTTGAAAATTTAATTCTAAGACTCCACCAAAAAACTGCTAGAACTGATACATGAATTCAGCAAAGTCACAAGATGTAAAATCAACATACAGAAATGGGTTGCATTTCTATACACCAATAATGAAGCAGCAGAAAGCGAAATCAAGGAATTGATTCCATTTACAATTGCACTGAAAACCATAAAATACCTAGGACTAAACCTAACCAAAGAAGTAAAAGGTCCATATACTGAAAGCTATAGAAAGCTTATGAAGGAAATTGAAGACACAACCAAATGAAAAATATCCTGTGCTCATGGATTGGAAGAACACATACTGTTAAAATGTTGGTACTGCCAAACGCAATCTACATACTCAAGGTAATCCCTATCAAAACAACACCAGCATTCTTCACAGAGCTGTAACAAACAATTCTAAAATTTGTATGAACCAGAAAAGACCCTGAATAGCCAAAGTAATGTTGAAAAAACCAAAACTGGAGGCATCACAATTCCAGACTTCAAGCTATATTACAAAGCTGTCATCATCAAGGTAGTATGGTACTGGCAAAAATAGAAACAAAACAAAAACAAAAAAACACAGACACATGAATCAATGGAACAGAATAGAGATCGGAAATGGATCCACAAACGTATTCAACTAATTTTGACAAAGCAGGAAAGAATATCCAATGGAAAAAAGCCAGTCTCTTCAGCAAATGGTGTTGGGAAAACTGGACAGCGACATACAGAAGAATGAACCTGGAACACTTTCTTACACCATACACAAAAATAAACTCAAAATGGATGAAAGACCTCAATGTAAGATAGGAAACCATCAAAATCCTAGAGGAAAAAATAGGCAACAAACTCTTTGACCTCAGCTGCAGCTACTTCTTACTTGACATGTCTCCAGAGGCAAGGGAAACAAAAGCAAAAATGAACTATTGGGACCTCATTAAGATAAAAAGCTTCTGCAAAGCAAAGGAAACAATCACCAAATCAGCATGTAGGATCCTCAAAAAATTAAAAATAGAACTACCCTATGACCCAGCAATTGCACTATGAGGTATTTATCTAAAGGATACAAAAATGCTGATTCAAAGGGGCACATGCACCCCAATATTTATAGCTGCACTAGCATCAACAGCCAAATTATGGAAAGAGCCCAAATGTCCATCAACTGACAAACGGATAAAGGAGATGTGGTATATATATATGTACAATGGAGTTTTACTCCATGATCAAAAAGAATGAAATCTTTTTGTGGCAAAATCTTGCCATTTGCAACAACATGGATGGAACTAGAGTATATTATGTTAAGCGAAATAAGTCAGAGAAAAACAAGTTTCATATGATTTCACTCATATGTGGAATTTAAGAAACAAAACAAATGAACATAGGGGAAGGGAAGCAAAAATAAGATAACAACAGAAAGAGAGGCAAACCGTAAGAGACCCTTAAATACAGAGAACAAACTGGAGGAGAGGTGAGTGGCAGGATGGGCTAAATGGATGATGGGCATTAAGGAGGGCACTTGTTGGGATAAGCACTGGATGTTATATGTAAGTGGTAACTCACTAAATTCTACTCCTGAAATCATTACACTATATGTTAACTAACTTGGATTTAAATTAAAAAAAAAATTTTTTTAATGTTTGTTTATTGAGAGAGACACAGCATGAGTGGGGGAGAGGCAGAGCAAGAGAGGGACACACAATCTGAAGCAGGCTCCAGGTTCCGAGCTGTCAGCACAGAGCCTGACGTGGGGCCCGAACTCACAAGCTGCAAGTAAGATCATGACCTGAGCCGAAGTTGGACACCTAACCGACTGAGCCACCCAGGCGCCCCTTGGGTTTAAATTTTTTAAAAACTGAAAATTTAATTCTAAAAACTTTTATCAAAAGTCAAAACTTTCATTTTCTTCTTTTATAGTCCAAGAAAGGACACACTGTCAAAACCTTAAAGTCTCTTCATAATGGATAACATAAAATTTACATGAAAAAAAATTCTGAATTAGGTTATCTATATGACATGAGGTATTATCAATTGATATACTATACAAAATAAAAGATAACAAAAATTATTTAGTAACTTGGGGAAATACTATATAACATTAAGAGAAAAAGCAGGATATAAAGCTATATATAAAATTTCATCTCAATTATGTTAAAATCTTAAATACATGTTTTCAAAAGACTAGATGGATAAAGAACAGAATAGTATCTCTAAAGGAAAGACTTCATGGTGATTTTTTTTTATACTTCTCATTTCCAAACTTTATAACATGTATTTCTTGTTTGGGTAGGATAAAACCATTTAAAAAAAAAAAATTTAAGGCACGCCTGGGTGGCTCAGTCAGTTAAGCGTCAGACCTTGGATCAGGTCATCATCTCATAGTTCGTGAGTTTGAGCCCCACGTCAGGCTCTGTGCTGACAGCTCGGAGCCTGGAGCCTGCTTCTGATTCTGTGTCTCCCTCACTCTCTGCCCCTCCCCTGCTCACGCTCTGTCTCTTTCTCTCAAAAATAAACTTTGAAAAAAAATTTTTTTAATTGAAGATAACTGAGTTTACTATCTCGTAGTTGCTTTTCAAAAGGGAATTCAGTGGTTTGCTCAACAATAATTTTAGAATAGGCAAGTCCTTCATTGTATTTTGATAACATAGTCAAAAATACATTGAAGCGGCTTTATTATCTAAAAGGCAAATCATTTTTCAAGAGGTCAAATAATTTATCATATTTTTCCTATGTGCTACCTTGACAGGTCTCAAAATCTACAAAGGAAAAAGCTAGAGGACAGAAGTTAAGCAATTTCTTCGTTCATAATGCTAGTAGATATAAGGAAGAACAGAAATAGAACCGGCCAAAACCTCTCCCCAGGCCAAAACCTTTACCTCTAGCCTCTACCACCACACCTGTACAACTTTGCCCAGTACAGAGCAGTCTAGACCTCTGTGGTTTGTATTCACCACTGTATTCACAGTGGAGCGACATTTTATGTAGTGGTTAGGTTCCAAAGTCAGCCCATGATGTGAAAATCAAATATAGTCAAAATCAATATAGTCAAAATTATCTTCAAAAGGCCTTTAAACTGTTTAAAGGGTGTTATGCATGGTTTTGTATGTACAACCCTATTCTGTAACGTGTATTAATGTACAATACGCTACAGTCTATAGCATGTAATAAAGAGTACACATGGAAAAATACATTCCTGTTGTATTACAAGAGTTCATGTAGTTGAACTGAAGTAAGTTAAATGTGCATGTGATACTCATTCCTCTGTCTTCTCACTGCTTAGTCTTAAATTGCTGTAACCCAACTTTTACCCCTCACTGTACTGAAGATACACTCTTCTAGTCCTCAAATAAAAGACTTTTATTAGTTCCTATCCTCTTGATATTTTTACAGCGATCAACACTGATAAGCAGTTCTTTCTGAAAATACTCACTTCCCTAGATTTCTGTAATATTTTACTTTCCTGTTTCTCCTTCTGTTTTCTGAACTATTTCTTCTCTATCTCCTTCTTCATTGACTCTACTTATTCCTGCATCCCAAAGTGCAGATATTAATCAATTATTGATCCTTTATCTTCTCTATATATCCTATATTCTCTCTTACAAATATTATCTACTCTCAGTTTCAACCATTTCTCTGTTAGGCTTTGTTATTATCCGTGTTTTGCAGTTGCAGGAACTGAAATATTGAGGAATTAGGTGACTTGTGCAAGTTCATGTAGCTAGAAACTCATAGAGCCAAGATGTAAGCCTAAGTGTTCTGGTTCTGTTATAACCACTATACTATACCGCCTCCTACAGTAAGTAGATGCATGCTGCAATGTCAGCTCAAACTGATATATCAAAATAAAATGACCATTTCTGCCTCCCAAAATTAGCTCCCTTCTAGACTTCTCTAGGTTTCTATCATTGGTAACATCATGCATATTAATTAGGAATTGTTTTTGTTGCCAACTGACAAAAAACAAAATAAAATAAAAAACAACAATGGCTTTAAGTAATAGAAATTGTTTTTATCACATGAAAGTCTGATTGCTGGCTTTGGTTAATTGATGTCAAACAGTTTCTACAATTCTCTTGACCTTTCCCTAGTGATCACAAAGTACTGCTGAAATCCCAGGTGTTGAATTCACATTCAAGGCAGGGACGGGTAGACATAAGGGGGAGTGACAGAACCACATCTATATCTACCATTTCATCAGAAGAGCAGAAATCTTCCCAGAAACTTCCCAGCACACACCCGCTTATATTTCACTGGGCAAACTGTGCTTAAATAGAAGGGAGACCAAGTTTAAGTAGGTACACTGTTACCCCAAATAAAATCAGGTTTCTCTTAGCAGGAAAAAAAAAAAAGGTGGATATTGAACAGGTAACTAATGGTGCTTATATACCATTCAAGAGGAGAACCATGATAAAAATAAAACAGGGTAATGTGGTAAGGAAGCATTTGAAGGCTTCTGTAGATTGTGTGGTCAGAAAAGGTTATGCCAAGACACAAATGACAATAACAAGTCACATGTAAGAGTTCTAGTAGAAGAGCACTCCAGGTAGAAAAATCAGCTCATACGAAGGACTAGGATGCCAGTACACTCAGCACATTGAAAGAATAGAAAGAAGGCTAGACTGGGTCAAGGGTAGGGGAAGAGAGGAAGACAGATTGGTATACAAGAGCAAGATCACCCAGGCCCTTGTTAGTCACATTAAACATTCTACCTCATAATATTCTACCATAAACATCCTATAACATTCTACTATACTGTTTTTGCTCATGCTTCCTTCATGCTTCCTTTCTGACCATAGAAAATTAGTCCCCAAAGTTCCAGCCCAAGTTCCACTGCCAAGAACCTCAGTCTGAAGTGATTATACCTTTCTCTAAAGTACTACAGAATTGTCTCATATAGCACAAAGATTACAAACATGGACTATGGAACTTAGTCTCTGCTCAGAACCTGGCTAGTACTTTCAAACTATCTGAACTGGGCAAGTTGCTTAACTAGATGGATTCATTTTCCTTTGCTACAAAATGTCAGTATTGATAACATCTATGTCACAAAGTTGTTATCAGACGATTAAATCAGTTAACATATGTAAAGTACCCAGAAGATTACCTGGCCTCTAATATGTTGGCTATTATTGTCGTTATTATCATAATATTAGTTTTCTGGCATTTACCAAATATATTTTTGTAGTCATTTATCCTTAATATCCCTTTCATGTCTTCTCAATTAAATAATAAGTCCCTGAAGGTTTTCAAAGAAATCAGAGTTCTTATCATTAAATCCCAGAAGTAAAAAGGACCTATGAAAGAAAAATATCCTGCAGATTTCACTTGGAGAATACAGAACTAGAAGGAAAGGAAATAGAATCATCAACATAAATCTGACACTCTAAGGTGTTTACAAAAAGACATTTACCAAAATAGCAATGGGTATGAGAAATTGTGTACCATTGGAGAAAATGGGAGTGTGTGTTCTAGAAGAGGAAGCAAACTTACTCCCTTACTTTGTGGGATGAAAAAGTAAAAGTCACATAGAGAATGATTCTAACTCAATATAAGAAATGCTTTTTTAACAACAGAGGTCTGTCCAAAAATTAAAAAGACTTCCAAAGAAATTATTAGCTCACTATTAGCTGAAATGAGGACTAGCGAGTCAACTGTGTGGAACCTGTGGACTGATATATAAATAGGAAACTATAGAATAGTGCTTATAAGCATGTATTCTTAAGTTAAACTGTCTGAGGTTTGAATCTCAGCACTACCATTTATTAGTTTTGGCCTTTGTGAAGGTTACTGACATAAGATTCCTCATGTATACAGGGAATAACAGTACCCTCCCTCAGCTTTGTGTTGGTTAAATGAGATAATGTATACCAAGTATCAAACATATGGTAAGGACTCCACAAATGTTAGCTCTGGATTGAATAACCTCTAAGATCTCTTAGATATCTAGGATTCAATGGCTGTAATATAAATTTTGTTCTGTAGCTAGAGGACAACTAGCCACTTGTAAATATTTTTTCCTGTGTTGACATCCATTCCACAATCAAACGATTAACTTCCTAATACTCATATTTTTATTTGAGACTTTTTGGTCTCAAGCATCAGTACTATCATGTAGTAAGGCTATCATTAAATAAGAGTATTTTCTTTATAATTATCTTTAGACTGAAAACAAGTAAAAGGAGGAAGAATAGGGGATGTGAGATAAGATAACAATAATCTACATCAACAGAGCAGAGGAGGTATCTAATTTCAGGGGGGATAGAGATGTGATGGCAGGATATTTATCAAAGTGAGCAATTTCACCCCACAGAACTCGGAGAGGAAGATTATATAAAGGCACAAAAATAAAGGTGAGACACAAAACTGAAAACAAGGAAACTCACTGAAAGCCTATATATAGACTCAATTCTCAGGTCCCTCTTCACAACCCCCTTCTCTGCTCCACACTAGGCATCCTACACATAGCAAAATAAAGGTTTATTCTTTGGAAAAACTGAATAAAGATATGGCCTTTTTAGTACACCAGGCACAGTGATGACTAAAAGCTAAAGAATTAAGTGAGACTCTAGAATATTAAACTACAGGGTTTTCAGTATCCTTCACATCTCGGTACTGGAGCACCACAAGCAACATGCATTCCACAGGGAGATGACAGAACTCCCCTCTGAAAACAATGAAGCAACTCTAGAGAAAAGATTAGCCCTTACTAACACTTGGAGGTCACCCAACGAAAAGGCAAGCTTATCACCTGATCACCCTACTATGAAAATCATCAGCTAACAAGCCATGCTCAAACACACCGAACTTCTCACCTCTTTAGTGCCTCACTCTTAAGTATAAACACATAGCAGTTATTTAAGGGAAGGCATCCAAAGGAGAACTGTAAGATTAAAGCTGAAACAAAAACAAGGATCCAGAAGGAAACAGAAACAGCAAAAGAAGCAGAAGAATTTCAAAATTACTATAATTAATTTCCTTGGGGATAAGAGATAATACATCCATTAAAAAAGAAGAGAATACAACAGAAGAAATATGTGAAAATATACTGGATTTACTATAATTCAATTAGTGAGCTCCTTGCTAATTTATAAAACAAACTTACAACAAAATCTCTTTAATTCATTCCTTCATTCAACAACTATTTATATATTCCTCCAATATGACAGGCAATTTCTAGGCACTGGGGAAACAATAATATACAAAACCAGCAAATACTCCTGAGATTACAGTCCAGTAAAGTAGAAAGGTGGTAAATAAATTAAATATGCATAAAGTGTTTATAGATGGTATATCAGTGTGTGTGTGTGTGTGTGTGTGTGTGTGTGTACTTAAATTAACATGCTAAGGAGAAAAATAAGGAAAGAGGGAAGTAACAATTACATAAAGAAAGGGTAGCCAGGAAAGGGCTAAGAAGGTGACAGGTGAGTAAAGACCTGAAAGAAGTGAAGGAGGGAACCATGAGGATATCTGCAGGAAGAGAATTGCAGGCACAGGAAAACAAGCAGAACCCTTGAAACAGGACACCTAGCATTTTCAAGAGGCCAGTGGGGCTGGACTTGAGAGAGGTGGAGGGAGAGATTAGAGAAGTAAGGCAGGTAGAGGGAGTTACCACTTATAAGAAGGCCTAACAGGTCACTGGAAGAGTTGAGGGCTTTTGCTCTGAATGAGTTAGAAAGCAACGGATTTTGAGTAAAAAAAAGTGACACAATGTTAGTTACTTTTTTTTTTAATTTTTTTCAATGTTAGTTACATCTTAACAAAATCACTCAGGCTGCTGTTTGGAAAAGATACTGTATAGACAAAGCAAGGGAGATCAGTTAAGAAGACACTGCAGTAATCCCAAGGAAGATATGCTCGTGGACCAGGGTAATAATGGTAATGGTGAGAAATAACCAAATTCTAAATATATTGTAAAGGAAAGATGATAGAATTTGCTGGATTGGGCATGGGGTGTGAGACAGAGCAAGGGATTCAGGATGATTCCAAGTTTTTAGACTGAACAACCAGAGTAGTGCAGCTGCCATTTATAGAGTAACCAAATTCTTTTCATTTGGTTTATTTTACTTTACTTCTATAATTTGCTAGTGTAAAATTTCTTTGGATGGATTTAAGATAAAACTGTAATGCCATGTTCCTTTCTATACAGAGTACTCATGATAAAACTCCAATGAAATAAAACTAATTTTATGTTAGGATTTTTAAAATGGATTTGTTTATTTACAGTTATATTTTACAACTTGGAAAGAATTAAAACAAGTATTTTATAAATATAATTATTTAGAAGGCCATGATGAGATTAACCATGCCACCAACAACAATCATTAAGAAATGGAAAAAAAAAATAGATAAAGCAACTTTTAGAAAGCAGCTGAAAGCAACCAAGAAAAAGAAAATCCTGAGAAGTAAAAATCTTAGGGGATGTATATCAAGAAGTGACAGAAGCCAGGGGGCGCCTGGGTGGCTCAGCTGGTTTTGGCTCAGGTCCAGGTTTATGAGTTAAGCCCCGCATCAGGCTCCATGCTGACAATGCGGAGCCTACATGGGATTTTTTCTCTCTCTTTCTCTACCACTCCCCTGTTCTCTCTCTCTCTCTCAAAATAACTAAAAACTTAAAAAAAAAAAAAAAAAAGAAAGAAATGCCAGAACACAATGGAATAAATATCTTTAAGGTACTGAACAAAAAGACTGCTAAAATAGAATTCTGTGCAGCAAAAATATTTTTCAATAATGAAGGCAACCTCTTCATCATTCCTTCCCCTCCCAAACAATTCATTTCTAAAGCCACTAGATGCAGCTGGACAAAACAGGCATCCATGCCAGGGTCAGAGAAGTCATCCTGGTCTACTGAGTATGTGGAAGCCAGACTGGAACCTGGCAGATATTAATCAACTGATCAAAGTTAACATCATCAGTAAAAAGACAAATTGAAATAATGTGCCAACCACTAGGATGCAGTAAGAACACACAGAATCACTTCTGTGATACACCTGACAAAGATGCATAATCTGAAAAATCCTGAGGAAACATCAGGCAAACACAAATTGAGGGGATAATCTATAAAATTATCAAAAGTATCTTGTAAAAATAAAGCCAAAAACAAAAGTGCCCATAATCTTTGAAAACAATCAAGGTCATGTGAAAGTCAAGGAAAGATGAGGAACTATCCTAGATTTTTAAAAATTCAGTATATATAAATGTAACACATTATATATATATATATATATATATATATATATATATATATATATAAAACACATTATATATATAATGTAACACATTATTCTGAACTGGAGCCTTTTACTATACAGAGCATTACTGGGACAGTTAGCAAAACATGAATAGTTTCTGAGAATTATATGGTAATAATGTACAATGCTACTTTCCTGATTTTGATAGTTGTCATTAGGAATTGCACACTCAATTTTTCAAGGGTTATGGGGCATCGTGTTGGCAACTAATTCTCAAGTGGCTCAGGAAAAAGTTATTTGGACCATATTTACAACTTTTCTGTATGACTGCTTTTATTTCAGTTTTTTAATGAAGACATAATAAAGTTATAATCAACAAACAAAAACTGAGAGAATTTATCACCAGCAAACAACACTAGAAGAAACAGTAATGGAAATTCTTCAGAGAGAAGCAAAATGATCCCAGAAAGAAACAAAATAACACGAAAGAATGAAGGTCATCAGAAAGGGTAATAATGATTAAAACAAAATGTTTTGTGGAGTTTAAAATATATGTAGGATTAAAATATATGACAAAGCACAAAAATAGACTTTAAGGAAAAAATATTACTAGAGATAGAGGGTCATATAATTACAAAAGAGTTAATTCATTAAGACCTAAAATATTAAATTTGTATGTAACTAATAACATAGCCTCAAAATATGTAAAACAAAAAGCAACAGAACTTAAAGGAGACAGACCCACAATTACAGTTGGAAACTTTTATCACATATCTTACATACTCTGCAGGAACAAAAAGGACATGAAAGATTTTAACAACATGATTAACTACTTAGAGACAGAGAGGGAGGGGATTGTCAGAGACAGGATTAAATAGAACTATGCCATAGAGATGCTGAAGTCTAAAGAAGTGGAAGATGAAAGAGGGATGGTTGGTTTGTATTTTTTTTTTATTTTTATTTTTTTTACATTTAAAAAAATTTTAATGTTTATTTAGTTTTAAGAGACAGAGACAGAGCACGAGCCAGTAAGGGACAGAAAGAGACAGAGACACAGAATCTGAAGTAGGATCCAGACTCTGAGCTGTCAGCACACAGCCCAACACAGGGCTTACGCTCACGAGCCATAAGGTCATGACCTGAGCTAAAATCAGATGCTTAACTGACTGAGCCACCCCGGTGCCCCAAGAGGGATTGTTTTAGATGCACTCCCAGTGTATCTTCATCAAATTCACCTGACTTTAAAATTTTCCACCTCTCTCAATTCTTCTAGTCCATTTGCCTCCTTATCCACAGAGATTCCATGATTGACCATTTCAGTGAAATAAAAGATACTCCTAACTCTATCTGAAATTCTGCTGTCTCTATCATGCCAAACTCTATTGCTCATTTCATCTCCCAATTCAAGGTTTTGAAGCATTCTTAAAGCAAGTCATGAAACTCTAACAATTAAGTTCATTATAGTAGGAAGACCCTTACTATTCTCTTGCTGATTTTTACTAATTGTGTGGTAGATTCAAATAGGGCAGATTTCATAGACCAAATAAAACTTTCATTTGAACCTTAAGGAAAATACAATGAGTATATCATATAAAATGTTTTTTCACTCCCCAAATTAAATTGTGTTTCCTATTTTCCTTGCCTATAAACTATATTTTTAACGGAATTTAACATTTTTGTTATGCATTTATTTGTAGATTTAATGTCTATTTTGTCCACTTTGACTATCAGTTCATGAAACCAGGAGTTACAGCTTTCTTGTTCACCATTGCAAACCCAATCCTAGATGGTCATTCAGCAAACTCAGTGAATACTTACTATGGGCCAGGCACTGTTCTAGAAGGTTTGGGATACATCAGTGACCTAAACAGGCAAAACATTCCTGCCCTTGTGAGGTTTATATTCCACTGGGGAATACAGATAATAATAAATATAATAGGTAAATATATAATATAATACATCTATATAATAAGTAATAATATAACAGGTAAATTATATAGTGTATTAGAAAGTAGTAAGTGCCTTGAAAAAGACAGAATGACACGGTAAGAGGGAATGGTAGGGAAAACTGTTTAAATAAGGTGGTCAGATTAAGCCTCATTAAGGAGACATCTGAGCCAAGACTTAAAGGAAGCAAGGGAATCAGTCCTGCAGATATGAGGGAAAAAGCATTACAGTCCATTGCAAAGGCACTAAGATAGGAGCCTGCCTATTAGGTTAGATATCTGCAAGGAAGCCAACATGGCTAAAACAGAATGAAAGAGGGCAGAGTAAGACATGAGGGGTTAGGGTAAGAGGGTGGGGCATGGAGACACACATCATCTGAGGCCTTGGAGGATATGGTAAGAACTGTTTTACTTGTAAGTGAAATGGAAAGTCAGTGCGGGTTTCTGAGGAGAAGAGTAGTATGCTTTAAGTTTTAAAAACATCAGCAAGGCTGCTGAGTTGAGAACAGGTTCGGGGAAGGGGGCTTAGAAACAAATTAGGCCATTGACCATTATAGTAGCAGTAGAGGTATGAAAAGTGGTCTGATTCTAGATATATATTAAACATATAATTGGTTCTAGGATAGGAGAGATAGGAAGGAGGTAAGGATAACTCCAAGGCTTTTGGCCTCATCAGATAGAAGGATAAATTTGCTCTTAAATGAGATGAGGAAAATTATGAGCAGAACAGCTTGAAAAGGGGGGTGCCTGGGTGGCTCAATCAGTTAAGCATCTGACTCTTGATTTCAGCTCAAGTCATGATCTCATGGTTCATGAGATCGAGCCCCACATCGGGCTCTGCGCTGACAGCACAGAACCTGCTTGGAATTCTGTCTCCCTCCCTCCCTCTGCCCCTCCTTCACTCATGCTTTCTCTCTCTCAAAAATAAATAAACATTAAAAAAAAAAAAGAATAGGCTTGAAAAGAAAGATCAGGAATTTGATTTTGGATATGTGCATGAGACAACACAAGGGATGCTGAATGGCAGCTGGACATATACAATTTATGAATGGAAAGAGGTGGAAACTAAAGATATGATCTTGGTCTTAACTGACTTATAATTGATAAAGCTATATGACTAGATGAGATCACTAAGATAAAGACATGAGAACTAAAGACTAAGTCCTGCAGTGCTCCAACATGAAGAGACTGGGAAGAAGAGCAGACAAAGGCGCACTGAGAAGGAAAAACTAGTGAAGAATGAGAAAAGCCAAGAGAGTGGTTGTAGAAGCCAAATAAAGAGGGTGTACAAAGGTGCAATGGGTGTTCAGCTATGACAGATACAAATGTTAGGATAGGTGGGATGAAGACTAAGATAGGACCCCTAGACTTAGCAATGTGGGGGGCATCAGCGACCCTGAGAGGAGTTTTGGTGGAGTGGTAGAAGTGAGAGCACTCAAATGTCTTGTTGACTAAATGAATTACCATATTAACAGCAATTAATTTTTTCTCCTAGACACTTATTTAAGTGTCTGTTAAGTCTGCAAAGCAGACTTGTTTTTGGACTCTCTCTTTTACTTGCCCTCAAGTCCCAGTGGCTGCTTGGTCTTACAGATTCTACTTTCACAAACTCTCTCAAAATAGTTGCTTCCTCTCCCATCCTACAGCTCTGTCTTCCTCCAAGTCTTTGAAGAAGGCACTACAAAGCAAGGCTTTTAATAAAGAATGCTGGAACCAATTATCCATGTTTTTTTAAAAAAAGATACATAACTTAAGACATATACAAGTTCTAAATGTGAAACATAAAACTTTTAATACTTTTGGAAGAAATGTAGGAGAATGTGGGGCTCCTGGGTGGCTCAGTTGGTTAAGAGGCCAACTCTTAGTTTTGGCTCAGATCATGATCTCATGGTTTGTGAGTTTGAGCCTCACGTCGGGCTCTGTGCTGACAGCTCAGAGCCTGCTTGGAATTCTCCCCCTCTCTCTGCCCCTTGCCTGCTAGCTCTCCCTCTATCAAGATAAACATTAAAAAAAAGAAGAAATGTAGGAGAATATAAGAAATATGTTTATGACTTTGGTTATTACACATTTCTTTGATAGAAAATTCAAAACCCATAATGAAAGAGATTTACTAATTTGACTAAAATTAAAGATATCATTGACAAGTGAAAACAGTAGCCTACGAGAATATATCTGTAACACATTGAGCCAACAAGTGATAGTATCCAGAATTATAAATTTGATTTGATTTCCTTCAAATCCAATAGCTTTATAGAGAATTAGAGAAAGGAAATGAGTAAGAAATTCACAAAAGAGGAACCAATGGACCAATAAACTTTGATAAGACATTCAGTTTCACTATTAATCAGAGAAATACAAATTAAAGCTACAAAGAGATACTATGTATAGACATGAGATTGGTTAAAAACGTAAAAGTTGTACAATATCAAGTGGTAATATGGAGCATTGGAAATTTTCATGTACTGTTGGTATGATAACTTTGGAGAGCATTTGACAATATCTGACAAATCTAAAAATATGCACACCCTGTGACACAGCAATTCCACTCCAGCATATCTAGAGTATCTTAACATAATTCCAGTTAAAGTACTACACATACATGAAGAGATATGGACAAGAATATTCTTATAAACATTATTTGTAATTAAAAATTGAAACAAGCTAGATGACCATCAACAAAAGACAGTTTGAATAAAACTACTACTCAGCAATTAGGAATAAGCAACACCAAGACATACAGATATAATCTCTAAGTCACTATTAAATGAAAAAGCAAGTTGCAGGATCTGTACATTTTTATATAAACATACCATTAATGATAAGTTTAATAACATACAAAGCAAAATATATTGTTTATGGATATGTAAAGTATGAGTATTATATACTAATTTAGGATAGTAATTACCACTGGGAAGGAAGGAAGGGAATAAGATTGGGGAAAGTTAATACAATTCAATTATATATGGGTTTTTTCCCCTTAAGCTCAATGGTAGCACATGGGTATTTATTAAGTTATTCTCTGTATTTCTGTATGCTTGAAATTTAAAAAACCAATAAAATCAACATACTGCTGAAGTACAAACCTCAGCCTGGCATTCAGGACTCTCCATGATATTATTCCAACCTCTTTTTCTAGCCTCATCCTTTGCTATTTCCTGTAGCAGTGTTTCTCAAGCCTTGCACATATATATGCCTCCTTCATTATTTTTGTTATGTATGCCATCTCTGTTATAATTAGTGATTATTTTTCTTTTCATAGTTTTTAACTTAAGTAACCTTTTACAAATCACTAATTAATAGGAAACCATGTTTAAAATGCCAGTTATAATTTTCTAATATGATTATAAATAAACATATAAATATTAAGATAATTTACCCTGGTGCTACCTAAAAACATCAAGTATACACTTTGGGTTGTACTGTCTTAACACCAGTGGTTCTCAAATTTGGTGTACAAGACTACTTGGAAGGCTTGCTAGAACTGGAGACTCCCAAGCCATATAGGATCCTAATTTAGGCAGTCAGAAGACAGAAATCCTACCCTACGTGTACCCTTGGCACCTAACAAATTGGACTATTTGCCATTCTCTAGAAGAGCTCTACATTTTCCTTTTCCAATACCTTTCCTCCTGTTATTTCCTCTGCTTGAAGCACCCTTCCTTCTACTTAATAAGCCATTAGAAATTAAGCCTACACTTTAAGGCCCAAATTAAATATCACCATCACAGTAAAGAACTGTGACTGGGATGTGACATTGCTCTCATTTCAACATCCTTCCTTCCGCTATCAATTTATTTCTAGTTCTGTATGTGTGCTTATCATATTCAATGTAATGTATGTCTACCTGTCTTATTCTCTCTCTCCTGGCCTATAAATGCTATTCGAGGGCAGAAGCCTTAGACCTGTTGAAAAGCAGGGATTATGGCTTGGTCATTTTATCCTTTCAACATGGTAGTTACAGATACTTGCTGGGCTGAGCCCTGCTAAACAGTGAATTAATTTCACAATTTTTATTAACACTTTAAAAATCATGTAGTATAAGGCATTAGAATATTCATACCGCATTACAAATTAAACATGAGAATCTAGGCTACCTAGCTTCATTTTCAAAATGAGACAACTGACATTATATCCTGTATTGAATCAAATAATTTAAATTGTTTTAATTTTTAAAGAGAAAAAAATAACAGTGTAACAAAAAAAACACCAAGTTCAGTTTTTAAGAAGAGAAGGAAAACTACTTAATTTGCAACCTTCCAAGCAAAAGTAAATGATCAGGTTATTAATCGACCAAGAGTTTTTGACACTACTACAAAAAACTATTAAGTTAAGAAACAACCTTGTTATTAAAAGAAAGTTAATGGACTCTACCAAAATTCTCAGTACTTCCACATGATATTTCAATATTGCTTCCCTTTGCTTTAATATTGCATAATTACTCTGATGCATCATGAACAATAATTTCTAAGTATTTTCCCATGTAAAAACCATAATATAGATATAAATAGGTATGTATGTGTATATAAACCACAAAAAGTATCAGTTTTAATCAGAGAATATCAACATGTAACTCATTTGTGAATCTTGTTTTTTCACTTTGGTAATAATAATTCGGTTTGTTTCTATTCCAGGAGTAGACTTTTACTGTTCTAAACGTACTTATTTTCACCTGGATAGAAAACAAACTAGTGGAAACAAAAACACAACTTTCTAATGGGAAATGATGGTCAACCTCAATCTCTATTACAATACCACCTGGATTGGGGTATTTTAGCACATATTTTACATGGTACTTTATAAAGACAGAACTGTCAAACAAAAATATACAAGTGTATATACTAACTTCAAGTAATGAAAGAGGGGGAAAATGGAGAATACACATTTTGTTACATTCACTTGGCCTTCTGGGTTAAAAAAGGAGAATGAAAAGACAACAATTCTGAGAAATGAGAAGTAAAGTTCCCCTGTGTCTCATTTTCTCTCCTCATTCACTTTTCTGTCATGTACCTGTTAATTTTCCTCTTTTACATGGCAGGTCAAGTAAACTACTCTTCGCTTATATGAAACTTCTTATTTAACTTTTTCATTATGTTTTTACATTGTAAAGATCAAATTTCAGCCCACTGTGTCCATTTTCCAGAATAAAACTAACTGGAAGTTAAAGCAATAATGAGGTATTACTATACCTGAGCTCAAGTTAAAAATTTCCAAAAATGATTCTAATATTGGTTTTGTTTACCATAAAATTATAGCCTATAACTACTGATACTAATAAAGACAGCCATCCAGTTATGCTTGCTTCCTAAGTAAGTAATCTTTTTTATTTTCTAAAGTACTAAATATAGACAGACCTTAAGGTTCTATGTTTTAGCAGCAGTACTCAAGGACCAAAAGAAAAAAAAAAAAAAAAAAAGCTAAAGTTTAAAGGTAATGAGAAGGAGTTAAATAAACCTATTTCAAAGACCCTATAAGTAGAATAGATCAGATTAGACAAGCTTATTGGAAGGTAACAACACACTTCATTTAATAAAGCAGTTCTGAGAAATCCAAAAATACCATTTCTCTTTAAAAAAAAATCAAAGAAGCACTTGGACTAACAAGAAATAATGCACAATTTGGCTTGATCAAATACTTCATTAATTTTTTTCTACCCCCTAAGGTATTGCCCTTTTAAAATCCTCTTCAAATAAAATATAACCTAATTGCTTGCACATGGCTACAGTTTGGGAAGGGATTTTTATTTCAACAGTGCCACCTAGTGGGGCAATTGATACTTTCAGCCAATTGGTTTTATTAGTCTCAAAGGCTAGGAGTCCCCAAGTAGTTTTACTTTCTGGTTCACAATATTCCTGATAATATTAACATTCAAAGGGAAATTTTACAAAAGAATAATTTACAGATTTCTGTCCTCTGATAGGCTATCTCTAATAAAAATTAGGTCATTTACAAATATAATATTTTAAATAAAAGTACCTTAGTGATTTCTTCAGAAGCTCGTTTGAAGTCCTGAACATTTCGACAGTAAAATCCTATTGTACAGCTAGGATCCATTTTTCGAAATGACATCTTTTTGGGAGAAGGGCAGTGGAATGTCTGTAATTTTAAAAGTTCTTTAGGATTAATTTAGTTTTATTTGATGGACTTCAGTATATACAAGATATTACTTAAATTAAAATTTGCCATTTAACTTTTCTCAAAATTATAAATATGCTTTGGAACAGTGCTTTAGTCTATCCTATGAAAATGGTCCTTTCCACCCCCCAAAGCTTTATTTACATTCAGTTTACCAAATCTCCACCGTATATGATATTAGTGCCATTCCACAGAAGAAAAGAAGTGTGTCAAAAATGGCATGCATTTCGAACACTTGCAGAAGGGAAGAAAAATGTGCCACTGAAAAAGACATACATAAGCTAGCACAAGGTTTAGAATTCAGTTAGTTATTTCTATGAAAGTTCAATTAAGCCTGTTTTTTGAGATTTTTTAATGTTAGAAAACCTTTTAATAAGGATATCAAGACATTGTAAACAAATACACAGATTCATGTAAATGTTCCATAATGATATGAAAATAGGTCAACTTGAGAATTTTAGCATCTGACACAATTCATACACACTTACATATTCTTCCAACTCACTCTTCTACTTAAGTTCTTGTTTATTCCTGTACGGGACACAGTTGTAAACTGTTCTATAATGGTCCTTGCTATCCTCCTTACCAGTCTTCCTGTCACTTCACTTTTTCTCATGTAGTCACAGTGCCACAGAGATAAATTGGCTAGGGAGGCTGCTCTAGCCTCTCTACTCTTGCTAGTGAGATATGGCTAACTAGTAGAGTCTGGGATCTTCAGAAAATACAAAAGAAAAGGGTAGAATATAAAGCTAATAACTCCAGGGGCACCTGGGTGGCTCAGTTGGTAAAGCAACTCTTGATTTCAGCTCAGATCATGATCATAGCGTCATGAGATTTGAGCCATATCAGGCTCTGTGCTGGGCATGGAGCCTGCTTAAGACTCTCTCTCTCTCTCTCTCTCTCTCTCTCTCTCTCTCTCTCTCTCCCTCTCCCTCTCCCTCTCCCTCTCTCCCTCTGCCCCAATTGCATGCACTCTCTAAAAAAAAAAAAAAAGCTAATCATTCCAATCTTTTTTTTTTTTTATTACCACATTCTGGTGCTTTGCTTAAAAGATTTTTTTTTAAACTGCTTGAATGCTCAGAGGTCTTGCCCTTAAAAATCATTGATGCTACCACCAAAGTCTGTTTTTGTATGTATAAAAAAAGGTTATATGTAAAAAAAGGAGGACCATAAGTATATATGTGTATATATATATATATATATATATATATATATATATATATATAGTCACATTTGTTTACATTTGTATAAATAAACTCTGCAAGGGTAACCAAAATTGGGGTGCCTGGGTGGTTCAGTCGGTTAAGCATCCAGCTCTTGGTTTCAGTTCAGGTTTGTGGTACTGATGAGATCATCAAGTCATGATCTCACAGTTCATGAGTTCAAGCCCTGTGTCAGGCTCTGCTCTGCCAGCATAGAGCCTGCTTGGGATTCTCTCTCTCCCTGTCTCTCTACCCCTCCCCTGCTCATACTGTCTCTGTCTCTCTCAAAATAAATAAATAAACTTAAAAAAAAAAAAGGATATACCAAGTTTAGAGGAGAGAGAAAAACTGGGCAGATGGGAGATGGGTGTGAGAAATTCTTTGTTATGTATTTTATATTTTTTGATTAAAGAACCAGCTCAATTAAGAAATGATCAAGGCTGAATCTGAACTCATAAACTGAAAATGTCCCTACATTTAATGCCTAAAACTATGGGATTTTAACTTAAACTATTTATTAAAATACAGAAAAACATAGGCTTCTAAATTTGTTTATGGTGAATCAGTCAAAATCACTCTTTCCTCTCCCCATATATCCTAGTGATCCAATTAGAGTCCCATATTATCACTAGAGGATATGCAAATATCCTCTATGCTGTCCAAAATGCTGTCAGCTCTGAGCTGACAGCAGTGAGCCTGATGCAGGGCCTGAACTCATGAACCATGAGATTGTGACCTGAGCTGAAGTCAGACATTCAACCTACTGAGCCACCCAGGCGCCCCTAATACTTACTTTATACAGTGAGATCCAACCTTTGGAACCTCCAGAGTACCAGTCAAAACAAGTATTGTCTTAGTTGGACATTTTCCAAAACTGTTTCACCTGCTTAATTATCTGTTTTATTGAAAACAGATCTAGAGAGGCACAGAAGAGCTACATAAATGTGTTAGTTA
This sequence comes from Acinonyx jubatus, assembly GCF_027475565.1. NCBI lineage: Eukaryota > Metazoa > Chordata > Mammalia > Carnivora > Felidae > Acinonyx > Acinonyx jubatus. The sequence continues at coordinate 50,893,603 of NC_069381.1, read as the reverse complement.
ACAATAAGTTAACTACAGGAGTATAAGGAGTCTGTGTGTAAGGCACAGATAGCTCTATGTCATAGTCACAAAAAGATATTCTACCTACAAGGTATCTAAAAATAGTCACTTACCCAACTCCTTACAAAGCCAATAATAAAGAATGTGTATTTAGTTTTTACTACTTGAGGATAAGTAAGAAGGGCCAAAAGTTTGTACACGGTCCAACAAAGGATTTTTAAATTCAACTACAAGGATGTCCTACATTACATACACTATGTTACTATTTTCATGTAAGAACCAATAAGACTAAACCTAATAGGCTTAGTGCAATTTCACTGTATTGCCTCAGTCATCATAGACAGTAATGACAAACACTATATTGTTATTCATGGTTGTTTTGATATCTACAAAGAACTTTTTAAATTATTCACAAAAACACAGATATAAGTCTCTGATCACTGAAAAATGAAATTGCTATTGGGTGTCACTATATGAGTACTAGGACTCGTATCACAAAGAGGCATTTTATACCATTAAAACTTAAAGTTATGTTTTTTGGTTCACCTTAGAAGGTTCTGAAGTCAAACTAACATTAACCTATAATTCAGAATTATTTGTTTGTCACCGAACAAGTTAGACTTTAAAATATTTTCCCAAGGGGCATTCATTACACAGCTGTATTCACTTTGTGATAATTCTTTCAGCTCTGTACTTACGATTTCTTTTTTAATTTTTAAAATTCTGATGATTGGTAAGAGTAGCACCTTTTACTTCACAAACACATTTTAGGGAGTATTTGCTATACATACTTCTGTGACAATGAAATGCGTTTCTGAAAAAACTAGTCATGGTGAGTCAATTCCTATTTATTTCATTTTTTAATACATTATTTATTCACTGCCTCAACAAATAGTTATTAGGCATCTACTAAATGCCGGGCACTGTTCTAAGCTTAGTTTTTGGAATAGTGGACTCTCCTACCTAAACATACAAATGATACTGAAACAAATACTTTTAGGTGTAGCTATGCTATTCTGGTGATTTAGATGGAGCTTCCTGAGTTAGAGAATACCCTTACTACAAAGCACCTCCTACTATATGCAGTTCACATGTGTAATTCATAAAGGGTACATCTTTCACTGATGAATTCACTCATCCATCTGTCTAATCACATCACATCATTCTCATAGCTTTAATGCCACTATTCTCTGAATTTACTAGGATAGATTAAAATAACCACTACTGCATGGAACTCCTAAAATCTGAAACTTGAAACTGGGGGCCCAGGAATCACAATAGACTAATACATCTATTTATAAGGCCTTATTAACAGAATATTAATATTTAGTAACCAAATATTGCCTTAATAATAGAATAGAATTTGTTATTTGTAAGAGTTAGCACCAGTCATTCTGAAAGTGTATCATAAATAACATGACACAACAGTCTCTGGTTTAAGAAATCTTATTAAATACATACACACATAAATATATATATATTTATATGTATATATTTATATTTATATATATAATAATGAAAATATGTATCTTCTAGTCCTCTCATCCCAACAATTGATACTCTGCCTGAACCACTGGGAACCCACAATTCAACATACCCTAACTGCAAAAGCCCATTTGAGTTCTTCTCATTCCCTTCTAATTTCAACTTGTTTTTACACAACTTTTTTCCTTAAGGTAATTCATGCTGCTCCTTTAAACCCCATTCTCTAAATGAAAATTATAGACGTATATACATACATGACTACTTCACATTCACTTCACAATGTTAAAAACTCAGTGAAGATAAAGATGAGGGGAATTCTCTTTTTCAAAGTTAATATAAAAATTAATACATAAGAATATATTTTATAAGAAGGTGTCACAAGAATGGAAAATTAGGGGCTCCTGCCTGGCTCAGTCATTAAAGTGTCCGACTCTTGATTTTAGCTCAGGTCATGATCTCACAGTTCGTGAGATCAAGCCCTGTATCACTCTGCGCTGACAGCATGGAGCCTGCTTGGGATTCTCTCTCTCTCTCTCTCTCTCTCTCTCTCTCTCTCTCTCTCTCTCTGCATGAGCATGCTTATGCACACTTTCTGTCTCTTTGTCTGTCTCTGTCTCTCTCTCAAAATAAATAAGTAAACTTAAAAAAAAGAATAGAAAATTCATACAAATATATACATAAGCAAAGCATCTGGAACCACAGGAAAGAAAAAAATTCAACAGAAGACTATAGTACTTAGGACAGTGCCTTGCACATATAAAGAACTCAGTAAATAGTAGTTTAAAAAAGAAAAATACTTGGTCTGATTCGGCTTCAAAATTTTTAAAGTTCAACTCTACATATATTGGCATTCAATACCATAAGAACAACAAAAGATATGGTCTAAATCTCTTCTTCAATGTCAAATACTCAGATACACTATTTTCTTAAATTTTCATAATCCTGTTGGATTCAAGGCACTCACACAAAATATCAAGACTACCAGTGATTCTTTACATGGTGTTGGATAAAAGAGCTAAGATTTTAATTTCTCCGTCTACAAAATCAAGTACTGACCAAATAAACATGCTTTTAAAAATAATTTTAATAGGGGCGCCTGGGTGGCTCAGTCAGTTAAGCGTCCAACTTCGGCTCATGTCATGATCTCACAATTCATGGGTTCAAGCCCCACATCGGGCTCTGTGCTGACAGCTCAGAGCCCGGAGATGGCTTCTGATTCTGTGTCTCCCTCTTTCTCTGCCCCTCCCCTGCTTGTGCTCTTTCTCTCTCTCTCAAAAATAAATAAACATTAAAAAAATTTTTAATAATAAAAATAATAATTTTAATAATTGAGGTATAAGGGTGGTGGTTTTAGAATGCTCATATAATTACACCAACCAACTGCAAAATGTCAATAGCATAAATACATACAACAACCTACATACCAAGGCAAGGATGATTAATAATATCTCCACTTGGAGCATTTTAAGCTTAAATATGATAAAAAGCAAAAAGTGAAATTTTATTTCTGTACAAAGATAGACAACTTGCTGTAGTTTTTATATTATACTCTCATAGAAAAATAAATGATACTATTCAATAAATAGCCTAAGACAAATGCCTGAACTGAGAAAAATGAAAAACTGTCCAGAGGAATTATCCAGACAGGTTGAGATACTCTTCTAGCATCTCAAAAATATAAATCTAAACCCACTTTCTCAGTGTCCCAATGTATAAGAAATAAATGCTTCTGTGCATTTCAGAAGTTACTTGATTTCACCAAATTTTACTTTGCAAAGTCTCTCAAAATCATTCCCTCTCTTCCATTCCCACTACTAACACCCCACTTCAAGCTTTATTGACTTACTCATGAAGTGTGTTGCACCTGCCTCCCAAAGTGAGCTGCAGCCTTTCTAATCTTGCTGGTGTAGACATAACCAGGATAGTCATTCACCTGGCTTCTTTGTGGAATCTCTCAAAATATCAGATGAATAGTCTCTACTGGTCAAGATAGTCAATACTAATAAGCTTTTAATTTGCCTATTTTAGATAATACTAGAAAACTATGAATAATTTTCCATCTGAATTTCAAATGTCTACTTTTTTAAGTAGTTAATATGGTACAGATACACAGATAGTCACAAGTCACAGATACACTGTGTAACTTAGACATAGGAATCAGTGCTACAAGACCACAATGCAGCTGAAAGAGAATTACAACATGGTTCACATAGCACAATTCTATTGTGTTGCCCACAGTATCAATAAGTCATCTATAAATATTTATTAAGGTTTACATGCAAGACACTATGAAGGAAGAAAACAGAAAGCAAATCTTAATCTCTGGCCTCAAGTTGCTTGTACTTTAGTTCAAGTAATAGTTTACAAAAGATGCTAGCATGTTTTATAATATATCTTTCAGAACCAGATTCTAATCTTACAGTTTATTTTTACAATCTATCCCTTAAATATTAGATATTATTAGCTAACAAGCTCTTACTAAAACAAAATATTAAACCACATTTCTAACTTGCCAAGCCTTTGAGAATTAGTGATCCATGCCACTTAAGTGATTAAAATTATTTGAAAAGTCTATAAAAGCATCAACTGGGAAAACAAGAACCAAAACCATGAAATAATTACATGTCTCACCTATGCACTCTCAAAATTTTCTAAATTGAAATACTAGATAATAGGGGCACCTGGATGGTTCAGTCAGTAGAGCATGCAACTCTTGATCTCAGGGTTGTGAATTTGAACCCCACATTCTGCATAGAGATTACTAAGTAAATAAATATTTTTAAAAATAATAATTTTAGCAGTGCTTGGGTGGCTCAGTCAGTTAAGCATGCAACTCTTGATTTTGGATCAGGTCATGATCTCACAGTTTTGTGAGTTCCTGCCCCACGTTGGGCTCTGTGCTGTTAGCACAGAGCCTGCTTGGGATTCTCTCTCTCTCTCTCTCTCTCTCTCTCTCTCTCTCTCTCTCTGCCCCTCCCTCACTCGCACTCTCTCTGCTCTCTCAAAGTAAATAAATAAAGAAATTTTTTAATAAAATAAAATAATAAAATTAAAAAATAAAACACTGGATCACAAATGACCAACATAAGGAAAAGAATATGTTAAGAAATGAGAGCTGAAACAATTAGTAGAAACCCAACTAAGCTCTGGAGAAACTTAACTAGGGACTAAGACTTAACAATTATACATAAAATAAGTTAGCAGATAGTCACAAGTCACTTTGTTATTCTAAACCAACTCCATCATCTTTTTCTCCCCCCGCTCTGTCTTTTTTTAAAACATGCCTAACATTTTAAATTCTTGAGTAATATTCAGCTGTTTATCTACAAAATTACTTGGAGGCTTGATCATTTATTTTGGTAGGACTAAGGTACCTAACAAGTCAGAGACAAAGATAAATGAAGAAGAAAGTATGTCATAAATTAAAATTCAGCAACAAATTATTTAACCTTTGACCAGTGTATGGATTATGGTTTTATAAATCAGTAAAATATTACTAACTTGGAATTGTAATACCAGAAAAGCATAACTGTCTAACACATCTCTAAATAATTTGAGTTTGCTTCATATGGTAAGAAAATAGTACCAGCTCTTTATCCATAGTACCTCAAGAGGGAAATCCTTTATGCTGACATCTACAAAAGATTGGCAGTAATGAGGATCCATGTAAATCAAACTGTCATCTACAAGGACAAAACAGAAGACAAGTAATTCAAAAAACACCTTATTATTACACTGCTTACAATCCAATTTCTATGTAGAATAGCTGAAAAAAACCTGGGAGTAACAGCTTGCCAGACTGATATTCATTGACTGAAACATAGGTTTGCACAGGACAGATTAACTTTTGCATAATCAAATATGCTTGTATAAGCAGAATTTTTATAAAGTGATGAGACTGTCATTTAATTTTTGGTGATAAAATTACTTTCACAAACACACAATTATATTCTACAGTTTGCATATGAAAAATGTATTGCACTACTTTATCCTGACAGGAAGAACATATTGCTTGTCATTTTATCATCAAGTAGCACCACTAAAACTGGTAAAAAGTAAATATGTAAATAGCAACTGTCAGAATGTAGCAGCAATGTCTTTTCAAGTTTAGTGAAACCAATAAATTATGCCTGTTTATGCAATAACAGAAATTAAACATACATTTTACAGAATCCAATTATGTTGTGGACCAAATGACAAATGAGTGGCTATGGTAGGACTGATGAATTTATAAGGTACTCATTTTGGTCTGTTAATCATCCTGTTTCCAGTGATCCTAAATTAACTTCTGATTTTTAAAAGAAAACAATAATAAAAATGTTTTATTAAATCACTAACCTTGAAATCCAGCAAAGTAGTATGACTGTTTAGGTTTGCCACCAATAATACCCACACAATATTCAAGGCTTAAAATACCCTGTCAAAAGAAATTAATACAGATTTAGAGTCATGAGGCAAATGATAATTATTCAAAACAATCAAATTTGTATTAGCAGTATTAGTACGTATCATAGTTCCCAAATTTTTCACCACCAGTTTTATTTTTATTACATATGCCCCATATTCTAAAATCCTTTTATCTACAAACACTATTTTCCATTTTCTTTAAATCACTCAACAGTAAATCAAGTGTTCTGATCAGTGTGTCACTCAACAACATTAACAACTACTATGTACCAGATACAGAAATAAATAAGGTCACCATATAAAGGCAATACAGTTCCTACCAAAACCAAAACACTTGCCCTTTCAATTAGCTGTTGCAGCCTTATCATGATCAATATAGTATTTTCATCAAGCTTTTAAAATACTAGAAATACTCCTTAGACCTTATTACTATTTTCACTGAACTTCAAGTCTTAGAATCCCAAACTAATCAACAGCATTCATTTGACCCATTTTTATGCTATTTCATAAATTTATTAGAATAAGATAAAATGAAAACAATATAATCTAAGGCAAAAAATAATTGTTATTAAAGCCAATTTTATTTACCAATCATAAAATATCAGGGATACTGCAGTCAATTATTTAGTATGCCCCTCAGCATGTATTCTAAGTGTAAAACTCTATTTAAGCTGGGCAAAATAATCCTTTTTTTTTTTTTTTTTTTTTAGAGAGAGAAAGCAGAGGAAAGGAGGAGAGAGAGAGAGAGAAGGAGAATCTCAAGCAGGCTCCACACTTAACATGGAGCCCAATGCAGGGCTCAGTCCCACAACACTGAGATCATGACCTGAGTTAAAATCGAGTCAGATGCTCAACCAACTGAGCCACCTGAGGTGCCCCTGGGCCAAATAATTCTATACCTTTTAAAAAACATGGCCAGTGGAATCAGTTAATAAGGTCTTGTCAATATTTTAGCCTATATTATGTGTGTATGTGTGTATATCTATATCTATATCTATATATCTATATCTATATCTATATATCATGTATTCTAAACTTATAAAGGACTAATAATGATAAGATGCATATTATAAAACCCCAAAGTATTAAATAATATTTATGCTTTCCTTCTCTTAAATGACAGGATGTTTTTATATCTAGAAGATATAAAAATAAAAAGTATATGAACTGGGGTATCTGGGTAGCTCAGCTAGTTGAATGTCTGGCTTCCACTTGGGTCATGATCTCACCACTCGTGGGTTCGAGCCCTGCGTCAGGGCTGACAGCTTGGAGTCTGGAGCCTGCTTCGAATTCTGTGTCTCCCTCTCTCTCTGCCCCTCTCCTGCTCACTCTCTGTCTGTCTCTCTCTCAAAAATAAATAAACATTAAAAAAAAATTTTAATAAAAAAAATATATATGAACCAATGTTTTTTTTCCCTTTAACAAGTAATCAAACCATAAAGTATTTTTAACTTAATTATTTTCTTAAAAATATGTGATTGTTGTGGAACACCTGGGTGGCTTAGTTGGTTAAGCATCCGACTTTGGCTCAGGTCATGATCTTATGGCTGGTGAGTTTGAGCCTGGTGTCGGGCTCCGTGCGGACAGCTCAGAGCCTGGAGCCTGCTTCAGATGCTGTGTCTCTCTGTCTGTCTCCGCCCCTCCCCCAATTGTGTTCTGTGTCAAAAATAAATAAACATTAAAAAAAATGTGGTTGTTGTAAAAAAATAAAAACACACAGAATATATATTAAAAGGTAAAAATTTCCCCAAACCCTGACACTCAGAGCTTATCATTATTAATATTTCGGGAACACCTTCTTGAACTCAATCTGTGTATATTCACATAGAGATTTATGAATACAGTTCTATATATGTGGCATCACACTACACATGCTGTTAGAAGTTTGGTCAGTCATTACGTCATAAACCTCTTTTCCTATCAATAAATATAGATCTCAGTGTAAGATTTAATGGTTGTAAAATACTCTATTTTATGAAGATAGCCAAATGTGCCTTAAAATCTCCATTCTGAACATTCAAGTTGTGCCTAGGTCCTCACTGTTATAAATAACCCTCTTAGAGAAAACAACTTTGTATATTTTCAGCCATGTGAAAATTGGAAAGGAGAACTGCAACTAAGAAAGTTAAATGAAACAGAGAAGGCATATTATAGGTTAAAATTAATTTAGAGTTAACAAATACATAAGATGAAATTATAAAGAAAATAAACAATAAAGTGTTATTCTGTTTTTATTATTATTCCATGAATAGTCTATTATTCTATCGCTTTCCCCTCAAATAAAAACCCTTAGAGAGTGCCTTACTTCAACTTGAGGCAATCTGATCAGCTGACACACAATGTTTCTGACACAGAGAGCCATGAGGAAGTGAAAGTTCTAAGTCCCTCATAGCCGAGAAAAGAAAGAAAAAAGTATATAGCAAGAATCATCCATAACTCTCCTCAGCAATGATCCTAAGTAATGGAATAAAGACTCTGGTTCCTGACATCTATATTTCCTTTTCAACAGACTAGAGCAGATTTAGCAATAAACACTTAGAGGCAGATTAGGAACTAGAATGCCATTACACAGAAGAGACTGTATCTCTGGAAACCTGCAACACTTTTCAGTCCCTAAAAAAGCTTCTTCACAGCTATCTGGTGGTGAGAATTTATTGAGCTGTACCCATGAAACAATAAATAAGACTGAAGTAATCAGTCAAAAAGAAAAGTCCTAATTTGTCTTGCTGGGGAAGGAGAACATATTAGATTTTCCCATTCCAGGTCCTTTAAAAATATATATAAATAAATAAGTAAACTTCCCGAGCTAAGAGCTGATGAAGCACCACACCAAATTTCTTTCTCCTCACAGAATGTGGCAGGGGATGGTACCATCTCTGAAAGATTGGAATTACCTTGATTAATAAATTTGGAAAATAGAACTGAGGGGTGAATTTTAGAGAGTATCATGTACAATGGTTTGGCAGGAAAAAAAAATAACAACTGCTGACAAAAGAGGAGGCAGTGGAGGAAGAGGGGGAGATGGAGTGGGAGGAGTGGAATGGGGGTGGAGGAGGTAGAGAAAGAGAAAAAAGAGCAGAAGAGGAAGAAGAGGAAGATTCTTCTTCTTTTAGGACTGTCAGACACTGTATTTTTTCACTTCCAAGTGAATGCCTCTTGACAAGTTGTCATGTTGGCTTTTGACCCAACCAACCCTTAAGCAAACATAACAGCTAACATCCAGCCTACTTCACTCAGCCATCTCGGCCACTTTTTGCTGATAATTGAAAAATTAAAATGTCTCAATAGTCAGTGCTCTCTTATTTTAGTGGACTATGTATAAATTTAATTGGTAGAAGCTCAAAGAAATATTACATTTTTAAAAATCCATATTTTAGGGAAAATATACAAATAACAAAAGTTCTGGTCTGTTACCAGTTTACTGTCTGAACTTAAACTTATCATTTAACTTCAGTCTTCTCGGTTTTAAAAAGACAAATAGTTCCTAGCTGTTTTGAAGGCAAAATGAAATGTATCTGTATTAAAAGTGTTATAGAAATATGAGAGTTAACCAGTTAGTTGTTGAGCAACTCCTATATGCTGGGTTCTGAGGATCACTTTAACAGTTAACCACGGTTTTTTTCACTACAAACTCCATTGAATCATTCAATGTGATTGAATGATAAAAAATATTAATAGCACCAAGTAGCAAAGCTCGCAGCCAGATGAAATATGCCTTGAAGCCATCTGCAGCCCATTCCAACAGAAATAGGGGTTTGACCAAAGGAGTCAGTTCCAAGATTGCCTCAGTTTCTAATCTTTTCATGGCCGTGGAAAAGGCAGAGGGAATCCATCCAGTTCAGACTTGGTTACAACCTACTGAGACATGGCAACATGCCAAAAGTCCCAAAACCCTTAATAGATTTGCTAGATGAAATGGTTCATACCTTCCCACATTCTAACATTAACTCTACTAAAGAGCCCACGTGTTAGAAATTAAAACCCCGATTCTATCTAACAGATTCATATATTTTCGATATAGTATTAGTACTATTGGTAACATGTATGCCTGCAAAATTTTAATAACTATTAGGAAAAGCCAGTATACCAGCTAGAAAACTTCCATATCCCATATATTGACAACAACTGTTCTAGATTTTTAGAAGTAGCACAGTCTAAAGTGAAGACACATGTTCCACTCATACACACATGGACCCTAAGGCTTTACGTGGGGAACAAACCATTACTGAAACTTAGATTTCAAGATTACTATATACCATAACACTCCATTCAAAGAGGAATTCCGTCTCTGACCTTGAAAAGATGAGAAACTTTATTAAAACTATGAAAATAATATAAAATACTATAATTTTATCCAAAAGTAAGTATTTCAAAAGGTAAAGTTTTGGGGCACCTGGGTGGCTCAGTTGGTTAAGCATCCTACTTCAGCTCAGGTCATGACCTCACCATTCATGAGTTCCAGCCCCGCATCAGGCTCTGTGCTGACAGCTTGGAGCCTGGAGCCTGCTTCTTGGATTCTGTGTCTCCCTCTCTCTCTGCCCCTCTCCCACTTACACACTCTCTCTCTCTCAAAAATAAATAAAATATTAAAATAAATTGTTTTAAAAAGGTAAAGTTTTGTGCAAAAAGCAGAATCAGACCTATAAATACAGAGAGAAAGGAGGTAGGGGAGATGGTCAAATGGGTGAAGGGGAATGGGAGATACAGGCTTCCAGTTATGGAATGAATAAGTCACAGTCACAAAAGGCACAGCACAGGGAATAGTCAATGACAGCATTGTATGGTTGCAGAAGCAAGCTACACTTGTGGTGAGCATAGCAGAACATATAGAGAAGTTGAATCACTATGTTGGTACACCTGAAACTAATGTAACATTGTGTGTCAAGTATACTAAAAAAAAAAAAGTTTTAAATTAAAGTTTTGTGACAACTGAATGTGTTGATGCCCACAACAAAACAACATTAGATAACAATAGGTTCATTTGGAGAAAAGAGTTATATGTTCTCAAATAGAACTGATTTTTAACTGGTTAATATAAAGAAACCAAAGATGGAACCTTCCCCCATGTGATCTTTATCACTTCTGTCTATATAAAGAGTCATCCCATTTATTCACCTTATGGTGCCACAGGAAACAAATTAAGAGATAATACAGCAGTAATAGAAAACTCACTTTGTTTCAGTTGTTATCTTGAAACAATTTAATGTGGGTTTTATAAACAAAGGTACATTCTTTTAACAATCACATAGAGGGATAATGGGAACTGTAGACATATCACATATTACAATTATTGGTGCATCTGTGTCTCCTTGATTAGCTACAAAAAGATTAAAAGGCTTTTCACTTGGTCATAGAACATGATACTCTTCAAATCACATCTGATCCTGCAATACTGAAATTTAAAATCTCTAATGTCAAGCTTTACAATCTACAACTATAAAATCATCACTACCCATTTAATAGAAAAAAGATTGCAAACCTTCTGTATTTTTCAGATTAGCTAGCATTGCCTTAAAAAATTTTTAGTTCTTATTCATACCTTTACAAAATCTAAGTAGTCGGTGTTGGTTCTTTCTCCACCAAGTCTAACAGGGATTAGAATAATAACAGCTTTGTCATCTGTATTATCAGAGGCCATGGAAGTGCACTGTTTATCAATTACATCAGAACTATAAACTGAGAAAAATAATGAATATGTATTACATTTTATAAAAATGATTTTCAGAAACATTTTTACTCTAGTCCCTCCCCCCCTCATTGGCCAGTCATCTAATCTCTGATATCACCATCAAGGTCTCAATGAGTTAAAAAAATGTCTACCCTATTTATACATTTAGCAGATACTTATCAAGTAGCTACTATGGCACTAGGGCTTTACCAATGGGCAAAAGAGAAAAATCCCTGCCCTCATAGAGCATATACTCTAATATGAGGAAACAGTAAATAAGTAAAATATAAGATATGTCAGATGGTGATGGGTGCTCTGAAGAAAAACAAAGGGAGAAAAATGAACAGGAAGTGGGGGGAGTATTTAAAATAAGGTGGTTAAGGAGGGCCTTATGAAAAATATAACATTTAGATCAAGACAAAGTAAGAAACCAAGATATGCCAATACCTGGGGGAAGAGCATTCCAGGTATAGAGATCAGCCAATGCAAATGCCTTAAGGCAGAAGCATAGCCAGCATGCTCTGGGACCAAGAGGCCTGTGTCTCTGGAGGGAAGTTAGTAAGGGGTATTGTAAAAATTGCAGTTTTTACTTTGAGTGAGATGGGAAGCCACTGAAGAGTTTTTTAGAAACAGAGTGTCCTAATCTGACTTACACTTTACCAGTGTGGTTCCTGTGTTGATAACAGACTGTAGGGGTAAGGGCTGAAGCACAGAAAACAGTTAGAAAGCAACTGCAGAGGGGTGCCTGGGTGGCTCAGTTGGTTGAGTGTCCAACTTAGGCTCACATCATTATCTTGTGGTCTGTGAGCTCAAGCCCCATGTTGGGCTCAGCTCTGACAGCTCAGAGCCTGGAGTCTGCTTTGGATTCTGTGTCTCCCTCTCTCTGCCTCAATCTCTCTCTCTCTCTCTCTCTCTCTCTCTCTCTCTCTCTCTCTCAAAAATAAACAAACATTAAAAAAATAAAAAGAAAACAACTGCAGAAATCTAGCAAGAAATGATGGTGGCTCAAACAAAGGTAGTCATTGTGAAGATAGAGAATGGTCATGGGTTGGTCATATGGAGCTGATTAAAAGTGATCAGTAAATTAAAGAACTCCTTAATATGTTAAATGCAAGATGGGAAAGGGAAAAAAAGGAGTCAGGTGATTTGAATGGTTTTGGTATAAGTAAAAAGAGTAAGAGAGGTGCCATTTACAAAGACATAGACAACTATAAGAAGGGAAAAAATAGGATAATCGGTAAGTCAGTGTTAGACATGCTAAGTTTCAGCTATCTATTAGACATGGAAACAGAGAGGATAAATAGGCAGTTATGGATATAAACGCCTGGATTTGGTGAGAGGTCCTATAAATTTGGGAGTTGACAGCATATAGATGGTCCTATAAAGCCATGAGACCTGGTGAATTCAAATCTGTGTACAAAAGAGATGAGATCTAAAGGCTGAGCACAACAATTTCAGAGATCAGGGAGATAAGGAAAACCAGCAAAGGAGACTGAAGGAGTGGATACATAGACGGAAACTTGAAGAGTAGCATTCTAGAAACTCAGGAAACAAAACATTACTAGGAGGAAAAAGTGGTCAACTGTATCATATGCTGCTGACAGACTGTGTGATGTGAGGACTGAGAAGTGACCACTGGATTTAGCAAGATTAAATTATTGATGAGAGCAGCTTGGGTAGAGTGATGGGTATGACAGCCTAAATAGGATAGTTCAAGAGAAAATGGGAAGATTTCGTAGAACCAAATATAGACAAAACTTTATTTTGTTTTGTTCAACAACAAAAAAGCTTTCTTCAAACTCCCTGGTTGAAGAAAATCAAACTCTTCTGCTCTTGCACAGTTAGCTGATTAACAAATTCTGCCACTTGTGCCCCAGTTCTTCCCTTTAAATTCCAAATTTAGGTTATGAGTTATCAAATTCTGTTCAGTAGCTTCTCTATCTCCATAGTCAATCTAAACCAAAGGTACAAAAGTGCAACAATAGTTCTTTCCATGTTTTAATTCTTTCATCTTACTCTCCACAAATACTCAGTAATGGCTTCTAATTATAAACCTTTAAATTCTCTAATTTTTCTGAGGCAGCACACACATGACCATCCTTACCTCAGACTCTTCTGAACTAATATACACTCCAAGGAAATGAGTTTTTCCTTCAGAGAACAGATTGCTGGTTTCCTGAGATAGGGAGTGAGGGGAGGGTGACATGGGTAAGGGGAGGTCAAAAGGTACAAACTTCTAGCTACAAAATAAGGAAGTCATGAGAATATAATGGAGACTAAAGTTAATAATACCATGTTATATTTGAAAGTTGCTGAGAGTAGGTCTTAAAAATTTTTATCACAAGAAAAAGAATTTTGTAACTATGTATGGTGTCAGTTGTTAATTAGACTTGCTGTAGTGACCATTCCACAATATATCCAAATTTGAATCATTATGTTGTACACCTGAAGCTAATATAATATTATATGCCAATTATGTCTAAATTAAAAAGTATAATCAAATAAACAGATAAAAATTAGAATTATATACATCCCTCACCTGTACAGTCTTGTGCAACATAAATAGTTATTCCTTGTAAATCAGGATGTCTTGCTTCTTCAACTGCTTTTCTAAGAAAACAACAAGTATCATCCTTTAAAAGCCTAATATTTTCAGTTAATCACTAAAAAGTTAATATAAGGGGAAAGAAAACCATCATTTTTTTTCCTTACTTTCCTATATTTATCATTTAGTGTCTGCTTTCAAAACTATCATCTGAATGGCATCAAAAATCAGGTCAGTCTTTTCAAAGTAGAGTGTTACACTAAATTACTCAAAGGACATTAAAATAGAAGTTACCAAAGCTGTAAAAAAAAAATTCTTGGGTGTAAAGCTGTAAACCCTGCCCCCCAAAAAGGATGTCTCTCAACCACTCACCTGGCTGTATTAAACATTTTCTAACCAGAGTATTACAATATGCTTCAAGGTTTACATCATATTAACTAACATTACTGACTAGCAGTGAATTACTGTATGGCTGTCCTCTGTTACACTTTGGAAAGTTTTTTCCTTTCTTTAAATAGCATGACTTTTTCCCCCTTCATTCAAAAACTTATATAACTTGAACAAATGAATTTCCTAATTTTGAGCCTTAGAATTCTGTAAGTAAAACTGCAGATTGAAAAATATTTCGAAGTATAATATTGAAGTTCAATATAATATTGAAGTTCTCAATGGTGCACATATGAAAAAAGTCACAATAATATCTTTAAAAGGAAATTACATACATTGAAGAAACATAAAAATTTTTATTTAACTGTATCTTTATAATTTTTTAACTTCACATGCCTTATTTTGTATGTTTGTGTTAATTTAGAAGAGAGATTGGCAAACTATGGCCCTCAGACCATATACAACCTGTGGCCTGTTTTCATACAACCTGCAAGCTAAGAATGGTTTTTACAATTGTGAAGGGTTGTAAAACAAAAAAAGAAAAGAAAAATGGGCAACAGAGCCCTCATATATAGCCTGCAAAGCCTAAAATATTTACCATCAGGCCTTTTACAGAAAAAGTGTTTAATCCCTGGGGTATAGAACATATTATCTTGAAGAGTAGAAACTAAGCTCTTATGATTATGCTTTTATAAATGTCACACCAAGCAGGACTTGATATTATTATTAACAATACATTTAATAACTTTAGGCAAATACATTTCCAATTGTAAGCATCTGGCCTATAAAATATAAAAGCCTGTTAATATGCAAGAAACTTTATAATAATTTCAAATTTATATATGATTATAAATAGATTAAATTTACTATATTTGCATAAACACACTATATTTGGATAACATATTAATGATTGCACTTACAACAATAATGGGACACACAACAAATAAGCCAGTTTTCTTTTAAAAATTTAAGCAGTATCCAATAAATGGCACTAAAAAGCTGAGCTGAGGTATAGTGAAATTTGACTTTCTACTTTTTTCTAACTACTCTGAATGTCACAGACCCTTTACTTTTACTATGGTATAATTATAATATTAATAGTCCCATACATTTACAATTCACAAGAATTTGATGTGTGCAAAGAAATGCTGAAAACATCAATTTTAGCTCTTGACATTTCATTACACTATCAGTACATTACAGCCCCCAGGTTACACTATTAAAAAAAAAAAAAAACTATAATGTTATGCATGTTCCAAGGTTGAAAGAGTTGTTAGTTTTTAGAACATTCCAATAAGGTAGTCTAATGAAAACCTGGTTAGAAAGAGACCCTGGATATCTATACCTATGATACAAGAAAAAAGATATAAAGAAAAAAATTTATCATAGATAAATATAACTAGAGTTCCAATGTCTTGTTTTTTCCCTATTAGCAAATGAAAGCTCCCTTATGAACATTCTCATACAGTAAGACTTTAAAAGGTCCAATTATATATATATATATATATATATATATATATATGCATATATATACATATATACATACACACACACACACACACACACACACACACACACACACATGCTGCAAAAAATCAGTATCTCTGAGCCTAAGGACCTCTGTCATAAGATGAAAGATTTTAATGCAATTTTACCTTAAAATGTGAGCAACCACAGCTGGTCCATACCAGTCTCCAGCTTTTTTCCCAGACTTTTTTCCATATTCTATTAGTTTGTGTAAACCAAAGAGAGCCAAAGGGGAATCACCAAACCAAGAGATGATTTTCCTGTGATAAATTTCATTTCGCATTTCATGATCATCAGAGTATCTCCTGATTGTTTCCTTCTGAGAAACTGCTGGGGTTTTGAGTTCTCTTTCCCCTGAAAGTGATGCTTCAAATGATGCAGTAAATTTTTTTACAGTGTTGGAAGTCCATGATTCAGAGTCTGAATTTTCAATGTTCAAAGCATCAGGCCAGGTCCAAGCTATAGTAATTCCAAAGCAAGGTGTTCAGATCTTTTAAACAGATTTTAACAATTCTACTAAAATAAGTATGTCGCATTTAAAGTCATATAGGTTACTAAACTACACTAGTAAACTCAGAAGTAGGCAAGCTATAGAGACAAAAAATAGGTTAGTCGTTGCACATGGCAAGCAGGGTATTGGGAGTGACTACCAAAGGGTGTGAGGTTTCTTTTCAGGATGATGAAAATATCCTAAAATTAGGTTATGGTAATGGTTGCAGAACCCTGTAAACATACTAAAAACCACTGAATTGTTCATTTTAAATGAGTGAATTTATGTAGATTATATTCCAAAAATCTGCTTAAAAAACCAAAGATATTAGGGGCGCCTGGGTGGCTCAGTTGGTTAAGCATCTAACTTCAGCTCAGGTCATGATCTCATGGTTCATGAGTTCGAGCCCTGCGTCAGGCTCTGTGCTGACAGCTCAGAGCCTGAAGCCTGCTTTGGATTCTGTGTCTCCCTTTCTCTCTGGCTCTCCTCTTATGCTCTGTCTCTCTCTCTCAAGGAAGGAAGGAAGGAAGGAAGGAAGGAAGGAAGGAAGGGGAAGGAAAGAAAGGAAGGAAGGAAGATATGAGCCCAGAAAGTATGTCAAAATATTGATAATGTTTACTTTTGAGTGGTAATATTATTCTCTGGAGTTTTCTGTTGTTTCCAAAATTTCTAAAATGGGAATATATTACATATGATCAGGAAAAATTACCAAAATGAAAGAGAAAAAAATAGTAAACTCAGATACAAATAAACAACTCTGGAAAAATACTTTTCTTTCTTTTCTTTTCTTTGACAGTGCTGAAATGGAATGAAGACTCTTGTACTCCTTACCAGTACTGCTTATCAGATATCCAGTTTTGACTAACCCAAGGCACAATAAACATACTAACGTTCATGAGAGAATAACTTCAGAAAGGGGATTTTTCTTTGATCATATGTTAAAATAGAAGCCTAACCATGGAAGTTTTAGATTTCTTTCTTTCTTTCTTTTTTTTTCCTCATATAGTCCTTTCAGAATAACTCAGTCATGGGGCACCTGGGTGGCTCAGTTGGTTAAGCATCCGACTTCGGCTCAGGTCACAATCTCACGGTTTGTGAGTTCGAGCCCTGCATCAGGCTCTGTGCTGAAAGCTCGGAGCCCAGAGCCTGCTTCGGGTTCTGTGTCTCTCTTTCTCTCTGCCCCTCCCCTGCTCATGCTCTCTCTCTGTCTCTCATAAATAAATAAATGTTAAAAAAAAAAAAAAAAAGAATAACTCAGTCATTGTTTAGGGCATAACATCAATACTCTAGTAAATGAAAAGTTAACAAATGGAAGTCATTAAAGATCAAAGATTCCCCCCAAAATCAACTACATTCACTACTTCACTGTTTTTAATGACAAGACAATTCCAAGAATACATGTAATTTTTTTTTTAATTTTTTTTTTTTTAACGTTTATTTATTTTTGAGACAGAGAGAGACAGAGCATGAACGGGGGAGGGTCAGAGAGAGGGAGACACAGAATCTGAAACAGGCTCCAGGCTCTGAGCTGTCAGCACAGAGCCCGACGTGGGGCTCGAACTCACCGACCGGGAGATCTTGACCTGAGCCGAAGTCGGCCGCCCAACCGACTGAGCCACCCAGGCGCCCCAAATACGTGTAATTTTAATAAAATGAGGCACAGATTCAGAGAAATAGTCAGGACTGTGAAAAATATCCCCATTCTTGCCCTTGATTGCATACGACTACAAATAAATCATCCCAGAGAAGTTTATAAAAATTCTTTTTCCGTGTATTATCCATACCACTCTTGAATAAACATTCTCTCTAAATAATCTCATCAATAATCCCTACAGAAAGGTTACCAAATATTTGCCATGCATTACAGGGAAATTGTCTAACACTTTTAAAATATGATAACACTTAGCAATAACCATGTATGATAGCCTAAAATCATAAACTAAAATCTTCCTACAAATGTACAAAGTATAAAAAATGGACTAGTACAAATGGTAAGAAAGGTGGCACATTTTTAAAAAGATATATGTAAATTAAGTATCAGTGACATTTTTGAGACTATAATATAAGCAGGATGACCTTATTAAGAATATGCCTAATCAGTTTAACTGATTATTATCATATTTCTAAAGATAAAAATATTTTAAAGCATTATTGATATATAGAGAGAAAATAAGCCAGTTTAAATATAAGATTTAAATAATATAAAAATATCAACTATCTGCTCAAAGTCACTGTATTGACCTGCCCAAGATTTATTGAACTGGAGATAATCCATAGAGCTCAATCAAAAAGAACTAAGTAATAACAACAACAAACTCCAAAGACTACTAAAAACTTATACTTATGTATAAGTCATACCTAGCTTAGTTCAGTAAAGATGGAATATGCTAGATTAGTTACAACTTTTAGAAGAAACAAGGGAGTCAAGAAATTAACCAAAGTAAATTTTATGCAGTTTACAAGCTGGAGTCCAAATTTAAGAAGACAAACAAAAATCCCTCCAAAAACAGAGATCTGATTTACCTCTACCAAGAAAGTGTAGTATGAGTCCTTGAGCCAATAGCATCTGGCCAGTTCTTAATGTACAGCCCCAACCACAGTCTGTTGTCAAAGCCGAGCCTTCTATTTGAGGAAATTCTTCCCTGTAGGTCAGCCATATTCTTGAAATGAAATCTTTACGAAATTCTTCTACATTTCCCGCAATTACATGATCTTCTATTGTACATCCTGATCTTGCAGGTAACAGTTTATTTTCATCTACAAAATAAAAATATATAGTCTAAATATATGCAAAGAAAAATCAGTAATGATACTATGTTCCCTTACTGTCCATAAGATAGGAAGTATATTATAATTTTTCTAATACTTTTTTTTTCAATTTAAATGAAGATAAATGTTATTCTGCCTAATCAGGCTATTATGAAAACCAAATGAGAATGGATGCTGAAATGTCTTGTACACTCTAGAACTAGCTAATATAAAGTATCATCAGTAATATTGTTGTTAATAATAATACCCTATATTCTGAATATAATCAACTCTTTTATGAGGGGATAATATTAAAATACCTTTTCTTTTTGCCTCATTTGGCTCAGGATGTAGATATTAGTGCTTTCTAAAATGAGATTTGCAAATAAAATATCATGATTTGTCAATATGTAAAATGAATATAATCACATAAGCTGGTTCTTAAAATCAAATAAAATGTGCACACTGTATTTATTGCCATGAATATTTATACTCAAATTATAAAATCAAAACTAAGAAGCTAAAGAGTAAGAATATAAAATTCCTAAATATACAGTTATCCTTTCATGTTGAAATACAATTTTTAAAAACTGCTGCCACCCACATATGTCATTTTAAAAGGCCTTTTCAAATTGATTGTCTGTAATACAATTTCTATGTGAGGGGCACCTAGGTGGCTCAGTTGGTTAAGCGTCTGACTCTTGATTTCAGCTCAGGTCATGATCTCACAGTTTGTGAGATCAAGCCCCGCACTGGGATTCTCTCTCTCTTCCTCCTCTTTCTGTCCCTATCCTGTTCATGCACGCACTCTCTCTGTCTCTCTCAAAATAAATAAATAAGCTTAAAAAAAACCAAAACAGAATTTCTATGTGAAAACTACAGTTACTGTTTGCCCAATAATCTACAAAACACTAGTGCTCCAAATGAACTGACATTCCTTGATTACTCTCTCAAAATGAACTGACATTCCTTGATTACTCCTAGAGAGTATATTTAGTCATGTTTACAACCTCAACATGTAGCACACTACATAACACAAGTAAATCCTAATAAATGTTGCTTGGTTTGGGTGGGTGGACAGGTGGATAGATAAATCTGCCTAAACTCTCAATTCCAAGGAGTTCAATTTCCAATGCCCTTCTGTAGGATATTAAAGCAATTTTATC
The DNA here is from genome assembly GCF_027475565.1 of Acinonyx jubatus. NCBI lineage: Eukaryota > Metazoa > Chordata > Mammalia > Carnivora > Felidae > Acinonyx > Acinonyx jubatus. The sequence continues at coordinate 50,873,180 of NC_069381.1, read as the reverse complement.
ATGCTTTTTTCTTTATCCTTGCTCACCTATCCCTCTTTAAACTCATTCTGAAAAAATTACAATCACCTAAACTTCATAATACTCAGATTAATGTTGCTAAGTTGTGGCATACAGTTTCAGTGACAATAAAAAGAATGACTGACAAGCCCCCAATATCAATGAATTTCTCTCAATATTTGAGTTTGAAGTTAATTACAAATAAAAATGCATGGAAATTGAACATGGCACTACAAATATGTCCAAACTTTCTACTTTAAAGAAAAAAATTTGTTTACGTTTTTTTACTTACTTACAAAAGGAGACAGAGACCGCGGGAGCAGGGGAGGGGCAGAGAGAGAAGGAGAGAGAGAAAATCCCAAGCAGTCTCCGGCACTGCCCCCACAGAGCCCGACTAGGGGCTTAAACCCACAAACCATGAGTCTGAAATCAATAGTTAGATGGTGAACCAGCTGAACCACCTAGGTGCCCCCAAAAGTTCTACTTTAGAGACATTCAAATTTGTCTGAAATTTGACACAATAGTACATAACTCACACATCATCCTGAGGCTTGCCAAACATAATTCCTAATCTCCTACCTTGATGAAGTAATTAATTCTTTATTCTTTTAAGATCTAGTCTTGGGCCACGTGGGTGGCTCAGTGGGTTAAGCATCTGACTGTTGATTTCTACTCAGGTCATGATCTCATGGTTCATAAGATCAAACCCACATCAGGCCCTGCGCAGTCAGTGCAGAGACTGCTTAGGATTCTCTCTCCCTCTTTTTTCTGCCCTTCTCCCACATGTGTTCACTTTCTCTCTCTCTCTCAAAATAAATATTTTTAAAAACCTAGTCTCTAAAATTACTCTAAATTTACTCTAAATTTAAAATTTACTCAGAATATTATTGGAAAATTGCTAGTACTAACTGAACTTTATTGTCCTGTTGACTTTCCACTATAATAATACTACCTCTGCTATTCCACTTTCTGACTTTTCACAATCTTTTTTTAATGTTTGTCTATTTTGAGAGAGAGAGCACATGCACAAGCAGGGGAGGGGCAGTGAGAGAGGGAGAGAGAGAATCCCAGCAGGCTCCACACTGTCAGTGCAGTGCCCAACTTGGGGCTCAACCCTGCAGATCTGAGCTGAAATCTAGAGTCAGCTGCTCAACTGACTGAGCCACGCCAGCGCCCCTCTTTTCTTAATTTTCTTAATTAATTATATCTATAATATTTATCTATATCTTACCCTTTTCCAAATTTCAGGTATATTACAGGAGAAGGAATATTTTATCTTATGCACCCCTTAATCTTCAGCACCTAGTACAGAGTTCAGTCCATAGCAGATGTGCAATAAACATTTGTCAGGTGAATGTAAGATAAATGGAGCCAAAGGAAGAAGGTTTTGTTTTGTTTTGCTTTGCTTTGCTTTTGTTTTCTATGATGCTCTGGAGACACATGAGATCAGAGCTTTATGAACAAAGTCTCAAAGAACCACAACAAAAAAATGAAACGAAAGCTGATAAAAGAAATAGAAGAAAACCGCTAGTAACATTGAGGGTTCAGTCAAGGCTGACTATCACAACTAAACAAGCTAATATGAGAATCATAAGTAAAAAAAATTGTGAATTGAATCCTCAAAGACTACAGTTCTTGTAATTATCAGATATGGGATAAAGTAAGTAAATATTTAAAGGTCAAATTGCTGGGTCCTAAAATGTATATATTTTCAATTTTTCTAAGTACTCTCAAATTTCTCATAAGAGGTTGTAAATTTAAATATTTATCATAGAGAAGTTCTCTGCATGTGTGAACACATGTATAAGGATGTTTAATGTAGCTTTATTGAAATAAAAAGTTGGAAACAACTTAAGTATTCATTAATAGGGGATGTGATGAACAAGATTATTAATTTACTCCACAAATATTTATTGAGAGCCTTATTATGCACCAGGCACTGGAGTTAACACTGAAAGTATGAGAGGCACAGTCCTTACTCTCAAGGAGCTTACAGTTCAGCAGATGAGAAACATTAAACAAAAGTATAAAAGTTGTTAATCCCATTATGATATTTGTGGTGAAGCAGAAATACAGGCTGCTATAAAACTACAGAAGTAGACCAAATTAGAAAGGTTGCTAATGGATGCATTTCAAAATAGCTTAAACAATAAGGGGATGTATTACCATACACAAACAGAAGTCCTATGTAGGGATGGCTCTAGGTTGGTTAATTCAGTGCCTCTGTGACATCTAGGACTCCTGTTCTACTCATCGTCTCACTCTGCTAAATCTCAGCATGTTGGCCTTATCTTCACCTATTACTCCTTAAAGTAGCATGTATCTGTTTCAGTACAAAGATAGGATATATGACAGATATGACAGAATCCAATGGAAGAAAAATTTTTCTTCTTTGTATTCTTTCTTTTTTTTTTAATGTTTGTTTATTTTTGAAACAGAAAGAGAGCTGAGGATGGAGAAAGAGAGAGGGGAACAGAGGATCCAAAGCGGGCTCCATGTTGACAGTAGAGAGCCAGATGCAGGGCTCGAACTCACAAACCATGAGATCATGTCCTGAGCCAAAGTTGGATGCTTAGGTCTGTATTATTTATTACAAATAGTGAATTTTTATTGTTTTAATAATTTTATATTAAATATTTTTTTGAAATTATGAGTTGTGCATTTACAGAGAAGATAAAAACCCTGTGTATACACCATTTTTGTTTTTGTTTTTGTTTTTGTTTTTTGAGAGAGAGAGAGAGTGCAAGCAGGGGAAAGCGGGAAGGGCAGAGAGAGAGGGACAGAGGATCTGAAGCAGGCTCTGCACTGACCACAGCCAGCCTGATATAGGACTTGAACTCTCAAACCACAAGATCATGACCTGAGTCGAAGTCAGACACTCAACCAACTGAGCCACCCAGCCCCTGTGAATACCCCTTTAAGGAGGATAACAAAATTGTACTTGACAAGAAAAATACATTATGAGTAATTTTTTATTTATTTACTTAATTTTTAATTCAAATATAATTAATATATGATGTTCTATTAGTCTCAGGTATATAATATAATGACTCAACAATTGTATACATTACTCAGTGTTCATCACAATAAGTGTATTCTTAATCTCCTTCACCTATTTCACCCAACTCCCCCCTCCCCACCCACCTCCTTTCTGGGAACCATCAGTTTGTTCTCTGTATTTAATTCTGGTTTTTTTGGTCTCTTTTTTACTTTGTTCATTTGTTTTGTTTTCTTAATTTCCACATATGAGTGAACTCATATGAGTGAACTCACTGTTTGCTTCTTCCCAATGTTAGCCCTTTTATGCCAAAAACAAAACCCCATTATCTCAGTGTCCCTAATGATTTTATATTTCCTGTTTCTGACCCTTTTGAAAATGGAATCAACATTAAAAACTTCTCAAGGCACCTGGGTGGCTCAGTCAGTTAAGTGTTCGACTTCGACTCAGGTCATGATCTTGCAGTTCATGAGCTCAAGCCCTGTGTCGGGCTCTGTGCTGGCAGCTCAGAGCCTGGAGCCTGCTTCGGATTCTGTGGCTCCCTCTCTGTCTACCCGTTACCTGCTCACACTCTGTCTCTCTCTCAAAAATAAATAAACATTAAAAAAATATTTTTTTTTAAAGAGTGCTGTGAGGACTCAATGAGTTAAGCATGTGAACTACTTGAAATACTACCTGGCACATTATAAATACTCAATAAATGTTAGCTGTTATCATTACAAGACATTTACAAGGCTTTAGAAAATTGCTGATAAATGAGATGCCAAAATAAGTCAACCAAAAATAAAAGCCTTGATAATGACATATTCTCACACACATTCTTTCCTTCTCTGTCTTACACACACACACACATACACACACGCACACACATACTCCTACCCACAAAACCAAGCACAGACGTATAGTAGAAAAAAAGCCAGGAGTAAAGTGAGACACAGTCTTGGTTTAAATTACAGCTGTGCCATTTAATACCTGTGTGACATTGGACAAATTATTTAACTTCTCTAAGCTCCTGTTTCATACTCATAAGATACTTGAATCAAACTTGTAGGCTTGCTGTGAGAATTAAAGAATTAAAGGCACTTCACAAAGAGCTTAGCATGATGCCTAACACAAAGAAGGCATTCATTAAGTGACATAAATTGTTAAAAGAAAATATATAATTATTAAAAGGATGGGCATATGTAGAAACTCAGAAACATCAAAATAAGTCAATAATTTCAGAAATTAGAACATCCTTAAGAATTGGAAAATCTGGAAGCACCTGGGTGGCTCAGTTGATTAAGGATCTGACTTCAGTTCAGGTCATGATCTCATAGTTCATGGGTCTGAGCCCTGCATTGGGCTCTGTGCTGACAGCTCAGAGCCGAGAGCCTGCTACAGATTCTGTGTCTCCCTCTCTCTCTGCCCCTCCCCTGCTCACACTCTGTGTCTCCATCAAAAATGAATAAATGTTAAAAAAAAAATTTTTTTTAAAGAATTCAAAAATCTGGGGCGCCTGGGGCAATGGTTAAGCCTCCATCTCTTGATTTCAGCTCAGGTCATGATCTCACAGTTCATGGGATAGAGCCTCATATCTGGCTCTGCACTGACAGAGCAGAGCCTGCTTGGGATTCTCTCTCTCTTCTCTCTCTCTGCCCCTCCCCCAATCATGCTCACTCTCTCTCAAAATAAATAAACTTAAAAAAAAAAAAGAATTGGAAAATCTACCATTTTCAGGTTAACCAAGGTGATACTTTAAATTATTTGCATACACTTCTTTTTCTCAATCTTTTTCATTTAACTTATTTATTTAAATTCAAGTTAGTCAGTATAGTATTGGTTTCAGGAGTAGAACCCAGTGATTCATCACTTACATATAACAACCAGTGCTCATCCCAACAAGTGCCCTCCTTAATGCCCAGCACCCGTTTGCCCATTCCCTTACCCACTTCCCCTCCAGCAACCCTCAGTTTGTTCTCTGCATTTAAGAGTCTCTTATGGTTTGCCTCCCTCTCTGTTTTTATCTAGTTTTTCCTTCCCTTCCCCTATGTTCATCTGTTTTGTTTCTTAAATTCCACATATGAGTGAATTCATACAGTATTTGTCTTTCTCTGACCGCCTTATTTCGTTTAGCATTAATATACTCTAGTTCCATCCATGTTGTTACAAATGGCAAAATTTCATTCTTTTTGATTGCCAGATAGTATTCCACAGTGTATATATACCATCTTCTGTATTCATTCATCAGTTGATGGACATTTGGGCCCTTTCTATACTTTGGCTATTGTTGATAGTGCTGCTATAAACATTAGGGTGCATGTGCCCCTTCGAATCAGCATTTTTGTATCCTTTGGATAAATACCTAGTAAACTGCTGGGTCATAGGGTAGTTCAATTTTTAATTTTTGGAGAAACCTCCATACTGTTTTCCAGAGTGGCTGTACCAGTTTGCATTCCCACCAGCAGTGCAAAAGTGTTCCCCTTTCTCTGCATCCTTGCCAACATCTGTGGTTTCCTGAGTTGTTCATTTTAACCATTCTGACAGGTGTGAGGTGGTATCTTATTGTGGTTTTGATTTGTATTTCCCTGATGATGAGTGATACTGAGCATCTTTTCATGTGTTTGCTAGCCATCTGGATGTCTTCTTTGGAAAAATGTCCATTCATATTAGCATATACTTTAAAGTTATCATCAGAAAACTTGATAAAAAATATTATGATATCAATTCAAATAATATTTAACTAACACTCATAAGTCTAAAACTGTGAGGGATATAACAAAAGGGGTCATGATTCTCATCCTCAAAGAGTTTACTAGAAACCCAAACCATATGGCAGTACATTATGTGTTACATAAAATACAGGTTCTTAAAAGAAATATGCCAAAACAGAGGCATAAAAAGTAGAATGGTCAATTGGTTAAGGGTCTGACTCTTGATTTCAGCTCAGATCATGATCTCGTAATTCATGAGTTCAAGCCCCACATGAGACTCTGTGCTGACAGTGTGGAACCTCCTTGGGATCCTCTGTCTCTCTTCTCTCTCTGTCCCTTCCTTACTCACTCTCTGTCAAAAATAAATAAAACATTAAGAAAAAAAAGTTGGGGTACTGGGGTGGCTTAGTCTGTTAGGCATCCGACTTCATCTCTAGTCGTGATCTCATGGTTCGTGGGTTCGAGCCCTGCATTGGGCTCTGTGCTGACAGCTCAGAGCCCAGAATCTGCTTTGGATTCTGTGTCTCCCTCCCTCTCTGCCCCTCCCCTACTCGTTCTCTCTCTCTCTCTCTCTCTCTCTCTCTCTCTCTCTCTCTTTCTCTCTCTCAAAAATAAGTAAACATTAAAGTTTTTTAAAAAAATTATTAAGATGGTATAGGGCACCTGGATGGCTCAGTTGGTTAAGCATCCAACTCTTGATTTCGGCTCAGGTCATAATCTCACAGCTCATGGGATCAAGCTCTATGCTGACATCGGGCTCCATGATGACAGCACAGATCCTGCTTGGGATTCTCCCTCCCTCTCTCTCTGCCTTTTCTCGCTCTTGCACACATACATGCACACTTAATAATTTTTAAGTGTACATACAGTTCAGTGGTTTCAAATACATTCACAATGTTGTGCTAATAAAATTACCACCATTTATCTCCAGAACTCTTCATCTCTCTCTCTCAAAATAAATAAATAAATAAATATAAAAAAATTATTAAGAAGGTAAATTCTGTTATTATTTTACCACAATAAAAAAGAAGTAAAAAACAAAAAAAAATATGCCAAAAGTAGATTGATCTGGAAATAAAACAATGAAAACTGTTACACAATGAAGGAATACAAAGATTTTTAAATGGTTACAAATTTAGCACTTACCTTCATATTTAAAATGGTAACATTTTCCAAGCAACAATACAGGGGAATTTCTACTAAAATATGTCTTTGTTTTCAACACCCAACCTAAACAAGAAAAGAGAAAAACAGTTTTGCAATTAAAGGATTTCAGGCTAAAAGTGTAGCATTTTATTTTATTTTATTTCAAATCATCAATTCTAAACTATGAACATGCAGTTTTTTGCAAGAATGCAAAATATATGGACAATGAACTGAAAATACAGGTCGTTTATGCTACCTTCAAATACAGTTAAGTATTTTAAACACATTCCATCATGTAAAGAACATGAGAAAGAAAAGAACTTAATTTTAATTTATTTTCAAACAGGTCACAATGTTCTTTTTTTCCCCACAATGATCTTATGGTATAAAACTTAAAAGGTACAAATTCTGGAGACACCTCAGTGGCTTAGTTGGTTGAGTGTCCAACTCTTGACTTTGGCTCAGGTCGTGATCTCAGGGCTGTGGGATCAAGCCCCACATCAGGCTCCACGCTGAGTGTGGAGCCTGCCTGGGACTCTCTCTCTTTCTCCCTCTGCCCCTTTCCCCTATGCGCACTCTCTCTTTTCTCTCAAGTAAAAATTAAAGATTACAAAAAAAAATAAAATAAAATAACAGTATAGGAGTGCCTTAGGTGGCTTAGTCAGTTGAGCATCTGACTTCAGCTCAGGTCATGATCTTGCAGTTCATGAGTTAGAGGCTGCTTAGGGCTCACTGCTGTCAGTGCAGAGCCTGCTTGGGATCCTCTTCCCCCCCCCCCCCCCGACCCTCCTCACTTGTGCGCACATGCGCGCTCTCTCTCTCTCAAAAATAAATAAATATTTTTAAAAAAACAAAAGTTACTTTAAAAAAAAAACAGTACAGATTCTACTCCAGTTTCTCTGACATTAACTTCTTTTTCCCACATGCAACAAATGTTACCAATTTCTTGTCTTTCCTTCCATTTTAGATAATTAAAATATTTAAAGTAATTGAGTATTCCAATGAAGTAATTTATGGAAAAGGTAACACAGTCCACTACTGCTTGTGATAAATGTGAATCCCTGAAGTTTCCTAGGTAAATGTATAACCCCATCATTTCAGCCACCTGAGGATGTCTGAAAATAGTGAATAGAGCTTTCAGAGATCCTCATTTCCGTTTCCACCTCCAAATCCCCAATTCCCAACTACATTTGCAAATTCTTTAAGTTTTATTCCTGCGAAACTATAGCATCTATCCTCTTGGTTTTTTTATGATGCCATTAATAGTTCTTAATTTCCTGAGAAAAACACTTGCCCATTATATTCCTGAGTATTCCTAAGTATATGAAATTCCTGACTGCTAAGGATAGACTTAAAAGCAGCTCCTAACATGCAAGAGCATATAAACAGAAAGAATCTGAAATTGGGAGCCAACAGACTTAGGTCTACTCTTAAGTAGACTATCTGTCATTTATATTGAAAAGTTTTTAGAAAATGTAAATAAGTGACTTTTTACAAAAGTGCTCCCCAAAGTACTTTAATACAAATGAATACAAAAAAGAAATAGAAATATGTATTCATAATAAAGATGATGCAAGTATTTGAATTTGCTAGAGAAAAGAAAGAATCGCAAATAAATATATGAATCGGGTTTTCCTTTACTTGGATTGCTGCAGTACTCTCCAAAACGGTTTCTGTGCCATCAGTTTTTCCTCATTCTAGCATATGCCACATGTCACTGCCAAATTAATCTCCCCGTGGCTCAGCTTTAAATAGGTAACTCTTCTGCTCAAAAACCGTCCTCAGTGACTCATTACTTAACAGATTTATTATGAACTTCTCAGTGATACTAAAGACATTCCAAAATATGATACAAATTACATTTACAGTCATCTTTTCCACTACTTTTCACCTATACTCAAAGTGGGCTTTGCTGTTTGGCTCATACTATCCCATGACAAAAATATCCTCCCCAATATGAGCCTATCTACTTCTTACAGCTTGTGTGTGTGTGTGTGTGTGTGTGTGTGTGTGTGTGTGTATGTGTGTTTGCAGAGCGAATGAGTGTGAGCCAGGGAGGAGCAGAGGGAGGAAGTGAAGAGAATCTTAAGCAGGTTCCACACCCTCCTGTGTGCACTTCTAAGCCAGTTTTTCTTTTTCCCACCTGGCTCTGATGCTCTTCTCTGAACTCCAGTGGGAAAATGGTATTTACTGATCCTATTCTATACCAGGAACTAGGCTAGGCACCTTACAAACATTATCTATTAGAATTGTTAGTACTGTACCAGAATGATTCTAACTCCCAAATAGTAATAACCCCCTCCCCCTCTAAAGGCAATATTTCTAAAGCAAATTCTAAGAACTTCACAAAAAAAACTTCAAGTAAAAGGAAACAATCTTCAAGGAGGAACTTCTCTTTCTCCCTATGCTCTAGCCTCTGCCTACCCCCTCTTACCATTCACCAATCCTTCCTCAAGAAAAGAGAAGTTGTGAATCTGATTCTTAAGAGCCTGGGGCATTGCAAGGATCCACATTTTACTTGAGCACAGATTTACAGTGCTTTAAAGCTCAACCATGACTCATATGGTGCATACTCTCTCACTCTTACACTTCCTGTGCAAATCCTGGCAGGACCTAACCCTCATAATAGACTGACTTATTTTAATACTCCATGATGCTAGGTACATAAGAAAGCTCAGGACTTCTCATAAGGCCCAGCCATTTCCCTCTCTTTTTCCACAGGCATGTCAAAGCTGAATTAGGCCAGTATGCCAAATGACTAGTCTATAGAATATTCTTTTTTTCTTTTAATTATTTGGTTTTAGTTGACCAGTTTTCATTTTATCTTTATAAAAGTATTGTAAGAAACACAACTACCTCTACCCTAGCTTGTTGATGCTGAACCAGGATACCATGGCACACAGACAAAAAATGAAGGATATAAAATCCATAGAGACATGGGATAACAGAGCCTGGAGTATAGGAAGGAGCCATGAATAAAAGTATATTAATAAGTTCTTCTTATACATATTGAAAAATATATATTCACCAGAATTCTTCATACTGAAGAATATATTATTTTGTATCTTAATCTCCCCTACTGTTTACCTTTAAGTCTCAGTTTATAGCAGAGGGAGGTGGGACAGAGACAAATGTCATTATGATTTCAAATGAAAACTAATTAAATAAAACTAAGTAAGTTAAGAAAAGTAAGTAAATTTGGCAAACAAGCCATTAAATAAATTGAAACGGGGCAGTGACTGTCTGTGAGGGGTGAGCATTGACCAGAAGGAAGCTTGAAGAAACTTTTTGGGGTGAAGGAATTTTTTTTTTCTTTTAATATAATTTATTGTCAAGTTAGCTAACATACAGTGTATACAGTGTGCTCTTGGTTTCAGGGGTAGATTCCCATGATTCATCACTTAAATACAACACCCAGTGCTCATCGTAACAAGTGCCCTCCTTAATGCCCATCACCCATTTAGCCCATCCCTCCACCCACTTCCCCTCCAGCAACCTTCAGTTTGTTCTGTATATTTAAGAGTCTCTTATGGTTTGCCTCCCTCTCTGTTTTTATCTCATGAAACAACTTTTTTCTTGTATCACACAGTTCTGTGGATTGACTGGGCTCAACAGAGCAGTTCTCCTGCTAAGTCTAACGTAGTGGAAATCAGATGGAGGGGCTCAACTGAGACACTGAATTGGCTGATGCTTTCTCTCTTAGATCATCTCAGGGCCTTTCTTCATCATGTGGTCTCTCCATGTGATTTTCTCCAGCAGAGTACCTAAAGTGGTGACATAACAGTTCAGAGCTCCAAATCAGAGCAAGCAGAAGTTGCCTCTTAATGGCCAGGCCTAGAATTGACACAGCCTCATTTCCTCTCATTCTATTGGTTAATATGAGGCACAGTCCAGCCCAGATTCAATGAGAAAAGAGACAACACAAGTATGATTAAAGATCCTTACTAAGGACGATCTTTGGAGAATAGCAATCATAAACAGAATGTTACAAAAAACCTATAGTCCATTAAGTCAGCTACCTGAAAACCACAAAGCTTTAAAAGATCCAAACAAGCCAAAGAATGTAGAAATAACAGATGATAATTATTTTTGGGAGGATCTGAAACACCCAGAAGAAGGATGGTTTACATATTAACCATTTTAAAAAAGGAAGTCAAGTTTACACACCTCATGAAGTCAGGTAAATAAAAGGAGAGAGGGGAGAAGAAAGCAAAAATTAAGCAGTTTTTCAAGAAAGTAAGGTCCAGAGTCTTTTAAATCTTAAGTGCTATGCCATTTCTAGTTCCATCTTCATCATTTCATAATATTGACATTGAAAAAAATAATCCTAAATTATGTTCACTATATTCAGAGAAGAGCAAGACTGAGGAACAGGGAGGCTGGATTTGAATACCACCAGTTTCATGACTTATTACCTAGATATGTGACCACAAATATGTTAATCTCAGTTTTCTAATTAAAAAAAAAAATCTCAGGAAGATATCCATCTCAGAAAGATATGAGATTTAAATAAGGTACATAAATCATCTACAAAATGCTAGGGAACCTGGGTGGCTCAGTCTGTTAAGCCTCTGTCTTCAGCTCAGGTCATGATCTTGCAGTTCATGGGTTCGAGCCCCGTGTTGGGCTCTGTGCTGACAGTTGAGCCTGGAGCCTGCTTCAGATTCTGTCTCCCTCTTTCTGCCCCTCCCCCAATCATGGTCTGTCTCTCTCAAAAATAAATAAACATTTAAAAAAATTTTTGTTAATGCTAGTAAATGCTCAATCAATCTTAGTCCTTCCTGTACCACCCATACTACACAAACTCTAAGCAAGGAAAATACAGAAAACATTTTAGAGAGATTTTCAACCAATAAAATCAAACAAAAATACTAGTCCATAACTTGAAGCTATCTAGAACACTTAGTCACCTTAAACCATCTGTTCTTCAGAGATTAGAAATTACAATAATTTTATGATGGCCACTTAAGTATCTAGATAAGGAAAACAACACATATGTAAATAATAGTTTAACAATTCCTAGGATACTGATAAACTGGGTTATTCTAGGAGCACCTAGGTCTTAAGCTTAAGACTTTGGCTCAGGTCATGAGCTCATGATTCTTGAATTCAAGCCCCACATCAGGCTCTACACTGACAGCACTCAGAGCCTGCTTCAGATTCTCTGCCTCCTTCTTCCTCTGCCACTCCCCTGCTCACACTCTCTCTCTCTCTCTGAAAAATAAATAAATAAACATTTAAAAATAAAAGTGATTTGTATTTAAAAAAATAGTAAAATAAAAATGGGTTATCTAGTGCCTGTATGACAATTTTCAACTTACAAATGAAACCTTCATCACATAACCTATTCACCAAATTAAATGGCTTAAAAAGAACATAAGCCTCTATTTGCAGATGACATGATCTTTACATACAGAAAATCCAAAAGAATCACAAAAAAAAAAACTATTAGAGCTAATAAAGTAGAACATCAAGCTTACAAGACACAAGATAAAATTACAAAAAGCAACTGTATTTCTATATACTGGCAACAAATAAACTTAAAGAAAGAAAACAATTCACTTTAAAATAGCATCAAAAAGAATAAACTACTTAGGAATAACTTTAACAAAAAAGGAAATAAATACTTTCCTAAATACTTAGGAAAAACTTTAACAAGCTTTATAAGTAGAAAACGACAAAACATGATTGAAACAAAAAATTACAAACCTAAATATAAGGAAACATATCCCATGTCCATGGATTGGGAAGTTTAATATGGCAATACTGTACAAGTGATCTACAGATTCACTAAAATCTCTATCAAAATCCCAACTGGATTTCTTGCAGAAATTGTTAAGATGATCAAAAATTCATCCAAAATAGCCAAAATAATCTTGGAAAAGAAGAACAGAGTTGAAGGAATCACACTTTCCAATTTTGTAATTTTACAGAAAGCTAAAGTAATTAAGAGAGTGTTGCACTGGCACACAGATGGATGTGTACATACATGGAATTGAACTGGAAGTCCATAAATAAACCTTTACATCTGTGGTCAACTGATTTAGACAAGGGAATCAAGACCATTCAGTGGAGAAAGAACAGTCTTTTCAAAAAATGGTGCTGGGACAACTAGATAGACACATACAAAAATGAAGTTGGACTTCTACCTCACATCGCATGCAAAAATTAACTCAAAATGGATCAAAGACCTAAATATAAGAGCTAAATTAATAAAATTCTTGGGGTTCCTGGGCAGCTCAGTCAGGTAAGCGTCTGACCTTTGATTGTGGCTCAGGTAATGATCCCAGGATCCCTCATCAGGCTCCACACTTAGTGTGGAGCTTAAGATTCTCTCTCTCTCCCTCTGCCCCTCTCCCCAACTCATGCTCGCTTTCTCTCTCTCCCTAGAAAAAGGTTTTTTTAATTAAAAAAATAAAACTCTTAAGAAACACAGGTATAAATCTTCATGATTCTGATTTACACAACAGTTTCTCTAATTTGATATCACAAGCACAAACAACCAAAGAAAAAATAGGTCAACTGGATTTCATCAAAATTTGAAGGTTTTGTGCTCTAGTGGACACTATCAAGAAAGTAAAAAGACAACACCAAAATGGGAGAAAGTATTTGTAAATCATATATTTGCTAAGGGATTTCTATCTAGAACATATAAAGAACTCATAAAGCTCAAAAATAAAAAGACAAATAACCCAATTAAAAAATACACAAAGGATTTAAATAGATATTTCTCCAAAGAATATATACAAATAGTAAGTATATGGAAGGTTGCTTAATATCATTATTCATCAAGGAAATGCAAATCAAACTCACTGAGATACTTCGTACCCACTGGAATGGCTCCAATAAAAAAGATGGACAATAAAAAGTGCTGTTGACGATGTGGAGAAATTCAAACCCTCAAACATTGCTGATAGGAATGTAAAATGGTACAGCCACCTTAGAAAACAGCTTGGTACTTTTTCAAAAAGTTAAAATTAGAGTTAATGTATTATCCAGCAATTCTACTCTTAGGTATATACCCAAGAGAACTGAACGCATATGTTCACACAAAAACTTTTACACAATGTTCATAGCAGCAATATTCATATTAGCCAAAAATTCAAAAACAACCCAAATGTCCATCAAATAATAAATGGGTAAAGAAAATGTAGTATGACCATACAATTAAATATTATTCAGTCATATAAAGGAATGAAGTACTGATACATACATGCTACAATATGGATGAATTTTGAAAACATTATGCTAAGCAAAAGGAGTCAGACAGAAAAGGCCACAAGTTGCATAATGCCATTTATATGAAATGTCCAGAACAGTCAAATCCATAGAGACAGTAAATAGACTGGTGATTGCCAGGGGCTAGAGAAGCGGTGGGGAGGAACAGGGAGTAGATGCTAATCGGTACAGGGTTGCATTTTGGGGTGATAAAGGTGTTCTGGGATTAGCTAGTGATGATGTTGTACAATCTTATACTAAAAACCACTGAATCATAAAAGGATGATTTTTTTAGTATATTATATCTCAATTTTTAAAAAATCAGTGCTCATAGTCTTCAAAATGCAATGTTTTATTATCAAGTTGTAACTGTCTAACATGGCCTTTAGCTGGCCATGCTTTCCAGTGAGCAAGAGCCAACTGTCCATTGTGTTTTACCTGAATTTGCATTATTATTTTTTTAATTTTATTTTTGTGTTTTCTTCTTTTTTTTTTTTTAATTTACATCCAAGTTAGTTAGCATATAGTGCAACAATGATTTCAGGAGTAGATTCCTTAGTGCCCCTTACCCATTTAGCCCATCCCTGCCCCCCCACAACCCCTCCAGTAACCCTCAGTTTGTTCTCCATATTTATGAGTCTCTTATGTTTTGTACTCCTCCCTATTTTTATATTATTTTTGTTTCCTTCCCTCATGTTCATCTGTTTTGTCTCTTAAAGTCCTCATATGAGTGAAGTCATACGATATTTGTCTTTCTCTGACTGACTAATTTCACTTAGCATAATACCCTCCAGTTCCATCCACATAGTTGCAAATAGCAAGATTTCATTCTTTTTGATTGCCGAGGAATACTCCATTGTATATAAATATCACATCTTCTTTATTCATTCATCCATCGATGGACATCTGGGATCTTTCCATACTTTGGCTGTTGTTGATAGTGCTGCTATAAACATTGGGGTGCATGTGTCCCTTTGAAATAGCACACCTTTATCCCTTGGATAAATACCTAGTAGTACAATTGCTGGGTCATAGGGTAGTTCTATTTTTAGCTTTTTGAGGAACCTCCATATTGTTTTTTCAGAATGGGTGCACCAGCTTGCATTCCCACCAACAATGCAAAAGAGATCCTCTTTCCCCACATCCTTGCCAACATCTGTTGTTGCAATGTTAGCCATTCTGACAGGTGTAAGGTGGTATCTCATTGTGATTTGGATTTGTATTTCCCTGATGAGGAGTGATGTTGAGCATTTTTTCACGTGTCGGTTGGCCATCTGGATGTCTTCTTTGGAGAAGTGTCTATTCATGTGTTTTGCCCATTTCTTCACTGGATTATTTGGTTTTTGGGTGTTGAGTCTGATAAGTTCTTTATAGATTTTGGATATTAATCGTTTATCTGATATGTCATTTGCAAATATCTTCTTCCGTTCTGTTGGTTGCCTTTTAGTTTTGCTGATTGTTTCCTTCCTTGTGCAGAAGCTGTTTATTTTGATGAAGTCCCAGTAGTTCATTTTTGCTTTTGTTTCCCTAGCCTCCAGAGACGTGTTGAGTAAGAAGTTGCTGAGGCCAAGATCAAAAAGGTTTTTGCCTGCTTTGTCCTCAAGGATTTTGATGGCTTCCTGTCTTACATTTAGGTCTTTCATCCATTTTGAGTTTGTGTATGGTGTAAGAAAGTGGTCCAGGTTCATTCTTCTGTATGTCGCTGTCCAGTTTTCCCAGCACCACTTGCTGAAGAGACTGTCTTTATTCCATTGGATATTCTTTCCTGCTTTGTCAAAGATTAGTTGGCCATACATTTGTAGATCCATTTCTGGGTTCTCTATTCTGTTCCATTGATCTGAGTGTCTGTTCTTCTGCCAGTACCATACAGTCTTGATGATTACAGCTTTGTAGTATAGCTTAAAGTCCGGGATTGTGATGCCTCCTGCTTTGGTTTTGTTTTTCAAGATTGCTTTGGCTATTCGGGGTCTTTTCTGGTTCCATACAAATTTTAGGATTTGTTCTAGCTCTGTGAAGAATGCTGGTGTTATTTTGATAGGGATTGCATTGAATACGTAGATTGCTTTGGGTAGTATCGACATTTCAACAATATTTGTTCTTCCTATCCAGGAGCATGGAATCTTTTTCCATTTTTTTGTGTCTTCTTCAATTTCTTTCATAAGCTTTCTATAGTTTTCAGTGTATAGATTTTTCACCTCTTTGGTTAGATTTATTCCTAGGTATTTTATGGGTTTTGGTGCAATTGTAAATGGGATCAATTCCTTGATTTCTCTTTCTGTCGCTTCATTTTTGGTGTATAGGAATGCAACTGATTTCTGTGCGTTGATTTTATATCCTGCAACTTTGCTGAAATCATGAATCAATTCTAGCAGTTTTTTGGTGGTATCTTTAGGGTTTTCCATTTAGAGTATCATGTCATCTGTGAAGAGTGAAAATTTGACCTCCTCCTGGCCGATTTGGATGCCTTTTATTTCTTTGTGTTGTCTGATTGCAGAGGCTAAGACTTCCAATACTACGTTGAATGACAGTGACAAGAGTGGACATCCCTGTCTTGTTTCTGACCTTAGGGGGAAAGCTCTCAGTTTTTCCCCATTGAGGGTCATTCATATATGGCTTTTATGATCTCAAGGTATGATCCTTCTATCCCTACTTCTTTGAGGGTTTTTATCAAGAAAGGATGCTGTATTTTGTCAAATGCCTTCTCTGCATCTATTGAGAGGATCATATGGTTCTTGTCCTTTCTTTTATTGATGTGATGAATCAAATTTATTGTGGATATTGAACCAGCCCTGCATCCCAGGTATAAATCCCACTTGCTTGTGGTGAATAATTCTTTTAATGTATTGTTGGATCCAGTTGGCTAATATCTTGTTGAGGATTTTTGCATCTATGTTCATCAGGGAAATTGGTATAATTCTCCTTTTTAGTGGGGTCTCTGTCTGGTTTTGGAATCAAGGTAATGCTGGCTTCATAGAAAGAGTTTGGAAGTTTTCCTTCCATTTCTATTTTTTGGAACAACTTCAAGAGAATAGGTGTTAACTCTTCCTTAAATGTTTGGTAGAATTCCCCTGGAAAGCCATCTGGCCCTGGACGTTTGTTTTTTGGCAGATTTTTGATTACTAATTCGACTTCCTTACTGGTTATGTGTCTGTTCAAATTTTCTATTTCTTCCTGTTTCAGTTTTGGTAGTGTATATGTTTCTAGGAATTTATCCATTTCTTCCAGATTGCCCATTTTATTGGCATATAATTGCTCATAATATTTTTTTATTATTGTTTTTATTTCTGCTGTTTTGGTTGTGATCTCTCCCCTTTCATTCTTGATTTTATTTATTTGGGTCCTTGCCTTTTTCTTTTTGATCAAACTGGCTAGTGGTTTATCAATTTTGTTAATTCTTTCAAAGAACCATCTTCTGGTTTCATTGATCTGTTCAATGTTTTAGTTTTTAGTTTTTGGTTTTTTAGTTTTGATAGCATTAATTTCTGCTCTAATCTTTATTATTTCCTGTCTTCTGCTGCTTTGGGGTTTTATTTGCTGTTCTTTTTCCAGCTCTTTAAGGCATAAGGTTAGGTTGTGTATCTGAGATCTTTCTTCCCTCTTTAGGAAGGCCTGGATTGCTATAAACTTTCCTCTTATGACTGCCTTAGCTGCGGTCCAGAGGTTTTGGGTTGTGGTGTTATCATTTTCATTGGCTTCCATATACTTTTTAATTTCCTCTTTAACTTCTTGGTTAGCTCATTCATTCTTTAGTAGGATGTTTTTCAGTCTCCAAGTATTTGTTACCTTTCCAAATTTTTTCTTTCGAGTTTAATAGTGTTCTGAAAATATGCAGTGTATGATCTTGATTTTTTTGTACTTGCTGAGGACTGATTTGTGTCCCAGTATGTGGTCTATTCTGGAGAACATTCCATGTGCACTGGAGAAGAATGTATATTCTGCTGCTTTAGGATGAAATGTTCTGAATACATCTGTTAAGTCCATCTGGTTCAGAGTGTCATTCAAAGCCATTGTTTCCTTGATTTTTTGATTAGATGATCTGTCCACTGCTGTGAGTAGGGTGTTGGAAGTCTCCTATTATGGTATTACTATCAATGAGTTTCTTTATGTTTGTGATTCATTGATTTATATATTTGGGTGCTCCCACATTTGGCACATAAATATTTACAATTGTTAGGTCTTCTTGGTGGATAGACCCCTTAATTATGATATAATGCCCTTCTGCATCTCTTGATACAGTCTTTATTTTAAAGTCTAGACTGTCTGATATAAGTATGGCTACTCCAGCTTTCTTTTGTTGACCATTAGCATGATAGATGGTTCTCCATCCCCTTACTTTCAATCTGAAGGTGTCTTTAGGTCTAAAGTGGGTCTCTTAAACAGCATAGAGATGGATCTTGTTTTCTTATTCATTGTTACCTATGTCTTTTGATTGGAGCATTGAGTCCATTGACGTTTAGAATGAGTACTGAAAGATATGAATTTATTGCCATTATGTTGCTTGTAGAGTTGGAGTTTCTGGTCCTTTCTAATCTTTGTTGCTTTTGGTATTTATTTATATTTTCATCTTTTCTCCCCTCAGAGAGTCCCCCTTAAAATTTCTTGCAGGGCTGGTTTAGTGGTCACAAACTCCTGTAATTTTTGTTTGTCTGGGAAACTTTTGAATCTCTTCTTCTATTTTGAATGACAGCCTCGGTGGATAAAGAGTTCTTGGCTGCATATTTTTCTGATTCAGCACATTGAATATATCCTGCCACTCCTTTCTGGCCTGCCAAGTTTCTGTGGATAGGTCTGCTGCAAACCTGATCTGTCTTCCCTTGCAGGTTAAGGACTTTTTTTTCCCTTGCTACTTTCAGGATTCTCTCCTTGCCTGAGTATTTTGTGAATTTGGCTATGATATGCCTTGTTGATGGTCGCTTTTTGTTGAATCTAATGGGAGTCTTCTGCGCTTCCTGGATTTTGATGTCTGTGTCTTTCCCCAGGTTAGGAAAGTTTTCCGCTATGATTTGCTCACATAACCCTTCTACCCCTATTTCTCTCTTCCTCTTCTGGGACCCCTATGATTCTGATGTTGTTCCTTTTTTTTTTTTTAACTAAAATAGTTGACAATTTTATTTTCACATTTCATGATACAAATGGAAATTACTTTTTTTTTTTTTTTGTCCCACTACTCCCTTGCAAAAACTATTCTCTGTTTGATAGGAAGGGGGAGCAAGTCTTCCTTGTCATGCTGTTAGAAAACACCCAGAGTCACAGCACCATGATCTCCTGGTGAAGTAGAACAAGTAATATAAAATGGATATAAAGAGGTTCTTGTCTCTCCTTATCTGTCTGGTCGAGTCATTCCTGGCCAAGTGGGTACCATCATGGGATGGGTGGGAGGTCTCATCATTGGGGGCCCAGAAATCATTGGCATGTGGCCTCCCATAGGCGGCCTCATTCCAGGAGCAGGTCCCACTGGCATCATCCCAGGAGGAGGAGGGCCCATCATTGGCATCATGGGAGGGCCCCCCATATGGGATGCTGGCATCATACCAGGGCGAGGAGGACCCGGGAGACTAGGGGGAGATGGAATCATCGCCCCTGCAGGAGGAGGAACAGAGAATGGAGTAGGAGGAATCTTTCCTTGCTGAAATGCAGCAGTTGTTTTGTCGATCAGGCTCTGGGCTTGCTCTTCCATCCATTTCTGATAATAGTCTTTCACATTCTCTTTGTGTTTCCTACCACTGCAGTGTGTCTTTCTCACAGATGGAGAGTCATGGGTGAGGTATGTGTTGCAGTAGTCACAATAAAACTTAGGCATGTTGCTTTGCAGACTGTTGGCCACTCCGTGATGTTGTTCCTTTTTAATGAGTCACTGATTTCTCTAATTCTTAAATCTTGCTCTTTTGCCTTAATCTCCCTCTTTTTTTCTGCTTCATTATTCTCCATAAGTTTGTCCTCTCTATCACTGATTCTCTGTTCTGCCTCATCCATCCTTGCTGCCATGGCATCCGTTCGTGATTGCATCTAAGTTATAGCATTTTTTATTTAATCCTGACTAGTTTTTACTTCTTTTATCTCCGCAGAAAGGGATTCTAATCTATTTTCAACTCCAGCTAGTATTCTTATTATTGTGATTCTAAATTCTGTTTCAGACATCTCGCTTGTATCTGTGTTGGTTAAGTCCCTGGCTATCATTTCTTCCCGCTCTTCCTTTTGGGGTGAATTCCTTCGTTTCATCATTTTGAAAGGAGAAAAGGAATTAATGAAGTAGAAAAAATTAAAATTAAAAAAAATTAAAATTAAAAAAATATTAAAATTAAAAAGACACACACCAAAAAAATCGAATAAATGATGCTAGATCCTAGGTGTGTTTTGGTCTGGGTGTTGAAAGTGGCTTCATAGATTAGAGAAAAAAGGAGGGAGGGAAGAAAAAAAAAGCAAATTGTTTGAAAATTTTAAAAACTGGGTACACTGAAGTAGAGTAAAATGAAATGATGGAAGTAAAATAGAATTTGAAAAAATTTACACAAAAGTAAAGAATATAGTAGAAAAAATTAAATAAAAACATTTGTAATAAAAATTAAAAATAAAAATGAATTTTTTCTCTTTCTGTATTCAAGAAAAAGAAGAGAAACTAAAAAGAGAAAAAAGAAAAAATATCATTTGAAAATTTGAAAAAGTGAATACACTGAAGTAGACTAAAATAAAATGATGGAAGTAAAATAGAATTTGAAAAAATTTACACAAAAGCAAAAAAACAGGAAAAGAATTTAAAGAAAAATATTTTTAATAAAAATTGAAAATAAAAATGATTTTTTTCTTTCTGTATTCAAGAAAAAGAAATGAAAAAGAGAAGAAAAAAAATTTTTTTTAAAAGAAAATTGAACAGTTGGACATGCTGACAGACTGAAATACGACTGAAATTACTTCATTTTCCCCTAGAAGTTTATTTCCATAAACTAAGCAGGCAGTGAGACTTGTGTTCTTGAAGAGCGAGGTTGGCCCAGTTGGGCGGGGCTTAGTGTAACAGCTCTGTTCCTCTGTTCTCCACTAGATGGCGTTGCTAGCCTACTGGGGTGGATTGTTGTGGCGTTTGCAGGTGCATATGTGCATGCATGGGAGCAGTGAAAGTGGCGTCAGGCAGCTACCCAGTCTCTAGTATAGGAATTGTTCTCCCTGATCAACAATCACACACCCCTCCTTTGTCTTCAGCTTTTGTCCACTCCCCGCTTTTATACAGTCCATGACCAAACCCCAGGTAGTACCTCTCTCCCGAGTTTTGTCTCAGATGTGGCTGTTTTCCCTGGCCCCTTAATTCTGAGGGACTGCAGCTTTAACCCGTTCCACCCCTCTGCGGAGGGTCTCACCGAGCAATGGTCAGGTGCCAGCTGCGCCCAGGAATGTTCACGGGACCGTGCTGCTGCCGATGCCCAGAGACTGCAGCCAAGTGCCAGCCCGCCCCAGAAAAAGTTCGTGATATAGTGTAGCAGCAGCATTTCAGGGATTATGGGAAATCACAATACATCTGGCACCAGTCTTCACCCTTAACGACCTTGTTCCAGCACCAGCGAATGTGGCCATTCTCTGGGGTCTGCTGGGACCAGGTGACCTCACAGCCTCCACCAAATGTCCTTCTAGCAATGGAACCACTTCTCCCAGTGTGGCCTGAGAACCTCCTGGACCCCACTCTGCTCCTGGGGATTTACCCTTCCCACCAGAGCCACCACCAGGTATTGAGCTGTGGAGTTACAGACTCTGTGCTCCCGTTTACAGTCTTAATGGAATTTAAACCCTCCCCTGTCTCCTTTCTCATTTCTCCCTTTTTAGTTTAGTCCCTGCAGCTGTTTCCAATTTTCACATTCCAGCTGCTTTTGGGGAGGGGTGCTTTTCCTGTATTCTCCGCTACCCCCCCCCCCCACCAGCTCCATCCTCTCTCCCCAAGCAAAAGTGGCTTCCTGCCCTCCATGGCTTCTCTCTCCCCCAGTTCACCTCTCCGCGCCATGTACCCGCTGAATTCTGTGGTTCAGGTTGTGCAGATTGTTGTGTTAATCCTCAGATCAGTTTTCTAGGTGTGCAGGATGGTTTAGTGTTGGTCTGGTTGTATTTCATGGACGCGAGATACACAAAAAACTTCCATGCTGTTCTGCCATCTTGGCTCCCCTACCTGAATCTGCATTATAAAGGGAGTTTTTTAAATGTTATCATTCCTATTTTATGGATCTGAACTTCTTCCTGGTTGAAGCTGGTTCTGCTGAGTATTTCTCCATCTTTGAAAGCTTCTTCTTCTCCACATTGTTTCTAGTCCAAGGTGGGCTTTAAAATCACCATATGATCCTTAATGGCTTTGTTCACAAACCCAAGGTTAAACACAAGGGTCTGAGAGAAATTCATAGGTATTGGTGTGTGAACATATCTGCTTGGTGTGTTCAAAGGTTTATTTTGCTTGCTTCCTAGTTTATACATACAGTTGCCTAAAACTGAGTCTGAAAACCTGAGGTATTATCATCACCTAAATAAATTCTTTTTGCTTCTGAATGTTTAAAGGAAAAAGGACCACACAGTATGCCTAAGTTTCTAGGCAATGTTTATGATGATATTTGGCTCTTTCTTCTGAATATGTTCTTATTTACATTCCTTACAGAAATATTTCATTCAAGAGAACCTCAACCAATTTTCAATGACTTTATAAGGCAGATGATATACATCTTCAAATATTTCCTTGGATTTATATAATTTTTAAATCATGACACTTACTATATTTCATGTTGTTCCAAGCAGATATAAATTTAGTTTTTAGCTTGTCAACTTCATCTGTTCCTGTGGCCTCCATATTCAAATTCTAAAGAAAAAGCCATCACTTGATTGCATTCTTCTGTAAAGTTTAATCTTTTGACTAAAAGAAAAAAATTAAAGAAATATCAGTAATGAATATATATCATATGGTGCAATACCTGCTAAAGTTACTTAACTGATTATATACAACTTGAACTACAAATGAGCAAACCAGTTTCTCATTTTCCATAACAGAATACAATATATTCTATAAATATTTTAATTACAGAAACATTTAATACCAAATACACAATAAAAATTATCATACAAAACCAAACAATAATTTCCTCCAGGTGCTCACAATTAAGAACAATGAATTAGCTTAGTAAAACAACTCAGCTTTGGTGCTTGTGAGACTATTCAACTTGTTTTATTTATTATAGAGAAGGTGGTTTTAAATCTTGGAAGAAATGACAGCTATCTTCAGAATGGAGGCTTTAAGTCACTATTCTAATTAAGTCACTACTTTCATATAAAACCGAATTGTTTTGTTTTTTAAGGCATTTCCTACATTTCCTTCCTATCTCAATACTGCAGCATTTAAAACAATAGCTTAAATTTACAACGGAAAATGTTTTCTTACTTTAAAATAAGAATAAATGTACCTTGTAAGTACTTGCTTTATAACTGACTTGAGGGAAAGGTGAGATGTGTGATATAATCTGAAAAAGGAACAAATTATACTTTAACATGTTTGTGCTTATTTACAATAATTCACAGGTTTACTTTTCAAGAAAACAATGCTGCACAGAACAGTGCTCTTTTAGGGTAATAAATATCTCCTCAAAAGTATTGATACATTTATTTCTTTAACAGTAGATGTTCCATTTTATAACATGTACTAAAAGCTACTCATTATACAGTGGAGTCAGGAGAAAGCATGGTCCATTGGAAAATTTTTAAAAGCCAATGTGACTAGACATGGATAGTCCAGAAAAGGCACTTGAGATGTAGCCAAAGGTTTGACATGGGCTAGAGCACACAGGGCCTTGTAGACCATGTTAAGAATGTTGTTCTTTATCCAAAGAAAAACTGGTTTCAAACAGAAATATCAGAATCTGATTCTATGGGCTTGATTCTAAGACCAGCACAAAGAATAGACTGAAAAGGGACAAGAGTACAGAATTAGAGTTTCCTAGGATTGTACAGGACTAGGAAAGAGATGATAATAGCCTGGGCTGGAACAGTAAAGAGGGAGGGAAACAGACATATAAGGAAATATGTCACAACTTCAATGTCTTGGCAATTAAATGAATATAGAAGGCAAGAAAAACAGATATGCCAACAGATATACCCATGTTCCTGGCTTGTGAAACTAAATAAATGGTGATAATCATTGAAATAGGGAACATTACAAAGGATCTGGCTAGAGGAGGAAGATCACAAATTTGATTTATATGTAGTTTGAGATGCCTCTGAGAGATACATGAGTCTCTAACATTTATTTAATTATTCAATAAATTATTGCCAGGTACTGTTTAAGGCAGTGCAGATACAGCTTAGGACTAAAGCAGTGAAATACTTCCTCTCATGGAGCTTACATTCGAACTATATTCTAGAGAGGCCAACTAGGCAGCTGGATATATAGATCAGGAGCTTAGAGAGTGAGAGCTATTAATTTGAGCATTGCTGATGTATAAATGAAAAGTAGAGCTACAAACACGTTCCTCAAGGACTTTGCCATGATTATGTTTACACTCTCAGCCTTGAGAATGATATTTAAGGCCCTTCAAGAAATTATGTCTGCCCTCTTTCTTAGCTGCTTCTCTTGCCATTCCTTCACATGTACCATATACTGAAGCCATTTTTAATATTAATATGAAAGCTTTCTATTGGACATGCTATCTGATACTTCACACCTTTCATGTGCTGTTCCCTTCACCTAGAATGTCTTCCTGCTCACTCTCACTTTTTAACTACCTTATTATCTTGAGTCCCTAAGACCCAGCTTAAGTTTCACCTCCTCTTATAAGACTTGTAAGGTTTCTCCCCACTTCTGTATCTCAAATTAGATGGGTCCCTGCTCTTAGCTCCTACAGGATCCTATGTCTTCCTCTATCACAGGACTCATCATACTGAATTGTTATTACTTCTTACCTCTTCCACTAGATGGTCAACTTTCTGAGTATCCGTAAGCTCTGCCTGGCATGTGACTAGTTCTCAAAATGTTTATTAAATGAATCAGTGTACTGATAAATTAATAAATATAGGTATATCACTAGTAGCACTTCTACAAGCTGTAAACCTCTGTCAATTGAACATTTTTTCACTAACAACTAGAATATAGAAAAGGAAAGAAAAATTTTCCTTCAGAAAATTGCATAATTTAACAAAATTTGGAAAAGCAAGAAGAAAGGTTTATAAAATGTGCATCCACATGATGGAATGCATATCCATTAAAAATGTCTTCAGAAAGTTTGTGAAAATGGAGAAACACTGCAGAATCTAAAACTTTATGCATCATACGGTACTGGCTGGGGAAGGGACAGGGGAAGAGTTAGAAAGAAGCACATCAAAAATTGACAAGTTTCTCTGGATGTAAAATTGTGTGTGGATGGTTATTTACTTATTTATTTAGAGTGGAGGAGGGGCAGAGAGAAGGCTCCAAACCGTGAGACCATGACCTGATCCAAAATCAAGGGTCAGACACTTAGGGTGCCTGGGTGGTTCAGTCATTAAGCATCTGACTTTGGCTCAAGTCATGATCTCAAGGTTCATGAGTTCAAGTCCCACTTAGGGTGAGCTCATGCCCCACTTCAGGTGAACACAAGCCCTGCTTTGGGTAAAAACAGTTCCTATTCGGATGAGCCCTGCTTCTCTCTCTCCCTCTCTTTTTTTAAATTTTTTTTAATGTTTGTTTATTTTTGAAGGAGAAAGAGACACGGCGTGAGTGGGAGTGGGGCAGAGAGAGAGGGAGACACAGAATCTGAAGCAGGCTCCAGTCTCTGAGCTGTCAGCACAGAGCCCGATGCAGAGCTCAAACTCATTAGCTGTGAGATCATGACCTGAGCCAAAGTTGGACGCTTAACTGACTGAGCCACCCAGGTGCCCCTATCTCTCTCCCCCTCCCCCCTCCCCGTCTCTCTCTCTCTGTCCCTTGTGGGATTCTTTCTCTCTCTGCCCCTCACTCCCTTGCACTCTCTCCCTCCCTCTCTCTCAAAAACAAAAACAAAAACAAAAATAAAAGAGACACTTAACCGACTGAGCCACCCAAGCACTCCTCTATGTGGTTATTTTTATGCCACTATTGTCCACCTTTTCAAATCTTATACAAAGAACATATGTAATTTTTAGAATTTAAAATTTTTATTGTTAAAAAGCCACCAACCATGAATCTTCTAAATTCAAATGTTTAAAATAAGATAACGTACATACATGTATTTTCTTTCTAAGTCAGAAAGAAAGTAGACCATGGGGAAGACTTTGGTTCAAATAGTTCACAACACTGGTTACCAGGGATACTCTGGATAGTCTTTGGCAAGAATGTAAAATTAATGCCTTAAAGTGGGTGGGGGGAACATGAAGACAAAGTGAGACATTTTGTATGAGGTAAGTCTGTATCTTAATCACTCCTAAATAAATTAGTAAAAAATAAATAGCCAAGGTAAGATGCTGTGACAGATTCAGAAATTAATGAGAAACTTTCAAACCTAAAGGAACTTAGAGCAGAATAAATTGTGAAGTTGTTCTTTTATTATTTTTCCTCAAAATTCCTGCTACTATAGATTATTCACTCAGAATAACTATACCCCCAAATGTGAAACATTTGAAACATTTTTGGAACATATCCTTGACTTATCCTATAAGAATACTTTTATTGTCACCATACAGAGGGTAGATGAGAATAATTAAGTTATAATTATAAGGTCAAACTCGTTAAGCTGTTGCTGGTTTAATAATTTGGTATACAGATGACCCTTGAACGATATACAATGCAGGGGCTGGGTGCTGACCCCTGTTTAGTAGAAATCCATGTATAATTTTTTACTCCCCCAAAATGTAACTACTAATAGCCTACTGTCAGCCAAAAGCCTTACCAATAACATAAACAGTTGAATTAATACACACTTTGTATGTCACATGCACTATGTACTATATTCTTACATAAAGCTAGAAAAAAATGTTAATAAAAAATCAAAGAGAAAATAAATTTATAATACTGTACTGTATTTACGAAAAAAAAAAAAAAATACATGTATAAGTGGACCTATGCCTTTCAAACCTGTGTTGTTCAAGAGTCAATGGTAGTTACTTTCATGTAACTAAAATTGAATTCCAATCTTCTATAAAGACAGAAACCCACTTTATATCCATAAAAAAAATTAAACGGATGTTTCTAAGAATACTAACTTTAGAGCAGAGAAGATTTTGGAAGATGATCCCTTGAACCATATTGGAAAGTAGTATAAATCAAAATGCTATAAAAAGGGAATAACCAGATCTGACTCCAAAGGCAAAGACAACAAAAACAAAAACAAACAACTGGGACTACATCAAACTATAAAGCTTTTGTACAGTGAAGGAAACCAACCAAAATGTTAAGACAACCTACTGAATGGGGGCGCCTGGGTGGCTCAGTCAGTTAAGCATCCGACTTTGGCTCAGGTCATGATATCTCATGGCTTGCAGGCTTAAGCCCCACGTTGCGCTCTGTGCTGACAACTCAGAGCCTGGAGCCTGCTTCGGGTTCTGTGTCTCCCTCTCTCTCTGCCCTTCCCCTGATCATGCTCTGTCCCTGTCTGTCTTAAAAATAAATAGACATTAAAAAAATTGTTTTTAAAAAGACAACCTAGGGGCGCCTGGGTGGCTCGGTCTGTTAAGCGTCCGACTTTGGCTCAGGTCATGATCTCACGGTCCGTGGGTTCGAGCCCCGCGTCAGGCTCTGTGCTGACAGCTCAGAGCCTGGAGCCTGTTTCGGATTCTGTGTCTCCCTCTCTCTGTGACCCTCCCCCATTCATGCTCTGTCTCTCTCTGTCTCAAAAATAAATAAACGTTAAAAAAAAAAAAAAAGACAACCTACTGAATGGGAGAAAATGTTTGCAAATCATATATCCAATAAAGGGTATATATCAAAAATATATTAAAAACTCATACAACTTAATAACAAAATATCAAACAATTGGATTAAAAACCTGTAAAGGATCAGAATGGACATTTTTCCAAAGACACACAGATGGCTAACAAGCACATGAACATCACTCATCATCAAAAAAATGCAAATCAAAACCACAATGAGATATCACCTCATTCCTGTCAAAATGGCTATTATCAAAAAGACAAGAAATAGCAAGTGTTGGTGAGTACATGGAGAAAAGGGACCCTTGTGCATTGCTGGTGGGAATGTAAACTGGTTCAGCCACTTTGGAAAACAGTATACGGGTTCACCAAAACATTAAAAAAAAAGAAATACCATATGATTCAACAATTCCATTTCTGAGTATCCAAGGAAAACTAAAATACTAACTGAAGATATATACACCTGTATGCTCGCTGCAGAATTATTTAGAATAGCCAAGATACAAAAGCAACGTAAGTGTCCATCAATGGGTGAATGGATAAAGAAGTCACACCACACACACACACACACACACACACACACACACACACACTGGAATACTATTCAACCATAAAAAAGGAAAATCTTGCCATTTGCAACAACATCGATGGACCTTGTGGGTATTTTGCAAAGTGAAATAAGTTAGAGAAAGACGCAATCAGTATGATTGCACTTACATGTGGAATCTAAACAAACAAAACAAAACTCATAGAGAAAACAGTAGTTGCCAAAGAGTAGGAGGTGTGGGTGTAAGCAAAATGAGTGAGGGGGATTAAGAATTACAAACTTCCAGTTACAAAATAAATATCCAGTGGGGATATAATGAACAGCATTCGTGGCTATAGTCAATAATATGGTATTGTATACTTGAAAGTTGCTAAGAGTAAATCTTAAAAGTTCTCATCATAAGAAAAACAAATTTGTAACTTTGTATGGTGACAGACAACTAGCCTTATGGTGGTGATTATTTTCCAAAGTGTTAAATCAATGTTGTACAACCTGAAACTATGTATGTCAATATTTCAATTAATAAAAATGGAATATTCAAAGACCTCCTATAAGTCAATAACAAAATGAGTAGAATAATACACAAAAGACTTGAACAGGAACTTTCTATTTATAAATGGATGACACTTATGATTTTATAAGTGGATGACCAAATGGTCAATATGCCTAAGAAAGGTCTTTAAAAAGGAAAACATGTATTGAAAACAGAATGAGATTGTGTTACAGACACACCAGATTGGCTAAATCTTAAAAAGTCAGTAAACTACAAGTGTTAGAGAGATGTATAAGGAACTCATACACTACTGGTGTGGTTAAAAATTAACGAAACCACTTTGCAAAAATGTTTGGCAATATCTATTAAAGCTGAACATACTCATAGCCTCTGACCCAGAAACTGCACTTCTAGGAATATACCAAACAGAAATGCATACATGTATTCAATAAAGCGTATGTGTAAACCTGTTCATAACAGTATTCTTCTTTTTTTTTCAAATTTCTATTTAAATTCTAGTTAGTTAATAGCAGTACTATTCTTAATAGCTCCAAGCTACAAC
This sequence comes from Acinonyx jubatus, assembly GCF_027475565.1. NCBI lineage: Eukaryota > Metazoa > Chordata > Mammalia > Carnivora > Felidae > Acinonyx > Acinonyx jubatus. The sequence continues at coordinate 50,843,696 of NC_069381.1, read as the reverse complement.
TCAAATGTCCATCAACTGTGAAATGGATGTATTGTGGTATATATTTTTTTCAGTATGTAAAAAATACTCTCAAAAATACTCTCAAAAGACAGAGTCTCATGAGCAGGGGAGGGACAGAGAGACAGGGAGACATAGGATCCAAAGCAGGCTCTGTGCTGACAGCAAAGAGCCCCAATGCAGGGCTTGAACTTATGAACCATGAGATCATGACCTAAACTGACACTTAACCAACTGAGCCACCCAGATGCCCCAAAGGTACATTTTTTACATGGAATGTTATATAGCATTGAGAATGAATGAGCTACAACTATATCAACAATGTGAATAAATCTTGCAAACATAATACTGAGCTAAAGAAGCCAAACAACACACACACACACACACACACACACACACACACACACACACACACACATATATGTATCCCTTTCTAAAAGTTCAAAAATAGGCATAACTAATCTATATTAGAAGTCAGATTCGAGATTACCTTCAGAAAAGGGGAAAGAGGAAGGAGTGACCAAGAGGAGACACAAGGGTAAGCTTTGGGGTGCTAATGTTCTATTAAAATCTTTATGGTGAAATTACAGGTATGATCACTTTGTGATAACAGAGCTATCCATTTATTATTATTTATTATTTGTGTATTTTTCTAACTTTCTTAAAAGTTTATTTATTTTGAGAGAGAGAGAGAAAGAGAGGGAGAGCGTGAGCAAGGGAAGGGCAGAGAGGCAGAGAGAGAATCCCAAGCAAGCTCCACACTGACAGCACAGAGCCTGACATGGGCTCAAACTCACAACCATGAGATCATGACCCGAGCCAAAATCAAGAGTTGGATGCTTAACCGACTAAGCCACCCAGGCACCCCTGTGCACTTTTCTGTATGTATATTATACTTCAGTAAAAATGTCTATTAAACAATTACTTTGCCAACGTGGAACAGATGGCTTTTCTTTGCCTTCAGAGGGGAGTCCTGAGAAGAGTACACCAAATACAGTAGTCCAGCCTAGAATGCAAAATCTGAATCTAGCATGGGGAAACATCACTCTAACCCCAGATGAGGAACAATGTATTTCAAAAGGGGAGGGAGAATTATATTCTTCAAAAATGTCAGTGTCGTGTGAGACAAAGAAAGGCTTGGAATCTCTCCACATCAAAGGAGATGAAAGAAACACAAAAGCTAAATGTAATACCTGCTTCTGAGAAAAGGAATAAAATTATAAAAGGTATTAGATTGACAGATCTAACTAGATGACAGTAGTATTGTTATGAAATCTACAATAAAATATTTAGACATAAATGGTCACAATGAATACAACTTATTCTCAAATGGTTCCAAAAAATAATTTCATATGTATGTATGTATGTATGTATATATATGTATGTGTGTGTGTGTATATATATATATATATATATATATATAAGATTAATCTGGGTAAAGGATTTTAGTTGTGTTTTATGTACTATTATTATTCTTGCATATTTTCTCTAAGTTTAAAGTTACATCTAAATAAAAAGATTTTAAAATTTTTAAAAAAGGGAATAACCAAAAATTCCAAATAAGGAGAGGATTTGCCTGACTGACTATTAAAACACATTACAAAACTAGAGTAATTTGGGCACCTGGGTGGCTCATTCAGTTAAGCATCTGACTTCAGCTCAAGCATAATCTCAGTTTGTGTGTTCGAGCCCCACATCAGGCTCTGTGTTGACAGCTCAGAGCTTGGAGCCCACTTCGGAGTCTGTGTCTCCCTCTCTCTGTCCCTCCCCGACTTGTGCACGATCTCTGTCTCTCTCTCTCTCTCAAAAATAAACAAACATTTAAAAAAACTAGAGTAATTAAAGTTTACTAAAAGTTAAATTTATTATTATTAGCAAAGGATGACACTGAATAAAACATAATAGGGAGAAAAGAAATAACATAGGAAATATTTCACATCATTGAAAAAATGGCTAATTTGCTAAACAGTGCTAGAGTAATAAGCTAGCTGGTTTAATAAAGCTACCTCACAGATAATGAATTCTAGACAAGTTAAAGAATTGAACACAAATGCACACACTTGGCACATGTGCTTATACGCCAGAGAAGTGTTAATTAAAATTTTTTAAACAATCTTGAAGAAACGGACTTTCTAAGCCTGGTATACAAAACTAGGAATCAGAAAGGAAACTGTAATCACATAAAAATGAAAATTTCAATATAGGAAGAAGAAAAAGAACTTTAACTAGGTTAAATTACAATTCCTCAATTAGGAAAAACTTCAATATCTATTACATAGAAAAAGGATGAATGTTTCTAATACACAAAGAGCTCCTATAAATCAATAAGGGGAAAAAACACACCCCCCCCCAAAATCCAGGCATTCCAAAGAAAAAGGCCAATAAACACAGAAAAATATTTTCAAACTTACTAAATCTAAGTAATGCACATTAAAGGAGTTTCGTATTTTTTTCATCATCATAAGAGATTAAATTGGTGAGTCTGAAGAAACAAGCATTTTACATAATTATTTCTCAAATAATAAAGTCCATGAGGGCAAAGAATGTGTCTTCTTCACTACTATATCCTTATAGCTAGCACACTGGTGTGCTAATAGACACAAACATCTGCTGATGACTAAATTATGGTATATGCATATTATGATATAGATCTATATTTATTATGATAAAAAGATATTCAGGGAGCATCAAAATATGTGAGGCAAAACTGATAAAATTGTAAGAAGAAACAGATGAATCCTCTATTACAGTTACAGACTTTAACATCCCTCTAACAGAAATACAGGTCCAGCAGGCAGAAAATCAGTAAAGACAGTGTTGAATTAAATAGCACCATCAGTGGCACCTGAGTGGCTCAGTCAGTTAAGCCTCAGACTTTGGCTCAGGTCATGATCTCACGGTTCACAAGTTTGAGCCCCACATCGGGCTCTATGCTGTCAGCATGGAGCCCACTTCGGATCCTCTGTTCCCCTCTCTCTCTGCCCCACCTCCGCTTGCGCTCGCTCTCTCTCTCTCTCTCTCTCTCTCTCTCTCTCTCTCAAAAATATATAAACATTTTAAAAACAAGTAAATAGACCATTAATCAACTGGACATAATTGACAGACTACTTCACCCAACAAAAATAGATTACACATTATTCTCAAGTTCACATGGAATATTCACCAAGAATGACCAGATTCTGGGCCATAAAACACCTCTTAACAAATTTAAAAGAATAGAAACCATAGATTTGTTCTCACCACAATGGAGTTAAACTAGAAATCAGTAACAGAAAGTTGGCTGCAAAATCTCCAAATACTTGGAGATTAAACAAAACACTTCTAAATAACACAAGGCCAAATAAGAAACATCAAGAGAAATTAAGAAATGTTTTTAACTAAATGAAAATGAGAATACAACTTAAAATTTGTGATATGCCACAAAATTCCCTTAAAATTTACAGGAAATTAATAGCATTGAGAATGCATATATTAGAAAAGAAGAAAGATCTAAAAACAATAACCTAAGCCTCCACCTTAGGAAATCAGAAAAAGAAGAGCATATTAAGTCTAAAGTAAGCAGAAAAAAAAAAATAATAAAAATTAAGGCAGAAAGAAAGAAATCAGTAGAGAAAAGCAACAAAACCAAAGCTGATTCTTTGAAAAGATCAATAAAATCTACAAGCCTACAGCCAGGCTAGCTAAGAAAAAAAGAGAGAGAGAGAGAGAGAGAACACACAAATTACTAACATCAGAAATGAAACAGGGGACATCATCACAGATCCCATGGCCATTAAAAGGACAATAAAGGAACATTATGAACAGTTCTATGCTCACAAATTTGATAACCTAGATGAAATGAAGCAATTCCTTTAAAGACAGTTTGCCAAAATTCACACAAGTAGACAATTTACATAGGTCTATATCCATTAGAAAAATATGAATCAACAATTAATAATCTTCCAAAAAAAAAAAATCAGGCTCAGATGGTTTCACTGTTGAATTCTACCAAATATTTGTACCAATTCTCTACAATCTCTCCCAGTAGAAGCAGATAAAATACTTCCTAATTCATTCTATGAGGTCAGCATTACCCCAATACCAAAATCGGACAAAGACATTATTGGTACTGGCAAAATAAATAGACAAATAGATCAATGGAACAGAATAGAGAGCCCACAAATAGACCAACATAAATACAGTCAACTGGTCTTTGACAAAGGAGTAAAGGCAATACAATGGAGCAAAGACAGTCTTTTCAATAAATGGTGCTGGAACAACTGGACATACACATGCAAAAAAAAAAAAAAAAAAAAAAAGGAGCTAGACAAGACCATACACCTTCTACAAAAATTAACTCAAAATGGACTGTAGACCTAAATGTGAAACACAAAACTATAAAAATCCTAGAAGATGACATGGAAGAAAACCTAAATGACCTTCAGTATGGCAATGACTTTTTAGACATAGCACCAAAGGCACAAACCCTTAAAAAAAAATAAATGGTAAACTGGACTTCATTAAAATTAAAAACTTCTCAGGGCACCTGGGTGGGTCAATCAGTTAAGCATCTGACTTCCACTCAGGTCATGACCTTGTGGTTTGTGAGTTCAAGCCCCACATCAGGCTGTGTCCTGACAGCTCAGAGCTTGGAGCCTGCTTTGGATTCTGTGTCTCCCTCTCTCTGCCTCTCTCTCTCTATCTCTATCTCTCTCTCAAAAATAAATATTAATTTTTTTTATTTAAAACTTCTCTGTGAAAGACAATGTCAAGAGAATGAAAAGACAAGCCACAGACTGGGAGAAAATATTTGGAAAACACACATCTGATAAAAGTGTGCTATGTAAAATATACAAAGATGTTTAAAACTCAATAAGAAAATGAACAACCTAATTTTAAAATGGTCCAAAGACCTAAACAGATTCACCTCACCAAAGATGGAAAATAAGCATATGAATATATTCTCCACATACGCTATCCGGGAAATCAAATTAAAACAATGAGATACCACTACATAACTATTAAAATGGCCAAAATCCAAAACACTGATAACACTAAATGCTGGCAAGGATGTCAAGCAATATGTACTCTCATTCATTGCTGATGGGTATGCAAAATGTTACAGCTACTTTGGAAGACAGTTTGGCAGCTCCTTACAAAACTATACATACTCTTAGCATATGATTTAGCAATGGTGCTCTTTGGTATTTACCCAAAATGAAATGAAAACAATCCACACAAAAACCTGCACACAGATGTTTATAGCAGTTTTATTGGAACTTGGAAGCAACCAAGATCTCCTTCAGTATGTGAACAGATAAACTATAATACATTCAGACAAAAGAATGTTACCCAGGCACCTAAATGAACTATCAAGCCATAAAAAGATATGAAAGAAAACTAAATGTATATTACTAAGTGAAAGAAGCCAATCTTAAGAGGCCACTGTATGTCAAACTGTACATTCCGGAAAAGGCAGAACTACAGAAACAGTAGGGGCACCTGGGTGGCTCAGTTGGTTTAGCATCTAACTCTTGATATCGGCTCAGGTCTTGATCTCCCAGATCATGAGAGGGAGTCCCACCACATTGGGCTCCATGCTGAGTGTGGAGCCTAGTTGGGATTCTCTCTCTCTCTCTCTCTGTCTCTCTGTCTCTCTGTCTCTCTCTGTCTCTCTCTCTCTGCCCTTCCCTCACTCTCATGCCCTCTCTCTTACACACTCTCAAAATAAATATTTTTTTAAAATGTTTTAAAAACTACAGAAGCAGTAAAAATATATGTGTTTGTGAGAGATTGGGGCTGTAGGCGTAAAGATGAATAGGCAGAACACAGAGGATTTTTAGGCAACTGTTTTTAGATTTTTAGAAACTATTCTCTAGAATACTACAGTTGTAGATACATGTTATTATACATTTATCCAAACCCATACAATGTACACTAAAAGTGAACCCTAATATATAAACTATGGACCTGGAGTGATAATGATATGTGACTGTAGGTTTGACTGTAATAAATGTACCACTCTGGTGCAGGATGTTGGTTGGGGGTGGGGGGTTTGTGGTTCTGTGTTTTGTGGGACAGGAGGTAATGTAAGAACTCTGCTCAATTTTGCTACGAACCTAAAAAGTTAAAGTTTACTAAATTTATATAGAGATAAAGGAAGAGAGAATAGTATAAATGCAATTTACACATCTATATGCGTATTATATATGTATATAGAATTGCACACAACACAAAATATGGAAAAACAATGTCTAGAAGTCCACACTAAATGTAGAACTCTCTAAGAGATGAAATGTCATATTTTCTTAATTTTTTGTACTTTATTATTCAAACTGTTTATATTGAACCCATTTTAAATTAACAAAATATTCAAAAAAATGCTCCCATTAAAAATTGAATACAGAACATTACAAATGTGCCTGAAATTGCTTGACTAAGAAGTCTACAGAGAAGACATTCCATTACAAAATTCCTAAGCAGACTGTAAGAAAGATAAAATGCTGACAGAGTGCTTTTTCCTTTTTAAGATAAACAATTTTATTTTTCCAGTTCTTAAAGACATCACACTCAGCTATTTAGTCACGTAGAAAACTTAACTTCCTCAATATAATTCCCTATGGCAGTTTTGGCTGAATAAAATGAATTAGAGGAAATCCCTAGTTAATTCATAATTTTTGTTTCTCTTTAAAATAATAGATTTGGAAAGAGGAAAAGGAATAAATTAATAACTGAGTCTATTAAAATGTCTTTTTTACATCTGTGTGAGATAAGCCAAGGAAAGGCAAGACAAACAGTACTTTTAGTTTAACTAAAATGAGCAAAAAAATAAATAAATAAAACCACAATGAACTTTGACAGCAGTCTCACTGCAAAATTCTAAACTATCCTCACCCACAAATTCCCTTTCCAAAAACTTTCCTAATTTTTAAAAAAAATTAAAAATTAATTAAAATTCATTCTATCAGGTATAAAGGGATGATTTACTCATTATCTATATTTCAATCTCTTTTGTTATCTAAAATACCTGGTTTCACTGCTGCAGTGATCAAAACAATATGCCAAAATTCTTGTTTATTTTATGTAGTGTTGTCAGAGCCTCAGTCTGGAAAACCATCAAAATAACACTGTTCCCAATTTCCACTGTGAAGAAGGGATTTATACTTATTTCTTGAAGTTTAGAGAAATAAGTAACTTTTTTCAAGTAGACTTTATTAGTGCATACTACAATAAATCTTACCATCCATCATTCCCATATTTCTGTTCACTACTTACATTCTGACAAATCCATTTTAATTAAAAAATAGCAGTAAAGAAGAGAAAATTCTATTTTATTTTATCTTAGTAAACATAAAGCTATCAGATGAGGTTTATTCCTAAACTTTACTGTTAATTATGTGAAAAGCAGAGTGAAGACTAAGCAGAGTTCTTTTGCAAAGCAGAGCTACAACCCTTGATATGAAAATCATCGATTGAGACCCAGATGTCATTTTTAGAGAGTCACTTTTCTAACCATAACCATGCATTAAGACAGTCGATAAATTATAAACTGATAAATGTAAAGGGTACTCAAATCAATGCCCTTGAAGGGCAGATGAAGGTAATCAGCCTCTCTCATATGGCAATAGACAGAATATTTTATCCACTGAGAATTTAAAGCCAAGTAAAAGCTCCTGACAGAACTTCAGGAACTGATTCTACAGAATATATCTCAGTCACATAGTACAACTGACAAAAACACTGCAGATATACTGGATTTGCGTATGCTTGGGCATCTTCCCCAAACGGTATTCTGCAGCAAAATGAAATATAGATATTGATTTAGAATTTTTATGTGCTTTTAGCTATACCATCAAATAAAATGAACTGTGAGGTCCATTCTAAGTTTTCATCTACTGTAACCTTTTCTACCTGCTTGCACTTTTAGTAACAAATTATTAATCCCTTGTCTGACCTTGAATGTCTCTCAATATGTTGGTCTGTCATCTCTGCTCTCTTATTGCCCTCCATCTCAGTTCTTTGCAGAAACATCAATTACTGTATCCATTTCTATTCCCTCTTTTCCTATATTTGCCAATCTTCTATCTTCCTACACTGAACTTGGTAGTCTAACAATGTTGTTTGTAAACCTAGCATGTTTATTTCTTTTAAAAAGTCACCAATATGAAGAAAGGGCAAACACTGGTAATATTTATTTGGATTGTCCCCTTTCAGAGCTAAGGGTTAGGCAAAGTAGATGATAGTAAGAGATAAGGATAAAAAAGACTGAGAAAAGGAACAGATATATAATAAGGGCAGGACTCACATATTAAGAAACTGGCTTTTAAAAGAAGGATGAAAGGGGCACCTGGGTGGCTCAGTCAACTGAGCATCTGACTTCGGCTCAGGTCATGAGTTCGAGCCCTGCATTAAGCTCTCTGCTGTCAGCACAGAGCCCATTTTAGATCCTCTGTCACCCTCTCACTCTGCCCTTCCCCTGCTCACAGGCTCATGCTCTCTCCCTTTCTCTATCAAAAATAGTAAAAAAACAACAACAACAACCCATTTTTAATAAGATAGTTTTGCCTCAAGGATACATCTTACAAACATTCTTTCGACTCCTCGGGATCACACCCTCCTGGTAAAAACATTACATGAATGCACAGCTACTTTACAATGATAACGCAAATAAAAGGTACTACTTATGCATTCTTCTCTTAAATCTAAAAATTACAAAGAAGACACTAAGTACTGAGCATTCATTTACCCTCAAATGTGGCCTTGCTATCAAGTTCCTACAGGCAAAAGCCTCCATTTGTGCAGTACATGTTCAGACTGTAAAGTCATCATCATAACAATCTAAACAGGATATAAGGAGTTTAAATGACCTCAATCATTTACTTGAAAATTATAGTAAGAAGTATTAATGATATTTGGCCTGCCTTAAGTATTCCTTGGCTCTTCTTGATCTTATCTCTAAGATCATATAATACTTCATCTTGATCTTATCTCTAAGAAACATAAAATATTTACTATAATTTGATAAATAAATTTTAATAATATCACATAACCTCTGGGGTCTGTAAGTCTGGGGTAACTATGAATGGTTGGAGCCTCCATACTTCAAAATACAACTTTGCAAGCGGTTAAATATGTAGTCTGCATATAAGAAGGAACATACAGGGTCAAATCATTTAATCGACAAAATTAACCTAACCTCTACAAGTATGGAAGGATTTCAGAATCTCAGGATTCAAAGGGAATTTACCAAGTATCTAGTAACCAGAGAGTAGTAATATTAATAACAGTTCTTAACCATTTTTTCCCACATAATGCACTCCAATCTATCAGTAATCTCTCCTAACCTACAGTGTACAATGAAAGAAAATGTGTGAATTTCAAAAATTAAAAAAACAAAACAAAACACTCCCACTCACCGGAATCTAACCTGCTGTCTGGTTCAAACTCACTCACTAATCATTAATCATATTCAACCACCTATATAGCAGTGAGATCTCCTTTACAACATCCTAGCCAAGTGCATTCACCCAGCTTCTAGGGAACACCTCCAAAACAGGGCGCTCAGTACTTAATGAGCTTTAAGTACTGAGCTATAAATTTAAAAGCCTGATAGTGTTTTAAACTATTTTTCTTTACTAACATAACTATTCTAGAGTATCCATATAACTATATTATTCCAGCTCATTTTATAAATTCTTTTAATGTTTGTTTATATTTGACAGAGAGAGAGAGTGTGTGCACACAAGCTGGGGAGGGGCAGAGAGAGAGGGAGACAGAATCTGAAGCAGGCTCCAGGCTCTGGACTGTCAGCACAGAGCCCGACATGGGGCTCGAACTAATGAGCCATGAGATCATGACCTGAGGTGAAGGCGGACACTTAACCCACTGAGCCACCCAGGCACCCCATTCCAGCTCATTTTAAACAACTTCACTTGTCTGAAAGACATATGGAACCGAAAGTCTGTATCCTTTTAATTTCTACCAATTGATCCTGGTTGGGCCTTCTGAAACTAATCTGTCTTACATTTGATAACCCATCATATAAAGACCTCCCATACCCTCCCACCTACCTCCCAGTTGCATCATCTCTTTTCCACATTAAATATTCTCAATTTCTTCAATTAGTCAGAAGACTGCTATATGAGTGTTAATGAGGGCCTCAGTCAGAATACTGGTAAGGGGATAAGAAATGAGATATAAGCAACAAGGTGAGATGGTAGAACTACCAACATCATACAAATATATGAATGTTTATATACGTACATACAGGAAACACTAAAGTGACTCTGAGATTTCAGGTCTGATGTCTAGGAGGATAATAATGCCATTAACAGAAACAGTTAACCCAACAGGAGAAGGCTAAAGGGGAAGATGGGAAATTCAATTTCAGACACAGTGATTTTGAGGTTTAACATGTAAATATGGATAAGACCTTTTCCAAGTCCATTAGTTTACTTCTACTACAAAAAGGTGCATCCATATTATTGAGACTAATAATTATACCTCACTTAAACACAAAATATCACATTAATTCATTCATCAAGTATTTGGTTACTTTCATAAGGAACCATGGGAGATACAATGAGCCATGAAACCCAGTTCCTGACCCCATTAAACTTACATTCTAATATGAAAGATGTTTGTAACTAACCAGAAATCAAGACAGAACATGGTATGTCTCACAGTAGAAATATAAAATGTTAGAATTATTCAGAGAAATATTTTCCCCCTTTCCAATGAGAATATTCACATATGAAAAATATCACACACAGTCACAACTGGGACTCTTCAAATACAAAGACCAAGGACACACAAATAACATAAATCTTACTATTCTGGGTATAAATGAGGATAACACTAGCCATATTCCTTAGGAATGTGTTAAAGTACCCTCAACAATTATGTCTATTGTTAAAGATTAATGCTTGAATTGTATCATCACTCAAAAGAAGAGCATTGTTTAAAATGTTCACAAACACAATTGTTTTGGCTTATAAATGGAATTGTTTGATGTCATTTTCTCATCATTCCTAATTTTAAACAATAGTGTATCAATTTGAAAATAGAGCTACAAGTTTACAGCCTTACAAAGATAAAAACTGCATATTTTCTACCTGATATAACTATTCTGGAGCTCCCTATAACTATATATTATTGATAAAGTTTTAAATTATTATGGCTACTTTAGTCATTTTACTAGATAACTTACAGAGTCTACAAAAAATTAGTTTAGTAAGAACTTTATATTTTAAATTGAAAACATAATCACAGAAAAAATAATTCAAATGACTTGGAACATATAATTTGACTATACATCTTTAGTGGAATATAGTCTAAGGACATAAAATGGCAAAGAAATCTTTAAGTGGTAAATCTGTTGTTGGAGAGTATCAGTATAGTAATTCCAAAACTAACTTAAATGTTTTATAGGATAGATGGGTAAATATATTAATACAGTTTTGAATCGGAATTCTCCCTGTAGGAAAAGGGAGATACAAATATGAACTGACAGAAGGTGAAGATAAACTCTGTGGTTCTGAATCCGAATTGAAAGCATCCTATAAATTCATGATTTCTTTTAAAAAATGTGTGTGTGTGTGTGTGTGTGTGTGTGTGCGCGCGCATGTGTGTCCATTTATTTAAAGAGCCTAAAAGCAGTGATACTCCAGTAGCAGTGAGTATATTCAATGCCCAAATCTTGGTTTCTGAGTACTGTTTTCCAATAAATTGAACCAGGACTCCATTGCAAAATGGCTAACTCCAGGTCTTAAGCAAGGAATATACAAGGTGAGCCTGGAACATCTTTTGTACAAAAAATTAAGAATATGCCCAAATACCAACATGGATATATGCAAAGGCCATAGGAACTGGCTTGAAGGGACTAATCAGATTTGAGATAATTTAATCATCAAAAAAAGAGTAACAGTGAGGCATCTGACTGGCTCAGTTGGTAGAGCATGTGACTCTTGATCCGGGTCATGAGTTCAAGCTCCACATTGGGCATGGAGCCTACTTTAAAAAAGAAAAAAAAAGGGGGGAGGGGGGACACTTGGGTGGCTCAGTCAGTTGAGCATCCAACTCTTCATTTTGGCACAGATCACGATCTCATAGGTGGGATCTCATGGGTTTAAGCCCCTCATTGGGCTTTGTGCTGGCCTCTGTGCTGACAGCTCAGAGCCTGGAGCCTATTTCGGATTCTGCCTCTCCCTCTCTCTCTCTGTCCCTCCCCCTCTTGCACTCTATCTCTCTCTCAAAAATAAATAAACATTAAGAAAAAAATTTTTAATAAAAAAATCTACAGAACAAAATAGCCTAGAGTCTTCAAAAATAGCAGTCTTGAGGGGCGCCTGGGTGGCTTAGTTGGTTAAGCATCTGACTTCAGCTCAGGTCATGAACTCATAGCTCATGAGTTCAAGTCCTGTGCTGGGCTCTGTGCTGACGACAGCTCAGAGCCTGGAGCCAGCTTTGGATTCTCCCTCTCTCTGTTCCTCCCCCACTCATACTCTGTCACTCTCTCTCAAAAATAAATAAATATTTTTTAAAAGAAATTTTTTTAATTAAAAAAAATGTCGGTCTTAAAAGAAAAAAAAAACAGGAAGGAGGAAGAATAAAACAAACATGACAACTAAGAAAATTCATAATCTCTGGTTGGATTCAGTATGTTTTTTAAGCTATAAGGGAGATTACTGATAAACATTTGGATAAATTCAAATTTTTTAATATGGCCTATACATTAAATAATATCAATCAGGGTTAAATTACTTGGGTGTGCCCACAGCATTATAGCTATGTAGGAAAATGTCCTAATTCATACGAGATGTATGGCGAAGAATTTAGGAGTGAAGTGTCATGATGTCTCCAACCTCAGTTTCCAATGGTTCAGCATGAAAAAAAAAAGCATGCATGTGTGTGTATTTAGAGAGAGAGAAAACAAATGAGGTATAATGTTAACAACTAGTGAATCTAAGTAAAAGATGTGCAGATATTTGCTGTACTATTCTTTTAGCTTTTTTATAGGTTTGAAACTTTCAAAAGAAAAAAGTTGGAAGAAAAAGTAGGGTGGAAATTAAATTTATTTTCATATAGCTGATCAGGCTATATTAAGTCTAACTACTTACTCATCCTATCCATAAGTGCTAAAATCAAGTATGAAGTTCAGAAAGGTTTGGCTAAAAATAAAAGTACTAATTCTAACAAATAATAAGTAATTACAAACCAAGCCACCATTAGTTTCCTATGATAGCTGTAGACTAAACATAATCTCTGACGAAAATTCTTAAAAGATGACATGTGGTAAGTCATCTAGGACAATTATAAATTAGCAAAACTATGCTAAGTAATATTTATTCCAAATCCAAATATGACTAGCCAAACAAATTTTTTCTCCAATTGGGATCTATTAGTTACAAGGATCTCTAAAATTAAAATGTTAATACAGATATACAGATAATCTCAGACCACATATCTCTAATAAAAATAAACACAAACTCTGTATCAGTAATTTTGTTAACCTATGCATGTATTATATATCATTTAATCCTTTTAACAACTCTGTAACACAGATACTATTATTATCCTCATCTTACAGATTAAGAGGAAAAAAGGCTTGTAAGACTAAATAACTACTACAAGGTTATACTGCTAGTAAATAGCAAAACACATCTTGAATCCAGGCAGTCTGACTCCAGAGCCCATGCTCTTTGCTCTTCTACTGCTTTACTATGAAATGTAAAATTTTAAAAATAAACTGTACTGATTCAAAATTTATGAAAAATTACACAAAGGAGCCATTTCAAGGAAAAATCAAAAGCATGCCTTTCTTCCCAAATACACATTTAAATTTACATATACACTAACTGAATGAAAAAGCTAGAATTTAACCAGAAGCCCAATGTATTGCCAAATCCCACGTGAAAATAAAGATCATATATAACTGACTCAGTTACCTATTCATATATATGGCTGAATATGTTACATATAAATTCAAAACGAATGCCAACATGCTTTCATCTAGAAGTTTATCCCTGCTCTCAAGAAAAAAAAAAAAACAAAAACAAAAAATTTATTTCAGGTACATCTTTCCTCAAATATACTTAATTAAAACAATGACATAAAAGAAAAAAAAAGAATAAGCAATTAACCTTGAAAATATTAACAAACAAACCATGTCCCTCCAAACCTGGTCATCTTACAGTGTTCTCTTAGTGAACTATACCACTATCCATCCAGTTACATAAGCCAAAAACCTAGTGGTGGCAGCACCTTCCTCTTCCTCTTTCCTCATGTCCAATCCATCACCTAGTTCCACCTCTTAAATATCTCTAAATCCATCACTTCTATCTTCACCACCATCTGGCCCAAGATATAATCATCTCTAATCTGGCCTCTTCCCATCCACACTGCTGTCCTTTTTGTAAACAGTTTTTCCTCTGTATAACATCAAGTCCTCTCTTATAGCACTTACAATAGCTGGAACTTTAAATATCTTTGAACATTTGATTTATGTCTGCCTCCCCTGTTACACAGTAAGTTCTATGAGGGTAGTTCTGTGATGAAGCTCGCCATTTCATCATTGTGATTGAGAAGAGTGCCCAGTTAATAAATAAATGCTAAATAACTGAATGCATGTCAAAGATTTCAAGTTTATTTATAAACAGGGGGGAAAATGGTTATAAGGTCCACCAACCATTATAAGGAGTATTTTATTTCATCATTTCTAGATCACACATTTTCACATTTTAACTCTGAAAATGAATACAACTTATAGTTGACGATCTTTGTTTAATTGGCAATATTTTCTTCTTTCATAGTGATTCATAAACAAAGGTGTATCTTGGAATTTTTTCTAAAACCTCATGATTTGATGAAATAAGTAAATAAATCTACAACACACCTGGTCCAATCAGTTCAAACTTGGTAATGTAGCCTCCCTTCTCCTTTGGCCACCACCCTACTCCCAATATTTAATAATTAACAGAACCTACTGGTTCTTTCATCAACAGCTATCAAATGCATTCCTGTCTTCCAGTCCCACTATAATAACAGTAGATCTATCTAATCCCTCTTTGCTTCATATCTGAACTCTTGTCATAGCTTCATTCACTTAAACATTTGCTTCAAATTCAACCAATACTGTGCACTTGTGTGTGCAAGTTACTGAAAAGCAGTCCAGTTATCTGTCCCTCCCTCTCCTCTGTCTCCCCTACAATTCAGAATTTTATTATTTTTATGCCTCAAGCTAAAATCACTTTTCTTCACGTTTCTACCTACCAATTCTATATACACTATTTTAGTTCTAGATTAAATCCCATCTTCTTCATTAAATCTTTCCTAATCTCTCTTTTCAACTTTAACATTCTAAAATACATAAAATCTAATGCATATTGGCTATATTTGCTCCTTCTTGAAGGCAAGGTTTACATGCCATACATTCTGCTATAGTGTAAGCTCCCCAAGAGCTTACTTTTGTTTCTTTTGTTCACTGTTATATTTCCAGCACCTAGAAGAGTATCTGGTACATAACAGCTGCTTCAATAAATACTTACTGACTTAATGCTCCTTATATATTCCAGGGTAGAGAATACATCTTGGCAGCTGTGGTTGAGTGGGAAGAGTCAAAATGGACTCTTTTGGACTAAATGGACTAAATGACTTGAACTCTTTGAGGTTCAGTTTCTCAATCTGCTAAATGTAAATAATATTCAGCAGCTCACGAAGTTGTTATATTGATTAAGTGCAGTAATGCTTTAATAGCATCTACTACAGAGCTGAGAACAACAGGATGCTCTCAATAAATGTTTTGATGATTTTGTCATGATCGCTAAATAGTAAGACATATTCAGTGAATGCCTACTAAATCAATAAAATCTCAAGAAAAATATAAAGTTTGAGTAATGTCTAGCCCCTTAACATTTATCTAATCAAGAATTCTATGAGTGAATTACATCTGAAATATTATATATTTAGCTCCAAATTGTAAGCATGACTGAAACCATTTCTGATTAGGAATAATTCCCATTTGACAGGGTACAAGTATTAATATTTATATTTTACTGACATATACAGATTGTATTTAAATGCTTAAAGAAGAACAAAAGTTTTGTTAGGATTTCCATAGTGCAATAATCAGAATAGAAGAAAAGCTGCAGACTTATTTGAGCTACACAGTCCCCATAAAGCCAGGAAGTACAAAAATTTCTGTCTACAAAACATTAATGAATAGTATACAATGCTGTTTTACCAGATTTATCAAAATATATAAAAATATACCATAAACAATTACAACAAATAAACTTTTCAACATATTTGCATTCTATTTTACAGAAAGAATATCAGTTAAACTTTTTTTTACTAAACTATACAATTCCTTATACTGACTACTTATTAACTTTAAACAATTCCCCAAATTTTACAGAGAATTAATTTATAATTGAATATAATATCAGATTACTAGACCAATTAGAAACTCTTAGAATTAGAATCTTCCTTGTTCAGCAAACAGGCTTTATTAATTTGTAAGTTGGAACATACATAGACTTTACCTTTCAAAGCTTTTCCAATCCCTCTGGGTACTTTCAATGACTCGTAATCTAATTACAAATCACAAGCAAGCAAGAAGGAACGAGCACTCCGTTGTGTCCATTAACTGACACAAAATCATTGCAAATTCCAGTAGGGACACATATTCTGAGTAGGAACAGAGGCGGAAAAATCCCACCTAAGTAATTCAGATACAAAAAAGCTGTAGGACAAAGTATTCTACTTTAACTGTAAGGTAGCATCAAACCTCTTGGAAAATAACACAAAATGAAAATGTAAGCCAAAAAATGTTAAGAAATTATAAACCCAATAAGCAGTCATGCTGAGATGACCACTGAAATCTCTCACATTCACCAGTCATCATAAGAATGTATTCGAACCTCCAGCCTATGAAGCCCTTAGACGTAGATGAAGGTGTTAGAGTTGAGGGTGACTAAGAACCAAATAGAGTGAACGTTAATTTCTGGATGGAAAGGCATTAAGATATTCAGGCGAGTGTTAAGGTCTGCAGCAGTAACAAAGGCCAAAAAGGAGATAAGGTGTTAGAAATGGTAAGATTGAGATCTTGAGAATCTAATTTTTTTTTTCATGCCTTTTCTTTTTTAATGGAAACAAGTTAAACGGATGTGATACCGTAGTGGACAAGAGGTCGTATCTGGAATACCTAAAAAAAAGCCACAAGGAGAGTGGGGAACAAGCAGCCCACAGGAAGGCTTACGGTTAGTTAGGTTTGGAGCCCGGGTAGGGCAAGAGGTCAGAAGGCAAATTACACTAAAAAGTAGATGAGGGAGGTGCCAAATCCCTGAGAGAGCGTAAACGGTTGGTCACAGGATCTCCACTGAAGGTGGGTCCCCCCAAAACCCGGTCATTTGGGTACCAGAGACGCTAAGTCCCAACCTTCTCCTGATTCCGCTAGGCTCAAGTCGCCCCTCACCGAAACAGAACTGGAAAGGTGTAAAAAATGTGCAAGAGCCACCAACCCGGGAAGTGTTCCAGCTCTAGCAGCAGCCGCCCCAAAAGCAGCCCTCACACACGCAGACGCTCCGACCTCAGCGCCGCAGCCACAGGAATCCCGAGCTTCCCGGCCACCGTAGTAAGAGGAAAGGCCTCCCTTTCGAACCCAGTATGTCAGCCACTTCCGGGGCATTAAATCCTTTTGATTGGCCGTAGCAATATCAACCACCCACAGGCCCACGACCCACTCACTTCATCCATCCCTTTTCTCCCGCTCTTTGCCATCCCAACCCCTAGGTCACCAATACGGCAAGCGCAGAGCCAAGGGAAAGTATGTGTCTGTAAGCAATGTCTCTAATAGACAAGCCACATTGTGTCTGCTTTGAGTTCCCGCTGAACAATTGGACTTCAACTCCCAGCATGCAACGCCACACCACGCCTCCTCCTTCGGCGCGGAACTACAAGACCCAATATGCACTGCGCCCCTCTTTTTTCAGTTTTCACCTGACACCCGGAGATCCCAGATGTGTTTTCAGAGGAGTCACTAAATTTCTTGTAATAATGTAGACCTTCCTACCAAGCCTCACTTTGATAAAGATACATATATTCCTTTCTATCCTGTTGTGAAGGTTGTCTAAGCCAAGCTGTAGTTGAGTCTGATAGACAAAAAGTTATAAAATATTAAGGAATGTGTGCGCTGATTTTCCACATTCCTTTTATTTTTCAAGGATTGAAACACAGGACGGTATAAAGGCTTTTTATGAGATGGAAATTTTTATCCATACTCATAAGGAGTATGAGGGAAATACTAAAGTATTGCAAAGTGTAATCCTAGGTCGTTTTGCAGTACTGAAAGATTGCGTTGGAACAAGGTCTGCCAGGCATGCTTCTGAATTGCATAGGAAATTATAGTAGGACCTGGGAGTAAAAAATTAACAGTCTGTATTACCGGACTATGTACCTACAAGGGAAAAGAAACCTTTCAGATTGAAGAGTTGAAAGTTAAAAATTAAATTTTAACATGTTTTTCACTTTTGGGGTGGTTGGGTGGCTCAGTCGTTTGAGGTCAGGTCCTGAGCTCACTGTTCATGAGTTCGAGCCCCACATCTCTGCTGACAGCGCAGAGCCCTCTTTGGATCCTCTGTCCCCCTCTCTCTGTGCCCCTCCCCTCCTTTTACTCTCTCAAAAATAAACATTTTTTTAGTGTTTTTCACTTTTTTAACATATTAATGGTTTGGATTATTTTCATTATTCTTACAAAAACAGATAACTGGAACTATTTATTTTCTGTTATGTGGTAGGGCAACCAAGTGACCAATTACACAAGATCATAAATGTAACATTTATTAGATTTAACAAACTGACTTATCTTGCCTCATTAGTCTGTGATTCCATATTTTAAAATACAGAACTTTGTTTTGATTTCTTAGGACAGATAGCATGCATTGAACAAGCTGTCTGTATGCCTTTTTGTTACTTTCATAAAGATTTGAATTACCAAGAATGAATGTATTTTATTTTTTATATTTTGCACTAATAGGCCATGAGAAACAATGCTTGAATCCTTAAACTATGTGGTAATTTTACAAAATAAAATTGACATATACCATTAACATTGGTTTTCTGTGGATTTACAGCAAAACAGATTTTAATTGGTTGGAAAAATGGAGTAGAATACTTACCATTTTTGTAACCTCACATAGAAGTCACAGAGGGTAATTGTATTCTGTAACACGGACATGGCACCCACTACCATACAAACTGCTTCAAAACTCCAGTGTGCTAAATTATGCAGCACTAGCAAGTAAATATTTAAAATCTATGATCACAGAAAACAATCTGCTGCTTTCCATACTCATGCACCAAAACAATATGAATGCAATGAGAGAAACAGTTCCATTGGAATGATTAGAGGTAATGATAAACTATAATTAGGTTATCTGTTATTCATAACTGTTTGCAGTAAATACAAAATTGCATCCACTTATTAAAGATGTTATTAAGGAAGCTTTTAAAATATGCTAAATAATTGATATACATATCCTAAAGCAGTTTCAGTGATCAATTGTGTAAATGAACGTGGAAAAAAGTTTAAAGAGTACATAATTTATGTAACAGACTGTAGGTTTTTAAAAGAGATTCTTGCAGCTGCAGTACTCAGCAATGTCCTCATTAAAAAAAATTTTTTAATGTTTATTCATTGTTGAGAGAGACAGACAGACAGACAGACAGAACAGGAGTAGGGAAGGGGCAGACAGTGAGCAGGACACAGAATCTGAAGCAGGCTCTAGGCTCTGGGCTGTCAGCACAGAGTCTGATGCAGGGCTCAAACCCACGAACTGTGATATCATGACCTGAGCTGAAGTCAGACCCCTAACCAACTGAGCCACCCAGGCACCCCTCCCTTCTCATTTTTAACTGTGTCTTTGACTTTCCAATTCAGCCAATTGCCAAGCACACAAAAATCAAAACCATACAAGATATTCGTCTGAGTTCAACAAATACACAGTGAGTACTGCTAGGGACAAAACACTCTGCTTAGCCACTAAAGTCTATTTCTGAAGCACAGGAAAGATTTAAAAGGGAAATGAAAATAAGATAAGAGAGCTTTATCAGAATGGAAAGTGGGAAGTAAAATATGTGTAACGTTGTCTTTTAAACATCACTTATGCATTCAGTTAATCATAACTCTGCAAGAGCTAATACACATTCTAAAAGGCAGGAGCCACATCTTAAACACCTGTGTCCCTCTTAGCTCTAACACAGTACTTTGTTCAGAGTAACTTACTCTCCATAAGTGTTGTGGGAGTTCACTGTGGTATCTGAGGCCCTGAAACTCCCTCTTCATTCATACTGTGTAGTTTTAATATAAGATATTTTTAACATCTGAGTTTCATTTTCTTCATTAGTAATTCAGATTGTATAATAAGTATTAAAACCATAATATTTGATTAATCAGAATGGTACACTCAAAAATCATGAAAAGCATTTACTGCTGTGTATGGGTATATATAACAACATTTATCTTAAGTGTCAAGACCTTTACAAAATGTCATCATATCCCAGGCATATACTGTCCTTTAAAATATACCAGCCATTCTAGTAGCATTGGCTGTGATACAACTCCAGATTTTTGTTAGTGAACTTTTAATCCTTAACTTCTACCAAGTATAGTTCTTTATCCATCTCCCTCCTGGACCCAAGTAAAGATGAAAGTTCTGTTTAATAAGTAAATGTGTAACATAAATCCCTGATCAAGGATATTATCTTTAGATAAAATGAACTCAGCCCTTAATGAGACAAATAACTTGTAGGCCTCTAAAAGCTAAAAAATTATTTTGAGGATAACTTAAAACCTTTTCTCCTTCTCAAATGACCTTATTTCTGTCACTTCTCCTACGTCTTCAACCTCTCTTTCTTCACTGCCCTGTTTACCTCAACCTACAAACATGCACAGAATCCCCATAATTTTGAAAACAACTTCAGTGAACTCAGCTTCCCTCCTAAATGCAGTATTATTCCATCTTCCTACTCCTTTCATAACCACATTCAGCAAGTGCTGCAAAATAAACCTTCATCTTAAAATGCAGCTCAGGATCTATATTCACAGGTTATACCTACTAAATACCCAGCACTTTGGAAATATGAAGAGAATTCAGATAGAAAATTATGGTCCATGATACAGTGTGATAAACATTATGATAGAGGTATGAACAAGGTATTAAGAGAATAAGGATTGTCAGTTACTCTCAATTCGAGGGACCCTAGATGAGAAATTCCTGAGATAAATGATGAAAATAATTAACCAGAAAAATCTATACACTGAAACCTATAGAAAGCTTATGAAAGAAATTGAAGAAGACACAAAAAAATGGAAAAAGATTCCATGCTCCTGGATAAGAAGAACAAATATTGTTAAAATGTCCATACTACCCAAAGCAAGCTACATATTCAATGCAATCCCTATCAAAATAACACCAGCAGTCTTCACAGAGCTAGAACAAACTGTCCTAAAATTTGTATGGAACCAGAAAAGACCCCGAATAGCCAAAGCAATCTTGAAAAAGAAAACCAAAGCAGGAGGCATCACAATCCCAGACATCAAGCTTTATTACAAAGCTGTAATCATCAAGACAGTATGGTAGTAGTACAAAAACAGACACTGAGATCAATGGAACAGAATAGAGACCCCAGAATGGACCCACAACTGTATGGCCAACTAATCTTTGACAAAGCAGGAAAGAATATCCAATGGAATAAAGACAGCCTCTTCAGCAAGTGGTGCTGGGAAAACTGGACAATGACATGCAGAAAAATGAACCTAGATCACTTTCTTACACTATACACAAAATAAACTCAAAATGGATGAAAGACCTAAACGTAAGGCAGGTAACCATCAAAATCCTTGAGGAGAAAGCAGGCAAAAACCTCTTTGACCTTCACTGCATCAACTTCTTACTCAACACATCTCAACACCCAAAAACCAAACATCCAGTGAAGAAATGGGCAAAAGACATGAATAGATACTTCTCCAAAGAAGACATCCAAATGGCCAACCGACACGTGAAAAAATGCTCAATATCACTCATCATCAGGGAAATACAAATCAAAACCACAGTGAGATACCACCTCACACCTGTCAGAGTGGCTAACATTAACAACTCAGGCAACAATAGATGTTGGCGAGGATGTGGAGAAAGAGGATCTCTTTTGCACTGCTGGTGGGAATGCAAATTGGTGCAGCCATTCTGGAAAACCGTATGCAGGTTCCTCAAAAAACTAAAAATAGAACCACCCTATGACCCAGCAATTGCCCTACTAGGCATTTATCCAAGGGATACAGGTGTGCTGTTTCAAAGGGACACATGCACCCCCATGTTTATAGCAGCACTATCAACAATAGCCAAAGTATGGAAAGAACCCAAATGTCCATCGATGGATGAACGGATAAAGAAGATGTGGTATATATGCACAATGGAGTATTACTCAGCAATCAAAAAGAATGAAATCTTGCCATTTGCAACTACGTGGATGGAACTGGAGAGTAGTATGCTAAGTGAAATTAGTGTCAGAGAAAGACAAATATCATATGACTTCACTCATATGAGGACTTTAAGAGACAAAACAGGGGACTCCTGGGTGGCTCAGTCGGTTAAGCGTCGGACTTCGGCTCAGGTCATGATCTCACGGTCCGTGAGTTCGAGCCCCATGTCGGGCTCTGTGCTGACAGCTCAGAGCCTGAAGCCTGCTTCGGATTCTGTGTCTCCCTCTCTCTCTGACCCTCCCCTGTTCATGCTCTGCCTCTCTCTGTCTCAAAAATAAATAAACATTTTAAAAAAAAAAGAGAGACAAAACAGATGAACATAAGGGAAGGGAAACAAAAATAATATAAAAACAGGGAGAGGTACAAAACATAAGAGACTCATAAATATGGAGAACAAACTGAGGGTTGCTGGAGGGGTTGTGGGAGGGGGTATGGGCTAAATTGGTAAGGGGTATTAAGGAATCTACTCCTGAAGTCATTGTTGCACTGTATGCTAACTAACTTGGATGTATATTTTAAAAAATAAATTTAAAAAAATTAACCAGCTGCAGAAGAGGGAGGCTCAACCAATATAGAATAACATAAATTCATTATAGTTGGAACACGAGAGGGAGGGAATGGTCCAATACAAGACTGGAAAGACAGACGGGGGCTATTTCCTTAAACGGGTCTTGTGTACTGTGATAAGAATCTTGGAGTTTAACCTGGTTATATAGGTAACCATTTAGGGAATGACATTTTAGGCTGCTGGTTGTGGTATTACAGGGAATGATTTGGGCTGGAAAGAACAGTTAGGCGATTGTTTTCATGATTCAGTTTAAAAAATGGGAAGTCTGAAGTAAATAGTGATAAGGAAAGAGCAAAAAGAATTGGTCAGAGATATTAGGATAATAGAATCAAGAAGAGGTGTGAAGAGGAGAAGGAATCAAGAAAGATTTCTAAGTTTCTGGTTTTCCGATTTTCTAGATGTTGAATTAGGAATGCTTAGGGCGCCTGGCTGGCTCAGTCAGAAGAGCATACTACTCTCGATCTCAGGATTGTGAGTTCAAGCCCTGCATTGGGTATAGAGATTACTTAAAAATAAAATCTCAAGGGGCACCTGGGTGGCCCAGTCAGTTGAGCATCTGAGATCTCAGCTCAGGTCTTGATCTCAGGGCAGTAAGTTTAAGGCCTGTGTTGGGCTCCACACTGGGCATGAAGCCTACTTAAAAAATAAAAAAATAAATAGGGGCACCTGGGCGGTTCAGTTGGTTGAGCGTCCAGCTTCAGCTCAGGTCATGATCTCACAGTCCGTGAGTTCAAGCCCCGCATCGGGCTCTGTGCTGACAGCTTAGAGCCTGGAGCCTGCTTCGAATTCTGTGTCTCCCTCTCTCTCTGCTCCTCCGCCGCTCATACTCTGTCTCTCTCTCTCTCTCCTTCAAAGATAAATTAAAAAAAATTTTTTTAATAAATAAATTAATTAAAAATAGAGGCACCTGGGTGGCTCAGTTGGTTGAGCGTCCTGATCTAGATTTCAGCTCAGGTCATGATCTCACGGTTAGTGAGTTTGAGTCCCACATCGGGCTGTGTGCTAACAGTGTGGAGCCTGCTTGGGATTCTCTCTCTCTCTCTCTCTCCTTCTCTCTACCCTTCTCCCACTTGCACTGTCTCTCTCTCTCTCTCTCTCTCTCTCTCAAAATAAAAATAAATAAATAAATAAATAAATAAATAAATAAAATCTTAAAAAAAAAAAAAAGAATGCTTAAGAGTTGTCAGATGGCTATGTCCAGGAGACAGTTAGATATGAAGTTTAAGAGGAAGATTTGAGCTGAATATATATATCTTTAGGAGTGATTAACTTTAAATAACAATTGAAAAAAAAAAAAAAAAACATGGGCATGGATAAGATTGTGAGCTAGGTAGATAGAGATGTAAGCTCCTAGCCAGAAGTGAGGTAGGGTAGAGAATGGTGTATACAAATGTCTCGAAATTCTTCAGGGAATAGGATTTTTACATAAGAGCAGAGGATTACAGAATGAGGAGAAAGCTGAATTCATCTCTGGACCTGGTGTGCATGAATAAGTGAGAACAAAAAGACCAAAAAAAAAAAAAAAAAACCAACCCACATAAATTCAAGAAAGTTTCAGGGAGACCGAATTCAGAGAAAAGTCAGCATTCATTAAAACCAGGATGATGTGAAATAAGAATTCTATGAGGAGAACTAGGTTTTAGCAAATTAGAGCATGAAAGAAGGAATGGAAAGATTTCAGAGGGAGAAAAGTAGAGGATTGGGCTAGGGGAAAGGAAGCACAGCTGAGAACACAAAAAGGAAGATGATGACCAAGGATGACAGGAATATGAGGTATGTTCACCAGCCTCAAAGTTTCAAAACAGAAATTCTATATAAATCTGAGATTCACCTTAACCTGTGTGTGTCACTTTCACTGCTCTTGGCAGTGGAGAGTATAACTGACTTGCTTACACTTACATCCTTCTTTTATTTTTTTTTTAATATGAAATTCATTGTCAATTTGGTTTCCATACAATGCCCAGTGCTCATCCCAACAGGTGCCCTCCTCAATGCCCGTCACCCACTTTCCCCTCCCCACCACCCCCCATCAACCCTCAGTTTATTCTCAGTATTTAAGAGTCTCTTATGGTTTGCCTCTTTCCCTCTCTATAACTCCCCCCTGGTCTTCTGTTTTCCTCCCCCCTGGTCTTTTTCCTCCCCCCTGGTCTTCTGTTGAGTTTCTCAGGATCCACATATGAGTGAAAACATATGGTATCTGTCTTTCTCTGTATGACTTATTTCACTTAAAATAACATTCTCCAGTTCCATCCATGTTGCTACAAAAGGCCAGATTTCATTCTTTCTCATTGCCAAGTAGTATTCCATTGTGTATATAAATCACAACTTCTTTATCCATTCGTCAGTTGATGGACATTTAGGCTCTTTCCATCATTTGGCTATTGTTGAGAGTGCTGCTATAAACATTGGGGTACAAGTGCCCCTATGCCTCAGCACTCCTGTATCCCTTGGGTAAATTCCTAGCAGTGCTATTGCTGGATTATAGGGTAGATCTATTTTTAATTTTCTGAGGAACCTCCACACTGTTTTCCTGAGCGGCTGCACCAGTTCGCATTCCCACCAATAGTGCAAGAGGGTTCCTGTTTCTCCACATCCTCACCAGCATCTATAGTCTCCTGATTTGTTCATTTTGGCCACTCTGACTGGCGTGAGGTGATATCTGAGTGTGGTTTTGATTTGTATTTCCCTGATGAGGAGCGATGTTGAGCATCATTTCATGTGCCTGTTGGCCATCTGTACATCTGACATCCTTTTTTTTTTTTTAATTTTTTTTAACGTTTATTTATTTTTGAGACACAGAGAGACAGAGCATGAATGGGGGAGGGTCAGAGAAAGAGGGAGACACAGAATCTGAAACAGGCTCCAGGCTCTGAGCAGTCAGCACAGAGCCCGATGCGGGGCTTGAACTCACGGACCGCGAGATCATGACCTGAGCTGAAGTCGGACACTTAGCCGACTGAGCCACCCAGGCGCCCCGACATCCTTCTTTTATAATGGAACCCCCCATCCTCCTTACAGCCCAGAGCTTCTGGGGAGTTCTACTCCCTCCTCAAACCCTACAAGACATAAATTATGATTTGCCTAAAGTTTAGACCCGAATTAAACATTGTGGCCCATTTCTCTTGGTTTAGGCATGAATATGTGACACAATTCCAGGCAATGAGATGTGAGGGAAGATTTGCTAGAGAGCTTCTGGGGAAAGTTTTTTTTCTCTCTAACAAAAAGCAGTTCATGCTGTATACCCTGGTCATAGCAGTATTATTCACAATAGCTAAAAGATGGAAGCAGCCCAAGTGTTCATACACAGGTGAATGAATAAGCAAAATGTATATAGATACAATGCAATATTATTCAGCCTTTAAAAGTATGAAATTGAAGGGTGCCTGTGTGGCTCAGTCAGTTAAGCATCTGACTGTAGCTCAGGTCATGATCTCTCTGTGAGTTCAAGCCCCTCATCGGGCTCTGTGCTCAGAGCCTGGAACCTGCTTCAGATGCTGTGTCTCCCTCTCTCTCTGTCCCTCCCCACTCATGCTCTGTCTCTGTCTCTCTCAAAGATAAATACACATTTTTTTAATTAAAAAAATAAGTAAATTGGACTTCATCAAAATTAAAACCTTTCATGCATCAAAGGACTCTCTGAAGAAAGTGAAAAGACAGTCCACAGGATGGAAAAAATATCTGCAAGTCATATATCTGATAAAGTTCTAGTATCCAGAATATGTAAAGAATTTACAGATCAGGAATAAAAAGACAACAACCCAGTTAAAAGATAGGCGAAGAAATTGAATAGATACTTCTCCAAAGGATATGTACAGGTAGTCAATAAGCACATGAAAAGATGTTCAACATCACTAATCACATTTTATGCTAATTAAAATGTATTTTTATGTCTAGACCTACATATATAGATATATATACATATACACACACACTTAAGAGTAACAAAAAATGTTTCAAATTACAAAATGCTAAATAGCCACTGTGTTAATTATGTATTCTGTATTAAAAATTACCCATTTCTTGGTGGTTTTAAAGAACAACAGTTATTATTTCACAATTTGGGGGGATTAGTAATCTGGGCATAACTTAGCTGGGTTCTCTGCTTCCTGATGTCCATCAAGGTTGTAATCAAGGTGATGGCCAAGGTCTATGGACCCATCTGAAGGCATGACTGGGGAAGAATGTGCCTCCAAGTTCATTTCAGTGGTTGTTGACAGGATTCAGTTCTTTGTTGGACTAAGGGCCTTAGTTCCTCACTGGCTATTAGTCATAGTCACTCTCATTTCTTTGCCAGAAAGCATCTTGTTTCTTCAAAACATGTGAGCCAAGAAGCACTAGAGAGTTTGCCAGCAAAACAGAAGTCATAGTCTTTTTTTTTTCTTTTTCTTTTTTTTTTTAATTTGAGATCGAGAGTGTGTGTGAGCAGGGGAGAGGGGCAGAGAGAGAGAATCTTTTTTTTAATTAATTTATTTATTTTGAGAGAGAGAGAGCACCAAAGGGAGATGGACAGAGAGAGAGTGAATGCCAAGCAAGCTCTCCACTGTCAGTGCTGAGCCTGATGCTGGGCTTGATGCAGGGCTCAGTCCCATAAATCGTGAGATCATGACCTGAGCCGAAATCCAGAGTCAGACACTTAACCCACTGAGCCACCGCGGAAGTCATACAGGTAGCATCTTATTACTGTTGTTGTATTCTACATGTTAGAAACAATCCACTCCATCTAGCCCACACTCAAGGAGAGACGATTACAAAAGGGCATACACACAAGGAAGCAGGGATCATTGGAGGCCGTTTTAAAAACACCTACCATCATAGGGGTGCCTGGGTGGCTCAGTCAGTTAAGCGTCTGACTTCGGGTCAGGTCATGATCTCTTGGTTTGTGAGTTTGAGCCCCACATTGGGCTCTGTGCTGACAGCTGGATCCTGGAGCCTGCTTCGGATTCTGTGTCTGCCCCTCTCATGCTCTGTCTCTGCCCCTCAATAATAAATAAACGTTAAAAAATTTTTTTAAATAAAAAATAAAAATACCTACCATAGTCACCTTATACAGTTGTTGCAAGTATCATGTTAATTCTTAAGTACCTTGGAACCACAAAATGCAATACGAACTGAAGCAAGGAAGTGAATGACTAGCTTTATGGTGAAATGGTTCTTTGCTATTCAAGAATCTATTGCAAAAAAAAAAAAATCTATTGCATTCATGCTTTCTGAGAGAAAGTATTTAACAAGTTAATTGTCTTTTTTTTTCTTACCTAAGCATTTACCACTCACATCCTCTCCATACCCTGAGACAGTGTTTGTCTTTGATGTTACCACCAGCAAAATTCAAAACCATTACAGCATTTTAACACTGTTGCATTATATAGGGCAAAGGATGTGAGAATCATTTCCTTGGGGCCTTAACAATATTAGTCATGAGAACAAATATTATGGGTAAGAGATCCTACTAAGTTAGTGCTGAGAACCAGTTAAAGAATGATAAAGACACTTTTGTGTATTTAGTATGGTTTTTGTGGGTACATTATATATGCAGCCCTCTAAGGCTTGGGGACATAGAACAATGATTCCTCTTGCCTGGGGCTAGTTGCATAACTGATGTGTTTAAGGTACCTGGAACCTCTTAGGCAGTAAATATTATACTCTTTGCCTTCTCTAACATTACTCAACTTTTAGATGATTTGAACTCTGGTCAGTATGACCTCAAAATTCACATTTTTCTTTCTCCTTTTTATTCTTTCCATTCTTATGAAAATTAACTATTTTTCCAATTATTTTTTTTTTAAAAAACCTATGCTCTTCTTTCTACCTTACACTGCTTTCCAGGAAGACAGCAAGTTAAATACTGTTCATAAACATTATTTCTGTTAGTTTAAATTTTAGCCAGACCCAATTTCAGATTCTTCTGAATCTAAACATAGCCTCTGTCAGAGAGTCTGGGTGGCTCAGTCAGTTGAGCATCTGACTCTTGATTTTGGCCTGGGTCATGATCCCACCGTTCGTAGGATCAAGCTCTGCATCGGGCTCTGCACTGACAGCATGGAGTCTCCTTGGGATTCTATGTCTTTCTCTGCCCTCCCCCCCACCCCGATTTATCTCTCTTTCAAAATAAATAAACACTTAATAAATAAATAAGTATATAAAGCCTCTCTCTCTCTATCTCCCCTCCCTCCCTCTCTCTCTTTCTCCATCTCTATCTCTGTTAACAGAAAATCGTTAACTTTTTTGGCTGCTAGGACACTGAGAATTCAGCGAACCTGGAGAAAGAGGAAAGAGTCTAATACTGACAGTTTGTCGCTTGAACCAAAATCCAGGTCTCAAACTTTGAACTGGGAGAAGATTCAAATAATAATGTTTATGAATAGTTCATAATAACATGGAAATGTGCTTCATGTACTAATGGCAAGTGAAAAAAAAGCTGGCTAAAAAATTATGTTGGTAAAATAATCACAACTCTTACAAACAAACAAATGAAAAACAACACTTAGAAGAAAAATATCAAGAAATGCAGGTAAAAATATCAACAGTAGTTGCCTTTAGATGATGAAATTTTGAATTATGTTTTTTCTTCCTGCTGCATTTACAAATGATTTACAACCTGTATTTTATTTTATAAATATAAAGGGATTACTAACTTAATAATAAGTTTATATTAATATTAAACCTTGGTATCACAAAAGCTGTAGTTTATATTAAACTATAGAGAGAGAGAGAGACACACACACACACTTTTTTTTTTTTCAAGAGAGAGGGCACAAGTGAGCAAGGGGAAGAAGAGAGAGAGAGAATCCCATGAGGAACAGAGAGAGAAAGAGAGAGAGAGAGAGAGAGAGAGAAGCGGGGCTCCCTCAGGGCTTGTGTTTTTACCGAAAGCGGGGCTCGTGCTCACCCGAAGCTGGGCTCAAGCTCATTTGATGTAGGACTTGAACTCACCAACTATGAGATCATGACCTGAGCCGAAGTCAGATGCTTAACAACTGGGCCACCCAGGTACCCTTAGACTGATATATCTTAGAGTAAAAAGGCAACCACAATGGGGCACCTGAGTGTCTCATTAGGTTAAGTGTCTGACTCTTGACTTCGGCTCAGGTCATGATCTCACAGTTTCTGAGTTCAAGCCCAACGTTGGGCTCTGAGCTGGCAGTGCGGAGCGTGCTTGAGATTTTCTCTCTCTGCCCCTCCCCCATTTGTGCTGTCTCAGTCTCTCTCGATAATAAGTAAATAAACTTAAAAAAAAAAAAAGGCTGCCACAAGAGAACACCTCCTGATATTTATTCTTTTTGACTTCTCTACAGAAACACAGAAGCTAGGAAGGATCATATTTATTAAGTCCCAGTGCTTAGTTGAAAATTATTATTTACTTAAATTCATGAAGTTTGTACTATTGAGTGACAAATGCCAGTTTCAAAATAAATATACTCTAGTTTTGAAAATGTTTAATCTTTGAGTCATGGGTAAATATTGAATTGGCCAGGTGCCTATGTGAACATGACATTTTCTTGCTGTTGAGGAGCTTGAAATCTACTGAGGGAGACAAACATATACACACGATGAATTATAAAACAAAGCAGAGTGTGAACAAGACTTTAAATAAAGACACAAAGTCTTACTGTGACATACAAGAGGAGTAAATTCCTCAGAATAAATTCCATCTTGGTGGGGCACCTGAGTGGCTCAATTTGTTAAGCATCTGACTTCAGCTCAGGTCATGAACTAGAGGTTCATGAGTTTGAGCCCCGCATCGGGCTCCGTGCTGACAGCTCAGAACCTGGAGCCTGTTTTGGATTCTATGTCTCCCTCTCTCTCTGTTCCTCCCCTGCTCATACTCTGTCTCTCTCTCTTTCAAAAATAAATAAAGATTAAAAAACTTTTTTTAATTCCATCTTGGAATAGAAGGTAATTTGGGCTGGGCTAAATATATATGTGCATGTGTGTGTGCACATATACATATACAAGCACTTTTGTATATATGTGTATACATATACGTACATGTGTAGGCACATGTATATTCTGATTTTTAAAATAACCTAAGTCTTTGATAAAAATTCAGGCATTGAGGAAATATATAATACAATCAAGATAATGAACCCTAAGAATATGATATATAATCTTTAACTTTTTATGAATATATTAACATAAAATATTACAAACATTTGTTAATTTAATTAATCTGTATGCATTGCCTACAATGTGCTAGGCACTATTTTAGGGGCTTGGGTTATATCAGTGAACAAAAACAGTGATTCCTCTTCTCAAGGAGGTTATATTTTAGTCGGTTAAGACAGAATATACAACAAATAAAATAGGGGCACCTGGTTGGCTCAGTAGAAAAAGCATGCAACTCTTGATCTTAAGGTTGTGAGTTCAAACCCCACACTGGGTGTAGAAATTACTAAAACAAATAATAAACTTAAAAAAAATTAAAAATAGGGGTGTCTGGGTGACTCAGTCAGTTGAGCGTCTGACTTTGGCTCAGGTCATGCATGATCTTGCAGTTCGTGGGTTGGAGCCCCATAATTGGGGCTGTCAGCACAGAGCCCACTTCTGATCTTCTGTCCTCCCCTCTCCCTGCCCCTCCCCCACTGGTTCTCTCTCTCAAGATAAATAAACTTAAAAATAATAATAATAAATAAATAATAAAATAAGTGAATTATGTAGAATGCTAGAAAGTGATAAGTCCTTTGGAGATGGAGGGAGGAAGAAAAATAGAGAACAGGAAGGAGGCTCAAGAGTCCTGAGGTGTGGATTACAATTTTAAATATGACACTCAGGGTAGACGTCATTTCGAAGGCAACATGTGAATGAAAACTTAAGGGAGATGAAGGATAAAGGCAAGCAGATCTGAGGGAAGAGCATTCTGGTCACAGGAGACAGGCTGTGCACAAAACCTTAAGGTGGGAATGTGCCTTACCGTGCACTTTTCTTGTCAGAAAGGTCTGTAAGTATTTGGGAGCTGACAAGCTCACCATGGCAGATACTAACTAGTTCTCCTGCATTCTAATTTTCACTTAAAATCTCAAATTTTATTATCAGCAAAAAATACTGCATAGTTTTCCTTGAAGTAAGTAACAGGTTCACTTCATTCGTTTTTGAAAAAAATTCTGTCAGATGCCAAAGTCTGAATAAACATAGTTTGCCACTTACTTTTTCATGTAAAAAGGGCATTTCAGGAAAAAATTGTGTAGTTTACCTGGAATTCAAATAATTATAGACTTTTGCCCTCCAGAAGTGTGAAACAATAGATTTCTGTTCTTTAAACCACTAAATTTGTGGTACTTTATTATGGCAGCCCTTGCAAGCTAATACAGCATGCAACAATTTATGAATTAGGTATATATTTCTTTTATTACTAATTCAAACATCGCCAGCTCATCAACAGGATGCACAAACATGTACAATAGTAAATTCAATCATCTGTGATATTTGGATGACATTCAGTTACATAAAACCATAAATTTAAGCAAAATTTTCAGTTTGTTGTTATAAAAGCATTTTTTTTTTTTTTTTTTTTTTTGGCAAGGTAGGATGATAGAACATGAAAGTTTTAGCTCTTACGTTTAGGTCTCTCTCTCTCTCTCTCTCTCTTTATGTTTAGGTTTTTGATCCATTTTGATTTCCTTTTGGTAAATGATAGAAGATAAAGCTTCAGGAGCACCTGGGTGGCTCAGTCAGTTAAGCGTCCAACTCTTGATTTCGGCTCAGTCATGACCTCACGGTCTGAAGGATGGAGCCCCACTTCAGGCTCTGCACTGTCAGCTCAGACAGTGCCAAGCCTGCTTGGGATCCTCACTCTCTCCTGCCTCTCCCCTGCTCACATACTCTCTCTGTGTCTCTCAAAATAAATAAATAGACTTTAAAAAATAAAAATAAAAAAAGAAAGTAAAACTTCATTCTTTTGTATGTGGATTTCCAGTTGTCCTAACGCCTTTTGTTGAAAGGACTATTCCTTAACCATTAAATTGTATTGACATTCCTGTTGAGAATCAATTACCCAAAACTATATAGGAGTATTTCTGGATTTTAATCTTCAAACCCAACATGAGGTTTGAACCCACAACCCAGAGATCAAGAGTCAAAAGCTCCACCAACTGAGCCAGCCAGGCGCCTCTCTATTCTTTTGATATATACGCCTATCCTTACGCTAGTGCCACACTTTCATTACTGTAACATTGCATTAAGTTTTGAAATTGGGAAATTTGAGTCCTCCAATTTTGTTCTTCTTTTTCAAAATTGTTTTGGCTAGTGTGGGTCACTTGCATTTCCTTAAGAATTTTAGGACCATCTTGTCAATTTCTGCAAAAAAAAAAAAAAAAATCAGAATTTTTATAGGAATTGCACCAGATCTGTAGCTTAATTTCAGGAGTCTCTCAATAAGTTATACCAGTGCTGATCACATAATATGAACTCAACAAATTTTTGAATCATATTATAGTTAAGAGTATAGACTGTACAGCCAAATTATTTGAGTCCTAATCCAAGTGTTGACACTTATTAGCTGCTTGACTTTTGGGCAGGCACTAACTTCTTTGTGCTCAGTTTTCTCATCTGTGAGATGAGAATATAATAGCACCTACTTTATAAGATTGTTGTGAGTATTATAAGAATTACTATAAAGAAAGTACATGGACCAGTGCTGGACATACATTGTCTGCTCTTACTATATTCACTTTACTAAATAAACATCATCTACCCTGTCATCATCATTCTTAGTGTAATAGCCAAATTGGCTAAATTTCAAAGAATAACTTCTATATGGGTATCTGTGTTTCAAGTTATAACTATTATCCTCCTTCATACAAAGTATAGCATGAGATTAACTTTATCCGGAAAGTTGATCATAGTATTATTTATGGAAGTATATTTGGCATAAAAGCCTAACGAATTAAACAGATTTCAGTGAGCTGCCAGTAGATGGCTCTCTTAATTTGCTGTTTTATTCTCAGTGCTTTCCCCCCCCCCCCCCCCCCACCAGTGGAGTCAAAACCATCAAAAAACCTCGGTAACAGGGTAGATAGAAATGGTTCCCCAGAAACTATCTAATTCATCTGTCTATTTTCTAGAAGGACTTAAAATCTACAATTGTAAATTCATTTGCAGAGGTCTCTCTTCGGAGGATAGTTGTGAGGGTTTGTTGTTGTTTAATGAATAACACCTAAAGGATCACTTTGGGTAATGTTTTAGTCAGAAACAAGAATGTTGATTATTTTTTACCTGTCATGATAGATGGATGAACATAATTTATTTTTAAATTTTTTCTTGGATTTACCCAAGGGATACAGGAGTACTGATGCATAGGGGCACTTGTACCCCAATGTTTATAGCAGCACTCTCAACAATAGCCAAATTATGGAAAGAGCCTAAATGTCCAGCAACTGATGAATGGATAAAAAATTTGTGGTTTATATACACAATGGAGTACTACATGGCAATGAGAAAGAATGAAATATGGCCCTTTGTAATAACATGGATGGAACTGGAGAGTGTTATGCTAAGTGAAATAAGCCATACGAGAAAGACAGATACCATATAGTTTCACTCTTATGTGGATCCTGAGAAACTTAACAGAAACCCATGGGGGAGGGGAAGGAAAAAAAAAAGAGGTTAGAGTGGGAGAGAGCCAAAGCATAAGAGACTCTTAAAAACTGAGAACAAACTGAGGGTTGATGGGGGGTGGGAGGGAGGGGAGGGTGGGTGATGGGTAATGAGGAGGGCACCTTTTGGGATGAGCACTGGGTGTTGTATGGAAACCAATTTGACAATAAACTTCATATATTGAAAAAAAATAAATAAAATAAAATTTTTCTTGGAATGAACTTCTAACTTTTCTTGGAAAGCTAAGTGATGACTTATAAATATCCATCTTTTAATATATCAGTTGCTTAAGATCTTTCAATTTCAATGTCATTTTACCTTTCTTTTATTATACTGTGATTTATTGGCATTTATTAGTTTTGCTATTAGTTCCTCAAGTGATATTTGTTGCTATGAAAAATATATCCAGATATTCACCAGTTAAACCTTATAACATATAGAGTTTATAGCCCTATCTACTGCCTCTGCAAAGTTCTAGAATGTATTTCCTCAGATTATGTTTCTAAATTCTTAAATACACCTATGCTCCACAGTTCCATCCCATCCCAGGCTATCTGGGGAGAGGGGGAGGTTGGGGGGGAAGCCCAGTCTCTTCACTGCTTTCACAAAAGACCCACTTGCACAGAAGCACTTGATGAAGATCTGCAGAATCCTGAAGAGAAGTCACAGGGCAAGGCTCTTGGTCTTTAATCAGAACAGTCTTTTGATTTTACTTTATATTTCATCCTTTTCTCTCCATTTCTTCATGTATAACCAGAATTTAAAAATATATTCAACCCTGTTATTCATAGAACAGATCTGCCAAATGTCAGATCTTCTCAAGTTCCTCAGACTCAACTGATCCCATGGGTAGCTCTAAAGCTGAGATGGCCCTTCAATTATGTCTTGAATCAAGGCAAGAGCCTAGGCCTTGGAACCCCTCATTGATCAGTGTGGGAGCAAGTTGCTCCCAGGGAATAGGTATAACCTTGATTGAGGTGCCTCTTTTTGTCTAAGGGCAATTCCCAGAGAGAGACTCAGCTTTGAGCTATTAGCAGCCAACACTCCCAAAAGCTGGTGGAGGGAAATCAGTGCTTTCATCCTAAAGGTGGCATCTGGGCACCACAGAATCTACTTCAGAGTCCATCTTCAGAAAAAGAAAATGAGGCCTAAACAGTAAGAAATAAATCCAGAGGGGTACCTGAGTGGTTCCATCTGTTAAGCGTCAGACCTTGGCTTAGGTCATGGTCTTGTGGTTCATGAGTTCGAGCCCTGCGTCAGGCTCTGTGCTGACAGCTCAGAGCCTGGAGCTGCTTTGGATTCTATGTGTCCGTCTTTCTGCCCCCACCGCCCCCCCACCTCTCGAAAATAAATAAAAATTAAAAATTAAAAAAAAAAAGAAATATAGAAAGAAATAGAGAGACCCAATAATATTATTTGAGTCACTTAGCCTAGCTCTATCCCTGGAATTCCTAGTTACAAGAGTCAATAGATTCCACTTTCTGCTTAGGCCATTTGATATTGGGTTTCTGTCACCTGCAACTGAAAGACCCAGACTAATAATACCATATGTTTAAAGAAAGAAATAATCACTAATTTCTTCTTTCAGCACATGTCACAATGTTATATTATAATTTGTTTACACATTATCTTTCTAATTAGGCTATAAATTTCTTATAGGATCACATTTTTATTTATCCTATCTCTAGCATCTATAGCAGTGCATAAATGAAGGAGATAGTGAATAAATATTTGTTGAATTAATGAATAAGATAATGCCAAAATGATAGACAACGCACAAGCACAGACATGGATGAGTTCACAGAGATCCTTAAGGAAAGTGTAGCCAAAAGTTTACTTGAGAGGCACCTGGGTGGCTCAGTTGGTTAAGCGTCTGACTTCATCTCAGGTCATGAGCTCACAGTCTGTGGGTTCGAGCCCTGTGTTGGACTCTGTGCTGACAGCTCAGAGCCTGGAGCCTGCTTCAGATTCTATGTCTCCCTCTCTCCCTGCCCCTCCCTGCCTCATGCTCTGTCTCTCTCAGTCTCTGAAAAATGAATAAACTTTAAAAAATTAAAAAAAAAAGTTTACTTGAGGGGCACCTGGCTGGCACAGTCAGAAGAGCATATGCCTGTTTTTTGGTTGTTGTTTTTTTTTTAGTTTATTTATTTATTTTGAGAGAGGCAAAGAAAGCATGAACAGAGGAGGGGCAGAGAGAGAAGGAGAAAGAGAATTCTAAGCAGGCTTTACGTAGTCAGTACACAGCCTGAGGAGGGGCTGGAACCCATAGACCATGAAATCATGCCCTGAGTCATCATGAAACCAAGAGTCACATGCTCAACCAACTGAAACCACCCAGGCGCCCCAAGAGCATGTGACTCTTGATTACAACGTTGTGAGTTCAAGCCTCACATTGGGTGTAGAGATTACTAAAAAATAAATAAACCTTTTTTTTAAAAAGGTACTTGGAAACAGTATTTGGCCTCTCTGATTTCAAATTTCCTCTCTTAGCTCTGTCTAAATTGGACTTTAGCTCAAAATATTCAGATTCTTTAATGTCAGGTAGCTTTAGGTTGATGTTTAAACTAAGTTTGGTAGAATGCTCATTCCTTCTTAAATTACACTTTCTTGCCTTCTCTATGATCCTGAACTCCAAGTTCATTCTTGGTCTATTGATTTGTTTACTCTGTATTTGGTCCCAGGCCCTGTGCTGGACTCTGGAGATATAGCAATGAGTATGAGAGAAAGCCATGCATTATCCAGGGAGTGTATATTCTTAAAAAGGAAGGCAGATTTTAAACAATTAGAAATGCAATGTGAATTACAAAAGGCAGTTATAGGAGTGTGTAGCAAGAGAGGATAACCTAAATTGTGAGATTAGGGAAGTTATCCCTGATAAAATGACATTTCTCCAGAAATCCGAAGGACGAATATAAATTAGCTCGCAGAAGCACCCAACAAACATTTTACTCTGTCTCATTGACCCAAAGTAATCAATATGATCAGAGGAATAAGTGAATTCACTAATTCAGTGAGTGAATCAGTAGATTTACTAATTCAATAGAAATTCACTAAGCAGCTAAGCTAACCAGAATCCAGTTCTGGAACTGGAGGTGAGGCTAATCTCACCAAAATTATATGATTGAGAGTAAGTGACGAATTTTTCCCAAAAAAGGATTTTGGGTACAATTACAGAGAAGAAGTGGAAATGGATGCTGGGCAGTAAACGTAAGCATTGCATCACAAGGAGCAAGACTTGGTTCAGAAAGCCAGCTGGAAAACCTGTGCAGTAATCCAAGCGAGAGATGACTTAACTAAAGAGAAGCCAGTGAAGGTTGAGAGAATGGACAGGATTTGATAATCAATTTGCTGAGAGAATAATAATAAGTGGAAAGACTATTCAAAGATGAC
The DNA here is from genome assembly GCF_027475565.1 of Acinonyx jubatus. Classification (NCBI taxonomy): domain Eukaryota; kingdom Metazoa; phylum Chordata; class Mammalia; order Carnivora; family Felidae; genus Acinonyx; species Acinonyx jubatus. The sequence goes on along the minus strand of NC_069381.1, from coordinate 50,805,636 downwards.
TCCAAGGGGTGCCTGGGTGGCTCAGTTGGTTAAGTGTTGGCCTTTGGTTTGGGGTCATGATCTCACAGTCTGTGGGTTCAAGCCCCACACCAGGCTCTGGGATGGTGATGCAGAGCCTCCTTGATTTTCTCTCTTTCTACTCCTCTTCCACTTGCATTCTCTCTCTCTCTCTTTCCCTCTCTCTCTCAAAATAAATAAACTTAAAAAAAAAAAAAAGATGACTCCAAGATTAAACTATGTCCTGCCCAGCTGTGAAATAGTCTAGATGTTTTAAGAATTTCCTGGCTGTGGCTCATGAATGAGAAATGATTTCCCCACCTTATCATAAAGTTCTTTTTGGATGTTTCCTAAACTAACCTTATAAATGTTTCCTTTACCCTTTAGAGTTCTGTTGTTCTTCTGAACCCTCATATGCTTTTCTCTATAGTGCATTACTTTTCTGAACCATATTCACCAATCGAAGGTTAAGCCTACTTCTACCTTAGCTTCTTTATGCGGTATAATAGGCAAGCTTCTGAACCCTTAATACTAACCATTGGCAAATGTGTTGAAGTTTGAAATTATTTCAGTTTTTCTAAATATAAAAAAATAGTACACCCAGAATTGCAGACATAAATTGTGATGGCTGCTCATCTGATGACTCTCCTGTGACTCTATTTTGTAAGGGTTTCCAGATCTCTGGTTACAAATGTAAGGCATATGATCTGGATTGGGTCAGTTTAAGTTCCTCACTTCCCTGGGCACAGTGATTCATCCAAGGGATGGGCTTATCATTCCTTCCTAGAGATTTTTCAAACTGAAGCTGAGAAAAAGAGATTCACCTTTTTCTAAAATAACTAAGCTTGAAAGAATGCAGTTTCAAGTTGCTTTGCCTGTGCTCTCTTTGTGAATTCAGCTCATCTAAAGAAAGAAAAATTGACACAAGTGCAAAAAGATACAGTCACAACATATTGAAAGAGACGGAGACAGAAACAGAGATAGAGAGACAGAGATTTCAAAAGCCAGTAGCGTTTATGTATCCTTAGATGCTGCCGTCCCTGGAGTCAGCACAAATTCTGACCTTTCTGTAGTTTGGTTATATGCTCTAGCAGGGATCCCAAGTGCCGGTACATAACAGGCACTTGAAAAATGTTGAGATAGAGACTTTACTTTGGACCAAGATGGAATGAGAGGGGCCACATTCACCCTTACTTCCAAAACAATTAAAAAAGCAGACAATATAATGAAAAAATGGTTTTATACACTGGACATCGGGCAATACAGAACAGTATGATTTCAGGGCATCTGGGTGGCTCAGTTGGTAGAGTATACAACTCTTGATCTCAGGTCATTGGTTCAAGCCCCACGTTGGGGGCAGAGCTTACTTAAAACAAACAAACAAACAAAACAGTGGATTTCTAAGAGTGGGGGAAACAAAGTGAACCCTATGAATACCCCCATTCACTGTCTGGGGAACGTTTCCATACTGCACTGCAAAGAGGGGGAACACTCTCTGAATTGAGAAGATAAGAGCTAGGCTCATGTGGGGATGAAGCAGCTAGAGTTTTCAAAGTGGCATACTAGAGAGGGGATTGCTGCACAGAGAGTGCTCTGAAAATCTGCAGAAGGTCTGCCTCTATTGCTTAGCTGAGTATTGATCACAGTATGGATATAAGGAGCTAAGGTGGATAAAAAAAATATATAGTTTTTTTTGAGCATATCCGTGTTCCAATTTGGAAATAAATGTATCCTTATAAATCCAATAACGAAATCTCTGATGTTATTTTTGATGTTTATTTATTTTGAGAGAGAGAACGTGAGAGCACAAGTAGGGGAGGGGTAGAGAGCGAGAAAGAGAGAGAATCCCAAGCAGGCTCTGAGCTGTCAGCACAAAGCCCAACACAGGGCTGGATCTCACAAACAGTGAGATCATGACCTGAGCAGAAACCAAGAGTTGGACACTTAACTGACTGAGACACCCAGGTGCCCCTCTAATTGTCTTTAAACAATTATTGAATGAATGTGTATCAGTAAATTCTTCCTTTTTCCTTAAGCTGGTTGCGGTAAGATTTCTGTTGCTTGCAACCAAAGAATCTTCACTGATACACCTTATAATCCCACTTCCTAAAGTTTATCTTCAAGAACTAACAAAGGATTCCAAAGATTTTGGTTATAAGAATGTCTATCAGGAGGGCCTGGGTGGCTCAGTCGGTAAAGCATCCGACTTCTGTTCAGGTCATGATCTCTGGGTTTGTGAGTTAGAGCCCTGTGTCAGGCTCTGTGCTGACAGTTCAGAGCCTGGAGCCTACTTCAGAATCTGTGTCTCCCTCTCTCTCTGTCCCTTCCCATGCGTGCTCTGTCTCTGTCTCTCTCTCAAAAATAAATAAACATTAAAAAAATTAAAATGTGAGGGCGCCTGGGTGGCTCAGTCGGTTAAGCATCCGACTTCAGCTCAGGTCACGATCTCACGGTCCGTGAGTTCGAGCCCCGCATCTGGCTCTGGGCTGATGGCTCAGAGCCTGGAGCCTGCTTCCAATTCTGTGTCTCCCTCTCTCTCTGACCCTCCCCCGTTCATGTTCTGTCTCTCTGTCTCAAAAATAAATAAACGTTAAAAAAAATTAAAATGTGGAAAGATATGTCTTAAAATATTCATAATTCTTATCTCTGGCTGGTAGTTTCAAGTGGTTTTTATTCCTTATTTATTTTTTTTTATTTTTTTTTAACGTTTATTTATTTTTGAGACAGAGAGAGACAGAGCATGAACGGGGGAGGGTCAGAGAGAGGGAGACACAGAATCTGAAACAGGCTCCAGGCTCTGAGCTGTCAGCACAGAGCCCGACGCGGGGCTCGAACTCACAGACCGCAAGATCATGACCCGACCCGAAATCGGCTGCTTAACTGACTGAGCCACCCAGGCACCCCACTTTTTTTTTTAATATCTGTATTTTCTGATTATTCTACAACAAATTTGTTTCAACTATTTGTTTTGAACACCTGTCTCCTTAGTTGACCCGAATTTCTGTTTTTTATTTAAAATTTACCTCTGAGTTCCAGTTTATTTGTAAAGCAAAGGAGATTGACACACTTTTAGCCAGTTAAATAATTAAGTCGTTTCCTGTTCAAATTACAAATTCTTCCTCTTTCCCCAACTCCTCTTCCAGAGCTCTAATGATTGCAGTTTTGCAACATAACAGCTATATACAACGTACACATACTGCAGGTACAATAAAAATTGTTCTATAGATGGTTGTTCTCTCACTGATATCCTAAGAGAGAGATGTTGTATAGTCAAAGGTATATGTTTAATAAAATGGGGCCAGAGAGGTTTTAAACTTCTACCAAAATACACTGAAGCAGCTCAGTTATTAAAGCTTAGAAATGTTTCCCAGTGCCTGGCTGATCTAATGCTTTGGCAAATACAGAAAGTGACCTATGTCCCTAGGGGGAAACATATTACGCCTAATAATTTGATGTCCCAGATCTTCCAGAAAAGACCTGATTTCTTTCTTTCTTTTGTTTTTCCATAACAAAGGTCATTCCTTTACTGAATTTTAACTTTTATGTCTCTGGAAGATTTTTCCTATAAATGAATTCATGCATTTAAATAAAAAATCTTTTGCTAGATTACAAATCCCAATAATTAATTTTTAAAAATCACCAGGGGCTCCTGGGTGACTCAGTTGGTTGAGCGTCCAACTCTTGATCTCAGCTTAGGTTGTGAGTTCATGGTTCATGAGTTGGAGCCCCACATCAGGCTCTGCACTGACAGCACAGAACCTGCTTGCAATTCTGTCTCTTCCTCTCTCTGCCCCTTGCCTGCTTGTTTTCTGTCTCTCAAAATAAATAAATAAACTTAAAAAAAAATCTCCATAGCATCAGGGTTGGAACAGTTGATCCTCAGGTAGGGTAATGTGGTATTGATGATCCCAGAAGGATCAGGGAGAGATATGAATGATGTAGATATTAAAAATCTAATTTGGCGTTCACACTTTGGTAACCATAAGAAACTACCACCATGAATTCCCAATTTGCACCCTAACTACTTCTGCCCTTGAATTCTAGTCCCAGATATAAAGCTAATTAGCTGTATAAAAAAAGCCTCAGTCAATATCTTATTGCTTTCATATTCTTATCTCTCAAATAGAATTTTAAAAAATGAACTATAAGCCTTGCTGAGTTGCTTTGAGGTTTAAATGAAATACTGAATGCACAAGTGATCTGAAAAGCACTATTTGTTTTTCCCAAGGAGTCCTTGATAAATCCTACTATAGATGTAAAGAAATAAGACACAAAGAAGTTGAGTTGCTTTGGTTGAAGAGGACATGAAGGGCAGAAGCCCATCATACAAATTTAAAATATTACTCTCACTCCTTCCCATATTTGTTAGGGAAAAAATTAGAATAACAATAATGAAAAAGAATAAAAATCACTAACAATTCCACCACATAGAGAACTGTTGATGGATTATATTTTTCCAGACCTAAAGAATATCTTCAAACACCTTGATCAGGTGATTGGTTAAACAGAATGAAATCTTTTCCCTTGCTTCCATGGGGCTAGGTAAGTGAAATTCTAGGCCGAGGGTCAAAATAAGGAAGGCAGATTTCATCATCCAATTCAGGAGGCAATGAACACATGTCCAGAGAGAGGAGACAAAAGCCAGAAGTTGCTGGATAACAAACCTGAACGAGGAGCCAGACTGAAGTAAACCTAGAGAGCTGTGGATAATAGCTGGAAACAGGACTAGAGTTCCTTTAATTGGCTAGCAGCTATGAATTCTTCATTCCATCAGACTATAAAGAATCAGGGTTATCAACATAATTAAACTTAAGAATGTGACCATTTCATTAAACTTCCAAAACTGCCACTGAATTTTTGGTTAAAAGTTTTAGTCGCTATAAAAATGCTATTTTGAGGCACGCCTGGCTGGCTCAATTAGTGAGGCATGCAACTCTTGATCTCAGGGTTGTGAGTTCAAGCCCCACATTGGGTGCAGAGAGTTCTTAAAAATGAAATCTTTTTTAAAAATGTTATTTTGGGACACCTGGGTGGCTTAGTCGGTTAAGCATCCAACTCTTGATCTCAGCTCAGGTCAGGTTCCAGCCCCGAGTCAGGCTGTGCCCTCTCTCTCTGCCCCTCTCTTGCTCCCATGCATGTGTGTGCATGCTGTCTCTCAAAATAAATAAGTAAACATTACAAAAATGTTATTTTGAATATACTTTGAATCATAAGAGCAAAGGAAAGATAATTTTTTGTAAGTTTTTTCACTTAATTGAAATGATTTTCAAGTTTCTGCAAATATGGTAATTGCAAATTAAGGCATTAAGAGTTTATTGGTAAATAGTGTGTATATTCCCAATTCAAGAAATATAATAAATGAATGAGGTTAAAATAAACCTTTAAAGTTAAAAAAAAAGTAGGATTAGGGTGAATATTTCCTGATACCTCCTGCCTTCTCCTACTTTCTTACAACCCCAGGGCAAGACAAGGAATATAACTTGAAAGAATTAATGGTAATGCCCAAATAAATTAAAGCTTTTCTATACCGGTTGTTGATAAACATTACATTATTTGATCTATTTTTCTCTCTTTACCAAATCTATAAAGAGATACTAAAATGTTAAAACCATATATGATATTGACTATAGGGTTAAAACATTTGTCTAGAACCTTCCAACTTATGCATGCAAAAGTTCAAAACCTTTCTGAAACATTTGATTATTGTTCTACATCTTTCACTACCCTCCTGCACATTTTTAGCCATTATTTATTCTGGGAAGTCCTTCCTGACCTATACAGACTGTACTGAATGCCCTTGTATATGCTCTAAGGCCCTTTATGTATACTTCTATCATTTCTACTCACCACCTTGTGTTGAAATTATCTGCTTATAATTGTCCCTTTGGCTGAATTGTAAGTTTGTATGGAAATCCTCCACTAACCCAGAGGAGACTGAGTACTCCTATTATAAGTGTCCACAATTCCCTCTGGTTTTCCTTTATAACACTTAAGGGTGTGATTATTTTTGTAACAAGGATGGTAATTACCACTGTCCACTACTCCATAACTATTATGGTTGAAGCTTTCCCTTATACACTACTATCACTTTCTTCACTGGATTCTATTTACAAAAGATTATTTAAAAAAGAAAAAAAAAGTTGGGTGTTTCTTGGTTTTTTATTTAAAACAAGAGTTTATTTTCGTACAGGCCTTTAAAAGTCAAATACTACTATTATACTTACAATGAAAAAAGCACTACATCGTTCCTCCTTCTCTACTCCCAATTCCTACTTCTCAAATGCAACATTTTCCCCATTATGTTAGCTGAAAATTATTTTTTAAAAAAAATGTTTGTTTTTTACTTTGAGAGAGAAAGAGGGAGCACGTAAGCAGAGGAGGGGCAGAGAAACAGGGAGAGAGAATCCCAAACGGGCTTCAGGCTCTCAGTGCAGAGCTTAATGCAGGGCTCAGTCCCACAGCTGTGAGATCATGACCTGAGCCAAAATCAAGAGTCTGATGCTTAACCGAATGAGCCCCCCGGGGGGACCCACTGAAAATTCTTCTGGTCCTTGCTTCCATATTCCTACATGATATCCGTGATTACTGCTATTTTGAGTTTGCTTAGTTTCATATCTTTTGGCTTTCTACTACAGGAGATGAAGATTAGAATTTCTTACAATACTGCCCACCCCATGCCACATCACACACACTTTACACACACTTTTTTCCTCCTTTGTTTCACCCCATATGATGACATTATAACTTTTGATTACCTCAACATGATCATTGCAATATATGATGATTATACTTCTCTTGTACAATGTCTTTTTTTCTGGAATTAATAACTGTCTTTATTGTTTTCTCAGTTTTCTATGTTCATAGAACTGTTTCATCCTCAAGCATTCCTCAAGAATTATAAATTTCCGGGGCGCCTGGGTGGCTCAGTTGGTTGAGCATCCAACTTCGGCTCAGGTCATGATCTGGAGGTGTGTGGGTTCCAGCCCTGCATTGGGCTCTGTGCTGACAGCTCAGGGCCTGGAGACTGCTTCAGATTCTGTGTCTCCCTCTCTCTGCCCCTCCCCTGGTCGTGCCCTCTTTCTCTCTCTCTCTCAAATAAATAAACATTAAAAAAAAAAAAAAGAATTATAAATTTCCTCTCATAATGTTCAGATACATCAGGTTTTTATTTATTTTATTTATTTTTTAAAGTTTATTTATTTCTTTTGAGAGAGAGAGAGAGCATGCAGGGGAGGAACAGAAAGAGGGAGAGAGAGAATACCAAGCAGGCTCTGCATTGTCAGCACAGGGGCCGACTCTGGGCTCAATCTCACCAACTGAGAGATCATAACCTGAGTGGAGATCAAGAGTCAGATGCTTAACTGACTGAGCCATCCAGGGCCCCCTACATCAGGTTTTAAAAAAAATTTTATTTATCTCATGGCAACATCCCTCATGAAGCCCTGTCCTCTCCTGCACCAACATGAATAGATTGTTCTCTAGAAATGTCTAAATATGGCTCTAGGATCTCCATGCTTATCCTAAGGATTCTCTTCTTCTCCCTGTCTTAGATCTACTATTTTTTGGATACTGTATCTTTCTTCTTTGTTTTGCTTCCTTGTTTTGTGGAGCACATTTTCCAGTAATTCCTGGAAAAAGATACATGTTAGGTACAATCTTTAAGAATGTAAGCATCTGGGGGCATCTGAATGGCTCAGTTGGTTGACTGTCAGACTCTTGGTTTTAACTTGGGTCATATTTTCATAGTTCATGGTTCAAGCCCTGTGTTGGGCTCCATGCTGGCAGCACAGAACCTGCTTGGGATTCTCCCTCTCTCTCTCTCTGTGACCCTCCACACCTCTCCAAATAAATAAATAAACTTTAAATATATATATATATATATATATATATATACACACAAAGATAACAAATGCTCAAAACTCATAACTTCCTATTTTAGTGAATTTTGCTATTATTTAGGTTTTTGAAGTTATTTCCATTTATCCTATGTATATGGTGGAAATAATACATAATCTCTTTCCAATGCCATATTTAGGGAAGTCATATTAGTGGCTTAAAAATAGTAATAGTGGCAGTATTTATATCACAGAAATAAGAAAATGATACAATAAGGGATTATATTGCTCTTTTCCTTATCTAGACTTAAGAAAGTGATAAAGAAAAATATTAATAATACAAATTAAAATGAAAAGTGTGTTTTGTCTGTAGCAGTTAGATTGTGAATAGCACAAAACAATTGAGTATGTATTCTTCCAATATTCAAAAATTATTATCTCATTTGAGAAGAAATCACTCAGTCATTGATGTCTAACATTCTTCTTCCTTTTCACTTCATCTTAATCTTTTTTTTTAATTTTTTTAACGTTTATTCATTTTTGAGAGACAGAGAGAGACAGAGCATGAGCAGGGAAGGGGCAGAGAGAGGGAGACACAGAATCTGAAGCAGGCTCCAGGCTCTGAGCTCTCAGCACAGAGCTGATGCAGGGCTCGAACTCACGGATTGTGAGATCACTACCTGAACCAACGTCGAATGCTTAACCGACTGAGTCACCCAGGCGCCCCATCACTTCATCTTAATCTTTAACTTAAAATATCAACCAACATTCTGGTGGAACTACTCATTTGTCATCTACAACCATAAGTCTGAAAAAATCAACAGAATCATTCAGTAAGAATTAATTGGCTATAATGACTTCACAATAAGGTTTATATTATTATTTATACCTTCTGGCCACACATTCTTCATCTTAATAAAATTTAACACACTTTTTAAATTTATTTTTTAGAGAGCTAGTTTTTTTTTTAACTTTTTTAAATGTTTTAAATGTTTATTTATTTTTGAGAGATAGAGCACACGCAGGGGGTGGGGGCAGAAAGAGAGGGAAACACAAAATCCAAAGCAGGCTCCAGGCTCCAGAGCCTGACCGAGCAGAGTGGGGAGGGGCGGAGCGAGAAGGGTTTGGGGAGTTCGGAAGCTCAACTGACTTAGCCACCCAGGCGCCCCTAGAGGGCTAGCTCTTAAACATGTATTAATGTATCACTGTCTATAACTTTCCCTATACTATAAATTCCATCAGTGCAGTTCCAAACAGTTTACTCCATAAACATTTATTGAATGAATGGATGAAAGGTCAAGAATCTTGCCTTATTCATTTTTATATCCAAGAAGTAGCACAGTGCCTGACACAGGTCACATCCTGAAAAAAAAAATGTTGCTGACCGGAACTGAACTTGAGTCATATTCTCCTAATTCTGAAAACAGTCCCAGGGCAATCTAACATATCAAGAAAAAGAGTGAGATGGTTTATTTTTTCAGGCACAAGGCTTGTTTTCATAGTTGCTTTGTAAGTTAAGTCACTTGCTGCAGTAAGTCCAGGATAAAAGCCAGATCTCCTGATTCCCGAAACAGTGCCCTATTCATTAGGTTCCCTATTTCTCAGGAGCACCAGTATTTTCTGACACTAATGTTGGACAGGAGAGCTGATTACTTGCTTTGTGGATACAAGATTTTTACTTAAGATAAATGACAGTAAACAGAGCCAGGAGAAATCAGATAACGATGTCTACCATTTAATGAGTACACACTACGCTCATTATAAAGCTCTGCTTTAAATCTAGTAGCTGGCTTCTGTCAATAACACTATATGGTAGGAATTATCTTTACATTCCAAATGAAGACACTGAGTTTCAGAGAGGTTTGTGAGCTCGTCTAAAGATCACAGCTGCTCAGTAGCAATACTGGGATTTAAAACAGTTTTGTCTTAAGATAAATCCCAGTATATTTTAATTGGACAATGTTTCTTAAACATCAACTGTTTGTACCCCATTGTTCTGTACCACTTCCAGGATTTGCATGCCAATCACATTATCACTTATTTCGTATTTTTATTGGAGCTTTTTTGTTTAGCCTCATCTGAAATAATAGTATCCATGAAATGATGGGTTAATATCTTGTCATACTTTTCTAATACATATTAACATGAATACATAAGTATTAAAATAAAACATTTTCCTGCTTATCACCTCAAATGCCCTTGGGTACTGTCAGAGATACATATACTTCCTTGAGAGAAGCATTGAGGATTTAACTTGTACTTGGGTAGGAGCAAGGGTGATGGTCATATTTTTTGCTTTCCGTTACGCTCTTGAAATAAAAAGAAATAAATCAATCTGTTTCACTGGAAGGGAGGGGGAGGACCCTGACTCATACTTCCTTGAGCAATTTTCCCATTGCACAAAACAAGCTTTACAAAAGCTTGTTCCAGGGTCACTGAAACCTTCCAGGCCACTGAATTGGAATTAAACTTGGCAAAGATTACTAAATGCCACCAGTGTTAGACAATTGAAGGTTTCTGCAGCAAAAACAGAATTCAAGAAAAATAAAACCAAATTGTTGGAAAGCACCTACAGTGACAGTCACGCAGGATTCAAAAATCTAAGAAAAGCTTCTTGGCATTTTGCTGCCCCAGCTGGAGTTGATAGAATTGTTTCTATTCTTTCCTGTAAGTAAGTTGGAGGAGGAAGTAGTTGGATTGTCTTTCTTGGCTTTTGAGTGGGAGGAATAATACAGAATTATCAGAGATAATGGCAAAAGGAAAAGGGAGAAAAATATTTGAACTGCTGAAAAACTAAATTCATATCTCTGTGGAAGAACCCAGGTTTGGTGGTAGATAATTTGTTATGTTGTCCAATGCATTTCAAAGAAAAAAAATTATAAGCATCAGAAACTAGAGCAGCCAAGACCACAGTGGTAAATAGTACAGATTTTTTTTTTAAGAGCTTGTGAAATATGAATGTCTACCTTTGATTCAGTTTTAATCCATCTCCTTTATAGTGCCTGCAAATCCCTCCAGAATCTGGTTTCTAACACATACTCAATCTTCTCCTTACCTCAAACATATTTGGGTCCTATACCTGTGCCTTCACTGAGTCCAGGCCCAGAGTCACTGGCAGGAGGGTTTCACCCACATCTGGACTTTAAGTAGACCAGGACTTACAAATCTTAATACTGTGTCTCTTTTATTTCTTTTTTTTTTTTTTTCTTGTTATTTCGTAAAAAGAAAATCCCCTGTGGAATTTAGAGACAGGAAGAATGCTGCTTTGTTTTTTGTTTTTGTTTTGAGGAAACAGAGTCTTTCACAATAATGAGAACTTCACGATTAAGTGTTTTCATCTTGCCCTGATGGTGTGGCTAGCAACGTAAATGACAGATTAAATAATTTCCAGTTGCTCTAGAATCTTCACAAAAGAATGAGATGTTACTTTCCCTTCATTTCTGGGGGAAAGTATGGGGGAAGGAGAGTAGATGGGTAGCCAGGACTTTGTGTTCTATTTGGTAAGTTCTAGGCTTCCTTCACCTCATTAAGAAAACACTGTTTTTGGATACTTGCTGAGTTGGCCTAAAAGAGGAGAACTTCCAGTATTAAGAGAGAAGGGGCCCAGGGCATCTGGGTGGCTTAGTCAGTTGAGCATCAGACTCTTGATTTCGGCTTAGGTTATGATCTCACAGTTCGGGGTTTAAGGCCATGTCAGGCTCCACACTGATAGCACAGAGTCTGCTCTGTGAGAGAGGGTCCTCTCCCTCTCTCTTTTACCCCTCTCCTGCTTGTGCTCTCTGTCTCTCTCAAAATAAACAAATAAACTTTAAGCAGCCCTTCATGCTGCTTCCTCACAGTGGCCTGGAAGGATCAGGAATGTTGATGAGTGTGGCTTTGAGCTCTAAGCTATAATCTTCCGTATAGTGAAGATTCCAGTTGCCAAATTTGGCAGAAGGAGTAGATGCTATTTTTAGCAGAGGCAGCCACTTTGAATAAGTGTATAGATGGACAATGTGTGTTTCAAATCGACGGATTGAGGACTCTACACACCTCTCCTCCACATCAGTTTTCCTAAGTTATATAAGCCTTGGGTTCTTTGATAAAGAATGAGGTAGGGCCCTCTAAAAATAACTATGATTGAATTGCCAACCCTGATAGATAAGAGCCCAAAGGATTTAATTTAATTGAGAAAAATAATGAAATGTGATATTTCTTACACTTTAGTTTTATTAGTTATCTATTGCTGTGTAACGACATTACCATAACCTGAGTGGCTTAAAATATCACTCATTTGTTAAAGACTTGAAACATTGTTCACCTATTAGCTTGTAGTGTCTCTGGGTTATGAATCCGGAATGGCTTAGTTTAGTCCTCTGCTTCAGGGTCTCTCACAAGACTGCAGTCAGGTGTCAGCCAGGGCTGGGCTGGGCTTTCATCTTGGATCTTCCAAGTTCACATCACTGTTGGTAGCATTCCGCTCCTTGCAAGCTGTTGGACTGGGGGCCTCAGTCCCTGTGCTGTTGAGGAGAGGCTGTCCTCAGTTCCTTGCCACATGGGTCTTTCTATAAGGTGACTTACTTCATGGAAGCCAATAAGTGAGAGAGTCGATAGAAAGAATCTGCTAGCAAGATCAAAGTTACAGTCTTATGGAATGCAACGACAGAGGTTACACCGCCTCACCTTTGCCATATTCCATTGGCAAAAAGCAAGTCACAGGTCCTGCCTATAGTCAAGGAGAAGGATTTACACAAGGGCACAAACACCATGAAGTGAGGATAATTTGGGGCCATCTTTGCGTCTATAACATAAATTATAGAACAATTTTATACTTGTTAACACTAAGATGTTCATGGAAAATCTGTGATTTAAACACAGTAATTTACATTTACCCCAAGGGTTGTCATATTAGCATTCTTCTTTTTCCTAGTCTTTATTTTCTTCTTTTATATATAATTCACTACTTTACTACATGTGCCTTTAAAAAACTTTCTCAAATATTTTGTGGAAAGGGGCATATATAAATAAACATACTTAACATACTAAAATAGGGTAATATAGGGGCGCCTGGGTGGCTCAGTCGGTTGAGCGTCCGACTTCGGCTCAGGTCACAATCTCGCGGTCCGTGAGTTCGAGCCCCGCATCGGGCTCTGGGCTGACGGCTCAGAGCCTGGAGCCTGCTTCCGATTCTGTGTCTCCCTCTCTCTCTGCCCCTCCCCCGTTCATGCTCTGTGTCTCTCTGTCTCAAAAATAAATAAATGTTAAAATAGGGTAATATAGACTAACTACCCCTCAAAATTCATATGTTGAAACCTAAACTCAAATGTGATAGTATTTGGAGTTTGGGCCTTTGGGAGGTGTTAAATCATGAGGACAGAGCCTTCAGGAATGGGATTAGTCGCCTTACAAAAGACACTCAGAGACTTCCTCATCCCTTCTGCATGTGAGAACTCAGAGAGAAGACAGCTAGCTGTCTATGAACCAGGAAGCAGCTCTCATTAGACACTGAATCTCCCAATGCCTTGACCTTGGACTTCCCAGCCTCAAGAACTTTGAGAAATAAGTGTTTGTTGTTTGAGCTACACACTTGATGGTATTTTTGTTTTAGCAGCCCAAATAGACCAGGACACATACTAAATATAAAAGTAGCCATTTTGGGGGGCTTCTGGGTGACTCAGTCAGTTAAGTGGCCAACTTCCTCTCAGGTCATGATCTCATGGTTTGTGGGTTCAAGCCCCACGTCAGGCTCTGTGCTGACAGCTCAGAGCCTAGAGCTTGCTTCAGATTCTGTGTTTCCCTCTTCCTCTGCCCCTCCCCTGCTTGCACTCTGTCTCTCTCTCTCTCTCTCTCTCTCAAAAATAAATAATAAACATTAAAAAAAATTTTTTTAAGTATCCATTTTGGGGTTGCCTGAGTGGCTCAGTCGGTTAAGCATCTGACACTTGATTTCAGTTTAGTTCGTGGTCCCAGGGTCATGGGATCAAGCCCCTCATCAGGCTCCACACTAAGCATAGAGCCTGCTTTAGATTCTCTCTCTCTCCTCTGCCCCTCTCCCCTGCCCATGCTCTCTCTCTAAAATTTAAGAAAAAAACAAAAGTAACCACTTTATTAAAAGGGGAGGTAGGTCCTAAAATACATAATATTTTAAAATTACTAAAATGAGGAAATTTTTTCATAAAATAGATATGAAAAACTTTTCAACTTCATTCATATTAAGAGAAAGGCATATTAAAACCCACTGTTCTACAAATTTCTATAGGTCAGACTGGCAAAAATGTGAACAGTGTTGATGATGCTTGTGGGAGAAACAGATAAGAAACAAACTTAAATCACAATGTTAGATGTTGATAGGTGCTAGGAAGAAAATTAAAGTAGAAAAAAGAGAGCAACAGTGTTGCTATTTTCTATAGATTGGTCAAGACAGCGGGTCTGAAAAGGAGACATTTGGGCAGACATTGGTATGAAGTGAAGAAGTGGACCTTCCAGGATCAACAGAAATATGCAATTTCAAAAGCTCAGAAATGGGAACAGGTTTGCAAAGTTTGAGGAACTGGAAGAAAGCCAGGGCGGCTGAAGCACAATGAGCAAGGAGGAGAGTGATGGACAACGAAGTTGCAGGGGTAGCCAGGGGTCAGACTGGGTCGGGCTCTGTAGACTATGGTAAAAACTTTCTGTTTCACTCTGTGAGCGGAGGTCATTTGGGGGTTGAGATCAGGAAAGTGATATTGTAGGACTGAAGTTTTAAAACAATCACTGTGGTTGCTAAGGGGAGTGGATGAAGGGTAGGAACTGGGCAACAGTGGAAACAGAAACCAGTGAAAAGACTTGGTTCCTATTATGCATGTGAAACAGAACTCTTGATTCCCAAGCCCATCCCCCACTCTTACCCCACCATTCCCCATTCTTTCCCATTTCAATAATGGCACTGCTATCCTCCAAGTTGATCACTTCTTTTCCCACATCTCTTACATCTGCTTTGATCCATAAGTTCCTCTGACGGTATCTTAAAAAAAAACGCCAATATCCATATGCTCTTTCCATGTACACTGTCACTCTCGGTTCCACGTATTTTCATCTCTCATCTGGACAGCCATATCCTCTCTGCCTCTGCTTTCAACCTCTACAATCTATTCTTCACATGCAGCCAGAATGATATTTGGAAAATATAAATCAGATCATGACACTTGTCAGCTTGAAACCTTAAGGGTTTCTTTTAGCATTCAGAAGAGTATCTGCACTCCTTATCAGTCCTTTTCATGAGCTGGTTTAAGGCTACATCTCCAATTCATTTTGTGCATATGGTGGGCAGAATTTTGGCCCCCATGATCTCCATCCCCTGGCATTATTCCTATGATTATGTTATGTTGTAAGGTAAAGGGGAGATTACCTGAGCCTGTACAAGCAGAGGCAGAAGCAGCAGTCAGAGAAATTCTATACATGAGAAAGACTTGACTCACCTTTCTTGGCTTTGAAGATGGAGGAAGCCATGAGCCAAGAAGTGCAGGCAGTTTCTAAAAGCTGAGAGTAGCCACTCCCCCACCCCCCACCCCCCAGCCAACAGCCAAGTTGATAGGGACCCCAGTCCTATAGTCCTGCAACCACCAGGAACTGAACTCTGCCAATAACCTGCATGGATGTGAAAGTGAATTCTCCTCCAGAACCTCCGTAGAAGAGTCCAGTTTGGCCAACACTTTGATTTCAGCCTCGTGAGACTCAGCAGAGAGTGTAGGAGAGACACCCCCCCCCCGCCCCCGCCAGGCTTCTAACCTACAGAAGCTAGAGCTAATAAATGGACATTGAATTTGTTGTAATTTGTCACACGGCAATAGGAAACTAATAGAATTCAACTTTCTCTCTTGCTCACCATGTTTTACCACACAGGCCACATTTTTCTTCAAATGTGCTAAGCTTCTTCCTGCTGTAGGATCTTTACATTTAGATTTCTCTGCTCCTGAAATACTCTAATCATGACATGCTCCTTCTCGTACTTTGGGGTGACAACTTAATCGCCACAATTTCGGTGAGTCCTTCACTATCTTAAGCAACACTTGGCCCATTTATTGTCCTATATCACTATTTTCTTCATAGTACTAGCTTAGTATGCACTTGCTATGGGGCATACACAGCTCTAAGCACTTCACATGGATTCATTCATTTATTTAATTCATTTAGTTCATTTAATCTCCCCAAAGTAGAGGCCACATTTAGGTAGACAGGCTTGAGCAATGGAAGGCAGAAAGGGCCCACGGTGACTACCTGGCTGAATACAGACAGGTCCATTAGGCAACCCACCTCAAAAGACCCATAGGCCCTAAGTGACCAATGGGCTACTTACAACCAGGCACAGTTACCAAAAAAAGGGAGAATTCCATATGCTATCATACTTCCTCATCTTCCCCCTTTACAAACAGCCCCCACTGGGGCGCCTGGGTGCCTCAGTTGGTTAAGCATCCAACTCTTGATTTCAGTTCAGGTCACCTACCCACCAAACCATGAGATCAGCCCCGAGTCGTAGCCTGCTTGGGATTCTGTCTCTCCCCCCCCCCTGCTCGTGTGTGGGGGGGTGTGTGTGTGTGTGTGCACACGGGTGCACACATTCTCTCTCTCTCAATATAAGTAAATAAACTTAGAAATTTTTTAAATAAAAATAAAATAAGTAAAATTAAAAAAATTTAAAAAACAGCCCCACCCACTGCCTCATTGCCAACAGCGAATCCCCTGCTGTCCTGTCCACCAATCGCTTGCAGTGTTTTCAATAAACTTCCATCTCTTGTTCTGCCTCCGGTGAGTTCTTTCACCTCCTGCACCACCAGTTCCCACCCCATCATTGCCCCACATTTGAGGGCCCCTCCAACTGATTGGTAGACATCCTATTTAGACAACACACCCAATAACCCCATTAGGTTATGAAGTAGATACTATTCCTATCCCCATTTACAAATGAAGAAATGGAAACACAGAGACTGAGTAATTCGCCAAGGTCACATAGGTCGTAAATAGCAGAGCCAATATTTGAACTCAGGCAGACTAATCCCAGAGTCCACACACTTAAAACTGTATTTCCTCTACAGTATTTATCACATTCTAAAATCATCTCATTTTGGGGGCACCTGGGTAGCTCAGTCGGTTCAGTGTCCAACTCTTGATTTTGGGTCAGCTCATCTCATGGTTGTGAGATAGAGCCCCATGTTAGGCTCGGTGCTGGGCCTAGAACATGCTTGAGATTCTTTCTCTCCCTCTCTCCCTGCCTCTCTCCCACTTGCACTCACACTCTTTCTCTCCCTCTGAAAATAAATAAACATTAAAAAAAAGATAAAGTCATCTCATTTTTTGTTTACTTATTTATTGTTTCTCTTTCCTTCTACACTCCCGCCTAGCATGTAAGCATCTCAAAAGTAGAGATCTTATTTGTCCTGTTCACATAGTACCTGCTGAAGAGTGGCAGAACATACCACCCCAGAATAAGCCACTTATTTTGAACTGAAGGCAATTGACAGGAAGCAGATAGAAGGAAAACTCTTTGGGGTGCCTGGGTAGCTCAATTGGTTAAGCATCTGACTCCATCTCAGCTCAGGTCTTGATCTCAGGGTCAAGAGTTCAAACCCCATGTTGGGCCCCTGAGCTAGCCTGCTAAAAAATACAAAACAAAAAACTCTTTGTCCTCCCCTTATTTGCATAAAAGTCAGACCTAAATTTGTAAAGGTATTTCCCCTCCTTTCTTTGCCTGGCAGGACAAAAGTTAATCATGGGAGAAAACTCTAGATCTGTATTAGCCCAGAGGAATCCATATAAAAACTCTACTAAGTAGCCCTTACCTTCCATTAGCTCCCCCATATGTTTGCCTTTCCACAGTTTGCCACAAAATTGAAATTCAAAGCCTTTTTCCTTTGTCTTGTCACTTCTCTAAAATTTTATTTATCTTTTGTTAAGATGCTAGATAAGCCCAAGTTCTAAACATCTCTTTAAGTTGCTCATCTCTGAGTGTTCCCACATATGCACAATTCACGTGTTAATAAACTTCTGCTTGTTTTTCTTCTGTTAATCTGTCTTTTGGCATTCTAATTTACAGAGCCCCAGCCAATGAACCTAATATAGATAGAGAGAAAAAGATTTTCCTCCCCGCTCACTGCTCACCAAATATTTTGAAAAATGAATGAGTCATTATTTCCATTTTTCAGATGAGGAAAGTGATACCAGAGAAGTTAAGTAACTTATGCAAAGAGACACAGTACATAATAGAGCCAAGATTTATACCCAGTTCTGACTAATTTCAATCCTGTGCCCTTAGCTCCTATTGCCTTCTTCATTAAAAAAAATAATAATAGTAGGATGCCTGGGTGGCTCAGTTGGCTAAGCATCTGACTCTTGATTTCAGCTCAGGTCGTGATCTCACAGTTTCGTGAGTTCGAGCCCAGTGTCTGGCTCTGGGTTGATGGAGTGGAGCCTGCTTGAGATTCTCCTTCTTTTTCTGTCCTTCCCCTGCTCGCACTCTCTGTCTCTCTCAAAATAAATAAATAAACTTAAAAAAAAGAGTGATGTTGTCTCAGAGTATGTATACAGTTTTCTTCAACTAGCAAAATGATCCATCGTAAATGGTTTCCTGGAAAATATTTTGACATTGTGGAAGCTCATCCTTGCTGTCATCTCACTTTGTTTTGTGCTGTTTTCTCTCTGAGGAGCTTCTCTGGCACTTCTCTGTGAAGCGTATTCTTGGTTGGAGAAGTCTTTCTAGTGCCCCCTCAGCTGCCTCTGCCTCTGTCCTTGTGTCCCCCACACACCAATTTACTTTGCCTCTGAGGGGTTAATGTTCCCTGCCCACAAAATGTAATAACTATTTTCCTTTCCCTTTCTTCCCACGCTAGTTTCTCCCTGGTCTATAAAAGTGGCCCTTCCCACCTCTGAACACCTTAATTACAGTGTATCTTAGAGAAAACTCTCTGCCCCTCAGAAGTCTTCCCTTCCTCCAGGCAGACCTCTGGTGGCTATATTCACATTTTACTATAGATAATTATCACTGTTTGAGGTCTCACAGCTGACCCCATTGACTCAAAACAACACAGAAAGCCAAGATTCTGACCTGCAAAACATTTCCTCAATAGCTTGACATGAAACAAAGACAATCACACTGAGGCATTTGACCCAGGCTGCACGAGTCCATGGAAGTTAATTGTTTGGTGATTTCCTGTACTTGAGGCACAAATGCTTCCTTTTTCAACAATAGACTCACTAAAGCCTCAGTCAGTGCAATGAAATTAGAGACTAAAAGGGCAGCCTATATTCAGATAACACTCAGTGGTAATTTAGGCTATGAGGTTTGCAGGATTGAAAGGCATTCAGAAAGGAACTATAGGCCCTCCCAGTATAAGGATTCTTGATTATAGTTCTGAGTATTTCTGGAGGAGCTCTGGCCCTCCTACCAAGGACCTTCATTTTATTGCATCCCTTGGAGTTCAGAGCCTCTTTCTTGCAAAAGGAGAGAAAGGTGGATGTGGGTAGTATACAAGTATAAGCTGTTGAGGAGACCAAACTCCTAAGCATAACATAGGAGACACTTCATGAACTGGATTTTGACTACCCAAACATCTCTTTCTTCTGCCTCTACCTGACAAAGATGCTCTCCTTGACCAACCTTTATTCAGATTCCTCTAAGCTCTCTTCTCAACTAGGCTTTGACCTTGGGCTTCAGCATCCACTTTTGTTGGGCTCACATGGCCCAGTTTTAGCAAGAATCCTGCTAAGTCAGTTTAGAGGGAATCCCCTACCCTAGATATCTGATCACTGTTGATATCTGGTCAAATTCGCCACCGCCCACCCAGGTGTTAACCTGATCATTCTGGCCTACTTTCAGCAAGAACCCTATTAGGTCACTTTAGCAAGATTATTCTACCCTCTTAGTAATTTTCCATCTACTGACTGACATCCCCACCCCTCACCCCATCCTTCTCTATAAATCCCCACTTTTATGTTCTACTTTTTTAAAGTTTATTTATTTATTCTGAGGCAGAGAGAGAGAGAGAGAGAGAATGCATGTAAACCAGCAGGATAAGGGCAGAGAGAGAGAGAGGGATACTGAGAATCCCAAGCAGGATCCGTTCTGTCAGTGCAGTGTCCGACCTAGGGCTTGACCTCTAGAACTAGGAGATCATGACCTGAGCCAAAATCAAGAAGAGTTGGACGCTTAACCAACTGAGCCACCCAGGTGCCCCTCTTTCTATTCTAACTTGAGCCCAATTCTATACTAAGGTCTCTTTTCTCCTATTGTAATAGTTCCTAAGTAAAATCTGTTTTTACCAGTTTAACTATTGTCCAGCTCTTGTTTTTGTTTGACACACTCTCATAGTGATACTGTGTTCCTGTCACACTGAATTATTTATTAATTACTTCTTAGAACATTTCTAGCTTTTCCACACCTCCCTGCCTCTCCACTTCCCTAGGAATGTCTTCTTTCACTTCTCTGCCAGGTCAACTCTAGTCATTCTTAAAGACCCAGTTTACATCATTAATTAGCCAGGTCTCCTCCTTCCCATTTCTAAAATCACTACTAGCACAGCTCAGGCCCTCAAAATTTCTTGGCTGGATGACTGCCAACAATCTATATTCTCCTGGTCTCCAGTATTGCACCCCTTCAAATCTGTCTTTCATCTACCAGCCAGAGTTTATTTAAAATACTAATTTGATCAGCTTATCTCTTGCTTGAATTCTTTTTTTTTTAATTAAAAAAGTGATTCTTATTCTATCTTTAACGAGCGAGGTATGTGCTGAGAAATATCAATATCACGGTTGGTATAGAAAGCTGCAGACTTTCGATTTCTCCAATGTGCTCCATCCTCCCAGTCCAGAGTATCCCAGACTCCTCTAGTGCAGACCAGGCTCTCTAAATTGGTATACCTCTGTCTTGCATGCCACCTGCTCCTCTTTCCATGAGGAAGAAGAGGAAGAGAAGGATAGGAGGGCCTAGGAGAAGCTGCAGCAGAAGAGTACAAAGAAAGGAAAGAGGAGGAGGGGGAAAGTATGTTGAGAGGAGAAAATGCTGGAGAGAGAATATAAGCAAAAGCCCATTAGGAAAAGGAGCATCACACTTATTTTTTTAACTACCTCTTCTCTTCTTGACTTTCCT
Source organism: Acinonyx jubatus (assembly GCF_027475565.1). Classification (NCBI taxonomy): domain Eukaryota; kingdom Metazoa; phylum Chordata; class Mammalia; order Carnivora; family Felidae; genus Acinonyx; species Acinonyx jubatus. Next base: position 50,784,708 of record NC_069381.1, on the reverse strand, counting down.
CTCCCTATAAAACCTCCAACAGTACTGAGGATTTTCCCAGTTGCAAAGTCTTCCAAAACATACTTCTTTGCAAATATGAAGGTTCTCCTATAAACACTAACTTAGACACGGATGATCCAAATAGAAGTGAGATTTGGGGAAGTATATTCAGTTATCTAATAAATATTTTTTGAGACCATTTATGTGCCAGGCACTAAGCTAGGAAGCAGTGCTGAATAAGACAGATAAAGGCCTTTGGGAGCTTTCATTAGCACTGAGCTCATTTATACCCTCATGTTTCATAATCGGTTAAAATAAATGTCCTCTCTTAAAATCATAGCAGTGATAAAATATGAGATTAAAGTATCTATCCCAAGGTTACATACAGGTAGGTGCTTAGTATAATTGCTTTGTAATGAATGATAAAGTGATGATACTATTAAAACTCTAAGTAGAATCAGGGTAATGTCTTGAACTTCATAAGGCAAAGGAAAAAATAAATTTTTATCAAGAATACTAGAAAGAGCTGTAAATCAAACAATGGGGGCCTTCTAGGTAGACAAATAGATGTATTTAACCTGTGAGTATGCTATCAGTGTTGTTGAAGATACTTCTTTCCTTCTTCCGATGTGTCTTCCACTTGACAGGAACCCATTGGTGTATATATTAGTATAATGCTTCTGATTTTCTGCCAACTCTGCACTCATTCCACCTGGAGGGTGACGTTGGAAAAAAGAAATTGGGCATGGACAGCTCAGCTTCTTCTTCTTGGAATATAGCTGAAAAGAGGAGCATGTATGATCTCTCTGCTCCTCCAGGGACAGGCCCTGTCCATGCTGGGGGTAGAGGAGGCGTCTTGCCGGTTTCTACACTGCCTGCAACTGCAATTCTGGATTCTGTATTAGGAAGCCCACCTGCTCAGACATCAGCCCTTCCAACCTAACCTTGATCTGTAATAAAGGTGATTTTTCTCTGCAAACAGACTATTTATTTATTTTATTTATTTGCAAACAGACTTTTTAGTGCAAATCAGGTTAGACTCTTCCTTTTGTCTCTCAGTGCTTTCATAGTTTATACCATTCTTAAAGAAAACCTACCTAACAGCAACAACACAAATAAAACTAGAATTAAAGAATGAAAACCAAAACAATTCTTTTGTGCTGATAAGTGGAAACAATGTGTTTTTGCAAAGCCCTAATGAGCAGTTTGTAGATTTTAAGAACTCCTTGCTTCAGCATTCTATTATGGAAAGTTCATACAAGGAGCCAGTCTGAGCAGAGATGGGAGTTCTTTTGGACTGGAGTGTTCACCCACAATGGAAGCCATGAGAACACATCAAGTGCATCATCTAAATGGCTGAAGATATGGATCTGGTCAATCCAAACAATCAGGAATTCCTTAATTACTGCATGGTTTGAGTTTTGGCACTGACACAATAACATCAAGTGATTTGTTTTTCTACTCTTAAGCAGTGTTGCCTAAATAAAATGCTCTCCTATTGGCTCTTAGGGAATTAAGTTTTCAGACTGCTCTGTCCCTTGCATTTGTGCAAAACTGATTTTTTTTTTTTTTAAGTGGGCTTCATGCCCAGCGTGGAGCCCAGTGCAGGGTTTCTACTAATGACCCTAAGATCAAGAAGTGCATAGGGATCAAGAGTCAGACACTAACCAACTGAATTACCTAGGTGCCACTGAATTCTTTATTTCCCCACTAACTCTCTTCTTTTGTGCTCTTACTCAGTAAAGGTTACTCACCATCATCCACCCAGGTACCCAAGTCAGAAACCTGGGTATCATTTCTGGCATCATCCTGTCTCTTGCCTTCCACAGCCAATCTGAGTCAACTCTACCTCCTAATTACCTCTCAGACTGGTCCACTTCTTCTCATTTTCACTGCCACTACCTTAGTTCAGGTCCTTTTCTTTTTTATTGGAATATATTTGACACATAATATTGTATCGATGTAAGGTGTACAACATGTTTTTAATACATTTATATATTGTAATATGATTGCCGTTGTAGCAATAATTAACACCTCTATCCTACTACATAATTTTCTTTTTAGTAGCTAGAATAATGAAGTTCTAGTCTTTTGGCAAGTTTGATGATTATGAAACAATACTATTGTTTATATTCATTGTACTGTGCATTAATTATATCCCTGGGGCTTATTTACTACTTATTGTACTATTAAATGATAAATATACCCTTAAACAACATCTGTCCTGTCCCCTTACCCCCCATCCTCTGTTAATCATTTTACTCTCTGTTTTTACATATTTGGCTTTCTAAAATTCCACATATAAGTGATATCATAGAGTACTTGTCTTTCTCTGACTTATTTCACTTAGCATAATGTGCTCAAATTCCATCAATGTTGTTGCAAATGACAAAATGTCCATATTTCGCATGGTTGAATAATATTCCATTGTAAATGTTTATTGCATTTTCTTCATCTATACATCTATCAGTGGACATTTAAGTTGTTTCCATATCTTGGCTATTGTAAATAATGCTACAATGAACACGGTGGTTCAGACATCTCTTCGAGTTAGTGTTTTCATTTTCTTTGGATAAATACCCAGAAGTGAAATGGTAGTTCTATTTTTAATTTTTTGAGGAACCCCATACTGTTTTTCATAGTGGCTGCAGCACTTTACATTCCCACCAACAGTGCACAAATGTTCCCCTTTCTCCACATCGTCACCAACACTTGTTATCGCTTGTCTTCTTGATTATAGCCATTCTAACAGTTGTGAGATAATATCTCAGTGTGGTTTCAAACTGTGCTCCCCTGATTATTAGTGATGCTGAGTGTCTTTTCCTGTACCTGTTGGACATTTGGATGACTTATTTGGAAAAATGTCCATTTAGTTCTACCCATTAAAAAAAATATTTTTTAATGTTTATTTATCTTTGAGAGAGAGAGAGAGAGCACGAAACAGAGTGTGAGTAGGGGAGGGGCAGAGAAAGAGGGAGACAGAATCTAAAGCAGGCTCTAGGCTCCAAGCTGCCAGCACAGAGCCTGACGCAGGGCTTGAACCCACAAACTATGAGATCATGACCCGAGCGAAGTCAGATGCTTAACCGACGGAGCCATCCAGGCACCCCTCTTCTACCCATTTTTTAATTGGGTTGTCTTTTTGTTACTAGGTTGTCTGAGTTCTTTATGTATTTTGGTTATTAACTGCTTATCCATTATACGGCTTACAAAAATTTTCTCACATTCTTTAGGTTGCTTTTTCATTTTGTTAATTGTTTCTTTTGCTATACAAAAGGAGGTAGCCCCATTTGTTGACTGTTGCTTTTTGCTTTTTGTGCTTTTGGTGTCATATCCAAAAAATCATTGCCAAAAGCAATGTCAAGGAGGTTCTTCCCTACATTTTCTGCTAGGAGTTTTATAGTATCTGGTCTTATTTTCAGTCCTTGATTCATTTTGAGTTAATTTTGTGAGTGCTGTGAACTACGGTTCCAATTTCATTGCTGTGTATAGGCTTATCTAGTTTTCCCTACACCATTTGTTGAAGCAACTATCTTTTCCTCATTGGCTACCTTGTCAAATATTAGTTGACCCTATAAGCAAGGGTTTAATTCTGTGCTCTCTATTCTGTTCCATTGGGCTATGTGCCCATTTTTGTGCCAGTACCATACTATTTTTATTACTGTACCTTCATCGTAGAGTTTAAAACCAAGAAGTGTGATACCTCCAGCTTTGTTCTTTTTCCTCAGGATTGCTTTGGCTATTCTGGGTCTTTTGTGGTTTCATACACATTTTAAGATTTTTTTTTCTTCATTTCTATGAAGAATGCCATTGGTATTTTGATGGTGATTGTGTTGAATCTACAGATGGTTTGGGGTCCTTTATATTTCTTACTTAGCATGATAGAAACTGCGTGTTGTTTCCTGGAAAATTTATTCTCCCCTTTATTTATGGTAAGGTGATAAGCCCCTGTTTTTCAACTGGGCACATGGCCTCACAGAATAAGAACTGCATTTCTTAGTTATCCTTGGATTAGGCAATGGTCAATAGTCTAAATTCTGGCTAATGGGATACACGCTGACATGATGTGGAAATTCCAGGTCATACACTTAATTTTTCCGTATCTCAGGCTGTAATGCATATGTGGTAAAGGTGAACCATATCTAACTCATAGAGATGAGGGCAACAACTGAGAATGCATGGCGTGGAACTGCTGCTCAACCAGCTCTGGATTGCTTATGCCCAAACTAAGTGAATAAAAAACTTTAATATCATGCACACTGCTTTTGGGGCACCTGGGTAGCATCTGACTCTTGATTTTTGTCTCAGGTCATGATTCCAGAGTCGTGAGATTGAGCCCTGCATGGGGTTCTAAGCATGGAGCCTGCTTAAGATTCTCTCTCTCTCTCAAAAAGAAAGGAAAAAAAAAAAAAAAAGATTCTCCCTCTCCCTCTGCCCTTCCCCCACTGGCACTCACTCATGTGCACATGCGCTCTCTCTCTCTCTCTCTCTCTCAAAATAAATAAATAAACACATAAATAAATAAGCAAATAAGTAAACAGAATCATGCATACTGCTTTTATTTGGGTTTCTATTACAGTAACCATATCAATAGAGTAATACCTTAGATTAACACAACCTTTTGATTAGTCTTTCTGTCCCCACTTTTAACTTCTCTTCAATCTGTTTTCTTCATTAAAGTTGGAGTAATCATTGTAGAATTCACATTTGATCAGATTATTCCCTTTCCTCCACTTTCCATGCCATTCTTTCAGTATGTACTTTTTAGTCCTCAGCCTAGCATACCAAACCCTTCATGAACCAGCCTCTGCTTTATCTCTCCAGCCTCACTTCTTATCATTCCCTACCTTGTATGCCAAGCTCAAATCACATAGAAACATTTGCAGTTTCATAGAATAAGTGAAGCTTTCATACCTCAGTGCATAAACATACTGTTTATTCTGCCTGGAACACTTATTACACACACTCACTAGTTTCTCTGTCTGGCTAGTTTCTCCTTGCCCTTTAGGATCAGGTCACCTCTTCCTGGAAGCCTTTCTTGCCCACCCAAGAATTGGGTATGGTCCTCTCTTATGTATTCCTAAAGTATTCTGTGCATACTTTTGTCAAAGAATTTCCTGTTTACTTGTCTGCTTCCCTCCCCACCACTCCCCTATCAACTTCCTGGAGAGCAAGGGTTATTTTCTCATTAATAGTGTATCACTATGCCCAGGCACAAACCTTGGCACAGAGCAGCACTCAAAAGATACTTATTCAGTGAGCGAATAGGTCAATGAATGAATGGAACCATGGAGTCATGAAAATAATATCTGAATGGAATATACAGACCTGAGTTTTGTATCTCGTTATGACACTTCTTGGATGGTTTTAGTTGAAATCATTTCATTCCACTTCAGCTGAGCCAGATAAATTCTCAGGTTCCTTCCAGGTCTATGATTTACAAACACATTATATAGGGAAAAGCAACAGTATGCAAATGTATAGAGCTGACAACCATAACCAGCTGCCTAAATTATTCTTGTAATAAAAAGTGTACTTTGAAGAAACATGCCAAATAAAATCCAACTTTTATAGCCATATTTAAGTGCTTTCTACTTATAGATTTTAAGCTATTTTTGTAGAATCAATTATTTTCATGAAATCTTTCTTTTTTTTTAATTTTTTTTTTTTACGTTTATTTATTTTTGAGACAGAGAGAGACAGAGCATGAACGGGGGAGGGGCAGAGAGAGAGGGAGACACAGAATCAGAATCAGGCTCCAGGCTCTGAGCCATCAGCCCAGAGCCCGGCGTGGGGCTCGAACTCACGGACCGTGAGATTGTGACCTGAGCTGAAGTTGGACGCTTAACCGACTGAACCACCCAGGCACCCCTCATGAAATCTTTCAAAAATATCTGTCATAATCTCTGTTTGAGAAGTAGAGAATATTACATTTACTGATACTAGGGGGTGGCTGTCTAGCTCAATTGGAAGAGCATGTGACCCGTGATCTCGGGATCATGAGTTGGAACCCATTGTTGGATGTAGAGATTACTTAAACAAGTAAATCTTAAAAAAAATAAATCCAGTGATATTAGGTAATTTATTAAAAAGCCCACAGCAGAGACAGAAGCAAAGTCTCAAAGACAAAGCAAAGACAAAGTCTCAGAGACAAAGCAAAGATTCAGAATTGTCTTGATAGGATACCCACCTATTGTAAAACAAACTAGTATTATTCTGAAGCTAAACCAGTAAAGAAAGCAATGAACTTTAAAACAAATTGCAGGTAGGTGAAAATAGCAAATACCAGAACTAAGGTTTGAGATAACATTCTATTTTTTGAATCATATAATTATGGGGTTTGGCAACATTTTTAAGGGGGAGTTATCATTTTCTCTTCCCCTACCATTAAGCAAAGCTACTCCTAGTAGTGCCCAAACAGAGCAAGTTAGGCAATTCTTTAAAATGTTTTGAAAAAGACTATTCTACAACTCTTCTTCATACTTGTCCCAGCGTCACATGATGCTGATAACAAAGAATTTTTATTTGCCTTAACACTCATCTGGTTTCATCACTTGTGTTCTATAGCTGAAGAAAATGAGGCCCCAAATGGTTATAATGTGGTCAAAGTCACATAGTAAGATTATGGCAGAACAGGAACTAATCTCCAGTCTTTCTGATTTCCAGCCCCCTGCTCCAACTGTATCAAGTGTGGCTGTGACTTTCAGCACCTTCCCCATTTCACTCTCTGTGTCTCTTGGTAAAATTTTAATATACTCCCTGGCTCCCCAGCTAAGGCCTATCTCTTAGTTTCCTAGTTGTGGTAGGCAGGATTCTAAGATGGCCTTCCAAATCCCTGCCTCTGGTGTACACATTCTGTTTAAGCCCACCACCCCGAAATGTGTGGGCAGGACCTATGGATACAATGAGGTAGTTGCCCCTTTGACAGGTTACATAATATGACAAATGTATGATGATGGTCACCTTCGGTTATGTAATGATAGGAAACAAACATACCAGCATCCCAGGGTTATATTTAGTAAGAAAATGGAATGCTATTAGAATGTAACTCCCTCAATTTCTCTTATTTCTACCTCTCTGCTACATGGTTTTCTATCCTTTTCTTTCCTCCTGAGGGAGCAGATGAAAGATACCTCTCTCTCTCAATGTTATTAAAAGTGTCTCTAAGGGGTGGCTTGGTGGCTCAGTTGGTTAAGCATCTGACTCTTGATCTCAGTTCAGGTCTTGATCTCAGTGTTGTGAGTTCAAGCCCTGCGTTGAGCTCCACGCTGGGTGTGCAGCCTACTTAAAAAACAATAGTGTCTCTCATATTGCCGATTTTTCTCTCTCCTTGTAGTCATTCCCCACAACCAGCAAACCTGTAGGGTTTCCTATTCAGCATAACCTTTCTTTTTTTTTTTTTTTAATATTTTATTTTTAAGTAATCTCTACATCCAACATGGGGTTTGAACTTACAACCTTGAGATCAAGAGTCATATGTTCCGCCCACTGAGCCAGCCAGGTGCCCCACCCCCCAGCATAACCTTTCCATGACTGCAACCCTTTTTAACTTTGGTGTTTCTTCTTCCTTTCTGTGTGTCACGTGTCAGACCTGCTTGTTCCATATCTACCCTACTGTTCCTAAAGAACACTGGGCTGGGCTGGGCGCTGATCCAGAACAAATAACCAGCAGGTTTCAGATCCTAGCTCACTGAAGTGAAATTAGAATGACACAGTAGGGCACCACAGACATTGGTTCTGACCTGGCCCTTGATCCAACATTTCCTCTGTTTGGTTTCTTTTCTTAACCTGGCTGCTTAAACCTTCCAGTCTAGCTACATGATAGACTCATTCTCTGAGCTTTCAACTCTTTCTTTTTTCTCTAATCAGCAGGCTGTCTTCTCCCCTCTGACATCATGCTAATTTGAGACTTTTTTTCTTTTCTTTTTTTCCAACTTAAGAAGAATGATGCAATGAACCCCCATGTCCCTATCACCGAGCTTCAAAAATTACCAACATAAGCCCATGTTGTATTATGATTTTGTGTGTGTGTGTGTTTTGTTTATAACATTAAATCTACCATCTTAACCATTATTAAAAAAAATTTTTTTTACCATCTTAACCATTTTTAAGTGTAAAGTTTGTCGGTGTTAAATATATTCACATCGTTGTGCAACAGACCCCTGGAACTTTCTCATCTTTTATTTTGTTTTAAGTTCATTTATTTATTTTGAGAGAGAGAGAGAGAGAGCAAGAGCGAGCGAGCAGGAGCAGGGACGGGCAGAGACAGAATCCTAAGCAGACTTCACAGTGACAGCTCAGATGCGGGGTTTGAATCCACAAACCATGAGATCATTACCTGAGCCGAAATGAAGGGTCAGACGTTCAATCGATTGAACCACCCAGGCGCCCCTGGAACTTTTTCACCTTTTAATATTGACACTCTGTATTCACTAAACATTAATCATATTGAATTATTTTTTAAAGCAAATCCCAGACCTTATATCATTTCATTCATAAACACTCCAGTATGTATTTTCAAGGAATAAAGGATTTTCTCTCTTTTTTGTATGACCACAAAACCTTTATCACACTTTTTTTTAATTAAAAAAACTTTTTTAATGTTTATTTATTTTTTAGAGAGAGAGAAAGAGACAGTGCTAGCAGAGAAGGGGCAGAGAGAGAGAAAAGGAACCACAGAATCGGAGGCAGGCTCCAGGCTCTGAGCTGTCAGCACAGAGCCCAACACAGAGTTTGAACTTGTGAACCACAAGATCATGATCTGAGCCGAAGTCAGAAGCTTAACCAACTGAGCCACCCAGGTGCCCCAAAACCTTTATCACACTTAAATCAAGGTTTCAACAGGAAACAATTGACACATTCAAAATAAGATAAAGTTAGGAGGGTTTATTTAAAGGTTGTTTGTATAGGGGAACCACAAGTATGGTGCAGTAACCTAGAATAAGTGGCTAAATTGGTACTACCTACAGGGCCATAGGGATAAGGGCACGGAGTGGTTACCAGAATCTAAGAGTCTATAGAGTTGGGCTGCTCTGGGAGAAACAAATAATTGTCCAAGAGACACAGTAAGAGGTGATCTTGTAAGGAGGGATGCAGGGGAATAATACCCTGATATGACTCTCCTCCCTCCTTGTTTGTCTTATCATCATTTCTCATTGGTCAAGTACATCTAATAGTTAAAGGCATGGGTGCTCTGCCAATATAGTCCATACAGGATCACCCTTCTGGAGCAGAGAGCAGGGTAGGGAGTGGATCTGGAGGAACAAATGGGAGCTATCTAGAAAATAATAATTCTTGGGGTGCCTGGATGGCTTAGTTGATTGAGTGACCGACTGTTGGTTTCAGCTTTGGTCATAATCTCATGGTTAGTGGGTTTGAGCCCCAAGTCTGCTTGGGATTCTCTCTCTCTCTCTCTCTCTCTCTCTCTGCCCCTCCCCTGCTTGGGCTGTCTCTGTCTCTCTCAAAATAAATAAATAAAACTTAAAAAAAAGAAAGAAAATAATAATTCTTAATGTCATTTAATTCCCAGCCAGTGATTGGAATTTGTTGTCTTCTCATGTCTTTTATTTTACTGTTAGTTTATTTTCTTTAACTCCCCAAATGTTCCTCCACACATTGTATTTGGGTTGGAACGTGTGACAGTTAATTTTATGTGTCAATTTCCCTGGGCCAGATGGTGCCCAGATATTTGATCAAACAGTCTTCTGGATGTTTCTGGATGGGTTTAATGTTTAAATCAATAGACTGAGTAAAACAGATTTCCCTTCCTAACATGGGTGGGCCTCATCCTATCAGTTTAAGGCCTGAATAGATCAAAAGGCTGACTTACCCTCTGAATAAGAGAGAATTCCTTCTGTTGAATGGTCTTTGACTTGGAATAGAAGTAGTTTCCTACTTTCAGACAACTCAAAATGAAATATTGGCTCTTTTGTATCTTGAATTTGCAGCCCTTCAGAATGGAACTATACAATCAGCTTTCTTGGTTCTGAGGCCTTCTGACTTAGACTGGAACTACATCATTGGCTCTCCTGGGTCTGCAGTTTGCCAATTGTGCATCTTGGGATGTGTCAGTCTCTATAACATATGAACCAATTCTTTATAATAAATCTCTCTCCCTCTCCTATTCTGTTTTTGTGGAGAATTGTGACCAATATAGTATGCTTCTTAAGTCTATTTTAGTCCATTTTTTAAAAAGTTTATTTATTTATTTAAGTAATCTCTACACCCAGCATGGGGCTCAAACCCATGACCTCAAGATGAAGAGTCACATGCCCTTTCTGAGTGAGCCAGGTTGGTGTCCCTTATTCCATTTTTTAATGACAGCTCTATTGAGATATGTGATATAATAAGAAATATATATTTGGGCTTTGTCCCTGGTTCCTAACACAGTGTTTCTAAAATCCTTGGAATTTTCTTTTCTTTTTTTTTTTCTTTTTAAGTAGCCTTCATGCCCAGCCCGGAGTCCAATGCAGGGCTTGGACTCACAACCCTGAGATCAAGACCTGAGCTAAGAGTCGACGTTTGCGATGCCTCGGGTGGCTCAGTCGGTTACACGTCCGACTTCAGCTCAGGTCACGAACCTCCTAGTTTGAGCCCTGAGACAGGCTGTGTGCTGACAGCTCAGAGCCTGCAGCCTGTTTTGGATTCTGTCTCCCTCTCTCTCTGCCCCTCCCCCACTCACGCTTTGTGTCTCTGTCTCAAAAATAAATAAACATTAAAAAAAATAGTTGGGGCGCCTGGGTGGTTCAGTCGGTTAAGCATCTGACTTCTGCTCAGGTCATGATCTCAAGTGGTTTGTGGATTCGAGCCCTGCGTCAGGCTCTGTGCTGAGACAGCTCAGAGCCTGGAGCCTACTTCAGATTTTGTGTCTCCCTCTCTCTCTCTCTGCCTTTTCTCCACTCGTGCTCTGTCTCTGTCTCTCAAAAATAAATAAACGTTAAAAATTAAAAGAAAAAAAGTCATATACTTAACTGACTGAGCCACCCGGTAGCCCTAAAATCTTCAGAATTTTCTGAGTGATAGAGGTAATAGGAGAATCTTTTGTTATTCATAAAAAGCTGCTTTCAATCAGGTCTGAGTTTATGCTAATGAGGTGACTCTGTGGGCCCCTAGATGACTACTGCTTGGGACTTGTTTCTAGAGGAACCAACCAGGTGTATAGAGGGTTGGAACTTTTAGGCCCACCCATAGACCTCTGGGAAGGGGAAGGGCTGGATATTGAATTTAGTCAACAACAGCCAACGATTTAATCAACCATGCCTACGTAATGGAACATCCATAAAAAGCCCCACATGATGGGATTTGGAGAGCTTTTGAGTTGACAGAAACATTCATGTATTAGGAGACTAGTGCACCCCAACTCCACAAAAAACTCCTGTGACAAGACTCTTCTGGACCTTGTCCTTAGTACCTCTTCATTTAGCTGTTTATTTGTATCCTTTATAATAACTAATGATAGTAAGTAAAGTGTCTTCTTGAACTTTGTGAGCAATTCTAGCAAATTACTGAACTTGGGGAGGATGTTGTACGAACACTAAATTTATAGCTGGTTGGATAGAAGTGCAGATGGCAGTCTGTGATTTGCAACTGGCATCTGAGGTGGGGACTGTCTTGTGGGATTGCGCCCATAACCTGTGGGGTCTCTGCAAACTCTGGGTAGTGTCAGAATTTAAATGAACTGTAAGACACGCAGCTGGTATCTGGAGAGTTGGAGAATTGGTTGGTGTGGGGGAAAAACACCATACATTTGGTGTCAGAGCATTGTGAGTAAAAACAGTTCAAGATATAGTTCACATTTCATACAACTCACCCATTTAAAGTGTATAATTTATAACTTTTAGGATACTCACAGGTTGTACAACCATGACAATTAATATTAGAACATTTTCATCATCTCCCAAAGAAGCCTTATACTCATTAGCATACTCATTATGCTTATACTCATTTCCCATTCTCCTTTTCTCTCTGCCCCTGAAAACTACTAATCTACTTTCTGTCTCCATGGATTTGGACATTTATTGACATTCATATAAATGGAATCATACAACTTGTGGCCTTTGTGTCTGGCTCCTTTCACTTAGCATAATGTTTTCAAGGTCCATCCATGTTGTAGCCTGTGTCAGTACTTTATTTCTTCTTATTGCCAAATAATATTCCATTAAATAGATGCATGACATTTTATCCATTCATTGGTTGATAGGCATTTGGGATGTTTCCATTTTTTGACTATTATGAATAATGCTGCTATAATATTCATGTGCAAGTTTTGCATAGACATAGTCTTCATTTCTCTTGGGTATATACCCAGGAATTGAATTGTTGGGGTTTCCTGGGTGTCTCAGACGGTTAAGCATCTGACTCTTAATTTCAGCTCAGGTCATGATCTCATGGTTTATGAGATTGAGCTGTTTCTGGCTCTGTGCTGACAGTGCAGAGCCTTTTTGGAATTCTGTCTCCCTCCCTCTATGCCCCTCCGCAGCTTGTGCTCTCTCTCTCTCTCAAAATAAATAAATAAACTGGGTCACATGGTAACTCTACGTTTAACATTTTGAGGACCTGCTGGACTGTTTTCTAAAATGGCTGAACCATTTTATATTCCCACCAGCAGTATATGAAGGTGCCAATTTCTCCATATCCTCATCAACACTTATTAATATCTGCCCCTTTTGATTCTAATCATCTTAGAGGATTGAAGTGGTATTTCACTGTGGTTTTTTTTTTTAATATGAAATTTATTGTCAAATTGGTTTCCATACAACACCCAGTGCTCATCCCAACAGGTGCCCTCCTCAATGCCCATCTCCCACTTTTCCCTCCCTCCCACCCCCATTAACCCTTTATTCTCAGTTTTTAAGAGTCTCTTATGGTTTGCCTCCCTCCCTCTCTTTTTTTTTCCCTTCCCCTCCCCCATGGTCTTCTGTTAAGTTTCTCAGGATCCACATATGAGTGAAAACATATGGTATCTGTCTTTCTCTGTATGACTTATTTCACTTAGCATCACACTCTCCAGTTCCATCCACGTTGCTACAAAAGGCCATATTTCTTTCTTTCTCATTGCCAAGTAGTATTCCATTGTGTATATAAACCACAATTTCTTTATCCATTCATCAGCTGATGGACATTTAGGCTCTTTCCATAATTTGGCTATTGTTGAAACTGCTGCTATAAACATTGGGGTACAAGTGCCCCTATGTATCAGCACTCCTGTATCCCTTGGGTAAATTCCTAGCAGTGCTATTGCTGGGTCATAGGATAGATCTATTTTTAATTTTTTCAGGAACCTCCACACTGTTTTCCAGAGCAGCTGCACCAGTTTGCATTCTGTAGTTTTGATTTGCATTTCCCTGATGTCCAATGATGTTGAACATCTTTTTATATGTGTATTGGCCATTTGCATGTTTTTTTTGAGAAATGTCTATTGAAACTGTCCATTTTAAAACCGAATTCTCATTTTATTATTGACTTATAAGTTATTGATATCTTCTAGATATAAATTTCTTTAATTTTTTTTAATGTTTATATTTGAGAGAGAGAAAGAGACAGAACGTGAGCAGGGGAGGGGCAGAAAGAGAGGGAGAGACAGAATCTGAAATAGGCTCCAGGCTCTGAGCCGTCAGTACAGAGCCTGAAGCAGGGCTCTAAATCACGAACTGTGAAATCATGACTTGAACTGTGATATCATGACCTGAGCTGAAGTCTGACGCTTAACCGACTGAGCCACTCAGGTGCCCCTAGATATAAATTTCTTATTAGATAAATGATTTGCAAAAGTTTTCTCCCATTCTTTGGCTTGCTTTTTCACTTTCTTGGTTGTGTCTTTTGATGTATACAAGTTTTTAATTTTGGTGATGTCGAAGTTACCTTTTGTTGCTTGTATTTTTATTATATTTTTAATCTTTTTTTTTAAGTCCTTGTCATTTATTTGTTGAAGGAACTAGGTCATTATAACCTATATAATTTACCATATTCTTAGTTTTGCTAAGTGTAACCCTTGCATGTTGCTGAACATGTTCCTCCATCCCCAACATTTTCTGTAAACTGATAATTAGATCTAGAGGTTTGATCAGATTTGAATTAAAATTTCCAGAAGGAATTTCATAGGAGGTACAGTATCTATCCTAAATATCTTCTCTTTACATCACATGACGAGGAATAAAATGGCTGGTTGACTGTGTGTGTGTGTGTGTTAAGATTGATCAGTAAGTTGTGTTCTTATCAACCTGACCCAGCCATTTAAAATTCCCCAACAGGTTCTTTTTAAATGACTTATCACCTATAATCTTTGGGTCAGTCCTGTCCAATAGAACTTTCTATACTGATGGAAATGTTCTATCTGCACATTGTCCAGTATGGTAGCCTCTAACCACATGTGGCTATTGAATACTTGAAATATGTCTAATACAAGTGAAAAATGAATTTTATAATTTAGTTAATTTAAATTTAAATGGTCATACGTGGCAAGTGGTTACTGTAATAAACAGTACAAGTGTAGATTTGTCATTTCACCAGACTCTGCATTACTTCTGCATATTAGCTCACATTTTTCTAAGAGAACAACTTTCCTATATCAAATATGATTACCTTGAAATACAGGATTAATTGTCCCTTTTGCTAGGTATTAAGAGAGAGTGAGTAACAGAAGACAAAGCAGACAGAAGTATCCATAGCCTGGACTTTGTACCCAACTCCTAGGCTTTAGTTTGGGGCTGAGGTAAATCCAAGCGGCATGCCTCCGTTCTCCTTTCCTCTAGGGCACACTCATTTGGCCTTCCTAGAGGGAGGCCTTCTAAGAGGGAGTCCCATTTAAATCTCACTGCATGAATCCAGTGCTGCTTCCAAGAAGTCCAAATCTTAGAAAGGGAACCACTCCCTATACCCCTCAAAATCCCCACAGAGAACACATTCTGTCTGCAAAGCCAGAACTTTATCCCTCCTGACAAAAACAAAAACAACAAAAACAAAAAACACCAAACCAAAACCTAAAAAACTTTGCCTCCTTGTACTGTGGCCTTAGAATCTTGACCTTGCTACAACCATAAGCCTTTTTAGTGCTTTATTAAAGGGGGAAAGTTAAGCTCAGTATCAGTTGGAAGGTGAAGGTAATATAATTACACAACTCCCCCCCCCCACCCCCCACCTTTTTTCCTGCCATCTTCCTAAGTCTTCTGTTTGAAGGACTCTAGAACGGTATGTATATTTAATGAGAAAACTGCCCTGAGGCATTCTTACCTAAAAGTCACTATTTTTAGGCTACTCTGCTAAATTAGTCCTAGCCCTTGATCTGTAGTTTATTTGTAAGTACCTTCCCATTAGTGGGGAATTGGGGTTCTGAATTCCAGTAAATGGCAGGGCCACTGATACTTCCAGGGCACTCAGGCTTTCCAGTTCCAATAGGGTTAAACTCCATCCAGTTTTTACCACCTCATGTTAAATGAACATCTTGGTGATAATCTAGGCTTCACTTGATGCTGAAAACTGATGCTAATCCAGAATTTATATGGAACTTCCTGAAATTTTCATCTAGCACTTAAACGTACTGTTTACTCCCTTATCTTTTCAGCCAGACTCTAAATTCTTTGAGCACACAGTGTCTTATTTACCATTGTCTCTCCAGGGCCTAGTGGTATTAGCTGACTAAATGAAGGCTTGTATTAGGTAAAGACTCTTCAGTTGCTAATGACAGAACACCCAACTCAAATTAGCTTATGCAAAAACCAAACCAAAACAAACCCCAGCACATTATTAGTTCATGTAACTGCAAAGTTCAAGCTTCAAGTAATGTTGTAAGGAGCCCATCTTTTTTCCATTTTTACTCTCTTCTCTGCTGTGTTTGGCTTCACTCTCAGGCAGTTCTTCTGTAGATGGGAGGCACCTGGTACAGCAAATGCAATTTTTAGTTCTGATTGAGCCCCAATGTCTTGGTTTGATTCATGTGCCTATTCCTAAACCAGTCCCAGAAGCCAGGGGAGTGCACTGCTCTGCTTGGTCAGACTTAGGCCACATGTTCATCCTTGAAACTGGTGGTGAGGGAATCAGCTCCACGTAAGTATGATGGATTGAAACTGGTGTGTGTGTGTGTGTGTGTATGTGCAGGGATAATATGGGGAGTATGGATGCTGATAAGCTAAAGCGATTCCATTCTCACTCCCTTTGTTAGGCTCCATGCACTACCCTGGATTTGGACCCTTGTGGCACATGGATATCTGCCCACACTGGACTTGCCTGTGACTGCCAGCTCTTCCCCAGAGGTGGGGGCCACCACTCTAGCTTGGAGTATTTCCCAGACTTTGTCTACCCAGCTTACAGCTTGGTCCTGTTTGTCCTCTTCTTGCTCCAAATGTTCCCAGCAAACTGCACAGTGCATGCAATGTCCTTTCAGACACTTTGGCAACTAGTGAGTCATATATACAAAGAACCATTGAAATGCAGAGTGTGGTCAGTTCTCTAAGAGAGTAGTGAAAAGATGTTTGGAGAGCAGAGATAAAGGCATACAACATCTGGCTGGGAGCATGAGAGCAGACAAATGCTTCAGGGACTATCAAGCACCCAAGACAAGTTTAAGTGTAAGTTGAATGATGGTAATAACAGTGATAATAAAACAGCAGTGAGTACATATAGTACTTACCATATGCCAGGCCCTCCTCTAAGAATTTTATATGACTTAACTCAAGGAATCTGCACAATACTCTTTCAAATAGGTACAATTATTCCCATTTGAGAGTCACGTTTAAGGAACTTGCTCAAGGTCACATAGTAAGAAAGTGACAGAATATAACTGGGTCCCTATCATGCAGTGTCTTAAAGGCCAGGATACTGTGTTAGACTTGACTTATAGTTCTTTGAGTGGGTGTTTCATCCTTCCCCATGGAACCAAACTTCCTGAGAACAGGACTGAGTCTAGTTCAGCTCTGTCTTCTCTAGAATGTCTAGGTAGGCTATACATTTAAATAGAAGCTACACAAAAATCCTCTTTGAACAGACTATTTTTACTGGAACGTGCATTGTTATACAAAAATGAAGTCTTCCACAGTGGTTAGAGCACTGAACAGGAAGTTATGGATCTGACTAACTGAGGCTCTCACCCCCTGACTCGTGTGTGACTGGGCAAATGGCTCTATGCTACAGATTTTCCAACTGTAAGAGAGGAAAGCAAGTATCCAACATACCTCAGAGGGACACAGACAGAATAGAATAAAAAAATACACATAAATCCTTGCAATACTTAAGAGTAAAGGTACCACGAGAAACCAAGATATTTTTCTTAGCTTCACGATAACATCAGTAATCAGCAAATATGCATTAGGAGCCAAACATTCTAGACACTATGGGATCACAACAGAGTAAGACATGATTTCTGCTAGTCCTTGTTTTATAGGATTTAACAGGCAAGATCATTTTGAGTGGTAAACAGAGATTATTTAATAGAACGTCAAAATGGTAAAGTACATTAGAGTTCATATGGTCCAACATTTGTAAATAGAAAAAGAGATCCAAAAGGGGAAGTAAGTCTTAGGAAGAGTATTGTTAACAGAGAAACACTTATCTTCAAAGAAAAGGCCTGGAGTCTGGGTTTGAACATCTTAGTTGAAGAGGTTCCCATCTGTGTGACCTGGGGCTAGACTCTTAGCTTCTCTGGAATAATTTCCTTCTGTCTAAAATGTTGATAAAACTTACTTTAAGGGGCTGTTGTGACGATTAAGTTAAGATCATGCATGTAAAACTTGAACCTGTGCCTTGCTAAGCATCACAAGTCAACTATGATTATTGTTACCTCTGTAGGAGAAAGATCTTTTTTGGTTCTCTTTCTACAAGAAAAAGTGTTCTTTCTCTGGTGAGACCCCATTCACAAGGTCGAAGTAGGACAGAAAGTGCTTTCAACTGCTAGGAGATGGGCGCTGAGGAGCAAGAACCCAGCCATCCTGGGCGGCAGAGCACAGCCCCCCTCGGCAAAACCCATCTTCCATTTCCTCTCCTTCCTTTTCGGGAAAACCAAGCTCCCCCCACGCGTTCTGTAATCTTCTTTTCCTGCCTCACCAAGTCGCTGGCCTCCCTCTGGTTGCTCTGTGTGTTCTCTCGGTCGTGCGGGCCCCGCAGCAGCGAGGCTGCCGGGACTGGCGTGTCGCTCCCTCCACGCCCCATTCTTCCCTCTGGTTCCAACCGGCCGCAGCTGCGTTCTGAAGCCCGGGCTCCCGCGGGCATTGACGCGCTGGGGGAGGAGCAGTTTCTTGCTGCGCGCCTCTCAGGAGCATTACGGCAGGGCTCGTTCCCGGCTCTCCGGCCGCCAGCTCCAGCCTCCCCGGTCCGGAGCTGGGACTGGCGGAGGCCGCGAGGGAGGGAGCGTGAGCGAGGAGGCACGCGCCCGCCCGTCCGCGCCCAGACCGCCGCCGCCGCCGCCGCCGCCTTAGCAGCCATGGCCGAGCGCCGCGCCTTTGCCCAGAAGATCAGCAGGTAAATCTCAGGCGCGGGGCGCGCCGCCTCAGCGGGAGGAAGAGCCGGGAGTCCTCCCGGGCCCGGCCTAGGAGACGGGTGGGTGTGGCGACGCGGGCGCGGGGATCCGGCGGCCTGGTCCGCGGCTGGGCGGAGGGGGGTCGCGGCTGTCGCGGGCGCCGCCGAGGCCTCGCGCCGCCCTCCAACCCGCGCTCTCAGCCCGCACCCGCCGCCGATCCTCGCCTCGGGGCGCGGGGAGCCCCTCACGCCGGCGCGCCCGCCTCTGCCAGCTCCTCGGCGGCCCGGGCCTGGAGTTTCGCGGCGGCTTACTGCAGGGCGGGTGGGGGAGCTCGCCGGCCGGCCGATCAGCGCTCCCCAAATTCTTTGTGTCCCCACCCCCGAGCTGCCTGGGGCCGCCGCGGCGTCTAACTCCCCCTCTCTCCCCGCCCACCCCCTTTTGCCCCCAGGAGGGTGCGGGGGTCCGCCCTCTTCTCCACCCCAACAAAAGGTTCCGTGCGCGGCGGGCTCGGGGCCGGTGGGAGGCCGCCCCTTCTTACGCCTCCCACCCTTCCGGAGAAATCTGACAGGATTCCTCTTTGCAACCTAGGGACAATTCAAAGTGGGCTTGTGCACCCAGAATCTAAAACGTATAGGCAAAATGAAAAGTTGAGAGCTTGTGGTCTGCACCTCGGGTGTGCAGCTGCCGAATCTTGGGCGAATTGTAGGCTGAAGCTTGATCTTAGTAGCATGTGAATTTAAATGTGTGCCTGTTTCTCATGGCACCAGACGAAGATGGATGATAGGCAGTGTTCTTTTTACACTGGCCGTTTGGCTCATATTTTAGGAGTCTGGAAGTAAGCATGTGATCATGGTTGAGGTTTCCGAACCTTTTACCAGCCTGTGGCGGGTAGGATGCCAGAACCAAAAATTGAAATACGGCGGGGGATTTTAATATCTGTAGAATTTCATTGTGAAATATACTAATGTGTAAAACACTAGACAGTGTTGGTTTTATTATGATGTCCCAAGAAAAGAAAGAAACATTCGAATGCATTACTTTTTTTGACAATTTTATTTCTGTGGTTCTGGATCTTTTTAGTTTGCTGATCTTAAGGATTTTTCGACCGACCAGACAGGTCTTTTCTTAACTGCCTGAACTTCCATAGGGTTACTCTGTTTTGGCACGTTTTTCATTTAAAACTAACATCTTTTTGATTTAAGCTTTGTGCGTAATTATTCTTTTCTTTTGCGCTTTAAGACACATTTCATTTTAAGAGGCAAAATAAAAAGTGTGTAAGAACATGTGCTCTGGTGTCGGACTATTATGCCATGGGTTCAAATCCTGACTTACATTCTAACTTGGCACTCTAATCAAATTGTTTAAGCTCTTTTAAGTTACAGTTTTGGCATCTGGAAAATGGGTACAGTAACAGTACCCACCTCATAGCACTGTGAATATTAAGTGGCATACTTTGTGTAAAGTGTTTAGCATGGTGCATGGCCTTTAGTAACTGTCATTGAACACTGAACAATAATTAGTATATCCTTAGAGTTAATAGGAAATTATTACTTTTGTTCTTTTTAATTTTTTTGTGAAATAACTGGGTCTTGTTTGTGAAGGCAATATCACTAAAAATGTATTGCTTGACATATATGCTTAGTATTCATTTCTCTTTAATAGAACCAAGTTTCGCCGAGAATATTTATTGATCAGGAAATTGCGCACTAGGGAGTTAGATATGAAATATATACAATATCTGTTCTCCATTCATGGAGTTTGTGCTGAGATGAGAGGATAAAATACAAGAAAAAAAGGAAGTTTCACAAAACAACAAAAATTCAAATTAACGTAGCCTTGTAGAGTTGTCACATTAAGTAAGGCAGTGGAAATGAGACATTCATTGATTGGAGAGATACTTAGGTGATTGGTTATTGATTGGGTACAGAAGATGAGGATGACTGACGAGTCTGAGATGACATACAAGTTTCTGACTTGGGCAGTCAGGTGGATGATGGAAGCAGTCATTGAGGTAAGGGAGTACAGGAGGAAGATGGGATTTGAGGGTGGGAAACAAGATGGGAAGAGATGATGATTCAGTTTTGGACCTACTGATTTTGAGGTGCTCATGGAGCATTTAAGCATTATTTAAGGAGAGATATTTATTAGGTTGTTGGTGATGTTGAAGATGCAGGAGATTGGGCTAGATGTCTAGATTTGGGAATCAGCAAATACATTGTAATTGAAGCCAGAGGAGTAGATGAGATAGTATTGGAGGAATGTGCAGATTAATTTGAAGGGAAGACTGAGGACTGAACTGTTATAGATGATGAATTATTATCTGCTTATTGTGACTGAAAGGTACTTTCATTCTTGTTATTAAATATGGTCAAATAACACTTCTGAATAAATTCTTGTTCTGTTGATTAGTTTCCTACTAGAGGAAGTATATATAGCACATACTCTGGAGATAAACTTCCTAGGTTTGACATCCCAGCACTGGCCTGCATTGAATAAACTTGGGCAAGTTACTTCACCTTACTTCTTCATTTTCCCTACCTATAAACTGGGGATAATAGTAGGACCTACCTTATAGGGTTGTTGTAAGAATTAAATAAATCAGGGGCGCCTGGGTGACTCAAGCCGGTTGAGCGTCCGACTTCAGCTCAGGTCATGATCTCTCAGTTCATGAGTTCGAGCTCCGCGTTGGGCTCTGTGCTGACAGCTCAGAGCCTGCAGCCTGCTTCGGATTCTGCGTCTCCCTCTATCTCTGCCCCTTCCCTGCTCATGCTCTGTCTCTCTCTGTCTCTCAAAAATGAATAAACGTTAAAAAAAAAAAATTAAACAGATCAGTACCTGTACGGTGCTTAGAACACAGCTTTCTACATAATAAGTGCCCAGCATCAATTATTTTTTATTATTATAATATTCATAATGTGATGTTGGACCTTTTCTTGGGAGTGATAAGTCATTTTGCGATGTGCATATATAAAATTTGTTGCTCTGTGAAAAGCCTGTTGCTATTCGAAGCCTTCTTTTTCTTCTGTTTAAAGCTTTATGATTGTTCCAAAATCTTTACTTTAAAAAGAATTATACTGATTTCTTTTCTGGTTCAGTCATTTCCTAACCCTTTGCATTTAGTGCTGTTATTTCTTGAGGCTGTGATTTTGTGATTTCTGAAAGCTCTTATTCTTTATCACTGATTGTACTACTTTACTCAGCTCATTATAGAAAAGCAGCATGTATATTTTGTTCATATCAATTATTGCCTCTTGTCTGTTCTCCCTGCTTTTGGAGGACAAGGCATATACATTGTTCATTACTCCCCTTATAATCACCCCCTAGCATATAATTTTGTGGAACGTTGACTGTAGATTAATGATACAGGCTTTTGTTTGGATTATTTTGTTCTGTTACTTGATACTCAGCAGTAATAATGAACATTTGGATATACTTAAAGCACTTATTACTATATTCTCATCTTTATTACCCAGAGAAGGGGAAAGAACATACTGAAGAACATAGCAGGTCAGTCACATTGTACAGGTTCAAATTCTGCATATACCACAGAATAGCTATGTAATTCTGGGCAGTTGATCTAACTTCCTTGTCTTGGTTTTCTTTCCAGTAAAATGGGGATAAAAGCCTCCATGGGGTTATCATGAAGATTAAATGAGTTAATACATACAAAACACTTAGAACTGTGACTGAAACATTATAAGCATTAAAAAATGTTAGCTGCTTGGGGCGCCTGGGTGGCTCAGTCGGTTAAGCATCTGACTTCAGCTCAGGTCACGATCTCACAGTCGGTGAGTTCGAGCCCCGTGTCGGGCTCTGGGCTGATGATGGCCCAGAGCCTGGAGCCTGCTTCTGATTCTGTGTCTCCCTCTCTCTCTGACCCTCCCCCGTTCATGCTCTGCCTCTCTCAGTCTCAAAAATAAACGTTAAAAAAAAAAAATGTTAGCTGCTGCTATTGTTATTCCTATATCATTTACAGTTATTATGATTCCCATAATCCAGACAAAGAATTGAGGCCTACATAGCATGAAATTATTTGCCTGAATTGGGATTCAAACCCTAATCCTCTGATTTCAGATTACATTTTTTTTAATTGACTGTATTTTCTTTCTGCAAAATGTTTTCTATGATACTTACAGATTTTCATACAGTGCTACAGTTAGCATCCCCAAAGTTACCCTTACCTAGTTCATCTTTCCTTTGCTAATTTGTTACCATTTTGCTGCCTAAGAAGCAGACTTTGAAAGGCTTTCATCAGATCTTTATTTTTGAGGAAAATCCTACAGGAGTAGTATTTCCTGAATATAGGCTTATTTATAACCTCATTTTTTTTGGTTTGTTTTTTGTTTTGAATCTGTTCATAACTTTGGCTGTATAGGCCCAATCTTTCAGTCTACTTTGTTCAGTTCATTCTCACAGTCCTGATCAAAGAAATTCTTTCCACATAATACCAACTACTTCAATGCTGCCTTTTTTTTTTATCACTTTGGACATGTATACCTCCCTGGCCTTTTGTTGTACTCATCTTACAAAATCTTAATGCTGAATGTCTAACCTCTTTCTTTTTTTAATATATATATATATTTTTAATGTTTATTTTTTGAGAGACAGAGCATGAGTGGGGGAGGGGCAGAGAGAGAGGGAGACATAGAATCCTAAGCAGGCTCCAGGCTCTGAGCTGTCAGCACAGAGCCCCACGTGGGACTCAAACCCAGGAACCGTAAGATCATGACCTGAACCGAATTTGGACATGTAACTGTAACTGACTGAGCCATGCAGGCACCTCTCAGTGTGTAACCTCTTTCTTGCCCCTTAGTTGCATATTAGTGTTAGAGGCAGAGCAGAACAGTGCAGAGTTGATCTTTTATTAATGAATGTCTTCTCATTTGAAATGAGGTTTACTCTAAATCCTTTCTCTTATTAATGTCTGTTTCCCTACCCCCATCTCTTGCTGAAAAGTTCAAGACCATCTAACATGAGTCTGTTATAACCTCAGCATGCTACTGTTCCTATATGTCATTAAACCATCTTTCTTATGAGCTTGAAGGTGTGCCTTCGCTAAAGTTTACCTAGTGTTTTGTCCTTAGAACCCCACACTTGCCACCTCTCTCAGAATCTTTAAAAAAATTTTTTTAATGTTTATTCATTTTTGAGAGACAGAGACCGAATGCGAGTGGGGGAGGGGTGCGTGCGCGCACACACACACACACACACACACACACACGCACACACACAATGGAAGCAGGCTCCAGGTTCTGAGCTGTCAGCACAGAGCCCTATACAGGGCTCGAACTCACGAACCACAAGATTGTGACCTGAGCTGAAGTTGAACACTTAACTAACTGAGCCACCAAAGCACCCCTCTCTCAGAATCTTGCTCTCATAATTTTTTCCTTTCCTTTCTATCATCTTCCGTCTGTTTCTTTTCATGTATGTTTCCCTTAAACCGTAAGACTTATTACGCTTTTCTCATAAAACGAAGAAACATTGAATCTTCTGGCATTTCTAGCTGCCAACCAGTCATTCCTTTTTTCTGGTCACATTTCTCACATGTATGTGGTACAGTCACAGCCCCTTCCTGCTTGTTCTCATTGGCCCTTGGGCCATATTACTGTGCTTCCCCTGGTACTTTTACGTGTACTGGAATTAGAGAACGCTTGAGGATTAGGGGTCTTTGACTTTTTTCTTCATCACTGATTTCATGACCTCTTGTTTTTTGGGTTTGTCTTTGTAATTTTTCTGCCCCCCCCCCCCCCTTCAATTCACCACATTCCCCCTTTCCCCCTACTTTATACTGCTTTTCAGAGCTCTTTGATGGCTGGTCTGTGTCTTTTTATCTCTAGAGTTGAACACAGAATCTTGTGTAAACTGGACATGTAAGAAGTGTTTCAGTGAATGTCGCTCTGCCACCTTGGAGCATCTTTCATTACCTCACTTCCTGATGACTTCAGTGGGGCTAGAGCTGATCTAATCTCTTACCTCCTGTAATTCAAATGTGTTGCAAATGAAGTCTCCCTAAAATACAGCTTTTATCATGGCATTCTTTTGTTCAAGAATATAGAGTGGCTTGTTAAAGTGTTAAACCCAAACTCTTGCCTGCATTTTATCTTATTAAAAAATTTTTTTTAATGTTTATTTATTTTTGATAGAGAGACAGAGCGTGAACAGGGGAGGGGCAGAGAGAGAGGGAGACACAGAATCTGAAGCAGCCTCCAGGCTCAGAGCTGTCAGCACAGAGCCTGATGTGAGATTCAAACTCACACTCACGGACCGTGAGATCATTACCTGAGCTGAAGTCAGCCGCTTAACCGACTGAGCCACCCAGGTGCCCCTCTTGCCTGAATTTTAAAGTCATCTATAATCTGGTCCTTCTCTTGTTGACTTACTCTCTAGTTTACTTGTACCCCCCACAAATGCTCTGCTCAATCCCATCTCTGTAACTGTTCTGTTGTTTTTTCTTTCTGATATATCCTTTCTCTTCTCAGTCTTACACTTTCCTGCAGACCACTCCCATTCATTATCCTTACTTTTGGGATGACCATTTCCTCGCTTTTCTTTATTCTTTCCACCTGTGAATGCATTTCTTTCTTTCTTTCTTTCTTTCTTTCTTTCTTTCTTTCTTTCTTTCTTTCTTTCTTTCTTTCTTTCTAAGTTTATTTTTATTTATTTTGAGAGAGAGATAGAGAGCAAGCGGGGGGAAGGGCAGAGAGAAGGAGACAGAATCCTAAGCAGGCTCTGAGCTGTCACTGCAGAGCCCTATGTGGGGCTTTAACTCATGAACTGTGAGATCATATACTGAGCTGAAATCAAGAGTCGGATGCTTAACTGACTGAGCCACCCAGATGTCCCCTATAAATGCATTTCTAAACAATATATTTTTTTCTGTTTTTGAATACATTTGAATACAATCATATTGTATATTGTCTTTTTTTGTGATGCTTCTTTTGTTCAAATTCTATCTGTGAGATTAATTTATGTTATAGATAGTTGGAGTTCATTTTTATTGCTTTATATTATTTCATTGTATAGATATACCACAGTTTTTCATTCTACAGTAGATGGGCATTTGGATTGTTTCCTGTTTGTGGCTATTACAAACAATGTTCCGGGGGCTCCTGGGTAGCTCAGTCATTTGGGCTTCCGACTTGGGACCCAGGTCCTGATCTCGCAGTTCATGAGTTCGAGCCTGGCGTTAGGCTCTGTGCTGACAGCTCAGAGCCTTGAGCCTGCTTCGGATTCTGTGTTTCCCTCTCTCTCTGTCCCTCCCCGCTCACCCTCTGTCTCTCTCTCTCAGAAATAAATAAAACCTTTAAAAACAAACAATGTTCCTGTGAACATTCCTATACATGTATTTTGGTATGCATGTGCATGAGTTTCTCTAGGGTATATATTCAGGTATGGGATTGCTGGTCCTTAAGTATTTTTTATTGCTTGTCTTAGCAGTTTTATTCATCATTAAGTTTATCTGGTAATGCCAAACTGTTTTCAAAGATACCTGAAGAAATACACACTCCCACAACAGTGTTATTTTACATAGTTGCCATCACTTGGTCCTGCCAGCTTTCTCATTTTTACCAGTCTGGTGGATGCATGCATGATGCTGTCTTACTGTAAAAGTTTTAATTTGTATTTGCTTGATTACTAATGAGATTGAGCTCTGTTTTGTATGCGTATTGACTATTTGAATTTACTCTTTTGTAAATTGCCTATTTGAATTTTTTGCCATTCTCCCCCTTTGTTTTTTCCCTTTGTATTATTCTTTTTCTTATTGATTTGTGTGAGTACTTTGTACATATTCAATGTATTAACCCACTTATTGATTATATGTTTTGCAAATATCTTTTCCCACCCTGTGGTTTTTAAAAATTCTTTTTATGGAGGGGCATCTTGGTGACTCAGTGAGTTGAGCATTTGACTCTTGATTTTTGCTCTGGTCATGATCCCAGGGTCATGGGATTGAGCCCCACATTGGACTCCGGGTTGAATGTGGAACCTGCTTAAGAGTCTCTTTCTCTGGGCGCTTGGGTGGCTCAGTTGGTTGAGTGCCCAACTTTGGCTCGGGTAATATCTCTGGGTTCATGAGTTCAGGCCCTACATCGGGCTCACTGCTATTAGTGCAGAGCCTGCTTCAGAGCCTCTGTCCCCCTCTCTCTTTGCCCCATCCCCACTTGCACTCTCTCTCTCTCTCAAAAATAAATGAAAACATTAAAAAAAAAGTGTCTCTTTCTCTCTCTCCCTCTACCCTTCTCCCTTGCTCTGTCTCGTGCATGCTGTCTCTCTCAAGAAATTATTTTTATGGAGTCTTTTGAAAACTAAGTTCTCAGTTTTAATATAATTGATCAGTTTCTCTCTCTCTCTCTCTCTCTCTTTTCTAATGGTTAGTACTTTTGAGGTCTTCTTTAAGAAATATTTTATTACCTTGTGGGTGGCTCAGTCAGCTAAATGTCTGATTCTTGGTTGGTTTCCACTTAGGTCATCTTATAGTTGTGGGATCGAGCCTAGGGTAGGGCTCTGTGCTGACAACATGAAGCCTGCTTGGGATTCTCTCTCTCTCTCTCTCTCTCTCTTCTTCTCTCCTCCTCTGCTCGCTCACTCTCTCTCTCAAGATAAATAATAAACTTAAAAAAAAAAGAAATATTTTATAAACCTGTGGTCATTATGATATTCATGTATATTATCATAAACCTAGTTGGCTCCTTTATATTTAGGTTTATATTCCACCTGGACTTGATATGTGTATAAGAATTTTAATTTTTTTCCAAATAGATTATCCTTTCCCTATTGACCTGCCCTGCCACTTCTATAATAGATTGTGTCATTATTTGTGGGTCTTTGTCTGGGTTCTCTATTTTGTTTTTTTTGGGCTGGTTATACATATTTTCACCAATTATAAATACTCTTAATTACAATAAGGCTTAGAATTTGGTAGAATAACTCCCCCCACCATTTAAAAAAGTGTCTTGCTTTCCCCTAGTCTTTTGAATTGCCTTGTATATTTTAGAATCCACCAAAAAACAAACAAAAATCCCCAAGTCCTATTAGAATTTGATTGGGATTACATTGAATCTAAACATCAATTTGACAGAGAAATGATGTCCTTATAATACTGAGTTTCCAATCCCTGATTATGGTGTATCTCTTCATTTATTTAGGTCTTCCTTATATCATACAACAAAATTTTATAATTTTCTCTGTAAGGTTTTTGCATATCTTTTGTTAGATTTATTTCTAAGTATATAACCATTTTGTATCTAGCTACATACCTTGTTAAACTCATGTTAACTCTAAAAATGTATCTGTGACTTTTGTATTTTCTGTATAGACAGCCATATCATCTGGAAATTATGAATTTTTGTTTTTTCCTTTCCAAACCTTATAGCTGATTTGCTTTTTTGTCTTGCTCTATAGATGGTTATCTTTCATTACTATGTAGATTATTACCCTTTCTATTTAACATTGTATTCATACTGAGTGTCCTCATTTTGTTTATGATCTCAGAGGGAGGGGAGCTTTCTATGTTTCACTTAATAGTAAGCCTAATGGTTGCTGTAGGGTTTTTTGTAGATACTCTTAATCTGAGTTCCCTAGAAAACTGAGACCGATACAAGGATTAAGGTTGAGGGTTTATCTGGGAGGCATAATCCCAGGGATCCTGAGAAAAGGGAAGTGAGGCAGAGATGGGAAACAATGTAAGGTGATACCTTATCTCATTGGCCTCTGCTTCACAAAGGATTGGAGAGACATTGTTTGGCAGGTGTGCTTGCTTGGTCACACAGGGTATCTTTGGACAGAGGAACAGTTTCTCACATCAGTAGATGGGAGTCTAGAAGAAGAAATTTATCTCCCTGTTCTTCTCTTGCATCCTGTTTTCCGTTAGTCAATTCAATCTCCTCAGAGAGTGAACTCCCCTTCACTTCTGGGTTGCGTCATTTCGACCCCTTTGGCAACCAGTGTAGATGTGTCGCTAATTTTTCAGTGGCTTTTTACAGAGGAGACATTTTGGTTGCATTTGACAGAATCTCCAGTCAGATTAATTTGCATATAACTGAGTATGTCAGGTCCAGGGATACAGATGATATCAGCAGCCTCTCATCTTCGCATCTTTGATAGATTTTCCACTGAATGGTTACAATGATTGTTGACAGCCCTAGGCTCAAATCCTACCATTTAGTTTTGGCAGAAAACATTCAGGAACTCAATTATTGGTCTGGCTTGTATCACATGTCCTTCCTTGAACAAATTACTGTGTTTAGGGATATAGGGGTTGCTGGCCATTCCTGGTCACCTGTTCACCTCAGCTCGGAGGAGAGAGGTGATGGTGTCAGCCCCACCCAATCCTAAGTAAGGAGTTCCTTACCAAAAAGAAGGGGTTCCTAACCAAAAGAAGGAGGAGGGTTAGAGTGCTGGTCACACCAAAACAACTGATATTCCTTCAAATTGGTCATTGTAACTTGTTGAGATCACTAAAATTATCTAAACATATAGCAATATAGTCAATTGTGCTACCTGCTAAAATTTAAATGTAACTGGTAAATACAAAAATCTAAAGAAAAGCGTTGTAGCCTGATGCAGCTGTGGATCCCTGTTCCTTAAAACTTTAAGTTTAGCTCTGACTTTAATGCCAATCCCTAGCCCTCACAAGGAGGTCTGCTTCGATTTTGTGTTTTGGACTTCCCTTGCCTCTTTCTGCATCTGCACTCCTGCATCTCATTTGTCCTCTGACACCAAAAACTGCAATCATATCAGCCATTTAATGATTTTCATAAACTTTGCTGAAGATACAGGGATTGTGGGAAGGAGCTGAAGGGTGCAAGACTTTCTTAGAGACTCCACTCTTCCTCTTCTTTTTCCTCCCTTTATCATTGTTTCTCTGACTGGGAAGCAATTTCTTCCTCTTACCTTCACAGAGCAATTCCAGTCATTCCTAGGCTCTTTTTTTTTTTTTTTTAGTTTATTTATTTATTTTGAAAGAGAGAGAGAGACAGAGAGAGCCCAAGTGGGGAAGGGGCAGAGAGAGGGAGAGAGAATACCAGGCAGGCTCCTTACTGTCAGTGCAGAGCCTGATGTGGGTCTAGAACTCACAAACCATGAGATCATGACCTGAGCTGAAGTCGGCTGCTCAACTGACTGAGCCATCCAGGTACCCCGGCTCGCTCTTTCTCTCTCTCTCTTTCTTTCTTTCTTTCTTTCTTTCTTTCTTTCTTTCTTTCTTTCTCTCTCTCTCTCTCTCTCTCTCTCTCTCTTTCTCTTAATGTTTATTTATATTTAAGAGAGAGAGAGTGCAAGCAATGGTGGGGCAGAGAGAGAGGGAGACACAGAATCTGTGTGGTATACTTTACATACCATAAATTAATTCACTTTAAGTGTACCATTCAGTGATTTTTAGTAAATTGATAGAGTTATGAGAAACCATCACCCACAATCTACTTTCAGAGCATTTCCATCACCCCCTAAAACCCCTTGTGCCCATTTACTTCCTATTTCCATTCCAAGTCCCAGGCAACCACTAACCCATTTTCTGCCTGCCTCTCTCTCTAGATTTGCTTTTCCTCTACATATGTAGCTCTTTGTGCCTGGTTTCCTTCACTTAGCATAATATTTTCATGATTCAGCATGTATGAGTACTTCATTCCCTTTTATAGTTGAATAATCCATTATATGTCTGTCATACATTTTGTTTACCTTTTCATCAGTTGATGGACGTTTAGCTTGTTTCTACCTTTTGGCGATGGTGAATAGTGCTTGTGCAAACATTCATGTACGAGCTTCTTTTGAACACCTATTGTCCATTCTTGTGAGTATGTTCCTAGGAATGGAATTTCTGGGTCATCTGGTATTTTATGTTTAATTTTTAAGGACTGCCAAACTCTCCCATAGCAACTGCACCATTTTACATTTTCGTTAGCAATATGTGAGGGTTCAGATTTTTCCACATCCTGGCTAACACTGGTGTTTTCTTTTTGATTGTAGGCATTCTAATGAGTGTGAAGTGGCGTTTCATTGTGGTTTTGATTTGCATTTCCCTAATGATTTTGTGATGTTTTCTTGTGCTTATTGGCCATTCACATATCTTCTTTGGTGAAATATCTATTCCTGTCTTTTTCTCATTTTTAATTTGGTTATTTAATCTTGTTTTTGAATTGTAGGAGTTTTTTTATATGTTCAGAATACAAGTCTTTTATTAGGTACATGATTTACAAATATTTTCTCCCTGTCTGCTTAGTTTCTTATTTTCTAAATGGTGAATTTTGAAGCAGAGATATTAAATTTTGATGAAGTCCAATGCGTCAAATTTTTTTTTTCTTATTATAGACCATGATTTTGGTGTCATTCTCTAAGACTCTCCTTAATTCATGGTCAAGATTTCCTTCTCTCTTCTGCAAGTTTTTATAGTTTCAGCTCTTACTTTAGGTTTATGATCCATTTGCATTAATTTTTGTGCATGGTGTGAGATAAGGGTCTAAATTCATCTTTTGTGTGTGAATGTTCTTTTGCAACACTGTTTGTTGCAAAGACTATTTTTTGTCTCATTGAATTGCCTTGGTACCTTTTTCAAAAATCAGTTGACCGTAAATGTGGTTATTTCTTGACATTCAGTTCTGTTTCATTGATCTGTATGTCTATTCTTAGACTAGTACCAGTGTTCTGAATAGTATTACTTTATAGTAAATTTTGAAATCCAGAAGTGTGAGTCCTCCAACTTTTTACTTCTTTTTCAAAATTGTATTACTCATTCTGGACTTTTTGCATTTCCATAAACATTTCAGGATCAACATCAGTATAAAGTTTGCCAATTTCTGCAAAAATCCTTTTGGGATTTTGATAGGGATTATGCTGAATCTGTAAATTAGTTTGGGGAGAATTTCCATTTGAACCATATTGAGTCTTCAGATTCACAAACAGACTGTGTCTTCATTTATTGAGGTATTATTTGATTTCTCTCAGCAAAGTTTTAAAGTTTTCAGTATGTAATTCTTGTCCTTCTTTTGCTAAATCTGTTTCTAAGTATTGCTTCTGATGTTACCATGATGGAATTAAAAACTTGTTTTTGGTGTGTTCATTGTAGTATATCGGGATACAATTGATTTTTGAATATTGAACTTGTATCCTCTGACTTTGCTGAACTCGTTAGTTCTAGTAGTGTTTTTTTGTTTTTTTTTGTGGGTTTTTTTTTGTTGTTGTTGTTTAATTTTGGGAGAGAGATATAGCATGAGTGGAGAACGGGCAGAGAGAGAGAGGGAGAGAGAATTCCAAGCAGACTCCTCCCTGTCAGCTCAGAGCCCAGTGTGGGGCTCGAACTCACAAACTGTGAGATCATGACCTGAGCCAAGATTAAGAATCCAATGCCCAACTGACTGAACCACCCAGGCGCCCCATTTCTAGTAGTTTTTTTGCGAGTTCCTTAGATTTTCTGCATATAGGATTATGTTGGCTGTGAGTAAAGAGTTTTATTTCTTCCTTTTCAATATGAACACCCTTGATTTGTTTCCGTTTCTTTCTTTCCTTCCCCTGCTACACTGGCTAGAACCTCTAGTACAATGTTGAATAGTGAGAGCAGATACCCTTGCTTTCTCCCCAGTCTAAGGAGGAAAGCATTCAGACTTTCACCATTAAGTATGATACTATTTGTAGGCAGATGCTGTAGAAAAGGGAAGGAGAAGAAAAGATTTGAGAAGTATTTAAGAGCATGAATAGGTCTTAGCAACTAATTGTATACAGGATATAGTTTATATGTTTGTGGGAGATTCTGGCTTTATTTTTATGAAGTAGGGTGGAATTGAAGATACATTTATCTCCTTTTGGGAAGATTGACTTTTTACAGTAGAGGTTATCTCCCCCCCACCTCAGTTTTTTTTTAGTTGCCAATTTCAGATCAGTGTTAATTTTTTCAAATGGTAAATTTTGAAATTCTTTTTGTGTGTAGTTATAAGCTGGTATGTTCTATGAGGTAGGCAACAATGTTATCACCATGTTTTTAGTTGAGGAAATTGAGTTATGGTGGAATATTCTAGATCAGAATGATGGAGACATCCACGTCCCTTTCAAACAGTGCTTTCTAAATCTTTGACTTATATGCTATTCCAAAATTGTGTCAGATGGGATACATGAGTCATAGACATCTTTTTTTCCTTATCCTCCCCCCAAAAGGAACTATGTCTTAAATGTTAAGTGTATTATATAGAAGGATTTCTGTTCTTTGGTTTTAACAAATCAATCTCTATCTGTTTTTGTTTTCTTAGACCTTTAGTGGTTACTGGTCCACTGTGAACCTAAATTCCCGAAGAGTTCAACACAGGCTAACTGATAAGTGACAGGGCCTCAGACAGGAGTTTTATTTGGCCAGCCATGAAAGATAGGAAGCAGATCATAACAGTGGTGGTGGTTGTAATTACAGTGCTCCTATTAATATGTTAGTGTATACACTAGACATTTTCACTGAGTATCTTTAGCTGACCTCATAGGCTAGGTTTTTGAGACTAGAGAACTCATTAATATGAACTGCAGCTAGAATCATCGACTTTTGGAAACTTACTTTCAAGGAAATAGGCCTTAGGAGCTTTGTGGATCTGAATACAAACCCTGCCTCTCTACTTTTATTAAGCTTGGGAAGTTCCTTTATTTTTGACATTTATCTAAAAATATCTTTTTTTCTGACTATAAAATAATATATGGTGCTGCAGAAAATTTGGAAATACAAAAGGCCCAAAAGAGAAAATAAGGATCATTCATAATTTTAGATTTAGACAAAAATCTCTAATGGAGCTTGGATTCCAGTGATAATCTTTGCAAAAACTAGAAATAGCCTAAATGTTTACCAATAGAGACTGCTGGCTAAATATGTTCTGGTTTACCCATATCTTGACCTCTGTAGCAGATAAAAATTAGGAAAGCAGTGTTTAAGAGTGGGGCTCCATGTTCAGATCTTGGTTTTATTCCTTATTAGTTATGTGACCTTAACGTCTTGATGCTTAAGTATCCTGATATAATGCCTACTTCATAGAGTTTTTCTGAGGATTAAATGAGGTATAACAAATCTAACCCTTTACACAGTATCTGGCACACAAGTTGTACATGCTTGATAACTAGTGTTAGACCATTACTAATTTTATGTGCTGATATGGAAAGATTCCCAAGATATATTAAGTGTATAATATAAGGTATCAAAAAAGGTTTTTTATTGTACGATGTCATATGTGGACATTAAAAAGTAGATGCATCTTTTTTTTTTTTCTTGTAAAGTTTATGTATTTATTTGAGAGAGAGAGAGAAAGAGAGCGTGCAGGGGAGGGGCAGAGACAGAATCTCAAGCAAGTTCTGCGCTATCAGCAGGGAGCCCAGTGTGGTACTCAAACTCATGCACCTTGAGATCATGACCTGAGCTGATAGCAAGAGTCAGACAATTAACTGACTGAGCCACCCAGGCGCCCCGTCACATCTTTTTCTTGAAGGATACCTGATACAATATTAAGTGGTTACATTTGGGGAATAGAACTGGGGATTGGAGATGGTAGAGAGATGTACCTTTTGTTTTTATCTCTTTGTGAAATTTGAATTTTTTAATGCCAGGTACATACTCCTTTTGTTTACTGTCTTTTTTTTTTTTTTTTTTTTTTGTCTTTAGTTAGAGATAGTATTTTTTTTAACGTTTATTTATTTTTTTGAGACAGAGAGAGACAGAGCATGAACAGGGGAGGGTCAGAGAGAGAGGGAGACACAGAATCCGAAACAGGCTCCAGGCTCTGAGCTGTCAGCACAGAGCCTGACACGGGGCTCTAATCCACGGACCGTGAGATCATGACCTGAGCCGAAGTCGGCCGCTTAACCGACTGAGCCACCCAGGCGCCCCTGTTTTCTGTCTTAAAAGATGTCTTTCTGGGCTGCCTGGCTGGCTCAGTCAGTAGAGTATGTGACTCTTCATCTCAGGGTCATGAGTTCAAGACCCACTTTGGGTGGGTGTGGAACCTACTTCAAAAGATGCCTTCTTTTATAGAGTTGTTTCTTTTTTTTTTTCTCCAGGTTGGAAAATCGTATTTCCTCTGCTTCTCATAGTAACTTTATTTACATAATTGTAGGGTTTGAACATAGTTCTGGAACCAGACCTTTGCAGATATGCTAAAGACATATTAGAGACTGTTTTGAGATAAGTGAAAATATCATATATCTTGTTTAAAAAGAAGAGTTTCACATGGAATAGAACATTGTGTTTCCGTGTTTCGCTTAGCAAATGGGACAATAATGATGTCAGCGAGGTTCTTAAAGAAAAGGTTATATATTTAGAATTCTTCTGTGGATTCAGATTTCACCCCCCTGTCCCCCAGCAAATATTTACCTGTTTGGCAGTAATAGATAAAAAGTCATAATTCCTTGTCCTTTCCCAATCAATTAAAAACCAACCATACTTCCAAATTAGTCTTCTCTAAAAGGTATTTGGAAGTTTCATAAACTGAGTAGTCTCAAAATTCATTCTTACTCCCTATCTCCTTTTCTCTGTTTGTACTCTTATACCCATGTCTCCATTTCTCTCTTTCTCTCTCCATTGTCTCAAATATGGGGTTGTAAAGATTAATAGGATATAGTCCCTATCTTCAAGAAGCTCACATCTGTTGTTCCATTCTAGCATTCTTACCTAACTACTTTCCTGTGGGGAAAGAACTATGAAAATTTCTCTCTATTCCCATTTTTTCACTTCAGCTTAAACATTTATTAAGTACTCAGGATATGCCAGGCACTCTGCTAGAGGGTGCAAAGGTAAATGAAGTCCCACCTTTTACTGCTTGGTTTCTTGCAAGGAGATTGGTAAATAGGTTTCAAAACAATTTGATAGATGCTATGTCTGCGATATTGTTTGGTTATCACAAGGAGATAGTTTTTGATAGAAAAGTGCCACCAGACAGAATTAAAGAATATACATTTTCTTTAATGGCAGAAATTAACATGCTTTGAGACATTTGTACAAAATAAGAGCCAGAATAGCATACTCCAATCAGAAGTAAAGTTTCCTTGTCCTCCCTAATTCCTCAAGAAATTGCAAAGGTGCCTCTGAAGAGTGAGAATGTGCCAAGCCTGAGAAGCCAAGTTCTCAAATCCTTCACTGTACCTTTTTTTCTTCAACCATACTTTTATATTGGAGGGTTGCATTAGTATTCCAG
Source organism: Acinonyx jubatus (assembly GCF_027475565.1). Lineage (NCBI taxonomy): Eukaryota > Metazoa > Chordata > Mammalia > Carnivora > Felidae > Acinonyx > Acinonyx jubatus. Next base: position 50,749,137 of record NC_069381.1, on the reverse strand, counting down.
AAGAACCTGCCTTGCAATTTATGTGCTTCTATCAAAGAGAATGTTTACAAACTTTTGGGCTTTCCTACTCTTGAACTCAAACGTTATCAGCAAGGCCAGGTTCTTAGTCCATGGTGAAAAGCAGTGTGGCTGGTCTGCTGCCTGTCTGAATTAGCCTCCTGGAAACTGTTTCCTTGAATGTATATGGATGAACACAGAGTACTTGGAAAGGACAGAGGAGGAGTATCTAATCTGAGTGGAACAGAACAGAAATAATCAGGCAGGGCTTTATAGAGAACATGATATGCTTCTTGAAGGGTATTTGCCTCATCTGTACTCCATAGTTAGTTAGTTTTGTCCATTAGGGTAGATTGATAATAACTGAAGAGTTTAAAGCTAAATTGCTGACATCATTTGTATCTTTGAAATATAGGGACATTTCTTGGATTACTATAATAATACTGTTACACACATTAAAAAAAATAATTCTTCATTGTGTTATACCTTGTCCATATTCACATTTCTCATTATCCCCAACAATGTGTTTTGTAGCTAGTTTGTTCAAATCAGGATCCAGTTAGGAACCATTCATTACATTTAGTTTTATCTCTCAGTCTTTTTTTCTTCTTTTAAGTAGACTTTACTTTTTTCATATGATGTCTTTTTTATGCTAAACGTTACTCTGTCTTTAGATACTCATCATGCTAATTTGTTGAAGAGACTTGTGGTACAGAATGACCTGCCTTCTGGTTTTTGTCTGATTGCTTCCTTTGGCACTATTTTGTTTTAGTGTTCTCTGTATTTCCTGTAAACTGGGTGTTAGATGTATAGGTTTGATTTAATTCAGGTTAAACATTTTTTTGGCACAGATACTTAGGAGGTAACACAATGTTGCATTTCTTTAATCTATTGTTTTCTTTTTTTTTCTAGTAAATTTTGATTTATCCAATGTGACTGCTACTCCTAAAAAAGCCTTTATTTGCAGGAGGTAGGCAGTGGCATTGGATGGTAACGAATATTAAAAAAAATTACAAGTAGAAAAATATCACCGTGCATTATATCTAAGGTAAATGCTTTGTGTTACTTGATATGTGTGTATATATACACACACATCATACACGTTTGTATTTGTATGTACAGAGACACATATATACACAAACACATCGACACATACAGACATGATAGATTGCATATATACTGGATTGTGATGTAAGCCTTATTTTGTACTCTGGGTCCCATTCAGAAAAGTTTGACAATCATTAGAGGAACTGACTCATTGTGAGCTATGCTGTATCTCTGCACCCCTTGGAGTGAGAACAGCTTATCAAGGTAAATTCCTATACCAAAGGTATAGACCACTATTTACTGTTCCACATATTGGGGAAACCATGTGTGATAATACAAATGAACCAACGGCTGTCATCAACCAAACTACATATTATGTATTGTTAAAAGTTCTTAAACATACTCCTTTGAGTTTCCTAATTCATTTCAGGAAGGATTTAGTCCACTCCATCTTTATGTTGCTACTTGCAAACACTTTTGCTTTGCTAGTTCTTATAGTAGATCTTCATACATTTGTGGAAAGAAGTCCTCTTCAGATTTTGTTCTGCCTAGGTAAACCATTTCCCACCTGATGTCTCCATTTCTTGTCTGTGCTTTAGATAGATGGGCCACACGTGGCCATCCAAGTACCCTGGAAGGGTTTGGAGGCTCGTAGACCTTTGTACTCTTCCTCCCCTTAACGTTCTTCATATGGAGTGGTCAGAAAGTAGCTCCTATGTTCCATAGAGTGTCAGGGGCTTATAATTAAAGAGAAGGAAGCCTTCAGTGATTAATATGGGAAATCCCTTAGCATTTCCACAGTCTGTTGATACCAATGAGTGTCTTGGGCTTTTCATCCAGCAGGAAATGGTGGACATCATTTTTTCCATATTAAGTGCTTCAAGCATGTCATACTGCAGAAATCCATTTGTATTTGTCTCTATCTCAGACTGTGGCTTAAAGAAATCATCCTGAGATATGATCCTGCAGTTTGGGAGATGTTTCTTAGGCAGTGTTATCTTCCTGCCATTTGTCATACCACTAATTCCAATGACAAATGTTTTCATAATTACTTTTGAAAATCACGTCTTCCTAAAGTTTCCAGGTGCCAGTTTGAGTCCTCCCAGGCAAAGCGGCAGAAATGCTGGCCAGGTGCATACCTGTCACTGACCCACCGCAACCCCCAAAGATTGCTAACTGTGAGGCTCACGGCCCCTCTTTCCACATCCTTACCAGGTCAGAGGTGGCCTAGATCTAATCGATTGTTTTTTTTTATTTTGCTCTTCATTGTCTTTAATGCCAACTATACACAGTGGTACAACTATGATTCAACCCGTCAGTCACCAATCTTGGGTTTGGATAGTCATAACACTGGAGTATCTATCAGCTGCTCTTTTCCATTTTCTTTTGGGGATTTTTAGCTAGTCCTTTTTTGCCTTGTCTCTGATGTATTCTCTTACCTGATATATTGCCTGGTGTATCCTTCTACCCTTCCCTTCTTCTCTGACTTTTATGTTATGTATAAACAGTGCCAGTTCCAAGAGATCTTATTTTCTTCTTTGGCATAGAACATTGTGGCTCTTTTTTGTGACATTATAGGAAAAGCTCAACTAAACTCTTTTTTATTTTTGTCTAAACTCTCCTTACTCCTCTTTTTTGTTAAATTGTATTTATTTGTTTTTAGATTTATTTTATTTTTTAAGTAAACTCTACGTGGGACTTGAACTTAGAACCCTGAGATCAAGAGAGGTTAAGGTCTACCAGACTCCCCTCTCCTTACTCATCTTTACTAAGGTTTTACTTCTGATCCCATGAAGAATGACTAGAGATGAGAGAGGCCCAGATTGGTCATTCTGGAAATCATAGTCAGATGGGGCATCTGAAAGTGGGAGGAGATTAGAAGAAAGATTAAATGCAACATAATTTCCTTCAGGATGTGAGTCCTTGTTGGTTATTTCCAATATCCTATGGTGAATGACTTTAGTGAGTGCTTTCTCTTGTGAAAATTATAATGCCTGTTGACATAATGAGGGAGCTTGTGGAAATGGAGAGAATTGATAAGAAGGCAAATAGGTCAAGTATTCCATCATGTTCTTTTGGGTGGGGAAGACGGTATTCTCTCATAATTTAGGAGCATGAGTACCTATGGAATTTTTGATTTATTCTTTCCACTTTGCAGTTAATATTAATAGCTTATTAGAAGTAAAAAAGGCTTCCCTGTATTTCCCTGCTATAGAGCTATCACTAGGAGTAGGAAAAATAATTATTGGAAAAAGCAATCTACAGTAGTCTCCCATTATCCACAGTTTTACTTTCCGTTGTCAACCTCAGAGAGCAGATGATTCTCCTTCTGACCATCCAGCATGTCTCATTTTAGTAGTAGCCTAATGTCACGTTGTAGTGCCTACAGCATTCACCTCACTTCGTCTCATTATGTAGGCATTTATCATTTCACATCACAAGAAAAAAGAATACAGTACAATATGATATTTTGAGAGAACACATTTATATAACTTTTATTACAGTATATTGTTTAATTGCTCTATTTTATTAGTTATTGTTAATCTCTTTGCCTCACTTCTAAAAAAATTATTTAAATTCAAGTTAGTTAACATACAGTGTAGTACTTACATATAACACCCATTGCTCATCCCAACAAGTGCCCTCCTTAATACTCATCATTTGTAAATTAAACTTTTTCATAGGTAAGTATGTATAGGAAAAAACATATAGATAGGGTTCAGTATAATCCAGAGTTTAAGGCATCCACTGGGGGGTCTCAGAACTATTCCCTATGGGTAAGTAAGGACTCTTTTATGATAAAGGACTTTAACTGATATAGGAACTATATTTATTCAGCATTTTTTTTGTCTTGAATACTTCGGGCCATAGTGTGGTTAAGAGATTTTATTTCTTGGGAAAATTTTCTCAGTACCATTCCATGAAATCTTTTCATGCAGAGGGTCTCAGTATGAATACATCCCTTGTTTGGGCAATATTTTTATTGCTATCATAGCCCATATGGAAATGGTTTTTATTTTCAAGTTACTACTAATTTTGTTTTTGGGGGAAATTTTGTCATATAGAAATAAGACAAATATTTGTAGCATGGAGATTATCTTTTGTTGTATGTCTCTTTTAATAAAGAAAAGATCATCTCTTTTTGAGGAAACCATATTTCACTTAAGTTTCACTGCTTAACATCTTCTGAAAACAGGATATGTCTTCCACTTAATTGATGGTATGGTGGTTAATTGGCAATTTTTTTTTCTTAGCTGTACATGAAGTAGTAGCAGGTCTTAACAACTAATGACATCCTGTGTTTGATAAAATTCAGATTACTCATGGTTTAGCCCCAGAAACAGTGAGGTAGTGCTGAGATTGGTAGACCGAGTTGAACAGCTCTGAGGAAGGGAGACACAGAATATTTGTTCTATGTTGCCCTATGAAAAACTTTTTCATATTCTCATCTAAGTCTTAAAAGAATCAGGAGATTTTAAGGCCTTTAAACTAAACACAATAGTGAGCACCCATAATATAGGCTTCATTAAGAGGACTAAGGGAAATTCTAAACTGAAGTGAACTTTCTTGTCTTCTCACATCTGGTGGAAAGTACAGAGAATTCCCTTCTATATTTCCCCAGCAAGTTTCCCTTGTTATTAACATCCTGAGTTAGTGTGGTACATTTGTTTTAATTGATGAGCCAATATGGATACATTATTATTAACTACAGTCCTTAGATTACATTGGGTTTACTCTTTGTGTTGTACATTCTGCAGGTTTTAACAGATGTATAAGGAATGTATCTACCATTGTAGAATCATACAGAATAGTTTTGCTGCCCTAAAAATTCCCTATGCACTATTTATTTGTCTCTTCCTTTTCCTCCCCATTCCAACCTGGGCAACCCCTATGTTTTTTAATGTCTCCATAGTTTTGCCTTCTCCAGAATGTCACATAGTTGAAGTCCTACAGTAAGTAGACTTTTCAGACTGGATTGTTTCACTTGCAGTATTCTTTTAAGGTTCTTCCATGTCTTTTGTCACTTGATATCCTATTTCTTCTTGTTGTTGAATAATATTGCATTGTATGGATGTACCACACTTTGTATATCCATTTACCTACTGAAGGATAAACTTCTAGGTTCCAGCAGTTATGAATAACGAATTAGTTTTTTATAACACACAAAAATGTTCTAAAGTACCTCAGATCTCTGAGGTAATTCAGTATCTTGAGATTGAAAGAAAAACTTTTTCACCTTTGTATGAAAAGTTTCTAATTGAGTAGTAGGCTCAAAACAGTGCTTGACAAATGTGTGGAATGATTGAATATGAAAAAAGGAAAGGGGTATGGAAGAGAAGAAAGAGGGGAAAGATTGTATCATAAATTTGGATAATTTTTGGAAAATGAGATTTTGTAGAAATTCAGCTGGAAATTTGAACGGGGACCAAGATGCAAAGGGCTCTGAATTCAGAGCATGAGAACACTGCAGGACGCAAGTATCATCAAGCTGGCCCAGAAACCAGGTCATTAGACCTGTTTCAGCTGATTTGCAGTAAAATGGTAGGAGAAAGTAGGGTTTAGATTTTGGAAAAGAGTAAAAAAAAAAAAAAGCAAAACTCAGAAGGCTAGTTTTGTAAAATAAGGAAGTGGCCAGTTGGTGATCGTAGTGTAGAAGTTAGATAGTGACTACAGAAAGTTAACTGCACAAAATCTATGCATAGTGGTGTTTATTTTATGTTGTGTTATAATTTCTTTTTTGGGGGTTATAATTTCTATTTAATAAAAATGTTACTAATGCGGGGAATGTTATTTATTGGATTTGGGACTCACTGAATATTTTGCTTTATAGTTTTGGAAAATGTAAGGAAAATGGGAGACTAATGAGGTATAAAGTCATTTGAATTTCTTTTTTCTTTTTTTAATATTTATTTATTTATGAGAGAGAGAGAGAGAGAGAGAGAGAGAGAATGAGCAGGGGAGGAGCAGAGAGAAAGGGAGACACAGAATCCGAAGCAGGCTCCAGGCTCTGAGGTGTCAGCACAGAGCCCGACCTGGAGCTTGAACCCACGGAATGTGAGATCATGACCTGAGCTGAAGTTGGATGCTTAACTAACTGAGCCACCCAGGTGCCCCAAAAGTCATTTGAATTTCTAAAATATTTCTGTTTCAGAAATGCTATTTCAGTAAATTTGAAATACTAGTATGCCCCCAAGGGTCACTAACCAGCTTGAAATTGTGGAACTTTTAAACTCTAATCCTAATTCAAATAAAGATTTATCTGTTGTATTATGGTAATTCTTTTGTGATTTACTTCATTTGTCAAAAAGTTCAGTAATATTGTATATTTCATAGGGCTAACCAGTCACCTGTTTTGAGTGCCACATGCTAAATATTTTAGGGAAAACAATGGTGAATTAAACACTGCCTCTTTTTATATAGAGTGTATATAAAATGTGGAAAAAATAACTAGGAAGGAGGAAAATGCATTAGATTATAAATGAAAGTCTTAATGAAAGGTGGAATTATTTTTGTTTGGGGTGAGCTATCATAAGTTTGTATACAGTTCCTGTCATTTAGGTTTTACCCTTAAAACTAGTTAAGAATTGAATTTGTGGATACAGGACAGAAACAACATTGTGGAAAACAGTTTATGTTCACTGACAAGAATTTGGGAAAGGACATGCAAGGCTGGAACCAGGTGTTTAGGGTCAGATCGTGGAAAGCCATTAATGCCATAGTATTAAGGTGATTTTCTCTTACTTAAGTAAAAATAGGGAATAGTTTTCTGGGGCATGAATGAAGAGCTAACAATATTAGATAGGAAGGAAGAGTTTTTTTCTTCCTAATTCTTTGTTTATAAAATATTTTAGAATTTTATATCTTTAAGATATGCACATTTTAATATATATATCTTATTATAGCTTCTTGCTCTGTCGTAAGCCAAAATATGTTCCCTGAAATGCCATGTACAAAAAAAACCTTCTGTAAGTTGGCTTTCACTTTTGTGTCCTACATCAGCATAAAGATGTTGTACTGTAATTATAGGCAGTATTTACTGAAATATCTTACAAATTTATGACCCTATTGATACTCTGAGATTTTGTTGGTTTTAAATGGATATTTAATATACTTAGTTTCTTACCATTTTAAACTAAGTTGTTTTCTTTTTAATTTTTTTATATGTTTATTTCTTTTTGAGGGAGAGAGAGACAGACAGTCGGAATGCAAGCAGCCAAGGGGCAGAGAGAGAGGGAGACACAAAATCTGAAGCAGACTCCAGGCTCTGAGCTGTCAGCACAGAGCCCTATGCGGGACTCGAACTCTTGAACCACAAGATTATGACCTGAACTGAAGTTGGACGCTTAACCGACTGAGCCACCCAGGCTACCCGGTTGTTTCTTTTTAAAATAATATATTTGCTTTCTTTGTTGTAGAACTGTGGCTGCTGAAGTCAGGAAGCAGATCTCTGGACAATACAGTGGTTCTCCCCAACTGCTCAAAAACCTCAACATTGTTGGTAATATATCCCATCATACCACAGTAAGTAGCATATTTAAAATATGGGATGTTACTGGTGTGTTACTGACAAGGCCATGACAAAATAGTGGAAAGACAAGACCAATGGATTTTGGGTTCCATCAGTAGTCTCATAAACTTACTTGTTGCTACCCCTGTCTTGCCTGAAATTTGAGTTGGAGAATAATGTTAGGAGGTGTGATACAGGTGTTGATTTCTGAGTCAACTTTGAAACTTTACATTCAGGATTTATCAACTCTGGAACTTTATAGGTAAGACTTCCCAGATCCAAGGTGATTCATTACAGGAACCTTTAGGAATCTGTTCTAGAAATAGTTACTGAAGGCAGCATTAGATAAATATGTGGATTTGTAGTATTGTATGTCCCCTTTAATAGAAGGGAATATATAATTATTGAATCATTGCCTTAACCAGGTGCTATGTCAAAGACATAAACATGTTTTTTTCTTTTTTTAAAGTTTTATTTATTTATTTTGAAGGTGAAAGGGGGAGAGGGGCAGGGAGAGAGGGAGAAAGAGAATCCCAAGCAGTCTCTATGCTGTCAGTATAGAACCTGATGGCCTCCATCTCACAAACTGAGATCATGACCTGAGCCAGAATCAATAGTTGGATGCTTAACCCACTGAGCCACCCAGGTGGCCCTAAACGTGGGTTTTCTTATTAAGGAAACTGGCATGAGGATAATCAATTTTGATAAAAAATGGATACTTATTAGAGTAAGAATATAAATTAAAACTATGCCTCTATTTGTCAAAAATTTAAAAAGTAGTTAAGAGTGACTTTTGGGGGCACCTGGGTGGCTCAGTCGGTTGAGCGTCTGACTTCGGCTCAGGTCATGACCTCGCAGTTCGCGAGTTTGAGCCCCGCATCGGGCTCTGTGCTGACAGCTCAGAGCCTGGAGCCTGCTTTGGATTCTGTGTCTCCCTCTCTTTCTGCCCCTCTCCCGCTCATGCTCTGTCTCTCTCTCTCTTTCTCTCTCTCTTTCTCTGTCAAAAATAAATAAACATCAAAAAAAATTTTGGGGGTGCCTGAGTGGCTCAGTCGGTTAAGCGTCGGACTTCAGCTCAGGTCGTGATCTCACAGTCTGTGAGTTTGAGGCCCACATAAGGCTCTGTGCTGACAGCTCAGAGCCTGGAGCCTGTTTCAGATTCTGTGTCTCTCTCTCTGCCCTTCCCCTGCTCATGCTCTGTCTCTCTCTGTCTCAAAAATAAATAAAAACATTAAAAAAAAAAAAAGTGACTTTGGTGGAATTATGTATTTACACTTATTTTTTTAAAGTTTATTTATTTTTGGAAGAGAGTGCGTGCATGCGTGTTCAAGCAGGGCAGGGGCAGAGAGAGAGAGGGAGACAGGATCCAAAGCACGCTCTGCGCTGACAGCAGAGCCCTATGCGGGACTGGAACTCAAAACCGTGAGATCATGACCTGACCTGACCTGACCTGAAGGCAGAGCCTTAACCGACTGAGCCACCCAGGCGCCCTATTAACACTTCATTTAGGTACTAAACGGTACCAATTATTGAAAAAAGATGGTATGACAGAATATAACAGTTTGATTGCCTTGTAATGACATGTTTATAATGTTTGTGTTTTTAAAAGTTTTAAAGACGAAATTTAATAACAGTTACATGCTGATTGGAGAAACTTTAGAATATATGGATTTCTGGGTGATTTCAATGTACATGGAGGTGATTCTTTTAATACCCTCTCAGAATCTTGAACTCCTTTTCTGTACTGATAACCTATGTCTCGTATCATACCTCAGCTACTCACTTCCATAGTCATACCTTAGATTTGGTCATTATAAATAATTTTAACCCCTTTGTCATCTCAGTTTTATGCTTCTTACTCTCTGGCTACTACGTCTTATCTTTCTTGCTCTCTTGGTTTGGTATCCTGACTCCCAGCTGTCTTTCACCCCCACCAGAATCTAGAATCCATGATTCTACTAACTTTTTCCTGCCCCTCACCTTTCAGTGTTTTCTTTTCTTTCCTTACCAAACTTAAATTATTTGTTGATCGTCATAATTACTCTCTTGCATATACATACCCTTGGGTTCCTTAACTTCTCATGTCATCAGCACACCCAGAAGTGCTTTTCAAATCCAGCTCTCTGCTTGTTTCATACCTGCACTTAGCTGAGTGTGGCTCGAGAAAACACAATCCCATTGACTGGTCTCAGTTTATGACCACTCACTTACATTGGCTTTAACGTTTCCAGGCAAATAGTATATTTTCCTAGTCCATTCATTCTCCTACTGTTTTAGTTGACTTATTCCATGCCCCTAATTGCTGATTCCCATTTTCACTCCTAGGATGACTTGGCTTCATATTGCACTTGTGAAAATCGAAACAGTCAGAAAAGAACTTCCACATACTCCTACCAGCATTTGTGTTCACCGATTGTCATCTGTACCCATGTAGTCTACCTGTTTACTTGTTACTCTAGATGAACCACTAGTGAACAAGTGGAGGGATTAGTTAATCCCTACTTCTCTGTTATTCAAATATAGTACTTTAAGAATTCTCTCTTCTCTTTTATCACCTTTGCTCTTTATTTTCCTGATCATTCCCATCAGTATACAAACATACTATTATTTCTCCCGTGAAAAAAAATCCTGCTTTTTTGCCCTACATTTCTACCTGTCCCCAGCCTCCAGTATATCTTTGCTCTTCTTTGCAACACAGTTCCTTCAAAGGGTTGTCAGAGCTTGATGACTGCAATTTTTCTCCTTGCATTCTCACTGGTAAAGTACTTTTTTAAACTATGAGAATCTTTAAACATACACAGAAATAGGCTAGTGTAGACATTGTTATTTTCTTACTTAACCACAATGCTGTTATCACACTTAACAAAATTAACAGTAATTCCTTGGTATCATCTTATATACAGTACATGCTAGATTTCTTTGATTATCTCGTAAATATCTTCATAGTTGGTTTATTCAAATGGAGATCCAAATAAAATTTATAGATGGGATTTAGTCTTAGATCACTTGTGTTAAAACCAAACCAAAAACAAACAAAGCATTTCTCCCTCCCCCAACTACTACTACTACTACTTCTTCTCCTTCTCCTTTTCCTCCTCCTCCTCCTCCTCCTCCTCCTCCTCCTCCTCCTCCTCCTTCTTCTTCTTCTTCTTTTTCTTCTCCTTCTTCTTCTTCTTCTTCTTCTTCTTCTTCTTCTTCTTCTTCTTCAACTTTTTAATTTTTATTTATTTATTTTTTTGAGAGCGAGAAAGAGAGAGAGCAAAATGGGGAGGGTCAGAGAGAGAGGTAGAGAGAAATCCCAAGCAGGCTCTGGAGTGTCAGTGTAGAGCCTTTTGTGGGACTCGAACTCATGAACTGTGAGATGTTGACCTCAGCCAAAACCAAGAGTCAGATCCTTAACTGACTGAGACACTCAGGCGCCCCTGCCTCCCCCAGCTTCTAACTTTGTTTGATTTTATGCCATTGACTTGTTGAGAAAATCAAATTAGTTGTCTTATAGAATTGCCTGCCTTTTGGATTTTATGTTTGCTTTTTTGTAGACTTGTTTCTGTATCATTTCCTGTAACTGATTAGATTCTGGTTCAACCTTTTTGAAATTTCTTCCCTTATAGACTTGTTCTTCTATCTTCTGTATTTCCTATAACTGATTAGATTCTGTTTTTTTTAACAGCCTTATTGAGTTTTAATTCACATACCAAACAATTCACCCATTTAATTGACAAAATCAGTGGATTTAATATGTTCACAGAAATGTGCAACAGTCTCCACAGTCAATTCAGAACATTTTCATCACCTCAAAAAGAAACTCTTCAGCTTATCACCCTTGTATCCTCCTCTGCCCCAGCCCAAAACAATCTCTGATCAAATACCAGAATTTTTGATGGTGTACCAGAAAGGATTGAAAGAGATCTTAGCACTAAATATGTCAAATTCCAACACAATGATTGTTGAAATAAGACAATATCTTAACATTGCCTGTGAGAGGTTTTGTAGTGTTTCACTATTGCTTCTCATCACCCTTTAACCCTAGGTATTGCCCAGCCACTTTCTTTTATAAAATCATGTTGCAGTCTCTTGCCTTGGGTCAGTGAATACAGGATCTTTCCTTGGAGCCTTGCAAAAATAATTTATAATTGTAATCAGTTCATCACCATATTCCAAGACTAACCCAAGCATCTGTCTCTGCTGGGCATCAGAAAGAAGAGAGATAGTTGTATCAAAAATAAATTTGTTTCCATGATCCAAGTCTAACTAATACCGTACCTTGAAAGCCAGTGACCTGTGTGAGTTTGGGGAACAAGATCATTTATCCTATATTTAGTGTTTTAAAGAGAGTGTCATAGCTTCCTTCCCTACCCTAAGACTTACTTTTGATATGGCTGGTCATTCTTTGAGGGAAGATTAATTCTGAATTAGACATATACAAGGACTCCCAAATTTTGTCTTTATTTTCAATGAATAGTCGTTTGTGACACTTTGAATCCTGAAAGGTGTGCTGCGCTGCAAGTAATACCTGGGCAGAGAAGCATTGACTTAAAAAGATTAAAAAAAAGGTTCACTTAAATCTGTCTGTCTGTGTGTCTTTATATCTGTCTATCTATCATCTATCTATCTGTCTTTTTGTATAGTATCTATTTGTGTTGTGGTAAACTATACATAACATAAAATTGATCATTTTAACCATTTCTAGGTATACAATTCAGTGGCATTAAGCACATTCACAATGTTGTGCAATTATCGCCACTATTACTACTATCCATTGCCAGAAATTTTTCATTATCCCAAGCTGACACCTCGTATCATGAAATGATAACTCCCTGCTTCCCTCTCTTTCCAATCCCCAGTTATATTTATTCTATTTCTGTCTCTATAAATTTATCTCCTCTATGTACCACGTAAAGTACCATCATATGATATTTGTCTTTTTGTCTCTGGTGTATTTCACTCAGCAATGCTTCAAAGTTTCATCCATGTTAAGACTGAAGAATATACCATTTTATGTGTATATCACATTTTGTTTATCCATTCATCTGTTGATGAACATTGGGTTGTTTGCACCTTTTGGCTGTTGGTAGTATTGCTGCTATGAATACGAGCATACAAGTAATCTGAGTCTTGATTTGCAATTTTTGCGTGGAGTACATAGACATGGAATTAGTAGATCATATGGTAATTCTCTTTTTTGGTATGATATTTTGGGAACATTCAAAAGATTACCAATTTCTTTATATCCTCTCCTGCACTTGTTTTCCAATGATGGATATGAACTAGTATCTTGTGTTTTTGGTTGCATTTCCGTGATTCCACAAATTGTATTATGTATTTTCATTTAGTTCGGTATATTTTTTAAATTTCACTTTTCAGACTTCTGTGACTCATAGGTTATTTGGAAGTGCATTATTTAGTTTCTAAGTGTTTGGAGATTTTCCTGTTATCTTTCTGTTGCTAATTTCTAATTTGATTATGTTATGGTCAGAGAATACACTCTGATTTCAGGTCTTTTAAATTTGTTGAGGTTGGTTTTATGCCTCAGGATATGGTCTGTCTTGGTATATGCTTTTTTGGGCTTTTTTTTTTTTTTAATGTTTATTTATTCTGTGAGAGAGACAGCAAGTAGGGGAGGGGCTGAGGGAGAGGGATAGGAGAATCTCTCCTGGGGCTCAGTCTCATGACCTTGAGATCAGGACCTGAGCTGAAATCAAGAGTCAGACACTTAACTGACTGAGCCATGCAGGCACCTCTGTGCTTTTTGGGGTTTTGAAAAGAGTGTTTATTCTGTTGTTATCGGGTAGACTGTTCTATAAATGTCAGTTAAATCCTGTTAGTTGATGTTGCTGTTGAGTTTTACCATATCCTTGTTGGTTTTCTCTTTGGTTGTCTATCAGTTGTCGAGAGAGAGATGTCTTGAAGTTTCCAGTTATAATTGTAGATATGTCTTATTTTTCCTTTCAGTTCTGTTAGTTTTTGTTTCACATAATTTGTAGTTCTTTAGTCCATACACCTTTAAGATTGCTGTGTCTTCATGTTGGATCATAGCTATTATCATCAGATAATGTCCTCCCCCCCTTTTTAAAGTTTATTTATTTATTTTGAGAAAGAGAGAAAGAGAGCGTGCACAAGGAAGGGAGGGGCAGAGAGAGAGAGAGAGGGAGAGGGAGAGAAAGAATCCCAAGCAGGCTCTGTGCTCCATTCTGCAAACTGTGAGATCATGACCTGAGCTGAGATCAAGAGACGCTTAACTGACTGGGCTACCCGGCACACTGGTAATGGCCCTTTTTATATACTACTTTGCTTTGAAGTCTACTTAACTGATGCTAATACAGTGACTTCTGCTTTCTTTTGATTAATGTCCGTATGGTATATTTTTTCCATTCCCCTATTTTAACTTCCTTATATTGTCTTATTTGAAGTGAATATTTTGTACACCATACCGGTGGGTCATATTTTAAAATTCATTCTGTCATTCTCTTTTGATTGGTGTATGTAGATCATTTACATTTAATGTTATTATTCTGCTAGGGCTTTAGTCTGCCATTTTAACTTTTGTTTGTTCTCTCTGTTTTTTGTTTTTCTGTTTTTTTTTTAATCTTCCTGTGGGTTACCTGAACATTTTTTATAATTCCATTTTGATTTATCTATAGTGTTATTGATTGCGTATCTTTGTATAGCCTTTTTAATGGTTGCTTAAGATATTATATGTACATAATTTAATCACAAAACTGGTATTGACATTTTACCAATTTAGGTGAAGTCTAGAAATTTTATGTACCTTTCCATCCCTTTACCTTTATTATACTATATGTAGACCTCCTTAGATAAGCAATAAGAGGAAGAAGTGCCTTGTAAGAGGAAGAAGTGCCTTGTTATTACTGCATATGAGTAGTCCCTATGTGGTCTCCACTGACACTGTGGGGGTGGAAGGCTCATACCTCCCAGGAGGTATGAAAATCTTAGTTCCCTCCTCTGATTTCTGTGATACCGTGCTTGGTGAGGAGTGTTGGATGCCTTGTTACAGCTTTGTGAGGGTGAAGTCTAGCTTTCCACTTGGCCTTGCTTGTGTAGATAGGGTGGGTCCACAGTTTTTCACATTGTGTTTGGCTGCAGTAGAGTGATTATTGTCTAAAACTTTTCTATTTTGCTTTGTTGCCCCTTTCTTGGTCCTTTGGCTGGGAAGAACAGGATTTTGTTGGGGCTTCCGCTAACCCCAGCTTGCATCATCTTTTTTGGTGTTTCTGGTTTGTGAGCTTTTCTAGCTACAATTCTGGAGTACATAAGGCAAAAAGAAATTTTAGGTAACCCACTGTTGTGCCATTCCTTGCATTCCAAGATCCCTGCTGATTTGCCTTTTTCTCTACCTTTTAGAGTCTTGAAAAAAATGTTTATTTTAGAAAGAGAAAAAGAGACAGACAGACAGGGTGTGAGCAGGGGAGGAGAAAAAAGTGAGAGGGAGACACAGAAGCTGAAGCAGGCTCCCGGCTCTGAGCTGTCAGCACAGAGTCTAATGTGGGGCTCGAACCCATGAACCATGAGATCATGACCTGAGCTGAAGTCAGAAGCTTTTAACCAACTGAGCCACTCAGGGGCCCCATACAGTCTTTTTTTTTTTTCAGTTTATTCCGAGATAGACAGAGACTGTGCATGAATAGGGGAGGGGCAGAGAGAGAGAGAAAGAGAGAGAATCCCAAGCAGGCTCCGCACTGCCAGCACAGAGACCAACACTGGGCTCAAACTCATGAAACGGTGAGATTATGACCTGACCCGAAACCAGGAGTCAGACGTGTAACTGACTGAGCCAGCCAGCTGCCCTTGGAGTCTTCTGATGTTTATTTTATATAGACTGTCCAGGGTTTGTAGTTTTAATTAGTGGGAAGAATAGGGAAAAATATGTCTACTCCATCTGCCAGGAAGTGGAAGTGTGTCTTTTGTGACTTTGAGTGTTTAACACTTTTTTATGTGCTAACTGGCCATTCCTCTATCTTCCTTTGTGAATGTCTTATCAGCTTTTCTCCCCCATTTGAGAGGTGGTTTGTTCTGTTATTATTGAGATGTAGGACTTTTTTTTTTTTTATACTAAAAAAAAATTTTTTTTTGATGTTTATTTATTTTTGAGAGAGAGAGAGACAGAGCATGAACAGGGGAGGGTCAGAGAGAGAGGGAGATACAGAACCCGAAGCAGTCTCCAGGCTCCGATCTGTTAGCACAGAGCCCGACATGGGGCCGAACTCACAAACTGTGAGATCATGACCTGAGCCGAAGTCGGAAGCTCAACCAACTGAGCCACCCAGGCGCCCCGAGATGTAGGACTTCTTCATATATTCTAGACACCAATCTCTTGTTAAATATGTTTTGTGAATATTTTCTCTCAGTGGGGCTTGTCTGTTCATTTTCTTAACTGTCTTTAGATATATCAGATTTTTCTTTTATGATTATTTCTATGTCATGTCTAAGAAACTTTTGCTTACTCCCAAATCATGAAGATGTTCTCCTATGTTTCCTTCTAGCAGTTTTATGGTTTTAGTATTTATATTTATGTCTATGATCCATCTCAGTTTGAATATATTGGGATGTAAGGATGGAGATTCATTCCCCCCAATATAGATATCCAGTTTTTTCAGCAATTTGGTTGAAAAATATTCCATTTCCCTATTGAATTGCTTCTTTCCCTGTATTAAGAACACCATGATAGTATATTATGTACTTGAGAGAATAGGTAAGATAGGATGCTTATGAGAGAAAACCCATGAATTTAAGAACTTGAAGACCCCCCCCTCCCGCTTTTTTTAAGTAGACTCCATGCCCAATGTGGGGCTTGAACTCACAACCCTGAGATTGAGAGTTGCCTGCTCTACCAACTGAGCCAGCTAGGCACCCCTTGAAGACGCATTTTAAAATTTTGCTCTGTCATTTGTGGCTCCTTTATTTTCAGGAGTTTGACTTCTTTGAGCACAAATGCCTTTATTTGTAGAATTGAAATACTGATTATCTCTAGCTTACAGGGTTTAGGAGAGTTTGAATAAAAACACATGTAATGATAATAATAGCTACTGTCTTTGAGTGTTTATGATATGCTAGTTATTTATTGTTTTACTTAACTGTCTTTAAAATGTTGCTTTACCTGTTGCTAGTTGTTCAGTCCAAAGCAGCATAGATTAATGCACCTCTATTTAGTAACATATACCTGCAAGTCTCAGTGTTTTTATCCAGTTGAACATCCTGTGAAATTACATGTTCATATTTTCATTGTTCTACAACTGCACATTTGTTATATAATTCTTCATGGGTTTTTTTTTTTAATTTTTTTTTTCAACGTTTATTTTATTTTTGGGACAGAGAGAGACAGAGCATGAACGGGGGAGGGGCAGAGAGAGAGGGAGACACAGAATCGGAAACAGGCTCCAGGCTCTGAGCCATCAGCCCAGAGCCTGACCGGGGCTTGAACTCACGGACCGCGAGATCGTGACCTGGCTGAAGTCGGACACTTAACCGACTGCGCCACCCAGGCGCCCCTAATTCTTCATGGTTTTGCTTGAAAATTTTTTCTTGTGTCAGATAGGAAATAGAGTATCTTATTAAAAAGTATAATTTCATTGTGGCTAAGGAATTCCGAGAATATTCTATTATTGCTAATAGATACTTTTACTATTAGTTTCCTGTGGCTGCTGGAACAAATTACCACAAACTGTGTGGCTTAAAACAACAGAAATTTATTCTCTCACAGTACTGGAGTCCAGATCCTGATATCAGTGGGAAGAAATCAAGGTTTTGGTGAAGTTATATACACTCCCTTCAGACGCTTCCTTCAGAATCAGTTCCTTGCCTCATTCAGATTTTGGTGGCTGCTTGAGGCCATATCACTTCTAAGGCCAGAATCTTCAAATTTCTCTTTGCTGTGTCTTCATATGGCTTTCTCCTCTGTGTGGTCCAAATAGCCTCTGTCTTCATATGAAAATATATATGATTGCACTTAGGACCCACTCATATAATCCAGAATAATATCCCCATTTTAAGATCCTTAATCATATCTTCAAATACCCTTTTATTTGTATTTATTTTTTATTTTTTGTCATCTAAGGTCCATGGGTTGGGATGTGGAGATCTTTGGAGGACCATTTTCAGCCTACCACAGACTGGTTTATGTAGTTTTACTAGAATAATTAACAATAACAACCAATAAGGTAAAAGCGCTGCTTAGAAACTTAGCAATGACAATTTCAAAGATATAAAAAACAAAAAAAGAATCCTTCTGAAGAGCATTTTGTCACTGTATTCTAAAACTGTTAATTATCTTTACCAATTTTATGTGAGGGGAATGGGCAAAATCTAAGCCAGAAGATTATAGTATGACCCAAAGAATAAACAAGTAGAAGGCGGCCAACACTTTGTGGTTTCTTTAGTGCATCTGGCTGAACTTCTGCTGACATTTTATTTTATCCTTTTTTTTTTTTTATGTTTATTTTTGAGAAACAGAGCATGAGTGAGGGAGGGGCAGAGTGAGAGGGGGACAGAGGATCTGAAGCAGGCTCTGCACGGACAGTGGCAAGCCCCATGCCGGGGTCAAACTTACCAACCGTGAGATCGTGACCTGAGCTGAAGTCAGATGCTCAACTGACTGAGCTACCCAAGTACCCCTTATTATATTTTTTAAAATGTTTATTTATTTATTTTGAGAGAGACACAGTGTGTGTGTATGCATGCACGTGTGTGAGTGGGGGAGGGGCAGAGAGAGAGCGAGCCCTAACGGGCTCCGAGCTGTCAGCACAGAGTCCATTATGGGGCTCGATCTCAGAAACTGTGAGTTCATGACCTGAGCTGAAAACAAGAGTCTGGTGCTTAATAGACTGAGCCACCCAGGTGCCCCTCTGCTGACATTTTAGAAGTAACATTTAGAAATGACTACAAAAATGTGTATTTTTTTAAAATAATAAATTTCTTTTGCTTAAAGTGTAAAATTTTCACATCCACCTCTTCTTTTCTACTCACCTCTCACACCCATCCCTCTTTATAAAATAGGTGCCCCTTACTGAAGCAGTGGATCCAGTGGATTTGGAAGAATACCTCATTACTCATCCTTTAGCTGTGGATTCTGGGCCTTTAAGGGATTTGATTGAATTCCCTCCAGATGACATTGAAGTTGTTTATAGTCCTAGGGACTGTAGAACCCTTGTTTCAGCTGTACCTGAAGAAAGGTAAGGAGACATTTATCTATTTTTGGTTTTAGTGTAACTGGAAAGATTACCTTTCTTGATTTTACTTGGGTCATATTTCTTATGGTGGTGGTGTTTCCTATTATATGACCATGAACTGCAGCAACCAAATTCACAGACATCAGTGCTTTCCTTACTAAATTACTAATGTATTTTCTTTTTTGAAATAGTGAAATGGATCCACATGTTAGAGATTGCATAAGAAGTTATACAGAAGACTGGGCAATTGTGATCAGAAAGTAAGTCATATATTTATTATAACATTAAAAAATACTGAGTAGGATGTATAAATGTATTAAGGTAGATTAATAATAATTATGAGACCTGGAGCACCTGGGTGGCTTAGTTGGTTGAGCTTCTGACTTCAGCTCAGGTCATAATCTCCTGGTTCATGAATTCAAGCCCCACATTGGGCTTGCTGCTGTCAATGCAGAGCCCTCTTCAGACCCTCCTCTGTCCCTCTCCCACTTGCTCTCTCTCAAACATAAATAAAACTTAAAAAAAAAAATTATGAGACCTGAAAATTCATTTGAAAAAACAGTTGAAGAAGCAAGAAGAACCTTTTGTTTATAGATATGTTCTGCTTAGGAGTTCTGCAGTTACGGCTGCTTACTTCACTTACTTTCCTTGTAAAACAATATGTTTGTCAGTAGTATTTCTGTATTATCATAGGTCATTAATAACTAATATATAATTATAATAACTTATAGTCTAATTCTTTTGGGAATTCATGGGTAGGTATTGATGAATAATTTGTATTTCTCAAAAAGAATCCAGTTTATTGAAACTTAAATAGTTACGTTAAATTGAATAGCCTGTTTTCTAGATCAAGCTGTTTGAAAGACCTCTACCCTTTATTAACTAACTAAATATTTATAGATCCTTGACTTGTACGTCTAATCAGGTAAATATTTTTAAAAAATAATGTTTTGTTCTCCCACAAAATTTATTTTTCTAATGGATGGTATTTGAGATATCAAATCAGATTAAGAAATAAAAGTTTCCTTTGCTAATTTTAATTTGCATAATTAAAAGTCTTCATACTGAAAATTCTTAGCCTTATTTTATTTTTCTAAAGGAAATATAATGACTGAAGTAGTGGAGAATTCTGTTATGACATAGTTTTCAAAAATGAAGTTATCTGTGCTAACTTGTACTAGCAACAGTGATGTATCCTTTGCTTATTGTTTTGTCCTTATGGCTGCTGTCTTATTTCACTGGGTTTAATATTATGTTAAGCATCACTTGGGGATACTGCTGACATGCTTTTTAGTTTTAGTGTGACCTAATAAAAGCCAGTCTGTTACCCTTTGTAAAGAAGAGCTGTTTTTATGAACTTACAATTTTGATAAGGATTTCAATAACTAGATTTATTAGTGAATAAAACTGTTTCTCTGTCAAATAACTCAAAAATCTTTACTTCTATGCATGTATGTTGAAAACTTCTAATCAGAAATCTTAATATAATATAAACATTAATCTCGGAATCATGGAGTCTGCTACTTAACTCCCATCATGGGGTGCTGACCTTGGTTTAGACAAAGAGGTAAGGTAGTTAACATTTTTGGGTACTTACTATGTGTAGGGCATTTTATTGGGCACTTTATGTCAGTTAAGTTTCCAACAGATGAGATTGTTCAGGCTCAGAGCAGTTAAGTAACGTCTTTGAGGTCCCACAACCAGAAAATAGGATAGCCAAGATTAGAAGCTAGGAGCATCAGATTCTAATGCTTACATTTTTTCTGTTACATCAGATATTATTTATTATTGGCGGTATAGTAAATGGCAAAGGGGGTATTTTTATTGGACTACAAGTTTTAAAGTATCCCTGAAAGATAGAAGATAGGTGTGATTGGAACATAAGAGGAAACCATAATGCAGAATAATCTAAGGAGAAGATATATGAAGAAGCCTTGGTAGCACTTTAAGCTCAGAAACAGTGAATTGAGGCAATGGAAGGGAGACCTCGGGTAACTGTTTGACATTCGGTTACTTTGAAATCCCCTGTACCCTGTTTATACAGGAGTGGCTGCTGCAGAGGTATCTGCCTCATTTTTAGAGCATCTATTATGGGTCTTGAGCTGTTAACATAGTGGCCAGGGTGGGCATGCCATGGAAGAAGAAGGAACCCTTCATACCCGGAAAAGTAGATACTGGCAGATTCTGCCTGGCAGCATGATTTGCTTCTTCTCCACAACCACCGGATATGGGGTGAGCGAGGCAGATACAGTATTTCCAGACAGATATGGGGTTATAAATTTAAAAATGAACACAGAACCCAAAATTGCCAACTATTTGATGAAGATCAGCATGCTTCAAAAGAATTATCAAACTACAAATAACAGAACTAACAATTGAAAGTTGGCAATAGAGCGGCGCCTGGGTGGCTCAGTCAGTTGAATGTCCACCTTCAGCTCAGGTCATGATCTCACGGCTCGTAAGTGTGAGCCCTGCGCCGGGCTCTGTGCTGACAGCTCAGAGCCTGGTGCCTGCTTTGGATTCTGTGTCCATCTCTCTGCTCCTCCCCTGCTCGTGCACTCTCTTTCTCTCTCTCAAATATAAATAAACATTAAAACATATATATATCCTCAAGGAGACATGAAGGGATATGGTAATCGTGTAAAAATCAACTAGTTATCTTTGGAAATTAATATTTTATTCAGCGAAAACATATAAAAAACTCAGCAGATGGTCTTATTGGCAAAGTGGACATCATGACCAAAGGGTGGAATAGTAAGCCAAAAGGTATGGTGGAGGTAACTCTTATGGAGAAAAAAAACGTAGGGTGAGGGGGATGGGGAGAGCCAAGAAGGGGGCTGAATTTCCTACTTTGTAGAACTAATCAGAAGAGACCTTACTAATAAGGTGAATTTGAGCCAAGACCTGAAGGGAGTAAGGAAGTGAGCCCTTTGGATTTCAGGAATGTATTAGGCAGAGGGGAGAACAGCATATGCAAAGGCTCCATACTGGAAGCATACTAGGGGTGTTCAAAGAATAGCAAAGAGGTCAATGTGACTGGAATAGAATAAATGAGGGAGAGAATGCTGAGATATGAGGTCATAACAATGGTAGTGTGTGTATGGGGTTGGATGGGTAATCCTGTAGAGTCTTATCATAGCAACCAGCCGGAGGTCAGAGTGTTAATTTATAAGAGTATTGATTGGGGCACCTGGGTGGCTCAGCTAGTTAAGCATCTGACTCTTAGTTTCGGCTCAGGTCATGATCTCATAGTTCATGAGTTCCAGCCCTGTGTTGTGCTCTGCGTTGACAGCATAGAGCTTGCTTGGGATTCTCTCTCTCTCTCTCTCTCTCTCTCTCTCTCTCTCTCTCTCAAAATAAATAAATAAACTTAAAAAAAGAAGCTTTAAGAAAAAAGAGTATTGATCATGAATCATGTCATTCTCAGCTCTTTTGAATTTTATACTGCCAATTAATTTTTTAGGACATAAAGGAGGCAGAATGCAACACATTTCTTTTATTAGAGCAGCTTAGACATGCAACTTCACAAATTAAGGCACTTTAAAAATTTCATGAAAGAGTAAAACATCTGCTTTTGAGTAATACCTTTTATGTTATTACACTGAATATCGTTATTTTAGTTCTTCCAGAGGAAAATGCTGTCTTTTATTTTGTGATTATGCAGTGATATGATCGTGTAGCTGCTATTTTAATATCTTTAACAACAAGACACAGTATGAATGATTCATATCAAGTGTGATTCCTTACTATTTCATAAATTCACTGGTGGCAAGAACCATATCATCCTCTGGTAATCATAATTGTTTTTGCTCCAATTAAAATTTTCCCCAGTTGGGCTATATGAAGTGTGGAACAGTAATTGCTCTTGGATCTTGGTGTCTGTTGAATGCTCTTGGATATTGGGTTTTTAGGCAAGAAGGTTACATTAATTTCAGAGTTATTCTAAGTCTAATACATATATTATGTAACAATATATGTATACGTAATATATGTATGCAGTGGTGGAGATCTTGCTGTTTTTCATTTTAAAAGTCTGCAGCCTTAGGGGCACCCGGGTGGCTCAGTCAGTTGAGCATCCAACTTCGGCTCAGGTCATGATCTCCCTGTTCCTGAGTTTGAGCCTGTGTCAGCTCAGAGCCTAGAGCCTGTTTCAAATTCTTTGTCTCCCTCTCTCTCTCTGACCTTCCCCCACTTGCGCTCTGTCTCTCACTCTCTCAAAAATAAAAATAAACATTAAAAAAAATTTTTTTAAAGTCTGCAGTTTTAGCTTGTTTAAGATCATTTATACATAATGAGATATAGGAACTTTTTTGGCTATTTGAAATTTTAAGATTCAGTGCTTTATATTTTTCTGCCTTTAAAAAATTTACATTGTTATGAATGTAATACATATTTTCTACTCTCTCATTTTATTCTTTAACCTGGTTTCTCATTCTTTCTTTTTACTGAAAAGAAAAAAGTTCTCTGAATTGAAAGTACAACTCTGAATTGAAAGTACAGCTTAAGTTATATATACATGGTTCCCATGGAAAGAAGGAGAATATAATTTACTTCTGGAATCTCATTATCTGTTCTCTAGTTGAAATAAAGGAACTGTGAATGGAAGTCTTCCTGATCGATCACTCTAGTTAAATGTTTGACACAATCAAAACTGCTGGGACGTATCCTTATTAATGTAAAGAAGTAATACAGAGAACAGTGGGCTTATTACATCGTGATGAAAATGAAAAATTTCCAAAAACTGATATGTATTTAACTATTTTATTTTGAATAGATATCATAAACTGGGAACAGGATTTAATCCTAATACATTAGATAAACAGAAAGAAAGGCAAAAAGGTCTGCCAAAACAGGTCTTTGAATCTGATGAAGCTCCAGATGGCAACAACTACCAGGATGAGCAAGTAATACTTTTATTTTTAAATTATTACAAGAAATTATTTTAAAGTAGTTTATTTTTTAATTTCTTAATTAATATATTTAATGTTTTGCATGACAGGATGATCTTAAAAGACGTTCAATGTCAATAGATGATACTCCAAGGGGTAGCTGGGCCTGCAGTATTTTTGACTTGAAAAATTCGCTTCCTGATGCTCTGCTTCCTAATTTACTTGATCGAACACCCAATGAAGAAATAGACCGTCAGAATGATGACCAAAGGAAATCAAACCGTCACAAGGAACTCTTTGCTCTGCACCCATCACCAGATGAGGTATAGATGTTTATTTATAAAGAAGCAGATGATTATTAAGATAGATATTTTGGGAATATCACATAAAGTATTCTAATAATATAGGGAATAAAACAACTGAAACATAGGTATAACTTTTAGTAAATGAAATATATATATTATGCTTAATATATAACAATATAATTTCTATGAATTGAGCACATTTAGGATCTAATGAGTTCTCTTTGAGGGTAAATTGGTCCTTATTTTCTCTGCTCAGTTGTGAAGACTAAAAGTATTAGATTAATAAAATAAGTTTTTAGAAAATTATAAAGGGTTGACATATGATAAGAATGTTCATTTTAGTATTGCTTGTCAATTTGTAGGAAGAGCCAATAGAACGACTTAGTGTTCCTGATGTGCCCAAAGAGCATTTTGGTCAAAGACTTCTTGTAAAATGTTTATCACTCAAGTGAGTATTTATTTATTTTGTTTACTGTATAGCTTTTATTTTTCAAATAACATTTTGAGTATTAGTATAACAAAATCCTAGTAGATTTTATGCTTGTATTTGTGTCCTTTTGAGAAGTATTGTTCTTCTGTACGTAATTTAAATGCTCCTAAGCATTAAAACTATTGTATGAAGGTAAGCTTTAAGAACATTTTTGGCTCACAGGTGAAGATGACTTTTTGTCACAGCTATATAATTAGTCTTAAAACTTGAACAGAAATTTGCTGAATTTCTTGTGTTTACCAGACACTGTACTTGGCTTGGGGAATATAAAGGCAAAGTATCTTTTCCCTTAAAGACTTGATTATACAAGCCTACATGGTAGGCTTTGTGGGTGTTTTGAAGATTCTGAGTTTATATATTTTTCTTTATGTAAAAAAGTTAAATGACTTCTGATCTAACGTCATCGAAGTGATAATGTCCTGAATTTATATTCTTCACAAAGTGCTTTATTTTATTTTAATTTCTCTATTTTAACTCATCTTGTCTTCAGTGTAATTCTATAAGGTATATATTATTTTCTTCATTTTACAAATGAGGAAATCAAGATTCAAAAGCATTAGCAGAAGTGAACTGACTGGCATGCTCACTGTTTTGCACCCAGTAACTGAAAAAAAAAACAAAACACCTCGATGCTGTTTTCATTGTATCATGTTAATATTATGGTTAATTACCAGTTCTGACTTAAGAAAAAGGAAGTTTTAATACGTAGAACTTTCTAAAAGGAGCAACTCATAGGGACAGACCACTTCCGTGTCTGGATAACTTAGGCAGTTTTCTTCCTTTGAAAGCTAAGGCATTATGTATTTAGTTAGATTTATCTAGAAAGTTGTTAGAGCTTTAGTGCATTGAGTCTTTTGAATATCATATTCTTTTTTTGTTTTTTTATTTGCTTTTTTTGACAGCTTTCTTATGATATAATTTAAATATAAAATTCACCCTTTTAAAGTCAGTGGTTTATTTGTTTTTATTTACTTTAAAAATTTTAATTCCAATATAGTTAACATACAGTATTATATTATCTTCTGGTGTACAATATAGTGATTCAGCAGTTTTGTATATTATTTATTGCTCATCATGATAAGTGTACAGTTAACCCCTTCTATTTCACCCATCCTCCTTCCCTACCCACCTCCCCTCTGGTAACTATCTGTTTGTCCTCTGTAGTTAACAGTTTGGTTTCTGGTTTTTTGTTTGTTTTTGTTTTTTTTTTTAATTCCACATATGAGTGAAATCATATGGATTTTCTCTTTCACTGATTGAATTATTTCACTTAGGATTATATTCTCTCTGTTCCTTTCTTCTCTTGCTCACTTCTTTCATGATTTGCTAGCTTTCTTTTTTTTTTTTAATTTTTTTTTTTTTAACGTTTATTTATTTTTGAGACAGAGAGAGACAGAGCATGAACAGGGGAGGGGCAGAGAGAGAGGGAGACACAGAATCTGAAACAGGCTCCAGGCTCTGAGCTGTCAGCACAGAGCCCGACGCAGGGCTCGAACTCACGGACCATGAGATCATGACCTGAGCTGAAGTCGGACGCTTAACCTACCAAGCCACCCAGGCGCCCCTGCTAGCTTTCTTTAGTGATATACTTGGATCCCTAGCTCTTTATTTTTTGCATATCTGTTACTGGGTTTTGATTTGTGGTTACAATTAAGTTTGTGTATAACATCTTATGACTAAGCAGTCTATATTAAGTTGCTTGAGTTTGAACCCATTCTTTACCACCCCCCCACCTATGTTTATAAAAGGTATCCTACTTTACATCTTTTTATTTTGTGGATCCTTGACTGAGTTTTACAGATATATTTAATTTTGCTGCTTTTGTGCTTCCTACTTTTCTTATTCCTGCTTATGGTCTTTCCTCTCAAAGAATCCCCTTTAAAATTTCTTGTAGGGCTGGTTTAGTGGTCATGAATTCCTAAACTGTTGTCTGGGAACCTCTTTACTCTCATTCTGTTCTAATGATAGCTGGATAAAGTGTTCTTGGCTGCAGGTTTTTTTCTTTCAGCACTTTGAATATATCTTGCCATTCCCTTTGGCTTGCAAAGTTTCTGCTGAACAATCAGCTGGTAGCCTTATGGAGTTTTCCTTGTATGTATGTAACTTTTCTTTTGCTGCTTTTAAAATTCTCTGCTTTATCACTGCTTTTTGCCATTTTAATTACAATGTGTCTGGTGTGGATCTCCTTGGGTTGATTTTGTTGGGGGCTCTCTGTGCTTCCTCAATCTGGATTTCTGTTTCCTTCCCCAGATGTGGGAAGTTTTCAGCTATTATTTTTTCAAATAAATTTTCTGCCCCTGTTCCTTTCTCTTCTTCTGGGATTCCTGTAATGCAGATGTTATTATGCTGGATGGTGCTGCTGAGTTCCTTAAGTCTGTCTTCATTTTTTATTATTTTGTTTCCCTCTCTCCTCTTCAGCTTGATTGCTTTCCATTTCTCAATCCTCTAATCCTCTAATCCAGGTCACTAATCCTTTCCTCTGTTTCCTCTAGTCTTCTATTTATTCCATCTTTTTAGTTTTAGTTACTGAGTTCTTCATCTCTGATTGGTTCTTTTGTATGTTTTCTATCTCTTTGTTATGGGTCTCACTGAGGTCCTCCACTTTTTCTCAAGTTCTGTGAGTATCTTTATGACCATTCCTTTAAATTCTCTGTCAGGCATATGACTTATTTCAGTTTCGTTTAGCTCTCTTTTGTCCTGTTTCTTTCATTTGTGACAAATTCCTCTGTCTCCTCATTTTGTCTAACACTATGTGTCTGTTTTTGTGTGTTAGGAAAGTTGGCTATGTCTCCTGCTCTTTCAAGTAGTGGCCTTAAGAAGGGGTCTTGTAATGCCCTGCAGTGTAGTATCCCCTGTTCACCAGATCCTGGGTGCTTGAGGAGGTCTCCTATGTGTCATTCAGGTGTCCTGTCAGGGCTAAGCTGCTTTTGCCTTTAGTTTGTCATCTTTGATGGTTCTCTTTGCCTCTTGTGGACAGGATTTTGTCCCTTTGTTGTTAGTGGGTGAATCTAAGGTCACCTTGGGCTTAAGCTGAGTCAGACCAGGTATTTGCCAGAAATGTAGCAGCACCAAACTGCCGGACACCTTCCATGTTGTCTCCTGAGAAGCTTTTGTTGGTGGACAAGGCCTGCAGTCAGACCAGCTGTCTGCCCCCAGCCCCCTGCTGGGGCCACAGGGGGACTGGTATGTTTGGTTATTTTTCCAGGGTAGGAGTCGCTTTATAGTAGTGTTGGCTCCTATCAGGGCTGCTTGCACACTGTCAGGCTTGTGGCATCGCTTTGGACGGGTTCTGCCAAGGGATATTGCAGGGGGCAGGTCTGCAGGAGAATGCAGAGGCATGGTGTGCTCTTAGCAGTTTAGGTGCAGGTGTTGGCAGTATGCTGGTTCCTGCAGATATTTAGGTTGGGGCATCAGGGAGGGAAAAGGCACCCACCAGCTCCTTTGCTCCTGGAGAAGTCTCTCAATGATCCCTGCCCCTCCAGCAATGTTCTGAGATTAGTAAACAAATCTTCCTCCTGAATACAACAGGAATTTTTCAAGGTGATACTTCTGTGCTGTAAAATCTGAGGGACTGTTTGTTGTGCTGTCTTATTAAGGGTGGGAACTCAGTTTCATTTTGCCCTCCTGGCTGATTTTTAAAATTCGAGGTGTTTAGCCTCACTGTAAGAACTCACAAAATTTGGCCTCTCTGATTAAAAAAAAAAAAAAAATTAAAAAAAATTTTATTTTGAGAGAGAGAGAGAGAGAGAATGAGCAGGGGAGAGGCAGAGAGAGAAGGAGACACAGAATCTGAAGCAGGCTCCAGGCTCTGAGCTGTCAGCATAGAGCCCGACACAGGGTTCGAACTCACGAACCATGAGATAATCTGAGCTAAAGTCGGATGTTTAACTGACTGAGCCACCCGGGCACCCCTGGCCTCTCTGATTTTCAAAGTCACATGTTATTAGTTTGCCCCTCTGGGTTCCCTGTGCCGGGGTGCTTAGTGAGAGTCTCATTTTGTTTCTGCATTTACTGTTTCCTTCCCTCCTGTGGATGGTCCTGTGGGTTCATTTAGCTCCTCACCTGCTCTTCCTCCTTCCTTTGATGTGGCCTCTTCTCTACATTTAGCTGTGGAGAGTCTGTTCTGCCAGTCTTTGGGTTGGGTTATTTACACTTATGTGGGTGTTATCTATGGGAAGAGGTGAGCTTAGGGTCTTCCTACTCCACCATCTTCCGTGGAAGTCTAACATCAGTGGTTTTTAGTAAATTCAGAGTTGTACAACTATTGCTGTGACTAATTCTGGAACATATTCATCACCCCAGAGAGAAACTTCATACCTGTATTAGTTTGTTCCAACTACCATAATAAAATACCATAGACGGGGTAGCTTAAACAACAGAAATTTATTTTCTCACAGTGCTGGAGAGTGGAAGTTGAAGTTCAAGGTGTTGATAGGATTGGTTTCTGATGAGACTTCTCTTCCTGGCTTGTAGATGGCCATCTTCTTCTTGTTCCCTGATATGACTTTTTCTTTGTTCCTGCATGAAGAGAGAAAGTTCTCTGGTGTTTCTTTTTCTTTTTATAAAGACACCAGTCTTTTTGGCTTAGGGTCTCACCCTAATTTTGTCAGTAGTGTGTTTTGGTAGGCCTTGGAGTGATTAAAAATTGCTTTTTTGGAGCGCCGGTGTGGCTCAGTCGGTTAAGCACCTGACTCTTGATTTTAGTTCAGGTCCTGATCTTGCAACTTGTGAGATCAAGTCCTATGTCGGGCTCTCCACTGACAGCGCAGAGCCTGCTTGGGATTCTCTCTCTCCCGCTGTCTTTACCCCTCTCCTGCTCTCTCAAAAGAAATAAGTATTTTAAGAAATTGCCTTTTTAAAAAGTGTTTTTTGAATTCTCAACATTTCAAA
Source organism: Acinonyx jubatus (assembly GCF_027475565.1). NCBI lineage: Eukaryota > Metazoa > Chordata > Mammalia > Carnivora > Felidae > Acinonyx > Acinonyx jubatus. The sequence goes on along the minus strand of NC_069381.1, from coordinate 50,719,828 downwards.
TAAATGAGCACTTAACAGTGGGGAAAAAAGCAACCTTTTTTGCAGCTTGGTGCACTTGCATTGAGTATCTGGTGCTCAAATAGTATTTCTTGACAAACTCAAGCACGTGTATGTTTGGTTGCCTGGGAGTAGCATAGTATGCGTTTTTTAAGTTTTCATACTGAATGTATGAGAGGTATACATTTAAAAACAGAAAAGAAAAAAAAATACAACCATGGCAGTCCCTTTGTATAATGGAAGAGCCTTTTGAAACATTAAAGAAAAAAATGAAATGATGTATCTCATTTAAAATATTCTTGTCATGCATTAGTAGCTTTTCTTAATGTGAAGCACACTTGTTGTTTCCTCAAGACTTTTAACCTTTGTTCATCATACTAACAATAGGGATCTTTAAATACTGTCCAAGAATATCATAGAGAAAGTTATTATGCATGAATTTTATGGTGCTAAATTACAAAATAGGATACTCGTTTTCTGAATAAGCAGTTAACATTTCTCTTATCTTTGATCCATTTTTGCTTATTTTATCTGAATCTAAAATTTATATGAAAATGCAAAGGGCTGAAAGGAGGCAGGGTAGTTTTGAAGCAGTTTACAAAACAAAATAGGTATTAATACTTAGTATGAAGCTACAGTAAGCTAATTACCTAAGACGGAAGCTAATGAAGACAATATAGCACTGACATACAATTAGAAAATTAGTCCAATGGACTAGGGCTAAAAAATAGACCTATGTGTGTATTTTTGATTTACAATTACAGTGGCACTACAGTAGCCCCCCTCTTCTCCATGTATTCAGTTACCAGTGGTCAACTGCTGTCCAGGCGCAGATGATGATCCTTCTGACTTATCAGAAGATCAGTAATAGCATAACTCTTATGTCACAATGTCTGTGTTATTTACCTCAGTTGATTTCATACGTAGACATTTTATCAGGTCATATCATTGTAAGGAAAAGGAGGATTAATATAATACAGTAAAGTATTTTGAGAGAGAGAGAGACTGCATTCACATATCTTTTATTAAAGTATGTTGTTATAGTTGTTCTGTTTTGTCATTAGTTATTGTTGTTAATCTCTTACTGTGCCTAAAGTATAAATTAAACTTTATCACAGGTAGCGTATGCATTGGAAAAAACATTGTATATATGGGTTTCAGTACTGTCTACAAGGTTTCAGGCATCCATGGGAGGTGTTAGAACATATTTTTTGCAGATAAGGGGAGACAACTATATAGACAGTTGGGAACGGTAATCTTTTCAATAAATTGGCAGAACAGTTGGATATCTGTGTCTCTCTGTTTGTCTATCTTTCTCTGTCATACAGAGGGAGAAGATGTTTTCAATACATTCACTTGACAAAGCATCTGTATACAGAATGCATAAAGAAGTATAAATAGATGAGGAAACTGCCAAACAAAAAATAGAAAAATGGTCCAAAAGAGAGTGTCTGTGTGGTCATAAATAGATGAAGATGCATATTAAAAGTCCAGTGTGATAACAGATACCCACTGAAGTTGCAGAATCAGAAAGAGTGACAGTAACAAGTGTTAGAGAGTTTGTACAGTAGGCTTTGTAGAGGTTGAGCCATGTAGACAGTATCACCAAAATTTCTATTCTTTTGGCTTCTGGGTTGGGTTCTGCTAAGAGAGACATCAGCAGAAGTCAGAGGATGGAAGAGAGTGAAATCAGTGGTATTTACTTATATCCTTTTACTCATTCCCTGCTAGGTCATGTTGATTGGTTGCCTTCTCCTCCAAAAGCCAGTGTTTCTGTGAAAGCCCCTTGTATACCTGTTCTTTCTCAGTTTTGGTTTACCACTTCTAAGGTCTCCTTTAGGTCAAGGATTGGTAATGACTCCATGCGATTGTTGTCTCCAGAGAATTGTACTCTCTCTAGTTGTTTTCCTAAATCTTATCGGAATCTTTGTGAATCCCCCTTCATTCAACTCAACCAAATGCGACTGTGTGTTATCTCCTATAAAGACTTTGATACTCTCATGACAAAAAAAAAAAAAAAATGAACAATGTAGAACAGGGTTTTTATAACCTTGGCACTATTGACATTTTTGTCTGGATAATTCTTTGTTGTCAGAGGCTCTCCTGTACAATGCAGAATGTTTAGCCACAGCCCTGGCCTCTCTACTCACTAAATATCAGTAATATTCCTGCAGTAATGATAACTTAAAATGCTTCCAGACATTGCCAAATGTCCTATTGGGGGAAAAATCATCCTTTATTGAGGATCACTGCTCTAGAGTTTTAGTTAACCTCATGTTACATATTATTCCCTTTTTTAAAATATTTTTAATTAATTCATTTATTTTGAGAGAGAGAGAGAGAGAGAGAGAGAGCTAGAGCGTGCAGTCGTGGGGGAGGGACAGAAAGAGAGAGAGAGAGAATCCCAAACAGGCTCCATGCTCAGTGTGGAGCCCAACATGGGGTTTGACCTCACAACTGTGAGATCATGACCTGAGTTGAAATGAAGAGTTGGGTATTTGACTGAGTACCCAGGTGCCCCACATATTATTTTATTCAGCAAATAGTTACTAAGTGTTTACCGTATGTAAGTCAAGTTCTTGGAAATGAAATTAGACATCTTGATTTGAGCATACAGTTATAAAATACATTTTTACATATTCATATAGTGAAAATTTGTATTTGAACATTAAAAAGCATGGTTAGATTAATATTTATGACAGGGAAATATACCCATAAAATATGAAGTTGAGAAAGCAGACTACTAAATATACAGTGACACACTTCATTTAAAAAAAAAATCCAGTTGAGGCACCTGGGTGATCCAGTCAGTCAGGCGTCCGACTTCAGCTCGGGTCATGATCTCACGGCTTGTGGGTTTAAGCCCTGAGCCACGTGTTGGGTTCTGTGCTGACAGCTCAGAGCCTGGAGCCTGCTTTGGATTCTGTGTCTCCCTCTCTCTCTGCTCCTTTCCCACTCACACTCTGTCTCTTTCTCTCAAAAGTAAATAAATGTTAAAAAATAAATCCATTTACCAAGTGCAATTATACATAGACAAAAGTCTAGACGGATAGGCACTGAAACTGTTAATTTTGGTTCTCTCCATGTGGTGGAATTTTGTATGCTCCTGTTTTTCTCTGAAATTTTTAATGTGTTTTCTTAGTTTTTCACATTGAATATATGAAATTACCTAATGGAAGTAGTGGTTGATTTAGACTGAAAGATATACTTGCAAAAGTGTTTCAGAAGGAGGGGTAGCATAGATGGTATAGCACAGATGTAGAAATGTTAAACTAATTGCTTTTTTTCTTAAAGGTTTGAGATTGAAATTGAACCTATTTTTGCAAGTTTGGCTTTATATGATGTCAAGGAAAAGAAAAAGGTAAGATTATATGATTTGAACATAGTCTTTTGTCACATTCCTAGGTTTCAGAAACTTGTTTTCAAGTTGTTTTATAAGTAATAATTTTTTGAGAATTGTTAAACATGATTATTTATTTATTTATTTTTATTAAAGTTTATTTATCGAGAGAGAGAGAGAGAGAGAATGAGCAGAGGAGAGGCAGAGGGAAAGGGAGAGAGAGAGAATGCCAAGTAGGCTCTGTGCTGACAGCAGAAAGCCCAACTTGGGGCTTGAACTCATGAACTCTGAGATCATGACCTGAGCTAAAACCAAGAGCCAGATGCTTAACTTACTACCCATACAGTCGCCCCTAAATATGGATCTTTTCAAAAGAAAATAGAAATTTAATTTATTAAGACTTGTTAAACATATTTTCTTACTATAAAATAGTTTAGTTGATACCTAGTTTTTATTTAATGGAAAGAATTCCAAAAGCAAATAGCAGAAGCAACTTGCTTTAAAATTAAGAAAAAGTTAGTACAAGAAAAGCATTTTAGGCAAATAATGTATAAAGGATTAGAATCATTATAAAGTTTTGTTGATGTGATTTAAAAATTCACACTAGCTAAAAAGGTCATTTATATATGCTTGAAGTCTTTTATCTTAAATACTGCTTTAGTTTTACCATTGTATCTTTATTACACTTAAGAGTCTTTCAGAGGGCTATCTCATGCAGCATTTTTAAAATAATGTTTATTTTTTGAGAGGGAAAGAGAGAGAGAGAAAGAAAGAGGGCACAAATAGCGAAGGGGCAGAGAGAGAGGGACTCAGAGAATCTGAAGGAGACTCCGTGCTGTCAGTGCAAAGCCTGAGGTGGGGCTTGAAGCCATGAACTGTGAGATCATGATCGGAGCCAAAATTGGATGCTCAAGTGACCAAACCACCCAGGAGCCCCTCATACAGGATTTCTTAATATTCTAAGCTTAATGTGTGGTAGAAACTAACTACTTTCAGTGACTTCTACTGTCAACATATTATAGATTTCTGCTGTGGAACTCTGCCCCAGCAACTTGTATTTGCTAAATCAAATTCGCTAAAATATTATTTGTATAATTCTTTTAATTCTCAATTTGAGGTAATTCATCTCAATAATTTCTTTGTGTACTTTATTACAGGTTACATTTCTAATCAAAAGAGCTTGGTATAGAGTTCTTTAGAATATATTTCTTGTATATTTCTCAGATAGTTTTGTATATTTCTTTTTGCTTTTATTTAGACATATAAAGATTGGTCAATGAAATATATGATATACAGGATGTTAGTGTAATGTTGTAATATCTGTAATATTTTAAGACTGAGTATGCTTGATATTTGCAAAATGTACAGATTTTAAAATTTAATATGTGAATTTTTGTGTTTTTTTTTAGATTTCAGAAAACTTTTATTTTGACCTTAATTCTGAGCAGATGAAAGGATTATTACGTCCCCATGTACCACCTGCTGCCATTACCACTTTGGCAAGATCAGCTATTTTTTCTATCACTTATCCTTCCCAAGATGTTTTTCTTGTAATAAAGGTAAGAGTAATGTTAAATAAATTAGTTTGTTTGTATAGTGTCTGTATATTTGTCTCCCTATTAATATCACAAGGTTTTTAAGGGTAAGGATTTTATCTTCATGTATTTTTTTTGTCTTAAAACTTCTTAACGCAATACTGGATGTAGACTGTAGTCTACCTAAAAAAAAACTACCTAAGTTTTTTTCTTTTTTTTTTGAGTGGGAACTCTATTAGGGTTCTCCAAAGAAACAGATCAGTAGGCTGGAAATACACACACATGTATGTACACACATACAGGTAGAGATTGACTGATTTTAAGGAATTGGCTTGTGTGATTGTCGGGGCTGGCAAATTTGAAATGTGTAGGGGGTTGGCAGGCTGGAATTCAGGTAAGAGTTGGTATTGTAGTCTTGAGTCTGAATTGGGCAGCAGACTAGAGACTCAGGCAGGGTGTCTGTGTTGCAGTCTTGAAAATTACTTCTTTGGGAAATTTCCATCTTTGGTCTCAAGGCCTTCACCTGATTGGATGAGGCACACTCACATTGTGGAGAGGGTAGTCTGCCTTACTCTACTGATTTAAATGCTGATCACCTCTAAAAAATACCTTTACAGCAACATCTAGGTAGGTTTGATCAAATAACTGGGCATTATAGCCTACCCAAGTTGGCATATAAAATTAAGTATCATAGGAGCTTTATTATGATGTTATCACTCAGTTTCTAAATTATATAAATACTAATATCTAAATCATTGAGGTCACGGAACATTATGATTTGACTGTCCTCCAATTAAGAATAAGGATTACAAACATAGGGAAGAATAAAAAACGAGGCCAACTGTAAAGCAGACTCTTAACTATAGAGAACATACTAAGGGTTGTTGGAGGGGAGTTGGACTGAGGGATGGGTTAAATGGGTGACAGGTATTAAGAAGGGCAGTTACTGTGATAAGCACGGGGTGTTTTATATGAGTGATGAATCTCTAAATTCCACTCCTGAAGCTAATATTATCCTATGTATTAAGTGACTGACATTTAAATTAAAAATTTGAAATAAACAAAGCAAAATAAACACAAAAACTGAATAAGGATTATGAATTCTAAAATCTGAATATTATGAAGCTGCTTAGCTTAAGTTGAGGAATAATTTACTATAACTTGACCTTGACTTGAAAGAAGCTTAAAATATATTCATTAATCATTTTATCTTTATTTATATAAAATTATAAAAGGTAATGAATATTACAATAAGGTTATAAAGTGGATTGTCACGGAATGAATCCTGTTTACCCACAGGAATAATGTCCTAATTTGTCGACACATTCCCATTGAATTCAGCTTAAAATAGATCTTAGCTACAATGAATCCTACAAGCACAGATTTAGCAGCAGTGGTCTTCAGAAACTCAGAATAAAGTTCTAAATATTAATACAGTTGAGAAATACTGTATATACAAGTACCTTTACATGGGAAAATAGTACATTTTCATAAAAATAGAACATATTTAAGGAAATGAGATGAAAAGATACAGCTGATGGTTCGAATATTGACTGCATGAAAATGAGATTATTTAGTGACAAGATTTGGTTGAGAGTGAACAGTTTAGATAGGATTAAGGATAAGAAACATTGTAAATGTTCAATATGAGTAAATAGGGAGATAAATCAATGTACATTCATATGATGGGATACTATGGCAAATAAAACCACTATTTGGAAGAAATTTTTTTTTTTTAATGTTTATTTATTTTTGAGACAGAGACAGAGCATGAACGGGGGAGGGTCAGAGAGAGGGAGACACAGAATCTGAAACAGGCTCCAGGCTCTGAGCTGTCAGCACAGAGCCCGACGCGGGGCTCGAACTCACGGACCGCGAGATCATGACCTGAGCCGAAGTCGGCCGCTTAACCGACTGAGCCACCCAGGCGCCCCTGGAAGAAATTTTAATGATATAGAAACGCATGTGTGATGTAACATTCAGTGAAAAATAAGTCTGGCACAAAACTCTATGGAATGATCTCAATTGTGTAGAATATATATGTACATAAAAATATGTATATACATAGAAAATGACATCCCTGTAATTTCAAAAAAATGAACAAGTTAAAATATTATTAAAAATTTAAAGGAGATGTATTTAGGAGGTTTTGCTAAATCACTTGTGGTGCAGCAGGATGTTTTTGTTTCTTGAGAGGAAAAATGCCATTGATCTGTGTATTGTTGAGCTCCTGCTATTCAAGAACAGAAAGAGAAAATCCCAGTGGCATGCAACAACAAACGTTTGTTTAGGTCATGCATCCAAGTTGTCTGGTGGTCAGTTGATGTAGGTTGTACTCTCCTCGAGGTGGCTGTGCTCCTGAAACCGTCTTTTGGTTGGTTGGGGCTCATTTGATTCAGCTGGAGCTGTACTTCTTTGTGTATTGCTTTTCTAGCAGTCTAGCTTGGTTTATTCTCATGGTAATTGCAGAAATGCCAAAGAGCAGACCCCCCTGCACAGGCACTTTTCAAGCCCTTGGTTGCATCACACAGGCTAACATTGTATTGGCCAAGACAAATCATATGACAGAACACAAAAGCAAGAAGTTAGGATATATACTTGGCGTCTTTATTCAGAGGAATTCCAGTGTCAGGTAGCAGTGAGGGGGGTAAAGGAAGGGTGAAGAATTGGGGCTATTAAGTGCAATCTATCACTGTCTGAGATACGGGAATTCTGGCTGAGCCAGGATTAGGTCTTCCTTGCTCATTTTTGTGTCCTGTTTATTAGCATACTTTCTGGTAAATAGGTGAAGGGGTAATATCATTGTGTTTGGATTATTGTTTATGGAAGACTGACATTTTAGAGAACAAAAACAAAGCTCTTTGAAAGAAACCCACAAATAGATGAAGAAAAACGTGGGTTACAATAAGGTAATGATAACAAAATAAGCTTAATTTAATTTTTTATTGAGGTGTGACATAATTACAGAAAATACACAAAAGTCATAAATACATGATTTAATGAATTATCCCCAAATAAATGCATTATGTTACCACCCACCCATGTTAAGAAACAAAATGTTACCAGAATCCCAGAAACTGCCCATGTACCATTCACCGCTCCTTTTTTTTTTTCCCCTCAAAATTTTTGCTTGTTTTTGAACACTATGTTAATAGGATCCAACATTATATATATTTTGTGACTTGCTACATGATTGTGTGATTATACTGCTGTATGCAACAGTTTTAAATTCATTTACATTGCTGGAACTCCTGGGTGGCTCAGTTGGTTAAGCGTCCGACTTCGGCTCAGGTAATGATCTCAAAGTTCATGGGTTTGAACCCCATGTCGGGCTCTGTGCTGACAGCTCGGAGCCTGCAGCCTGCTTCAGATTCTGTGTCTCCTTCTGTCTCTGTCCCTCCCATGCTCATGCTCTGTCTGTCTCTCTCAGAAATAAATAAACATTAAAAGATAATAAAAATAAAATTCATTTACATTGTTGTTTAGTATTGTATGAATATATCATAATTCATTTTACTGATGATAGACATTTTGGTTAATTTTGTGGTTTTTATCAGAAATTCTGTAAATATTTGCATTCCATGAGGATAGACATGCATGCATTTGTATTTAGTTTATTCTTGGGAGTAGAATTTCTAAGTCACAGAATATTTGTATGTCAGATTTGGTAGATGCTATCAAATAAATGTTTTCAGTCTCTGTGATAGTTGCATTCCCACCAGCAGTGAATAAGAGTTTCAGCTAGTCATACTTGATATTTATCAGTTTTTTTTTAAAATTGAAGTATAAAATATGTACAATGAGATATTTACAAATCTGGAGTAAACAGCTTGGTGAATTCTTCCATGTTTGTTTGCCTGTGTAATCACTCTTGAGCTCAAGTCATAGAATATTTCCATTGCGTTATTACTCTGGAGGGTTCTTGTGTTTCTCTTTCTAGTGACTACCCCTGCCCTTCTAGATAACTAGTATTCTAACTACTGTCACCATTGTTAGCTTTTCTTCTTCTTGAAGTTCATATGAAAGGAATCATAACAATGAGTCTTCTGTGCCTGGCTTCTTTCACTCAATATAATGGCTATGAGGGTCCTCCATAGGAGGAGAGCCACCCAGGTGCCCCTAGAGCCTTTTTTGGTTCCACTGGTCTATTTGTCTTTTCTTGGTACCACTACTATACTGTTTTCATTATTGTAGCTTTATAATAAGTGGTGTATTTTTTTTCCAGCTTGACTTTTTACATTTTTGTGTAAATTTTTACTTGTCAGTCTCTTCAACCCCTCAGTATAGGCATGCTCTCTTTCTCTCAAGAAATAATGTACTGAGATGTTGACTGGCATTGCATTAAATATATAGATCAATTTGAGAAAGTTGACATCTTTAAACTATTGTTTTTCAGTCAATGAACATGATATATTCCTTCATGTTTTTAGGTCTTTTCCTCTCATATATTCTTGGTGATTTGATATTTTTGATTACATTATAAATGGTATCACTTAACATTTTTCATTTTAAATTATATACAAAATTTCATTTGTCACTGGTATATAGAAATTGTTTTCTTTGTAAGCTTTGTTTACAATTAGCAATATGCACAGGGTGTCCATCTTTATTAATTTTTACATACTGAACTTATGTACATCTAGATCAAGATGTAGAATATTAGCAAATGGCCTTCTTTGTGCCCTTTCCTACTATAGTGACTTTTACCATATCTTGGCCTCTTTTGAAACTTCATAGGAAAGGAATCGTATAGTATAAATTCTTGTCTCTGGTATTCTAAAGAATTATGTTAAGATTCATCTAGGCTTTTTGCGTGTAGCAGTAGTTGTTTTCAATCCTATATAATATTCTGTTACATGAATATATCACTGTTTTTCCATTCTCATTGTTGGACATTGGGTTTATTTCTACAACCGGTTTCCCTACATGGATATTCCAATTTTTACTCTTTTCAACAGTTTTTGAGAATATCAGCTGCTCCATTTCCTTCTTAACACTTGCTATCATCGGATTTTATTGTATTTGACATTTAAATTTTATTAATTTTGTTTTATATTCTGGTTTGTATTTTATTTCTGATATGTTTGTCATGTTATATCAATTTTTTTAAGAGTTTATTTTTAAGTAATATCCACATCCACTATGGGGTTTGAACACACAACCCCAGGTCCAAGAGTTCCATGCTCTACTGACCTAGGCAGTCAAGCGCCCCTCAATTTTAGTCTATATTCTGTGATGACTAAGAATGTTGAGTGATTTATTGGCTGTTTGGATATTCTGTTTTATAAAGTACTTATTCAAATAGCTCATTTTTAACTTGTTTGTAAGTGATTTTTAATATAAAAAACATGAATTTTAAGTGTATGTAGGATACATATGTTTCACGTGAACAAATATATACACTTGTGTAATCCTATCCATTTTATTGGATTATTTTTATTTTATTTTATTTTATTTGTAAGAGTTTTTTGTCCTCCACTTGCTAATTTGAAGTATCAACTTTATATGTGCTAAATTCCTACAAGGAATTATCACAATTCCTACAAATCAGGTATGCTTGATTTGGTTTCTGGACTTTCACCCTATTTTATTTACGTTTCTTTTCTTTTTGAAAATATTAAGTTATATAGGGTTAACGTGAGACATTAAATTAGAAGTGGAGAAAAAAATTAGAAGTAGAAACTGTTGCATTGGTCACTCAATACTGTTTTGTGAGTTTTTTTTTTACTTTTTTTTTTTTTTTTTTTTTTTAGTGTTTACTTACCTATGTTGAGAGAGAATGTGTGCACAAGCAGGGCAGGGGCAGAGACAGAGAAAGAATCCCAAGTAGGCTCCACACTGTCAGTGCAGAGCCTAAAGTAGGGCTTGATCTCACAAACTGTGAGATCATGACCTAAGCCGAAATCAAGAGTTGGACACTCAACCAATTGAGCAATTTTTAAAAAATTGTTAATTCTGTACATTGATATTATATTAGATGACTTTTTCTCCTCTTAAGAGATTTTGCCAACCACCAGTTTGCTCTCTTTCTATGAATTTGACCTCATATACTTCATATGAATGGAATCATAGAGTATTTGGTTTTTGTTTTTGTGTGTGACTGGCTTATTTTACCTAGTATAATGTCTTCAAGGTTCATCAAGGTTGTAGCTTGTTTTAAGATTTCTCCCTTTTAAAGGCTGAATAATACTCCATTGTATAATATTTAATATATATATGTTTGTCCACTCATCTCTTTTTTTTTCAGTTTGTCATAACCTATTTACCTAACTTTATTTTTTTATTATTTTTTTAAATATGAAATTTACTGTCAAATTGGTTTCCATACAACACCCAGTGCTCATCCCAACAAGTGCCCTCCTCAGTGCCCATCACCCACTTTCCCTTCCCTCCCACCCCCCATCAACCCTCAGTTTATTATCAGTATTTAAGAGTCTCTTATGGCTTGCCTCCTTCCCTCTCTGTAACTCCCCACCCCCCTTTTCCTCCGCCCTGGTCTTCTGTTGAGTTTCTCAGGATCCACATATGAGTGAAAACATATGGTATCTGTCTTTCTCTGTATTACCTATTTCACTTAGCATAACACTCTCCAGTTCCATCCACGTTGCTACAAAAGGCCAGATTTCACTCTCATTGCCAAGTAGCATTCCATTGTGTATATAAACCACAATTTCTTTATCCATTCATCAGCTGATGGACATTTAGGCTCTTTCCATAATTTGGCTATTGTTGAAACTGCTGCTATAAACATTGGGGTACAAGTGCCCCTATGTATCAGCACTCCTGTATCCCTTGGGTAAATTCCTAGCAGTGCTATTGCTGGATTATAGGGTAGATCTATTTTTAATTTTTTGAGGAACCTCCACACTGTTTTCCAGAACGGCTGCACCAGTACGCATTCCCACCAACAGTGCAAGAGGGTTCCCATTTCTCCACATTCTCTCCAGCATCTATAGTCTCCTGATTTGTTCATTTGAGCTACTCTGACTGGCGTGAGGTGATATCTGAGTGTGGTTTTGATTTGTATTTGCCTGATGAGGAGTGATGTTGAGCATCTTTTCATGTGTCAGTTAGCCATCTGGACGTCTTCTTTGGAAAAGTGTCTATTCATGTTGTCTGCCCATTTCTTCACTGGATTATTTGTTTTTCGGGTCCACACATCTCTTGATAGACATTTGGGTCACTTCTGCCTTTTGGCTTTGTGAATAGTGCTGCTATGAACATGAGTGTACAAATAATGGTTTACATTTTGCTTTTGGTTCTATTGGATATATACTTAAAAATAGATTTTCTGTATTGTGTGGTAATTCTATTTTTAATTTTTTGAGGACCTTCTGTATAGTTTTCCATAATGGATGTACCATTTTCATAATCACCAATAGTGCACATGAGTTCCAGTTTTTCTGTATCCTTGCCAATGCTTGTTATTTTTTGTTTCATTGATTGTAGCCATCTTGATGGCTATCAAGTGATAATCTCATTGTATTTTGATTTGCATTTACCTTATGATTAATTATGTAGAGGATCTTTTCATATCCTGTTAGCCATTTTTGTATCTTCTTTGGAAAAATGTCTATTCAAGTCCTTTGCCATTTAAAAATCAGATTAAAGTAAAACCTTGGATTGTAATTTGTTCTGTGAGTGTTCCACAAAACAAACATTTCTAATAAATTTTAACTTGATAAATGAGCAATGTCTTGCAATATGAGTTGTACATGATGCTGAACGTCACATGATCACAGCTGAGCCAGTGGTTCTTGAAATTTGCTTTGATATCTGAGTGCTTTGGATTACAAGCATATTTCCAGAACAAATTATGCTTGCAAACCAAGGCTTACTGTATTTATTTTGTTGTTGAGTTGTAGAACTTAAAAAAATTATTCTGGATATTAACTCCTTATTAGATACATTATTTGTATATATTTTTTTATTTGTTGCCTTTTCACCCTGATTATGTCTGTGATGCACAAATTTTTAATGTGGCCCAATTTCTGTATTTTGCTTTTGTTACCTGTATTTTTCTGCATCAAATCCAAGAAAACATTGCCATATACAGTGTCATGAAGATTCTGTTTTTTCCTGTTAAGAGTTATATAATTTTAGGTCCACATTTAGGTCTTTGATCCATTTTGTGTTAATTTTTGTATATGATAGAGAGTAAAGACTTTATTCTTTTGCATTTGTATATATGATTTAAGAAAAAAAATTTTTTTTATTGTTTTAAATGTTTTTATTTATTTTTGAGACAGAGAGAGACAGAGCATGAGCAGGGGAGGAGCAGAAAGAGAGGGAGACACAGAATCTGAAACAGGCTCCAGGCTCTGAGCTGTCAGCACAGAGCCCGACGTGGGGCTTGAACTCACGGACCGCGAGATCATGACCTGAGCTGAAGTCAGATGCTTAACCGACTGAGCCACCCAGGCATCCCCAAGAAAAATTTTTTTTAATGTTTATTTTTGAAAGAGAGAGAGAGTCAGAGCACGAGTAGGGGAGGGACAGAGAGAGAGGGAGACATGGAATCTGATGCAGGCTCCCGGTTCTGAGCTGTCAGCGCAGAGCCTAATGCGTGGCTTGAAGTCATGAGCCATGAGACCTTAACCTGAACCTGAGTCAGACACTTAACCAACTGAGCCACCCAGGTGCCCCATGGATACATGGTCTTTTAAACACCATTAATTCTTTTGCATTTGGGTATATGGTTTTTTAAACACCATTTGTTGAAAAGACTGTCCTTTCCCCATTGAATGGCCTTGGCAGTCTTGTTAAAAATCATTTAGCCTGGGGCTCCTGGGTGGCTCAGTTGGTTAAGCATCCAACTCTTGATTTCACCTCAGGTCATGATCTCATGGTCATGAGATTGAGCCCCCTCATTGGGCTCCACACTGAGCATGGAACTGCTTAAGATTTTCTCTCTCTTTCTCTGTTGGCCCCTACCCTATGCACACTGCCTCTCTCTCTCAAAATAACTAAATAAATATTAACAAAATATTATTTAACCACATATATGAGGGTTTATTTCTGGACTGTATTCTGTTCCATTCATCTATATGTATGTCTTTATGCCAGTATCATATATATATTTTTTATTACTGTAGCTTTGTATTGTTTTGAAGTCTGGAAGTATGAGACTTACAACTCTGTTCCTTTTTTAAAGGTTTATTTTGATTGTTCAGGGTTCTTTGAAATTTCACATGAATGTTATGGTGAATTTTATTATGTCTACAAAAAAAATCTTTTGAGATTTTCATAGGAATCGCATTAAATCTGTAGATTGCTTTGCATAGAATTGGCCTCTTAATATCAATTTAGTCTTCCAGTTCATGACTATAGGATATCTTTCCATTTGTTTGTGTCTTCTTTAATTTTTTTTTTTTTTTTTTTTTTTTTTTTAACCAATGTTCTATGGTTTTCAGATTATATATCATTCACCCTTTTGGTTAAGTTAATTTCTCAGTATATGTTTCCTTGCTATCTAGAAGAAGAGTGCTTTGATGAAACTTTTGTAAGCTGAAATTTTATAAAGTGACAAAGCAATTAACATTAATTCATATGGAAAAATATTTGAATGTTCTTAGACCCAAAAAATAACTCTCTCAGTCTTTCATGATGCCTTTGGACATATCTTGCCAACAGATGCACAAAGTAAATTGAGATAAAGGACAGATGCTCGTAGACACAGTGCAGAACTCTGGTGGTTTGATGCTGAGATACTGAGTTGTAATTCCCAGGGAAGGAGCTTGGCAGTGCCACTGTTGTTGCCCTGGGTGTGTGCTGCCTGTATTTGCAAAGCATATGCTGAATGTTATTTTTACTTTCCCCTTTTTTTGTAAAAGTGAAAATCCTCTTCAGATTTCTTTCAGTTAGCAAAAACAGGTAGTAATGTAGGTCTTTGTAAGATCAAAGTAGCATAATGTTAGCTTTCTAAAAGTGGGGAATACCTTTATTTTTTTTCTTTTTGATATTATTGTAAGTGAAATTGTGTTTTTAATTTTCTTACAGATTTTTCATTATTAGTATTTAGAAATATAATTGATTTTTGCATATTGATTTTGTATCTGCAACTATGCTGAATTTATTTATTAGTTCTAACCATTTGTGTGTGTGTGTGTGTGTGTGTGTGTGTGTGTACTATAAAGGTTTTCTGAACAAAAGGTCATGTCTGCAAACACATAATTTTACTCTTTCTTTTCAAATTTGACTCTTTTTTTTCTTTCTTGCCTTATTGCTTTGGCTTAGACTTCCAGTACTTTTTTGAATAGAATTGGTAAAAGTGAGCATCCTTATCTTGTTCCTAATGTTAGAGGAAAAACTTCCAGCCTTTCACCATTGAATATGATGTTAGCTGTGGTGTTTTCATATATGGTCTTTATTATGTTGAGGTAGTTTTCTTGTATTCTTAGTTTGTCGAATGTTCCTAGCATGAAAGGGTGCTGAATTTTGCCCAGTTATTTTTCTGTATCAATTGAGATGATCATGTGTTTTTTTTTCCTGTTATTCTGTTAATGTGGTGTATTACCTTGATTGATTTTTTTTATGTTAAACCATCCTCACATTCCAGTCTGATTACTTTTTTTTTTAAGCTTAATTAGTCTTTACTGTTTTATTTTTTGACAGTTAGAAAAAGTCCTACAGCAAGGTGACATCGGAGAGTGTGCAGAACCATATATGATTTTTAAAGAAGCAGATGCCACAAAGGTAGAGTATCATGCCTCTCATTTTTCCCACCTGTATAGTCATATAGTTCCTCCCAACGCTCCCCCAGTCCCTGAACCCAACACTAAATAACCTCTCATTTCCCAAGTTATTATTTGGGAGAATTATGAAGCATATTAAAGAATTTAACTACTAGTTCATTATTTTCTATTGGACTATCTGCTTTCTTACTTTCTTCTTTTTTTGTCACTTAGCTTTTTTTCATATGCTGTGTTATTCTTTAAAATCTCCCTTACCCCCAAACTAAGTGACTCCTGACTTTTTTTTCCTTGGAGAAAACTAAGTTAATTTCATTTCATTCCTAAGTATTAAAATTTTCAAAAATAGTGATTTTTCATAAAATAGTGATATTGGTAATAAAAGGTTTTTTAAAGTTCATTTATTTTGAGAGAGAGAGTGAGAAAGCACTTGCACATGAGCGTGGGAGGGGCAGAGAGAGAGAGGGAGAGAGAGAATCCCAAGCAGATTCTGAGCTGTCAGCCTGGAACCTGATGCAGGGCTTGATCCTATGAACCATAAGATCATGACCTGAGCTGAAATCATGAGTCAGAAGCTTACCCGAATGAGCTGCCCAGGTGCCCCATATAGTATAATTTTTTATAGTAAGATAGCAGTACTCTGGGGCTCTGTCTAGCTGCTGATAATTAAGGAATGCCACTGATAATTAAGGAATATGGTAAAAACAGAAAATACTATCTCCCTTTTGCTATCAGATGACTAATTTTTAGAATTTGGGTACACATATAAAGCAAAAGCAATTGATATAAAGTTGGTACCAAATTTCAGATACCCTGAGTTAGCTACAAGAATAACAGATGATTGAATACATGATTTAATAGTTGAAACATCCAGGAGTATGCTTGAGGAATACTCAATAAGTTACCAAAATCTAGAATATGTTTTGTTTTCTATTTTTGTGAAATTTGGAACAGTAACTGAGCCTTTTCTGCGGATATAGGTAGAACTGAGTACATGATACTCTTCTCTGATCTCTGGCTTGCTGGTTGAAATTAGGGTTCAAGTATTCTATAACCTTTCCCCGGGTTGTCATTTTTTAAATTTGCTGTTGTGTGGAGCTCATAATTACAATAGCAGCTTATTACATGCCTACATAAGCTGATAGAATCAAGTATACTTGATATCTAGGCTTTTAAAGCAATCACCTATTTTGGAGGTATAATATATATAGCAATAAACAGCGCTAACATTTAGTTATCCGTCCATCTTATCCCAGGCCTGACTCTCAAGGTAGGGCTCTGTTGTTAGTGTATATATACCTTGACAACATCCTGTATGGAAAGAGTATGTAAGATATTTGGTGTAGATTTTTACTTTTGGACCATTAGTTGGCTATTGCAGGTTACCTTAGTGTTTGTTTCAGGGATAGCCTAAAAGTTGGGCCAGCTTCAGGATGTCTTCCAGATAGGCACATACTGTTTGGACCATCAGTCTGTTTCTAGGGTTTAGTCTTTTGCAATATTTTTTTTTGTTTGCTTCTTTTATTACAGTTCTGGTCTTACATGTTGTTAGCCTATTTGTACCCCCAATCCCACTTTACCTCACTCCTTCTCTTGCCATAAGTTAAGGATTATTTCAGAATGGCTCAACTGCTCCCATCTTTTTCAGAGTAGTACAATTTAGTAAGTTTAACCTAGAATATTTTGTAGGTAGCAGTTGCTGACTTGAACATGGTTATGTTTCTTTTCATAAAATAGTACTTGTAATACATACACGTTTGACACTTGCTCTACGTTCTTTCCTACCAAAATGAGATAATCACAAAAATAAATTTGAAAGACTTACTCTACACATACATTTATAGAATGGGTTAAAATTATTCAGTGGTTAAGATAATACAGTGTTAATTGATCTCTGAAAGGTATAGATTATTCTTCCATCTTTGTTGAGAATTGAGAATTCCTAAGCTGTCTTTTTATATACAATGGAGTAGTCTTTGATTCATTTCTTTCGAGCATAATCATATAATGTATAAAGTTTTGTTTTGCAGAATAAGGAAAAATTGGAGAAGCTGAAAAGTCAAGCTGATCAGTTTTGTCAAAGACTTGGGAAATATCGCATGCCTTTTGCTTGGACTGCAATCCATTTAATGAATATTGTTAGCAGTGCGGGGAGTTTGGAAAGAGATTCTACAGAGGTGGAAATAAGCACTGGAGGTAAGAGTGTTTTATATAAAATATTTCTAAATGTTTAATTTTTCTTTTTTTTATATAGGCTTGTTTTATTTATAGACTTTACAGTGTTGTGAGGCATAAAAGGGTTTTCTTTTTTTTCCTTTTTTTCCCCACAGCTTTATTGAGATGCAATTCCTATACTATTCAATTCACCCATTTAAAGTGTATAATTTATTGTTTTTTTTTTGATATATTCACAAGGTTCTGCAACCATCACCACAGTCTTAATTTTGGAACACTTTTGTATTCATTAGTAACCCTCCATTCTCCCCCAATCCACAAACCCAATCCTAAACAACCTCTGATCTCCTTATAAGGTCTGTATGGATTTGCCTATGCTGGACATTTCATATCAATAGAATTATACAATATACAGTCTTTTGTGACAAGCTTCTTTCCCTTAGTATAATGGTTTATTTTTTTATTATTATTTTTTAATGTTTTATTTATTTTTGAGAGAGAAAGAGAGAGAGACAGAGTGTGAGTGGGGGAGGGGCAGAGAGAGGGAGACACAGAATCTAAAGCATACTCTAGGCTCTGAGCCATCAACACAGAACCCGACATGGGGCTCAAACCCATGAACCAGGAGATCATGACCTGAGCTGAAGTTGGACACTTAACTAAGCGCCCCAGGCGCCCCTCACTTAGCATAATGTTTTAAAAGTTCATCCATGTTGTAGCATGTATCACTATTTAATTTCTTTTTATTGCCAAATAATAGTCCATTGTGTGGATATACCACATTTTATTTATCCATTCATCAGTTGATGGACCTTTGAGTCGTTTAAACTTTTTGTTTAGTATGAATAATGCTGCGGTTAATGTTCAGGAACAAGCTTTTGTATGGGCATGTTTTCATTTTTTTTGGACATATACTAGAAATTGTTGGATCTTAGTGACAATTCTATATTTCACGTTTTGAAGAACTCTCAGGTTGTTTTCCAGTGTTGCTGCACCATTTAAAATTCTTCTAGTAGTGTGTGAAGGTTCCAATTTCTCCATATCTTTGCGAACACTTTTATTATTTGGCCCTTTGATTACAGCCATCCTAGTGTAGGCAAAGAGGTTTGTCATTGTGGTTTAGGATTTGCTTTTCCTTGATATTTAATGATCTTGAGTATAATTTTATGTGCACTGGTTATGTGTATACTTTCTTTGAAGAAATATGTAGTCATGTCTTTTGCTCATTTTTTTAATGTCTTTGTTTTTGTTTTATCTAGTGGATGCTCATTTTTTATGTGGCTTTTTAATATTCTTTTTTTTGAAGTTTATTAAAAAATTTTTTTTAACATTCATTTATTTTTGAGAGAGAGAGAGGCAAAGTGTGAGCAGGGGAGAGGCAGAGAGAGAAGGAGACACAGAATCTGAAGCAGGCTTCAGGCTCTGAGCTGTCAGCATAGAGCCTGATGTGGGGCTCACTCACAAACCATGAGATCATGACCTGACTGAGCCACCCAAACACCCCTAAGTTTATTTATTTTGAGAGAGAGAGAGAGGGAGAGTGAGCGCACGCATGCGCAAGCTGGGGAAGAGCAGAGAGAGAATCCCAAGCAGTCTCTATGCTGTCATTACAGAGTCCCATGAGGGGCTTGAACTCATGCACTGTGAGAACATGCCCTGGGCCAAAATCAGGAGTCAGATGCATAAGTGACTGAGCCACTCAGGTGCCCCGCTTTTTTATATTCTTGTCTTTGAACTTAAGAGTTCTTTATGTATTCTGGATACAAATCTTTTATCTTTTTTTCTTATTATTTTTTTCTTATTATTTTTAATTTACATTAAAAATGTAAATTAAGTTATTTAACA
This sequence comes from Acinonyx jubatus, assembly GCF_027475565.1. NCBI lineage: Eukaryota > Metazoa > Chordata > Mammalia > Carnivora > Felidae > Acinonyx > Acinonyx jubatus. The sequence continues at coordinate 50,700,245 of NC_069381.1, read as the reverse complement.
TATAGTGCAATAATGATTTCAAGAATAGAATTTAGTGATTCATCACTTACATATAACACCCAGTGCTCATCTCAGCAAGTGTTCTCCTTAATGCCCCTTGCCCAACAAATCTTTTATCTAATACAGGATTTGCAAATATTTTCTCCCAGTCTGTGGGTTTTTTTTTTTTTTTCCTCTTTTAATGCTGGTGTTCGTAGCATAGAAATTAAAAAAAAAATTTTTTTTTTCACATTTGTTTATTTTTGAGAGATAGATAGAGACAGAGCATGAACAGGGGAGAGGCAGAGAGAGAAGGAGACACAGAATCCAAAGCAGCCTCCAGCTGCTGAGCCGTCAGCACAGGGCCCAATGCAGGGCTCAAATCCATGGGACCATGAGATCATGACCTGAGCTGAAGTCAGACACTCAACTGACTGAGCCACCCTGGTGCCCCTGTAGCATAGAAATTTTAAATTCATTTTCTCTGTTCTTTTGTTGCTTGTGCTTTTGGAGTCCTATCTAAGAAAGCATTACCTAACTCAAGATCAGAAAGATCTGTTTGTATGTATTTGTCTAAGAGGTCTATAGGTATAGCTCTTACATTTAGGTATAATCCATTTTGGGTTACTTTTTTTTTACATGGTGAGAGGTAAGGGTCCAATATTATTCTTTTAATGTAGCTATTGAGTTGTCCCAACACCTATTTGCTAGGAAGACTATTCTTTCTCCAGCAAATGGTCTTGTCATTCTTGTTGGAAATTAGTTCACGGGACATCTGGGTGGCTCAGTTGGTTAATCGTTTGACTTTGGCTCAGGTCATGGTCTCACTGTTTGTGAGTTCAAGCCTCGTGTAGGGCTCTGTGCTGACAGCTGAGATCCGGTAGCCTGCTTCAGATTCTGTGTCTTCCTCTCTCTCTGCCCGTCCCCGGTTGGCGCTCTGTCTCTCTTTTAAAAATAAATAAATATTTAAAAAAAAAAAAAGAAAGAAAGAAAATTGGTTTATGATAGATGTATGGGTTTAATTCTGGACTCAATTCTATTCCATTGATTTATATGCTAAGCCCATGGTAGTACTATTCTGTGTTCATTTTTTTGGCTTTGCAGTAAGTTTTGAAATTGGGAAGAGTGGTCCTCCAACTCTACAACTTCATTATCTTATTTACAGATGTGTGTGTGTGTGTGCCTATTTTGGGCCCTTGTAGTTTTATTTTTGAGAGAGACAAAGACAGAGCGCAAGCAGGGGAGGGGCAGAGAGAGAGGGAGACACAGAATCCAAAGCAGGCTCCAGGCTCTGAGCTGTCAGCACAGAGCCCAATGTGGGCCTCAACCGATGAATCTTGAGATCTGCTTAACCGACTGAGCCACCCAGGCGCCCTTGGGCCCTTGTAGTTTAATATGTAGTTTAGAATTAGCTGTAAATTTCTGCACAAAGGTAGCTGGAATTTTGATAGACATTACATTAAATCTATAAATCATTTTGGGGAGTGTTGCCCTCTTAACAATATTAAATCTCCCAATCCATGGAATGTTTTTCCATATATTGAGATCTTAACATTTTTTTCAGTGTTTTATAGTTTTCAGTGTACAAGTCTTTGCCTTTCTCCTGTTAAATGAATACCCAATTGTTTTATTGTTTTTATGATATTTTTAATGGAATTGTTTTCTTAATTTCAGTTTTAGAATGTTCATTTCTTGTGTATATAATATTGACTTGAATATTGATTATGTGCTTTGAAACCATTTGAACATGTTTATTAATTGCAGTGTTTTTTTTTTTTTTCCTCTTTTGGATTCTTTAACATTTTCTATATACAAGATATTGCCCTCTGCAAATAATAAAAGGTTTACTGTTTCTTTTTCAATCTGGATGACTTCTTTTTCTTTTCTAACAATCTTGACTAGAACCTTCTATACTATATTAAATAGAAGTGGCAGGAGTGTTCCTGCCCTTGGGGGTCAATGCATTCAGTTCCTGACCTTGAGGGGGAGATGCATTCAGTCTTTTATAATCAAGTATGATGTCTACTGTAGGTTTTTCATAAATGTAGTTTAGTAGATTGATGAAATTCCCATCCATTCCTAACTCTTTGAGTATTTTTATCATCAAAAGATGTTGGATTTTGTCAAATGCATTTTTTGCTTTTGAATTGACTTGTATGGTGTTTGTCCTGTATTCTTTTAGTAGGGTGTATTGCATTAATAGACTGGATTTTAGAGGTTAAACTAATCTTACATTTCTCGGAGAATTCCCACTTGGTCATGGCATATAATTTTTTTGTAGATGTTAGAATATGTTTCCCAATATTTTGTTTAGTATTTTTCTTCTATATTCATAAGGGATATTGGTCTGTAGTTTTTCTTTCTTGTGAAATAAATCTCTGTCTGGTTTTGGTATCAGAGTAACACTGTCCTCAGAATGAGTTGTGAATTATTCCTTTTTTTATAAATTTTATTTTGGAGGAGTTTGTGAAGGATTGGTATTTGTTTTTTTTTTTAAATCGGAAGAATTCACTAGTGAAGCCATCTTGGCTTGGTCTTTTTGTGATAAGTTTTTTCATTACTAATTAGATCTTTCTGCTTGTTTTAGATCTTTTCATATTTTCTGTTTCATCTTAAATCAGTTTCAGTACTGTGTTTCTAGAAATTTGTTCATTTTGTATAAATTGTCTAATTTTTGACCTATAGTTATTCAAAATATTGTAATATAATTCCTTTTCTAAGAGCTGTAGTGACGTCTACTCATTCATTCCTGATGTTAGTAATTTGAGATGTTGTATTTTTTAACCGCCCACTTAGCAAAGTTTTTAAAATTTACTTTTTGAAGAACCAGTTTTTGGCTTCATTCTTATGTTTGTAGTTTCTATTTCTTTTATTGTCATCCAGCTGTTGTCTTTGAGTCCTTTCTCGTGCTTGCTTTGGGTTTAGTTTTCTCTTTTTCTACTTTATAAAAATGAAAGGTTAAGTTACTTATTGGAGAACTTTTCTTTTTTATTTATAGTCATTTATGGCTATAAATTTTCCTCTGAGTGCGGGTTTAATGATATGCCATATGTTTTGGGATATTGTGTTTTCATTTTCATGTATCTTAAATATTTTCTAATTTTCTTTGTTATTTCCTTTAACCCATTGGTTTTTTGAGAATCGAGAGTATGTTTAACTTCCACATGTTTATGAATTTCCCATATACTTTTCTGTTACTGATTTATAATTTAATTTCACTGTTCTTGGGAAACATTTTATATGATTTCAGTCCTTTTGAATTTATTTTATTTTGTTTTATGGCTTAATCTATGTTGGAGAATGCCGTGTGTGTGCTAGAGAAGAACACATATTCTACTTTTGCTTAGTGACATGTATTAGTTTGTTTATGGTTTTAAGTCTTCAGTTTCCTTGTTGATCTGTAGCATAGTTGTTCAATTGTTGTTGTTGTTGTTTTCCAGTTGGTTTTGAATAATAAGGGTATCTTGCAAGGACTTTGAATGAATGTTATCTTAAAATTCTGTTTCAAATTCAAGTGCTAAGACTGAGGGACCATTAGATGGTAACTAAAATTTTCATTGTGTGAATATTTCCTATTAAATGCATAGTTTCTCTGTAGCTGCATGTTATAGCTCATCTTTGGTCATATGCATAGTCTGTGTGGTAGAAACTTATTTTCCACTGGAGAAGTTTTAAAAGAACCAGGAGATTTAGGTATGGTGCTTCCTTACCTATATCTCCAGAAATGAAATTCTTTACTACAATCAATATGTCGGGTAGATAATTTTCAACTTGGATGAATTTTTTTCCTGTGTTTGGAAAGCTGCTTTTAAAACAATTTAAATATTATGAAAATGAATACCAGACTTTTCTTTTCCCTTGGTAGAACGAAAAGGGTCTTGGTCAGAGAGGAGGAATTCTAGCATTGTTGGCAGACGATCACTCGAAAGGACAACAAGTGGAGATGATGCTTGTAACTTGACCAGCTTTCGACCTGCTACTCTCACAGTGACGAATTTTTTTAAGCAGGTATTGTTCTGTCATGTAGGAATTCTATGGGGATATTTGTACATAATATTATTTTGGTTTCAGAAAAATTATAATTGTATATTTGCTTGTACATGTACATGTAATAATTGTGATTTCTAGAAATTAAAAAAGCTTTTAAGAGCAAAAAGTATAAGAATAAAATAATATTGTATCTGCTGTTGTATAATTATATTTAAATGTTAGCACTAATAATGCATCAACATCAATCCTCCACATTTATATCCTATTTCTTAAATGTAATGTTTTAACTTTTAAACATTTATGGTTTATGAATTTTCTTAGTCATTGAGTGGTTGTATCTCTCTTCCCTACCCAAGTTTTATTTTGGTTGAAGCTACCACATCTATAGTATATGGAATAGGACTTTCAGGCCTTACTAGTATATTTTTCTGCTAAAATGTAGTCAACATTATTTGTTTAGGTGAGTTTATAGGTACAAGAAGTTCTTGATAAAAGACACTTTATTCTTTGCAAATATATTCTCTGTGCTTCAAATTATGAATCAAACCAGTAGTTTTCAAATGCTGATCATGATCCGTTAACAGTAATAGAAATTTAATAGGTAATACCCAGCTTGAAAACAAATGAACAAATTCAGGAGAATAGAAAAATAATAGTGCATTGCACATAGTGAAGTTAAATATTGCTTCAGTGAGCTTTTTTCCTCTTGCTTTTTGTATGAGTGCGTACATGTATGCATGTACATCCTGGATTTTGATATAAAATGGATTGGTACCATGTCTATATTTTGGAACAGATGACTGGGAAATGCTAAGTATTCTTTTAGAATTCCTTCATTTGAGGTCTTATTCTTAATAAGAGGAGGAAATCCTGGCCTATAATATCTAATACTTGAAAGAGGACAAGGATTTAGGAAAGGATGTGCCATGGATTGAAAGACAGCAATCTGCTTGAAGCTCCTTTCACAGTTTGATATCAATAGCATTTATAGACAGCTGCTCGGTGAGATTCATATGGAGAGTAAAGCAGGTGAGAAGTGTCTGAAGTGGTGAGGGTCTTTTTATTATGGACAGTAGTATGAGGAAGAGTCTAGAAAAGGTCACAGTGTTAGCTAGTTGAAGTGATAGGACAAATAAAGCTATGGACAGTAGATTTACCTGATACAGTGACACAGCCTTGCAGCTATGACATTTTTTTCTCTTTCTATTTCCTTAACTGCTGCATCACTTCTGCACTATTTCTACAGCTCTTTTTCCATTTCTTCAGCCTACTTTATTATTGAACTGGTATTGTAACCTTAAATCAACAAGTCATTCATCTACCCACCTACCTATTGATCCAACAAATAGTTTTTGAATGTTCAGCATGTACTGAATATTAATCCACTTACCTACCTATTGATTTAGCAAATATATTTTGAGCATTCACCATGTAGTGGACACTGTGTTGGAGACTGGTAACTAGAAACTAGCGCAAAGTGATCGTGAAAACTTAAAATGAATGATTGTTGGAAATATCAGCAATGGAGAGGATTTATATTTGACTTTGTATGGTCTATTTGTTAAAAATTATTAGCATCTATAATTCTTATAAGTATTTTTAAATAGCTAGGATACTGTGCATTAGGCAAATGCAAATTAAGGAAAAAGCAGACATTACAATTTTAGTAAAGTAGAATTCATGGTACGAATTTCTCCTAAATGAGATACAGAAGGCAGTTCTTTTAAATTGATGAGGGATTACTATCTGGGATTGGGATATAGTAATTAGGATTGCTTCTGTACAGACTTGAAGTTGTTAAGCAAAATTATTAAAAATACATAGAGATATAAAAACAAAATTAAGCCCACACATTAGTTTCAGGAACATGTTTTATTTGTTGATGAGTATATATAAGTTGGAGTACATAGTGGTAAAATATGCTGTGTGGAAGTGGAGGGTGTCAGCTAGGCTCATTCACATTTGGAAATTGAGACTGACTTTTGGTAGGAAGACTGAAATGACTCAGACGTCTTCCATGTGTCTCAACTTCTCTTCTCATCCTGTAGCAGGCTGGCTTGGTCATGTTCTCATAGCAGTGGCAGAATTTCAAGAGGGGGCAGGCTCACTTGTACAGATGTTTTTCAGATCTCTGTATCACATTTGCTTATTGGCCCAAAGAAAGTCACATGGCCCACCCAAGAGGAGGGAATTATGCCTCACCCCAACAAATGTCATGGAAACAGGAAGTAAAGATTGGAGGCCAGTAATATAATCAATTTAACAGGTTAAGTAGACAGAAATAATTAAGTAGAGATAATCTGAATGTACTATCAATAAGGACCATTTAAAAAGTTATGTTAATACTGTATCCAAAAAGAGAGTATACTGTTTTAGCAACTGATGGAACATTTACAACAATTAGGCCACAGAAAAAATCCTCTTAAAATGAAATTCTCTAATCATAACTCAATAAAACTAAAAGCTATTTATAAAAGTATTAACAAAAATCTTGAACCACTTAGAAATTTAAAAAAAAAAAAAAAATCACCTTCCTAGGGGCTCCTGGGTGGCCTAATTGATTGAGTGCCTGACTTTGGTTCATGTCATGATCTTGCAGTTCATGAGTTTGAGCCTCGCATTGGGTTTGTTGCTGTCAGCTCCAGAGCCTGCTTTAGATCATCTGTCCCCCTCTCTCTGCCCCTCCCCTGCTTGCGCTCTCTCAAAAGGAAATATTAAAAAAAATCACTTTTCTAAATAGTGCGATAAAAGAAGATCAGTTCTGTACCATGTTTAGAATATAATAGTGAACAAATGGAATCTGTCTCAAGGTGAGGTCACATAATAAAGTAATGTTAAATATGTTCATTACCACATAAGTATATGAACTCTGCACTAAAAACAAAAAGATATCAAGTGCAGGAGGTTTGGATTAACAAAATCTAAAGACCTACTCTTGAATAAAAGAATGAAACAAATTCTTACCTATTTTAATTGCAAGAAAAAATATATGAAATAGAAAATTTTGTATTAATTAGGTACGGTTTGGTTATTTGTTGGTTTGCTTGTCTCTTTTCCCATTGATTGAGGTTGTTTCATAGTTTTCACTCTGGTCTTAATATCAGAATAATTATTTTTCTCTTTAAGAGTAGTTTATGTAAACAAATGAATAAACAAACAAAAAGCAGAATTACACCTATAAATACAGAGAACACACTGATAGTCGCCAGAAGGGTGTGAGGTGGAGGGATGGGCAAAATGGGTGAAAGGGAGAGGGAGATGCAGGCTTCCAGTTATGGAATGAATGAAGTCATGGGAATAAAAGACAGCAAAAATAAAATTTTTTAAGTACTTGCAGTCAGAAAAAAAAGTAGCTTTTTGTTACTTTTTTCTTTTTCCAATTTAGTGAATGCTGTATATTTTGCATTTGAGAAATGTGGTAGTATAAAATTGAAAAGACAGAAATTCAAGTGCAATGACTTTTTAAGACTGTCGTTTATGTATGTTTCTTTTCTGTCTATATATTTTGTTTAACTTTTTTTTTTAATATTTATTTTTGGGAGAGGAAGAGAGAGAGCAAGCATGAGTGGGGGAGGGGCAGAGAGAGAGGGAGACGGAGAATCCAAAAGACGCTCCAGGCTCTGAGCTGTCAGCACAGCCCGACACGGGACTGAAACTCATGAACTGTGAGATTATGACCTGAGCTGAAATCGGATTCTTAACCGACTGAGCCACCCAGATGCCCCTTTTCTGTCTATATCCTTATTTTTCTTTTTTCCATTTCATCTCCAACTTCTATTGATTTTATTTTAGAGTGTCTTGTAATACTTTATAGACATAAATAATGGGCTATAAGTAAATATTTAAATTTAAGGTACAGATAATAGTATCATAACTCAATAAAATTTGAAAGCATAAAAGGAAGGAAATCAGTATGGTATTTGTTTTTAATCATAATTATATTAATTTAATCTTTTCATTCTGACTAAATGGACAGAAGAGGGTAAGAATATTAACAGGCACTATACATTTTTTTTTCAATCTACTCTATTTGTTTTCTCAAATGCTTTTCCTCAGGAAGGAGACCGCTTAAGTGATGAAGATCTGTACAAATTTCTTGCTGATATGAGAAGGCCATCTTCTGTTTTACGGCGACTAAGACCTATTACAGGTATTTTAAAATTTTGAGTAGACATGATTACAACCCTTTCATCCCTAATATGTCATATTTTTAGTAATTATGTATTTCTTTTTTTCACTTATCTGGTCCATGTGTCTTTCTTTGCCCAATGTCTGTCAGTCTTCTTCATTTCATTATTCTGCCTTTGTGGTCTTCACAGTTTATATGCAAGACTCAGTACTTTTGATAATTTGAGTACTGACTTGAGAATGATGAGTAATTTTGTGGCTTACAATTATTCTTTAGGTGAAAAAATGTACATAGGATGGTAAATATTCTGAAGCAGATTGATACTATGGTCAGAACAAACCATTACAGAGTAAAACTGTTTTGTTTGTTGTTTTAGAGTAAAGAAGTTTAAATTAAATCACTTAACCTTCAAAATGTTGGCATGATCCTATGCTAGATCCTTTTCTGTTTTGTTTTCTTTTGCTTCTTTTTTTTCCTTCTCACTCATTTATTCATTCAGTAGGTATTTATTATTTTACATGTACTGTGTCTGTATCAGTAATTAGTAAGTTTGAGACTCGGTAAAATGAAATAATTTAGAGGTCTGAGATAACAGTAATTTTGATTTCTTTCCAGACTTCTTGCAAAAAGAGGACCTGAATCCTTCCAAGAACATTTTTAATATGAAGTTTTAATTTATTTGTTTATGTTGTTTTTATAATATATTTTTATACCCAGCTCAGCTGAAGATAGACATTTCTCCTGCACCTGAAAATCCCCACTATTGCCTAACTCCAGAGCTGCTTCAGGTGAAGCTTTACCCAGACAGTAGAGTTAGACCTACCAGAGAAATTTTGGAGTTTCCAGCCAGGGATGTCTATGTTCCAAACACTACTTACAGGTAACACATTTTAATTTTGGAGATTTCTTTTTTTTTTTTTTAATATTAAAAAAAATGTTTATTTATTTATTTTGGGGGGAGAGAGAGAGCGAGTACACGTGCGAGTGTGAAGAGGGGCACTACACCTGTAGTGTGGAGCCCGCTTGGGGCTCGATCTCAGGAACCATGAGATCATGACCTGAGCCGAAATCACGAGTTAGATGCTTAACTGACTGAGCTATCCAGGCACCCCTTAAGATTTTTTATTGTTATCATGACTTGGCATTTAAAGTAATCTCTACACCCAACACGGGGCTTGAATTTATAATCCCGAGATCAAGAGTTGCATGTTCTATTGACTGAGCTAGCCAGGCACCCCTGATTTTGGAGATTTCTGAAATCAGATACTGTACAGTCTATTTTTAAAGTAGAACTAGAATAAACTTTCCAAAAATCTTTGGTAGCTTTACTTATTCGATTTCTTATCACATAATTTTATTAATAGTTGAAATGTATTAAGCTTATACTATGTGCCAGGTCACATGTTAATTATCTTACATATGTTATCTTATTTAATCCTCACAGCCTGCGGTGTAGATATTGCATTCATTTTAGTAATGAGTAAAGGGATGGAGAGGTTAAGTATACTTCACTGTGGTAGAGCTAGCATTGGAATTGTAAGCTGTTAGGTTAAGACATTAGAACTCCCAGTTACTATATTTCTGCAGATGTTCTTTTTTTCTTTTTTTTAATTTAATAAAGTTTTATTTTCTAAAATACAGTTGGTAGGATCTGTTCATGCATCTTCACCAGCAGCTGGGGCATCTGCACCCTTGGTGTTTCTGGTATAAATTACTGGAGCTCTGTGCTTTGAAACCAGCTTAAAAAGTCCTTTACTAAGGAGCCCTGAAGGGCTGCCCTGGCAGTGTCCCAGAGACAGCAGCTGGAGTTACAAGCTGATAGTTGGGAACTTCCTTACAGAGTTTGTCATACGTCGCTTTGTCAACAAAACTAGGTTATTGAACTTGTCCTGAACTTTGCCTTCGGACCAGTTCTTCTTTTTGGCCTTGACCCCAGATTTGTTCCCTAAGTCCTTCTTTTTTGGCTGACTTTCCAGCATCTTTCTTCTTCTCATCCTTGGGTGGCATTGCAAAGCTCAGAGAGCAGCAGCCACCCCTGCAGTCTCACTAAGATGTCGGACAAAAAGCCCTCAAGTGTTCTTATTGGCAGAATCTAGTATTACACAGGAATCAAATATATGTGCCTGCACTGTGGTTTAACCAATAATCAACAATGTTTACTGATGTACTGCTCAGAATACTTGACATGAGATTGTTGGGTAGGCTTTATAGGCTGACCACTCTAGAACACTAAGAGTTCGTGACTTAACATTGGGATATCCAACAGGGCAGCTCAGACATAGGATTCCAACCCAGACTTCCCCATCACAGCATATTTCACCACCTAGTTGCCCAGTTTCTGACACCCAAAGTTTTGAAATCAAAATGATTTCTTTCTTTTTCTTTTTCTTTCTTTATTTTGAGAGATAGAGAGAGTGCAAACAGGGGATGGGCAGAAAGAGAGAGAGAATCCCAAGCAGGCTCTGTACTGCCAGTGCAGAGCTCGACATGGGGCTCAAACTCACGAACGTGAGATGACCTGAGCCGAAATCAGAAGTCCGGTGCTTGACCGACTGAGCCACCCAGTCTTTGTCTTAGTCCTCACATTTACTCTTCAAACAAGTTTTATAAGCTCTGCTTTCAAAATGTATCCCAAATCTTATCTTCTCCACTTTTAAAACTCTAGGCAGGTCACCATCTAGATCAACATGGTCATATAGAAATATAATGGGAATTGCATTTGTAATTAAAAATTTTATAGTTCCCACATTAAAAAAAAACAAAAAGAAACAAGTGAAATTAATTTTAATCATGTTAATTAACCTAATATATCTAAAATATTATCATTTCAACATATAATAAATGTAAAAAGCTGTTGAGATATTTTACTTTTTTTCTTTCCTACAAAAAGTCTTCAAAATTGGGTGTGTATTTTATACTCTAAGCACATTCAGTTTCAGATGAGCCACATTTTGGATGCTCAGTTGCTTCATGGAGGCTAGAGGCTTAGCATATTGGGCAGCTGCTCATCTCAGATTTTTCTGTACCTTTCTTTTTTTTAATTAAAAAAATTTTTTTTATTAATGTTTTATTTTATTTTTTGAGAGACAGAGAGACACAGAGCACAAGCAGGGGAGGGACAGAGAGGGAGACACAGAATCCAAAGCAGGCTCTAGGCTCTGAGCTGTCAGCACAGAGCCTGATGAGAGGTTCAAACCCAATGACCCAGGTGCCCCAGATTTTTCTGTACCTTTCTAATTTGATCATCTGCCTTCCACCCTGCCTAAATCAGTTTTCAACTTTATAGCCAGAGATTTTTTTTTAAGATTTTATTTTTAAGTAATCGCTGTGCCCAACATGGGGCTTGACCTCATGACCCTGAGATCAAGAGTCACACGCTTTATTGACTGAGCCAGCCAGGCGCCCCTAGCCAGAGAAATTTTAATTATTATCAATTAGATTACTCATTCCTCAACATAAAACCTTCCAGTGACTTCCATTACAAGCAGAAAAATGCTTTTTTTGTAATACTCTATAAAATTCTACATGTTCTATCCCCTGCCTGTCTCTAACTTCATATCCTACTCTGCTTTGCTCATGTCGCTTTAACGTCAATGGTCTTTTTACTGTCCTTTAACAAACAAAATTCCAGTCTGCATAAGGCTTTTCCATTTGTTCTTCTCTTTGCTTAACATGTTTTACCTCAGATCTTCATGTGGTTTGATTCCTTATTCAGATGTATATGTGTTGAAAGGTCACTGTCTAGAGAGGCTCACTCTCTTCACCCTCAGCAAAAAGATCTACTGCTTTTCTCCTCTAGTTCGCCACCCTTTGTGTTTGTCGTTTTCTGCCGTTACATTATATAGTTATGTGATTGGGTTTTTTTTTTTTTCTTTTGTCTTTTTCTTTAGAATGTAATTACTGTTAAGAGGGACTTGTCTATCCCTTTATCACTTTTTTTTTTTTTTTAAGTAGGCTCCACACCCAAGGTGGGGCTTGAACTCAGGACCCTGAGATAAGTCACATGCTCTACTGACTGAGCCAGCAAGGAGCTCCTTTCCTTTATCACTTTATCTCCAGCATCTAGAATAGTGTGCTAGCACACAGGAAGCACACAGGAAGCACACAGTAAATATTGATTCGATTAGTTAAAAAATAAGGAACTGTGTAGTGTTATGAGAGTGGCATTTACAGTCATAGAGATACGGGTGTGATTTCTGACTCCAGTTTGCACTATTTGGTGACTTTAGATAAGTTAATTTATTGGCCACTCAGTTATCTTATTTAAAAAATGGCAGATAATAATAATATCTGTCTTCTCTTGTGAGGGTACAGAGTACAAAACACTACATGTAATTGACACTTAGTGTGAGTAAAATTTCTGGAAGATAGGCTAAAGAAAATATATATTGTTTTTAAGAGAGACAAGGTAACATGGAATTATTCTTCTATAAATTGTGATTTAAGTATTTACAAGGACATGGAATAAAGGAGAAATTATATAATCTAAAATGTGTCTGAAACCATTTTGAGGTTATCAGCTGTACCTCTTATCTAGTACAGGTATCTTATCTAGAGCATCCCTAACTTGTGTTTATCTGTTTTGCTTCTGCTTGGAAATTGGGGACGTTGAGTGGTCTTTTTTTTTTCATCTTCCTACTTATTTTTGTTATTTGCATATTTAAGTATTTTAAAATGATTTTATGACTATACTTAAACTTTATAAGTACTGTAGGCTTAAAATTAAAAACGGAGGTCTTTCATCTCATTTTTACCAGCTTTTCCCTACCTTGATGTCTAATTTTCAGTATGTCAATCACTGGCAACTCTTTTTGCTCTTTCTTTTGTTTTTTTATTTCTTGTTTCTAAATAACACATCCATGCTACTATTTCTTGATTCTTGTTCAATTTTAAATATCTATTGACTGTTGCAGAAGATGAAGATTTAACTCTTATATTTTCCTTCCTAGAAATATATATGCTTGCATAAATCCAGGAAAAAATACATACACTTGTCATCTCTCCCATGTATAGTTATATCCCAGTTTTTCATTAAATTAATGTTATTTTTTTTTTACGTTTGTGATTCTTATGTAACAATTTTAGCAGCTTAGCCATGTGGATTACTATGATTCTATTCCTGCATTTGTTTTGTATAGCTTTTTATTTTCTTGGAATAGCTACATTATTTAGTTGTCCCTACTTTTCAGTGTGTTGTCACTAAAATTCTCTGTAAAGCTTCTTGCAGTACAGTAGAATACATCAGTTCCCGTTCCCCTGGGAACTAAATTGTTAAGTGCAGCAGAGGGACTTTCCTAGGCTCGCTAGACTCAGTGCAGTTGTCATATTGGAGTCTGTTGACCATTATGCTGGAAATTTGCTTTACATTTCTTTTGCGATGGAGTCCTTATATCCCATATATTTTCCTTTCTTGTTTTACTTATTTTACTGTGAGCCTTCAGTATCTTCCTGAAATAGGATGTATAGGAGTAAATTCTCTAAGAGTTTTATATCTGACGATATGTTTATCTTACCTTTACTCCAGAATTACTAATTTTGCTGGATACAGTATTCTAAGGTTTAAATTATTTTCTGTCAAGATTTTGAAAACAGGACACAACTGTCCTCTGACTTTAAGTGAAGCATTTGAGTGGTCCAGTATACTTCTGACTGCTAATCTTTGGTTGGTATCTTTTCCTTTCAAGGCTTTTTTGAGTTGTTTTCTTTATCCCTGGTGTTTTGAACTTTCATGTGATGTACTGATATGATAACATTTATTTAGTGTTTTATAGTATGTAATTGTTTTCATTTAAATTAATTTATTCAGTGTCAGAGGAATCTTATAATTCCAAAGGAATCTTTTAATTCTGGCTGTATTTATTTTTCTCCACAATAAGGCTGAGATTAAGAAATTTATCTAGACTTGAACCCAGGTCTTATTTTCTATGTTATTCATCCTTTGGGAGGTAGTACATCTAACATTTATACTTATTGACAATATGAATAAAGTTAAAATTTCTTATTGCTAGATAATTGTTATATTTTTATTAAAGCAGGTAGAACACTTTTATTTACCTTATTATTTGCCTCAAAATGTACATCATTATTTATCCTTGTTTAATAATTTTTTAATGCCTTATTTTTTTTTAAGTTTATTTTGAGAGAGTAAGAGTGGGGGAGGGGCCGAAAGAGAGTAAGAAAGAGAATCCCAAGCAGGCTCCACACTGTCAGTACAGAGCACGACGTGGGTTTGAATTTACGCATTGCAAGAACATGACCTGAGCCCAAATTGAGTTGAATGCTTAACTGACTTAGCCACCCAGGCGCCCCTTAACGCCTTATAATTGAGCTGAGTATAACAATTGATAGGAATGGCATCCTTGAGTATTATATCTAAGAAGTAATGGAAACAAGGGCCAAAATAGAAAATCTAGACGTGTTTCAGGATTTGAATGGGAGCTGGGTAGAGAACCTGTATCAAGTGAGTACACATCTCACTAAATAAGAAAGCATATTGTTTCCTCTTAAGTATGTATCCAGTTTTAATATATCAGGTACTCCTCCTGGAGAAGAAGGATAAGTTAATACACCAAAAGGTTTAAGTGTAAATTTAATAAATTATAAGTTACTGTGGTTTAGCTGTATGAGTTTTTGGAAATTAAGTAAACATGTATTAGAGCTGTTTCAGGTAACTTGTTTATTTGTATTTGATTTTGGTTTTTATGACTGAATGCCTTACCATTTGAAGTGTTTAGTATCAGTAAAGATAATTGATTGTTCAAAACTATAATTATTTTCTATTCTGGCAGTAAACTTTTCAAGTGTAAGAATGCATTCATAGCTAATTAACTTGACAGTGATCTTGAGATATCTTTTAACATATCTCAGTGGCTTTAGCTTGCACTGTATCTAAATACTCAATTAATTAAAGAGCTGATAGTCATCCCAGGCATTAACGATTCATCAAATGTGTAAAGAAGAACTGTTCTCTCATGAGTGAGCAGTTATTCCCAGAAATAGTAGAATCAGCTAAACTTATCAGTAACTTTAGGTTTATTCCTATTAAACATTTAATGAAAACAGCTACTGTTTTAGGTTCTAAAATTTTTCATCAAAATAAATTAGTTTCAGGTTAGAATTTTTTTTTTTCAGTTTATTTGTGTTAGAGAGAGAGAGATTGCGAGCATGAGCAGGGGAGGAGCACAGAGAAAGGGAGAGAATCCCAAGCAGGCTCTGCACTGTCAGCTCACAAACTGTGAAATCATGACCTGAGCCAAAATCAGAAGTGGGATGCTTAACCCACTGAGTTGCCCAGGCACCCTGTTTCATGTTAGAATTTTATATAATCTTTTTTCATCTTATGTGCAGCCTTTAAGGATCTCATGTAAAATGCTTTAATTCATTAACATACTTTGGTAAATTGTGATACAGGATGTCAAGTTTGCTAACTTTCTTAGCGTGCAGAAATGATCATTAAGTGCTCTGTTAGTAGTAGGTTACCCATGAAAGCTCTTGAAGCAAGAAAGATGCATTATTTTGTTTAAAAGAGATTAATAATTTTCTGCTATAAGGGTGTCTTCAAAGAAGTAAATAAAGTTAGGCACACGAGAATATAGAAGCAGAATTATGGTTTCTATACTTTGTTGATATTTTTCCTCCTGTTACTTTTTTGCCAAAAAATCTTCTTTGATGTTAAAAATGAATAATTGTAAATTTGACTGTATGCAGTTGTTTTTTTTTTTTTTATAAAATCAATCTCCAAGATATATAAGGAAATAATAGTTTCAGTGTTACTTGAAATGCATATTTCATGAAAAAGTGGGAAATGGGTTCCTGTAACCAATATTTTGCAACCATATTTTCTTTTTAGGAATTATCTTAAACTGGAGATTGACTGGTTTTTCTTCCTTCTTTTTTTTTTTTACATAGGGATAATAAAAGTACCTATATTATAGAAATTTGTGAGGACTAAATAACATAATACATATAAAGGTTTTTGTAAAGTGCCTGGCACATATTAAATGCTCCATTAAAGAGGTGCCTGGGTGGCTTAGTTGGTTAAGCATCTGACTCTTGATTTTGGCACAGGTCATGATTTCACAGTTGGTGAGGTTGAGCCCCACACTGGGCTCTGTGCTGACAGCGCCTGCTTGGGATACTCTCTCTCCCTCTCTGTCTGCCCCTCTCCTGCTCATTGCTCTCTCTCTCTCTCTCTCTCTCTCTCTTTTTCTTTCTCTCAAAATAAGTAAACTTAAAAAAAAAGCTTGATAAAAGTTAAGTCATTATTATTATCATTGGCTTTATTAAATTACATTTATCCAAGTATTACACAACTCGAGAGAGAATAGTTTGAAGGCATAAGGATACTGGGCTTTGGGGATATAATTAGATAAGAGGATGATTTAAGAATAAGAAGGGAGGTTATCCCAAGCAAGAAAGTAGCTTGCTTTGTATTATTACTTGAGCCTTATATGCTCATGTAACCTGAACATCAAATCATATAGGTTGCTTATTGTACTTAATACTGTTAAAAAATTTGAGTGTCATGACAGTTAAAATTTTTAGGAATTTGTAGTTTGTTTAAAAAAAACTTTATCATATCTAGAAAATCTAGCATAGAAATAATTCTAGAATTACAAAAGGAGATGTATGAAACCTCAGCAGATACCAGCTAACATATAGATATCGTAAATATTTGCTGACTACATTGCTGCTGGATCACAATAATATTCTAGCTCAGTTTGAATTCTTTTTAACCTTTTAAGGTATGTTTCATAGGAGGCCGTAATTTGGGGTAATACACACTAGTGGTTATTATACAAATCTATAGGTGTACATTTTCCCAGTGAATAATGTTCAAAAAAGAAAGAAAAGTTGGCATTAGTTTATATACCATCATTATCTCATTAACTGTGTTTAGCAACCTGCATAGAAACAGTAGGTTTATCTCTGTTTTATAGATGACAAAGCTGACATTCCAGAGGGCTCTCACATTTGTAACCGAAAAAAAAAAAAAACCCAGAAATTTAAGCATTGTTAATGTGAGTTTTAAGATATTTACACATTATATTTATTTTTTAGTATAAAACTTGAGTGTATTTTAAAGGGTCTCATGAGGTAAAAAAGATTTTAAAAAATTATTGTCTGAATAGAGGGAGAATGAACGGATGTGATTGAAACAAACATTTGGCTGAGGTGAGAGAACATAGGTTAAAAAGAGGTATATTCTGAAAATGACAGATTTCCTATTATTGAACACCTTTTGCTTCTGATTTTTATGGTTATTATCAGACAATGTAGAAAAAGCTGTCTGAAAGGATATATATGTAAAAAATATATTTTTTAGTTTAATTTGTTATTTATTTTTTTCAAAATATGTTTTTTAATTTTTTTTTTAACGTTTATTTATTTTTGAGACAGAGAGAGACAGAGCATGAGCAGGGGAGGGTCAGAGAGAGAGGGAGACACAGAATCTGAAACAGGCACCAGGCTCTGAGCTGTCAGCACAGAGCCCGACGCGGGGCTCGAACTCACGGACCGTGAGATCATGACCTGAGCCGAAGTCGGCCGCTTAACCGACTGAGCCACCCAAGGCGCCCCTCAAAATATGTTTTGAAGAAATTGTTGAGATTTCTCAAAGATATTTTTAAAAATCTGTTATTAAGCCATACCTAAAATTAGAGATTTTTGTATTTAAATAAGTTTTTTTTTCCCCCTACACATTAGTTGTTCACTTATTCTTGTACAGTGTTAATCCAGGAAGGGCCTGGTCTTTTCAAACCCTCTATAGGGATAAATGAGGGTATATAGGTATATGGCAGTTTTTAGCTAATGTCATGTATTTCTTATTGTGCCAAATGGAGGTTATTTACAGCAAGTGCTTACTTTATCAAGGAAATACTTATGCTATCACAATATCACAGAAAAATACTAGTCCAGTTGTCACATTAAGATAATCAAATAATACCAGTGGGAAAAATATTTTTTATTGAGTATCTGAAATCATTTAAAAGTTAGATACTGGATTATGTGTAATGTTACTCATGTTCCAAATTTGTGCTTGAGCTCCACTGTTGCATTTGAGTTATAAAGATCAAAGTATATCTAATTGAGCAAATGCTTGTGTGTTTGATTTTTAAGAGCTATGTCACAGAGCACATGCTATTCTTGGCAAGGTTGTTAGAATTGGCCTCTTTCCTAACAGTAGCCTTAGTTGTAATCACCTACTGAACTTTCATATCTTTGTTTTTTTTCTAAGTTTTAGAAAGACTGTATCTAGCAAATATTGTGTTACTAAGAATATAAGAATGAATGCAGTGGTTCATACCCGGTAACAATCAGTATAAGAAACAAAATGAAAGGATGCCATTCATTTTGATTTGGACCTTGGTTAGCAGTTAGGAATATGCCCCATACAACTCTTAATAATCGTTTGTAAACCTATAGGTTTACTAATCTGAATATAGTCTTAAAAAAATTTTTTTTAATGTTTATTTATTTTTGAGAGAGAGTATGAGAGGTGGACAGAGAGAGAGGGAGACACAGAATCTGAAGCAGGCTCCAGACTCCAAGCCGTCAGCACAGAACCCAACCTGGGGCTTGAACCCATGAACTGTGAGATCATGACCTGAGCTGAAGTCAGATGTTCAACCAACTGAGCCACCCAGGCGCTCCCATAGTCATTTTAAAAAATATTTTATTTATTTATTTTTTTTTGAGAAAGAGAGAGAGAGAGAGACTGGGGGAGGAGCGGGGGGGGGGGGTGGGGGGGGGACAGAGGATCCAAAGCTGGCTCTGCAATGACAGCAGAGAGCCAGACGTTGGGCTTGATTCCACAAACCATGAGTTCATGACCTGAACCAAAGTCGGACACTCAACTGAGCCATCCAGGTGCCCCACTAACCTAAATATAGTCTTAACCTTTTTATAATGGGAAATTACAAACATACACAAAAGTAAATAGAATAGGGGTGCCTGGGTGGCCCAGTCATTTAAATGTCTGACTCTTGGTTTTGGCTCAGGTCATGATCTCTGTAGTTCATGGGTTGGAGCCCCTTGTTGGTCTCTGTGCTGACAGAGCAGAGCCTGCTTGGGATTCTGTCTCTCCCTCTTTCTCTCTCTCTCTGCCCCTCCCTGGCTTCCTTTCTCTCTCTCTCTCTCTCTCTGTCTCGCTCTCTCTCTCTCTCAAAAATAATAAATAAGTAGAACAGTACAATTAACCTCCATTATCATTCTTGTTTTATGTATTATCTGTTCCCTTTTTCCCTATAGTAGTTTATTTAAAAAAATTTTTTTTTATTTATTTTGAGGGAGAGAGAGAGTGAGCATGCACACACACGAATGGGGGAGGGGCAGAGAGAGAAGGAGAGAGAGAGAATCCCAAGCAGGCTTTGCATTGTCAGTACACAGCCCAAGAAAAGGCTCAAACCTACAAACTGTGAGATCATGACCTGAGCCAAAACTGAGAGATGTTTAACCAACTTAGCCACCTAGGAGGCACTACTGTAGTTCTATAAAAACAAAGTCTAGTCATGGTATCATTTTACCTGTCCATCCTTCAGTATCTTTTCTGTTAAGTAGTTTAATAAGCTTATTACATGCTGATTGAATTTTTTCTCTAATGTTTTGTTTCTAGAAACAGATTGGCCACCACTCAAAATGTATATATTCATACTATGACCCATGTAATTCATGTTTCTTGAACTAGGTTATATGACAGTAGATCTTGCTTAAATTTGTGGTTCTTAAAATTTTTTTTATCATGGTACTCTTTGGCAGTCTTTTGAATCCTATGACTCTCTTTTTTGGAATAATGTTTTTACGTGCATAAAATAAAATAGAATAACAAAGGAAATTAATTACATTGAATTATAATTATCAAGATATTAAAGTTCTGATATGTTTCTTTCCTAATGAGTTAAATATCTAGCCACATGTCTAAAAACTACTATATTTTCTAAGCAGTAATAAGCATGTGACAATATTCTGAGATACCTGTACTGGTTGTGATATAAAAATATGTACCAGTTCTGTTAATAACAAAGTCTCAGGTATAATTAATACTGGTGTGGTTAGTTTCCTACATTCATTATTTAAGGAAATGCAAATTTCAGTGACAATGAAGGAGTATTTTACTCCTCATTCAAGTTTATGGCCCCTGCTTTAGAGTATTGGTTTTTATATTGATTTTTGGTTTTCATGGATGTCTCAAGCTATTGCTAGTACTCTACTCTTCCAGTTTTGCACTAGATATACCACTCTTGCTTTTATTCTATCTTGATTGGTCCTAGTTTATTTTAATACAAAAGCTTATGAGTTGAGAGCTCTGTTTTCTACCATTTTAACATAGCCACCCAAGATTTTTTAGTTGCGGGCTTGCATTTGAATGTGAAGAGTGTTATCTCAGACTGCGAGGGAAGGAATAAAGTTCCAGAACAGTAGCAGAGCAGAGTAGGAGAGCAGTTTTGTTCTCCTATCCTGAGAATTAGAGTATTTTCAGTTAGGAAAAATTTGTACAGATTCCTTACTTATAGCAATATGGAGCGATATCCAAGATCTAGTTTTTATAAGTATATACCTTGTTTTGTTTTGTTTTGTTTTTACAATTACAGAATCATTTTTTTCTTCAATATATGAAATTTATTGTCGTATATACATTGTTTAGTTCATAAAATCATTCAAATACCATATTTTACTTGAGGTTTACAACAACCCTGTGGGGTACATTTGGCAACATTATTATTATTCTCATATGTGGAATGTGGAGACTGAGGCTTTGTTGTTTATATGAAAATACATAGAGCTTTACATCTTTAAGGTTGTAGATTGTTGCTCTTTGAGATATACCTAATCATTTTGTTGGATGTATGATTGTTCCAGGGTTAAACATGAATTTAGAAAAACAGTTTTGTTTGAGATGGCATCCTTGATTTTATGTTTCCTAAAATGTCATTGAAACCTGATTTTATAAAGGCATACTATGGGAGATTGTTAATCCTGCTTTCATGACCTTGAACTCAACATTTCACACCAGTTGAGTAATTTTGTCCTAGTTGATTTGCCTTGATAACACTTGGACTTTGATAAGAGGGCCAACTGTTTGGTCATTTTGTTTTTAATTTTTTTTCTTTTTGCCTTAAATTATTTTTAATTTTTTTTTTAACGTTTATTTTATTTTTGAGACAGAGCATGAACAAGGGAGGAGCAGAGAGAGAGGGAGACACAGAATCTGAAACAGGCTCCAGGCTCTGAGCTGTCAGCACAGAGCCCGACACGGGGCTCGAACTCACGGACCGTGAGATCATGACCTGAGCCGAAGTCGGATGCTTAACCGACGAAGCCACTCAGGCGCCCCACCTTAAATTATTTTTAATTATAATGTTTCTTGTTTTCAGTTTTCAAAACTGTTGTGTTGGATGATCACTCAACATCACAAACACAAACACGGTGATTATGGTTGTTTATGATGGAAAAAATCACAATGAAATTTAACTATCCTGTAATAGAAGGTCAAATATGCAACAATCCATATTTGGAATAGTTTTTATAAAGAAGACAAATACTAGGAATTCGGTAAATACTGGTTAATGCATACAGTTTTGATTAATTTATGAGCTAATTGATTTCCATGAGTTATGCTATTAGGAGGAAAAGATATAAGCATGAGAACATGCTGCTTCTAGGATGATGAGGAGGAAACAGATTATACAACAGTAGGTAACTCTGAAATGAGTAATGTGTATACTTGCTCTTAGTAAAATTCACACTGGCTCAGAGTAAACTCTTGGTATAGAAATTTGGCAGTGATTTACTAAAATTAAGTAGCTTGACCATCTTTTTTGATGCTCTTGGAGTTTTTATTACTATTTTTGCATGATTCTTTTTTATCATTTGCCACATGTACTTTTCTGTCTTTTCTTGATTTGCTAAATGCCAGTTGAGGGGTACAGACAGTAATGCTGTAAATATTGAGGGAGGAGCCCCCATTTACTAAGATATTTGTAAAGGAAGTAAGATCATCTGGATCTTGAAGTAGGACCTACCCAAGCAGATAGTCCTATAGAGGCATTCTAAATAAATGGAGTGGCATTAGGAAATGCACTTTTAGGAAATAGGCAGTGTTAAAAAGTAGATAATTTTGATTAGTGCAGAGGGTGTGTGTTGGGCAAGAAATGCTTGAAGAGATAATTTGGGGTCAGATTGTAGAAACTCTTGAATACGTGAAAGAGATTGGGATTTTGTTCTGTAGGTTTATGCCCTTTGAATTGGGGTATACATTCTTGCTATATGAGATCTGCAAGACCACAGGATAAACATGACATATCTTCCAGGAACATAACTTTTTAGAAGATTTGGAGAAAAAATAACTTTTTTTAAATATGGAGATGATTTATAGAGTAGAATACACAATTCACATGCAATTTTAAGATAAATTGTAAGATTTAAGATAAAATCCTAGTAAGATTCTAAAATTTGTGTTTATATAAAGCCATTTTCATCCCAGCACTGTAAGGAAATGCTTTCATTATCCTCAAGCTGTTAAACTCTTTTAATAGACAAGTTTGAACATCATAGGTCAAAGTAGGATGTAGCCATTGTAAATTTGTTTTAGGAAAATTGAAGGAAGATAGACAAACTTAGACTATTTAGATAATTTAAAACTCAGGGTAAAAGTGGGTCTTGGTGGGCTTTGGGCAGTAGACATGGGAAGAAATGGTATCATATTAACAGACCTTTCAAAGGAAGATTGTATTCCATTTAGTGGCTTCAGATACAGGAGAGGTGGTTTACAAAGTAGAAAGACAGAGATGTCTTCCAGGTTTTAAGCTTGGATGACTGGAAGCATGATACTACCATTAGTGAATATGCAGAAGTAAGGAGGAGTGTGATAAGGTAGAAAGGAAGGACCAGCAGGGGCAGTAAGGCTTTAATGAGTTTTGATATGTTGAATTTGAGGAGATTATAGGGTATCAAAAGGAGGAATGGCAAACAGGCAATGTAAGAAGGGGAACCAGAGAGAGATCTGGGAATAATATGTAAATTTGGAACTTTACTCATTGAAAATAGAGGAGTCCATGAGAGTAAATAGACTTTCTGAGGATCAGAGTAGAAGAGATGATTGAAGAGTGTGCATTGGCCCGAATATATCACTTACTAGGAGGGAATAGGCTATAAAAATGCATCCAGGCTAAGGATAATCCTGAGAGTGTAATAGTAGTGTGGAAGTGAAATGAAAGTGAAGTTTGGAAGAAGAATATTGTTTATTAGTAAGTAGCAGAGAGATCCAAGAGAATGTGGACTGAGGAAAGGCCATTTGATTAGACAATTGTGAGTTAGTGGTGTAATTAGAATACTTGGCAAAGTAGTGAGGACAGAAGGACATGATTTGTGAATCATAAAAAAAAATTCTTTCTCTTCCAGAATTATCTCTCCACTGAGCATATTTTATATGCAGAAAAAAACTAACTTAGTACTCCTAAAAGGAACAAAATGAAACTTACTGTGTAAGAATTGTAAAAAAAAAAAAAAAAAGGGACGAATAGAAGAAGCAATTGATATATTAAATAATGCATTATTTTGTATTTAAAAGCTTCCAATTTTTTTGTGAAAAAAAGTCATTTTGGCATTCTGGCTCCAAAGTCAATTTTGACAGTTCGGCTGCGGTTTTAAAAACTAAAACCTATTCTTGCCTTTGTTCTTTTGTACTCTTTGGGAACAAAATATTTATGTAGGATCCACATAGATCATACATGTTTACATATGACATGTTATACATATATGACATGTAGAGAAAAATACATAATGCCGAATATTTATTGACTAAGGTAAGTCACTATGTAACTTGGGCATTTTATTCTTTAAAAACTGGATTTAATTCAAAATTTTATTTCCATTTGCTAGTTTCTTTAAAAACCTTATTTAGAAATAAATACTGACAAGTGATATTCTGGTCAGAAGATTGGCATTTTGTAATCCTTGAGGATTAGAATTTAAATGATTTAAATTAGAAATAGCATAATCATACTTCTATTACGTGTCACTAACAAAACTACAAGAATTTAAATTTCCATATATTAAGGGATGAGTCTTTATTGAATTTGAAAATGTACATACACATCTGTCAGGCTGTTTAAACATTCAACAACTTGTTATGATTTTTAGTTCTATATGACAACCTACACAAACGTATTAGACTCATACTGTGCCCAGGGAGAATAAATTATTAAACTTTAACTTGATGCTGCAAATACATTCTTTCTCATTACATTCTGACAAGATCCCTTTAAATTGTTTTCACATCATTAAGTGTTAAAACATATAAAATGTATGCAGTATATACATAAGTTAACAAATATGTTACGATACAGTGATACCTGATATTAAAGTCAATATGACCTAATAATCATGATCTACTGCATTTAAGACAGTTAATCTACTTCAATATAGTATTATATCCTGCTTCATTTGACTTCCTAAATAAAGCATACCAAACATTTGTTTCAGATTTTGTTGTAGCAAAATGAAACATCAGTTTTAAAATTAGTATTACAGATTTTCATGTGTACTCTGAACTGACTTTTAATTTTTAAATTAATAATATTACAGAATCTAGGAACTATACAATTATCAGTCTTTTATGTTTATTCAAGTTCAGAATTTTGGCAAGAAAATTTTTTTAACTGAGGAAGTTGTAAAATTAGCATACATGATGACTTTTAAAATAAAAGTCCTTGTAAGTTTTTTATTTTAAAAAAATTACTTAAAAATTCACCCATTGGTTAAAATTTGGATTGTGACTATATAAAACTGATACTCATATCACAAAATATATGTATAAATGATATAAGAATTTTGATTGGGAAAGATAAATGGTGTTCTTTGAGGTGATTTGATGGTATGTTTACTTTCAAATTGATAGTGGCTTTAAAATCAAGAGTCTATTTCTGAATCCTTGTGTTAGGGATTTAATATCAGATTATTAAACCACAGTAATTTCAGATGAATTTAATGTTTGATTTGTTGGCTCTTTAATTTGTCTCAGTTCATTCAGAGCTTTCTGAATCTGTTGGATGGATCAACATTTTGGTTGATTTGATAGAGTACAACCTTCCATTTTGAGACTTCCAATATATTCCTCTTCTCCTCTCTGGCTTAGTTTTTGCTCTTGGCTTGTTATATTTACCATTCAGGTTGTTTTCCCCACATACATCGTGACACCACCAGCCTCCTAAAGAAGATAGATATGGAATTTAATGAATACAAACTCTAGGTGCTGTTAATGCATTTCCCTATGAGTACATCTTCATTTCTTACAATATGACAGTATTGTATGCCTTATGCATGTATCCCAATTTTAAATAATCTGTGTAATTCTCATGTATGCCACCCAAAATAAAATATCTTAGGCTATTTATAAAACATTATTATAAAATAAATTCTTATAAAATAAAATACCTAGGTAAAATACCTAGTTGAACCATAATCCAGTTAATACTTATGTTAAGACATTTTTACCTATAGTCAAAATGTTTATTTGGGATTCAGTTTTTAAAGAGTTGACATTGTAGATATTAGCTAATACTTTGGGAAGACATTCTGTAGATACGAAAATGAATTATTGATGTTAGGAAAAAGATACCTGAATAACTTTCTGGACAGTTGACATGTCCTTTTGCTTTATGATCCCAAGTAGAAAATGCCAAATCTTTGTGTTCCGGGAGTGCGTTGGGGACATTGCCAGTAATCTCAACTAGGTGTAGTGTATAGTTGGTTTCATGATCTCCCAAGTGAAAGGAATATTCGATATAATGCTTGTTGTCTTTCCAGTCTTCTAGTTCAATTCGTAAAACGTAATTAGATTGCTTTACTATGGAATATATCTTCTCTAGACCCAACCAAAATTCTCCTGAAAAGAAAGTGAAAATCTGTGGGTTGTTACCTGCAGATTAGGCACAAACAGTTTTTGTGGGTTTTTTTTTTAGTGTTTTTTATTGGTGAAAATCAATGAATTGTTTTAGCCTTGAATCCCTTGGTTATTTTAGAGTCTCTTAAAATATTTCTTTTTAAAATAATTTTATTGAATATAGTGAAATGTACAAAAAATATAAAAAATATTAATAGGCCTGCCTAAAGTTTGATTAGCCTTTCTAAAATGAATATTGTGAGATGTATTTCTTGGATGAAATATATTAGGCAATTGTAGATATTTTAGATCTGGTCATTGGTAAAAATATTATCTCATTTCTGGGTCCTTATGTGTACTGGCTTTGCTATCAAGAATTTATTAATACCCATATACTATCAGAAGTTTTGTTAAGGATTTCTACTATTATATCCAGTATTACTTGGATAGTAGTGTCATTTTCTTCAAATATAGTCTTGGCCTTTGATATTTGCTTGATATACGTTTTCTTTGTAGAAAAATAAGGGAATAGAATTTTACAGACATTTTAAGTTAAAAAATTCTTAATAACTTCTCTATAATTTTAAAAATTATTTTTCTTTGAAATTAAAAGCATAACAAATATAGACACTTTTGAATTATCACAGTCTTCTGTTAAAGTATTTAAGGAAAAAAGACAAACTGTTTTATTGCTATTGAATTAGAAGACAATTTTAAGGATTACAAGTACAAATGGCTTACTTTCTTATAGAAGTAAATGAATACTCTGGACTTAACAGTCAGCCTTTTATTTTGGGGTTACAAATAATCATTCTTAGAAGATTAGTTAGGGATTTAACTAGTAGTTTGAATACAAAATTTCTTAAATGGTCAAATAGTACTGAATGTTAAGTCAAAATTTGATATCATAATGGATGTTTTCCACTTTATATATGAGTGCTTACATTTGTGAATTTTTATAATGTGCCTCTTTGGGTTTAAAACCATTTTTGTTATGCTTATTTTATTTTAGTATATTTTGTGATAAAAATATAGTAATTTGTATTAACTAATTTCCTTTAAATCACACATTCTATAGTATACATTTATAATATTTAAACAATTAAGATTTAAACATTTAGTACTGTATATCTGACAGTTTCCTTGTTCCTTTCACCTTCCAAATAATTAATATCTAAAATGTTAAAAAAAGAAAGTAGAGTGACCTGTGATAAGGATGGTTTTCTTCAGAGCTCATTCAAATATAGCATTTACCACTTATCAGAGCACATAGCGCTTCATCATAATTGTCTTTAATAATTATAGTTATGATAATTAGAAGCCATCCAATTAAATTGAGATACATATACTTAAGAGCAGACATGAAATTATGGTAAGCATAATTCAAACAGTCGCTTGTAATAAGTATAGATTACTGACAGATATGTAATTATGTGTTCTATGAAGTTCTGTGAAGGCTGGGACTATCCCTCATTCGTTGTTGGGTTCCTAATGCCCAATCCATAATAGCTTCTCAGTAAATATATTTTTTAAGTGTTTTTATTTATTTTTGAGAGAGAGAGAGTATGAGCAGGAGAGGGGCAGAAAGATAAAGGGGGGTAGAGAATCCAAAGCGGGCTCTGCGCTGACAGCAAGACCAATGTGGGGCTTGAACTGATGAACCATGAGATTATGACCTGAGCCGAAGTCAGATGCTCAACTGACTGAGCTACCCAGGCACCCCAATAGATTTTACAAATGAATGAATGAAGTCACCTTACCGTCAAGCCTCCCAAAACCATATCTGTAGTTTTCCCAAGTTTCATTGAAGTTTTGTGATCCATCTGTTCGGTGTTGAATCACTGTCCATGAACTACCTGAATATAATGAACGTAATTGTGTACTTTAGTAGATTGATGCTGACAGATGCAACAAAATACTGTTTTCTTGTTTTGGTTTTAATTGGTAGCACTGTAATATAGTTATTAATGTTGCTATGGTGGTACCATTAGTATGGTACCAAGAAGTTAAGTAAAGGGCAAATAATGAATTTGTCTTAATAAACTTATTAACAATAGTATTTCAGATTACTTTATGGAAAATAATTGAACAAGTGCATGAGTGAATATGAAACTAAACAAAGCAAATGTAAGTACTAGAGCTATATAACTACTCATGTTGCTTATGTTTCATTTTATATTCACAACAAAGATGACAGGATTGAGTTTTACTAATAGGCAGTGAGTAACCTGAGCTAATTATAGTCCATTTTCTCTTCAGGCTGGTTTTACCTGATTTAACATCACAGTAGACATTAAAAGCTTGAGAGTTGCTGGGTCTAATGGAGTAGATGCCACTTGTATGTTCACCTCTGTTATAAATGGTGGTACAATTAGCAGGAATGTCTAGAATCAAGAAGGTTTATTACATAAGATACAGTAATAGGAATGGTATCTTTAGAGCTTGGGCTTTTACTTGACATTTTATGGAATTGTGGTGAATGTAGCCCTTAGCCTTTTTTAGTAATGTATTACCAAGAAAGTACTTTATGCTAAAGCGGATTATTAGACGGCATGTTATACAAATACTATTAAAATAGTTATTATCAAACTGATTTTTTAAAAAATTTTTTCTTAATGTTTATTTTTGAGAGAGAGAACACAAGCCAGAGAGGGACAGAGAGAGAGGGAGACACAGAATCTGAAGCAGGCTCCAGGCTCCAAGCTGTCAGCATAGAGCCCCATGCAGGGCTCAAACTCATGAACTGTGAGATCTTGATCTCAGCTGAAGTCAGACCCTTAACCGAGTGAGCCACCCAGGTGCCCCTCAAACTGATTTCTTTTTAAGAAAAGTGACAAAATGAGAATTTTAGACACATATTTTGTTAGATAAAGGAAGGATATAAATTTATTTTATATCCTTTTTTGAGAGTGACAGAGAGACAGAGCGTGAACGGGGAAGGGACAGACAGAGAGGGAGACACAGAATCCTAGCAGGCTTGAGGCTCTGAGCTGTCAGCACAGAGCCCGATGCGGGGCTCAAACTCAGGAGCAATAAAATCATGACTTGAGAGGAAGTCAGACGCTTAACCAACTGAGCCACCCAGGCTCCCCAGGAAGGATATAAATATAATACTACATAAGACATTATTACAGTGTTTGGCGTATAGCACATAGTCAACAGGTGGAAAGAGTGAATATACATGAAGGAAACTTACAGAGACCTTTTGTGTATGTGTATGAATTACATAAAAGTAAGTGTATTTTGAAAGTATTATTATTTTGTTAAAGTATCGTCAGGAATGGAGACTTTGTTCTCCTGTCTTTGTGTTTTTCTTATGAAAATTTTCAAGGAATCAGGAAGGTAGAAACATTAGAGAGAACTTCATAGTCTTTCCACCTGTATTCAGGAATTGTTAACCTTTTGCCATTTTTGCTTTATAAACATACATATATACAAACATGTATTTTGCTGTACTATTTGAAATTTGCAAACATCATGACCCTTAGCCACTTAAATATTTCGACATGTATCTCTTAAACATGAAATTATTTTATTGCATGACTATAATACTATTATTACATCTAAGAAATTTTAAAATAATGTCATATTATCTAATATCAAGTCTACAACTATATTTTCCTGATTGTCTTAAAAATGTGTTTTATAGGGTTAAAAGAGCTGCCAGGATCCAGTTAAGGTTGACACATTGTATTTGGTAGATTTGTCTCTTTACTCTCCTTTAGTTTAGAACAGGTCCCAAGAATAGCAAGTATTTTTTATGGTAATGTCTAAGATAGGAAAAGAATTTGATGATAATACCTTCAAGAAGGAAACCCAACAAATTAACTTACCATCATGTTCTACAATTTTTGTTTCATTCAAGTGAAGAAAAGGGGTAGTTCTTGGTGCCCTTGGTTTAGAAGAAAGAGAATTTTCTGTGGATTCTTGAACACCAGTTCTTCTTAGCTGATGGAAGAATATAAAAATGGTATGGAATATACAGTTAGGGGAATCTGAGGGAGGATATTAAGATTACAATTTATATACATCTTTAAGTTCATAGTATGTTATTGCTCTTGATGTTAAGAGGGATAAACAATGCTGTACAGATTATATAGATGACTTGTTCTCAAAATATGTAATCAGGCACATTGTTTAATGGGTTTAAAAAACTAGGGAGAGCAAAGCACAAACCAGAAATTAGTCAAAAAACAGCAAGACCAAAGGTAGAGACTTTGCTTAGCATATTTTAACATGTTCTGTTTATTTACATGAATAGAATATATATGCTATTCAGTAGTAGGCAGATTTTAAGCTTTAATAATTCTCAGTTGTAGGCCTTATTGATTGATTCTCAGACCTGCCTAAAGACTTAGCACATAATTTGAATAAGGCTTCTTCTATCCTTCCTCCCTTCCTTCCTCCCTTCCTTCCTCCCTCCCTCCCTCCCTCCCTCCCTCCCTTCCTTCCTTCCTTCCTTCCTTCCTCCCTTCCTTCTTCTTTTTTCAAGTTTATTTATTTCTGAGGGGGGGAGGGGCAGAGAGAGAGAGGAGGCAGAGGATTGAAGTAGGCTCTGAGCTGACAGCAGAGAGCCGGATGCGGGGCTCGAACTCACGAACCGTGAGGTCATGTCCTGAGCCAAAGTCAGACACTTAACCAACTGAGCCACCCAGGCACCCTGAACAAGGCTGCTTTCTTAATAGTTTTTTTGGAATGTAAATATATCTGTAGAGGTGACAGATTGGCAGCTTTATTTGCTTACTTTCAATACATTCAATATTTCATTGTTAGTTTTAGCAATAACAGCTTACTTTTATGTAAAGTGTGCTGGGTTTGCATTTTATTGACTGAAAGCTTTTCTTATTGTTGGCCTGAGAAAACAGAATATGTAATATCTTATTAGTGTTTTTTGATATCAGCATTTTTTAGGACGTAATTCATAAGGATCTGTTGCAAAGTTCATTTGTTGGGTATTAACCTTTTTTTCCCTAAGTAACTGTGTGATGTTAAAGTCACTTAACACAGAGTTTTAGACTCTTATTTTAAATTTGAGGAAGTTGGATCAGATGATCTAAGTCTTCTTCCAACTCAGATATTCATTGTTTTGAATTCTTCATACATTTTATTATTAGGATGTATGTAATTTGATAATAGTGACATTTTGTTTCTGTGAGTAGGCTCATTTAACTGTTATAAAAGATATAAGAAAAAAGAAATAAGAAAAATAATGTAATGAGGAAATTATGGAAATCAAAACTAGTTGTTGGCAACAAACCCTTTTGGATAGTTAGGAAAAATAATAAAATAACTTAGTAAATTATGTCTCATAATTAGCAAAAATAACCTGAAATTATGAGTTATAAAATTACTGAAGCATATAATGATGTTTGTTTAGTGGAAATTGTTTTATAATTCTTGGCAACTATTTTTTTTTTTTTTACAAGTTTCTCCAAGTTTGTATTAGTTTTGGAACCCTCTTGAGTGCCTGTTCCATAGCATTACTAATTAATATTTTCGAACTGTGGTATTCCATATTGAAATGTGTAGGTTCTCACATAGCTTTATTCAAGACAGGTATCTCCCTCACCTAGCCAGCTGTTTACATTGTAGATTAATTATATTGTTGGGTATTCAACTTTAATCATCAGGCACACAGTTTCTAATACTATTAATAATAGCATGCTTTTGTTGACTTCTTTGTGTTAAATATGACATTAAATTTACTCAACATATTTATTGAGTTCCTACTACGTCTCATACAATATTCTATATTTTGGGGCATCAGCTATGAAAAAATGAAGAAAATCCCTGTTCTCATGGAGTTTACATTCTTGTGAGGGGACAGACAAATAACTACAAAATATATATATATTGCATGAAATAGAGCTACATGTAAAGGAAAAAAGGAGAGTAATGAAGGAGGTAGCAGGTTTTTAAGTATGGGCTTAGGGATTATAATTTTTGATTAAGTGACTTGGGAAGGCTTCACTGAGAATTTTACATTTGAGAAAGACCTAAAGGAAATGAGAGTGGGCCATGCAGATACCAGGGAGAAGAGCATTCCAGATATGGGGAGCATGGGCAAAAGCCCTGAGACAGCAGCATGTTCGATGTGTTTGAGTAACGGGGAAGAGTACCCCAGTATGACTAGAATAGTGGAGATGAAGTCAGAGAGATGAGTCCATTGGGGGTCTTGTGGCCACTGGAAGTGAGATGGGAAGCCACTGTGTGGTTTTAAACAAAGAGAGATGTGATCCAATTTTAACTTTTGATAGAATCATGTTAGTGGCTATTGGAGGTATACTTTACATAAATTAATTCTTTTTTTTTTTCTCACAACACTCCTATAAGATAGGTTCTTTATTTTCTTCATAGAATAAGTGAAGAAACTGAGAGACAGAGGAGTTAGGTCACACCAAAGTTTTAGAGCCCAGATTCAAACCAAGGTAGTTTATGAGCTTTAGAGTCTCCAATCTTAACGATCATGCCGATGTGATGGGTTTACTCACTATCCCAACTAGAAGTTTTAAAAATAAATTTAGGGCTTAATGTTCCCATAAACCTAGATTTTATGTAAAAAATTGGACAAGCCATTAAAATATTGACTTACCTGGTTTTCTATTTCTTTTATTTGACTATGCTGTTGATTTAATTGTCTGTATTGTTCCTCCACGGTCTGGAGAAGGTCTTTGATGCTGTTATCTTGCTGTTCTACAAAATTCTGGACATAGATTGTAGGGTGGTTAGAAGTTTATTTCTTCTTTCTTTTTTCTTTGCTTTTTTGTTAAGTGAGTCTTTTTTGTTTTTTGTAACTATTACAATCTAAATTTTTAAAACTAATAGTGGATTAGATAATTGAATATTGGCAACCATTTTCTCTTGTATGCTTCAAATCCTTTTGTTTTTACGATTTAAAATGTACTATCTCTAAAACCTGATTTCCTGAACTTTAAAGTAGTTCAGTTAAATGGAAAAAAAAACCCATAGTATTTTAATAGGAATTAATCTTTACCATTTACTTACTACTTTTATCCATTTTATTTATTTATTTATTTATTTATTTATTTATTTATTTATTTATACTTTTATCCATTTTCAATATGGGAGGATAGTTTCAAATTATCTTCCTCTAACCTTTTACCTGCCTCTAGTAATTGGCAATATTGTAATAATTTAGTGTTCTAAAATTTTATTAATTGATTTATAATTTTCATCTGAAATAAGTGTAGAATCATAAACAACTTGAAATTATAATGGGAAATTTTATTTCCTAGAAGCTTTTTTTCCTTGAGAAAAGTATAGTATTTCAATGATTCAACAAAGTAGCATGTCTTAAAACATTTTTAAAAAAGATCCATATTGAAAACATAATCATGAACCCTCTTTGATTTCTACTTACTTTAAGTGAAGTTATTTCTGGGTGTTCCTGGATTTCAGGTTGATTTTTAGTTAAATTGGTTAATTGCTTCTCCAAATATTTCACTTTTTGTTGAAGTAGATTTTTTTCTTCTAGGAGGCTTTCAAGTTTTGAGGTGAGTTCAAGTGACATATTCTTTACTTCTTCATTCTTGACTTGTAGTTTGGATGTAGTTCTTCTAAGTTCCTTTTCTTCTTCTTTGATTTCATTGGTTTGTAGTGATAGGTCATAAAAAGACTGATCAAATATGTTGAGTTTTTGAAATATGTCATTAATTTGGCCCTTAGTTTTATGGACAAAGTCTTTAAGACCATGTCCTAACTGAAGGAGGCCATTGGCTAAAATTTTTACATCATCTAACATAGCAAATCTTGATTTTGGCTCTGGAGACATAGAATCATATGATGAATAGTCTTGGTCAATTTTGGAAGAAATAACTAGAGGAACAATAAAAAGAAAGAGCTTAATCGTGTGCATTTTTATCGTAATTATTCAACTAATTTTCTCCTGTAGGCAGACCTAGACTTCTAAACTCTATATATACCACTATTTGCCACACTGCAAACAGTAAGGTTGGCAGGTGAATATAGTTAATCATTAAGCTGTGTAAACTTGTACGAATGTAACCTTCTATATTGAGTTAGATCAGTGCTAAATGAAATCAAAGAAATGAGCAATTAACCTTCATTTTAAATTGTTACTGTATTTAATTCTGCAGTATTATAAACTTCAGTTTCAGGGTTGTGAGAGCTACCTTTTTTAAACACTTATTTTAATTTACCATGATTTTTAAAAGAGATTTACAATTAAACTCTTTTGACTGGTAAATTAACATTAAGGTTGAGGAAGATTAGCGAATTAAGGATGTGTTTCCCAAATTGTATTTTAGTTATTTTGGAAACAGCAACCTATTCCCAGAAATGGTTTCTCTCTGAAGCTTTCCTTCACTGCTTCAGGTGGTATTAAGGGCTCTCAATGCAGCATTCCTGTGATACTCTGTATAAGCTAACATGATTATACATTCCTTATTATTTGTCACTGTAATTGTTAGTATGTCTTTTGCTTTAGAATATCTTTCCTAACCATATTTTTATATTGTCATAAAATCTCATACATTAAAAGGCATTTCACTCCCTTTTTGTGTTATATAAAGCTGTGTCTATGTTCTAACTTCTTTTCCATGTGCCCACTGAAACACCAATAGATTAGGTGATCTTGTACAGTCAAGCCAGAATTATATACTTCCAGTGTCAGAAACAATTTGCTTGTTGTAAGTTTTTCTGAACTTTGTGAGATTGGTAACAGCTTTGGATAACATAAATTTAACAAAACCAACAAATTAATAGTGTGTTCAAAAACAAATGTTCTACTGTGCTTCTAACATAGTATTAAAAGGAAAAATATCAAATCCCTTGTTTAATTATTACTGATTAGCCTTCTTGAGTGCTCATTGAGAACTTTTTGAGAAGATAATAAATCCTTTAAAAATGCCTTATTTTGGATGCCTGGGTGGCTTGGTCAATTAAACGTCTGACTCTTGATTGCAGTTCGGGTCTTGATCTCGGGGTTGTGAGTTCAAGCCCTGCATTGGGCTCTGTGCTGGGTGTGAAGCCAACTTAAAAAACAATGCATTATCTTGACAAATGAATATAGTAAAATAAGAGTGTGGGCTCTGGAATCAGACTGTCATCCATATCCAAGACCCAGCTCTAACTTTCTGGTCTTGGGCAAGTTATGCAACCTCCCCATACCTCAGTCTTCTCATCTGTAAATTGAGATAGTTATTGTACGTACTTAAATAGGGTTATGAGAATTAAAAGAAATGATAGGTGTAGAGCACTTAGAACAGTGTCTGGCAAATAGGAAGCACTCAAAGTGTTAGTTATTGTATCACATGAATGATCTTTGAACCAGTGTATGTGTGTGTAATCAGGCCTGAGAGAAATTTTTAAATAAAGTTAATAGCTTTTTGTAAAGGAAAAAGTTTTAACATAATGTACTTACACGGTTTAAATAGTAAATTGTCAAGCAAAACTTTACAACACGAACCATTTCCAAATTTCTATTCTTAGCAATGCCTCTTCCTGGTATAAAATAAAGACCATTTCCTTTGACGATTTAGAATTAAGGGCTTTTAGATTTAAGAGCTACGTCAAGTAGTTTACCACAGTGGTTGAGAGTATGATTCTGGAGAGAAGCTGGCTGACTAGGAATCTGGCTCTGCCGTTCTTCAGCTCTGTGACTGTTGGTCAAATTACTTAGCTTTTCTGTACCTGTATTTTCTCAGCTGTCAAGTGAAGATAATACCTACTTACAGGGTTGTATAAAGATTAAGAATTAGGGGTGCCTGGGTGGCTCAGTCGGTTAAGCGTCTGACTTCAGCTCAGGTCACGATCTCGCGGTCCGCGAGTTCGAGCCCCGCGTCGGGCTCTGGGCTGATGGCTTGGAGCCTGGAGCCTGCTTCTGATTCTGTGTCTCCCTCTCTCTCTGCCCCTCCCCCGTTCATGCTGTGTCTCTCTCTGTCTCAAAAATAAATAAACATTAAAAAAAATTGAAAAATAAATAAAAAAAAAGATTAAGAATTAAAAATTTTAAAGCACAGAACATTATCTGGTGTATAGTAAATAATCTTAATATTATATATTAGTTATTTTTGGTAATTAGAAATAATCAATGCATTTATGCCCATAGAGTAATATTTTATTGGTGAATATTGTTTAATCTCATGTTAAGATGACATGAGTTGAAAAATTTTGCTAAATCTATGTTCTCTGCATTTAGTCCCTTGGTAGGTACAAGGAATTACATCTTTTGTTGAGCCTTTGTATAGTTTAAGTGTCTAATACAGAACCATATACATTTTTTATTAAGTTTATTTATTTTGAGAGAGAACGAGAGAGAACACATGCAAATGGGGGAGAGTCAGAGAGACAGAGGGAGAGAGAATCCCAAGGAGGCTTAGTACTCTCAGTGCAGAGCCTGACACGGGGCTCTAGCCCACGAACCGTGATATGACCAGAGCCAAAATCAAGAGTTGGACGCTCAATTGACGGAGCCACCCATGCGCCCCTAAATATTTCTATTTGTAAGAGAAATAAAGAATCCAAGTAAATAAAAATATGCAAATACTTCCGCTAATAAAGAAGAACAACAAAAAAAATTTCTTAGTCTTCATTTTCATCTTACCTTCACCACTGTTAAATGTTATGGAATTATGAAAGTGCATATAGAACTACTGAAGAAATTTGAATTTTTTCTTTCCTTTTTAAAGGAAAAAGTTAGTGTTGTGATCATTGGTCATGAAGGGCATATTTCGAAACTCCTCTTAACTAAACTGTCTACTTTTCTGGCTTAACACTATCGACCCTGATGTTTCATCCACCTTCTAGTTGGGAAATTGAGATGGGCCAGCTTCTCATCTCTTTTGCACTATAAGCTGTTTATGGGCAAGATCTATATCGTTTTTTAATTTGTATCCCTTATAGTACTTTATTTAGTACAATGCCTTACATATTTGAGAAACAATATAAATATATGGGATGAAAAAGAGAATGATAAGGCCTTAAGATGGGAGTTTCCAAGCACAACATTTGCATATAGTAGATGCTCAACCATTTTTGACATAGGAGGTACTTTTTAGAGAAAAGAATTCGAAAAGATTTTTGAGTACATGAAAGTAGCTGGACACTCTTACCGTAGGAAGGAATTTTCTTCCATTTTGGTTACTGTATTAGAATATTAACACGTTTTGCACAATTTATATAATTCCTTTACATGTAACACAGCTGATTAAAGGCAGTCTTCACATATTCTTGGTTTATAGTATATCGTCCCTGGGTAGAAATATCTGGATAATTTTCTTTTCTTAGAGTAGTTTGACATATTATTGAATATACGTAAAGTAAATAACTTGCCTATTTATGAGCTGTGGAAGAGTGTCAGCATGGGAAGTGTAACGGAAATAGCAATTTTATAAGTGATTTTCCATTGGCCTTTTCATGCCTCCGGTCTGAGTACACATTTTACATCTACCTTTTCATCCACCTCCTGTCTGAGTACACATTGTCAAAGGCAGAATCTAATCTTTGCTTGAATTTGTGCCTATTTAAATAGAACCCTAATCAAATATAACCAGTAATGTTATGAAAGTTAAAATGATTTCTGCCAAGTAAGAAACTAAAAATCGGACTCTAATCTAAGGATTTCTAGTTTCTAAGAACTAATATACAAAACTTTAGCTACATGGCATTTTAGGACATTTAGAAGTCTTGTTTAAGCTTCAAGCAAAGCAAAGTCCTTTATCCTCCCCCGGTTGTGCAATCTTCCAGAGATGTGACTTCCAAATAAAACACAAGGCATTGGGATCTTCTGAATGTAATCCTTTTAATTTCTTCCTTTACAAAATGTGATCATTTGTTTTTGAATTAATGTTTGGTAGGAAGATTCTGAAAGTAATAGCTTGAGAAAAACACATGTATAAATAGAAATATTTATATTAGCCAAGGTGAAGAATACTGCCAGATTAATACATTGGCTTCCCTTTCCTCTCTTTGTCCAGAACAGGCACTATTCAATGGAAATATAGTATGAGTTATATACATAAAAGAAGTGAACAGAAACAAGTGAAATTCATTTTAATAGTGTATTTAATCCAGTATATCAAAAATTATTTCAATATGTGATCCATATAAAAACATTAATTAGATATTTTATATTCTTTTTTCTTAATAAGTCTTCCAAATCTGGTATGTTTATGTACTTTGAGCATATTTCAGTTAGAATAGGCACACATCAAGTGCTTAGTAGTCTCGTTAGACTATTTTATTGGACGGTGCAGATCCAGAAGATGAGTGACCTTTGAAGAAATCATTTCATTTATCTTACTTTTTTTCTCCCATGTTCATTATTGATAAATGTTAAATTTTTATGCTGAAAGTACCTATTGTGGAAATCCAGGTATTTCTGAAACTTGTAAACAATAAAAATCCTGACTCTTCACTATTAACATTTTGGGCTCTGTCATACTAGATCCCTTAGATGAGTAGCTATATATAATTTTTTTTTTTAACACAAATGGGATTGTGTTATATATAATCCATGCCATATATAGGGGTGCCTGGACGGCTCACTGGGTTAAGCTTCCGACTTCAGCTCAGGTCATGTTCTCACAGTTCGTGAGTTAAAGCCCTGTATTGGGATCTGCACTGACAGCTCAGAGCCCACTTTGGATCCTCTCTCTCTCTCTCTCTCTCTCTCTTCCCTCCCTTGCTCAATCTCTCTCTCTCCCGCGAAAATAAATATTAAAAAAAAAATTGGTTCAAGACCTTCATATTTTAAGATTTATTTTCCTGAGTGCCTGTAGATTGATGTATCCTTTTTAATGGTTGCATAATCATTTATTTATATGGATGTACCATAATTTAAGTCTTCCCCTATTAATGATCATTTAAGTTGTTTCCAGTTTTCTAATTGCAAACAATACTCACAGAAATGTCTTCCCGTGTGTGTATAAATGTTTTTAAACAACAAGGTTGTGGTGTTGAATTTCACATTATGATTTCTCATGTCAGATGATCCTTCAAAAGAGTTGCGCCAATTTACATCTCTGCCAAGAGTAATGAGAGTTGCTCTTTTCCCATGAATTTTTATCAATGCTTTGAATGAGAAAAACAAAAGATATCAGTAAATCTAATAGGTAAAAAACATCTGGTGTATTTTGCTGGCCATCTATTTTGCTCTTTTTGTGAATTACCTGAGTATTATATAAGTCCCCTCTCCCCATATTCCTCCCCCCCTTTTTTGTTTGTCTCTTTCTGACTAATTGTAGGAATTATTTACATATTTTGGATAGTCCTTATCTTATGTGTAGTGAATAGTGTTTTTCCAGTTTGTCATTTGTCTTCCACCTATGGGTATTGATACCACCTTTTCTGCAAAGGCTTTAAAATTTGTCTTTTATGTTTGTGGCTCATGCTCAGAAATGCCTTCTCACCTATAAAATGTGGTCTCTTTAAAGCTTTTCTAGTACTTGTTGGCTTTATTTTTATTATTTAAACCTTTGATTATTCTAGAATTTATTTTGAGGAGGAGTGAAATATGAATTCATCTTTTTTCCCTAAATGGCTAGGTGCTATCTCCACACTTTTCATTAGTCTGCCTTCTCACTGCTGATTTGAAATTCTTCTGAAGAAGTATTATAAGTGCAAGGTAAAGACTTACTAGTTATATGTGGGAATTTATTAGTGGAATTAATAGTCAAATGGAAAAGAATCTGGATTCAGTTGTATGCTTTTTATCTTTGGAAACAAGTTCAATTTAAAACTGTCTTTTATTGGAAATCAAACATAGCTTATAGGTTATGTTTAATTAATTTCCATTTAATCTGGAATCCAAACTCCCTGAAGTATTAAGTAACTAAATATTTATGTGCATTCTGTATCATTCATTCATTCATTCATTCAACATGAGGCACTGTTTTAGGCACTGGGAATATAGCAGTTAACCAGATAGATACAGTTCTTGCCCTCATGGAGTTTGGACTCTATTAAAGGAGATATATAAACAAGATATAATACATAAATGTAAAAGATATTTTAGGATTGTTTTAAGCAGATTGTTTAAGAGTTGTAAATAGAATAACAAAGTGATGTGATGGCAGGGGAGGGTAAAGGTGAGGTTTTCTGAGACTTTAAAGATGGGAAAAGGCCAATCATGTCCATGTCCACAAAGCTAAAACAGTAGTAATGATAATGTAGAGATTCTGAGGGGTGGGGGGAAGCATAGTGTGTTTTGCTTTTCTGTGTGTTCTGCTTGTTTATCCTACTTACAAATTTTTCATTGAAACTTGTTGGCAGATTCTTTAGTCTCAGGTCCTCTTGTGGGCTTCAGTGATATTCTAT
This sequence comes from Acinonyx jubatus, assembly GCF_027475565.1. Taxonomy (NCBI): domain Eukaryota; kingdom Metazoa; phylum Chordata; class Mammalia; order Carnivora; family Felidae; genus Acinonyx; species Acinonyx jubatus. Next base: position 50,659,968 of record NC_069381.1, on the reverse strand, counting down.
GTTCATAGCACTTACACTACATTATAATTATTTGCTTGTCCGATTCTCCCTTTAGAGTGTAGTTCTGTGAAGTCAGTAACTTTGTCTTTTATCTCTATATTCTTAGTATCTGGCACACTGCATACTCAGCAAATGTTTGCTACAATGAGGAATTACAAGCATAATTAAGGGCAATCTGTTATGTGCTTTGGATCCTGTTCTCTCCTATCATTTCAGGAATCTTTACTTTTTTGTTCTAATGTATGCAGACTCTGTCTCACCTGGATTCTTCTCATTAGTATTTAATCAAACTCAAACCTTTCCAATCTTTTTTTTAATTAAAAAATTTTTTTAATATTAAATATAATTTATTGACAAATTGGTTTCCATACAACACCCAGTGCTCATGCCAACAGGTGCCCTCCTCAATGCCCATCATCCACTTTCCCCTCCACACCACCCCCCATCAGCCCTCAGTTTATTCTCCGTATTTAAGAGTCTCTTATGGTTTGCCTCCTTCCTTCTCTGTAACTTTTTTCCCCCGCTTCTCCTCCCCCATGGTCTTCTGTTAAGTTTTTCAGGATCCACATAAGAGTGAAAACATATGGTATCTGTCTTTCTCTGCCTGACTTATTTCACTTAGCATAACACTCTCCAGTTCTATCCACGTTGCTACAAATGGCCAGATTTAATTCTTTCTCATTGCCAAATAGTATTCCATTGTATATGTAAACCACATCTTCTTTATCCATTCGTCAGTTGATTAACATTTAGGCTCTTTCCATAATTTGGCTGTTGTTAAAAGTGCTGCTATAAACATTGGGCCCTCTCTCTTTTCTGAGAAGCCTGGCCATGGGTTTATCAATTTTGTTTATTTTTTCGAAAAACCAACTCTTGGTTTCATTGCTCTGGTCTACTGTTTTTTTGGATTCTATATTGTTATTTTTGCTCTGATCTTTATTATTTCTCTTCTTCTGCTGGGTTTGGGGTGTCTTTGCTGTTCTGCTTCTAGTTCCTTTAGGTGTGCTATTAGATTTTGTATTTGGGATTTTTCTTGTTTCTTGAGATAGGCCTGGATTGCAATGTATTTTTCTCTCAGGACTGCCTTCACTGCATCCCAAAACATTTGGATTGTTGTATTTTCATTTTCATTTGTTTCCATATATTTTTTAATTTCTTCTCTAATTGCCTGGTTGACCCATTCATTCTTTAGTAGGATGTTCTTTAACCTCCATGCTTTTGGATATTTTCCAGACTTTTTCCTGTGGTTGATTTCAAGTTTCATAGCATTGTGATCTGAAAGTGTGCATGGTATGATCTCAGTTCTTTTATACTTATTAAGGGCTGTTTTGTGACCCAGTATGTGATCTATCTTGGAGAATGTTCCATGTGCACTCAAGAAGAAAGTATATTCTGTTGCTTTGGGATGCAGAGTTCTAAATATATCTGTCAAGTCCGTCTGGTCCAATGTATCATTCAGGGCCCTTGTTTCTTTATTGATTCTCTGTCTAGATGCCCTTTCCATTGCTGTAAGTGGAGTATTAAAGTGCCCTGTAATTACCACCTTCTTATCAATAAGGTTGCTTATGTTTGTGATTAATTGTTTTATATATTTGGGGGCTCCTGTATTCGGTGCATAGACATTTATAATTGTTAGCTCTTCCTGATGTATAGACCCAATAATTATTATATAATGCCCTTCTTCATCTCTTGTTACGGCCTTTCATTTAAAGTCTAGTTTGTCTGATATAAGTATGGCTACTCCAGCTTTCTTTTGACTTCCAGCAGCATGATAGATAGTTCTCCATCCCCTTACTTTCAATCTGAAGGTGTCGTCAGGTCTAAAATGAGTCTCTTGTAGATAGCAAATAGATGGGTCTTGTTTTTTAATCCATTCCGATACCCTGTGTCTTTTGATTGGAGCATTTAGTCCATTTACATTCAGTGTTATTATTGAAAGATATAGGTTTAGAGTTGTGATATCTGTAGGTTTCATGCTTGTAGTGATGTCTCTGGTACTTTGTGGTTCTTGCAACATTTCACTGAAAGAATCCTCCTTAGGATCTCTTGTGGGGTGGTTTAGTGGTGATTAATTCCTTCAGTTTTTGTTTGTTTGGGAAAACCTTTATGTCTCCTTCTATTCTGAATGACAGACTTAATGGATAAAGGGTTCTTGGCTGCATATTTTTCCTGTTCATCACATTGAAGATTTCTTGCCATTCCTTTCTGGCCTGCCAAGTTTCAGTAGAGAGATCTGTCACTAGTCTTATTGGTCTCCCTTTATATGTTAGAGCATGTTTATCCCTAGCTTCTTTCAGAATTTTCTCTTTATCCTTGTATTTTGCCAGTTTCACTATGACATGTCGTGCAGAAGATCAATTCAAGTTATGTCTGAAGGGAGTTCTCTGTGCCTGTTGGATTTCAATGCCTGTTTCCTTCCCCAGATCGGGGAAGTTCTCAGCTATGATTTGTTCAAGTACACCTTCAGCCCCTTTCTCTCTCTCTTCTTCTGGAATTCCTGTGATACGGATATTGTTCCATTTGATTGCATCACTTAGTTCTCTAATTCTCCCCTCGTACTCCTGGATTTTTTTAAATCTTTTTCTCAGCTTCCTCTTTTTCCATAATTTTATCTTCTAATTCACCTATTCTCTCCTCTGCCTCTTCAATCCGTGCTGTGTCCGCCTCCATTTTATTTTGCACCTCATTTATAGCATTTTTTAATTCATCATGACTATTGTTTAGTCCCTTGACCTCTGTAGCAATAGATTCTCTCCTATTCTCATGCTTTTTTCAAGCTCAGCAATTAATTTTATGACTATCATTATAAATTCTAGTGCAGTTATATTGCTTAAATTGGTTTTGATCAATTTGTTAGTTGTTGCTACTTCCTGGAATTTCTTTTGAGGAGAATGCTTCCGTTTCGTCATTTTGGCTAGTTTTCTGTCCCTTATGCGTTTTGAAAGTTTGTTGTGTGCTCTGCACCTGTGAGCACTGCTCTGTTAAAGGAGGGTCATACACTGTTCAGGGCCTGGCCCTTCAGGAGGTGTTTTTTCGGAGATTGTTACTTGCTCTCTGTTGTTGTGACTTTGGTTATTTTATTACCCTACTCGTAGTGATATTTTGGACCCTCCACCAGGTGTGCTTTGATTTGTTTCTTGGAGTAGCCCTGTAAAGGAAAACAGATAGACAAACAGGGGACAAAAACATGGAAACACACAAATAAATAACACAAACAAACAAATGAACAAAAACAGAAAACTAAAGGCTAAAAACAAAAACCCCAAAACACCGATTACAAGTAGAGAAGAGGGTGGAGGCGGTGCTGTTTGAAGAACATATACAAAGAGAGAAATGACAGGAGCGGGGTGGGGGGCAGGGAGGGGGGAGAAAAATAAACATTGACTAGGCAGAGAGACTAAAAGACTCAATCCATAGAGAGAACAGAAAACAAAGATGGAGGCGGGAAAAACGAAAGGAGGATAAAGTTACCCAGACATAGAAACCATATGGCTTAACTGTTCCAGAGAGAGAGAAAGGAGTGTAAAGAAGGAGGTGTAGAATATGTATCAAGACAATGGATTAAGTATGTCTGTTTAGACAGACCAATAACCAGAGTAACCAGCCTAGGGGAGGGAAGAGATAAGGAGGAGAAATGGGAGTTGGGGGGAGAATATATCTATATTTCCAGAATTGACCTAGAGCTCATCCAGGCAATGCTGCTGCACTTGTCTGGAGGAGCTGTCCTCAGGGTCTGCCCTGCTCCGGTACATAGGCAGTTACCCAGTGCGAAGGGCCGTGGTTTGGTGCAGTCTGGACCCACCTCCACTATGGGCCTGGGGAGTGATCCCTGAAGCCCCACCTTGGTGGTGGTGGTTGGTGGTAGGGGAAATGGTGACCCCGCAGTCTCTTCTCCATGGAGCCGGACCCGGTGGACTCTGAGTCATCCTCACTGTGCCGCAGGCGCAGACGGGGTGGTCCGTCTCTCTCCTCCCCCACCTCCCCCTCCCCTGACACTGTGCTTGTCTAGGATTCAAAGTCCTGCTCCAGGCGCTCTGGCACTGGGGAAGCTCCTCTCAGCGCGGCCGGATATGTGGCCCTGGCTGGCTTTGTCTGTGCCGCTGCACTTCAGGGAGGACCTCCTTCTGCGGACTGTGCAGTCGACCTCGCCGCCGATCCCCGGGGGTGGCCGATGCAGGCTGACTTAGGCAGGCTTTGTCTTTTTCCACAGCACTCCAGGGAGGGGGCCACTTTGTCCTACCGTAGACTTTTCCGCCGACCTCACCAGAGAGCCCCCAGGGTGGTGGATGCAGGCAGGGCTTTGTCTTTTCCTACAGCACTCCAGGGAGAGGGCTGCCTTCTCCTACTGCAGACTGCACCCTCGGCCCAGCCACTGAGCTGGGGGTGGGGGGACGGGGGGTGACGGACGCAAGCAGGCTTTGTACTATTGCGCAGCCCTCTAGGCAGGGAACCACTTTCTCCAACTGCAGACTGTGCCCCTGACTTACCACCACACCCAGGGCTGGCTTCCCTCCTCCCCAGGTGCGTGAACTGGGAGCCGGTCCCATTGCGAAGAAAGCTCTGCAGTTGGAGATAGGATCCCTCTCAGTCTCAGTCCGAAGTCTTTCTCCTGTCCAGATATGGTCCTACACTTCCCTAGCTGCTCTTTCTCTTCCCTTTGTTTCTTCGCAGAAGGGGGTCCCTCCCCCTCCGTGCCCGCACGGCTTTTTTATCTCCACCCCCCTTCGCAATCACTCACCTATCTTTTCTCCAGTTTTCCCATTTTCTTTCTGTAGACTCCGTCTCTTTTTTTCTCAAACCTTTCCAATCTTAAAAAGCTTACAAAATGCTCATATTCTGTCTTCAACTATTGCATGATCTTTCTCTTTTACAGCTACACTTTTCAGAGTTTCACTTATTTCATTTTCTTAACAACTTGCTCTTGAACCTACTTTTATCTGTTTCCAGCCTGATATTATCAGTGACTTTCATGTTGCTATAGTCCAGTTGACCTTTTTTGATTCTTAACTCATTTGGCCCCTGAGTAGTGTTGACACTTAACTGTTTAATTCTTCTTATGCTGTTTTCCCTTGGCTTCCATGTCATTGCACTCTCATGGTTTTTTTCCCTACTTCTCTGTAGGTGCCTTCTCGGTCTTGGTAGGCTTATCCTCTTCTGGATAGCCATAGAAAACTGGAGTTCCTTAAGACTCCAGTTTTTGAATAATATGCATAAGTAATTAAGTGATATTCTAATTCTTTCATACTTGATGTCCTTCAAAATGATTCTCAGTGTTTGAAGATGATATGTAGATACAAGATAAAAGATTAAATAAAATCTTATAATAAAATTAAATAAATAGTCTTAAATTGGAATTTGAAGTATCAGTATGAACTCAGAATGTATTTCACGTTAAAAGCATTTCCCCCTCACCCTTTCTACTTAAATGGCCTAGAAACAATGACTAACTCACAATGAATGCCCAGACTGTGGCTTGGAAAAACATTTCTCATGCAGAGAACCAAAGCTCCTTGGAGAAGTGGTTGATTCTGGGTCTGAGGAGAAATGATAGAAGACCCTGGAACATCTTGCTGTAACAGCTAGCAAGAAGGCATCAAAGACTACTATGACTGACTCACAAGGACGCAGGAGCCAGTTTGAGTTGGCTTTTTCCTCTGTTAAAGAGAGAACAATTTGGACATCAATAAAGATAATACCTGCAGTGTACTGAAACCCATTCATATGTTTGGTCCCTGAGTTTATAAGTGATGCTAAAAAAAAAAAAAAAAAAAAAAAAAAAAGAATTAATTTCTCTTAGAGGATTGTAATGCACCTACTGCTTATTTTGAAAACTGGAAAATAATGGAAAAGAGTCCAGCATTTATTCCTCTCTATAATATATAATGGTTCACTGGCTAAGCAAATAATAGATGAGGATAATTGCTCTTCATAGAGATATTCCAGCTATTAAATAAAGACTGAGAGGGTATTATCTTTTGGCAGCCCTTAATGGAGCTAATGGATTTAGGCATTGATCACCATCTACTAACTGCACAAAAAGAGATGTTTTCCTCCTGATAGGACACGGTACTATTTATGGAATGATCTTACCAAAAAAAACCTCAGGCCTAAATATAACCAAGGCTCTTGATCCAACTCTGAATTTATAGAAAACAAGAATATGTTAAATGTCACTACAGGGATACAAACAAATTCTAGCCTCAAGAAAAATTTACACAAAAATAATCTCATTTCTTCAACAACTATATTGTGAAGGTAGAAGATGGAAAGACTTCCCCACAGTCAACTAAGTATCTCTTCCTCTCATAACTTCTGCATAACTTTTCTCACAACACAACATTATTGTGAAGTGGTCTGTTTATAGGCATTTCTGTCCCATTAGATTATATGTTCCTCAAGACCAGGGAATGGCCTCTTAATTTTCCTTTATTTCCCTTGCATGTAACTTGGTACTGATGTTGTGTGCAGAATCAATAAATAAGTATTTCCTGTGCAGATTTTATTTGGTGACTTCAGTGGTTAGTAATAGTCAGTCATCTTTGATCTTTAATTCTTTTGATTAAGAAACTGACAAATCATTGTAACATTTCCACATTTGTCTTTTATACTTTTGACTGTTCAGAGAATAACTGACTCTTCTCCATGTTTTTAGTGACTTTAAGATTGTAGGCTTTTTGTTACATACACTTATTCTCCCCCCATGGAAATTGTTTTTTCTAATTATAAAAGTCATGTGTTCTCACCAGTTCAAACAAAATAGAAAAGTATAAAAAAGAAACTAGAGCCTTCACTGTTAACCAGAATTATCTTTTTATCTATTTCTTTCTCTCCTCCCTCCTTTCTTTCCCCTCACCCCACCAACTTTCCTCTTGCTGGACTGACCCCCCTGTGTCAATGTAATGACCTTCTTTGTCTCTTATTATAGTTTTTATTTCGGAGTCCATTTTGTTGATATAACTTTCTTTTGGTTTCATTTTCATGAAATCTCTTTTTCCCTTTTTTTACTTTCAGTTTGTGTGTGTCCTTACACCTGAAGTGAGCCTCTTTAGGCAGCATGTAGATGTGTCTTGTTTTTGTTTTTGTTTTTAACCCATTCAGCCACTCTGTCTTTTGACTGGAAAATTTAGTCCATTTACATTTAAAGTAAGTATTGATAACTATGTACTTATTGCCATTTTATTGTTTTCCAGTTGTTTTGTAGTTTGTCACTCTCCCTTTCTTGCTTCCTTCCTTTGTGGTTTGATGAATTTCTTTAATGGTATGCTTAGGTTTCTTTACCTTTTGTGTATTCACAATAGGTTTTTGCTTTGTGGTTACCATGATGCTTGCACATAACAACTTGTATCTAGAACAGTGTATTTTAAGTCAATAACAACTTAAGTTTGATCCAGTTTTAAAGTTCTTCATTTTTACTCCCTTCTCCCATGTTTTATATTTTTGATGTCATATTTTATGTCTTTTTATCTTGTGTATTCCTTAATTAAATATTGTAATTATTTTTACTGCTTTTGTCTTTTAACCTTCATACTAGCTTTATAAGTGATTAATCTGCTACCTTTACTATATATTTACCTTTCCAGTGAGATTTATTCTTTCATGTTTTCTTGTTAATAATTAGCACTTTTTCTTTTCAGCTTAAAGAGATTCTTTACTATTTCTTGTAAGGCCAGTTTAGTGGTGATAAGCTCCTTTAGCTTTTTCTTGTCTGGAAGACTGTCTCTACTTTGCTTCTGAATGGTAACTTTACTGGCTAGAGTGTCCTTGGATGGAGGTGTTTTCTTTCAGCACTTTGAATATATCATGCCATTCCCTTCTGGCTTGCAAAGTTTCTGGGCTTGCAAAGTTTCTGCTGAACAATATGCTGATAGTCTTATTTGGGTTCTCTTGTGTGTAACAAATTGTTTTTCTTCTCCTACTTTTAGGATTCTCTCCTTTTTAACTTTTAACATTTTAATTATAATGTGTCTTGGTGTGAGTCTTTTGGGGTTCATCTTTTTTTGGAACTCTCTGGGCTTCCTGGATCTGGATGTCTATTTCCTTCCCAAAGTTAGGGGAGTTTTCAGCTATTATTTCTTCACAATTTTCCGTAAGTAGGATATGCCACACTATACATCCTGCTATGGAACCTGCGTTTTTTCTTTATCCAACATGCTGGGTATCTCTTTCTACATCAATAAATATTGCTGCACATTGTCATTTTGGAGACTCCATAGGATTCCTTCTTATTAATATATACTAATATAATTAACTAAAATAGTACTGATGCATATTATATTTCTTTATAATTATTTGTAATTATTCTCTACTACAAAAAACGTTGTAGTGAATTTTTTTTAACACATCCATTTATACATGTGTGTAATTCTGTCCTTAGACTAGAGGCAGGTTTGTTAGGTCAAAGGTTGTGTTCATTTAGAATTTCTATATTGCCCTACCACATTCCAGAAAATTTTGACGTGTTTTCATTGCTCCAGCAGTTGATTAGCAGGACTTTATTATACTCGAAGTCTTGTTCATCATATCTCAGTACTAGTCTTCAGGTAAAGTAAATCTTGTTCTATTTCTTTTTATTTGTTTAGCCCTCTCTTTTGGTGTCTTTTCTTGAATTATTTATCTTCTGTGTGGCAGAAGCAGGGACTGGACATGAAGTAAAATAAATACAGAGTAATATGTGATTATTTCATAGCAACTGTTACACCTAGCGTATTGTCCATACATGTTTTTGAACAAATAATGTGGAATGTTATCTCTCTTATGTCCTTGATCATATATATACAGAAGCCCTGTCTATAAATGTTATCCTCTTTATATCTGCTTGCAGGAGCTAACATAATACATTATTAACTTCTTAATAATGATTCAGTCCTTACTCATTCATTTCCCAGAAGTCTCTTGCAGAGGAAAGAACATGTGTTTTGAAGTCCGACCTATATTCTGATTTCAGCTTTGCTGCTTACTTAGTTGTGTGTGAACCTCACTTAAGTTTTCTGGGCCTCAATTCATCTGCAAAATTGGGGTATATTTGATTGCTATCTATTTGAATGATTGCCGTAAGAATTAAATGAAACATTGTATGTGAAAATATATGGTGGCTAGCATATATTAATAATGAAGTATTTGTTCCATCTCTTTCTTTTGTGGCCTGCAGTGATACATAGTGTTTTTAGATATATATTTACTATCGTGCATACTATTGCCTTTACAGAAATCTTCTCTACATATACCCTCAGAGTCTCAACTTTGCCAATCGTCAGGGTTCTGCAAGAAATATAACAGTGAAAGTACAGTTCATGTATGGGGAGGATCCAAGCAATGCTATGCCGGTAAGAAGTGTTCTTTACTTTTCCTCTTGTTCATGTATGGTTCAAATAGACATTGTTTTTGTTTTTGTTTTACTTGATTGGCAGCTCTAAACTGGAAATTAATGATCTTGTAAACCAAATTTCTAACTGCATTACTTCCTGTAACAGATAGTATGAGTTTCCTTGAAGTCTTTTTTTTCCTGTTTTTATTTAAATTCTAGTTAGTTAATATATAGTGTCATATTAGTTCATATTAGTTTCCTGTGGGCAATATAGTGATTCAACACTTCCGTATTGAAGTCTTAAATATTGAGGACTTAGTACATACTAGTCCCTCCCAGAGATACAAAGATGAATAAGACTTGTAATCTAAAGGATATGGGATAAACACATAAAATTCTAAAATAGTGACTTTCAAGAGAGGATCAGAACAGAATCACCTAGGTAACTCTAACAAAGCGCAGATATGTTTTTTCTGCTCTTGTCATCTGTGATTCTGATTCTTCTCCTTGAGAAAGAGAGGCCAAAGGAAGTAGAAAGTGATGGGTAGTATATGAGGTTGTGGTATAGGTTGAAATGCTCCCCAGGTGATTCTAATATGTATGATTCTTCCCATCTTTGTTAAGAAACTCTGGTAATAGTGCATATTACACTTACCTAGGGAGCTTTTAAAAATACCAGTGCTCAGACTGAATTTTACTCCAATTAAATTATAGTGTCTGGGGGTGGGAACTAGTCATATATCAGTATTTTTAAATCTCCCTAAGGGGATTACATTTTGCAGCTAATATTGAGAACCAAGGTATATGCTAAGTATTAGAAGATGGCTGTAGTGATTCAAAGGCAGAAGTGTACAGAGGTAGGAGAGAATGTCTTGCTGAGGTAATAGGCAGGTATCACCTGGAGGAGGTATATCTGAACTAAAACCAGAGATAGTTAAAATGTAGATGGCGTTGGGTCTTAGATAGCTGGGGAAGGAAAGCAACTCAAGTTGGAGAATGTCCTTCCACAGACGTACAGTGGCGAGTTGCCAGTGAGCCAGAGCAGTGTAAGAGAAGTCAGAAATAGTAGATTGAGGCCAGACTGGAGAGATTCCTGACTGCCCAAATTATCATTTAGGATTTGTAGAACACTACTCAATGCAAGTTCCATGAAAGTAGATTTTAAGCTCAACTAAAGTTAGTAACATATGGAATAGGAGCACACCTGTCACTATAGATGTTCAACCTCTGAGAACTCTAATGGAATGAAAATGAGCTTACGAATAGGTGCATTGTTAACAGTTTTATTTTAGCCTTCTCTGCCAGTCATTAAATCGCATTCCTCTGATTTTCTACTTACTAGGAAAGCTGTATGTTTTCTCTTTTCCCATTGCCTCAGTTTTATCAGCATGTATAGATCTTGACAGCAGCGAGCACAAATTATGCATCTTTATATTCTTCTATGGCTGCTATTTCAGATCTTTGCATATAATACATGGTGAATAAGTATTTGCTAATAAATGTAGAATTTACTTCTGAGGTTTGGAGTTAGCATTTCATATTCTTTACTAGTTCTTTATTCCTGCTGAAAGAATGAATATACTATCACAGTTGATGAAAAGGTACTGGATTGTGAAAATAGATGCTTTGTTATATGTGAATTACCATATGAATTGAGCTTATGACAAATGTAGTATATGTAAGATAATCTGTTTCTGTTGATTGCCTAACAAACTCTTCCTTGTCTTAGCACATATATGGCCTCTGTGGAGTCCCAGCTGCTTTCAGCCACAATGACAGTTAGACCACTCCCTCTTTTGGTGCTACCATAGCATCTTCTCATTTCTTTTATGGGCCTTATCACTTTAAGATTATATGTTTATTTCTTTATCTTGTCTACCAGATTGTGAGCTCCTTGAGGGCAGGGACCATGTCTTACTCATATCTATATCTTGATGCCTGCCAAAGTGCCTGTCACAGAATTGATGCACAGTCCATGTTGATGAATGGTTAAAAATACATGTCACAAGGTCAGAAAAGGAACACTTTCTACTTTATGTCATTCATGTTATGAAAGTAAATGAGTTACTTTGTGAAAAATGGGATCTTCTCAGTGGCCGGGGTGGGGGATGGAGAAGATACTGTGTTCCTTTCACTTGTGTATTATTAGTCATATGCAAATATAATGCTTTTATCTTTATCCTAGTGACTGGTTGAAAGTATAGAAACATAGACACATTGTCTTTGCTTAATTCTTTAAAAAAATAAGGATCCTAAGATCCTAAGATAATTTTTGGATCATATAATGTTGGTGTGATAAAATCATAAAATTCAAATTCTGGCATTGGAACAACATTTTATAAAAACATGGCAATGTATTCTTGGAAATTGGTGAAATTAGACTTCTCTAGGACAGTCATAGTCATTACACTTTTACACAGCCTTAAAATGAAAGGACCTGTGTGAATAAAAGGATCTTTTGTGTCACAAAAAGAAACACAAATAATCTGTTAAAAAGTTCTTTTTATTTGAGGATGGTTCCAATTAATCCTTCTGTATAAGATGTAAAATTTGAGTTATTTTACCAGTTGTATTGATGCAAGCGCGATGATATGTCCATGTACTTATTTCTGCATGTGTAGAGATGGCTGGCCAGACATAAGAGGTTAATTTATGGGTAGGTAGCATTGCAAATCTGTCTCACATAGGAATGATAAGCCATGTATCTTATCAGCTGCCCTAATTAACTGTAGTATTGCTATTAGAACGCCAGAGGCAGATATACAAGACTGAATTATTTTACCTTTAAACCTTCTCCAAAAGTAGTATTTTTTTTTAATGTGGTGGATTTTTTATTTTTAAGACATATATATAAGAACATAAGAATGGCGCTCCTCCTTCTTAATAGGGTAGCTTGTAAGGAGTACTGGAAGCAAAGGATACATAGCTTCACCTAAAATAGGATTTTAAAATATCATTTATAAATTTATATTTGGCTTACAGAATGATTACTGTTTTAGTGGAAAAGCCACCAATTTTATAGTAGATACATGCTACTATTCTAAGACCATATTTCTTATATAAATTCCAAATGATATGCTACACCCAGATTTTAAAATGAATTTTTCACCTTCTTTAAGAAAAAGGAAATATAATGGGTAGAAATTTTTTGAATGTTTGAATGTCAGATGGTTCTATAGTTGAAAAGAAATTTACGGCTAAGCAATTGAATTTATTAATGAACGTCAGTAGGCACATTGTTCTTCATTGGGCTGATTTTGCCCATTGTTCTCCAGTAGTTATTAAATCAGACAAATTCTTACATAGATATGAACATCCAGCATTTATTACAACAAAGTTTCAACGTGCTGTTATTTGTTACAGGTAATCTTTGGTAAATCTAGCTGTTCAGAATTTTCAAAGGAAGCCTATACAGCCGTAGTATATCATAACAGGTACTGAATTCAAATATTTCTTTCAAAGTTACTCCCTTCTCAGTGGCATTTTAAGCACTCACGTTAGTGTGTTTACCAATTGCTTTGCTGCACTGAATGTGCAAATTCAAGACAGCTGACATCAGAGTTATAATTTTCTGCCTGTAGATGCATATTCTCTATAAACATCAAATTTAGACTTTATATACAAAAGGTCTTTCATATCAAATTCTCTGACCCTTTCATTTTTATTATATTGTTATTGATTATCATTGTAGCCTCTGATCCTTTGGACTTTCCCTGTTATTTTCCCCTTGACACTTTGTAGTTTTACTTAACTCTTTACTAAGCTTATAACCATTAGTTAAATTGGTGGTATTCTCAACATCTAATAATACTTTGATGTAGTGCCCTTCCATTTTACTTCTTTGAGAAATTCTTAACTTTGGATAACTTTTAATCTCTACTTTCTTTTCTTTTCTCTTTTTTTTCTTTTCTTCCCTTTTCCTTCTCTTCTTTTCTTTTTTCTTTTCTTTTCTTTTCTTTTCTTTTCTTTTCTTTTCTTTTCTTTTCTTTTCTTTTCCTTCTCTTCTCTTCTCTTCTCTTCTCTTCTCTTCTCTTCTCTTCTCTTCTCTTCTCTTCTCTTCTCTTCTCTTTTTTGTTTTTGTTTTGATTACTGAATGCTGTTGGAGAAAAATCACAAAATTGTACTGATCAGGCCTATCACAAATTGACGTTATTTTATCTGTATGATGGGACTGCAGTAATTCATTTTACTTTATTTTCTTTTTGGCCCCACCATTCTTTGGTATTCTTCTTGTCATCGCTTTTTTTACCCTCTGTCATTTGGCAGGAGATATTTTAAGCCTTTCTTCTTCTTTCTCTAGCTCCTACTTATTCTGTTTGCTTACTCTTAGCGTTCCTACTTTATTAAGTGGTTTGAGACCATCCAGCTTGAGAACCATCCACTTGTCTACTCTTCACCTCTGATTATCTCTGCATGGATCTGCCTTTCCTTCTGGTTCAAGGGCAGTCAGAGCCCGTACCTAGCTCAGTGTGAGTCTTTCATCTCTGCTTTCTACCAGTCTCATTCTTCCTCTTCCAGAGTGCGACTCCATCAGTTAACCCTTCTCTTGTACCATCAGTCCCCACTTCCCTGGCTCCATCTGTTACTGTCAAAAAGAAACTTAAGTCTCCTATACTTAAAAAACAAAACAAAAACCTCTCTTCAGTGTTGTTGTGTAGCATGGTTTTTCCTTGCCCTCTTTAAAACTTTATTGTTTCTCACCCTTTGTGACCCGCTCTCACTTTCCTCCCATCTCTTTGGACAGTTTATTTTTCTGTAGTAATTATTCTAATCTTTCTTTCTTTCTTTCTTTCTTTCTTTCTTTCTTTCTTTCTTTCTTTCTTTCTTTCTTTCCTTCCTTCCTTCCTTCCTTCCTTCCTTCCTTCCTTCCTTCCTTCCTTTTTTTGAGAATAGATATTCCATACAAAACACTACAGTTTCACTCTTGACCCTCTTTTTCTACACTATACTCTCCATAAATAACCTTATATGTGTTTCTCAGAGTTACATTCATTGAAAATGTTACTGCTTTTATCTTTATGTGGATTGTTTCGCAACTTTTTATTTTTAGTCATAACCTTCTTTCGGAGGTGCAGACATATATTTTTAGTAGCCTAGTAAGCATGTTCTTTTGCCTGCCTTCTCAATTTCCATGTATTTATCCCCGATTCTCTTCTGGACCCTATCTCTGTCTGATTATTTTTATTAACGGTACCATAATTCTTTTGACTCAAAATTTAAAACATCCTTGCTTTCCTTCTTCTTTTCTCTAATATCCAATCATCTTTTACACCTTGATGATTTTCTTTTTGCCTTATTGCTAAAGTATCCTGTTTCTGGGCTTTTCTTGGATCCCTTTTTCTATCATAATACTGATTCCCTCTATTAATTCAACTCCTACTTGTTCTTTAAGGCCCACATCATATATCTCTTCCTAAATACAATTCCCTGATCCAAAACTTGAAGTAATCTGTTCAGCTCTGTTCTTGAAGCACTTAATCTTATATGCTATATGCTGTATACCAGGGGTTGACAAACATTTTCTGCGAAGGGCCCAGTAGTTTTGTTTTAGGCCTTGTGGGCCATACGGTCTCTGTTGCAATTACTGAACCCCGCTGTTGTAGTGCAAAAAGAGCCATAGACAATAAGTGAAGTTGCAAATGAATGGGCATGGCTGTCTTCCAATAACATTTTATTTATGGATGCTGAAATTTGAATTTCATGTAATATTTCAAGTGAAATGTTATTCTTTTGATTTTTTTAACTACTTAAAAATATAAAAATCATTCTTAGTCTGTAGGGCTATACAAAACCATTCAGTGGACTGGATTTGACCTGTAGCCATAATTTGCCAACCCCTGCTTTATAGCATTGCTATTGATATATGTGTGTCTTATTTATATTTCTACTAAATTATATATTTTTGAGGGTAATTATTTTTTCATATCTTTAAAACCACCACAGAAATAACACAATACTTAACATAAAGGTGAACAGTTAAAACGTACTTGTTGATGAATAACTCACAGATGCTTAATTTTCCATAAAAGCCTTCACATAGTATGATTTCAGAAAAGACATGAATACTCAGTACTAGGAATGATATTGATGAAGAAGGTAATAATTTCTTAAAGTATCTCAGTTTATAGCTAGATCTTTATTTTTGTTGCTCTCAGTATTCGTGGAATTAAAATGACAATACTCTCTAACACTGTGAGGAAATTCAACTTTCTCATGATTTAGTGGTGATTAGCGAGGTCAGTAATAAGATACATAGCATCTTTTATTCACCAAAATCATCAAATTCTCAGATGGCTACCATTACTTATCTTTCTTGGGGGTATTAAAATTTTCATTAACCTAATATTTCTGTGATCAGAACTACACTTTTAGTGTTTTTGAGACTTATTTGAAATGGAAAGATATTAGACTTATTAGCATGGGGGGGAACCCTAATTGGTGGGAAAGCTTTCACTTTTAATTAGTTGGAGCCATATGGTTTGGATATATTTTCTTTGAATATAACTGAGAGATACTAGCTGAATATGGAAGGTTGGGATGCTAAGATTCTGTCCCTTTTAAATCATAAATCATAAATAGCAGCAATGCTTTTTTATAAAAATGCTCCTAGGGACCACTCTCAATGGATATTGAGATGAAAATGCCATTGGTTAAGTCAAATATGATATTCGTTGTATTTGTGTAGTGGCTGGGAGCACTTCTAAACTGTGAGACAAATGCAATTTATAGGTGTTCCCTGATTTTTCTTTATTTTTTTTTCCTTTTTTCTGAGCAGTTAATACATTAGTCTATGTTTTGTTAACATCTGTTTCTTTAGCAATGAAATAATTGATACAAGATATTCCATAGAGAGCCCAACTTGATACTAAGCTGTCTAGAGCTACTTGTTTTTTTCTTTTTTGCAAAAAGATAATACAAATTAATCTTTAACATGAAGTCACTCCTATAATAGAAAAATGTTTTTTTATGGTATGGTTTTAAAATACATACTTACAAAAACTCCTGTTACTTTTCTATGTAATGCGTATCAGAATATAGAAGGCCTTGCCCTAGTCTCCTCATTTATACAGTTTCCCATCTAATGAAGATCTCGGCATCAAGGTGGTGATTATTAATGAATTTTCAAATCATAGGATCACTCAGCCCATTAATAAAAATGAGACGAGAAATTTCAGAAACAGAGACAACTCCCTCAACTGGAAGTAGGAGTTAGTTACATACAGTTTGGGAATAGAGAAAAATATTTTGTACTGGAAGAAAAATTGAGCATGAATCGTGAAATTAATTTAAAAATTACTCAAATATACAAATGCAGTAATTATTTGTTTTGAACAAATTACTGACTATTGATCTGTTTTTTGTTTTTTTTTTTGTATGAAGGTCTCCTGATTTTCATGAAGAAATCAAGGTTAAACTCCCTGCTACTTTAACTGACCATCATCATTTGCTTTTTACTTTTTATCATGTTAGTTGTCAGCAAAAACAAAATACTCCTCTTGAAACTCCTGTCGGATATACAGTAAGTATATCTTTGTTTAATATTTAGCTTTTCAGTCTTAAAAGTAGTTTGAATACTTGAGATGTAATTGGTGTTCATTATTGTTGAGTATTCCCTATTTGATTCCCCATATTGGTTAGGAAGAGTCCTCGTAATAAGAAAATACTCATTAATGCAATTAATTAACATGTGTAAACACTTAGGTGTTGGTCCTGATTATTATGTGTTTATCAAACAGTACAGTATAAATATATTAATTTTAAGGGTTCTTCAGAAGAGAATGGTTTCAGTGTAAAATGATTAAAAGAGACCCTTAGCTATTAAAGCTCTTGGCTTTCATTAAAAGCAATTAAAACTCTTGAGTATTATTTGAAAATCATTATGATTGAATTGCAAACATAAACCTGAGGTGAAGGATATCATGATGTGCTATCACAACTTTGTCAGAAAAATCGTGCTGCTACCCAAAAGAGAAAAATTAACAATTGACTCATTTTTTTGTCTATGAAATGGATTTTGCTAAATGTAACCAAATAAATTCATGCTTTTTAGCTTTGTTGTCAGCATTCATATTCAACCAAACCTTTCCCTGTATACATTGACACTATTACCGCCATGTGTAATGGATTGACTTTGCGGCCTTTTTCTACTCCAGCTTTTTCTTGGATAGTAAGGACCTCTTTTGGCTTAAATATTGCATAGTTAGTTAGTAATAATGTTTTGGGAATGCTCCTTAATAAAAATATTGTCAGGGAAGCTTTTCTTTAGAGGAATCATGAAACCTATTATTACTTAATTAAATCCCCTTGGTGTTTGGCGGTGTGAGACAAATTTGGCTCATTCCAAATTCTTAAAACAGATTTTCCAAGTACTTACTTTTGTAACAAATGTATGTAACTTAATATTGTTTCCTTTTTAATTAAAAGTGGATACCAATGCTTCAGAATGGACGATTAAAGACTGGGCAGTTTTGCCTACCAGTTTCACTGGAAAAACCACCACAAGCTTATTCTGTACTATCTCCTGAGGTCAGTATCTCTTATGGTGAAACTCTCCAGATGCAGTGAATGAGTTTTTTGCAGAAGTGTTTTTCTCAAACAAGACTTTGCTGTTCTATCTAGAAGTATGTAGATAATGCAGTAATAATAATATTATTTTGTACTATAGTTAAAATTACTCTATAGAATACTTAGAAGCTTTTAAAATAAGTATATTGATTTTAAAACCAAAATAATATGTGAAATATTAACTTAAAGAAAAGGCAAATTTGGAGAATTTTCATAACGTAACATAAGCTTTAAATAAGTAAGAACATTTCACTGAAAGTCTGGAGGAAAAAGAACAAACAAATTAATTTTTTAGAATCTTTTTGTAATTAATCATGTATGTGAAAAAAAGTTTTTAAAAATCATGTATGTGAAGATAAAGTAGCTACAAACTTGTAATACAAGAACCATTAGCAACCGTGATGATGACATATGTGACTTAAACAAAAACATTGGAAAAATCTCAATCAAGAATCAGTAGCCACTACTCAAAAACCAAAGTGCTTTTTGGGAGAACTGTTACATGATGATTATTAATATGAGTGCCTTGAATGTAACTGTTGGTATAGATTAGTCTGAAATATGTCTTGGGAATGTTCTCCTGGTAGCATTTATTTTCAGAATAGAACTCAAAAAGTATTCATAGGGGCGCCTGGGTGGCTTAGTCAGTTAAGCATCCGAACTTCAGCTCAGGTCATGATCTTATAGTTCGTGAATTTGAGCCCCTCATAGGGCTCTGTGCTGACAGCTCAGAGCCTGGAGCCTGTTTCAGATTCTGTGTCTCCCTCTCTCTCTGCCCCTCCCCAACTCATGCTCTGTCTCTGTCTCTGTCAAAAATAAATAAAAACATTAAAAAAAATAAATACAAGTATTCACAAATACATTTGTATTGTTTTTGTTTAAAACACACACACACACACACACACACACACACACACACACACACACACACACACACAAAGACAACAGAAGGCTACTGCTCCGATCTCCTTTCTTACTATTCTTTGTCACTGACTCTGCTCCAGACAGAGAGCACAGTGCCTTGACTGTTCCTTCTGTATGAAGAGCACATTCCCATTTCTGGCCCTTTGCACTTCCCTGTGCTGGTGGTGGTGTCCCATCTCCAGGCCAGCTTCTTCATTTCATCCAGACATCCACTCAAATCCCACCTCTTCAGAGAAGGCGTCTCTGATCACTTTGTTTCAAATTGCAGCATCCAGCACTTTTTTATCCCTTTACTTTGATATGTCTTCATAATACTTATCATTGACTTTATACTTCTTATATCTTTATTTATTGTCTACAGAGTATAAATTCCAGGAAGTTAGGGACTTTGTCTTTCTTGTGCATTGCTGTATCTTCAAGTACTTAGAATAGTGCTTGGCTCATGATGGGCAGTCAATAAGTATTTTATTTTTTAATGTTCATTCGTTTTTGAGAGAGAGAGAGAGAGAGGCAGAGAGGCAGGCAGAGCATGAGCAGGGAGGGGCAGAGACAGAGGGAGACACAGAATCTGAAGCAAGCAGCCTCTAGACTCTGAGCTGTCAGCACAGAGCCCAACTCAGGGCTCAAACTCACAGACTGTGAGATCATGACCTGAGCCAAAGTCAGTTGCTTAACTGACTGAGCCACCCAAGTCAATAAGTATTTTTTAAATGAATGGATAAAGACAGTAGGAAAGAAATATGACTCCTTCCTTCCTCCTTGCCTTTCATCCCCTGCCAAATCTTTCATTCGATTTTCCAGGAACACATCTCCTCAGTAAAATAAGGTAGTCTTCTGCCAGGGGTAGCATTATATATTTCAAAAGGAAATATTTTAAAAGAAAATTGATTTTATGGAAATTATGCACTTATTCTTACTTGATTTGCAAATACGAGGTCAACTTTCTAAAGGGAGATTGATGATTTTCTTCTAGCTACTATGCTGTGTATGCTCATATATAACATAAAGAATATGGTCATGGTTTGGATTTAACGACAGACGTATAGCTGATTGATATATGATTAAGTGATCAAAACTTTTGTATTTTTTAATTACAGCATTAAAAGAACAGTATAGGGGTACCTGGGTGGCTTAGTCGGTTAAGCGTCCAACTCTAGATTTCGGCTTAGGTCATGATCTCATGGTTTCATGTGTTTGAGCCCCGTGTGGACTCTGAGCTGACAGCAAGGAGCCTGCTTCAGATTCTCCCTCTTTCTCTGCCCCTTCCCTGCTCACAGTGTCTCTGTCTCTCTCAAAATAAATAATCTTAAAAACAATTATAAAAACAAAAACAGTATATATTCTTAGCTTTATTATTACATTTAAAGAACAGTATAGGGGCGCCTGGGTGGCTCAGTCGGTTAAGTGTCCGACTTCGGCTCAGGTCATGATCTCACGGTCCGTGGGTTTGAGCCCCCACGTCAGGTTCTGTGCTGACAGCTCAGAGCCTGGAGCCCGTTTCAGATTCTGTGTCTCCCTCTCTCTCTGCCATTCCCCTGTTCATGCTCTGTCTCTCTCTGTCTCAAAAATAAATAAACATTAAAAAAATTAAAAAAAAAAAGAACAGTATATATTGTTAGTTTTAGTGCTGAATTTAAACCAAGTGAGAGATCATTATTCAAACATTCAGCTTTTACAATCTTGCCATTTGAAACTACATGGATGGAACTAGAGGGTATTATGCTAAGCGAAATTAGTCAGAGAAAGACAAATATCATATGACTTCACTCATATGAGGACTTTAAGACACAGAGGACTTTGAACACAAGGGAAGGGAAGCAAAAATAATATCAAAACAGGGAGGGGACAAAACCTAAGAGACTCTTAAACATGGAGAACAGAGGGTTACTGGAGAGGGGGATGGGCTAAATGGGTAAGGGTCATTAAGGAATCTAGTTCTGAAATCATTGCTGGAGTATAGCTAACTAACTTGGATGTAAATTTAAAAATAAAATAAATAAAAATAAAAAATAATCATACATAAAATAAACAAACATTCAGCTTTTACAGATCATTGCTTCATGCAATTTTGTATCTACTTTCCTGGTTATGGTGGAGCTCTCTTTGATTCAGAAGGTCAGAGACCTTCCCAATATGTATTAACTTCAACTGGTTTTTGGGCCTTAGAATGTGAAGCTTGCCATCTAAGTTTACATAGTAATAAACAAATTTCTGTAACCAGCACACTATTACTTTATGATACTTGTCTCGATCATTTTCAATCATAAGGGGATCATTTTCTTTTTAAAATTGGGTAAAAAGGAAGGTAAACCTTTGTGTGGCTTTGTTTCATATCATTTGGGTTTTAACCTGTTTTCCCCTTTGAATTTTCATGTTTTTTTCACTCTGAATCTGTAAGCGTTCTTCTCTGGCAGGACCACTGACTGCCTTTTATGTGAACAGTACTCCTAGAGTGATGTAGTATACAACTTGCACAAAAATCACAATGCTCTTGACTCCTGCTGTTAGTTGATGAATCCTAAATCTGCATCTCTGCTCATCCATTTTTATTTGTCTAGTAAGTTAAAACGCTTATTGATACCTTTGCCAGGATATCTCAAACATAAAATGTCCAAAATTGCACTCATTTTTGTTGAATACTGTAGGAATCATGTTGAGAGAAAAGCCTAATCAATGAATGTGTTTCAACAGTGTTTGTTAATGGTATTCTGGAGAATTTACCTCAGTTTGGTGTCATCAGGTTTCAGGATCAGTATTTATTGAGGTCTAGATAACAAATTCATGCTTATAAAATTCATCGATTGATGCATGGGCATGCATGGCAATCTGTCACCAGATTTTTCTGTCCGTGGGACTGTCGTACTCATCCTGGGGCACTCATAATCACCTGGACTTTTAAGACTTGGTTGAGGGGAACCTGGGTGGCTTAGTCGGTTGAGCATCTGACTCTTGATTTCAGCTTAAGTCATGATCTCATGGTCTTGAAATCAAGCCCCTCGTGGGGCTCCGTGCTGGCCCTGGAGCCTGTTTGAGATTCTCTTTCTTGCTCTCCCTGTGCCCTTCCCTCTCTCCCTCTCTCTCTCTCTCTCTCTCTCTCAAAAAAAAAAAAAAGGTTTATTTGATTATTTTTGCCTGAAATATGTCACAATGAAACAATAAACATACCCTTTAAAAATCTCATGAATTATATGTCTGAGTATTTAACTTACAAATATATTTGTGTAGGTATGCAAAGATCAATATAAGGGATGTTTTAAAACTCAGCAGTGTTTACACATATATGTGTAGTTAGGCTTTTCAATTTATTGGTTTTTTATTTAATAAAATAATAAACACTCATGAATCTACTACCTAATCCAGAGCTAGAACAGTGATAATAATTCACATCATTTATGTGCTTGTCCCCTATTCCACATAAGAATAACCTGTAATTATAAAAATACTAGTCTTTAAAAAAACTGTGGTAAAATATACATAAAAAGTTACCATTTTAACCATTTTTTTTTAAAGTGCATTCATGTTGTTTTGAAAACTAGCCTCTTTTTCTTTTTTTTTTAAGTTTATTTATTTGTTTTGAGAGAGAAAGACAGCACATGCTGGGGAGGGGCAGAGAGAGGGAGGGACCGAATCCCAAGCAAGCCCCTGCACCGTCATTGCAGAGTCCTGTGTGGGGCTTGAAATTACAAACTGTGAGATCATGACCTGAGCCAAGCTCAAGAGTTGAACACTTAACTGACTGTGCCACCCAGGCACCCCTGAAAACTGGCCTCTTAAAAACAACTTTTTTTTGAGAGAGAGAGAGTGAGAGAGTGCAAGTACACAAGTGGAGGAGGGGCAGAGGGAGAGGAAGAGAGAGAATCTCAAGCAGGCTCTTTGCCCAGCTTAGAGCCCAGTGTGGGCTTGAACTCCCAAACCGTGAGATCATGACCTGAGCCAAAATCAAGAGTCAGACGCTTAACTGACTGAATCACCCAGGCACCCCTTAAAACTGCTTTTAAAAAAATGTTTACTTATTTATTTTGAGAGAGAGTGCATGTGAGCATTGGAGGGGCAGAGAGAGAGGTAGAGAGAGAGAGAGAGAGAGAGAGAGAGAGAGTCAGTCCCAAGCAGGCTCCATACTCAGTGCAGAGCCTAACACAGGGCTCAGTCCCAAGGCCATGAGTGAGATCATGACCTGACCTGAAATCAAGAATCAGACACTTACCTGACTGAGCTGCCCAGGCACCCCTTAAACCTACTTTATAACTGAGGTATATGTGTATTTAGAGAATATGTTTTACTTTGCTTATATTTTGAATTTAATGAAAAGGTTATTATGCTGTATAGAATCCTCTGGAACTTGCTTTTTTCATTCAGCATGATATTGCCAAGCTTTAGTGTTTCTTTATGATCATATATGATGTTTATATATTTTGCTGGCATTTCACTGTACTTAGAATATAATCTAGATTTGTATTCCATGACCTCCAAATCTCTGAATGATCTGAGCTTTTCTGTCTCTTTAACATCATCTTCTACCATCACTGAGCCCCTTCTTCTGTACTTATACCTTCTTCCAAATATTTTCCTGCTTCTAGGCCTTTGAATTTTCTCTTTCGTCTTCCTGAATTTCACATGGCTGGATTCTCTTCATTATCTGAATTTTATATAAAATAGCACTTCCTCAGAGAGGTCTGACTCCATGAATTTCCAGCCCTTTCCTCCACCACACTGTTGATACACTCCATCATTTTTAATACAATTTTGTTTACTTAATACTTACCACTATCTGAAATTACCTTATTTATTTCCTTATTTTTCTCTATAAGAAATGGTGGGTAAGCTCCCTGAGAGCAGACATGTTTACAATGGAACTCTAGTACCCAGAAAACTGTGTAGAGACTTCAGTAAATATGTGTTGTTTGAATTCAGTATAAAAAAGTTGCAGGATTGTTGTTATTAGCAAAAACTAAAAAATGGAAATTTTGTTGAGACCAAAGTTTCCCGAAGTGATTAGTCATTTGGCAGTGATGAATATCTGCCGTATTCTTTCCCCCACAGAAACATTGGCCATTTCTTTGAATCTTCCTCATCCTACTCCCCCACAGGGGTAGGACAGGCATTTCACTGGCATGTGGAGAGAGAGGGCTCTGGGCTGTGAAATACAAACCCATTTGCTGGATCCAGCCATAGTCACTCCCATTCCAAAGCCTGAGTGCCATTTTGCAGTGAACCACCACCGACATGCAGTAAAGGATATAACCTAGCAAACTTTTATTTTTTTTACTTTTTAAAAAAAAAATTTTTTTTTAATGTTTATTTATTTTTGAGAGACAGAGAGACAGAGCATGAGCGGGGGAGGGGCAGAGAGAGAGGGAGACACAGAATCCGAAGCAGGCTCCAGGCTCTGAGCTGTCAGCACAGAGCCCGACGCGGGGCTCAAACCCACAAACCACGAGACCACAACCTGAGCCGAAGCCGGACGCTTAACCGACTGAGTCACCCAGGCGCCCCCCCCTAGCAAACTTTTAAAAAAGTATTTTTAATATATCATTTGCCCGAGTTCCCTGAGTATCTCTAACCTAGGTTAGAGATTGACTAAATCTGTGACATCCTGAGTAACTCATTAGTTTTAACTACATTAGTTGAATGCGCTTGATACATCTGTGTCCTCATTTTTACAAAGAGCACACCAGGTTGTATCAGGCATTGTCAGGACATGACATGTCAGCAGAGATGTATTTAACCATTAACATGGAGGTAGACAGTGTATGACTGTGTAATATTTTTAATAAATATGTTTCTTTCTGAAAAGAAGGAAAAAAATTATAGGACTATTGGTATCAGCAAAAATGAAAGTTACATGGATCACGGAAGAGTTTAGTATCTTTTTTGAGAGTGGGGGGGCAGAAGGAGAGGAAGAGAGAGAATCTTAAGCAGGCCCACAACCAGTGCAGAACCTGACTTAGGGCTTGATCCCATGAATGTGAGATCATAATCTGAGCTGAAATCAAGAGTCAGATGTTCAACCAACTGAGCCACCCAGGTGCCCCAAGAGTTTAATATTTAATTAAATTTTTGTACATCCATACAATGGCGCAGTAGTTAAGAAGAGTAATATGGGTTTCAATATCCCAATAGGATGTTTATAATACAAATGTAAAAACAAACAGTATAATGACAACCAAACTCACATATCAGATACACATTAGTAATTGTGCGGGAAATAATTTGGAAAATACATATCAAGTTTACCAAGGTTAACTTTCAAAGGGGTAAGGGATTGTGGAAGTTTTTATTGTTGTTTTAAATTTCATATACTTTTGAAAGGTAATATATAGTTATTTTCAGGATTTCACTCTGGCCTCACCATTTATTAGTTGTGTAACCTCAGATAAGTTTCTTAATCTCTCTGTTATGTTATGGACTGAATTATGTCTCCCCATTCCCCACCTCATCTTCCCACTGCAAACCCCAAATTCATATGTAACCCCCAAATTCATATACAACCCCAATGTGATAGGTTTTGTAGATGAGATCGATGGGAGGTAATTAGGTTTAGATGAGTTTTAGATGAGGTCATGAGGGTGGGCCTCATGATTAGTGCCTTAAAAAGAAGAGACATCAGAATACTCTTTCTTTTGGCTATGTGAGGACACAGTGAGAAGGTGGCCGTCTGGAAGCTTGGAAGGGGTTTTCACCAGAAACTGACCTGTTGCACCTTGATTTTGGGCTTCTAGTCTCCAGATTGTGAGAAAATAACTGTTGTTTTAGCCACACCAATGTATGATCTTTTGTTATGGCAGACTGAGCCGACTAAATATTCTCTGTGCCTGAATTTTCTTATCTGTAAGTTGAGAATAATTAATGCTTATAATAAAGGGCTATGTTGATGATAGTAGTCTGTAGAACATTTAGAATGGTGCCACATCAAAAGTGTTAAAGCAGTGTTTGCTACTATTATGGGATTCCTATTTGCTGCACTGCTTGTAAGAGTTTTAAGACAGCAGTTCTTACTTCACATGCATCAAAATCACCTGGAGAGTTTGTTGTAACACCAACTGTTAAACCTTACCCCACAGAGTTTCTGATGCAGGAGGTCTGGGTTGGCGCTTGATTATTTACATTTCTGACAAGTGCCCAGGTAATATTCATGCTGTTCATGCTCAGATCAGACTTTAAGAACCACTATTTTTAAAGCAGTATGTGTTCACATTTTATTTGTGTATTCTATGTTTTTAAGCTGAAAGCAAATGTTTTGGGTTGAAAGAGCTAGTACTAATTTTTGGCTTTGAGCAGTTCCAGTTTACCTTACCATCTTTCTTTGGCAAAAGTTCCAAAACCTGTGTTACTTACCTCAGTAGAGACATTGCATTTCTTATCTACATAATGTTGAATTTTGTAAGAGGACTGATTTTAATTGGTTTTCGTTTCTACACATGGTAAAAAAAAAATGCAACCATGGGAAAGAATCTCTAAAACATTTTTTCCCCTAAGACTTTCTATTTTTGGTCATTTATTTCAAAGATATTTGTAATTCCTTGTTACAGCTTTTTATTTTCTAATGATGACTGCTTTAACATCCTTGTCAAATCTGTCCAGCCTGTGTCATCTTAGTGTTTGGTGATTGCCTTTTCTCATTTGAGATTTTTCTGGTTCTTGGTATGATGCGAGGTTTTTTATTCTAACCTGGATATCTTGGGTATTATTGTGATCTCAGATCTTATTTAAGCCTTCTGTTTTAGCAGTAGGGGGAGGCGCTATTGCCACATTCATACCACAGGTAAAAGTCCACATTCCTCACTTTGCAGTGGGTTGAGGATGCTTATTGGATAGAGGTAGGATTTCAGGTTCCCCACTAGACCTGCGCAGATACCTCTCTATGCGAGGAGGAAGGGCACCTTGGTACTGCTCCTTCCTTGCTTGGATTCCACTGACACCCATTTGGAGGTGGTACTTGTTACCACCGGACTGAGACTGGGCTTTCCATCTCTGTCTTTTCTAATACCACCCAATGTGTTAGGGGAATCTGGGCACCTCATTACAGTCAGCCGAGGGTGGACGGACACCTGAGCTCTCTACTCAGCCTGTGGCGGCGGAGGGCGGGGTTGGGGGCTGTGGGGCTGCAACTTGTTTCCATGTGTTTGGCCAGAGTAGGGCAATTATTGGCTTTGATTAGAGAGAGCAGGCTCTTCTTGAAGCTTGTTTTTCTCTGCTTCTTTCGGCATTTCCGGGTTGCCATCTTCTCTAGGGGCTAGTCCAGGATCTGTGAAGCAATAATAAAACCAAGGAAACACTACTTTCTATTTCCTCACATCCTGAGGTCACTAGCCATTTGCATTATCTCCACCTTTCAGTGTTTTGTGTATCATGTTCAGGGTTTTTAGCCGTACTTAGCAGGAGGAATAGAGAGAAGTAATGTACTGACTGTCTTTTTGAAAATACTTTTTATGATCTAATTTAAATTAACATTCCTAGCAATTTACATCAAAAGAAAAGTTTTCTATTCCTTACAACAGAATTTTGTTGCTGTAAATATTTTACAGCTCCATTAAAACAAAATAGTCGTTTTCGTAAGAAAAAACCAGAATATTACAAACCATTAAAATATTGTAGATATGAATTTATTGACATGAAAAGCGATTCACAATGTGATATTTGAAAAATAGGTTTAAAATAATGTTTTATAGTCTATATTATGCATTATATATTGTACATATTTATGCAAAGGTAGGGTGTATATAAATATATGCACAGAGGAAGATTTAGAATGATATAAAAGGATATATCTTTGGGAAGATAGCATTTTGAGTGCATATTTTCTGCTTTTTTGCTCCTTGAGTCTTTTAATTCTCTTGTAGAAAACATAATTTTGTAATAAGAAGAAAATGTAAGTTTTACATTTATTTACAGTGCGTAAAAATATATTTCCGTGATATTTTTTTTCTCATTGAGGTGTTACAATTTTTGTTTTCAGAATATCTTATCAATTTAAGTATCTGTGATCATTAAATTTAATATCTTACAGGTTCCTCTACCTGGCATGAAATGGGTAGATAATCACAAAGGTGTTTTTAATGTGGAAGTTGTTGCTGTTTCATCTATCCATACACAAGTAAGTTTTAATAATTTATATGATCAATTTTCACTTGAAGAATATATTATCTAGTACTTAAGTCAGTTTTAGTACAGTTATCTGTTGTAAGAATTATGGGACTATATATCAGGAATGTATAGATTTACAAGTTAACTTTTTAAAGGAATCAACAAAATGTCATTTAATATCAACACAAGCAAAATTTTTGCTTTTCAAAAATGTCATCAACTTCATTTTGAACAATTAAGTGACTTTTTTTGTTAAGTTTCTGGTGTGTTGCAGAATTAGAGTTGAAAAACCATCATCCAACTCATTTTATTCCTCATAGACTCAGATAATTTAAGAGAAAGGGTTCTTAGGGATCATTTGCTCCATATTCCTCACTATAGATCTGAAATATACCAGGCTTTTCTCAAAGTCTGGTATGTTTACTCTTTCTCTAGCTGGAATACTTTGCTCCTGACATGCACTTCTTTTCAACAAGGCTTCTGCTTACCTTAGGCCTTTTCTGGAGACTTTTAAACATAGCAGCCCCATCATTCCATATCGTCTTAACCTGCACTTGCTACTGCTTCTGGCTCTTACCTGTACTCTCTTGCACTTTTGCTTTCTTTCCTGTGTGTGTGTGTGTGTGTGTGTGTGTGTGTGTGTGTGTGGTACGTGTGTATGTATGTATATATACTTATGCATTTATTTATTGTTTCTTTCCCCATTAGGCTGTAAGCTCCATAAAGTCGCGGATGTTGTTACCTGTCAAGGAAAGAAACTTTCCTTCAAAGACCTTACAGTATAATAGGGGAAAATGTAAAAATAATTACAGTACAATAAAATTTATGACTGTGTTAGATATATGAACGAAATCCTTTCAAGAGGAGAGTTGTCTGTTCTGCTGGGAACTGAGATACTGTATTGATAAGTAGGCATTTACCATACAGAGAGAGAGTGGGCTACTCAGTTGATAAAAAGCATGTGCAAAGAGATAGTAGTTTATTCAAGGACAGGCAAGTAATCTGGTGTGAATGTAATTTATAGTGCATGGGAAATCGTGATAGATGAGAATAGAAGACTAGGCTAGTTACAGATTGTGAAGGACTTTTAATGCTATAGAGTTGAGGGTCTAGGTAGATGGTGATTTCTAACCTAAATAGGAAACATCAGAGAAGTAAATTTGGTAGCATGCTAAGAGAGATTTGGGAGATAATCAAGATGCTTCTGGAGCTATAGTGAATTTATTTTTGAGCCTGTTGAGTTTGAAGTGCCTATGTACTTGAGGTAAAAATATCCCAAGGCAGTTGTAATTAAGTTCCAGTTTAGCATTGGAGGTGACAGAATAAATGTGATAGCTGAAACTATACTGGTGAGTGTTTTTCCAGGGAGAAAATGTAAGAGTGAGAAGAGGCAAGTGTTGAAAATGGAATCCAACTTGAAAACGGAGGGGGTGGTACATGGGGATTTCCAAGGCCACTTTCAAGTTTGGTGATTTTTTAGCAGAACTCACAGGACCCAGCATACAGCCATATTCATAGCTATGATTTATTTTAGTGAAAGATACAAAATAAAATCAGCTAAGGGAAAAGAGGTCAAGTTCAGAGGAAACAAAGCACAAGCTTCCAAGAGTCCTTTCCCAGTGATCACATAGGGTGAGTTGAAACAGCACATTTGAAATGTATACCAGGGAAGCTCATTCATTAGAGACTTAGTTCCCAGGGTTTTTACTGTAGGCTTGTAACATAGGCACCCGCTGGCTATCACATACCAGAATTCTTGATTACCATAAGGAAAACACATTTTCAGCATAAACCATATTGTCTGCCCAAACAATTTAGGTATGGTGAGCCATCATCCCCTAACAGTTGGAACTATCTTGAAATCCAAGTTCTGAGATGCCAGCCAAGAGCCAACTGTGTAAGCTGTCCTTTCAAATTGTAGCAGTCTTAACCTTGCTAGTGAACTCTTTTCTGCAGTGAAATTGGGAAAAATAAGACAGAGCATTTCTATATTAAGTTTTAAAACAACAACAAAAAACAGTAGTAGATAGGTTTTATTTAGCAGTATACAGGTAGAACCCAGTAAAAGAATGGCTCCAGGAGAATTTTTCCTTTTCTGATACTGCATATGTTCTATGTTTCCTATAGTCCTTACTCTTTTGATAATGATTAAGATTCGTGTTCTAGTATACTGTTGAAATATATTCTTTCCCTTAATAGTATCCTAGTAAGTATAAAAATACAGTATTTTTCATGTTTTTTAAAGTCCTATAATCATTACTAGTTTTCTCCTTTTAGAGTTGATAGCGTATTTATCTTTAACTCCTACTTTTGTTTTTTGGAGGCAGATACATGTGTTGTCTTAAGTGACAAAGAAGGATTTTAGGCAAAATATATAGATGATTTAGAATCTATAGAATGTAGGGGAAGATAAAATGGAAGTATCTACTTTGTGGCATTCGGCATTCACAGTCCTGATGACTAATACTCAAGATTTTATAAATTTTTGTAATTCTGTAAGTTTCATCATGTATTATCTTTTTTAAAGGATCAATTGAAGACAATAATGTTTCTTATGTTGATTTAAAAAAAAAATAATGTCTATTTTTGAGAGAGCAGAGATGAGCAGGGGAGGGATAGAGAGAGGGGGAGACAGATAATCCCAAACAGCCTGCATGCTTTCAGTGCAGAGCTCAATGCAGGGCTTAAACTCATGAACTGTGAAATCATGACCCAAAACTGCGAGTTGGAAGCTTGACTGACTGAGCCACCCAGGTGCCCTTCTTAGGATGTTTTCATACTTTTTTTTTTCAATACATGAAGTTTATTGTCAAATTGGTTTCCATACAACAGCCAGTGCTCATCCCAAAAGGTGCCCTCCTCAATACCCATCACCCACCCTCCCCTCCCTCCCACCCCCCATCAACCCTCAGTTTGTTCTCAGTTTTTAAGAGTCTCTTATGCTTTGGCTCTCTCCCACTCTAACCTCTTTTTTTTTTTTTCCTTCCCCTCCCCCATGGTCTTCTGTTAAGTTTCTCAGGATCCACCTAGGAGTGAAAACATATGGTATCTGTCTTTCTCTGTATGGCTTATTTCACGTAGCATAACACTCTCCAGTTCGGATGTTTTCATACTTTGCTTATAGCTATGTGAAATGTACTGGAGAAATATATAGTTAGAACTCAGTAATTTTTTATTTAAAACATACATATCAAAATAGAACAATATTAGAACTATAAATGTGAATGAAGATTTTCGGCATTACTGTCTTCAAATTCATTTTCATTGTTAACTAAGTAAAAGTCTTCCAGAGTTCCCACAGACTTTTGCTCACATCTCTTGGTCAGAACTGTACACATGGTTATGACGAGGCATAAAGCAGCTGAGAGAGCAAGCGCCTACCCTGGGACTGGGCACATGATTACTTTAAATAAGACTGCAGTTCTGTTAGTGTAGAAGGAGGTTAAATAATAGCAGTCAGGATTTAGTCAGGAGATGGAAGCTGCCATTAATTTGAATGGGGACAATTTATATATAAATAATTGTTACCTGGGTTAAAGGTGATTCATTTCTAATGGGGTAAAAGAAAATTCTGTGATTGTAATGGAGATAGCAGTTGTAGAAAGTGATAAGGAAGGAACTTAGAAACCTGGAGGAGGATCCTGAAGGCTGAGAATCAGACCCCTGAGGAGGGAACACTACTGCTGCAGGAACACATTGCCTGCCTTGCTGTGGTGTGGAGGGCACCTGCTGAGGAGCAAAATGAGCCAAATTGGCTGTTGTGAATGCTGCTGCCATGTCCCTCACCTCTGAGCCCCAGCATTCACATCTGCTATCCGCTGTCAGGAAACAAACTGGAGGAAGGAAGGCTGTTTCCTGCACCCTGTATTGTCAGAGCCAGACCACAGGCCAGCTGGCAAAGGAGAAACACAGTTTGAAGGGTCTAGCTCCACTGTTACAAAACGTGGCAAAGATGGTGGGTTTGGATGGAGCTGAGAGATAATAAATTAATAATGGGCACAGGCCATGCACTAACAGAGCTGCACAATAATTAAGTTCTAAAACAATTAGGCAGATTCACATTGGGGGAAAAACTACTTAATTCATATCAGAGTTCTTGAGTACTCAATAGCGTTCGAAATGGCCACTTTACAATGATAAATGAGAACAGAGGTAGCGTTTAATTGGAAACAATGTCCATATATACTTGTGTACTTTTTGTATTACTGATTAATATGAGCTATTTTATTTTAGTGGTCCAAAGTTCGGGGAATATCCAGTTATAGTGCTTTTGTTCATTCTTTGTTTTAGGATCCTTATCTTGACAAGTTTTTTGCTCTGGTTAATGCTCTGGACGAACACATGTTCCCAGTCCGAATTGGAGACATGCGAATCATGGAAAATAACTTAGAAAATGAACTGAAGAGCAGTATTTCAGCACTGAATTCATCTCAGTTGGAACCAGTGGTCCGATTTCTTCATCTTCTGCTTGATAAACTGATACTTTTAGTTGTTAGACCTCCTGTCATTGCTGGCCAAATAGGTAATTGACTTATGTTTGGGGAATTATGAAATTTATAATTGTACATTTCTAACTTTTGCAGAAATAGAACCATGATTTACTGTTGTTATCTGTAATGACTGTGTTTGATTTGGGGGAGGAAAAGATGGGGTGTTATTGTTTCTCATGCCAGAAAAGAGCTTTCTTTTTGTTTCCATAAAATGTGCCATATACACCTCAACTCAGATTATGGAAACAAATTCATTTATTTATTCATTCAGCAAATATTAAGCATTTACTGTGTGCCAGATGCTGATAGGTTGTATCCAAGGCTTATTATTTCCTGATTTTAAGGATCTCACAGACCAGTTTGGAAAACAGGCAACTAGATAAATGATTTTGCATTTTACATGATATGTGCTCTATGTAGCCTACATTTTGACTCATTTGCTATCTTCTATTTAAAAATAGCTTTTTTCATCAACTCAAAATCTCTATATTCTCATTTTCTTCTGTGTTGTTTTGGAATTAGAGGTACTCCTGTTTCCCACTCTTTTTCCAAGAGTTATTCCTCTGCTTGTGCTAAGAGCTTCCACCCAAATCCTGCAGAGTAGTTGAGCTTGTAAGAAATTTCAGCTAACGGGTTATAAAAATTTTGTGTTAACTGGTTGCACAAAGGAGAGGAATGTTCAGCAACTTGGGATTTTTTATCTTAGGGCAGACTTGT
The DNA here is from genome assembly GCF_027475565.1 of Acinonyx jubatus. Classification (NCBI taxonomy): domain Eukaryota; kingdom Metazoa; phylum Chordata; class Mammalia; order Carnivora; family Felidae; genus Acinonyx; species Acinonyx jubatus. The sequence goes on along the minus strand of NC_069381.1, from coordinate 50,626,884 downwards.
CAGTAGAGGTGATTCTTGGGTCAAACATTTTAAAGATGAGTAGGAGTCTGACAGTTAAATAACTAGTCCAGGGAGATGAAATAGTATGTGCATGGTATACAGGCAAATAAACTGGGAAATTTGGGGGAATTGTAAGTAGTCACAAATTGGAGGGTTGGTGATTGGAAATGATATTGGTGGTGAGAGAGAGGAGATGGGCTCTTCATGATGACACTTAGGGAACCGGGACTATTATTCTATAAGAAATCAATAGCTTTTGAAAGGTCTGGTCTTAATTAGGGAAGTAATGTGACCCAGTTTGACTGTCACAAAGATGAGTGTGCTGCATGGAGATGGGTTCAAAGTGGGAAATCTGGAGACAGGAAGACAAATTAGGAATCTTACAGAATTTCATACAAAAAACTCTGAAGTCCTGCCAAAAAACAGGTGACAGTGAGATGAAGAAGAGGGGTAGGTCAAGAAATACTGAAGAGCAATTGTACAGAGTACTGTCAAAGGAGTCGTTCAAGATTTTAAGAAAAAAAATTAGCATTGTTCATTTTTGTAGATTATGTAAGTAATGTAATAATGATGGCACTAGTAACAAACATTTGCCCAGCACTAGTTATATGCCAGCAGTAGTACTGTGTGCTTTATTTATATTAATGTATGCATTCCTCACAACTCTGTGTCTAGGCATTAGTACCACTATTGTACAAATGAGTAGAGTGATGAGCACAACGCTTGAAAATTTGCTAAGGATTCAAACCCAGGCAACTGACTCCAGAGTCCCAGTCTTATCTACTAAAGAAGTGTCCACTGGTGAAATTGACAAGAATAGTTGTAGTCAAATAGTGGAAGTGGAGACCAGATTACAGAGAATTAAGTCGTGCATTGTACATGATGAAAGGAATATAATAGGGGCACCTGGGTGGCGCAGTCGGTTAAGCGTCCGACTTCAGCCAGGTCACGATCTCGCGGTCCGTGAGTTCGAGCCCCGCGTCGGGCTCTGGGCTGATGGCTCAGAGCCTGGAGTCTGTTTCCGATTCTGTGTCTCCCTCTCTCTCTGCCCCTCACCCGTTCATGCTCTGTCTCTCTCTGTCCCAAAAATAAATAAACGTTGAAAAAAAAATTAAAAAAAAAAAAAAAGAAAGGAATATAAGAGTATACACTACTCTTCAAAGAAATTCAGTTAGAAGAGGAACCAGGGTTGATTACAGCATAAAGATGGAGAAGTTTGAGCATGTTTATGTGCTTTGTGAAACTAGTGGAGTGCAGAGAAAAATAAGATATAGAGGTGCTAAAAGGTTTAATTAATGAAGCAAGTCTGTAGGACACAAGTGAAGGTGGAGAGATCATTCTTCTGTATAGGAGAGGAGCACTATTTCTTTTGGAAGGGAAATAAAAATGGTTTCAGATTTGGGTAGTAAAAAGTTGAGGACTTGATAAATTTGTACTGTGAGATAAAAAAAAAAAAAAACACAAAACAAAAAAAAAACACAAGATTTCCTAAGAAGGGAGGAAAGTGAACCTGAGTTTTGAGAAGGATTCTGATGGTTTGGAATAGCTACTGTGAGGAAAAGGAAAAGGAATTAAGTAGAACACAGGTAAAATTTCTATAGCCCACTTAGGCCTCTGTGTCTCTAGTTCCTTTTCTAGTTCCATATATATATATATATATATATATATATATATATATATATATATATATATTCCTAAATGACCACTTTACTGGATTATTCCACTTTTAGGAAAACTTAGGCCTCATTTCTGTTCATAATTTCCTGTCTTGATTAAATAAATCCTAGATTCTGAGGTTTCATTGCTCAAAATGGCTGTTTGTTTTATCCATTTATTCAGTGTGCTACCAGAATTTTCCAACTTTTGCAAAATTCTTGTTACTTACTAACTTGAATGACTGGGTAGGTATTGCTTAGCCTGGTATTTAAAATGCTATACAGTCTTACCTCAACTTTTTTTTCTAGCCACCTAGTCCTTCTACTGACTCACTCATGTCAGTCAAATAGCTAATTCACTATTCTCTTAGGATTTGAAGTTGTTATTTTTAATAATCCACTTTCATTGTTAATTTTTTAAAAACAAAAGTAACATCTGCTCATTGTATGTTAATTTAGGTTTTCAGAGTCCCCTTTAAAACAAGAAATGACTTTTCGAAGGTGATACACAAGATAGAATTTTTTTTCTTATGTGCTTTGTATTATTTTACAAAATTATTTCTGTTGGTTGATGTTTCTTTTTTTTGGACTACGTAAACCCATCCAGTGTTCATGTTAAATTAGTAAAATTAGTGTTTTAAAATCTTTGGAAAAGGAATTTTGCTTCAGCTAATAAATACATCATTGAAATCAACATCAAATATCATCTTTATCCTCTTACTGTGTATAATCACTATACTTAACACATACAGAGATGACAAAACCTTGATCTTTTTGGAATTTGCAGTTTAAAAAAGTTAACACAAAAATATTTTCCTCCTTCTTAAAAGTTAATCTAGGTCAAGCATCTTTTGAAGCCATGGCATCAATTATTAATCGGCTTCACAAAAACTTGGAAGGAAATCATGACCAGCATGGCAGGAACAGCCTTCTCGCATCATACATCTATTATGTTTTTCGCCTACCGAATACTTATCCTAATTCCCCATCACCAGGTATTTTATTCTTTTTATTTGAAACTGTCTTGCATAGATTGTATGTTCATGGCAAGTCTGAAATAATCCAGTAGTCATAGTGGGATGCATTCATTCAACAGTAGACATTTATTGAGTGCTTGCTGAGTGGCGTGGACTATGCTAGGTGCTGGAGTTAAATGGATAACTAGCTTACATATTCAGGCATCATTGTTTATACAGCTTCCTTTAATTTGAATGAGAGCTTGGTTGACTTAATTCTTGGAAATGAATCTTGAAAATTAGTTCTGTTTCTCTGGAAGCATTTTATCCTTCTCTGTTATGGTAAGATAAATGGACTGTTATTTTGTCATCTGGAATGCTGGACACTGAAGAAGAAATAGGATGGTGTAGTAGTACCCTGATAACCATGTGAAGCCTACAATAATATAAAAGATTATTCCCTAGAAAAGTCCTGATCTCTTCATGGCAAATAAAATATATAGTCTTTCTGAATATCAGGACCCAAAGTGGTTACTTGCTTTTTGTATGACATTGGTGGGGGGGGAGGGGCGGGGGGTGGTGATGAATGTTGTAGTTTGAATAACTCTTTAGTTCAGTTAGTTAATGATTGTGTTGTGCATACCTTTCAACCTGCTCACATCTTTGTATGAGTCCTCATTCATCACTAATGATAATGGTAAGTGCCCTTTTCCAGCTATTGGCAATATTAACATTAATAATGGTGGTAAATAATTATGACATTCATTATGAAAACTAGGCATAATAGTAATCTGACTCTAAGTTTTACCTCATTTTATTTCTTAATTGCAAAAAGAGAAATAATTGACTCATTCCGGGTTGTAATTTCATATCTTGATTTTGAAAATTCTAGTACTTGAGGCTCTGAATGTATATTGTGGACTGTATATAGTGCTTCTTCATTTATGCTTTCATTCAGTACACTATTAGAATTCCACAGATTTTGCAAAACATCTTTTTTACATACTGACCTGAAAGACTGTGTAAATTAATTAGTTGACAGGTGTGTGTCATTTGCAAACATGACACTCGGAAGGATTTCTTTAGGAAAATGGAGATCAATTATGGATACAATTGTGGGGTATTTTTATGTTCATAGAACATGGTTGATTTTAGACTAAGAGGAATTCTTGCTTTTATAACTTGGGCTCTTAGAATTATCTGGAGTATATATCTATGTCTGTATATCATAAAGATGCCATTTTGTTACAGTTCAAATTCTTGTTGATGAAGACAGAGAAATAAAACATAGTCTTGTTGGGCACCTGGGTGGCTCAGTCAGTTAAGGGTGTGACTTCAGCTCAGGTCATGATCTCACAGCTCATGAGTTCAAGCCCCACATTTGGCTCTGTGCTGACAGCTCAGAGCCTGGATCCTACTTCAGATTCTGTGTTTCCTCCCTCTCTCTCTCTGCCCCTCCCCTGCTCATATTCTGTCTGTCTGTCTGTCTCTTTCTCTCTCTCTCAAAAATAAATAAATATTAAAAAAAATAGTCTCATTTAAGAAATGTTGACAGTAAATTGGCTGTTCCTCTAGGACTGTGTATCAAGGACAGAGTAGGAGAGGTGGGAAAAAGGAAGAGCCATTAGCTGAAAAATTTGGGGTCCTAGATACCCTTATATCTAAAGTGAAAATAATACATGTGTATGTGTGTGTTTTCTATTCTTGCTGTTCATTGTACAAGTAATACATAGTCAGAAACATTGACAAGATCACGATTTTATCATTGCGTATGGTTTTGTCCACTGCTATAAAAGTTTCTTTGTGTAGCTATCATTAAGTTTTGAGTGTTTTTAAGTTATAGTATTTTTCATTTAGAAATAAAAGCAGTTCATGATTTTTATGGATTTTTGTAAAGTAGCAGAGATTTTTTTCAGGTCCTTTCCTGACTGATTTTCTTTAATTATGTGCTGTTTTATGTACAACTCTAGGTCCTGGGGGTTTGGGAGGATCAGTGCATTATGCCACAATGGCTCGATCTGCTGTGAGACCTGCAAGCCTTAATTTAAATCGTTCTCGGAGCCTTAGTAATAGTAATCCAGACATATCTGGGACGCCCACGTCACCAGATGATGAAGTACGGTCAATCATCGGCAGTAAGGTAAACTGAAGATAGTCATCTGTACATTTTTGATTTTCGGTTTATGAACAAGTGAGCAATGTCTAATTTTAATTTATCCTTATTTTAAAATGTATTTGGGTTAGTAATAGGCAAGAAATTGTATCTTTCTGTTCTATCACTATGCACACTGAGTGTTTCATGTTTCTATTAAATAAGCTTGCTATTACAAACTGGTTTTTACATTCTGCTCAAGAAAATCTGCCAAGTTCAGAAATTTGTCCAGGATGGCCAGTCTGTGTAACTTACTTTTGTCTGTGTGATACTCCATCCTGTGAAAAATGACTAGATTAATTTCCTATAGAATTAAAAGATACTTATGTGACTGCTGTGTAGAGGGACACGACGTCATTGATTTAAACTATGGACCCCCATCCCTTCTCTGAAAAATATCAAGAACATTGATTAGGCTTAATTGGTAATATAGCTACCTTTCACATGGAAAACTATAGAAAATTCACCAGGACACAAAAAATATGATTTATTTAATGATGGTTAATGGTTATTTCAGGTAACAAGGGAGAGGCCAGCTAGTTTAAGATCCAGCTATATTATATTTACAGCATCTTTATTGAGCCCCCTTAAAAAAATTAAGGAATAATTATTACCTTTTTAGGTAAAGTACACGAATAACTGAGTTTAAACAAGCTGGCAAAAAGAATAGTAAGACTGAGGCCAATAAATCATGGTATGTTGTGTTTTGACCAAACCATTCAAACATATATACCATTGTTGTGGAATCATAGCCAACTTCTCTTTGGCACTTTTAGCCTGTTAACTAGGATCTGAGGAAGAATAAATGAATATGTTCTACAGCCTGTGTTTAACCCCTAGCCTGAACTGTAATAGATCTTTGTGGGTTTTTTTTTAAACAGTCTGGGTTTTTTTATGTGAAGTATTTGAACATTGATCAGAAACATCAGAAATACTCTTATCTTTTCATACAGCTATAGAAATTTTACATTCAGAAGCTTCCAATGAACTTCAGCATTGTTCATTTAAAGTAACAACTAATTTTTAAAGTAATTGCTCACAGATCAAGAATATATTTTGTAGCCTTATATTTTAAATGATAAACGTGGATTTCAATAACTTAAAGATCCATATAGATGTTACTCTAATTAGACAACTTTGATTTTTTGTGAACTGCCCAAGAGAGTGATGTGCAGAAGTATTTACATGGGATTCTGCAGGCAGAGTAACCTGAGGAGTATAGCAATTGTAAATGAGAAGGCTCCCCAACAACCCCCTGCATATAAAATTTCCACCTTTAGGAAAAGAACTCAGATTTTTTATCCTTGTATTCATTCTTGATCGTATCTCATTGTCATAGAGGTAGTACTTAGCATTATTTATATACAACTCTAGGTCCTGGGGTAAAGAGTAGTGTAAGAGTTATGGAAAGTAAAGAGTTATGGAAATGAAAAAGACCATTTTCCTCAAGGTTCTATTTTTAAAATGCCTCTTAATTTCTGTAAGATTTGCATTATGCCTCACCTAGCATGATTCTAGAGTTTTCCTTTATATGATGTATTTGATAGATTATAATCTCGAGATTTAGAATAAACTTCTACATGGGATGATTATTTGCCTTTTTTCCAGTAGTTCATAAAATGAGACATAATGACATAAACATCTGATGATCTGTAGTGTAAATATAATGATGTATATATATAAACTTCTAAGAAAGCCATCATAAGATGAGAATTTGTCTTATGACAACACAGCCTTATCCTCCTCAAGTTTTATTTAAATAGATTTCATGTTTTCTTTCTTTTTTTTTTTTTTTTTTTTTTTTTGCTGGAAAATTTTCTGATAGTTACTTTATTTTGGACTATCATTTTACTCATAATTGCTAATGATAATGGTGTATAATTGTATCTCCTTATTAAAATTGAAAGGAATCTGAAGTTTATTTATAACTACTATTTATTTATTCTGACTTCATTGGCCTTTCCAATCAAGAAACTCTTTTTTGAATAATTTGGTCTTTCCACCCTGCCTCAGCCATGGTCATGTCCTAGATGTTGTCATTACTAACAACTTTAACCTTCATAATCTCGATTTCATGCATCTTGTTCTTTAACTGTTTGCTCCCGTTTTTCTCTCTAATACCCCAATTCCAACAAGTTCTTATTTCTCTGCAAACTCCCATCACTTGATCTGATGACCTTTTACTGTGTGTGCCTTGATCCCTTAGTATTCTTTCTTCCAATTTAGCTTGCTTAAATTCCATGACCAATCATTATAGTTATCCCTATTATAGTCAAACCTCAATTGCCTTATCCTTCTGTTATTTGATTGTACTTGCTTAGCCAAACCTCCAGCCATAGTTGAACTCAGTCATCTGTCTGTGCCATGTCAGCATTTGTGCCAGTGAACATGACTTGAGAAGTGTCATGATGACTGCTCTCATTTGAATTTAAAAGCCATGGACCTCCAGAGAGCACTCAGTGCTGTCAGGCAATGACACTGTATTTCTGTATTCCATTTACTTTCCCATTCTCCCCAGAAAAAGGTTTCATGCCTTCTTCCCTTACCTGCCCACCAGTCCTCCTTCTCACTTTATCTCCTACCTCATTGAGAAAATTGAAGCCATCAAAAGAATACTTTTATAGACTTTTAAGCCACATCTGCCTACCTACTGCCATCTACGACTACCCACTACTTAATATAGTATTCTACTGTAGATGGACTGTCCAGTTTTGTGGATCCATGTGTAAACAAGCTCCTGTCCCCTCTTGCTTATTGGAATCTTCACTACAGCAATTGTCTCATCTCTGTACTACATCATCATTTGCTCCCTATCTGCTAAAACATCCCATCCACATGCAAGCATGCTAGTATTTATCCCATTTTTATTTATCCCAAAATCTCTCTAGTATTTCAACTGCTAGCTTCCTCACTATTTCTCTGCTACCTTTTGTAGTAGAATTCTTTAAAAAAGTTTCCCTAATTCAGTCAGGTATTGCTCCCATCTTCCATGCAAACTGCCTTTGTTTATGTCACCAGAGCTCTCCATGTTGCCAGATCTAGTGGTTAATTTTCAGCGCTCGGCTTACTTGACCTTATAGCAGATTTGAACATAGTCACGTTCTTTCCTCCTTAGTTTATTTATGTACTTGCCTTTCAGGCTCTGCACTCTTCTTAGTTTTCCTTTTACTTTACTGGTTATTCCTTTTCAGTCTCTGTGGATTCTTCTTTCCCTGATTTCTTAATCTGCAAGTGCCCCAGGCCTCTTTCCTTATTTCTCTTGTCTTTTCTCTTTTCTCTCTCTACTCACTGGCTTGATGTTACCAAGTTCCATAGTTTTAAATACCACTATGTGCTAATGACTCCCAAAATTATATTTCCAGTACAAACCTCTCTCTGAAATTGTAAACTTAGCTGCCTTTCTGAAATCCTTTTGTTCAGATTTGGATATATGCTAAAGATAGAATCACTGCTCGCTCCCTTTACTGCTACCATTGGTCTGAACTATTGTCTCTTTCTCAATTAATGTAATAACCTGAAAGATGGTTTTCCTACTTCCAACCTACACTGTCTTCACAACATAGCAAACAGAATGCTGCTTTAAAAACCCAAGTCATAGGGGTACTTGGGGGCCTCAGTTGGTTGAGCATCTGACTTTTGATTTCAGTTCAGGTCATGATCCCACAGAATCGAGCCCCATGTTGGGCTCCGTGTTAAGCATGGAGCCTGGTTGAGATTGTCATTCTCTCTCTCTCTCTCTCTCTCTCTCTCTCCTTCTCCCTCTCCCTCTCCCTCCCTCCCTCTCTCCCTCTCTCCCTCTCTCCCTCTCTCCCTCTCTCCCTCTCTTCCCCTCTGCCCTTCTCCCCCATTCATGTGCACTTTGTAAAATAAAATTAAAAAAAATTTTTTTTAAGGTAGTAAATGTTATGAGACAAAGAAACAGAATAAGGGGATCAAAAGCCCCCAGGACAAGACTGAAGAGAAAGAAGGACTGGTTATACATTTAAATAAGGTGGTCAAACCCTGGGATCATGACCTGAGCTGAAATCAAAAATCAAATGGTCAACCGAATGAGCCACCCAGGAGCCCCACATTTACTACCTTTTAATGTGGCATATAAATTAGTTATTATGTTTGTTTATCAGAGTATAAGCTCCATGAGGTCGGGCATAGTTGTTGAGTAGTGTATCCTAAGCACCCATAATGGCCAGCATGTTGAAGATGTGTGATAGATATTCAATAAATGAATATTAGTAAGCATAGAGATCTATTATAAGAATAACTTCCTTCTTTAAAAGTTATGTTTTTGTTTGCTTTCTTGCTGTGAGCATTAATTATATATTTAATTACCTTAAAAGATTTGGCTTTATGAAAGTTTGTTTTCATAATTTATTCTTTAATGTAAAATGCAGAACTCCTAAAATTCAAGAATACTTATATCAGTAGGATTTTATTACTCAAGTGACTGTAAAATGAGATTTGCGAGATTTTCTTCATAATTATCTTACCAAAGCTGGTCTCTTTGCCCTAGCAATACTCTTTTAACATTCAATTATGTAAATATATTATTATAACAACTGTCAGTTTTATTGCTTTTAATCAAATGCCAGTGCAATTTATGTAGTTAAATAGTTTCTTTGTAATGTGTCATCCCCTATTTTTAAATTTATTTTTAAATACTGAGAGCTTACTATGTGGGCACTATGCTGAGAACTTGTGGGTACCAAGCCAAATCTTTGTATTCTAACAAGAACGTTGATGTCCTGTCAAATACAGTATGAGCCTTGCTCAAGGAAGGAGGCTATCTGTACTTATGGGACAAAACACTGTTAAAGAGATTCAACAAAAAAAAAACCCACTTTCATGCACATGTGCACACATTTGGTTAATCTGTTCTATATTAGTTGAAGACCAGTAAACATAGTTATGACATTAGTAAATGTATGTGATGAATTTGCTTACCTAAGGGTGGTTTGATATAATTCTTAGCTTTATAACAAATTATGGTAATTATTTGCTTTACAAAATAATTGGTCACAGGTTTTCTTTAAATAGTTAGCTTTGACTTGATGTAATTATAACTGTTCAGTCTCAATATTGTGAATATAATATATAGTTAATGGCACAAAGAGATTTATTATTTATTCTCACATTATTGATTAGCCTGTGACTTAGTTTTAAAGGAAATTAAGGAATTGAAAAGTGAATTTAAGAGTACGGAAAAATTATTGGTATTGTGGAAATTTATGGTAGAGTGAAGAGCACAGTTGTAATTTTGCAAAAATCAGATACTTATGTATTAATTTTATAACATGAGTAGTGGTTGTAAAAATTATAAATGGCAGAAAGAACTTTATACAGTGGAGAAACCTAACTTGGGAGTCTGGTGAAAACTTTAGTTTTAACATATTTGAAAAACATTTGCTGGTTTGCTTTTATTTGAAATAACTTAGGGTTATGAGAAGGTAGGTATTTTATTTTAAATGTGATTACATAATGTTACTAGTATTTGAATATTGTCTTTTACTTTGCTGGGAAGCATTTAAAAAACATGTAGAAAGTTTTTGTTAGAACTGTTTCTTTTTAGGGCATGTGGGTGGCTCAGTTGGTTAAGTGTCTGACTTTGGCTTAGGTCATCATCTTGCAGTTTGTGAGTTCAAGCCCCACTTTGGGCTGTCACTGCAGAGCCTGCTTCAGATCCTCTGTCCCCTTTTCTCTCTTCCCCTCCCAGGTTCATGCTCTTTTTTTCTCCCTCAAAAATAAACATTAAAAACAAAACTATTTCTTTTTAAGTTTATTTTGAGAGAGAGAGCAAGTATGCATGCACACACCTATAAGCGGAGGAGGGGCAGAGAGACAGAGGAGAGAGAGAATCCCAAGTAGGCTCCATGCTCTGCTCTGGCCTTATAGGGGGTTCAGTCTCATCTCTGTGAGATCATGACCTGAGCTGAAATCAAGAGTCAGATGCTTAACCTACTGAGCCACCCAGGCACGCCTGCTAGATCTATTTTTTGAGAGTTTTCTATATTTACTTCCATATTTATTCTTTTTTTTTTAGGTTTATTTATTTATTTTGAGAGAGTGAAGGAGAGAGCACGTGTGTGTTGGGGAAGGGCAGAGAGAGAGAGAGAGAGAGAGAGAGAGAGAGAGAGAGAGAGAGAGAGAGAGAATCCCAAGCAGGCTCTGTGCTGCCCCTTGGCTTAAACTCATGACCCGTGAGATCATGACCTGAGCTGAGATCAAGTGCCAGTCACTTAACTGACTGAGCCACCCAGGCATCCTTTAGTTCCATTTTTTAATTTGATTTTTGCAATATGAGGGAGACTATCATTATTCCTATTTTATTGCAAAGAAACTGAAAAAGAGATTAGGTAATTTACCTTAGATTTTACAGTTAGTAAGCAGTTGAACTTGGATTTCAACTTCACTCATCTTACACATTCAGTATAAAAAATGAGTGGAAATGGGTGATTATTATATCATTTTAGTCAGTCTCTATTTTTAGAACAATAGGGCACATATTCTCCCTAAAACCTAAGCTCTTGAGAGTTAGTTTGTCTTCCCTCCCTCACTCTCCCTAATCCTCATTCCCTCCCATAATACTGATACATGGGCTTCAATCCCAGAGATTCTTATTTGTTTAGACATAAGGCCCTGCACATTTTTGTTGTTGACCTTCCCAGGTGATATAAATGTCTACACAGTTGATTATTATTGTTACTACTCTTGTTTTTCTTTTACCTTTCCTTTGGTGCTTTCTGGTTTGGGTCCATACTGACACCCTATTTTTTGTCTCCTTGTATTGGGTTGTCTTCTTTATTCTTACTCCAAGAGTCCTCTTAAAAAAATCCCTTACAACTGGCTCTAGTTCTTTTAGCAGATTCCAGGCTACAGCCCGGGTTGCTGAATCAGGTTTTCTGGGGTTGGGGCCCAGAATCTGAATGTTAGAAAACTTCCCAGTGATTGTAATGATCAGTCAGGCTTAAGACATTAAAACGTCCCTTCACCTGGGATCATAACTTCTTTGAGAGAAGAACAGATGTAATTCTCTTCTGGCCATACACATTAGTAGCATGTTAACTTCAATGATAGTAATGATGAAGATATAATTCCTGTAGATAGTACCATCATAATGCTTTTCTTTATAATATTTATATAAAATAGTAGCCCATTATGTTTCATTTTAACAGTCACTGTAAAACTGAGCGCAACTCCAAATCCACCATCATTTTTAGGGAGGAGCAAATATTAGTCATCCTATTTATTTTCTTAATTTTTTCCTTAATCTTCTTGCTTGATGTCTCCTATTGGTCCCTAAAAGAAAGTGAAAGAGGAAGCAGGGTCAAATAGAATTATGGAATATCAGTGCACAGAAGTTTCAATCATGACAAAATGAAAGTAAAGTCTTTTAGACAAGAATGATTTTCTTCTTACATTTTTTTTTCCTTTTAAATCCTAGTTGGTTCAGAGGAAATAATCTGTTGCTAATTTGTGCCATCTTTAAAGAGAGTTTGGGGGGATGGTACTATGGGAACTTTAGTTGGTTCTCTAAGGTGATCCCTTTACATAAAGAGAAATTATCTTTAAATGCTATACTTAATATTTGTGATTTAAAAACAAACTTAATATTTGTGATTTAAAAGCCACCTGGGTGGCTCAGTTGGATAAGCATCTGACGTTGGCCTGGGTCATGATCTCACGGTTTGTGGGTTTGAGCCCCACGTTGGGCTCTGTGCTGACAGCTCAGAGCCTGGATCCTGCTTCTGATTCTGTGTCTCCCTCTCTCTCTCTCTCTGCTCATCTCCTGCTTGTATTCTGTCACTCTCTCTCTCTCAAAATTGAATAAACATTAAAAAAATTAAAAAAAAAACATTATGTAATGAATGTAATTTTGGTGAACTAATACTTCTAGGTGCCCAAGAATTTTGGTTGCTTTAACAGTACTAATTAAAAATATGTTTGCATTGGAAAGTCTGGATTTCTTTAGGAATAATTTATAGCATGCCACATGTAATATTTCTTTCCTTTCCAACTGCTTTCTATTATATGCTTAGGGTTTAGATCGCTCCAATTCCTGGGTTAACACTGGTGGTCCAAAAGCTGCCCCATGGGGATCCAACCCCAGTCCAAGTGCAGAGTCAACACAGGTGGTGTTTATATTAGAGGTTTCTTTATTGGCTGCTGATGTTTCCCTTTAGAACGTTACTTTTAGTACATACTATGATTTCAGTGGCTTGCTTTTTAATCATTAAAAAGTGTGTATTTTTGTTTACTTAGCACATTTTCCCACTACTATGCATGAATACCACCAATTGTACCAGTAATGCTCTCCTTTCCTACTTCCTGTCTTCTTTCCCTTCCCTCCTTGTATACCCTATCAGTATTTCAGTGCCTGCTGCTTATGCAATCAATGGCTTTATAACAGTTTCTACTTTAGGGCTAGTACATCTTTAGTAGGAATTAAAAAGAAAAAAATTGGTATGGAAAAAACCTGACAGTTTTCCATTGGCTTTTGGTTTAAAGTGTAGCTGTTGTATCATTTTCATTCAGCATTTACTATCTTGTCTTTTTTTTTTTTTTTCATAATTACTGACTGGAAATATTGGTAACAAACTGAAATTAAATCTGAACGGTATATAATCCCCATGCTGTAAGATTTAGTACCAGAACCAAACTGAATTTTAATTTATATTGTGTTGCAAAGTATGAAATTTGTTTCTAGATTAATTGAACTAGGATTTGCTTACTTAAGTCAAGTTGCTTGATAGCTACTAGTGCATGATACCTCAAAATATACTTCTCATCTGTGTGTTGGCTTTGGAGGAAAATGCTCTTGTTCTGGAAGAATGTAATTCCATGGTTAATATCGACAGTGTTTTATATTTGAAGTATATGACAAAACCGAATAGTAGGTTTTGATCCTACTGGAAAGTGGGAGAAACCATTCTAATCTTTTAATTTTCTTTATTGAATATAAAATTCTTGATTTTTTGATGTGAGACCAGTGAGAAGTATGTTTTTACTTTTTGCTTTCTCTTACTAGATGTGTGCATGTGTATAGATCACAGAGATAAAAGTTTCATTCTTTGCAGCACTCTGAATTTATATAGTGGTTAAAATACTCTTTTTACTAAACATATAGAAGCCATTTTGATACTTCTAACCTACTGTCATTAAAGCAGCTTAAAATGGTGAAAATTAGATGAACAATAAAACAGTTGTTGAAAACACAGTAAAATGATTTTAAAACCTGTATGTAATCCTTAAGCTGCAAAGTCATCCACAGCAGACTTTAATGTTATCTCGTCATTCATCCACCTTCACTCCATAGGCTATGGATCGAAGTTGTAATCGTATGTCTTCGCACACAGAGACGTCAAGTTTCTTACAAACATTAACGGGACGCTTACCAACTAAAAAGGTAGATTCATATGAAGACAATCCATATAGGGGGAAATTCCAACAGTTAAATAGATGTAAGATTTCTTTAAGTAAACCAGTATGTTATAATAATTGCATTTAAATTATTTGTTTAAAAATACCTTTCAGCAAGCTCTGCTTGTCTGATGCCTTTTTTGGGCATACCACTTCAGTGTATGCTCTTTTATGCTATTATAATGTTTATATCTTTGGGATTGACTGTTTGAAATCAAATTTGATCATCAAATTTTAGTACCAAAAAAATGTATCCACTCTGAATTCTGTTTCTGTAACTACTTCTGTTTTGTGTTTTAAATTTCCAGGGAAAGGAAGATGAGTTAGAAAAATTATCACTCTTAGTAAGATATGTTGATTTGCTTCCCTTATGCACAGTTTTGTTAGTCCTTTTTCATATTGATATACACTATTTTGCAAATGCTTTGTATGCATATCCATTATAAGGCAGGAGATTTCTATGTTTATAAAAAGACTTCAAATACCTGAAAACTTGAAAATTAATGGCTTACATCAAAAGTTAAAATTTTTAAAGGTATTTCCTAAATTGTACCAGCAAAGTTTATGAATGTATTTGCATATGTTGAAATATGTATTTAAGGCACAGACAAGATAGTATTTGTAACTGTGAGTTTTTGGTCTAGTTTCTGTTTGCAGGTACAATTTAGGAGGCTATTTTCCCACCTGTCCTTTTAAAATTACATTTTACTGCAAGATAACATGTAATTTTTTCAGCTGTTCAACATGCCACTGTCTTATATGTATAAATAGCCGTTTCGTTAATGGGTGTCCTCACTGCATCATTGAATGGTTCACATGCCTTATTTTGCTTACTCCCATTATATCTTCATTTGTAATTGCATTATTATTTGGTTTGTGTTATCAGCAGATATGACTTTGATAATAACTTTGGATTTACTTCTGGATAGCTTTTTCATGAGGAGCTGGCTTTGCAGTGGGTGGTTTGCAGTGGCAGCGTTCGGGAGTCAGCTTTGCAACAAGCCTGGTTCTTTTTTGAGTTAATGGTGAGCAACCTACACACACTTTTAATATTGTTTTCCTTAGGTAACAACTTTGTGCTAGCTCATTATTTTCTCCTAAAAATCTTTTTCTAATGCCATCGCATGATTTGACGTGTGTGTCCAAGACAAAATTACGTGTGTTACATCTCTAAATAAACACTGTGTACACTCGGCACAATTGAGGTGGACTTAGGAAGCTCTCGTTAACCACTTTTCTAGAGATGGCTGCACAAGCAGCTATCTTTTTAAAGGAAACGTGGTACATTGTTCTTTAGTCTGAATGTGGCTACTGTATGATGGCGGTATTATAGACTTCATCCCAAACAGATAAAAAGAGCTTTATAAGGTACTCACTGCTTTTATGGTTAGAAAGCTCTTAGGGAAATGCCAGTTACAGCCAAGAAAAAAGAAAAAAAAGCCCACAACGCTTGTCACTCAATTCAATAAATGGCATTAAAAACAAACGAATTAATATCTTAATAAATATTTGTACACACATAAACACATATATACACAAAAGCAATAAAAATTTACCAAGTGCATACAGTGTGGTGGCACCGCCCCTGTGAGCTGCGTGTTACCCAGGCACAGAGAGATTAAGTAACTTATTGAAGTTGATGTAGCTTCTAGAGAGCAGAACTGTGATTCAAACTCAGGTGTTCAGGCCCTAGGGATCTTCCTGTTCAGCCTCTAGAAAGCTGAAGTCCTTGAAATTTTTCCTTGCAAAAGAGAAATGTGTACAAAAATAAGAAAACAAAACAACAAAAGAATGGAAGAAACAAAAGGAGTTTTCAGAGTATATCATAGGATCATTCTCAGCATTGAATGTTGCCTATATGAGGGATAAGAAGACATTTTTTCTTAAAGATTTACTAATCTACAAAAGAAAATAAGTCAGGGACTCTATGTAAGTGATAGGCAGCTAATTTTGTAATTCTTGTGCTTTTAGTGTAAGATCACATTGAAATTTTGACTTATTTTTTGAGTCTTATATATATGTTCAAATTCTTTAAAATAGTCAAAAGGCTGCAGTTTAAGTCTTGGCTGTGCTATTTACTAATTGTTGAAACTTGGCTTCAATTTCCCTGAATTCTCTATTACTGTTATCACATTGTTGTGTTAAGAATTGATATCCAGAAGCATTTTGTACACATAAATCACTTTGTTAATTTTGATCTAATATCTTAATATTCATATTGAGTCATCAGTAATTCATGTACCCTCACCCTATGTTACTCTATGCTAGAGGCTGAAGACACTGCAGTGAAGTCAATGTGTTTAGGCTGTTAGAGCTGCAGTTTGCGGGATATGGAATGTCAAAATGTTGAGTGGTGGAAAGATTTCATTTAAAACAATTTCAAAGAGTGAAATTTTTTTCTGTTGATGTTCATAATTCTTTTCCTGTTGATAGCCAGGAGAATTTTACAGAGGTGATGCAGTGATTGACTTGTACAGTGTGTCATATTTCTTGGGAGCATACAAAATATTGCAGGGAAATTTTCAAAATACTTGAGGAGCTAAAAGTATTTCGGCTATCTGTTAAATCACTCAGCAATTTGAAAAAATAGCCCTAATGTGATTAGCTGTTAATTACATCCATAAGAAATTAAACTAATGGCTTATTTATTTTTTCAGGTAAAGAGCATGGTTCACCATTTATACTTTAATGATAAACTTGATGCACCAAGGAAAAGTCGTTTTCCAGAACGATTCATGGATGACATTGCTGCTCTTGTCAGCACAATTGCTAGTGATATAGTTTCACGATTTCAGAAGGTAATGATAACTTTTTTTAAAATTGAATCTCTTTCAAGCTCACATTAAACTATCATACTTTTATTTGTTTTTGCTTTTTATTCTGTTTTCCAGGACACAGAAATGGTTGAGAGACTCAACACAAGCCTTGCATTCTTTCTCAACGATCTGCTGTCTGTTATGGATAGAGGATTTGTCTTTAGCCTTATTAAGACCTGCTACAAACAGGTAATGTGTAGTTAGTAATAATTAACAATTAAATACTGTGTTTGTTGTTTCTAGGGTTGCAGCTAAGAGATCTTCAAAAATACATTCATATACTGATGTTTTTAAAAAGCAGTGTATTTTTGTTAGTAAGAAAAAAGTAAATTTCATTTGTTTTATAAGGCTACAGGACAATGGCAAGCTGATACCTGTGCAGCTGACTTTTTCTTGGGTTATACTGGCCCACTCATGACTCTTCGATTCCCATTCTGAAACAGATCATCAAGTCAGTGGTCTAAATGTAAAGCATCCCCCAAGATGCCATGCAAGAGTAGCAGTTATACTGAATGAACAGCCACGTGAACTTTTTTGTGTATTTACTGGGTGATTTTTAAAGCAGCTTCATTTTGCTTTGTATTCCTTCTAATGTAGACCTAGACATTGTAGAGCTTAGAATCATGGACAGATGTTTACCCAAATCCCCAGTGTCATTCGTTATGTTGCTTTTACTAAAGTAAAAACATCATAGGAGTGCCTGGGTGGCTCAGTAGGTTAAGCGTCTGACTTTGGGTCAGGTCATGATCTCATGGTTTGTGAATTCAAGTCCCGTGTCAGGCTCTGTGCTGACAGCATGGAGCCTGGAGCCTGCTTCGGATTCTTTGTCTCTCTCTCTCTCTCTCTTTCTCTCTCTCTCTCTCTCTCTCTCTCTGTCCTTACCCCTCTCACATTCTGTCCCTCTCTCAAAAATTAATAAACGTTAAAAAAAAAAAAAAGCATCGTGGAACTTTTCCCTGAAAAACTGACTTTAGTTTAAAATTTTTATCAACTGATTAATGAAATGTGCCTTTTGGAAAACATTAGTTATTGGTCCTGACAGGCCATTTGGGTAAGTGAGCTATATAATCATCCTAGAATTACCTTTTAAAGGAAATTTAAAAATATATAGCTCTCTGGGTACTGTCCCAGCATTATTGAGTACTTTGAGTCCTGGGGGTGGGGAGTGTGGGACATAGTGTCTGTGTAACATTTCCCAGCTGGTCCACAGTCTCGTTTCTGAGAACTACTTCTTTAGAAATGCTATTTGGCAGTCTAATGTTTAGAATCTTGAAGCTCTGTTCTATTGGATGCCTTTATTGTATGTTTCTTTTAATAGAGAAGTTAAAACTACATGTGGGCACTGACCCACTTCCAAATATTTGTAATAATATGTATTATTGTGGGGGGGGGCACCTGGGTGGCTCACTCAGTTAAGTGTTGTTTTAAAAGACACTGCCGGGGCACCTGGGTGGCTCAGTCAGTTGAGCATCTGACTTCAGCTCAGGTCATGACCTCGCGGCTCGTGGATTCAAGCCCTGCATTGGACTCTGTGCTGACAGCTCAGAGCCTGGAGCCTGCTTTGGATTCTGTGTCTCTTCTCTCTCTCTGCACCTCCCCCGCTCACACTCTGTCTGTCTCTCAAAAATAAATAAACATTAAAAAAAATTTTAATACGTATTATTTTTACTTCCCCCCCCCAAACTTCATGATCTGTTGCTCCTCAAATCTGTTGTTATTCTTCAAGCATTGACATCCTATATTTGCCAGACATTGAGCCAGACCCTAGGATGCCAGAGCTCCTAAGTCAGTGTATATATGTCTCCTGAGAGTAGCTTATGGTGTAGCTGGGTATATAGACAAATAGGTAATCATCAATATAGAGTAACACAAGGTGCTAATTATCCAAAGAATGTATCATTTCTTTCATGGAGCTATTTTGGTGGTAGACTTTTGCTTCATAAAGTGCATCTTTGAGAAGTGGAAATATTAATGCTGTATTGGAAATATAAAGAATGTGGCTTCTGGCCTAGTCAGTGGATTTATAAATCTTAATAGATCTTGTAGTTCCAAAGTTTCTATTCTAGCAGTAACTCTGGAAAAAGCTGATAATGTTTAAACCACAAAATCCAAAAACTGTCCACTGAATACTGTTCTTTAATTCCTTAATCTGTCATTCTGATGCTGGCTTAGAGAAATGGTATATTCAATTGGTGTTCTTTTGTTTATATAATGCTTACAAGGTATCTTCAAAGCTTTATTCATTACCAAATCCAAGTGTCCTCGTGTCCTTGAGACTGGATTTTCTGCGAATTGTCTGCAGCCATGAGCACTATGTTACATTAAACTTGCCCTGCAGCCTGCTTACTCCACCTGCATCACCATCACCTTCTGTTTCTTCTGCAACATCTCAGGTATGCAGAGTGTCTGAAAAAAAATTTTTAAAGCCCATATTTGTAAGAAAGCATTCTAAACACTGGAAAAAATTATAAGTAACACTATGAATAATAGGTATATGATAGGCTCCATACTGAATGCTTTAAAAGTATTGATCATTTGCCCTTTAGAGCAATTCTAGGAGGTAAGTTCTGTTATTCTCATTTTACATATGAAACACATTTTACGTAGGAAATACAGAAAGGTCATTAAATTACCCAAGGCCGAACGGTAATAAGTGGCAAAGCTAGGCTTTGAATCAAGGCACAGGTAGACTTTATTCTAGAGCCCAAGTTCTTATCTACTATGTTGTACTCTTCTTAGAGATTTATACACATCCATGTGAGTGAATTCACTTATATAAGCCTTTTAGATATTTTCACAAGATGGGTTTTCTTGAAGCAGATGCAAGGTTGTCTTGAGCTTGGGATGGAAGATGTTAAATAGGGATCAATACCTGTGAAAGGAAAAAAAGTGAAGCATAATTTAGCAAAGAAAGAAGTCAAACTGCAGTGCATTCCTGGGAAAGTCCTGCCTACCTCTCTTGTACCTAGGTAACCCAAAGGAAACCAGATGGATGTTCATAGGGTTTTACTGGGTACAACTGACTTCTAACAGCTAGTAGTTTCTCTCAAGGCAAAAAAAGGTTGTTGTAGCAATTATTATGTATCTTATCATACAGATGGAGATTAAAGGATTTTGTGGCTTTAGTATCAGAGAAGCCTGGTTCAATCTCAGATGTTTGATAGAAAAAAAATTTTAACTTTATTTACATTGGAAAACATCAGAGAGCACCCACAACTTTTCATTGTACCTTTATGAAAAGTCTTAGGGATTGGCCTATTTTCACATACTCTTTTACCTGGCTAGCATACACTTCTTCCTAGAGTGGATAAGGCTAGTGTTTTGCTTTCTTCCCACATCCTCTGCCAAAGATGTGGCCACACAGTGAAGAACAAATTAATCGTAAGTACTGTTCCTAAAACCTGTAATGAAACACAGTTGTTTATACCTAACTCCCCCCTTGAACATCTCATTCAGCCAAGAAATTAATAGAATGTCTTCCATTATCTTGTTCCCTACTTTCTTATCTACATATATTTTTCAGATTCCAATGGGTGACAGAGACCTCACTGTTTCTGGGGTAGGGGTAGGCAAGAATAATTTTATATACTTACTAGCAAGATGATTTCTCTATAGAGAAATCTGAAACCTTTTGTTCTGAAAAATATCACATGGATGGTCTTGAATGTGGATTAGAGGGAGATGAGATTGTAAACACTCTTGCCTTGAACTGTGTCTTGGAGGGATGCTATTTGCAGTATTAAAAATCTTTTAAAAACTCAATAATACGTCATTTGGATTAAGTTACTTTTTTCTCCTTCAGGTATGATACTGAAACATTAAGTGGCTAAAAGAATAAAGGGAAAAAAAACAGTTGGAAAAGTTTCAGTATGAGAAAAGGGAAATTGAAAGTAATTAAAAGTGTTTTTTTTCATCATAGTCTCCTGTACGAAAAATAGGAGCAGTTACTTTTTCCAGTGTGAATAATAGTAATGTAAAATAAACTACCCTACACAAAGTGTATCTCATATTGAGATAATGCTCGTACTGCATTTGTTGTAATGATCTGTCTGTAGGATGTTCTGTTGCACAGCTATTATTGTTTTGTCCTACCTCACTCCCAAACAGAGTTCTGGATTTTCCACAAACGTACAAGACCAGAAGATTGCAAATATGTTTGAATTGTCTGTGCCTTTTCGCCAACAGCATTATTTGGCAGGACTTGTGTTAACAGAGCTGGCTGTCATTTTAGACCCTGATGCTGAAGGGTAAGTAGACTAGTTTTTGCCTTGTAGAATATCAGTTTGATTTTGGATAATGGTACAGAAGTATCACACCGATACTTCTAAGAATCAAAAGAATACTCTGCACCACTTGTAATTTACTTCTGTATTTACTAAGTTCCATACCCATGTTATTTTTGCATTTCATTGATTTTAAGAAAGCCATTTTTTCATACTTTATCAATCTCCGAATTTGAGGTTTGTCTTGAACTCAGTGGCGTATTGTGGTTTATTTGGTAGCATTTCCCCCCCTTCTTAATGGTTATACAAAATATTTGTGCATATTAGTGGGTTAACTCATAGATTTATTGGTATATACAGTAGACACATTTCAATTGAGGAAAATGGTCTGGTTTTCTATTTGATTCCTTGTACAGAAAATGTGTCATTTGCCATCATACTATATAGCATTTTATTTCAAACTTTGTCCTATAAACAAATGTCTTTAGGTTTTAAGAACTTCCAAAGTTGTGTACACTTCTGTAGAATTTTTGGAAATTGATACAGTAAGGAAAGGGCATATTGTCTGGTGATTTGAATTTATAGAAATAGCTTGAGTATTATGGTGCAGCTTCCCTATAGGGTATTTCTATCTTAATAGTTATTGTTAAAAATTTCCATGATCATTATTCCTTTGGATAATAATTCCTTTTTTATCCTCATAATAGGATCTTTAGGAGTTTTTTTTTTTTCTTAATTCTTATTTAAATTCCAGTTAACATACATTGTAATATTAGTTTCAGGTGTACAATATAGTGATTCAACACTTGATACAGCACCCGGTGCTCATCACAACAAGTGCACTCTTTAATCCCCATCACCTCTTCCACCCCTCCCCACACACATCCCCTCTCTGGTAACCATCAGTTTGTTGTACAGAGTTAAGAGGCTGGGTTTTTTTTGTTTATCTTTTTATCTTTATTTGTTTTGTTTGATAAATTCCACCTATGTGTGAAATTGTATGTTATTTGTCTTTCTTTGACTTATATCGTGTAGTTTTTTTGTTTTTTTTTTAAGTTTATTTTTGAGAGAGAGAGCATGAGCAGAGGAGGGGCAGAGAGAGAGAAAGAGAGGGAGGGAGAGATAGAATCCATGGGGCTTAAACTAACAAACCATGAGTTCATGACCTGAGCCAAAATCAAGTGTTGGATGCTTAACCTGAGCAACCCAGGCACCCCTCACTTAGCTTAATACCCTCCAGATCCAGCCATGTTGTTGCAAATGGCAAGATTTCATTCTTTTTTATGGCTAATATGCCATTGTGTGTGTGTGTGTGTGTGTGTGTGTGTGTGTGTGTGTGTGTATCTGTCATCTTATTTTTTTTCTTCTCAAAAATGTATATTTTTTCAATATATACACACACACGTATATGTATACATATGTATATACGTATACGTATGCATATATATATATATATTATATATCTTCTTTATCTGTTAATGGATGATTGCTTCGATATCTTGGCTATTGTGAATAGTGCTGCAATAAACACAGGTGTATATATCTTTTTGAATTAGTGTTTTCATATTCTTTGGGTAAAATCCAGACTTTTCTTTTCTTTTCTTTTCTTTCTTTTCTTTTCTTTTCTTTTCTTTTCTTTTCTTTTCTTTTCTTCTCTTCTCTTCTCTTCTCTTCTCTTCTCTTTTCTTTTTTTTTTTTTTGAGAGAGAGAGAGAGAGAGAGTGTGTATGGAGGGGCAGAGGGAAAGGAAAAGAGAGAATTTCAAGCAGGCTTCACTCCCAGTGCAGAGCCTGACACAGGGCTCGATGTCATGACTGTGTGATGACCTCAGCCAAAGTCAAGAGCTGGATACTTAACTGACTGAGCCACCCAGGCACCCCAAATCCAAACTTTTAATAATGGTCCTCAAAGTCCTATTTACCTGGCTTTTGTGTACTTCTGCCACTGTCTTCCCTACCCACATCCTAAAATCTAGCCATCCCAGTCTTTCTTTCTGTTTCTTTAATGTGCCAAAGTCATTCACACCTTAGGGTATTTGCACTTGGTTCTTTTCTCTGCCTGAAGCATTGCTCACATTACTCTATGACTGTCATGTACCCATTTGCTCTTTGTGATTCTTCAGGTCTCCACTCAAATAGCATCTTCTCAGGCTTTCACTGACCATCCAGGCAAAATTAGAGCCACATTACCTTGCCACAATCATTCTTAAACATGTAGCCCTCTTTTATTTTCTACAAAACACTTATATGAAATTTGCTGCTTAATTTCGGTCTTCTCCCTTTAGAGTGTGATTTCGTGAGAGCATGCACTTGATCTTTCTTTTTCACTACCATCCTTCCAATGCCTTAGAATTGTGTCTAGTACAAAGTGGATGAATACATATGCATAAATAGATATTAATTCAATGAATGAGTGACTAAGAGACTTAGATCCCATCTCTAAATTTTATATTCTTTAATGGTATATAGCTAAAATACAGCATACAATGTCTTAGATCCTTGAGAGGAATGCTTTTTTACTTCATTTGCTTACTAATGAGAATAATTTTTTGAGTGGCAATAATATGTTTTAAAACCAAAGAGTTGCTCCCTAGAAACTTTCATTATAGTTAGAAAATCAAGACTGTGAAACCATACACTATGATTAAATGCTAATTTTGTAGCATAGACATAGTTCTATAGAACATGAATACCTTTACTACTGCATTTGTGACACTGAATTATTTTCGTGTCTGTTGCTATTCAAACTCTTTAAAAACAGGGACCATGTCTTACCCTAACACGTAGAATAGGATGTTGCAGGTCCTGCATAAACATATATTTAATAGTTGCATATGATTAAGTAATGTAGACATATGGAAAAGCTTCATGAAGATGAGTGGGTTATAGGTGGGTTGAAGTCGGTCTGGTAGCTGCAGACAGCTAAAGAATATGCACCCAGGTTTGGCAGTCATCACTGGTAATGAAAAAATTCACAAGGGAGAACATAAAAAGCAAATGACCAGAATCTGAGATTTGGATGAAATGAGAGAGAGTATGAGGAAGGTTTGGAACTATTTGGAGAAAATACTGAGAAGAAAAAAGATAAGATGACAGTGTCGAGTAGATAACTGGAGAATAAAATCTGAGATATGTCATTTAGATGTGTTTCTGGACAGTGTTTAAAACTACACTTTCTGAATAAAAATCTGGAAAGAAGAAAAATCTCCAGCTTGATTTCATATATAGCAATGTAAAGTGGCAGATAAGATTAAGGACTCTGGAGTAAGACTACCTGGTTTCCAATCCCAGCTTTGAAATTGGCTATGTGATCTAAAAAGTGATAAAAGCTAGTATATACTGCAGAAGGCAGTGTGCAAGATAGTGTGCTAATAAGTATGTTACATAAACTACGCAACTTAATTCTCACAGCTGCCTTATGAGGTAGGTAATTACCCTCATATCTTATGTAGGGAAACAAGTTAAATATCTAAAAAATTATTTAGCTATTAAATGATAAAGCTATTACAGTGCCATGTGTAAACATTCAAACTGTTAGTTTCAAAAAAAAAGGGAGTAGGGGGCTTATATATTTAAATTTAATTTAAATTTTAAATATTTAAATTAAATTTAATTTTGTTTAATAAAAGCATACATTTATTTAAATAATTAAAAATCAAATAAAGTTTCTAAATTTATTTAAAAATTCCATTTACTAGGAAGTAAGCACATGCTATGGACTGTATATTCAGGAAGTTTATTACTGGCGAAATTATTATAGTAGTTTATTGCGAAGGGATACTATATAAGCTAGAGGAAACTAGTTTTAAGTAAACTTGTATTTTCAACATAGGAAAGTCTCATTTGAAAGAAAGAGGGAAGAGTTTATGAGGGGGGCATTGAAGCTATTGAAGAAACATGCGGTTCATTGAACATAATGCAGAAATTTCCTTTTGAGAGAAGATACAACTTTTTCTGAGACAGAAGGAATGATGGAGATACAAAGGTGCAGATGTGTTAAAAGATCTGGCCAGAGCAAATTCTGAATGGTTTTTCTTTACTAAAAGACAGAAGTTGGAGGTAAAGTCTTATCCTCATACTGATGGTGATAGGCTGCAGGGGAGAGAATGAGATGTGACACCACTGCCAGGTGCTGCCTTAAGAGTGCCTATGGAAGTTGGCTGAATGTTTAATTAGAATAGTTGGCATAGTCAAAGCACCTTTAACATAAAAAGAGGCAAAAAAAAAAAAAAAAAAGTGACGATGAGTATTTTAGCCCAGTTGAAACTGAAGGGATTGGGAAGGTGCAGGGCCTGAATGAGGTAGAATGAGCAAGGAAGTTGACTTTCAAAAGAGACATCAAAGGCAACTCTCGAGCCTATGGACTGCATAATCCATTAAGTAGAGGATTTTTCTATTAGAAAAAGGAAATAAAAGTTTAGTTTTGGTAAATGTAAACTTTTGGTAAAAGATCTAATTTGAAATAAAATTTGAAGCTACTTATTATTTACTTTTTGTTTTTTGTTTTAAAATATAACCAGACTGTTCGTATTCAATATGAGTATGTACTAATAAGGAGATAATGTAAAAACACTCAGATTTACTCCTCAGTGAATTTGTTTAGCATTTCTTTTTTCCCCTCTATCCTTACTTTACACAGACATTTGTTAATTTTATGAGAAATGTTTTATAGAAAGACATGCAAATATATGGCAAAGTTTAAGTTAAAATTAACTCAGTACCATGACTTATTATTTGCTTTAACGATATTTACTAATCTCTGTGACCTTACTGCTGCTGCTTCTTCTTCATCTTCTTTTTAAAATAGACTGTTTGGATTGCACAAGAAAGTCATCAATATGGTACACAATTTACTATCCAGTCACGACTCAGACCCACGGTACTCTGACCCCCAGATAAAGGCTAGGGTGGCCATGTTGTATCTACCTCTGATTGGCATTATCATGGAAACTGTTCCTCAGCTGTATGACTTTACAGGTACTTAGTATATTTAAAACAAATTTTTAAAGAAAATCTCAGTGTTTAAAAATACTAGAAATAGCTCGAGGATAAAGATCTTATTTTAGGGAAAGAATTATAAGAAAATGTACACTGACATAAGTAAACTATAAATATTTAACCATATTACTGAAAAGCTTTTGATTATGTGAGAGAATTCACTGCAAACTTTTCTTAACTGGTTCTTAAGATGAATTTTAATGATATAAGACATTTCTGTACCTACCTATTAGAAAATAGGATTTTTGGTATGAGACTATACTGTTCATCTGAAGAAAATATGTAAGAAAACTTGACAGATGTCTACCACCTTCAGTCACAATTTTATTCATATATAAGACTGAAATTAATATTCCCCTGAATATCAAGAATTATGTTTATCATTAATACTGGGTTTATAAGTTGAAGTTCCGTTGCTTTTTAAAACCTAGAACTCACAAAATTTTATTGCTCTTGCTTTCCATATTTATAATTTACTTGCCCTAAAGGAAATACTGTAGTTTGCATTTAAATTAACATTTAACCTGATAAAGTACTTCCAGTTCAATAAAATAAAAACAGACATTTACTAAGTACCTAATACATATTAAGAACTTCAACAGAGCTGGTGATACAAAGATAACCAACTCCATGCCTTTATGGGACTGGTTCTTGAGTGTTCAACCAGTATTTTGATCGCTAAAATGGGCTTTTTTTATTTGAAGGCAGAAATGTTTATATTATTATATCTTCTTTTACTAGCAAGTTAAAGTTCTCTACAAAACTACACATTATTGTTGTAGGAATGGGTTAATGTTTAAAATATTGTCTAAAATAAGTAAATCTAATGATAAATACTACATCTTAATAGGTTTTTCCTTTAAAGGGTAATGGAGAATAGGAAAGGAAATTGCATGCTCAGTAACCATTAATTAACCTAAATGGAATTTTATTTATTTATTTTGGGATGATTTTTCCAGAAACTCACAATCAAAGAGGAAGACCAATTTGTATAGCCACTGATGACTATGAAAGTGAGAGCGGAAGCATGATAAGCCAGACAGTTGCCATGGCAATTGCAGGAACATCAGTCCCTCAGCTAACCAGGCCTGGCAGTTTCCTCCTCACATCATCGGTAAGAACAACCCTCCTGCAGAAGTTTTTTCCCGGAAAGACAGATACTTACAAGGATATCCTCTTAAATAACTGAGGTTATTGTATTAACTGATGCAAAAGTACTGTGAGTTTTATTTGTGGAAACATTAAGGTTCTGCGTATCTTATACTAAGTTGTTTTAAAAATTATTAATACCTCAAGGTTTATGGTATAGAGCTGTGTATTCTGTCATTCAAAATTTGAAAGTTGCCTTATTGTATATAGCCTATTTTCTTTCTTTTCTTTCTTTCTTTTTTAATGTTTGTTTATTTTTGAGAGAGAGGCAGAGCGTGAGCAGGAGCGAGGCAGAGAGAGAGGGAGACACAGAATCCGAGGCAGGCTCCAGTCTCTGAGCTGTCAGCACACAGCCTGACACAGGGCTTGAGCTCATGAACCACGAGATCATGACCTGAGCCAAGGTCAGACGCTTAACCAACTGATCCACCCAGGTGCCCCTATTTTCAAAATCCATTTTATTCTTTATCAACCCTAAGAAATATTCTCACTGTTTAGCGATTGAAAATATTTTTTTTAATCTGTTAAAATTTATTCTGTTTCATGTTTAAGAAAATTGATAGGTTCTCTGCCCCTGTAATTTCCCCCCTTAAGGAACAAAGGATATGGGAGCAGAGAGGAAACAAACAGTAGACCAAGATCAAGTTCTTAAAGTTTCAAATGACGTTCTTTCAGAAAAATGCAATAATACTTATGGAAGCTAGCCTGTTGACTTAGTTTTATTGAGATAATTTACATATCAAAAGATTCATCCATTTTAACTGTACAATTTCATGGTTTTTGATATATTTACAGATGCAGCCATCACTACAATCTAAGTTTAGAATATTTCCCCATAAAGAACCCTGAGGCCTGTTCTGTAGCCACTCCCTATTTCCTCTCAGCCCTAGGCAGCACCTAGTCTACTTTATATCTATCTAGATTTGCCTATTCTGGACATTTCATATAAATAAAATTACATACTGTGATCTTCTATGTCTAGCTTTTTTCCTAAACATAATATTTTTGTGATTCAGCCATGTTGTAATGTATATCAGCACTTCCTTTTTTTTTTAATTGCCGAATAATACTCTTTTGTATTGATATACCAGATTTTCATCCATTTATCAGTCGATGATCATTTGGATCCTTTTCCCTTTTTGACTGTTAGGAATGATGCTACTGTGAACATTTGTATACATGTCTTTGTGTACACATATGTTTTTGTTTCTCTTAGGTAGATATCTAGAAGTGGATTTGTTGGGTCATCTGGTATCTCTGTGTTTAACATTTTTGGAAACTTCGGAATTTTCAAAGTGGCTGCACCATTTTACATTCTCACCAACAATAAATTAAGATTCCTGTTTCTCATATCCTCACCTACCTTTGCTATTATCTCTTTTTTTTATTATAACCACCTTGGTATAGAGTAGTATCTCACTGACGTTTTTGATTTGCATTTCCCTAATGTCTACTGATGTTGAGCATCTTCGTTTGCTTATTGAGACATCTTTTTCGTATGTCTTATTTAGAGAAAAGTTCATTCATATTCTTTGCCAGTTTAGTATTGTGTTACTTCCTTGTTATTGAGTTAAAAGGATTTTTTTTATATATTGAGTACAAATCCCTTATCAGATATGTGATTTGCAAATATTTTCTCCTGTTCTGTGGATTTTCTATTTGCTTTGTTGATTGTGTCATTTGAAGTGCACACGTTTTTAATTTTGATGAATTCAATTTATCAACTTTCTTTTGTCCCTTGTACTTTATATATTATTTTGTATGTATAACATCAAAAGTACTTGTACAATTAACAATTGTATAACAATAAAAGAAACAATAATGTACCCACCACCCAACTTCAGAAATAGAACATTGCAAATTCCTTGGAAGTTCCCAGTCTGCCCTCAATCCAATCCCTCCTCTCAGAAGGACCACTGTGCACCATTTTGTTGACCATCCTTTTCACTTTTTAAAACTTTTCTTAGGTGAAATATACTATATATTAAAAATTACATGAATCATAAATGTACAAATTTACAAAACATTGTAAAATGAACACCTTTGTAGCCACCTCTCAGGACAAAATATAGAACATTGGCTGCCTTTCAGCCAATTGGATTTTCTTCTCCACCACAGCTATCCACCATGCCACCCTCTATTCTAACTAATTGCTTAATTTTGCTTATTGTTTTACCGTTCAAGTGGGCATCCCTAAATCCTGTAGTTTAATTTTATATTTTTATTATTCATCCATATTATAAAATGTAGCTATAATTTACTGATACGCGTTTCTGTATGACATTCAATTGTCTGACTATATATAAAACTATTTACCTTTTTTTTAACTTATTTTATTCTTGGATGCATGAATGGTTTCTGATTTTGGGTTATTTCAAATAGTAGTCCTATAGATTCCTTTACATGTATCCTGTATGTATATACTTTTATTCAGGATATTTCCTAGGAGTGGAATTTGCTGGGTTATAGAATCTATGTGTATCTTTATTACCAGTATACTTGGGTATTTTCCAAAGGGTTTGTCTCAGTTTATATGTTACCTGTAGTATGAGAGTTCCCATTCCTTCACATGTTCATCAGCATTTAGACTTTTCAGACTTTAGAATTTTTGTCAATCTGTAATTTATAGTTGTATCCCATTTTAGCTTTTGTTTTCCTGAGGGTATGCATTTCTTCATATATATGTTGACAATTTGAATTTTCTCTTTTGAGGTGTCTAGAGTTTTTGCCCAGTTGCCATTTGGTTGTCTGCTGTTGTTTACCATTTGTATGAGTTTTATATGTTCTTGATCAAGCCCGTTATCAATTATAAGTGGCTCAAATACTTCCTTTTTTGTGGCTTGCTTTTATCACACACTGAACAGTGATTTGGTGATTAGAGTTTCTTATTTTAAAATACTTAAGTTTGTCAATCTTTTCCTGTACAGCTAGTGTTTTTTTGTATCTTTAATTTTTTTTCCTGTTTCAAGATTATGAAGATATTCCCTATGTTATTTTTTTTGACCTGATGAGTTTTTTTTTTTGTTTTTTTTTTTTGTTTTTTTTTTAAGGAGAAAGAGTGAGCGAGGAGGGGCAGACAGAGAGGGAGAGAGAGGATCTCAAGCAGGCTCCGTGCTGTCCGCACAGAGACCATTGAGGGGCTCAAGCTCACAAACCATGAGATTATGACCTGAGCCAAAATCAAGAGTCAGATGCTTTAATGGACTGAGCCACCCATGTGCCCCTCCCTATGTTATTTTTTAAATGCTTTTTTGTTCTTTCATTTTAATCCTAAAATTTACCTGGAATTTTTTTATGAACAGTAGAATTTAGGGAGCCAGTTTCGTTCATTTATTTATATTATACCAAATTCTCTCAACACCATTTATTAAAAGATTATTTTCCTTACTCCTCAGGAGTACTATCTATGTATGGTCTGTCATATAGAAAAAAATCCTCATGCAGGGCACTGTTGTGATGAGTACTGGGTGTTCTATGTAAGTGATGAATCACTAAATTCTACACCTGAAACTAATAATTAAACTATATATTAGCTAGCTGGAATTTAGATAAAAGCTTGAAAAAAAAAGAAAAAAATCCTCATGCATATTAAAAAAAATTTCTTGGCTAATTCTTGGCCCTTTGCATTTCTACATAAATTTTAAAATTATCTCATGATGTTTCACTAAAGTAAATAAAAACCGGTGAATCTGTGGGGATTTTGGTTAAGATTGTAATGATTCTGTGAGTTAATTTTGAGGACAATTGATACTTTTACACTACTGAATCTCCTAATCATTGAACATGAAAGGTCTACCTATTATTTAGGCCTTCTTTAATGTCTAGAAATATATACACTTTTATACTTTTCACTAAAAGAGTCCTAGTACATTTTTTGTAGATGTGTTTTTTGGTCTTTGATATTTTTTTACTTTTATAATATTATAAAATTATATAATACATATAATTATATATAATCTTATAAATGTCATATTTTTCAAAAATTATTTTTTCCAACTGTTGATTACTTTCATGTGGAAATGGAATTGATTTTATACAGTGATGTTTATTTTTAGCAGAATTGCTAAACTAATAACATATGTATAGGCTTTTTTTCTACATACACAGTCCAGTCATCTATGAATAGTGGCAGTTTGTTTCTTTCAAGTTTTTCTCATAACTTATTTTATTGGCTAAAACTTCCAGTACAGTTGTTGAATACAAATGGTGATAACATCCTTAAAGGGGAAACTGGAACACTTCATTCTTAAACGTATGTGATGTAGTTTTGGGGATTTTTTGTTTTGGATTTTTTTTTTTTTTTTTTTTTTTAGCAGCTATCCTCTATTACATTATGGACGTTCTCTTCTGTTCCTAGTTTGCTAAGAGTTTTGTTTTTTAATTACAAGTAGTTGAATTTTAATCATGCTTTCTTTGCATCCACTGAGATACTCATGTTATTTTGCCTTTTTTGGTTTTTTTTTCAATGTTTATTTTTGAGAGAGACAGAGCACAAGCAGAGAGGCAGAGAGACAGGGAGACACAAAATCCGAAGCAGGCTCTAGACTTCGAGCTGTCAGCACAGAGTCCAATGCGGGGCTTGAACCCACAAACCATGAGATCATGACCTGAACCGAAGTTGGACACTTAACCAACTGAGCCCCCCAGGCACCTGTTATTTTGCTTTTTAATCTTTTACTGAGGCCCCTTTCAATTGATTTTCTAGTATTAAACCTACCTTCAGTTCCTGAATTAAACCCAGCTTTTTTTCATGATTGTGTATTAATGGATTTTATGTGCTGTAATTTAAGATACGTGTATTTATGTTTGTCAGTAAAATTGCTTGTAATGTTTTTCTCATAATGTTCTTTACAAATTTTGGAATAATGGTTAGGTAAGCCAATTTAAATGAGCCAGGGAATTTGCCCTTTTATGCTGTCTGTAGAGACTTGTTTAAAATTGGAGTTATTTCTTCCTGGAGTATTTGGGGAAATTGTGGGTGAGGCCATCTGTACTTGGAGTTTTCTTTTTTGAAAGTTTAAAAAGTACTGATTTAATTTCTTTAATGACTCTAAGACTGTTGAAGTTTTCTATTTCCTTTTATACTGGTTTCTGTAAATTTTATTCTAATAGAAATTTATTAAAATCTATTGGCATACAAAATTCAAATATCTTCTATAATCTTTTTAGTGTCTATACCATCTGTAGTAAATATAAATGGTTTCATTTATGTGACTGATTTTTTTTGTACATTTGTCTTAAATCAGTCTCAGTAGAAATTTGTGTATATCTTTAGTCTTTATAAAGAACCAATTTGGGTTCTTTTGAATGTTTATCTTCATTATTTAATGTCTTCTACTTTTTTTGCACTTATAGTTTTCTTTCTCTCACTTCTTGGTGGATGTTTAACTTAATAATTTTCATCCTTTCTTCTTTGGTACATATTTTAAGCCTGTATATTTTCCTTTAATTATTGTTTTAGTTACATGCCACAGTTTATATGTAGCATTTTTATTATTCAGTTCAAAATATATCTGAAGTTCATTATGATTATTTTTGTCTTTTATACCCTAAGTTTTTGTTTTAAAATATTTAGTCATAGGAAAATTTCTCATAATCCTTTGTTTCTGATTTTGACCTGATTTCATGATCAGAGAACTTTGTGTAATTTTTCAGTTTGTTATATTTGTTACAGCTGGTTTCATGGTCTTGTATTTAGTCAGTTTTTGCAAATAGCTCATGTATTTGAAAGTGCATATTCTTTAGTGTATTTCAGTGTTCTGTATTTAAAAACTCTTTCACTAGAGTTTTTAAAAGCCACTTAATTTAGGGGCACCTGGGTGGCTCAGTCAGTTAAGCATCCAACTTTGGCTCAGGTCATGATCTCGCTGTTCCTGAATTCAAGCCCTGCATTGGGCTCTGTGCTGACAGCTCAGAGCCTGGAGCCTGCGTCAGATTCTGTGTCTCCCTCTCTCTATCCCTCCCCTGTTCTCTCTCTCTCTCTCAAAAATAAATAATAAAACATTAAAAAATTTTTTTAGGATGCCTGGGTGGCTCAGTCGGTTAAGCGTACAGCTTCGGCTGAGGTCATGATCTCATGTTCATGGGTTCAAGCCCCTCAATGGGCTCTGTGCAGACAGCTCAAAGCCTGGAGCCTGCTTCAGATTCTGTGTCTCCTCTCTCTCACTCTCCTCCATCCGAGCGTTTTCTCTCTCTCTCTCTCTCTCTCTCTCTCTCTCTCAAAAGTAAACATTAAAAAAATTTTTTAACAAAATCCACTTAATTTGATATAACTAAATTTAATGTACTTAACATTCTTTAATTTTACTTCATATTGTCCCACCCCGTATGCCTTTTTGTCTCATTTATTGTTTTTTTTGATTATTTTTTTCCTTTCATTCATTTTCCTTGTTCTATCTTTTTCCTTTCTTCTACTTTAGAAGTTATACATTCTGTTTCTTTTTTTCATTGCATTACAAATCACTGTATACTTCCTTAAATTAAATTCCATCTCATTTAATCATTACCCTTACTTTCACATTGGTTAATAGAAGGATCTTAGAACAGGTTGATTATTTATTTACCTTTCTGCCTACTTAAATGCTATTTTCATGCGTTTTTAATAGTATATATCATTTAAACTTCAAGAGACATTATTATTACTTGTATGGCTATATAAATTTAATTATCATTTAAATTTGCACATGTGTTCACCACTGTATTTGCTTTTTTCCCAAATTTGTGACCTTCCATAAGAAATACTGTATCCTTTAGAATTTTCTGTGCTATGGTGATGAACTTTCTGTGTTTCTTTGAAAAATATCTTTATTTGACCTTCATTCTTAAGGTTTTTATATTTTGTGTTTTTTTGAAATAGCATCTGAGTATCCTGTTTTCTTTCAGCATGCTAAGGGCATTGTCTCCACTGTCTTCTCATTTCCATTACTGCTACTTTTTTTATTTTTAAAGTTCATTTATTTATTTTGAGAGAGAGAAAGAACGTAAGTGGAGAGGGGCAGAGAGAGAGAGAATCCCAATCAGGCTCTGGGGAGCTGCATTTGGGGCTCAAACTCCAGAATGGTGGAATCATGACCTGAGCCGAAGTCAAGAGTTGGTCACTTAACTGACTGCACCACCCAAACACACTTCAATTACTGCTTTAGCTGTGTCTTGGGCGCTTGGGTGGCTCAGTTGGTTAAGCATCTGACTCTTGATTTCAGCTCAGGTCGTAATCTCATGGTTTATGAGATCGAGCCCCACATAGAGCTGTGTGCTGACAGCACGAAGCCTGCTTGGGATTCTCTGTCTCCCTCTCCCTCTCTCTCTCTCTCTGTCTCTGTCTCTCTGTGTGTGCACCTCCCCAGCTCACTCTTAAGTACATGTGCTCTGTCTCTCTCTCTCAAAAATAAGTAAATAAACTAAAAAAACCCCGTTCTCTCTCCCTCTGCCCTTTCCCTTACCCTGCTCATGTTTTCTCTCTCTCTCTTAAAAAAAAAAAAAAAAAAAAAGGTGTTGAACTATTGCTTCTTTAAAGATAATCTGTCTCTCCCGCCACCTCTTTTTTATGATATTCTCCTTAGAATTGGTCTTCTGTGGTTTCATTCTGTTGCATCTAGTTTTGAATTTCTTTATGTTTGTTCTGCTTGGTTTTTTTTTTTTTTTTTTTGGACTTCTTAAATCTGTGGTTCAGCATCTTCAGTTCTGTGAAATTCTAGACTATTATTTGCCCAAATATGTCCTCTTCTTCATTCTGTCTCTCCTCTTTTTATATTCCAGTTAAGCTTATGTTAGTCCTCTTTATTGCATCCTCTGTGTCTCTTCTCTTCTTCTGTATAGTCCATCTTGTTGTTAACCTGTTCTTCACACTGGGTTGTTGTTTTTGATCTATCTTCCAGTTTACTAATTCTCTCCTTAATTCTACCTAATATTACTTTAAATCACTCCATTGAGTTCTTAATTTGGTTATTGTGTGATTTGGTTAAGTGAGTTTATGTAGGTGAATTCACTTATATGTGCAAGCATAGTGAACATAGATAAGTGTTTGATTTCTCTCTGGAGCCACCCTTTCTTCTGCATTTGAATCTCAGGCCTGCTACTTACTGCAAAATACCTGTATAGAATACTTCTCGGTGTCTTAGTTTTCTTTGACTATAAGATGTGGTGAGTAATAATATTTATCTTTTTGGATGGGTGCAAGGGATAAATAAGTTAATATGCACAAAGTGTTCAGTACAGTGCCTAGCACAGAGTAAGCATCATAGAAGAGTCAACTGCTATCATTTTTATCATCTAGGATGGAGGGGAGAGTAAGGTAGTAGTTGAGATCATGACTCCAACAGTTAAGTATGTTAAACTTTCCTTTGTCTTCTCTTCTCAACATCCCTTCCAAGGCTTTCTTATTATTAGTTAGTATATTTACCTAACCAAAGCTTAGAATGTAGTGTAATGGTAAAGAGTATAAGCTTTGGAGTCTGGTTAACCTGGACTAAAATCTTGGCTTAATCTCTAGCTTTTCATTTCCTTACGTTTAAACTAGAAATAACAGTGATTAATACCATCTCAGAAATCATTGTGAGAGTCAAATGAGAAATGATTAGCACAGTGTCTAGCACATCTCAAATGTTCTGTTTTGTCATCATCATCACCGTTAATTGTCATCCT
Organism: Acinonyx jubatus; assembly: GCF_027475565.1. Classification (NCBI taxonomy): domain Eukaryota; kingdom Metazoa; phylum Chordata; class Mammalia; order Carnivora; family Felidae; genus Acinonyx; species Acinonyx jubatus. The sequence goes on along the minus strand of NC_069381.1, from coordinate 50,590,883 downwards.
GTATTCTTGTCTATAAAACTAAGATGATACAACCTGCTTGGTGATACTGTTGGAGGACTAAATGAAATAATGTACAGAAAGAGCTTAGCATGATGATTAGAACAGAGTAAATATGGAATAAATGGTATTGTAGACAAGTTTTTATTCCTAATTTTTCATTTTTTTTTCATTTTTTTCATTTTCACATGCTGTATTACAAGTGCAGATTGAAGACTGTAGATAGCACCTTCACCTTATTTCTCTAAGTGAAAGTGCCTTTTATTTACGTATGGTCTAAGACTCTTCCCTTTTGTCAGTGGCCCTTGAGAGGAATCCATGGTTCTTTAAGCCTGATAAACATTTTGTTATTACTATTCTGCTCTATTCTTATACCACTTTATGGAGTCATTTGCTTTTTCTTTTACCATATTATATCAGACATGATGAACATAGATATCTTAGTTTTAATAGTGGATCTGTTATGTTTTTCCCTTGTTTCTTTCAGTGTTTATTGTCTACAGGAAACCCTACCATATAAATTAAAACAATCTTTCAATGCCAGGAAAAGTTATTAAACTTCAGGACCTGAAGTTTAAGGCTCTATATGACTTATTCAAGTATTGTCTAAATCAAATGGTTCTTTTTAAATATTTGATTTTTTAAGCAATTTTTGTTTTATTACAGTTAGAAGAAAACAGTTGACAACCCCAGAAAAGAAATGGCCATTGATCAGTCTGTCTCATTCTACTGTTCTTTATTTTCAGAGTGGTAGGCAACACACTACCTTTTCAGCAGAATCGAGTCGGAGCCTTTTGATCTGTCTACTTTGGGTTCTCAAGAATGCAGATGAGACAGTTCTACAAAAGTGGTTCACAGATCTCTCAGTCCTACAGCTAAACCGGCTATTAGATTTGCTTTATCTCTGCGTATCTTGCTTTGAGTACAAAGTAAGTGATCACTATGCCATTGCAGAGAAAAATGAGAAAGAAAACATAATGTGGAAAAGGAAGAAGGAAATTTCCTCAATGGCTCTTCTTTGCTAATGTTTAAATTTTAGGGAAAGAAAGTGTTTGAAAGAATGAATAGTTTGACCTTTAAGAAATCAAAAGACATGAGAGCAAAGCTTGAAGAAGCTATTCTTGGGAGCATAGGTGCTAGGCAAGAAATGGTGCGCCGAAGCCGAGGACAGCTTGGTACGTACACATTATCTTCTCCTTCTGGTGAGAATTTTTTGTTTCTTTGAAATATTTATTACAATGGTCATTGTTGCAAATCTTCAGTGATTCGACACTTTTTTAAAAAAAGTGTTTTAAATGAAACTCTGAATTAACTTGAATAACCACATCTCTCTAGGGATTCAAGTTCGAGTCCTGAGTAGGGTGAACGTATTTCCTGATTTGTTCTGGACAGTCTCAGTTTATTCCTGTTGTCCTTATGTGATTATGAATAGCATCCCTTATCTTTTAAAATAGACGTTTTAAAAGCAGTTTTAGGTCCATAGCAAAATCGAGCTAACAGTACAGAGATTCCCTGTATACTCCCTAGCACACAGGCATAGCCTTACCTGTTATCAACATCCCTCAGCAGAGTGGTGTACTTCTTAAACAGCTGGTGAACCTGCACTGACACATCATTATCACCCAAAGTCCATAATGGACACTAGGATTCACTCTTAGTTTCATACTTGCTACATTGCATCACTTCTTACTCTTAAAATAAATTTCCTAGTTTGTACAATGAATTAAAATAGCCTGTATTTCAGGGAAAGATATTGTCCCTCAGCCTCAGGTATCAGGGAGAGAAACCAGTTAGTAGCATTTGAGGCCTGTTTCTACTCCCAGATACTGCTATCCTTTAGCCATATAACCTTGGCCAGGTCACTCCATCTCCTCACTTTCCTTTTCCTTATCCGCTTTTGATTGTTTTGGGAATTTAGAAGGTAGTGTAACTAACTGATCTTTCATCATTGTAGTGACCCACGTGTGTTTAAACATTTCGTAAATTCTGAAGTCACAAATAATGACGTTGCTGAGAGCTCCTTAGGGTCAGGGACATGGCCTAGTCACCTGTATACATGACATATGCTAATAGTTCAATGTATATTTGACTTAAAAGAGGAATGCACATTTACATGAATATTTTTAATGTTTTCTGATAAGCCATAAACATAGTGATCATTTATTCAAGTTAACTTAAATATCTTTTATATGCTATTTATGGTTGGAATTTCATAATAATACAGAATCTTTGCCTTTGGAATTAAGAGCACCGTTTGCTTTTTTTCCCCCACTTTAGTTGTATGCAATGTATAGTGTACTTACAGATTTATTATGTACAACAACCTTCTAAAAAAGAATGAAAATGAGGGACCCCTGGGTAGCTCAATCGGTTAAGTGCCTGACTTCGGCTCAGATCATGACCTCACTGTTTGTGGGTTCGAGCCCCACTCTGGGCTGTGTGCTGACAGCTAGGAGCCTGGAGCCTGCTTTGGATTCTGTGTCTCCCTCCCTCTCCCCCTCTACCACCGTGTTCTGTCTCTCAAAAATGAATAAACATTTAAAAAATATATATGAAAATGAACTTTTATTTAGTTCATTTAATTATTACCAAAATCTAATGAAGATTATCTTCAACCTTTAAGTTAAAGAAAATAAAACTCACCAGAGGTAAATAACTTGCCTATGATCATAAACTAAGTGACAGAACCAGGCTCTTTTGACTTCCGATGTAGTGTTCTATATATTCTACTGCACCTCTTTCTAAAGTTTCTTGTTGGAGAGAGTGGCACTGTTAGTAGTATGTTATGTTTTTAAACCTGTAGCCTTGGGACAGTCATCTTTGTTTGAATGTAGAAATTGAAATTCTATATGTAGAATCTAAAGGAAATAAATGAATAAACTCCTAGATACCTCTGTTAGTGGTGCCGTAGGTGTGGGGGGAGAGGAGGGCAGAGAGGATGGAGGTGTCAAGAGGTACAAATGTCCAGTTATAAAATACTTAAGTACTGGGATGTAATGTATAGCCTGGTGACTACAGTTTATACCATATTGTACATTTGAAAGTTACTAAGAGAGTAGGTTTTAAGTTCTCATCATAGGAAAATTATAATATGTGGTAATGGATATTGACTAGATTTAGAGTGGTGATCATTTCATAAATGTATACAGATATTGAATCATATTGTACACCTGAAACGAATATAATGACATACGTCTGTTGTATCTTAATTTTTAAAAAATTGAAGTTCTTAGAAAAATAAGACCTTTGCAATTCTTATTTGAATTTGGACACCCAAGTTATGTCACCCAATGATAGACATTGGGTGATAAGAGATGAGGGACAATTTCATGGGGGGAAGAAAGTTAATGATAAAAATGTAAATAGATCCCAGATATTTGTTTTGTTAACTGGGTAAATACAGGCATATCTTTTTTGTTTTCTTTTACCAAATTTTTTAAAGATAGAGGTTTCATAATAAAAAAAGAGGTGGGAAGAGAAGGAAAGTGAAGGGAAGGGAGAGAAAGCAGAAGACTTATCCAGACATGTCCTTTATTGTGTAGCATATTTGCTTCTCATTATTTTTTTTTTTTTAAGTTTATTTATTTTGAGAGGGAGAGCACATGCACACAAGTGTGGGGAGGGGTAGAGAGGAGAGGAGAGAGTGAGAATTCCAGGCAGGCTCCATGCTGTCAGCTCAGAGCCCAACTTGAGGCTCAATCCCACAACCCTAGGATCATGACCTAAGCCAAAATCAAGAGTTGGATGCTTAACCAACTGAGCCACCCAGGTGCCTCATTTCTCATTATTTTTAAAATTTCTACTTGGACTCTAAATTTTTACTTTCCTTTTTCTTTGCATTCTCCCAACTAATTTAAAATCTCAGGCTTTTCAAAAAGAAGCATTAGTTTTCTAGTTGAAAGTCTGAAGTCATGGCTAATTCCTTCCTTTAAGTGTAAATCTCTCCACAATTCTCAATACCTTCTTCACTTCTGGATTTGTATGAACCAGTTCTGTCACTGCTGCCCCTTCTGGGAGCCCACAGCATTCTGTCTGCTTTCTATCCCAGAAGCCTTGTATGAAAGCCCTCTTCTTTCTCCTGTCCTGTCTTCTGTGGACCAAATAATAATTCCTAATTGTTTTAGGAATCCTTCTTACTTTGTTTCTGTATTAAAGAAAAGCTTACTGAACTTCAGTATTGCCAGACACCTTGTCAACCCTAAACATAAAGGGGTGGACAAAATAGGCATAATCTCCATTCTTAAGTAGCTTATATTCTTGTGATGATAAGTGCTGTGGAGAGAACTAAAGCCAATTAAGAGGAAAGGAAGTGTTGGGGAGTTGGGGAAGACCTTTATGTGGAGGTGATGAATGATTGGTCAATGAAAATTTGTGGGGAGCACAGTCACATAAGAGGAACAACCACTATTACAGAGGTCCTAAATCAGGAGCATATATAGAAAACACACACAAAATAAGTGTGGTGGCATAAGTAGGAGAGAGAGTGTGGTAGGAAATAAGGTCTTATAAGACCCACGTAGGGCCTAATAAGCCATGGTTTAGGTTCAGAGAAAACAGTGTTAGAAAGTTTGCTTATATAAAAGGGCATTTGGTTTTTTTTATATATAATGCAGGTAATATATTTCTGCTATAACTGTTATAAAAATGAAAAAAATTTTTGAGAGAGAGAGAGAGTCAGAGCTTGAGCAGAGGAGGGGCAGAGAGAGAGGGAGACACAGAATCTGAAGCAGGCTCCAGGCTCCAGACTGTCAGCACAGAACCTGATGTGGGTCTTGAACTCAAGAGCCATGAGATCATGACCTGAGCCGAAGTTGGATGCTTAACTGACAGAGCCACCCGGGCGCCCCATAAAACATTTTTAATAAAAAGTACCATCGTTAGTTTTTGCGACCTGTAGTGAGGATAAAATGGCTGTGTATAAAGTTAACATTGTGCAGTATATCTTATATATTTGCAGATATACATATAGGTGGTCCAAATGAAACAGCACTTTAAAAATGGTTTTGAAATTTATTTGACAGAGAGAAGCCCATCTGGAAGTGCCTTTGGAAGTCAAGAAAATCTGAGGTGGAGAAAGGATATGACTCACTGGCGTCAAAACACTGAGAAGCTTGACAAGTAATATAACGTATTTTATGTTACTGATGGGCTTGTTGGATTTCAAATGCAGGAGGAAAATGGCTAATTTTATTGTTTTATATATATATTAGGTATTCAAATCTTAGACAACAAAATAGGTTTAATTTTTTTGATGTCTATTTGTTTTGAGAGAGCGCATGTGTGTGAGTGAGGGAAGGGAGGAGAGAGAGAGAGAGAGAGAGAGAGAGAGAGAGAGAGAGAGAGAGAGAGAGGGAGAGAGAGAGGGAGAGAGAAAATCCTTAGCAGGCTCTGTGCTGACAGCCTCAATCCCATGAACTGTGAGATCATGACCTGAGCCAGAATCGAGAGTCGGACACTTAACCAACTGAGACACCCAGGCGCCCAGTTATATTTAATGTTTAAATTTTAGATTAAAAAATATTTAGGGGAAGAATTTTTCATGTGGTATAGTAAAGCAAAATGTTACCCATTTTGTCTCCAACAACTGTCTCCAAAAATATGCCTTTGAAATACATTCTGCAACAGTTTTTTAATGTAATTTGGGAGTGCACTGAACTTCATATTTCAGGGATCCAAGAATTAGAAAGCTAATCTTTGTCCTCTTGGAGCTTAAAATATAATTAAGAGAAACACAGAAACACTACAGGTCTTCTGTTTCTAGCATGGAGGTAAGCTAGGAACACTAATTGACCCCTACTGCCAAAAACAACTAAAAATGTACTTCCTGAGAGCTTGTACCTAATGAGCTGGACCTTCAGTGTAAGGGGCACCAAAAATAATCCCTTCTTACTGCCCATGTGACCTCAGGTAAAATTGCTTAGCTTGAAACTTGGCATTGAGTCAAGGGGCTGAAATTTTTGTCTTGAGAATTTGTAATTACAAGTTAGGCCTCAAGTAGCTTGACTGGCCCAATAAACTTTGAGAATATGATGACAAGCTCATTCAGGTTTGCCTAGTACTACACCCAGTGTTAGCACTGAATGTTCATCCCAGGGAATCCCTCAGTCCTGTCCTAAAGTAAACCAGGCTGCTCAGTCACGCTACCTGAGGACCATCTTCAGACCAGGCTTTCAAGGATTTTCACAGATAAACTTGCAGAAATACACTGATAGTAACATCATAGACCATAGGAAACACTGCCTTATGCAAGCCAGTAGAGTGAGAAATCACAGACTTGCTACCACATAGATGAGAGTTTGGATTACCAGAAACTGTCGTAGTCTCTTCAGGCTGTAACAAAATAGAACACAGTGCATTGCTTATAAACAACAGCAATTTATTTCTGACAGTTTTGGAGGCTGGGAATTCCAAGATCATGGCACCTTCAGTTTGATGTCTAGTGAAGGCCCTCATCAGGGTTACAGCAAGAATGCTGTCTTTGGTGGAAGAGCAAGCAGACTCCCTGGGCCTCTTTCATAAAGGCATTAATCCCCATTCATGAGGGCTCTGCCCTGATGACCTAATTACCTTCCAAAGACCCTACCTGCTAATACTATCACCTTGGGCATTAGATTTTTAACATGAATTTTGTGATGACACAAATACTCAGACTATAGCAGGTATTAAATACAATATAAATACTTAAAAATTCTTAAACTTTGAGTATGTCCACTTTTCTCTCCTCGTCTGTTCAAGTCCATTTCTTTATTTTTTGCAGGTGTGTTTTGTTTTTTAGAAATCACAAAGGATAGGGCTGCCAGGTGGCTCAGTCAGTCGAGCATCTGACTCTTGTCTTTGGCTCAGGTCTTGATCTCACGGTTTGTGAGTGCGAGCCCCAAGTGGGGCTCTGCATTGACAGCACAGAGCCTGCTTGGATTCTCTTTCCCTCTCTCTTTGCCCCTCCTCTGCTGGCGTGCACGTGTGCACTTGCTCTCTCTCTCTCTCTAAATAAATAAATAAACTTAAAAAAAAAAAAAGAAATCACAAAGCAGTGAGATGCTATGATATTAGTATATTGCTTTCTTTTGCATTTGTATAATGTGTTTTCTCTGCATGTCTTGCTGTGTTTTAAGGAAGCTTTTTTTTTTTTTTGGTGTTTTCCCGATTCTTTTTGTTTAAACCATCATGTTATTGTCAGGTTTCTTCACAAAATCTTGCTGAAATTTTAAGTTTGAACATATATATATTTCCCAATTTAATTCTAACTATGTTGTATTTTCTCCTTTAATTTATAAAATGTAAATTCATGAACTATTCTCCTAAGTGGTAGTAAAGATTCAGAGGTTTAAACATCCAGAAACTTTGAAAAGTTAACATTTAAAATGTTCTTGTTCTTCCACCTTGATTTATGTGTTTGTTTTGTCTATGTAGGTGTAATTGTTTCTATATCTATCTATCTATCTATCTATCACTACTAAAATAAACGTCAATTTTACCCATAAATCATATGGAGCTATTCTTAATATTACTCTTTATATTTTTAATAAATACTAGTCTTTAAGAAAACCACTTTATTGCATCAGTTTGTTTTGTTTCTATTGAGTGATTCTGTCCAGAGTTTGGGGAAGAGGTAAATCACTTTCTGTATCAAAATTGCTGTATCAAAAATCTATAGCAAAATTTTTTTCTATTTTTGATAACAAAAATACTGAGAAATTAGGTGACAATTTGGAAAAAAATAAGTACTTTTATCCTAAGTAAATATGTCGAAAATCCTTGAAGGAGTGAGATGAACACTAAACATTTTGAGTATTGCTTTACATGAAGCAGCCCTAAATACAAGCCCACATAGCACCACCTAGTGTCTGTGCCATTGAGAATAAAAAATATGCTCCTGCGTTTGCCACATCTCTGAAAGCTAAACATTTGTTTTCAGTGGTATTGTAGAATTACAATGGGATGTGAAAATCTGTACTGACGTGGTTGACAAAATGTAGGGTAAAAGAAAACACTTATAATGTGTAAAATAATTGTCTTTTTATTCTCTTACAAGTTTTCTTTAAGGCAAATACTGACAAATGGTTCCAAGTTTTTTATTTCTATGTATCTTTAAGTCTTTTTTGAATTGTGGATCTATTGGCTCTTTTAAAAGGTAAATATACTTATAATATTTTGTATTAGATCAAGAGCAGAGATTGAGCATGAAGCACTGATTGATGGAAATCTGGCTACTGAAGCAAACCTAATCATTTTGGATACATTAGAGATTGTTGTCCAGGTAAGAACACAAACAAGAAGGATTTAAAGTATAGATTTGGTGAATTGGGGTTGTACAAAAAACATTTATTGAGCCATAATTCATCTATTTTTAAAATTTATTTATTTTTAAATTGCAGACAGTTTCTGTAACAGAATCCAAAGAGAGCATCCTTGGTGGGGTGCTAAAAGTCCTACTGCATAGCATGGCCTGTAACCAAAGTGCAGTTTATCTACAACACTGTTTCGCTACACAGAGAGCCCTGGTTTCAAAGGTAGGTTATTTTTGTACCTTCAGTCTTGTCCAACTTGGCTTTCTTTCTTTATATTGTCTAAGATCGTTTAACACTCCTTGGTTAATATAGTAAAAATTTTAAGGGGTGCCTGGGTGGCTCAGTCGGTTGAGCTTCTGACTTTGGCTCAGGTCATGATCTCACGGTTTGTGACTTCGTGCCCCGCATCAGGCTCTGTGCTGACAGCTCGGAGCCTGGAGCCTGCTTCAGATTCTTTGTCTCCCTCTCTCTCTGCTCCTCCCCTGCTCACATGCTGTCTCTCAAAAATAAATAAAGATTAAAAAATTGAAAAAAAATTTTAATAATAACCTAAGACCCATGATTCTTTTTTGCCTCTCTTCTACTAGTTGCCTTTTCAGTTCTCTCTTATTTGGATCACTTGTAACCAGTTTGGGGCTTAAAAAACAGTAGTTTTGGGGGCACCTGAGTGGTTTAGTCAGTTAAGTGTCTGACTTCAGCTCAGGTCACGATCTCACAGTTTGTGAGTTCGAGCCCTGCGTCGGGCTCTCTGTTGGTGGCTTGGAGCCTGGGGCCTGCTTCGGGTTCTGTGTCTCCCTCTCTCTCTGCCCCTTCCCTGTTCACGCTCTTGTCTCACTCTCTCTCAAAAATAAACATTAAAAAAAAAGTTTTGTTGTGGAGAAGAGCTTGAAATTAATAACTGATTTAAAATATGGGGCTTTCCTTGTTTTCTCTTAACCTCCTTCTGTCATTAACTTGATTTATTTAAGAATTTAAGGTATAAGTAGTTCATTCCGTTGACATTAACTTACCCCATGGATGAATAGGAGGTACTTCCATTTGTTCAACTACTTCAGATATTTATTTCCTATGTTGGTTTTCTGAACGTAGGTATACTCTTAAATCTTGAAGGTATCTATTTCATCATAGTCATCTAATGTGGAATGCAGAGCTGTTAAAACTTGAACTAATGAAAATTACTTATATAGCATTTTATAATAAAACATATTAATAGAATTATTACATGTTGGTTATGGTTACTATATTGTTTTATGCATAGTGTCTAATCTTACTCAGATAGTCCCATAGTCCCGTGTAAATAATACCGTTAGGTCCATTTTATGGATGAGACATTGTCCAACATTACACTACTGGCTAATAAGTGACATATTCAGTATTCAATCCCAATCTGTCATTATTAGCCAATTAGCAAACATTGCTGAACTGTTTTTTAAAACTGGGCTATACTGGGGCGCCTGGGTGGCGCAGTCGGTTAAGCCTCCGACTTCAGCCAGGTCACGATCTCGCGGTCCGTGAGTTCGAGCCCCGCGTCAGGCTCTGGGCTGATGGCTCGGAGCCTGGAGCCTGTTTCCGATTCTGTGTCTCCCTCTCTCTCTGCCCTCCCCCGTTCATGCTCTGTCTCTCTCTGTCCCAAAAATAAATAAAAACTTAAAAAAAAAAAAAAAAAACTGGGCTATACTAACACATCTCTAGTTCAGGCTATGTTAATATATCTCTGGAACTTCTACTGCATCAGTTCAGTGTTGGTGTTTTTGTTTTTGTTTGTCTGTTTACAGTTCCCTGAACTCTTGTTTGAAGAAGAAACAGAGCAGTGTGCTGACTTATGCCTCCGGCTTCTCCGACACTGTAGCAGCAGCATTAGTACAATACGGTCACATGCCAGTGCCTCACTGTACCTACTTATGAGACAGAACTTTGAAATTGGTAATGTAAGTATTTATCTCTGGATTCATAATGAAATATAACTCCTGTAATGTCTGGTAAATGTGTTTTGCGGGGAGCATGGAAGTTTTTTTTTTTTTTGAGACTAATCGTAGACTGCATTGATATTTCTCATTGCGTGTATATCTTAAAAATCTGAATCTCCAATTTTGCTTCGTGCACTAAAGATAAAATATAGTAGTAAAAATTAGAATATAAATGTATCTTGAGCTTTTGGAAAATTTAATTATTATCATTAAGTAAAAAGAAAATACAGATAAAGAAAATTAAAATCAAATCAAAATCTTGATTTGATATTTTATGACTATATACCAGTCTGAAGAATTCCATGTTTTTGTTAAAGTATTTTTTTTGATCATATATTCACGTGTTGTATTTTTTTGCAATTTTGATTCAAATGTTTACATCATTTTTTTTTTTTACTTATGTGCGTATTTAAGGCCCAGGATTGTCCTTGGAGCACTTTTTATTGGTATCTCATTGATTCTGATATACAGTTTTCCATATTCTTGTTTTGTAGGTATTTTGTAATTTCAATTTGTACTTTTAAAAAACATTTTTTTCCTCTTTATTTTTGAGAGAGAGAGAGAGATAAAGAGAGAGAGAGAGAACGAGTGCACAAGTGGGGGAGGAACAGAGAGAGAGGGAGACACAGAATCTGAAGCAGGCTCCAGGCTCTGAGCTGTCAGCACAGAGCCCCACGCAGGGCTCAAACCCACAAGCCGCGAGTTCATGACCTGAGCTGAAGTCAGATGCTTAACTGACTGAGCCACCCAGGCCCCAGTTTGTACTTTTAACTGGAAGAGTTGACAGTCCTTTTTGTTACAAAGTTTGGATATTAATTATCAGTTTTATTGCAATGTGATTATACAACGTAGATACTATGTCTCATTTTTTGTACTGTGGACATGAAATAAATGTTAAGCATTTAAAAAGAAAGGTGTTCTTTATTTCAGAGTACTGAGTTAAATATACCATATTAGTTATATTATTCTATTTTTCTATACCCTTTTTTGGTTTTGGTCCACTTGGACTGAAGGAGATGATTTATAGCGTACACATAGTTTATTTCTCTTTTATTATCTCTATTATCTATTTAGTAAACTGATACTCATAACTGTTATATCTTTTGTTACTTTTTTTTTTTTTTTTTTTGCTTTAATCCTCTCTTATTGGGCTAAATATTGTCCTTTAGTTGTTTACTCAAGATAGTTCTTGGGAATAGTATTTCTCACATTCTTGATTGTTTTGTGTTTTCTGTATTTAAAGGACAGCAAAGACGGTTATGAAATTTTTCCCAAGACTGAATTTAAAAAAAAGGGTGGTGGTGGGAAAGATCAGTAAAATGTACCAGATAAAGAACACTTAATAGAAAAAAAGAAAAAAAAAGATACTTGAATATCATCATCTTCTGTGTTGTAGAGATATCTGAAGATGACCTGATACTTTCTTCCCTTTTAAATAACTTTTCCCCTCCCAGCTGCTCTAGGGATTCTTTCTTTAGATTTAAAATTAAATACCTTTTTAGAATGGGTCTTGGTATTGACCAATGTTTGTTAATTTTCTCAGCCACATGATGCCTGCTTTCAATTTATTTCAGAATGTTTTCTTGAATGTAAAATAGAATATTTTCTTCCAGGGTTTAGGGTTTTTCCCAAACAGACATACATATGTTGGATCTGTTTTGCTTTACTTTTTGTCTATCATTTTTCTTTTCTTTTTTAACACTTCTAAAATTTCCAATTATTGTGGTTCCTTTTCTCAGTATTTCTCTGTCCTGTAATCCCTTATGTGCTCACCATGACATCCTTTCTTTCTTTTACCAGTTATAAGTTTAAATGTCTTTTATCTTTTCTTTTTTTCAAGTATTGTGAGCTCACATGTAACCTCCTATTTTATGTCCTCTATTTCTGGTTTTTGTTTTTGCCTTGAGTTTCTTATTTATTCTGCCTTTTGTTTATTTCTGCTTTCCTTCCTAAAGTTCATATGTTTTTTTATTTGAGAGAGAGAGAGCATAAACGAGCACACATGCATGCGAGCAGGCAAGAGGGGCAGGTGGAGAAAGAATCTTAAGAAGGCATGGAGCTGATACCTTGACCCTGGGATCATGACCTGAGCCAAAACCAAGAGAGACTTGGATGCTCAACCAACTTAGCCAAGCATGCAACCCCATACTTTTTTTTTTTAAGTTTATTTATTTATTTTGAGAGAGAGAGAGAGCATGTGCACATGAGGGGAGGAGGGGTCAGAGAGAGGGAAGGGGGAAGAGAGAGACTCCCAAGCAGGCTCTGCACTGGTAGAGATGCGGAGCTCGAACACGAACCATGAGATCATGACCTGAGCCAAAGTCAAGAGTCAGACACTTAACCGACTGAGCCACCCAGGAGCCCCTAATTCAATTCTAAGACATGGCTTTGTTTTTTTACTCTGTTTGTAGCATATTATTCTTAGCAAAACTCTGTTTTATGTCTTGTTTTAAGGTTTTAAAATAAGATTTTAATATGTATATTTTATTACTTTCTAAAAATTTTTTATAACTATTTGGAATGGTATTTTTTTTTTTTTTACTTTTTCATTTAGCAAGTAAAAAAAATATAAACTTTTTTCTTTTAAGCTTTTCTGTATTAAATGCTGACCTGACAATTTCTCTGTTCAGAACTTTGCTAGGGTTAAAATGCAGGTAACCATGTCACTGTCTTCCTTGGTGGGCACATCTCAAAATTTTAATGAGGAATTCTTAAGACGTTCTCTAAAGACTATATTGACGTATGCTGAAGAAGATCTGGAATTGAGGGAAACAACATTTCCTGATCAGGTCAGAAACACTGCTTTCTAGATAATTAACTGAAATAGAATTATACATTTTTTTTTCAACGTTTATTTATTTTTGGGACAGAGAGAGACAGAGCATGAACAGGGGAGGGGCAGAGAGAGAGGGAGACACAGAATCGGAAACAGGCTCCAGGCTCTGAGCCATCAGCCCAGAGCCTGACGCGGGGCTCGAACTCCCGGACCGCGAGATTGTGACCTGGCTGAAGTCGGACGCTTAACCGACTGCGCCACCCAGGCGCCCCTGAAATAGAATTATAAATAGACAGTTTCTAAATTGTTAAATCAAATTTTGTTTTTTAAAACCTATATTTTTCTTTCAAGCCACGTATCCTAGGCCATAGATAGTGCTAAATCTTTTTGTTTCAATAAGCCATGCTTCCTTCTTGGAAAGGTTGATATCTTTGGTATGTAAGTCTGTGAATTCATAACAAATACAACAAATAGTAGACACTGTATAAATAAATAGGAAACTTTATGATGAAATATTATTCCTACTTATTAATGAAACAGTAATTTGCCTTAAAAAGTAAAGTTTTTACAAACTACGTTTTGGTAGAATCAGAAACATAGGAGAGGATATCCTTTTGTGTTTTCCTCTTGAATCCTGTATATCCCTACATTTTATGTCTAGTTCTAGTTCTACTTGTTTCCAGATGAGAAAACTGAAAGAAAAAAAAAACAAAAAAAAACAAAAAACGAAACCCAGCCAGCTCAGGAATTAGTATTAAGTTTACTACCCTTTACTCACCATACCCCAGCATGCCCGCATTCTTTAGAACTCTATCAGTATCATATTATTTGTTTTGCAATCTTCAGATATTTATCTAAAATATCTTCCAAACTAATGTGGTGACTGTGAATAAATGATAATTAAAGAATGTTTTTTATAAAATTCTCTGCTTCAGGTTCAAGATTTGGTTTTCAATCTCCATATGATTCTTTCTGATACTGTTAAAATGAAGGAACACCAGGAAGATCCTGAAATGTTGATTGATCTAATGTACAGGTATCATTTGTTTGATTCATTTATACCTCGTATAATGGGTTTAAATTAGTTAAAGTTAAAAATAGAAATACCCTACAATCCAGCAATTGCACTAATAGGTATTTACCCAAAGGATACAAAAATACTAATTTGAAGGGCTACGTGCACCCCGATGTTTATAGCAGCATTATCAACAATAGCCAAATTGTGGAAATAGCCCAAATGTCCATTGACTGATGAATGAATAAAGATGTGGCATATATACACAATGGGATATTACTCAGCCATAAAAAGAACCACAAAAAGACTCTTAACTGTAGAGAATAAACTGATAGTTACTGGAGGAAGGATGGGCAGGGGGATGGGTTAAATGGGTGACGGGCATTAAGAGGGATACCGGTTGTGATGAGCACTGGGTGTTGTATGTAAGTGATGAATCACTAAATTCTTTACCTGAAACTAATATTACACTGTATGGTAACTAACTGGGATTTAAATAAAAAATAAATTGATAAAACATACAGAAAACATTGGATAAAAAAATAAACATACCAGAATTATTTAAGTCATTTTCTAATGACTTAGATCAGATCCCCTGTGTCACTTCTCTGGGAACTATGCATAATTGTTTAGTATATGTATTGATTATCAAAAATGAGGATTTTTAAAAATAATTGATACATATTTAGCACCTTGGGATCACGTGCCCTAGATTTCATGCAGACACCCAAGACCCATATTTTAAATGTAAAAATCAGCCCTTTAGGAAGAAAATACAGTGTATTAATGTTCTAACATTAATTTTCCTGATTTTAAATATGGTTGTGCCTATAACATGATACTTGCAGGAGCACATTTTGAGAAATTTGTAATTCCTATTTATATCTTGAAAACTGCAAGTAAAACTTTGCCATACGACCCTCTCTTTTTACAGTTTTGGAGTCTTTTAAGACACAAATAAAACAAACATTTTACTTAAAATAAATATGATGCAATGATACTATCTTATAGATCTTTTTTCTTGACGATGAAATTTCTTTATATTCCCCTAACAAACACGTAAATTCCCATAGCTTTCCCTTACTGATACCATGTCATTTTTTAGTCCCCCTACAAAAAAGCATCTATTAACCATCGCATGGGCCCACAGTTACTTCTTTAAACATACTTAAAGACACTTTCATACCATTTGAAAACTTGTCTTAATAGGTTGTGTTCAATAACGGAAACCTCTCTAGGTAAACACTAAACAAGCAGTGTAAACTCTCTTCCAGTTTGGGAAACAAATGCTAACTGAAAAGAATTTGTGTTCCAATTAGAATTGCCAAGGGCTACCAGACCTCTCCAGATCTGCGATTGACGTGGTTGCAGAACATGGCTGGCAAACACTCAGAACGCAGCAATCATGCTGAAGCTGCCCAGTGCCTTGTCCACTCCGCAGCCCTTGTTGCTGAGTATTTGAGCATGCTGGAGGACCGCAAATACCTTCCTGTGGGATGTGTAACATTTCAGGTAGGAATCTGCCAGGTTTACATTAAATCGAGGTATGTCCTTCATAGTTGTAACTTTTCTCACTGCTGTTAAGATTCACTCAGCTTGTAAGGACAGCATAAAGACTGAAGGTGATGTTTCACAAGATAAATTAACAGTTCTCTGTCACTGCCATGAATACATTTTTAAAGAGTATTCCGTGTTAGTTTTCTTTCCTCATTTTTTTTTTTACCTCTAAATATCAGTGCTAAGTAGATTTATTCTCTTTGTGTATACTGCTAGGGGCTTCATAGCATCTATGAAATATACCCAAAATGCTGAGAATCAGAATACAGTAGAAACTCTCAATTGGCTTTTACTTAAGACATCAGATAACCCAACATTCTCCAATACCTGTATAAAATGTGCAGATACCATGGCTCAGAGATGATAGTTTGCTCCCTACTAGGGTTACATACCTCTGACCTACTAGTTGAAATCTTTGCTTACCAGAAGTCAGTTATGCTTTCTTTGCTTTTTTCAAAACCCGTTAATGCCAGATCTGGGAAATTACAAAATTTAATTACATGTTATGTCCTCTGGTGAAATCTGAATGAAGAAAGAAAGTCAGTCATTGTTTCTCTGAAAACTAAGTTAAATGTTTTGCAAAGACTTGATAAAAGTGAGTCTCCACAACAGTTGCTATTGAATTAATTTTGGACCAACTACAAAAGATTGGGGAGAAATCTACTAGAAATCTAGGATAATTTGATAACCTTTTAAGTTTCAAGTTTTTACTCTGAAGAAACCAGAACTGGAAATCTATTTTTTTTTTTTTTTAGAGAGAGAGGGAGAGTATGAGCTGGGGAGAGGGGCAGAGGGAAAGAAAGGGGGAGAGAAAGAGAGAATCTTAAACAGGTTCTACACTCAGCATGGCGCCCGGAGAGCAGGGCTTGATCCCACAACCTTGAGATCAGGACTTGAACCAAAATCAAGAGTCGTATGCTCAACGGACCAAGACACTCAGGCACCCCCAGAACTGGAAATATTAAATGAAGATTGCGTTATTGCTGTCTAGTCAAGAGAGATTACATGAAAATCTGATCTGGAGACCCATACACAAAGAAAAGGCCTGAGATCGACTTCAAAAAAATGTCAGATGAGTCTATCTGCTGTAAATGTTTAGGTTAAAATATTTAAGGTAGTATGTATTATTTCTTTTTTGGAAATAATGGCTGATCCCAGTCTCATTGGGTAAGAGTTTTACCTGAGTTTTTTCATTAACTCGATGTTTGTTAAGCAAGCCAAAACACCATTTCATACTTGAATTTTCCTCTTGGGGAGTTTTGACAAGATCATTGAAGTTAAAAGCAAAGACCGTTTAAGTCTCTCGAGATGTCCTGTATCATATTGCTATTTTCCTTCGCCCATGATTTTTCATATTTTTCATTGTCACAGTTTTTATTAATGGAAAAGTTACCTGACAGTAATGGTACCATTTGATTGTCATCTCCAAAATAGAGAAAGATTCTGGAAATTTGTCTTTTATCTTTGCATTGACTATCCACCCCCTTTTTAAACCGAAGCTGCTATTTATATTTCATTTTCAGTTACTTCTTCACACACATCTTCCATGCTAAGAAATTCCATATCTAAAGCCATTTCAACTTTTTCCCCCAGAATATTTCTTCTAATGTTTTAGAAGAATCTGCAGTCTCAGATGACGTGGTATCTCCAGATGAAGAAGGTATCTGCTCTGGAAAGTACTTTACTGAGACAGGACTCGTGGGATTACTGGAACAAGCAGCTGCTTCTTTCTCTATGGTAGATGACTCCTGTGCATTCTCTTTCCCCAGATACATACCTCTGGATTATTAATGACATGTGTATTCTCTCTGCCTGTGACCCTGCTCTTCCTTTATGCTAGTTTTCTCCAAGTACCTTAAGAACTGAGACCAGATCTTATCTATAGATTCATCATTGCTTACTCCTTTTTATCTTAATTGTCATATTCTCCAGTATTTTTTGTTTGCTTATTTATGAACCATCACTTAATCTACGACAGATTTTTTTGGAGTTTATAAATCTTTTAGCACCAGACATTTTCTAAAACCTTAAAATTAAAAAAACAGAACAAAACAGAAAACCTCTGGATGATTTAAGTTCCTGTTCAAGCTGACTAACACGGCTGTAGCTATAGAGCTGGTCTGTTGAATGAAAGGAAGAATCTTCTTTTTAGTATGTCAGATGTTGCCCTGGTGCTCAGGAAAATTATAGCCACTCATCTCATGGGTTGCATAGGGACCTCTATTAGGTAGATGTTAGAGTCCTGGAGCTTACTTATCAGGAACTTTATGAACTATCTCCTAGTTCCCTTGCCTGACCTAACGTCCCATGCTATGTAACCCCAGTCCTTGTCCCTCCCTATCTTTATGTGAAGAATTGAAGCAGTTTTGTTAATCAAATCATTTTTTAACGTTTATTTATTATTGAGAGACAGAGAGCATGAGCATGGAGGGGCAGAGAGAGGGGGAAACACAGAATCAGAAGGAGGCTCCAGGCTCTGAGCTGTTAGCACAGAGTCTGATGTGAGGCTAGACTCCCAAACCACAGATTGTGACCTGAGCTGAAGTCAGACGCTTAACCGACTGAGCCACCCAGGCACCCCTTAGATGGGGTGATTATTAAAGAAGGGAAAGATAGTTAGCCAAATCCCTGCTTACTTTCTTTCATAAAAAAAAATTTTTTTTAACATTTATTTGAGAGAAGAGAGAGAGGGGGAGTGCAAACAGGGGAAAGGGCAGAGAGAGGGAGAGAGAGAGAGAATCCCAAGCAGGCTCTGCACTGTCAGCGCAGAGCCCGATGTGGGGCTTGACTTCACGAACTGTAAGATCATGACCTGAGCCCAAATCAAGAGTCAGATGCTTAACTGACTGAGCCACCCAGGTGCCCCAGGACTTTTCTGACATTTCTGCTGAGTATTTAGTGTCCCAGCACCACGGATAAGGAGTCTTGAAGTTCATGTTGGGGGAAGAGGGAAACTTAACGTAATATGCAATGCTGCCCTTCTTCACCATTGTACTGCTATTGGAAATTGGATATTCTCCTGGCCTTAACCCTACCTTGCAATGTATTGGTTAAAGGCATCGATTTAGAAGGCATACAACCAGACTTCAAATCCTGCCTCTGCTACCTTAGTAGTTAAATCACTTCAGGCACAAATTACTCAACCTATCAATGATTCATTTTTCTCATCTATTTAAATGCATCTAAGAATAGTACCTATCACGTAGGAGTGTTGTTAGGATTAAATGAGTTGATATATGTAAACTGCTTATCACAATGTCTGGCTCCAAATAAGTATTACTGTTTGCCATTATCATCCTATTCATCATTATTGATGTTTAGAATGAGTTTACGTAAATATAATTATTCAGAGACTCTAAGAATGTTAGGTGATTGACCATTTTAAAATTTCCTGTCTGAAAAATAAAATTTCCTGTGTGAGGCCTTCAACTGTTCTGATTGCTCCCCTGGATCCCTGCTCCTTGAGTTTCATTTTACGTGATCTGAACTAGCAGGGAAAAAATTTTTTTTGCTATTAATGGAATATTTTAATAAATACACACTGTGTTTGTGTGTATGTGTGTAATTTTAATAATTCACAGTAGTGCAGTGGCCTGTATTACAGAAGTTCTTTTGTAATAGCATATAATTATGAAATTCACTGTTTTTCAGTGAATCCGTTTAATCTTAATTATAATAATTACTGGGGCATTTTAGTTACACTGTATTTATTTCACTATTATAGTTATATGATTGCATAAATTCCTGTGAACTTTTACTGGAAAATATCAGAACCGTATGTTTATTTCCTTGGGAAAATATGTTTGCTAATTTGTGTGGTAATACGAATTCAGTGGCTCTTGGAAAACATCTCTTTCTATCTTCACTACAGCCACCAATTCATTATTAAGGACAAGAAAACAGAACAGCAGTACAAACACATTTTGTCCATCACTTTGATTATAGGCCGAGCAACCCTTGGCCAGCCACTGGCTAACTGCCCCCTAGTGGAATAAAATCTGGTAGCTTAGAACCTTCTTACATTTTGTGAAAGACAAGTGATATTTTCCCATCGGATATTTCCAGTAAGATTTCCTGTGCCAATTTAATATTTTAGAAATGTAGGGGGCGCCTGGGTGGCGCAGTTGGTTAAGCGTCCGACTTCAGCCAGGTCGCGATCTCGCGGTCCGTGAGTTCGAGCCCCGCGTCGGGCTTTGGGCTGATGGCTCAGAGCCTGGAGCCTGTTTCCGATTCTGTGTCTCTCTCTCTCTCTCTGCCCCTCCCCCGTTCATGCTCTGTCTCTCTCTGTCCCAAAAATAAAAAAAATTAAAAAAATAAAAAAAAAAAACATTGAAAAAAAATATTTTAGAAATGTAAATAATTTTAGTTTGCCAGGAGGCCACAAGTTATCTGATATCTGTGACCAGTGTAATAATTAATAATTAGATTTCTTTTATTCCACTGCTCAGAATTCTGCAATAGTTTATATGCCTGTGTAAGTACCGACACTAGTAAGTACCGACACACTAGTGAAGTAATTACTGGGTAGATAGCAAAATATTCAACTTAACTTAAACAGAAATTTAAACTTAACATATGTTAAATACACACACACACACACACACCATCCAACCATCCATTTGGAGGAATCAATACGTTGTGCAAAATTCTTTTATTAAGAGTTAATAAAATTAAACATTAGTAGTGTTAATTTTTATGTCCTATTGGGAAAGTGTCATTGGTATTGCCTTAGTAGAAATATTGTGAATTCATAAATTGTAATTATTTACTTTCATATCAATGTAACAGAAAACATATAACATTATTTTTATAGGCTGGCATGTATGAAGCAGTAAACGAGGTTTACAAAGTACTTATTCCTATTCATGAAGCTAATCGGGATGCAAAGAAACTATCCACAATTCATGGTAAACTTCAAGAAGCATTCAGCAAAATTGTTCATCAGGTAATGACTGCAATTTCTAGCTTCAGTGTAAATGGAGAAAACTGTCTAAAAGCATTAGTGTTGCTTTGTACTGATGTCAAACTAGATCCAATGAAATGACCATTTTAATCAGATTATAAATGAACAATGTCAAAATGATGGTTCATGGCCAGAGCAGACTCATTAACAAAAAATGAATTTACTTAGAGTAGATAATGATCATCCTAAATTTTCTACACAGTTTTTTTCTTCACTTTTAAAAACTAATTAGTAGTTAGCAAATTTTTTTTAAATCATGAGTTCTTTTTGTTTCACAGTATGGGTTAAAATTATAAATCTGATTTTTACATGGATTTCTTTTGCTGCCAAAAATTTTTATATGTAAGGTAGTTTTTTATTAAATGATATTAAAGTCTAATAGACTAATATTGTTAATGTTTTCAACTCAACGGTAACTGTTTTTCCTAGATGTTCCATTCAATCATCCTTTAATATATTTCTAACATGAAAATAGTATTTAGTGAAAATAATGAATAAAATGGTTATCTTATGTTTATTCGATTATAATAGTATGATTTTAGTACTTGTTTATAGTTCATGGAATCCACATATTATCACCAAAATTAAAATTAGCATAAGCTTGGTCTAAAAAATGAAGTCAACTATTAGCAATTGGTTAACAAAAAATGAAACTAAAATCTGGGCTCTGTTAAAATACTCTGAAATATCTTATTGAGCCTCCTCCTTCCCCATTTTTCCATTCCCTTCTCTGGGCTACCTGTGCTGTTATCTGCTATTACCGTCATCTAAGAAGGAAGTGGAGTATTGATTATCTACTTTTGTATTCATTACTAGTCCTGCTGTACCCTCTGTCAGCTTGACCTCTTTCTTGCCATGAACTAAGCTATTCTAGATGAATTGATAGAATCTGAAAAACGTTAATCGTCTTAAAACAGGGCTGCTACACTGTTAAGCCACTATTTTATTATCACTACTAAAACATTGAAGTTGCAGGAGATTTATTAGGATTCATAATGGTAACAGGTGGGTCTTTTTATAGTCAGTTGTACATATACTGTCAAAGGAGCCTCATCCCAGCTTCTAGAGCTGTAAAGTGCAAATTACACGGCAGGTCTGGAACACCTGGAGCTGGTAGTTTGCAAGAAATTTTCATACATTTGTATCATAAGCATCTGAGCAAAATTGTGATTTCTGTTCCAGTTTACCCTGGGTAGTTCAGCAAAGTGCAACTCCCTGTAGTTAGAGATCTAATTCAGACACATTCATGAAACAAGCAGCTGTCTCATTTTCACCAAAAGTGTACTTTCCCTTATTAGAGTTTTTAAAAGATGAAATTTTAACTACTAGGTTTTGAACAAGCAGTTTATAAAATTATCACAGATCTCAAGTGAAAGAATATGGTGTTTAAAATATCCTGCTGTCCTCTATTCACGGAGAAGAATTTACGATATATGGTACCTTACACTGCTGAAGTTCCTTTTGGCCTTTTTTTGTTCTTTTGAAACAGTTTTTTTTATGACTTGCCCTTTTTTACTTTTTATTATACAGAGTACTGGCTGGGAGGTAGGTAATGTTTTAGTTAGTTAAAGACACTAATAGATTGATTTGATCAGATTTCTTATGCCAATGCTTTGCCCACATGTGCTAGCTGTGGGCATTCTGTTGCTATCTGCTATCAACTGAATTCATTAACCAAAGAAATTTTGTTAAAATACTGTTAAGTTATTTTAAGCAATTTATTAAGAGGTTGCAGGCAGTGCATGGAAATTCCTATGTTACACTAATGAGATTCTTTGGTAAATGAGCCACTTTGTCATCACTTTAGTTTGTTTTTATCCTTTGAAGCATTTTCTTTCATCAACATTTACACACAGATTTCTTTTTTTAACCATACTGTTTCACCTCATTTTACAGAGGTCGATTTATGTGTTATTGCTCAGAGGTGTAACTAAAAAATACCATATTTCATCTGATCAAAGACGCCATCAATTGTAAGACATACCATTATTTTATATGCCTTTAAGAAAGAAGAAAAAAAACGTATTAAAGCACAACAGCCATCAGTGGAAAGATGAATGCTAACTACAGAGATATTAAAATGTGGGCCCCCAAAAACGTGCGTCTTAGAATTGATGAAATAATGTGTTGATTTGATCTGTAGTCACTTCACCTTGAGTAGAAGCAATACTGAGGAAGGAAATTCACTTTGTCATTTAAATTTTGTTGGCAGAAGGGATAAAGAGACTGAGAGAACATGAAATTTACTTTGACCTCCTGTACTGACAGTTTGATAATTCGTGTTTAATGAAGACTACATATGCTTCCTTTTATGTAGTAGGTAGGCTTGTGAAAAGTTCTATGTGAATCAGATTTTACCTGAAAAAAAGCCAGGAAGAATTTATTGCTGTTGTTTTAAATCTCTCTGGGAAGGAAAGAATTCTATAAACTGTGGCCTACTTTATGTTGACAAGGTAAAGCAAGGTATTAATCAGGTCTATTTTAAGCTAGGTATATTTGTACAGTTGTCTGCTTTGCCTCTCACTTTGAGGTCAGATTTATGTTGGTTCAACAGCGTAGGCTTTCTCTGGTTTTGTACTACAGTCCTTATTTGGGGACCCAAATAGAAAACCTTGGGAATAAACGTTATTGCTATGTTTCTTTCATTTCTGAGTTAGTCCCCACCTTTTGCTTTTCTTCAGATGAAGCCAGTACTTGTACATCTACCTTAATTCTCCAGATTAAATGCATATGACCTTATTAATATCTAATATATAATTCCTCATTTTTTGTGGCTCAGTGAAGAGATCTAGAAAGAGGCTTGCCATGGTTAATCTGTGAGTGGTACAGTTCCTTAGGGATTTCCTAACATGAAATGAAATTAGCTGAAAAGTAGGCATGAGAAAAGACACATTGAAACCTCTGAGCAGTTTATTACTAGTCTGCTTGATGCTAAATCGACCCCTGAAAGGTATAATTTTCACTGGTTATGACATTAATACCATTCTGTCATCATGTTGATTGCATGGTAAAAGTCACACAGACTTTTTTTTTGTTTATATTCTTGTCACTGCCTTTCACTGGACTTTTAGCTTTGTAGCTTCTAAAATTGTTGCACGTTTGTTTTTTGCTTTTTCCCTTGTAAAACTTAAATGGATGCTTGCATTTTAAAAATGTGTTTGCTACCATTTGCTGCTTATTTGTTTTGAAATTTCCCTAATTAAAATGCTTTCTGTTTTCTCTTCTCTCTTGCCCCTGGTTGCTGACCCTACTCCCTACTTTTACTATTGTCTATTGTGGTAAGTTCCTATCTTGTGAATATTTTTCTTTTTGACTCTGGGAAAACTTCAGTGATTTCATTTTTTTCTGAAAGCTATGTTTCCTAGCTAATATCCTAGTATTCTCAAAGAAGTCTAACTGGTTTAATATCCAGTAAGGATGACTTATACATTGTAGAAAGGCTCTTTGAATTGGTAACTCACTACCTGACTTATAGCCCACTACCTGGGCTTATATATTAGTGTGTTTCATTTTTCATTATGCTGTTTTATTTGGTACAAATTATTTGAGTTGGCAAAGCTTTTGAGGGATGTGTGTATGTGTGTGCGCGCGCGTGCGTGCGTGTGTCTGTGTGTAAAAGATAACTCTAAAACTTGACACTTAACAGTTTGGTAAAGTGTTTAATCATGCAAAATAACAAATCATGAACTCTTCATAAATCATGGTGGCTGTTATCTGCTCTGGCAGTTTCAGTACCTTAATGGCTACGTAGTATTCACTTTTTCCCAAGCCCATTTATTTTTCTTAAAATAATAGGAAATAAAATGTTTTTTAATCATTTCTTTCTTATGACTACATTTTAAAAATATTTTTAGAAAAAATACTGAATTTCTATATGGAAATTCTTATACTGATTTCATATTTTGTGTGTGTGTTTCATTTCTAAAAGATGTATTTATCCATATGTGCAACAGTGATCAATTTCAGAAGTAGATTAATGCAAGTTTGAATTTTTCAGAATAATCAATCCCCAAACATTGGTTATAGTCATATGATACTTTTCTCAATTTTTTTCTTTTTAATTTTTTAATGTGTATTTATTTTTGAGAGAGACACAGAGCATGAGCGGGGGAGGGGCAGAGAGAGGCAGACACAGAACCTGAAGCAGGCTTCAGGCTCTGAGCTGTCAAAACAGAGCCCAACGTGGGGCTCGAATGAACCCATGAACCATTAGATCATGACCTAAGCTGAGGTCAGACACTTAACCTACTGAGCCACCCAGGCACCCCTCAATTTTTTTTCTTAAAAGATAACATTTTTCTTTAAAGGGAATATCACCACCCTAGTAGGTATATCTTATATTCTCCAGAAAGGCTAGAGAAGGTGGGCTTATTAGCTTTGTGAAGCCCAACTCTTCCTGCTGGACCACTAAAGAAAAGTGGGGCACCCTAACTTTTGAGATTGAAGCACGGAAAAGGGCTATGTCTTACCTCTTGTCCTTTGGCTGGATGGACATGAATGTGAGGCAGTGTTTGGTTTTTATATGCTCAGAAATATTGGCTATAGTTCTGGTGCAGTGGTTGCTGTTGAATTTTTATATGCTTTATGCCATGCTAAAGCTAAGTGAGATAAATTAACTTATCTAAGCAAGTAAAGGTAGAGCAGAATTGGGAACTGCAATATAATGGAGGTGGGGGTAGTCTCTGAAAGAAGGGAATGAAGAAAATTCCAAGAGCATAGTCTTTACCTCTGGAATGTTAAGTCAGATATTAAGGAAGTTAAGGAAAACATAATAGGTAGGAAGAATCTTATCTTCAGGAGGAGATGCCTTTTGGGTAGTTAGTGACTCCCTGATAATTGGTACAGACCCATGACTGAGCACCTGACAGTGCTGTACTGCTGATTGTGTTCTGCCCTTATGCTACTCTTCAGGAGAAAAAGAAAGATATGGACAGCAAACATGTACTGTGTAGATGATATTAGATGTGATTTCTTTTTCCCGGACTGGCCATGTAATGGTAAAAACTGACCTTCTGATAAGAAATGTAGTAGGATATATCTTAGAATATGTTCAGTAGGTGAATCACCAACCTGGTTATCGTATTAGAGTATGGAAGGAAAGAAATGCAAATGCAAGCATGCAAAAACAACTATGGTAGAGGACAGTGTTGTAACATGGAGAAAGACAAACCATAGGATGGGAGGTATCCAGTAATTCTCAAAAGGCTTACTCAAGGAAATTGTCAAAAATTACCAAGGAAAACATAAGAGAAGTGGAAGATGGCTTAGAGATCATACTGGTGTCCTAGTGTTTGTGTATCAGTATATAGGGCATAGGGATTTTTATAGCTTATTTTTTTTAATGTTTTTATTTATTTTTGAGAGAGAGAGGTAAGTGCAAGCAGAGGAGGGGTGGAGAGAGAGGAGACACAGAATCTAAAGCAGGCTCCAGGCTCTGAGCTATCAGCACAGAGCCCAACATGGGGCTTGGACCCGCGAATGGTGAGATCATGACCTGAGCCGAAGTCAAACGCCCAGTCAACTGAGCCACCCAGGTGCCCCTGGGATTTTTGTACCTTAATTAAGAACTTGGACTTAAGGTGTCAAATATATTGGTCTTTAACTCCCAGCTCCAACACTGAGTAACAGTGTGACCTTGGGGAAATTACTTTTTCCTCCTCTATAAAATGAGAGTGAAAAAATGATACCTATCTCATAATTGTGATAAGAATTAACAATGATGCATGTAAAGGGGATAGCCAGTGTATAGCACATAGTAAGTCATTTAAAAACATTAGAGATTATTTTTTGGGGCGCCTGGGTGGCTCAGTCGGTTAAGCATCCGACTTCGGCTCAGGTCACGATCTCGAGGTCCGTGAGTTCGAGCCCCGCGTCAGGCTCTGGGCTGATGGCTCAGAGCCTGGAGCCTGCTTCCGATTCTGTGGCTCCCTCTCTCTCTCTGCCCCTCCCCCGTTCATGCTCTGTCTCTCTCTGTCTCAAAAATAAATTAAAAACATTAAAAAATTAAAAAAAAAATAAATAAAATAAAAACATTAGAGATTATTTTTATTGTTGTTACTATAACATCATCATCATCACCGCTACTTATGTTAACACATTTCGGCTAATGAAGTCTAAGAGGTGTTATGTTCCCAAACTGACATCTATGGCTAAATAAACTGATAAAAAATGTTTGTGCTCTATAAGAGAAATAGATCTGGTAGACGAGGAGGGACAGAAATTACCACTGTATGAAATAGTGGTATGCTTTTCTGGAAATCAATTACCTTGAAGAAAGTGTAGCAGAAAACAGTTGTGTGAGAATAAAAGTTTTAGTAGTGATATTATTATAGAAGTACACAACCAACTCAATAGAATGTTCTTGCTAAATAAAGATAACAAAAGTAGAAAAGATTTGAAATCCATTTGTCATAAGACATCTCAGCCATTGGAGACATGGATAGATGAGTAGATGGATTTCCTTGTCTGGGACATGGTTTCATCCCATGAGATTGTGGAACCAATAAGTAGAACTGCCAAGGAAGAATTAAGTTGGAGTGTGGAGATGATAGGAATCTCAGAAAGAATTCATGGCCGTAAGGAAAAGTAATGCTAGAAAAAAGAGAGGCAAGGCGATAGGAAAGTAGAAAACCAGTGTCATCCTGTGGTCCAGAACTGAGGAGGAAATAAAATGAAGTGAGGTTTTTCCTGAGGAGGAAACTATATGTATAATTATGCTTTCATGAACGTGTAGAGTCCATCGTTTTACACTAGGGAACTCTTTGTAAATTGAAGCTAAATTTCCTCAAACTCTTAGTCTTCCTTCTGCTGCTGTTCCCTCTCCCATGCCAGTGTACACACATTCATTCTCAGTTCCAGTAACTCCTTAGAGTTAACTCTGATCTACTCCATTCTACCTCTTGCACACTCCCCTTCAACTGCACTAGCCACCTTCCTGTTCCTCAAACATACTGGGTAGGCTTCTGCCTGGAATGCTTTTCCCCACAGGTCCACATAAATCACTCTCACACCTCCGTCACATCTTTGCTCACATGTCCCCTTTTGGTAAGACCCACCCTGACCACACTCTTTGTCTCTTCTGTTCACTGATTTCTCACAAACATCTAGAACAGTTTGCCGCCATATAGTAGGCACTAAATAAATATGTGAATGGATGAGTGGTTTCCCTCACATTCTGTTTTGTGCCTTTCTACAACTTTTCTTTCTTTCTCTCTCTGCTTTCTCTCTCTTCTTTCCTTCCTTCCCACATCCACTTAGCCATTCTTTTGAGTTGTAGAACCCTGTGTGTCACCTCTTTTGAGATCTGACTCCAGCAGGATTAATCTTTCCTTTCTCAATAACACTTTTTATTACAGCACATGACCATTTTTACTGTAATTATTTTAGTATATCCTTTACTTTCTTGAGAGGCCAAGTCTTTTTATTTTTATTTTTATTTTCATATTACTGAGTATGAATAGTGTCTAACACATTATCAGCACTCAACACTTTTTTTCCTTGATCTGAATGTCAGTATGAGAAAGTAAATAAGAAGTTTAAGCCTACTAACTAGTTACAAGCTGCATTAATAAAATTCAAGTTTATATGGAGGGAGTCAGTGAGCCCACTAATCCCTGCACTGATCAGATCACATCAACAATATTGTGTCTATTTCTGGGATTCCACACGTTGAAAGGTGGCGTTGAAAAACTGATAAAATGTAAACAAGATAGTAATTCCTATCATATAAAGATGATTGACAACTGGAAAGTTTAAGGGAAACAAGGCCTAATAGCAGTCTTCACATATTTAAAAAGCCACAATATTAAAGATTTGGAATAGTGTTTGAAGTTGGAAACCTCTGAGAGGAATAGAGCCAGAATAAGAAAACGTTAGTATTTGTGGTTTTTCTTTATTTAATTAATTTTTTAAATGTTTACTTATTTTTGAGAGGGAGAGGCAGCAAGCTAGGCAGGGGCAGAGAGAGAGGGAGACACAGAATCTGAAGCAGGCTCCAAGCTCTGAGCTGTCAGCACAGAGCCCAATGTGGGGCTCGAACTCATGAACGAGATCATGACCTGAGCCGAAGTCGGACACTTAACCGACTGAGCCACCCAGGCGCCCCTAGTATTTGTGGTTTTTAAAAAGTAGTAATGTATATCTACACATGTGTATGACATTTTTGAAACCTAACTATCACAAATCGTTGATTTTCTCAAATGCCATTTTCACTTTCCATGCAGTGCCTTCATTCCTTATGTCAAAATTTGCTGTTATATTATTTTATTGACTTATTGATCGTTTTAATCAGAATTTAATACCTTTTTGTCTACAGAGATTTAATTTGCTACAGAGCTTAATTTTTATGCCTATTAAATTTTGAAATAACTGAAAAAAAATTTATTTTTAAAATTTTTATTGCGGGGGAGAGAGAGAGAGAGAGAGAGAGAGAGAGAGAGTGGGGGAGGGGGGGCAGAGGGAGAGAGAGATGTGAGGCTTGATCCCACAACTCTGGGATCAGGACCTGAGCCAAAAACAAGAATCGGATGCTCAACTGACAGAGCAACCCAGGCACCACCTGAAAAGAAACTTTAAATTAAAAGCCTCAAGTTTCTTTAGTGCCAAAGACATTTTTTTTTCTTCAAAACTGTATTTCTTCTGGGTAAAAATGTGGGGATATTTTTAGTCACTGTACTTTTTTTTTTTTTTTTTGGTATTAAGGATCAGAGTTTTGCTTAATTATCTGTTTAATTTGTGACTTATTTTACATATCCTTTTGCCTTCCAGTAAGAACTCAATATAGGAAAAATAAGTAAAAGACAGATTAGGCTTAAAGAGAATTCAGAGGTTTCTGAATACTTATGTGTGGCTCTGTATATAGGCACTACCATAAAATCCTTCTGAAATATCGTTGTAAATAAACTGTAAAGACTGCATAGAAAGCTTCCAAATATTTTATCTTTATTGAAGGAATTTGTTTTCAAATGCACTGTGTAAGAGTTCAGATGATCTTAGTGTACTTTGTACTTGAATGTGTGGTTAATGCATGCAGTAGGTGGTTTGGGGACTTTAGAATAACCAACTCATGTCAAATTTTTCTCTTTTTATCTTTCATTCATGAATTTTCCCCTTTGTATTCCATTTTTAGTTACTCTTCCACGTATAAATATTTTTATTGGCAGAGGGATTCCCCATTGTAAATTTTTTATGTCAGGGCTTCCTGATGGTCTTGACATTTACTGTCTCCTCTGTGCCAGGTGCTATATACCCGGCTTTTAACTTTCATGATCTCATTTATTACATTTGTAAAGGGATTATATATAAAGGTAAATACTAACTAAAAATATCAGTGTTATTTTTAAGTTTAACTTTATTTAGTATGCTGTAATTTCAGAATAATTAAGACACAGTTCATGGTATCCCAAGCATCTTTTCTTACAGTAAGGAAAATAATTTATCTCAGTTGCGTAGGGACTTAAAAACACAGACCAATTTGAGGTGGTCACTTGGTACAAACTGTGAAAAACCTATACCATATGTGACTTAGTCACTTGATAAAAGTCCTAATTGCATAACGTTATTTGTTAGAAAAAATGAAAAAGAAAGATTATTTACTTTGTTTTAACTTCATTTGAGAAATAAAATATTGTAATTTTAAATTATTTTTGCAGTTTTTGAGAATTTTATACCGTAGTAGCAATCTAAACATAATGTAAGAAACAAAAAAACTTTGTATTAAGGTTTCTTTGTTTTCCTACACCTAGGATGGTAAGCGGATGTTTGGCACCTATTTTCGTGTTGGTTTTTATGGAACCAAGTTCGGGGATTTGGATGAACAGGAATTTGTCTACAAGGAGCCTGCAATAACCAAACTTGCGGAGATCTCTCACAGATTGGAGGTGAATTCTGCAGTAGTTTATAAATGCCATCTTTAATTTGTATTTTCTATGATGAATAGACTGTCAGATCCAGATCTAATCATTTAATAAGCCAGATCATGCCAAACTACTCCTTTATACAGAATAAAGATTTTTTGATAGGTACAGTAATATGCTTTCTAATCCTTCAAATCTTTTATGGCAACAGTAAAATAATATTAACTGCTTCTTTTTGAGGCTCTGTTTTCACATCTGTCTTAGAAGGCCCTACACCCTTCAGAATTACTGTGATTTACAGAGA
This sequence comes from Acinonyx jubatus, assembly GCF_027475565.1. NCBI lineage: Eukaryota > Metazoa > Chordata > Mammalia > Carnivora > Felidae > Acinonyx > Acinonyx jubatus. Next base: position 50,560,162 of record NC_069381.1, on the reverse strand, counting down.
AATGTGTATAGTATTATCTGCACTTTGTAGAAAAAGACATAAGCAGTTACATAGCAACTAATAATAGAATTGGAACTAGAACCTCAAGAAATTTCTGACCCAAGTGCATTATCTCTTTGGCCTGATTCCCAGGGAGATTCCTTTAGGACTTAAAAGCCTGAAATCACACCCTGAAAACACTTCTTAGAACCCCTTAACCTTCTTTTTCACTCCTTATTCATTTTCACCAAGATGATAAATTTTCATATTAAGAGGTTTACCAATCTTCTCTGCTGTAGTTACTCTTTCCAACCTTTCTTTATTCTTTTTACTCAAAAGGCAGTCCAGGACTAGAAAGCACCGGCATCATCTAGGAGATTGTTTGAAATGTAGAATCTCAGACCCTACCCCAGACCTTCTGAACTCATTCATATGTGGAATTTAAGAAACAAAAAAGATGAAGATAGGGGAAGGGTGGGGGGGGAAGAGAGGTGGGGGGAGGCAAACCATAAGAGACATTAACTATAGAGAACAAACTGAGAGTGGATGGGTGATGGTAGGGCACTTGTGGGGCGCCTGGGTGGCTCAGTAGGTTGAGCCATCCAACTTCAGGTCAGGTCATGATCTCACAGTTTATGAGTTCGAGCCCCACATCGAGCTCTGTGCCAACAGCTCAGAACCTGCAGTCTGCTTCAGATTTTGTGTCTCCCTCTCTCTCTCTGTTCCTTCCCAACTTGTGCTCTCTCTAAAGTAAATAATAAAACATTAAAAAAGGGGGGGGGGCACTTGTGTTAAGCACCAGGTATTATTATTCTACTCCTGAAACCAATATTACCCTATATGTTAACTAATGAGAATTGAAATAAAAACTTGGAACAAAAGAAAAAAATTCATCATTTTTAACAAGATCCCTGGGTTATCTCTATTCACATAATAGTTGGAGAAGCAATGTTCTGGTGCTTGTTTTTATTCTCAGCTGATGTTAATTTCTTGACTGTTACATGCTTGTGTTCACCTTCCATGAATTGGCTTAAAGTGTGACTTTTTATTTTTTAAGAGCTAAATAAGTCTTGGGAAATGCTGACATGGTGTCTTCCAAATTTACTCAATCATAAAACTTATCTTTGAGGGAAGAGCAGGGGTTCTCCTTTGAAGATTCAGATTTAATTTTTCCTATTGAATATCTCCATCCAATGCCCATGCTGCTACTCAGTGTTAAATGGCAAAGCTACTACATTCTTGACTGGGCTGACTTTTCAAAATCTAAACCAGTATAAAACTTTCAACAGATCAATGCCTTTATTTGAAAATTCTGGAATATTAAATCATTCATAAAATGAATGCTGGTTCATTGACCCATATCTGTAAGAAGTCAGGCCACATCAAACTCAATAGTAAGATTCTATACATCAAAGATACTGAGTTTCTTTTGTTTCTGCTTTCTGTTCCCTTTTTGTTTTTCTTGAGGACCTCTTATGGAATCCAGTATTTTTATTGGAGAAAATTGTTATTTTATTTTGTGTTAAAGTGAGTGATGGGAATAAAATCAGATTAATAGGCCAAATATAATTTTTGTGAACCTAAATAATTATTTTGTAATTATTCGGATGGTTGTACAAGAACTTAGCCTCATTTTAGTCAGAAGTCTCCCTGAGAGGCTTTCTCTACTCTCTAATGTTAATTTCATGTAAAAGGTTTCTTTTTCTTTATTGTAGGGATTTTATGGAGAAAGATTTGGAGAGGATGTGGTTGAAGTAATCAAGGACTCTAATCCTGTAGACAAGTGTAAATTAGATCCTAACAAGGTATGGTTAATTAGACCGGAATGTACATACGTATATCTCTGAGACTGGTTTTGAGGGAGAAGGACTAAATGATGACTTAACAGTGAGAAAATGAAGGGCTTTTTTTCTTTCCTAGGCATACATTCAGATTACCTATGTGGAGCCATACTTTGACACATATGAGATGAAGGACAGAATCACCTATTTTGACAAAAATTATAATCTTCGCCGTTTCATGTACTGTACGCCCTTCACTTTAGATGGCCGTGCCCATGGGGAACTTCATGAACAATTCAAACGGAAGACCATTCTGACCACTTCTCATGCCTTTCCTTATATTAAAACAAGGGTCAATGTCACTCACAAGGAGGAGGTAAGTCCCCAAACAGGGAACTAGGATTAAAGAAACCAATACATTGGAGCCATGTGAGAACAGTGTGGATGTAGCATTATGTACTGCCCCTCATGTGTAAACGTACTAGAAGTTTACCCATTTTTGAGTCATTAATTTCAGCTTCTTTTCTTGGTCCCTAGTTTACCCTTGGTTTATGCTTTAAAAGCTTGGCTTTTTTTTTTTTTTTTAAGGCATCCAAAGTTTGGAATTATGTTATTGGACAATAATTTATACTTAGTCTCCACTTTTTAAAAAATTGATTATATATAAAGCTCATTAAATAGTTTTCAGTCAGGACACTGACCTAATGTTATTTCATCCAGATCATCTTAACCCCAATTGAAGTTGCTATTGAAGATATGCAGAAAAAGACTCAGGAGTTGGCATTTGCAACACATCAGGATCCAGCAGACCCCAAAATGCTTCAGATGGTGCTCCAGGGGTCTGTAGGCACAACAGTGAATCAGGTTAGTGCTTTTTGCTTGTACTCTGTAAATTCCGTCATAAATGGAATTGGGAATGATGTCATGATTACATTTCACAGAGATCACAGGTAAGTGTCAGATCAGGCAGAAAAAGATTTGTGTTAGAAGTGGTTTGCAGAAGTCACAAAGGATAAATGAAGATAGACTGAAAAACAAAAATCTTTTTAGTATGATCTGTCACTAAGGTTTTCATGCCTCCTCCTGTACTGCCTGTATTTGTCTACCCATCTGTTCTCAAACATTCTATTAAGAAGGAATTGATTCACTTAAAATGGCCTTTCCTTTAAAATCTTGTACTAAATGAACGTGATCTAAAAAGGCCTCATTTTCAGAGCTACGTACATACATGCGAATGCCTGCCCCCCTAGTACTCCCCGGTGTTTCTTCTCCACATCTCCTTCACAGTGAGTCACGAGCAGGAAATAAATAATGTGGATTCGCTTTGAAAGTTTTAATAACATATGTACGTATTATTGTTGTTTTGTCATATGCAGATTAGAAGCCATCCCCATTATCTCCTTGTGATGGGTTCATTCAGCTTCTCTTGCTGATGATTAGGGAATATTCCAGGGTAAGGTAAAATCCAGAAAGGCTTCAAGTAAGATTTCATATTATGTATCTTATATATCTTATGTATCTTATATATCGATACTGCCCTATCGATACCGATTTACTTCAATACTGAAGTAAATATTTTAACACTTTTACCCCTAAAAACATACATGATTTGGGGGTTTTACTTCCAAAAGGTATAACAGTCACAAAAGGTCATCTCCAACAGCTGACTGTATCCAGGATAAATTATGGAATATAAAAAGTACAAAGCACAATGCTTCTATGAATATGATAGTCAGTCCTTGAACTCCTCTTTTCTTTGAAAAATGCACTAATTTAATTGCAGTACTTAAAAATATAAGATTTGGCATTAAGAGAAGCTGAAAATCAATTGCCAGAATCTATCTGTGAGAAGTTTTAATATAGGCATAGATAGACATACATGCATTAAGCTTAAGTGGAACCATCTCATTGCTAAGAAAAAATCATTTGGGTAAATTCTACCTCTGATTTTAGAGAAGACCAAAACACACTTGTTTTATGTTCTTATTTTACAGGGGCCTTTGGAAGTTGCCCAGGTTTTTCTATCTGAAATACCCAGTGATCCAAAACTCTTCAGACATCATAATAAACTACGACTGTGCTTCAAAGATTTTACTAAAAGGTACTCAAGACTTCCTACATAAAGATCCTCACATTTGAGAATGTCCAAACCACAGAATGGTATAAGGTCCTTAAGGGACTATTCAAAAGAGAGAATCTAGGAAAGCATCTCACAGTGAGAAACAGTTTGTGCGTTACTTCCTGTACCTTCCGAGCCTCTACGTATCCCCCACTACGTATCCAATACTCTGTAATGCCATATTTTTTATTTTAAAGATTAGAAGAGCCCAGACTCAAATTTTTTTTTAACTTGAAACTGTTATAGACCATTTAACTATTTAGCCTGAGAGTCATTATTTATGGTGAACCTTCAATGGGAAAGTTTTGGTTTCCCTTCACTCAGGAAACACAGAAGCAACAAACTTGGAAGCAAAAAATTTATGTTCAGATCTTGTCTTTGTAATCGTGTGTCCTATTCCAGGTCACTTAATCTCTATCATCCTTTATTTTCTAGTATATAAAGTAAGGATAATAATATCTGCTTGTGCAAGTTAAGTGAAATAATATATGGGTGTGTCGGGGTCCCCAAGACCACCCCCAGTTTTAACGATTTGCTAGGAGGACTGACAGGACTCAGCATATAGATGTAGTCATGGCTATGATTTGTTGCTGTGAGAAGGGACAAAGTGAAACCTTCAAAGGGAAAAGGCACAGTGAAGTCTTGGGGAATCCAGCTGTAGGCTCCACAATGCTCTCTTAGGGGATTTGCACAGGAGCTCCTAACGCCTCCAGCACTGAGCTGGGATAGCATGTGTGAAATGTTGTCTACCCAGGAAGCTCAGTAGAGACTCAGTGCCAAGACTGTTGCTGGGGGCTGGTCACATAGACACCTTCTCCCTGGTATCTACCAGAATTCCAGACTCACAGAATGAAAGCAGGTATTCAGCATAAGCCATAATGTTTGTGTAAATAGTTTAGGCACATTGAGCCGCTCTTATCTTCTGGGAATGATTACCTCCCAAAGTCCAAATTCCAAGACACTAACCAAGCGCCATCCTTGCAAACAGGCCTTCGAAGGATAGCAGTCTCCGGCCTACAGTTAACTCTTTTCTGCACAAATAATATTTGGCACATAATAAATAGGTGTTTAGTATATATTAAATTTTGAAACAGTAGGAAAAACAGTCATTTATCAACTTGATACTGGTTCCTGCTTTACTAACACTGAAAGCAAAATAGAGAGAATGATTAATTTTACATGGTCATGCCAGGGAAGATTGCACACAGGAGTCGACATTTGATATGGACCTTGGAAGGAAGAATATTAGTTTTCAGACAGATACAGGGAGAAAGCGTATACTAAATAGAAGAGAAAAAAAGAAAAACCAGCATGAGCAAAGTTCAGAGTCTCTTCGGAGAAAGGTGAATAGTTTAATGAAGCTGGAACCATAAAATCTGTGAAGAGAGTCAGTCGAATACTGGGTAAATGGACTGGGATTAGATTGTAAGAGCCTAGTGTACCATTAAGTAAATGACTATCACCTAATAAAGTAGCATCAGAACCCAGTCTTTGACTCCCTGTTGTGCTTTCTCTTATCAAATCATTCATTGAACAGCTTTATCAGGGGTAGAGATAATTTTATATCAGTTTTGTCATCAGAAAATTATGAGGAATGCTAACATAATCAAGTATTTTAAGACGGAATTTTCCATGTTCTCATTGCAATAGCTATCATGAATTCCTATCAGTCTCTCCTGCCTGAACATGGTGAATATCTTTTAAAAGACTTCAAAAAGCTTCACTGGAAGTCTGAGATTCCATAATCTGATTAGTGGCCTAGACCCCTTCTAGGTTTGATTTTAGGAAGCAGCAGGAAACAGCTCCAAGTATATGAAGTAAATGAACTGTGGTAGTGAAAGAAGGAAACCTGCTTTATACCTGTAAAATTGACTAATAGCTGGCATTAGTTTTATTATTAGGAAAGTTTCAAATAACAACCAAAAACACCCTGCTATCTGTCAGCCAGATGGTCTTGGAACAGTACGTACTTCTTTAGGTCATACACATTTAATTATAGACAGATACGGCTTTTCTTGCCATTATTTGGAATTTTTACATGATTACATTCATATATATCCTCCTCTGTGCATATTGATGATAAGGTAATGAACTTTTGTAGTGCGCAGGTCTCCTTAAGTGTTACCAACTGTAGAGAAGGTTTTCTTCATTTTAAATGACAAAAAGGCAGAAACACCAAACTATAAAATATAAATCTTATCAAGAAAATTATAGCCTTTTTTATTATTTATTATTTTATTAAAGTCATGCTACCTTTTGTGTTACCTTTAATTTTTTATATCAGTATGCATATATATATATATTTATAAAAATTCACTTACAACATACATAGAATTTTTTGTTTTTCAGTTAAAGTTAAAACTTTCTAATGGTTACTTTATTTCATCAAATGTTTGAATTTAAGTTGAATTTAAGCGTGATGTAGTTATCCAGTGTGTTGGATTTTTTAAAATATTTTTTATTATAGTTGACACAATGTTTCGTTAGTTTCAGGTATACGACATGGTGATTTCCTATACCTTATGCTGTGTTCTCTACAAGTGTAGCTACCGTCTGTCACCATACAATGCTGTTACAGTATCATTGACTATGTTCTCTATGCCATTCTCTGTGCCTTTTGTGCCTGTGGCATATTCATTCCGTATCTGGAAGCCTATACCTCATACTCTCCTTCACCCGTTTTGCCCATCTTCCTACTGCACTTAGATCTGATTCTGCTCTTTTGTTGTTGTTGTTCATTTGTTTTTTAGATTCGACATGTAAGTGAAGTCATATCATTGTCTTTCTTTGTATGACTTATTTCACCTAGCATAATATCTCTGAGTCCATCCATGTTGTCACAGATGGCAAGATCACATGCTTTTCATGGCTGTGTAATGTTCCATTGTTTGTAAATACCATATCTTCCTTATCCATTCATCTATCAGTGGACACTTAGGTTGCTTCCATATCTTGGCTAATGTAAATAATGCTGCAATAAACATAGGGGTGTATATATCTTTTTTAATTAAATGTTTTCATTTACTTTGGGTAAATACCCAGTAGTGGGATTATTGGATCAAATGGTATTTCTGTTTTTAATTTTCTGAGGAGCCTCCATACTATTTTAAGCATGAAATGACTGAGCCAAAGTACACGAACATTTTTACGAGCCCTTAATACATCATGCATTGCAAAAAGTTTCTAAGTATCAAACAGTGCCAAGTATGCAAGTGTACTAATCTCAGCACACCTTGCTTTAAGTAATGCCATTTAGGTAGGGTATCTCTTGTTAATCAGTTTAAATGGTACTTTTGTTTGCATTCTTTTATTCCTAAAACCAGTGAACACTTTTGCCTGTGTTTACTTCTTATATTTTGGGATTTATATTTTAAAACTAATTTTCATTAAATCTTAAATGCATTTAATATAATATTTATAGCACTTGTTATTAAAGAACAGGGAGAAAAAAAATCATGTTCCTACCCACTCTGCTTAAGAAATAACATTATCATTGCTTTGAGATCAGCTCCTCATATGTTCTTTTCTGATAGCATCTCTACTTTCCTTTAGAGGTAACCACTATCATGAATTTCATATTTATTATTTCCTTTATTGTCTTTATGGTTTCTCATAAATTAATGTATCCTTTAATAATACACTTTCATTTTGCGTATTTTTATATAAATGGACAGTGAATATAATTTTTCTGTGACTTGCTGTTTTCAAAGTTTGTGAGATACACCTAAATTTACTTTATTTTTATATATTACATTGTGTGAATATACCACGATTTATTCATTTTTGTGTTGGTGTATATTTGGTAGTTACCTGTGTTTTTGTTTTGTTTTTGTTACAAAGAGTAATATTCAAATATCCTTCTTTTTCTGAACTGACAACAGATTTTCTAGGAGTTATATACCTAAGAGTAGTGTTGTTGGTTCATAGGTTCAACCTCAACCAGATAATGCCACTTTTTTCCAAAGTGTGTAAGCCATTACACATAAAGGAGCCAGAAAAAGAACAAAGCCCCAAACCAGCAGAAGGAAGGAAATAATAAAGATTAGAGCAGAGATAAATGATATAGAAACTAAAAAAAACAACAACAACAACAACAAAAAAACAATAGAATAGTCAGGGAAAGCAGGAGCTAGTTCTTTGAAAAGATCAACAGAATTGATAAACTTCTAACCAGACTCATAGAGAGAGCGCGCACGTGCAGGAACTTGAATAAGCAGAATCACAAATGGAAGAGGATAAATAACAACCAACACCACAGAAGTATAAACAGTACTTCTCTGCTCATGTGCTTTCTCTCTCTCTCAAAACAAAACAACAACAAAATTGCAGGAGGATACTACAAAAAATTATATGCCAACAAATTGGACAACATAGAAGAAATAAATTCCTAGAAACCTATAAACTACCAAAACTGAAGCAAGAAGAAATAGAAAATTTGAATAGACTGGTTACCAGCAACGAAATTGAATCCATAATCAAAAAACCCCCAACAAACAAAAGCCTAGGATTGGACAGCTTCACAGGCGAATTCTACCAAGCATTTAATACCTATTCTTCTCAAACAATTCCAAAAACTAGAAGAGGAAGGAAAACTTCCAAATTCATTCTATGAGGCCAATATTACCCTGATACCAAATCCAGATAAAGACACCACAAAAAAACAGAACTACAAGCCAGTATCTCTGATGAACATAGATGCAAAAATCCTCAACAAAATACTAGCAAAATGAATCCAACAATATGTTTTAAAAAGTCATTCACTGCAATCAAGTGGGATTTATTCCTGGGGTGCAAAGTTGGCTCACTATTCACAAGTCAATCAACATGATACATCACATCAATAAGGAAAAGGATAAAAACCATATCATCATTTCATAGATGGCAGAGAGGGGTGCCTGGGCGGCTCAGCCGGTTAAGTATCCAACTTCAGCTCAGGTCATGAATTCGCATTTTGTGAGTTCGAGCCCCACATCACGCTCTGTGCTGACAGCTCAGAGCCTGGAGCCTGTTTCAGATTCTGTATCTCCTTCTCACTCTGCCCCTCCCCTGCTCTCTCTCTCTCTCTGTCTCAAAAAAAAAATAAATAAAAATAAACATTAACAAAATAAAAAAAATAGATGGCAGAGAAAGTATTTAACAAAGTACAACATCCATTCATGATAAAAACTTTCTACAAGGTAGGTCTAGAGGGAATGAACATAACTCAACATAATAAAGGCCATATATGAAAAACCCACAGCAAACATCATACTCAATGGGGATAAACTGGAGAGCTTTTCATCTAAGATCAGGAACAAGACAAGGATGTCCACTGTGTATTCAACATAGTACTGGAAGTCCTAGCCATAGCATTCTGACAACAAAAAGAAATAAAAGGCATCCAAATTGGCAAGGGAGAAGTAAATCTTTTACTCTTTGCAGATGACATAATACTATATATAGAAAACCCTAAAGACTCCACCAAAAAACTACTAGAACTGATAATTCAGTAAAGTTGTAGGGTAAGAAATCAATGGACAGAAATCTCTTGCATTTTTATACATTAATAATGAAGCAGCAGAAAGAGAAATTGAGAAAGCAGTCCCATTCACAGTTGCACCCAAAATAATAAAATACTTAGGAATAAACCAAAGAGTTGAAAGACCTGTACTCTGAAAACTATAAAATACTGGGGCAACTGGGTGTCTCTGTCCACTAAGTGTCCAACTCTTGATTTCAGCTCTGGTCTCACAGTTCATGGGATCAAGCCCCTCATCAGGCTCTCCACTGGCAGCACGGGGCCTGCTTGGGATTCTCTCTCTCTTCCTTTCTGTCTGCCCCTCCCCTGCTTGTGTGTGCTGTCTCTCAAAATAAGCATTTTTTAAAAATCTGTAAAACAGTGATGAAAGAAATTGAAGATGACATAAAGAAATGGAAAGATGGAATGCTCATGGATTGGAAGAACAAAATTGCTACCCAAAGCATTCTACAGATTTAATGCAATCTCTGTCAAAATACCAACATTTTTCTTTCTTTTTTACGGTGTTTTTATTTAAGTAATCTCTATACCCAGCATAGGGCGTGAACTCACAATCTCAAGATCAAGAGTTGCTCACTCTTCCAACTGAGCCAGCCAGGCGCCTTGCCAACAGCATTATCTTTTATAAATTTTTTTTTTTTTACGTTTATTTATTTTTGAGACAGGGAGAGACAGAGCATGAACAGGGGAGGGTCAGAAAGAGGGAGACACAGAATCTGAAGCAGGCTCCAGGCTCTGAGCTGTCAGCACAGAGCCCGACGCGGGGCTAGAACTCCCGGACCGCAAGGTCATGACCTGAGCCGAAGTCGGCCACCTAACCGACTGAGCCACCCAGGCGCCCCAACCAACAGCATTTTCCTCAGAACTTTAGAACAAATAATTCTAAAATCTGTATGGAACCATGAAAGACCTGAAATAGTCAAAGCAATCTTGAAAAAGAAAAAACTGGAGGTGTCACAATTCCAGACTTAAGTTATATTACAAAGCTCTAGTAATCAGAACAGAATGCGACTGGCACAAAAGTAAACACATAGATCAATGGAACAGAATAGAAAACCCAGAATAAATTAACAATTATATGGTCAATTAATCTTTGACAAAGGAGGAAAGGATATGCAATGGGAAAGTCTCTTTAACAAATGGTGTTGGGATAATTGGACAGCTACATGTGAAAGAATGAAACTAGACCACCTTTTTCACCATACACAAAAATAAACTCAAAATGGACTAAAGGCCTAAATGTGAGACCTGAAACCATATAAATCCTAGAAGAGAGTACAGGCAGTGATTTCTTTGACATCAGTCATAGCAGCATTTTTCTACATATGTCTCCTGAAGCAAGGGGAATAAAAGCAAAAGTAAGCTACTGGGACTACATTAAAATTAAAAGCTTCAGTGAAGGAGACAATCAACAAAAACTAATAGGCAACCTACGAATGGGAGAAGATATTTGCAAGTGACATATCTGATAAAGGGTTAGTATCTAAAATGTATAAAGAGCTAATAAAACTCAGTACCCCAAAAAACAAATCCAATTTAAAAATGGACAGAACACATAAACAGACATTTCACCAAAGAAGACCTCCAGATGGCCAACTGACACATGAAAAGATGTTCATCATCACTTACCATCAGGGAAATGCAAATCAAAACTACAATGAGGTATCACTTTACACCTTTCAGAATGGAAAAAAAAAAAAAAGGCGTTGGCCATGATGTGGAAAAAAGGGAACTCTCGCACAATCTGGGACTGCAAACTGGTGCAACCATTGTGGAAAACAGTATGGAGATTCCTCAAAAAGTTAAAAGTAGAACTACCTTAAGGTCTAATAATTGCACTACTGGGTATTTACCCCGAAGATACAAAAACACTGATTCAAAGAGATACATTTTTATTGCAGCATTATTCATAATAGCCAAATTATGGAAGCGGCCCAAGTGTCCATCGATATAAGTGGATAAACAAGACATGGTGTATACATACAATGGAGTATTTTACAATGGAGTAAAAAAGAAAGCTTGCCACTTACAACACAAATGGAGCTAGAGATATAATGCCGAGTGAAATAAGTCAGAAAGACAAATACATGTGATTTCACTCATGTGGGATTTAAGGAACAAAACAAATGAGCAAAAGGGAAAAAAAAGATAGGCAGACCAAAAATCAGACTCTTAATAATAAAGAACCAACTGATGGCTACCAGAGAGGAGGAGGATTAAACAGTACATTTACCATGATCAGCACTGAGTAATGTTTAGACTATGTCCAATCACTATGTTGTACACTTGAGACTAATAGAACACTGTATGTTAACTACACTGGAATTAAAATCAAAAACTTTTAACAACTTAAAAAATAAAAACAAAGTAAGCCAAAATTAAATCTCACCAGTAGTGTTTGAGCGTTCCTGTTGCTGTATAACTTCACCGCTACTTACTGTCTGGCAGTTTGACTTTTACCAATTTAGTGCGAAATAATATGTGATTATGGATTAAATTTGCACTTCTCTTTTTCAAAGAGGTTGAATATCTTGTCGTGTGTTTGTTAGCCATTTCCCTTTCCTGTCTGTAAAGTTACATGTTCCATTTTCCTATTGGATTCTTTTCCTTACTGATTTCTGAGTATTTATATAATCTGGATATATAATATTTTATCATTTGTTAAGTATCACAGATATCTTCTCTGAATTTAGGGTTTAGCACCCCCTTTTTTAAAAAATAAACATTAGTTCTTAAATTTAATGTAGCTAAAGGATTCAGTCTTTTTCTTATGACTGTTGCTTGTTGTGTCTTAAGAAATCACGTTTCCACTGAGTCCATAGTATTCTGTATTAACTTCTAAAACCCAATTTAATGGGATCTCTAAAACTCAATATAGGTTAAACAAAGGGGAAGAAAGCAAAAAAGGCTTTTTACTTTTTAAAAAAAAATCCACTTGCGGTTGAGTTTTGAGTATGGTTCAAGGTGGGATTAGTTTGATTTTTGTCCATAATAATTGATAATTCTCAATACCACTTATTAAATATGGCATGAATTGGGGTCAGATTTCTTTTCCATATGGATACCCAGTTGACACAGCACCACTATTTCAAAGATTGCCCTTTCTCTCCTGCTTTGCAGTATTCTCATAAATTAGGTGCTCATTTTGGTGTGCACTCTATTATCTTCCACAGTTTTGTTTCTCTCTCCTTGAGCCAGTATCATGCTGTCTTAATTACTGCAGCTTTGCGATAAACTTTGATATCTGGCAGAGCAGTTTCTCTCATTTTTTGTTCAAGGACTATTTTTGGCTCTTTTCGTTTTGATGTAGATTAGAGAATCAAATTATCATTCCCACTACCACCCTCTCCCCCCAAACTAATAATCTGAGTCTGTAGATAAGTTGACAGAGTTGAACTTCTTTATTATAACCGGACTCTTTCCAGTCCATAAATATGATATAGTTCTCGTTTGTTTTCTTAATATTTTAATTTTCTGTAGAGGCCTTCTGGATCTTGTTTTATTTCTTGGTATTTCACACTTTTATGCTTTTGTGAATGGTATCGTTAGAATTATATTATGTTTGCTGGTATACAGAGTGCAGTTGAATTTTATAGTTTTACATGAGGATATTGCCAAACTCACTTGTTAATTCTAAAAAGAATCTTTTTTTCCCTTTTCACAGTAATGTTTAGGACCTCCAGTACTATGTTGAATAGTATCACTTTCTTGTTCCTGATCTAAAAGGAAAGAATGTTCACCATTGAGTATTGTATTTTCTTCAGGTTTTTTTTTTTTTTTTTTGTAGATACTTAGGTTAAAGAAGTTCCCACCTATTTGTTATGCTGCATTTTCATCATGACAAACTTAAAATTTTTATCAAAGGAGTGTAGGGAGCTTGGATGTGTGACATATTAGAAGACTAGTTCCCTGTTGTCTTCTTCAGGAGTTTTGCAGCTGTGTTTATGGGTGCGATTACACTTTTTCCTTTAGAGTCCCAATTAGGTTTTGATATCCCAGCCTTGAAACGGGAGTTGCAGACTCTTCTCAGAAATACGTCTTTTCCCCCTCTCTACTGTAGAATAATTGTTACAGTGGAATTATCTATCCTTAGGATGTTTAGTAGAATTTGCAGGTTGTTTTCTGTGTGGGCGGATTGTGAGTTGACTTCGAGTTTGTTCTGGGTTTGTTGTTGTTTTTTTTTTATTTTGAGTTTCTTAACTCTTCCCTTTTAGCCTTTTTTAAAAAAATATATAAGCATTTGAAGCTACACATTCTCCTCTGAAACATCACTTAGCTACAATTCTGCCAGTATTGATATGTGTACATTGTTTAACATCCTACTATATTGATATGTTAGGGTCCAGATACGTTTTCTTAAATATCTAAAATAAACTGGACAAAGGATTATTATCAAGAGCTATTCATTTAAGAAAGTTATTTGAATACTGTCAAACCACGGTGCCAGAAGCCATTGTTGCTACATAAATGAGGGGGGTTGAATCCCTTAAAGAGCTTTTAGTCTAGCGGTGATGTGGAGAAAAAAGACTTAAGATTTAACATTAAGAAATATATAATTTTCAATTAAATGAAAACTGAATGGTAGAGTTTAAAAGAACTCACGTTGATACTCCTAAAATCATTGTTGCACTGTATGCTAACTAATTTGGATGTAAATTAAAAAAATAAATAAAATGGTAAGAAAAAAAAAAAAAAGAACTCTAGTTGATCATCTGTTCCCTGCCTTAAACCCAAAGCAAGAGAGGATATTTAATATTCAACTGAAAAACTGACCTCATCATGGCGAATATGTATAATAGCATCAAGCCCTCAAACTATGCCAGAAGAAATCTTTTGATAACACACTGTTTTTCCTAGGTGTGAGGATGCATTAAGAAAAAATAAGAGCTTAATTGGGCCAGATCAAAAGGAATATCAAAGGGAACTGGAGAGAAACTATCATCGCCTTAAAGAGGCCTTACAGCCTCTGATAAACCGAAAGATCCCTCAGTTATACAAGGCAGTATTACCTGTCACCTGCCACAGGTATGCTTATTTATTTTCTATTATTTTGGGTATCTTCAGGAAAATGAAATCTGCTTGAATTGTTTTAATAATAATGAATTAGTGTAACTTTATTACATGGTTTCAGATATTGTCTCTTGAGACCTAACAAGTTAAAGTAGCCTATTGTGAATCACCCTCATAATAGAAGTCAGTTCTGTAATTTGAGAATAATAAAGTTGTGTTAGGCACACATACTAACCAAGATACAACATCTAAGTCTGACCTTCTAAGACTATTTCTTTTAAAGTCCTGTTACACTTTGTTATTTTTTGGGAGAATTAAGTAGAATGTACCAGGAACTGGGTAATTAATTTTCCTCAGCCCTAACAGTAAATAGTATACAGTATGTTCTTCTAGGTTATATTAGAACTGGTGACCTGGGGCACCTGGGTGGCTCAGTTGGTTAAGCATCTGACTTCAGCTCAGGTCATGATCTCATGGTTCATGAGTTCGAGCCCCGTGTCAGGCTCTGTGCTGACAGTTCAGAGCCTGGAGCCTACTTCAGATTCTGTCTCTCTGTCTCTGCCCTCACCTGCTCATGCTCTCTCTCTCTTAAAAATAAATTTAAAAAATTATCTTTAAAACAGGTGGCCCCATGGAATATTGAGAGGGTTTCAGTATTTTTCTCCACAAATTGTGACAAATAAAATAATACCTACCTTTAAGAGGTTATTAATGGAAATTAAATTTTAGGCATGTAGTGCTTTAACATTTTACTTTTTTAGCACCTGAATTCTGGACATGGCATGTTAACTGCCCTTGTTTTGCCTTTTGAAATCCAAATATACATACAACCATTGAATTATTGTGGCATCAGTACTTGACCACCCTTTTCTTTGAACTGATAACAGTAAAGCTCTTAAACTGTACTTAGTTAATAAATTAATATCTGGAAGGCCTCTGAAGTTGCTTATGTGAAAACAATGTTTTGGTATAAATATATACAGCTAAGTCAAACTAGCTATTTGATCATCTGGGAATTTGTCCCTGTTCTTCATTGATCTAATATATTTTTACATCTAGACCTCTGGAAAAAAAAAATCAAAGAATGTCTACTAAGTGCCTGCATGTCATGTCCCTGATATGGAGCATTGTTGTAGCTCTACAATAACAGAGGAAGACGGCGGGGGGGGGGGGGGGGGGGTCTTTTTAAAGTTTTTATTTATTTGAGAGAGAGAGAGAGAGAGAGAAAGAAAGCGTGGGAGGGCCGGGGAGGAGATGGGGGACAGAGGATCCAAAGCCGGCCTTCTTAAAATCCTATCTCTGGCAAAATATATTTTGCATCCACCATCTTATACTGATCTGTTTCCTCTTGAAATTCTTAGTGGGAAGCAACACCAGTCCCCTTTACTTTGTGCTCCCCCCAGCCCCCATCTTTTTGGAATTGTTGCCTTCTTGTTGCCTCGACCCACGTCAACTATTCTTAAACTCCTCCGTCTAAGGTCCTGGGAAGAGGGTGCTGGGTCCCTCACATAGTCATGCCATTTGCTAAGGCTAGTCTTGATTTCTTCAGATCTGTAGCCCATTTCAGTGGAAACATTGTGTCCTTTCTATCTGAAGGAGCTTTCCCCTTCACACCATAATCCTGAGTTTTGCCTTCCTCTGCCATCTATTATGGTCAGTCCCCCAAGCTTTTTTAAATGTTTGCAGGTAGTTTTGCGGGGGGGGGGGGGGGGGGGGACGCTTTTTGGGGATGCTGGTGTGGTGAGCAGTGTCTAGTTTTCAAGACTGCTATTTTCCACAGAACCAAACAACCAAGCTTTGAGATTCAAAGCTGAACATGATCTTTTTGTACCTGCCCTCTTCTTTCATGGAGATCATGAGCCTCAGGGTAAACCCTGATGGCAGGAAGGATAAACAAAAGAAACCAGTTTCAGATAAAATACATTAAGAAGTATTGAAGAATATTCTCTTCACTCTTAATTTCTTCAGAACTTAGAAAACAGCATTTCCATAGAACTTGAATTTATTTTGCTGATTAACAGAATCTGGAACATTGTGCAGTAGGCTTAAAAGATATTAAGATAGTGGTTCCCAAAGTGTGATCTAGAACACAAAGAAGGGGGTGGGTTCCTGAGATGCTTTGAGGTTCCTAAATCAAAACTAATGTCATATTAGTAACAAATACTTTTTTCACTCTCATTCCTTCATGAGTATAGTGGAGTTTTCCAGAGACTACATGCAATGTGATATTGTAAAAGATTGAATGCAGAAGCAAATATGAAAATCTAGCCTTTTAATAAGCCAGACATTAGAAGAATGCCATTCTTCTAACATTCTTACGTTATTTTTAATAAACAATGCTATTTATAGTAACATGTAATGGGTTATCTTGTAAAGTAATAATTTAAAATTTTCTTAATTTTAATTTCTAATACGGTAAATATCAATTTAGAACCCACATAAACAACCCTCGATTTTTAAGTGTAAAGACCTAAAACCCAGAAGTTTAAGAACCACTGAATTCTTGGAATTTAACATTTTAAATAAGAAACACCTGCCCTTTTTCCCTTTTAATAATCCCAAATCTTTTTCTGAAATCTCTCCCATTAGTTCCTGTCTTATCACAATATCTAATACACTTATTGGAAAAACAAATAAAGATCAGTGGATTTGGCAAAGTGGTTACTGTAATATACTTTGTAGCAGTGTTTATAAATTAGAATATATAAGGCAGAAATGTATAGGATGAACACATAACTTGAAAGTTAACTTTGATGACAAGGGCACCTGGATGGCTCAGTCAGTTAAGTGTCTGACTTCGGCTCAGGTCTTAGGGTTGGTGGGCTGGAACCCCACAGGGGGCTGACAGCTCGAAGCTTGGAGACTGCTTCGGATTCTGTGTGTGTCTCTCCCTCCCTCACTTGTGCTGTCTCTCTCAAAAATAAACATTAAAACAAAACAAACCAAAAAATAAAACCTTGGCCAAAAAAAACATTTTTAAGTTTTGGATGATAAAACTTTGAGGTAACTCTAGCAGAAAGAAGTACCGTAAAGCATATTTTAAAGGAATATACTAAAATCGTTTACTTGTATCCTTTCATTTTCTCTCCAGAGATTCCTTCAGTCGGATGAGCCTGCGCAAAATGGATCTTTGAAATAAATGCACTTGTCTTACTCATTTGAAAAGAGCCATGTATTCAACATTGAGTGTGGAAAGAAGTTAAGATCTACTGAAAGACAAGACTTGGGACTTGGAAATTCTAGCATTAATTTACTACTCATTGAAGAATGCAGTGGCCAAAACATTATCAAATGTAGATCACTGAAGTTTGAGAATCATGGCCATGGTTTCTCATGTTCTGGTAATATGCTGTTATCTTTTTTTAAAGACTCAAAAGTAATGACTCACTATACATTTACTATTATTTATACCATAGCTAATGTTAAATTTATTTACTTTAAGTTTGTATTTTTTAATTTATATTACCATTTATAGATTCATTTTGGAACCATTTTAAATGTAGTAATGCTTATTTTAAAGGTACTATTAAATATGTGAACGTTTACACTAATTTTACTGAGACTTCAAAAATTTTTGTTGACAAAAGCAGAGAATCTTGAGTTGATACAAGAACTTGTTCCAAAACTAGCAAAGTAAAAATGAAATGAAATTGACCTTTTATAGGCCAAAGAGCCCCAAGTTAAATAAGTGGATGGGTAGAGACACATATTGATAAGTGGTTTATGAAATTTTAAAACTGGTTTCTAAGTTATTTTCCATTTAGATACTCAAAAAAGGGATTTAGAACAAATTGCAGAAATAAGTTTCTCTGATGAAACTTTTGTCTATAAATAATGATTAAAAACTGGGATAGCTGCTACCAGTGACAGTAAATCTTTAATCCTCAATCTGATAGAAGTATGCACTTCATGACTCTCAGCAATTAACATGGGAGATTCCTGTGTTTCAGATAAACAAGCTGGTCTTTTCATGAGTTTAGTGAGCTATACTGGTAAGTCAGAAATCTGCTTTAAAGCTGTCTTAGATCACCATAAAAATGACAGAGAGCTAGTGTTTGATTTTAATCTACCAGATGAATGAGAAGTTATATTTTTTAACACTTGTATAGATTTTACAAAGTGTATGTAAAAAGTAAAATTAGCAGTTTTAGTTAAATTAAGAACTAATTTAAAATATAGGACATGAAAAACTAAGGCAAAAATTATTTTGGAGAATATTTATTTTCAATTACTTGCCAGGTTTATCCAAGAAACTACCGATTAATGATTTTCTGAGGAGTGTTTTGAACAATGTGTTTTTCTTTGTGTCGTTATATATCTTACAGAAAGACATTTTAAATCTATCCCTTTGATCCATAGACCATTGACACGAATCACTTAAAAACTGATCAAATACAGTGCCTTTATTCTTTAGTTGCTGTTGAAACAAGAGCTCAAAAAATGTCTACTTCTCCTGAGAGCATAGGAGATGGTTGACATCCTTTCTCCAGTTTACCTTTATAACTGGCAATATTATGTCACATTCATCTTGTCTACACCAATTCAAAGCCTGAATCACAAAAAGATTTTTCAGATGAGTCAAGTGTTGGACCAAAAGGGTTGTGAACTAAAGGAGTCAGAAAGGCATAACCTCAGAAATACATTTGAGGACAGAGGATCCACATGCACAATAAGTAAAGCCCAGGAGTCAAGAATGGAAATTCGTTAAAACTAAGGTAACAAATACTCTCATCTTTAGGGCAAGGGACGGGGGAGGTATACATAAGGGAAAGAATATTAAAGAACCTGTAGGTCATTTCTCATTAAGTTATATTATGGAAGAGTTTAAAGTGTTTCACATGAATCTCAGTGACAGTATCAAGAACCCTAAAATTCCTATGATTTAACTGTCATGCAACACTGTTTTCTGATTGAAGAAGAGACTTCCTCCGAGAACACTGATACGATACTGAACACATCCCAACCTTCCATATACTTCAGTTTTCTTAAAATACAACGTTCTCATATCAAGAACTCGTACCAGTAGTTCTTAACATTAACTGTCTCTGGAGTGTGAGAGGCCCAGGCTCTGTCCTAGAACTACTCTATCAGAAGCTTATGAGTAGTGTTCAGGGCCGTTTCTTTTAAAAAGTTCCATTAGTGATTCTGAATGTAGAGTGAGGGGAGAACCATGACTTTTTGTAACACACCATCTTGTGGAAGAATGTTGAGACATGATTTAACTGTGACTAATTTATTGGTACTTGAAATGGGGGTATCAAAGTGTTATTCTAATAGTATTTGTGTATTTTTTAGAATGGTTTTTAATGTCTTAGCAAGTCATAAGGTAACTGATGATTTGCCAATTTAATATACATTTAAAATGAAAATTTAACCACATTTTTGTGTGTGCCCAAAGCCTCATCTTACGGATTCCATAAAGTATGTCTACTTTAAAGGGCAACCAAGAATGCAACAATTTTTACTGTAAACCTCTTTTAAGTATGACAACTTGGATGGACTAAGTTTCTCCTATTTGAAAAATCTCTTCACCTCCAACTATTACTAAAGGTAATTATGCATGTTTATTCTCTTCTAGGTATGTGTGTGTATATACACATATATATTATACATATTCTCAAGAGAACTCCACTATATTATAGCAAAAAATATGCAAAACAAATATGAGCAGTTGTACATGTAGTTGTTAAGCAGTTTAAATTTTATTGACCTCCCAGTTTTTAAAAAAAGTTAAATTTAAGGTCACACACCTCTAAATTTGATATACTATATACAGATCGTGCAGAATATGACTATGAAGAGATACAAATTAGTCCATGCCCAAAAAGATTTACTAGAATACAGAATCATTTTCATAAATACATATAAAATTCTTCTCAAGATAGAAGGGGGATTGGCTGTCCAGGTTTTCTGAGACACTTTTCAAAGTGATTCAAGGCACAAAATGTACACTACTGTGAATACACACATATTCCAGACTTTGTGCCTCTAAATACAGCCCATTAAAGATCTGGCTTCATGACTTAAAAAACTAAAGGTACTGAAATGAGATTCTTCTTCTTAGCTGGAAACCCACAGGACCTATAAACATCATATAGATAATTACTCCAAAATATGGAGATACAAATACAAGCACTTTATTTTAAAAAGCAAACACAAAAGATAGATGTGAATTCAAAAGTGTTTAAATGCTTCCATTTGGATAATTCAATTAAGAACCTATACAAGTTTGTTCCCAGAAGCTAATGCATCACTAGTCTCTACTATGGGAAATGAATTCTAAAAATTAACATGGTTTTCAGTAATTCAAATTTCACTATTTATATAAAAACTTTAGAGAGACCAATAATATCCAATAGCTTCAAAAGATAAGCTAGACTCTTTGATGTAATCAACTTTACCAGCTTTTGTCCAGGTCTGTTTAATATATACATAAGGAAAATACTCTATAATTTCTTATAAAATAGCAAGTAAGGAGTAGATGTAGGAGATGTAGAAGGAGAAAGAGAATTGAGAAAGTCCTTCTCTTCAGTAACTTTCACTTCAGAATCATCAAAAAGTAACCACTTTCCCTCATACTCCTTTAAACTTTGCACTACATATGAAATTTTGTTCTCAAATCCACTAAAGTTAAGGCCTGTTTGGTCACTGGATTCCTTGTTTGTATCAACTTCATGAGTCCCATTAGTACTGTTAGTCTCAGAATTTCTGTTTTCAGCAAATGCTGTATTGGCAACTTTATCAGGATTAGATGCTTTGTTGTACAGCTCATAATCTGCTTTGCTCTTTTGTCCTCCAAGAAGTCCAATAGCTTCTACATTTTTTTTGTTCAGAACTTTGCTTGGCTGTGTATTTCCACTGACTCTAATTGACATTTCTTCATCATAATTTTCAACCACATCCCTTGCTTCCTCCTCATTCAATGGTTCTGGTTTACCTATTTCACACATTTGGTCAATCACAAAATTTCCCTTATCTAGTTCTAAACTGTTAAGGTCAGTGACTTTAACAGAAGCAGTGTAATGCCCACTACTGATGGTAATGCCACTGTGCATCACAACTGCAAATAACCCATAGCTGTCGTTGGTTGGCTTTGTGCTCCATTCTTCTAGTGACAGTTTAAGAGGTGTCAGTAAAGGAGTGTTGATCTTGGAAAGTCCACCACCATAGCAATCAAACCTTTGGAAGGAAAAAAAAA
Organism: Acinonyx jubatus; assembly: GCF_027475565.1. Taxonomy (NCBI): domain Eukaryota; kingdom Metazoa; phylum Chordata; class Mammalia; order Carnivora; family Felidae; genus Acinonyx; species Acinonyx jubatus. The sequence continues at coordinate 50,538,557 of NC_069381.1, read as the reverse complement.
AAAGTTTTCTGCAATTCCACTTTACACATTTCAGTTTTACATCCAAATGTGAAACCAAGTAGAAGTCTGAATGAATCCTTAATGTTTAGTGCACACAAGAAATACTGAAATAAGTGCTAATATTCAGCAGTTTCTATGAAGAACAGCTCCCTTTTATTTACTTTCCTAATTTTTTAAAAGTTAATGTTTATTTATGAGATAGCACCAGAGGGAGGGGCAGAGAGAGGAGGAGACAGATTCCCTGTCAACATGGGGCTCAAACTCACAAACTGTGAGCTCATGACCTGAGCCAAAATCAAGAGTCGGATGCATAACTTAACCGACTGGGCCACCAAGGTGCCCCTTTAACTTTCCTAATTTTGTACAATGAGAAAGCCAGTGTTTTAAATGCCATTTAACTTCAAAATCCTTTAGTGAGTAATTTTAATGTGACAGCCATCTCTACCAAGATTTGGGGAACAAAAATAAACAGCAAAGAAAAAATCCACTGAAAGGAAACACTGTATGTCTTCTTCTGTAATAATAAAGTGTGTAGAGGCTCCCGTGCTAACTTCGAACAATTCATTAATATGGGACGGAATAAAATCTACAATGACATGTATACATGTCACAAAGATACTTGAAAATTCTTCAAAGACTAGTTTGATTCTTGGCTTACCTTAAATATAATTTTGCCTTTTTCACCCCTCAAAAAACCTTGATGTATACAAGATCTGTTTCCTGCTTTAATCACTTCAACTTGAAACTGTATCTAGTAAGGAACGAAGATTAAAAGATGTGGGAAGAACCCTAGACTATGTATTCATACCAAAAGGATTTATATTGATGCATTTTTACAAGTAAACTTAATAACAAACTTTTCTAAGGTTATCTTTATATTATGCTATTACACTATTTTGTTACTATTATAGTATTTTGAACAAAACTTATAGCAGCTCATTTTTTTTCATATAGCTTTTATTTATAATACTCACTCCAAGCCACTAGCAGCAAAGCACTTCAAATGAATAGTTATAACTTCAGGCATTTTGTCAAACAAAAGACTTCGTTCGGCTTCAGTATAATGATGGCAATTTTCACAGAAATATTTATCTTCTCCTACAATCCTCTCCACTGAAGCAAACTGTGAAATTGCCCATCTCAGGGTCTTCATTTCTGTTTTTGGCTCTGGAGAAACTACATAAGAGAATCCTTTCACTCACAAATGAAGAACCTCTCAGACATTTAAAAATTAAACAAGTTCCATGTTCAAAATTAGCATGCCATTTCATTTGACTAATCCTTCCCAAACAATAAAGACATTTTAGTTTCAGAAACTTAAGTTTATCATCCTCAACAGGACACATATCTTTTAAATATTTATACTTGGCTGGCCAAGTACAAAGTATTTAGGTGACAGGGCCAGCAAAATGATAACCTAGTCTCTGATTCAATGTTAAGACAGACTTTTTAGTTTACACTTTAATGGCTAACTTCCGATATCTGAACAAGCCAGTCTCATGATCACTTCCCTTAACGTTTCCCTACTTCTTGTCCTTTTATACTAGACAAAACACTGGCTCAAATATTGTGAACAAAAATATCCTCTGTAGCTCTAAGGCTGAGATACCTAAAACTTAATAAAGCATTTCACTTCCCATTATAACATACTCTACACATCAAAATAAAGATACCATAATCTTCTAAATGTTAATTATTAACAAGTGAACCTATATGAGCAGAAAGATTTTATTATACCAGAGACACTATTTTTTTTCCCCAGTAATTATACAAGCTATTATTAGACTGTGTTTTGTTGAAGAAAACTACTTATTCCATCATCCATACAAGACTCCAATTTTGCTTACTTTCAGAACTCTCTTCTACTTTGGAAAGCTCATCTTCTTGTACTGGCACACTGATGTCCTGAAAATCTTCTCTTCTTTCTGTTAAACTTTCACATTCTAAGCATCGAGTCCTTAATACCAGCTGACCTTGAAATAATTTCTCTACTAGCTCAAAACCAATTTGCTCTGCACCTAAAACAAAAATAGGAAAAATTTTCAGCTCAGCGTAGCCCAAATAACCAATATTGTTTCAAGTGTATCATGAATAAAAAGCTGACTTTTAGATCTAAACTTGCTTATTAAGAGGTGTCTTATTCATGATACATAAATTCCCTGTAAAGATCGTTTTGAAGATGAATTACTGTGGTCTCTAAAAAAGAAAGTCACAATTTTGTCACCTTAAGTCCCTTCCCAAAGAAACTCCTATAGAAACAACCCCAAAATAAGTACGACACTTTTGGTAAAAACCATTAACCACATCAATACTACACATTTTCCCTGAGAGTTGGACACAATTAGGTAGCTATCCAGTTCAACTACAGTAGAACTACTTAGTTCTCTAAAATTGTATTTCATTAAATGCAATTTCTTTCATGAGTTTATTGTCTAGTACTACAGAGGGGGTAAAATAATTCTCTTTCCATTAAAATGTATGGAATTCCCCTCGTTTATAAACCATAAATTAACATTACCTTAAGATTAGTGAGATTTATACACACACATCTGAGCACAGTGGTTAAAACACCACACAGTTCACAGTGTTAAAATTTTCTTACAACTTGAACCACATTTACCTTGTACATGTATCTAAGAGAACACTGCAGTTCTGCAGCTGTTAATCCTACCTATCAATGTCTAAGAATAAATTATACTGACCTTTGTTTATGGGCTTAACTTCATTAACATTAACGGACTTAACATTATTCCCTGGAGATTCAAGTTCACAACCATTAGTTGTGCTTTCATTTTCACACTTCCCCAAGTCCTCTTCAAGATCATATTCATTTTCTTTCGACTGTCCTTTGGATCCCTGGTTTGTTGTTATTTTCCCCAGACTACAGAATTTAGAAAGAATGCTGGGTTGCTTAGTTGCAGGCTTTAACCAATTTATTTTAACTCTTGATTTCTTTTGTGAGGGTCTTGAACTTTCATTTTCAGAAACATACTTGGGGATTATTTTAGAAGGAATCTCTAATGTATCACCTGTAGCTTTCCTTTTTGATCTGGTTTGTCTCTGGTTCTCTTCCAGTGACTGGTGTTCCTTAGAGGCTTTAATTTTTTTCTTTATGTTACCAAATTCAATGTCATTTTTTCTTTTCCCATTTCCTTTTGTGAGTTTTTCTTTATAGTCTTCAGAATGCCTCATACTGTCCATCTCTGTGGTGTTAATACCACTCATTTCCTCCTTCTGATGAGGTTTTTCTTCTACCTTAGTAGATAATTCTACCACATTTTTTACTTCTTCTTTTTTTAGGAGTTGGCATGTTTCTTGAATGTTTCCCAAAATACACTGTAATACTTCCTGTGCATCGTGCTGTAGATATCCTTCATACATAGGGTTGAGTTCCCTATAAATAAAAATTTCCATTTCATCTATTCTAGTTTTCAAGATAGAATATAAAAAACACATCCTTTCTATAGAGAAATTAATTCATTTACAGGGGTATCAAATTATTTTAAAAACGTAAAAACATTTATTCAACTAATTTGAAACTTCTTACCTAAACTTGTAATTAAAAATAAAAACAAATTTTACCTCATATTCATTATCACAAATACTAGTAACAGCTAGTATTTGTATAGTTTACCATGTACCAGGGTTTATTCAAGATGCTTTTTATATTAGATGTAGAACATAATTCTCACAATAATCCTATAAGGTAAGTACTGTATCACCATGATTTTACAGATAAGGTAGCTTGCCCAAGGTCAAAGAGATGCAAAGCCAGGACTCAAACCTGCTGTTGGCCACCATGCTATACTGCCCATTAACAAATGTATGACAATTACACCTAGGTCTATTTTTTTTTTTTACTGTTAAGTAATCTCTACACCCAATGTGGGGCTTGAACTTACAACTCTGAGATCGAGTCACATGCTCTACCAACTAAGCCAGGCACCCCTCACCTAGGTCTATTCTTTAAAAAGTTATTTAGTTTTAAGATTTACCCTGTAACATTAGGTAAGGCTATTTATATATTGGATAATGTTTCATTTAAGACAATACAAAAAAAAATCTAATCCAGTGAACTAATAGTTACGCAAACACATACAACAAAACTGGAATATTTGGTATTTATAGTTCTTATGCATAATATATTTTGACTAAAAACCTACAATTCCTAATCTGAAATCTCTTAGGACCAAATCTGAGAATTCACTAATTTTCAGATTAAAAAAATACATATGGCATGTAATAAATTTATTTTAACCCAAGGGGCAGTATCCCATAATTAAACATATTACTATTCCTATTTAAAAATGTGTGAGTATTCACATTATAAATAAAAATGAACAAAGACTATTAATAGCCTCATACCAATTCACATCTAATGAATTTAGTACCAAACTTACAAAAAGATTTCTGATTTCCAGAGCCTCTGGGATATCAGTGAGTATAGGATCTGTAGTTTCTACTTTCCTGGCCCTTCACTCCCCCTATTTGTTCCCATATCACTCTCCCCCAAAGAAAGCAGTAAGCTACTAAGTTGGAATCCTAAAATTATAGGCACAATACCTGAGTGTGTTAAGCAGTCGCCTTGGCTGAGTAGCAAGTTCATCAGTGTATTTCTCTGGATTTAAGAGAAAGCTAGCCTGAAGCTGTTCAACTGAAATGATCAAGGACTGTAAACTGCATATGAGTTCATAACTTGCCAAAGAATCTTCTTTACAATTTCCCTGTCAAGAAAGAAACACACAAACCATTATTTTTATTTATGAACAAATTAAGTACCTTCCCCTTTTCTTGTGTTTCACTAGACAATACTAGCTTTGCTAAATTTAATTTCATTCTAACACTAATTCTATAGAGGTATACAAACTTTAAACAATTTTGAGTTTTTGATTATTTTCAATTACAGGGAAGATAGTGGTTTTCTGACTGTGTAAATCAAAGGTTGTGAGTGAATTTGAAAACACAATATATAAATAACAGGAGATACAAGGGCATGATAAACTGTGACTGTGATATACAATGTTTATTGGTAAGCAATAAATTAGAGGGCAAGAGAAGACACTGTAAAAGAGGATAACCTAGTTAGCTAACCTACAAGAATGGAAAAATTGCCTTTCTTAAAAACACAGGATACTAAGAAATTCCATTTCAGAGAACCAGTCTGTTATCCTCCTCCCAAATCCTGTGTTTCTATTACTTTTTAATTTCTAAGCAAGTTAATTTCCATTACTTTACTTTTTATATATTTTCTGTTCTTTTATTTTTACCTTATCTTTTTGATTGGCTTCATCTTTCAGGGCTTCTTTCTTCCTTGAAATAATGTTAAATAAGTGCTTCACTCCAGACTTAAAACCAGGACAAAAATATAATACCTATAAAAAGTAAGACTGTCTGAGTGTTTACTGAACAAACAACAATGTAACTAAAACCATTAAAGTACTATGTTTTTTGTAGAGCATTTTAAAAATTTTTTTTAAATTTTTATTTGAGAGAGAGCATGCGAAAAGGGGAAGGAGGGACAGAAGGAAACACAGAATCTGAGCTGTCAGCACAGACCCCGACGTGGGGCTTGAACTCAAGAACCGCAAGATCATGACCTGAGCCAAAGTCAGAAAACCGACTGACCCACCCAGGCACCCCTGTAGCACATTTTTAAATGTGCATTAGTTAAAATTCTGAAATTAATACTGTGTCAAAAATTGTTTTATATTTCATCATAGTAGCTCACTGTCTTCCCTCACTGGCAGCAAAGCAGTGAGCCTGGGCACATATTGCTAGGATGTAGGGTTCTAAGAGTACAATATAAAACAGAGTTCCAAAGGTTAAAATACACATCACCATAGTACTAGGAATAAGGCAGGAAAACCAAGGATTTGTCATCTTCCAGTTAACCAATGTCAATTCAATTTTGCTAGCCCAATTTTATTTATTACTTTCTCTTACCCCAAAGGAAGCTGGTAACATGCAATTTAGAATCATTACTTTAGTCCATTCTAGTTCATTTACAGTCAAAGACAAAGACCCTATGGACAATTAAAATACTCCACTCTGAAATTCTCAAACATTAAATGTTACATCATGCTTTGCCTACTAAAGCTTTATTATATAGCAAAATCCTCAACTTACCTGAAGTATACTGTTAAGATAACAAGTATTGCCGAGATTATTCAGTCCCACAAATGGTAACAAGTTTTCTCTCTTCTCACAGTTTATAGGTGAGGACTGTGCTGCAGGAACAACTTGATCACTATAAAATATAAGCAGAGAGAGGTATTACGAAGTATAGTATCTTAAAGAAACAAAGTGGAACGAACACTTCCTTAGATATAGTCTTTTCCCAAAAATTGTATGAACTGAGATATGGATTTTATTCAGGTGACACTTTTCTAAGAAATCTATACAGGTGCAAAAATTGCTACATACTCAGAATAAAAGTTTTATAAACACTTTAAAACCATTATACACAACAAGCCTCAATTCCATCCTGAGCTATTAATCCCATTTTAGAGAGTAGAAAATTGAGGGCCTGGTACTGTGATGAGTTAAACCTACATAATTTTTAAAAGCAGTCTAACTCTGAACAGAAACCTGGAAATAAGCTATGACAATATCTAGGAGAGGATGCACCACCTAAGAGGTCAGGTTCTGGTAAAAGGAAAGAGTAGATAAAGAGAATTACACAGTTGTCCTTCACTTTAAAACGAATTGTTCAAGTTATCCTTTTACCTTATTTTAACAAACAGTAGGTCCTCACAGAATTTTTATTTTATAGCAGCTAGCTACTACCCTGGCACCTCAAAGTGTTTACAGGCATGAATGCTGGTACACATAAGGTTCACATCTCCTAAACAGATTACTGGGAAATATTAGGAAATTACACATGGGACCAAACCCATTTTAGTCATATAGCAGTGTACCTATGTGTTGAATAGTGAGCTAGTATAGACTCTAATTACAACAACTATATGTAAGTATTCCATTTTGTTCAGATTTCAATCACTAAAGGATTTGCACCAAAAGATTTATTTTTATCTTACTGGCAACTACATACCAATAGGTTTGATAATTCATACACTAGGTTGTCAAGTCTTCTGAACCAAAAAAAAAAAAACCCCAAAATCACGTTATTTCTTTACCCTTACACAGAATGCGTTACATTACAAATAAGTTTAAATTGAAAAATAATTTTAGCCAACAAATATTTCTCCAAGTCAATCTAACTGGCTGACCATCAATGTAAACAGGTTAACATTATGGATGTGATCCTGTGCTGAGCCAGCCAGTTTTGCGGTTTCTAAATTTTTTAACATTTATTTTTGAGAGACAGACACAGAGCATGAATGGGGAAGGAGCAGAGAGAGAGGGAGACACAGCATCCAAAGCAGGCTCCAGGCTCTGAGCTGTCAGCACAGAGCCCGACACACGGGGCTCAAACTCGTGCACTATGCACCATGCACTGTGAGATCATGACCTGAGCCGCAGTCGGATGCCTAACCGACTGAGCCACCCAGGCGCCCCCCCGCCCCCCCCTTTTTTGACGATTATTTACAGTTTTGCTGTTTCTACTATACACTGCTAGGTTTGTCTCACTGCTGTGTGTTTTTGCCTCCATAGACTATCAGATCAGAATGGAGGTATCAAAGTTCACTGCTTCTTCACTGATACGGAATTTTAAAAGTACCGAAATATACTTAAGATACATACATTTCAGATCCTCTATATTCAGAAGCCTTTTCTTCATTTTCTTGAGAATCTGTGAAATCCAAGGCTCTCTTAGTTTCCTTTTTCTGAAAAAACTTCAAGGAAAGTCTATTTTTTTTGGATGGGCTACCTTTTGAAAGCCCATTACTTTCGCTAGGTATGACACCAGGCATTTTCTCTTCAAATCCCAAGGAGTTGACAAGAATTAACTTATACAAGGATGTTGTAATCACCAATCATATCTGTTAATCACAGAAAAGGTTTCATTATTTTCAATTATCAGCTGTAGGCAGTAAGATCATTAAATTTTGAAAATTTACCAAGGAATGGTACCAATTAGATCTTCACATTTGAAAACCCAATGCTTGATCAATAACAGGCACTCAATGTTTATTGCTTAAACGAAGGAGCTTGTCATTTGTCCTTAACTTTCTTAAATAAAAATATCAGATACTGAATTTTTATTATTTATTAGCCTACGAGATTAAGGGTCACACCACAAAATACCCCCATTTGAGTAGACCTACGGTAAAGCAGTATTGACTAAGAAGTTAATTTTTATTTTAATTTATTCATTCGGAAAACACTGAGCAACAACCATCTCTAATTCTAAAGCACCAGGTAAAAAAGGGATGAATGGGAAATTAAGAGTGCTGGAAGTGAAGGAGTCCTCCCTCCAAAGCCTTTTCTAGTTACTAATATGAATACATGAAATAGTCTCTAAAAAAGCTTATATAAAATGTAACTTGCACAAGTCACTATGTTGTACACCAGAAACTAATGTAACATTGTGTGTCAACTATACTCCAATAAAAAAATATAATTTGGATACAAGCAAAGGCATAGATCTGGTTTTCAATTATACCTAAACATTTGAGTGAAAAGTAATAAAAGATGCAAAGTTGAGAAAATGGTGCAAAGAACTGCTGCACTTGTGCTACCAAACTGTTACTGACTAGACACAATATACTGAGTTTCCAAAACTTCTTTTAAACTATAAATTTTGTTAAATGCTCCCTTGAGTAGAAAAAAAGATTTACCTTTTTTAAACTTTTTTCACTGTTAAAACTTTTGGATGAAAACCCCCCCAGCAGTATTTGTGGTATTTATTTTATACACACGTCCTATTTTCTTAAGATATCGGGGGGAGGGGGGAGGGAATTATCTGGGGTATTAGAGTACAAAACCTCAGCAATGATTTCAATACAGACACAGTAATAGGATGAACAGAGAAACTAACAAAATTCAAACTCCATCTTTACTAACAAGCATTTCACTCCACTGTCTCTGATCTGGGAATTCGCAACATTGAACTCGGTTGTGAAACCACACTTTTGAGACTCAACTCAGGAGTAACTGCAAAGTTGACCAATTTCCCCATCCCCCTCCCCAACTCAATTTACCCTCCTAGCCACTTACTGCTACTGATGGAAAGCTATCACGAACGATAAACCAGTCTACGCGAAGTTGTCAAGGATCTCTAAGCATTAACGATTCTCGTAAAAGATTTTTCTTGGGAGCCAATTCTTATAAATGATGTAAAGTGGATTCTCTAAGACACAGAGTAGTAACCGGACTTAAATAAGCAGAAGAAAAAACGACCAAGCAGTTGAAATAACGGATAGATCCTAAGCAATTAAACCCTCCTGGCTCCCTCAAATCACTAACCATTTAACGTTGCTGAAAATACCACATTTTTACCAGATGCCGTATCTTACACCATTTCTTACTCCTGGCTTTATTACTGGAAAAACTAAAACGTTTCTCCTAGAAGTCTAAATCAAATGTCACAGAAAACACAATAAATCGAACATTAGATACTCTTGAACAAATGACAATATGAACATTCAGTCCCACTAGTTTCAAGTTCTTCCCTTTATAAGACGACAGGACTCAATGCCAGTTTTTCATGAAAAACGTAAAACAAGGATAACATCCTCGACAAAGGCTTAAAAACACGTGGCTTTCTAAATACTTCTGGAAAAATTAAGTTACAGTGCGCGATAAAATTTAGCAATTCCCGACACCGGACAACATTAGTAAAAACATGCTCTCCCTACGCCGCACCTCTAGGAACGAAAAGTGAAAAGGCGAGGCTGTGCTGCCGTCCGTGTCGGTCAGACACAGCCCTGGGTCCTGCGGGAGGCTGACCGGTGGCGACTCCGGCCCGCACCGCAGCTCCGGGCCCCTCGCCCGCGGAATTGGCCTATTGACGCCCAGCCCGCACCTGCCTCCCCGTGTCCCCGCGGCGGCAGGAGGGGCGCCCCTCCCTGCCACCGGTGCCCACAGGGCTCGACTGGCAGCTCCGCAAGGGCGCAGCAGCGAAGCGGTCCTGGCGTCTCCCCCCCCACACCCCCCCGCGGATCCGACGCCGGGGTCCTAGGGCGACCCCCTTGGGGGCCGGCCGAACTTGTCTCGGCGCCCAGACACCGGCCTCTCCTCCCCAGGCCCTCCTTACCTGGTCATGGCCCAAAGCACGGTCCGCGGCGGTGACGCCCCGAGTCCAGCCGGGATGTATGTGGGTGCGACAGGTGAGCCCCTGCCCCGAGCCCGCGGGGGCCCCGACCCAAGGAAAAGCTGCCCGGATTGCCCTCCCCGCAGGGGAGTGACCATTCGCTCTCAAGAGCGGGAACCCGGGCTGCCGCTCGGTCCTGCCCTGCGCCGGCACCAACTACATCCCCGGAGCGGCGCCCGCCCCCGCCCTCCCCCGCCCCGGGATGGCGAGGCGCGCCAGAAGTAGTCCCGCTCGCCAAGCGCCTGAACCGCTAGGGTCTTTCCCACTCCACCACCGAGGGGAACTTGGCGCGTTTTCCTCAGTCTCAGGACCCCCGTGTTTTAGCCTCCGCCCGCGCCAGCACTGCGATTGGAGGTGGCGTCCTTCGAAAGTGCCGGTTCTAGTCTCCACGCTGCAGGGACGCGAAAGGCAAGAGCCGCCTCGCGACCGCCACTCGCCCCCCTGCCACGCACGGGGTCCGGAACCAGCTGGAACGGTAGTTTTCCCAAGATCCTAACGGGTTCTGCAGTTTCAAACAGCGCAGGCAGCGTCAGGGGCAGCTCGCGCGGGTCCTCGCTGAGGGCGCGCGCTAGGTGCTGGAGGCCTGGCTGGCGGGCTCGAGCCTCACACCCTTTTTTTTTTTTTTTTTTTTTAACCATTCGTGCGCGCGAGTTGAGGAAAGGCGTACGGGTCGGGAGACGGGACAGAGAGAAGATGGGACGGACTCCTTCCTCGGGAAGACGACGCTAGGTGCTCAAATCCACCAATCTGTGATGACCAATCCCCCAAACCTTGTCCCCCCACCACCACGCTGAAGGAGCCAATCAGAAGTACCTAGACAAAAGCAGTGGGTGGGCGGAGGAAGTCCAGCCAATACCAAAAAGAAGACAGGAGGACTCCACCAATCATTGCTGGATATGCAGAGTACCCTTCAGGAGCGGTCCACTCCTTCCGCTCTCATTGGCGTTCGAGTGCGCGCTTTCGCTGCCGACTGTTAAATCTCGCTCCGCGTTTTGTGAATCCTTGGCGGTGGGACGCCTCCGCGGGTGCGGTTTCCGGAGTGAGGCCCTCACAATAAGTCCCGCCCCCCCTTTCTTGCGTACACATTCGGGCGGGGTTACTAGGGAGCCTAGTTTCGGAAAATGGCTGACGGCTGTGCTTGGTGCTCGGTGCCTGGGCTTTCTGATCGGAATCACAGCCCCAGCCCCGGGACCATCCAATAGAAACCAGCGCTGTCGTGGATAACAGCGTATTCTCAACCGTATACGGTAGCACTGAGGCTCCTTCCTCAGCCCTTCCACGCCTCATTTTCTCCCGTTTACTCCTTTCCCTTCCCGGCCAGACAAGGAAACGAAAAGAGCACTTTAAGGCCCAGCTCCGGCTGCGGGTGCTGGAAAGTGTTTCTGCGCGAGCCCTTACTTGGGGCTCAAATGCGGCGAGCGAGGCCTTAACCTGATTTTTGCTTCCTTTCGTTAGTATGCTTACCTTAGTGAGGTGACCTCGCAAAGCAAGTTAAGCAGGATAAGTTCAGTTCAAATGCATTTAATCAAGTTTGTTTTTAGGTGCCTACCAAGTTGCAAAGCATTTTTCAAGGCGCTAGGGGTACGGCGTGAATGAAATGCATTCCCTGCTCGAAAGGAGCTTTACATTCTAGAGAGGGGCAGAAGTTAAAATGATAGGACATAATGAGTGGTAGGGAAAGGAGATAGAGAGTGGACAGTTTTAGATAGAGTCTGGAAAGACCTCTTTGAGTTGACATTTGAGCTGAATGAAAGTGGAGTGAGCCTTGGAGGAATCTCAGGGAAGAATGGTTCAGGCAGAGAACAAGTTTTTAAAAGTCCAAGCTTCATATGCATATACTGGAAAGAAGCAAGTAGGCTAGGGTATTTAGAGCAAAATGAGCCTAGATGTGATAACTGTGGGAAATGAGAGTAGTGACATCTGCAGGGCTCTGATTAAGCAGGGTAAGGAGATGGAATTCATTGGATGGTTTTGAACTGGGCAGTGGCATAATTTGTAAAGTGGCTGCTTATGGTGGATAGATTGTTGACCTTCAAACATGCAAGCAGGAAAGTTAGCTAGGAGGCTATTTCAGACTTCCAGGAAATAAATTATTTGGCTTGCAATAAGGTGGCAGTAGAAATGTTAAGAACTGGTAGGATTCTGGATGTATTTGGGGTTTTGTTTTTTTATCCTGAGAGAGATCCAGCAGGGGGAGAGGGGGAGAGAGAGAATCCCAAGCAGGCCCTGTGCCACCAGCACAGAGCTGGATGCAGGACTCCATCCCAGGAACCACAAGATCATGACCTGAGCCAAAAGCAAGGGTCAGATGCCCAAATGGTTGAGCCACCCAGGCTCCCCAGTTCAGAATATATTTTGAAGTAGAGTGAACAGGATCCCTTGATAGATTGTAACAAAAAAGAAACAAAAATGACCAGGATTATTTTTTCCCCAAAGCAACTGGATAGTGGTTGGCCCTTGCTTAAAATGGGGAACATTAGGTAGCAGTGGGTTTGTTGTGAGGTGACATTGTTCTCACACACTAAAACTCAGATGCCTATTTTAAATAGAAGCTGAGCCAACAGTTAGCAAGGTTGGAGCTGAGGGGAAAATTTAGATCAAGTGATATAAATTTAGGAGTCACCAAATGGTATTTAAAACCACAAGACTGGAAGAAATCACCTAGAGTGGAAATCTTTATCCTAAAACTCTGCAGAACATTGATGACCATTTCCCTTGCCCAGCCAAGAATCCTAAATCCAAGTAACTGCCTCTTAATTTACCCATCTTAGAATCAACACCCATAACAAATACTCATTTTAAGAGTGAGACCTTAGGGGCGCCTGCGTGGCTCAGTAGGTTAAGCCTCCAACTCTTGGTTTCAGCTCAGGTGAGATCATTATCTCACGGTTGGTGAAATCAAGCCCTACATTGGGCTCTGTGCTGATTGCTTGGGTTTCTCTCCTCCCTCTCTCTCTCTCTCTCTCTTTCTCTCTCACTGACTCTATCTCAAAAAAAAAAAAAAAAGTGAGACTTTAAAGGTCCTAATCACTGAATTTATACAAAGAACAGTATGACACGTTCATACTGAACATAAAGTTCAAAGTCACTGCCTAAAGAGAAATTAATGCTGCTATCACTTGGTAAAATAAACTCAAAGTTAGGGTTTGAGCTACTTTCAAGGGATTAATAATTCCTATTTGAGAGCAGAAAAGAAAGCAGCCCAACTCATTTTGAAGCCAGTATAACCCATAATAGACAAGGACAGAACTAGAAATATAATTATAGGTCAGTCCCTTAGTTTGCCATTGTGTATCATGGACTAGACAATCTCATTCTCTAGTACTAGCAGAATCATTGCTACTTTCAAACTCTACCAGGATAGGTAACCAATTCTAGTTTCCTATTATAATTTTCCTAATTCTAGTTCTCTTTTTTAATTTTTTTTAACGTTTGTTCAATTTTGAAAGAGAGAGAGTGCGTGTGCGAGCAGGGGAGGAGCAGAGAGAGAGGGAGACACAGAATCTGAAGCAGGCTCCAGGTTCTGAGCTGTCAGCACAGAGCCGGACGTGGGGCTCAAACCCACGAACTGCAAGATCATGACCAGAGCCAAAGTCGGACACTCAACCAACTGAGCCACCCACCCACCCCTTCTCTTATCTTAACTGAGATCCTATTGTCTGCAGCCACCATTCTTCCTCTATAATACATAATATGAGTCAAGATTCAGTTGAAGAGAATAGAATCCACTCCCCTGGTATAAGCAAAAAGAGCATTAAATACTGGGGGTGTTGATTAAATAGACTCAGATTAATTTTCAGGAATGAGTCCCAAAGTCTTCACAGAACTGGCCACCAAGGGAAAGATGACTCTTTTATGATCAGGAAATGAAAACTCCTGAACTACATTGCTCCTGCAATACCTAGGAACCACGACCATCAGAAAGCTGCCCGTGTTGCCAACTCCAGAACCACACTACACACACTGTGATCTACTCTTGCACAATACATGTGTTCAGTCCTGAATGTTAGAGCCCACAGTACTAGTGGCTAGATATTGACACCTCTGCTAATGCTGCTCCAGAAATCCCAAAACCTCCATAACCGTGCTTGTCAATAGCAAGAGCGGAAGCCCATGGATGCATAGCAGGCTTGGTGTATCTGGCAATATAACTGATGCAAAAATGTAAAAGGTCTCTGATCCTTTTCCTTTCACTCAGTACTATGTGGGAGAAATTACAGCTGTAGTTCTTGACAAGATATAATTTTTAAGCCCAAAGACTCTTATTTCCTGGCTTCCATGTGCAGTGCAACTACCTCACTCTTAATGACAGCTACCTTGGGGGCATCTGAAACAATGGGACTTAACAGGTGGACAGCATTCTTAATCCCATTTTTGTCAGCCTTGTATGGCTGAACGGCAGGCACATTTCCTTGCAAGGCTTTTATTCACAGGCAGTTCCTGTGTGCTTTGACTTAAAGGTATAAACGTAGTTGGTATTTTTTCAGCCCTTCCAAATTACAGAACTCTTAATCCACTTAGATTATAGACAGAGTTCCCCTCTTAGGAAAGCTGAATACCCTTCCATCCCTACTTGCAGATTGACTAGCTCTGGCCTGAGTTAATCTCTCAAAGAACTTTGCTGAAACTGGCAAAAATTTAAAGCCAGCAAATACCAAGTTCTATAAATTTTACCAATTATTTCCCTCATGCTACAAATATCTTGCAACTGGACAGTAAGGGTCACCAGTTTTCCATGTGGCAATATCTGAGTCTTTACCACACATTGCCCTAATGCTTCCACTAAAGTGACAGTTCATTTATTTTAAGGTCATGTAATGTGCTGTAGGAAGTTTCTAGGGCTCAAATTCTGCATCAGATAGGAATAGGTTAATCTATGAGAAACAGAATATTTTTTAAGTGTCCTTAGCCAAGATGCACATTTATTTCTTCATCACATAAACAGAGTGCAGAAGTAGGAAGTCTAAATTAGTGGTGATTCCATGACCATCAGGGACCTAATTTCCTCCATTCTCGACATGTGTGGCTTCTACCTTCTGGTCCAGATGGCTACTTAAGTTCCAGCCATCTTGTCTACATTCTAATAAGCAGAAAAGAGAAAAGGGGAAAGATGATCATGCCTCCTCCCTTGAAAAATACTTCCTGGAAGTTGTACACACCACTCCTGCTTACAACCCATGGGCCAGAACTAACTTTATTCTCTGTGTCTGTATGTCCAGTAAGAGGTCATAACATCAAGGAAGAAGTATACAATTGATATTGGAAGACAAATATTCTCTGCTATGCTTCTCCTTTCCTGATTCAATAAAAGATTTCCCTGAGCGCCTGGGTGGCTCAGTAGGGTAAGCATCTGACTCTTGATGTCGAGATCTTGTGGCTGTGAGATTGAGCCCCACCTCTGGCTCTGCGCTGAGTGTGGCACCTGCTTGGGATTCTATCTCTTCCTGTGCCCCTCTCCCACTCGCTTCCTCTCTCTCTCTCTCTCTCTCTCAAAATAAAAAACTTAAAAAAAAAAAGATTTCTCCAGGTGGGGGAGCAGAAGATTAAAAAAAAAAAAAGCGTATTGTTTGGTTCTTTGCAGAAGAGGATGTGCTCGATAACTATGTTTGCCCTAGTAGTAGATATGGACATGATGCCCAGAACACCCTTCAAGGAAGGACTTGCTCCCAAGCTGCGGGGACTATCTCCACTTGTCAGCTCCATCAGGGTCTACTTTAGCTGCAGAGAGAAGCCTTGCCCAAGGTTATGACATTTCCAGGGCAGCCAATATTGGGTGATTGCACAAGACTGGAATAGAAAGGCTCAGCCATTAGGGCCCACCATGGGACACCTCTGATGTATGATATTCACTCTGGAGCTTCTGGGCAGGTTGTTCAAAGCTTTATTACACCTGTATTAGAATTTGACTTCTTTCTCTGCCCAGTCCTGCTTCCTCTCCCTTCCTTCCATATCTTCTATGCTCTGTCCCAGTGTCTGCTACCCAAGAACCCTACCTGTGATAACTGGTACCAGGATTGGTTGGAGAGAGTAGACAATAAGATGGAATTTGGGAGATGGATTATGGACCACCTGCTGATGAAGCACAGGCAGCCCCTGGCACAAGGTGATAGTCCAACTGGGGTGATATACCAGGTGGAAGGGAACACCAGAGGTGTGACATTTCAGGCATTTGAGATATTGGTAAAAGAGTGATAAGAATAACAGAACTGGATGGCTATTACTAAGCTCCACTGGTTACAGAAAAATAATGAACAACTGAGGATAGGTAATAGGCAATTGCAAGTGAGGAATGAAAGCCAGAGAACCTCTTTATTGTACACACACAAAAAAGGTCTCATTAGCAGGGAAGGGGTGGAGAATGACAAGCAACAAGACTCAAACTTTAGAGTGGCTAAAATATGGTTAAATAACCAAAAATGGCAGGTCTGTTGTGCCAAGGTCAGGGCCATGATTGAGAAAATCTAGCATTCCAACAACATGGAAGGGTCATCTGGGTGGTGCTCCTAAAGATTTTCAATCCTTGGGCTCCTCAGATGCCTAGTGACTGTGGCTCACTCCTCCCTACCAAGAACTGTCACTTTCCTGTGCTAGAAGACTTTGCAGAGGCTTCTAACTGGAAGGCAACATGTTTCCCCCTCCCGTAGTAGACCCCCCTCCCCCCTGCCGCCACATGCACACACAAATCTTCCGGCCACTAGGCCTATAATTAGGGCTTATAGCATAACCTAGTTGAGAAGTGCTGTGCCTAATAATGGAGGTAAAGGACTATTCCCCAAAAAAGATGTAAGACCTAACCAGCATGTACCACCAGGAGCTTGGGGACTATGCATGGGACTGGATTCACAGAAGGCTTGATAAAGGAGGCCAGACCATAAAATGGGATAGGGAGAATTCTATTGATGGTGGAGCACTCTCCCAAAATATTTAACATCCTGGCCAGGGTCTCAAGAGTTGTGTGAACTCACTGCTATGATGGCTCCTAGAAGGATGAAAAACAAAAACAAAAACAAAAAACAAAAACAGTGACTTTGACTAAAACTGAAATGCCAGAAGTGCTAGGGCAGGTAGGTAGGACATGAAAAGATTAAAAGGCTCAAGGAAGTGAATAGGTTAGAATGGATGTGCTATGTACAGCCCAAAGGTTATGATAATTCTGTTCTGAAGGACAGCTCAGAGGCCATTTATCAAGGCCATAAGGAATGCATTGGTTCAAAGGGCAGGAATACCACTCAAAATTTGTGGTGACTCTCAGCAAGTCATGGCTGAAGGTAGTAAAGGCCTCTAGAACCTGGTTCACTGATAGCAATGCATATGCCAGGACCCCAAAGCAGTAGAGGCCAAGTGGTAGTGCTCAATGACCAGAAGCCAGGAAATTACAAGTATTATAATGTGGACCTAACCCACACAGTTATGGAAATGGTTAACAGGACATGGTATCCTTAGGGGCAAAACAGGCAGCCAACAAAGGTCCTATTTAGTTTGTATCAGCAGAAGAAAAAATCAAGGATAATGACCAGGAGAGTAAAATCCTTCATTCAATAAAGTCACCCACTGTTCTTTAATCCATTTGCACACCTGAGTTAGTTTATAGACCTGGAATCCACTGACTGAAGAAGGCCTCAGGAGGAAGGACCCTATTACATTTCAAGTATAAATGGTAATGATTTTCCTAGCCCATCCCCAAAGTATCTTTTGTCATTTACCTGGGTAATTGTACCTTGAGGAAATGGGAATACCCAGACATTTCAAGGACTGTTAGACACAGGGTCTGAATTGACACTGATACCCAGAGACCAAAAGCATCATCATGACCCTGTTAGAGTGGGAGCATAGAGGCCAGTTAATAGATGACAAGGTCTGGCTCAGAGTGGGTCCATTGGGTATGTGGTCTCACCCAATGGTCATTTCCCCAGTCCCCAAACTATAATGGGATTCACATATTTGACAATTGGTACAAACCCCTTGGGATGTTTGCCTGTGAAGTAAAAAAGCCATCATAGTGCAGAATGCCAAGTCGGGGTCTCTGAAATAGCCTCCCCTCCCCAGCCAACCATGGCACCAGAAGTCAAAATAATACTGTATCTCAAGAAGGGATGGCTGAAATTAGGGCCACTCTTAGGAGTTTAAAGGATACAGAGTTGCAGATTCCCATCATAGCTCCATTTAACTCGTCATGTGGCCATGCAAAAAATAGATGGTCTCTGAAGGATGACACCAGATTACTGTAAAGCTCAACCAATTAGTAGGTCTGATGGCAGCTGCCGTGCCAGATGTAGTGCACTTGCTAAAGTAAATTAATACAGCTTCAAGTATTTGGTGCACATCGTTGATTTAGTGAACGCATTCTTTTCCATTCCAATCATAAGAAAGGATCAGAAACAGTTGGCATTCCCACAAAACAGACAAAAGTACACATTTACAGTGTGGCCCGGGGCTATGTTAACATTCCTATCCTGTGTGATAAAAAAAACCCGAAAGAGATCTGCACCTTCTGGATATCCTGAAGCACATCCCATAATCTCTGACATCAATGACTTCCTGCTGATTGGGCAGGATGAGCAAATTATGCTGTGAGAATTAAAAGACTAGAAGTACACATGTGTGGTGGTAGAGTGCAGAGGAATGTGCAGAAGAAAGCTGACTCCTTGCCTTTCGTATCAAGAAGTCAGTAGATAATGGCTGACTGAAAAACCAAGAAGTAGAAATATGAGCATGTTATTTAGATAAGTGGAGGTAAATACCAAAGAATCAGCTTAAAGTTGAAAGTAGTTGCCTTGAGGGAAATGAAGTCTTGTTGGAAGCATTTAACTCTTTAAGTCAGGCACATGTATAACTTTGAAAAAATTAAAAAACTAATATATATATATATTATATATATATTATATATATTGTAGTATATATAATATATATATTATTATATTATAATATATATATATTACACACACACACATATTTAAGCACTGTAAGTGAATTATTTACTGATTTCATCTCCTGGGAAAGGAGCAAATAGAGCAAATAAGCTCAACAGGAATAGATTATTTGAGATTGGAATGACCGTTCTTCCAACCTCACCTTCTGGGTGCTAGTTAAAAAAAAAAAAAAAAAAAAAAAGGCTCAGTATGTGAACATTTGGCTGTAATCCAGCATCTTTAGTAACCACAAAAGGCAACCAACCTCAAAACAGCTAGTAAAACCACTATTCAGTAGTTCAATTTAAATAAATGATTCTTTCCACAAATTAAAGTCTGTTTAAAAGGTAAAATCCACTTGGCTTCAAGATTTAAAATTTTTGTTTCCCAATCTACAGCCCCAGGGTCAGGTGGAATGACTTCCCTTGCCTATTCAGGGAATGCCTTGCTCCACTTCTTTAATGTTTGGTAACAATTTAGTAGAGGAATGTCCGGTAAGGGGGTGGGTGCTGTGGGGGTAGCAGGAAGTCTCACGAGCCTATTTATATTTTACGGAAAGGGAGTCTTGTCTTTCTCATACCATTAAGATTCTCTTATCCTTTGTATATTTAACCCATCCTGAAGAGAGATCTACAGTTAAACTTCAATATTTTTTTCTACTCTGAATAAAGTTTACTTTAATAAAGTACTAAGTACTTGGAGAGGAAATAAATTCCAAGAGAGTATTATTATGAGTATTATTATGGACTCATGGCTTTTTATAGTCTTAACATGTTTTAATTAAGTATAATTCTGATTGGATTTTTGAAGCAAATAAGATTCCTGTTTTAACCCGTGGGGACTCCTTTTAAGCAGGCTTCCAGGTCTCTGAACATTTTTTTAATGTTTATTCATTTTTGAAAGAGAGAGAGAGAGCATGAGTGGGAGGGGCAGAGAGAGAGGGAGACACAGAATCCAAAGCAGTCTCCATGCTCCGAGCTGTCAGCACAGAGCCCGATGAAGGGCTCAAACTCACAAACCACAAGATCATGACCTGAGCCGTAGTCGGATGTTTAACAGACTGAGCCACCCAGGCACTCTGGTGTCTCAACATTTTGAAAGCATCCTTGCCTTCTGGCGATTCCAGGTCCATCTTTAAAAATATTTTCTTACTAACTTGAATGTACTATATAATATGTTGTTTTTACCATATTACCTGTTTAAAAACCACAATATTATTATACACCATAATTAAAAAAAATAAATCTAAGTAAGTCATAAGTCAGTGTATACTACTTTGCCATTTCATTCTGGGCTTTTAAAAGAGTGCATGTATTTTTCAATCAGAGAAGAATACAGTTGGCTCTAACATGAGGATTGTATGATGATTATCTTTCAGCCTAACTAATTCAGATTTAGATTTTGTGTAGGTCTTGGTATGGAGCACCCCAAAACTTGGTGGCGTAAAATAACAATTTCTTATTTCTCATGATTCTGTGGGTTGGCTACGTTCCCTTGGAGGATGCATTCAGCTGGGACGGTCACCCGGGAACTGGAATCAGTGGGGCTGACTAGGCTTCCCTCTCCCTCGGATGCTCCTCCTCAAAGAGGTGGCATGAGGCTTCTCCACACAGTCATGGTAAGCAGAGTTCCACGAGGGCAAAACCCAGTGTACAAGCATGTACCAACCCTCTGTCTGCATTACTCCCTTTGGCCAAAGGAAATCCCATGGCCAAACCCAAAGTTAAGGGTTTTCATAAAGGCATGGATATGGGGGAGGAGGGGGGGTCCTGAGTCACTGGGGTCATTAATATAACAAATTACTCCAATCTTCCTGTGAATATTATCTTAAAGTAGAAGTCCTATCACTCAGGGTGTTAACCTTAAAAAATAAAACTGCTAGTTATTTTACCAGCAAGAATGGTTTTGTCCAGTAATAGCAGAGAATTACAATCTAGAACTAAAGCAAAATCATAGGCAAATCTAGAGAACGAAGGAATGGAACCCTGTTTTATAGAGGAAAGGGGAAGCTGGGAGGGCTATTATAAGCAAAAAGTCCATTGGAGTAAACTGGGATTTCAAAGTATAGTAGCTTTTCATTGGCTGACTTCTGACAGTCACTCATTGGCCGGGCTGTTGCCAGGGGAGTAAGAAAAACTTTCTTCCTTCTGCTGGGATGGAGTAAAGCAGTATCCACTTGCAAGGTCCCTCTCTCTTCCTGTTGGTTCTGCAGCTGCCAAGGAGTGCCAGTGTGTAAGAGCACTCCCTTTGCTGGCCTCCCAGCTTCATTCTAAATGATATTCCCTATTATTAATTTTCATATTTCACCCTTTTGTTCAAGATCTTTCTTAAAAATTTTTTTTCAACATTTATTTATTTTTGGGACAGGGAGAGACAGAGCTTGAACGGGGGAGGGGCAGAGAGAGAGGGAGACACAGAATCGGAAACAGGCTCCAGGCTCTGAGCCATCAGCCCAGAGCCTGACGCGGGACTCGAACTCACGGACCGCAAGATCGTGACCTGGCTGAAGTCGGACGCTTAACCGACTGCGCCACCCAGGCGCCCCACCAAGATCTTTCTTTGAAAGCATCACTGATCAAGAGTTAGATTCTCCATATTTAGTAGTTTTGTCCCTCAGTGCCAAGAAGAATCTTTCCTAGTTGTCATGTCCCATGTCAAAGAAAAGGAGCATAGCAGCTGAAAAACACTGAGGCCACATCTGAGTAACAAGGAAGGTTGCGGGGAGACCTCTTAGGCACTTCCCATCTATAGTCCATATTTATTAAAACTGTAAGTGTTGGAGATCGTCTCAAAGCATCAAACCAGCATTGCCTTATTGGGTACATCATTTAAAAAACTTGACAGGTGACAAAATACAAAACTTAAAATAATTATATAAAACAGAAGAAGTAGAAGTAACATGAGAATTCCAAATCGTGCATGATGGTTCTACACCAGGACTCTAGGTGTGAAAGTAGCCAACTGAGATATTTATTGGCACTGATTATTATTATTTAGGGGAAAAAGGCTCTCTCATGATGGTAAACCTGTAGTCATGTATGTCTCCTAGAAACCTCTGCCTAAAGCAACCATGAACACAAAATAGTGAATACTGCAAAGGCACACTACAGAATTAACTGAGTGGATTTGGGAAGATACGGTACAGGTATAAACAGGAAGCAATAGCTGATGAACTTTTTGCAAAACAGCAAAACTGCAAAAGTGTTTTTGAAAAAGTGTCATCTCAAAAGAACTGTTTGGAACCAAATGTGTTCTCAGTGATATTGTAGAGTTGTAAATTCAGAAACCATGAATTTGGATAAGAATCCAGAGTCAGTTAATGGTTCAGATGAGAAAAGACTTTTTGTGAATTCTAAATTTTCCAAGCCTTCAGAAAAAGCAAGTGAAAATTAATTTGTCATAGGATCATGATGAGGCTATTTCCAAAAGATGGTAAGAGGTTTCTCCCTTTTGTATGAATTTGAAAAAGCAGATAAGAGAATGGTCTTTCCACAAAAGAGACAGAAGCAGCAACAATGAGAAAAAGGTATACAGGCCTGGTCCAGACATCCTGGGAAAGCTGTCCCATCAAATGTCACCTGTTTTGATTCCCGGAAATCTTTACTTTTAGGTCACCAGATAATGTGCAGGTATAGTCAGGGCTTGTTGCTTTCTTTAGATGTGTCACATGAATCCAAGAGTCTATTTCCCCAATTTTGGTGGCATAAGGGTTGGTTAGAAGTTCCTAATGAAGGCATTTCCAGTGAGGTTGAAGAGAGTCTTTCTGGAGGTGTCTTTTGAAATCTCCATGTTGCCAAGGCATGATTTTAAGGTTTTCATCTCCTGGGAGTGCACAGTGAAAAGATTGCTCTACCAAAGCATGGTTAGTTTTAATAGAAGAAATTGGGCCTTTACAATATTGAAGTATATCTCCTTTTATCAACTGTGGGTCAAAGGAGGCAGAGGGCAAGTGCATTGGATGCCTGTGACTGTCTCAAAGGATGAAAGTCTGTGAGTTCCCAAGGGGGTGGGACTGAGATTTAAAAGGAACAACGGCAATCCTTTCGGCCAATGTATTTTGAGGGTTTCCACAAATTTTCCCAATTGAGTCTTAATAGTGCCATTAGTGTGTTCCACTGACCCTGAGGATTGGTGATGGTATGCACAATAAAAGCATTGTAAAACTGGCCAAACAGCACAGGCTTGTTGAAGCACCTGACTGGTAAAAGGGTTCCCGATTACTATGAAGTTCAAGAGGGGTTCTCCAGGTGGAGGTAATCTTTTCTTCTAAGGTTTTATTTGTAAGTAACCTCTACACCCAATGTGGGGCACAAATTTACAACCCCAGGATCAAGAGTTGCACGCTCTACCAACTGAGCTAGCCAGGCATCCCAGGGGTAATCTTTTCTAACAGAGTTTTAGCAACAAAGGAAGCATGACCTGTCTACAAGAGAAAGCTTTGGTCCAGAGAGAAAGCATACAAATTATGACTAAAACATATTTATGTCCATGAGATGGGGAAGCTCTATGAAATCCATTTGTACGAACAGGTTTCTTTGGATTCTGCTTTGGACAGGTTGAACAGCTGAGGTAGGCACTTTTTGTGGCCTTATTAGTATTTCCCCACCAATATTGATTTATAAATGCTATTATTTTGTCAGTAGACGAATGGTTTAATGCTTGTTCAGTGCTAGTGGTACTGTTAGAATTTCATAGGGGCTGGATTCTTATTTGGTCCAAACCAGACTTACTAGTTTTCCAATATTGTTTTTCCCTCTCTGGGGCTAATTGTTGGATATCTCTTATTGTCAATTTCTCCAAATGATCATTCCTTTGGACCATAACATAGGTTTGCTTACTGGTTTCATTTGACCTCCAGGGAGATGAGTCTGGAATGCCTAGGAACCTTAGTGATAGCCAGAGAAGTCAGCAAAAGTATGGCATCTAATAAATTCTGGACACAGGAAACATTTTTAATTTTATCCCCATTGGAGGTAAGGAAACCTTGTTGTTTGCATAACATTCCAAAGTCATGAGCTTCCCCAAAGGCATACTGACTATTGGTGTGAATGTTTGCGGGTTTCCCCTTGGTTAAGGTACAAGCTCGAGTCAGGGCATGTAACAACTTGTTGGGCTGAAATAGCCAAAGGTAAAGGTGCTACCACAATGACTTCAAAAGGAGTAGCAATAGCATACCTAGCACAATACTTGCCATTTTCATCCCTTAAATAAGAGCCATCAATAAGTCATGAAAAATCTGCATTGGTTAGAGGAGTTTCCTGTAAATTGCCACAGAGAGTCAAAGGTAATCTCTCAGCATAAGCAGTAACTGAGGGGCTTCATTTGGATCCAAACATTGCCCTTGTTTCAAGATCAGATGCAGTTAAGTACCGAATCTGAGTTTAAGAAGACTGCCAAAAGTTTTCTGTCTTCCGGCGAAGAGGTTTGAGAAGGAGAGCAGAGAAGCAAATCATCTGTGTATTGTAACAAAGTGGAGACTGCAGAAAACTTTCTGTCATCCAAACCAATTTTTAGGGTTTGTGAAAAATAAAGATTCTGCAAGATCCTGGGGCATGTCTGTCCAGGTGTATTTCCATTCTTCCCAAATGAAAGCAAAAAGATATTGGCTACCCTTATCAGCTGGAATACTAAAAAAAACACACTGTATAGATGAATTACAGTGAAAAATTTGCTTTCAGTGGGAATGGATGTCAAGAGCCTATGGGGGTCAGGAATAACCGGGGGCCAAGAATAACAGGAGTAACAGGGTTATTTGTTGCTCAGAGGTCCTGGACGAACCTGAAGCCTCAGACATTGGGTTTTCTCACAGATAAAAGTGTGATATTATAGGGACTAGTGTAGAGGATAATGAAGCCCTGAGCCTTGTAATCTTTTATTATGGGCTTGATGTCTTGAAGAGCTTCTTTATTTATAGGGTATTCTGGGGGGGAGCTTTTGAGGAATTGATGTGAATCTTGATGGGAGGTGCACTGTGGATTGTGCCAATACCAATTCAGGATTTTGCCCGTAAAGAGGATGGTAGCTAATCCAATAGGAACAAATAACCAGTGTCCCCAGACTCAGCTGTACAGTGTTGTTGGAGATGGAACAAATAAAAAATGTTGAAGGGAATAGGTTAGAGACAGGGATCTGTCGAAGTTTATTAGAGACCCCTGCTATTTGAACTGTTTTTGTATTCTGAGACAGGCGCTGCTTTATAGCAGTGGGGCTGAGCACCAAGTCTGTAGCTCTGGTGTCAATACTGAGAGATTCATTCCCAAACTGGAGAGTGGATTCTGCAAGCTGATTAAGAGAAATTCCCATCCCCCCCACTGGGAATTGGGAGGACATTGGAAAGGCTGGCTGGAGGGCTGAAGGTACCTGGAGCTCTTAAACTGGCAGCAATCTTCGTGTGCCTGAGGGACTCAGTCAGTTAAGCATCCAACTCTTGATCTCGGTTCAGGTCATCATCTCACAGTCCGTGAGTTTGAGCCCTGCACTGGGCTCTGTGCTGACAGCGTGGAGCCTGCTGCTTGGGATTCTGTCTCTTTCTTCTCTCTCTCTGCCACTACCTTGCTTGTTCTCTCTCTCTCTCTCTCTCTCTCTCTCTCTCTCTCTCTCTCTCAAAATAAATAAATAAATAAACTTAAAAAATAAAATAAAATAAATTGGTAGCAATGTTTTTTCCCCAACACCCTGGCTCTTTGCAATAATAGCAGAAACTAGGAGGTTTGGTTAGTTCAGGAGCCTTCATTTGCCAGAGTTAAAATTAAGCATTTTAGTGGTCTTTCTCTTAGGTGACTGATTTATCTAGGATATGAGTGAGCTAGTTTATCAAGTTAACTAAATCTGAAATGGGTATAGGTTCCGATTCCATCTTGGTCCTTTTAACTAAAGGAGAAAGATCCTGGTTCAGCCTATTTATAAGCCAAAAGTTAAATGCTACCCAAGTGGATTCAACATCTAAAGGAAGACCAGATTCTTTAAAAACAATTTAGAGTCTTTTGTAATAGCTTTGAACAGGCCCATCAGGCTTTTGTGTGCAATCCTGAAATGTGTTCCAATCAGCAGGCTTAGGAAAAGCTATTATAATTGCTCTGTGGAGATTTCCAGGGAGTATTCTAGCCATCTTGCCAAAAGTTAGGGGGTTGTTTCTCTAAATTTGCTTCAGGATGTTCCCATTGGGTTAGTTCCATCCGATGTTTGGCCTGGTCCTCACCAACAAGCATGTGGACTAATTGATAGAAATCTGAGAAACCAAGTTGGTGAGTCTGAATAACTGTTAAATTCTTCAGCAAACTTATGGGGGGCCCTCTGTCACTTTAGGAAACCCTTTAACTGTGGTTTGCGATCCAGCCCTAGTCTGGGGGAGATAAAATTTAAGAGTATATTTAGATCCTCAGAAGAGTTAACTTTAAAGACGCAATTTTTAATAGGTTCAGGAGAGGAGAAAGCGGAGAGAGATTCAGAGGAAAAGAGAAATTTGGCAGAGAGAAAGAGGAAAATGGTGCTGGAGGCAGGGCTTGAGCACAAGGTGGCTGCCATATGTCTGTAGATGAAGATAAGGGAGGGGAAAGGAGGTCTCAGAAGCTATTTTGATTTCTTTCAATTGTTTGTTTGCCTCAGTTAATTTAGAAATAGTATTTTGTTAAGAGGCAAACTTAGAATCCTGAAAAAGTTTGGAAGCTTCATGTTACCAATTACAATAGGCATCCCATTCAGTTATCTGTTTCTTGCCTGTTTCTTGCATAGTTTTCTAATTCATTTTTTGAATAAAACAAGTCTGGGGAGATTGAAAATTCCCCATAATGGATGTTGGTGTCCCAAATTACTTTTTGTAAAGTTAGTCCATTTAGTTATACATGTGCATGAGGTGGACCATGGTTTTTAGACATAAAACTGGCCAGAGTCCCAGTAAAGGAAAGTGAGGCACCCTCAAAGCATTCTGATGGCTGGGGTTCCATTTCTTGAAGGTTTTTCTCTAAAGCAAAGATAAAAATTCCTAAACAGCAGTTTTAACAGGAACAGCCTGGTTCCAGAAGGAATCAGACCAAAGGTCAGCACAGTTCCAATAGGAACAGCCCAGTGCAGAAAAGGAGTTGGATCAAAGGCCAATACAGTTCTAACTGGCACAGTGCCAACAGAAACAGTCTGATTCTCAAAAGGAGTCAGACTGAAGGTCAAATTAGTACTCCCAGAAAAACAAGGCCTTAACAGAGATCCTGACTAAAGCCTAGAGGACTTGAACACAAAGAGAGCAAAGCTGAAAATCCAGGAGAAAACTCACCCTCAAACTCCAGGGTCAGTGAGAAAGCAGTGAGCTCAATTGGTTCTGTGGGTACTGGTACCTGTTTGCTCACCTGCTTTGGGGCTGTTGGGGGCCTCTCTGGATTGCACTTCGTATCACCAGGTAATGTTAACCTGAAAAAACAAAATTGCCAGTTATTTTACCAGCAAAAATAAGTTCATGTGGGAATAGCAGAGAATTGCAATGTGGGATAAGGAAGCTAAGGCAAAACCATAGGCAAGCAGGGAGAACAAGAAAAGACTGCTCTTTTATAGAGGAGAGTGGGAACCTGGGAGGGCTGTTACACACAAAGTCCATTGGATTAAACTGGGAGTTCAAAGTATAGGGGCTTTTCATTGGATGAGTTGTGACAGTTTCTCATTGGCTGGGCTGTTGCAGGGGGAGGAGGAAAAATTTTCTTCTTCAGTTGAGATAGGGTAAAGTAGCATCCAAGTGCAAGGTCTTTGGGTCTGCGATTGACAAGGAGTGCTAGGGTGTGAGAGCTCTCCTTGCTGGCCTCCAGATTCCATTCTAAATGAGTTTCCTTGTATTAATTTTCACAAGGGATATATCAGACAGATGACCTAATTTTGATATAGAATTTTATATGAGATTTGGTATAAGTATCCCTTTAACTATAGGGTTTTTAAAATATGCAAATATATATTTCCTAGTATTATTTTTAATCTTTTATTGCAGGCAGTTAATGTTGAACATTTATTTTTATGCTTATTTTTAAAAAAAATTTTTCTCCAAGTTTTTATTTCAATTCCAGTTAGTTAAAGTCAGTATAGCATTAATTTCAGATGTAGAATTTAGTGATTCATCACTTACATACAACACCCAGTGCTCATGACAACCAGTGCCCTCCTGAATACCAATCACCCATTTAAACGCCACCCGCCCCTCTCTGGTAACCATCAGTTTGTTGTCTACAGTTAAAAGTTTGTTTTCTGGTTTGCCTCTCTCTCTCTTTTTCCCCTCCATGTTCATCTGCTTTGTTTCTTAAATTCCACATATGAGTGAAATCATATGGCATTTGTCTTTCTCTGACTGGCTTATTTCACTTAGCATAATACTCTCTATCTCCATCCACGTCATTGTAAATGGCAAGATTTCATTATTTTGATGGCTGAGTAACATTCTAGTGTGTGTGTGTGTGTGTGTGTGTGTGTGTACACATACATACCATTTCTTTATCCATTCATCAGTCAATGGGCATTTGGACTTTTTCCGTAATTTGGCTATTGATGATAGTGCTATTTAAACATCTGGGTGCATATATCCCTTCAAATCTGTATTTTTGTGTCCTTTAGGTAAATACCTAGTAGTACAACTGTTGCAATGGTAAGGTGGTTCTATTTTTAGCTTTTTGAGGAAACTCCATACTATTTTCCAGAGTGGCTGCACCAGTTTGCATTCCCACCAACTGTGTAAGAAAGAGGATCCTCCTTTCTGTGCATCCTCTCAAACACCTGTTGTTTCTTGTGTTGTTAATTTTAGCGTTCCAACAGGTGTGGAGTGATATCTCATTGCAGTGTATCTCATTTGTATTTCCCTGATTATGAGTAATGTTGAGCATCTTTTCATGTGTCCATTAACCATCTCCATGTCTTCACTGGAAAAATGTCTATTCATGTCTTCTGCCCATTTATTTATTTAAAAAAAAGTATTTTAATGCTTATTTATTTATTTTTAAACGTCTATTTGTTTTTGAGAGACAGGGAGAGATAGAGCACGAGTGGGGAAAGGTCAGAAAGAGAGGGAGACACAGAGTCTGAAGCAGGCTTCAGGCTCTGAGCTGTCAGCACAGAGCCCGATGTGGGGCTCGAACTCATGGATCGTGAGATCATGACCTGAGCCAAAGTCAGATGCCCAACCGACTGAGCCACCCAGGTGCCCCAATGTTTACTTATTTTTGAGAGAGAGTGAGAGAGACAGTGTGAGCAGGGGAGCGGCAGAGAGAGAGGGAGACACAGAATCCCAAGCAGGCTCCAGGCTCTGAGCTGTCAGGACAGAGCCCGATACAGGGCTCCAACCCATGAACCATGAGATCATGACCTTTGCTTAAGCTGGACGCTTATCCCACTGAGCCACCCAGGTGTGTCTTCTGCCCATTTTTAAACTGGATTATTTGTTTTTTGGGTGTTGAATTTGATAAATCCTTTATAGATTTTGGATACTAACCCTTTATCAGATATGTCATTTGCAAATATCTTCTCCCATTCTGTAGGTTGCCTTTTAGTTTTGTTGTTTCTTTCACTGTACAGAAACTTTTTATTTTGATGAAGTCCCAATAGTTTATTTTTGCTTTTGTTTCCCTTGCCTGAGGAGACGTATCTAGAAAGAAGGTGCTACTGCTGATGTCAAAGAGGTAACTGCCTGTGATCTACACCTCTAGGATTTTAATGGTTTTCTGTCTCACATTTAGGTCTTTCATCTATTTTGATTTTATATTACAAAGCTATAGTGATCAAGACCGTATGATATTGGCACAAAAACAGACACACAGATCAATGGAACAGAACAGAAAATCTAGATAACGAACCCACAACTATATGGTCAACTAGTCTTAGACAAAGCAGGAAAGACTATCCAATGGAAAAAAGAGTCTCTTCAACAAATGATGTTGGGAAACCTGGACAGCAACATGCAAAAGAATGAAACTGGACCACTTCCTTACACTATTTTTTTTTAATGTTTAAAAAGTCTTTAAATAAATATAGCTACTTCTTCTACATTCCAATTAAGAATTTTTAAAGGTGATTTAATATTAACATACAATAAAATTAATATTGTCATTAAGAATCATCATAAACATCACAGTTTAGAAACTACCCATTAAGATTAAAGAAAATACTTTGTACAGGTTTGCATTTTATATTTTATATGTAATTATAAGAACTAATATAAATGAGAGTGGGTGTGTGAATGATATTATATCTCAACTGTAATATGTTTACTTTACATTTATACTTGTTTAAGTATCATCACAAATATTTTAGTTACTTTAACTTTAGAGAAAAATTCTGAATCTTTGCAAGGAATAAAATAAACTATGTTGGTGTTTCCAATTTTTTATTTTTTTAAGATTTTTTTAATGTTTATTATTTTTTGAGAGAGAGAGAGAGAGAGAGAGAGAGAGAGAGAGAGAGAGCAGGCAGAGAGGGAGACACAGAATCTGAAGTAGGTTCCAGGCTCTGAGATGTCAGCACAGAGCCCAACTTAGGTCTCAAACTCACGAACTGTGAGATCATGACCTGAATGAAAGTCGGATGCTTAATTGACTGAGCCACCCAGGTGCCCCTAAGATTTTATTTTTAGTTTTTGGTGTTTTGTTTTGTTTTATTTTTGAGAGAGAGAGAAAGAGAGGTGCAAGTGGTGGTGGGGAGGGGCAGAGGGAGAGAGAGAATCCCAAGCAGGCTCCATGCTTAATGCAGAGCCTGATGCATGGCTCAATCCCATGACCCTGGGATCATGACCCAAGCTGAAATCAAGAGTTAGACACTCAGCTGACTGAGCCATCCAAGCACCCCTAATATTTTTTTTAAAAATGTAATGTAATCTCTACTCCCAACATGGGGCTCAAACTCATAACCCTTAATTTGGCCAACATTTCAACAATTGCTAGGGAGAGGATGGAAAAGATGAGAACTGACAACATCTGCATAATCAAAATTTCCCTTATCTCCGGAGGCAAGACAGACACAATTATATAGTGTAAAACTCCCATAACAGGGATAGTTTTGACATTTTTCCACTTCAGTCTTTTAAGGAAGCTTGAGATAACCTGATATAAGAACCACAAGCACTGTCACCAAGCAGCTATATTTATTAGAAATCCCTCATGTTCCTTGTTCAGACCTTTTAAACAGACATAGTACAAGTTTAGTTAACACAAATTTAGCTAGCATTTGCTTGAAGAAGCAGGATTCCACAGAAGGAAAAACTATGTATCTGGTAGAGCAAGACAAATTTCAGGAATTTTCAAAAAATTACCCATCATAGATTTCTACCTGCTACATAGTAACTTTTGTTACTGTCCCACACTTCTTCCTTTTCACCCATTTAGCCTGCTTTCCAGATATTTTTTATTCGTTATGAACTATTTGAGAGACATGGAATACACAAGACACGAATATAACTTGTGGCACAATAATAAAATGAGCACCTGTGAAACCACAAACCAACTGAAAAGCTGGGTGTCAGTAGATCTGAAGGTTCCCCATTGGGCCCCTTCCCCATTCCATCCTGCAGCCTTTCTCCCTAGGTAACCACTACTTTGCATTCATTCTGCTCTTATCTTTATAATTCTATCAAATATACATGTGCATTGGGATAACTTATCCCATCATATTTGGTATCAAAGTTTATATAAGTAGTAACATTCTATAGCTTGATTTTTATTTTTCATGTTGGAGGGCTTCAGCTATGTTATTGGATATAGCTGTAGTTGACTCATTTTTTTTGAGGTTGTGTGCTACTCTACTGTGTGACTATGTCACAGTTTATTTATCCATTCTCCTATCAGTGAACATTTGAATTATTCCCAATTTTTTTTCCCTTTAATAGGTATCCATGTATATCTTGTAGTAGACACATGCACCTGTTCATGGTATATGTCAACTTTGCTAGATAATGCCAAACTGTCTTCCAAAGTGTTTATACTAGTGTACTCCTACACAATGTACAAGAATTCCTGGTTCTTTTCATCCTCACTTGAGACATCCAACACTTGAGACTGTCAAATTTTTTAACTTTAATTTAAAACCAGAAGATATAAAACAGTAACTCATTGGGCGCTTGGCTGGCTGAGTGGGTAGAGCGTGTGGCTCTTGACCTTGGGGTTGTGAGTTCGAGTTCCACACTGGATATAGAGATGGCTTAAACAAATAAATTTTAAAAAGAAAAAAAAAACCAGTAACTCACTGTGGCTTAAATTTGTATTTTCCTAATAAGTAATGAAGCTGAAGAGCTTTTTATGTGCTAGTTTGCCATTTGTATATTTTCTTTTTAAAATTTTTCATGTGTATTTATTTATTTTGAGAGAGAGAGAGAGAGAGAGAGCGCGCGCACAAGGGAGGGGCAGAGAGAGAGAGAATCCCAAGCAGGATCCATGCTGTCAGTACAGATCCCAACCTGGGGCTTGATCTTATGAATTGTGAGATCATGACCTGAACTGAGGTCAGGAGTCGGATGCTAAACTGACTGAGCCACCCAGGTGTTCCTGTATATTTTCTTTAACAATGTTTCTGTTCAAGTCTTGTGACTATTTTTTTAAATTGGGTTATTTTCTTCTTATTGTTGTAAGACTTCTTATATTCCAGATACAAGTTTTCATCAGATATATTTTGCAAATGTTTCCCTTATGTAGCTTCCCTTTTTAGTTTTTTAACAATGTTTTCTGAAAAACAAAAATTTTTAATTTTGATGAATTCCAGTTTATCATTCTTTTTACTTTATGGTTCATACTTTTAGTGTTGTATCTAAGAAATTGTTGCCTAACCTAAGGTCAAAAAGACTTTCTCCTATGTTTTCTTCTGGAAATTTTATAATTTCAGCACTTATATTTAGTTCTATTTTCTTTTTTTTTTAATTTTATTTTAAATTTTTTTTAAATTTACATCCAAATTAGTTAGCATATGGTGCAACAACGATTTCAGGAGTAGATTCCTTAATGCCCCTTACCCAGTTAGCCTATCCCCCCTCCACAACCCCTCCAGTAACCCTCAGTTTGTTCCCCATATTTATGAGTCTCTGTTTTGTCCCGCTCCCTGTTTTTATATTCTTTTTGTTTCCCTTCCCTTATGTTCATCTGTTTTGTCTCTTAAAGTCCTCATATGAGTGAAGTCATATGATTTTTGTCTTTCTCTAATTTCACTTAGCATAATACCCTCCAGTTCCATCCATGTAGTTGCAAATGGCAAGATTTCATTCTTTTTGATTGCTGAGTAATACTCTATTGTGTGTATGTGTGCATATATATATATATATATATATATATATATCACATTTTCTTTACCCATTCGTCCATCGATGGACATTTGGGCTCTTTCCATACTTTGGCTATTGTTGATAGTGCTGCTATAAACATGGGGGTGCATGTGTCCCTTTGAAACAGCACACTTGTATCCTATCGATAAATGCCTAGAAGTGCAATTGCTGGGTCGTAGGGTAGTTCTATTTTTAGTTTTTTGAGGAACCTCCATACTGTTTTCCAGAGTGGCTGCACCAGCTTGCATTCCCATATTTAGTTCTATTTTCTACTTGAAGTTAACTTTTGGATGTGGTGTGAAATAACAGTTGAGATTATCCAATTTTGTGTATAGATATTCTGGCACCATTTTTTGAAAAGACCATATTTTCTCCTTTGAATTACCCTGGTACATTGGTTAAAAATCAATTAATTATATACATGTGGGTTTATTTCTTAACTCTATTTTTTTTTGCTTCTGAACTCTTAATAAATTCTATTAATTTATATGTCTGAAGATTTTTGCAAATGATATATCTGATAAAGAGTTAGTATCCAAAATATATTGAAAAACTATACAATTCAACACCAAAAAAAAAAAAACCCCACAAAATAATCCAATTTAAAAATAGGCAAAAGACCTGAATAGACATTTTTTCAAAGACATACAAATGGCCAAGAGATACATGAAAATATGCTCAACATTATTCATCATCAGGGAGATGCAAATCAAAACCACAATGATATGTCACCTTACACTTGTCAGAATGGCTAGTATCAAAAAGACAAGAAATAACAAGTATTAGCCAGGATGTAGAGAAAAAGGAGCGCTTGTGCATTGTTGGTAGGAATGTAAACTGGTGCAGCCACTGTGGAAAACAGGATAGAGGTTCATCAAAAAGTTAAAATTAGAAATACCGTATGATCTAATAATTCCAGTGCTGGGTATTTACCCAAAGAAAATGAAAACACTGTTTTGAAAATAGTGCACCCCTATGTTTATTGCAGCATTATTTACACTAGCCAAGATATGGAAGCAACTGAAGTGTCCATCGAAAGATGAATGGATAAAGAAGATGTGGTGTATATATACAAGAGGAGGGGGGCTGGAAGGATGGGCAAAATGGGTGAAGGGGAGTGGGAGATACAGGCTTCCAGTTATGGAATAAAAAATGGAAACGAAAGATAACTCCATAGGGAATATAGTCAATAGTATTATAATAGTTTTGTATGGTGACAGATGGTAGTTCCACCTGTGATGAGCATAATATAACCTATAGAGCTGTTGAATCACTGTGTTGTACACCTGAAACTAATAGAACACTGTGTGTCAATGTTCAATTTAAAAAAAATATATACATCTGTCCTTACACAAATACCACACAATCTTGATTATCGTAGCTTTATAGTGAATCTTAAAATCAAGTAGTGTCAGTCCTCTGACTTTGCTCTTCTTCAAAATTATTTGAACTATTCTAGAATTGCTTTGCATTTCCATGTAAATTTGGAATCAAGTGATTGATTTATAAAAACACACAAAAAAACACTTATGAGATTTACTTTTTCACTCTTTTTATGTTTTGTTTCAATAAATAGATGTTCCTAATTTTAATATGGTCAAATTTATCAGTCTTAATCTTTGTGCTTTATCTTTATGGTTAGCTTTTTTTTTTTTTTTTTGCTTTTCCTTTTATTTTCAATCTAGTCTTTCCTATCCTGAGGTTAAAAACATTTTTTCCAATATTTTCTTCAAAAAGTTTAAAAGTTTTTACATTTGGCTTTTAAATAAAGATTTTTTGTGTGTGATCTAAAGTATGAACCCAATTTTATTTTATTTTTTCCATATGGATAAAAAGTTATCCCAGCCCATTTATTAAATAGTCCATCCTTATCCCAGGGATCTGTAGAAACCTCTGTCATATATCTGTTTACAAATATGAGTCTGTTTACACATTTTCCGGATTAATTACCTGTATAATCACTATACTTTTGAAATAAGTCTTGATATCTGATAGAACAAGTATGTCCTATTTTACTTCAAGAATGTTTTATCTAATTTTAGCTTTTACCCTTCCATGTAAATTTAAGAATCAGATTGTAAAGTTCCGTAAAAACCCAAAGTAGCGTATGTAGGTTCTATTTTTCTCTCTTCTTGAAGCTGGCCTGTCCCTGTGACCTATTTTGCTTGATAGAATGTAGTAGAAGTGATACTTTATAATTTTTAAGACTGATCTCGAAGAGATCTACAGATTCTTTCTTTGTTGTGTGGGACACTCTCAGCACCAAGCCACCCTTGAAGTTAGCCCACCAAGCTACGTGAATGATGTGTAGCAGGCAGTGTAGAGTTCTAGTCTTCCAGTCGGTCCTGCCAAGTCATCAGACATGGGAGGGCACCAGCACCATCTGACATGCAACTTCATGAACCAATGTGGAGCAAAAGAACTATCCACCCAAGTTTTGGTCACATTCTTGACCTTCAGAATGTGAACAAATAAAATGGTTGTAGTTTTAAGGCATTGTGTTTGGGGGACACCTGGGTGGTGCAGTCCATCGGGCATCTGACTTTGGCTCAGGTCATGATCTCATGGTTCATGAGTTCAAGCCCTGCGTCGGGCTCTGTGCTGACAGCTCAGAGCCTGGAGCCTGCTTCCGATTTTGTGTCTCCCTCTCTCTGTGCCCCTCCCCCACTCACACCCTGTCTCTCTCTCTCTCTCTCTCTCTCTCTCTCTCTCAAAAATAAAGATTAAGAAAAAAAGGCATTGTGTTTGGGAGTAGTTTTTATACAGCAGGTAAAGGCCTAAATAGTAGTAATGTAAGCCAAATATTTGGCAATACTCTCATATGTAGTATATGAAAGATAGATATACTTAATAAACTTGCCTTAACTTTACCTTCTATGTCTCTTAATTTCTTCATACTTTTCATATGCATTTGACCACCATTTCTGCATAATTTCTTCAGTCCTATCTTCCATTTAACCAGTGATCTCTTTAGGTACATCTAGTTTGCTATTTATCTTAGCACTATCTACCCTAGCACTGAGTTTTTATTTCCTTTGTAATGTTTTCCATTTCCTAAAGTTACGTATATGTGTGTGTGTGTGTGTGTGTGTGTTTTATACATACATATATATATGTGTGTGTATGTGTGTATATATATATATATATATATATATATATATATATATATATATATATAAATGTTTTCATCTGTCTGCATATTTGGGTTTTTTTCCCTCTTTACTCATGTCTTAAATTTTATCTTTCATTTACTTAAACATAAAATATTGTTATTTAAAAAAAACATTTTTTTTTGAGTTTATTCATTTTTGAGAGAGAGAGACAGAGTATGAGCAGGGGAGGGGCAGAGAGAGAGAGGTAGACACAGAATCCAAAGCAGGCTCCAGGCTTAAAGCTGTCAGCACAGAGCCCGACGCGGGGCTCGAACTCACAAACCACAAGATCATGACTTGAGCTGAAGTTGGACGCTCAACCAACTGAGCCACCCAGGTGCCCCCATAAAATACTGTTATTTAAAATTTTTCTATCCAGTAATTCCAGTATCTGAAATCTTTTCCAGTCTGGTTCTATTGATTTTTTTTTTCTTTTTTGATTGACGCTTGCTCATGGTGGCTTTTTCTTTGTGTCGGATTTTTTGTTTTTTGTCTTTTTAGATTGTAAGCCCACATTTGTCATAACTAGAGCTGCAGGAATATTCTGAGGTATGGGTTGAGGGTTCTTATGGTAGGTAGAATAATGATCTCTCAAAGATGCTGATGTCCTATTGCCTGAAACCTATGAATATATTGTCTTACATGGAAAAAGAGACTTTGCAGACATGCAAAATCCAAAAAATTATTCTGGATTGTCCTGTGGACATCATTACACGAGTCCTTATATTGTTTTAAGCCACTGTAATTTGTTACAGCAGCTGTAGAAAACTAATCCGACTTTTCTCCCAAGGAGGATTTCTTCAATTACGCCCAGAGGCACTCCAGACCTGGATCCATATTAAATAATTATTTGGGAGGAGGAGAGGCTTTCAGTTTTTAAGACCTTCAGAATAAATGTAAATTCAGGCCCAAATCATGTGAGAGTCAATTACTAAAATTCTCTTCGGAGACTTTCTGTTTTAAACCTTTTCTCCAAACCCAAACCAAAAACAATTTTCTTTATTCTCAACATTTCTGGAGAAGACTCCCCCCATCCAGCTTCCTTCAACAGTGTTTCCTGTGTCCCAGCTTTACCTAGAGTGGTCTCTACCATCTCCCTGCCTGGGTGGGCCCAAGTCTTTATTCCCAGGTTCCTCTGTGCAGTGACATTGCTACCCTTGGTTCCTGTGCCTTAAGATGCCCGACGACTTCATCATTCACTTCCCTCACTGATTTCATCTTTCCTTTTCCTACTCTCCTTCCAGGCTTTAAACTCCCATTTCATTCCTGATTCTTCTGGTTTCCCTTTCCTTCTTGCAACTCATCTAATCATGTAAAAGAGGGAGACTGAGAGAGTGTGTGTATTTGTATTTTGTTGAGTAATTTTGGATGATATCCAGCAGAAAAATTTCAGGATCTCTAGACCTCCATATTGCCAAAATGATCACATATATCTTCTGAATGCGTTCCTTTCTCTCCATCTCCATGGCCTTAGTTCAGACCGCACTCTCTAATTGCACACCTTCTTGCCAAGTTTCTCCTATTTAGTTTCCTTCCCACTTTGATCCATCCTCTCCATGCCATTAGAGTTGCCTTTTTAACACATCTGTGCACAGTAATGTCCTAATTCCCACACATAGTGTGCAAGCACCACCCCCGACCATGAAGTGAGTTTCCCCCTATTTCTCTAGTTTCATACCCCATCACTTCCCTATTCCCACCCTACACTCCATATATACTGAGCTATTGACAGTTTCCTCAGTGGGCTATGCGTGTTCACAAATCTGTCTTTTCTGTACTAATTCCTTTGCTCAGATTCCCTTCTTTGGCTTCTTTTTTCCAATCCCGTCTCCACCTGTTGTTAACCTTGAACACTTCTTAACTTCCACATCCAGTTCAATCTTCTCCTTGGTGAACCATTCTTTGTCTTTTCTCTCCCTTGGGCACAATTTGCTCAGCCTTGGCTGGTTGCTATGTTGCAGGCCCTGTGCTGGCCCAGGGGTTACAAAATAAATAAACAAAACCAAGTTTCACCCTCAATGGACTCATAGTCCAGTGGAAGGACTCACTGAGTTGTGGGGTTAATCATGCCATCTTTCTGTTACCAATGTAAACTGTAGTTACTCCTATTATAACACTTTACACTGGGTCTTGAGTTCTTTGTATGCCTAGGTATCTGGGTCTCTTGATGTTTACATTTCCATTCCAAATTACCAAATTGTATTCTGGTTTAATACAAAGGCAGGGGTGTGAATAACTTGTTTAAATATCTTGCTACCTAAGCCCCTTGCTAGCTGTGAGCTCTTTTAGAAAATGAATTCTGTCTGATTTATCTTTGTACACAGGGTAGGCACTTTATAAGTGAATGGACAAATGAATTAGTTCCTTTGTTTTTTAAGATTTTATTTTTAAGTAATCTCTACACCCAACATGGGACTTGAATTTACAACTTTGAGATCAAGAGTCATGTGCACCACCAACTGAGCCAGCCAGGCATCCAGAATCAGTTCCTCCTGTTCTGACATTCTGTAAATCAACTGTCACTTCTGCAGAATCTCATGCAGAACTAACTGTCCCCTCCTCTCTTTTCTGGTTTTATTTCCTATAGATTTCCATTTTAGCATTTAACATTTGATATTTTTAAACATTTTTTTTAACTTTTTAATTTATTTTTGAGAGACAGAGAGAGACAGAGCATGAATGGGGGAGGAGCAGAGAGAGAGGGAGACATAGAAACCAAAGCAGGCTCAAGGCTCCAGGCTGTCAGCACGGAGCCCGACACAGGGCTGGAACCCATGAACTGTGAGATCAT
The DNA here is from genome assembly GCF_027475565.1 of Acinonyx jubatus. Taxonomy (NCBI): domain Eukaryota; kingdom Metazoa; phylum Chordata; class Mammalia; order Carnivora; family Felidae; genus Acinonyx; species Acinonyx jubatus. The sequence continues at coordinate 50,499,229 of NC_069381.1, read as the reverse complement.
GACCTGAGTTGAAGTCGGACACTCAACCAACTGAGCCACCCAGGTACCCCAATAATATTTTTATATTGTTGCTCTCTATTGAGATAATTTTTTAAAACTCTGTATCCCCTTGTGTCAAGTGCCTGGCATAAAGAAAGTGACTGATGAAGGAAGAATTGAAATTTCTTGGTTTAGCTCAAAAATGCAAGCCCATCAAGCTAGTCTTAGAAATGCCAATTACTGAAATCACTCAAAGTTAAAGCAACTTAATTTAAATTTTAAAACTTAAAACCTCTTAAGTAGTTAAAAGATAAAATTTTCTAGTTAAAACTTTCTAGGAGGGGGGATATTTGGCCATTTAACGAATTAACTAGTTGAAAGTAAAAGAGGACTTTTCAAGTTTTAATTTTTTAGCTAGCTAACCGAAATAAGTACCATCTAAGTTTCATCCGTCCAAAGGATCTCTGGGACAAGTAATGTCTAAACCAAATCAAGACATTAGGACTATCTGAGAATGCCTTTAAGTTTCTCAGCAGTAGGTGGCGCTCTCTTCATAGTGTTGACTGGTCTCAAACCTGCTGGTTTTCCAAAAGACTTGGGGACGGAAAAGGATGGTCTCCTGCATTCATTACATATGCTGAGGGAAGAATATGTAATTGTTATGAGAATTAAAGAGTAAGTATTGTATTAAAGAATAAGTATTGTTAATATTTTGTCCAACTTCTCTTGGTTAGTACTCCGGACACTTTAGCAAGTTTCTTTGCCTGAGTGGCTTAATCAGAAGGTAAGAATGGTAATTTAGCAGGATGTGAAGTCACATTTACTTTTTAAAAAGTTATTTAGGGGCACCTGGGGAGCTCAGTAGATTGAGTGTCTGATTCTTGATTTTGGCTCAGGTCAGGATCCCAGGGACATGGGATCGAGCCCATGGTAGGCTCTACGTTGAGTGTGTAACCTGCTTGAGAGTCTCTCTGTCTCCCTCTGCCCCTCTCCCCTGCTCATGTGCTCTCTCTCTCTAAAAATAGTTTAAAGAAAACTTATTCATTTGAGTAATCTTTACACCAGACGTAGGGCTCGAACCCATGACCCCAAGATCAAGAGTCATATGCTCTCTGAACTGAGCCAGTCAGGCATCCCATGATGTGAAATCATTTAATGGAACATTTGAAAGTTTGGAATTAGGTGGAGTTGAAATTCTATAAAATGGGAGATATTAATACTACTTCACTCTATTTTTTTTTTAGTTTTTTTAAATTTATTTTTGAGACAGAGAGAGACAGAGGATGAAGGGGGCAGGGACAGAGAGAGAAGGAGACACAGAATCGGAAGCAGGCTCCAGGCCCTGAGCCATCAGCCCAGAGCCCGATGCGGGGCTCGAACTCACGGACGGTGAGATGGTGACCTGAGCTGAAGTCGGACGCTTAACCGACTGCGCCACCCAGGCGCCCCTACTTCATTCTATTTTTAAAGCTAATGTTTGTTGAGCGCTTACTGTGTACCAGGCACTAGATTTAACCCTTCACGTGGATTATGCATTTAATCATCACCACAATCCTACGAGGTAAAAACTTCTTAGAGGTGCCTAGGTGGCTCAGTCAGTTGAACAACCAACTCTTGATTTCAGCTTGGGTCATGATCCCAGGGTTGTGGGATGGAGCCCCCTGTGGGGATCCCCACTGAGCATGGATCCTGCTTAAGATTCTCTCTTTCAGGGCACCTACTCAGTGAGTAGAACATCTGATCTTTTTTCTTCTTTTTTTGAGAGAGAGAGAGAGACAGACAGACAGACAGACAGCGTGTGCACGCAAGCAGGTGAGGGGCAGAGAGGGGGACAGAAGATCCAAAGTGGGCTCTGTGCTGACATCAGAGAGCCTGATGTGGGCTTGAACTCACAAACTGTGAGATCATGACCCGAGCTGAAGACAGACACCCAACTGATTGAGTCACCCAGGTACCAGTAGTGTCTGACTCTTGATCTCAGCTCAGGCCTTGGGCTCCACTCTGGGCATGGAGCCCACTTAAAAACAAAACAAAACAAAATAAAACAAAAACTAATCCTTCCTCAAAATCCTACAACCCCCATAGGTGCTGCCCTTGCCTATCCTTCACAGACAAACTTCTTGTTAATACTTACTGTCCCTGTCTCCTCACCTCCTCTCATAGTTCAATGTGAGCCCTTCAATGTGGCTTCCACCCACATCACTCCAACAAAACAGCTTTCTCTAAGGTAATTCACAACATCCATGTTTTCATTGCATGCTGAACCTTGTTGTAACACTCTCTTCTCTTGACTCTGATGGACCCACGATGCATGGATTTTCAGCAAGTGAGTAAAGGTGGGTTACAAATGCTGCTGTTTTATTGAAAGAAAGGGAAATACTTGGTGATCCTTAGTTCCTTTTCTTTCAGTCCTTCCTTAATCATCAGTAAGGTGAGGGTGAAGAGTGTTGGCAGAATGTGTGTCTATCATCAAGTAAAATAAAGCCAGTTAAGCTAGTTTTATGCAGTGTTTCCACTGTTCTGGTAAGAACAAAATACATATTCATATATGAGCTATGAAATCTGAATTGAGTAATTTCAGTGATTCCACAAAGGAGTTAAAAGTTCTTAAATTTGCATTTAAAACTGTCATTGCACAATATAAAGATGAATGGTAAAATTCACACTAATAATTTAAAACTTTAATATTTCTTTACTCAGAATGACATTAAATGGCAAATTAAAAACACCACGACAAGTTGAGAGCGGGACCTTGGAATAAAGCGTATTACACTTTTAATATCTTTTAGAGTACATTATTCTTACTTTTTGAACAAGGGGCCTTGCATTTTTATTTTGCACCAGCCTTCAAATCATAGAGCCGGCTCTGTTCACAGCACTGACTCAGGAGTGCTCAAATGTAGCTTCAGTTTCCATAACTCAGTTTGATATCTAACTCTGAACCCCTATTGTGCCTGATGCAAAAACTCGATTGCTCCCATTCGGGGAAATTCAGTTCAATTCAGTAACTTCTTTGTCAGCCTAAGGTTCAGAATTCAGATTTGGGCTCCGTCCATCCCAGAACCGTCTCCTTTGTCCCCCTAGGTTGGCATGTAAGCATAGAGGGAAGGCGGTTTCTGGTTTGTCATCATCCTTGGCCAGCACCTGCTGCAGATGACAGTCTGTAGTGTCATCTTTCTTTATCGGTGTCTATGTCTACTGCAATTGATAATCACATGCATGAGATAATGACAACTGAATTGAGGCTCTTTTCTAAGTTCCTGATTTATTTCACTCATTTACTCTACACAATAATCCTATAAGGTAGGAACTATTATTACATCCATTTTATAGGTGAGAAACCAAGGTAAAGAGAGGTTAGGCAAATTGCCCAAGGTCACATAGCTCGGAAGTAGCAGATACACTGGTTCCAGAACCTATTGTCTTAAATATACACTGGACTACGTCTCTCAGCCTCGTGTTCCCCAAAGGCCCTACTTGGTCATGATAAATGTTTTTGGCTTTTGTTTTGTTTCAGTAATACAGTGTTAAATTTGATTTACAATTTTTTAATTCAATTTTTAAAATTTATAAGAGAGATTGGTCTATAATTTTATATTCTGATTTGAGTATCAAAGTTATACTAGTCTCATAAAATGAGTTGGGTAGCATTCCCTCTTTTTCTAGTCTGTGAAATAATTTATTAAAGCTTTTTTGCATGAAGTTTTAGAAGAGCTTGGCAGGTAAGCTGTTTGGGCTGGTGGATTTTGAGTGTGGAGAGACCTATTTAACTAGTTTCCACCAAACACACATTGCGTGCTAGACTTGAGGCTCCTGCAGGGAGCACTGACTGGCGTCTGGCCCCTAATGTCAAAGGTACAGAGTGCAGGTAGCAGAGGTGAGGCAGTGAGGTTTATGCTAGAGCCACTCCATGATGTGGTTCGGCATTTTTCCTGGTTGTAGGGGCCCTGAACACTTTGCTGCTGATTATGTGCTATACAAGCCTGGCACTCTGGCCCTCCTGGAGAATCAAGGAACTACCTAATATCTCATTAGTTCCCTTCTGTTCAAATTAGCTTGGGTAGATTCTGTTGTCTGCAACTAAGGATAAACTTTAGGACATAATACATGGTCAGCTTTTGTATATTTATGCTCTATTTATTTACTACTAGTTTTTAGTTCACTTGAGCACTCATGTCTGATGAGTATATTAAAATATAACATGTACAATATTGAAGAAGAAGAAATCTGGAGGATTGACACTACTCAACTACAGGACATACTATAAAGCTACAGTAATCATGTCAGTGCAGTATTGGTCCCCCCCCCCCAAAAAAAAAGATCAACAGAACAGGATAGAGAGTGCAGAGGTGTCTGGGTCCAACTCTTGATTTTGGCTCAGGTCATGATCTCATGGTCTTGGGATCAGCCCTGCATTGGGGTCTACACCCAGCGTGGAGCCTTGTTGGGATTCCCTCTCCCCCTCTCCCTCTGGCCCTTGCTCACACTTACTCTCTCTGTCAAAAAAAAAAAAAAAAAAAAAAAAGAATAGAGAGAGCTCAGAAATAGACCCACATAAATATAGTAAGATGATCTTTCACAAAAGAGCAAAGAGAAAACTATGCAGCAAAATAGATATTTCAGCAAATGATTAACAACTGGACATCTACATGCAAAAAAAAAAAAAAAGAATCTAGACTCAGACTTCCTTATACTCTTCACAAGACTGACCTCAAAATGGACTAGAGACTTAAATGTAAAATGCAAAACTATAAAACTCCTAGAAGATAACATAGGAGAAAATCTAGAAGACCTTGGGTTCGGTGATGACTTTTTCAAGGCAATGTCAAAGGCAGGATCCATGAAAGAAAGAATTAAGTCGGATTTCATTCAAATAAAATTTTTTTCTCTGCAACAGAATGAAAAGACAGCCACAGACTGGGAGAAAACCTTTGCAAAAGACACATTTGATAAAGGACTGTTACCCAAAGTATACAAAGAACTTTTAAAGGTCAACAATAAGAATACAAACAACTGATTTTTAAAAAATGGGCCAAAGACCTCAACAGACACCCCACCAAAGGAGCTACACAAATGACAAGTCAACATATGAAAAGATGTTCCCATCATATGTCATTAAGGAAATGCAAATTAAAACAACAGGATATCTCTACATACCTGTTAGAATGGCCCAAATCCAGAACACTGGCAACACCAAAATGCTGGTGAGGATGTGGAGTAACAGAAATTCTCATTCATTTCTGGTAGTACTGCAAAATGGTATATTCACTTTAGAAGACAGTTTGGTGGCTTTTTTTTTTTTACAAACAAACTCCTACCATACAATCCAGCGGTCATGCTTCTTATTATTTACCCAAAGGAGTTGAAAATTTATGACCACCCAAAAACCTGCACACAATTGCCCAAACTTGGAGGCAACCAAGATGTCCTTCGGTAGGTGAATGAACAAGCTATGGCACATCCAGTCAGTGGAAAATTATTCACCATTAAAAAGGAAAGAGCCGTCAAGCCATGAAAAGACATCAAGCAAACTTAAGTGTATATTACTAAGTGAAAGAAGCCAATCTGAAAAGGCAACATATTGCACAATTCTAGCTATATTCTGGAAAAGGCAAAACTATGGAAATAGTGAAAAGACCAGTGGTTGCCAGGGGTTAGGGAAGAGTGCAAGATGAACAGGGGGAGTACAGAGGACTTTGAGGGCAGTGAAATTACCCTGTTTGATACCATTACGGGGGATACAGGTCATTATACATTTGTCCAAACCCATAGAATGTACACCACCAAGAGTGAACCTTAGAGTAAACTATGGACTCTGGGTGATAATAATGTGTCAGTGTAGGTTCACTGATCAGAAAAAATGTACCACTTCGGTTGGGAATGTTGATAATGGGGAGGCTACGCATGTGTGGGGGCAGAGGGTATATGGGAAAACTGTATACTTTGTTTTTTTTTTTACTTTTTTAATGTTTATTTATCCTTGAGAGAGAGAGAGTGCAAGCAGGGAAGGCACAAAGAAAGAAGGAGACACAGAATCCAAAGCAGGCTCCAGGCCCCGAGCTACCAGCACAGAGCTTGATGTGAGACTGGAACTCACGAACCATGAGACCATGACCCAAGCCGAAGTTGGACACCCACCTGCCTGTGCCCCCCAGGGGCCCCAAAACTGTATACTTTCTATTCAATTTCTCTGTGAACTTAAAACTTCCCTTAAAAATGAAGTCTATTTAAATATATACACATCTTTATACAACATACTATGTTAAGTTCATTTAAGAACATGATTTTGGAGGAGGAGAATTATTCCTTTTATTATTTAGGTACTGCCCTTCTTTGTCACTACTTATTACTTTCAGCCCCAAATTCTTTTTTATGTAATGAAATTTTGCTACACTGGCTTTTTCTTTATTACCATTTATATTAGTTAGAATTGAGTTCAGCTGCAAAGAACTGAGAACCAAAACAGCAGTAGCCAACATGAGAGATTTTCTTCCTCTGCTACGTGGAAGTCCTGAGATGGGCAGCTCGGAGGTGACACAGTGGCTCTGTTTCACACGCCCCTGGGAACGTAGGTGTTCCAGCCTCACTACTCAGCCATCCACAGGGCCTGGCTCTCATCTGCCAGGTCCTCCCCCACGGCACTAGAAGCGTTGTCAGCATAATTTAAGCAGGAACGCTCACTCTAGCAGGGAGATCATCCCCCTGTGAGATCAGCCCTGGCTGTTTTCAAGATAGTGTCTGGGCCCTTTATCACCCTCAGTTGTACATCCCAGCTCTCCCTCTAATATCCAACTCACACCATTCAAGTCCACTTGTTCCATCTATGTCTGACATGGTCAGTCCCGCCCCCTCTACTCTCCACGAGCACACAACTGTGCCATCTTCTCTTGAGCCCAACCTTCCTTCCCTCAGTGCAGAGCCCGATGCTGGGCTTGATCTCATGAATGTAGGATCATATCTGAGCTGAAATCAAGAGTCAGAAGCTCAATCCACTGAGACACACAGGCACCCTTACCACCCTATTTCTTTTTTAAAAATGTTTTATTTATTTATTTTTGAGAGAGAGAGAGAGCAGGGAAGGGGCAAAGAGAGAGGGAGCAGAGAACCCTAAGCAGGTTCCATGCTGCCAGCACAAAGTCCAGTGCAGGGTTTGAACCCACAAACTTCGAGATCATGATCTGAGCTGAAATCAAGCCCAACCAACTGAGCCAACCAGGTGCCCCAAAAGTAGTCATTTCTCACCGTCCCCAATTTCCTCTCCTTCTGTTCACCCCCAAGCCCACTCCACTCAGGCTTTGTCCCAGGTCACCACTGAAACCTCTTCCTCTCTGTTAAACCCGGGGGGTGGAAGGGATCCATAGTCTTATCTGCTGGTAGATCGGGCTCCTCTGGGGCCAGAAGCAGCAAGGCTTTCCTCCATGGGACCAGCAGGGGAGGAGAACCTGCCTGACCTTCCCATACACATCAGTGTTCGTCCTGCCAGGGTCATTTGGTTTTACTGACATCAAATCTTACCAGTTAATTTTTAGAAGTTACATGGCAGGGCCTGTGCTTCTGACTGCCCACAGGGCTGCAGGGATGGAGACCATCGTTAGTGAACTCACCTGTCGTCTCTCCAGAAAATATGCACACTGATGTGGTGACCTCAGCTGCAAGCACTCCAGGGAAGCCCAGCCTTCTGGGAGGCTCCTCCTTCAGCCCAAGTGATGGAATCTAGGCTAAGCTGGGGTCAGAGGAAGGGGAGATGGGAAGGAAAGACTAATCATTCTCACCAATCTGTCTCACAGATAGTAGTACAACATTTAAGAGGGCTCGACACTTTCAGATCCTGTGCACTTGGAATCTGCAATAATCTGAGCACGAGCATTGTGATCTTCTCTTTGCAGGCTCTGCTCTTTAAAAGCATTCATCAAGTAAAATGATAGTTGTCCAGCTGGAACCCCTTAAAACCCACTCTTTACCTCAATCAGTCCCGACCCAGATTCTGGGATCGCTCCCGGCTTCAGGTCTGAGGACTCTAAGGAGCTTTTGCCGGAACTCTAGTTGCCTAAGAAAACAGTCCTGAGTCCTAAGCCTGACCTTCATGACCCTTTGTTGCTTGCGTACTAGCTCTGTGCTAGGCTAAGTGTTAGGGGCTGGGATACAAATGTTAAGACATGCTTTCCTGTCCTGTCCTCCCCCAAACACAGCCTCATGGATATGCAAAGAAACTGCCATGTGCAATGATAGGCAAATGCACAGAATATATTATTTGCCAGAGAGGAGGGCCTATGTTTGGACCTTGGAGCCTCCTCCTCTCCCCTCAAATGCACACCTTTGTTCCAGCAGGTTTGGTCTCTCTGGAGGACATTCTCCTTAGCTTGTGGATGGTGGCCTTCTTGCTGTGTCCTCACATGGCCTTTCTTGTTTGCATGTGTGTATCTAGTATCTTATCTCTCTGTGTTCTACTAATCTCTTCTTATAAGGACACCAGTCAAAAGCCACCTGAGTCCATTGCACATGCTGCAGAAGAGTCCTAAGAAATACTTGTATTGGGTCAATGAGTAGTATGTATAAGTCTACATATATGAACTGTGGGTTAGGGCCTCCCCTAATGACACCATTTTACTTTATTATTTTTTTTTAATTTTTTTTAACGTTTATTTATTTTTGAGACAGAGAGAGAGCATGAACAGGGGAGGAGCAGAGAGAGAGGGAGACACAGAATCCGAAACAGGCTCCAGGCTCTGAGCTGTCAGCACAGAGCCCGACGCGGGACTTGAACTCACGGACCGTGAGATCATGACCTGAGCCGAAGTCGGATGCTTAACCAACCAAGCCACCCAGGCGCCCGACACCATTTTACTTTAAATACCTGTTGAAAGGTCCTATCTCTAAATATAGTCACATTCTGAAGTACTGAAGGTTAGGGCTTTGACATAGGCATTTTAGGGGGAGGGAGACATAGTTCAGCCATAATAGTGCTCAACAGAGATTTTTTTAAAAAATGAATGAATAAAGCTTTAGATATTAACAGATTAACTAGATATCCCTTAGATAAATTTATATTAATAGACTTCTAAAAAATTCCCCCAATAGTATCTTCCAGGAAGAATAAAGGTATAGCAATGAGGAGAAAAACACATAAACCCACATGATGTAAGGTTAATGACATAATCACTTACCATCTGTATTTGCAGAAATCTTCAAGACTTAAAATGACATTGGTTGAATTCATCCTTACTGAAGCATAATCCACCTTACATTTAATTCTCTCTATAGGTTTGATAAACCATGGGGAGCCCCCATATCAGTCACTGGACGTATTTCAGAGGCTTTATGTTTTCCTGTGGAATGTAAATGTTACCTTTTGATTACAAGCTCACATGGTTCCCTGTGTGGTCATTTAATTTTTTGGAACTGGTTAATCAACTTAGACTCATCTAAATTCAAAATCAAAGTCTGTAGTGAAAGGGTTATTCATCTAGGGTAGACCCAAAGGTGGTGGCAGGTCATTTTTTTAACAAAATATTCCTCAGGATCTGGACTTCATGTATCAGCTCTTAGCATTCCAGTATGACAAAATACATTTCTACTGTCCTTCCAAAGTTCACTTTATAGTTCCATAGCTTACATAGAAAACATTCTGGCTCTATGTTCTATCACAGTTCATATACGTAGACTTATACATACTACTCATTGGCCCAATACAAGTATTTCTTAGGACTCTTCTGCAGCATGTGGGATGGACTCAGGTGGCCTTTGAGCCTACCCACTTCATTCATTCTGAAAGCAACACCCTCCAGAAGGCTATGGGTTCCAGTCATCACACTCTTGTTCTACTTTAGACCCTGCTGAAAAGTAGTGTCATGGCGGGGGCACAGTGAGGGGAGGGTAGTAAATACAGCAGTCACATGGGCCTGTGAGTTCATAAGGATTCTATCATAAAACAAGGTACAGTATATAATTTCCCACCAAAACCTTCTCAGCCTCCTGAGACTAATTCCATCAGGCACAGCTAGCAGTTTTCCACAGTCCATAGGTGGGCTTAGACAGGAACCACTGGAATAGGCCTCATTCATCCATGAGTCAGGCCATCAAGACCCCTGAGGTTATAGTGCTCCAAGAAGAAACTTAGCGCCCACCCTATGTCTGCCACCAGAATGGTACCCAAAACTGGGCTTTTTGCTAAGAAATTTTAGCATCCTAAGGAGCCTTCAGCTGGAGCTTCCAGTTTCTCATTCCGTTCAATTTCTACCAGGAAAAATACCAGGACATTCTAAGTATTTCCATAGATAAGAGATACACCCTTTTAAAGAAAGTAAATTCCATGGTTGTAAATGGTAAATAATACACATGAGCAAGGGCTGGCAGGCCAAATTTGCCTGCTGCCTATTTTTATAAGTAAAGTTTTTTTGGGAACACAACTATGTTTATTCATCCATGAATTGCCTTTTGCTTCTTTTGTACCACAAACGCTAAGTCAAGAGTTATGACAGAGACCAAGTGTCCCACAAAGCTTAAAATATTTACTATCTGGACATTGACAGATGAAGTTTGCTGACCTCTGTGATTTGAGCACACCTTGACCTCCTTCTTCTAACAAGTAATGGATTCAAGCTACCCAATGTTTTACCCCAGGGCTCCCAGCTTTGCCTACGGCAGCTGATTATATGCAATTATTCTCAATTTTTACTACAATATTTTTTAAAGTGGCAGTATAATTGGTTATTAGGGTCCTCAGGACACACAGAATGCACAACTTATAATGGAAGGAAACCATTCACTAGCACTAAGAAATTTGCTCCAGGCAACTGCTAAGAATACAATGAGTCTCATCACTAAGTTGGTCTGGAGGCATGTACAACCCATCTCTCATCTTATGGTCAGGTGAAATTCATATACAATTTTTTTCTCTATCTCTGGTTTTTATAGATGTGGACAACTAATAATAGGTAACCCTGGGGTACCTTGGTTTTACCTCTGCTTCCTGGGCCATGACTATTGAAGGGTCCTGAAAGGAGGCTGGTTTTGTAGGAATTATTTTTCCAATCATGAACACAATAGAAGACAATCCACTTTACCATCCAACTTAAATTTTAATTATCAAATAAAATATATTAAAAAGTATATTATGAGGAGACCAATAATAGAAACCAACTTTCTCTAGAGCAATATTTTCCTCAATCTTTTTGTTGTTGTTGTTGTTGTTATTGCCTTTCTAAGGAATCTTTTTTTGACAAATTTTCCAAATCACTCTCCACTCCATAAAATTTTAATATCATAAATATACTGTATATCTATTTATGTAGTATGCCCTTTGGAGAACAATGGTTATTATAATATCTAAGATTTTATCACTCCCATTTGAGAACACATGCTCTATCTAGAAAAATTGTCTAAGAAACTAGGAATCCAGGGAAACAATTATCCAACATAACATCATCATTTTTAATCCATCATCCCATTTTTTTAATCTGGCTTTAGGAATGTAGTTGATACTGTGGCTCCCTTCTTGGGCCAAAGTGCCCCTACACTTACCCCTTTTGGGTGATTTGCCAGGGACTGGTGTGGGCTCAGACCACCATGTATATAGTAGGAGCTAGACTTACTGTCAGAGAACCATTAACAGCTTATCAAGTCTTTGTTCACTTAACTACACCTTGAGTTCTTGCCAACTACTTTTGTTTACTGGATATACTTGACTCATTACCAGTTAAAAAATACTGAGGGTTGATCAGGGGTTGGGGTTAATACAATATGATTGAGAACATTCCCTGTATGAAATTGAGGCTATAAAGTTTTGTCAGGAAAAAAATCAGAACTGGCACATACTCCAAAGCAGTTTCCTTGAGGTCACCTCTCCATCAGTCTAGTACTCTTAACCCTAAAGTAGAGTTAATCCAGCATAAGAACTCTTGTGGTAAACGTAGAAAGGAACCAGTCTAGAGGTGAGTAGGAGGACAGAGAGACTCAGGAGAGATGTAACCAAGAAAAAATAAAGTATGTAAATTACCTCATGTGTTTGACCATCTTGAGAGATTTATACTTCAGTTCCAAAGTTTGAATATGAAATAGTGATGTTTATCTAGAAAACTAAAAAAACAATACCAAAGCAAATACTAACTTAACAGAAAACAAAAAGCTGTATAATAAAGTAATCATAATGTACTGCATTCTTCAACTTGGAATAATACATAGTTTTATTATGTTAACACTGAGTTAGGGTGGGGTATATTTTTGTTCTTAGTATTTCCATTTCCTAATTTCTTCCTCCAAGAATACTTGAATATGTCATTTAGCACTTGTTGATATTTCTCATATAGAAATTATATAGACTGGCCATTTACTCCAACCCCCACCCTATGAATTACCGTGATCATTTAACTAATGCTATCATGGGTGAGCTAGAAGCCTGGGTCTTTCTCTCTGAAAGAGGACCCTTCCTCATATCAAGAACACAACTGCACTGGAACTGGGTATCAGCCCATAAAGAAAGATAGCTATCCCCATCACTGAGACACCCTATGATGTTTCTGATAGTCTATATGTGAATGAGCAACACTGAAACTTCCAGATTTGAAAATGAGATTTCCCACAGTAAAATAGTATCGCTCAATTGGGGTTGGGGTGGGGAGCTGATGTCTCATCAGGATTTTTTTTTTAAACTGGGGTTTTAGGAGCTTGAAAGAATTATTTCAATATTTTCTTACCACATGTATTAGTTTCCCATGTTGCTGCTATACCAATTGAGTAAAAACACAGTGGCTTAAATTAACACAAATTGGTTACCTTACAGTTCTGGAGGTCAAAAGTCTGAAATCACTTCCAGGAGGCTAAAGAAAAGGTATCATCAGGTATCATTCCTCCTGGAGGCTGTAGGTGAGAATTCTTGCCCTTCTACCTACTACAGGCTACCCATGTTTCTTGGCTTGTGCCCCGCCCCCCCACTTTCATGTTCAAAACCAGCAACTGTATCACTTTGATCTCTGATTCCATTGTCACATTTTCCTTTTCTCTGACATTTCTGCCTTCCTCTTATAAGGACCCATGTGATTACAGTGGGCCCACCCACCTGGATAATCCAGAATAACCTCCCCAATTTACGATCCTTAATTTAATCACATCTGCAAAGTGCCTTTTGTTTTGTTTTGTTTTTTTAAACATTTTTTTGATGTTTATTTATTTTTGAGAGAGAGAGAGACAGAACATGAGCGGGAAAAGGGCAGAGAGAGAGGGAGACACAGAATCTGAAGCAGGCTCCAGGCTCCGAGCTGTCAGCACAAAGCCTGATGCAGGCCTCAAACTCATGAACTGCAAGATCATGACCTGAGCCAAAGTTGGATGCTTAACCAACTGAGCCATCCAGGCACCCCAACAAAGTGCCTTTTATTGTGTGAGGTAACACATTCACAGATCAGGTGGATTAAGACATGGACATCTTTTAGGGCTGATTATTCTGCCTTCCACACTGCAGGCGTCAGGTAGATTCTGGTGGTGAGAGTTGAAAAGAGTGGCATCAAATGGAGAGGTATGACCACTACTATCTCACCCCAGGTCTAGAAAAAAATACTCAGGTCAACTGTGGCCCAGGGTTGCCTTCACAGTCTGTCCCCCACAAACAGTTCCAACCCAGGTATTTGGATGCCATTCATGACCTACCTGTGTCCTCACTTGACCCAAGGAGATTTGTTAGACTAGTAATTTCACCATCTCCGCAGATCTTCAGTTCTTCCAATAAACTTCTGGAGCTTTGCCTCAGCCTGTTCAGCATACCATAGAGAGTCTGACCTGGAAGACAGGGACATTTAACTTGGCACTTACCTTATGACACCCTCACTTTTTTTTTTTTTTTATGTGTAAGGATGTTCATTGCGAGATTATTTACAATAGTAGAAGAACCCCAGCAACAACCTAAATATCCATCAATAGGGGACCAGTTAAGTAAAATATAGTACAAAGGAAAAGCCACATACAGTCACTAAAAAGAACATGGTAAGTCTATAAGTGCTACTATGGAAAGCAATCTGAAATGCTATTAAATTAAAAGAAAGCAAGATACAGATCACAAAAAGGTCATTATACACACAACTTTTATTTTATTTATTTAAAAAATTTTTAAATGCGTATTTATTTTTCAGAGAGAGAGAGAGAGAGACAGAGCATGAGCAGGTGAAGGGCAGAGAGAGGGAGACACAGAATCTGAAGTAGCCTCCAGGCTCTGAACTGTCAACACAGAGCCCAACACGGGGCTCGAACTCATGAACTGTGAGATCATGGGCTGAGCGAAGTCAGGCGCTTAACTGACTGAGCCACCCAGGTGCCCCAACACACAACTTTTAACATGAGCATCCATAATACTTTGTAATTTATAGAAACTTTATATCCATTATCCATCAATTATAGCTCCTTTCTCTCCAGATCGCAGCCTCTTTCTCTATCAGCTTTTCCTCTTGGCAGGTAGAATGTGTTCCAGAGTAGCATTCCCCAGCCCTTTTGATGGCACGGCACAGATAGATGACAGTGTTTGCATGACATGCTGAGGATGAATTAGATGAGGTTGCACATGCCAGAAGCACCCTGTGGTGGGGGAACTCCAGGGTCCAAGCTGGAGCGGAGGGGAGAAGTGATCAGTATCAGTGTACTATAGCCCATTCCTAGTACGCTGGTATACTGTGTAGGAGTGTTTCCTCAAGAGTCCTGGCAGCTGAAGCCTTGGGCTGCTCATAGAAGGGATTGGCCTGGGAGGGAGGTAAAAGGGGAATCTTGTCCTGGCACATTCTGGGTCAGTGGGAAAGACAGGGCAGCATCAAAGGAGGAGTTGAGGGGAGGGATCTGAGGTTTTGAGTTCAGGCAAGGCAGGTTCCGGACCTTGGGAAGAGAAGCCAGCTGCATCCCTTTCCAGGGATTGCAGACAAGATGATGCTTGGGGGCCATTAGGTTTTGTCCTAAGATGAGCAACTTCTGCCAAGATGAAGCATGGGAAAAGTGACACCCTCACCTTCTTAAACTTCACCCTCTAAGCCTGCATTTACTGTGGGCTGTCCCGAATTAAAAGCCTCATTCTCCTACTGGTGGACTGCTTGAAATCAGGGCATCCTGTGCTACCCAAGCTAGATCATCCTTATCCCCTAGATAGCTTCAGGGTCCCCAGGGCTCCACCTGGGGAAGGCAAAGCGAGCCACAGGGGAAGAGGGCCAGGCAACCTCCCTTGCTCACCCTCCACACAGAATCCTATCTCCTCTCCTTGCTTGGCTTTTATTTTTGTGTCCTCATTCTGGCCTTAGAACCATTCCTCCTAGTCATACTTCGTTGTGGCAGACCAATGTGGGTGCTCCCTGATGCTAGGGGAAATTTTGTATTTCAAATTTGTAAGACCCCAAGGTGTTGGGAGGGCTCAAAGTTCCTGCAGGTGGCACCTCTGCCACAAGATGTATTGTAGTCTTGGTAGAGAATTTCTTTGCTGGAGAGCTCCCAGGGTGGAGAGAACACTTGCTTTTGAGTAAAGTTAGAAGTGTTGCATAATGAACTGGATAGTTTTATTTCTGAATTAGACTGTGTCCTACTGGCTTTAAGAGTGATCAAAAAACTCTTTGAGTTTGCAAGAACTATAAGAAGAATGTCTCCCACTGAATCCACTTAAAGGGAAGGTAGCATACCAAACGAACTCGCATTCTGATTACATGCCACAAGGAAGGCTTGTCTTGTTCAGCATACCGAACACACAAATTTCCTTTATGAGGGCTCGGTGTGAATAAATTTCAAGTGATTATTGATAAATAGTTCACCCACCTACAGACCCCCTAAATATTCTCTATTATTTCTCTTTTAACACTATTTTAAAATTTCTCCTTTTTATGCCTGTTGGGAAATGTACTGGAAACCTAGTTCAAGTGACTTCCCCTTCCAAATAGCACCCCCCCTTCTCTCCCCATTCAGGCCACTTGATCACTTTAGTGGGTACAAGAAATAGATTTGGAACTGGAAAGATTTCTTCTTTGGGAAACAATTGGCTAGTGTGGGGGCACAGACCATCTGGGCTCAGTACAGAGGCAGCTTTCTTCCAAGAAGAATGCTGAGCACACAGACACCATGACCCTTGCTGTTCCAGTCCTTGTTAGGATTCTCTGTTCCAGGCTGTTCCAGGGTCCTGTAATGGAACCTACAGGTCATCCTTGTTCTGTGACCACTGACTGGATCCTGACTCTTTGTGGCAGCTTTGCATCTTCAGACTGGGGCCTGGCATTATTTCCCACTACCCACCTCAGCCTGGCAAGGGAGCAGGAAGATCCCTGAGTATGTGACTATTTAGGGGGTCTGTAGGTGGGTGAACTATTTATCAATAATCACTTGAAATTTATTCACACCGAGCCCTCATAAAGGAAATTTGTGTGTTCGGTATGCTGAACAAGACAAGGCAGAAAGGAACAGAACCAAGGAAGTCATCTCTTATTTAGGAAGCAATGCTGTGTGCCAGGCATTGTGCTGGGTGCTTGGCATACTCACTGCAATTTCGCTGAATATTCTCAACAGTCCCACGAGGTGGGTGTTACTATCCTCATTTTGTAATGAGACTAACGTTCTAAATTGTCAGCGTTCAAGTAGGAAACAGATGGCATACTAAAGGGGGCTAACTGGAGAAAGTTTAAGGAATGGACTATTTACAGAGGTGTGAACAGAGGTAAGGGAAGTAACAAGAGATAATGAAGCCTTAGAGATTAGCAACTGTTAGAAGCCATTATCACCCCTGGCTCTAAAGGGAAAGAGGAAGGAGAAAGTTACTCAGAACATGAGACAGCTGGAACTGAAAGGTGGTCAAAACACTGTGGTACAACAAGGCAGGGAGTTGGAGGGTTGGGAGGGGGATTAGTACCCTGCCTTCTCTTCTCCCACTGCTCTGACCCAATGGTTTTCCACCACTGCTTCCCATTGGCCAAACCTAACTGGAAGCCAGAGAGCAGGGATGCCTGGATGGATGCAGTCTATAGAGGTCAGCTTCTTGAGGGGCAAATGGAAACCAGCCAGCACATGTTCTGAGAGATTAAGTAATTTAATCAAATCTTGAGCTGAAATTTAACCCTTGGTCTCCCTGAATTCAGATTACCACACTGCTGTCCTCCCATTGTCTACATTATCAAGAATAGCAGCTAGATATTGGAAGGAAACATAGAGAAGGAAATTAAACTTGAGCTCAGAGACAAGCTGTCCAAAGTATACTCCAAACACTAGACTTTTGTTGCCAAAAAGTTTGACAAAATCTATATATCTCCAGTTAGAACTCCAAAATGCATTTTAGCATATTGAAGACTCTGAGAAGTAATTAAACCTAATTATTTTTCTCTCTTTTCTCCAACTCAGCTGACCATAAGAACTTTCTTGTTCATGTAACACCAATTACATAACACAGATTTTGTATTCTTAGAAACGCACTTGGGGAATTACTGCCTTCAACAGTGTGGGGTGTTGGTGAAGGTAAATGTAGCTCCAGTGTGGAAGATGGATTTGAAGAGGCCAGTGTGGGAGACGAGCAGATCAAATAGAAGACTACTCCAGTAATCCAAGCAAGAAAAGGATGGGAACTTGTGAAGCTGCAACAGGAAGGAAAAAAGAGAAGGTTTCTTTTTTTTTTTTTTTTGGTGTCCCATATGGGGAGTAAAAGGATGTCCCATATGGGGAGTAAAAGGAGTAGGTTTCTTTACGGTGATTGGGTGAATGGCAATATTATCCACCTGGAAGAGAAATCAGACAGGGAGTGTAGGCCAATTTCATACACATTGAGCATAGGGTGCTTGGGGATAAACAGAGATGTTTTAGTTGGAAATTGGGGATGCAAAATTAAGGTTTTGGAAAATGGTTGCTGCTCAGGTACACATTTAAAAGCCATCAACATCTGAGTGACGCTTAAAGCCTGGAGAGTGGTTGGCATCCCCCCAGTTGAGAAAGCAGAACAGAGGGTCTAATGTGGCTTCAGGGTATGAGGGAACCTCTTGAAATTACTTAAAGTATGGTGAATCCATGAATATAGGCATTTTTTTTTCCAAGTTAGAGTGTCCCATAGCTTTTAGCATCTTTTCAAAGGTATCCTTAAAAAAAAAAGAAATTTGGGTCACCTGGGTGGCTCAGTCGGTTAAGTGTCCAACTTCAGCTCAGGTCATGGCCCCGTGTTGACAGTGAAGAGCCTGGAGCCTGCTTCAAATTGTGTGTCCCCCTCTCTCTCTGTCCCTTCCCCACTCACACTCTGTTTCTCTCTCTCTCTCAAAAATAAACATGAAAAAAAAAATTTTTTTAAGAAAAAGAGAAGTTTAAGAACCATTGTTGTAGAATGAGAAGAGAGAAGAATTAAGGGTGGAATCTACAAGGAGAGTCACCAAACAAGTCTGATGCTTGTTGGCCAAGCAGTGGGATAAATGCAGGCTGCATGGGCCATGGATCCAGAATGGAAGGAAAAGTGAGCCATTTCCAATGTACAGTCTGTCGCAGAAATAATCCTTTCAGTTCAACAATTAGGAGGTTATTGGTGGCCTTATCAAGAGCAGTGTCAATAAGGTGTTGGGTGGGTGAGGATACAGAGTGGAATAGTGAGTGGCTTGGAAGGAAGTAGAAGTCATGAGAAAAGACAGACTCCTTTAAGATGACTGGGGCCAAGATAAGACCAAGATTTAGTGCTTCTATTGGTTTGAGAATGAGAGCAATAAAAGCAGTTTGGTATTCAGGGCCTTACCTGAAGACACTGTAATAAAAGGAAAAATGCATACCACATACTGAAAACAATTTCTCTGGGTGAATAATAAATATAACTCATGAAACCCAACACATACATCCCTGCAAAAGCAGCAAGTGGAAGTAGAGAGACTAGGTCACAGTAAGGATAAATGTTGAAGATCAGAGTCAAGAGGGTTTGCGTCTGACCTGAGCATCCAGGTGAATGGTGGTGTCTTTTACAGAGTTGGGAAAGACTGGGATAAGAGTATGAGGGGTAGTGAGGTGCCTGGGTAGCTCAGTTGGTTGAGCATTCGACTCTCGATTTTGGTTCGAGTCATGATCTCAGGGTTGTGAGACCCAGCCCCACACTGAGCCCCATACTGAGCATGGAGCCTGCTTAAGATTCTCTCTCTCTCCCTCTGCCCCTCTCCTCCACTTGCTCATGCTCTCTCTAAAATACAAAAAAAAAAAAAAAAAAAAAAAAAGAGCATTAGGGGTGGAAAGCGAGAGTTCCATTCTGGATAGATATACAGTAAAACCTTGAACTGAAAGTAACTTGTTCTGCAGGTGTTCAGCAAGACGAGCAAACATATCTAAAAAATTTTAACTTGATAAACGAGTGATGTCTTCAATACAAGTAGTATGTGATGCTGAACGTAACATGATCACAACTGAGCCAATGGTTCTCTTTCTCTCTCTTGCTGCAGGATTGTGGGTGATCGTCTCCCAAGCTCGAATGCTCAGTCTCAGGCCACAGTGTTCGGCAGAAATCAGATTTTTCAGAACATTGAAAGGTGACCACACCTGGCACTAGAATATTTTTTGTCACTTCAGAGCACCTATGGACAGTTTTTTGCTTTTCCATACAAGAGTAAGCTTATGAATGCTTTGCTTCATTCTAGGTCAGGCTGCCTGTAGATATGGACACTTTCTTGTGCTGCCTTATTGCCAGTTACGTTAAATACAGTATATGACAAGAGTTTATTAATAGTGTACTGTAGTCAACATCCGTGCAAGCATATACAATGGCCCCCATGCAGAAAAAGGTTGAAAAGAAAGGTGGTAAGAAGAGGGAGATGCTTAAGAAGGAAATCATTGAGAAGTACCAATGAAGTATGTGAGTGGCCAAAATTGCAAGATTTTATAAGAAATCTAGTTGACCATTTGCACAATATTAAAGAAGAAAGAAGAAGTAAGGGGGCTAGATGCAGCAAAAGGAGTCACGAGAATATCAAAGCAACGACCATGTGTTCTGGAAGATGCAGAAAAGTAGCTTCTGGCTTGGATAAACGAGAAGCAACTAGCAGGCGATACTGTGACAGAGAATTTTATCTGTGACAAGACAAAGGCCTTGTACACTGACCTCATAAGTAAACTGCCAGGTAC
Organism: Acinonyx jubatus; assembly: GCF_027475565.1. Classification (NCBI taxonomy): domain Eukaryota; kingdom Metazoa; phylum Chordata; class Mammalia; order Carnivora; family Felidae; genus Acinonyx; species Acinonyx jubatus. The sequence continues at coordinate 50,479,183 of NC_069381.1, read as the reverse complement.
ATCAACAGAAAACGAAGAAGGCTTCAAGGCAAGCAGGGGATGGTTTGATAACTTTCAGAGGAGAAGTGGCATCCCTAGTGTTGTGAGGCATGGAGAGGCTATGAGTTTGGATGCTAAGGCAGCTGAGGCATTCACTACCGAGTTCCAGAAGCTCATGGTTTCCAAGTGTTACCTGCTGGAGCAAGTTTTAACTGCGATGAGATGGGACTTTTTTGGAAAAAAGATGCCAAAGAGGACCTACATTATAGAAGAAGAGAATGCAATACCTAGTCACAAGCCCATGAATGACCATCTCACCCTCTTGTGCTAATGCAAGTGGGGATTTCAGAGTCAAGCTCCTGCTCATGTATCATTCCAAGAATCCAGGAGCCTTCAAGAAATGCAAGGTGCAGAAGAGCCAGTTAAATGTGATGTGGAGTTCCCAACAGCAAGGCTTGGGTCACCGTATCTTATCTGTTGAGTGGATCAACAAGGTCTTTGGTCCTGCAGTGAAGAGATAACTTTAACAAAAGAATCTGCTATTCAAAGCCTTACTGGTTATTGATAATGCTCCTGTTCATCCCCCAGGCTTTGAGGACGACTTACTGGAGGAATTCGAGTCCACTAAGGTCAAGTTCCTTCCTCCCAATACTACTCCAATCCTCCAGACCATGGATCAGCAGGTCATTTCAAACTTTAAAAAGTTTTACACCAAAGCACTATTTCAACAATGCTTTGAGGAGACTGAAGGAACAAACCTCTGAGAGTTTTGGAAAAATCATTTCCACATCATGACCTGCCTCAAGATCATCGATAAAGCTTGGGATGGGGTCACCAAGAGAACACTCCGTTCTGCCTGAGAAAGCTATGGCCTGATTGTGTTCTTGGACATGACTTAGAAAGGCTTGCTTGCAAACAGGAGCTGCCAGTTGTTGATGAAATTGTGTCCATGGGGAAGGCCACAGGACTGGAGGTGAATAAGGAGGACATTCAAGAGCTGGTGGAGGAACATGGCCAGGAGCTGACCACCAACGAGCATCACGAGCAACAGCAAGAGGTTACGGAGATCTCATCTCCAGAGAAGGAGGAGAAAAAGGCACAGGAATCCTTCACTTCAAATGAGATTATGGAGATGTGTAAAATGTAGGAAACTGCAAAATTTTGTAGAAAAGCACCACTCAAATAAATCTGTAGCAGTGCAAGCAATGAATCTGTTTAATAACAATGCAATGCACTTTTCTTTGAAGTCCTCAAAAGGAGGCAAAATCAAGTGTCACTGGATAAGTTCCTTGTTAAAGTTGCATGAAAAGAAAAAGATTCCACTGAGCCAATACATAGCAGTGATTTCATTAGTGATAGTGAAAGTTGTCCTACATAATAACCCTCTCTCCTGTCTCCCTCACACCAGCCATGAAGGTTTTCAAAGATAAGTGCAGGTTAATTTGTTTCTTTTTCCTTTATATTTTGTACTTTATTACTTTGTATTATATTGCAGTATTATATTCATCTTCATATGAATATTTTTGGGTTGTGGAATGAATCACCTGAGTTTCCATTATTTCATATGGGGAAATTCACTTTAATATACAGTGCTTTGGATTATAAGCATGTTTCCAGAACAAATTATGCTCACAAACCAAGATTTTACCGTGTGTGTGTGTATGTGTGTGTGTATTTTTTTAATTTGACTGATTTTTTTTCCGCAGCTTCATTGAGATCTAATTGACATATAATATTGTGTAAGTTTAAGATGTACAATGTGATGATTTGATATACACATATATTGCAAAGTGATTACCATAATAAGGTTAGTTAACATATCTATCACCTCACATAGTTACCTGTGTGTGTATGTGTTTAGAACTTTTTTTTTTAATGTTTATTTACTTTTGAGACAGAGAGAGACACAGCATGAGCAGGGAAGGGGCAGAGAGAGAGGGAGACACAGAATGTGAAGCAGGCTCCAGGCTCTGAGCTGTCAGCACAGAGCCCGACGCGGGGCTCGAACCCACGAACTGTGAGACTGTGACCTGAGCCGAAGTCGGACGCTCACCCAGGCGCCCCGAGAACTTTTAAGATCTTTTCTTTTCTCTTTTAGCTACTTTTAAGTATACAATACAGTTTTGTTGACTATAGTCACTATGCTCTACATTAGATCCCCAGAACTTACTCATCTTATAAGTGAGATCTTACAGTATTTGTCTCTCCCAACTGACTTATTTTACTTAGCATAATGTCCTCAATCCACAAAGATACCTTGGTTAATTTCCTCCCACTTTTGAAAAGTACAATTTATCACTATTACATGTCACAAATGTAACAACTTTCGTTTCTCTCTCTCTTTGGTTCATTGAGCACGATTTACCCTCATTCCAGTTAAATTTACCCTCATTTCCCTCCTAACCCAGCCAAGAGAGTTCAGGGATTCCCAAACAGATTCTCAGCTCCTGGATCTCAGAAAGGCCCCAAGCTGAAATAATTTGGTGATAATAGACACCAGAAGCTTTTCTCTACTCCTGTTAATGTGCTCCCCTTAAGAGGCCTAACAAAAATTATTTAACTGATTGGAAATGGTCCTCTGAGTAACTCTGGTGGTTGTGGACATAAGCCACCCAGATCCTCTTCCAGGAAGGGCTTGTTGCCTCAGTTGATGGAAGTGCTTTCAGCAGACCATTCTTGATGTCTTCAGAGATTGCTTCAGTTTTGGAAAAATGCCTCCTCCAAAGTTATGCCCTTCCACGGGTAGCCCACATCCAATATGGGGTCGCCTGGCCATTTTGACTCAGTGCAGGACAACTCAGAGGCCAATTCAACCCTGGAGTTCCCAGTGGGTGTCAGGTGAGACAGCTGGAGGTGAAACAAGTTGTCGTCTCCTTCTGCCCACCCCAGTTTCCTTCCTTTCCCTTCCACAGGCGTTGATCCTCAATATACACCGGCATCTATATTCCATCTTGGAGTCTGATTCCTGAAGAACCCAAATGGCAACAGTAATCACACACTGAAATGCCTGGCTTCATCAGCAACTGAGCTGCTTCACTGAGGCATTAATCATTCATGTCTCTGACTAGCAGATCAAAATCCTGAGGCTGTCTTGGAAAATTTTCATGTGGCCTATACTTCAAAGAAATTGACTCTTTTTTTTTTTTTTGGCCTGTGATAATATTAGCATAATAGTTGATCTTAGGCCCTTAGGTTTAGCTGGATTCATGTCAGAGCATCCTAAACCTGAAACATGATCCCAGACCAGAAAGAACTTCTCCTGCTTCTCTTCCTTGCAAGTATTTTCACCTTCAGGAGACGTATCAATGTTGGCAAGTTCTTCACTCATCAGTTCATGGATGTGGACCCAACAATTCCATTGACCTAGCAGTGCCTTTATGAATACCAGTTTGCCTTTAAGAGAAATTCTAGGCCTCTCACATACATTTGCATATTATTCCACATTGCCAAAAATTTCACACTGAGTGAATCTGAAGTGCAAACCATTCCAAGTCTTGTTGCAGCTGCCATATTTTTCCTACAACTGGGTGGTGAGACACAACAGGCATCCGGGTTCTTAGTAACCAAGAATGGGAAATGCTATGGCTAGTCTATTGAGTGTAGTGTCTTTACTGCTTTAATTTTAGTGAAGATGAATATTTATAAGGGCTTTGTGGCTTTGTTCATTATTTGGGTCCCTGTTCACACAAGATCTTCTATTCTTCAATCATGAATTCCACTAACAAAGAGTTTCCATGGTCAAAGAGGAAATAATATATAAATCTTGATGATACTTTTCATTTGCAGATGTTTTCATAAATGATCTTTACCATGGAGCCAAGGTTTTTGTTTTTGTTTTTCTCAAATGGCACCTTCCAATATCATATGGTTGTTGGAAGGACCAAATGAGATGCTACAGGTAACGCCCTTGTCGCAGAGCCTGGCACATAGTGAGTGCTGAATGAATATTGGCTGGAAGCAGAATGCACCATGGTTAAACCACTCTGGAGTTGGAGTACTTGAGGGTGAACCCCACTTCTGACCCTCTATCTTTGTGAACTTGAGCAAGTTCCCTCTCTGTCCCTCAGTTGTCTGTCTCATCTGTAAAACTGAGAAAACGACAGTCCCACCTCATGGGGTTGTTGTACAGATCAAAACATTTCCATTAATGAACATCAGAAACATACGCTTGCGTAAGTTAACATGTAAAACACACTAAAAAGTACTTAGCACACTGGAAACATTATTTAAATATTCACTTTTATTACGAGGAGCAATTCTGGATAATAGACTGAAATGATAAAATGACTTTATCAGAATATGCATTAAAAGCATTTATTTAAGGTATTCCTAATCTGTATCATACTGCCGAAGTTTTGCTGTTATGTACAGTTAACACTGATGCTTACCATGTCCCAGGTACTCTGCCGAACACTTTATAAACATTGCCTTATTTAATCCTCTCAGCAGGTTTAATCCTCATCAACAGATGAGGAAACTCAGACACAGCAAATAAGTGACTTGCCCACAGCGTGTCCAACTCCAGAACTCACACACCAGTCCGTTATACCTCCTACAATAGCCTGAAGCTATTGCTAACAAAAACACATGTAATAGAATGCTAAAAATAAACACCGCCTCTGAGAAGGGAGCCAATAATTGAGACGACAACCTGGGATAAAATAGTTAATTGCATTAAGCATTAATTTAGAGCTAGGCTTTCCAGCAACCAAGGCAAAATGGAAAACATAATGTGTCACACAGTATCTAATTTTTAAAAACAAGCCATGCTCTCCCGAACCTCACTCTGAACCTGGTGCACTCCTACTCATTTTGTCATCAATGCGTGCATGGTGTGTATTCTATTTCTTACTCTGCCCTCGGGCCCAGCGTGGATTTTGAAGACAGGGTAGCCTAATGCAGCATTTCCCAAACTTTGATCAGAAAAAAATCTTTGTTGGCAGCACATCTGTTACCTTCTCCAGAACAATGTTCCTGAAGACAACTGATCTACATTATATAGGTAGATGTAGGTGAATAAACTCTGGCCAAGGTCCAAGATAAGGGAAATAATCCTTGTGTTGTGCTTTCATCTTGCTTTCAATTGTAAATGTTTGTTTTTCTGTAAACAGGCCTTCTGACTCACTAGGGTTCTTTGTACAAGAAGGTATGTTTACATTTCAAAGTCTTATATCTCCCAATAAAGCCAAGTTCTGAAAACATCTTTTGCTTTGAGAAAGACCTTTCTGAGATCATAAAGCCAAACAAATACAATGAATTAAAAAGTTCTCTCTTACCATGGAACTAGCCACAAGAGACCCATAAATGCTAATGTATATAATCTTCTTCGTCTATGAACCCTTTGGGCAAATACATAACTAACATTTTAAAGAAAAACATATGGTTATCTATAGGTGGGTGTGTTCATGGGTAGTAACTGTAGGGTATGTGTCCTTCAGGAATATTAATTGCCAGCTGGGGACTTGGATAAATCACTTTTCCTATGCATCTCAATCTGCCCTCTGAAAAATGAGGGTGTTGAATTACAATGTTTTTAAAACTTCCCTAAAGATAAGAATCCCTGGGGGTAGTGTTTAATACTGAGATTACTAAACCTTTTGCTGAGAGCATGATTAAATGGATCTAAGCTGCATAGTTATTTATTTTTTATTTGTTTGCATGCTTTTTTGGGTTTAAAATGTTTATTTATTTTTGAGAGAGAGCAAAAGCAGGGGAGGGGCAGAGAGAGAGACAGAGAGAGAGAGAGAGAGAGAGAGAGAGAGAGAGAGAGAGAGAGACCAAGTCAGAGAATCTGAAGCAGGCTCTGAGCTGTCAGCACAGAGCCCAAGGTGGGCTCAGACTCACAAACCATGAGATCATGACCTGATCGATCATGATCGATGCTTAACTGACTGAGTCACCCGGGCACCCCTCATTTGTTTGTTTTTTAAATCTTTCTTAAAAAACTATTCTTATTTTTGGGAGAGCACAAGTTGGGGAGGGGCAGAGAGGGAGACAGAGGATCCGAAGCAGATTTGAAGCAGACAGGCTGACAACAGCTTGCCAGACATGGGGCTAGAACTCATGAACCACAAGATCATGACTAGAGCCAAAGTCTGACACTCAACTGACTGAGCCACCCAGGTGGCCCTCATTTGTTTGTTTTTAAATAAAGGCTCTAGCTCCTTCTCCAGGAAAGCTGAAAACCTGGTTAGATGACTCAGGGACTTTTCAACTCTGCCATTCTGTAGTTGTACAATTCGGTGAGGCAGGAGACCTGCCAGCCTCTCACCAGAAGTTACAGTAGTTAAGATCAGACCTTAGGAAATTTCTTTTTCTTAGGTTCTCCCCATGATAAAGTGGCACCTGGAGTTTGTATGGGATAGACACCTACTTCTCCTAAGATAATAAGCCCCATGAGAAACGACAAACCCTAGTTGATTTTGCTTTATTAACTCTTCTGATGTGTTCTCCCAAATAAGCGTCCCACACAGGGTCCCAGTATCTGTCCTCCTCCCAGACCTCAGATTGATAACTTGCAGCATCCAGAAATTATTTCAGAACCTCCTCATCCACAAATGGCTCCCAAGGTAAGAAGAGAGGTGACCTGAAATCAAACCCCAAACTCTTACAAACACCAAGTCCGGTCACTCACTCTTGCTTCTCTGAGAGCCAGCTGGTTCCTCTGAGACTGAAAAGAACCATCTCTGGGAGCAGGTTTTCCAACCAACCCTTCAAAATAATTGAAGATAAAACAATAAAAAGTCCCTGTGCTCCTAAACACAATCATTTCAATTTCAATTTTTAAAATATAATTGCTCCTGCCCCTGCTCAAATCAATGAATTCTGTGGGGGAAGCAGGCAGCATCATATTCTGTCCCCAGAAGACCTTGGAATCCTTTTCTCTGAACATCCTTAAAAATAGTATTGATCAGAGTGAAAGAAAATAATTAATACTGGCAAAAGGAAACACAGATGTGAGACTGATGAGGTTAAGTAAAAACCCTTAAGTCTTGAATTTGAAATGAAAGTATCAATATTAATTCATGATACATTTTATTAAAAAAAAAAGTATTTCCTAGCTTTGTCCATGGAAAAAGCCTAGAAACAAATAATCAACCCAATAAAATGAGCCCACGTAGTACTCAGAACGTGTTCTCTGAATCTTAATTTTCTACCAAAAGGAACCAGGACTCTGTGGAGAAATGGCTGATCCAAATTTAGAACAGAAAAGAAAATCCTAAGATGAGCCTGGACTGTGCTACCATACTAGAAAGCACAAGGTTTGTGTCAGAAGGACTCAAGGGTTGACTTGATGAAGTTGCCTCTGCTAAAAGATGGAACAATTTGAACATTAAGAAGAATAATAACTGCAATGTATTGAAACCATCAAAGATATTTAAAAAATCTATGAATTTATCATAATACATTTAAATTTTCATTTGTAAACAAAACAAAACAAAACAAAACAAAACAAAACAAAACAAAAAACATGCACGGGTCCTATTTGCAGGATACTAGGGAACCAACTTATTATTTTGAAAAATAGTAAAAAAAAAAAAGAAAGAAAAAAAAAGAACTAAGCACTCAGCCCCTTTCCTATACAATCTGCATTTTAACCAAGTAGTAAATGAGAAGTTTCTCCTTATAAAATATTTCCGCTAAATACATCATAAGGAATGATAATTTGACTACCACCAACTTACACTTTCTTCTATAATCATTATCAATAGCTGCTAATATCACAAAAAAGAGACAACCAGCCATTATGCACCTGCTGATGGAAATTCACACCGTCTATGATGGATTCTTGCCAAAAAACTCAAACTGGATTAAGTCTCTAGATCTGACTACAAATTTACAGGACGTACAGGAGTCAGAGAAAGATAAAATCAGCCAAATACAGACTATATGGAAAACTCTCTAAGACACTAACCCAGTCTCTCCAATGAATAAATTGCAAGGAAAAGAAAAGAAAAGGAAAAGGAGGGAGGAGTGACCTTTAGATTAAAATAGACTTAAATGTATCATCTGTACAATACATAGATTTTATTTGGGTTTTGACTATAACCAAAAATAATAAACAATTATGAGACAATCAGGGAATTTGAACACAAACCGAATACATAATGATATTAAGTGTTAATTTTTTAAAGTGTAGGAATGATTCTGGTTATGTAAAAAAATAGTTCTTATATTTTAAAGATACATACATACTTGTGGAAAAAATGATCCAGTGGTGAGATTTGCTTCACCTAGTTTGAGTTAGTGGAGGGATCGAGGAAACTAGATAGGTTATGAGCTTGGTCATTGTTAAGTTGAATGATGGTTATATGGGGGCTCATTATACTATTGTCTCCACTTTTGTATACAGTAAAATTTTTCCATAAAAAAAAGGATTGAGGAGCCTGAGTGGCTCAGTTTGTTAAGCGTCTGACTTCAGCTCAGGTCATGATCTCACAGTTCGTGGTTTGAGCCCGCATCGAGCTCTGGGCTGACGTCTCAGAGCCTGGAGCCTGCTTCAGATTCTGTGTCTCCCCCTCTCTCTCTGCCCCTCACCCACTAATGCTCTGTCTCTCTCTCCTTCAAAAATAAACATTAAAAAAATTAAAAAAAAAAAAAAGGATTGAATATTCCCTCTCTTGGAAGGATTCACTTTGCACATTCTTGAAGGTGGCCAAGGAAGTCCACCTTTGTTCCCATTCCTATGGAATGAAGTATGCATGGAGGTGGCAGAAGTGGGAGGATCCTGCTGTATTCCTCACACCGGATCAAGGTCTTTAAATGAAAGTGAATTGAGAGGTGTCTGGCTGGCTTAGTCAATAGAGCATGTGACTCTTGATCTCAGGGTCATGAGTTTGAGCCCCATGTTGGGTGTAGAAATTACTTAAAAATAAAATCTTTAAAAATAAATGAATCAAATAAACATTTAAAAGTAACTTTTTTCAATATTAAATTATTGCACAGTTGTAGATCTCCTGACTGGCTGGGTTAGTGGAGCATGTAACCCTTGATCTTGGGGTTGTAGATGCAAGTCCCACATTGGGTGTAGAGATTACTTAAAAATCAAATAAAAAAAAATGATTTCACAGTTGTTTGAGGTTGGGGTGGAGGCCACAGAGGACGATGATGTCAGACTCCAGAACACAAAATTTTTTTCCTCTGTCTTCATTTAAAACTCAGCCCATCTTAACATTTCCTTCTGAGACCAGAAGTATGATCCTGGGCTCTTGGCCAGAACTTCTCCCCCTTTTCAAGACTGGCCTCTTGCCTCTCATTTCTTTTAAGAATGGGGAAGAAAGAGCAGAAAAACCTGGAAAACATTATGTACCTTTGACAAAAATAAAACCCAAACATATTATGTCAATTTCTCATAGACACTGTCACCAGAACCTCATTTTCTTTTCAGATATGTGGAAGAATCTTTTGTTAGACACTCAGTTGTACAGCAGGGGGAAAACAGGATATACTGTAACTAGGTTGTAAATAGATTTCAATCCCTTGGGCCACTCTGCCTTTAATTCTTAATGCCCTGCCCCGTAATGGAATGACAGGGCCAATAGCCTAGATTTCAGAGGTTTAAACAATTCCCTTCACACAGTCCGGGAATTCCTTATGTGCACAAAGTAAATAGAAACAAAACCAGATTTGTGACAAATGACTTTTTTTATACTTGAAATAAAACAAGCTTTTTTTTTTTTCTGTACAGAAATAGTAACAGATCCAAACAGTCACCCAAATTGTTTTCCTCACTTGCTGAGCTGCGTATCTTTGTTCTGCATACTGGTTCCTGTTCCCTGGTGCCCTTTTCATTAATTTGCTGGTGGATTTGAACCCAATTTAATTCCTATTCTTTCCATAAAACCTTCCATCTCTCCTGAGAACCAATGTCTTGGCTGAGGAAGGAGTAGTTAAAAGCAAAAATAAGTTAATACCAGACAAAAAGCATTGAGTAAAGCATGGTAAACTTTCTTCATGCCTTCTTTCTTTTAATACCTACATATCCCTTGGAGGTGGCTGCTCTTATTTTCTTCATTTCACAGATGAAGAAACTGAAGCTTTAAGGGGTTGCAGCTAGTAAGAGGCTGAGCTGTGACTTGAACAAATTTTTGCTTTGCTCTAATGTTCAAGCCTATAATCACCATGATAAACCTCTTTTATTAGGAAGCTTTGGAAGGACTTAGATATTTATGTTAAAAGGAGCAGAACCTTGCAGGGAAGATGCCAAGGCAGCAAGACATAGAAAGAAAAGGTGCAGGCTACCACATATGGTTTGGCATACTGTGCACTACGCAAGTCCAGGGGGCGCCATTCACATTACAGTTTATGGGAACGGTGCCCTTGAAGTTGTGTTGGCCACTACCTCCATGGCCACGTGCCATAAATGGGAATGCGCTTTGAAGTTTAAATGTGCTCTCATGATCTTTGAGCTTGGGTAAATAAGTGGCTTCACTTCTCTAAACTTCAACTTCATCACAAGCAAACCGGAGTTGCCAATAAACACAGAACAGGCAATATTGCTAAGATGTCTGCTACCTCAGTGGCTATTACAGAGGTCATGCATGCACAGTTTATGTGTACCATACCCAGAGAGCTACTTCTCCTAGAGTGCTCTTCCTGGGTATAGAATGTCATTTTGAATTGGTTTTGGTCAACTGCTAGCTCCTTCTCCTTCTGAACCTCTAAATGCAGAAGGGCTGAGAGGTCAGTATTCGGGCATCTCTTTTACCTATTCTCATTCTCAAGTTTATCTCATCTTGGCCCACAGCTCAAATGCCATCCAGATACAACTCCAAAATTTTATCTCCATCCCTATCCTCTCCTTGAGCCCCAGATTATGCATCTATATAGACATCCCCACTTGGGTATCTAATAGGAACCTGAAGCTCAATACAATGTAAAATATACACACGAGCAACAATAAACAAGTTGGACTACATCAAATAATCCTGCACAGCACAAGAAATGATCAACAAAATGTAAGGCAACCTATGGAATGGGAGAAAATATTTGCCAATCGTGTATCTGAAAATGGGTTAATATCTAGATATATAAGGAACTCATACAACTCAATAGCAAACTCAATAATAATAATCCAATTAAAATCAGCAAAGGATCAAAACAGACATTATTCCAAAAGAGACATACAAATGGCCAACAGGTATATGAAAATGTATTCAACATCACTAATCATCAGGAAAATGCAAATCAAAAGCACAAGATATCACCTCACACGTTAGAATAGCTATTATCAAAAAGCAGATAACAAGCGCTAGCAAGGATTGGGAAAAAAGAGAAACCTTGGATACTATTGGTGGAAATGTAAATTGGTGCAGCCTCTATGGAAAACAGTGCGGAAGTTCCTCAAAAAATTAAAAATAGGTATATACTGTATGATCCAGCAATCTCACTTGTGGGCATATAGCTGAAGAAAATGAAATCAGTATTTCAAAAATATATCTTCACCCCTATGCTCAAGTATATTCATAACAGCCCAGACATGGAAACAACCTAAGTGTCCATTAAGGAATGGATAAGGAAAATGAACAATATTTGGTCACAAAAAGAGAAAACCCTGCCATTTGCAAAAACATAGATGACACTACACTGAATTATTTTGGAGCACATCCTAGACAGGATATTTTATCTGTAAATATTTCAGAACGCATGTCTAAATTATAAAGAATCAAAACCCCCTCAATAACGTTAGCACATCTAAAACATGAGTGATAACTTCTGAATTTTATCAAACACCATCAGTAGTCGCTATAGGTTCCCCTACAGTCCGAAAAAAAGCTATTTTTTTCTAAAAATATTTTTTGACAATTTGCTGACTGCATCCTCATCACGCCCTTTAACATACTCCCTTTCCCTTGTTTCTGTAACAGATGAAGAGGCTTGATCAGAATCAAGTTTGAGTTATTTATTTTACTTTTCTGGCAAAACTACTTTATAGGTGGTGGTGTGTGCTTCCACTGTGAGCTTTGTTATATCTAAATTGTCTCCTTTTTGTGATGTTAATAAGTGTTGATGATGACTGCCTACATTACAGTAATTCATTAGGGATTGCAGAATGGGGATCCTCCAACTCTATTGTTCCTTCTAATAGTAGCTGAAATGCCTGGGTGAAGAGAAGCTTCTCATCGACAGTTTGTACAATTAATACATACATTTGAATATCTGGAGTAAATTTCTTTTAAAAAGAGTAGGATACATTTTTGATTCTTTTCTTTAGTTTACCAGTTTTCAAAATACTCAGATGGTTCCCCAGTATCTTTTCAAGTAATCTAAGCAGTCATCAAATAACTATTTTTTAAAGTCACTTTGGAAGTTTTCATATGATCACGCCTTCAACTCTGCATACTTAGGTTCAAGTGCATCATTTGGTCTTATTTTCTTCAAGTATAGCAAAGTAGAGACAAGTATGTAGATAATGCTACCATTTACCCAAGAATGATATTGGTGTGTGTGTGTGTGTGTACATATATATAAATTCTTGGAAGAATAAACGACACAAAAAAGGGAAGGATGAAATAACATCGAAAAGAATAAAGTCTAGGTTTTTATAGATTTTACTTTAGAACCAAGCTTACATTATGTAATTATAAAACAAAATTAAATTACATAAAAAGCAATCCCTAAAACTCAAAAGCATATAACTGTTTAAAACTATGTTTTTATGAGGCTCCTGGTGGCTCAGTGGGTTGAGCACCTGACTCTTGATTTCGGGTCAGGTCCTGATTCCAGGAACGTGGGATCAAGCCCAGAGTCAGGCTCCGGGATGAGCGTGGAGCTTACTTAAGATTCTCTCTCCCTCTGCCCCTCTCCCCTGCTCATGTTCTCTCTCTCTCTCTAAAATAAGAGATCAAATAAGAGCCGAAATTAAGAGTCAGACGCCCAAGCAACTGAGACACCCAGGAGCTCCAAAAGAACACAGCTTTTGGAAGTTGCTTTTCCACTTCACAGCAGGAAGTTCTCAGCAAGTTACTTACTAAGCCTCAATTGATTCATCTCTAAAATTGGGATAATTATAGCAACTCCCTCACTGAGTTAATTTGAAAATTAAATCACCCACATTAAATATACTTAGCATAGTGCCTGGCACAAAACAAGTATCCCAAAGTATGTTAGCTATAATTTAATATTATTATTAAACCTTGGAACAGAATAATTTGGAAGCAAGTATCCATTTTACATAAAGATTCTCCCTGAGATCCTTCTCAATACAGAGATCCTCCAAGATATTTAAATATTTCATTTACAAAAATGTAGCTTTTCAGAAATGGGTCTATTATAGTCTTTATCGGCCGAGCACAGAGAATCCGCTGAGAGCTGGAACTTGAAGGTGGCATTAATTTCACCTCGCTCCAGTGAAGGAGAGTCAGTGTTCACTGACTCAGTGTTCACTAAGGAACTTTCTGCCTCTTTGAGCACAGAAAAACTTCTAGAACTCCACACACAAAAGAGTAGGGCTTTGGGGGAAAGTGAGACTCGATTAGGCCAAGGCCTTTGGTGAGAGGAAAGCCTTTTGAACCAGTCTTTCTTCTGACCTGTTTCTGCTCTCTTACTTACATACTCATGACCATTGCCCCTTCCCATCATGAGTCTGAGGGGGTCATCCTGTGTTGGTAGGGATGTTCCTGAGAGCCATTCCTAATCCAGGATATGTCTTGAATAACTATACACCAAAGTGAATTTGAACCACATAGAATGTCCCATTCAACCCAGACTACATGGGTTTAGACCCAACACACTCTTTACCTGGATCCTAATGCAGTGGAAAGAGACAATAGCCTTAACCAATTTCAGTTACAATACTGTGCTTTTGTGAATTTATAAAAACATATGGCTCTATAAAAACATTGTTGGGGATCCGCCCAGGGCCTTTGGAAGGGCGTCTGCAAATGAGGGACCGTGTGGCTTAAGCCTTGTCAGCTTCATAGTAAATCTGCCTCTGCTTATCAGGAAGCTCAGTTTTCAGAAGGATTTTCTGGGAGATCCTTTTATAGAACTGCACCTCATTTCTCAATTTATTAGTCTGTGGGATGAGGTATTTCCGTGTCCAGTTTTCTAAAAATGGAGTGATGCCTGCATTTAAGAGCTAAAAGCTATGCGTGGTGGCTGATGGGGATGAAGGGGTGCCAGCGCCAGATGCTTCCAGAATAGTTTTGAGGGTGCAACAGCCATGGTGGAGGGCCAGGTCTTAGCAAGGAGGCAGCGCTGTAGGGAAAAGATGCACCCCAGACATAGGTTGGGGGATCACTATAGGGACCACAGCAGTTAACAGGGAAAAGGATGGCAGAAGAGCAATGATGCCTCCCACCCCCCCACCCCCCACCTCACCCCACTCCCTTGCCAGAAAGCTATAATTACACTGGATGGGGTTAGCTGGAGAATTTTGGATGCATTCCCATTATGGTCTTATTGATATCCCCTGTTATCATGCCTCGGGCCCCTGGCCAGGAGAAGCACCTGGTCTAATTTTATTTATCACTAGATCCTTAATATCCTCTGGGAGTGTCAGGATTCTTCATTCCAAAGACTGCACGAATGAAGAGTATTATTGCAAATTACTCATCTCAGACTTGAGCCCAGCCTTCTGTTTTGCATTTTTATAAATGGCTAAAAGGTTAGCTTAGGTTGGACCAGTTAGAATCATACCATTCTAAGTTTCACCTAAGGTTAAAGGTAGCAACTTTCAAACTCATGATCTCAGAATATCAGGAAGTGACTAATGAATTAATTGGAAGTTATTATTAGAATTAATGAAGCTTTCAGAATTGCCCTTGTGAGCCCTGTAACAAACTCCTTTTTGTTCGAATTTCAAGAAAGTCATCCAGAACATGGCTCAAAGTTCCTTAGATGCCTATCTCTGTAATGAACAGGAGGTCTGAAAATGTGCCCCTCTTCTACAACAGACTTTATTGCTTTTCAAGATGGAAAGATTTTTAGCTTACAGAAAAACACCCACTATCACTTCCCTCTTTAATTCCTAGCACTCCAACAGAAACACACAGTGAAGCAACAAGTCAGCTGAGTGGACTCTTAATGGCCTCCTGAGGTTGCAGCTCTGTTGCAGGACAGAAAGGACATTCAGATAGACAAAGTGAGATTTCATCTGTCTTTCACAACGAAGGAATGAAGTGCAGTCTGCACATGACTTTGTGAAGTACACGTGTTGTTGCAGGAATGATCACATAATAATTACATTTATGCAATTATTTGTACAATAATTGTTTTCTCTACTAGATTGAAAACTTCATGTGGGCAAAACTGAATTTCCTGAATTTCATGCAGGCAAGTTT
Organism: Acinonyx jubatus; assembly: GCF_027475565.1. Taxonomy (NCBI): domain Eukaryota; kingdom Metazoa; phylum Chordata; class Mammalia; order Carnivora; family Felidae; genus Acinonyx; species Acinonyx jubatus. The sequence continues at coordinate 50,463,920 of NC_069381.1, read as the reverse complement.
ACCTTTGTCCTCAGGCTCTAGCACAAAATGGACACCAAAAATAAACATTGAACAAGCACTATCAAGGTCCCAAAGAGTGATTTTAAAAAAGATATAACTGGGGCACCTGGGTGGCTCAGTCAGTTAAGTGTCTGACTTTGGCTCAGGGCATGATCTCATGGTTCGTGGGTTCGAGCCCCGTGCCGGGCTCTGTGCTGACAGCTTGGAGCCTGGAGCCTGCTTCAGATTCTGTGTGTCTCTCTCTGCCTCCCCGTCCCTCGCACACTCTGTCTCTCTCTCAAAAATTAATAGACATTAAAAAAAATACATAACTGAGACTCACATTTTTAAAAAAGCCCAATAATTTTTAGGGAAAAAATGTATTAGTTTTCAATAACTTTTCATTTTGCAATAATTTCAAACTTACTGAAAAGTATTTTTTTTAACTTTTTTATTTTGAGAGAGAGAGAGCAGGAGAGGGGCAGAGAGAGAGAGAGGGAGAGAGAGAATCCCAAGCAGGCTCCATGCTGTCAGCACAGAGTGTGATGCTGGGCTTGACCCCACAAACTGTGAGATCATGGCCTGAGTAGAAATCAAGAGTTGGATGTTTAACTGACTGAGTCACACGGGTGACCCACAACTTACAGAAAAGTTTAAAAGTTATATAAAGAAATCCTGGGTGCTCTTCATCCAAATTCCCCAAATTTTAACATTTGCCACATTTGCTTTAATATATATTTTGAAGAGTAAGTTGCAGACATGCTGCCTTTCATCTTTGAATACTTCAATGTGTAATTCCTAAGACAAGAACATTCTCTTATATAACTATCACACAATTATCAAAATTAGAAGATTAATAGTAAGATATTATTATTCAATCTGTAGACAGTATTAAACATTTGCTCATTAATTTACTATGCCCTATAGAGTAAAAAAAAAAAAGAAAAAAGTAATTTTTAAGGATCCAATCAAGGATTACACATTGCATTATAATATCTCTTTAATCTCCTACCATCTAAAATAGTTCCTCAGTCTTTCTTAGTCTTTCATGACCTTGACATCTTTGAAGAGGATAGGCCAATTATTTTGTAGGAGGTCCTTCAACTCAGGTTGATCAGATGTTCCTCCATGATTAAGTTCAGATTTTGCATCTTTGGCAGGATCACCAGATACATGATGTGTCTTTTGCAGTACATAATATATCAAGAGGCACAGATGATAGTTTGTTCCATTCCTAAGGATGTTAACCTTGATCACTTGAATAAGGTGGTGTTAACCAGCCTTTTCCACTGTAAAGTTACTATTATCCCCTTTTCAATTCCCCTTTGTTGTTAGTATTTTGTGGAAAGATACTTTGAGGTCATATAAATATCCTGTTCCTCATCAAAGTTTCAACAGCTAGCTCTTGCATCCATTGATAATTTTTGTTGGAATTATTACTGTGACACTTGCTAAATAGTGATTGTCTAACTCCACCATTCACTCTACATTTGTTGGTTGGCATTCTACTATTAGAAAACTGTTCCCTTTCCCCTTTATTTAACTGATGTATTTATTTATATGAACATGGGCTTGAATTATTGTCTTCAGCATTGGGGTTGTAATCTGTTAATATCCTTATTTGTTTGATGTGCATATCCTCCCAGATTCAATTGGCTCCCATATTCTTTTGACATGAACCGTTACCTCTGAACAGTAATAACATCATGCTCCAGGCTCAACCTGAACCGTTTCTGCCTAGCCCTGAAATCAGTCATTTTCTCAGGAGCCCAGGTTCCTTTAAGTGGAGAATGGTCTCAGATTCACTTTTAAAATAAAATAAAAACAAAACAGAGAACACACAACTACTCAATATATGTAATAAATAGTTAAAACATATTCTGATCTATGCCATTTCCAGTTAAACAAAAGAGACACAAAGTTAGTTGGCATAAAAACAGACACTCAGATCAATGGAACAGAATAGAGAACCCAGAAATGGACACATAAATGTCTCGCCAACTAATGGCAGGAGAGAATATCCAATGGAATAAAGACAGTCTCTTCAGCAAGTGGTGCTGGGAAAAACTGGATAGCGATATGCAGAAAAATGAACCTGGACCACTTTCTTACACCATACACAAAAATAAACTCAAAATGAAGGAAAGACCTAAATGTAAGACAGGAAGCCATCAAAATCCCCAAGGAGAAAGCAGGCAAAAACCTCTTTGATCTTGGTGGCAGTAACTTCTTACTCAACACGTCTCCAGAAGCAAGGGAAACAAAAGTGAAAATGAACTACTGGGACGTCATCAAAATAAAAAGCTTCTGCACAGTGAAGGAAACAGTCAGCAAAACTAAAAGGCAACCAACAGAACGGGAGAAGATATTTGCAAATGACATATTGGATAAAGGTTTAGTATCCAAATCTGTAAAGAGCTTATTAAACTCAACACCCAAAAAACAAATAATCCAGTGAAGAAATGCGCAAAGGACATGAATAGACCCTTCTCCAAAGAAGACATCCAGATGGCCAACCGACACATGAAAAAATGCTCCACATCACTCATCATCAGGGAAATACAAATCACAACCACAATGAGATACCACCTCACACCTGTCAGAATGGCTAACATTAACAACTCAGGCAACAACAGATGTTGGTGAGGATGCAGAGAAAGAGGATCTCTTTTGCATTGTTGGTGGCAGTGCAAGCTGGTACAGCCACTCTGGAAAACAGTATGGAGGTTCCTCAAAAAACTAAAAATAGAACTACCCTATGACCCAGCAATTGCACTACTAGGCATTTATCCACAGGATACAGGTGTGCTGTTTCGAAGGGACACATGCACCCCCATGTTTATAGCAGCACTATCGACAATAGCCAAAGTATGGAAAGAGCCCAAATGTCCACTGATGGATGAATGGATAAAGAAGATGTGGTATACATATACAATGGAGTATTACTTGGCAATCAAAAAGAATGAAATCTTGCCATTTGCAACTACATGGATGGAACTAGAGGGTATTATGCTAAGCAAAATTAGTTAGTCAGAGAAAGACAAAAATCATATGACTTCACTCATATGAGGACTTTAAGACACAGAAGAGATGAACACAAGGGAAGGGAAGCAAAAATAATATAAAAACAGGGAGGGGGACAAAACAGAGGAGACTCTTAAATATGGAGAACAAACAGAGGGTTACTGGAGGGGTTGTGGGAGGGGGAGATGGGCTAAATGGGTAAGGGGCATTAAGAAATCTACTCCTGAAATCACTGTTGCACTATATGCTAATGAACTTGGATATAAATTTAAAAATAAAAAATAAAATTAAAAAAGAGACAAAAAGTAAGATTCAATATGCAGTGTAGTATGGGTTTGGATATATGCAAATATCTACCTAAAACAGAATAGAGCTACAATAAATAGATCTAGCCATATATCAGACTTCCAAATATAATAAAGGATCATTACACTGGACTATTCAATTAATGATATTAATGGTTTTTTAAATATTAAAAGTAATCAACTTAGTTCCTTCTCACAATTAAAAAAAAGCTCTGTATATTAAAGCTTTACTTATGAAAACAAAATTAGAAGAAAATTTAGAAAAATAGTTTTAGGATAGACCTACTGCACAGTTTCCTAAATAAACACAAAGTACACACAAGTTAATAATTGTTACATCTTTTTGGTAGACTCTTCATTATCATGCATTGATCCACCTGTCATTATCAAATTCTGCATCTCAAAGCCCACCTTATCCGACATTCATATTTGTACCACAGCTTGCTTTTGATTGGTATATTTGCAGTATGTCTTCCTCTGCCCCTTTATGTTCATTTTCTATCAGTTTGTTGAGGCCTGACTCCTGCAAGCAGCATGTATCTACATCTTTATTTTTTGTATTTTTTACATAGGCTCCCAATGTGGGGCTTGAACTCACAACTCTGGGATCAAGAGTCAGATGCTCTACTGACTGAGCCAGCCAGGTGCCCCCAACCCCTGCATCTTAAACTTATCACCATCTATTTTTGGTTAATATTGACTTACTTCTGACAAAAAATAGCATCTTTGCTCCAGCAAAGCTCCATTTCCTCCCACTTTCTTTGTGCTTTTGTTTTCCCATCTGTATTATATCTGTATAAGCTCAGTAACACCTGGTTATAAATATTGCTTTAAACACACAATTGGATTTGATTTATTGTCTGATGTCATTCTGTTTCAGCATGGAGGATTTCCTTCAGTATTTACTTAGGCAGATCTTCTAACAATGAATCATCTCAATTTTTGTTTATGTGGAGATGTTTTGATTTACCTTCATTTCAGAAGGATAGTTTTGCTGGATGTAGAAGTGTTAAGAATGGTTTCCCTGGAAATTTAATTCTTCACTTTTTTGTTTGCATGTTGAATATGTCATTCCACTGCTTTCTGGCCTCTGTTTTTTCTCATAAGAAGTCAGCCATTAACGGTACTTCTGTTTCCACCCATACATAATGAGTTATTTTACTGCTGTCAAAAATTTATCTCTTAGGGAATGCCTGGGTGGCTCAGTCAATCAAGCGTCTGACTCTTGATTTCAGCTTAGGTCATGATCTCACAGTTCATGGGTGGGAGCCCCACATTGGGCTCCGTGCTGACGGCATACAGGGCCTTCTTGGAATTCTCTCTCTCCTCTCTCTCTGCCCCTCCCACCACAAAGCCTGCCACCATTACCTACCAAAGACACTTGCAAAACTGTAAATGAGGAATAAAAATATGACTAAAGCTATCTTTTCCGATGCTTTATAAATGTTAATAATTACCTTAGTGTTTTTTATGCAATAGAGCATTTTCTATAGTCTATGAGGTCCCCTAAGTTGCAGCATCATATTGGGGCCAGTCATAGAGTACAAAGAAAAACAAATTGAGTATTTTAAACATAGATATAATGACTCAATGGACTTTAAAGTCCAAAAATTGTTTGTTATGGCTTTTCAAACTAGAAAAAGCTATGGAAGTGCCTTATAAGGTAAGCTATCATATTTTCATTGGCGGAAATATACACACAATAGCAGAGGGACTAATAAAACCCTGTATAGTTCACATTGCTGAATGCCTGCTAGATGAAAAGTCAGTGAAAGAAATCACAGAAATCATCTTTGAATGATTCAGTAACTCAAAATAAAGATTTAGCTGCAAACAAAAAGACTGAGTTAGTATCTCCTCTGTAGAACTGAACTGTTGTCTTCAAAAAAACAAAAAAACAAAAAACAAATCTAGGGATGCCTGGGTGGTTCAGTTGGTTAAATGTGTGACTCTTGACCCCAGTTCAGGTCATGATCCCTTGGTGATGAGATTGAGACCTACCTAGGGTTTAGGGCTCCATGTTGACAGCGTGGAGACTACTTGGGATTCTCTCTCCCGCTCTCTGCCTGTCCCCAGTTCATGCTCTCTCTCTCAAAATAAATAAATGAACTATTAAAAAAAGCCCACAAACCTACATATATACTTAGACTTGCAGTTTTGCTTGTATTCTGGTTCAGCACCAACTAATCATCAGAGATCTTCCTTTATGTGAATACAATAAACACAAGCGGTATTGAAATTTTCAAAGCATTAAGTAACATTTTGAGTTGCTTGGTTTATCCTGTAAAAACTGTGTTGACATTTGTCTTGATGGTGTAAAAGCAATGGTGGGTAAGAGAGCTGGTGCTTTAGCATGAATCACAGAGATATGATGCCAAACTATTCTGGTAGTCATTAGATTCTTCACCACAAGCACTTTCTGGGAAAAAAATTTTTTTACTGAAGAAGATCCTTAATGAAGCAGCACAAATTATTAATTTTATAAATTCACATCCCTTGAGTATGCATATTTTTAATATTCTGTATTGAATGGGAAGTACACATAAAGCATTTGTGCTGCATACCAAAGGATAACTATCTAGAGGAAAAGCACTGTTGCAATTGTTTGAAATGAGAGGTGACCTAGCTTCTTTACTTATGGAACACCATTTGAAAGAATGACTGGCAGACCAACTTTGATTATTCAGACTTGAGTATCTGGCAGACATTTTCTTTTTAATGTTTATTTATTTTTGAGAGAGAGAGAGAGAGAGAGACAGAGCATGAGCAGAGAGAGAGACAAACACACACAGAATCCAAAGCTGGCTCCAGGCTCCAAGGTGTCAGCACAGAACTCGACGCAGGGCTTGAACTTGAACTCACAAACCACGAGATCATTACCTGACCTGAAGTCAGACACTTAACCAACTGAGCCACCCAGGCGCCACAGACATTTTCTAAAAAATGAACAAATTGAGCCTATTTGACAGGAGATATCTGTGAGCTATTTTGATAAAATAAAATTCAAGCCTTGCTGCAAAACTTAAAATTTTGGGAAATTTTGTATCTGCCCCTGTGAACTTGACAGCTTCCTATTACTTAAAGACTTCAGATGAGATCAATGGTGATGCTAATACACACGATTTTAAAAAATCTTGTGTATAGATCTTCCTCGACTTACAATGGGGTTATGTCTTGATGAAGTAAATGTACGTTGAAAATATCATAGGTCAAAAATGCACTTAATAGACCGGACCTCCCAAACATCACTGCTTAGCCGAGCCTATCTTAAACTTAGTCACAACACTTACATTAGCCTACACTTAGACAAAATCAGCTAACACAAAACCTGTTTTATAACAAAATATTGAACCTCTCATGAAATGTATTGAATGCTGTACCGAAAATGAACAGAATGGTTACATAGGTACAGAATGTGTGTAAGAGCATTGATTGTTTACCTTCATGATTGCCTGGCTGCCTGGGAGCTGTGCTCACTGCCGTTGCCCAGCGTCACCAGAGAGAATCATAATATGTTGCCAGCCCAGAAAAAGATTGAAATTCAAAATTCAAAGTATGGTTTCTACTGAATGTGTATCGTTTTCATAATTGCTCGGTGGAGATAACCAGCGAGTGTTCTAGCATCTTGTTAAAAGTTAGGGGTTTGTTTCTCTCAATCCCACTCAGCATATTCCCTTCTGGCTAGTTTCATCCAACGTTCAGCCTGGTCCTCAACCACAAACATGTGGACTGATATAAACCTATGAAACTAGGTTACTAGGTTTCAATAACTGTGTTAAATTCTTTAGCAAACTTATGAGGTCCTCAGTCACATTCGGAAACTCTTTAACTATAGCTTGTAATTCGACGTTTATTTAGATCCTCAGAAAACTCAACTTTAAAAAGACAGGTTTTAATAGGGTCAGGGGAGGAGGGAGTGGGGAGTGATTAGGAAGAAAAGGGAAGTTCAGCAGAAAGAGGAAAATGGTGCTGCAGGCAGGGCCTGATCACAAGGTGGCTGCCATATGTCTGCAGACAAAAAAGACTGACGGGGAAAGAGGCCTCAGAAGCCATTTTGACTCCTTTCAATTGTTTGTTTTCCTCAGTTAATTTAGAAATAGTACTTTGCAGAACACTTGCATGGCTCAGTTGGTTAAGCCTCTGAGTTTGGCTCAGGTCATGAGCTGGTGGTTCACAGTTCATGAGTTTGAGCCCTGCATTGGGCTCTCTGAGCCTGCTTCAGATCCTCTGTCCCCCTTCATCTCTGCCTGTCTCCCGCTCATGTGTGCACACACTCTCTCTCTCTCTCAAATGTAAATACACATTTAAAAAAATTTTTTTTTACAAAAGAAATAGTATTTTGCAAAGAAGCAAACTTAGAATCCTGAAAACATCTGAAAGCCTCAAGATTTTAAATAGGCATCCCATTCAGTTTTTTCCCCCTTTTCTTCTAAGAAGCCTTGGCTTTCTAATTTGAGTAAAACAAGTTTGGGGAGATCAAAAGTTCCCCATAATGGATGTTGGTGCCTAAATTACTCTGGTTAAGTTAGTCCATTTAGTTATACATGTGTATGAGGGGGACCATAGGTTTTAGACATAAAACTGGCCAGAGTCCCAGTAAGGGAAGTGGGGCACACTCAAAGCATTTTGATGACTGGGATTCCATTTCTTGGATGTTTTTCTCTAAAGCAAAGAAAAATTCCTAAACACCACAGTTTTAACAGGAACAGGCTGGTTCCAGAAGGAATCAGACCAAAGGCCAGCACAGTTCCAATGGGAACAGTCCAATTCCAAAAGGGAGTCAGACTGAAGGCCAACACACTTCCAACTGGCACAGCCCCAGCGGGAGCAGTTTGATACTGAAAAGGAATCAGACCGACGGCCAAACAAGTACTCTCAGGGAGAAAACCAATCAAACAGGGCCTTAAAACAGATCATGAATAAAGCCTGGAGAACTCAGACATAAATTGTGGAGCTTGAAATCCAGGAGGAAACTTACCCTCCAATTCCAAGGTCAGCGAGAAAGCAGTGATTCCTGTTGGCTTGGTGGGTATCGACCCTGTTTGCTCACCAGCCTTGCGGCTGTTGGGTGTCCTCATTGGATCCCACTTCTAAGCACTAAGTAATGTTAACCTGAAAAAACAAAACTACCAGTTATTTTACCAGCAAAAAAGCTTTATTTGGAATAGCAGAGAATTGCAACCTGGAGCAAGCAAGTTGGGGCAGAACCATACCAGAGGATGCTGGTTTATAGAGGAAAGGGGGCATTTGGGAAGGCTGTTATAAACAAAAAATTCCATTGGATTAAACTGGGAGTTCAAAGTATAATGGTTTTTCATTGGCTGAGTTGTGACAGGCTCTCATTGGCTGGTCTGTTGCGGTGGGGGTTTGGGGGGAAGGGAATGGTAGGTTAGTACCCACAGGCAAGGAAGGTCCTCTCTTCCTACTGAGTCTATAATTGACCTCAAGGGGTAGTGTGCCAGAGCTCCCCTATCCATCCTAAATGAGGTTTCCTTTTATTAATTTTTATAATATGGTTTCACATCCACATTGCAACTAACCTTTAAGAAATTATCACTATTGGGGCACCTGGGTAGTTCAGTCAGTTAAGCATCAACTCTTGACCTGATCTCATGGTTGGTGAGATTGAGTCCTGCTTTGGGCTCTGTGCTGACAGCATGGAGCCTGCTTGGGATTCTCTCTCTCCCTGCTTCTCTCTCTGAGCCCACCCCCACTTCTCTCTCTCAAAATAAATAAACAATAAAAAAAAGAAATGATCACTTATCAAATTTTTGTGTAATATCAAAGAAAAATACCCTCAATTATCTGAAAAGTCTATTAAAATACTCCTCCATTTTCCAACTACTTATCTGTATCTGCAGGAGTTTTCATGATATACTTCAACCAGAACTATATATGGTAACAATTTGAATGCAGAAGCATATACGAGAATCCAGTCGTCTTCTCTTTGACCAAACATGAAAAAGTCTTACAAATATGTAAAATGGTTTCTTTTCTCATTAACATTTTTTTAGGCTTGGGAAATACAGTTCTTTTTCATAAAAAATGTTATTTATGTTAACATACAATCTAGGAGGAAACTTACCCAAACAATAGGCTTATTGTTATTTTTAAAAAGAAATACACTGGAAATATGTTTTAAATTTCCCAATTAATTTTAATATAATAAATACAAGTGGATATGACCTATATATAAACACTAGCTCTTTAGGGTCTTCAATTTTCAAGAGTTTAAAGGAGTCTTGAGACCAAAAACTCTTGCGAACAACTAGATTTGAGTAAGGAGGGCAGAGGAGTTTTGGAGTTTGGAGAGACAAGAAGAGGTGTGAGATAATTCTGGTAACATAGCAGAGTGAGAAAGTAACTGGCCTGGATAATGTAGTAGGATCATCCACTAAAGGCCTATTCACGGTTACCAATCACAAATGTAAAGTGAGACCAGACAGCCTGGTGGTGTGGTTTTCTCCAGCTACATTCAAGGGTATAGTGCAGGTGTGCAGCAGGTGAAGGCTTGGATTTACCGTAGTTTGCCTTTGTCAACCTGGTGAAAAAAAAGGAAGACTAGGGTAAGGGAGTTTGGTGCACAAAGGACTGATTATGGTGAGATAGTGTGGAATCTAATCTGGGCAGAAGAATGAGAAAGGTGAGCATAGTGAAAAATGGGAGGAATAATGAATTGTAGGCTCTAATAATGTGGCTGAATTGTTGGAAGTGGAGCTCTAGGTGGAGTAAGCTTGAAGAATGGGGGCGGGGGGTGGTTGTCCAAGAGTGGGATGCTTACAATTTAGATCATAGAGAGAGAGGGTATAGTTACCATTTATGGGTTTAGCATATGACAATTGGAATGGGTGGCTGAGGTAGAATGGAGGACAAGGTCACAGGGGAAGAGGGGATGGAGCTTGGGAGGACTATCTCCACTCAGGGATGATATTAGCTGGTAGGATCTGTATGTCCATTCCAGTTGTTAAAATGTTGACATTGTTTCATACCAGTTGGCTAATGACCACTGCCTGAGACCCCCAACGCTCCTCCATTGCCTTCGGCCACCCTGGCTCCTGCCCCGGGACCCATGACCTCCCCATGGCAATCAAAGTATAATACCTGGCTTACACTGAGGCCCTCCAGGGGAACAACTTTGCTTCTGACTGGTATCTGCCTATGGTTTACCTGAAGTCACCACTGTCAAGAATCGAGATAGGCATACTATTGGAGAGAGTAACAATGAACATGGACTAAAATCTTCAAGGAGTAAAGACCAAAGACCCAGGGACCTAAAGACACCTGCCTGCAATATAAAGTGAGTGCTATTGTCTGATTCTGTGAGCTTTAATGCTGGAGATTTTCATAGAGGAGAGAGGAATAAAGATCTGTAACTGGAAAAAAAAGGAGGAAGCAGACACCTAGCTGGCTTCTGTGCCCAATGGTAGGAGGAGGGTGGGGGAGAAAGCAACTACCACTTGTGAGGGTCACAGAAGGAGCAGGGTCCTCAAGAAGGGGACTTTCAGAGAAGAGTTTGAGGGTGGAGAGAGGTGGCTCTTTATCCTATCAGACCCAACAAATATTATGTAATGCCCCTTTACTATACTGAAATGGAATTCATAGACAATATAACGTGTGCTTAACCATGATTTTTAGGGGCGCCTGGGTGGCTCGGCTGGTTAAGCGACTGACTTCGGCTCAGGTCATGATCTCATGGTTCCATGAGTTCGAGCCCTGTGTCGGGCTCTGTGCTGACAGCTAAGAGCCTGGAGCCTGCTTCAGATTCTGTGTCTCCCTCTCTCTTTGCCCCTCCCCCACTCACACTCTGTCTCTCTCTCAAAAATAAATAAATATTTTTTAAAAATATTTTTAAAAACCATGGTTTTTAAAACTGAATCTAATGCCTGAGTGACATATAAAGGGAAAATAAAAGTACGATATTATTTAACTAAGTAACATGTATTTCAACATGTAAAAGCTTGGGAATCCCCTCAATCAGGTTAGGATAAAGTGGTATGCTTACCGAATCACCATGGATGATGGACACCCACAGATGCAAATTGATAGTGTTGTATTGATTCATGATGCAAGCACCTTTAGCTGCTTTGCCATTAGTAATGTGATTTTTTCCAAAATGATAAATAACTCCTGGTAAAGTTTCAAATATAATAAAGTACAATCTTCTCCTAATTTACATCATCCCTGAAATCCTTTTTTTTTTTTAATGTTTATTTTTGAGATAGAGAGAGACAGAGCATCAGCGGGGGAGATGCAGAGAGAGAGGGAGACACAGAATCTGAAGCAGGCTCCAGGCTCTGAGCTGTCAGCACAGAGCCCGACACAGGGCTCAAACTCATGGAACCATGAGATCATGACCTGAGCCGAAGTCAGATGCTCAACCAACTGAGCCACTCAGGCGCCCCAACAATCTTGAAAAATTCAGCATCCTTGGGCCCTACCCACTCAATTCCAATAGTGCTTTGCAACTACCCTAATAATTTAAAATATTCCCACAAATTTCCAGAACTGTCCCTAAGGATCAGCGTCATTTCTGCTGACTTTCCTGATACAGGGGATTTTTCGAATGACCATTATGTGGTGCAAGGTGTTTGGCCTTGAAAAGGTGGATGTTGGGGTTAGTTGGGGAGGAGCACCTCTGAGCTGCTCGGGATGCATGACCTCTGTTCTGGATGGGCTGGCAATCTGGTGAGCAGATAAGAGTTAGAGGAGTCTAAGAGCACCGAAAATAATAGTTATATAAAGGTAAGGTTTTGTTTTACTTTTATAATACAAGAAAAGACAGGAAGACTCACAACAGCAACACTTTTAACAGGAAAAATCAATCTCATGGGTTTTATAAGCATTCCCTTCTCAATTCAGTTTTTTAAATATGTAACAGACACTTTTCTATATGGAAAGAGTTACTTGCAGTTGCTTGCTTTTCATGGATATTCAATTTAATAAAATTATAAGTTTAAAACACAGCTTTTCTTAAGCTTTTAGGCTCAGTTTCACTTGTCCTTTAATTAAAACTCAGTTAGGTTTAACAGATCCTACTTCCTTAAACAATTAACTCATTTAACTATCATGGTTAATTAAATCCCCTTAAATGTTTTAAATTATAAGCCCAAATTTAATATACTTGATTCTCTCAAGCAAGACACTCAACAAGGCTGGTCCATTGATAAGATAAAGAAAATCTTCTTTAACATGGAAACTCTAGTTTCAAACCTAAGGTGCCTAAAAAGACCTTGAAACGTTTCCATCTTTTAGACAAATACTGTTTACAAAATTAGACAAATCTTCATGCATTTTAAAAGTAACATCTCCAATTAAAATCATACAATTAATATGTCAGATTTTTCTTAAATGGTTCAAACACCATAAATAACCATTATACACGATTTTTCATGATGGTTATAAAACTTATTCCTAGACCTCACATGAAAGTATTAATCTCAAGGGCTCAATTTTACTTTATTCATCTCTGTACTTGATTAGAAAATCTCCCGAGTAGCCAAGTCACTTGACAACTGCAGGGAGCAGGTTACCATCTCGGGCCAACTGAGTGCCCTGGCCAAAGACTGGGGTCAAGATCCAGGTTTTGAAGTCAGAGGTTCTGGCCTGCAACTTGGACGGTACTTCTGGGCTGATGCTACTCAAGACTCAGGCTCATCTCCCTAAACTTGTCTTAAGATCATGGAGGTTTAAATCCCTAAGTTTTCTTTTCTTTTTTTTTTTAAGTTTGTTTGTTTGTTTGTTTGTTTTTGAGAGAGAGAGAGAGGCAGGAAGAAACAGCATGTGTAAGCAGGGGAGGGGGAAAAAGAGGAGGAGGGAGAGAATCCCAAGCAGGCTCTCTGCTTTCAACGCTGAGCCTCACTTGAGGTTGGATCTCACAAACCATGAGATCATGACCTGAGTTGAGATCAAGAGTGGGATGCTTAACCAACTGAGCCACCCAGGCAACCCTAAATCCCCAAATTTTCTTTCTTTTTAAAAAAATTTTTTTCATGTTTATTTATTTTTGAGAGAGAGACAGACAGACAGAGTATGAGTGACTGAGGGACAGAGAAGGAACACAGAATCCAAAGTAAGCTCCAGGTTCTGGGCTGACAGCACAGAGCCGCAGGGGCGCTTGAACTCATGAACCTGGAGACCTGAGTTGAAGTCAGAGGCTTAACTGAGCCACCCAGTTGCCCCATAAATCCCCAAATTTTTTTACGATTTGGATCATGAGTCATGAGAAGTTATTGTACTTAGTCAAATGTTAAAATCTTTACTGTAACTTCTTCGATGCCTCTTTATTGCCTGGTAGGATTCCATGCTCTTCACCTATTTTATTTCCTTACTTGTCTTGCTGGTCTAATTTTTTTAGAATGTTTATTTATTTTTGAGAGACAGAAGTGGGGGGGAGGGGCTGAAAGAGGAGGGGACAGAGGATCTGAAGCGGCAGCAGCAAGCCCAATTTGGGGCTTAGACTCCAGAACTGTGAGATAATGACTTCAGCCGAAGTTGGAGGCTCAACCGACTGAGCCACCCAGTGCCCCTTGCTGATCTAATTTTTATAATCATTCTATTGACATCCCTCCTGTGTTCCACACCTGAATCCTGTATGATTTAACACAGCTCCTGAATTGTTTAAATTCATTCATTCAACTAAAATCTATTGAGCCCCTCCTTAGTTCCAGATACTATTCTAGGCCCTGGAAATACAATATAGAAAACAAAACAGAAAAACAAACAATGCTAGCCTCATGGAACTTTCTTTCTAGTGAGACCATGACCTTCTCACCATCTTGAGCTACCACTTTGAGTCAGAAACTATGTCACTGAAAACCTTGGCTGGCTCAGGGCCGAGCATATAACAATACAATAGTAATAGCTAATATTTTTGAGAGCTTACTGAGAATCCAGCATACTTCTAAGGGCTTTTCTTGTGTTTTTCATGTAATCCTTACAACAGACCAATGTTGGGAGGTGGTTGGTTTACAGATAAGGAAGGAGGTACACCAATGTTCAGTCATTTGCCTACGTCCCATAATTTGTAAGTAACAGGGCAGGAATTTTCTGGCCAATATACGTACATATGTATATACATGTATACATTTATTTATTTATTTTGAGAGAGAGGGAGAGAGAGATAATCCCAAGCAGGTTCCATACGCCAACGTGGGGCTTGAACTCATGAACCGTGAGATCATGACCTGAGCTAAAATCAAGAGTAGGATGCTTAACCAACTGAGCCACCCAGCACCCCAGCTCATATTTAATGGCTATGCCACACTGCCTCCTAGAGTAGTGTGAAAATGTTTGGGGGGAAAAAAAACGTCCATGTGAAATTCTTGTGGTCCTAACCAGCTGGTTACCTTGGTGTGTGTTGACAAACCACCCGTTTATCTCCCCCTCCTCCCCTGACCTCATGTCTTTCTTCTGCTCTAACTGGTGTGTCTGTTGATGTTTTATTTATAAAATATTCTTAATTTAAACCAACTGAACACCAGGTGTCCAGAGCCAGATTCTATCAGGAAACTTGCCTTACATTTGCAAGCAGGAAAATGGGATTAGATTAAACCAAAAGGAAAAATTGTGTGGTGTCTTCAATTCATTTCTACCTACGCCTGCCATGGCTGATCATGTGCAGACCAGAGGCAACAGATGTCCTACTGGGAAAGCCACAGGGCCTGAATGTTTGCACGTCAGCCATCATTTGCAAAAGTAGACAGATTCAGCCTCACTCAGATTGCTGGCAATTTCATGAGGAGCCTTCAGCAGGGGCCAAGAAATTTCTCCCTCTTCAGAATGCTTTCTGAGCAGAGGGCATCAGCCAGGGTGAGACAGAATAGGCAAAACATGATTCAGAAGTGCCAGATGATGGCCCTAGTGCAGACACCTTTTTGGAACACTCTGGTATTGCTTAAATGCCAGTGTGATTGTTCAGGAGTCTCTTTTTTATTTTTTTTATTTTTTAATTTTTTTTTTTAACATTTATTTATTTTTGAGACAGAGAGAGACAGAGCATGAACGGGGGAGGGTCAGAGAGAGGGAGACACAGAATCTGAAACAGGCTCCAGGCTCTGAGCTGTCAGCACAGAGCCCGACGCGGGGCTCGAACTCACGGACCGCGAGGTCATGACCTGAGCTGAAGTTGGCCGCTCAACCGACTGAGCCACCCAGGCGCCCCGGGGAGTCTCTTTTTTAAAAAACCCCTTGTTTTTGATCATCATTAAACAAAACCATTGCAAGAAAGAGCCCTTTTCATGTTTTTGTAGTATTGGCTTAAAGCAAAACTATAAATCTTATGTTTCCCATCCAATAGTTAAGTCTCAATAACACTAAAATGATTTTGATAAAGAGATAAGGACAAGTAAGATGATAGACGTTCAGGCCATTGTGATTTGAACACTGAAAAATATCATGAAGGCTTTCGTGTCAGCAAATGTGAACAGAACAGTCCTTGACTGCTTACCACCTACCATCTATAGAAGGTAGGACCAGATTCAGATGTATGTGACAGAAAATCCCAAAATACCAGTGGCTCAGACAATGGACACTGTTGGAATAATGGCCTTCAACAAACCACTCCTCAGTAATTTGCCTTTGGGTGACTGGCACAGACCAATGGGACATTAGCACGTGACACAAATGGAGGTTTGAAAAGCACTTTCATATTGGCATTTGCCTTCTCTTTTTTCGGACCCTGAGACCACCATGTGAAAAAGCTTAGGCTAACCTACTCTAGGATAAGATCAGATGGAACGAACAGGAGCCATCCCCGCTGAGGCCCCCTAGACCAACCAGACATGTAAAGCCCACCTAGACCATCCAGTTCCGGCCAATCCTCCAGCCACACAGGTGATCTGTAGAATCCGGAGCTAAATAAGACGATTGTTGTTTTAAGCCACTAGGTTTAAAGTAGCTTGTTATGCAGCAAAAGCTAACAAGTGCATACAATATAGAAACTTCTTTTTTTCTCTCCCTCATAAATGAGACATATGAAGCCCAGGGATGGTATAGTATTCCACTCAGTCATGGACTTCTTCCGTCTTGCTTTAACTTCATGATCCAGAAGGGTTGCTGGATCTCCAGCTGGTGCAGTTTAATTTCTAGCTAGCAGGAAGCAGGGTAGGGGGAGTGATGGAAGAAAAGTAGGTTCCTTCTCTTTCTAAACACCCACCAGAAGTTTTACATACCACATATGCTTATATCTCATTGACCCAAACTTAGTCATGTGGCCACAGCCAGTAACAAGAGAGATTAGGAAACGTAGTCTTATTTCTAGGAGCCATTAGCCCAGCTAAAAATCTGAATGTTTTGTTTCGTTTTGTTTTGTACTAAAGAAGGGAAATGGCTCTCTCTGAAAAATATCAGCCCCTCCCCAACTCGTGCTCTGTCTCTCTTTCTCCCCAAAATAAATGAACATTAAAAAAATGTTTAAGGGGTACCTGGGTGGCTCAGTCAGTTAAGGTCCGACTTCAGCTCATGATCTCATGGTTCACGGTTTTAAGCCCCGTGTTGGGCTCTGTGCTGACAGCTCGGAGCCTGGAGCCTGCTTCAGATTCTCCCTCTCTCTCCTGCTCCTGCTCTCTCTCTCTCTCTCTCAAAAATAAATAAAACATTTTTAAAAATAAAAGAAAAAGAAGGGAAATGGAATTTGGGGAGAAAGAAGCAGCTTTGGCCTAACTTTTCCCTGCTGTGAACTCCCACCATGAGTTCACTCCCTGTGTGAACACCACACAGGCCTTTACTCATCTTTGAATCTGCACCACTCCGTGGATATTCAATAATGTCTGCGGCGTGTTGCCAAGTGAATGGACAGTTTGTTCCTCAGACCACTGAAAGGGCACTCACCAATTTAGGAATTGTACCCCACCTTCAGCAGGGGGTTGGCGTCACCCTACTATGAGTGAGTACAATACATCTTATTAGAGAGGCTTCAGAAGGTAGTAAGAAAACCATGAGCCTTAAAGTAAGAATCTTGTCTCTGTCGCTTATTTCCTGGGTGACACTGGGCAAAGTGCCTGCCCTCCTGTATCCTTGTCTGTAAAGTGAAAAGAAAAATTGCGAACTTAATGGGGAGTTAATTCTTTCTTTTTTTTAACTGTTTTTATTTATTTATTTATTGAAAGAGAGAGAGAGAGAGAGAGAGGGAAGGAGGGGCAGAGAGAGAGAAAGAGGGGGAGAGAGAGAGAGAGAGAGAGAGAGAGAGAGAGAGAATCCCAAGTAGGCTCTGCGCTAACAGCTCTATCTCATGAACTATGAGATCATGACCTGAGCTGAAATCAAGAGTCAGACACTTAACTGACTGAGCCACCCAGGCGTCCCAATGGGGAGTTAATTCTTCACAGGTACAGGTTTTGGAAATAGATAGTGGTGATGATTGTACAACACTGTGAATGGAATTACTGCCACGGAAATGCCTTCAAAATAGTTTAGAGGGGGGCGCCTGAGTGGCTCAGTCTGTTAAACATCAGACTCTTGATTTTAGCTCAGGTCTGGATCTTGCAGTTTGTGAGATTGAGCCCCACGTCAGGCTCTGCACTGACATTGCAGAGCTGGCTTAGGATTCTCTCTCTCTTCCCCTTTCTCTGCCCCTCCCCCATTCATTCTCACTCTCTCTCTCTCTCTCTCTCTTTCTCAAAATAAACAAACTTAAAGAAAAATGGTTTAGAGGATTCCTACCTCACAACCTTGCCATATTTCTGTGTGTGCTTCATGTGCATTTATAGAAGAACATGACAAGGGATAATTTAGGAAGGCAAAAGAAAAAACAATCACAAAAGGGTGGTCTGAGATGGAGTGAGGGGACGAATGGCAGTGGTTGGAAGTCAGTAATTACATCTTCCAGGAATGTTTGAGTCTTGTAACCAGAACCCTCTGTGGTCTCTTGGCAACATGCGGACTGTACGGAGACATGCCCGATATGCAGAATTAGTGATGCGGTAGTTCTCTCGTGGTCTTCTGTGCAGAATTGTTAGTGCTTGTGTTTGCAAACTCTCAAAAACTTTAAAATCGAGCTAGGTGAGACAGAGTTCACGCCATCTGGTCGGGACTGGTCATTCAACTCCAGTTCAATCAACATTTAACGAGCACCTATGTGCAGTCGTTAGGCTATTAATAAATATTCTGGTTCTTGCCTCAGGACATAACGTCAAATTTCATTTCCCTACTGCCTTAGATTTGACAAATGAAAGAGCAGAAGTAACATGTGTCGTGCTGGGCAAAAGTATTCTCCTTCCCCTTTCCTGCCTCAGTGATTGCAGAAGCACACGATAAGATGAAGCCTCTATCACCTGTGTCTATGAGTGACTACACTGAGTCATACCTGCCACCCCACACTAAGCCTGTAGCATGAGGGAGGAGAAAACTTCTGTGTGTTACGTCACGGACATTTTGACATTGTTTCCTACTGCAGTATTACTTTGCCTAACCTCAATAATGCTATGTGTTTCACCCTGGACTAAGTGGGTGTTTATTTATAGAGACTAAACTCTAGAGCTAGGGAGCCTGAGTGTTAATCTGGGTTAGCTACTTTCTCACTGTGTGATCTTGGACTAATAAATAAACTTATCTGTGCCTATTTCTCACATTTTTTTTTTTAAATTTTAGAGAGAGAGAGAGAGAGCAAGAGCACAATCGGGGCCGGGGGTACGGGGGAGAGGGGGAGAGGGGGAGAGGGAGAGAGGGAGAGAGGGAGAGAGGAAGAATCTTAATCAGGTGCCACACTCAGCGCAGAGCCTGATGCTCTGTCCCATGATCCTGGGATCATGACCTGAGCTGAAATCAAGAACCAGACGCTCAAGTGACTGAGCCACCGAGGTGCCCCCCTATTTCTCACATTAGAAGGTGAGGAAAATAATGGAAACCATCTCATAGGATTTTCATGAGGATTGAACTAGATGAGCAACATACCCCAGCACATAGTAAGTTTTCAAAAATGTTGGACAGTGATGATCTCATTTAATTTTCAAAAGAACTCTATGTAAGATTTGTTGTTTTTCAAGCCTTTGAGATCTTGGTACTGTTACTGCAGCATAACCAGACCCCAAGCACACAAATACTAAAACAAAGTTTTGAGATTAGAATCCATCATTGACCCATCAGTCCACCTTGTGGGCAAACTTCTGTCCCTGGAAGCTGTTCAGCTCAGTGTGTAGCTACTTCTCATCTATCCTCAGCTGCTCTCTAGAGGGTTCATTCACTTACTCACCTTCCCCAGTGACCAAACCCATGCAAAAGATCCCCCTATGGAAGACAGTCAGAGCTACAGCCACCTTCCTGGTCCCTCAGTCAGAGACTGTCCTGCTCTCCTGCCTAAAAAGCCATCCAGGAATCAGACCCTTAAATATGGGATCCATTTGATGTCCTTTTGTACTACACTCACCTCTTAGTCTGTCAAAGCCAAATTATTTATTCAAACAACTTTTTAAGGGGTGGGGATAGGGGCAGAGGGAGAGGGAGAGAGAGAATCTTAAGCAGGCTCCACCCCCAGTGTGGAGCCTGACATGAGGCTCCATCTCACGACCATGAGAGCATGGCTTGAGCCATAACAGAGTCAGTTGCTTAACCAACTGAGCCACCCAGGCACCCCAAATATTTTTTTAAAGAAATAATTTGTGGGGCGCCTGGGTGGCGCAGTCGGTTAAGCGTCCGACTTCAGCCAGGTCACGATCTAGCGGTCTGTGGGTTTGAGCCCCGCGTCAGGCTCTGGGCTGATGGCTCAGAGCCTGGAGCCTGTTTCCGATTCTGTGTCTCCCTCTCTCTCTGCCCCTCCCCCGTTCATGCTCTGTCTCTCTCTGTCCCCAAAAAAATAAATAAACGTTGAAAAAAAAATAAAAAAATAAAAAAATAAAAAAAAAGAAATAATTTGTGCACAAGATAAAAATATTTCAAAGACACAAAAGGATATAGAGAGATGTCTGTTTCACGCTGCTCCCCAGAGGCAACGAAGGTGGGTTTTGAAGTCAGTTCCTTGTTTCTCTCTCCAGCTGTACCATCACGGGGAATGCACTTCTGGGGCGAATATCCTTCCTGCTTGGTGGCTGCACCCACTGCTCTCTCTCACCAGCAACATCCTCCTCCTGCCCTTCTAATCCCGCACATCCTGCTATGTCTATTCAAGCCACCTTCTCTAGGAAGAAGTTTTTAGCAATTCCAGCTGTTTCTCATCTCTCTTCTTCCTGACAACAGTCCCATATCTGGACATTTTGTCATATCCAGTTGATCAGGTGCTAGTTTCTAGTGGCTTGGTGTAGGCCACCCTCACTTCCCCAACCAGCCTGAAGGCTGATTATCCATCTCCGTGGCCTCCACTACCACCTACACCCCGATGACTCCCAAATCCACTCTCCTGAGTTTCAGACATATTTCCAATTGAAACTGGTTTCTTCCCTGTTGTCCTGAACTGAATTCGTGCTTCTTTCCCTTAACTTACCCTACTTCTCGAATCTCCTCTCTCAATGAATGACATGAATACCTGTTTCGTCATCTGAACTTGAAACTCCCTGCCATCCCCACAGCCACCATTCCCCTACACCCCTGACATTCCTGCAAGGTGACCACCTGCCATTCCCCAGACAGAAGCTTCACTTTCATGCCTTTGTTCCTTCTATTCCCTTGACTTTCCTCTCTCCTGCTCTCCTCTGCCCACCCCTAGCCAGACTCCATAGTCCAGCACAAATGTCATCTTCTTCGTGAGACCTTCCCTCCACCTCTAACCCTGACCTCTGCTCCTGGACAGTATTGACTACTCTTTCCTCTGTGCCCCCATATTTGTGTTCTTGCTGCACATGCATCAAAACAATGGTTGTACCCACCTGAGTGGGAGCAGACATCACCCATTCGTTTAACATTCCCAGTGCCAAAACTGGGAGGTGACAGATATTCAATCTATGTCTATTAGACACATAAATGAATGAATGAGTGAATGCACGAATTAGATGCTGTATAACTTTTAAATCTGTAGACAACGGGATTGTAATGTATACTCTTTAAGGGATCTTGAAGTGGAAACATTCTATTATTTGAGCTCCTCAGTGTCTCTAACAGTCAGCCCCTTTTCTTCCCACTCCATCTTCCTTTCTTCCATCTTTCCGTTCTTCCTCGTTCTTTCATTCACATAACTATTGAGAATTCCCTATGTGCCAGGTCCTGGGCAGGACACTGGGGGAACC
Organism: Acinonyx jubatus; assembly: GCF_027475565.1. Taxonomy (NCBI): domain Eukaryota; kingdom Metazoa; phylum Chordata; class Mammalia; order Carnivora; family Felidae; genus Acinonyx; species Acinonyx jubatus. Next base: position 50,442,463 of record NC_069381.1, on the reverse strand, counting down.
AAGGGTAATAAGGAATCTTGTCTGCTTTCAAGAAGGTCACATCTTGGTATCACAATCCAAGATTTCAAGATAATCTACAAAGCTATAATAATCAAAACAGTATGGTACTAACACAAAAAACAGACACATAGCTCAACAGAACAGAATAAAGCACCCAGAAATCCAAGCTTATAAGGTCAATTAATCCACAACAAAGGAGACAAGAATATACAATAGAGAAAAGACAGTCTCTTCAACAAATGGTGCTGGGAAGACTGGATGGCTTCAGGCAAAAGAATAAAGCTGGACCACTTTCTTATACCAGACACAAAAATAAATTCAAAATAGATTATAGACCTAAACATGAGACCTGCAACCATAAACTCCTAGAAGAAAGCATAGGCAGCAATCTCTTTGACATCAGCTTTAGTAACATTTTTTTTCTACCTACGTCTCCTCAGGCAATGGAAATGAAAGTAAAAATAAATTGTTGGGACTACATCAAAATAAAAAGCTCTTGAACAGTGAAGGAAACCATTAATAGGACAAAAAGACAACCTACTGAATGGGAGAAGATATTTCCAAATGATGCCTGATAAGGGGCTGATATCCAAATATACAAAAAATGTATACAACTCAATGCCAACCCCCCAAATATCCAATTTTTAAAAGAGCAGATGTCCTGAATATACATTTTTCTAAAGAAGACATACAGATGGCTAACAGACATGAGAAAAGATACTCAACATCACTTATAAGGGAAACACAAATCAAACTACAATGAGATATCATCTTACATCTGTCAGAATGGTTAGTATCAAAAAGACAAGAAATAACAAGTGTTGGCAAGGATATAGAAAAAAAGGACCCTATTGGTGGGAATGTATACAGGTGCAGCCACTGTGGAAACAGTACCAAGTTTCCTAAAAATCATAAAAATAGAATTACCATATGATCTAGTAACTCCACTACTGGGTAACAAAGCAAATGAAACACCAGTTCAAAAAGACATGTGTAACTCTATGCCTATTGTAGCATTATTTACAATAGCCAAAATATGGAAGCAACCTAAGTGTCCATTGATAGATGAATGGATAAAGAAGATGTGGCGTATATACATATACAACGGAATATTACTCAGACATAAAAAAGAATGAGGTCTTGCCATTTGCAACAACACGCATGGACCTAGAGGTCCAGTTATGGAATGAATAAGTCATAGGACAAAAGGCACAGCATAGGGAATATAGTCAATGGTATTGTAGTAGCATTGAATGGGGACAGATGGTAGCTATACTGGTGGTGAGCATTACATAATGGATGGTGGGGTGCCTGGGTGGCTCAGCTGGTTAAGTGTCCAGCTTCGGCTCAAGTCATGATCTCACAGTTTGTGAGTTCAAGTCCCGCATTGGGCTCTGCTCTGACAGCTTGAAGCCTGAAGCCTGCTTTGGATTCTGTGTCTCCCTCTCTCTCTCTGCCCCTCCCCACACTCTCTTTCTCTCTCTCCAGAATAAGTAAACATTAAAAAAAATTAAAAAACAAAAACAAACAAAATAATGCATAGAGTTGTCAAACCACAATGTTTTACACCTGACACTAATATGACATTGTGTGTCAACTATACTTCAAATAAAAATAATACAAATTTTTTTTTATGTTTATTCACTTTTGAAAGAGAGAGACAGAGCACAGGCAAGGGTGGGGCAGAGAGAGAGGGGGACACAGAATCTGAGGCAGGCTCCAGGCTCTGAGCTGTCAGCACAGGGCCTGACGCAGGGCTCGAACTCACAAACCGTGAGATCATGACCTGAGCTGAAGTCGGACGCTCAACCGACTGAGCCACCCAGGTGCCCCAAAATAATACAAATTTTAAAAAACTTTTTAAAGAAACTCACAGCTTAGTGGTGGGGGGAGGGGCAGGAATGTTTAATTCAAATGTCAGATACCACTTCCCCTTTCAAAGGACAGCTTTCCTTATATATAATATATATATATACATATATGTATATATATATTATTATTTTTATTTTTAATGTTGTTTTTTGAGAGAGAGAGCATGAGCAGGGGAAGGACAGAGAGAGAAACACAGAATCTGAAGCAGGCTCTAGGCTCATGAGCTGTGAAATCATGACCTGAGCTTAACTGACTGAGCCACCTAGGAGCCCCCAGAGGATAGCTTTCTTTAACTTACAGGCCAACAGGACTGGTCCTGCTGTCTCTCTCTGGTTTGTCCACTATGACTAGTATCATGCATATTTCCTCAGTTCTCCCACTTCCTCTGTGGGCCCCCCTCTTTATTGCTGGTCACTACTTGAAACTCTGAGTGATGGTCACCTGATAGAATGGACCTTCCCCACTGGTACCAGGAAGAAGATTGAGAGGCACAGGCTCCCTTCCTTGACTACCAGGTCTCCTAGGTCTTTCTGAGGCTACCTTCCACACGGCACAGGTAGGTATATATGACTTCCACCACAGGAAGGTTGGAACAACTTAGACCTGGGGACCCTTAGACTGGGACACTCACAGAGTGGATCTCCTGGTAAGCACTCCCTACTTGTAATCTGGTTCCCTTTCCCTGGGTTTGTATCTTCTCCCCCAAGCACTATCCATCTGAATCAACATCCATCCACTTTTCTAAGAAGAGCTATTTTCCCACCTTTAAGGAAAGATATCAATCACTGAACTCATTTATCCACCCCCTTTTCTCCCCAGGCAATGCCCTGAATCTGAGTTATTTACTTCTAGGTAAGGCCACAGGGTTCCGACCAATAGCCATCAAGACTCAAGAACCATCAGGGGAATGAGGGGGTTCCAGTTCCCATAGTCAAGGACAAGTAAGGGTCCTCCAGGTTAGATTGCCTTTTCCACATTCTACCAGGATGAGCTTTAGTCCTCCTCAGCCATTTCATTAGTAGTCTGGCTAAATTAAGTAAATATATGTTTCTTGATGACAGACAGTATTTTTTGGATGCATGATAGTCATTGCAAAAACTTATTACAGGAGAGAGTTCTGTAACTGCCAGAATGCCTTGCCCATCTCTGTAGTCAGTGAGCCCCATTACTGTCCAGAGCAGAGCAGGACTCAGTTCCTTCTCTGCACAGGGGACAATCCGTTTAATAAAGGAACAATGATTCCTCCTAGGGACTGCTCCCAATGTTACTCCAGGAAAAACATGCCTATGTATGTTCATTGTTGAAAGTGAAGCACCATGTACAGTAAGAACACGTAGGTGGTGCTCAATTATTGACTGTTCTCAATCTCAGTAAATGATATCACCAGGTACCCAGTTGCTTAGGTCAAAAATCTTGACCCCTTCCTACCCCCCTCCCACACTCCATATCCAATTCATAAGTAAATCTTGTTTGCTCTATCTTCAGAACACATTCCCAATTTGACCACTTTAATCTACTGCCACCATTATCCTGTGATATTTTCTATATTTCACTTACCATCTACCATTATATTGTAAATCTACAGGTGATCTTCATCATTTGTGGATTCTGTCTTTGTGAGTCCATCTACTTGTTAAAATTCACTTATGATCCTAAAATCAATTCTTATGGTCCTTTCATGGTCATTCAGAGACACCCATAGAAAGATGAAAAATTTGACTCACCTGATGAACTCATTCCCAGCTGAGGTCAAACAAGGCAACTCTCTGTCTTCTTGTTTCAGCTCTTAGAAGCAAAGGTCTTTTTATGGTTTTTTTTTAGTGCCATGTTTTCACACATTTGTGCCTTTTCTTGGTGATTTTACTGTTTAAAATGGTGCCCGAGCATGGTGCTGAAGTGCTGTCTAGTGTTAAGTGTAAGAAGGCTGTGGTGTGCCTTATGGAGAAAATATGTGTGTTAGATAAACTTCACTCAGGCCTATAGTTATAGTCTCAGTGCTGTTGGCCGTGAGTGCAATGTTAGCAAATTAACAGTATATATTAAATAAGCTGTCTTTAAACAGAAACACACATAAAACAAGGTTATACATTGATCGTTGGATGAAAGCAATTGCTGAAATTAAACAGTTCCTGAGCATAAGCAAAAAATTCTAATAGGATTAGCAGTATCTGTGATGATCACAATAGAAACCAAAGATATTTTCTAATCACACTACAGTTGTAGAAATTTTGAAATATAGTTTTATACTCATAGTACTTTGAATTATGGTAGGTATTTTGCTCACCACCAGAGATCATTATTTGAATGTGTTAATAAGGGAACATTTCTGCACCACACATTTTAATGATTATATTGAGCATAATTGATTTCCTTTGAAATCTTGTGGTTTTATTTTCTGCATTTAAGACATTAAACATTAAAACATTCTCAGAAGAGATCCATAAGGCCTCTCCAGCCTATCAATGAAATCCATGGCACAAGAGTTTAAGAACCTAGCTTCAGGTCAAGGCCATATTTAGGTAACACATCTAGGATCATGAAACTACTTAGAACTGGGATCCACACCCAAATCTGCCTGCAAGCATCACCACAGAAGGACCTCCCTCTACAAAGACTCCTCTGTGCATCCCCTCAGACATCTGGAAGAGTACTTGGCAGAAAGTTTCCAATGGATTCCATAAAGCATATCCATGTGCAGAGCGTCTCACAGGGGGCTGGAGGGCATCATTCTTCCAAGTGTGGCCTGAAAGCTGTTACTGATCAAAGATGAGAAAAGCAAGAAATTGAGAGTAAGGATTTAGAAATCTTTTTAGAAATATGAAACTAACAATAAAATAACCAAGGCTTGTATTTTCTGTCTTTGTGTTTTTTAAAACTTTCAGTTTATTTTACAAAATCATCAGTCTGCAGTGGATTGGAAATTTACAAAGACTAAACAAACAAACAGACAAACAAATACTAGTTTCTTCTCCACACAAGAGTTTGAGAACCACTATTGTGGGGGGTGGGGGTGCAGTGGGCAGAAATGGGGAAAGAGACACGGATACAAATGGGCAAATGCTCTGACAAAATGATGGACACAGAAGCACATCAGACTAGCAGAACTGGGGAAGGCAGAGGGAGGAGGAAGCATTTTTTAAAGTTTTTTTTTTTTTTAAGGTTTATTTATTTATTTTTGAGAGACAGCACAAGTGGGGAGGGGCAGAGAGCAAGAGAGAGAGAGAAAGTCCCAAGCAGGCTCCACACTGTCAGCACAGAGCCTGATGCGGGAACTCATGAACCATGAGATCACGACCTGAGCTGAGGTCAGACGCTTAATGGACTGAGCCCCCCAGGTGCCCTGAGGAGGAAGCATTTGAGCTGTGTTTTGACCAATGTCTATAGGTGGAGATGATGCATTTCTGGGTATTCCAGGCAATGGGCCCAGCAGGAACTAAGGCAAGGAGTGTAGAACACAAGGTGCATTAGAGAAGGTGGTCATCAGGAAAGAAGGGGCAAATGGCTGTGTGTATCTTCAGTGAGTGGGGACACAATACTCATGGCTTTTGAAACATGGTGGGGATTTGGAGCTTTTCAATAGGCCATAAAGAGCCATGGATCTATTTTGAACAGGAAAGGAAATAATCATACTTAAGTTTTAAATGATAGTATTTGTTGAGCCAAACTAAATTTAAAAAATTCTCAGGCACGGACTCTTTCAGCGGAGAGAATTTGCTTCTTTCATCAGAATGTACAACTACACAGAGATTGATTTCCATGCCTGGATGAACACATGCAAGGATGTGCATGAATGAGGATTGCTCTGGAAAACCTATTTGCCTCTTTTATCCTGTCCTCTCCTCTCATCTCTTCTGTCTTATTTTCTCTCTTTCCTCTCTTATTGTATCTCACTTAGCACTTGGAGCTACTAGCCAGCCACACGTGGTCACTGAGCCTTTGAAATAGAGCTTCTGTGGCTAAGGAACTGAACTGTAAATTTTATTTAATTTTAATTAATTTAAATTTAAATAGCCACATGTGGGTATTGGCTACTATATTGGATAGTGCAGAGACTTACTACAATGAAGACAGGGAAGGAAAATCTAGATGCCACAAAGCCTTTTAAAAATTTTTTAACATTCTTCTCCTCTCCTCCTCCTCCTCCTCCTCCTCCTCCTCCTCCTCCTCCTTCTTCTTCTTCTTTTTGAGAGACAGAGAGAGATAGGGTGTGAGCAGGGGAGAGAGGCAGCAAGAGAGGGAGACACAGAATCTGAAGCAGGCTCTAGTCTCTGAGCTGTCAGCACAGAGCCTGATGCGGGGCTCAAACCCACAAGCCATGAAATCATGATTTGAGTCGAAGTTGGATGCTCAATCAACTGAGCCACTGCTACGAAGTCTTCAGACAGGGTGTCATGGCATATTTGGTTAACAAGAGTAGTCACAGAAGAATGAAGATGGAAATGAATCTTTCTGCTTTTAACCCAGATATGTATGTTTTAGCCTATCTGTGTCCAATGAGCCCCTTGGAAAGAGGCCTGGGAGCCAGGAGGTTAGGGTCCTGAGTTTGATGTGCTACTTTAGACAGGTCACTGCTAGGGGAAGGGCAAGAACTAATGTCCACTGAACATTAACAAAACACCAGGTATGGGGTGTTAAACATGTTTACAGATTACTACATCTGAACGTTGCACAAACCCATAAAATAGCATTTTTATTCCTATGTTACAGATGAGGAAAAAGCGGGTCAGAGAGGTAAGCAATTTGTCCAAACCACCCAGGTTGTGAGGTATAGAGCAGGTGTTTAGATATTTAGAGCCAGTTCTAAGGCCAAAACTCTTCCCACTGCACCTCTGGGCTTCCCTAAACTCTCCTAAACATCTATTCCTTCCCTTCTTGACCCCCAGTGAGACAGGATGATGAAGAAAACCTAATGAAGGTTAGGAAGGTCCCAACATGTTGACAGGGCAAACATGTTGAGTGTGCACAAGGGAGGGAGGTGATATTTTCTGAGAGTACAAACAGGGCACAGTGTTCTGAGATGGTTCTGCACTCTAACTGATATTGAAAACACTTTAAATTTTCCATTTAAGTTATGCCTGAGGCTGGGCCTGTTTCAATCATATAAAAACCAATATCAGTTTGGAAAGGTTATCACAGCCTTGCTGATTCCAGTCAACATTAAAAATGCAAATGTTTAGTATTTAAATATAGCCTTTGGCCACCAGCCTCCAGGACATCAGGTAAACCACAGTGGGCAGCCATCTCCCACTGAGGGCTTGGCTGGCCCACTGAAAAGAAGCGAAGGATGTGCCTAAAAGTCTGCTTTGTACGAGGCTGATGGAAGCACTTCCAGCCCCATGGAAGTCTGGGTCCTTAGAGGTCATCCAGTTGGTGTTGCTGAATCAGACATCCATTCAGTGTGGGGCAGAGACCCCGTCAATCTTATTTGTCTTTGTCTTCCCAGTACCTATCCCAGTGCCTGCTTCATAGGAAGAGCTCATAGAGATACTAATTGGATAGATGAATTAATCCATCTCTCATCTTTTATGGGTTAACCTATTATATCGCAGGCACTGTGCTAGGCCTATAAGTTCACACAGAAACAAGCCATTTGGGGAAATCAATCTCCAGGAATTTGCCATCTAAGAAGTGTGGTAAGATATGCAAATAAATAATAACAACATAAAATAGTATTAAGTGAACCTTACCATAAGTATTAATTCTGGAGGTCTCTCAACAGGTGTTTGAAAATGGGCCAGATGAAGAGTGCCCGTGAGGCCAGACATCGAGATTCTGGGTGTTCTGAGACATGGAGTAACTGGGCAGTGAGATCAGCAATGGGAGGTTTGTGGAAGAGGTGCCAAGAAGCACTCCTGAGGTGGGTTCATGTCCTTGGTGGTCTCCTCCACTCAGACTGTAGGCTGTCTGAGAGCTGGCCTGTGTCTTATTCAGCTCTGCACTCCAGTATCTCACATGAGGTCTGACACATAGTAAGAAGCAACATATGCTGAATAAATGAATGAATAAATGAAGGAATATTAGGAATCCATAAGGGATCATATGAAGAAGCATTTATTGAGAGTTTAGTAGGCACCAAACATTTAATAGATAGCTTCTTAGTTAATTATAAGAATCAGGGTGCAGCTAGGAGACAGAAACCACATCAGCTACTTGAACAGAGGCAGTTGAACGTAAAGGATTGTAAACAGGGTATAAAGTTGTTAACTGGGCAACTGGAAGGGTAAAATGAGAACTATCAAGTATAACAGAGATAGCAACTGCAGAAAGCAGCTGTCACCCTAGGGATAAGGGACCACGGGGGCGGGGAGGGGGGAGTTACAACTGTTAAAAGTTAGAGGCTTAGTAGAGAGACCCTGGGAGCTGAAACTCAGGCAAGGGAGCAGGGGACCCTGCCAGACTGGTGCTGGTATCTCTGATTGGATGTGATGAAGCTAATTCTTTGTTGGAAACTACAAACCGGCTTTGACTACTGCAATGGGAAGGCCTTGCTGCTGCCAGGAAGAAGGAGCATTGCTGGGGTGATGCTCACAGCCACCCCTCTAAGATTCAAGACCCAGTTCAGATGTCATCTCCCCTGAGAAGCCTTCTTGATCTCTTTCTGGAGATAGGAAGCCCACAGGAAGCACACAGGAAGGACAGAAGTCTTATCTTCCTCCTCCAGCTGTGCGGCCCCCTCCAGCACCACCACTGGCAGAACTTAAGAGGGAGCCAGCTGGACCAGCAGAAATGTGCTTTGCAGAGACCCAGGCCCATCATCAGAAAGCAGAGCACAGAAGGGTTTTGGAGCTGGGATGCCATGGTGTCCTAACCATACAGGAATCTTCCCATCAGTGCTGTGATGCAGATACTGCTACTACCCCATTATATAGATGAGGAAAACAAGGGTCTAGACAAGTCAAAGTGACTTGCTTAATAAGTTGATGTGGCAGCTCTCTGAGGTGAAGCCAAGTTGGTCGGTTCTTGATGACAATAGTCTACCAAGCTTCCTTCACACTTTTATGTTAAGAAGGTATCAGGGGATAGAACAGATTTGAAGCTCCAGTGCTGCCGGGTTGGCAGCTGGGGGTGAGATGGGGTGGGGGGGTCAGGTGTCACCTATAAGAGCAGGGAAGCAGGCATGGGGAAGTCCTGACAAATATCTCCCAGTGTGCCACTTGAATCTCTCACTTTACTGTCCTTTAAGATAGTTGAGATCTTTATTACTTGATCAAAAATTAGCCACCTAACAAACTCCTCCACATCTCAGAGATCTGAGACCCAGCTCAGATGCCACCTCCCCTGAGAAGACTCCGCAATCTCTACAGAGCCAGCCATGCCCCCACACGGTGCCCCCAGGGGACTTGGTGCAGAGTTTACTTGTCTATATTCCACGCTAGATTGTGGGCTACCTGCGGGCAGGCCTGGGTCTATCTAGGCTCTGCCTGGCACATGGTAGGCATGCAATGTCTAGTGATAATGACAAAGCTTTGTTTCTTCCAGAAGCGTACTTCTTGTGGGAGCACAAGCAACTTGAGGACCATGTTTTCTGACTCATTCTCTGCTTTCCAGGAGTTCTTGGTCTAGTGCTGAAGACATATTGAAAAAACACCCAAAAGCAAACCCCTCCTGGTTGAGGCCTTCACCTCCCGCCTTTTCCAAACCATTCTTCTCCCTTCACTCAAGATGGAAATGTAATCATCAGAAATCCCTGCTAAATCCTTCCAAAGGCCTCCTGCTCTTAGGATAAAGACTAACTCCTCAACTTTTCCCCCTGTGTCCTCTGCCATCTGTCCCCTGTCCCTCTTCAGTCTTGCATCTCATGGCTCCCCATTCCTCTCCTGCCTCCTTCTACTCCACCCGCCAACTACGGAACCTCTGCAGTTTCCAACTCACCAAGCTCTTTGCACCTTGGTCATTGCAGGTGGCATTTCCTCTACCCAGAACCCTCTCTTCTTGCTCCCTTTGCCAGAGTCACTCTGGCCTATCTTTTAGATCTCAGCCGCTGAGTCACTTCCGCCAAGAGGCTATTGGCAGGGTAACTTGATGCTCTGAAAGCAAGGTGCTCCTGATCATGCCTTTTATCCTCCAAATTGTAATGGCCTGCATTTGCTCAGAAGAGTGATCTTCTTGGCACACGGCTGATGCTTTGTAGAACAGACTTGAATAAATTAAAAACTACAAACAAAAAACTAAGAGAGATCTCTCCAAGGGAGTTTGTAAGTCATAGGCTGCCTGAAACATGAAGAAATAACTCCCAGTGTCAAGGTGCCTGATGAAAAGAGGACCTCTGGAATGGGGGGAAGGGCTCTGGACCTGGAGGCAGATCAGGGCTGGAGCCCCAGCAATCTGGGAGGAACGAGCTTGATGTTATCTTACTTTCTTCCTCTCTATGATAGACAGTGTAGGGGAGGCAAAAAAAACTTTTATTCTACCCTCCTAGGTACTACAGTTTAGGTCCAGGAAATTAAACTGACAAAAGATAGATTAGTAAGAGAAAAAAACAGAGTCTATGAGTGTTCTCAGCATGAATACATGTGGGAAAAACTCAGTGATGAGTGATTCAAAAGGGTGACTAGAGTTTGGGGTATATATAGCAACTTAATGAAGGACAATAAATTTGTAGAGCAGTGATAAGATGAAGAAAGAAAGGTTTAAGCTTGTAGGGGCTGCAAGTTGTAGGTAGGTAAATATATGGGGAAAACAATGGAAGATAAGGGTTATTTGAGCATGTGTGTTAAGTAGATACCTCTTGGTGCCATCTCAGAACTGCTGAGAGTCTAGAGTTATCTCTTACAATTAAGAGTTTAAGAGTTTGTCCTCCTGGGTCCTCCTCTTCCTGGTACAGGAGAGGGAAATGCCTTTACAGATGGAAATTTATGTTCTGCTCTTTTAGGCAAATAGGGGGTAAAGGCAGAGTGCTTTTTTGGTGTCTGCTATTTCTCAATTGTCTTCAGCTCAAGATAATGCTTATGATAAAGTGGCATACTTAGGGGTGGCACATTCTGATCCCTTACAGTCTAAAGATGCCTGTCCTTCCAGTCACATAGGGTTGTGATGGGATGGCGCATGTGGGAACTCTGTGCAAACTGTAAAGTGCTGTGCAAATGTCAGGCATAACCATTTCCATAATGATAATCTCCAGGAGACAATCTCGGGTTGCGGCCTTGCCAGTTTTAGTCACAGCAGTCCAAACCCTGGCCTCAAGCTTTCTAGCTCCTTCTCCCCCAGGGCCAGGCAGGGACTGCTTGCAAAAAACACATCAAAGCTCCAACTGAGGATTTTTATAGTTCAATGTTGCATGAGCTTCCTTCTTGGGAAATAGAGCCTGGAGGAAAGGTGAGGAAGCTAATCTAAACTTCCTGTTCCTCAGCCCCCACCCCCCATGGCTGGCTCCTTTAAGACTAAGTCTGCAGGCTGCTCCTGACTTTTGTTTGCAGGAGTCCTGGGCCACCAATCTCTAGTTTCTCCCTGGGACTTCCCTACTGTTCTCTGTGGAAACCTGAGAGACACATCTAATAAAAAGAACCCAGGGGCGTCTGGGTGGCTCAGTCAGTTGAGCGTCCACCTCTTGGTTTCGGCTCAGATCATAATCCCAGGGTTGGCTCAGGTCATGATCCCAGAGTCGTGAGATCAAGCACCCTGTGGGTCTCTGTGCTGAGTATGGAACCTGCTTAAGATTCTCTCTCTCTCTCTCTCTCTCTCTCTCTCTCTCTCTCTCTCTCTCTTTCTCTCTCTCCCCTCTTTCTCTCTCTCCCTCTACTCCTCTTCCCCACTTGTGCTCTCATTCTCTCTAAAAAAGAATAAATAAAAAGGACCCAGTGCACTCCCATCATCTTAGGTCCTCAGAGCAATAAATCAAAGGACAGAGTTCATTGAACCTGATTCAGCCACAGGAATGGACATTCCAAAGAATTAAAATCCTCCTAAAAGTGACTCCTTAACAAAAGACATCCATAGAATAAACATTAATGCACCTACTATATGTCAGGTGATAAACATATTTTGCATTACTTAAATCTTACATCAGCCAACCCCATTTTATGGATGAGTAAGTAAATTAGGGCTTAGAAAGGTTTTAGTTAGGGGTGCCTGGGTGGCTCAAGTGGTTAAGTGTCTAACTCTTGATTTTGGCTCAGGTTGTGATCTTGTGGTTCGTGGGACTGAGTCCTGTGTCAGGATCGAAGCTGACAGCACAGAGCCTGCTTGGGATTCTCTCTCCCCATCTCTTGCTGTCCTTCCCCACCTCCCAATAAATGGTAGAGAGAAGTAGGGGGAATGGGGACAGAAATGGGTAAAGGCGGGGGCGCCTGGGTGGCTCAGTGAGTTGAGCGTCCAGCTCTTGATTTCAGCTCCGGTTATGATCCCAGGGTTGTGGCTCCCTGCTGAGCACGGAGCTTGCTCGGGATTCTCTCTTTCTCCCTCTGTCCCTGTCCACTGTCTGTGCTCTCTCTAAAATAAAATTTTAAAGAAAAAGAAAGAAAGAAAGAAAGAAAGAAAGAAAGAAAGAAAGAAAGAAAGAAAAAGGGGTAAGAGTGGAAGACCCAAAGCAGCCTGTGGGCAGATTTTCTTTTCTTGACACATCCTAAGGAAGGATACAGAAGGAAAATATATTCCTTAGATTGCTTCACAATGAGCGAGAGAGAGAGAGAGAGAGAGAGAGAGAGAGTGTGGTGTGTGTGTGTGTGTGTGTGTGTGTGTGTGTGCATGTGCATGTACCCACATGCTTGTGTGGACAGGGATGCTTGTGTGTGGGTGTGTGTGAGGTGCTGTCCGTGTGTTTGTATGTGGGGGAGAGTAGTCGTGGGGTATGGATGTGTGGGAGGGTATGGGAAGCGTTGTGGATATGAGGGTGTGCAGATGTGGGTAGGTAGATGGAGGTGGGGAGGGCCTGGAGGGGGAGTGAGTGTGGGGTTGTAGGTAGGTAGATGGGGATTGGGGGAGCGTGTGAGGAAGGAAGTGTGCAGAGTTGTAGGTGTGTATCCGTATAATCACACGGAGGGGCTGGGCCTCAGTAAATGCATAAAATCACATATGTCTAAGCACTGTTAATAAACTCTTCCTCACTGGGGATTTATAAAGAAGTTTCTTTTCCATTATTCACTCATTCATTTTCCTATCATCAACACTGACCTACAGTGAGAAAAACAAGTTAATATCCCTGAAGAACTTACAATCCTGAGAGAAGATAAGACATGGATGAGTTTCATAACAATAATGAACACATTTGCTGCATGCCAGACACTGTTCTGAGCACTTTCCGTGTGTAGTATCTAATTAACTGCTCATGACCACCTTACCTGATAGGTCCTACCGTGACTCTCATTTAGCAAATGAAGGAAACTGAGGTTTGGAGTAATTGGCCCAAGGTCATGCAGCTTGTGGGTGAAGCTCGGATTCCAATGCCTGCAGCCTGGCTCCTGGAATTGCTCTTAAGTATCCCATTAAGTCGACACCATCTGTTCCCGGCTGACCTACAAGGAAGGGGTAAGCTTGTGTCCCTTATAAGGACTGGCTGCCAGGGAGCAACCACCTAGCAAGATGCTTGGTGCTCTAGTACCTGTGAGCACCTAACTTATTGCCCTAGATCCACAGCCGTCTGGGCCCAATCTCTTCACCCATTCCCCTCCCTACATCTCCTACCATTTCTACTTCTCATGTCACCCCAAGACTAGGCAGAGAGGGGTACAGGGAGGAGACCAGTGTAAATTTAAGGGCTCATCCCTCTCCCTCTCCCTGACTGCCAGCTTCCCCACCGGATGTGGGGTGGGGGTACTGGTCCTGTGGTATTCTTTTTTTTTTTTTTTTTTTGAGAGAGAGAGAGCAAGTGGGGAGAGGCAGTGAGAGAGGGAGAGAAAATCCCAAGCAGGCTCTGCTCTGTCAGTGCAGAGCCTGATGCAGGGCTCGAACCACAAACCATGAGATCATATCCTGAGCCCAAACCAAGAGTCAAACACTTAACCAACTGAGCCACCCAGGTGCCCCGCCCCAGTCCTGTGGTATTCTTTACCTCAAAGGCCTCCCTCCTTTGACCCTGGAAGGCAATGTCCATGATAGCACCTGCAATGGAGTGGCTGGGGCTTGGATGCATGGAGAGATCTGACTTTAGTCCTCGGGGTCATAATAACATCTCTGCCCATGGAGCTCTTGCCAGGGAGCAGAACAGGCTCCAGTGCTTTAGGTACATTATCTCTTTCAGTTTACTTCTCATGGCAGCCATACGAGGCAAGGATTAGTAGCCCCCTTTACAGATAAGAAAACCAAGGCTGAGAGAGGCCAAACGGTCAGATCAAGCAGTGATGCTGGGAGGACAGACATGTCTACACCTCAGAGCCCATGCTCCAGGCCATGCCGCCATGCTTGGCAGGCTTTTCCTCTTCACACTTGAGTTCAAAGCAGAGTGGAAAGCTGATCCTGACTCTCCCTTGCCAGGTAGCAGAGTTGAAAGGGTGGTGGTGGACTGCAGGGACAGATGCTGGGGTAGGTCAAGTCTACTAGCCTGAGAGTCCAGGGAGTTTCCTGGGAAATAACTCACCCCCAGGTAACCAAATGGGGGCAGTACAGAGGAAGAACTGCCATCTCTCTTTAACTTTGCCCCAACCTGTCAGACCCCCTCATGTTCTTGTGTGGGGTCCTAGGGAAAGTGACCCGTGGGTACAGTTGAAAGAGCAGGTGCTGGGGCGCCTGGGTGGCTCAGACAGTTAAGTGTCCAACTTTGGCTCAAATCATGATTTCCCAGTTCAGAGCCCCACGTCAGGGTCTGTGCTTAGTTCAGACCCTGCAGCTTGCTTTGGGTTCTGTGTCTGCCTCTCTCTCTGTCCCTCCCCTACTCTCTCTCTCTCTCTCTCTCTCTCAGCATTAAAAAAAAAATTTAAAAAAAAAAAAAAGAAAGAGCAGGTTCATACATCTCCACCCCCACCATTGGAGGATGGAGCAAGGAGACCCCCCCTCTGACAGTAGGTAATAAGAAGAGAGAAGAACCCTCCCCCTGTGGTTGTTCCTTAAATCAGGGCTTAGGTGTACTGGGCTTGATGTACTGAGAGGATCAGCAGAGTCAACACTGGGGTCAGGGGACACAGTGACAACTACAAAAATGCAAGTGCCAGAGGTGGTGGTGGGGAGGGGGGAGCAGGAACAGAAGAAGATAGCAGAGGTCGTCTGGCAGCAGACTGGATTCATGGTTAACACAGGAGGCACTATTTGGGGATCTCCCAGAGAGACAGACACTTTGGTGGGGGGCACAGTTTGAAGAACGGGATTACACAACAGTGAGTGCAGTAGTGGAGTGACAGCATGCCTATGGTAAGTTATCATTTCCAGCAGTTAAAACCCTGATTCATAAAGGCTCCAAAAGGCTCTATTCCTGCCTCAGGGCCAGTGGGGGTTTTAGAAGTATATTACAAATGTTGGCCATTGTCCTTCATAAAGGAACAATTCAACCAATAGCCCTGGCTGAAAGGGGGAGGTACATTCCTCAGCAGGGTTGTGTCCCTCTCTGGGCTGTCCCGTACAGCAGGGGAAGTCATCTGAGCCAACTCAGGCCTGCCGGTGACCTATGACCTATGGCCCAGCACAAAAAGGGAGCTGGGCCAATCAGATTCCCACCTCAGGAATTTGAACCAAGAAATGCTGAGACATGCAGGCAGTTAGCAGCTGGGCTGGAGGCCACAGGAATGCACTGGAAGGTTCTATCCAGTGGAGTCAGAGTTGCAGAGGAGGAGAGATCTGGAGCAAGCAGAGAACTGGCTTTGCAGAGGTGAGCAGAGAGAAGTGAGACTCTGGGAAAGACAGAGAAAAGCTGCAACAGAGAAGGAAACCACATAGAAGCACCCAGGCACCTTCATCCCTGCCCCAGTCCTACTCCACCTCACTCCTTTTCTCCCGAGGGATGGGAGTGGCTCTCTGTTCCTGGAAGCCAGAGTGTCTTGACAGACTAGGAGGTGACCTCCCTGCGGGATGGTAGTGGGGATTCTGGGTAACAGGAGACCCGACCTTCAGTCCACGGTGGCTTTGTAGGTTACAACAAGGACACTGAAAAACTGCGTAAGCAAGGCGGAGAGTCCTTGCATGATGATCAGCTGTCTCCCAGCCACATTTGAAGCAATGCAAGAAGAATTTGACTTTAAACACCTGTGCACATCTAAATCATGTCTCTGGAAGGAAGGCAGTGCCGTGGGGTGGTTACTTAACTGTGCTTGGGAGCTAAATGGCCTCAAAGCCCAACTTCTCTTTCTAACTGCGGGAATTAGGACCAAATGTACTCTTCTAAGTCTCAGTTTCCACATCTCTAAAGTGGGGCTACAACGGAGGCTCCTCCCTCAGGTTGTTGGGTGTGTTACGGGTGATGCCTTGGCTTGGGTAAATCCTTCCTTAAGCTGCTGTGTATGCTGTGTAAAAACCCCTCCTTGAAGGGCGAGAGGTGGAATTAGAGGTTGAGGAATCTGCCTGTAGAATTTTCTATCTGCAATGGCCAGTGTTGGGCTGCCTGCTGACAAGAGCACACCCCTTCTCTTTGTCACCCTTGGGGATTCTACAGGGAAACAGACTTTCAGAGTCACCCTGGCCTCAGACAGGCCTTACTTAACCAGGCTTATTAATAGAAGCATGTCCATTTCTGTCTTAAAATAGCCACAGAAAGTTATTTAACATGAGCTTCCAGGTGGGTGGTCAGATAGCTTTTTGTCTTCCTCTTAGGAGAGTTCAAGAACTCTCATATTTTTCTGTTTCATTTATAGCCAAATAGTCATAACAGGAAGATCCATTGCTCTGTGGAACTTCCTGAGTCAAGGATGTCCAGGCTATTTGAGGGGGTCCCAGAGTCAAGTGCCACTCCTACTCGCCCCCACACCTCTCTTTATAGTGTCCTTGGCAGACAGTCATCCACCAGGCATATAGCCTCCTAGCTCCAATGGGAGGGGCTCGCCGGGGGAGGGGCCTCGTGGGGAGGGGGGGGCTCTCCGGGGAAAGGGTCACAGGACTTGGGGGTATAAGGACCTTTTATAAGGGGGTATAATTCAGCCTTTTGCCTCTGTTCTAATACTTTAAGCCATGAAGCATCCCTCCCAGGAAGCAAAAAGTCCCTTTCCTAACCTCAAACCCACACAACCCCTGCCATCACCATTTCTTTCCCTCCCTGCATTTCCTACTCACTCTCCTCCCAAACCCTACTCAGGCATTACACCCTCCTGAACCCTCCTCCGTCCACTGTGAAAGCTCACATCACTTTTGTCTTAACAAGTCGTCACTTCCTCTGTGGCTTTTCAGGGGAAAGTGGTTCACCCTCTACGACCCATTCCCCACACTTCTGAAGTAGAAATAGTGGCTGGATTGTTCCGGCTCTGCGTTGTCACTCTGCACTACTGCTTGTCCACACTCAGGTCTTTCTTTAAGCCTCATGCCATCCAACCGCTCTCTCCCTGAGCACTGAAAACTGCCCAAAGCTCATTCACTGAATCATTCATGGCCTGGCTCTCAGTCTTCCTCTCCAGCTCCAGTTCTGCATCACCCTGAGATTCCAATGCCTAGGCAGACAACTGACTAGACTGCTACTTCTTGTATCTTAACTCCGAGGGACTTCACCTTCACTCTACTTCAGCCACCAATCCCAGTCTCCACCCTGGATCTTGTCATGACCCAGGACTGGGTCATCTAGATTCCAGCCATGTCCTTTATGGGTGCATTCTCCTTCCTTCTAAAGCTCTCTTGACCTCATACCTGTGACACCTGCACTTTGATCTCCAAGAGACCCCAGCCCTTTGGTCCTTCTGTTTCCTTCAGTCTGTCAGTCCTCCTGGCTGGAAGTCTAGACCTACAGGTGATCATGAACTGCATTCACACACCAGCACCGTCATTTCTCTTGTGCTGCTATCCTGCTATGCCTTCCTCCCCCAACAAATCCCAGTAATTTTTCTTCCAGTCTCAGTGGAGACTGTTTAGTCCAGCTCTTCAACCTGTAACTTACCCCTCCCCTGCTGACTCCTCTGTTGTAATCTTACTTCTCTGCTTCAACTCCCCCACTCCTCTGATACTTTTCTCTTATTCTGTTAACATGTCTAGGTTACTCCCTCTGACAAGATCCCTCCTAAGACCCTTTCTATCACTCTCCAGTTTGACTTTCCCCCACTATGGTCTATTCATGTGTGACCCCCTTCCTTACCTCCTACACGTTCCCCCACCTAATGTATTCTGGCCTCTGTCCTGACCGCTCCATGGAAACTGCTTTCCCTCAAGTCATTGTTCTAGGTACTATTACTGTGTAATAAATTATGAATTATCCCAAACTTAGTGGCATAAGACAATCATTTTATTATGCTCACGCATAATAAAGGATAAGTTTATTATGGTAAACATGGGGGGGGGGGAGCAAACATGACTTCCCTGTGTAGTTTGGCTTCCTTGCAGCATGGCACCTTCAGGGTAGTCTGGTTTCTTACATGGTATGCTCTTTGACTTCTCCCAGGGTTCCAGTTACCAACTATGTACCATCAGCTCCCAGATCTATCCCACCACTGTCCTCTCTCTAAGCATCAGACTGTAGACCCATCAGCCTGGTGGATGTGTCTAAAGATACATCAGTTTCAGCATGAACGAAGTTAAACTCACCATCTTCCACTCTAAACCGGCTCCTCTCCTGGTATTCTTTCTCTCTCTTAGGGATACCTAGTTGACCAAACTTTGTCTCTTTCCTTTTTCCTCACTCCTTACATCTAATTATTTACCAAGTCATGCTCTTTCTATCTCTGAAACATTTCTACGAATTTTACTTATCACTTTACAAATGAAAAGATTAAGGATCAGAGAGGTTGTTAATTCCCAAGACTAAACAGCTCTCATGTATTTATGTTTTCACGTGTCGATCAAACATGTAATGGGTACAATTACATTCTAGGAGCTGAAACAAAAAGGCTTGTAAAACATGGCCCCTGGTCCCTTTCATGGCAGAGATAGGCAAGTAAGCAGATTACTATAAGGTCTAACAAATGCTGTGATAGTGGGACACGCTGGGTACAACAGGGGCAATGAGTTCATCCTGGGGTGGGAGGAAAAGAAGGTGGGGGTTCTACTGCTGTGTAACAAATTACTCCAAATTTGGCTGCTTAAAACAACAAACGTGTATTAGCTCACAGTTTCTGTGGGTCAGAAATCTGGGTAGAGTTTAGTTGGCTTCTCTTGCTCAAGGTCTCACAAGGCTGAAGTCAAAATATGTGGGACTACAGTCACCTCAATGCTTGACTTAGTCGGGGGGTTCACTCTGAAGCACACTCACTTACTGTTGGCAGACCTCACGTTCTCACTGGCTGTTGGCCAAACACATCTGTTTCTTGCCCCTTGCATTGGGCTGATCAGAACAAGGTATCTGACTTCTTTCAGAACAAGGGTTCTGACAGACAGAGAGTGAGAATAAGGGAAGAAGAGAGGGAGCCCAAGATGGAAGTCAGTCTTTTTGCAAACCTAATCTGGTAAGTGATAGCATATCACTTTTGCCATGTTCTACTTGTGAGAAGTTAATCACTAGGCCCAGTCCACATTCAAGGGGGCAGGGTTGCATAGGACATGAATGCAAGGAGGAAGGGATCACTGGGGGCCAGCTCAGAGACAGTTTGTCACAGTGGTCAGGTGGTATCTGAACAAGATTCGGAAAGAGTTAGCTAGATGAAGAGCCATGTAGGACCATCCTGGGCAGAGAACAGTATGTGTGAAATAACCCAAAAGTGAAAGAAAAAGACAGAGACTGAAGTTGGAAGAACTGTATGCTCAGGAAGGTGGGGCCTGTGTCTCCCAACTTCATATCAAATTCTTGCTTAATATGTTCTTGTCCACACTGTGATTTAACCAAGTTTTAAACAGTTAATCAACAGTGACTACGTCACATATACAACAAAGCTTCATTACATAAAAAGATAAAGAAACTGAACTTACAATCTCTTTCCTTTTTATAAAACCTCAAAATTGCTCAGAATGCTTTTCCAGTGGAGCACATTTCTAAATCATTACACATGTGAAAGGCATGACTAGTATTTCCAGTTATCAGTGGGCGGAGATGAACTGACACTTTGGAATGTATTTATTTAATTTTTAAATAAAATTTTACATCGAACTATAACACAGAAAAGCACACACATAAAGCACAATTCAATGAATTTTTACAAAGTAACATAGTCGTCTAAATATTACCCAGATTTAAAAAATAGAACTTTGTCACCTCCCAAATCTCTCTTGTGCCACCTCCAAAGATATCCACTATCCTGATTTCTATCATCACAGAGTAGTTCTTTCTCTGTTTAAAGTTTATCAAATGGAGGCATCCAGTCTATTTTTTTCTTTTTTTTTCAGTCTATTTTTTTGCATTTAGTACTCAGTTTTGCATTCACTCAGTTTTGTGAAAGTCTTCCATATTAGTTTTTTTTATATAATTTTTTAAAAGTAGGCTCCACACCCAACATGGGGCTTGAAGTAACAACCCTGAGATCAAGAATTGCATGCTCTATGGACTGAGCCAAGCAAACTGTTTTACGTAGCAGTGGTTGTTTCATTTTCACTGCTGTGTAGTATTCCATTGTATGACTTAACCACAGTTTATCCATTCTACACCAGACATAAATTTAAATGGTTTTCAGTTTGGGGAAATTATGAATAGCCATTACCATTCATGATTATGCACTATCATGCACATATGCACACATTTTTATTGGGTCTGTGCCTAGGAGTGGAATTGCTGAATCATGAGTATATACATATTTAGTAGCTCCTAACACGAGGTGGTTGTACCACTCTACACTCCAGAAACAATGTTTATGAGTTCCATTTGCTCTACATCTTTGACAACACTTTGTATTATTGACATTTTTACTGTAAGCTATTCTAAAGAGTGTGCAGTGGTACCTTATTGAGATTTAAATTGCATTTCCCTAGTAACTAATGATGTTGAGCACTTTTTCATAGCATTGACCTTTCTAATATCTTCTTTTGTGAAGTGTTTGTTTAAATGTTTCCTCATTTCCCTATTGGATTGTTTCTTCTTATTCCCTTACAGACATTCATTATATATTGTATTAGTTTCCTAGGGAAGCCATAACAAAATACCACAAACTGGGTGTCTTAGACAACAGAAGTGTATCTTCTCACAGTTCTGGAGTCTAGAAGTCTGAGATCATGGTGTCAGTAGAGTGGGTTCCTTCCGAGGGCTATGGGAAAATATCTGTTCTATACTTCTCTCCTAGCATCTGGGTGGTTTGCTGGCAATCTTTGGCACTCCTTGGCTTGTAGATCTCTGCCTTCATCTTCACATGGCATTCTCCCTGTGTTTCTGTATCCAATTCTCTCCTTTTATAAGGATACCAGTCACATTGGACTAGGAGTCCACCCTACTCCAGTATGACTCCATCTCAACTAATTATATCTGCTGTGATCCTATTTCCAAATAAGGTTACATTCTAAGGTACTAGGGATTAAGACTCCAACATACGAACTTTGAGGAAGGGCACAATTCAACCCATAACATATATGTTTTGAAAACATCTCCCAGTCTATGATTTGCTGTTACAAAATTAATGGTGTTGTGACAGATGAAAGATGACCATAATTTCTTTTTCACTCTCCCCATTGAGAGTTGGTGTTTATTACTCTCTCCCTCAGAATGTAGGCTTGCCCTGTGACTGCTTAACTAATAAAACATGCTGAGAGTGCTGCCGTACAAGTTCTGGGCCTAGCCTTTGAGAGATTGGGCAGTTTCCACTTCTTGTCTCTTAGAAGACTTGCTTTTGAGACACCAGTCTGAGAAGCCTTAGCCATATGGAGAGGCCATGTGTAGGTACTCCCAAGTTAGGAGCCCTGGCTGGACTCCCAGTCAATAACCAGCATTGACTAGCCAGCCATTGGAAAGAACCATCTTGGACATTCCAGCCTAAATGATCTTTACATGACTCAACTCCAACCAGCATCATCTCATGGAGCAGCAGATCTGTCCAGCTGAGCCCAATCAACCCACGGAATGAGAAGAGGGAATAAAATGTTTGTTGTTTATGTCAATAAGCTTTTTTTATGTCGATAAGTTTTAATGAACAGAATAAAATACTTATTTTACCGTATTCCAAATATATCCATTTTTTTTTTTTTTAGGTTTAGTGCTTCTGATGTCTTGTTCAAGAAATATTTGTTTCCTTCTAGGACATGAGTTTTTACCTATATTATTTTCTAGAGGAGTATTACCTTTCACATTTTAATCTGTATTACCTAAATAATTTTTGTGTATGATACAACATAGTGGGGGCATATTCCTTTTGAATTTAATGATAATGATAACTTTTTAAAATCTAGAATTAAGAGTGCACTACAAGACATCAATAGAGTAGTAAATTAACATCACAAGTAAAAGAAACCTTGAAACGTCCATAATTATTTTACCTATCTGCTATCCCATCACTTCCCAATAGGTCTCAAGACAATGGAGATTTAGTTATTCATTCATAAAACATTTATTGAGAGCCAGGATTTACATTTATACGTGCCAGTTTCTGAACTAGGCGCTGAAATTCACCCAATGAGATGTAGGCTTCTCTTCATGTAATTACAATCTTGTGGGGAAAATGGGCTATAACACATAATTTAAATTGTGTTGAATGTTTTTAAAGAAAAGCAGAGATGCTTGGGAGTGGAGCCCGAGAACTCGTAGTCCTGGGGTTTGGGATACATCAGAGAGACTCCTTGCAGAAGTGATATTTAAGCTGAGATTCATGGGATGGATATTAATTATTTAAAGGAAGAATTGGAGGGTGGGAAATTCCAGGCGGAGGCAAACACAGCATGTGTGGAAAACCCTAAGCAGGAAAGAACCCAGTGTGATACAGGAACTAAGAGGAATCTTGTGGCCAGAAGAGAGAGGATAACGGGGACACAAGTTGAGCCTGGAGAGGTAGAAAGGGGCTAGACTTATAAGCCTTCTTAAAAGAATCCAGACTTTATCCCAAGAGCAGTGGGATGCCTTTGATGGGTTGTAAGCAAGGGAGGGGCATGGCCGGATATGTGCTTTTTGAAGATCACTAAGGCTTATAATACAAGGTAGAACATGAGCAATGTCTGACATAGGCTTCAAAGTGCCATGGTGATCCTAAGCATGGAGAAATTCCATTGTCTGAGTTATCAGGAAGGCCTTCATGGAGGAATTACTGTTTCACAGCTGAATCATTCACACATGGGAAGACAGGGTGTGTGTGTGTGTGTGTGTGTGTGTGTGTGTTGGGAGTCCGAGAAGGAAGTATCCAGGCATAGGAAGTAGCCTGCACTCAGTCACACAGCTAGATACGTATGGGACATGTTTGGAGAAGGGCTAACTGTACAGTCTGGCTGGAAGATAATGGGAAATAAACCTGGAAGGATAGGCTGTAGGCATGAAGAACCCGGAAGGTATACATGGATACATACATGTACAGCCCATTCTCATAATGTGTGGAGCTGTGTTGGTGAATTCACTTACTTGCTAACATTTACTTGTAACCCCCAAAATCAACACTTGCAGTACTTTTGTTGTCATTTGTTGGACACGTGCAGGGTGATGAAAATTTTGAGTCACCTAGTGTATGTTTCCAGCTGAGGTTGAACAAGGTGACCCTCTGCCTTCTTGTTTCAGCTCTCAAGCTGTAAATAAGTGCCCATTTTGTGGTCTACTTAGCAGTACTTTTTTGCATTTTTGTGTTTTTTTGTAGGTGATTTCACTGTTTAGCATTTTATTTTTTATTTTTGTTTATTTTTGAGAGAAAGAGAGAGAGGGGGAGGAAGAACACAAGCGGGGGAAGGGGCAGAAGGAGAGAGAGAGAGAAATCTCAAGCAGGTTCCATGCTCAGTGTGAAACCTAATGCAGGGCTCAGTCCCAAAACCCTAGGATCATGACCTGAGCCGAAATCAAAAGTTGGATGCTCAATTGACTGAAGACCCCAGGGGCCCCCAGGGGATTTCACTGCTTAAAATAGCCCTAAAACATAGTGCTGAAGTGCTACCTACTGTTCTAAGTGCAAGAAGGCTGTTATGTGCCTTACGGAGAAAATACATATATTAAATAACCTTCATTCAGGTGTGAGTTACAGTGCTGGTGGCCATTAGCTCAATGTTAATGAATCAACAATGTACATGACGAGGATTAAGGAGTACACTTGTGATGAGCACTGGGTGAGGCATCACTACATTATACACTTGCAACTAATATTATACCGCATGTTAACTAACTGGGATTTAAATAAAAACTTTAAGAAATAAAATACATAAAAATATAATGTATATATGGTTTTTAAACAAAACATAAAATGAAATTATATATCGATCAGTGGATGAAAATGTGCCCAGAGGCTTGTAGGAACCTAACCCTGTATTTTCCCCTGGGAGCAATGGTTCAGTATTAGCAATTTCAGTGTTTGTGGTCATTTTACAGGAGTACTGGGAATAATGAGAATTGGCTGTATCTATGCACATATTTCCCCCCGCCAGAAAGCTGGTTGTTAAACATTACCCACCCACGACTGATGGAGGCAGACCCTGCAGGAGCTTGCCACACTGTGGAGGTGGCAGCTAACCACATTCTCACAGCTGGGCAGTCTTTTCTCGAAGCAGGATCTGAGTGACACATCTCCATGTTAGCAGCAATTTCGAAACCCTTAATTAGAAGGGGGTTCAGGCGTTGGAGTCACTATGACCCAAGTTTGAATCCCAGCTCCCCGATTTACTAGCTGTGTGTCCTCAGGCAAGTAACACTGTTAGCCTTGATGGAAGAATAATGGCCATTAGAGAGTTTTATTGTGAGTCCCCAAGAGATCATGATGTAAAATGCTTGACTCAGTGCCTGTCACATACATAGATGGTGAATACTTGTTAATCCAGCAAAGGATGAGAGCAAGGAGGCCCTCTATTCTCTGCCTGCTGCTCAGTCCTTTGATTACAGAGCTTCAGGATACAGCAGTGTTGTGGCCAGTCATTCTAAATCAGCTTTTCAGACTCTGTCTGAAAGGCCCAGGCTGAGTCTTGCAGTGGAGATGCCCAAACTGGAGATTCTAGAGGACCTGCTGCCTACAAGGGGTCCTCTCTTTCCAGTCTAACTCCTGTTGCTCTCCTCTTATGGAAAAATAGGAACTTTCTAGCTGGTATATCTGTGTCTGTGACTTCTGGTTTCGTGGGGGTAGAAGGGGTGTGTCTATTTTCTTGGTCCATTTTTCATCCTGTTTCTCGATACCCTAATCTGGGATTCAGAAGCCCTGACTGCCCCAATTCAGACCTTGCTTGCTCTGACTCAGCTTTACCCTCAAGATACAGCTTCATCTCTGAGTCATCAGGCTGAGCTTTCGAGGACAGCAGTCTGGCACTCCCGCTCTGTCTTCCCAGGAAAGGTGCTATGTCTCCACACCCCAGTGCCAGTCCCATGCCTAACTTGGCTCACAACACTCAGAAACAAAGAAACGGCTTCTTAATGAGTTTGGAGGACACAGAGACAAAAGGCTCTAGGACCAGGAGTCAGAATGCTGGGTTCTGTTCCAGCTCTATCAATTAGCTTGCACAACCTTGAGCTAGTCATGGAAGCCTCCTGAACTGAGATTTCCTCCTTCATAAACATAAATAGTAATCCTTGCGGGGTCTACCCCACAGGGACATTGGGAGGCCTAAGTGAAATAGTGTGCAGCGCCTCCAAACTCGAAGGCACATACTCCTGTTCCATGGGCTGGATGTGGTCCATAAACTCATTTCATTTTGCTTGAACAACACTGACTTAGACTTCAAGTGTCCAGCATTTTTAAAATGAGTTATCAACAAATTGGTCGGCTGAGCAACCAACTCTTGATTTTGGCTCAGGTCGTGATCCCAGTGTCATGGGATTGAGCTCTGCATGGGGCTCCACGCTGAGTGTGGAGTCTGCTTGAAATTGTATCTCTTTCCCTCTGCCCTTCTTCCCTGTGCACGTGCGCTCTCTCTCTCAAATCAATCAATCAATCAAAATTAAAAGATTTCCAAATTAAAAAAAAAATGAGAGCCTTCACTTAAATATCTGGATGTACAGGTTCTCTTTAAAAATGAGAAGATCTGGCCATATTAACTCCCTGCTCTTGTGAAAAGGAGAAAAAAAAGAATAAAGAGAGACCTCACTAAAGTGGACTCCGGCATGCTAGAAGGGGAGGCTGTTAGGGGGAGCCTTACCACTCAATGTCAATGCCCCACCCTTCACAGAAGAATCTCGACAGGAAAAAATCATCAATTACACGCCCCCACAGGGAAAGATATACTCTGCATCTCTTATAAGAAATACACCACCCTTGCAACTCAGCCGTTGGTTATCGCCCTGAACTCTTCCTTCTCTCCACTGGGCTTTTGTTTAAAACAACCCAACACAACTTCCTCCTTCCTTTTTATAAAATAATGTTCCTCTCTTTCATTTATTGGACTTGCCTATGGTTTTGCTGTATATTACTCGTCCTGGATTGAAATTCTCTGCTACTCCCAATTAAACCCATTTTTGCTGATAGAAGAACTGGCAGTTTTATTTTAAAGGTTAACACCTTAAATGGCAACAACGCACTAGAGCTGAGTGGCAGCAGCCCCTTCACTTGGGCAGGAGCCTAGAGCTACCTTCAAGCTCACCACAGTCCCCACTACTCCCTATTACTTCCCAGTAGTAAGGCCAAGCCTCTGTTGCCACTTATTGTGGCTCTTGGACTATTAATTTGCTCTTAGTGGAGCCCTAGTAGAAGCAAACCTTTATAATAACCATGTTTCTATCAAAACGGGGAAATGAAAGTCCCAGAACTTGTCCCTTGCCCCAAATTTTCTCCCCCTTCAGGGTCTTCACGTCAAAAGTGCAACCCCTTTGGTTCAGCTTTACCGTGTGCCAACCGGCTCTTTGGAAGGGGTGTGAGCTGAGCCAGAGCTGGGATCTAGAGTCCCGCAGTCTCTACATTGACCCCTTCCATGCCTGTTTGTCCTCACTTATAAAATGGAGCAGTGCCACCTTTTTTTGTCCTAGGTTGCTTGTGCACAACATAGGGCCCTTGGTGCGCTGATCAGTCACGGTGAGTGACTGAAATGTAAGTGGTTTGAACTGATAAAAAGCATTGTGGGTAATGGCAGAGTGAAGTGAGTGGGGTAAAGCAATGGCTGGGAAGGAAAAAAGCGAGTGGAAAAAGAAATGACTTAGGGGAGATAAAAATTCCGTTACATCCATCCCCACCCTGCCTCTTCCACCTCTGCAATGAGAAAGTCCCACTAGGGATGGACATCACCTCACTATACTCAGGATTCTGGTACTAATACTGGGTTCTGCTCCTGGCTTGGGCAAGCTTTACCTTGTGCGATGGTGTCTCCCCATCTGTAAGGACAAAAATGCCCCAACAGTTGGTTACTGTGGTGGCGAAGATTAACTGACATAAATGTACGTGAAAGCACTTTGGAAATCTGCAAAGCGCTATACACAGTTAGGAGGTTTCGGGTCTCTTTGCAAAAAGTTTTTCCTCCAAACTCTGTCCAAGGCTAAGACCCTCCCCTCGGTTTCGCAATGCTGCCCCTTCCCACACACCAAAGCCCGCGCCGCGTCAGGAGTCTTTTTTCTTCCCCTAGCGAAGGCGGGGACTCGGGTGGTGTTGGCAGCCGGCGACGCCGGCCGCGCCTGGCCAGTCCCGCATCGGCCGCGGTGGGTGTGCCCCACTGGGTGTGCGCCCCGGGCCCAGGCCCAGCCCGCCGGCGAGAGGGCGCCCGAGGGTGTGCGCGCCCTGGGCGACCAGAGTGCGCCAGCCCGGGGGTGCGCGCCCCGGACCGGGACTGTGCACCCGGAGGCTGCGTGCGCCCCGAAGCCGGGGTGTGCGCCGGCCCCAGGCACAGCCGGCCGCCTCCCTCCGGACTTCTGCGGCGCGCCAAGGTAAGGTTCTCTGCGACCCCAGCGCGCGCCGCGCGTTGAGTGGGGCGTGCCAGCACCCTGACCCGCGCGACCCGGGTGTTGGCCCCGGCGCTCGGCCACTCTTCTCTGGCTCCGCCGCCCGCCTCGTCCCCTCCCCGCGCCGCGTCCCCGGCTCTCCTTAAGACACAGGCTGCGGCAGCCTGGGCCGACCTGGCGCCCCTGCCTGGGGTCCGCGACAGAGCGGGGAGGGGGCTGCCGGGGCTGCGCGGGTTACCCAAGGGCGGGCGTCGCTCCCCTTCCCGCCCTGACCGGCTCCCCGAGTCCCAGCGCTGGCGAGGGAGGAGACCGGTGGGGAGGGGGAGGCCGCGTTGTCCTTGCGGCTCCGGTGGTGCAGCCCCCGCCCAGAGCTTCCGAGCGGGGCGCTGCGGTCCGGGATGCAGATTGCGGGACTGGGCGCCCTGCCTCCAGCTCCCAGGGCGACCTGGAATCGAGCTCTTAATCTTCTATCTTTCGCAGAAGCCGGCCCCCCAGTGTCTACCCTGGTATCCCTCGGCTCCTGGCTGAACTTTCCAGAGCTCGCGTTGGGCCACGACCTTGGGTGGAGGCAATGGGGCCGCCCCGGGGGAGGAGGGGCGGGTGCACAGGCAGCCTAGGGCGCTTTCGTTCAGCTGTGGGCCACCTGGTGAGATTCCCTCCTTCTCATCGCTCCCTTGAGGTCAAACCTTTGACCCCAAGTACTTTGTCCCTGTAGAGTCGCCAGTAACTTACCACGGGAGGTGGAAAGGAGAGCCCAGGGCCGCTAAGCCTGGTCTAAATAAGTGCTTGCTCTGAGCATCTGCTAGGGCTGCAAGAACCAGTGGTTTCAGTTCTCAAGAGATAGGGTGCAGGCTGGGAGGGCTAGGAAGAGGCATTTTCCAGGAAAAGGAAGAGGAGATTCCCCCCTTCCTCAGGATGACCCTCCGAAGCCTGGGCAAAGTCCTGTTGACCATGTCCAGTCAGATGCAGCCAGTGACCAGGTTGAGGCCTGGGGAGAAAGCATCTTGAATTAAACACAGAAGCTGCCTGGGTAAAACCAAATGTGGGTTCTTTCGAACCTTTCAAGACATGACGCAGAAGAACACAGAGCTACACATGGAATCACAGCAGATTCCACTCTGATATTTGCCTTTTCATCCTAATCCTCCTGCCCATGTCCAAAACTCCTCCTCCCCGGACCATAAGGTGAGTTCTGGGGAATGTTTAAAGGACACTGAGAATGGGGGATGGCTCAGGGTCCATTTGGTCAACAAGTACTTGCTCTGTGCCAGGCACGAGGCAAAGTAGCGGAACACAGAAATGAAGAAAACCGGCACTGTCTGGCCTTATGAAGCTTGCCGTCCAGTGGCCAAGACCGACATGAATCAAATCACTCAAATACAGAGTTACAAACAGTGCTGACTTCTTTGAAGGGAAAGGATTAGATACTGTGATTCTGTGATAGGTACAGTCGTTGCTCAGTCAGAGGCTCACAGGAGTTAATTAGTTGAAGAGGATGGAAGCACAGCATGTGGGAAGGCCCTGAGGCCAGTAGCAGAGACCATTAGAAGGACTGAAAGACTGTTTACCAAGTGATGACCAGGGACCCATAATATGGACATGCCCTTACTTTAGCATCCCATTGCCTGGGCCAATCATTAATTTTCTTTCTCAGCCGTAATAACAGGCAGCTGGAATCCCCCAGGCTGGGAGGACAGAGGGACAAACTGTCAGGCGGGTGCCAGGCCCGTCCTCACGCACGCACTTACTACCAGCACCTTGGTCAGACAGCCCATGTCCACCCAGAGCGCCAAGGGGCAATAGTTCTTTCCTCCAGCTGTTCCCTGTTGCCCACTGTGCTCACAACTTAACCAAGGCCCCTGCCCAACATTTAGGAAGATTCATGTTGGAAGCGGTGGCTCATCCTGAGACTTTTAAAGCTAGAGTGAACTCACTGTCTACAATCCTAAAATTCTTTAGGATGGCTTACGTGGCATTTCCTAATCTGGACCCTTCTGCCTTCCCTGCCCCATTTCTGGTTCTACCACTCCCCCATCTCCCCACCACTGCACCCCCCCCCCCCCACCGTGAGCACCCTCTAGGCTTTACTCACAATTACACTTCAAACAGTTCCTGGAACACACATCGTCTTTGCACATGCTGTCTTTTGTCTAAAATAGTGTTCCTACATGTTCAACCAGTGAGTGCACAGCCAGCTTTCAACTTCAACATTAATTTTTTAAAAAATGTTTCTACGTATTTTTGAGAGAGAGACAGAGAGACAGAGTGGGAGCACGGGAGGGGCAGAGAGAGAGGGAGACACAGAATCCGAAGCAGGCTCCGGGCTCCGAGCTGTCAGCACAGAGCTGGACGTGGCACTAGAACTCATGCATCACAAGATCATGACCTGAGCCGAAGTCTGACACTAACCTACTGAGCCACCCAGGCAGGCGCCCCTCAACTTCAACATTAAATGTAAGGTTTCCACCACCACCAGCACCGCCAGTGCCGTCACAGAAGGCCTTTCCTGATCAGGTCAATGCTGCCTCGTCTGTCTTTTTGAAGCTCCCTGGACATGCTTCCATCACAGAGAGTATAAACTGCACTGAACATCAGAAAAGGAGGACTCTTCTGTCATATTTGTGTTTCAAGTCTAGCACATTGAAGGTGTTCAGTAAATGCTTATTGGATAAAAATGGTCCAGGCTAGTGTTTCTTAACTTTCTTTTTAGGGAGGGGAAGGAGGGTTACATATTATATCTTGGAAATTCTGATGAAAATTATGGATACTATACTTGCCTCCAAATGCCTGTAACCTAAAACATCTTATATACAATATCACATGATTCACAGCCCTCCCGTCTCCCACTGACCCCATTTCCAGAACTTTGGACAGGAAGCAGAGGCCCAGGGAGGTGCAGCGACTGCCTAAGCACCTACAGCTGGGTAACAGCATGCCATCCCCCTTCAGTGTCCCCCCCCCCCCCCCCGCACCTCCTCCCAACCCCCAGCTCTTGACTCCCCGGCCAGGGCTCCCTCCAGCTCTGTCTGCTTCTCTTAGCCAAATAGCCTCCTTTCATCCCTGGCACCTTGTGAAGGCCACTATTTATGGCTGGAAGATGGATATTTTGGTTTTGCTTCAGTTCAGTAGCAGCCTAAGGTGTGACAGGGAGAAAAATCTTATTATGGGCAGAGTTGACAATTAGGAAGATAGATGGGCCATCTCCCTGGCCTGTTTGCTGCCCCTTGCCTGCAATATTATTACATGTTTTAGCTGGAGGAGGGTCACGTGTGCTTCACAGTTATCTTCCGGGCCCCGGACTGAGTTGTGTGGGCCAGGTTTGGAAACCCTCTGGATGGGATCATTGAGATCTGGGACCTAGCTCTTGGTCTTGTCAAAGGCTTCTTCCCTATAGAGCAGGCTTGGGAATGGATGAAGAGAATGGGGTTCTTCTTCCTGCCCTTGGAGCTCTTGCCGGCCTGCTTCCTGCTTTCTGCAACAAAACATCTATTTCAGGTTATTGGGCCAATCAGTACCTTCTTATCTGTGGATCAGGATTTTCACTCATCCAGTAATTCACTCACTCATCAAAACTGCACTGAGTCTCTGCTTTGTATTAGGCACTGTGCTGATTCCAGTTTATGAGGAAGGATCACAGAGTGTGAGCCAATGATAGAAGGCTCTGCTCTGTGGGGGGCAAGGAAGGGATAACTCATTCTAATTCAACCCAAACCTTAGGAGGTGTGGTAGGGAGGACAGTTAGGACTTCTTAATGCTGAGAATGTGCCTTTTTTTTTAAGTTTATTTATTTATTTTGAGAGAGAGGGAGAGAGAGAGAGAACGGAGGAGGGGCAGAGGGAGAGGGGGACAGAAGATCTGAAGCAGGCTCTGCATTGACAGCAGAGAGCCCGATGTGGGGCTCGAACTCACGAACCGTGAGATCATCATCTGAGCGGAAGTCGGACACTTAACCACCCAGGCACCCTGTACTCACTTCTAAAACTCTGGTCTCCTGCAAGTTATGTCATCTCTGAGGACTGAATTTTCTTAACTGTAAAATGGGTGTGCTAGCAATCTTGTCTTGTTTATCTCTGGGCAGTCATGCAGATAGTTCTCACATCTCAGATGGCAGATCCACTCACCACTTCACGGGAAACAGGAGCACTTACACTATAATAATGGCCTGTCTGTGTGTCAAGCTCTGGCACATGTAATTCTCCCAGTAATCCTCCAGACAGTTGTAGTCATAACCCCAGATGTACAGATGAGGAAAATGAGGCTCAGAGAGGTTAAATGACTTGCCCAGGGCATGGAACTAATCAATGATAAGACTGAGATTGACAGATCTGTCTCTGCATATCAGATGGCCAACCACTTTGTGCTGCTCTGTATCCGTTTGTGGAAAGAGGCGTGGGCTTGAAGGCTAGGGCATGCTGGGATCGGAGCCTACATCTGCTGCCAACCAACTGTGTGATCTACAGCTAGATCCCTAACCTCTCTGTGCCTAGGAATGTTAATCTCCCAGACCCAGAGTTTAGACTAAGAGGCTTCTAATAGGCCTTCTGTGAACAGTTTCCAGTCTATATGGATAATATTTCAAAGTAGGATTAAAGGAAAGAAGAGGCCCTCCCACTAAAAATAGGCCTGTCGCAGTTTCTAGGATAAAATAAATGCTGCCTCAAGATTTCAAGTAGATGGTTAATGTGATATGCAGGCAGTTATAGATTGGTGGTGTCTGAGAAGCTGGCTGAATGTTCCTTCTCCAAGGGAAAGAAGTGTATTTTCAAAAGGAATGTCTCGCTGTCTTGCCCAAGCCCTGGGGCCTGGGCCCTGCCCCTCACATAGCTTTCTGGGGACACAGGCATTGTGGGAGAAAATCTGAATTCTCATCTGCCCTCCCCCTCCATTATTTTTCTCTCAAAGTAAATAAAACTTACTGGCTGGATATATATCTATCTTTCATGTGGCTGTGGTTTTGCCCCCTTTGCGTGGAAGTAGCCTTTGTTGTCTCCTTTGGTATGTATTTCTAATTTGTTGCTCTGACGTTGAGTGACAAGGGGGCAGAGAAATATGGCACCGGGGAGAATATGCTCCACGCAAAGATAAAAGAGCAGCCTTTGGTGCAGATTCCCCTCCGCAGCCTGGTTTTTGCCCAGCAGCCAGAGATGCCAACTCTCAGTGAAATTGATTTTGGTTTTCATAGCAGGGTACCAGGCGGCTGGGCTGTGTGTTTCCAGGTGCTGTGCTCATCTCCATTCCTCACCACTCCACCCCCTTTGGCCCTGGTAATGCAGCCATCCTGCTCTTGGGGAAGGGTTTAGAAGACAGGAATGTCAACTTGGGTGAAAACAACCTAATATGGTCAGGGTCTATATTATTAGGCACCATACTGAGTGTGTGGGGAGGTGGGGTCATTTTATCAGTAATGTTTAAGTTTTATTTTTTTTAATGTTTTATTTTTGAGGGAGACAGAGCACAAGCAGAGGAGGGGCAGAGAGAGAGGGGAACAGAGGACCTGAAGGGGGCTCTGTGCTGACAGCAGACAGCGAGATGCGGGGCTCAAACCCACAAATTGAGAGATCATGACCTGAGCTAAAGTCAGATGCTTAACTGACTGAGCCACCCAGGTGCCCTCCCCCCCCTTTTTTTTAATGTTTAGTAATATTTAAGTTTTTTAAGAGATTGGTTTTGTGTATCATTTGTGTGATTTTATTTATTTCTTTTTTTAAGTTTATTTATTTATTTTGAGAGACAGAGTGCATGTGCAAGTGGGGGAGGGACAGAGAAAGAGGGAGACACAGAATCTGAAGCAGGCTCCAGGCTCTGAGCTGTCAGCACAGAGCCCGATGTGGGGCTCGAACTTATGAACCTTGAGATCGAAGTTGGACACTTAACTGACTGAGCCACCCAGATGCCCCTCATTTATGGGATTTTAAATAAATAAGTAATGAAGGCTATCACCCCTCTTCTCTTCCTCCTTAAAAAAAAAAAAAAGGAGGAGGGTCAGAGAAGGGAAATGGCTTCACCACATGCTGGCCCTGTGAGCCTGAGCAAATGACTCGTGTTTACTGAACTTGAACTTTCTCATCTTTAAAATGCTGTTGTTGGGGCGCCTGGGTGGCGCAGTCGGTTAAGCGTCCGACTTCGGCCAGGTCACGATCTCGCGGTCCGTGAGTTCGAGCCCCGCGTCGGGCTCTGGGCTGATGGCTCAGAGCCTGGAGCCTGTTTCCGATTCTGTGTCTCCCTCTCTCTCTGCCCCTCCCCCGTTCATGCTCTGTCTCTCTCTGTCCCAAAAATAAATAAACGTTGAAAATAAATAAATAAATAAATAAATAAATAAATAAATAAATAAAAATGCTGTTGTTCATACTGGCTCTTCTGATACAGAAAACAGATTCCCTAAAGCTGATTCGAATGAAGAGGAGGGGAGCTGTAAATGCAGCACTGATATTTAAGAACAGTCCTGAATGGAAGCCAGGCACCCTCGAGGCTGGGTGGAGGAGGTTCTGAGTTCAAGGCTATTCCACCAGTACAGCTGGTGCCATGGGCTCCACTCAGCACCCGCCCACCCCACCCTCAGCCTACTATCAGAGGGACCTCTCCTTTGTCACTCAGTACAAGTTCCAGGGAGGATCCTGTTGTCTGAGCTCAGTTCTCAGAACACCGAGGCTCTCTTTCTGGGCCATGTCTTGGCTGGTCCCTGGCCAGCCTGGGCACGGGTTGCTATGGAGGCAGGCATCCTCTCTGGGCCAATCAGATGGCCCAGTCCTCCCAATCAGAGGAGGTTCATGTGTACAGAACGTGATCTTTTGGGGCAGGAAGGCCTGTGGGTGGAGATTCCTGGAGAAAGAGGTGAGGGTGAGCTGGAAGTCCAGGATATGCCCCGTACAAAGACTCACGGAGATCTAAGGACCTAACATTCTTAATTTGGGATTAACGGCCCCAAGGAGCTCATGTGTAGAATTCAGTTTGTAAATGTGGTTGGGAGAAAAAAGATAACATCTTTATTTGGCATTTTCTTTGATTATGTGGGTTGTAGGCAACAAACCATAGTGTATTTGCAGTACCTGGGAAGTTGTCACCGATAGAAATCACCAATCTTTTCTATTTAAAAAAAATTTTTTTTAGTGTTTTATTTTTGAGAGAGAGACAGAGTGTGAGTGGGGGAGGGGCAGAGAGAGGGAGACACAGAATGGAAGCAGGCTCCAGGCTCTGGGCGGTCAGTACAGGGCCTGATTCAGGGCTCAAACCCATGAACCGTGAGATCACGACCTGAGCTGAAGTCGGCCATTTAACCGACTGAGCCACCCAGGCGCCCCTAGAAATCACCAATCTTTTCATATCACATTTGAACTGCTGCAGATAACTATTATTTATGCCTGTTGCAGCTTTGAAATTACAGCCGTTATTACACCCAGTGTTAAAGCTTGTTATTTAATGCATTAATAAAGAACGTATGTTACTATATTACATTCATTTTTTAATTTAAAAAACATTTTTTTAACGTTTATTTATTATTGAGAGGCAGAGAGAGACAAAGCATGAGCATGGGAGGGCAGAGAGAGGGAGACACAGAATCCAAGCAAGCTCCAGGCTCTGAGCTGTCAGCACAGAGCCCAACGCAGGGCTCGAACTCACAAACCGGGAGATGGTGACCTGAGCTGAAGTCGGACACTCAACCGACTGAGCCACCCAGGCACCCTTTTAAAAAAACCTTTTTTTAAATGTTTATTTATTATTGAGAAACAGAGAGACACAGAGCATGAGCATGGGACGGGCAGAGAGAGAGGGTCATTTTTTAATTTTAATAATTATATGTCAATATAATTGAGTTTCTTTGTAGTCAAGCTATACATTTTATTTTCTTTTTTTAATTTTTTTTTAACGTTTATTTATTTTTGAGATAGAGAGAGACAGAGCATGAACAGGGGAGGGTCAGAGAGAGGGAGACACAGAATCTGAAACAGGCTCCAGGCTCTGAGCTGTCAGCACAGAGCCCGAAGCGGGGCTCGAACTCACGGACCGCGAGATCATGACCTGAGCCGAAGTCGGACGCTTAACCGACTGAGCCACCCAGGCACCCCTATACATTTTATTTTCAATATTTGAAAATGTTTTGAGAAAGGGTCCATTGTCTTCATCAGTCTGCTAAAGGGGTGCAAAAAGACTCTCTGACAGGAAGTCAGTAAACTTTAGTTCCCAATTTCCCACACTCCCTAACCATAATCTTTCATATACCCATCTATCTCTGTGTAATTAGTGCCAGGCATTCTTGGGCAGTAGTAAATTTCATTTACTAGTTTGGCATATTTGCAAGAGCACATAATTGGCAGTTTGGGTAGAAGTTTTGATGTATATCCAGAGGTTAATTTACAAATTGCAGGCACACATGGGCAACTGGTTAGATGATTCCTATCAGCCCACAAACCCACCAGCTCATATGTTGATTGCTTGGTCCATCCCATGCAAACAAGTCCATTGAAACAGTCACAGAATGGACCGTTGTATTCTTGAGACGTTAAGGAGCTTATAGGCTAATTGATGAATCACTTGATCAAATGCAAGCTAGAGTCCTTAGGAAGGAGAAGGAGCACTGGGGAAAGAGGCTTTGAAGTGGGTTCTGCAAGGGAGGGAATGCAAAGGAAGCAGACAGGAGGAAGGAGGGAGTTAGGATGTGGGGGGACTGGCCAGATGTCGATTTTGAGGAGGAAGCATGGAGAGAGGGGAGCCCACTGGAGTACATTAGAATACTGGTTGGTTTTTTGCTATCTTTTACTGAATGTTTAATATGTGCCTGACCCATGCCAAGCCCCTTAAATATAGTTCTTCAGTCTTTACCAACTACCCAATAAGGTGTGACTATTACTATTCCCATTGTATTCAGTGAGAAAACTGAAGCTCTAAGAGGTTAAATACATGCTCTAGGTCACAGAGGGATTAAGTGGTGGAGCCAGGAGCTCAGCCCAGATTTGGCTAATTTCAGAACCCAGTGCTCTTAAAAACCACTATATACAACCACAGAAGAGTCTGTTTGGAAAAACTATGGCTGCCATTTTGTTTCAGTAAGAAAGTGCTTACTGCCCTTCCTTGTCTTTCCCATTGTATTCTCCAGCCTTTTGCCTGTTCTCACATCTCCTCCCTTTCCCTCTTTACCCTCGCTCCTCTCACAGACACACATGCTACATCAGTGAGGATAAAAATAGAGAGCAAAAGCTGTGAGGTCAAGCAGAACCGGGTTCTAACACTGGCTCTGACACCTGGCTAATACCATGCCGAGCCTCAGTTTCTATCTGTGAAAAGGAGGTAATGATGCCTTCTTCATAAATTGGCATGAGCCCTCTAGGGCTTCAGTACCATTTTGGATAGTTGTTTCCATTTGGGTGACTCCAACCTCTACACTGGGTGATGGTCCCTGTCTCCTTGCCACATGGGCTTTTCTGGGAGGGCTTCCTTGAACCCCTCAAACCTGGCCGATGGGCAGCAGGCATCACTACTTATAGCTGTCAGCTCTGGCCTGTGGGGAGAATTCAGGAGTGGTCCTTGTGAGGCTGTCCCCTCTAGCTAGAAGCTCCCTCTCCCCATCCCTTGGGCCGCGTCTGGTCTGGCCTGGAGAACCCCGATAAAAGCAAATGAACAGTATCCTTCAATCCCCTTTTCAGGACCAATCTTGGCACTTGTTCTAGGTCCCATCACCTAGAGCTTGTCTGTGGGAAACCTCCCTGGTTACCTACACCACCCCTCTCGTCTTACAGATGAGGACCAGCAAGGGCAGGTGTCAAGCCCTGGTGGCACAGGGAGTGACCTGGGGTGAGAACCCAGGCCTCCTGCAGTAGCTCCCTGCCCGGCCCTCACACTAACACTGAGAGTGTCTCTTCCACGTTGTTAAGCAGGCTACTATTTTTGGGTGAGGGGACATCCGTGGAGCACCTGAAATTACCTTCTGCTTTTTCTTCCTTGCCCCACACTTGTGCCTGCCTCGGGGCTGGCCTTCTCTGACCTAATCTTCTTTCTCACTCTATCCCCAAGTCCTTGGCCTTGCCAGCTGCTGAATGGAGCCCCGTGTTAGCCAGGCCCGTGGGTGGCCGCCTTCGGGTGATGCCTGGTGTTGCCAAAAGGCTCCTGCCCTGAGAATTCTGCCCACTGGCAGGGCTGAGGCCTGAAATTCCTGGCATTGGAGTCATTCCTTTGATTACTTTGTCTTCTCTAAAGAGCTATTGTTAAAATGCTAGCATGTTACCCTGAAGGGGTGAGCCTGTTAACTCACCACTGTGGCCTAGTCTGGAAGACTGGAATGGCCTGGGCCTTTGTTAACTCATATCACCGCCCTGTCCCTCAGTTTCTTATCTGTAAAATGGGGATAACAAGAAATTGCATTGTAGGGTTACCCCAAGAATGAAATGAGATAGTGCACTTAAAGCACTGGGCACATGATAAGTACTCAATAAAATTAGCTTTTTTTTCCCCCTTCTTTCATTCTAAGGCAGTAGATTATTTATTTTTTTAAAAAAACTTTTTGAACGTTTTTATTTATTTCTGAGAGAGAGACAGAAACAGAGACAGGCCGCGAGTGGGGGAGGGGCAGAGAGCAAGGGAGACACAGAATCTGAAGCAGGCTCCAGGCTCTGAGCTGTCAGCACAGAGCCGGACACGGGGCCTGAACCCATGAACCATGAGATCATGAACTGAGCTGAAGTCGGATGCTCAGCCGAATGAGCCACCCAGGCCCCTAAGGCAGTAGATTATTTGGTCAGTTCTCTGGTTTAAGTCCTAGTTCTTATCAGTTTTGGGTGTTTTTTTTGTTGTTGTTTATTTAAGTAATGTGGTCTCCTTTTAAGGTTTTTTTTTTTTTCTTCCCTAATTATAAAATGGCTTTGAACTTTATCTTCTTGTCTTTAAAATGGGGTAAAAGATCCTATCTTACTGGTTCATTGAGAATTTACTGAGCTAAAGTACCTGCGGACGGACGCCAGGCCTGCCAGGTCTACTCAGTGAGAGCCTGGTATTCTGTAATCCTAGAGGCAGGGATCGGAAGCACCTGGGGGTTGGGGGGAGGTTCTGGGTGGGTCACTAAGTGACATGGGAGACAAAGAGGGAGGAGAAGGGGGAGCAAAGGGGACCCTGCTCCTCCACCCCAGCTGCTTGAATGTGGAGTCTAGGTCTCAGGGGACCTGGGAATGCTATCCTGGCTCTGGAACAGGATGGATCCCGTGACCTTTCCCCAGATCTTTGGACTTCTAGGCTTGTACTCGGAGGTTCCGAATTCCCTGGAGGAATGGCGTCCTTGGCCTCCCTCCCGGCTTGACTTTGGTGGAATGGTGGTGAGGAGACCAGAGTTTTCCTCAACCCCCTGATCTCACGGTGGCTGTCAGTAGGTGCTGTAAACTGCTCCTTTGAGAGGGCAGTTAGGCTTTTGAAAACGTCAACCCAGGCTAGAATCTCTGCAGTTTCTCCTGAAACCAAGATGGTTCTCTTTGGCCTGGGTCAGGGAGAGGGTGTAGGAGCAGGAACATCCTGGCCCAGCCTCCTGGCCTGTGAACGAGGAGGGGCTGTGTTGAGTGGCAGTGTCACAGGAGTTTTCTAGCAATCCACAGAGCAGAAAGCCTCACTTCCAGGGTTCTCTGAAGGAAGATACTCCTCTCTCCCCTGTCTACCCTGGGCAGTGAGGATTGTAGTCTGTCCTTCTCCCTGCACTGGCCCGCTGTGAGCTTCTCCAGTGTGCTTTCCTGCCAGCCTCTGGGGAAGGCTGATCCCCAACATCATCCGTCATAACGGAAGTTATCCTTCCAAAGCAGAGACTCACTGGTACAGAAAATCACTTTCCCTGAGGCTGGAAGCCAGGAGCAAAGAACAGAGGTGAATGCTGATTCCTGGGACCTTGACACCAAGCAGCAAGCTGCCACCTGCTGGCCCCACTCTGGTGGGGAGGGAGTATGAAGGGGGTATAACTCAAGCCTTCCCATGTATCTGCTTTTGGGCTGCAAAGGAGCCAGCATCAATTCCAGCCCAGAAGTGGGGCTCGGAACCATGCGCTTTATTATACCTAACATTTGTTGATTACCTGTAGGCTATTACTATCCCTTATTCCCTCCATCCCTTTTTCTTCCCTCTCTCCCTCCCTCATTCCTTCCCTCTCTTCCTGCCATCCAACAAATACGTACTGATCACTTACCCTGGACCAGGCACTCTGCTAGGAAGGGAGCTTATAGTCCCAACAGAAGAAACAAAGAATCAGATAGCTAATTATGTTTGATGAGTGCTCTGACAGATGTTCTTACAGGGTGCTATGGGAGCACAGAAGTGTGGGGAGCAGGGGGACCAGTCCAGACTAGTGTGTGGAGAAGGGAAGATGCTGGTAGGTAAAACTGTCTTGGTTGAGTAGGAGTTACCAGACGGAGAAGGAAGGAGGAGGAGGATTCTGGATAGCAGGAACAGACAGAGGTGTAGAAGATGGGCAGGGAGACAGTATATATGGGAAGCTCAGGGCGATCACTTAGTCACTGAGTTTTGGTTTTCTGTCCTGTAAAATGAGGATAATAGTACCAAGGTCATAGCTGGCACACACACAAAAACATCCTTCCTTTTTACCAATTTATGATCTACCAGAAAGACTTAAACATGCAGAAATAATGGCAACGAGAGGCAGAATGTGAGAAGTGCCAAAATCAATGGAAATGCAGTGGAAGGGAAGTAGCTTTTGGAAGAAAGCCTTAGACGATGGACAATGTTAACTGAGATTAATATTTAGGATTAGGAAGAGCTGGTACCATTTAGGCATATCCTTGAAGGATGGAAAAGACACTGGTAGAGAACTCAGGAAAGGGCATCTAAAAGGTTGGTGCGTTGCGAACCCAGGCACAGAGGTGCTCGGGCACAGGGTGAGGTTGTGAGGGGCAGAGGAGCTGGGGACGAGCCTGGAAAGGTGGGCCAAGGTCACATCAATGCCCAGCTAGTGGGCACATGGGCAGCACTGGGCCTGCATGTGGGTTTTATTTGACCTCCATAGTGTTTACAAAAAGAAAGAAGATTTATATAAACATTTAAAAAGCAGATTTTACATAAATCCACATTCCAGCTTCTTTTGGAAAAAGGCAGGACTGGCAACACCAGCCATGAGTTAATCCCCACATAGCAGCCCCCCCCCGCCCCCGCAGAAGGTCAGTGGTGGACATTCAAATATCATGGCTGCCCGCAGTGGCAGATTGATAACCCACCAGCCAACTAGCTTGCCTGGTACCTCTGCCATTCAACTCAGTCTCAAATTCATTCAGCGTGTTCAGAAAGCTCCTGCTGAAGTGCTAATTAATTACATGAGAAGAGAAAGAAAATTCTAAACCCTTAACTTTGTATTCCTTCATCAGATGAGGGAATGAATTCTACTGCTTGGGAAAACTTTAATTATGGAGTAATGGTTAGGTGGGGGCAATGGGAAGCCTAATGCATGATGGCTTGGGAAGGAAACTCTCAGAAGTGAAAGATGGGAGCAGACACTTGAAAAGATGGAGATGTTGGGGCCCTGCGGTGAGTCATTTTGACCACTTCACTCAGCCATGGCGACTGGTGTCTTTGCTGGAAGGACCAAACACCTGTCTTTGGCGAGTATTTGTTGCATTGTAAGACATTACTACCTTACTTTATTAACGTTTTAAGCTTAAAAAAAAATTGGACTCTTGAAGGACAAGGTGTTTGTGTGTTTTTTAATTGATAAACTAATGGAAAAGAAAATTTTCCCGTTTTATTTATTTAAATTAAATTAAATTTATTTTATTTTATTTTTTTCTTATTTATTTTTGAGACAGAGACAGACAGAGCATGAGCAGGGGAGGGGCAGAGAGAGAGGGAGACACAGAATCTGAAGCAGGCTCCAGGCTTTGAGCTGTCAGCGCAGAGTCCAATACAGGGCTCGAACTCACAGACCGTGAGATCATGACCTGAGCTGAAGTTGGACGCTTAACCGCCTGAGCCACCCAGGTGCCCCTTATTTTTTATTTTTTAAAATTTACATCCAAATTAGTTAGCATATAGTGCAACAATGATTTCAGGAGTAGATTCCTTAGTGCCCCTTACCCATTTATCCCATCCCCCCTCCCACAACCCCTCCCGTAACCCTCCGTTTGTTCTCCATATTTATGAGTCTCTTCTGTTTGTCCCCCTCCCTGTTTTTATATTCTTTTTGTTTCCCTTCCCTTATGTTCCTCTGTTTTGTCTCTTAAAGTCCTTATATGAGTGAAGTCATATGATTTTTGTCTTTCTCTCATTTCACTTAGCATAATACCCTCCAGTTCCATCCATGTAGTTACAAATGGCAGGATTTCATTCTTTTTGATTGCTGAGTAATACTCCATTGTATATATATATATATATATATATATATATATATATATATATACACACCACATCTTCCTTATCCATTCATCCATCGATGGACATTTGGGTTCTTTCCATACTTTGGCTATTGTTGATAGTGCTGCTATAAACATGGGGGTGCATGTGTCCCTTCGAAACAGCACACCTGTATCCTGTGGATAAATGACTAGTAGTGCAATTGCTGGGTTGTAGGGTAGTTCTATTTTTAGTTTTTTGAGGAACCTTCATACTGTTTTCCAGAGTGGCTGCACCAACTTGCATTGCCACCAACAATGCAAAAGAGATCCTCTTTCTCTGCATCTTCACCAACATCTGTTGTTGCCTGAATTGTTTAGCCATTCTGACAGGTGTAAGGTGGTATCTCATTGTGGTTGTGATTTGTATTTTCCTGATGATGAGTGATGTGGAGCATTTTTTCATGTGTCGGTTGGCCATCTGGATATCTTCTCTGGAGAAGTGTCTATTCATGTCTTTTGCCCATTTCTTCACTGGATTATTTGTTTTTTGGGTGTTGAGTTTGATAAGCTCTTTATAGATTTTGGATACTAACCCTTTATCTGATATGTCATTTGCAAATATCTTCTCCCATTCTCTTGGTTACCTTTTAGTTTTGCTAATTGTTACATTCGCTGTGCAGAAGCTTTTAATTTTGATGAGGTCCCAGTAGTTCATTTTTGCTTTTGTTTCCCTTGCCTCTGGAGATGTGTTGAGTAAGAAGTTGCTGCGGCCAAGATCAAAGAAGTTTTTGCCTGCTTTCTTCTC
Source organism: Acinonyx jubatus (assembly GCF_027475565.1). Taxonomy (NCBI): domain Eukaryota; kingdom Metazoa; phylum Chordata; class Mammalia; order Carnivora; family Felidae; genus Acinonyx; species Acinonyx jubatus. Next base: position 50,399,613 of record NC_069381.1, on the reverse strand, counting down.
GAGGATTTTGGTGGCTTCCTGTCTTACATTGAGGTCTTTCATCCATTTTGAGTTTATTTTTGTGTATGGTGTAAGAAACTGGTCCAGGTTCATTCTTCTGCATGTCGCTGACCAGTTTTCCCTTTCCCATTTAAAAAATAATCTTTAGAGTGTGGGTGTGTGTGTGTGAGTGGGTGGTCTTTTGCAATTTGAAAGGTTCAATAAACCCTATTGGAAAATTTTTTTATTAAAAATTATTTAAAAAACCATGCCAATGAGTGGCAAACATCTAAAATAATATAGAAACACATGAAAGGGAAAACTCTGAATTGATAAGAATTGGTGGTTGGGGTTTATGGGACAGTTTGGAGTGTATTGTTTTAGACTTGGCACTACACCTATATGAGTTATAACTATATCCTCATTAGATGTAGGTATAAATTCATATATATATAATCTTGATAGAAACTTTTTTTTAAAGTTTATTTATTTATTTTGAGAGAGAGCTTGAGCTTGAGTTGGGGACGGGGAGAAAGAGGAGGAGAGAAAATCCCAAACAGGCTCTACATTGTCAGCATGGAGCTTGATGTGGGGCTCGAACTCACAAACTGTGAGGTCAAGACCTGAGCAGAAATCCAGAGTTGGATGCTTAACCGACTGAGCCTCCCAGGCACCCCTATTTATTTATTTATTTTGAGAGAGAGAAAGCATGTGTGAGGGAGGGGCAGAGATAATTCCAAGCAGGTTCCACACTGTGAACACAGAGCCCGACACAGGGCTCAAATTCACTCAACGTGAGATCATGACCCGAGGTGAAACCCAGAGTTGGAGGCTTAACTGACTGAGCCACCCAGGTGCCCCTAGATAGAAACTTTTTTATTAAAACAAATTTCTTTTAATGTTTATTTTTGACACACACACACACACACACACACACACACACACACACACATACACACACACACACACACACACACACGTGAATGGGGGAAGAGCAGAAACAGAGGGAGACACAGAATCTGGAGCAGGCTCCAGGCTCTGAGCTGTCAGCACAGAACCCGGCACGGGGCTTGAACCCGTGAACTGCAAGATCATGACCTGAGCTGGTTGGACACTCAACCAACTGAGCCACCCAGGCACCCTGATAACACTTCTTTAAAAGTTTTTTTTGAGAGAGAGTGAGAGTGAGTGCACATGCACAGGCGCGAGAGCAGACGAGGGGCAGAGAGAGAGGGAGAGAGAGAATCCCAAGCAGCTTCCCTCCTGCTGTCAGTGCAGAGCCTGACTCGGGGCTCAATCTCTGGAACCGTAATCAAGAGTTGGACACTTAACTGACTGAGCCACTCAGGCACCCCTGGATAGGATTTTTTTTTAATAAAAATGAGGTTTTACATACTATTCTGCTGTTTTTCTCCTAATACTCTATCTTGAATATTGAAGGTCATTACATCACTTCTATGCATATGTAAAGAGAGTCTGTGATGAGCCTCTGTTTACTCCTCTATAAAATGGGGATAAAAATTCCTTTCTTCAAAGGTTAAGGTGAGAGTTAAATACAATGCAAATGTGCTTGGCACAGCTTATTGGATACTGGGTGATAGAGCCCACTACACCACTGAGAAAAAGCAAACCCTGCTTACATCTTGCATTCTTTGGATGGAATTGGGGGAAGGGGAGTGTGAATTACAACTTTTCACAGTGGATTTTTATTTATTTATTTTTAATGTTTTTATTTATTTTTGAGAGAGAGGGAGAGGGAGAGGGGCAGAGAGGGGGACAGAGGATCTGAAGCACGTTCTGCGCTCATGGTGCAGAACCCAATGTGGGGCTCAAACCCATGAACCATGAGATCATGACCTGAGGCGAAGTCAGACATTTAACCAACTGAGCCACCCAGGCGCCCCTTCACAATGGATTTTAAAAATCCTTTTTTCAGTGCTGAGTAACATTAAAATCTCAAGCTGATGCATTCAGGTTTTGATTAGGACTTTTTCTCTGGACTTACTTTTATTTATTCAGCTGCGGGAAAATTCCTGAAGCCAGGTATGTGGATAGGAAGGTATGTCTGATAGGAAGGCTGTGACCTGTGCCTGCCCTTCATGGGGGTGCCTCTTGCCAGAGGGGAAAGTCAGCCCTTCTCAGTACAAGGGGAGATTCAAACCTCCTCTTTGAACACATCCCCTTCCTGCTACCTACTTGTCTTTTTTCACGTCTCTCCTTCCCCTTCCAGCTCTGGACTATACCCATGCCATGTCCTCCCTTCCTTCCTATAGTCTCCCCTTAACACCTCTTACTTGTGTAAACCCCAACCCTGGATTAAACTTTACTGTCCCCTTTCTCTGATCTTGCCTTGCAACTGATGGATTCATTTTAAATCCATGCCCTTTAACCTCTGCGGCTGCTTGGCCTCCTTCATGTTTACCTCCGTTGTGTCTCATCCAGTCTCCCCATTGGCTGCTGTAAACCTCGTCTGCTGTCGTCTGGCCTCCAATCCATTCGTAGGCTCTCCCTCCTAGCACTCGATCTGTTTCCTGCCTTCCTGGGAAGGCGGAGGTCCTGTGGCTTGAACTCTCCCTGCCCCCCACCTCATGATTTCTCCCCATCTTTGCTGTCCTCTCCCTTGCCAGAGCGCAGCCTTAACAACCTTCCCTTCCCGCCTCCAGAAACACTCTCCTTCAAACTGGCTGTGGACTCTGGAGCCAGAACTTCTGGCTTCGAATCTCAGCTCCTCCTACTGCTAACTTGGGGGAGTTACTTAGCCTCTCTGGGCCCACTTTCTTCATTGCACAATATGACTAATAAAATCGCCTCACTGCTATGGCTGCGGGGAAGGTGGCATTTAACTCTGCTGCCTGTGTTAGCAGTGCCTGGATACGCATCGATTTTTATGCCCCTTCTCTTCCTTGCATCTCTGTCCATCCGTCACCTTGGCTTCCCCCCCTTGGCCTGCAGGCATGCTCACCTTCCTGCGAGCTCACCTTACCCCTCCTATGAGCTGCTGTCCGTTTCTCTCCGGGATTCCACTGAAGCATCAAAGCAGAGCCCCACCTGCTGCTTCTGCCATCTTGTCAACCCTTGGCATCTTCCCTCACTCCTCTAAAACTGAGCCCGAGCTCACTGGTTTCCTCAAGATTTACCCACTTTGGATTTCTGGGCCACACGCCACCCTGGTTTTTCTTCCTCGTCGGCTTCCCAAATGTGACTTTCTTCAGGAGTTTCCCTTACACTCCTCTGCTAGCTCTTGCTTCCCACCCCCACTACCCACATGAATCTGCACCTTTAATCTTTGGGTCTCTCCCCTGTCCCGGGCCCACCTTTTCCACTCTCTGCTGGGCCACACTCTCCGGGTGAACCCCTCTCTGTGGGTGAACCCCTAGTCAGGCACGCGGCATGCCCAAGGACGAACGCCCGTTCCCTTATTCCCAAATCTTTTTTCCCTCCTGATCTTTCTAACTCACTGGTTGTCCCTACCACTCTAGTTACCCAGGTTTGAAAGGCTGGGGCAGCTGACCCCTCCCTCTCCTTCCTGATCCAGTGCTTGAACGGAGTAAGTGTTCAGCAAACAAAGGGTGAATAACCAATGGATCCCACAGGTTGCCAAGTCCTGCTGTTTTCTTTCCTTCTTTCTCTCTCACGCAATCCCTTTCAACTGCAGCCACTGTGATAGACATTTTATGTACTTCACCCCAGTGAATCTGTATAACCTGGTAAGGAGGAAATTGTATTTTTCCCGTTTTACACGTGTGTGGACACCATGGCTGGGGGGTTTAGGGAACTTGCCAAACGCAAACCGGGTAAGCGGCAGAGCTGGGATTTGAACTCGGACCCACCTTCCTCCAAGTCCACACTCTAATCTTCATGCTGTCCTCTAGCAGCTCTAGTATCAGGCTATGCCGTAAGCACTGAGTAAGCACTGAAGCTGAATACTATGCATGTACATGAACACATTTCTCTTGTGCCTATATCGGTTGTGTGTTGGTGTTCTATTTGCCCTACCGCTACCCAAACTCATCGCCGGTTGATTTCAGAGTCTGTTCTTGACCCTTGGTATTCGCTCCTGAAAGGCTTAACTGAGCCCAAGTCCCTGCTGTGAAACGCAAGGGCCCAGAAGTAGGACTGTGAATGTATTTTCAGGTAGGGCATGTGTATCCCTTCCTCTGGGTCTCAGTCTCCTCATCTGTACGATGAGAGAGTTGAACCAGTTAATTACAAAGCCTGTCTGACTCTTAGGCTCCGTGAATCAGCTTCACGGTTCTGCCTACTGGGGCCTACTGTGTGCTCAGCACATGAGAGGTATTGCTGGGCAGTGCACACAGATCATAAGAGGCATTGCCCTGGCTGTCAAGGAGATGACAGAGTTATTATGGGAGACAAAGCAAACATTTAGGAAACTGCCAACAATGTAAGACATTATGTAATTATGCCTCCAATCTCAGATTATATACATTTGTGATGGTTCAATAAAGGAGAAGAAAAGCTTTTGCTCTCTTAAAAGAAAAAAATGCATAAAACGAGCAGTTAGTGAAAAGCATTACGTCTGGCCAGACCTCTTGTCAGAACCGCTATATTCTTCCCTCTCGAAATCATTTGTTCATTCTGTAAATACTTATTGTCCACTAACGGCCAGGCTCTGGGGACACTACCCCCAGCCACGTACACCTCCCCCGCCTCACTCACTGCAGTCGGAGTTCTATCCAACACTCAGCTTTCATCTGGTTCCTGCCCTGCTGTAGAACCTTTGCTGGTTTCCTACTCTCTACGGAATAAACTGAGCTGACCTCCAGCCTCGCCCTTCCCATCCTCTGCCCCCGCCCTGCAATCTGGGCCTGGTTTGCTGGCCATTCCCCAAGCCCATCACACATACTTTCATGTCTGAGTTAGAAAGCTGCTTCCTCTGTCTACCCGGCGAGCTTTTATTCATCCTTCAAAGCCCAGCTCAAATGCCATGGCTGCAATGCTCTTGCGGTCCTTCGTAATGCCTTCGCCCGCCTCTGTGACACTGTATGGCCTTGTTTAGGTCTCTGCCTTTATTTATTTTTTAATTTCTTTAATGTTTACTTATTTTTGAGAGACAAAGCATGAGTGGGAGAGGGGCAGAGAGAGAGGGAGGCACAGAATCCGAAGCAGGCTCCAGGCTCTGAGCTGTCAGCACAGAGCCCCACACGGGGCTCGAACTCACAAACTACGAGACCATGACCTGAGCCAAAGTCAGACGCTTAGCCGACTGAGCCACCCAGGTGCTGCACTCTGCCTCCCATTTTGGAATGTGAGTTCCTTAAGGGATCTTTATTCCCTGTCTTATCCACTTGTGAATCCCCAGAACCTAGCCCTGTGCCTGAACAATGATTTCTCATTATTGGCTGACTGAACACCATCTGTAGAGGCTGATCTTTGAACAGGAAAGGCTCCCCTTGCTTCCCTCAAGCTGCTGGGCTCTTTCATTTCATGCCTTGGGGCCCCGAGAAGCAGGATGATTGAGAAAGCATCACTGTCTCTTGTCTCCACACAGTAGTGGGGAGACTCGGCCAAAAGGGCCTCACTTTGGCCCTGGAGGGGGGATTTTAGAAACAGCGGTGGAAACCACACGTGGCAGAGGGCTGTGGTGAAGGAGGCATTTGTGTTGGGCTTGGCAGGCAGGGGGTTCTGGGCTCCAGAGCACAAGTGGGTAAGTATGCGGGGCAGGCTCCGTGCTGCACACACCCGCTGAGGGGCTGGGCCCCAAATGCCTTCTGGTCTGGGAAGAAAAGGAGGCATTGTGTGGTCTGGCTGGGCTCCAAGGGAAATATTCCTGTTGTTCTTCTATTTTAAACTGCTCTCTTTTTAAAGAAGGAAAGTCCAGAAGTGAACATTTCTCTCCCACTCCAACACATCCTGCCCACCAATTTCAAATCAGTTGCTTTGAAAATATTAATGAATCTGTTACTCCATCGGTTCATTCATTCAATTACTGTATCTTTAAGGAGCACTGCTATGGGTCAGTTTATACGAGGCACCAGGGAGCCAATCCTTGTCCTTCTAATTAATTAATTAATTTATTTTTATTTGGAGAGAAAGAGAGAGAGAGAGAGAGCATGAGCAGGGGGGAGGGGCAAAGGCAGAGAGGGAGGGAGAGAGAGAGAGAGAGAGAGAGAGAGAGAGAATCTTAAGCAGGCTCTATGCTCAGTGCAGAGCCCAGCTCAGGGCTTGATCCCACAACTCTAGATCATGACCTGAGCTGAAATCAAGAGTCGGATGGTCAACCGAATGAGCTACTGAGGCATCCCTTCTCATCCCTTTTAGATTCTATTCCTCATTGCTATGTGTCCATATCCTTGTGGAACACGGCCCCACTCCTTCTGTCAGGCCTGATGTCCCTCTGCTGGTCGGCATTCCAACTTCAAGGACTCCATTTGCCCATGCCTGTTCTCTGCCTCTGCAACCAGACCTGTATTGTACCTCCTTGCTGAGACCTAAGTTACAGCCTGCCACCCTTCCCTTGACTCAGCCCTTGCAGACAAGTGTGGACAGAGCCATGCCTCAGTCTGGGCAGTTAGAAACTTAGGCAGGAAGACCCACATTCAACCCTAGCTCTACCATTCACTTTCTTTGTGACTTGGACCAAGTTACTAAGCTATCTGGGCTTTGGCTTCCCAGTCTGCAAACCAGAACAAATAATACCTGACGTTGTACACAGATACACAGAGTCTTTGGGAGAAGGAAAAGACAGTAGAGTACCACTTGACACACTGCCTACAATACCATAGGCGACTCTCGATAAATAATAACAAAGAACAATTATTGAGCACTTACTAGTTGCTTCCTTCCCTCAGAAATAACAGCAACCACAGCTTCTGTTTGAGTGTTTTCTACATGCCAAGTGCTCTGTTAGGTATAGGCATGTTGCCATCTGAACAGCCTTATAAAGTAGATGGTACTATTTTATACCCTTTCAAAGCTCAAGGAAAGTGGCTCAAAGAGGTAGAGTGACATGGCCAAGGTCACAAAGCTTTATAAGCATGGGAGCTGGGAATCGTGCCAAGGTCTGTTGGACTCCCCCACTCCCATCCCTTCTCAACCACAGACACCCATCATGTGCCTGGCTTCTTGGTTCTGGAACCAGCCTCATCAGCATCTCCTGAGAAGTTGTTGGAAATGCAGATTCTCAGGCCCCACCCCACACCTACTGAATCAGCATCTGCATTGGATGAGATCTGCAGGAGGTGTATATGCACAATACAGTTTGAGATGCACTGAACTATAGTTCACAAAATGTTTTTTAAAGTAGGTTAGGTCAGGACTTTTCAACTCTAGCACACATAAAAATCACATGGAGGGCTTGCTAAAACAGAGATTCCTGCCCCAGCGGTTCTGATTTTGTATCTACTGTTTGTTCCATTCCTATTTATTATTTTTACTTCAGGGGTCCCTCTGAGTAGGTATAGTGGATTTGAGTGGGATCCTGGCAAACTCCTGGATCAGGCCTTAGCATCAGATGGCTCGTGATTTATAGCTGCTGGAGCCGTTGGGGGAAATCTGGGCTGGACTGGGTCCTCAGTCACCGATGGTAGCATCCCCCTACTTTGGGGGAAACTGGCCCTCTGGCAGAGAGGTGCATCTCTCCCCCAAGTTATACCAGGCAGGACCCATGGATTCCTGCATCAGCCACTGCAGTGCCCCACCCCTCCTCCCTTCACCATGCCTAGGTGAAGAACAGAGAAGCAAATTTAATTTGTAACTTAAAACCCTTGTATCTGGCCTGACAATATGTGTTTCTAATATAAATTTTGACAGAAGGCTAGATCTGCAAAGAGCATTTGCTCTGAAACTTGTATTGGTGTAACTTGACCATTGCTATCTGGTTAAAAAGCAATTAAACACCTTAAGACTCTTCAGAGCTTTCAAAGATTATTTGAAGAGTAAGTGTGTTGTATTGATTAAATAATTTTAAGTTAATTAGAAAGTCACTGCATTTCCCAGCTTATTCCTTTGCAAACAAATTTATCTTATTTATAGACCTACTGCAGGCCAAATAATGTTGTTTATATTTTCATAATCATGTGATACTTAAGGAGCATGGCTGGTGATGCAATTTAATGCTAAGATTCTTTCACTTGCCTAAATCTTTCTATCTGGTTCCTTCCTTTTGTATTTAAGCACAACTGGCAACTTGTTTCGTAGATAGTCACAGAACTAGAGTCTTTAAGCCAGAGAACACTGTGATCAAGAGCGTGGTCAGACACACTTCAATCTGAGTTCCAGGGCTGCCATTTACTAGCTTTGTGCCCTGAACCCATCATCTGTGAAAAGGATATAAGAGCACCTATGTCGTATGGTCAATGTGAAATTAAATAAGTGATCATTTGTACAATATCAGATAATGTCTGACTAATAACAGTTATTATTTATAATAATAACAGTATAATTATTCATGATAATGATGATGCCTCAGTTTTCTAATCTGTAAAATGGGTGTGACAGGGACTAAAACATATAAACATGTGAGTATTCAAAACTTCTTTGCCTGTGGAGACTTCAAGTAATTCCCTTCTAAGAAAATTTCTGGCATAGTTTTCTTGGCTCTTGCCCCAATTATAAAGATTGGGGTCACCCAGTGATGAGAAAGCACTGGACAAATGGAGCCAATATTGGGATTCCTGGTGATGAGGGGGGAGAGAGACTGGCAGAGGATGGGTAAGTAGAGCCCAGAGGTGAGGGAGGTGAATGAGCTGATGAGCCAGGTGGAAGAGTTCAGGTATGAGATGAAGGGAAACAGAGCACCCGGCTGCTGGAGCAATTGCTTTGCTGGAAGTAGATAATGAGAATAGGAGAGACAGGAAAGGAAAATTTTAAGACTTTGTCTTGTGCTAAGAATGCACTTCCCCTTTGGTGTTTTCTCTAGAGACTGCAGTGAAGGTTTGGACTGCCTCCAATTCATTTTTTCCTGCTTAACTGTTGTTTCATTGAACACAACCATTGAGCTGAGGCTGAGCCATGAGGTGGCCATCTTTACCAGGTTTATGGGGGAGTCATGACAGTGCTGTTCCAGTGCTGAGTGTGGACGAGTAGAGGACTCATTCAGAGGAAGTGCTTAATAGGTGTTGGTGACTGTTCTGTCATTAAGCATCATACTTTTCCTGTAGCCAGAGGCTGCAAGCAAAGGTCACCAATAGGATTTAGCACCTGCTCTCTGGCACTCTTCACCACAATAATGCCATTATCCCATGTTTAAACTGGGGACCGCCAGCCACATCGTTTTTAAAGAAACCATTCATTTGATAGCCTCCAATACCACACTGCAGACCACTGCCTTCGGCATGAGGTTTATAAAGGAAAGCACTCGATCAGGAGTCTAGAAAATAGAATCTGACCTTCACCCTGCTGTGTGGTGTGGACAAGTCAATGAACCTGTTTCCTCATTGGTAAATGAAAGATGATGTCCCAGGTCCTTTTTGTTTCTCTGCTCCCAGCTGTAGACGATCAGCAGGAGGGATTTAGCACCTGCCATCTGCAAGGCCCTAGGCGCCCTAAAGCAGACCTAGAAGCATGAAAGAGGGACCTTGCCTTAAAAAAGGCCCCATAATTGAGCTGGATCTTTATTGTGTTTGTTGTTAGAGTTAATAAACAAGTCTGCCTGTGCTGTGCTCCAAATGCCCAACCATTTTGTTTCATCTTTGAGCTGCAGTGGGGTGATAACAAATATGGGATGTGAATTTTGGACACACCTTTTTTTACTGACTTTATCCACATTAAAACAAAACAAAACAAAACAAAACAAAACAAAACAAAACAAAACAAAACCCAAACCAGAACAGTATATGACCTTTCTTTGTACCGCTGATGATGCACTGGCAATAAATCCCATCTTCTTCAAGGACAAGTTGAAGATGATAGAAGTTTCTGTCATTGCCTCTCTCTGGTTCATGTCTGATGATGCCCAACCTTTATCCAGCTGTATGCCACTGAAGCTGGATGCTCATCCTTGTCTGACCCCCATCACATACGCCTGCTTTTCCTTACACTGTGCCTGCTAGAGGGGCAGGCGGGGTCTTGTGAAATAATAAAAAGTCTTTCAACTTGCCTGAAAAATCTGGAAACATCACTGGTTCCACCCAGGTGTCTGGAGATTACTTATCAGGCTCAGTTTGGTTTAACTGACTTTCTTGAATGTGCAGGCTGTGCCAAGATAAATCTTCCTTCCAACCCAGAAGGCAGATGCCACAGCCCACGCAAGCCCTCAAGTGTCTGCACCTGCGACCCATGTTCTGCAGCCAGGCAGAAGTCTGTGAAGGTTTCCGCTGGATTCTGACCAGGGACAATGATGCTGAGAGTGGGGGCCGCCCAGAGAGGGTGGGTGCTGGAGGGTGTGTCTGTGCCTACCCTGGAGACGCTTTCACTGAGGTGACCCAGGAGGGAGGAGGTGAGGTTGAATTCCTTGGTTTACTCCAAATGGTGGTTCCCAAGCTCTTTTGACTGTGGCCCAACCTGACTAAGCAAAAAACCTTGTGGCTCACTGAGCCCACTGGCTCCTACTTTCCAATGGGAAAGAATCTGTAATAACAAAGGATGAAAGGGGAAGAGAAAAGTAATCAACATGGTCATGCAGCAAATACTCAGGACAAAACAATCAACTGAAACTCCAGAAAGTAGGGTTTGGGTGCCTCTGTTGGTTAAGCATCCGACTCTTGATTTCAACCCAGGTCACGATCTCATGGTTCATGGGTTCCAGCCCCGCGTCAGGCTCTGCACTGACAGTGTGGAGCCTGCTTGGGATTCTCTCTCTCCCTCTCTCTCTGCCCCTTACCCACACTCTGTCTCCCTCTCTCAAAATAAACATTTGAAAAAAAACCCAAACAAACAAAAAAGAAACTCCAGAAAGCAATCTACAAGCAATATAAATTAACAGAAAAGAAAGCAATTAAAACCCAAACCAATGCTGACGCTGCATTGTAGCAGTCAAGGGTCATCGTTGCAAACAAACAACAGAACCAGGCTTATGGAGAGCTTATGTAGAAGAGGAATGTATTAAAAGATGTTGAGTCACTCCACCACACTCTCCAGAATCACTTGCCTGCAGCCCTTCCTTTTCCAGGGCACTTTCTTCCAACCTGAGGTCTGGCCTGCGTGCCTCTCTACCTGCTGAGCACAGGTCCCATGACTGAGTCCTAACTATAAAGGAGTCTGGCACTGCAAATTCTGGTTGCAGCCTTGGGGGGGTGCGACTCTTAAGGAAGGAAATAACCCAAGCATAGGAAGGGTGTTCACAAAGTGCTGCCTAGCCCAAAAAAGCAACAAATATCTTCTGTATTAACAACAAAGCACCCTCCTGAGAATTGCGGGAATTTCAGCTGTTGGCCTGTGTGCATACATGGGAGTTTGGCAGTGCTATTCTGTGATGGCTGGAGGTCACACTTCTTTGTGGAACAGAGAATTAATGTTCTCGGGAAAGTCTTGTAGTGAACTAATTTTTGTTTATGAATGCCAAGGCTTATTAACTCTCAATAACTCACTTATGTTTCTAGCTCCTTATAAAAATGAAATCCCACGTATGGGGTTTCTTTTCTTTTTGGGGTGAAGAAAATGTTCTAAAATGAGATTGTGGTCTTTTCAACAACTGGTGCTAGGAAAACTGAATGTTCATAAGTAAAAGAATAAAGCCAGACCTTAATCTTAAACCACAAAGAAAAATGACCTCGAAGTAGATCAAAGTCCTGAACTTAAAAGCTAAAACTAAAACTTGTAGAAGAAAACATTGAGGAAAATCTTCATGACAGTGAATTTGGCAACAATTTCATGGGTATGATACCAAAGCACAGAAAATATAGACAAATCCGACTTCATCAAAATCAATAACCTTTGTACATCAAAGGACAATATCAAGAAAGCAAAAAGACACCCTACAGAATGGGAGAAAATACATGCAAATCACATAGTTGATAAGTTGTTAATATCCAGAAAGAACTTTTACCACTCAACAATGACAAAAAACAAACAATTTTGCCAATTCAAAATGGGCAAAGGACTTGAATAGACATTTCTGTAAAGAAGGTATACTAATGGCCAAGAAGCACATAAAAAAGATGCTCAACAATCATCGTCAGTAGGGAAATGAAAACCAAAACCACAAGGAGATAACATGTCACACCTACTAAACTTACTAGGATGGCTGTAATAACTTTTTTTTTAATGGAAAACAAAAAAAACCCCACAAATGTTGGTGAAGATATGGAGAAATTGGAACCTTTATGCATTGTTGGTAGGAATGTAAAATGGTGCAGCTTCCTTAGAAAACAGTTTGGGGGTTCTTCAAAATATTAAAAATAGAATTACCATATGACCCAGCAGTTTCATTCTTACAGGAAAGCAGGGACTTAAACATACATTTGTATACCAGTGTCCATAGAAGCATTATTCACAACAGCCAAAAGATGGAAGCAACCCAAGTGTCAGTTGATGGAAGAACGGATACACAAAATATGCTACCTATATACAATGGAATAATATTCAACCATAAAAAGAAATGAAATTTTGATATATGCTAAACCTTGGATGGACCCTGGAAACATGCTAAATGAAAGAAACCAGACACAGAAGGACAAATATTGTATGATCCCATATATATGAGGTACCTAGAATAGGCAAATTCATACAGACAGAAAGTAGATGTTACCAGGGCAAGAGGGAGTGGGGACTTATTGTTTAGTGGGTTACAGAGTTTATGATGGAGATAAAAAATTGGGGGCATAGTGGTGATGGTGACAGAACATTGTGAATGTATTTAACGCCATTGAATTCTACATTTGCAAATGGTTAAAATGGTAAATTTTATCTTATGTATATGTATTTTAGCACAATTTTAAAAATCAGGTTGTGGCAATGTTTGCATAATTCTGAGTATACCACAATTGTTGAATTGCCCAATGTATATGAGTAAATTATACGGTATGTAGATTACATAACAAATAAAGCTGTTTAAGAAAAATCCTTTCCAGCTCTGACAGTTTCTATGATCCATCCATTTATTCGCGTGTTAGTTGAGTTCCTATCATATCCACTGTTAGGAATAGGGTGATTAATAAATCAAACACAATCTGTGCCCTTCCCTCACTTAAAACATTGTGGGTTTACAAAGTAATCCTAGCTAACATTTATTGATTGTTTATTATATACAGAGCATTGGTACAAGCACTTTACATATGTATCTCACACGGTCCTCACAACCATGGACTGGGCTGAATAGGAAAATTTGCTCAAGGTCACATGGCCAGGATTTAAACCTGGTCTGTCTTACCTCAAAGCCTGTGCTCTTAACCATTCATCATCATATGTGTCAACTGGGTTCCAGCCACCTGGAATTGGGGTCTTCCTGGAGACCTGCCCTGAGGCCTGCCTGACAGGCTGCCTGATCTGGAAGCACCGACGAGAGAGCTAAAGATGACGTGGAATGACCTCCAGGAGGGAGTGAGTTTGGAAAATAAGGCCTAAGTCAAGGGAATTTTGCACAGCCACTTACAGTAATTGTTATAAAACAAGTATGACTGTATTTTTTAAACGGTTAGGTGATAGAATTTTAAATATAAAATTGAATTCACACTTGAATTTATACTATTATGTTAATAGCTAACATATTTACTATAAGTTGAACACAGACTGTATACCAGTCTGTGTTCTAAGTGGTTAACCTATATCATCATCTTTAATCCTCCATGACATGTAGGGTATATTACTATTCCTTTTTTTACAAGTGAGGCAGCTAAGGCACAGAGAGGTTAAGCCATGTGTTCAAGGTTACACAGGGAGTGGTGGACCTGGGATTCTAGCCATGGCTTCTTGACTTGGAGCCCAGACTCTTAACCACCATAGAACTTGCTTTTTTATTATGTTAAGATACACAGGGTGCCAGGGTAGTTCAGTGGGTTAAGCATCCAACTTCAGCTCAGGTCATGATCTCCCAGTTCCTGAGTTCGAGCCCTGCCTTGGGCTCTGTGCTGACCGCTCAGAGCCTGGAGCCTGCTTTGGATTCTGTGTCTCTCGTCTCTCTCCGCACCTCCCCTGCTCGCCTTCTGTCTCTCTCAAAAATAAATAAATATTAAAATAAAATTATGTTAGGATATGCAAAGTAGTTGGACATGAAACTAGTTTTTATCGAGATGGTAGGATAATGATGGTTTCCCCCCTTTTTTCCCCACAAATGATTTTTTTTATTTTCTAAGAATATATCATAATAGTGATTTTTTTTTTATACCACGAAAAGAACTCTCATGTCACTTTCATCTTCTTACTTCATCGTTTTATCTGGCTGTATTTGATTTGGAAGTTGCTATGTGTGTGCACACACTAAGCCAGCGCCATGGAACAGGTGGACAGCGTAGCGGGAGATGCCGGCAGGTGTCGGAGGCGCGGCTCCTGTGTGGTTGCAGCTGCCCCGACTGCTGCCATCTTCCAGGGAGGCGTGTCCCCTTCTCATCACATGCTTACCAACACTGACGCTCTTTCTTTCTTTTTAAAATTTTTTTAAAGTTTATTTATTTTTTTGGAGAGAGAGAGAGCACAAGCTGGGGAGCGGCAGACAGAAGGAGAGACAGAATCTCAAGCAGACCTCACACCATCAGCGCAGAGCCCCATGTGGGGCTCAAACTCACAAAACCGTGAGATCAGACCTGAGCCGTGATCAAGAGTCAGACACTCAGCCAACTGCACCACCACCCCGACGATCTTTCTTTAAAAACAGTTTTTTCCCTACCCTATGACCCAGCAATAGCACTGCTAGGAATTTACCCAAGGGATACAGGAGTACTGATGCATAGGGGCACTTGTACCCAATGTTTATAGCAGCACTCTCAACAATAGCCAAATTGTGGAAAGAGCCTAAATGTCCATCAACTGATGAATGGATAAAGAAATTGTGGTTTATATACACAATGGAGTACTACGTGGCAATGAGAAAGAATGAAATATGGCCCTTTGTAGCAACATGGATGGAACTGGAGAGTGTTATGCTAAGTGAAATAAGCCATACAGAGAAAGACAGATACCATATGGTTTCACTCTTATGTGGATCCTAAGAAACTTAACAGAAACCCATGGGGGAGGGGAAGGAAAAAAAAAAGAGGTCAGAGTGGGAGAGAGCCAAAGCATAAGAGACTCTTAAAAACTGAGAACAAACTGAGGGTTGATGGGGGGTGGGTGATGGGTATTGAGGAGGGCACCTTTTGGGATGAGCACTGGGTGTTGTATGGAAACCAATTTGACAATAAATTTCATATATTGGAAAAAAAAAAACAAAACCAAAAAACAGTTTTTTCCCCTAACTTGTAAGTCGTTGTCATACCATGGTTAACAGCGGTGCATAAACTGAATTTGAATCTTGGTGCAGATAGTCTTGGTACCTGGGCAACGAACTGCCCTGAGCCTCGGACAATGGAAATAACAGTACCACCTTATAGGGTTATTGTGAAAATTAAATTGGATGGTGTTTGGAATGGACCTACAGTGCCTGGCACAGTGTAGGGTAAACAAAGAGTATGGCATTTTGATGTTATCTTGCTCCTTTTTAATTCATGTGGTTAAACATCTTTCGAATATTAGCCGTGAGTACTACTTCTTTTCTGAATTGCCTGCTCGTGCCTTTTCCTCATTTGTCTCTTGGTGTCTTGATTTTACAGTGCGTTTGGGTGAAGGACTGAGAGCATTCCGGGAGGGTCTTTTCCCTGTGGCCCCAATGCCTTCCATTTTCTCTAGGGAACGTTTCTCACTGGTTAGTGAAGACTCCTCTCTCCTCGAAATTGGCACTGTTCCCTTCCTGAGAAATTCTCCTCTGCTTTAAAGGGTCAGTCTTTACAACCGCTGATTCCCCCGGACAGCTGCACCCGCAGGTCTCACCGGCATGATTTCTTTCTCCATCCGTTTAAGTTGTGTTCCATCAGAGTGGCCATGGTCAGAACCCACGTGCTCAGAGAGGCTGTTTCACCAGCATGTGTACCTAACCAGTATGCTCCAACTTGGCCCCTGTCATCACACAGGCTGCCAAGTAGCTGACCTTCCTGAGCAAAGTGCAAAAGCCTAAGGGACTTCTTAGATAAAAGGCACATTCTTAAGATAGTTTCATCTCCTTTTCTTTTTGCCTACATGTCCATCTTGCCTCACGTGGAGAGTCCACTCTTTTCCCATCATGGGGCAGACAGGACCTAGGCCATAGAAGTTGGATGTTTCTAAACTGCAAAAGGAGTCAGTCTCCCCTCAGCCAAATGATTCTTGCCAGAAAAATTCTTGTGGATAAATGTGTTTGGTGTGGGGGATTCTCTGGATGGCTTGGTGGGAACATAAAGTTGGCTACTGATCTTAAGACCTATGTTTGGGTGAGGCATAGGGGTGGGGGCATGCCGGTATCCCATGGCCCAGAGGCCCTGGAGGGGGGCCTCCCCAAAGAAGCACAACCCCCTAGAGAGTTGTGGGGCTTTCCCATGAAGACCTTCCCTAAATGCGAAGTCACCCTCTGCGTGGACAGAACCAGCACTGAAGCTTCCATCAGGCTGTTAGACTGCGAGACAGAAAATCTGGGTTTGAGTCGAGGCTTTGCCTTTTGTTAGCTTTGTAACCTGGGGAATGAGCTTTGTGTCCTCATCTGGACAATGGAGGGTAACGACACTGGTTCTGCTCACCTCCCTGCTTGACTCTGGAGTGAAATGAGCAAAGTGGGCAAGTTAGAAAGGCATAAAAGACAAGAATCTCTCCTCCTCTTAGAGACATGGCGGTCAGCACAGTGTCTGTCCCAGCATCTCACGTGGAGGCCAGAGAAATGAAAGGGCTCCTTGTCTCCAGAAAGAGGTCTGAAGAAGAAGAAACTAGATTCGGAGTATGTGTCTTTTCCTGTGGGTCTTCTGTCCTGGCATCTGAGCCAAGCAGTGGCACTGCTGGGGGCCTAGTATTTCCTTCCCTCAGTCTGCTGTCTTTTTAAAGGTTTTTTTTTTTTTTAACATTTATTTTGAGAGAGAGAGAGTGCACATGTGAGCAGGGGAGGGGCAGAGAGAGAGGAATAGAGAATCCCAAGCAGGCTCTGTATGCACACTGTCAGCACAGAGCCTGATGTGGGGCTCAATCTCACAAACCATGAGATCATGACCTGAACCAAAATCAAGACTCGGACGCTTAACCGACTGAGCCACACAGGTGCCCCTCTGCCATCTTTTTTAATCTGGTAAGAAGCTTGGAGTCAGCTAGAGAAGCAGAAATGCTGCCTTGGTACTGAAGGGAGTATCTGGAGGGGGCACCTGTGTTTATTTTTTATTTTTTTATTAAAATTTTTTTAATGTTTATTTATTTTTGAGAGAGACAGAGTGTGAGCAAGGGGAGGGGCAGAAAGAGAGGGAGACGCAGAATCCGAAGTAGGCTCCAGGCTCCAAGCTGTCCGCACAGAACCCGATGCGGGGCTCAAACTCACGACCTGCAGGATCATGACCTGAGCCGAAGTCGGACACTCAACCAACTGAGCCACCCAGGCACCCCCACCTGTGTTTAGAATGGTCAGTATTGTGGATAAGTTCAGTTTCACAAACCTGACATGGCCTCTAGCCTGTGGTGCTGGTCAGGGACACTAACGCAGAAGCAGCAATTAGAATTCAGGTGATACTGGCTGCGGTAGAAAGCAGACAGGAACAGTGGAAGCAGGAAGGATAGCCACTGCTCTTCAGGGGATGCTGAGTGGAGCTTGGTGGATAGGCACGGACTGGCCAGTGGTCCGGGTAGAATGGTGGATCTTGAAAGAAAAGTACAGGTCTGGAAATAAGCCTCTCATCTCCATACTGGATAAGGAAGAATTTCTCCCTGGGAGAGAAAATACGAATGCTTATATATCCAACACATAGATGAATCAGAGGGGAAGAATGGGTGGCTGGAAAGTCGTGGGACCCAGTGAAATACAGAGCTTTTTTTTTTTTCACTCTGTCCTGCTGAAATGGCATGTGCCTCTAGCCATTCTCTGGCCAATTTGGAGAGGATGGTCAATGATCATTTTTTTAATGTTTATTTGTTTATTTTGAGAGACAGAGCAATCAGGGGAGGGGCAGAGAGAGAGGAAGATCGAGGATCCCAAGCAGGCTCCATGCTGTCAGTACAGAGCCTGGTGTGGGGCTTGAACTCATGAACCATGAGATCATGACCTGAGCCAAAATCAAGAGTTGGACGCTCAACCAACTGAGCCACGCAGGCGCCCCAATCAATGATCATTTTAATCTATCAAAGAGGCTGTTTGCTCCTTAGTATATTTTTCCATGTGACCTCAGAGTTCAAGGCATATTTCTGACTTTGTTTTTATTCTGATGGTTTGGTCTGTGTACTCAGTTAACACAGAAATCCTTTCAGCAGTTGAGAAAGGTGAATGCTGGTGTTCCACAGCCTTGTCCATCACATCCACCTGTGCCCTTCCATAAGTCTCTTAACCTTCCTCTTGAACAAGATGCTCTAGAATACAAAGCAAGTAAGGAAAATAAGGAGCGTGATCCAGTGTAGTAGGAAAAACACAGAATTCCACCCCCAAAATATTCATTTTAATCCGGATTCACTCCGAGGTGAGCCAAGAGAAGTCACTTACATGTCTGTCTCATTTTCTTCACCTGTACAATGGGGATGCTCATCCCATCTGGCTGCCTCAAGCTAGTTTGAGGATAAATGGGATTCAGAATGTTTAGTGCTTTCCAAGTGTATTGGGCTGGATGCAGGCAGCATTTCAGGGTGACACTCAGCTCTGGCATCAATTTCAGCGTGGGTTAGACAGGAATCTGCCCTGGTCTTTGAAGCGCATCTCGACAGGCAGTGTCTGTGAAGGTCAGAGCTGCTTTGACATGTCTTACCGATAGAGCTTCATTTCCTAGAGCACACTCATGTGGCTAGGGCGCACGGAAGGTAAAGGGGATAAGGTCCCCATAATCTCCTGCATACAGGAGCCCAGATGCTCTCCTGGCTCCTTTTGACACCTACCCCACTGTGTCTCCTTCAGGTCCAGTAGTGGTGCTGGATTTGGAGAGCGTGGAGCCCCTGAGCCTGAGCCTCACACCTGCCTCTGCTCCAAAGAGCTGTGGCTGCAGTGGGCTGGCTGAGACTCTTCACAGCACCTGCCTGGGACACTCTGAGACTGTCCTCCTCCACAGCTGCCTTCTCCCGGGCTCCTGAGTCTGCCCTTCTGAACTCACTGGTCCGTGCTGCAGTTAGAAGCCCTGCCCGGAGCTGGATCCTTATAGTAGGTATTTTCCTTTCTCTTTCTGCCAGAATAGGATGCATTTTGGTCCTGGGGCATCAGACTGGTAGAGTGGCAGGAAGCAGAAGCTGCCAGTCTGGTCCTGGGATCTCACTGATCATCATATCTTCCTGCTCTGCCCCAATAGACTTCGAGTCACAGATCCAGGCAGCTGGCAGTCTAGGGATTGCTTGCGGAAGCTTTGTATGGTTGTGGGACCCCAGGAGGTGGGGGGGGGGGGGGGGGGAGGAAGTTTCTAAAGCAGAGCTTAGAAGAAAGAGATGCACCACTGGAGGGTTTCAGCTCCTAAGGACAATCCCTGTGTCCTCATTAGGAACAATTTTATTAATGAGCCACCCAAGCTGCAGGAAGAGAGAAGGAAAGCATAATTAATTATGACCCCTCAGAAAAGCGCTTAGAGTCGGGGCAGTCAGAGGAGGAAGGCGTGTGCTGCGTGTGAGTCTTTAGATGTGGCCGCAGCTCTGGGAACTAACTTTGCAGTTGAAGGATTGGAGCTTTCCTCTTTGTGCAAGATCGGGTATCAGCTTATTGAGCATTGAATTCCTGCCTGACCCTGCTCCCCTCTTCCCGGGAGTGAAAAGGAAGTCAGTATTTGCTTTTCCAGCAAGGTCACGGATCACCTGACCAAATCCTTTAACAGCTGGGAAGCCAGTGCTGCTGTGCTGAACTCATGAGCCATCAGCTCTGGTCCAGCAGCCAGAACCTCGCTTTCCGCAGGGAGACGACTTCTCTCGCTCCAGGTTATGGCAAGGGGAGGATGCCAGGGGAAGGTAATGTGGTTACAGCTTTCCTCCCGACAATTTTCTCTTCCCGAAGCTCCAGATTCAGCTGCTGCATTGCAGGGAAAAATGACAGACACTTGCCGAAAAATGTGAGACCGGAGTTAATGAGGTTGTGTTAATGTGTCATTTATTGAGAATGAGTTATCTCTTTGTTTCCTGAGTCGGCGGGAAGGGAGCTGGCTGGAGAACTCCATAGTCAGAATCTTTTTTAGGAGTGCATCTCACCTCCCCGGGTGTTTGGGCTTCAGTGCTCTCGCTCTCAATGTTAAGTAGTACTGTCAGATGCCTCCTGCTTCTCAGCACAGGGGACATTTACACTTGAAGGCATGGGGCCCTGGAATGGGGAAACAGGAAGCTCTCATCTTTTTGGCAGGATTCGTAAGAGGTACGGGTAATTTTTTTTTTCCCTCTTTTGGAAAGAGTGCTTTGTCTTTGCAAGTGATTGTGCAGGGATTGACAGGGTTGCTGTTTGGTGCACTACCTTGCTAAATATTTGACTTTGTAAGGTTGAATTCTCCAAGAATCATCGTGGCAGTACGGCCGTGCTTTGAGCCAAGGTTTCTTTTCAAGGAAATCCAAGGTGCTATTTATTTTGGCATGCGGCCTGTCCTAGGATGAAATACGGCATTTTTATGATTGCAGAATAAAGAGAGGTTTGAAGAGAATAAAAGTGCAGAACTAGGTTTCAGTTTCAGGACTAAGCAAAGGAAGGTTTCTTTGTATTTTGATTCGAGGTTAGGAATGAGACTGTAAATGGCATCATAAAAGGAATAAATGTGGGTAGGGAGAAGGTGTAAGTATACACGGCACGGCAGGAGTCGGGCTGACTAGGGGAAATCAGACTGTTTCTTCTAATGTGGCCTCGTAGTTACACAGGGACTGTCAGACTGACTGCCTCTGTGGTGAATTTTGAACGGGCAGCCTCAGTCTCCATCTCTTCACTACCCACTGGCTTTGAGAGGCAGTGTGGAGTGATGGAGTGACACAAACTGTCCTACCCCTAATTTACTGGGAACTTTGGATTGGCCACTTAGCCTCACTGGGCCTTCGATTCCTCATTGGTAACTTGGAGATGATACCATGAACTGAGTGTCTACCATACGTTAGGTTGTGAGGGTGTAGAGGTGGGGGTGAAGGGCACAGAAATGAGTCCTGCAGGAATTCTGACCTTCACAAGCTTGTAGAATAGGAGGGGAGAAGAGCTAGCGACAGACAAATCTATATACACTCGAAACATAAAGCTATATATACTCGAAACATCTAGAATGTGATGAGCTAATGAGAGGGCATTCTTGATCCTGGGATAAGCCATAAACAAATGAAAAGTTACATAACAGGACCAGGCATTATAAGGTTCTGAATATCAAGGATACAACTTAACGGCATCGAGTAATAAACTGCTTTATGTCAGAATTGTTAATGCTTTAGAAGGTTGCAAAATTCCATTTGAAAGGGGAATTCTGTCCAACAAGGCTAATTTTCATATTCAGTTGTGTTGCAAAGTAGCATGCGTTGATGCGGCAATTATTCTTCCATTCCACTCACCTAACCACGTGAAATATACACCCTCAGCTAAAATCTAAGATGTCCACCATAAGGACGATGGGCCAAGTACAGAAGTCCGGGGTGGGTGGAGGCCGGCAGCGGCATGATGTGGGCATGACAGTTCTCTCCTTTCCTTCCTGTGTCTAGCCCTTTCGAGTGCAAGCTTGCTATGCCCTCTTCTTCAGAGTGTTGGGGTGTCAGCTCCATTTGATTTCTGTAACCTTGGAATGATTAATTTTAGCAAAATTCAAGTTTAAGAGAACTATTAGAAGTCTCCGTAGAGTTCTTTTTAGTGAAATTTGATCTAATGTGTGCTGCATAATTATTTGAAGCTCTAGGATCTGATACATCAAGGGCTGAGTCCTAACTCAAACCAAAGCTGGTGAGTGTGACTGAACTCTCCGACGGGATGGTGGGTTTGTGCTGAAGGTACTTCTGCACCCAGGTGGCCCCCTCTTGCTTAGGAGGAGCCTTGTTGTGTGGTGTCCAGTGCTAGAGAAGGAGATCACACACACCTTTGGCCAAGAGGCCTTACAAGAGAGCGGTCTCCTTATCCGTGTCCAGAAGGCGTTTTGTGCATACTTGTGAGAGAAGCAGAGAAGCATCCAAGTCAGGAACATCTCCCCTCACAGAGAGAGCTAGGGATTGGTCACAGCATTAGGGCTGGGCAAAGGTTTATAAATCACTTCTGTTCCCAGGACACGATTGGAGTTGGCTAGAATTGAGGGCAAATCCTGCTCTAACACCTGCTTATGGGACTTTGGCAGGCCTGTAAACCCTCTCAGCCTCAGTCTCCCTATCTGAAAAGTGGGGACCATAATAATAATGTCCTTGGGGCTATGGTGACGACTGCATGAGATAATTCGAGCATGTCAGGTGCTCTGACACTTGCCTGTTGCTCAGTAAAGCTGTGGGGTAGAAGGAAGGAGGAGGGGGAAACCATGATGATGATGGAGAGACAGGCTGAGGGGCCATGCCTAGGGTTTGTGTCCTCACCCTTTCTTCCCTAGGCTTCACCTCACAGCTGCCAAGCCTTTCCTGCCCTCCAGCATCTGGGAGGCTCCCCCACCGACTGTGGACCTGTGGCATTGAGATCAGTGGCAGTGTCCTCTGTCTGGAAGCCCTTTCTTTTCTTTCTTTTTTTAAAAAAAAATTATATTTATTGGGGCGCCTGGGTGGCTTAGTCGGTTAAGCGTCTGACTTTGGCTCAGGTCATGATCTCACGGTTTGTGAGTTTGAGCCCCGCGTTGGGCTCTGTGCTGACAGCTCAGAGCCTGGAACCTGCTTTGGATTCTGTCTCTCCCTCTCCCTCTGCCCCTCCCCTGCTCATGCTCTGTCTCTGTCTCTCAATAATAAATAAAAATGTTAAAAAAATTTTTTTAATTTAAATTTAAAAATTTAAAAATATATATATTTGTTTTTTAATTGAGATCATTGAAACATAACTGACATAATATTGTGTTAGTTTTAGGTGTACAACATGACTTGATATTTGTATTTATTGTTAAATGGCTTCTACAATAAGTCCAGTTAACATCCGTTAACCGTAACCATAGTTACAAACTGTGTAACACCATAGTTACATGGCTACAACTATGTGAAATATGATGAGAACTTTTAAAAAATTCCTGCATAGTAGGGGTGCCTGGGTGGCTAAATCGGGTAAGCGTCTGACTCTTGATTTCAGCTCAGATCATGATCTCAGGTTCATGGGATTGAGCCCCACGTTAGGCTCTGCACTGTCAGTATGGAGCCTGCTTGGGATTCTCTCTCTCCCTCTCTCTCTGCCCCTCCCCTGCTTGCTCTCTCTCTCTCTCTCAAAATAAATAAATAAACATTAAAAAAAGATTCCTGTATAGTTAACATACAGCATTATGTCAGTTTCAGGTGTATATTATGATTCAACCATTCTATACATTACTCAGTGCTATCATAAGTGTACTGTTAATTCCCTTCACCTATTTCACCCATCTCCCCACCCACCTCCTTTAATCATCAGTTCTCTATAGGTAAGAGTCTGGGTTTTGTTTGTTTGTTTGTTTTTTAATAAAAAATTTTCTTAAGTTTATTTATTTTGAGAGCGATAGAGAACATGTGCACATGTGCAAGGGAGGGGCAGAGAGAGAGAGCGAGAGAGAGCATCCCAAGCAGGCTCCATGCTGTCAGTGCAGAGGCCGATGTGAGGCTCAAACTCATGAACCATCAGATCATGACCTGAGCTGCAATCAAGAGTCAGATGCTTAACCAACTGAGCCACCCAGGTGGCCCTTGTCTCTTGTTTTCTTTGTTTTTGTTTTCTTTCTTAAATTCCACATATTAGGGAAATTATATGGTATTTGTCTTTCTCTGACTGACTTATTTCAGCTAACATAATACCTTCTAGACCTATCTATGTTGTTGCAAATGGTAAGATTTCATTCTTTTTTATGGCTGAGTAATATTCCATTATATATATGTGTGTGTATTGATATCTATATATATATCAATACATATATATATATATATATATATATCACACTTACAATGATAGGTTTTAAGATCTACTCTCTTAACAACTTCTAAATACGCAGTACAGTGTTATTAACTATAGTCCCCATGCAGCACATTATATCCCTATGACGTATTTATCTTCTAACTAGAAATTTGTACCTTTTGACCACTGTCACCCATTTCACCAACCATCCCCACCCTGCCTCTGACAGCCACCAATCTGTTCTCTGTATCTATGGAATTAGGTTTTTTTAGATTCCACAAACAAGTGAGATCATATGGTATTTGTGTTTCTCTATTTCACTTAGCATAATGCCCTCAAGATCCATCCATAATTGTCACAAATGGCCAAGACTTACTTCTTTGTCACAGCTGAGCAATATTTCATTGTATATATGTATACACCACATCATTATTTTTTTTTAATTTTTAATGTTTATTTTTGGGAAAGAGAGAGAGAGACAGAGCTTGAGCAGGGGAAGGGCAGAGAGAGGGAGACACAGAATCTGACACAGGCTCCAGGCTCTGAGCTGTCAGCACAGAGCCTGACGTGGGACTCAAACCCACAAATTGTGAGATCATGACCTGAGTCAAAACCAAGAGTCGGACACTTAACTGACTGAGCCAGCCAGGTGCCCATATACCACACTTCCTTTATCCTTTCATCCGCTGATGGACACGTAGGTGATTTCAGAACCTTTTCTTTCTAGCAAGGGTGACCCTCCCTTGCCCCAGGTTAGAACCTTCTAGGTCTCTCCACCTTCTGCCTGGTTAGCAGGACACTTGCCCTTCTTATCCCCAGTTTCTCTCTACTCCAGCTCTCTACCACCCCCAGACTCAAGTACTTATCGTCCCGAGGTAGGTGAGGTACTTCGTGTCAGCATTCCCTCTGCAGAGAGTGTGTCTGCACATAGAAACCCGGCCCGCCCTTCTAGAGGGCTCACTCTTCTACAGGGAAATGTCCCTCTGGCAGCTGCATGGAAGGTAGTTTGGAGTGCTCACAGAAAAGAGGACACATGAAAATCTTCCAGGCAAACTTTAGACTTCCTCTCATTTGGTGGGCCTCACATTTCCCAGCCCTCTTCTCCAGTTTACTTGTTTGCTCACCTTCTTTCCATCCTGGATTGTTGGAGGCCACCCCTCATCCATCTGTCACTCCCAGTTTCCCTCAATCCTCCCCTCATCCCTGGTATGCTTTTCTGGTCTCGAATTCATTGTCAAACACATTGGAATTCCTGAAACAACTCCGCTTCCAATGCTGAGGTGTCACAGATAATTCATTGTTATGATGTGTGTGGAGTTACAATCATAAAAAGACAATTTTCCTAGGTGATTTATTGTAATGGGGGTAGGCGCCAGGTTGTTTACCATTCAAAGAAAGAGTCCAGGGAATGGATTAAAACTTTGGGGAGAATTTATGATTAAACCTCAAGGTATCCTAATTCAGAGTCAGGACAGTTTTCTGCTTGAATAGTTTCTGATGTCTTTGGACCACCCAGCTTGAACTTCCCTTGTCCTGCCCGTGGTTAGAAATCACTTCTAAGTATCCGCTCCTACTCAGTACTTGCAATGATCTCGCCCCTGTTTTGAATCTGATTGGGACGTCACGGATCATTTATAGATACTCTGATTCCAGTATTAAAAATAAATGGATTATAATTCTTTTACCATAACGGAGGGGGGGGTTGATTACAGCTTTTGATGTTATGGAAGGAACACCGTGATAGTTGTCAGAGCCCTGGGTCTGGCTCCAGCTCTGTCACTAGAATGCTGAGAGGTCCTGCACAGAGCAATTAGCTACTTTAAAGTTTGTTGATTTATTTATTTATTTTGAGAGAGAGAGAAGGAGAGGACCCCAAGCAGACTCCGTGCTGTCAGCGCAGAGCCTGACATGGGGCTCACAATTCATGAACAGTGACATCATGACTTGAGCCGAAATCAAGAGTTAGACTCGTTAACTGACTGAGCCACCCAGGAGCCCTGAGAGCAATTGACTTCTGAGCCTCAGTTTCTTCATCTGCCAAGAGAGCGGGTTGGGCCAAATGCTTCCTTTGTTGTTAACCATTGCTAACATCCTGTGAAGTCATGCCCAGGATTGGACACACTGTAGGAGGGAGTGTGAAGCTCATGGGTATCCCTGGGAGAAATGCAGGGATAGGAGATCTTTGGTGTTATGTTGCCTCCATACTTATTCTAGCTGTAGGTAATAAGACTCCACTTTCCTGTCCTTCCTTTTAGGACTCTCCAACGAGTTTTACAGACTTCCTGGATGAAGAGTGCCTGAGAGACTGACAGTCTGCGTTCCCTAAGATGGAGAAGACAGATGGTAGGCAGGCCGCTCTGTACTCCCTGGTCTAAAGCGAGTACTTGGGTTGGAAAGGGATTGCCTTCACAGATCCTGGAAATAGCCTAAGGGAGACCCACAAGAGACATTCCCCAAATAGGCAGTGCTGGGAGACCCCAACCATGTATTTCAGGTGTGAACAACAGAAGGTGGTAGAGGATGAAAAGTTTCACGTCTGTGTCGCACTTGTGTAATTTTTGGACAGTTTTCTCACCTCTTCCAAGCATGGAGAAGGGAGCAGGATGCCCTCACCTGTTACCCTCATTTTTTTTTTTTTAATGTTTATTTCTGTTTGAGAGAGAGAGACACAGACAGAGTGTGAGCGCGGGAGAGGCAGAGAGGGAGACACAGAATCCGAAGCAGGCTCCAGGCTCTGAACTGTCAGCACAGAGCCCAACGTGGGGCTCGAACCCATGAACCGTGAGATCATGCCCTGAGCCAAAGTCAGACACTTCACCAACTGAGCCACCCAGGTGCCCCTTGTTACCCTCATTTTAAGGATAAGGAACTTGATGTCTGAGAAAGAGGCACAATACGGTGAAAGAGCCTTCATTTATACCTGGGTGACTCTCCCTGTCATTTAACTCCTCTGAGTCTCAGTCCCCTCATGTATCAGTTAACTCTGCTGTGTCACAAACCAGTCAAAAATTTATTGACTTAAAATAAAGACATTGACTATTTCCCAAAATATTCTGTGGGTTGTCTGGACCATTGTTCTACTCTGATATTTGATATGTGCTGGGTTTATTCATGTGTTTGTGGTCTTCTGGGTGACTTGGCCGGATGATTTAGAATGGACATATTTACATCGCTGGTGGTTGACTCCATGTCACCTGGGGCACAGGTAATGATTTGGCCATGTGTTTCTCATCATCCAGCAGGCTAGCTGGGGCTTAGTCACAGTGGCCGAAGCACAGCAAACACAGCAAGAACGGACAAACCCCAGGGGCACCTGGGTGGCTCAGTCGGTTAAGTGTCCAACTTCGGCTCAAGTCATGACCTCACAGTTTGTGAGTTCGAGCCCCACATCAGGCTCTGTGCTGACAGCTTGGAGCCTGGAGCCTGCTTCAGATTCTGTGTCTCCCTCTCTCTCTGACCCTCCCCCACTCACACTCTGTCTCTGTCTGTCTCTCTCAAGAATAAGTAAACATTAAAAAAAATTTTTTTTTTAAAGAACAGACACACCTCAAAGTGCCAGCAATTTTCAAGTCTCTGCATTTGTCACATTTGCTGTTGACCCACTGGTCAAAGCAAGTCACAAGGCCAAGCTCAGGGTCAATGTGGGAGGGGAGTGTCCAAGAGTGGGGTATGATTGTGGCTGTTTTTGCAAACGGTCTACTGCCCCTCAGCTATAAGCAGGTATAAATACCTACTTCATAGGGTTGGTAAAAGGCTAACTGAGATAATGCATGCAAAGTTGTTAAGTAATAACTATCTTGCACAACAAATGTCTTCATAAATATTCCCTTCTTCCCCTGTCCAGGAAACATGCTCAAGGTTATAGAGGAGATCCGGATCTCCTGACTGTCTAATGAAATGCTTTTTCCAGATCACAAATGTCAGGAAACAGGAGTGCCTATAATCCCCCTGAATCACATGACCTTTAACCAGCACAGGACTTAGGGACCAGACGGCAACTCCAGCCCTGCCTCTTCCTTCTTTCCAAATGTAGTCACCGTATATGTCAAGAGTCTGCCTTTCTCCCCAGAGAGCTGCCTTTTCAGTGCATCCATGGAAGTGGTCCCACAGAACACCAGCTAATTCTCTTAATGCCCTGGGGGCCTGTCATTCCTGCCTGCCTCATCTGTCCCGGCTCAGCTCAGCAACCGCCCCCTCCCCCCCCCCGCCCCCCGCTGTGCTCCACGTGATTACCCACAACTAGCTCAACAAAGGCACCCCTCCCTCAGGCACAACCACCTCACAAAATAAAGGCTGAAGAGGGAAAAATTTGGTCGCTGTCTTAAGCCTTCCGAAGAGGCTGGCTCATTAAATCTCCCTTCCTTCTGGCTGTGTTTTGGGTCACTTTCTCTATAGTTTCTGTTTTTCCTATTTCCTTCAGAAAATGAATATAGGCTTTTGGACTTTTCTTCCTCACTTTAAATATCTCTGATTGGTTAGCTCACCTGCTGCACTTCACTGTGTTCCTCAAGATAACCACTGTGGCATCTCCCTCCTTCCCTAGTCCCCTTCCGATCCCCTTTCTTGCATCTGTGTGTGTCTTAGGCTCACAACTGTTTGCGGGTCATTTCCAAGGGTCTAGTGATCTGGCATGCTTTCAGACTCTGTAGGGAATCCTAGGTAGCTCTGAGCCTATATAACTTACTTTTTTCTTCTCCCCTGACTCCTTTTCCCAGTTTCCCCAGAATTATCTTCTTGGACTCTTGAGGCTGTCATTCTAACACAAAGCTAAATATTCCAAGGAATGAGCACACCTTCAGCAGATCCTCCCCTGCCTCACTCAGCACCAGCCTATCTTGCCTTTCTCAAGTCCCTGCGCTGTGTTCTTTCTACGGCATTCATGCTAACAACCGCAATGACTCTGTCAGTTAGGTATTATTATCACCACGTTACAAATGGAGAAACTGAGGCATCAGGAAATTAAATAATTAAGTAATGTCCCCAGAAGTAGGAAATGACAGAGCCAGGATTCAAATCCAGCCAGTTTGGCTATGTGTTCATTTATCCGATCTGAAGCTCATTTTGAGCAGAGACGGTCCTCTTAATTAATTCTTGCCCTGGCTCAATGCCTGGAATTCTGAGGTCCTGCATACCTGTCACCAGGTAGAATTAAGAAGAGCAGGGCCAAATGTGAGCACAGGTCTGCTGGCATATTGGATCAACTCCCTCATACAAGGTCCAGCATTCCTATTACATTGGGAGAAGGAGAAGGAACACAGTGGTGGGTGGCAGGTAGAGCAGGTGTGTGTGTGTGTGTGTGTGTGTGTGTGTGTGTGTGTGTGTGAGAGAGAGAGAGAGAGAGAGAGAGAGAGAGAGAGGTAACCCATAGGGCTAGTTTAGGAAAGCACCTATTAAATCTATCATCCTGGATGGCTGCTCAGTCTCCAGACTCCTTTGGTTTCCTTCCATCTCCCTTGTGGAAGATTTTGCCTTCGAATCTGCTGTTTCTTATTTGATGCTATTATTGTATTTGTGCTCTGGACCTGCTCCCAGAGGCCACTGGGTAAATCAGCCTCAATTGAATTGAGGCAATAAGCAGATAAATAATGCAGCCTCTCCTTTAGGAGAGTTCCTTGCCTTCTGGGTCATAAATCTGCTCTCTACTTAACTTTAGACAAATACCTCCTCTCTGATTTAGTCTGTCCCTGTAATCCAGGAGGCTGCAGGGCCGACCAGTAGGCTTAAGAGTACAGCCAAGTGTAGCCTGGAAAACTAACAGAAAAGCAATAGCTCTCAGTTACTGAAACTACGAGTGTGCCTCTTTGGGAAAGCAGGTTGGTAAAACATTGTGTGGGTGAATGGGAACTTATTTGGTATGGGGGGGGGGGCGGGGGTTGAGACGTATTTACTCATTGCCTGAAGTTCAGGTCCCTGCCACAGAAATGGTAGAATCCAACGAAGACCATCCTGTGGGTGAGCACCAGTGCCTCCTTCTGTTCCTTGCTATGGTTGTGACCTAACTGTGTAAAGCCTATGGCTTTACTGAGCCCACTAGGCTTGATTGTGTCAGTGTGCACACCATGAACCTTTGCGTGTCTAGTTGATTTCATTTAGTTCTTTGGAGGTAACTGTACTTCTCTAAACACAGAGAGCCACCTGAAAAGCATGTGACACTGGCCAAAAGGAGAGATCAGACGAGCAAGTGGGAAGAACTCAGGCCCAATATGTCATCACAGGTGGGGAGAAAGCAGCCCCCCAGAAGCTACCCCAGGTAGCACCATCAACTGCACCCTTTTTCTTTAACTTGTCCCTTTCCCTTCATTCCTTTCTCTTACCTTGACCATGTCAGCCTTTAGGTTCTCTTACCTTGACCATGTCAGCAGGCTCCCAAATGGTCTTGAGGCATTTGGTTTGTCCTTTTTGCAGTCCTCTGTGAAGATACTCTTTGAGAAGCCACAGTTGATTACCTGCAGAGTGAAGTCAAGGCTTGTTGGTGTGCATGTGAACTGCTCCAAGATCTGGTTCTTGCTGACTTTTCCACTTGTCTCTTCCTACTCTTCTCTACCTCACTTGGAGCTCCAGCCACATCAACTGTATTTACAGAACCCCAGAACACTATGACATTGCACACCTCCATGCCTTTGCACATTCTCCGATGTGTATCTAGAATCTGTGCTATTTATTGCTGCATAACAAACACCCCAAAACTTAGTGGCGTAAAACAAGAATATATTATTAACACAGCTTAGCTGAGTGGTCCTCAGAGTGCCTCACTGTCACTGAAGTCAGATGATGGCTGAGACTGGAGTCATCTGAGGGCTCTTTTATTCATGCCTGGCACCTGGGCTAGCATGGCTAGAACAGCTTGGGCTGGCTAAGCACGTCTCACCCTCTTTCCCCATCTCTTCCGTGTGGGGCTGTTAGGGCTTCCGCACAGTATGGCAGTCTCAGGGAAGATGGACTTCGTATGTAGCATCTGCCTTTCCACTGAGTGTGCATTCTAACAGACCCAGGTGGAACTCCGGGCTTTAACCTTGGAATTCCCTCAGCATCATTTCTACCATATTATTTTGGTCAAAGCAGTCACAGGCCAGCTCAGATTCAAAGGGGTGGAGAAACAGACTCTGCCTCTCATGTGGGATTCCCTTGCCTGTATGGAGGGTGGGAAGTGATGGTGGCCATCTTGGAGATAAACAGCTACAATGTCTTTCACCCTCTTGTTCTCCTGGTAAATTCCTGTTTGTTCATTTTATGTCAGTCTTAGGTCACTTTTGTGAAGTCATCCCTTTCCTACCAAGGCAGAATTAACCTCCAAGCCTAAGAAAAGTACTTTTTAAAAGTTTATTTGCTTTTATAATTAAAAAAAATTAATGTTTATTTATTTTTTTGTGAGCAAGAGACAGACTGAGCATGTGTGGGGGAGGGGCAGAGACAAGAAGGAGACACAGAATCCGAAGCAGGCTCCAGGCTCTAAGCTGCCAGCACAAAGGCCAACGCAGGGCTCGAACTCACAGACTGCAAGATCATGACCTGAGCTGAAGTCAGATGCTTAACCAACTGAGCCACCCAGGCGCCCCTAAGTTTGTCCCCTTCTGTGCACCCAGGCAAATCCACTTCCATTATGAGGCATCGGTTTTCTATGTTTTGTGTTTCCACAAAGATAATAACTACAATATTGAGCACGTGTTGAGTGTTTATTATCATGCGAAGCACTTTATAAATATTAATTAATCAGTTCTCACAATAATCTCATCTTGCTATTGATATTCCCATTTTATAGATGATGAGACATAGAGAGGCTAAGTCATTTCCCTGAGGGTCAAAATACAGACCAGGCTTTTGAACCTGCATTCTTGATCTCTGTGCTGTCCATTAATGTTCTCTCCTGAGCTAAGCAATTTTGGAGCATGTTTAGCAGAATGTTAGGGGTGTTACATGAGAACAGACGATTTAACCTGAAGAAGTCCTTATGGATGCAAATAGTTGAAGGACTGACTTGTTCTCAGCATTCACTGCTGGAGTCAAGAAAATCAATGGTGCCTTGGTGTGATGAACTTTGTCATCACAATGTCCCCTGATAGTCTGGGCTGCCCTGAAAAGTCATGAGTCCCACCCCTCTCAGAGGATGTACACCAATGTTCCTTTTGACATGGCCCTTTTTCCTTACTAGCTTTTATCCAGTCTATGAAGAATATGGTATTTCCTCACCTGACATGAGCTTTTGAAAGTGAAGCACTTTTACTCATGTTTGTAAAGCACTAAACAGTTTTCAGGTGGAAAAGAGCAGGAGCTGTGCATGACTACATGTTCCAATTCTCTCTGATCCTCCTGTATCTGAAGGCTGACACATATGAGGTAGCTTAAATAATACAGAAGGCATAACTCCTTGATATCTCTGGCTTCGGCAAGCTTTACTAGTATCTATTTGAATAATGCAAGGTTCTTTCTTAATGTTGAGGCAGTTGTATATTTTATCCTTCAAAACCTTCAGTATTCATAATTTCCAATTAGTACCCTGATCCGGCAAATTCCTGGCCACTTCAGTTCAGCAGTTACCATGACTCAGAACCAGAAAAACAGTATGAGACTATTTTATTTTGCTGGTCTGTGGGCAGATTCCACAGCAGTAACTGAGATGAATACTGCAAATTGGAAACTATTTCCTCTACCTATTTCCTTGCAGACATTGGCTAAGTACACACTGATTTAATAACCTGGACTCTCAGCATGGCCGGAAGACTGTGAGAATCTCAGCTTTAATTTAGAGGCTGGGACATTTAGGAGACGTCTCATGTGAGAGCCTTAAGTCTAAATCACACATATTCGGCTTCACCACCCTGCAATTCTTATTAACATTGTGCTTCTTTTTTACATGTCTCCCAGCCAAAGACCAGTCCTCTCAGGGAGAGGAAGAGAAAGACCCTCCAAAGAGCCACCCCTACTCTGTGGAGACCCCATATGGCTTTCATTTAGACCTGGACTTCCTCAAGTATGTGGATGACATTGAGAAGGGAAACACCATCAAAAGGATTCCTATCCACAGAAGGGCCAAGCAGGCCAAGTTTAGCACTTTGCCCCGAAACTTCAGCCTTCCTGACAGCAGGGCTCGCCCCCATGCTGCTCTTCCCCACCAAAACTGGTCCCCAGTGGTGCCAAGGAAGGTGCCGCTGGGGACAGAGGAGCAAGCCCAGTCGTTGCCACCTGGTGAACATGTGCAAGCCTCCACCAGCGGGAGTGACGTGAGCTACCACAGGAAGGCCCTGCTGGCAGAGACAGCCAGACATTTGGAGGCTGCATCCCCCAGGGAGGCTGAGCTGGCCTCCGGGAGTGGACGGCCCCAGCTCTTGAGGGCATCCAGCATGCCAGCCACACTGCTGCAAAACAGGGCCTCTGAGGACCCAAGCCTAAACTCAGGTCCCCCCACACCTCCTGCCCTCCCTCCCCTTCAGGGTGAAGGCAATGTCTGTGATGGCACCTTTGGCCCTGCAGATGGATTTGCGGGCTTTCAAAACTCCACCCCACAAGCAACAACTCAACCCAAAGTCAGAGAGTTTGGGGACCTGGTGCCAGGGATTCCAGAGCTGGTCCAGGAAGGCGCTGAGCCTCCAGAGGATGCAGATGATGAGGAGGCTCCAAATCACCTCTCTTTCCCAAGTCCTCCCTTCTCATCCCAGGATGCACTGATAGTTCTCGAGGATGAAGAAGATGAACACAAAACCCCAGAAGCAGAGGTAGTGGTCACCCCTGGCTCCCCAACACCCAGTCCCCCACCTCTGCCATCACCCATCCCTGAGAACGAGTTCCCCCTAGAAGAAATAGAGCTCAACATCAGCGAGATCCCACCCCCACCACCTGTGGAGATAGACGTGAGAAGCATTGGCGTCCGGGTCACGGAGGAAAGCCTGGGCCTCCCCACGATGGATCCCGTCAGCATCTCCAGCCTGAAGCAACAGCTGTCTGCCCTTGAGGGTGAGCTATCTGGAAGAACTGAGGAACTGGCCCAGGTCAGAGCTGCCCTCCAGCAGCAGGAGGAGGAAATCAAGGCTAGAGGGCAGAGGATTCAAGAACTAGAGTGCACTGTAGCTCAACTGGCAGATAAACTTAGCCATGAGAACGCCAAAGATGCTCAGGGCCAGACTGACGCCGTGGTCAACACTGACCCCCTCCATGGACTCTTGACCAGGGAGTTGTGTGACAAGAGCATTGAGGTCAACCTTCTGGGCAGCACAGGATCTGAAAGCTGGAGGGCTGGAGGAGAGGAGAATGGGCTCTTATGGGGGCAGGACAGCCACAAACCGGGGGATTGGAGCCCAGCAGAATTCATGCCACCATCTCAGCTCTCACTGCCACAAGGACCCGAGATGGTCCTCACGCCCTCTTTACATAGCTGCCTCTCCACTGAGCTGAGGATCGAAGAAACAGGCTCTGAGCTTGAGGGGGACCCTCAGGTGGGAGCCAAGGGTCTGGGCAAGGGACCAGGAGGCTCTCCATGGAGCAGTGATAGTAAGACTCCTCCGGCAGGGAGGGAGGAGGCCAGTTCAGAGCTGCCAGGGAAGGAGCGCCCAGGGAGGCCACCAAGTTCACCAACAGATGCCACTATTGGGCAATATGTTAAGAAGATCCAGGAACTCCTGCAGGAGCAATGGAGCTGCCTGGAGCACGGGTACCCGGAGCTGGCCAGTGCCATCAAGCAGCCTGCCTCCAAGCTCAGCAGCATCCAGAGCCAGCTACTCAGCTCCCTCAACCTGCTGCTGTCTGCCTACTCGGCCCACGCTCCACCCCAGAAGGAGCCCCCGGCCCCCGCCTCCTCTCCGCTGATGGGTAAATACTGGTCCCCAACACAGGGAACCATTTCTCCTCTACCTGGCGAGTCAAAGGGAAAAAGGATTTTAATTGCATGCATATATATGTATTTTTAAAAGGTTTAAGCAGCTCGGGGAACCCAGTGGAATAAAAACCCATCTATGTAACAGTGGAGGCTCTGTGCCCCTACTCTTGTCCTTGGTCTAAGGTTGGGCCTGACTGCAGGCTGTGCAGGCCTGTACAGCTGTGCAGATAGCACAGGGCACAAAGATGCCGGCCAGGGAAGTTAAACGGGAGCAGAAATTCAGCCCACACTCACTCGCCAAGTCTGCAGCACTGTGTCCAGCCAGAGGGGTGCCTGTTCCTCATTTGCATGGCGCAAAGGCAATGTCTAGGGCAAGAATGGCCCTGGCTGTGTGTACTCTAAACCTCAGCCTGCCTTCGCTGTTTCCTGGGCTCTTGCATTCCTGTGGTCCTCTCTGGTTCTTGCACAGTAGAGGTTTTCTCTAGCCTGGTTTTGGAGGAGCATGATGTTGAGATCGGAAATATTTCACTGAATACTTTGTGTGTGTGTGTGTGTGTGTGTGTGTGTGTGTGTGTGTAAGAGAGAGATTGAACGATACATGTGGAAGTCGACCCTTTGGCTGAGCACACTTCCTCTTGTAAGAGATCACACACTTTTCTGTTGCATAAAGTGGAACCATATTTTGCTTTGCTCAACGAGCAGGGCTGCAAGTCTGCTTCCTGCCGCAGATCATAAACTGGCTGCTTTTTCCTGATGTCGGTGCTATTTCCAGTCTTGCCCATTGGAAAATGCCTCCCATAACTGTGAGCACAGCAAAAGAAGCCACGTTCTCGTTCACGTGTCTGCTCTACCTGCCCTGCATCGCAGGTGTCAACTGGCTTGTGAGCCAGGAAAGACCACTGAGGTGCCCTCCGGCAGAGGTGGGTGTTGGAGCAGAGGTCATGTGAATGGACCATTCTGCCATTCACTGAGCAAGTCTGAGCCTCAGATTTCCCTCCCATAAAACAGGGACGATAATGGCACACACACCACATGGCTCTTCTGGAAGAGTGCCACTAATTCCACTCCACCATCCACACTCAGAAGGGCTTTGTGGACAGGGACAGGTCAGCTGGTGTTGACCAGAAGGCCAGACCTCCTCAAAGACCTTCACAATATTTGATTTACATTATCTAGTGCTCTGTCCCTTTCTACCCCCTCACATACCTTCAGTGTGTATCTGCTCAAAGCAAGAGTACCGGTTTCGCTGCATTCTGGGGTATCCCCAAGATCATTCTAACCTGTGATGTTGTGTCTGCCTAGAGATCTCCCCGTCGACCAGCCTTAAGTCCATAATGAAAAAGAAAGACTATGGCTTCCGTGCAGGAGGTAATGGGACCAAAAAGAACCTTCAGTTTGTTGGGGTTAACGGTGGGTAAGCATCGCTCGTGAAGCCCAGACTGCCCCCTCCACACTTCCCATCCCGCTGTTGTCCTTAGTGCTCTCTTTTCCTAGGGGGAAGCATCTGGTTCTCATTTTTCTTCAAGGGAATTAACAGCCCTTTAAAACTCCATCTTGGGTTTGCATGTGTTTGGCTCCTTGCCAGCTGTGGTGGTCTGTCGGATCCTGTGCTTTTAATGTCTCGGTGTTGGTGCCCCCGGGGCCAGGATTCCAGGTGGCTTCTGGGAATTTGGGGAGCACATGGGCCCTTTACAGAAGACATTTAACCTGCACAACAAACACTGAAACCAGGACAAACTCTTAGTTTGTTGAACTTCAAATTTCATCCATTTAGGTTTTTTTCTTCCTTTTAACTAGCTTACTGCAAACCAATCCAACATCTTTTAGCGTGAAGAAAAGCAACCAATGCCTATTGACTCAGAACATGAATCAAACCTTATATATTCTAGAGAGTAAATCATCGGCTTTAGAATATTTTCTTTCTTTTTTTTTATTTTATTTTTTGAGAAAGAGTATGAGTGGGGTAGGGTCAAAGAGAAAGGGAGAGAGAGAATCACAAGCAGGCTCCAAACTGCCAGCACAGAGCCCGACTCAGACCTCAAATTCACAAAACAGTGAGATCCAAGAGTCGGACACTTAATGGACTGAGCCACTCAGACGCCCCTGGATTCAGAGTATTTTCTAGACCAGTCATCCAACAAACATTTATTAAATGTTGACAAATGTATTAGGTGTCAGTCATAAAAAAAGTGAAATAAATCATGGTCCCTGCCCTGAGCTCATAGTTTGGACAGGGCAGGGAGAAGACAAGAAGTAAAGAGAAAATGCTGATATGCTGAGATGTGTAGAGGAAGAACTGTAGGCCTAAAGGAGGGGCACATGACCCAGCCAGTGGCAGGCCCCGGTGGTGGCCCCAAAGGGGTCGGAACCCCTGCTTCATTCAGGTCAGATCAGAAGGAAGACACCAGGTTCAAATAAGAGTGACGGCACTGTTGCAGGTTCTGCAAGGAAAACGTCAGATATAAGGAAATGGGATGTCATAGGAGGGTTGCTGTTCTCATGGCCACTAACGTCAGCTTTCGCTGCCGTTTTCAGCTTTCGCCAGCTCATGCACAGGAAAGGAGAATCAGCCTAATCTCAAAAGTCTAAAAGCAGGTTCTCTCTCTCCCCTTCTGAAATGCCCCTGACAGTGCCTGCCGTGTGCCCAAACCTGGAAGTCAATCTTGCAGCTAGAGCTTGCCTCAGTGTCTGCCATTGGCTCCTGTCTCTCTTCCCTAAAATGTGCCAAGTTGGGCCCATGCTGGGGCCCTCGCATTTGCTATCTGTCCTTCCATCCATCTCCCCCACCTCTTAAAGTGCTCCTGTCCCAGATATTCTTCAGTATTTGTCACTTTAGTCCAATGTTTCTCAACCTTGGCTGCACCTTGGAAACCCTGGGGGAGCCTTAAAAATACCAGCGTCTGAGTCCCCTCCCTGAAAACGCCAGTTTAATTAGTCTGGGGTGCAGCACAGATATTGGGAATTGATATCCCCTCAAGTGATTATAATGTACAGCAAGGGTGAAAAAACTTCTGCTCTAATTAATGTAGCCCCTCCTCCCATTACTCAATCCCATGGTCCTTTATTATCTTACTCATTGTTCTTATCACTGTGTAATTATACTGTTTACACGTTTACTTTCTGTTGTTTTCCTATTAGAATATAAACTCAATTAGGACAGGTACTTTGGTATAGCATTTACAACAGTGTGTGACACATAGTAGGTGCTCAATAAATTTCTGTTGAATGAATGAACTGACATCCAGGTGAAGTCTTTATGGAAGCAACTGTAAGACAAGACCAGCTTGGTAAATGTAGTATGTCCCCTACTCCCTTAATCACAAAAGTAAAAGGTGGTTCCAAGCACAATAGAAGAAATATCTGGTTTAAACAAGACAGAATGTGAACACGCCAAGGAGCAGGCTGGGTTTGCAAATCCAGTGAGCACAGGGGCCTTCCATAGGGGCCATCATTCAGAGAAAGGGCATGAGGGGGTTCTGTGGAAGCCGTGGCCACTGGTCTCCCCTGGTCTCTGTGGCAGTGTCCAATGGCCCCAGCACCCGAAATCTTCATCCTAACTGCAGCATCCTCTTTCGGGGTCTCCTGTTGACTATCGGCAGAAGGATCGATAAATCTTCCAGGACTTCTCTTCATGGTCTGTGGTCTGTCACCTCAGTGGAGTTGCACATAACTGAATATAAGGATCACTCCTGGGGAGGAGGGGCCACAAGTCAAGGGGCCCGTGCCCTTGCTTTTGCTGTTGCAAGTAATAGCTAAAACAGGCTGCAGCCAGGAAAGGCAGATGCTGGGTTCAGGTACCCTGACTGTTCAGGTTTCCCATGGAACCCTGCTGGGAGTAGATACAGATGGGTCCCTCCTTTCAGAGGTCAGCTGGGCTAGAACAGGGGAGCTAAAGGGAAGCCTCATAATCACCTGGAGACGTGATGATTTGTCAGTCAACTCAGAGGATCCAGGGTGGGAGTGGGGATGTTTGCCTAGATCTAGGCCCCTCTCTAGACAACACGTTAGGATTCCCGAAAAAATGCTTCTGTGAGAATCTTGGATTGCTTGTCTGAATCCTCCAAATGCATTGGCCAATTAGGGTATGGGCTATTTACATGTTCACTGCAAAGAGCTCACTTAATTATCTTTTCTCCCCAAATGGCCTCTGGTGTTAAAGCCACAGCTCTTAACCACATCTTTCTCTGACATAAGGTTCCTGGGAGTCCCCTCAACCGGGTCTGCAGGTATAGAGAATGGAGATGTGGTTTAGCAAGCTGGGAATTATTACCTGAAGCCCACCTGGTTCTTATATGTGTTGACCTGGGCACCGGGTAGAAAGCACAGAATGAGTGACCTTTGTCTTGTTCTCCAGCTATGAGACCACCTCAAGCGAGGAGACCAGCGGTGAGGACAGCTCCCCGGAAGACTTGTCTGACAGCGAGGCTGAGAAGAAATGTGATGGCACAGAACACAAGCGGGGCAAGGAGGCCCACCCCGGCTGCAAGGCAGGGCAGGGCATCCCAGAGGGCACCAGCACCTCAGGCCAGGATGGTGGGCCTCCTGAAGACCTCCCCCATCCCAAGGCTGAGAGGTGAGTCAGATGGGCACGGATGGGAGCATTGATCCTCCGAGAAAGAGCAAGGGCATTTCTTCACCCTTTTATTCCATTATTTGTTCATCTGTTCATCTTTCTCTCCATTCACCAGATTTACTGAGTTTCTAATCTATGCTAGGCACAGACGTAACTCCTGCCTTCATGGGATATCCTGTCATAGAGCTCTACGTGTAAAGCTAACATGGCCCCAGCACTAGAAATGCGAAGGACTTTACATGTACTATCTTAGATAATCCTTTTAATTATCCTGCAAGGTAGAAATTATCCAACTTTACAGATGTGGAAACAGAGGCTTAGAGAAGTTAAGTGTGGCAGCTAGCAGAGCAGGGATTCTGACCCAGATCTTTTCTGATTCTTACCCATATGCTTTTCTGCCTCTCCTGTTGGCCATGTTGACATAACCCCGTCTTTGAAAGAGATGTGAGGTCATGTCACATGATGAAAAGAGTACTGTCTTTGGAGTTGGACACACTTGGATTCAAATCCTGTGTCTGCCACAGGGTCACTTTACACAAGCACCTAAACTGTGGTTGCCTCAGTTTCCTCATTTGGAATAATGTGGGTAACAGCCACCTGATAGGTTTGACCTGAGGACTGGATGAGAAAAAATATGTAAAATGCCTAGCACAGTGCCCGCCACACAGTAGGCTCTCAAGAAATAGTGGAAATAAGGATAGTAAGTACCATAATCATCACTACCACACCCAGCCAGGGGTAGTGACGAGCAGTGAGTGGGATCTGACTGCTAAGCGGGTACACAGGGCTGCTCCAACATGGCAGCACTATAAAGATGTGATGAGGGTAGAGCTTCCTGGTGACCAATGCCATTAAGTCCTACCCCGGGATGGTCTGTCTGCCCTTATATTAACACGGGAAGAGTGCTCATCATTGAGTGCATCCCAGCTTAACTGATTTTCATTTTATTGACTCTGTTAGCATTGATGGTACCCTTCATGAAAGAACAACCTGAAAAAATTTGCTAGTATGGATTGGGTTCTTTGGGTTTTTCAAGTCTCTGAGGCAGAAAATGTTTTAGCCAAAGTCAGGAAGATAGGCCTTCCTTTCCCAGCATGTCAGGAATTGCAGTTAGGCCCATGGCCCCCAGAATGCTTTGGTGATCTACTCCCTCCTCCTGAAAACAGCAGGATTAAAAGGGCAATGTGCTTGACTCATTCTTCAGAAGAGTTCAGAAGCCAAGCCTCATTGTGGGAGGCTGTATTCAGTGTAATATCCCTTGTCCTGGGAAGTTGCTCAGTGTGGGTGTTTCAGCCGCTGAGAAGCGAAAGTTAAGGTAGGGGATTACTTTCTTTTTTATTAATATGAAGATATATATATATATATATATATATATATATATATATATATATATGTATGTATTTTTTTTTCCTCTTTAGATATAAGCCTTCAGAAGAATTCCTCAGTGCATGCCAGGCATTGAGCCAACATCTGCCAGAAAGTGGGGCCACCACCGACCAACTCTTGGTACTGTGATTTTTCATTGTCATGGAAGGATGTCCCTGCTGTTTAAGCTGTTAGTTCCAGCTTGGTGACTTTGGTCTCCCGCCTGAGGCGGCAGTGTGGGTGTGCACGGAGTCCCTTTCCTCCGGGTGCCTTCATTTGCCCAAACTCTGCTGCCTAGGTGATGGGTTATGCTGGGAGAGGGGAACCGATGCATTTGCACCAGGAAGCAGCCTGGTGCTCAGAGGCACTATCGAGGGCTATCAGGCGCTGCACCTGAATGTCAGGTGTACAACAATCAACAAAACAAAACTGTGTGGCTTAGGCTCAAAATCACCTCACAATTGGAGAGAGCTGTGGGCAGAGTGAAGAGCGTGTGAAATGGGAACCGGGATTCTAGTCCCAGGACCTCTGTGAGATCTTGAACAAGTCAGTTCACCTCATTAATAAAATGAAGGTGGGCGGTGGGCAGCATGTTTCATTACCCTCAAGCCCTTGTATTTAATTCTGTAGTCTATACTGTTTTTCTTGACGTGTACCTATGGGTTGAGAGACCAAAAGCAAGAAAATATATCTGTTGGCACCTTAATGGCCACAGAGGTGTAAACAGATAACCATTAGGTTCTACTTTTACTCAAGAAATACTGGCACAGACACATTTTCCCAAGTCATGAGAGCCAGCTGGTAAGCCCCAGTGTGTAACAACCCATAAGCATTTTAGAGCCCATTTTGTTCTCCCTTGCAGAAGAGGCTTAGGGGTAAAAAATGATTGACTCAGCCCAACCCATCTTGATTATTTTATCTCAGCTGATTTGGCAAACAACTGTTCCCAGATTGTTAAAAAACCAGTGTGTGATGTGGATGGATGTTGATCGAAACTCCTGTTACTTATTCTGAATTACAGAATAAGTAGTTCTGAATGAATTACAGAACTAAGCTGTATGTTCCTTAATATTAGGATCTTTCTCCAGATTCTCCTGAAGATTCCACAGGAAAGGGAGATATTCTGATATATAAAAAATGTTTCAGCCACAAAAGATTCCACTGTTTCTGCCTAGAAGACATAGGGTAACCTGGATGGCTCAGTTGGTAGAACATGCAACCCTTGATCTTGGGGTTGTGAGTTCAAGCCCCACACTGGGCATAGAGTTTACTTAAAAACAAAGTAAATAAGAAACAGAAAAAGAAAAGTGATGGAGGATGTGCAAACCTGACACCACACCCACGTTAGGTTCAAAGTACCCCCGACCCCAACCCCACCTTCGAGACAAAGCAGGTTGTACAAAAACCTCACTGTGTAGAGCCAGGGACAGGTTAGGGACTTTTCGCCCACATTTTGTAGTTGAGACAGGAAGGTTCAAAATGACTACATGACTTCCAAGGTCATACAACTGAGCCAGGACTTAAGCCTGGCTACATTGGCTTAAGTGACTCCAACTCCAGTCCCTTTCCAGAATGAGTGTGAAGTCACATCCCCATGGTTTCTCCTCCCCCTTACATAAATAACTTAAACATGTTCTATTTTAAACATGTAGGTCACGTAACAGAGCATCGATGTCATTTATGTCTGGAATTCTCCTCATCGATGGTTCCAAAGGAGCTAAATACTGCAGATAGTGAGGTCCTGCCATGGGTTGTTAAATCATTTTCTCTGAAGGTTCTAGCAAAGCTTAAAAGCCAAAAATAATTCAAGCACAGCTGTTTGGGTTTTATTTTCTAGCATAAATTGGCCATGTTGTTGATCTTAGCTTTCAGCATACATTTTTCCCATTAGTAAAATGTTGTGACTTGCTAGTTATGGCTATTGAAAACACACAAAAGTCCTGATAGAGTCTGGGCTAAGGTCAATATTGGCTGGTTATATGAAAGACGGGGCCTTGGTTATCCTGTGCATACAAGGGACGCAAGCTAAACTTACAGTAGATTCAAACTGTCACCTAGGACACTGTCACCAGTTATTGTTTGCTCTCCCAGTCCTCTTTCTACCTCACATGGGGGGCTCATCACACAGGTGCAAACTCAACCCCACTAGCTCTGATCCCTCCAGGAATAAGTCACATGGAGTTACAGGGAGCTGAAGGGACAGCCGTGAAGCATCCAAAGCTGACTTTTCCTAGTGGAAAGGAACACCCCAGCTGGAGCACCCCAGGCCAGGTAATCTCCTGGAACTGGAATCTGTTGGTATTTCAGAGGCAGAGCTTGAACACCATCAGTCAAGAGTGGTTCCGCATCTCCAGCCGGAAGTCGTCTAGCCCTGCTGTGGTGGCGGCCTACCTCCGTGGGGTCCAGCCCCACTCCCCACA
This sequence comes from Acinonyx jubatus, assembly GCF_027475565.1. NCBI lineage: Eukaryota > Metazoa > Chordata > Mammalia > Carnivora > Felidae > Acinonyx > Acinonyx jubatus. Next base: position 50,356,441 of record NC_069381.1, on the reverse strand, counting down.
CTTCCTGAAGCTGCTTGTGAACATGGCAGATGGCAATGGGAACACGGCTCTTCACTATAGCGTGTCTCACTCCAACTTCTCTGTGGTGAAGCTGCTGCTGGAGACAGGTCAGAAACAGGTGCATCTGCACAGCCCAGGTCCCTCTTTGAAGGGCAACTTTTGTAGCCACTTCCTTCCAGGGAGGTGATGCTTCACTGTCCTGAGTTCCTCCTGTATTCTAGGAAGTGGACTAGACCACCGTGCCTTTGTTATGTCACTTATTCTTCACAACGCTCTTGTGATGTAGGTATTACTACCCTCACATTGCTGTGTGGGACAACATCAAGTGGCCTAGGAGTGATGGCGTGGACAGGTGGGTGATGGGGCTGACTGAAGGCATGTCCAGGTCCCGTGTCATCTAGGAGTTCAGGAAGGCTGTATGTGGGATATCTAGGAGAGTATCTATAGGAGATTTAACACCCCAAATGATCCTCCGCAGAGTAGGCCCTCTACTAAGCCCCTGGCAAATGAGGTCTCACTTAATCCTCATAACTCCTGTCAATAGGGATGATTACTCCGATTTTTTATAAGTGATGCAAGTGATGCTCAGAAAAATCAATAGGCTTTTGCGTGATCCCAAGATCACATAATGACTAAGTGTGCTGCTGGGGTTTAAAATTGATACCACTGACTTGTTCTTCCCATTCCTGGCATCCAGGAATTAGAGCACATGCTAGATCTGTAAATCTTATGTAGGAGGCTAGAGGAGGAGTTTAAGTGGGCATCGGGGAGTCTCAGTTCTAGATCCAACAGCTTTCCCCCAACTTGGATCTTATCCACCCTGCCTTAAATTCCTCCCACGGCTTTCCATGTCTCTTAAGATGAAAGGCAACTTCCTCAGCCTGGCCTTCAGAAATCCAAGAAGGTCTGACTCCTGCCTGCATTTGCTCCCTCAGCCACCACCATGCATTCTCTTTCCATCCACTCCAATCAGATGGCCTCAAACTCACCATGCTCATTCCCTCCTTTTCTCTTTCTATCTGAACCCTTTTCCCTAAAACCCTTCTCATGACTGGCTCCTTCTCATCATTCCAATACTCCAAAGTTCCCTTAAGAAGCCTTGAAACTTTTTACTGGAATGAATAGGTGATGGACCTAATGACAGCCTAAAATTCTTTCCGCTTTCCACATCATCAGAGGAAGATAAAGTCCCAACTCGACATTGAGCCAATTTTACTAGATTTCAGTTCTTCATGGATTCATGGATACCACAAAAAGGGTAGCTCAACTGAGAAAGGCACATAATTCAATGGAACATGCCCCTGTGCGTGAAGAATCCAAAGACTGGAAATGTAGAGCCCTCATCTTCAAGTAGCTCAGACTTGCAGCCTGTTAGAAGTTCTCCAGGTGGGCCAGGCCAGAGAACAGACGCCCTAAGCTTTGGTTGTTGTGCACTTCTGCTGGTGTGGACTGAGAATCCATTCAGTTCTCACCAACCCTAAAGTGATCTGGAAGCTTTCTGTTTAACATACTGATAGAGCTAAATAGCTGTAAGCACAAAGAATGAAGATTTGCTGGAGAACGGGCTGAAGGTACCATTACTTTCTCTCAATGTAGAAGGGCTGTTGAAGAGGACAGACCAGTCACACTCCGAAACTTAGGCTCCCATCCCAGGCAGTTGTGAAGCATCCAGAAAGCACACTACAAACCATAAGGGGCTACACTGAAGTGACTCGCCATTTTTGAGAATGGAGCCAATGGGTGCACCTCTACCACCTTAGTCCTTTGTGATGCTTTTTTTTTTTATTTTTTTTTTATTTTTTTAGTATTTATTCATTTTTGAGAGACAGAGAGAGAGAGAGAGAGAATGAGCATTAGCAGGGGAGGGGCAGAGAGAGAGGGAGACACAGAATCCGAAGCAGGCTCCAGGCTCTGAGCTGTCAGCACAGAGCCCGACGTGGGGCTTGAACTGACGAACCATGAGATCATGACCTGAGCTGCAGTCAGACACTTAACCGACTAAGCTACCCAGGCACCCCATGTGATCCATCCTTTATTTTGCCAGAACGCCGCTGCAGGGGAGAAAGCTTGTTGAACTGGAGCGTGCTCAGTCATGAGTCTTTCTTCTTGACTCCAGAGAGGGTTGACTTTACTCCCTAGGGGCTGCTCAGAAGAATTTGCTGTGAAAGCCCTGGGTGAAGCCCCTTTCTGAATCCCTGAGGAGGAGTCAGTCCTTACTCTGCTGAGCTACAAGTCATGTTCCTGAAGAGAGTAAAGAGAACTGTAACCTGAGAACTGTTTACACCTCTTAAAAGCAAACACAAGATAGTCAAGAGGTAAAAATAAAAAAGTCATTAACAAGGCAATGCAGATATTCCCATCTTTATCAAGGCAAAGTTGTGAGGCAATGTGTGGAGTTAGATTCAGCTTTCATAGCCCCGCTGGTCATGACAGTGGTCAGAGGGGCTTACTGATAATAAATGGACCAGACTCATTTTTTTGTATCCACTGGCATCCTGGCATCACAATGGCACATTTCTGAAAAATTGTTTGAGGTGGGGTGGAGCGAATGTCAAACAAATATTGTTTTTTTACCCCAAGTACAGAACTTGTAAATAAGTCACCCTAATTGGCATTTTTTCATAAACCATATCTGTTACAATGAATAGCTAAGTCTTCATGAGCAAGTAGCAAGGATACAGAAATAAGAATACTATACTAGTGAAACAGTAAGTGCTTACTGACTGTTTACAATGTGCTAGGTACTGTTCTAAGTTCTTTTGATATATTAACTCATTAAATTTCATGGTAACCCCATAGGTTCTATTATTATCCCCATTCTACAGAGGAAATGCTAAGAAAAACTAAATGACTTGATCTATAGAGATAGTTTTTTTATTGTCCAAAAGAGATACATAGCTTTTTTGGATAAGCAACAGTATGGGAAAGATTTTGTTTTCCACATGGTATTGCCCTTAGGAAGTGGGACTGTGGGCCATCTGGATGGCTCAGTCGGTGAAGCGTCTGACTTCGGCTCAGGTCATGATCTCACAGTTCATGAGTTCAAGCCTCACGTCAGGCTCTCTGTTGACAGCTCAGAGCCTGGAGCCTGCTTCAGATTCTGTGTCTCCCTCTCTCTCTCTGCCCCTTCCCCACTCATTCTCATTTTCTCTCTCTCTATCTCTCCCTCTTTCTCTCAAAAATAAATAAACATTTAAAAAAATTTATAAAATAAATAAAAAAAAAGAAGTGGGATCATTTATACAATAGGTAAGAAGCTGATAACCTATGTCACCTTTGGTGCAGCGAGATATGAACGCATACCCCCAGGGTTACAAAGCAGATATTTCCTTTGAGTTCTCAACTAATACTTTATTTAAGTATTTAAATATTTAAAATGTGCTATTTTTCATTCTACTTTGAAATGTATATTCTTAATTGCTTTAACCCAAATGTGTATGGAGGCCTCCCCCCTCCCCGATTTTTCAAATAAGATGCTTATTCCTGGAAAGATTTCCTGTGGCGTTTTTCATGCCACCTGGTACGCTGCCCAACATATCACTAGGCCTTTGGAAAAGACATGAAAACGCTGCCACCAACTTAAGAGTTGTACACAGACCTAGAGTAAAGCCTAAAATGACAGTTGTAGGTGATGGGTGGCCAGGTGAGCGGTGGGTGAGAGCCAGACTTACCTGAGCTCTGGTCTCATTTCATCTTCACTCAGGCAGTTCATGAAGCTTCACTGACCTTCAGTATCCTCATCTGTAAAATGGGAATCATGTCATGTGCTCTGCTTTAGGAAACAGTCCTGGTCATTTTACCCCTTGGCCATCTCTGACTCTACTACCTTGTTGGACCTTTCTTGCTGAGTAGCTTCAGAAAACTTGTAAAGAAAACTAGCCACTTTTAAAGGCTGCTAAAAATGTAAACACTGACTCCACCACTGGGAAAAGATCGCTCTGCTCCATGGCCTTTTAACTAGCAGGGAGTGCCCTGTTGAACTGTGCTCTGCTAAAGCAGAAGCTCACTCCTGCCCCCTCCCGCGCCCCCACCCCCCCCCCCAAACCCGGGAGCTATCCCAGTGCCTACTGCTCCCCCTGCAGGTGTCTGCAATGTTGACCATCAGAACAAAGCCGGCTACACTGCCGTGATGATCACTCCCTTGGCTTCTGCAGAGACCGACGAAGACATGGCTGTCGTCTGGAAGCTCTTAAGAGAAGGAAATGTGAACATCCAAGCTACTCAGGTAAGAGGTGTGAACATGATCCCCTCTTTAATAAATATGGGTACCTCTCAGCTTTATTCTGCCAGTGGGGTGAAAAATTGTATGTAGATCCCTGTAGAGTTTTTAACCCAAGAAGGCTGGGCCCTCCAAATGGCATCCGTCCAAAGCCTGTACATTTGGTTTCCTCAAAAGCTTCTGAGACCCAGACAGGCTAGGACAGAGGTCAGTGAGCTTGTAATCTGTGTCCTGGTCTGAAACTGGGCAAAGTCCATCTGGACCAGACTTCTTGAACAGTTAGCACCAGCAGGACATGAAAATGCTGAAAGGCATTTGTTGGTTGTGTAGAAAGCCTCTGCAGGTGATGATCAACCTCCATCATGAATTAGAAAGCAGTTCAAAGGGTTAGCATGTCTCTGTTTAGCTTCTGGGCCCCTCTACTTGAGAGGATAGCATAGGGGCATGGTCCTTAGCCTGAAGGGCTTTGAGTTAGACAAGGCTCCATATGGAACAATGGGAACTCCTCAAAAGACCACTTACCCATCTTTGACCAATATGAGAACAACAGAATGCATGCAACTCTCTTTCCCCCCAGAGTGATCAGAGATGTAGCTTAACTATCAAGAACTGTGAAGGGTCTGAGATTGTACTCTACTTTAATGCTAACAAGTTAGCATGCTACAGTGTCATGGACGCTGGCAGAAGACATGAAACTCCTGTGCCAGAGATGGACAGTGTATTGCTCACTGCAGGAAGAGTAGCCATGGCATCGGTATTTATACCAGTTCCCTGAGCCCCAATACCCAATTCCCACAGGTGTGAGGAGGGTCAGATCCCTGTACATGGAGTAGGTTGTATTACTGGAAAGGAACCCTGAGCTTAGGGAACCTGAATCTTTTATATTGGATAGTGAGTATGTTTGCCCTTTGTTTTGGAGAAGACGCTATCTCTTTCTTCCAAGGCTGTTCACTATACAATCATCTTTAAAAAGACAGTCTAGGGGTGCTTGGATGGCTCAGTCAGTTAAGCATTTGACTCTTGATCTCAGCTCAGGTCTGGATCTCAGGGTTGTGACTTCAAGGCCTGCACTGGGCTCCACGCTGGGTGTGGAGCCTACTTAAAAAATAAAATAAAGCAAAAAATAAAAAGACAGTCTAGAACAACAGAGCAGATAGTGTCTCACTCACAAAGTATGCAAAAAACTTAGAGACCCATAAGAAAGTGCCTCCCAACAATATATTTAACTCCCTTGTCCCCCCCACCCACAGAAAGTGACTGCGGACAGTAGCCTACCCAGATAGCAAAGTCACTTTGCACACTTTATCTAATAGTGATCCTATTGATGGCAAGGAACAGACATTTGTAGATCACTTTCTGTTTTTCAAAGTATTTTCACCTAGAGCTCCTACCCCATGGGATTTAATAAAGCTGCTTTCATTTTAAAATGTTTGCCATAAATATGTTAATTTTTTTCTGAATTGGCCCTCTTTTAAGAAGGGATGCTCATCAAAATCAAAATCAATGCCCTTTTTTTTAAAGATGCTCTAGGAGGGCATGGGTCTCATCCCAGGTTGCTAAGGAGGGAAAGGAATTCATAGATGCCACTGCTCCCTTCAGCTCCCTCCAGGGCTTTTACATATTTCAGCTGCATATGAGCTGCAGGTACCAGGTAAATAGTGAATTAGGAGGCTGGGAGTCTCCTAGGCTAAGCTGTTTATTTCTCTTTGTATCTCCAGGATCAGCACCGTGCCTGGCATATAGCAGCACTCTGTAAATATCGTTGAATTAAATTGTATTGAACTGGACCAGGAGGGAGGTGAGGAAGGCAGGGGCCCCAAGCCAGGCATAGGGACAGAAAAGAGGACAATCTACACAAGTCATCTGGCTTTAATACCACTTGGAGAGAGGGGTCTCGATGGAAATCTCCTGATCTAGTTAGGCCAGTAAAGAAAGAACCATTACTTCAGGGCTGAGTATAAGCAAACCAAAAGGCAAACAAGGCTTCTCTGGAAAGATCTATCTGGGTGCCAGAGAAATGGAGAACCAGGATACCTAAGAATACAATCCCACATACTGGGTATTTGTCACACATTATCGCTCATGCTCATAACAACAATAATAGCTAACACATGCACAGCACTTGTTAAGCACATGAGTCTCAGAACAGCCCCATGAGGCAGGTAATATTGTTGAGCATTCCCATTTCACTAGATCAGGAGAAGCCATTGAGAGGTTAACTCAATTCACATAGATAATAGTTAACTCAATTCACATAGATAATAAGTGACACAGCCAGGATTTTCCTGATTGCAAACCTCCTTTCTTTTCTCTAAGTCCCAAAGTTCTGGGCAGGGAAGCATAATCCATCAGTGACCACAGACCGGCCCTTAATCAGTGAGCAAACATATCAGCAAACATGTCCTCAGCACTTTTTACACGTAGGACTGGTGCTGAGAGCCACAGGGATCTGAAAGGAGGGAAAACATAGTCCTTGCCTCATTCTTGCAACCTTAAAAAAGCCTGGTGTCCAGTGAGAGACAAGCCTGACCTACCTGGAACCCAGGAGAACCATAAGGGAAAAATATAATCAGGTCATTTAATAGGACTATGTACATAAAGGAAAATCTATGAGAAATAAGTGGCCCATTTATAATCAGCAAAATTGCTACCATACGTTGTTCTATTTACACCCTTTATTTCACTGGATTCCCACAAAAGCCCTGTGAGGTACACAGGACAGATTATTATGATAATTTTTAAGAAAAGAAAAAGGCAAGATTCAGGGAATACAAGTGATGGGGCCAGAGTCACACACTAGGAAATAGGAGAACCAGGGCTTGGACTCACTTTCTGACTCGAGGCCACTGCCACATGCACTAATGATTACAGGGATGTGAACAGTTGTCAATGCCAGGGTACTTGGCTGGCTCAAGTCAGAAGAGTATGCAACTCTTGATCTTGGGGTTGTGAGTTGGAGCCCCATGTTGGATGTAGAGATTATTTAAATAAGTAAAAAAACCCAAAAAACCTGAAAAGAAAGTTCAAATGGTGATAGATTAGCAATGACCATAGGACCATGCGGGCAGAGATCTTGTCAAGACAAGAGGGTTCTAGGTATCACTGAACTGAACATACCAGGGGTGTTCTGAGTAGACCAAGGCTTCCTGCAGGAAGTTAGGCCAGGGCAGAGAGTAAAAAGCCACAGTACAGAAGCATTCAACCCTTCATTTACTCTATCATTCCATGTTTATCGGCATGTACTTGGTGCCAGGCACTGGGGAGACAGAGATGAAAAAGGCTTAGTCCCTGCCATCAAAAATTTCACAGTCCATGAGACGGAGAGAGATTGACAGGTTGCAATACCAAGTGGTAAGTGCTGTGTTATGTATCCCGTGCCTGGGGTGTTAGCAGAGGGCTCTAGAGAGGATGTGGCATTTGACTAGTGTTTTGGCAAAGCAGAAATTTGCCAGGTGGAGAAGAATGTGTCCATTACCAGGGGCAGGAGGAGATTCAGATTCAATGGTCATTTTCTGGAACCTTCTTGCCCAAGCATACCCAGGCTGGAGAGGGGATCCTCACCATTCCCCTGTGCTCTGTGTGGCAGGGAGGCCAGACTGCCCTGATGCTGGGAGTCAGCCATGACAGGGAGGACATGGTCCAGGCATTGCTCAACTGCCAGGCAGATGTCAACCTGCAGGACCACGAGGGATCGTCGGCCCTCATGCTGGCCTGTCACCACGGCAACGCTGACATGGTACGGCTGCTCCTGGCACACCCGGCCTGTGACAGCAGCCTGACTGACAAGGTGAGACTTCCAGGCAATTAACAAGTAGGTGTTTCACTTCCCTTCCCGAAAAGTGCCTGCCCAGCCAGTAGAATTCAAGGAAGCACATGTCAGAAGCAATGGAATCAACCTCATAGCGCTGTTGTGGGACTTAAATGAGATGATCTGTAGTAAATGTGGGGAGCCTTGGAGCTGGGAACCCCCAAATCCTAACCTTTCACACCATCCTGAGGAAATGTGCCCAGGCCTGGCCTTGGCCCTGAACTGGTCACAGCAACAACCACATTTGGGCTTTGGAGCAGCACCTTGGACAAGGGAGCTTTGCTACCCATGGGGACTTGAAAGGCTGGGGAGGAACCAAGTGCAAATTATGTCTACTCTCTGACAGTGATACACCTTACAGGGTGGTGCATATCATCAACCGGCCGGCTCGAGGTCACATTGCCAGGCACATGCTTCTTAAATAAACGTCTTTGTAAGGTGATGGCGATGATGATCACAAGGATGATGGTGGTGACGGCTGGTGTGATAACAATGATGGTGGCCGGCATGTCTCTAGGGCTTGCGCAGTGCCCAGTACTGCACTAAGCATTTACCGAGGATCACGTTATTGAAACCCCACAACAACCTTATGAGGTTTGTCTCTGCTGACGCCACCCATTTGCTTGTCAGGAAACAGAGGCACTGAGTGGTTAAGTAACATACCCCAAATCACACAGCTAGTGCAACCCAGCTCCATCAAACTCCTTAGAGTACTGTCAGGAGCCAAACCCTTTCCATGCGTTATCTCACTAATCCTCTCGATAATCTAGTGACGTGGATACTTTGATCCCCATTTTCACTGATAAAGAAACAGAGGCTTAGAGAGTTTATGTAGCTGTCATAAGGTCACAAGCTTCTGGTTCTTGGAGGAAGGACTCAAGCCCAAGTTCGACTTCAGTGTCCTTATTGTTGGAACTATAATGCTTTACACAGAGTTGTCTATACTTTCTTAACACCCACAGTTTGAAGGGAAAAAGGCCTGGAAAGGGGAAGAGTCCCTCCCCTGCCCAAGGACAGCCCCCCTCACTGGGCCACATCTGAACTACCTGAGATTGTTCCATCAGTGACTCAAGCTGCTGGGTCCCTCACACCACACCCAAGAAGCTCACACCCTGGTCCAGTGTCTTTAGGTCCCATGAGCCCCAACTCTACCCTACTTGTGGCCCACTCACCTGCTCCCTGCTTGGGTCACACCCCAATTTCTCAAAGGTGACTTGGGTGAGACATTTCATAGGGACAAGGGGACTGCTGACTGAGGTCCTACCAAGCACCAAGCCCTGTTCCTCCAGGTTTACCCTGAAGGGTGGGTCCAGCCCTTGTCATGGTCACCATACTGTTTCAATGGGCACATATCCTATGGAGACTTAGACGCAGGTTTGGATGACTTAATAATTTCCTTGGAAAACTGAGAGATAATTCATGTCCTAAAATCAGTTTCTCTTATCCTACCACCATTTAAAGGTTGATATAAATGTGGAACCCCCAGAATAGCCAGCAAGCACTTTCTCTAGGTTTAGAAGGTAATTTGAGAAATTGGTCACCCAGCCTCTTGGGGGCTGATCAAGAGATGAGGAAGAGGAGGTGGTGAGGACTGGTCTCTGGATCCCGAGGCTTACCCTTTGAAGGGCTTACTCTGGCAATGGGTGCCTCCAAAGCACCCATCAAGTTGAAAGCTTCTTTTAAGGCAGAGACTATACCTTGCTCATTTTTGCCTGATACATAGTAGGTTCTGTCATATCGAAAGACAACCCAACTACCACCACACACACACACACACACACACACACGTGTGCTGGCTGCCTGAGCCCATCCCATTTCTTCAGGCCTCCAGTGTTGCCCAGCAGGAACTTGCCAAGCCAGGTTCCCACTAGAGCTACACACTGTTGCCTTGTTCCCAGGGCTCTGGCAGAGGCATTTGAGGGATTCACCCACACCAGGTGGTCTCACTGGCCACACTTTCTGAGCTGAATTGGGTCCCTCACTCTCCAGGTCTGCAAGTGAGAAGCCCACAGATACAGGCTGTCATCTCCAGATGGGCCCTCTTCAAAGGCGCATGGGTCCCCTGGGACTGGCCCATGGCTCTTTCCCATAATAACAGTAATCACACCATCTTTGTGCTTACAGAGAACCTCAGGGTTGACAGTGCCACAATGAAAACCAGAGCACAGGGCCTACAAAAACCCAGGTGCCTCTCTTCAAGCGAAACTACGCAGGTGCTTTAGAAAACCCCCCCTGCTTAAAATCTTTGCTTTGCTCCCGACTCGCCCAACCTAGGAACATACTCATTAGGAGTTAGGCTGCTCAGGCTCTTCATCAACTTGAAATGAATACCTCTCGGTTATTGTCCAGCATTCCCTCTTTCAGCAGTGCTTACTGGGTGCAGACCAAAGGGCAGGCACTGAGCCAGGTGCTGGGATATTCTTTCTGGGCCAGTAGCCACAGGTCAGATCTAGAGTCTGACCTGACGGAGAAAGATTTATCAAATGGCGCCAGATACCAACTTACAAATGGTGGTAAAAGGAAGGTACAGTCATGAGGCCTTTTCAGAGAAAGAAGCTGTTATGTTTTGTGAAGCCATGAACATCCTTCGGGGTCCTGCTGAAATGCCACTTCCTTCCTCTGCTTTCCCCATCCCTACACACACACACACACACACACACACACACACACACACACACACATCATATACACACAGAGCACCATCCTCTTCTCTGATCTCACTGTGTTCCTTGTTTGGCTCTTTGCCATGCATTATAGTGACTTACAGGTGTGTGGAGCCCTGATGGGAGCTGGACTCCATCCTGGTGAAGACTGAAGAGCTTTAGGCTGAGGGTGAACACCTCCCACCTGCTTCCAGGGATTTTCACATTTTAGGAAGTAATTCCACCCATATACAATAGAGCAGAGAACAGTCCAGTGGGATCTTGGGTGCCCCCCCCAATATGCTAAATCCATGAGTATTTACGAAGCAGAGTATAAAAACATTCACACTAACTGGGCTACATAAGGGTCACAGATAGCCTCACATTGGGTTTTGCCTCCTAATTCACTTGGAGGCAAATGAATTACCATAAAAGTGGTTTGGGAGCTATTGAGATTTCAGAATTCCAGAATGGGATTGAGCCATTCATACAAGAACATGGCTGCCATTGCAGAGCTTAGCATCCACTGCATTGAGTTGGCCTTCCCCGCCACTCTCTGTAGAGAATGGCCCATGTTGTTGGCTGAGAGCCCTTCTGAATACAGCTTCTTTACAGAGTGGGCCTGGCAGCTTCCTGCATTATTGCAGCAGTGTAAAAAGCACTGTGGTATCATGTATCAGGTGTAAAAATGGGTATGTCCTTTTATGCTGTAAGCCCACTTCTCTAAGAGTTGGTCCTTAAGAAACAGGTAGAATTGGGGAAATACTGTCTGCACTATATTTATAGTGGTGAAGACCTAGAAATGTAAGTCTCCAATAGAAAGGAAACAGTTCATTAACTTATGCAATATTAACACAGCCAATAAGAAAAATTTTAAGAAGAGGGAAAAATCTTGTAGTGTGCCATGGTATGTTAAAAATAAAAGCAGACTTGGGGGGTGCCTGGGTGGCTCAGTCAGTTAAGCATCTGACTTCAGCTTGGGTCATAATCTCTCAGGTCCTGAGTGAGAACCCTGCATCAGGCTCTGTGCTGACAGAGCAGAGCCTGCTTGGGATTCTGTCTGTCTGTCTGTCTGTCTGTCTGTCTCTCTCTCTCTCTCTCTCTGCCCCTCCTCCACACACTCTATCTCAAAAATAAATAAACATTTAAACAATAAAGTAAAACGAAAGCAGATTCAAAATTGATATATACTATCATTCTTCTATGTAAAAACCAACGACAAATTTGCACAGGAGAAAAGACTGGAGGGAAACATACCAAAATGCTAACTTTCATTAAGGTCTGGGCAATGGAAAAATGGAAGAGTTATTTTCTTTCCTCTATTTTCCAATTTAAAAAAGAAGTATTAAAAACCACGTAGGAAAACAAGCAAACAAACCGTGTGACACTTCTTATTTCCATCAGCACAGATTTTCCAGAAGTGAATGATGTTTCCGTGGAAGGGGACCCATTTTTCGTGAGCCTCATGCCATTCTAATCTCCACCTCTCCTAGGGTCACTGGATGCTTGGAATAGACTTCAATGCCCCATGCCTACCCGGTCCTTCCAACTCACCTTTCTCTGGGGCAGGAAGAAGACACGATAAAATTGTTTCTCCTTTTCTTTCTTCCCTGTAGGCTGGCCGAACAGCTCTGTCCATCGTTCTGAAATCACCCGCCCATGTGGAAATTGCAGGGCTTCTGCGGGCCCACGCAGAGCAGGGCAGGTCCCTGGGGCCGTAGGGGCTACAGAAGAATTGGCAGCTGGGAACAAAAGACTCCTTCTCTGGACTCCTTCTTAGCCCTTGGAGAGGGCATGGGTCAAAGCCAGAGGGCCGCCCTTCAAGAGAAGAAACTATGTCAAATATGCACATACATTCCTGTTATATAATTCTGCTCATTAGAACGCTTTGTAGTTTTTGCCTTAGGCCAAGCCCCAAAACTACGCAGGCTGCAGAGCAGGGTATAAGGTGCAGGGTGCATTGGTGTTGTCTAAAAATCCCCAACATCTTCAGCCTTGAATTCCTCGTGACTCTATCCTTTGTAGCACCATGTAGTGAGCAGACAGGCAGGAGCACATTAGCAAAGCAATACTTTTTACATGGAATTTTAAAGTGCACCATCTTTTTTGTTTTTTAATCAGTTACATGAATATGTCTCATTGAATATGCATGTCTAGAGAGGATTGGGCGGGGAGGGGAGGGGGGGGCGTGGGGGGGAGGTGGATTTAAGCAGCCACCCTGGCAATCATTCTCTAGAGGACCCTAGGAGAATCACCATACTGACAGCTGAAACTGAACAAACCCCATCTGGGGCCTTTGTTTGGCTAGGGTTGATAGAGAAATCTTAAATTCAGGCAAAGTAGAAAGAGCATATTGGTATCAATGCCAGGTATACAGTCTTGACCATTTCTGAGTCATTAAGTGGCCCCAATTTGTGCCAGGGAAATTGGAATTAATTAGGAAATCCAATCCAGTGAAGCACACCACATGTATTTAGGCAGAGTCTAGTTACATCAGCTATTCTGAATCTATGAAAGAAACAAATAGGAATGAGCATCCTCCTGGGGACAGGCTGTTGTCATCTAGAAGCCACCACATTACCTCTAGAGCCATATCCATGGCCTCATGGGAGTCCTGGCTCCTTTCCCCTCATAGACCTTGAGTGAACTCTGAGCCCTCATGAGGCGCTGAGGTTTCTGAGGCTCCTGGTTGCAAAACCTGTCACTTTGGACTGCAGCAGGAGTGTGGGAGCTGAGCAGGGCATGGCCCTCTCTGGGCTCACTCCTCTCTCCACTAGACAGACAGTTTTCTCTTAAACTTCCATAATCCCAGGGGCCCATATGTGCATGGCTTCTATTCAGTAACTCACACAAAGTTATCTATGAATTTGTTCTTAAAGTCTCCTATGCAAAAAAAAAAAAATCCTCTTTATATAAAAAGAAAAGACATCGAAGTTTGGTGAGCCTCACATTGGAATATCAAAACCTCTAGTTCTCATTTTGACTCATATGTCAATTTGCTTGGTGTCCCTTGGGAGAGTCATGAAACCTCCTTGAACCCTGGTTTCATCATCTCCCAAAAAGGAAATTATCATACAACCTATCTCCTGGGGGTGTCATACAAGGAACAGCTGATGGAAGTTTGGGAATCAAATTTGTAACCCATACTGACTGTCTACAGAAATGGCGCAGCAAACTTCTATACGCTGTTGGGATTCATGAGCATCTCAAAGTCCCAGAGCAGGACACTGATGTGTGACAGTGTTGCTCAGAGGTAGAGAGAATGGAGCAAATAATGAGCTAAAAATACTTTAAGTGGGTTTACGTTGACCTGAAAGCACATTTTAAGGGCAAAAACCCACCTTAAAAAAATGTTCCAGCCCAGTGCTTCTCAAACTTTGATATGCATACAATCACCTGCAGGTCTTGTTAGAATGAAGTAGGTCTGAGGGGAAGGGAGCTGAGAGTCTACATTTCTAACCAGTTCTCAGGGGATGCTGATATTCCTGGGCCACACCACACTTGGAGTATCAAGGCTCCGGCCTGGCCTGACTGTTTATATATTAAAATGCTGCCCCTCAATCTTTTGTCTCAAAGGTATTTCTTTGCATTTCTCTAGTCTTGGTTCTTGGAATTTGCACTGTGGGTCTTATTCGCTATTGAAGTTCTGCAGACAGCAGGAGGGGTTCCATGTCCTACGTTGCCAAGTTAGAGTCTATTTCCGTATCTCACATTAGGGTGGCAAATTTCATTTGGGTCACGTTACCTTTTAATGATCTCATTTGAGTCCAGCTATTAAGCACAGCTTATATACCAGAGAAGGGTTTGAAGCCATTGAATCACTATCCAAAAAGCTTTGTCCACCCTTTCTCAGATTTTTAGTATGTTTCTCCTCATCTTGAGTTTGGAATGTGAACACATGATCTCCCTCCTTATAACTATTCCATTCTATTGGAATGTCTGAGCCCAGAACATGGTGAGATTGAACAAGCACAGCCCGCTTCCCTGTCATTGTCTCTCAGTTCCAGAACTCATTCAACAAACATCTATTGAAACCAGCCAGGTACCTGACACTGTTCCTGGTGCTGGCTTTTATTTATGTATTTTAGTCATTTCAGCTTTATTATTCTTTTGTTGTTGAAGTACAATCGACATAAAATGTTTTATTAGTTTTAGGTATACAGTTTTTTACTTAATTAATTTTGTTTATTCTTATTTTTTTGTTTTTATTTTTGAGAGAGAGAGCATGAGCTGGGAAGGGACAGAGGAAGAGGGAGAGAGAGAATCTTAAGCAGGTTTTGTGCCCAGTGCAGAGCCCAAAGCAGGTCTCCATCTCACAATCATGAGCTCATGATCAGAGCCAAAATCAAGTCAGATGCTTAATCGACTGAGCCACCTAGGTGCTCCCAACATGTTAATTCTATACGTTACTCAGTGTTGACCACAGTGTAGTCACCATCTGCCACCATATGACATTATTACAATATTACGGACTACATTCCCTATGCTGTACTTTCCATCTCCGCGACTTATTTATTATATAACTATAAGTTTGTACCACTTAGTCCCCTTCATCTGTTTTGCCCATCCCTCCTCAACAGCATTCATCATCAGGGAAATGCAAGTCGAAGCCACAATGAGTTATTACACCAGTCAGAAGGGCTAGTAACAAAAAGACAAGTGTTGACAAGGATGTAGAGAAAAGGGAACCCTCAGGCTCTGTCGGTAGGAATATAAACTGGTGCAGCCATTATGGAAAATAATATGGAGATTTCTCAAAAAATTAAAAAGGAAATACTATATAATCCAGTAATTCCACTACTGCACATTTGCCCAAAGAAAACAAAAACATTAACTCAAAAAGATATATGCATTGGCACTGGCTTTAGTCACGTCTAAAAAAAAGGTATCTAAGGTCACCGTGATCCCAAACCCAGGTTTCCAAAAACATTAAGCCAAGTCTCCACTGATTAATAGATTGGTCAAATGTCTGACAGCACAGCCTCCAAGCAACATATATCAGCCTTACTGGGGACAGAAATTAAGCTCAGGCCTGGAGAGAGGCCCCTAGACACCTTAGCT
Source organism: Acinonyx jubatus (assembly GCF_027475565.1). NCBI lineage: Eukaryota > Metazoa > Chordata > Mammalia > Carnivora > Felidae > Acinonyx > Acinonyx jubatus. The sequence continues at coordinate 50,340,711 of NC_069381.1, read as the reverse complement.
TCCCTCACTGACTTCATGGAGCTTCCAACCTGCTTTTGGAAGACAGGACACATGCACCAACAGTAAGAAATAAGACCAGGAAATATAGTTTATTCTACAAATATTTCAGGAGTGCCCACTGTGTGCAGGCAGTGGGTTCACATTCGAGATACTGTAGTTCAGGTTTCCACTTAACCATCTACTTAGGAAAACAGAATGGTGAGAAGGAAGAAAGCCCAGAATACTACACGTCTTAAGAACTGCTCTTAGGAATTCAAGGAAGGCTTCCTGAAGGAAGAGGTATCTGAACTGAAAGATTAAATGGATTCAAGATTAATGGGGGGCATCTGGGTGGCTCAGTCAGGTAAGCATCCAACTTCGGCTCAGGTCATGATCTCACGGTTCATGGGTTCAAGCCCCGGGTTGGACTCTGTGCTGACAGCTCAGAATGTGAAGCCTGCTTTGGATTCTGTGTCTCCCTCTCTCTCTGCCCCTCCCTCACTCGCACTCTGTCTCTGTGTATCTCTAAAAAATAAACATTAAAAAAATAATTAATAAGTGGATGTTTGCCAAAAAAGGAAGAGAAGTGAGAAGTGAGGAGAGCCCAGAGTGCACCAGGCACAGATCAGCACTGCTGAGGCTGAAAGATGGGACTGCAGGCATGTGGGGACCTTCAAGCAGTTCAACAGGACTTTCATGTGGAGCTTGAGTGAGATGCTGAGATCAAAGGGTGGGTTCGGAAGAGAGGAGACTGACAATACATGAGGACAGATGATAAAGAGCTAAAGGGACTTTGTTCAAAAGGCAGTGGAGAGCTACTGAACAACAGATTGACAGCTAAGAAATTCATTTTTCTAACCCTCCTTTAACACATTTATCAGGTACCTCCCCTCATCCAAGCACTGTGTTTGGGGCTGGGGACATACTGGGCAAGTTAGATACAGAATTTAGTTTCGCAGGAAAGAAAGACAAACCGGTCATTCTGACACAGCATGATGCATGTTGCAACTGGGAAAGTACAAGGTGCTATGGGGACACATAGGTGGGACCCTCGGCCTCATCTGAGGGTGGGGAGGGGGCCCAAGAAAGCTTCCTGGAGTATTTAAGCTATCTGAAGTATGGGAAGGTAGAGCCATGCAGAGGAGCAGAGGAAGAAGCATGCATAAAACCTCAAGGTGAGAAAGAACCCTGATTTGGAGCATTAAAAGAACTTCAGGGTTCATGGAGTAAAAAAAAGAAAGAATTGCAAGATGAGGCCAGAGAAAAGGCCACTGTAACAAATTTGAACTTGGAGGCACTAGGAAAGCAGGAAGTGACACTCAGATTTACATTTTAGAAAAGCACTTCAGTTTTTGGGCAGAGTGACAATTATTCAATGAACATCTGTGGTCTACCTACTCTAGGTCCTAGGCTCCAGACTTAACGGTTTGGTGGAGGAAACAGACATAGGTTGATGACTGTGCAAAAGGATGCGTAGCGATGTCAGAACAGTGCTGTGGAGACTGACTGTGCCGGAAGGAGTTAAGGAAGCCTCACAGAAGAGGGGGCTTTTCTGCTAAGCCATAAGGATGTGTAGGAGTTTGGGCATTTTAGATAGAACAGCAGCCATAAAGATGTGGCATAGGAAAGAGCATGGCCTGTCTAGGCGATGGAAGGAATTCCAGAATGACTTCAGTTTGGGTTACACTATGGAAGTGCCCAGAGAGAAGATATAAGAAGGTCCGTAGACACATCCCACTTGTATGTTTGACATTAGGAATTTCAACTTGAGCCTGCAGCTTGAGAGGGAATCACAAACTCCTTTGAGAATCTGAAGCTGTCTTCAGAAAAATGCACATATGTGCAAAATTTGCATGTAAGTCCCAGGATTCAAAAATTGGCAGTTAAAATGTCACTGCTATAAGCAATAATAATAACAATAATTAATAAATAAATAAATAAATAAATAAATAAATAAATATTAAAAAAAATAAAATAAAATCTCACTGCTATAAGCAGTGGGGAGCTGGGTGTGATTTGCACTTGAGAATGATCACAGGGGGAAGCTGGAGAGAGACTGGAAGCAAGATCAATTAGAAGGTTCTTGGGAGATGCTAGGTATAAAGCTCTAAAAGCTTGGCCTGTGATGACATCAGTGGGGATAAAGAATAGGGCCCTATGAGAAAGGCATCAGGAGTGGGATGTGTCAGGATGTTCTGACAAACTGAATGGTGGAGAGCAGTCAAAAATGAGTGACAGGAAAATGGTGGTTCCATTGTCCCCAGTATCTACTCTTCCCCTCCTCGAGTAAAAGAATCCTCAAGTTTTATCTGGACACATCATCACCCAGAATACTCCATCTCCCAGCCTCCTTGCATCTTGATGTGGTCATGTAACTAAGTTCTGGCTAATGAGATGTAAGTAAAGGGATGTGTGCACACTCTGGCTCCTGCATTTAAAGGGAAGGGAAATACATTTCCCCCTTCCCACTGGCAGGACCATGCTGGTAATTCATCTTGATCCATAAAGCCATGTCCACAGTGACATCACCCAGCCCACAAGGCCTGGCAGAAGGGGAGGTCTTGCGTCACCCTGGGAGACTCCTGAACACAGGCTCTGTATCATAAGGTAGCCAGTCCTTAGGCAAGACAGTGCCTATGAACTGGTCCGGCATGGAAATATGGGCAGGACTAGGGAATGTTCTGAGAAATTTGAATAAAGAAACATGGAACAGCAGAGTTTCATGCAACAACAGTGAGTTATGGCTGTAGTATGGGAAGTAAAAAAAGACAGAGGCCATGAGGTGGAATGAGGCATAAGGAGAGAGAATCCACATGCACAGAGGTCAATATGGACTGTAAGTATGAGATACCAGGAGCTACGGGCTGAGAAAAGAAGGAGAACAAAGAAAAGGGTAAGTCTATCAGGTACATGCCTATGGACTACCTGCTAGGTGTCCCTTCCCATCTGGCATCCACATGACCATGGCAGGAGCTGTTGAGTTCCTACAAGAAAACCTGGCCTCTTGGCCGTTGAAGGATGGACACTGGCCATTACGTGGGCCAATTAGGCCCTCTCCCAGGAATTCTGGAGCTGGGATTTAGGAGATACAGTCTCCTGGTTGTCTCAGTTAACACCTGCAGATCTCAGAAGCTACTAGTGGCCAGGTGCAGCCCTGTGGATTGAGGAACAAAAGTGACTGACTCTTCAGCCAGAAAGACTGAAGTAAACAGACTTCTTGGCTTCCCCAGGGCAATCCCTGCTCCCTCCTGAAGACCCCAACAGATACCCACACTTCAATGCCATAGTTACCCTACTTGTTTCCTATGCCCAGTCTCCTCTCTGGCCTCTGTAGCATGGTGTCTGCAATCAGCTATCACAGGTGTTGAATTCCAGCTGGACTATTTGGTCACTCAGGCTCTTATTCTATAAACTGGGGATAATAGTTTCCCCTCTGTTCTTGTAAATGGTTAATTGAAGTATCCACATAGTGCTTGGCCCTTGTGGCAGAACTCAATACACAGTAGAGCACTTCCCCCTTCCCCTGGCCACTTCAACCTTTCCCCCTAGACCTAGCCTCATAAAAATGGCAGCTTGCCTTTGCTAATTACTTAGAACTACCCAGGCATCAGTCTTAAAGGTGTTATATGAAATCATCTATTCTTCACAATAATCCTGTGTGGGTATTGATATTATTCCTGTTGTACATATGAAGAAACCAAAGCACAGAGAGGTTATATAACTCTTCCAAGACCACACAGCTAGTAAATACAAGATCTGGGATTTCAAGCCAAGGAATTCTGGCTCAGTGATCATACACCATTGCCTGCCATATTTCCAGAGCGCTTCTGGCTTCCTTGCCAGTGACCCAGGCTGGGGAGGGGTGCCCAGAATCAGGGGGTAGACACAGCTGAGGAAACAAAGCTGCTGCAGGGAGCCAGCATTTAGTCAGTGGCTGACTTGCAGGTCCTACTGGGTGGCCCCAGGACAGAGTAGACCAACAGGCAGAGAGCTGGGGATCAGAACAGCTCAGGGGTGAGGATTCCCATGTATTCAGCATTCCTGGGGAAGAAAGCAGCCTTCTGCCCAGGAAGCAGATAGACTGAACCCCACACTGACTAAACTGCCCTTTCGTAGGTAATTCCTTACTGTTCCAAATCCATTCCTTTACTCTCATCCCCATCCTGGAGAGAGACAGGTCTGGACCAGAGGGAGCCCAGCCAGTGTCTGAGGGGGGTTGCACCTGCCTTCCTCCTGCCTCACTTCCCCCTCCCATACCCCACCCTGCTCCCATGCTCAGTGAAGACCAGGTAACAGCTCTGAGGCCTTTGCTCTGAAGCAAACAGAACCATCCCATTGTTCACTGGGAGGTAGGGGAGACATTCTCTAATCCCCTCTTGCCTTAGAAGTAACGAAATTTCCATTCTTCTCCAGAAGGGAAAACTACAGGAAGAAACTAGATGCCCTCCGCCACAATCCCAGCAGATCCAGAGCAGGACTGGGGTAAAGCTCAGATTCTGGTCTCCATTCCGCCTGCCTATGGAGTAGGATCACGCTGGTCTGTCTTCCACCCTTTAGTGGCTCAGAAGAGCAGGCCTGGCCCTGAGGGGGATGGGGGGGTGGGGGCTGAGGTTCTGAACACCAATCCTCATGTGTGTAGGGGGGTGGTTTCCCCACATCCAGGCAATTCTTGGGCACCAGCTGGGTGTCCTACCATTCAGCTCAACTCTGACACTACGCCCCTGGAGATAGCATCAGATTCCATAGATTAAAGGCTCCATCCTCCAAGACTGCCCCTTCACAATTCACACACCAGCCACAAACCCAGGCTGTCACCTGTGCTTCCTACACACTGGCTATAGATTAGAGGTTCCAGTGACCCCTCCTTGGGCTCAATTAATTTGCTAGAAGGGCTCACAGAACTCAGGGAAACATTTAACTTATTCCATTGTTAATAGTGACCAAGGCATGAGAGCTCCTGGCTCTGGAGGCCCCAAAGGTTTGTCCACTCTCAGCTGACAAAATCTAGAGAGACAAGTGCTGGTCAAATAAGAACGTTTATTCCAGTAAGACCAACACCAGGAAGACAGTGGACTAACACCCCAAGAACTGTCTTCAAGATGCTGAGAATACTTCTAAGTTTATGTAGGGAATATATGGAACAAAGATTGGTGGGTATATGCAGCTAAACAGCAAAGGTCGGGTTGATCACTGTCATGGGGTGAATTATGGGGGGTACGGTGGCATCAGAACAATCATTATTGCTTGGGGGGTTAGTTTTGGTGCCCATTACAGGATGTTTTGCCTGCTGGGTCCCTTGCTGAAGTTAACAGATAAGCAGGAGGGAAAAAAATAAGCGATTAAGAGGAACAGATTAAAGGCAAATGGAGTCAGTCAGGGCAATGACTGGGTCCTCCTTTGAATCCCCATGTCAAGTCACCATTCCATTTCAATGGAAGGAGAAGGGATGATGGTCATGTCTTCTGTAAACTACTTCCTGCTGATCAGGGATGACGTAGGGATGTCGGGATGGAAGACTTTGACAGGGTAAGAGACCTTTGTTTCTTGAGTTCCTTCTGAGATGGACAGCAATCTTCCATGGGGGTTCTCACCCACTTACACGCTGTGAGTCCTGACAAAAGTCGCTGTCTGGAGGTGCCTTCCTAATGCAGGTGTGATGAATCCGTGGCTTGACGCCTGCAAGTTTTGAAGTAGGGCTAGTTAGCATATCGTGAGGACCTGTCCATTTTTCAGTTAACTGATCTTCTGGTCCTTGGTTCTTCCAAGGTCCTTGGTTCTTTAGTAGGACCCACTCTCTTGGCTGAAAAAGGGGGCAGTGTCTGCTCAGGAAATGGTTTGATCTTAGAAAAGACGAACTCGTGTGTAGATGTCAAAATTTGATTCAGCTGCTGCACATATTATTTAATTCTATTTTCATGTTCTAGAAAGGGGAAAACACCCCTTTTACTCAAGTCGAAAACACCCCTTTTACTCAAGTCGAAAGGGTTTCGCATATATCGTCTCATAAGGGCTCAGTGGGAGCCCTACTTCCAGAGGCCACCCTTATACAGAGGATGGCAACAAGAAGTGGCTTTTCCCAAGTCAGGCCAGTCTCTTGGCACATTTTAGCAAGGGCTTTCTTTAAAGTATGGTTCATTTTTTTCTGTTTTACCTGTTGATGAGGTGGAGGGGAATGATTCCTAACCACAAATTGTTTAAGAAGTACTATTCTACATAATGTCATTGCACATAGCACATTGCATTTTATCTGTTTACGTCTCTCTTTCATACTAAGCTGTGGACTGAGGGCAAGTAGGGAGACTTCATATTTCTTCACCTTTTAATTCCCATTGTGTAGCTTCTGACCTGACAGAGTAGACAATAATAAACTGAATTAATATGTAGGCCCATGCTGGATCACCTAGGACTATGCACGGTGAACATAAGACCAAGGCCTTTGTCCTACTGGACCAGAAACGCTCTAACCCAAATCCCCTTTGTCCAAAGTCAGAATCAGTTCCAGAACTTGGGGAGAGGTTGGGATGACAGATGAGATTGTTACATGCTGCCTTCTTCAAAGGACCACCAGAGCTACATGTTGATACAACAAGGCTGAATTCCTTTTCTCAGTAAGACTTCATCTTAGTAGCATCCTAGAGAGGGGAGAGCCAAATGGGAAGTCTATGAGGTTTTGGAGTCTGGGTTAAGGCAATTCAGCAGGGTTTTTTTGTTTCTGGTTTGTTTTTAAAAGTTTATTTATTTATTTTGAGAGGGCACACATGCGAGTGGGGGAGGAGCAGAAAGAAAGAATCCCAAGCAGGCTCCTCGAGGTCACCACACACTGTGAGATCATGACCTGAGCCAAAATCAAGAGCTGGACTCTTAACCGACTGAGCCACTGAAGCACCCCCAACAGTTCTTTTAATAAAGCATTTGATTAGGAACACAATATGATAATTTAAGATTGGTGTCCATAGCAAGGAGAGCATTTTTAAGGTAAGGGGTTCAAAAAATCTTGGGAATTAAAATTGTCATTTGATTGAACAATTTAATGATCATTTAAATATTTTTTGGGGGGGGGGCACCTGGATGGCTCAGTCAGTTGAACATCCAATTCTTGATTTCAGCTCAGGTCATGATCTCATGGTTCATGAGATCGAGCACTGCTTTGGGCTCTGTGGACAGCAAGAAGCCCACTTGGGATTCTTTCTCTCATCTCTCTCTCTCTCTCTCTCTCTCTCTCTCTCTCTCTGCCCCTTCTCCCATTCATGCTCTTTCTCTCACAATAAATAAGTAAATAAACTTTAAAAAATAGGTTTTTTTAAAACTTTGAGGAATAAGTTATTTCAACTTTTATCTTCTGGGCCAGTTTCCTGAAATAGTTAATGTATATTGATGAAGACAGTGGAATGGGAACATCATATTAATGCAGACAGTGGCTGTGTGGGTGTAGAAGGTTTCAACTCTCAGGAGTCAGGTGGCCCAACTGAGGGAGAAGAGAGCCGGGGAGGTTCAGAGCTGATGTGCCCAGACACCTATCAGGTTCTCATCAGGATGCTATAAAATAATCCTGCAACAGGAAACTCTCATCCCTCATAACACGATTGATTTTTAGTCACTGGTCCCATTAGAAGCCATTTGGTCTTTCTCTTCCACCTTCCATCTCCCTCTGATGCTTGACTCCATCATTAGGCTGGAATAACTGCTTAAAATCTTCTCACCCGGAGCCTGCCATGGTTTGTGTGAGCATTTGCCAGTGGGCAAGTCACATATGACTGCACTGGTGACCTTTTCCATGCCCCTCCTGGTCTGTGTGCAGTCTGGAAGCAGGAGGCCTGCCCTGAAGCTTCCGAAGTGATTATGCTATTGCAGACATCAGGCAAAATGAGCAAGCCCCACAGGGGTGAGTACTGATGTGTGGTAGAAAGGTCAAGTAATGCAGCACACAGCCTCTGCTGGAGAGACACAGACGCATCTGGCCCAGACAAGGAGACCTAATCTAATTTCCAAACAGGAAGAACACAGTTCCCTGGGATGAAACACCAGGGCTGATATGCCTAGAAGCTTATTGGGAATGGGAGGTAGGGGATGACTAACATTTACTGAGGGCCCGTACAGCAGTTTTTACACAGCATTTCATGGAAAAGCTTAGCATATACACAATCTTTATCAATAGAATAGTATTTTCAATATCCTAGGAAAGAACTCGGTTTATAGGAAATCTATAGCAAACTTTCTCTCTGAAATGAGGGAAGCATTCCCTGTTTGTTTGTTTTTAATCCAGCTGCCCTCTCTTTGATATTATCCAAATGAAGGTACCGGTCGACAAGGTCGGCAATTTCTCCTGGATGTGTGCTACCCAGTAGGTGAGGTGGGAGCTGACCTCCCCCCAGCCTCAGCCACATCAACAATCCTCTCATCTCATTTGTTAATTGTGAATAAAATAAAAAGATCTGAAGGAGTGAAAAGCCCATTCTTTCTGGAACCTACATCCCATCAAGTGCCGCTCTGTGATACATATTTACTCATTTAGAATTGAGAATGAGGGGTTACTTAAAAAAAATAAATATTTGGGGCGCCTGGCTGGCTCAGTCAGTAGAGCATGGGACTCTTGATCTTTGGGTCATGAGTTCAAGCCCCACGATGGGCATAGAGTTTACTTTAAAAAAAAAATGTAGAATTGGAAATAAGGGAAGCCTTCTTTCCTTCCTTCACTCATTGTAGCTCTGTCACCTGCTTTTAGGACTCTGATCTCTCTGGTTCTCCTCCTTCAGACCTCCAACTCAGGCTTCTCTTTTTGCTTTGTTTTTGTTTAAAATGGAAAGTTTATTTGCTCAGTACACCAAATAGGATGCAAGGACGGTCATGACAAATATACAGAAACATGCAGATCAAAATAAAACTATAATTTAGTTTAAACGAAGGGAAACATATTAAAATGTTATGACAACATATTCCCAAGAGTTTTTTTTCTTCAGTTAATTTAACTATACATTTCAATAAAATAAAAGGTAATGGATTAAGGGGAAGTTAGCTTGTGAGTTTTTCTTAAAAATAAAACTCCAACTCTATCAATCCATGCCAGTTAAACACTATAGCTAAAATTTGCAAATAAATGCAAAAGGAGATGAAGGAGTTATTTACCTTTTGTGCTTGAATAATCCAGAGGAAAATGGTTACCACAACTACAGCAGGCAAACCGGTAAGACTGACCAAACTAGAACACAGCATTGTACTAAATTTCAGTCTCAAATCCTGCTAAATGCTCATCATTAGTATGGTATATTTTGATCCATGATATGCTTTAATACCTAGACAGATCCCAATCTGTCTAGGAAGCACATAGATATTACTGTTGCTTTGTTTGTTTTTAAATATATATACATATTTAAAAAGCCAGGTATACTTCCACATACAAAGGCAGGTTTTCCCCAGGAGGAATTTACAGGCAGTAGTCTGGGGTGCAACATGAGGCTGGGTCATGTTGCACCACCATGAGGTGCTGGGTCAAACTGAAGGAAGGAGTATTTTATCTTTTTTATTTTGTTTTATTTTTTGAAATGTTTATTTTTTTAGAGACAGAGAGAACATGCACATCAATGGGGGAGGGGCAGAGAGAGAGGGGAACAGAGGATCAGAAGCAGGCTCTGGGCTGACAGCAGAGATCGTGAGATCATGACCTGAGTGGAAGTCAGATGCTCAACCAAATGGGCCACTCAGGCGCCCAAGGAAGGAGTATTTTAAAGTGTCATCTAATTCCATGAGAGCAGCCTGGTTCCCACAACGATAATAGTAACTGGGAGCACTAAAAATGGTAACACATTCTAATCATGACACCAATTGTATCCCTCCATTACAAGCTGGTGAGCTCGAGAAGCCAGTGTGAGGCCATTCCCATGGTTAAATGTTTCAGAAAAGTCTTATCCACATGTGTAGCCAGCACCACATGGTGAGATACCCCACCCACCACAATCATCTGGATCTGACCACTACACATCACACATTGGGCCCTCATGTGGAACTTCCTGTAAAGGATCCAAGTCTCTTATATGACCCAGCACATCTAGGGATGGAGAAAGGCCACTGTGGAGGCAGAATATCTGTCCATCTACTAAAGTTGTAAGTAGAAGATAATCAGATAGATCTGTAACATATTTCCAAACATCGGCATTTCTATACTTTCACAGACATTCATTATAAAAGCCATATACTTGGGTAATTTCGCAGCTTTCGTGGTTTCCTCTCAATATTGTAATGTGTTCTGAGTAATACGCCTTTAAGGCCACAAGGAGAGTCACAGTCTCCACTGAATAATAGCCTCTGTCTACACAGTTGCCCATGAACAGACAGTTTGTACCTGGTGATTTTCCACCAGTTCTGAAGAGTTCAGTAAGCTCAAGAAATTGACCGTGCACATCTCCGACACGGTAACAGAACAACAAACCTCTTGCACATTTTATTCTTTTGTTAAAATTTCCTTAGCCTTTTTGCACAGCATCTGTACTTGGTTCTGTTAAGCTGTTTACACACATGCAGCTCTTTGGTGAATGCCTAGCTGTCCATGGCTGCCTGAACCCCTTCCCCCCTGTTTCCTTCCCCCTACCCGCCCCCCCAACCCTGAGTGCCCCATCGCTGCCACCAGCTCCTGGGGAGGTGGGGGGGGGGTGGTGAGGAAGGAGTCTCAGAGCATTTACCCCACCCAAGGCCAGCTGGGGGGAGGGGTGCTAGCCCACCCAGACCTGCCCTGTTGCTTCTGTGTCCACCTCCTGGGAGGGAGTGAGTGAAGGGTGTGGGGAGGTCAGGATGACTTTGGCCCAGGTCTTTCACTGACCACCAGGTGTCTTCCCACTGCCCCCTCACCCCCACCCCCACCAGCCTCTACCCATAGGCTCCTCTTTTTTTAAGTTCTTTTTAAAGGCTTCATTCTCTGGCCAACACAAATATGAAAAGATGCTCAACATCACTCATCATCAGGGAAATGCAAGTCAAAACTATGATGAGATATCACCTCACACCTATCAGAATGGCTAAAATCAACAACACAAGAAATAAGTATCGGTGAGGATGCAGAGAAAAAGGAACCCTCCTGCACTCTTGGTGGGAATGCAAACTGGTGCAGCCACTGTAGGAAACAGCATGGAGGCTCCTCAAAACATTAAAAATAGTTGATCCAGTAATTGCACTACTGGGCATTTACTGAAGAAATACAAGAACACTAATTCAAAGGGATACATGCAACCCTATGTTTACTGTAGCATTATCTACAATAGTCAAATTATGAAAGCAGCCCAAGTGCCCATCAATTGATGAATGGATAAAGATGTGGTGAATATATACATAATAGAATATTACTGAGCCATAAAAAAGAATGAAATCTTGCTATTTGCAATAACATGGATGGAGCTAGAGAGTAAAATGCTAAGCAAAGTCAGTGAGAGAAAGACAAATGCCATATGAGTTTACTCATCTGTGGAATTTAAGAAATAAAACAGATGAAGAAAGGAAGGATAAGAGAGACACAAGCTAAGAAAGACACTCCTAACCCTGGAGAATAAACTGATGGTTACCAGAAGGGAGGGGGGGATGGGGATGGGTCAAATAGGTGAAGGAGATTAAGGAGGGCACTTGTGGAGATGAGCACTGGATAATGTATAGAATTGTCAAGTCACTATAGTGCACACCTGAAACTAATATAACACTGTCAACCACACTGGAATTAAAATTAAAAACTTTAAAAAAAAAAAAAAAGGTTGCATCCTCAATGCTTTTCCCCTTTCTCCTCAGAATCCTCAGGACTCCTATGATTACTTTCATCCAAATCATTTCCACTCCTAACACCTTTTCCTGACCCACCTGGCTTTGGGTAATGACTATGCTGGAGTGCCTGACACCCTATGCTATTGACTGTGTCCAACATCCTGGTCCAGGCACCTGCCTGAATTCCTTCTGATCTCAGGGCATGCAACTCTAAACAAGGGCTCCCCACTGCCTACAGAATTTCTCTAAACTCTAGCCCTGGATTCAAGATCCGGTTTGGTCTGGCTTCCAAACAGCCATCACTACCCTGCTTGACATACCCTCTAGCTCGACACCACCTCTATGCTTTTCTGGCCTCTGAGAACTTGCTTACAATGTTTTGTCTGCTATTACCCAAGAAATCTTTTCGTGCCCAATTTCTGCACGTTCAGATCTCACCCAGGGTTCTCATTTAGTCCTTTAGGTTTGAAGTAGCAAAACACACTGAAGTAAGTAAATCCCAAAAGGCCATCTCCAGTGGGTGTGATATCCTGGAGGTCAATACATGGCACGTATCACTACCTCGGAGGAAAATCCCATTATACAGTAACTGCTGGTAACAGAAAAAAATACATGAAGAGTCACCTATTCCAAGAAGACAGAAAAACAATAAAATAAACCCAAAGACAGTAAAATAAGGATAGCAGTAAAATTAAAATCAGAAATCAATGATTACAAAAACAAAAAATGAGTTTATAAATCAAAAAGCTGAATCGCTGAACATACGGGTGTGCTAGCTAGCTTTACAGAAGAAATAGGGAAAAGAACACAAAAACACAAAATTAGGATAAAGGGAAACTTGTTAGCGAAAATACAGATAAGTAGGAGACATTATATACCACTATAACTTAATACATTTGAAAGTCTGAACGAAATTGATGATCTTTCATGAAACTACATATTTCCAAAACTGGGTTGGAAACACATGGAAACCTTAAACAATAACACGTAGAAATAAACACAATTCTCCTCCAATCAGCCCCAGATCATTTCACATGTGAACCTTTCAAATACTGAATTAACAGATTTTTTGATGCTGTTTAAACTATTCAAGAGCACAGAGAAGTAAAGGAAATACCTTAACTCATTTTACAAAACTGACAAATGACTGATCTGAGAACCTAATAAAGACAAAACTGCAGACAATTTTACTTGTAAAGTGAGTTGAAAAAGTTTAAGAATATACACACACAAACCACATATAAATTGTATATATCAAATCAAGCCAGCCGTACATTAAATAACACACCAAGACCAAGTAAAGTTCATTTCAGGAATCAAGGAATCAAGGATGGTCTCATATTAAGAAATTTAGTAATATAAATTAATCTTAAGTAAGTCAGAGACTTTACTATCAAAAATGCATTCACTGGGGTGCCTGAGTGGCTCAGTCGGTTAAGCATCTGACTTCGGCTCAGGTCATGATCTCACGGTCCGTGAGTTCGAGCCCCGCGTCAGGCTCTGTGCTGACAGCTCAGAGCCTGGAGTCCGTTTCAGATACTGTGTCTCCCTCTCTCTCTGCCCCTCCCCTGTTCATGCTCTGTCTCTGTCTCAAAAATAAATAAACGTTAAAAAAAAACTAAAAAAAAATGCATTCATTAAGATTTGTACATCTATTCCTCCTTATAAGCTTTTTTTTTTTTTTTTTCAACGTTTATTTATTTTTGGGACAGAGAGAGACAGAGCATGAACGGGGGAGGGGCAGAGAGAGAGGGAGACACAGAATCGGAAACAGGCTCCAGGCTCTGAGCCGTCAGCCCAGAGCCTGACGCGGGGCTCGAACTCACGGACCGCGAGATCCTGACCTGGCTGAAGTCGGACGCTTAACCGACCGCGCCACCCAGGCGCCCTTAAGCTTCTTAATAAAATGAAAATAGAGGTTCTCGGCTGGCTCTGTCAGCAGAGCATGTGACTCTCGATCTCGGGGTTGTGGGTTGCAGCCCCACATTGGCTGTAGAGATTACTTACAAATAAAATCTTTAGGAGAACCTGGATGGCTCAGTCGGTTGAGCGTCCAACTTTGGCTCAGGTCATGATCTCGCGGTCTGTGAGTTCGAGGCCTGTGTCAGGCTCTGTGCTGACAGCTCAGAGCCTGGAACCTGCTTCGGATTCTGTGTCTCCCTCTCTCTCTGCCCCTCCCCCGCTCATGCTCTGTTTCTGTCAAAAATAAAATAACATTAAAAAAAATTATTATAAAAAAAATAAAATCTTTAAGGGGTGCCTGGGTGGCCGAGTGTCTGACTCTTGATTTCAGCCAAGATTGAGATCCCCAGGTTGTGAGATAGAGTCCTGTGTCAGGCTCTGCACTGAACGTGGAGACTACTTGAGACTCATATTCTCTCTCTCTCTCTCTCTCTCTCTCTCTCTCTCTCTCTCTCTCTCCGCGCCCCCCCCCCGTCTCTCTCCTAAATAATAAACAAAATCTTTCCGAAAAAAAAAAAAAAAAGAAAATGAAAGGTATTCCTTTATCTTAGTGAAAGTATTTCTCAAAACCAAAGCCAGGATGTGTTTAAAATGCTAAAACACCAGAAACATTTCTGATCAAGTCAGATTCAACAGAGGGCCTAATACTAACAGTGTTATTGAATATTATTCTAGAAGCTCCTGCCAATAGAAAAGGACTGAATTAAAATGTGTAATTAATAGAAAGGAGGTTGCAAAATTGTCATTATTTACAAAGCATATGATTGCACATCAAAAAAACAAAAACAAAAACAAAACACCAGCTTAAGCCTACTAGAAAAATAAAAGTGAGCAAAGAGATTATTTTAAAAATTAACAAAGTGGCACCTGGGTAGTTCAGTTGGTTGGGTGCCTAACTCTTGATTTCAGCTCAGGTTATGATGAGCCCTGCATCAGGCTCCTTGCTAATAGCATGGAGCCTGCTTGGGATCCTCTCCCTCCATCTTCCCCTCCCTTGCTCGTGCTCTCTTTCTCTCAAAATAAATAAACTTAAAAAAAAAAAAAAAAGAACCTGAGCAGAGGCATCCAAATGGAGTTGCCCCAAATGGAGACCTCCACAAAGTCATGTAACGACAAAGTTCTTGAATAAGTAGGATATATGTGAAGAACTCCAATGCCATTAAGTACAATTTACATACTTAAATGGGAGAACTCCCTCCTAAAGTAAAGCTACTAGAAAAATCTAAAAGAGATGTTAAAATAAATACACTTCAGATATTTGAAGGAAGAAAGAATAGCAGAATTAACCATAAATAGGACTCGGGTGATTCTCTTACCAGCCATGACTTAAGCCATTAAGGTTTCCAGCCTCACCTGCTCTGCCAGAATCTGTTCTCTGACTGCCTCCTCTGGCACACGAAGGGAACAACAGGCTGCAGTGACTACTTGAAGCCAATCTGATTTTTGTTTCTACACCTGGCTCCATGAGATGGCCTCAAGGCTAGGAAGGAGAGAAAGGCAGCGACACAGGGAAGCCGCGGGAGAAGATGATCACATGGGGGTAGGGACAAGTCACTGCCCAAGAAAAGTAAGCACTTCCCCAAACACCTTTTAAGACACTTAAAATTTTTCCATGTGGAATATAAAGAAATCAGGCGGGGAGTGTAGGTAAGAGTGTGGACACTTCATTTTCAGGACCCACTGTTTTTTAAGGGCTTGTCTAGGAAACAGATCACTTATAAGACCCCTCTTGGCTGGGAGGCTTTTGGTGAGCCAATGGACTATTACCTGCTATCTCAGCCATGTGCCACCTTGGGACCAATCCTTACCTAAGTCAGCATTTAAAAAGCTACAGCCGGGGTGCCTGGATGGTGGCTCAGTTGGTGTAGCATCTGACTTCGGCTCAGGTCATGATCTTGTAGTTTGTGGGTTCAGGCCCATTTTGGGATCTGTGCTGACAGCTCAGAGCCTGGAGCCTGCTTCAGATTCTGTGTCTCCCTCTCTCAAGAATAAACAAACATTAAAAAAATAAAAATAATTAAAAAAAAAAAAAAAGGCTACAGCCAAGGGGCACCTGGCTGGGTCAGTCAGTAGAGAATGTGACTCTTGATCTGTGGGGGTTGTGAGTTCTGGCCCCACATTGGAGGTAAAAGTTACTTTAGAAAAAAAAAAAAAGAAAAAAGCTCCAGTCAAGCACCCTGCTGTCTACAAGGGACCATCAGTCTTCCAGGTTTCGCCAATGTGGTCTTTCAATTGCCTGTCTCCAGGCTGGGGCTGAAGAGAGCTTCCTGGAGGAGGTGATACTAACTGCTAAGTGGAAGGAATTTCCAGGTGACAATGGGGAGGAGGGCTTTGAAGTTCCCAGGAGCAGCCTATGGACAAGGCAAAGGAAGAGTGCAATGTGTTCTTAGAGCTGCCAGTCCAGAGAGGCTGGATGGGGAAGTGTAATGAGAGAAGACAGAAACCAGTGACAATCTCTTTAAAATCTTTGTTGCCTCAATTTAATTTTTTAAACCTTTATTTATTATTGAGAGACAGAGAAACAGAGCATGAGCAGGGGAGGGGCAGAGAGAGGAGGAGACACAGAATCCGAAGCAGGTTCCAGGCTCTGAGCTGTTAGCACAGAGCCCGACGAACTCACAAACCGTGAGATCATGACCCGACGCTCAACTGACTGAGCCACCCAGGAGCCCCTACCTTGATTTAATTTTTAAACTTGTTTTCACTGTCTTTTGAGCACAGTTTTTTAAATTAAAAATTTCCTAATTAGAATATAAACTCTTGAATGGCAGAGAGTTTGACATATATCTCTCCTCCCAGCAGAGTCCTATCTTCATCTGGAGAGACCTACTGCCAGATGACAATGCTCAAATCCAGAATCCCTGGAAGCATCAACAGGCAATGATGATTAAAACCCCTAAAGACCCATAAGCTTTCTGCCCCTGGTGCACCTAGGCTCTGCTTGGAACACAGATTCTTCTGTTCCTAAACCCCTTAGCAGAGGTGGGAGGGGCTCTGGTGCTGGAGGGGCAGGACCACACCCTCCTTACTCTGGGTGAGCAAGGATCTTGCTTTTGAGCCTCACTTCTTTCTTTCTTTAATTGTTCTTTATTGTTGTTGGAGTCTTTTCTTAAAGTTTATTTTATTCTGAAAGAGAGAGAGAGAAAGAAAGAAATGTGAGCAGGGGAGGAGCAGAGAGGAGGCTCCACCCTGTCAGCCCAAAGCCCAACAAGGGGCTCAAAACTACAAACTGTGAGATTATGACCTGAGCCGAAATCAAGAGTCAGATGGTCAACTGACTCAGCCACCCAGGTGCCCTGAGACTCACTACTTGCATCAAGTTGTTGCTATGTTAACTTTTTAAAAGTTTGCTTGAAAAGTTAATAATTTTTCAAGTAATGGATCGGGGGGAGGGGGTCCGCATGTTCTCAGGAACAATTTAATTTCATGGTTTAATTTGGAGCCAATAAGAAAAAAAAAGCCTAATATAAGCATCTTCTAGGTTTCTGCCTCAGTATGAGAGCTGCTTCTGTCTTGGCATGCTGGGGGAAGGCAGGCTCCCCAGTGGGTTTGAAGAGAAATACCATGTGAGAATCAGGTCTCCTAAAGACAGGCAGAATTCTAGAGAGCCTGTTCTGGAGTGGGTAGGACAACGGTAATCATGCTGTGAACAACTATTAAATTCCAAAAGAACAACTTTGTAGATATGGCTATATTAATGTTTTTCATTTCACTGGCTTTGCAGCTTTGTAATTCAGATATAAGTCTGTCTCCATTTCCTACTTGTAGAAGAGCTGTAAACCCAAGGATTTTAATGTGCACAAAGCCCGGTATAAGTAATTAGATAACAGAAACTTTTGTAACAGAATTCTTTTTCTTTAGAAGTCAGGCAAATCTGTGAGGCCTTTGGCCTTCAAGGAGGGATGGTGCTGCTGCTGGGACCTCGTGCAATCTGTCAGTTTCAGGGCCTGAGTGGGGACAGTGTGTCCCCATATACCGCTGAGGCGGTAGGCTTCCAACAGTTATCTCCAGGACAGGCTATTACAAATGTTACTGCTAAAGACATTTTGGTTAGCCCTCCCACTGTTCTATGCAATAGGGAGACTCGATAACTTTGCCTCTCTGATTTGCAAATCCAGCTTTTGTTTGGAGATCATGTTAGAATGGAAGAAAAAAGATGGCTGCTGATCTCATTAACTGCAGATGGGACAGGGCAGTTTTTTCCAGATGAACTGTACTCAGAAGATTCATACTTTTCAGGAAATCATGCACCCATTGAAAAAGAAGACTAAAATCATGAAAGCAGGCAAGAAATTTCAGGTAAGTGATTCAGGTCGCTATCTTTATAGTACCCACATGAATGTTCAAAGTATAACAGGTTCTCTGGAGTAGATAAGAGTGCTGTTTATTGAGTAATCTCTACAGTCATTGTGGGACTCCAACTTATGACCCTGAGATCAAGAGTCACATGCTCTTCTGACTGAGCCAGCCAGGGGCCCCTGGGGATTCCTGCTTATTTAGATGTTGGTCTATTTATAGTTTTGATGAAAACTGGAGATCATCTAGGCTTGCTTGAAACTTCAACTTTGTGGGGTGCCTGGGTGGCTCAGTCGGTTAAGTGGCCGACTTTGGCTCAGGTCATGATCTCGCGGTCCATGAGTTCGAGCCCCGCGTCAGGCTCTGTGCTGACAGCTCAGAGCCTGGAGCCTGTTTCAGATTCTTTGTCTCCCTCTCTCTCTGACCCTCCCCTGTTCATGCTCTCTCTCTGTCTCAAAAATCAATAAATGTTAAAAAAAAAAAAAAAAGAAAAAGAAACTTCAACTTTGTGCCTGTAAAGGTTACAGTAGTCTTTTATGTTTCAAATGTATTATCTAGTACTCTTGCTTACTCTACTTTTTTAATTTAATGTTTGTTTATTTTTGAGAGATGGAGACAGAGCGTGAGCAGGCAAGGGGCAGAGAGAGAGGGAGACACAGAATCCGAAGCAGGCTCCAGGCTCCGAGCTGTCAGCACAGAGCCTGACGCGGGTCTCAAATTCACAAACCAAGAGATCATGACCTGAGCGGAAGTCGGAAGCTCAACCAACTGAGCCACCCAGGCGCCTTATTGCTTACTCTACTCTTTAAACCTTACAGTATGCTGTAAGGATTAATGATCTTGTTACCAAACAAGAAAGAAAATTTCACAAGGGTTTTCCACGTCTGAATTGTTATATTATCTCAAAAGTTTAAATAAGATGATCTACCGCCATTGTTCTTCTAACTGTCCAGTATATTACAATTCCACTGGTGTGCTTGGGAGGGTGAATAATTCTTTGGACTTTTTCCTAGAGTTATGGTGTCATCATGATTAAGTGGTGAACAGCAGACGGTGATAAGCTCCAAGTGATAATGTCATTATTTTTTTTGCTATGTCTTTAGCTTTGATGATTAAAAAACGAATTCTGTGTAAAACCAAAAGTGATAAAGAAGAGAAACAGAGAAGAAAAAGTCATGCAGTATCTTAATCAAGACTGGGCAACACTGGAGTAGTAAATCTGTTTAGCAGTTCAAGGTCCCAAGGTTTTTGTATTTCCTTTGAAGAACTTGAGTTGACACAGTGTGTGGCTTTTACATCATGGACCAAAATACTCCTTTACCTTGGGATGGCAGGTGCAGCAAATCTGCATGACCCCTCAAAAAACTTCCCTGAATCTGGAAATCATCAGCTTAAACTACAAAGTTTGGCCTTGGCCTTCAAAGTGAAAACCTTGAAAGAAAGGACTGTAGGAAGAATCCAGCCTGCACAGTTGGTAAGAATGCTCCATAGTGCATCACCTGGATGCATTCTGTTGCTTCTAACTCTGTACTGGTTGAACTCTCTGTCCTTTTCTTTATATTAATCATTTTCTTTTTAAGGAGAGAAAGAGCGTGTGAGTGGGGTAGAGGGGCAGAGGGAGGGAGCGAGAGAGAATCTTAAGTAGGCTCTATACTCAGCATGGAGCCTGATGCAGGACTTGATCCCACAACCCTGAGGTCATAACCTGAGCCAAAATCAAGAGTCATATGCTCAACTGATTAAGCCACCTAGGAGACTCCCCCCCCCCCCCAATTATTTTTGAGACATAATTGACATATAACACTTGTAGAAGTTTAAGGTATACATCATTTTGCCCTTTTTTTTTTTTTAATGTTTATTTTGAGAGAGAGACAGAGCATTAGTGGGGGAAGGGCAGAGAGAGAGGGAGACACAGAATCTGAAGCAGATTCCAGGCTCTGAGCCGTCAGCACAGAGCCAGATGCAGGGCTTGAACTCACGAGCTGTGCAATCATGACCTGAGCTGAAGTCGGACACTCAAGCGACTGAGCTACCCAGACACCCCTATTTTGTCCGCTTAATCTTAAAACTTATACCTTTGTTTCTATTCTTTACCTCTGACTAAAGGTAAAAATAATTTTTCTGTACTTAATTTGTATCTTGTTTAATGATGTCTTCTTCTTCCCCCTAAGTTTTAGCTACCTCCTTCTTTATCCTAGGATCTTCTCCTTTAATTCCATTTTTAAAAAATTCACCACCAAAGTCTCTGAGCATTGTTTTGATCAGGACATTCCCCTAAATGTAACCCTTCAAAAGCTCCCAGGTTTCAGTAAATCAGAATGGCTCACCTCTAACTCTAGAGCAAGAATACAAAGGGAGGCCCACACATCCTACCTGAACATTTAAATTATAAGCCTAGCAAAGTACTACAAATATGCCTTCATAAGGACATAACATGCCACGTTCTAGTTCAGAATTCTCAGGCCTGTCCGAGTTCCATACCAGGTCGTGGGACAGGAGAATCACCTCTGGGCCACTGCCAAATGCCTCCTCCTACCTGCTGTGCATTCTTTGGAGGGTTTGGAGGGTTCTTATTATATACAGGTGGACATCCAGACTCATCCACACCTCTCCCCAAACAACCACACTCCATCAGTCCATGCCCAGCTTTAGGGCCCAAGCATATGCATACTGGCTATCTGTTTTTAGGTTAGGTAGGTAAGAGGTGCCGGAAAACCCTAGTATAGGGCTCCAAGCTGTTTAGCCAGGAAATTGGGGGAGCTTGGCTAGAAGGTAGGGGGAGGGGGAAGGCTTTCTGAGCAGGCTCTTCCCTTAGCTTCTTGGACTCCTTTTGTGGGTTGGGGTGAAGGGAGGGTCCCCACTGCACAGGGATTAGAATTAGAGGGAGTTTAAGGGCAGTGGTGGCCTCAAAATTTGTTTGTAAACACACTAGTTCCTCTCCACACTTCTTCCCTAGAGAACCGTCTTCTCCAGCTCTGCTCTAAACACAAACTAAAATGAAACCCAGAAGAGCAAGGAGACATAAATATAACCCCAAAGTGAAACAGAAAATGAGAGTAAAAGAAGGGAAATTAAACTACATTAAGAATGAGAAAAAGGTAAATATTGGTAAAAGAAATGAAACAAAAAAATTAAAGTTTATTTATTTTGAGAGAGTGCGTGTGCACAAGTGGGTGAAAGGCAGAGAGAGGAAGAGAATCCCAAGCAGACTGACAGCACAGAGCTCCGTGCAGAGCCCAACGCGGGGCTCGATCCCACGAACCGTGAGATCATGACCTGAACCAAAACCAAGAGTAGGTCAAACAACTGAGTAGGCCTCAACCAACTGAGGCACCTAGGCACCCCAAAACAAAAATTTTTAATAAATTTTAGAAATCCTAAAGGAAATATGATGAAGGCTATTTAATGTAAATGAGACAAAGGCTAAAACCAACGGAAGTTAAAAACATGAAACTAGAGGAGATAAAAGATTTAGTGGGTAGAAAGAGGCCCAGTTCTTCAACAATGCAGGGAAATGTGAGAGAACAAGTCCTTAAAGATGTACACTTAAAAAAAAATCACAAGCTACAAGCAGATAAATAGGTATGGAGCCTCATCATAATACCCCGTGACATAATGCAACCAGGTTTGTATTCTCACTAGAATTTTGAAAGTTACATAGGTACCACTTTTTTCCTATTGTAATGTGTTTTCAATTACATCCTTTGTTGGCAGCCAGAGGTGAGCTGGCCCTTGGAGTTGAGACAGCTGAAACCGCGAACACAGTTTTTGAAAGGAATATGGATAATATTTAGCAAAAGCCATAAAATGACCATGCTCTTTGATCCACTCATTCCAGTCCTGCTAGACAGTCCTATGGCAGGAGTCCTATAGGGCTGAAAAAAGGGAATGTTCCAATCTTAAAAACTTCCAATTTTATGCTTATGCTGACTACAGAAGTAAAACCAAAATGTCCAAAGGCAGGAGAAAGATGTAACAAATGATGGTATATTTGTCTGAGGAATCATGCAGCAACTAAAATGATGATTACTAAGACTTTTAATGAAAAGATATCATTTAAGGGACACAAGCAGAAAATAAAAATCATTGTAGTCTAAAATTGCACAAGGTATGCAAATCACCTTTTATTTTAATTTTTACAAAAAGTTCATTTTTTATTTTTGTATGAGAGAGACACAGAGCACAAACAGGGGAGGGGCAGAGAGAAAGAGGGAGACACAGAATCCAAAAGCAGGCTCCAGGCTCCGAGCTGTCAGCACAGAGCCCGATGCCGGGCTTGAACCCACAAACTGCAAGATCATGCCCTGAGCTGAAGTCTGGCATTTAACTGACAGAGCCACCCAGGTGCCCCTACAAATCACTTTTTAAAAAATCATTGCTCTAAGGGCACCTGGAGCATCTGACTCTTGATTTGGCTCAGTCATTTCTTGGCTCAGTCGAAATCATGATCTCGCAGTTTGTGAGGTCAAGCCCCGTATTAGGCTCTGAGCTGACAGTGCAGAGTCTGCTTGGGATTCTCTCTCCCTCCCGTGTTCTCTCTCAAAATAAATAAACTTAAATAAAAACAAACAAACAAACAAAAAAACCCAAAACCAATGTTCTAACAGCTGTGAGGTTTCAGTGATAAATGATGGGTAACTTCCCCTTCCTTCCCTTTCACAAGTAAGATGCAGGTACCCTCAGCTTATCACAGAATCCCAAGACCTCTAAATTGTCACCTTCTGATTCTGCTTCCCAGGCACTGTCCTTAGGCTTAGGAACATTTGTCATCCCTGTCTGGCTTGGAGGCTGCACTGTGCAGCTCAGAGAACTCTAAGGCAACAAATATCAAATTATTCACTTTTAGCAGCTTGAATTTATTCTTCAGACTTGAGTGGGGGATCTGCATGCACTGATCTGACCCTAAAAACCGGCAAAAGGAAAACATCACGTTCCTTATTAACCTTGTGCAAATTTACCAAGAAATTGTAACTTCTCCCCTCTAATTCCAAAACTGGCTGTGGCTGTTATCTATTGCTTCTTGACTTCTTCCACGTCTCATCTTAAGTCTATTTCCTACGATGAACCTTCCAAGACTTCTCAATCCCCTTTCCGCAGGTTCCCAGAAAACACAGTACACTTCCCCTTATATATAACTCGCAATTCTTTCTTTAATGCCTGGCTTTCCCACTGAGACCACAAACTCTACACAGTCAGAGAATGTCTGTTTTAGCATACAGATGTTCAGAATCTTGGTATTGAGTTCTTATCTTCCCTTGTGAGAAGAGATGGTCATCTCAGTCTCTAACAGCCTGGCCTGTGCAGTCTGCCTGGGGGAGATTACCACATACTTCCAAAGAAAAACTAACAATGAGATAGAAAGTCAAAAACGTGGATTTTTTTTAGAAGAGCTTTAGGCTTGAGCCACAAGGAAGCAATAGGAATTCTCTGCGGGAGTCAAGTCCTCTTCAGTGCTGGGTTTTCCAG
Organism: Acinonyx jubatus; assembly: GCF_027475565.1. NCBI lineage: Eukaryota > Metazoa > Chordata > Mammalia > Carnivora > Felidae > Acinonyx > Acinonyx jubatus. Next base: position 50,317,272 of record NC_069381.1, on the reverse strand, counting down.
GCTGTTCTATCTACCTGGAAGCCCTTCTTTTTGTCTTTGCCCATCTAACTTCTAGGACCTTCAGGCTTAGTATGGGTATCACCTCCTTTAAGTCTTTGACTTCCCAGACTATGCAGATTTGCAGGGAGCAATTAGTTTCTGAGAATGGCTGGAAACCATTCAAGGTTTGTTGCAAAGGATTTGTTGATCCACTGGTACCTTCTAACTCTCTTCATATGCTAACCTTACAGAGACAAGGACAGGATGTGGGTAGGGATTTAGTCCCTAGGGTGTTCACACTTCTTTAAAAATCTGGAGGCAATTAGGAACATAAATGGTACAGCCACTATGTAACACAATACCAAACCTCCTGAAAAAATTAAAAATTACCATATGATCCAGCAAGTCCACTTCTGGGTATTTATCCATAAGAACTCAAAGCAGAATCTTAAGAGATATTTATACACTCATGTTCATTACAGCATTATTCACAATAGCCAAGAGGTATGAACAACCCAAATGTCCACAAACAGATGGATAAAGGAAATGCGGTTATATACACACAATGGAATGTCACACAGCCATAAAAAAAAATGAGATCCTATCACATATTACAACATGGATGAATTTCGAGAATATTATACTAAGTAAGCCAGTCATCAAAGGACATATACTGATGATGTCACTCACGAGAGATCTAAAGTAGTCAAAATCAGGAGTGCCCTAGTGGCCTAGTCAGTTAAGTGGCTGACTTCGGCTCAGGTCATCGTCTCACAGTTTGTGAGTTCGAGCCCCGCGTTGGGCCCTGTGCTGACAGCTCAGAGCCTGGAGCCTGCTTCAGATTTTGTGTCTCCCTCTCTCTCTGCCCCTCCCCCACTTGCACTTGGTCTCTAAAAAATAAAAGAAAAAAGAAAAATTTTAAAAAAAAAGTAGTCAAATCATAAAAACAAAGTAGAATGCTGTTGCTGGGGGAAAGGGAAGAGGGAATTAATATACACATAGTTTTAGTTTTGCAAGATAAAGTTCTAGAGATCTGTTGCACAACATGAATGTACTTAACACTAAACTGTACACCTAAAAATGTTTAAGATGGTAAATTTAATGTTATGTGATTGTGACCACAATTAAAAATAAATTAGGGTGTCTGGGTGGCTTAGTTGGTTAGATTGTATTATGTTAAATTAAAGCAGTCAGAGAAAAGACAAATACCATAGGATTTCACTCATATGAGATCATGACCTGAGCCAAAACCAAGAGTCAGAAGCTTAACCAACTGAGCCACCCAGGCACCCCGGGAAGGGAATTCTTAAAATACTTTAAAAGCATGAAACGGAAGGCAAAAACAATTATTAGTTTGATTACATAAAATAGTAAGGATTTCTACTCAAAGAGGATACAACAGCCAAAATTAACAAATGAGTAATGAACTGGGAGAATGTATTTGTACCCTCCAAAAATATGAGGTTACTATCCAGACATACAAAGAGGGTCTTGTAAATCAATTGAAAGAGCCTTGAGTGCCTGGCTGGCTCAGTCTGAGAGCATGTGACTCTTGATCTTGAGATTGTGAGTTCAAGCCCCATGTTGGGTGTAGAGATTACTTAAGGGGAAAAAAGAAGGGGGGGGCAGTCACTGATAAAAGAGCAAAGCTTATGAATCAGCAATAGAGGGTGAAATCTAAATGACTAAAAATATAGGGACAGCTAGCTTTTCAAGTTCAGTAATTAGAGAAATACAGATCTTCAACAATGGGATACTATTTTACATCCATTATGTTGGGAAAAATTAGAAAAGTTGAGTGAGAGGTTACCTGGGTAGCTTAGTCGGTTAAGCATCCAACTCTATTTATTTACTTCTTTCAGAGAGCTAGAGAAAGAGAGCAAGCGAAGAGCACGAGCATGAGTGGGGGAGGTGCAGAGAGGGAAACAGAATATCTGAAGCAGGCTCCAGGCTCTGAGCTGTCAGCAGAGCCCAACTTGGGACTTGAACTCAAACCACGAGATCATGACCTGAGCCAAAGTCAAGACACTTAACTGAGTCATCTAGGTGTCCCCGGTGCCCCAAGCATCCAACTCTTGATTCTGGCTCAGGTCATGAAGTGACAGTTTGTGAGACTGAGCCTGGCATTGGGCTCGAGCTGACAGCGTGGAGTCTGCTTGGGATTCTCTCTCTCTTCTCTGTCCCTCCCCTGCTCACATTCTCTCACTCTCAAGATAAATTTAAAAAACAAGATGTAGAAGTGGGAACTCCAGTCAAATATACAAATAGCCAAAGTACTTATGACAACAGAACTCTGACCAACAACTTCTATAGCAATTAGCCTGGGAAGCCAAACCACCTTTGCAGCAATTGGCCCAGGATGGTCAGACTTGGTCAAGGACTACCAAATTCCCTATGTTGGTTCCCATTTCCAACTTGGAACCAACCAGAGAAGCCATGTATGTTCCCCAAAACCCGGACATAAGATGCCCTGTTTGTAGTTAGCTTCCCATGCCGATAACTTTCAGTAGGAGCATATGGAGCCTTCCCTTTAACAATGTAAAGCTCTTCCACTCCCAGCTGCCTTTGAGTCTGTGAAATACTGGCCATGGAGGCTGACTACTTTATCATAGCTAGGTCTGAATGAACACCACGGGTTTGTTTTCATCCAGGTGGTCTTCACCTATTTTCACAAAATAGAACCATTGTGAAGAGCAACCTGGCAATACTGAGAGGAATTAATCATAAGCTCACTTCAGGAGCCAACAGGTACTCTTTTTGAGGTCCATATGGGGTCAGAGACGAAGATGTTCATAAGCAGCATTGTTGCAGGGTGGGGTGGGGGGTTGGAGCAGCCTGGGTGTCCACCACTAGACAAAGTGATAAAATAGTGTGAATAAATACTGTAAAATTCATTAGAAATCTTGAGTCCTATGTACATACCAATATATACATCTTTTTAAAAATATATAAGATCCGAAGCATAATTCCTTTCACATAAATTAGAAACACCATCACTCACAAAAGGACATACTTTAGAAGAAAAACATCAGTGAACTATAGGACTATTAGTGGGTGGGAACCCTTTCCAGGGAAGGGAACGTAGGAACGAGGGCCAGATAAAAGGGAAAATACAAGAGGTTTTGTAGACTTGATAGAGTAGCAAGGACTAAAGGATATTACCAACGGTGTTTATTTTTTAAATAAAGTTTGAGAGCGCACATGTGCACCAGCACGAGCACAAGGAGGGGAGGGGCAGAGAGGGAAAGACAGAATCCCAAGCAGGCTCCTCACTGTCAATGCAGAGCCCAATGCGGGGCTTTAACTCACAAACCACAAGATGATGACCTGAACGGAGATCAAGAGGCAGACACTTAGCGTAGGACTTTGGCTTATGTCGTGATCCTTGTGGTTCCTGAATTTGAGCCCCACATTGGGCTCACTGCTCTCACCAGAGCCTGCTTTGGATTCTCTGTCCCCCTCTCTGCCCCTCCCCTGCTTTTGCTCTCAAAAAAATTTTAAGTAATCTCTACACCCAACTTGGGGCTCAAACTTACAATTCAGAGATCGAGTTGCATGCTCTACCAACTGAGCCAGCCAGGGGCCCCCTACTGTCTACTCTTGTCTAAAAATTCTTATCCCTCCACACACCAGTGGAAAAAGCAACTTAAATACTATTCCCAAGTGAATCCCACAACAAAGGGGGTTTTGACCTTGTAGGTGTAGGTCAAAGTAAGCATCCAAGTTGGAGAGGATTACCTAACAGGCTTGTCTCTCAATCTGGTCATTAAAAGTATATCAGCATCAGCAGAATTGCTCCTTGACCTATAATTCTCCACCCTCACATGTCTACAGAAACAGGTTATTAGTCTAAAAGAAAGCAGTGCATGGGTGTCAAACGGGGTTCACAAACACTATATAAAGTTTCCTGGGGCTGCCATAACAAACTATAACAAAGTAGGTGGCTTAAAACAAAAACACACAATTCTAGAGACCAGAAGTCTGAAACTAGAGTATTGACAGGATCATGCTCCCTCCAAAGGATCTAGGGAAGAATCCTTCCTTGTGACTTAACCCTAGTTATGCAAGATGTTTTACCACTGGGGGGAGAAGGGTGAAAGGTACATGGGACAGTACTATTTTCTCAACATCCTGTATCATTTCACAAGCAGAGCAAAAAAGTACTTTCAGTTTTACAAAAGTAAAGAAAAACTAGGAGGGGCGCATAGATAGCTCAGTCGGTTAAGCATCAGACTTCAGCTCAGGTCGTGATCTCGCGGTTGAGTTTAAACCCTGCATCAGGCTCTCTGCTGTCGGCACAGACCTGCTTCAGATCCTGTAACCCTCCCTCTCTTCCCCTCCCCCACTCATGCTCTTTCAAAAATAAATGAACATTAAAAAAAGAAAACTGGGATTAAAAACCCTGTTAGCCAGTAATAGCAATACAATGCAGCAAAGTATGATAATGGAGTACCTATGATTAATATCTTCAGTTTTCCCACCCACATGCTCACAACATAACTGGAAATGGACTCCTGTGGTGCTCATTCTAAAAACGGGTGGGGTGAGTGCCTTGGCTGGCTCAGTCAGTGGAGCATGTGACTCCTGATCTTGGGGTTGTAACTTCGAGCCCCACACTGAGTGTAGAGATTACTTAAAATAAAATCTTAAATAAATAAAAATAAAAAATGGAGGGCAACCAGCCTTACTTTATATCTATTGGCCGCAAAGAAGGATTTCCCATCTACTGAGGTGTATCATGTTGGGCACAAATATCACCTTGCAGAATCTTACAAGACACCCACGAGGAAAGAATGAACCCAGGTACAGATGAAAGAACTGAACTCAAGAAGCATTAGTAACTTGCCTGGGGTCACAAAGTAAAATTAGAACTCCAAGCCAGGTGTACTGAGGCCAGGGCATTTGAAATAGCAATCAGTTTGCAGAAAGGCCCATGAAGGCCAGAGTCAGAAGGACTGAACTGAGAAAAGAAGTGTATTTCAAAAGCTGGACTTTTTTTTTTTTTTTTTTTGGTAAACTGAATATACTAAATAAGCCCTTGACACAAAAGCCATAAAATGATTACATCATTCTCTTAGTTTCTTCAGTTATCAATACATTACAAATCATTTTTTTTATTCTAGACTAACAATTGACAATACATTTGACCTCCCCCTTGGATGGGTTTATGTAATAAAATGTAAAATTTAACTATATTAATGACAAAATAGATTAGAAAGTGTAAAATAGAAAACATAAGCAAATGAAGCATATTCAAAGGAAAAACATTTAATATAAAGATTCAAGATTGACATCATGACATTAAAATTGAATATCCTTCTCAAGATAAAAGTTCAACTTTTCCATCTTTTTTCTATTTAACTTCTCCTGTCATCTTTTTTCCAGTGCTTTTCTATTACTTTTACCCCACCTCTTCCTATCTGGTTACAAACAGATTCCATCCCTCTCCCCGGTAGTTTAGAAAAGTCTACTCCTATGCAGGCTACAATGATTAACACCATTTTAAAACACCCTTTAACAATGCCAACAAAGTAACCTTCCCTTCCCCTACTCCCCAAATACACTGAGGTCCATCCTCCTGGGTAGAAATGTGGCATTTTATTTTCAACCTTTCCTTATTGATTTTTGCTGTGGGAGGAAGGTAATATATATTGTGTACATGTATTTATAGTCATCCTAGAATGCTAAGGTAGATCCTCCAGTAATTCTTGCAACGAGGGTATGCAAGAAATAAACTTTGTGAATTCTTCAGTATCAAAAAATGTCTTTGTTTTACCTTCAAAACTGAATGCCAATTTGGCCGGGTATAGGATTTTAGGTGTAAAGCCTTTTGCCTGCAGAACTTTTATGATATTGCTCCATTTACTTCTAGCATCTAGAGTATCCAATGATAAGTCTGCTGTCAATCTGATTCTTGTTCCTCTATAGGTTATCTCTCTTCTCTTTCTGGAAGCCTTTATGATCTTTTCTTTATCATTGGAATTCCCAAATTTCACCAAGATGTGTCTAGGAGTGAGTCTCTTCTCATCAATCTTACTAGGTATTCGGTAAGCACTAACAATCTCAAGACTTGAATCCTTTAGCTCTGGAAAGTTTTCTTCAACGAGTTCCTTCATTATTTCCTCTGCTCCATTTTCTTTATTATCTTTTTCTGGAATTCCTATCAAGCGGATATTGGAGCTTCTGGATCTATCTTCTATGTCTCTTGACCTTTCTCTATTTATTATCTGTTTGGCCATTTGCATTGTATCCTTAGAGAATTCTTCAATATGATCTTCTAGATTGTCCATTCTCTCTTCAAGTAGGTCTATTCTGCTATTGAGAACATCTATTGAGTTTTTTATTTCCAAGACTTCTGGAAGGTAACTTTTAATATTTGCAACCTCCTCCTGGATCTCTCTGAAGTTGTTAATTATACTTCTTCTAAAGTTTTCTTCTGTCTCTTGTATTAAGTCTGTTTCTTTAGATGTTTGCTCACCTGTTTGTAGAGTTTTCTGTCTCTCTTTCTCTGTTTTCCTTGAAAATCTGGAGATTCCTGATGGAGTACTTGATTTTGTACATAAATGCCTTTTCTGCTCATCAGAACTTCTCTCCAGTGATTTTGAGGGAGAGGCAAAACACCAAGTTGGACAAACTGTCCCAACTCCCTGGTTTCTAGGTGTAGCTGTTTCTTCTTTATTCTGGGTTTTTTGTAACATCCGGTGTTTTGCTAGTTTTTCCTTCTCAAAGTTGGGAGCCAAATAATTATAGGCAATTTCTTTAGGTCCATATGAGGCCTCTTTTCTCTCAACTGGGGAGGCAGGCTTTACATTTTCTACTTCAGAGTTCTCTCCTTCCTCCCACGATAGGACTACTTCCATTTCCCACTCTGAACCTTCTTCCTCCTCTGGCTCAGAATCTTCTACCTCTTTAATTGAAACAATTTCCAAGCCATTACTGGTTTTTTCCTCAACTCCACATTTTGTATTTACCAAAGAATGACACTGAAAGGTTGAATCCTGTTTCTCACATAATACTGAAGCCTCCTCTTCTTCTTCCTCCTGCAGCCCTGAAGCCTCTTCTTCCTCATCCAGCTCTGAGGTCTCTTCTCCCTCCTCCTCCATCCCTGAAGCCTCTTCTTCCTCATCCAGCTCTGACGTCTCTCCTCCCTCCCCTTCCAGCTCTGAGGCCTCTTCCTCCTCTTCTGTCTCCCACTCTGAAGATTCTTCCTCCTGGGTCTCTAAGTTCTTCACCTCCTGTGGCTCAGCAACCTTAACCTCTTTAACAAATAGAAAGCTCAAGCCATCACCAACTTCCCCCCCAGCTCCATGCTTTGAATCTAGTAGCGTTTTTCCCTGAAAGAAAAAAAATTGAACGAATAAATAAGTAGTATCATGTACCTTTTAAAGGAATTAATGCTTTCACTGTCTAAATTTAATTTTGACTGCCATTTTAACAATTATCAAATAAAGAGCTGGAAAATTATTTAGGTAATACTTTTTCTTGAATGCCTAAGTCCCCAAACAAGTCAAGCTTACTCTATGATTATCCCATCACACCTGCAATCTGTGTAGCACTTGCAACAAATTTCCATCAGGTCATGTTTACTATGTTCCTTCTATATTCCCAACACTTAAGTGTTTTGTGCCTGACTGACTCTCAAGAACAACTTGTATTTGTGAATGTCTGAGTATATGCAGGACAGTATGGTAATGAGACTCTGTGATCTAATTTCAGGAATATTATCAACCCGCACCCCCCACTCACATTTACTTTTCTCCCAGAGGAAACAAAAGTAAATTTAATATTTCTTAAAGATCCCACTTTCAAGTTCCAGCCACATTGTTCAAAAGGAAAGCATGCTTTGGTTAAGAGTACAAGCTCCTAAATCCAGCTGTCACATTTGCTACTGGTGCCTCAACTTGCCCTCTAGAACAGCATCTAATGTAATGCACTACTTCAGATTATTGTAGAGGGTTAAATAGGACAGCCTAGGTACTCAACTTAAGACAATGTCTCCAATATAAAAGTTAACTCTTAACATTTCTTGAAACCCTGTACTTGCCTCTGAATATTCCGTTTAATGCTCCTTGTTACAGAAGGCTCTTCTTCCCTATTTGGGGTTGGTTGATAGATATTTGTCCTTCAACCTTCCCAGACTGTTTAGAACAGGTTAGTTGCCTCATCTGTGCAAATCTCCAGGGAATAATTTCTAGGATTAAATGCTGATTCTCAAATAAAGAATTTGTTGATCCAAGTGTATTTCCTAATTCTAGACTGTCATTTTGCAGAGATGTTATACTAGAAAATGTTGAGAGGGCAGGGAAATTAGGTACTCTTTTGAGAACCCAGCAAAAATACTGGCTTAAGCTACAGACCTCTGAAGATACAAATAAATAGAAAGATATTCTGTGCTCATGGATTGGGAGAATTGGTTGTTAAATGTTTATACTACCCAAGGCAATTAGCAGATTCAATGTGATCTCTATCAAAATTCCAGTGGCATTTTTCATAGAACAATTCTAAAACTAGTATGGAACCATAAAGGACCCAATACCCAAAGCAATCTTAAAAAGAAACAAAGCAGGAGGCATCACGCCCTGGTTTCAAACTATATTACAAAGCTATAGTAATCAAAACAGTATGGTATATGGTATTGTCATAAAAACAGACTCATAGATCAATGTAAACAGAGAGCCTAGAAATAAACTCACACATATATGGTCAACTAATTTATGGACAAATGACCCAAGAACATGCAATGAGGATAGTCTCTTCAATAAGTGGTGCCAGGAAAAATGGTGAGTCACATGCAAAAGAATGAAACTAGATTACTATGTTATACCATACACAAAAATAAGAAATACACATCCAAGATGAAAGAGAGAGAGAGGGAGAGAGAAAGGGAATCTCTACAGTATACTACAGGCATTACCTTTCAAGATTGGGATTATGAAAAATATTCAGAAAATAGTGTTTTCAATGAAACCAATAAACATGGGAATATACTCTAATACAATGTAAGAAACAAAAACCTTTATACATGAAATGGATAACTGCTAAATATTAATATTAATGAACACTCTGATAGGCTTTAGTAAAATAGATTTGCATCTTGCTGAATGTTAATAAAGAGGACTTAGCAGGACTACTTTATACATTGAAATTTCAACCTAATTATACCTGATACTTTTTTTCATAATCCTATTGCTTGAGGGCTTTTAATTGAACTTATTTATTTCTATTCTTCCTCCTACTGTTTTAAAAGCCACTATTCTAGTGTTTATCCTTAAATACATAATATATATATAAATTCATTTTCTTTCAATGTCTATAATAAATATGTACAATCTCTTCTCAGAGCAACTCAAATCTTTTTAACCTATTCCAAGCTTTCAATGCCACCCATTAAAAGAAAAAGAGCCTTTAAATCATTACTTTTAATGTCATGCTTTTACTTTTAAGGATTTTTTTTAAGGAATTCTTTCTTTTTAAGTATTTATGAGAAAAGAGAGACAGAGCGTGATCTGGGAAGGGGCAGAGAAAAGAGGGAGACACAGAATCCAAAGCAGACTCCAGGCCCCAAGCTGTCAGCTCAGAGCCCAACACAGGGCTGGAACTCACCAACCGTGAAATCATAACCTGAGCTGAGGTTGGATGCTTAACCGACTGAGCCACCCAGGCGTCCCTTTAAGAAAATATTTCTTAAAAATTGGTTTAAACTTCAGAATAACTTTACCAACTATTCTACTTCATACATAAACTCCAAAGATCTATATATACTTACCACTTTTTCTCGAATCCTGTATCTTCTTCCTCCTTTCTTTATTTTTTCACTTTGTGGGAGTATATCCTTCAGTAATTCTTTCATAAATGGTTTTTGGCTAGTAAAATTGCTGAGGCTTTGAATATCTGAAAAGGTCCTTACTTCACCATCACACTTAAATGCTAATTTAACTTGACATAGAACTTGAGGTTCAAAATCATTTTCCCTCAGAATGTTGAAGACATTACTCCATTGCTTACTGATGTCCAGTGTTGCCGATGAAAAGTCTGCTGCCAACCTAAGTACTGCTCCTTCATCTTCTCTGGAGGCTTTTAGAATCTTCACTTTATTATTGTTTAAATTCTGAGGAATTTTTTCCTCTCTTTTTGCTTTGACCACTCCACCCTCTCCAATCTCTATGTTCTCTCCTGTTACTTCCATATGGATCCTACTATCTCCCCAAGTGTTATCTATATTGCTTATGGCTTCTTCCATACTTCCCATGACTTTGTAATTTTGTGGCTCATCATAGGACAATTCCTTACCTTGGTTAGTACTGTACTCTTCAGCTTTGTCTAATCTGCTCCTTGGCTCATTTATTTCTTTTCTTTTAAAAGTCAAATTTTCAATATCCTCAACTATTTTAGAGTTTGCTCCTTCTATGTTTTCTACCAATCCTTTATTTTGTGTGGCTAAACCTTTTATTTGTTGGCACTCCTTTTTGGTACTGGAGTTCTTTGGATTTTTCACTTCAGGTATTTTACTTTCTACTCCTAAAATTTCCTTTAGGTCATTTTTAAGAGAGTCCCTTATCTCTTCCACCATTAAATCCAGATTTTCCATCAAGCCTTTAAACTTCATCAGCACAACTGCTGACATGTCTTTGCATTTTAAATCTAATACCTGAGCCATTTCCTGGTCAGTTTCTCTCAACTGAATTCTTTCCCTATGAGTGATATTTTCCTGCTTCCTTGCAAGTCTATCAATTTCTGACTGTATAAGGGACATTGTGCACACGTTTTTATTTTCCTGAAGAGTAATTTTTGTTCTTGAAGGTCTGCTAGACTCCCCCAAACTCAAATATCTTTAAAAAGATTATCTGAAATACAAAAAAAAAAGTAACTTGTTTACTTAATTATTTTGAGAAGCACAACGACCAAGAATATAAACGTGGTTATTAAGTAAACTGAGTACTCCACAATTTAATATAAAGGGTAAACCACAGGTTACATAGGGTAACACATGGGTATATGCACATAAACAACAAAAAAAAAATCAGAATTCAAAATTCATACAATATGATTAAAACCCCATTCAAGTAAAGATTTGAATGCCATAAATCAACCAATAATGATGGAAATTGGCCAGTTTCGCATACTATTAACTTTGCTGCCTATGTTCGCTGTCAGGATCAAACAGATTATAGGAAAATAAACATTATTAAAACAGAGTGCACCAGGGGCACCTGGGTGGCTCAGCAGGTTGAGCATCCCAACTTTGGCCCAGGCCATGATCTCACAGTTCATGAGTTCGAGCCCCAGCATCAGACTTGCTGTTGTCAGTACAGAGCCCACTGGGGACCCTAGATCCCCACCCCTCTCTCTGCCCCTCCCCTGCTCACACTCTCAAAAATAATCATTTTTTAAAAAGAGTGCGCCATACCAAATTTTTAACGCTTAAGGTGACTTGGATGGAATCATAACGGAAAAACAGAAGGCCCTTTTTTGATTGCAGAGAAAGTTAACATTAAGAATTTTTCTTAAAACCAGCTCAAGTCAATTAAGAGTATTACTTTCCAGAATGCAAATATTAATACCTGAGGGGAACAGAATAACTAAAATCCATGCCTACTCCCACGTCACAGAGGCCCTGGACCTTTGCTTGAGGAGACTCAATTAGGCTGTTCATTTATGTTTTTAATCATTCAACCCTGCTGTCCTGACCCTGCATGGTGGAAAGGGAGAAACCACTCCCATCCCTTCATCCCTTAATTAACAGGGATGAGAAATGGCTATGCACAATAGACACACTTTGGACAAGAGCTGGGATGCCTGTTCCTTAATCTTTTCCTCTGCAAAGCCTAGTAGGTATTCGTTTGAGTGGACTACTGTTACACTAAGAATTGTACCACATGCTGATTCATCACTGCTGTCAAGACCCAAACTGCCTGAACTTACAGGTATGAAAAGAAAAATTAGACCCCCTTCAAGAGGATTCAGCAACTTCATGGAAGGGGACTAAGGTAAATAAACAAAACTAGTAACTATTATTGAAGCATATGAACAGAAGAGAAAGGGGAAATAGGACTCATGAGTGTTGACCATACCTTTGAGGAACAGAACCAGAAAACCTTCCAAGCATCTAATGGAAGGAGGATACAAACCACATATAGTAATAGAAAACTTCTCTGGACTGGAGTCATGTGATTGAAAAAAACAAAAATCACGAGATCTGGGGCAAGGTTAATAAAAGATGCATAACCATCTATATATAATCCTGGTAAAACTTCTGAATGCAGACATGAGCCATCCAAGTTCCCAGACATTCAATCACATTTATTGAGCAGACTATCTGCTATGGATAGCAAAGGAAAAAGATGTTGAGTAAAAATGGACATGGAACCTCCCCTACAAGGGGGTGAACATCCAGGGAGAAATAAATATCAAATGGCAACTGTGCCAACTTACAAAGTAAGGGTCGAGGGTCATGAGTGTCTATACCAGGTGTCAGCTGACATATTCAGGGAGATCCAGGAAGGCTTCCCGGCAAAAGTAGCTCACACTGAATCTGAGAAGTGAGCAGCAGCTACATGGCAAAGAATGGAAGAAAGTACATTCCAGAAGCAAGGCTGGAGGAGCAAGCATCTGCTGAAGGGGAACATATAGCAGGGAAGGGGCATAGAGAGAGGGAGAAAGAGGATCCAAACAGAGCTCCACGCTGACAGCTGAAATCCTGATGCAGGGCGTGAACTTGGGAACTGCAAGATCATGACCTAAGCTAAGTAGGACACTCAACCAACTGAGCCACCGAGGCACCCCAAGGAAAAAAAAACAAAACAGGTTTTAAAGGAAGAGCAAATTTCATTTAACATATCAAGCTTGAGGTGCTCTTGAAATAGAGAATGAGATAAGTGGTTCTAAAACCTAACCTACCCTAGTTTCTGCTCTGCAAGATACACTTTTGCAAATCATCTGCCCATAGGCAGTTAATTCCATAGCTAACAAACAATCCAGAAAGGAAAAAAAACAAAACTCAAATTAACCTGAGACAAGATGAGATGACAAGCCACATACTGGGGAAAAATATTTGCAAAAGAGACATCTGATAAAGGATTGCTCTTCAAAACAGACAAAGGACTCTTAAATCTCAGTAAAAGTAAAACGAACCGGATTAAAAATGGACAAAAGAACCAAAGAGACACCTCACCAGGGAAGATACACAGATAGCAAGTCAGCATATGGAAAGATGTCATCAGGTAAATGCAAATTAAAATGAGATACCACTACATGTCTATTAGAAGGGCCAAATCCAAAATAACTAACATCAGGTGCTGGTAAGAATGTGGAGTAACAGCAACACTCATTTCACTGCTTATGGAAATGAAACAATGACACAGCTACTTTGGAAGACAGTTTGGCAGGTGCTTCAAAACGGAACATATTTTTACCATCGTGTTCCCTGGTATTTACACAAAGGAGTGGAAAATTTATATCCATACAAAAACCTGCATACTGAGGTTTAGAGTGGCTTTATTCAGAACTTCCAAAACTGAGAAGCAACCAAGGTATTTTTCAGTAGTTGGATAAACTGGGGTATATCCAAACAATGCAGTATTATTCAGGGCCAAAAAGGGATACGTTACTAAGACATTTAGACAACATGGAGGAAACTAAATTGCAAATTTACCAAGTCAAAGAAGCCAACCTGAAAAGGCTACGTACTACAGGATTCCAATTACATGACATTCTATAAAAGGCAAAAGTATAGAGACAGAAAAAACATCAGTTGTTCTCAGGGATTGAGGGGAGGAAGATGAACAGGCAGAGCACAGAGGATTTTTAGGAGTGAAACTATTCTGTATGATAGTGGCGGACACAGGCCATGTACTTGTCAAAACTCACAGAAACTCATAGAAAATTCACTCACCAAGAGTGAACCCTAATGCAAACTACGGACAGATGATGATACATGAATGTAAATTTACCGGCTGTAACAAATGTACCACTTGGTGTGGGATGATGAAGCAGGGGCCATGCAGGTGTGAACCTAAAACTGTTCCAAAAATTAAGTTTATTAGTTAAAAAAAAAAAAAAAATAGCATGAAACATCTTGCCCACAATGATGAAGCTTAAAAAAAATAACTTTGAGGACTACTACAAAAGGGCTGTGACAATCATAGGGGGCGGCGCCTGGGTGGCTCAGTGGGTTAGGGGTCTGATTTCAGCTCAGGTCATGATCTCATGGTTTGTGAGTTCGAACCCCACATCAGGCTGTACTGACAGCTAAGCGCCTGGAGACTACACTTCGGATTCTGTGTCTCCCTCTCTCTCTGCCCCACTCATGCTCTCTCTCTCAAAAATAAACACTAAGGGGCGCCTGGGTGGCTCAGTCGGTTGAGCGGCCGACTTCGGCTCAGGTCACGATCTTGTGGTCCGTGAGTTCGAGCCCCGCGTCGGGCTCTCAGCTGATGGCTCAGATCCTGGAGCCTGTTTCAGATTCTGTGTCTCCCTCTCTCTGACCCTCCCCCGTTCATGCTCTGTCTCTCTCTGTCTCAAAAATAAATAAACGTTAAAAAAAAAAAATTAAAAAAAAAAAGAAAAGAAAAAAATAAAAGAAAAATTTCCGTGTATGGAATTCAAATACTAAAGGATACAGATATTTAAGTTCCAAAATAACTCGGTCAAAAACTGAAGGAAATTTAAAAATACTGAATGTCAGTAATAACTACTTATAGTAGGTAGTGAAAATGGTGCTTTGAAGGAAATTTAGACTTTAAAATATTAAAAAAAGTAGAAAGGATGAAATGGAGTTAAACTGCTAGATAAAGAATGAAATAGACCCCAAAAGTTGAAAACACTTAACCTCTGATGACAATTGACCAATCTAGAGAGAAAAGGCACAAATAAATAACACTGTAAAGAAAAAGGGGGATACAACAGCAAATAAAGCATAGTTCAAACACAGGATTATTATTAAACTTTCACAATTAAATTTGAAAAGTGAGAAGCAATTTTTACCTTATTGGTACCCAAAGTCGTCTAAAGATCAGGAAAAAGGAAGTATTTTTTTTTAAGTTTATTTATTTTTTTATTTTTTTCTCAAAATTTATTTTGAGAGACAGGACATGTACATGCAGGCACATGAGCAGGGGAGGGGCTGAGAGAGGGAGAGAATCCCAAGACCAACATGGGGCTTGAACTCAGGAAATGTGACGTCATGGCCTGAGCCTAAACCAAGATGCTTAAGTCAGATGCTTAACTGACTGAGCCAACCATGTGTCTCTACGCCACCCAGAGCATGCAACTCTTGATCCCAGGGTCATTGTTGAGAGCCCATGTTGGGCATGGAGCTTATGGAAAAAAAACCCAAAAAAACAGAACAACAAAAATGTAGGGCACTTGGGTGGTTCAGGGTTGGGTTGCTTGAGCATCCCACTCTGGATTTCGGCTCAGGTCATGATCCCAGGGTTGTGGGATAGAGCCTTGTGCCTGGCTCCGCGCTCAGTGTGGAGCCTGCTTAAGATTCTCTCTCCTCTCCTCTGTCAGTTCTCCTCTCCCCCACTTGCACTCTCTTTAAAAAAACAAAACAAAAACAAACAAAACCCAGCGCTGTAAGAGTTTAAAACAAATAATTTATGAATGTAAGTCACTACATTAACTATTCAAAAGAATATATTAGTTGCAAAAAGCCTTACACTTAGCATTCAATTAAAGTACAAACAACAGGAGGTCAAAGGAAAAATGTATACTAAACACCTTCATTAGTTCAGAGAAAAGGTCAAAAAAGTAAATGTAAGGATGACTACAAATACAAAAAATGATAAAAATTAGTTATACACATTTCATCCCTCCTAATGACAAACTGGAAAACCGAACACCAGGCATTGCACCTGAAGCTAATCAAAGCAACTCTGAGGAATCAGCCGTCAAGTCCACTGGGGAGGACTTTCCGCAAGGCTTCAATAGAGGGACTTAATCTAGTTTAGGAGGCCAAGGGAACTGTGTGTCCCCTTATCTGGATCTGGATCTGGATCTGGGTTGAACAAAGCAATGTAGAAAAGCAGGAAACTTTTTGTTTTTGAAGAGCAGAAAATTTTGAATACAGATAGAGCATTAAACAATCCTAAGGAATAGGAATTTTATTAGTTGTGATGGTATGGTGGTTATTTAAGAAATGTCATTTTTAAAGAGATAGGTGATATTCAAAAGAAAACCACAGGCCCAAAATGGCAGCACTTAGGTTAAGGCCCCAAGTCAGTAAACTAAGACTTAATACCTACTAACTGCAGTTTCAACCCAGAAACGTAACCTTTAAGAGGCCAATCGGGAATTTTCTGGTCAGCACCAATAATCTGTCACATGAGCCCACTCCGTCCCCCAAGGACAAGGAGATAATCCACCCTTTTGTCCCCAGATGAAGGGGACCTCACCTGAATCCTTTTTCTGTGTAGGACTTCCTTGTCCTGCCTTTAAAAACCTTTCCTCTTCTTCAGACCTTTGGTGCTCCCCACTATTTGCTAGAAAGGATGTAGACCCATTCATGAATCATTTAATAAAATTGTTTGAATTTTTTGTTTTAAAAATACTTAAGTTTAGGGGTGCCTGGGTGGCTCAGTCAACTTAAGTGACTGAGCCTGCTTGGAATTCTCACTCTTCCTCTCTTTTTGCCCCTCCTTTGCGTGTGCCCTCTCTCAAAATAAATAAACTTTAAAAAAAGTAAGAAAGAAAAGAAAAAATACTTAATTAAAAAAATAATAAATAAAAATACTTAAAAAAAATTTTTTTTAATGTTTATTTATTCTTGAGACAGAGACAGCATGAACAGGGGAGGAGCAGAGAGAGGGGGAGACACAGAATCTGAAACAGACTCCAGGCTCTGAGCTGTCAGCACAGAGCCCGACGTGGGGCTTTAACTGATGAACTGTGAGACCATGACCTGAGCCGAAGTCAGATGCTTAACAGACTGAGCCACCCAGGCGCCCCAAATACTTAAAATTTTTTAACTGAAGTACTGTTGATAAAATATTATGGTAGTTCAGGTGTACAAATAGCGATCTGACAATTATATAATATGATGATATGCTCCCACAATGTTGAATACAGTTACACAACAATACTGAAGTTTTTAAAGGTGAAACGACACGTCAGGGATTTACTTTAAAATGCTTCAGCATGGGACACCTGGGTGGCTCAGTCAGTTAAGGATCCAACTTCAGGTCATGATCTCACAGTTTGTGAGTTCAAGCTCTGTTGCTGACAGCTTAGATCCTGGAGCCTGCGTCAGATTCTGTCTTCCTCTCTCTCTGCCCCTCCTCCGCGCACACTAATAAATTAATAAATAAATAAACACATACATACATACATACATACATACAATACTTGAGCAAAAAAAAGTTAAAAGAATAGATGACGCAAATGGGGAAGACACCTGTTCTTGAATCTAGGTAATGGGTATGAGCTTATTCTTGTATGCTTGGATGTGCTAACATTTTTTTTTCAAGATTTTAAAAATTTTAAGTAATCTCTACATCCAACGTGGGGCTTGAAGATCAAAAGTTATACACTCCAGGGACTGAGCCAGCCAGGAGACCGTTCTGACATTTTTAACACGGAAAGTCATTAAGGAAAACCAGAGGTCTCCCAGCTGAAACACAGACTGCTCTGTATGTCCTACAAAAGATACTATCAGAACAAAACCTCAAAGAAAACTGAAAATAAGGCCAAGGTTGTACAAACAAATGCACAAAAATTAAAGCACAAAGGTAATAGAGACCAAATAAAGCATTACCCAGGAAAAAAGTATGAAATTGAGCGAAGAACATTTTCCAGTTATGATAATCCAAACAAATTATCTGTGCCCCAAACAACGTGGCTAAGTACAACAATGTGGCCAAGTCATAACCAAGAAAAGGAAAGTCAAAAGGAGGAGATAAAGGTAGAAATTTAAAAGGGCAAAAAATAAAACCAAAAGCCAAGTAAAAATTTTCCTTAGAGACACAAAGTGCGAGAAACTAAGCATGAGGAATGATCCAGTATAAGGATTTTAAAAAGCTGGTTTCCGGGCACCTGGGTGGCTCAGTCCTTTGAGGGACTTTGGCTCAGGTTGTGATCTGTTTGTAAGTCGAACCCTGCAAACGGGCTCTGTGCTGACAGCTCAGAGCCTGGAGCCTGCTTCAGATTCTCTTTCTCTGCCCCTCCCCCGTTCACACTCTGCCATTCTCTCTCTCAAAAATAAAAACATTAAAAAAAAATTTTTTTAAGCTGGTTTACAAATGCATGGTAATAAAAAAATCTAAAGGAAATAAATGATATCCTAGCAAAACTTTTAAATAATCAGTGGCGTGGGGCACCTGGGTGGCTCAGTCGGTTGAGCATCCGACTTCAGCTCAGGTCATGATCTCGCGGTCCGTGAGTTCGAGCCACGCGTCGGGCCTCTGTGCTGACAGCTCAGAGCCTGGAGCCTGTTTCAGGTTCTGTGTCTCCCTCTCTCTGACCCTCCCCCGTTCATGCTCTCTCTCTGTCTCAAAAATAAATAAACGTTAAAAAAAAAAGTTTTTTTTTTAAATAATCGGTGGCGCATGGCTGGCCCAGTCGGTAGAGCAGTTGACTCTTTTGAGTTCTAGCCCCACATTGGGGGTAGAAATTATTTAAGTAAATAAATAAACTTAAAACAAAGAAACAACAACAACAAAAATTTTAAATAATCAAATATTGATCCACAAAGTAAAAACCAAACACAAACCCTTCATCACATCAGTATTCTCAAGAAAAAAAAAATCAATAAAACATTCAATATTTTAAAAGGATCCATATCCAGAAGTTTCCACTGAATATACAGAACAATTCTAATTAAATAGTTCTGAACTGCAAGGAAGCCTAGAACAGGTAAGTAATTCACAGAAGAGGAAGTAACAATTCTAAACCGCCACAAAAGATCATTAATGTTTCTTATATTAAAATTTTATATAAAATAAGCTAAAATAAACAAAAAGAGGGAATACAAAGAAATACCAAATATTTGAAAAGGTGCCCAACCCCAGAAGCTGGAGAGATAATAATAAAAAGAAGTGATCTCTTTTATCTATCTGGAGTGGGACAGTTAGAACTTTTCAGGAATTTGGAAAACCTATTAAAAATCAGATAGAATACACATAACTCTCTCCTTGAGAACCTAGGCCAGGAATACAACTACCTGTACTTAAGAATACAAAGACAAAAGGTTTAGCACTGAACCTTTTGTGACAAAAGCCCAGAAAGCAATGCCTTTTAGTAGGAGGATTGAACCAAGGAAAGTCTACCACAAAATGGAATTATAAGCAGCTCTTACAGAGTATATTTAGAAACCTAACACACCAGTTGGAATGTCCCTGATACGTTAAAAAAAAAAAACCAAACTGCAGAAAACACATATAGTACAATTTCATTTTTGTAAACACACACAAAACCACAGAAATGAGAATGAACAGTGAATGTGAAAATATGGTCAATTTTATGAATCAGGAAAATGCAAAACACAACAGATTCTAGAGTTTTAAAAAATGGATTTTAGCCAGTGCTGGGGCAAATGTCCGCCCACTTCACCTTGAAAGGAGAACTGGGAATTATCAGAACCTTTTGGGTAATTAAAATGGGAAAAGTATAATGCCATTTGGAGAAAGTTCTAGTCAGTCTTTTCCTTTATTCTTCTGCCCTGCACTCAGAAAAAAACCCCAGACACTTGTACGTAGTGAAGAAATGGTAAACCAAACTCTGGGTGGCCACAGAGAATGGCGTGGGGAGTATTAACTGTTCTTTTTCTAGCTAAAAGGAAATCCATAGTATAGCAGCAAATTCAGAAAATTAAAAAAAAAAAAAAAAAGAAAGAAACCACTAAGAACCAGCAGCCCATTTTGAAAATTCACTATAGGAAATGCAAGTTGATAATAAACATACGAAAAGAAGGCAGCTAAGGCCAAGGAAGTGCAAACCAAAACAAGCTGGTCCATCCAGGAGATTAAGGGAAACTGTATTCATCCTCCCCCCACCCATTGCCTTTGGGTGTGAATTGCTAAAGATTTCTCCACCTTCCTAACAGGTTCCAGTTTCCACAGCGAGCCCTCGAGTGGGATCTTCAAGTTCCTTAAAACATAAATGCAAACTCACAGCTGCACTGACTGTAAGCCTCCAAAGTTCTCCTACACTAAACCCCTCTTCAGGACAGTCCAACCTGACCTGAAACCTGGCAAGTCTGCTCGAGCCTCAGTGTTTGCAGATCCTGGTTTCCACCCTCATTAGGGATTCTGAACCCAGGGCGGATAGAATTTCAGGATGTCTAGGATCTTGGGTAGGAAAGAGAACACATATTTATCCTCGTTATCACTGACAGGAATTTAGTTATCAAAATAACAAATGCGAGATGCAGAATATGTGACCTTTTTTTAAATGTTGATTTATTCTTGAGTGAGAGAGACAGAGTGCAAGTGGGGGAGGGGCAGAGAAAGAGAGAGACACACAAAATCCAAACCAGGCTCCAGGCTTTGAGCTGTCAGCACAGAGCCCATGCAGGACTCGCACTCACAAACCCAGAGATCATGACCTGAGCCGAAGTCGGACGCTCAAGCGACTGAGCCACCCAGGTGCGCAGAGAACATGTGATCTTCTTAACCTATTTAACAAAATCAAGTGGCAGGTCTAAAGTACTTTTTAATCCGACATAATGAGTGTAAAACTGTTTCACGAGACACCTTCAACACAGGAAAATACCTGCGATCGCTAGCGGTGACAAAATCTCAGATTCCGCTCCTCACGGCAGACAACCACAGCCCCAGGCGAAGGATCCCCCGCCTGCGGCCAAGATTCACAGCTCATTGGTCCAAAGGTCAACTGCCCAATTCACTCTAAACTACGCACAGGCACTCTTGCCCTCCACTTCCGCAGCTACCCAGCTGCTCAGCCGCCAAGTCTCAGCTGCTTACCCAGTGAAGGCCGTTCACCTGGAAGAAAGTTCTCTGCAGAACAGGGCTTGGTCTTCCGCACAGCTGTCTCCGTGCCTAGGGTTCAAACAAAGTCCACCATACGGAACTTAAGTTTAAGGTTTAATATGTAGAGAAGCACCCCATTTTGTACATATAGGGGGAAAAAAGGCTCTTCTCTAGCTGTGTTTGCTTAGATTTATAGGATCACAGAAGTATGCAAAGATACAAAGTTATTAATGTCCGAGAGGACCTGAGGAGAGGACAGAAGGGAAGGGAAAGATCCAGGGCCACAACTGAGGAGGTAACCAGAGGCACAGGAAAGAGGGTGGTTGTTTCTTTGTGCTAGTTGGGGTCGATTTTCTAAGACATTTTGGCAGTAAACATATATTCCTTTTGCCGTTTGAGAAAGAATTCAGTCATTTCTCCCAATCAAGGAAAGGCCGAAACCGTCGTCGTCTTTAAATCCATTTCCTGGGGCGCCTGGGTGGCTCAGTCGGTTAAGCGTCCGACTTCGGCTCAGGTCATGATCTCGCGGTTTCTGAGTTCGAGCCGGGTGTCGGGCTCCGTGCTGCCAGCTCAGACCCTGGAGCCTGTTTCAGATTCTGTGTCTCCCCCTCTCTCTGCACCTCCCCTGCTCATGCTCTGTCTCTCAATAATAAATAAATGTTAAAAAAATTTTTTTTAAATAAATAAATCTATTTCCTTTACTTCTACAGTTTATGGGGAATACTGTGAAGAAATGGGTTGGAGATTTAAGTTCAAAGCCTCGCATCTAGGAAGTGAGGACACATGGGACATCCAGGTCCGCCTGGTCTCAAAGCTCTCACTCATTCCATTGCTCCCCCAAAAATGCCAAGTAAATTTGCACCTCCCCCACCATTCTTTTGAAGGCAGTACTTAAATACTGCCTGGCGTCCTTGACTGTATTTTCTCCTCCTGGCACTGTTATTTCTACCTTTTGTTAAAAAAGTTTATTATTATCATTGTTAGCAATCTCTACGCCCAAGGTAGGCGCGAACTCAAGGCCCCCGAGATCGAGAGTCGCATAGTCTTTTCACTGAGCAGGCCAGGGCCCCTGGCACGGCTTTTCAATGTCCCTACTTTTGGGGGTAAAGGACTCTCGGGAAGGTGCCTCTCTCACCAGCCGGTGCGGGGCAAAGCAGGTAGCAAAGCGAGAGGGTCCCAGGAGGGGCCCTGGTCCCCACATCTGTCAGCCTTACCTGGAGAAGGGATCCAGCCTGAGGGCGCACACGCGTGCCAGAGAAGGAGGCAGGACGGGCTCAGCACTTTTTGCCAGCTCCTCCCCTCCCCGTGCGGAGTTTGCAAGTCCCTAGGCCCAATCCCCTCGCAACCTGCACTGCCTCGCCCCCTCCGCTGGACACCTCCTCCAGTCCTGAAGCGCCTGCTGACTTCCCATTGCTGGCCGCCACCTGAGCTCCAGCCCCGGCTCCGCGAGGAAGGTGCCCCACCCCACCCCCACTGACACCCTCCGCACGCAACCTCCCACCCCGCCCCACCCCCACCCAGTCTCCACCTCCTCCAAACCCGCCCCGACTCCAGGTTTGCATCTCAATAAAGTCGGCGCTAATTGCCCAGTTTACTCAGGCTGTAACCCCAGGGGTCATTCTCCATTCCTCTTTTCTTCAGTGCCCACCCCCCCCTTTCTTTTTAATGCCCACACCCTTGAATCTGTCCACTTCTGTCCCTCTCCTTGGCTGCAACGGAGTCGGAACCCGCCACCTCTCCCTTGTCTGTTGGTCTCTGCAGTCCGTCTCCACACCATCCCTTTGTGACTTTCCATTTCCGGTAGAGTAACATTTCTAACTTATCACCCCATCCTGACCCCTCTTTAACTGTTGTCTTAGTTCTATTCCCCATAACAGAACCGGTCTCCTTTCTCCTCCTCAGAAAACACTGAAATTCTTGCCTCAGGGCCACGGCACTAGCTATTTCCTTTGTGTTATTTTTTCCAGTTCTTTTCATGCTCAGGACTCAGGTCCATGTGAACTCCTCTAAGAGGCCTCCCAGACTACCCTTTCTGAGGGAGTCACACACCCTCTCATATCACCCTCGTTATTTGGTTCCCAGTTACCAGAAATTTCAACGAATCCATTCAACTCAAATTTCGTGTTTTCTTGGAATGTGTCTCTTCCACTTCCCCACTAGAATATAGACTACAAGGACAAGAATCTTACCTTTCTTGTTCACTGATTTACCTACTGTACCTCGACGGATGGCAAGTATGTATTCAGCTCTCCTGGGAAATGAGGAAGGGAGCAGACTTGCCCAATGAGACTGGTGGTACTCACAGTGCAGCTAACCATTGACGGTCTCCAGAATGAAGGGGCGGGGGGACCAGGAGTTCAGGGAGCTGTACTGAGTTGGAGACTCTGGGGTCCCGGGTGGATGTGCTCCCCAGGCATGACTTACAAGATTCAGATGGAGGTTGACCCAATCAAGGTTATATAGCTAATAAGCAGTGAAGTCTCGATATCCAGCACTGCCCCCTATATGTGTGTGGGATACTGGAAAAGCACTGTTAACCTCAAAATAAAGATCCACAATGAGAGGCAGAGGGATGTTTACGTGGGACCAAAGAATTGCAATTCCGGGAGCAGAGACTCGAGGTAAATGTGCAGATAGTGTCCTGATTGTAGGGTGAAAGCAAGGGAGGGGGAAGGGAGCAATACCCTAATTGAAGAAAAGAAAAACAAGGTGTTTTTGTTTTTTTTTTTAATGGGTGTTTTGGGGCGCCTGGGTGGCTCGTTCGGTTAAGTGTCCGACTTCAGCTCAGGTCATGATCTCACAGTCCGTGAGTTCAAGCCCCGCATCGGGCTCTGTGCTGACAGCTCAGAGCCCGGAGCCTGTTTCAGATTCTGTGTCTCCCTCTCTCTCTGCCCCTCCCCTGTTCATGCTCTGTCTCTCTCTGTCTCAAAATAAATAAATGTTAAAAAAAAATTTTTTTTTAATGGGTGTTTTAACAGCTAAGCTACTCTGGGTTATACATTGACTATAGATTCTATCTTCAGAAAGTCCACAACCATCAGGCTTGTGATCAGGACGTTTGTCCTGCTAAGTTCTCAGACAATTGCTTCAAATAATTGCTATACTGCCCAGTCCAGAGGTTTTGGCCCAGTTACACCAAAGGCAGGTGTGCTATCTCTCTCCGTATTTCTTTTTTTATTTAAGTTTATTTATTTTGAGAGAAAGAGAGAGAGAATGAGTAGGGAGGGGCAGATAGAGAGGGAGAGACAGAGAATCCCAAGCAGGCTCCGAACTGTCCATGCAGAGCCCAATGAGGGGCTCGAACTCACAAATCTTGAGATCCTGACCTGAGCCAAAACTCAGTCGGATGGTTAACTGACTGAGCCATCCAGGCACCCTTCCATATTTTTAAATGGCTCCAGTCATGTCAATTTTTCACAGTATGTAGTCTTTTTAAAAAACTCCTTCTGCCTCTCTGGCATTATTAATAAAATCACTCAAATGGAAAAAATTAAAATCAAATAGCACAATCAAGTGTTTGAATGTAAGTTGCAGTTTAGGTCAAATACATGAGCTGGAGTAGCATGCTGAGTGACAGGGTAGGGATGCGGTCAGCCGTATTCTGAATGATGGAAACCAGACCAGACAAATGGCCTTGTTTCTTTAACAAATAAATATCAAGGGGAAACGAAAGGCAGGTTGGGGGGCAAAGATTAAATGTCAATCTTTAAATCATTAAAAGAAACTTAAACAACATATTATAAGGAAGAAAAATTCTTCCTCTGCCCTTCAAGCTCTTCGAGCTAGACTGAGAATTCAGTTTGCATGAGACAGGTCAACAGGAGAAAGTGCCAGTTTATTACGTGTGTACAGAGGCCCAATAATGAAATGAGACCTAAGAAATGACCCACGCAGGCAGAGTTTGTACTTTTTAGACACAGAGACAATTAATTTGTGAGGAATTGGTGGGATAAAGAAAGGGGATGCTTGGGAGCTTTAATGTGTAAAGGCTTTTTTTGTTTTGTGTGTGTGTTTTGTTTTTTAGGTTCCAGGCCAATATAGGGCTTGAACTCCTGACCCTGAGATCAAGTGTTGCATGCTCTACCCACCCAGCCAGCCACACCCCCCTCAGTTAGTAAGGATTTCAAGTGGGATCTGGGCTCACATAGATGAGGGAAAAAGTAACAAGTTTTGTTTCTAAGCTCTGGTAGCTTTAAAGTTCTTGGTGGGGGTGGGGAGGACGCACTTGGGTGGCTCAGCCGGTTAAGCGTCTGACCTGGGTTCAGGTCACGATCTCTGGGCTTGTGAGTTCCAGCCCAGAGTCAGGCTCTGAGCCTGGAGCCTGCTTCAGGTTCTGTGTCTCCCTTTCTCTCTCTTGCCCCTTCCCCGCTCATGCTCTTTCTCTCTCAATAACAAATAAACATCAAATAAAGAGAAATATTTTTAACTTAAAGTTCTTAGGGGATAAGGATGTCTTTTTACTTCTTAGTAAAGGGAGAGTACCTTTCATTGTGGAGATTTGTTTCCTGCTTTCGGCGGGACCGAGGCGCGAGTCCGTGTTCTGTCATAGTGGCCCGTTTGGGTGGCCTGCCCGTGGCCCTACAATACCGATTGCATTAACTGAATGCCGCTTGTGTGGAGCTTGTTAGGATCCTGGCTCCAGTAATTTGAAGAGTACACAAAACAGGAGACAAAAAAGGAAACCCTGAACACTGTATACTTGATATTAAGAGATTAACTGCCACTTGCATTAAGCATAATAAAGGGACTGTGATTAGGTGTTGAAAGGAGTAAAACCTCCCAGCCCTGTGTGCTGGCAGTTTTGGGGGGGAAATATTTGAGCCTTGAGCCCTGGGTTTAATGGGCCAATCAAGGCCTATTTATTGTAAAGGTGGAGTTGCTGTTGGTTGCCCTAGAGGACATGGTTGCCAGCTGGAGGCTGCTGCCTCTGGGGTTTTCAGGGACCTTCCAGAGGGCACGTGGGCTTGAATAGTTGGGGGTTTTTTATGGTAACTACTTTATTTGGGGCACCTGGGTGGCCCAGTCAGTTAAGCATCGGACTCTTGATTTGGCTCAGGTCATGATCTCAAGGTTCGTGGGTTTGAGCCCCATGTTGGGCTCTGTGCTGCTCCCAGGGCAGAGGCCGCTTGAGATTCTCTCCCTCTCTCTCTGCCCCCCTCCTGCTCTCTCTCAAAATAAATAAACTTTTAAAAAATGTATATTGCTTTATTTATTCTGTCCAGTAATATTTGAGAACACTAACAATATTAATGGAACTTAATCTGAGAGAAGTTCAACTTACATTTTGTTTTACATCTCAATACATTTCAATAAGAGAGACAGCCAAAATAATTATGACCAAAATTACCATGTCAAACACTTATGAATGCTTAGCGTTACTATGTCTACATTCAGTTTTTGGTGGAAAACTCCTTGGCTGTAAGAAAGAACATTTGGTGCACTCCACTGACTGGAATATTTCCTAATATTTCCAATATTCCAGGAAGTTGGATGGCTTCCTCTTGGCATTTCTTTTATGATTGTATGAATGGAGTTGAGTGGAGAGGTGCTCAGCATGTTAATCCTAAAAACAAGCACACAGCTGATTGCTATAGTTATGAGGAGACACACAGGAAATGCAGCTGCCTAGCATTTTTGAGGCCAAGAGATTAAGCGTAAGAAGTTTAGCTGAGGGCCGCCTGGGTGGCTAAGTAGGCTAAGCGTCCAACTCTTGGTTTCATCTCAGGCCACGATCTCACAGCGTGTGAGTTCGGGTCCCTCATCAGGCTCCGCACTGACAGCATGGAGCCTGCTTGGGATTCTCTGTCTCCCTCTCTCAGTTCCTTCCCCACATGCTATCTCGCTGTCTCTCAAAATAAATAAATAAACACTAAAAAAAAAAAAAAAAAAGTTCAACCTAGCTTCAGGAATTAAAGACCATGCCAGAAATAGTATGAAACCCAAGTGGGGGGGGGCGGTTAAGAAAACCTCCAGACATGTACAAATCACTCTTACTGGCAATGGTGGCAGTGAATTTTCCACCATTTCCCCTGTGATTTTGGACAGTCTCAGGGCTGGGCCCTCTGCACAAGTGCCCACCTGATAGCTGCAGGCAGGTGAGGGAAGGCCACGGCATCGGGGTCACCTGACCCACACTTTGTGGTGTGCCTGAATAATTTCTTTTTTTAATTCTTTTTTTTATTTATGTTTGAGAGAGACGGAGACCTGTGAGCAGGGTAGGGGCGGAGAGAGAGGATCCCAAGCAGGCTCTGAGCTGTCAGCACAGAGCTCCAGGCAGGGCTCGAACTCACTAAACCATGAAATCATGACCTGAGCTGAGATCAAGAGTCGGATGCTTAACTGACTAAGTCACCCAGGTGCCCGACGCCTGAATAGTTTTAAGACAAACTACTCAGGAGGTTTGGGAAAATAGGGTGAGTTTTTTACTGGGCTCCTTGCCTGACACCAGTTCATCTGGAGTCTGCCCAGCTCTTTAGACTTGACCTGCCTGTCAGGTTAGAAGATTTTGCCTGGTTCTAGTTGGATTACCAAGCTGACACCCTGCCACCTGCCAGGACAACCCTAAACCTGAAAGGAAAGGTGTTCTTGGACCTGTAGCAGAATGCTGAAGGAAACCAGCCTGGAGTTCTCTGGCTGAAACACAGCCCTGACATTTATTCTGCTTGGAATGCCTTTCCTCACCAAATTCTACCCTCCTTTCTAGGTCAATCAACTCATTTGTCAAAAAAGTTTTAGGTTTATTTATTTTGAGAGAGAGAGAGAGAGAGAGCATGGGGGAGAGCCAGAGGGAGAGGAAGAGAGAGAATCCCAAGCAGGCTTCATGCTGTTAGCCTGGAGCCCAATGCAGGGCTTAAGCCTAAACCAAGAGTCAGACGCTCAACCAACTGAGCCACCTAGACGCCCCTCATTTGTCAAATATTTATTGTGTATGTGCTATGTGCCAAGCACTGCTCTAACAAAGTTTTGCTTTGATGACACTTCCTCTAAGAAGTACCTTATTGGACTCCATAGCGTCAGTTAGGATCTGAGTCCCAGCATCCTGGGACTTGTGCTATTCAGCCACTCATCACTGTGCACAGTCATTGTGTTCTTGGAATGCAGTAATGCTCACTCAGAAGAGCTGGTTCCAGGTTCGGGCTGTTGGGTTAAGACGACCACTCTACCAGCTGTGTGATTTCAAGTAAGTTGGTTACCCTCTCTGAGCTACTTTTTAAGAATCTACCAAGTAGGCAAAATAATACCTATTTCATGGTGTTGGGAGAATTTGAGATAATTCACTTAAAGTACCTTTCCCAGTGCTTAGAATTCAGTAATACATGCACATTGCAACAAGTCTGTTAAATACAAGAAAGTATAGGGAAGCCAAGATACCTCCAACAACCTGTGTACATTCTTTCAGATTTTTCTACACATGCATGTACTTACATAAAATATGAACCTCTTACATCAGTGACCTTACCTTGTTTGGGGATTTTGATGAGATTTGAGTTAAATATAAAAAAGCAATTGGGGAAGAATTATGCATAATTGAAGCTCTCCAGCAATGAAGATGAGATCTCATCAGGCAATTTACTTAACCTCTTTATGCCTCTGTTTCCCGTAAAACTAGAAATACTATGGTACCTACCTCACAGGTTGTGGATTAAATGGAGTAAGACATGATGGGGCACCTGGGTGGCTGAGTCGGTTATGTCTCCGACTTCGGCTCAGGTTATGAAATTGCAGTTCGTGGATTTGAAGCCAGAGTTGGGCTCTGTGCTGACAGGTCAGAGCCTGGAGCCTGCTTCGGATTTTGTGTCTCCCTTTCTCTCTGCCCCTTCCCTGCTCACACTCTGTCTCTGTCTCTCTCTCAAATAAATAAACATTAAAAAAATGGAGTGAAACATGCAGAAGTTTTTAGAATAGTGCCTCAGGCATGGTAAGCCTCAAATGTTTGCTATTAATGTTGTTAATTTCATCATTTGTTTAAATGCTTGGCAGGTTCCCCGCCCCCCCCAGCCCCAAATAAGTCCTACGTATTTTTTTGTTAACGTTTTTTCTGGGTAATAATTATTGTCATTGCAATTGTGAATGTATTTCCCCCCAAGTCTCTTGTTGATATGTGGGAGAGGGGTGGCTGATATCCTACTGCTAATAGCTCATGGCGTAGCATCTGTTGGGATAGCTAGATCTTCTAAACAGATTAATTTTAACATAACGTGTTAATTGAAAAGATAAAGCCAAGCAGTGAGTTCTAGGAATGGTAGAGAAGGCTCGGCCAAACTTGCAGGGGAAGGTCTGCACAAGGTTTGTTGGAAGCTGTGATAGGGGACTGCGTCTTGAAGGATAAGGCATTTTGCACATCTTGAGGGTGCTGGAGGGTGCTGGGTTCCCATAACTGCTTGCCTCTTCCTCAGTGGAGGTGCCAAGGTGGGAGGCTCTGCCCCCAGCTCCCACTGATGCTAGGACTCCAAAAGAAGAGAGCTGGCGAAGTGGAATCAATAGCCTAGGGTGTCTGTTATGTCTGTCTCTACATACCCTGGAACTAGAGACCCTCTCCCTTTCCTTTTCCTAAATTTGTTCTAAATTCCACAGTGACCACCCTATTCTGGCCCTGACTTTGTAGCCAAAAAACCCCCAAGGGATTGGTTACAGCTCTCCTTTAGGGTGTAGTACTATTCTCACACACATCTCCTAATCTAATCTTTCTTTGGCGAAGAGTGGTTTCTATGGAGACAGGATACCTAATCCTACCTGTTATTAAAGATTCTAGTTTCTTGTTTCTCATCACAATTTCAGGGTGGGGATACCCCTCTGGCTTTCTGTAATGAGAGCAAAATATTTCTTCCGAACAAGATTTCCCTCTAACGGCGTATGAATCGGGTAAATGGGAAACCCGCGCCATCTTCTGGCCACGAGTGGGAGTACCTTTCTTAAGACCCATTGTTCTTTAATATGAAATGCAGGTTTTTCTCTTCTTTCCTAGTTGCTAAATCGGACGTTCTGCGAACTTCAGCGTGTGTTCAGCGAAGGCTCACCTGAGCTAGGTTAATGCAGATTCTGATTCCTAAGTGTGCATCTGCCTGTACCAGGATTCTGACGTAAACTGTTCCGGGATCACACACTCTCAGAAACAGTAACAATGATGGGAGGAAGGCCAAAATGTGAAACGAATAACGGTTTTTAAACATTGTTTTCTAATTAAAAAATAAAACACTTCTGAGGCGCCCGACTGGCTCAGGCTGTAAACCATGTGACTCGATCTCGGGGTTGTGAGTTCAAGCCCCACACTGTGTGTAGAGCTTACTTAAAATCTTAAAAAAAAAAAAAAAAAAAGAGAGGTACCTAGGTGGCTCAGTTGATTGAGTGTCTGACTCTTGGTTTTGGCTCAGGTCATGATCCCAGGGTCGCGGGAACAAGCCCTGAGTTGGGTTCTGTGCTGAGCGTGGAGTCTGCTTAAGATATTCTCTCTCTCTCTCTCTCTCTCTCTCAGGGTGTCTGGGTGACTCAGTCAAGCGTTAGACTTTGACTCAGGTCATGATCTCACGGTTCATGGGTTTGTGCCCCATGTCAGGCTCTGTGCTGCCAGCTCAGAGCCTGCAGCCTGCTTCAAATTCTGTGTCTCCCTCTCTGCCCCTCTCCCTGCTCGTGCTCTTTCTCTCTCAAAAATAAATAAACATTTAATTAACAACAACAACAAATAAGATTTCTCTCTCTCTCTCTTTCAGGTGTCTAGGTACCTCAGTCAGTTCAAGCGTCCGACTCTCGAGTTCAGCTCAGGTCATGATCTGACAGCGTGAGATTGAGCCCTGTGTCCGGCTTTGCACTGACAGCACAGAGCCTGCTTGGGATTTTCTCTCTCTGTCTCTATCTGCCCCTCCCCTGCTCATGCTTGCTCTCTCTCTCAAAATAAATAAACTTAAAAAAAAAAAAGAAAATTAAAATCACATATAATCCCAAGAAAAGCACCATTTTATAATCTTTTTTTCCTTTTTTTTTTCAGTTTTGTGTCTGCGGTGCAAAATTTTCTTTGAAAATATGCATCATTGGGGCGCCTGGGTGGCTTGGTCGGTTAAGCGTCCGACTTCGGTCGGGTCATGATCTCGCGGTCCCTGAGTTCGAGCCCCGCGTCGGGCTCTGTGCTGACCGCTCAGAGCCTGGAGCCTGTTTCAGATTCTGTGTCTCCCTCTCTCTCTGCTCCTCCCCTGTTCATGCTCTGTCTCCCTCTGTCTCAAAAATAAATAAACGTTAAAAAAAAAAAAAAGAAAATATGCATCATTTTCCTTTGGGTGGCTGTAAGCCATGTGGTATCTAACCTTGCCCATGGTTACTGGTGGACCTCTGGGTCATTTTAACTTTGTAAATAATAGTATAGTATTGGTATGACCATCCATTTACATTAATCTTTGCATATGATTTTTATTCTTTCCTTAGGGTATAATGGGAATGACTCTGGTACAGATTGATTCTTGATAATATTGCCAGTTCATTGTATCTTCTTTCAGTACATTAGCAAGAACTTCCAAAGCATGGAATTGCATAGATGAAAGGAATCAATTCTTCTACAAACATAATAGTCTCCAATTCGAGTAAGAGACTATCCTTCCAAATGTTTAATGGAATTTTACAAACCATGAAGTATTTCCTCTCTAGGTACACTTTCTTCTGTTCTTTGTTTCCCTTTCTCCTTTTCCTCCAAGCTAAAAAACAAGTTTGGATTTTGGTGATTTGTTATTCACTATTAGCCTAATTTTAATAAAGGGGTTGGAATAACAGGAGAGTATGAGGAGAAAAAATAATATACATTTTTTCGTGATGAAATATGTAATATACCAAGTTCAGTCCAACCTTATTGAGTGCTAACTTGGTCAGGCACTATGTTAAGCCTCATGGGATGAAGTAAGTGGTGATCTAATTCATGACCTAGAGAGGGACATAGGCATGAAAATAATTATAAAAAGTGATGGATGCACTCATAAAATGAGGCTTAAAGTATAGATATAGTAATAATAGGTAATTCACTTAACTTTCCTATGTTATGTGATCCTATGAAGTTGGTTAGGTATTAGTCTTATCATCATCATTCCCATTTTACAGATGGGAATACTAAGGCACAGAGTAACTCACCTAAAGTCCTAAGAGCCCGATTTGAACCTAGGTGTTCCTGCTCCAGAGTCCATGCACATAACCACTAAACAATCATGTCTTTCTGTGATACCAAGCAGGGAAGGATTATAGCTCTCGAGGATCAAGAAGGATTTTTTAAAAATTAAAACTTACAACTAGTGTTAATTGAGCATCTATTAAATGGCAAGCAGTGGGCAAGGAGTTGGATATACAGGAGTGAAAAAGATAGTCACAGCCCATGCCTTCATTAAGCTTCCAATCTAGTAGAGGAGCCATACAGCAAAAAATAAAAACAAATGAATACATAATTATATACTTTACATATATATATTATATATAAATATTTATACTTATATAAATATTTATATATAATATATATACTTATACTTTATATAAATAAATATATATATATATATATTTAAGATACACAATAAAATGATAAGACTTCCCCAGAGTAAGGGACCTGGAAGGGAGCCCCTGGTAGGGGAAACACTTAAGGACTGAAATCCATGCCCCAGGCCCCAAACCTAAACATCTCTAACTTACTACTCAGTGTCCAAGGGCCAGGCAAACGGAAGCAGTCTGGGTCATGGAAAAGCGGGGATTTCAAGGCAGTGGAACGTGGTCATAGGACCAAAACACCAACAGCTAGCTACAAGGATGATGTTTACCTTCCTGTACTGTTAACAACCTGGCCTGGTGGGAGCACCAACATTCTGAGCCTTTGCCCGCTTTGGAGGTCACACAAGCTTTGGCTGCAGCCCGGACTCCTCTGCCAGCCCTCACTTCTCCATCTGGTTTCTGGAAGACATCGGGAAGACTCAGCTAAATGAACATTTTGTTTTCCCCTTGCTGGCTCAGCCTGGGATTGCCGAGACCAGGGACTCGCAACGTCTCTCGTGCGCCCCCGCGCGGCCATCTGCGAACTTGCAGGCTGCCGCTGCCTGCGGAGCGGCTGCCCCGAGTCCAAAGGGAGCAAGTTTGGCGCAGGTGGCTGGGGTTTTCATTTCTAGCCTCTCCTGGTGGAAGGGAATCAACCTGCTGTTGCAGCACGTGGCCTGTCTTCATAAGCGTGCAGCAAACCAAACACCTGGCAAATCTCCCTGGTTAGAATCCTCTTATGGCGGCAGAAAACCAGTGATCAAAGGAGGGTTTGAAAGAGGGAGTAATTATGTTTCCGTTATGGACATGAAACTCCAAGGCTGGGGAGAGAAGTCCTAGTGGTGTTTCCAGCGAGCCCTTGAGCTCTGGCTCAGATCCTTAAGCCATATTTTATTGATGCAGCTTTGCCTTCTCAAACGATCACAAATAATGGCTTCATGAAGCCTGCTCTGTGGCTGAGGGGCTTTCAGGTAAGGAAATCATCTGCTCACTAGTCCGACGCTAAGGGGAATGAGATGCAGGTAGGCGCTGGTGTGGTCCTCTAATCCCCCAAGGAAACAGGGACGCCACTCCCACCCTTATGCAATGGCCCGAAACAAGTGTGTTGTGGCCTTCCCATTCCTGAAAACAACACGTTTTCAGTTTAATTCATGAGTCAGAACGGGGCTATCTGGCCTGCATTCTATTTGACAGCCAGAAAAGGAAGTCTGTCTGAGAGCAGATGGGGAAGTGGTTTACAGAGATGATGCAAAGCCTGCCTGCACCCGTTGTGTGATGCTGAGCAGGTTTCTAACTTACCTGGTTCTTAGTTTCCCCTTCTGTAAACAATAGGGACAATAATACCGATCCTGAAGTATTGTGAAGATTCATTAAGTTCCCTACCTGCCTCCCCCTCCCTTTTTTTCGTTATGCAAAATTTCAAACATACAGCAAAGTTGAGAATTTAACAGAGAACATCCACCAACAAGATTCTGTCATTAACACTTTATAAGACTTGTTTTACAACACCCCCTATCCATCCTTTAAAAAAAGTATTTCAAAGTAAATTGCGGAGTGATTTGTAAAATAAATTGTATTTGGGGCACCTGACCTAGTCAATCTGAAGAGCATGTGATGCTTGATCTCGGGGTCATGAGTTCGAGCCCCACATTGGGTGTAGAGATTACTAAAAAAATAAACTTAAGCAAAAAAATTGTATTTGGCACTGTGCCTGGCCACATATTTTAATTCAATAAATATTTGAATAGTTATTCTGTGCCAGGAACTAGGCTAGGTGCTGGGGATACAAAAGTGAGAAAGACATTGTTTTTGTCCTTAAGATATTCAGAATTTGGAGCAAACCAGAGGCAAGTTAACAGATACCTCTTCTCCCACCATCTAGTTAACATTGTAAGAGAAGCTCAGGGTGTCCAGAAGCCGTGGAGAGAGACTTCTCGGGGTCTGTGGAGTCAGAAAGCTTCCCTGAAGAAGTGGCATTTAAATGGGTACTTTCAGGGCGCCTGGGTGGCTCGGTCGGTTGTGCGTCTGACTTCGGCTCAGGTCATGATCTCACGATCCGTGAGTTCGAGCCCCTCGTCGGGCTCTGGGCTGATGGCTCAGAGCCTGGAACCTGCTTCCGATTCTGTGTCTCCCTCTCTCTCTGCCCCTCCCCTGTTCATGCTCTGTCTCTCTCTGTCACAAAAATCAATAAACGTTAAAAAAAAAATTAAAAAAAAAATAAATGGGTCCTTTCTTATAGTCCATGAATGCTGCTATATACGTGGTGTGCACATAACTAGCTTTACTCTATACCCCAGGGGAGGTAAGCCAACACTAGAGGTGCACCCCAATCAAGAATCTATGTCCAAAGATGGATAATTGGCAATTGAAAGACCATATGCTCCTGGGATGGCTTTAACTTTCATCAAAAATGAAAGGGTGCATTAATTACCTTATGGGTGATTTTTAAATGCATGAAATCAATGTGTTTGAAATCTGTTGTTGGTAGAAAGATGAAAGAGGCACTCCTCCCCCTTTGCTTCAATAGGGTCTAATGATCTAAAGACCAACACCTTCAGGGGATCCTGCTAGGTCTGGAACAATCAGCTCTGCCTTCCCCCTCCCACCTCCAGCCCGCCCCCTCAGGAAGCATTATTTATCTGATGGGACAGAAAGTCTGAATGTTGTAGCAGTTGCCTTGGGAGTGGAACTTTTTAAACCAGGTGTTTGTGGAAGGACCTAAAACAATTGCTCTTAACTCTGGCCACATGTTAGAATCCCCTGGGGAACTTAAAAAAAAAATCCTAGAGTCTCACCTTCCCTCCCTGAAGTCCCCATTTAATTGGTCTGGGGTGTGGCCTAAGCTTTGGGGATTTAAAAAAGCCTCAGGTGATTTTAACGTGCAGCCAAGGTAGTGGCCTAAAAAGACACATTGGGCAGCTCGCTGAGCTTTATGGACAGGTGGGGGCTGTGTGTTGTGCTGCGAACACATGTTTATATAGGCGGCTGACGACTTGCTCTGGATCCAACACAGCTCAGCAAGGCAGTGAGGGAGGAGGCCTGTATTCCTGTCTGCCTTTAACTTGTCGGAGGCCACTGGTATCTATCAAAAGAGCTTGGCGATTGTAGGGGCGCCTGGGTGGCTCGGTTGGTTAAGCATCTGACTCTTGGATTCAGCACAAGTCATGATCTCATGTTTCTTGAGTTCGAGCCCGCATCGGGCTCTGCGCTGATAGGGCGGAGCCTGCTTGGGATTCTCTCTCTCCCTCTCTCTGCCACTACCCTGCTGGCGCTGTCTCTGTCAAAATAAATAAATAAGTAAACTTAAAAAAAAAAAAAAAAAAACTTGGTGATTGTAAATGACCACAGATAGGAAGGAAAAGGGAGAGTGCTCTAACCCTGTGACTCTCTAACTTCTCTATGTATCCGAATCACCCGGAGAGCCTGTTAAAACATAGATTTCTGGGGCGCCTGGGTGGCTCAGTTGGTTAAGCCCAACTCTTGATTTCAGCTCAGGTCATGATCTCCCAGTTCCTGAGATGGAGCCCTGTGTTGGGCTCCGCCCTGACAGCATGGAGCCTGCTTGGGATTCTCTGTCTCCCTGTCTCCCTGCCTCTCCCCTGCTTGTTCTCTCTCTTGAAATAAAGAAAGAAACTTTAAAAAACAAGAAACACAGATTTCTGGGTCCTGCCCCCAAGATTGCAATTGCTTTGGTCTAGGGCTGAGCATACATTTGCATTTCTCCTGGATGATGTTGCTGGATGTTGCTGAAGCTGGTCTGATTACACCTGGAACAGCATTTCATCTGTGTTAATGAACAATCTGGGCAAATTCCTAGGGGTGAGAGAGGATGAGAGAGCTGGCTTTTTCTTGGAAGTATTTTGTGACACGAGGGTTAATATGACTGCCAGAGACTTAGATGGAAGCTAAACATGAAGTGCTTCAAACACATGCTGAGTTTGGACTTTACTCTGAGTGCAGTGAGAAGCCACCTAATTAGGCCTACAAGTACCTGGGGGCCCCTGGGTGGTGGCATGGCAGAGGCCAAGTCTCAGTTGGCTGCTCCTGGGGGACCTGGGGAGGGGGTAGTGGTGATGGTGACTGCCCCACAGCTGAGGACACCAGAGCAGGCAGGAGGCTGGAAGAAGGGTGACAAGAACAGAGACACTTCCATGTTTACCCTAAGGCAAGGCCGTCCCTAAAGGAGTTGCAATCCAAAGTCCCATGATGTCTGGGATAGTTAACGTTGTATGTTAACTTTGAGGGTGCTTTTGGATAACACTGACAATTTAAATCAGTAGACTTAGCAGATTGCTCTCGGTAATGTGGGTAGGCCTCACCTAATCAGTTGAAAAGAATAAAAAGACTAGCCTTCTTGAGCAAGAGGAAATTCTCTGAACTTCATCTGCACTGTTGACTCTCCTGGGTTATGAGCCTGCCAGACTACGCTGCGGATTTTGGGCTTGCCAGCTTTCGTCATTGTATGATCTGGTTCCCAATCTTTAAAATCAGATAAATCATATTCCTCAGGATATGGGGACCATTGGAACCTATTTTCAAACGGCTATCCTGAAGTTCCCAGGAAAAGAAATCATAGCTCTGGCCTTGAGGGGAGTTAAATACCAGCAGCAGCCCCACCTTTACTCCGCCATTTCTTCGGTTCTCCCAGGAGAGGAAAGCTAGGCACGTGACCAGTCAAGCCATCAGGCAGTTGACTGTGCACCTGTCATCAATTATGGCTACCTCGAGAAGAAGAATGCATAAAGCAGAGGGTATAGGGGAAGTCCTTCCTTGGAAATTCTTCCCAGGATGTGGAGATATATGGGGAGTTGATAGACCAGCTCTTTTTTTTTTTTGTCAACAGCTAAAAGGTCTATTTTTCTTTGTTTTCTAGGCTTTGTCTTGAAAGTGCCTTGTGTTGTAGAGCTAAGTTCGGGAGAACTGAAATCAGCTTTAAAAATTTAGGCAAATTTAGAAGCCGTGTGTGGGTGTGCTACAAGAGTGCTAAATTGATGAGTCCCACTGAGGTTTACTGAGGATCTAGAAAGAGAATCAGAGAAATTTTTGCTCCTGTGTAACTTCGCCCACCAGGAGTCCTACTACTTAACAGTAACATCTCAGGGCCCAAGACCAAAGCTACTTATTTTCTCCTTTAAGTGACTGGAAATAGAAATGCTATTCAGGAGGGGTGGAAGTGAGTCTTTGACACATGCATGTGCATGCATGTGCGCGCGCGTGCGTGCACACACACACACACACACACACACACACACACACACTACCCTTCCAAACTTCAGTTTGTATTGGCATTGTGCAGTGAAATGTTTCTTTTTTAGTCTTTTTACTTTTAATTTAGAGACAGAGAGCAAGAGCATGGGAGGGGTGGCAGGAGAGGGGGGAGGAGGGGGGAGAGAGAGAGAGGGCGGGAGAGAGAGATGGGGGAAGGGAGGGAGGGAGAGAGAGAATCGTAAGCTGACGTGGGGCTCATGGGGCTTGATCCTATGACCCTGGGATCATGACCTGAGCTGAAAGCAAGAGTCACAGGCTCAACCAACTAAGCCACCCAGGTACCCCTCTTTCAGTCTTTACTTAAATATAGAGAATCTGACAATTCTCTGTCAAAAACTTTGCACTGGGATGGCAAAATTGTAATTACTACCCAAATTAAAAATGTTGTGTTTAGGGGTGACTGGGTGGCTCATATGGTTAAGCATCTGACTTTGGCTTGGGTCATGATCTCACAGTCCCTGGGTTTGAGCTCTGTGCAGACAGCTCAGAGTCTGGAGCCTGCTTCAAATAGTGTCTCCCTCTCTCTGCCCCTTCCCTGCTCACGTTTGGTCTCTCTCAAAAATAAACATTAAAAATTAAAAAAAAAAATGTCATGTCCAAAAGTCTATTCTGATTGACTTTAAATAGAAACATATAAGTATAAATAAAAAAATATAATGGAGTAGGAAGTTGGAGCTAAAAAATACGGACTGACCCAGAGGATTCCCTAAGCATGGGACCTCCAGTATTTGACAAGTATACTGGATAGAATTAACATGATGAATCTGACCTAATCTGTTTTTAAAGAGTCTCATCATCTGGGGGAGGAGGCAGACTTCTTCGACAACAGATGGGCGGGAAGGTGTGTGGCTGGGTTAAAAGAGCAGGGGTCGGCAATTCCGAATCTCTGGAATGAAGGTGTGTGCCAGGTTAAAATTCCTTGCCAAAGGGCTGCTGGTACTTGAAGTGCCTTGCCTGGTTCTGGAGGCAGGAGAGCAAACCCATGGAATGGATCTAACTCCCCATCCCGGCAGCATGGCTGATGGTGGAAGCCTTGGTTTCCGTTTAGTTGTGGCTTTTTATTAGCACAGGCTCCAGTTCCTCAGGCTCACACCATTAGAATCAGTGACACATGTCGCTAACTGATTTGGGGCAAAAGTTCTGAACTAAGCCACCATCAGAAACATGTTTTTTCAAGGCCATTGATTGAAATCAAATCATCAGCATAAATGTCTAATTTCAGGCCACTTCCATATATAGGAAAAGAGGTTTATTGCTAATGTTTATGTAATACTTAACTATGAGCCAGGCACCTCTATTACGGTCTAGACTTGGACTTTACTCATTATAGTACTTAGAAACTTCCCATCTCCACCCCTTTCTAATTGGAGAAACTAAAGCAAGGGGTAATTAAATAGCTTGGACAATGTCACAAAGCTAGTGAGTCAGGATTCAAACTCAAGAGGATGCCAGGACTTGCCCTCTGGATTATCAGACTGGCTCTTTTATAAAGCATCTATTTTAGGAGTGCCTGGGTGGCTCAGTCGGTTAAACGTCCGACTTTTAAAAAACATTTTTAGTGTTTATTTATTTTTGAGAGAACGAGTGAGTCAGCAGGGGAGGGGCAGAGAGAGGGAGACAGAATCCCAAGCAGGCTCCTTGCTCTCAGCACAGAGCCTGATGGGGGGCTCAAACCATGAACCATGAGATCACAACCCGAGCCAAAACAGAGTCTGATGCTCAACTGAGCCACCCAGGTGCCCCTAAACATCTTACTCTTGATTCCAGCTCAGGTCTTGATCTCAGGGTTGTGAGTTCAAGCCCCATGTTGGGCTCCATGCTGGGCATGAAGGCTACTTAAAAAAAAAAAAAAAAAAAAAAAATATATATATATATATATATATATATATAGAGAGAGAGAGAGAGAGAGAGAGAGAGAGAGAGAGAGAGATGGGGTAGGGGAGAGAACACCTATTCCAACACCTGGCAACATACTTGCTATGAGATAGCTATTAATGGATCCCAGATTTTAATAGTACTGGGAAACTTTGTGAAAAGTTGGATTCCCCCCAGCCACACCCCGCCCTTTAGGGAACAAAGAGGCTGAAGAAAAAGCCAAATCAGATGCACAAATTGCACTTTTTCATATATAATAAGACTCTATTTGCTCTTTAGGCAACTATACTTATTTATAATCTTTGGAAACAACTTACACATACATTCAGCAGTTGCATGTTTCCTGATTTACTTCCCTCTCATGCTAGAACCCCAATTACTATAGATTTCCCAAATGATGAGGACAAAACAATATATGTACTATGGCAGAACCACTTTCTTCAAAACATTCCCATCTTCGTGGCCTCTTGGCTTGTCAGTAAGTTCTGATGCAAAGAAGCATTTTTGGCAAGGCAATTACTTAGAGACGGAACCAGTTATGAGAATTTTGGTCAATTTACTGCAGTAAGGAATATAGAGCACAATTCTTGTATCAATAGACTTCTAATGGCATGACCTAAGAGGATTATGTGTGAGACACAACAACAGTATATTATTTCAAAATGTATATTTAACGGCCATTCCATCAAAATCAAGCAGAATCACATTTCAAAAGTATTACACGAAGTCTTATGTGTGGGTGTGTGTATGCACACACGTACTTTTTATTTTAAGGTGCATTTTCAAGTTTTATTTGGGCTTCATTTCTTCTTGGCTGCCTCAGGGGTTCTTACAGGTACAATTAGCATAGAACTTCTGAGGCCTATAGCTTCCTGTGCACTGAAAGACAAGATCCTCATAACACTGCACATCTTGGATACATTAGAAATTCCACAAGCCATATTAACTTCAGAAAACTCAATGCCAGTCATGAAAGACATTTTCAACATAAGATTTAGGCACTCTATACTTTGGAATAGCCACAAAATATTCCAACAAGAGTTAATGCACTTTGTGATTACATCTACTCAAAGATAAGTCTCAATTAAAATCTGTAATTATTAAATAACATTTTAAATTAGAGCCCATTACATGTTGACAATTACTGTGGACCATTCGCAGCATAGTGTTTTAGTTCAAAGATGCTACAATACTTCAATTACTGATCCTGGTACCCCTCTTTTATGGTACATTTTTTACAGAAGAACCTAAACTATTCACTGATAAGCAGCTCCCCCATTTTCCTGTGAATACCTACATAAGAATGCCCCTATTCAACTTTAAAGGTATTTTTGTATTTTCTGCTGTAGTTGCTTTGTTAGCATGTAAAACTTCGGCAGATGGGGGGCTTCCTGACGATCAGGAAACATTAGCCAAGTACCCATCACTGATTCTCAGGCTGAGTTCATTTCCACCGTCACTTTGCGGCTAAGCATGTTGCTCTATCCCTATGTTCCTACAGATTGTACTGCTAGCTTGACCGGTATGGAGCCAAGGGGAAGGATACTCAAATTTGTCACTCTACTTTGCACAAGTCCAAGGCCACCCAGGCCACATCTGACTTACGATCTCTACAGTGTGGTTGTCAGGCTTCCACCTTGTCTTCTGAAGACTGAAGGGTGGGAATGATGCCTGCCTACTGAGATGCCATTAACTCCAGATGAACTTCCTGGACTTGAAGGTAATTTAGCATGGTTAGAATTCAGAACATGGATGCTAATTTTTCCTGCTGAGAATAAGGTGCTTTTTCTCAGTGGTATACATTTATTTAGCTAAGAAAACAATTAGAAAGCCTTCCAGAGTTTTCACATTACAGTGTGCATATTGATTCATCATAATCACCAATGACTAGTTTATAAAGATCCGCCAGGGAAACGAATTTGAGACTTACTTGACTATAAGTCGTGCAGAAAAGAGCACAGTAATTTCCCATAGGAGAACTGGGTATTTTATCATGGGGATCAATGGTAAGTTAATTATACTACTAATGTTTTCTGCCATACTTGAAGAGACAATTAGCATACGTAAATCATGAGTGAGATGACAAGTTGCTTAATGTTTGTTTCTGTTCATCAGATGCCAAGTGAGCTTGCTGTTAAGCCTCTGAGTGAGGAGGAATGGGCAGAGAAGGGCACAAGGAATGAGGGGCTGTTAACTTCGGTTTCAGCAAATATAATCAGAACCAGCTACTACTAGTAGATAAACATGGATGTTAGATGCATATCAGAGAAGACTCATTCGAGTTTTGGAAATTAACCCCACCAAGAGGTGACGGTTGATTTGGGAAATTCACACGAAATCTAGCTTCCTCTCCTGAGCAGAGAGGGTGAGATGGGAAATGAAAGCGGATTCTAGTGGAGGCTGCTTTTCATCCTCTCTCAGGGCTTAATCTTCCTATGGATATTCTACAATACCTATCTTGAGATTAGGACCCGAGGCTCATGACAGCACAGTTAAGGTTACAGTCCCTTTCTGGTGTTTTAGAATGGCCACAGCTTGCTCATGAGTGACACCTTCCAGGGTCTCGCCATTAACGGCTAAAATCTGATCGCCTCGCTTCAACCGGCCGTCATCTGCAGCTGCTCCCTACAAACAAGAAACATTCCAGTTTAATCCAGGACCACGCAGTTAACAAATAATATTAATATTAGGGTGTGTTTATCAAAAGAGTAACTTTAAAAACTACCAGTTAAAGTTATTTCTAGGTAATGTTTTTAAACTAAGAAAATTAAGAATGTAGGATGTGTTATTTGAATAATGGTTGAATAGTAACCATAATTATGCACTGTTTAAATAACATACTAGCAGAAATGTACTGACATTCACATTTCTTTTAATACGAGTAGGACCTTATTTCAATATTCCATGCTGAATGGAATTTGAATGTCATATTCATGAATACCTAATATACTGAAAAAGGTAGAACTGAATCTGGTGTTAAGTCTTATTGCCAGCACCATCATGATATAGGGTTCGCGTTGCATTATCAAGATATCTTGCCTGCAGTGATTGGTCAAAAATGAGTGTAGCCTTGGGGCATCTGCTGGCTCAGAAGAGTATGAGACTCTTGATCTCGGGTTTGTGAGTTTGAGCCCCGTGTTGGGTGTAGAGATTACTCAAATAAATAAAAAAAAGATGTAGCCTCTAGATGGGGTGAATTGTATAGAATGTGAATTCTATCTCAATAAAGCTGTTCTATATATAAATACACAAAGTGTAGCATCTCTGAAGTTTTGCAATATCATATTCAAAAGCTTCAGCTTATCTTTGATCATTTAGGGTTCTAAATGACTACTTTCATTATACATTCAGTCATGCTTGGCTCCTCAAAATTGTACAAAGCAAGTGAAACTTGGGCTTTTTTAAATTCTAAAGCCAAGTACCTAAAAATACCATGATATTACTAGAAATATTTTGGATGGGTAAGGAAAGAAAAAACCTAGGAAAAGATTTGTAGGAGGCTTTCTCCTTCTGTTGGGGTAACTGTGAAAATCCCTTAAAACATCAGTGCTGGAAGAATCCTCTAAATGATGTTGAAGTGCTGGGGAAAATAATTAAGGCCCACAGGCACCCCTGTCCTGACTCACTCAGAAGCCAAACTAAGAGGCACTAACTAATGCTTCAGAGACTGGTGTCTACCTGCAGCATGGAGGTCCTGAGGTGATGGGTGAATTATCTAGACTGTCAAAACCGTGGAAAGGGTAGAATTCTGGTAAAGGTATAATAAAGAATATTCAAAACCATGTCTGTACTGGGGGGAAATACCAAAATTAAATAAATTGTAACTTCATTCAAATCTTTTTTTTTTCTTTTACAAAAGTGTGTTAACTGCAACACAGACAAGATTAAACAACTTGTGGATAAAATCAGAGTTACTTAGCAAACTTGATTTTATTAAATGTTACAGGCTAAGATTTGAGGGCTTTAGGAAACCTCAGATATCTGTGTAATTTTTTTTTTTAAAGCATGTTAAGTTTTTCAAGTTTTCATTTTCAGTAATGCAAAACAGGATGAC
Organism: Acinonyx jubatus; assembly: GCF_027475565.1. Classification (NCBI taxonomy): domain Eukaryota; kingdom Metazoa; phylum Chordata; class Mammalia; order Carnivora; family Felidae; genus Acinonyx; species Acinonyx jubatus. The sequence continues at coordinate 50,273,685 of NC_069381.1, read as the reverse complement.
ATTTCAACTTTCTGCGATTTGTACATTCTTTAACAAAAATTTTTTAATGTTTATTCATTTTTGAGAGAGAGCGAGCAAGTGTACATGCACAAGTCGGGGAGGGGCAGAGAGAGAGGAAGACAGCATTTGAAGCAGGCTCCAGGCTCTGAGCTGTCAGCACAGAGCCTGATTTGGGGCTTGAACCCATGAACCATGAGATCATGACCTAAGCCAAAGTCGAGTCAGACCCTCAACTGACTGAGCTACCCAGGAACCTCCCAAATTTATTTCTTAGTTGAGCAAGAGAAGTATTAAAAGAAGCTTAGGGACACTAACAAGGTCACATAAAAACTCACGCCCTGTGGGCATCCGAGATTCAGAAACTCGAGAAGACAAACATTTTTAAGAATATATGTTCATTGTTGAAAAACAGGGAAAACATACAGCTATCATTTCTATAGCTTCCAAATTCCTATGGGGGAAATGTTTAGCTTAGCATCAAAATTCATTTTTATGATGGACTTCACCATTTAAAAAAAAGAAAAACTTGGGGCGCCTGGGTGGCTCAGTCGGTAAGCATCCGACTTCAGCTCGGGTCATGATCTTGTGGTTTGTGAGTTTGCGCCCCGCATCGGGCTCTGTGCTGACAGCTGGGACGGAGCCTGGAGCCTGCTTCGGATTCTGTGTCTCCCTCTCTCTCTGCTCCTCCCCCACTCACACTCTGTCTCTCTCTCAAAAATGACTAAACATTAAAAAAAAAAAAAAATTAAAAAAAAAAAAAACTTGGGGCACCGGGGTGGGTTAAGTGTCTGACTCTTGATTGGCTCATTGATCTCATGGTTCATGGGATTGAGATCCGTGTCAGACTCTGAGCTGGCAGTGTGGCCTGCTTGGGATTCCTTCTCTCTCTCTCTCTCTGCCCCTCCCCTGCTGGTTCTCTCTCTCAAAATAAATTTAAAAAAAAAGAGAGAAAAACTCTTTTGCCAGATTTTGGTTTACTGATTGTCTAAAGAAAACTTTTAAATTTGGATATACTGGCTTCACTCTAACAAATGAAAAAAGAAAAAGCCATCAAATGAGATTGAATTATAATAAACTCTATGGAACTAATAATTGTTTGCATTAGAATATTCTTTTATTGAGACTGAACTAAGTAGGCCATTAGCTAAGGCTTTAGAACTTTTTCTTTTTTTTAATTGGGCTTTTCAGATTTAGCTGTGCCTTACTTTACAAACAAGGGTCTATTCCTTAAAAATAAAACATACCAGGGATGTTCAATATTTCCTACTATGTTACTACTTGCATAGCTGCTTTCTAAATGGCATCTTCAGTGAGGGTCTTTGAAAAGAGATTCTGTGGGAGCTGCAGCACATTCATTATCCCCCACTGCTTTGTCCCACTGTGATTTGATGGTAGTTTCTTTTCAAAAACCCACCGGCAATGCACGGCCATTTCATCCTCCACTGTATGTTCTGGTGACCCGACAAAAGGTGCCTGGCCCTGGCTCACTACCTAGGAGTTGTCTAGATGGGCGTGGCTGGCGTGGCCTTCTAACTCTGGACTGCAGGTCAAAAGACCTGAGAAGCTAACCAGTCCTCTGATCTACCTACAGTTACAAAGAGAACAGGGAATTACAAACATTCTGGAAGGGCTTTACAGAGAGGCAAAGGCGGGGAAGTAGATTGTGTTTTACACTATTCTTATCTATATAGTGGCTCTTTTAAAAGCAGAGTATAGGGGCGCCTGGGTGGCTCTGTTAGGTGTCCAACTCTTGGTTTTGGCTCAGGTCGTGATCTCACGGTTTTGTGAGTTTGAGCCCTGCATTGGGTTCTGTGCTGGCGGTGTGGAGCCTGCTTGGGATTCTCTCTCTCCCTCTCTCTCTGTCCCTCCCCCATGCTCTCTCGCAAAAATAAATAAACTTAAAAAAATAAAAGCAAAGTATAATAATGCACCCAAAGAATAATTATCACAATTACTTACAGTGTTGCCTTAGGAAAAGGAGGGTCTCTCAGTGGCTTACCACCTTGGGAATTATTAGACTGGGGCAGCACCACTATCCAGAATGTTTCTGATCTGCTTTCCCTCTTCCCTTTTGCCCATCACCAGGTCAACAGATGTGTGTGTTTGGGAATAACATGTCTCCTTAATAGGCACCCTAGCAAATTGGAAACAGGTGGGTAAATCTGCAGCTACCTAATGTGTTCCAAAAGGAAATGCCAAATGACTTAAGGATTATGTCAGGTCATGGTTAGGCTCAATTAACAGGTGCTAAGAGCCGCACAGGTAAAAGTAAACTTGTTATTTAGTGTAGAGTATAGCTTTCTAGAAAGAGAATCTACCTTATTTATTCTCTTAAAGACCTTTATTTCTTTAGGAAAGAGCAGTAGGAGGCCATCGGATCAATTAATAAAAAAAGACTGTCATAAAACCAATGAAGAGTAAAATTGTACTATTAATACTAAGTCCTTTTCCGAGATCTTCAGAATTGACAATAAAATTGAATTCCAACTTTAAAAGTCACAATAAAGTTAAAAGTAACTTATCTAAGAGTCATCTAGAGGCAGCAGTTGGAATGGACACCATGACCTATGTATCAAGTAGGATGTATTGGAATATTTAATTCCTGAAAAACACTATTATCCAGCTGGAGTCTAATTTAGTGGGCTGATCGTGCAAGTACTCAGCAGAGGGCTGGAAGAGAGAGACAGCAATTTAAGGTAAAGGGTCCTGAGATTTCTGGTGATGTACGGCCATTAATGCTGCACTGACCCGAGGCTTGTGCAGAGCTTTCTGCCACGGCCCTGTGCGGTCATCTTTTCTTGAAGGAGAAAACCAAACTTTTGTTCTAGCCTGGAATAACACTTCCAAGGCCAGCTTCCAAAGAGCCCTGCACTGCTCCTTATGTTGTGTTGTTGAAAGAAGACAATCTGTAAAATCGACTTTTGTAGATTTTTTTTTTTCACTAGTCTGCTGTGGGAATGTCCTACACAAGGTGAAAATGCAATGAGCATACAAGCACACACCCAGGTATAGCTAAAAGTAAGCAAAGCAAAGCACTTAAAAAAAAATCTCACCTAGGTTAAAAAAAAAAAAGTACAGTAAAAAGGAAAAAAATACCTTTGCAAATATAGTCTTGACATAAATTGGCAGGTCTCCATGGGGACTTCCATAACCCCCTACAATACTAAACCCCAATCCTTCAGAGCCTTTCTCCAAAGTAATAATCTTAGGTGGAGGTGTTCTGAAAACACAATGCACTCTGTTTAATTCAAGAATAGATATTGAGAGGGAATTTCATTTTAATGGAAGAACACAGATTTGAGAGAGACTTTCATACTGCGAAACTATGAAGGCCAGTTTATCAAATCAAACTCTCAGAGAGTAATCAGAAACTGATTTTTACATTTCCTGTGTCATGCAGGACTAATGGCCGATGTCTTAATGACTTGATGTCTTAAGGGGTGTTCTCTTTCATAAAAGTCACTGTTTTTTAGTGAAAAAGAAAGTCAGATGCCGAGGTTGTTAAAGCAGCCGTCTGTATGCTTGGCTTTTAACTTTTACGCTTACTGTGCTTACTGTTTAAAGCTGAATGAAATGGTCTCCATATCCTTGAAGAATGTGCATGGGGACAGAGAGGTGGGGTATCACCTTTGCTTAGTGGCAGACCACCAGTCTACAGGTGGGCTTCTCTCCAGAACAGGTGATGGCAGCCCAATGGCTCACTCAACTGCCGCTCCTTTTCTGCCTGAATAGCCTCACCACACCTCACCTACCACTTCCACCTAGGGAACCGGGGTGGGAACTCCTTCTTCAAAGCTCATCTCCAGTGTGATACTTTCCTGACTCCCTTGGGAGAATTAGCCAATCCTCCTCTGTGCTCCCTTTGCACTCGGTCCAGATTTCTAGTATAGCACTTGTCATATGATGGCGTGATTGCTTAGCCATCTTTCTCTTCCACCAGACCATGAACTCCTCACGTCTCTGTCATCTGAGTATTCCCAGCAGTATGCACTGTGCATGTCACCAACTCAGGATCATGACCATGTACGTGAGAAGTGGAGTCCAGGAGAGAAGAAAGAAGCCAAGGAGAAGCAAAATGGGTAAGGGCAATCTGTTTCAAATGGGTAATTTAGATTTTCAAAGTTTCGTCCAGTGTGGAAGTCTTCTCTCTTAGAAACAACATGGCTAAATATTAAATTATCTATGTGGGCTTCAAGTAGTTTAAGCTTATCTAATGCCACTTTCTTCTTCCCAAATGCCTTTGTCCAAAGGGTAGAAACCTGAAGGAACTCCGGTACCCCAGACCCTGCCATCTTATTTGTAGGAGGTTCATTTTTGTATTGTGGCAGCCTCACCTGTTTTGTGGCAGCATGTGTGTGTGGGACACAGAACCACATGATACAAACTCAGCCACTCGTGTATTTAGAGAATTTTGCAAAACTGGGATATAAGCAACCTTTGAATATGCTATTCTGTCTAACTAGAGTATTCTTCCCTCTCTCCCGCCTCAATTTTGCCTGGCTTTTCTTAGGGTTGATTTTCAGCTGGTTCACACCGATAGGGGTGTTTATTGATGTACTTACTGGTTGTTTCCAGCAGGCAACCCCTAGTAATTGCTGAATGTCCATGCCATATAAAGTGCTGTTTTGAATGCCACTCCTGCTTATTCCAATTCTTTCAAAACTAAGCTGAAGCATCAGTGCGTCCAAGTGTACCCCCTAATTGAGCTGTGCCACCCTGTCATGGTTTCACAGGACCCTGTGCTTACTTATCTCTCCCATGGAACTCAGCTCCCCTATGCTTATCAACTCTTACAAACATGGATTCAGGGGACTGGTTTTCCAATTCTCTGGCAGTTTCTTGAGGACTGGGGCAATGCCTTCACTTATGTTTCAAAGTTTGAATCTCCCAAACCCCATCCCAGGACAGTGTCTGACCTTAGGCAGGTGCTCAATAAATATCTGCTGAATTGATGATAAATTATCGCCTAGGGCCAAATGGTAATGACGTCATGGGTAAGGCTCTACATTTCATGACTTTGGGGCCTTGTAAGTATTCTTAGTAACGGCCCACTGGTCAGATGTAAATTTGATTCATGTTACCTCTTGCAAACACAGCTGCCCATTTCTAAGCATATTGAAATGGGAATCTAGATGTCCAAAGTATTGTTTTAGAGCTGGGCCCTGGGAGCCACCAAATCATTAGAGACCTTCTAATTGTGCTTCTTCACTATTAGAGACCTGTTTTCAGGGGGAGAGGGAGGAATGCAGTTCCACTCATCAGATGGAGTTTGCCTCCATTTATCTCACATTTTCAATTAGTTTTAATTTACTTTCATATAGAAGACTAATAAAAAAAAAATCTCCAAATGTTAACAGTGGTTGGATTATAAGTAATTTATAAATTCTTTTATGCTAGGGGCCCCTGGGTGGCTCAGTCGGCTAAGTGTCCAAGTTTGGCTCAGGTCATGATCTTGTAGTTTGTGGGTTCGAGCCCCACATTGGGCTCTGTGCTGACAGCTCAGAGCCTGGAGCCTGCTTCAGATGCTGTGTCTCCCTCTCTGCTGCTCCCCTGCTCGTGCTCTGCCTCTCTTTCTCTCAAAAATAAACATTAAAAAAAAGAAAAAAGTTCTTTTATGCTAGTGGTTCCCAACTTGCCAGGAGCTGTGAAATTATACCAAAGGAACCAAGATTATAAGGGCATCTCTGTACTTCCATAGGGACATCAAATGATGCTAAAAATGCACTAACTACTCTTCCTATAAGGGCCCTGATTTTTTTTTTGGAAAGGGCCATTATAACTTAAAAATGTGTTAATTTTGTGTATTTGTCACATTTTAATAGCATGCATTTATTACTTTCATAAGAAAAAAGTAAAATGAGTTAAGATTAATATCCTTTCCTTAAGAAAAACAATCTCAAAGATGTCATGTAAGCTGTGAACTACCAGGAAAAAGTTGGAAAGGGTGGTGATCATCAGATCTTTCTAATCAACCATTCAGATCAGTCAACAAGCATTTACTGAGCACATACCGGTGACCAGGCACTGGCAGTACCGAGAGCATTAACTTCAGGCGACATTTCTCCAAGTATGGATCCTCGGCCTATGGGTAACAAAAGTGCCCTGGGGAACCCACTGTAGCCCACCTAGTCAGAATCTCTGAGAATGGGATCAGAGAAATTAGCATTTTTAAATATGCTTCTTAGGTATTTAATACGCACATTCTAGTTTGAGAAACACTGCTTTAATGAACAATTTTAACCACAATGACTGGTTTTAGTGAAGAATGCCAGGAGTTGTAACAGTAAGATTTAACCTCAGAACAAGATTTTAGCTTAGCAAACATAGCTCTTTGCATAATAAAGCAGGGTGCACCCAGGTTGTAAATATGGGATTTCTTAGGGAAGAAGGCACCATGTCAAAGTGACCAGATGTAGTGTGTGTGCAGGCCCCGTGACAGCAGTCTGTTAAGAAGTCCTATGTGAAGCAAAGCCTGGTGAGATATCAGGAAACCTTGGTGTGTTTCTGGAGATTCTCTAGGAGTTAGAAAAGGTAATATGTACTTCCCCCCTCCTCTTCCTTAGAGAGCACTCTAGATTCAGGAAAAGGTCTCACTGAGCCTTGCCCACACATGTAATAGGCACTCTGCAACTAGAATACTCACTCAGTGTCTTCTGGATGGTGTTCAGCCGTGGGAGAACCAAGATGGTAGCTCGCAGACATGTTTTCAAGCTGAGTTGCTATGGCGCTTATATTGGTATCTGCTACAACCTGGGGGAAAAACCAGAACAAGAAAATCCACTGTAAATCAGGAGAGAATTGGAGAAACCATACCATATTCAATGGCTGGTTCTCATCCTCATGTTATTCAGACTATCTGCAGCATTTGACACAAATGGATTATTCTCTCAAATGATTTTCTTCATTTGGCTTCCATAACACCATACTTTACTGGTTTCCTTTCTACCTGCCGGCCGTTCCTTCATATACCCTAAGCCTCTATTAGAGTGCCTCAGGGCTCAGTCCTTAAATTTCTTATCTCTCCCATCTAAACATCCCCTTAGTTATCGCCTCTTATCTCATCTCATCCCACTTGATAACTTAAATACCATCTACGTAATGATAATTCCTGCATCTGCAGCACCACCTCTTACCTCTAGATCTATATGTCCAATCACCAATTAGTGGGATGTCCAACACCAACCTTTATTCCCATAACCCTCCTCATCTCAGGTAATGGCCACTTCATTCTGTCAGTTTCGGCAAATGCCTTGGTATCATCCTTGACTACTCTTTCCCTCACAACCTGCGTTCAGTCCTCATAAAGTGCTGTTGGTCTTCCTACAGAATCATCTCTTGCCTGGAGTTTTACAAAAGCCCCCTTGCTTGTGTCCTTGCTTCAGCCCCTCCCCCACTCAGTCTGTAGCAGCTAGAATAGTCCTGTTAAAACACAGCAGATTATTTCACTCTGCTTAAAACTTAAAGCACAGGAAACCCAACTCCCTAGGATCACAAGCTCAAGTCCTTACTATGATCTACAAGGTCATCTGCAGGTGACCTACCCAGTTATGTCTCTGCCTTCAGCTCTTAACATTTTCCTCTGCATTCACTGGGTTCCAGCCACACTGGCCTCCGTGCTGTTCCTCTAACGTGCCAGAGGCATCTCCACCTTAGCGCTTTGCAAGTGGAACATTCTGTGTTCAGTGTCTGCATGGCTAGCTCCTTCACTTCCCTTAGGACCTTGGAGACTGTAACTAAAATTTCTACGCCAACACCCAGCCCAACATTTCATACCCTCCTTTGCTTTCTGATTCTTTTGTTTTGAAGAACAAAACAGAGGTCACATGCAAAGACAATAATACTCTCTAATAAACTATATATATTTTTAACCTTATTTATTTATTCCCTGTCACATCATATGAGAGTATGAGAGCAGGAAGCCTGTCCATTTCATTCACTACTGTATCCTCATTACGTTCAACAGTACCTGGCATATAGATGTTCAATTAATATTTGGTGACTGAAAGAAAGAATATCTGACTCCCTATTATTTTTTTAGATGGTTCCAGACAAAAGTATAGTACATGACATGTAAACACTTTATGTATCTGTAATCTTGCAAATAGTATTCAAGAGAAATATGGTATAGCTCCAACAGCTCATACTAGGACTGAGGTTCAATGAGTTCAGTTTCTGTCATTTAAATGGTGCTGTGCCTGAGTTTCAGCTTGCTCATCTGTTGAATGGGAATCAGAAAAGCCTGCCTTGTATGCTAAGCCTGGAGGTGTCTTCCACCTCTATGAGTTATCAGAGCTTCTTTCTCAAGAGCTCCTGGGCTACCCCTGCTTCTGATCAGTGGTTCTTCTTCTAGGGTATAATACTCAGTGCACAAGTATAGAGTGCAATGCAAAGAACTGGATTTGACTGCAGTTTCAGAATAAGCCAACAGAGGGCATGGCTGCCTCAATTGCTAAACTTAGCTGTATCTGTTAATGGAGTTTTTAGAACAAGGAAAGCAACAGGCCAGTCCTGGCAGAGTGAGAACACATTTTGGTGAAGTATCCTATTCCGGGGAAAACATGGCTGTGTGCAAGTTATGGAATCTTCTGGAAATACCATCCTATACAGAATGTCTGAATGAACTGGGCAAATATTTAGGATAAGAGAAAGAGGAAGAAACAGATTCTCCTTGACCACAAGAGCCCCTCTACTTTCCAACAGCCCTTTTTTTACTCTCCCCACAGCAAGTGTATTGGAGAAATTGTCTTTGCATGTGACCTCTGTAATTCTAACCTACACCATCTTCATGAACTACTCCATTCCAGCAGCTATCCCTAAACTTCCATTCAAGCAGCCACCAGACCTAAACTTCTGTGACCCACTTTCTGGCTTTCCCCATGCTGCTGGGGCCCACTTTTCTACCTCTTGGCTATTCTGTTGGCCCCTGTGGCTCAGTCCTGTACCCCCCTTCCCACATGCACACTCAGGGTCTAGGTGACAATGTATATATTCTCGTAGCTTTAAATGGCAACAAGGTGCTGACAGTTCCCAGCCTAGTCGGCTATATCCACTTGCCAATTCACCATCTGCATTTTAACAACTCAAAGGCTTATTATGATTAACACAAATTCAAACTCTTGATCCAATAACCATTTTTCAATGAATTTGAAAAATTCTTAGTAAATGGCACCTCTGGCTACCTAATTAGAAATGCACTAGGTGGAATATTGAAAATACTTGATTTCTGGCTGGTGACGACTGTCCAACTAGAAAAGATGCCAGGATGCTAACCACACAGGTACTGTCTCTGAATATCAACCTGATACATCCGTCTCTCACCTGCCATATGCAATCCACCACCAAGTCCTCTGGATCCTACCTCTAAAGTACTTCTCAAATCTGTTTTCTTTTCACCTCTGTGGTGACCATCCTAATCAATTCATCATCACCAACTGCCTTTTAACCAGCATCCCCAGTCATCCTCTTTCAATCTCTTCTATACAACAGCCAGTTATCTTTTTTAACATAAAATGGAAAATGGCAGTCCCCTGCTTAAAACCTTCCAGTGGTCTCTCTTTGTACTCAGAATAAAATCCAGACTTCCTAATTATAAACACAAAGGTCCTCCCCTAGGAGGTCCTGCTCCTCTAATCCCATTATCTCCTTCCACTCCTTTATTTGCTCCAGTTCTCTCTGTCCAGAATACCCACCCCTCCCCCTACCCTACCAAGAAAAGCCAGTTGGCCTGGTGTTCACTTAAAAGTCACTTTCCGTATACAAGCCTTCTTTACCACCAGTGTTTTAATTTCTCCTGCTTTCCTCTCCATAAGAATTTTTTCTTACAAATTGCAATAAGACATATTTGTGTGACTGTTAACAGGTCTTTCTCCCTCAATCACAGGATTCATGAGGATAAGGACTGCTTCTCAGTATTAACATGCCTGGCACATAACAGTTGTTTAATGAGTATTTGTGGAGTGAATGAACCCAAAACCTTCCTAAGGAATAGGGATTATGGGACTCAATCTTCTGAATTTCCACGGAACAGAGTGAGACTGATGGAGGTTACAAGCAGATTGGTTTTGGGTCCTGTTAAAGAGGAAAAAAAAATCTAATAAGGTAGTTACAGAATGGAATGGCACAGCTTGTTAGGATATGAGCATCTTGCCAAAGCAAGCATTCAAGAGGTTCAAAATCTATCAATTCGGGACATAGTAAAGGAGATTCCTATACTTGGTGGGAATTTGGACTTGTACTCTCAGTTGACTGTGAAACAATCCACCCATTATGGGGCTAAGGAAGAAAGTCAGTAAAATACTATTTTTTCTTCTTTTAAGTAGGCTTTATGCCCAACTTAAAGACTTTAAGTCATGACCTTGAACTCGTGAGTCTGAGATCAAGAGTCAGATGTTCCACCAAGGGAGCTGGTCAGGTACCACAAATACTGTTTTTTCTAAGGTACCTTCAAAAGCCAAGCTTTGATGGCAACCTGATCCTTTATTTGCTCATTTGTCTAATATATAACAGCACCACAACTAATGAATATAAACTGAGCACTTACTTTATGCTAAACACTCTCCTGAGTCCCTACGGACTCAGGTAGGTACCACTATTGTTTCCATATGTTGGGCAGAGGAACCTGGAGCAGAGAGATTAAGTAACTTTCTCAAGGTCAGTTAAGGAGTGAAAGCTGGATTCACTTCCATTTCATTTTATTCTAGAATCTTGGGCAGTGTGAGGGTATAAACATGGTCTTGGACCCTCACACCAGGCAATCTGACTCACAGTGCATATGATTAAGTAAACTCTAGATATGGTGTCAAGGAGGAAGAGGGGCAGAGAGATAGTTGAACAAGCAGTTGCAAATAGAGCAGATCATCTGGATGTGTGCTTGGCAACAGGTGGAAAAATGTCCTCACCCTCACAGGATACTATATGAAGAGGGCTCAGGGCATGGGAGACATATGCCCATGGATATTCCAGAAGGACAGTTTTTTTTTAACTTTTAGAAAGAGAATACCCTTTCAAGAGTCCACGAAATCAACCATGTAAGTTGTGAAACCAAAGTCACGGTTCTATTTGGGTAAAAATTAATTTTTTTTTATCTAGCTAGAGAAGATAAAAACACTTCTAACAGCACCATTGTACAGAAAAACTCACATCCCTCCAAATCTGAAGGCCTCTTGCTCAATGCCAACCCTGAAATAAAAAGGCCACTCCCAGCCACTGATAATATTAAATCCTAGAGAATTACCTAGGATCCTTGGAGCTGTGCAAGCTCCTATTTTGTAGGAGTGGAAGCCAAGAAGCTAGTGGGAAATATGAAGGATTTTCACTGACAGCAGTCTTTTGTAGGAAGGCAAGGAGAGAATAAACTCATCACTCTCAGAAAGACTTTATAGGCCCAAGGCATTTGCATTAACCATCGTGGTCTTAGAGTTGATTGGTCTTCCCAGGGATTGACTTAGGAAAGACCATAATCTGATCTTGGAAAGGTATGTATGTTCAGCCGGGTACAAGTCCAAGGAGATGTGGCCTATGAGTGTTCAGTGCAGCCTCTGAAGTGCTCTTCCCTCATCAACATCAGGGACCAAATGGCATGGAGGTAAGGCTGGGAAAGGTCTATTTACACTTTCTGAAGAAGGGCAAAGGCAAACAGACTAATGGGAAGTTTACTCATTTTTTTTTAAAGTAAATCTTCAACTCCTGGGGACAAACTTCTCTGGTAGGTTCTGAGGATAGAACCAGGAGCATAGGAAACCAAGGGAGAGCAAATGTGTTCCCTCCCTCCAACAAACAGGCTTACAGTTGATGTGATCTAATGTAGGGGACAGATATGAACACATGGCTCAATGTGGAGAGAAGAGAGGGGAAAGATAGGGCTCCTGGGTGAGGCAATGAAGGCTTTGAGGTCCTTAGATGATAGGTATTAAAGTCTATACAACCTGAATATATGAGAGCTGTGGTGTCTGGGGTCCTTGGACCTGGCTAGGGCCAGCTCCAACTCTTAAGATCTCCACCCTATCGTCTGGCTTTTTACATTCCTCACATCAGCAACCTCTTGCCTCATCCCTCATCCCCTCAGGACTGGAGATGTAGTAGATGTCCTCCTTGCTTCCCACTCACCCTTCAAAACCATTAACCTGGTTCAAAACCTATGGGCCCTTTAAGATTATGTCCTCTTTACTGTTGCACATAGTGCTGCTACATGCATCTTGAGTGGTCCTTTAAGATAATCAGATATGGAACTGCTGGGTGATGGGTATTCACAGAGTAGATTTAATAGGTCTTCTGAAGCTGCCAAGTGGTTGCAGCAGTGTTTCAACTCTCACCAGGTTTAATGAAAGTACTTCATTTCCTCACCTTTTCCCCAGCCTTGTTATGATCAAACATTTAATAAGTGCCTACCTGAGGAGACGGAGACCACTGGTCTAATGGAAGAAGAGGAGGAAATCCCTGCACTTGAGGAGGGGGAGTCGTGTGAAATGAAAGAGGATGAGGAAGTCACTCTACCTGAGAGGAAGGCTTGTGAAATGAAGAATCGGGAAGAAGCCCTATCCTCTGAGCCTAATGAAAAAGCAGAGACCTTTCAATCAGTGGAAGAGGAAGAACCAATAAGGATGTTTCCCCCTCCAACTGCCCTTGTGCCTCATAATGTGTTTCCCCCTCCAACTGCCCTTGCCTCTCACAATGTGTTTCCCCCTCCGACTGCCCTTGCCCCTCACAACGTGTTCCCCCCTCCGACTGCCCTTGCCCCTCACAATGTGTTTCCCCCGCCAAATGGATTTCCTAATCAAACTGTATTTCCTCCTCCAAGAGGGTTTCCTCTTCAATACTCATTTCCTTCTTAAATTTTGTCTCTTCCTCAAACCCCTTTACTGTAGGAAAGTATTTACTCTGATATGCTCTCATGCCTTGGCTTTCTGTGGCATTCAATAATTTAGGTTAAAAGCAAAACTAAATTCAGTCAGAATTGTATTTTCTATATTAGAGTGATGTATGTTAAAAAAAAAAGAATGATGTATGTTTAATACTTTTTAATTGAGTAATAAAGCACAAAGTTTTATTGCATGAACCCTAGGATGAGTACTTTTCCTTAAAAATAGGTTTGCAGGGTGGGGAGGATTGTTTTGGAGAATTGAGAAATTGAAATATTTTCCAGATAAGTAGGATACAACAATGTACAAAAGCTTGAGCTCCTTGCTTAGAACTTTCCTGGGCCGCTGATAACGTACAGGAATAAGATTAGCCCTTAGATTTGTTAGGACTCAAATCTTGCCGTACAAATACAAACTCGGCACTCACACCCAACCTGGATCCTAGATCCATAGGGTAGATATGCTGAAAACCGACAGGAAGGCTATCAAGTTAGGGTGATCTCTGAGAAAGCTGGTATCTTCAGATGGGGCACAGAACAGAAGAACAAGAAAAGCTTGCCTTGGGACACCTCAGTGGCTCAGTCGGTTAAGCATCTGACTCTTGATCTCAGCCCAAGTCTTGATCTCAGGGTTGTGAGTTCAAACCCTGCACTGGGCTCCATGTTGGGCATGAAGCGTACTTAAAAATATAAAGACACAAAACTTGCCTTGTCCCATGACTGGTATTTGGTGTAACTTAATGAAGTAGGAAGCACATCTGCTTCAAGTCTTTATTTAGGATCTAATGACACTGATTCCAGTGACATCAGAATATACTGATTTCAATGTATCTGTTTTAAAAATATAAAGGTTTGAACTGTCAAATGTTTTAAGTTTGGAGTAAAATAAGGGGCAAAGTGACTTCTGGTCACATCAATATCTAGTGGCACACACCTCAGGTGCCACAAGGAAAACCACTCCGTTTCCAGGGTTTTAGAGATGTTAGCATCTACTGACTTAACGCCTGTGTTATTATAATGAAAGTAATAAAATGCCACTTATTTAATGCTTACCATTGGCATCCACGGTTTTTATTAAACATTACACCTCATCTAATCCTCATGGCAACGTTGGAAAAAAGGAGCTATGATCCCTATGTAGAGAAAACTCAAGAGTTAAGCGAGAGGACCCAAACACACAACTCTCTGACGCTAAAGCCTATGTGTTCTACAGAATTTTCACTGGTCTTCATTTCAACTTTCAAACCTTTAGCTCTTTGTCCTTTTCCTGGAGCTTACCACCCCCTTCCTGGCATCACGTGGTCACATCAGGCCCTCCATAGATCAGCTGGTTACATATTAGAAACACCTGGGAAGCCTCACCCTCTCTCCATGCCACATCCCAGACCAATTGAATTCATGTGGTAGACCCGGGAACCAGTAATGGAATCTGATTTTACTGTGCAACCAAGGTTAAGAACCGCTCACAAACCATTCCTTTAATGATACTCACAGGTGCCTTTAGATGCTTGCCCTGTACCCTCTATCACACACCTTTTCCATTCCCAACCCAATCCATCTTTTTCCTCTAGTAGAATTTTTCTGGACAGATTGGGACTGTGATTAGTTCTCTATAAGTTCATGTCTTTTAACTTGACCAGCATAGCTCAGCAACCCAGTCAATATGACCAACACTTACTAGGCATGTACTCTAGGCCAGGCCAGGTGCTAGAGGCACAGTCATTATTTTGAATAAATTCATGCTCTGGGGGCGGGGGGGGGCATGACCCCCAGGCATTCCCTATTCTCCAACTTTCTGGTTTCTAAAGAAAGGATTTCACAAGATCTATAAAGAGGGGATGAAGGTGGGGTGCCATGGATATTCCAGGCATTGAGAAGAACGTGCTTTACTCTAAATAATGCACAGCTCCAGTGAGTCTCAGACTGGTCTCTGAACTAGCAGCAGTATCACTGCAATGATCATCATCATTAGAAAATTTGTTTCTTTTAAAGATTTTAAGTAATCTCTACACCCAACGCAGGGCTAGAACTTACAAGCCTGAGAGCAAGAGTCTCTTGCTCTATGGACTGAGCCAGCCAGGTAGCTCTTCACTGCAAAATTTTTCATCTTCTTTTTCAGAGGTAACGTCATCCTTACCTTCTCTTTTCTATCTCCCTTGCCCCCAACTACTCCTTTGCCCTCTACTGACTTGCCACCAACTCTGAAAGAAAATCAATTTCTTTAAAGATTGCCCGTGATTTATCTGCCAGTTTAGTGACTTTTCCAGTTTTATTTACTTCTGCTTCATTGGTAAGTGTGCCATTCTTCAAATTCCTTTCTCCTTTAGTGTCTAGAACCTGTATTCTTGACTCCTGGATCTTTTCTATTTTATTTTTCCAGCATATTTCTTCTTGAGTGCACAGGATAAGAAACTAAATAGTATGGCACATGATAAAAAATTAACACTCTTCACTCTCTAGAGACACACTAAACTTTTCAATTCTGGAGGTATATACAAGCTAAGTAATATGCTTATAAGCCTATATTAAAATTTATCATCTTATTGATGTCTTATCAACTCCCTATTTTGACAGATGAAATATTCCAACAGATGGAAATTTAACTTGCCAAACTTTTCCACTTTTATATTATTTAAAGTTCTACTTGTTGCCTGTGTTTCTTTTTCAATTTTTTTTTAATGTTTATTTTTGAGAGCGAGAAACAGAGTGCAAGTGGGGGAGGGGGAGAGACAGAAGGAGACAGAAACTGAAGCCAGCTCCAGGCTCTGAGCTGTCAGCACAGAGCCTATCATGGGGCTCGAACTCATGAGCTGTGAGATCATGACCTGAGCCGAAGTCGGGCACTTAACGAACTGAGCCAGCCAAGTGCCCCATCTTTTTAATAGTTATTTTAGAAAGAGACTCTCAAGCAGGCTCTACGCTCAGCATGGAGCCCAACACAGGGCTCAATCTAATAACCGTGGGATCATGACCTGAGCCGATATCAAATGTTGGATGCTCAACCAACTGAGTCACTCAGGTGCCCTCCTGTGGCTCTTTAAATATACTTAAACCTGGTGCCGGGAGAACGAGACAGCAACATGCAGAAGAATGAAACTAGACCACTTTCTTACACCATTCACAAAAATAAACTCAAAATGGATAAAGAACCTGAATGTGATATAGGAAACCATCAAAACCTTGGAGGAGAAAGCAGGAAAAGACCTCTCTGACCTCAGCCACAGCAATTTCTTACTTGACACATCCCCAAAGGCAAGGGAATTAAAAACAAAAATGAACTATTGGGACCTCATGAAGATAAAAAGCTTCTGCACTGCAAAAGAAATAATCAACAAAACTAAAAGGCAACCAACAGAATGGGAAAAGATATTTGCAAATGACATATCAGACAAAGGGCTAGAATCCAAAATCTATAAAGCACTCACCAAACTCCACACCCGAAAAACAAATAATCCAGTGAAGAAATGGGCAGAAAACATGAATAGACACTTCTCTAAAGAAGACATCCAGATGGCCAATAGGCACATGAAAAGATGCTCAATGTCGCTCCTTATCAGGGAAATACAAATCAAAACCACACTCAGATATCACCTCACGCCAGTCAGAGTGGCCAAAATGAACAAATCAGGAGACTATAGATGCTGGAGAGGATGTGGAGAAATGGGAACCCTCTTGCATTGTTGGTGGGAATGCAAACTGGTGTAGCCGCTCTGGAAAACAGTGTGGAGGTTTCTCAAAAAATTAAAAATAGACCTACCCTATGATCCAGCAATAGCACTGTTAGGAATTTACCCAAGGGATACAGGAATGCTGATGCATAGGGGCACTTGTACCCCAATGTTTACAGCAGCACTTTCAACAATAGACAAATTATGGAAAGAGCCTAAATGTCCAGCAACTGATGAATGGATAAAGAAATTGTGGTTTACATACACAATGGAATATTACTTGGCAATGAGAAAGAATGAAATACGGCCTTTTGTAGCAACGTGGATGGAACTGGAGAGTGCGATGCTAAGTGAGATAAGTCATACAGAGAAAGACAGATACCATATGTTTTCACTCTTATGTGGATCCTGAGAAACTTAACAGAAGACTGTGGGGGAGGGGAAGGAAAAAAAAAGTTAGGGAGGGAGTCAAACCTTAAGAGACTCTTAAAAACTGAGAATAAACTGAGGGTTGACAGGGTGGAAGGGAGGGGAAAGTGGGTGATGGGCATTGAGGAGGGCACCTGTTGGGATGAGCACTGGGTGTTGTATGGAAACCAATCTGAAAATAAATTTCATATAAAAAACATATACTTAAACCTCTGTGGTTCTAATCATTTCCAACCATCTCTTTTCTTTTCATTTTAACATTAAAGATTTACTTGTCATATTTTCCTTCCCACTAATACATACCAAATACCCAAGATACTATTATTTCATGCATTATGATGTTTGGTTGTATTAATTATTATGAGTTACAATGTTTATGTAAATGTTGTTTATACTGAGTCAGCTACTGTACTGTGATTACATTTCCTTTTCTTGGTACAAGTTTATTTTCTCCAAAGTTAATAATGATCTCACTTTAATTTTTATATATTTATCAGTAATTAAGCCCCAAATTTCCCCAGTAATTCCAAAATTCCAATTTAGTTAAACAGATAAGATAATCCATCTGTTCCTCTTCCTTCCTTTTGATTCAGTGGCATCTCAGTCTCTTCTCCCCCTGCTCCAATTTGGGCAAGTTGTTCTCTGTGCCTGCCATACAGCTGTCCTGGGACTTCCACGTTCTTCAGCACTGAATCCATGGGCTTCCCTCTTTCTTACTTTTCTTATTTTCTTACTTGCTTTTTTGCTGGAGTACATCCTAAAGTAAGTTTCTCAGAAACACACTGCTGAAAAAGAGGTGCCGTTCGAATCTCTTGTTCTTTTGTAAGTAGCTTATACTTTTCTCTTTGAAAGTTTTAGAAGCGGGGCACCTGGGTGGCTCAGTCAGTTAAGCATCCAGCTTCAACTCAGGTCATGATCTCATGGTTTGTGGGTTTAAGCCCTGCATTGGGCTCCATGCCGATGGCTCAGAGCCTGGAGCCTGCTTCAGATTCTGTGTCTCTTTCCCTGCCCCTCCCCTGCTTGTGCTCTCTGTCTCAAAAACAAATAAACATTAAAAAAAAAGTTTTAGAAGGTATATAGGTACTATACTTATCCTGCTTACTACTTAATGGACTTTAAGCTAAGATTTATTTCTTTCTTATTTTTCTGTTTTCTTTTTGCAACTCCTATTGGTTGGATATTAGATCTCCTGAATTAATCCCATGTCTTACTTTTTCTCTTCCATTTTCAACTGAGAGTTCAAAAAGAAGCCACTGTTTTCTTTTTTTTAAATTAAAACTTTTTTTTAAAGCTTATTTATTTTGAGAGAGAGAGAGAAAGAGAGAGAGAGAGAGAGAGAGAGAGAGAGAGAGAGAGAGAGAGAATACCAAGCAGGCTTTGCATTGTCAGCACAGAGCCTGATGCAGGGCTTGAACTCACAAACCATGAGATCATGACCTGAGCTGAAATCAAGAGTCAGATGCTTAACCCACTAAGCCACCCAGGCACCCCTGTTTTCTCTATATTATTAAATATGACATCTCTCTCTCTCTCTCTTTCTTTCTCCCAACCAGCAGTTGGGCCCTCTTAAGCAATTATCTTGTGTTCTGGAGAATGTCCTCAAAGGACTACTTCCCAAACTACTTTGTAGACAGACCCTCAATGAATCTCCCTGATTTCAGACTCTCTTCTCCTGCCTTCTATACTTGCTGTTGACTCTAAGCCTTTGTCCTGTCTTGTCATCACTGTTTTCATTCACTTATTCAGCCAATATCTATGATGTATGTAATGTGCCAGGCAGTGGGGATGGCGACACTGAAAAGCCTCAGATGGCTTTATTTACCCAGTTCCCAGCAATGACGTCTCCCTGAACATTGGCCAGTATTTCCTCTGCCTGCTGGCCATCTCCACTTGGACGTCTCAAACTACAAATGTTCTCTCCTCTCCCAGAATACTCCCCTACATCCTCTAGTCTAGTTAGTGTTACCTCAATCCACCCATTCTGCTATACTCTCAAATATTTGTAAAATATCTTAAAGGACCCAGAAGAAGCCTCACAAGTTCCTTAAGTGATAAAAGTCCCTGATATGCTCTTTTTATCTTCTGTGGTCTCAAAGAAAGATACATATACGTTTCCTGGCAGAGAGTCTGGGTTATCTGATTTTGTCCAAAAAAGGCTTTATGGTCATTCTACAGACAAAGGAGCTTAACCAGACAAGCTCTCAGACTACAAAAGCAAATATAATTGACCCCTTGTAGCCACATCGATCTCCACTGACCAATCTATGACTGATAATAAGAAATCATCAGACTTTAAGGGCAGAAATATCTACCTCCTTATTACACCCAGAGATAGCAATTTATGCTGTAGAGAGAAGCTTCTGGAAGTGTTGGTCATCTCTTCCACTCTTTCCCCTTCTCTACCCTGTAGTCTGCTGACCTTAATCTTTCCTGTGCAACCAGCAGTTGCTGACTGCTTTGCATGATACACCGACAGTAAGTCTTTTCCACATCATCAGACACAATTACCTGACCTTCCCTACTCTTCTGCCAATGGGCTGGCTCACCTGATGATAAAAATAGTTACCTAGTGCCAAGTCAGCTGTAATAACTATATTGCTGGTACTACATGCACATTGTTTTAATTAAGGCAAGTACACTATGTAACTGTAAGGCATTTGATGGAGGACATAAGAATTTTCTGGATTTTGTGTCTAATGCCTTTGGCAGCACATATGTTCCATACCCATAACTGTGTAGATTATAACTGTAAAAATCCCAAAGGATTCCATTAAGCTTTTAATAGCACATGTTAGAAAATAACACTACCAACTAATGTGATTAATGCAAGAGAACATTTTAAAACCAAATGTCATTTTCTTAAAGTACAGAAATAGGAAAAATGAGGAACTCCCTCAAAGGTGTGTTAATAGGGGTAATTTGGCAGAGTGAAGTGTTAATTCTGCATGGGAGAGCTTGAGTTCATTTTCATTTAAGTTACTTTTACAGTTAATGTTACAATTTTGCACCGTCTTCTCATTTCTTTGTGAAGAAGGTAGAGCTGAACAAATTACGTCAATGTATGGAAATATCGATAATACCAATTTTGCTAAGGGAGACTTTTTTTTTTTGTCTTGATGTAGTTATTATTTGAAATAACTTCCTTTTAAAGTTCTGTGTGACAAACGGTCCCCAGTCTGAGATGGAGGAGTTGCACTTGTAGGCCTCTAGGGGTCAGCATAACTCGAAGGAAGAGCAAGACTGTGCAGGCTCTGACCATGACGGAGGCGGGTAGAAGGAGGAATGTGACACGACAGCCTAACTTCCACTGAAAGTGAGGACAAGGAGTAGAGGGCAAGCTCACTTGACAGCCAGTGCCCATAGTGTTTTGATTTGTGTTCAGTAGAAACTCAGGGACCCAGATCACTGAGTAATATTTTGCCTATCACATAAACTCCCTTGAAACTACTGACAGTATTAAAAAAAATGTTTATATTTTGAGAGAAAGAGAGAAGGGGAACACAAGCATGTAGGGGCAGAGAGAGAGAATCCCAAGTGCGTTCTGCGCTGTCAGTGCAGAGCCCAACGTGGGGCTCAAACTCATGAACCATGAGATTGTGATCTGAGCCAATATGAAGAGTTGGATGCTTAACCGATTGACTCACCCAGGCACCCTACTGACAGTATTTTGATGATCCCTTCCTTACATGCTGCAGCTCATTTACTTTTGTAACATCTTTTTTGGCCCTTTGGATTTAGATCACTGAGATGGGAGAATTAAGCACCACAAATTTGTTCTCCTCAGTATAATGGCTTTCCAGTTTGAAACAACAATAATTGTTATTAAAGATTTTATTTTTAAGTAATCTCTATACCCAACGTGGGGCTCGAACTTACAACCCAGAGATCAAGAGTTGCCTGCTCTCAAAACCCTAGAGGAGAAAGCAGGAAAAGACCTCTCTGACCTCAGCCGTAACAATCTCTTACTCGACACATCCCCAAAGGCAAGGGAATTAAAAGCAAAAATGAATTACTGGGACCTTATGAAGATAAAAAGCTTCTGCACAGCAAAGGAAACAACCAACAAAACTAAAAGGCAACCAACGGAATGGGAAAAGATATTTGCAAATGACATATCGGACAAAGGGCTAGTATCCAAAATCTATAAAGAGCTCACCAAACTCCACACCCGAAAAACAAATAACCCAGTGAAGAAATGGGCAGAAAACA
Source organism: Acinonyx jubatus (assembly GCF_027475565.1). Classification (NCBI taxonomy): domain Eukaryota; kingdom Metazoa; phylum Chordata; class Mammalia; order Carnivora; family Felidae; genus Acinonyx; species Acinonyx jubatus. Next base: position 50,252,523 of record NC_069381.1, on the reverse strand, counting down.
TGAATAGACACTTCTCTAAAGAAGATATCCGGATGGCCAACAGGCACATGAAAAGATGTTCAACGTCGCTCCTTATCAGGGAAATACAAATCAAAACCACACTCAGATATCACCTCACGCCAGTCAGAGTGGCCAAAATGAACAAATCAGGAGACTATAGATGCTGGAGAGGATGTGGAGAAACGGGAACCCTCTTGCACTGTTGGTGGGAATGCAAATTGGTGCAGCCACTCTGGAAAGCAGTGTGGAGGTTCCTCAGAAAATTAAAAATAGACCTACCCTATGACCCAGCAATAGCAGTGCTAGGAATTTACCCAAGGGATACAGGAGTACTGATGCATAGGGGCACTTGTACCCCAATGTTTATAGCAGCACTCTCAACAATAGCCAAATTGTGGAAAGAGCCTAAATGTCCAGCAACTGATGAATGGATAAAGAAATTGTGGTTTATATACACAATGGAATACTACGTGGCAATGAGAAAGAATGAAATATGGCCCTTTGTAGCAACGTGGATGGAACTGGAGAGTGTGATGCTAAGTGAAATAAGCCATACAGAGAAAGACAGATACCATATGGTTTCACTCTTATGTGGATCCTGAGAAACTTAACAGAAACCCATGGGGGAGGGGAAGGAAAAAAAAAAAAAAGAGGTTAGAGTGGGAGAGAGCCAAAGCATAAGAGACTGTTAAAAACTGAGAACAAACTGAGGGTTGATGGGGGGTGGGAGGGAGGGGAGGGTGGGTGATGGGTATTGAGGAGGGCACCTTTTGGGATGAGCACTGGGTGTTGTATGGAAACCAATTTGACAATAAATTTCATATATTGGAAAAAATTAAAAAAAAAAAAAAAAAAAAAAAAGAGTTGCCTGCTCTACTGACTCCAGACAGGAGCCCCTGAAATTATTAAAAAAAAAAAAAAAATTTTTTTAATGTTTATTTTTGAGAGAGAGAGAGAGAGAGAGAACAAGTGGGGGAGAAAGAGAGAGAGTAAGTCACAGAATTGAAAGCAGGCTCCAGGCTCTGAGCTGTCAGCACAGAGCCCAATGCGGGGCTTGAACCCATGAACTGTGAGATCATGACCTGAGCTGAAGTCTGATGCTTAACAGACTGAGCCAGCCAGGCACCCCTTGAAATTATTATTTTAAGGCTAGAATGATCTGAGGGGCTGGCTAGCCCTCTCTCTAAGGTGCTAAATGGTGGGTTTTATTCTTTTTACCTGTAAACCGTTCACTACTACCTGCAGAAGTGTGGTGATTTTAATCATACGTTTTGGGGGAAATTCATTAGCAAGACTCACTGCAGTATCCTGCCTCTCAGTGCACCATATCAATCTCAGAGACATGTGAGGTGCTGAAATAGGAGAGGTAATTAACAGCATACCTCTTTCTTACTTCCTGGTATATTTCTTTGTGCATCTGGACGGGACTCTGGGGGACCACAGTTGATAAATAATTGTCTGCCTTAGTTGATGACAACCATACAGTGGGAATTTAACCGTGTTGGCAATCATTTATGCTAAGGGAAAAAGAGCATTGTATTTTTTCTTTCCTTTAAAAAAGGAGTGGAGGAAACAGTGCTTGGGCAGTTGGGTAACAGTTTTTGGGCATAAGAAAAGAAATCATTTCCCATTCCTCACAAACTTTGATTTACAAAAGAACGCTGGAAGCTAAAAGCCTTGTTGATTTATCATGTGAAGCAAAGAGTAATTTTTCTCCCCTTGTTATGCTTTCATATAATCATGCTCACTGCCTGTATGGGTGGCATTAAAGAATTTCTGAATAAAAATAATAATTTCTTGCTCTCAACCTTCATAATTCACATCAGCAAGCACCCTGCTGGGCGGTGATGCCTACTGCCAGTGACGCTCAATCTTTTTTTGCACGCCACTTATCTGCCTCGTGCAGCTGCGTGCTCCATTGATCGCAATACCTGCAGGATAATGCGCCCGTAGGCGTTCTTCAGCAGATTAACCACATCCCCGTGAGACAGCCCATCCAAAGGTTGCCCATTAATGCTGACAATCCGATCTCCAACCTGGAAGTACAAAAGTGGAAGAAAATCACTATCATTAAGAAAAATTAAATTTGAGAAGAATGCTTAAAATTCTTTGTAAGTCATATTTCCCATTTGAGGCTATTGTGAAGGTTCCGTGTTTCTACTGTGTATGCATGTTCCAGAAACATGAGGAATTTTTATGTCTTTCCCCAAATACAGACCAATCAGAGAAACAAGAAGGGGGCCAGCTTTGATCCTGAGAAGGCACGGCAGGCCACTTTTGTATTTTGGCAATGGTGGTGTTGTATACATCCACTCACCAGTAATAGTGGGGTGTACAAATTAACTGTTCAGTAAAGCTCTAATGAGGAGGCCAGATATTTTCTCCTTTATTTTTCTACCTAAGTTAAGATGGAGGGGCAATGGGGGGGGGGGGGGGAAGCATAAGAGCATTAATTCTGGTTGAAGGACGATTCTCAAGTCAAATCTCTCTCGGGGGAAAATTAATTTTGGGTGGAATGGAGTGCTAAAAATGGTATCGGAGGCTCTGAAAAAGGGCTGCAATTTCTTCTTTCATCAAGAAGCTTTGATACGAACAATAATATTTTTATATGCCCAGGGGCTTAATGAATTTTAGGTGTAAACTTTCTCCAATGCAGTTTGCCCTCCGTGTGGGTCTCTGTTGGAATTCCAACTTTAAACAAAGTGCCCATGGCTGCACCTTCGTCTCCTACCACATGCTGTTAGCACTTCACCATTCCCCTTTTGTTTACCTTAAGCTTCTGTGTACGTGCAGCCACACCACTGGCCTGAATCATGGCAATAAATATTGGGATATCTCCTAAGGGACTTCCTTTTCCTCCAGCAATACTGATTCCAAGGGCATCGCTGAGCTCCTAAAAAAGAAGGACAACACCATGTTCCTATACTTAATAAGAAAACCCCACAACCTGGTTGCCCCCAGATAGCTGTTGCACAAAATCCGTCCGTGCTGCAGGAAGCCAGGGAAACACAGGAGTTAAACGCAGTGCCTTTGGAGTCCGAAACACCTGTGTTTCAGTTCTAGCACTTACTTAGCTTGGGGGGAGGGATCTCAATGCAGTTCCTTAAGCTCTTAGAGCTTCTGTCTTTATATGTTGGTTTGAGGATTACAGGAGATGATATAGTGCAGTCTTGGCCTACAGAAAAGGCTCGGTAAAAGGCAACGGTAGGAGCACAACCAACAAAAAAATACAAAACAACCCTATGTTACTGCTCAGTTTAGTGGCCAATTTTGATGCAGACTTGGCAAGTATGATCTCATATGGTGTTTATGATTAAACTGCCACACATATCATGCTCTTCTGGGTGTGAACAAACACACTTGGCTCTCAAAGAGCTGCACGGCTGCATCACAATAAAGGATCTGAGAGGACACCCGCTGTAGGGACAGCCGAGTTTGCGGAGAGAAGTAAGATGTGACTGAAAGTGTTCGCTAGGATCACTGGGTGAGGCAGCCTGGTTCACGCGGACCCCGGTGAAGGGATCCTGGCTGCATTCCAGGCCTTCCCCATATTTGCTGCACAGGGTTACTATTTTTTTTTTTTAATTTTTTTTTTAACCTTTATTGATTTTTGAGACAGAGAGAGAGAGCATGAATGGGGGAGGGTCAGAGAGAGAGGGAGACACAGAATCTGAAACAGGCTCCAGACTCCGAGCTGTCAGCACAGAGCCCGATGTGGGACTCGAACTCACGGACTGTGAGATCATGACCTGAGCCGAAGTCGGACGCTCAACCGACTGAGCCACCCAGGCGCCCACAGGGTTACTATTTTAAAAATCACTCAAAGAATGAATGATGAGTTCCAGTTTCAGCCTGGTCGCATTGCACGGCTGTGGCATCCCTCTCCTGCTGACTCATTACAGTGAACAACTCTATCAAACACGGAAACAACTACCTGAGGTTTCTGAAAAGTAAAGAAACTCAAACAAATTGTGGTGGAGGGCCAAAACTTGGAGAAAAAACGTAAGGGGTGGATTTCTCAGCTGTTTTCCTGGCAGCTTGGTCCTGAGGGCGAGCCCCAGTCAAGGAGCTGTAAAGGTGGAGTCACTCTCTCTGATATTAACACCTATCTTGCCCCCTTTTATCTCTTCTGGCCACCAGAGCCAGAGAAACCAGGCAAGGGAGTGCCTGGTGGCTAGAGAATAAGGGAAGAAGACTAGAGTAGAGAGAGCCTGAGAGAGGGATCTCATCCAATAAGAGGGATCACACAGACTTCTCAGGCTCCATTCTAAGCTTCACACGTGCAGGACAGACCGACACGGAACCGAACTGGGATGTCAACCATCACTCACATTCTGAGCTGGAATGGGTTGATCGTCTGCTAAAGCATAAATATCAACACTCTTCAGAGTCTGTACAGCATAACGTTTATGAGATCCAGGGTAAAATCCTAAATTACTCAGTCTGCAAAGAACCATTTTCTATGAGACCAATTTTTTTAAGGGCTTTAAAATATGTAGAGCAGTTGAAAGTAAAAATTATAACATTGTTTGGTGGGGTTCTCAATTCATCTAAATGTAAACATATGACATCTATGGCATAAATGTTAGTGGTATGGTTGTGGAAAAGGGACCTATATGGTAGCAGGGTTTCTACAGTTTTAATTGATCATTTAAAAATATATACCACTTAGTGAGCTTCAATTTTACCTCATAAAGTTGGAAAAAGGGAAAAGAACAACAAGAAAAACCATGTATGAAAGAACTTTAAATTTTTTTTTTTTTAATTTTGAGAGAGAGTGCATGCACGAGCAGCCATGTGAGTGGGGGAAGGGCAGAGAGTGAGAGTGAGAGAGAGAAAGAATCTCAGGCCAGCTCTACACTGTCAGTGCAAAGCCCGACTTGATGTAGGGCTCATTTTCACAAACTTTGAGATCATGACCTGAGTCGAGATCAAGAGTCCGATGCTTACCCGACTAAGCCACCCAGGTGCCCCTGGGTGGCTCAGTCCTGTCAGTGTCAGACTCTTGATCTCAGCTCAGGTCATGATCATCCGATTCATGAGATCCAGCCCCATGTTGGGCTCTGTGCTGACAACACAGACCGCGCTGTGTTTCTCTCTCTGCCGCTCCCCTGCATGTGCTCTCTCTTTCCCTCTCTAAATAAACTTAAAAAAACAAAAAAACAAAAAAACTCATGTCACATAAGTGTGAGGACTCATTCTTTACTATTAATAACACTACGAATGCTGCCACATCATGTCTATAAAAGAAGAATGGTGATGCTGACCTCTCTAGTCACAGGTAATTTATACCCTGTTTTCCAGCACGTTTGTGTCTAGCTTTTATTTCCTGAATGCATCAATAGTAAAGCCCTGCATGCAAAATGGCAAGATGCATTTCATCGCAAAGTTTCTGCTTGGACCATTTGTGGGAGAATACAGTTGGTAGGAGCAGGCTGTTTTATAAAAGCCTGTAAAAAAAACCAACTGGCTGAAACAACTAAGGAAGCATAAAATGATATTTTATAAATCTTGGAATGAGGAGAAATTTATGGAATAACTTGGCTTTGTTCGAATCCATTATAATGCTTCCTTAATTTGTCCATAATTATGTATATGTTGGTAGATTTAACTTTCCTATAGGAAAGTTATGTCCATATGTCCCTATGTCCCATAGGAACATCTGAGTTGCCACTCTGGTGGAAAGACATTAGGAACAAATAAAACAGATTTAGCTAAAGTTGTAATCACTAATAATGGATGTCACTTCCTGGACATTTATGATGTACTAGGTACAATGCCAGGCACACCATTTGCATGACTGCATTTAATCCACACAAGATTTACTTCGTGAGGTGTTATAGTCCCCAGTTTACAGATAAGAAAACCTGAAGTCAGTAACTTGACAAAGGTTATAGAGCTAATAAACGGTAGAATGCCTTCAAACACAGCTATGATTGACTCCAGAGAGCTAAGCTATGCTGGATATCTCTTCACTGCAGTTGAACCGTGGTTATAGCAAGGTCATACTTCTTGAATCCCAAATGTAATGTTTAGAGACAGAGATAGAGGGAACGTGCATGCGAGCAGGGGAGGGGCAGAGAGAGAGAAAGAGAGGGAGAATCCTAAGCAGCCTTATGCCCAGTGCGAGCCCAGTGTGAGGCTTGATCTCACTACCATGAGATCATGACCCGAGCCAAAATCAAGAGTTGGGCTCAGCTGAATGAGCCACTCAGGTGCCCCCAAATTTAATGTTTAAAAATGATCAAAGTGAAAGTACTTTCCAATATTCTGGATATCACACAGGAGTTTGAACATCAGGATATGACAATTTTATGAAATACATATTATACAATCTTTTGGGGAAGGGAATTTAGTAACATGTATAGAAGCCTTTAAATAACAAGTGTGGCTCTTGATTCAACAATTTCATTTCTAGAGGTACCTGGGTAGCCCAATCTATAGAGCACGTGACCCTTGATCTTGGGGTTGTAAGTTCAAAGCCCACACTGAGTTAGAGATTACTTAAAGATTAAAAAAAAATTTTTTTTATAAACAAACAAAAACCAATTTCATTTTAGGAACAAATCCTGAAGAAATCACTCATGATATGGACAAAAAAGAAATACAAAGATGTTGTTATAAAAGAGCAAAAGTTGAGAAATGTGCTAATTGTTTAGTAGGAGGAAGCTGATTAAAAAAATTATAGCACATGATATGATGGGATACTATAAAACCAATAGAAATCGTCAACAAATACAAGCATGACTAAAAGTTCATGCTTTAAAGTGAAAAAGACAATGGGGTGCCTGGGTAGCTCAGTCGGTTGAACATCCAACTCTTGATTTCAGCTCAGGTCATGGTCTCACAGTGGTGGGACTGAGCTCTGCACTGGGCTCCATGCTGGTTGTGGAGCCTGCTTAAAATTCTCTCTCTGCCCCTCCCCTGCTGGCTTTCTCTCTCTCAAAATATAAAAGTGAAAAAGATAAGCCTCAAGAGTATATCCATATGATATCATTTTGTTGTTGTTGTTGTTTTGTAAAACTTAAACACATGCACAAAACATAGTGGATGGGATGTACCCAAAGATTCACAGTGGTCACCATGCGGCTTTACTGATTTTTCTATTTATGAAAGATAGGCCATTTGATTACTTCAGCGAAACTTAAAAGAGGACAGTAACAATCCAACAAATTATATAATAAGGAGAAAATATACATTTTATGCAAATCAACAAAGATCAGAAAAATAGCAAAATTGACTTACCCTGATTATTTCAACGGTCCTTGGTCCTGTATCTGCGCCTATAAATAAAAAAGCAACACAATTAACTTTTTAAAATTAAGAGACAACATAGTATTTCATATTATCCCATAAAAATGGTGTCATTTTCTAGGCCTTTCAAGAGAGAATACTGGAGCTAATGGCATGACATACTTTCCCCAAATCCAAAATGGCAACTATTGATTAGGGGCTACTTTGAAGAAGCCCTCTGTTTGACATGGATGTGGTCATCATCATTTGGTCTGACAAAAGCTGATGGGCTGTACCAGCAGCTGCCTGGAATATGGTGATTAAACGGCTTGAGGGGGTGAGCTATTAGTGTTTTACTGTACATTTTTCTGCCTTAATCAAAGATAACCCTCTACTCAAGGAAAGACTTAAAAATACGCCCTGCTCTGCTCCACTTGCAATGGCATATGCATGTGTAACTTTCCTCAAGTGACCTGTAATTTCAAATTTTTCTCTTTGGAAATGGTTTTACTTTATGAAGTGCCTACACCCGAGGTGGGATTTGAACTCACAACCCCGAGATCAAGAGTCGCGTGCTCCTCCAACTGAGCCAGCCAGGCCCCCCACTTTATGAAGCACTTTAGATTTCCGCTTTCCTGCCACATGATTTGTGTAAAATTTAAGGCAAAATTCCCAAAATGAATCTCTATGGGTTTACTTTCTTTAGAACTGGCTTTTCATAAAGGCTGGGGCTTATGTGCACACGTTCAAAGATTTAAACTTAGTATCTTAACTGAAGGAAGGTGAAGAGATTGTTTAAAAAAAAATTTTTTTTTTAAACGTTTATTTATTTTTTGAGAGACAGAGCATGAGCTAGGAAGGGGACAGAGAGAGAGGGAAAGTCACAGATTCTGAAGCAGGCTCCAGGCTCCGAGCCGTCAGCACAGAGCCCGATGCGGGGCTCGAACCCATGAACCATGAGATCATGACCTGAGCCAAAGTCAGCCGCCCAGCTGACTAAGCCACCCGGGTGCCCCAAAGAGATTGTTTTTTAAAAAATATTAATATTAAAAAAGTTGGGCAGTGGGATGTCTTTCCTCGAGGTGTGTCCAAGTAATACCTGAACTTTTGGGGGAAGGGTCTGTAGCTCTTTTTGTGCCGACCAGGCTTTGCAGGCTGGCGATGACAGGAGCGAGGGCGGGGTGGAAGCTGTTCTGTGCACTGTGTTGGCTGCCCTGGAAAGAAAAGCCGGTAGTCAGCTGCGTGGAGACACGGGCTTGCTCTTAAAAATTCAGACTTAGTACTTTAATTACTGAAGTAACCATAACCATATCATAGAAAATTCTAGAGAGGCTAAAAGGGAAAACAGAAGTTAGCCCTACACATCCTCTTACCACACAACCCAATTTCATCTGACGTTTTTCCATTGCATTCCCCTTTCATTTGTGCTTTTACGTATGGTTTCAATCATCAGGATAGGAAACGTGTAATAATTTTTAAAAGTTTATTTATTTTGAGAGAGAGAGAGAGAAAGAGAGCATGAGCCACCCAGTTGCCCTGAAAACTTGTGATAATTTAAGCTTTTCTTGCTCCACATGAAATCAGAAACATTTTCCTAGGCTGTTACATAGTGTTTATATATATGATTATATAGCATCACATATATATGATTATATATAAACATATATATATGATGCTAGCTATATAATCATATAATTATGTATACATGTTTATATAAAACAACTATAATAAAATCTTAACAGACATTTTCTCCTCAGTTGAAGGAGAAAGCAGCAAATATCAAGGAGATACGTTGTTTTGTGAGGGGGTTAAATTTTTTTCTCAAAGATTTTCCTGGAGTCAGTAGTAATCCAGCCCAATCTGTTATACTTCCATTACTGTCCTTTTATTCATTTAAATAAATATTTGAGGTCTACAATGTATTGTAACATATGGTTAGTGGCTACTCAAAGAGAGTCATGTACACAGTGGAGGACCCTTGCAGAAAATAATATAACCAAAGAAAAAAGTAAAAAGAAAATAATGCAACCAAGAGTACAGAAGGTTTTCTACCAAATTTTCAAGGTTATGCCTCAAAATTATGATAAATTATAATTTGATCCATTTCCCTAGTTCCATCATGCAAGTTGTTTAACATTTTAACATTCTTTAAATATGAAAATTTACAAGGGCATCTGGGTGGCTCAGCTGGTTATGTGTCCTACTCTGGATTTCAGCTCAGGTCATGATCTCACAACTGTGAGATTGAGCCCCTTGTCAGGGGAAGCCTGCTTGGGATTCTCTCTTTCTGCCCCTCCCCCACTCATGCGTGCACGTGTGCACACGTTCTCTCTCAAAATAAACTTAAAAAAAATACAGAAAAGGTGAATTATACAGTAGACATTCATATGCATGCCACTTAGATTCCACAATCAATATTTTGCTGTATTTTCTTTATCACATATCCATTATCTGTTCATCAACTTTGAAAATTATTTTCAAAGCAGGCTCACATTGCCAGCATGGGGCCCGATTTGGGGCTCAAACTCACTAATCGTGAGATCATGACCTGAGCAGTAGCTTAACTGACTGAGCTACCCATGTGCTCCAATTTAATTTTTTAAAGTGTATTTTTATTTATTTAGAGAGACAGAGTATCAGTGGGGGAGAGAGAGAGAGAGAGAGAGAGAGAGAGAGAGAGAGAGAGAGAGAGAATCTTAAGCAGGCCCCATACTCAGCACGGAGCCCAAGGCAGGGCTTGATCTCACACCCTGAAATCATGACCTAAGCCAAAATCAAAAGTCAGATGCTCAACCAACTGATCTACCCAGGCACCCCTATTCATCAATTTTTAAAAATTCATTTCAAAGTAAGTTATAGACATCAATACACTTCACAATGGATATGTATATTTAGAGGAGTGTTTTTATATTTTTCCTGAAAGGATTTAAATCAATAGTGCTATAATACTCAGAATTAAGGAAGTACAGAATATTATAATTTTGCCTAAAAAATCTTAGAGCAATGTGTTTGCCAAGGCCTTTATAAATATGAACTGTGCCTGGCAGTATTCCCTCAGTTACCTGAGGGAAAGATTTCTCAAGTGTTTTTCCATTACACAGTTTGCACTACAGAGTAAAGATACTCTCTTCTGGTTGCCAGGGAAAGACATTATTTTAAAAGAAGGAGCTTGGGCGCCTGGGTAGCCCAGTCCGTTGAGCATCTGACTCTTGATTTTGGCTTAGGTCATCATCTCACAGTTTGTGAGAATGGGCCCCGTGTTGGACTCTGTGCTGGTGGCATGGAGCCTGCTTGGTATTCTCTCTCTCTCTCTCTCTCTCTCTCTCTCTCTCTCTCTCTGTCCCTCTCCCATTCACGCTCTCTCAAAAATAAACATTAAAAAAAATGACTCATGAATTATGGATTATTAATCAAGTCTTATTTCCTCTGAGCTATCTCACAGCTAATTTCTATACTATTCTTAAAATAAAGAAAGTAAATAAATAAAAGAGGCTTGGTAGCCCCCAAAGATAGATCTCTCTTAATGAACCTACTTTCTCTAGGCCAAGTCAGTGAATTATAATTCTCCTTGGCTTTCAAAAGAAGACATTTATCTCCCCATCTTGTAATTGCCCAGAAAGAAATCTGTGCCCCTAGGGGGTCCTGACTGCTTTTAAATAGGTTTGGGAATAGGGTCCTTTTTTTTTTTTTTCTCCAGCTGGGTCATGGGCTGGTCTTCAATTCACCATCATGGAGAACATATCTTTCCACAGCCAGCTATAAGCCTTCTTTCAATTAGCCAAATATGACTGCTGCCTCTCATATAATCTTAGCCAAATTTTAAGGACAAAGTAAGGATACAACATATTTACTGTTTTTCTTAAAACTGAGTCAGACTTCTACCCCCTGAAGTAAAAATTCTGTGTAAGAAGGTAAGGCACTTTGATACTTTGTCTCAGGTTTACAAAATAGAACAGCTCACATTTATATATCAGATAAATGGTGATGATGGTTTTATTGACATTTAATAATAGACCTTCTAAATTTGTTAGCTCTGCATTTAACCTGAGTGTGAACTTTATTAATCACCCAAGACATTCTTCTTATACATGTTCCTCAAGGGCAGAAATCTAGTTCTACTTACTACCTCGTCCTTCAATTCAAACTTTTCTTAAAACACTGGAATCCTTTGTATCCCTTTGTGCTTTTGTATATGCTAGTCCATCTGTCTGGGATGCCTTCTCCCTCTTTTCAACCTATCAAACTCCTTTTGCAGTGAGACCCAAAGGGGCCTCCTTTGTGGCGCCTTCCCATATTCTCCAAAGAGGAAAAATTTTATCCCTAGGATTGTTCAGGGATAATCTAACCTCCTGTTAGATTAGTGAAATTAGCCATTAGTGAAATCACTCAACAAGTGAATCTTCCACTAAGGAAGAAGCTGAGACAACTATTTTGCATCTGAGGTTCCCACTGTTGATACAAGTCTGGTTAGAATCATTATCAACCATTTACTCCTGGAGTCCCATGGCAGCGCTGTGTCTTAGTACACATGATATTTGCTGCTCATTGTGTAGACCAGAAATGAAAGAGATAAAATATTCTAAACTTAACATGATGTTTATTGGGTTTCACTACTTTCAAGATTCTCTAAGACAAGATACCTAGTCTGTGATCCTATCCAAACAATGGTATTTTTTTTTTCACCTATTTGCTAATACCAATGAAGCAAAAGAGGCAGTTCGTAGCATTCCAGAAGCATTCCTGTATGCAAACCACAAAACGACTTCTGAACAAAGGCCTTGGAGAGGCTTTAAGCCTATGGCAACCAGGAAGAGGACCAAAACTCATGCTTTTAACCTCAAAACAAAGGCCCATCTATAACCCACAAAGGGGAATGGAGGTCACAGGCAGGTTTCTACAGTTTCATTATGTACCAAATGGGACTAAACATATAGTCTACCATCTTGATTTTTCAGCCATTATAATTAAAACAAAATAAAAAACCCCAAAACTTTGAAATATACTTTGTTAAAAAAAAAAAAAGTGGCACTTACATCAGCCTTGCAAATAAACATAAGATGTTTGCTAACCTACAAAATGTCACCCACTAAGGCCTCCCTCTCATAGGATAACCCCCCACACTTCACTCTCTTAGGAATATACCATTAATTGCCCTCAGCATGTGTGAGTGGCTATTCACAAGTTAACTTTATAGCAATATTTAATTGAACGAATAGAACAATGTTGTGCTAATGAGGGTCAAATTGCCACCAGATGTTGCTTCTTTCTTTCTTTTTTTTTTTTTAAATAAACACAGCTGTGTACATGCATGCATAGGCAATACAGAGCTAATAGTGGACAACAAAAGTAGTTCTAAGAAAACACTGGCAGGCAATAAAGGAGAGAAAAATCTAGGGATTAATGAATTTCCATCCCACCTTTCATTTTTATTTCAAACACATTAAAATGCACTGAACTTGGTATTGTGAATATGCTGTATATTATACATTATTTCCAAACAACCACTTATGAAATGGGGACTTTCTCTCAGTGGGGACAGGTAAGTCAGTGTGATGGGAAGCCATCAACAACCTGACTGTTCTGTGACGTCTTCCTTGAGGAGGTCCAGGAACCAGCACGGAGTCTTCCAATCTCTAGCTGCACCAGCCCCTGTGCACACTTGGAAAGACAAGAAAAGAGGTGAAAACCAGCATTTATACTCTAAAATTATCATGGCAGGGCCTCTGCTCATCTCTGCAGCCAACAATTGTAAATGGGTGACAAAAGCAACAGGCAAAAAGGAAATTCAGTCCTCAAAAAATCACACAAAACGACAGAAATTCACCAACTCAGCGGTATTCACGTCATGACTTCATGACTTTTTAAAACATGGTAAAAGGATTACATTTCAATTCACCTCTTTTCCTTTTCCCTTCTGATGAAAGTATTCACGAGCAGTGACATAATTAAGGAAAAGTGGGTGAAAGGAAGACCAAGAAATCAGACATGGAGATAATCTACAAATAACTTCTCTCCTAAGTCACAACCGAGAGTTGACTACACTAGAAAATCAGGATCTTGCAATAAACAAAATTCTTTTGTCTTTGCAAAAGCTTCCACAGCTATTTGTGAAACAGCATAAGACGCAGCTGGTTATAATTCAATGCAAAGTTACAGGAGCTTTTATTAATCCGTTTCCTCCAAAGGAGGTAGGGTCCATGTCGCAGAGACACTTGGAAGGGAAGGAATTCTGAACCTTTGCCTCCCTATGACTTCAGTGAGGAATGGCTCTAGTGGTGAGAAAACCACTCAAGCAGACCCTTGTCATCTTGGGCGTGCTGCTCTACTTTTTCAAACTTCCTTTGTGAATCAGAGGACTTGGTCTAGATAATCTTTAGTGGTCCCTCAAGCAGTAAAAGCTAGATTGGGTAAATTCACGACAATACAGCGTTAGAGAGAGGAGGAATTTTGTGATTCCAGGAGAACTTATACCATCTAATGCACTTGAGGATAATTGTGGATACTTGGATTCTCACAGGTATAAAAACTAGCTTAGAAATCCCCAAAGAGGTTACTCCTCAATCCTGTTAGTCATTATAGCAGCTTTCTTGTAAAGCTGTTTATGATGGGTTAAAGTAATCAGAGTTTAGATCTCTAGTTAAAACTCGAATTAGCAGAAAGTCTAACCCATTTTATAACCAAGCCAGTTTAGAACTGTCCCCCGCCCCGGTCCCCAGACTTTAGTTACACCAGCCAGGCAAAAAGCAGCCTGGGGACTCACCTTGAGGACAGTGGCCACCGTCTCCTGTGAGGCATTTCTCATGTCCTCCCCATTCACAGATAAGATCTGATCTCCCTGAATCAATCTCCTATCAAGGTCTGCAGCTCCACCTTTCACGATGTCAGAAATAAACACTCCACTTCCATTTCTGTGAATACCATAGAGCAGTGGAAATGGCACAATTTAGTATTTCTTTAGTAAATCTGAGATTACTTACATTCTACACAGTTTCACTAAATCCTAACGCTTGGAAGAATGGTCCTACAAAGCCATCTCATCCAATTATATCCACTAACTTCCCAAATGATAAACCTCAGAGTGCTTGCCTTTTAAATAGTTTATACCTATTTGTGCTGCCTACTGTAAAATTCATTTTTATTGGCCCAAGGGCATTATTTCTGCAAGAGGATAATCTTAGTGAAATGAAATGGAAATTCACTTTAAAAAGCATAGTACTCTTAAAAAATTTTTTTTAAATGTTTACTTCTTAGAGAGAGCAAGAAGGGGAGGGGCAGAAAGAGAGGGAGATATAGAATATGAAGCAGGCTGCAGGCTCCAGGCTCCACACTGTCAGCCCAGAGCCCAACGCGGGGCATGAACTCACAGACAACGAGGTCATGACCTTAGCCGAAGTTGGACGTTTAACTGACTGAGTCACCCAGGCGCCCCTTAAAATGTACAAGTTATTTCCTTATAGATTAAGTACTCTTAAAATGTAAAAGTTATTTCCTTATAGATTAGCTCACTTACTAGTATCTGATCAATTTCTAGTTTTATCACTCTTCCTTTTCCTGTTGTTACTAAGGTTTTAATTATAATTATTTATTTGAGGAGTAAATAAATTTGTATGTCTCAAATTCAAGAGGTTAAAAAGTGGAGAAAGCACCTGGGGCTTCCTCACTGTTTTTTAAGGCTGTATTCGATTCTACAGAGGTTCTTTACTTTCATGATGAGTAAAATATATAGATAAAATATAGAGGTTATTGTCAGTCTCTAGCTGTTGCAAACAATGTGCAATGGGGAACATATCTACAAGAATACTGTTAGGATACATTTCTAGTTGTGGAATTGCTAAGTCAAAGAATTGTACATTGTGAAAGCATATACACCTGATCCTTTACAATGGAACATTTTGGGCTAAGGAACGTGAATGTTCCTTACAAACCCAATCTGAAATACTAGTGTTGTATGAAGATGGTTTTATCAATCCACTATGAGGCAATAAAGTAAAAACCATTAGTCTCTGTGGAATCTCGCCAGGCATATGCATGTGTCACAGGTAAGCAAACTTCAACATGGGTTCTGTCAGGTGCTCTGCACCAGGTATGCAGGGAGTTTGTTTAGAAATATGAGTCTCAACTTTTTTGATTTGTAATGCATTTTCTGAGTGACGATTTAACAGTGCTGAAGAATGAGATCAGGACAGCACAGTACCTGGCACAAAATCAGTGCTCTCAAAAACTCTCTAATATTTTATTTTAATAACAGCTTGGACTGCTGGAAAAAAAACACTGGGCTAGCCATCAGAAGTCTTTGAAGGCACAGGATGTAATATATGTAAAACCATTTCAATGCTCCCTAAGATGATGGTTGATAACCATTTAAGGCCATATTGGGGCGTCACCTGACAATCTTGCAGCCCTGTTGGAATAAAAACACACCAAATAACTAAAACCAGTAAACCATGGAAGCTGGAATTGCAGTTGCAAGATATGACTTACTTCTCTAATCTACTGATATTATTCTATAATGCCTATCATATGGGTAAGTGGCACAGACTTCAAATGAAAAGCCTAGCCACCAGGATCTACCTACATTTTTGGTGCAAGTTACCTTTTGGGGACATCTTTCTTAATGAAAACTACTGTCATAAAGAATTTGTCTCTCAACTACACTTATTCAGCTAGTTTTTGAAACTCACCAGCTAGATGTAGTTAACAGCATAAGATTAACATGGTACTCATGGCAGAGGAATTTTCTTTCTCTTTTAAAAAATTTTTAAAGTCTATTTATTCACTGAGAGAGAGCACAAGCAGGGGAGAGGCAGAGAGAGGGAGGGAGAGAGAATCCCAAGCAGGCTCTACACTGTCAGTGCAAAGCCCGATGTGGGGTTTGAACCCACGAACCGTGAGATCATGACCTGACCCAAAGGCAGATGCTTAACCGACTGAGCCACCCAGGCACTCCGGAATTTTCTTAACCCAATTCTGTATAAACCTATCTCTTGATATTAGCTATTTCTTGGGTAAAGCCTCAGATCTAAGTGACTCCAAGGTATAAAAACCCTTTTGAGTCTCTTATTTATTTATTTATTTATAAAAAAAAAAATTTTTTTTTAACATTTTATTTATTTTTGAGACAGGAAGAGATAGAGCATGAACAGGGGAGGGTCAGAGAGAGGGAGACACAGAATCTGAAACAGGCTCCAGGCTCTGAGCTGTCAGCACAGAGCCCGACGCGGGGCTCGAACTCACGGACCGCGAGATCATGACCTGAGCCGAAGTCGGCCGCTTAACCAACTGAGCCACCCAGGCGCCCCGAGTCTCTTCTTATTCTATATGGGAACAAAGATAGTCTCAGTTGACTGGGCTTCAGGTTCTATCTTCATATGACACATTTTTTTTTTTTTTGTAAGATCTTGCTCAGAGATATTACCAATGTCATTCTAATATTTATAGATAGGTTGAATTTAGAAGCCATACTGTTAGTTTACACGAGACTTTACCTTTCAGTGTTTGTAGGCTACCTAGGGCTCTGAAGGGAAAGGCCAATCTGTCCTAACTTGTATAGTATTTCCTTACCGTTTCCCAACAATACTCAGACCCAGTCCTCGGCCGGCCTTTTTCTGCAGATCCACTGGGAAAATCTCCAAGTTCTCCTCATCCCTGTAGTGTGCCTCATCTCTATACACCACCAGCTGCACCTTCTGGGGGGTCTGCCTCAGGGCTGTGATGGCTTCTTCATGGCTGGCGCTCCTCAGGTCAATCCCATTAACCTGGAACAATGGACATCTGAGATGGGCTGCTGACAGCAGAGACCTCCATGCCGGTTCTGTCTGGAGCTCTTTAATCCAACCAGTGACAAACCTCTGGAAATTTCTAGCCGTTCCCAAGGCAGGTAGCAACTATTGGCAGTAGTAGCTGCTTCATGTATAAAGGAGGTAGCCCTTATCCTCTCCTACCCCAAAAGCATAGAGGGTGCTTAGTACACACAGGAATGCTGTTTTGCAAAGCTGTGAGCTCTACTATGGAATCAACATGGTTGGGGAGGGGGGAGGGTGAAAGGGAGCAGGAGGGGTGGAAGGGTCTAATGGCCTCGTGTAATTGAGGTCAAAAGGGAAATGAACATTAGTGTTGGTCAGCATTTTAGGACTCAGTTTGCTTATTGAATTTGACGTCCTCACTCTTAATTGCAAACATCACAACTACTTTAGAATAAGCTGGAAAAAAAATGAGAGACCAGTATTTCTGACAGTGTCGAAACCCCCTTGAAGTACACCCTTCTGAACCTGGATCCGAGAGAGCACAAACAGGACCATAAGTTAGAAGTAAACTGTACTGGAAACGGCACTGAGTAAAGCCATGGCTCTGCTTCCGGTAAATCACGTGAATTTGGACAAGTTGTGGGCCCTCAATAAGCCTCTGTTTCCTTGTCTGCTAAATGGAGATCATATAGCCAGTTTACTTATTTACTTCTTCAAACTTACTTGTGTTTTACTTAAGAAATGTTTGTGTAGTGCTTGTGTATTAGCCCTTTGTAAATATTTACTCATTTAATCCTTATACTAACTCTCTGAAATAGGTACCATTACCATTTTACAGATGATGAAAGTAAGTCACGGAGGGGCTAAAGAGACTTGACCCAGGTTATATAGCTAGTCACGGTTTGAACCCAGACTATCTTCCCACCCTTAGTCTCTATACCCTTCTGCCTCAACATACTCTTATTTAAAAAAAAAAAAAACAATTTTTTTAACATTTATTTATTTTTTGAGAGACAGAGAGAGACAGAGCATGAGCAGGGGAGGTGTAGAGACAGGGGGAGACACAGAATGTGAAGCAGGCTACAGGCTCTGAGCTGTCAGCACAGAGTCTGACGTGGGGCTCAAACTCACAAACCGTGAGATCATGACCTGAGCTGAAGTCAGTTGCTTAACCAACTGAGCCACCCAGGCACCCCTCAATGTACTCTTAGAATGAGTTATTGGATCCCCTGCCACAGAGAAAGTCAAGTACTGTTATGGATTAGTGGATTTAACAAAAAGGAGAAATTGAGGGGAAGAATGGCCAAGGACTCAAAGGAAGGGAGTCATAGGTCACTCCCTCAAGGTCATAGCTAGGAAAAGACACAAAGGGAAGAGTAGGCACAGGTCATGGCCAGTAGTGGGGTGGGTGATGGGGTGGGGGGTGGGGTGGCAGAATAGAAGACTTCCCTCAAGATGCTGGTTCTACTCCATGTTCTAGTCCATCCCTGTGTGTCCTGGGCAAGTCAAGCTTATCTCTGGTCTTCCATTCCTTCATCTGTACAATAAGGGATTGGTCTCAGGCTTTTCCAATTCTAACATTCCAAAGACTAGTGACTTGTGGCATAAAGATTGGTTACAGAGAGGGAGAAGAGAGCAATGAGCCTTTCTTGGAGAAGGTGGGTTTTGAGCAATTATTTAAAGCTGATTCTATAAGCCAGAAAAAATGTTTAAAAGCCTAATTTTCATGACGCTTTTTCTTTTCTGGTATATCTTGTGTTTGTGTTCTCAATTACATTAACTATACCCAGTGGTTAAGGGGTGCCTAGCTGGCTCTAGTTGGCAGAGCATGCGATTCTTTTTTTCTTAAAGTTTTATTTATTTAAATAGTCTTTACACCCAATGTGGGGCTCAAACTCACGACCCTGAGATCAAAACTTGCACGCTCCTCCGACGGAGCCAGCCAGGTGCCCCCAAGCATGCGACTCTTGATCTCAGGGTCATGAGTTCAAATCCCTGGGCATAGAGCTTACTTTAAAAAATAATAATAATGAAAACAAAAACAAAAACAAAAACAAAAAAACCCCAACCCAAACTGTGGTTAAGTATGGGTTTTAGATACAGACGCCCTTCAGTTTGAGCATGGATTTTAACTTACATTGTGAAACCTTATGTCTATTAGTCAAGCTAAGCTTCAACTGGGTCATTTATGAGTTGGAGATAATATCTATTTAGTGTTGTGAGGATTAAGTGAAATAAACCCTCTAAGGCATTCGGCACAGGACCTGGCACACAGTTAAGTGCAATGTAAGTTAGAAGTTGGGATTTTATAAGAAGCTGAAGTAACCCCTGTCAGGGCTGTTTTCAGTCAGTGCCAGCATTCACTGTTACTTTAGGCCCATGAGTGCACTCTCATTGTTTGTGAGGTAAATCCATAGGACAAAGGGGAAAACAATGTCTCTAGAAAATGTGGTCCGAAGTGATTATTTCCCTGTATTCCAATAGATGGCACACCAGACCACTTCTGTTACTCAAATGCAAAATAGTTACTTCCCTGGACTCCAGGTGAGTTCTCTTAAGCCTCTGAAATAGCTTGTGAGAGGCCCTAGCAATTATACTTTCCATAAAAAGCACTGTCATGAAACTAATATAATAAAAGCAATTTATACTAAATTCCAGCATGAAGATGACTGCCCAAATCCAAGACATCTGCTCCAAGTTCACAGTTTTCATTTCCTCCTTTGCTTATCAAGAGGCACCACTAAATGCACCAGTAATCATAAGAGAAATATCGCTGTGCAGCTCAAATATTGTGGAGTGATGTATTACCTTAAGTGCCTTACAGAAGCACTATATGCATTACTTAGAGCATTGATTCTAGAAGGGTAGGGGTGGTAATTGCAGAGCTCCCTATTTGAGACAAAGAGCCATAGGAGGCCCCAGTCATCAAGGGGAGTGTATCACATCTCTTGGGTAGGACGAGGAAGTGGGGAAGTCACTGCTTTCGAGGGAAAGAATAACCAAACCAGGCAGCACTTTCCCACTACATTATTCCACAGGGAAAGCCAGGCATTAGCCCTTTACTCTTTCTGCTCCCACTTGCACAAAAATAGAACAAGATAATGGACGTAGAATTAGGGAAGGATGAGGGACTGAGCCTAAAAGGAGAATCGGAAAGAAGACAGTTCATGCTAATTATAGAATCATAAATCTTGCCATGCTAAAAAATTGCTGGATTAGATCTTTGTCAGCAAAATCTGGCTTGTCCCAATTTTTAAAAAAGTAATCTCTACGCTCAATGTGGGGCTCGCACCCATGGCTCCAAGATCAAGAGTGGCATTTTCTTCTGACTGAGCCAGTCAGGCGGCCCATGGCTTGTCCTGATTTTAACAAGAGGATAGAATTAAAATTATGAAAGGCCACTGACAATGTAGAGGACTCTCATAAGTAGAAAGGCCATTGTGTGGAAAGTGCTGATACACAGTTATCTTGTTTCACGGTCTTGAAATGTACTGCCAAAGCTGGCCTGTTTTCTCAAGGCAAACCTGCAGGCCAAAGGCTGATGATGCCTAATTATGCATCTGTACACATCAACCACAACTAGCACAAGTCCAATTGTGGGGTCTAAAGCTGCTTACAAAGGAAACATGATGTTACTTGACCAAACAGCTACTTCTTAAAAAAAAAATTTTTTTTTAAATGTTTATTTATTTTGGAGAGAGACAGTGTGAGCGGGGGAGGGGAAGAGAGAGAGACACATACACAGAATCCGAAGCAGGCTCCAGGCTCCTAGCTGTCAGCATAGAGTCTGACGCAGGGCTCAAATCCACACACTGTGAGATCATGATTTGGGCCGAAGTTGGTTGCTTAACTGACTGAGCCACCCAGGTGCCCCCATACAGCTACTTCTTAACTAAACACATGACATGCTTTTGTGGACTAGATACTGCATGGGGTAAAATTTCCTGATCAATAAAAAAACAATGTTTGTTTTAGTTGACACACACTGTTATATTATATCCTGGTCATCTTTAAAGTTTATTTATTTTTGAGAGAGAAAGAGAGACAGAGCATGAGCAGGGAAGAGGCAGAGAGAGGGAGTCACAGAATCTGAAGCAGGCTCCAGGTTCTGAGCTGTCAGCAAGAGCCCGACGTGGGCTAACTCACGAACTGTGAGATCATGACCTGAGCCAAAGTTGGATGCTCAACTGACTGAGCCACCAAGTGCCCCATGTCCTGGTCATCTTTAATGAGGAGTATAGACCGTCCATCCATATTGGGTAATATAATTCAGTTGGATGCCAGGAAATGGTTTGAGTTTTCAATTTCTCCTTCCACTTAATTGCCTTCTTCATGTTAACCTATCCTGAGTATTCACTTGTACATGAATATGAAAGAGAACAGCTACAGCTGAGATATCCCATACAAATAGTTTTAAAAAGGGATTTTTTTTTACTGAAGTATAACTGTTATGAAATAAACTATATTTGAAGTATATAATTTATATTGCTAATTTATGTGATTTATACCTATGCAACCATCACCATAATCAAGAAAATGCTGCACAGATTAGATTTAGTTTCAAGTGACCATTATAGAATAATCCTTGGGCTTACAAATCATGTATCTAGGCATGTATGCATCTGTACTCTTTTGAATATTCAATCTATTCATCTTATAAAGCCAATTATGATAACACCAGTTAATTAGAAAACGTAGGGAGAAAAAAAAAAAAACAAACCCTTGAAACTCCTGACCACTAAAAAATGGTGTTATATGTAAAAGCAGTCAAGCCAAATCCCAAAGAGGCCTCGCTTATTTTTCTAACCTCATACACTTGTACCTTAATGAATGTACTGGGAATATGTCCTAATCCAATGATGAAGCACAGTAAAGGTCTGCAGAGAAACCCTGAATTTAATTTGCAGCGAGCACGGCCTCTCCTTTAACTCTTTCTTGCCTATATTTTCTGCCCTTAATTATATCTGTGGTTTCATCTTGGGAGGCAAACTTGAACCACCAAAGGGGAAATAAAATTCTATGATGTCATTCATAATGTGCTGTATTAAAGTTGCAAAGCAAAAATGCACATGCCCACCATAAAATGTTAACTATTCAATTAAATTCATCCAATGAAAGAAATAAATGTTGCCTAAAGGTCTCACATCATCAAAAAAGCTTTTTCGTTCCACCTACCAGAATGCCTGGCATTGACCTGCCATTCATCCGTTCCTTAGTTCAGACACTGCCTGCTTTGGCATTTTTTAAAAGGCTTTAACACCTTTGCTAATTGAGAGCCCATTTGAAAGAGGCAAGCTAAACATTTCATTTCTCCCTAACGGGAGAAGATTCTACATTTTCATCAACTAGAAAACAAAAGCGGAAAGCATTTTACTTAACGATTTATTAGGAGTAAGAAAACAATACTTAAAACAGTACTGAAGTCTTTAAGACATCGGCTGTCCATGTTTTTGCATATGTCTGTGTTTTTAGGAGAATTTAGACAGGTTTAGTGAAGCGGCAAAACAAGTCAAGTTGCAATACTATGCACTCTCATTTGATATTAAGATTATAGAACTATAGGTTGTACTTTTGCTTTAATTTAAAAAAGTTTTCACAGATTTAGATTGATGATCTGCCATGATTCTGATTATAGTTATTCAATGTACATTAAAGAAAGAAAAAAGAGTAAGGTACATCTTTTGCTAAATGGGAGAGAGATAAGTGAGGATAAAATGGAGTACAAGACTGAATAAATACTTTGTGGATCAAGGTCAGTAAGGGAACTGTATTTGCTAGTATTAAATGAAACTCATAGTCTTATACCTCTAATATCTGGTCACCAGCCCAAAGTCTTCCGTCTCTGGCCGCTGCTCCTTCTTCGTAGACTTCGTGTATAACTATAGCATCCTAGAAAAAACAAATTCTTATTAATTTTCAACAACCATAAATGCTTCCTTACACAAACAACCAAACCATAGGCAGCGACCCATAAATTGCCATTTGCTAATAGTGTCATATTTTATGGGACCTGAAGGTAAATAAAATACACAGTTACCATATATTCCAAGGTATAATTAATTTTTCCTAAGTTTCTTATTTCATTCCTTTAGAACTGGCTTTGCCTAATATTTCAAGGTAAACTTACCCCCTGTGTTTTACTGTTAACCTGTACATTGCTGCTGTGTATGAACTTGAGGTGAACTGTGCGTCATTCTTATTTTCATTTTATGGTATATTTTGAAACATGGTTTCAAGTATTTATTAGTATTCAAGGATTTGGCATAGATGTGTGGTCTGATGCAGGGGGTCTGTCAGGCCCATTACTTGGGCAATGAAAGAAAAGAACTTAAGTGGAGTGAAATGACCCTGGAGGATGAAGCATGGAGGAGGGGGAAGGGTGTTCATGACCTTAAGTAGGTGTAAGACAGCCGTGGGTTCCAATTCTGACCCACCATTGTGTAATCTTGGGCAAATTAATTCTTGAACTCAGCATTCTGAGCCATAAAATCAGGACAATACCTAAGGCAGGTAAGCTTGGGCTGAGGAAAGTATTTCATGGTTAGTGAATTAAAACAAAAAATTCCTATCTTTTCAAATTAATAACCTTAAATTTTAATCATCATAAAAATAACACATACCAATGTAAAGAACTCAAGCAATACCACAGCATGTAGTAAACCACAGAAATAAACTGCCTCCTTGGTCTGCCCCTCAGTCTCACTCCCCAGAGACAATCACCATCAACAGGTTTCCTAAGGATCCCTGCAGACAATGTACATCTCTACACCCAAATATTTCTATCATATGTACATATATTTTGGTGAGACTACTTTTAAAATATTCAGTTGAATATGTTCACACAACTTTCCCCCCTCATGTTAAGCAAGTAGAGGATTTTTATAGAGCTGAAAACTAAAGCAGCCAGAAGCCATTGGTTCTTTCTGCTGTTTATCAGACTGAAGGGCCTGAAAAATATGATGCTGGAAGGATTATGCCAGCTGCCTTGGAGGGCTGCTGGGAAAGGAAAAGAGCTTCTGCATGGAGACTAGACACAGAGATCTGTGGGTCCCATGAGAAGTGCAGAAGCCCTGCACTGCCCAGGTCCCCCATGCCACACCAGCCCCAGCACATGCACTGGCTTACAAGACTCTGCAAGCAATGGTCAAGGGGGCTGCAGGCCATGCACAATGGATCCCACCTTGGAAGAAGTCCTGTGTCCCAAGCACTGGGGCTTGGACGCAACAGGATTTCTAGACTTGAGGTCATGAAGGCTTGGGTAAGACGGGCTTGATGACTACTGGGGGGACTGATGATAATGGCCAGGGGCCCACCAATGATGTCTGGGAGTTTTGTGAGGAGACCAGAACCCTGAGAGCTTGAGGAGCCTGCGAAATGACTGAGGGTGATTCTGCCTTGGCCCAGAAGTATGGAACCTCAGAATCAGAATTAAATTGACATGAAGTCAAACATAAAGAAATATTTCTTGCAGAAGTATAACAAGAAAAAAAGATCCAAACCAAACTACTTTCTTAAAAAAATAAATAAAAAGGTTCTTATGTGAATTTGGGAGTAGAGAAGCAATAGAGTAGAGAAAATATTAAGAAGTTCTACAACCAGATGACTCCACTGGATTCCAAATATCTTTCTCACTACTTTCATTTTATCATCACATGCTTCTGAAAACATTCTTTATTATAGCATTTATAAAGGCAGCTCCCAGGAGACAGGAGAGGTCCCCTAATCCAGACAATTTACATTACAGATTTTGTATCAGCAACAGATTTTAGACCATTCTTTGTTTTAACTCTGATTTATGGAATTTCCGGATGCAGGGAGCATCTAGACTGCCAAGAGTTGGTTCCTCTGAACTGCTTCAAGGGAATGGCTTTGTGAAAATGTGCTGGGTCAGTGGCTTCAGGAGATCCCAGCAACACTGCCAAGATGACACCAAGGGCCAGTTTTATGAAAGTAGTGCAGGGAGAAACTAACGCAAGTTCCTTGTAATGACTTGTGTCATGCTGGTGTTTCAAGTTTGGAGGCCAAACAGCCCCCCTTCATTGGACTGACAGAATGAGACTGAACTCCTACTAACATGGTGTTTACAGAGCTCAACTTCCAGCATAACCTTCTTTAATTTTGCAACATTACAAAAGTCAAATGGGAAATTTCTCTTCATTTACACTTAAATGGAAGAAAAATATCAACTGTAGTTTTTATTCCATAAAAGTAGCCCAAGGGCGCCTGTGTGGCTCAGTCAGTTGAGTGTCCGACTTTGGCTCAGATCATAGTTTGCGGGTTCGAGCTCCACGTTGGGCTCTGTACTGACAGCTCAGAGCCTGGAGCCTGCTTTGGATTCTGTGTCTCCCTCTCTTTTTGCTCTTCCTCTGCTCACGCTCTCTCAATAAATAAATAAGTAAGTAAGTAAGTAAGTAAGTAAAATAAACACACACTAATAAAAAAAGTTGCCTGAATTAAAACCCTTTCAATACTTTCTGGGTGTTCAATGAACTCTTTTTTTTTTTTTTTTAATGTTTACTTATTTTTGAGAGAGAGAGAGAGAGAGAGAGAGAGCACAAGCAGGGGAGGGGCAGACAGAGAGGGAGACACAGAATTCAAAGCAGGCTCCAGGCTCTGAGCTGTCAGCACAGAGCCTGATGTGGGGCTCGAACCCACAAACCGTGAGATCACGACCTAAGCTGAAGTCTGGTGCTTAACCGACTGAGCCACCCAGGCGCCCCAATGAACTCTTTTTTTTAAAGTTTATTAATTTGAGAGAGAGAGTGCAGTGTGCAAGCAGGGGAGGAAGAGAGAGAGAGGGAGACAGAGAATTCCAAGCAGGCTCCGTGCTGTCAGAGCCCAACACAGGGCTCAAACTGACGAACCATGCAATCATCACCGGAGGCGAAATCAAGAGTTAGACGCTTAACCAACTGAGCCACTGAGGTGCCCCATAATGAATCTTATAAATAAAAGAAATATACTATTGCTCAAATGCCGAACTCCCTGTCAATCTGTTTTGTCCAGGAGTCTGTGTGAAAAACTCCCCATTATTTCTTCCCTTTTGCTTGACTACTGTTGTGATTTCTCTTAAAGTTATCAATGAAAATACAAGAAAACAGTAGACACTCTAACCTATCAATAGAAAAAGGCCACATTTCTTACCATGTGCCCTATGTGTTGACAATGGATTGTGAAGTTAAGGTTCTGCTCAGCTGTACTAAAAGGGGGTGCTAGACATGAGAGGTGGGGGCCAACAGGTAAATTAGAAATGTGGGCTGGTGAACTGAAAAGAAAAATAGATTTATTTTTTACAACTTACACAGTTGATAAGGTAGGACAGAATAATAAAAAAAAAAAGATACTGTATTGAGCTATTTTAGGCATCTATTTGACAAGGCAACAAAAAATTTTTACTTCTTACTTTGAAAAAATTGTGATTAGATGAAATAACGGGTCATTAATGAAAGACTGCTATTTATTGTTTTAAGGAAAAAATTTGGAGTTGATTATACACATGATTCTTATCTCCTCATTGTATATCCTCTTAAATTTTAATGCTCTTGAGCTGTTCAAGCAAAACTGCTTGTTGACACAGTTCTGAGTACCTTCTCTTCCACTCTTATCTCTGCATATTTAAGTAACATTCCTTCACCCTAGGATACCTCAGTGACTCCATCTACCAATACCAATGACTTCTAAAACTCATCTATTCCAGAAGCATTCTATTCATCATTTCCCTGTGGGTGGGTTGCTGGCTCACACAGAGGAGAGGCTATAGAGACAGATGATTATGAGCTAGGCCTCTGGAGTCAGATTTCTTAGTCCAAATCCTGGCCCTGCTACTTCTGGCCACGGGCCTGGGAAGACTGTTAACCTCTCCAGGCCTTAGCTTCCTCATGTTTATATGGTTTTAACAATACTATTTGCACATAAAGCTTTATGTACAATGCCAGCACATAGTAAGGAAGTGGGAACATCTCATTTATTTTAACACCTCTGTGCCAGAGTTGCTGCATGCTTCCCATTCGTGCCATTCAATCCTCATAACGACGAAGCAAGTGCCGTATTATTAGTCTCATTTACGGTTGGGGATATGGAGGCTCAGAAGGATTCAGACTTGACCAGGTCTTTGCATCTTCTAAGTAGGAAAGATCACATTCCAACTTGGGACTGTTTAACACCAAAGCCTGTGTTCCTACAGCCATTGCAAGCATCTCATCTGTTTTGAATATTTTATTTTGCACTTGTATAGAAGCTAACCTGGGATTTTCCATATGGCATCAATTCTGTTGAAATACTGTCTCCTTAACTCCACAGCAAAAACCTTAAGGGCATGGGCTGATCATTTTGTAGACAGTGAACAAAAAGACAACTGGGGAAGTGAAAATTGAAGCCTCTCGCATAATGAAGTGGGGTGATGATCTATGGACCTCACTTGCTAGTTAGGGGTTTGTGCTATACAAAACACGATGGAACTTGTGTTCCCATCCCACATGGGGTTCTCCCCAACCCAACATGGAGTCTTTCTCTCTCTCTTTTTTTTTTTAATTTTTTTAACGTTTATTTATTTTTGAGACAGAGAGAGACAGAGCATGAACAGGGGAGGGTCAGAGAGAGAGGGAGACACAGAATCCGAAACAGGCTCCAGGCTCTGAGCTGT
The DNA here is from genome assembly GCF_027475565.1 of Acinonyx jubatus. Lineage (NCBI taxonomy): Eukaryota > Metazoa > Chordata > Mammalia > Carnivora > Felidae > Acinonyx > Acinonyx jubatus. The sequence continues at coordinate 50,224,905 of NC_069381.1, read as the reverse complement.
CAGCACAGAGCCCGACGCGGGGCTTGAACTCACGGACCATGAGCTCATGACCTGAGCCGAAGTCGGATGCTTAACCGACTGAGCCACCCAGGCGCCCCTCTCTCTCTCTTTTTAATGTTTTTATTTATTTTTGAGAGATAGACACAGCACGAGCTAGTGAGGGGCAGAGAGAGAAAGGGAGACACAGAATCTGAAGCAGGTTCCAGGCTCTGAGCTCTCAGCACAGAGCCTGATGCGGGGCTCGAACTTGTCAACTGCGAGATCATGCCCTGGGCGGAAGTTGGACCCTCAACTGACTGAGCCACCCAGGTGCCCCTAGCTCTCTCTTAATTCCATTTGTTGTTCTTGTCTCTTTCCTTCATTTTTTCCATCTTCTTTCTATGCACCCATATTATTCAATGAATGATTTTTTTTTCTACAGGAGCAGATATAAAAGAAAATTATATACAGGTGATACATTCATGTTTAAAATAAAGTTGTTCAGGGTGTCTGGATGGCTCAGTAGGTTGAGCATCCAAGTCTTGATTTTGGCTCAAGTCATGATCCCAGGGTCTTGGGATTGACCCCAGCATCAGGGCTCTACACTGGGTGTGGAGCCTGCTTAAGATTCTCTCCCTCTACCCCTCTCATGCTCTAAACTAAACTAAACTAAACAAAAATAAAACAATAAAAATCTTTTCAGTCCAAAACAACCCAGATTAATTTCTCCTAATTAATGGCAGACTTAAGAACCATTTACAGATGACCAAGACTGACATAGAATCAAAAACTAATTTCCTCTTGGTAGTTGTGATTTTCACTGTGACAACAGAAATTTAAGTAACATCATCTTATTTACTGCCTGAGACAAGACCAACAATTTTCCTTTGGACACTCTAAATCACTCATTTGACTTGCCAACTCTGGATCCAGGGAAGAATCTGATCAATTAGAGAATCTCTCAGATATGGGTTTTCCTTAATCAGAAGGGTTAGGCAGGATTTCGGAGATGTAGGAAAAGTCCTCTGCTTATAAACTTCTCTCTTGAGGCACCTGGGTGACTTAGTCGGTTAAGCGTCTGACTTCAGGTCATGATCTCACAGTTCATGGGTTTGAGCCCCGCATCGGGCTCTGTGCTGACAGCTTAGAGCCTGGAGCCTGTTTCAGATTCTGTGCCTCCCTCTCTCCTGCCCACCCCCCCATCCCCCACTTGCTTACTCTCTCTCTCTCTCGAAAATAAAAATAAGAAAAAAAATAAAACATTAAGAAAAAGCTTTTCTCTCATCAGTCTATGTCTGAAACACATTTAACTTGAGGAAAATTTCTTCATTCCACTAATTAGGGATAACATTAAAAAACAGACACCCAGGAAGAAGTAGCTTTCTCGCAAATTTAACATACTGTTTAAAGAACCACTGTTTTAATATCTCCATTCTTCAAAGAATACATATTTGTTTTTAAATACAGATAAAATATGTACACATGGTATTACTCTCAAAATAATATACATTGAAAAGTTTCTCTCTGCACCTGTCCCTCAGCCACCATCTATCCCTAACTGGAGACAAATACTATTAAGTTTCCTGTGCTTTTTTAAAAAAAAGTTTATTTAGAGAGAGTGAGAGAGAACACGAGCAGGGGAGGGGCAGAGAGAGGAGGGGGAGAGAATCCCAAGCAGGCTCCATGCTGTCAGTGCAGAGCCTGATGTGGGGCTTGATCCCATGACCATGAGATCATGACCTGAGCTGAAATCAAGAGTCAGATGCTTAACTGACTGAACCACCCAGGCACCTTCAGTTTCTTGTGTATGTTGGTATAGAGAGTCTATATATCTATATTTGGAAAGTACAAAGGCACCAAAGGCTTGAAGGTCATGGTCTCTTTTATCTGCTGCCCCCTTTTCTCATGAAATTCTACTTGAGCCAGCCAAATGCCACCTCTTCTATGAAACTTTCTCTGACTCTTTTCCCCTAACAAGGTTGATCAACCTTCCTGTGGGTCACTGCTCTATCCCCTTTTATTATTGAACTTATTAGTATCACAATAGCTTTTTCATAGATCTAGGTCCTATATTACCTCCTAGTCTTGGTGGAACTCTTCCAGACTGGGGGCTGCTTCCAACTCTTCTTTGTATCCTGGTGCTGAGCCCAGGGTAGGCACTGAGTACATGTTTGCTAAATGATTACCAAGAAATTGGTTGGAGATAGAAAGATACATCAAAATGACCCAGAAAGAGGCTGGTAGGGTATGTCATAATCTTACCTACCCAATCAAGCTTCATTCTTCCTTTTTTTAAAATCCCACCCAAGCTTCTGATGGCAAAATATTAGTGACACACAACCCACATACCCATCACAAATGGATATTAAATCCATGTGAATTTCTAAAGGATTTACTTTAGTTCAAAGAGCAATGTAAAGGAGCCAAGTACACGGGACTTAATTGTCATTGAGCCCCACAAAAATCACAAACTCCTCCAGGGGGATTTAAACACTGCATTGCTGGAAAAGAATTTCATAACACGTACTAGTGTATCCGTAGAGTCAAAGTCATCAGACATTTCAGCCCATCCATTACCATATTCTTTACTGTTCGGGCTACCAACAAGTAGATAAAGTAACTCATAAACATACCAATCGTTCAGCAAAAGGCAATTTTATCATTGCCACAGTAGGCTCATAACACTTAAAGAAGCCGTGTGTTAGAAAAATTAACTAAGGGTCTCCTGTGCACTGAACAATATCAATAAGCACCCTTGTGTGGGTGAACTATTTCCATAGAATGAGATTTTATAGATTACATTTCAGTGGATTGTTCTAATAAGCATTTTAGAATAAAACTTTGATAAAGAATTATGTGGTAGATATTACTATAAAGGACTATATATATATATATATATATATATATATATATATATATGGCTCAATTTTACTATTTGTAGGTGTGATATACTTAATTTGGATCACTCTAGAATTAAACCCAATCTTTGTTATACTCATAAAACCTCTGTTCCCACTGCCCTCAAAATAATCCTAGGTGGCATTTTAGCTACAGAAAAATTTCACATTAAATTACACACTTAGGTGGAAAACATATTACTAGTGATCCCCAAAGAGTGTCATGTCTTATTTCCTTGCTTTATGGGAAAAATCCCTGCTAGTAAGAACGACCCATGAGGACCAAAATAAGGATTAAAAAGATTATATAGAAAATGGGCATTGTTTTTGTCTGGAAGAAGCCATTGTTCAGATCTATGGTCTTAGAGGAATAATGCTCCTTTTAAACATCATTTAATAGAGTTCCCCTCTATGGTTGTCACGGTTCAGAAATCATACAGTCCTGTCTTTCCATATAGTAGACGACTTTCTCAGCAGGAAGGCCAAATCAATGAAGGGTGATAATATAGTGGGAGTAGTAAAATGCTCAGTCCAATGCTGTGCAAATCAAAACTATGTTCACTTCTACCTTGAAACAGATGTAGATGTATTAAGTTACTGATTTGTGATGTCTATTGCAGTTAGAGAGTTAAAAAGAAAACTGTTGGGGTACAACTGTGAAAAAATATGTCACTTTGAACAAAGTTGATAGGCTCCAGACTGTACTTATATAAGTAAAGGGATCAGTGTCTTAGAACATGATGCTTTTCTGTACCAAATCCTTTGTGGCCAAATTCTTTGGGAAAAAAACCAAAACCCTCAAAAACCAAGCTTCCTTATTATATTTCAATTAGAATGTGATTTTGAGGGGCACCTGGGTGGCTCAGTTGGTTAAGCGTTTGACTTCGGCTCAGGTCATGATCTCGCAGTGTGTGAATTCGAGCCTCGCGTCAGGCTCTGTGCTGACAGCTCAGAGCCTGGAACCTGCTCCGGATTCTGTCTCCCTTTCTCTCTGCCCCTCCCCCGGTCACACTCTGTCTCTCTCAAAAATAAATAAACATTAAAAAAAAAAAAAGAACATGATTTTGAAAAAAGAGGGCAGGAAAGTGTAGAAGAAGGACCCAGAACTGGGAACGAGAGGAGTTAGTTTTTCTCACAGCTCTGCAGGTGGCCAATTTTGCAAGTGGTTCTCCATGCACTGCTTTGTTCAGGACACTTATCAGTAAAGCACAGAGTCAAAATACATGGTTTCTAGAGTCATTCCACCTCTATAATTTTAGACCTCTGTGAACTCATACAGCACAAAGTAAAGCAGAGAAAGCCACTGTTTTATGCAGATACTTAAGTCCTGCCTAGGAATAGTAGGACCTCCTTCTAAATGGCAGACCACAAGAATCCCAACTTTCACAGTCTGTGAGAGATCAGAAACATAAGGGTTTGGCTTGGGCTCTGTATTAGTTTTCTTTTACTGCAAAATTTAGTGGCTTAGGGGTGCCTGGGTGGCTCAGTCAGTTAAGTGCCCAACTTTGGCTCAGGTCATGAGGTTCATGAGTTCGAGCCCTGTGTTGGGCTCTGTGCTGACAGCTAGAAGCCTGGAGCCTGCTTTGGATTCTGTGTCTCCCTCTCTCTCTGCCCCTTCCCTGCTCACACTCTGTCTCTGTCTCAAAAATAAAGTAAAATAAAATAAAATAAAACATTAAAAAATTTAATAAAAAAACCTTAGTGGCTTAAAACAAAAATGAATCATTTGTTTGTTCATGATTCTGTGGGCTGGCAGTGTGGGCTGGGTTCAGGGGGTAGTTCTGCTCCACGCTATCTCAGCTTGGCTCGCAAGAGTTTGCAGTCAGGTTGGCTGGGGCCTCAGCCGAGATAACTGGGCCCCTCTGCCCCCATGTGCTCTTTCATATGGGGTGCCATCCTCCAGGAGGCTGATCTAGGCTTGTCTGCAAAGTGGCAGTCTTTCAGGAGAACAAGAGCTAAGCTGCAAGACCTTGAGGCTAAAGGCTTGGAAGTTACTCAACGCCACTTTCACTACTATTGATCAAAGCAAGTCAATGGGCCAGCTCGAATTCAAGGAAAGTGGAAGGAACTGCACAAAATTTATGATCAATTTTAATCTCCTACAGACTCTATCAAGTCTGCCAGAGGAATTTTCCAGCCTGTAAACAATGGAAGGCAGCAACGGATAGTGGGAAGAATACTGGCTATGGCCACATAAACCTGTGTTCAGAGTTTAGCTCTGCCACTTATCATAGCTTTGTGATACTTCTATTAAGATATTTAGCCTCACTGGGCTAGTGTTCCTGTCTCTGTAAAATGGAACTAATAAATTCTTCCTTTTAGGGTTTGAGGACAAAAGGAGATTATGTATATAATGTCAAGCAAAGTGTCAGCCAAATAGATGTTGAATAATCGCTAATGAAGGTTCCCAACACATACATATCTAAGGTTGAAGGGGGCCTATCTGGGACATAAAGGAAGGAATATAGATCAGTGGTCAAAATTCGTGACTCTAAGTAGGAATGACACCAATTTCAGTCCATTTTTTAATTTCTATTTTTCCTATTATTATGGTGAACTGAGAATATAAGTGATTGCTTTTTTTTTTTAAGTTTATTTTGAGAGAGAGTAAGAGAGCAAGTGGGAAGGGAAGAGAGAGGCAAAGACAGAATTCTAAGCTCTGTGCTGTTAGCACAGAGCCCAGCTTGGGGCTCGAGTTCACAAACTGTGAGATTATGACCTGAGCCAAGATCAAGGGTCGGATACTCAACCAACTGAGCCACCCACGTGCCCCTAATAATTTTATTTTTTTAAATGTTTTATTTATTTTTGAGAGAGAGAGAGAGAGAGAGAGACAGAGAGTGAGTGGGGGAGGGGCAGAAAGAGGGAGACACAGAATCGGAAGCAGGCTCCAGGCTCCGAGCTGTCAGCGCAATAGCCCAATGCAGGGCTCAAACCCATGAACCATGAGATCATAAACTGAGCCTAAGTTAGACGCTTAACCAGCTGAGCCACCCAGGGGGCCCCCTGATGATTTTATTTTTAAGTAATCTCTATACCCAACGAGACATTTGAACTCATAACACCAGGATCAAGAGTCGCATGCTCTATTGACTGAACCAGCCAGGGGCTCCCTGACTGCTTCTTTTCAAGAAAGATTATGCTGGGAAACCTAATGTAAAAGGTGATAAAAGTAGAAATGCAAACATGTGCTATCTTTAATAGGAATGGCAGGACTCATGTCAACAAAGGCAGCTCTCTACTTTCCTTGTTACAGTGGGGCAGTACGTTGTTTAACCCAAGGATGGACAACTTAATGCATTTGTCTTGCTGGGGCATGTGTTATTATGCTTACATTCCATGTGTTTTGTAGATCTTTATATATTTTTGAACCAATTACAAAGGTAGAAGGCAAAGATGATTCAAGACAAGTTGCAAAGATGCTCATCTTCCCCACCTTCAAACCCAGTGCTTTGATGCAAAAGGTATCTGGCACACCCTCATTGATTCATGCATGAGAAGCAAAAAGTTAAAAGGTTATTTTCAGTATCTCATAAGAACATAGAGGACTTGAAGCAGAATGTAGTCAACAAATATTGTATTTTCTTTACTTGAAGATGACTTTTTTCTCATTTTGATTTTATAATTTGGATGAATCTCAGAGCCAAGTGTACATTCAATATACTACTTTCCCACTGTGGATACAATAAAAGATGATTACTTTAGAAGAAATACAGTATTTGTCAAACTGATATAGTTTTGTTTGCCAACTTCATAGGTTGATTATAAATGTTTCTGTTCAGAAAACCTGAAGAAGCCATAGCTATAAAAGGGAAGTCAGTAAGAGTCAAAAGAACTTACACTTTTAAAAATCTGGATACTCTCACTAATAAATTAGAGTTTGCTACATAGATTTTTTTTTTATTTAAAAAAAATTTTTTTTTTTTAACATTTATTTATTTTTGAGACAGAGAGAAACAGAGCATGAACGGGGAAGGGGCAGAGAGAGAGGGAGACACAGAATCGGAAGCAGGCTCCAGGCTCTGAGCCATCAGCCCAGAGCCTGACGCGGGGCTCGAACTCACGGACCGCGAGATCGTGACCTGAGCTGAAGTCGGATGCTCAACCGACTGAGCCACTCAGGTGCCCCAGATTTTCTTTTTTTTAAAAAAGTGTTTATTTATTTTGAGCAGAGAGAGGGTGAGAGAGAATCCCAAGTAGGCTTTGAGCTGCCAGCGTAGAGCCCAACACATGAATCCATGAAACATGAATCCCTGAACCGCGAGATTGTGACCGCAGCTGAAACCAACAGTCAGGCATTAATGGACTGAGACACCCAGGTGCTCCTAGATTTTCTAAGAATCTCAGAACACAGTCACCAATCAAACCCCATAAGACTCTGTTACAAAAGGAACCAAGAGCCAGTCCTTATATCCTAATCTTAATTTATTCATCTATTCTAATAGGTATGGGGGAGGGTGTAAAGATTTGTACCTACCAAACACTTTAAGAGAAAGAAAATGGATCACAACATTTAGTACCTACTATTTTGGAATAGTGAAATATTCTTGGGTGATAAACTATAGACAACATGAATAAGCATTAAATCAGCAATACCAGTGGCTCTTTTGACTAAAAGTATGGATTAAGTGATCAGTTATACAGGAAGCAGTAACACCAATCTGTGTGTGTGTGTGTGTGTGTGTGTGTGTGTGTGTGTGTGTGTGTGTTAAAGGAATGGACTATTTAAGCTAAAAGTCAAGCTCAGGGATTGCAAACTCTTCCACACTATAGGTAACTAAAATGTGGAATGAAAATCACAGCAATAAAACAGCTAATATAAGAATTGCAATGAATATATAAAAAGTTTCACATTTTAAGACTGCAAAGCTTTCCCTTCTCAAACTCAGAAAAGAAACTGTTTTATATTTACTTGAAATGGAATTCCCTTGCCAAGAATGATTTCGCAAAAGGTTGATATTCATCAATATGAATATAATTTTTCATACTGAACTATAGATTTATTTTAAGGAAATGGGATAATATTTGCATTATATTTTATAAGTCCCTATAGTTCCATCTGGTCCTTATTTACCTAAACTTTACTCAGCTTGCATAATATTTTTGCTTACAGTCATATTCTTTAAGATCAGAAATGCCCAAATCTGGAAATTCAGAGGTACTATTCGTTAACATTCTTTCAGTGTGATTCATAGACTTTCTGCAAACTCTGCTTTGATTTTAAAATAAAACTAAGGTAATAAGATGTTTTGTGTAAAAATATATGACTTAAGCAATAATGATAAAAGGAGCCTGGCTTTGGGTGATTACACGCCAAAGCAAACCACACTCCTCGTGAAACAGGCTGTGCAAAGTTCATTCGAAGGGGAATAGCAAAATAAAACACTTAATCAAATGTAAAATAGTTTTCTATTCTGCTTACTTAAAAAAAATATATAGTGGTTTAAATTGCTACAGTCCTAAGTTTAAATGGTCAAAAGCAGTAACAGCTAAACAATAGCAGGCAATATGGTGAATCAGGGTTAAATGAGGTCACTGCAGAGCCAGACATATGGTGATAGCTAAAAAATATTTTTCGCTTTAATTTCTAGATGGATGACTTTACCACACAGTATCCAAATGTGACAGTCCTTCTACCTTGATGCTTCTTGCTAATGTACCTCTTCTATCTATGGAACTTCTATTTAATAAGACTGACTTAAATTGATACCAAATCAGGTGGTGAAAAAAATACACATTTGAAACTTGGAGAGAAATAAGATTTTGAATCTGATATTCCCAGGCCTTTTAAATATTAATAGAGCATCTCAATTTTACAATCTATCCTGGGCATCTGCTGACCTCATTTACAACGGGATGGTACCAGGAATATCAAGAGGAACCAAATGCCTGAGGCTAACTGTTTTCCTCTTGTAAGGAGACAAGCTTATCTCCAGACGCAGAGGAACATACAAGTATAGCAACTAGGGCTTATGTTCATAAACTTAACCTTTCTAAAAGTGGTAATAATGACTAGTTTCCATAAACCAAACCTCAACAGTAATTAAGCTTTATTCTCTAGTTAAAAAAACTTAAGACTGAAGTTTTAAGAAACCTGTGAGATGGGAATGAAAAGAAAGAATGAATTTCCTTATCCCACCATACCCTTGAGAAAGAGACTTCTCAATGTAACACGTTCCTGTCTGATTAAAAGAGAAAGCCTAATAACACTAATGTCCTCGCAAAGTGGCTGCCTGCATTTGTCAAAATATTTCTCGAGATTTGGCACTCACTACGTAGTTCACTCCAGCTTTGGCCAGCTGAGGTCTAGAAAGTTCTTCCTTATGAAAATGTGAAATCTGTTTTTCACTGAGCCGCTTGGAAGCACTTGAACTGTTCCTACCCTTCATCCACACAAAGATAACCTTACGTGTTTGCATGTCACTGTCCCTTCTGATCTTCCCTTTTCCATTTGATTCAATTCTTCCTCACAGTGATGTGGTTTCAATAATGTCCTTGTCAACTGTGATATAATCACACCCAGAAATGAACAGGATACTCCAGCTACAGCTAAAACTGATCAGAGAAGCACTCCAGACAGATCTAACAGCATGTGCAAATGCCTTGAATGGAACTGAAGGAGGCCAGCATGGCTGGAGTTCGGAGTGGCTCAGAGGCTAGACAGTCATATATTTAAGTGTGCAAGGCTCTATATGGTGGTACTAAAGGTACAAAATACAATAAAACAGGTCTGTTCTCAAGATACTCAGGGTCTGGTGGGTGAGATGAACAACCCCCTTTTACAGGTGAAAATCGATGACACATAGAGGTAGCACTAGAAAAGGAGCCCAGTGGTGTGGCTTTGCAGTCAGATAGCTTGATGAAACTCCAACTGGACCAACTGCTAGCATTATTGTGGTAGGGTCCCCTCCCTAAGGAAAAAAACAAAAACAAAAAACAAAAACAAAAAAAACCTCAAGGTAACCTGGCTATGCGCGTACATGCAACATCCCTCATGACCTTGTAACATGAGACCACTTAATCAGACTACATGTTTGTGTGTGTTACCATATATGGGAGACAAGGAAGTAGAAAATACATAAAAAACTACTCCACGTGGTGTTCAGGGCTCAATTCTTCAGGTACAAGCCCAACTGAGCAGTGCTGGCAGGAATAAAGTTGCTTCCTGGAAAGAAAAGCCTTGGGGTAATGATTCTCTGTGTGAGAATCCTGCTGCATTATGTTCTTGGAGAAGTTACCTAACTTATCTGAGTTTCAGTTTCCTCATCTGTAAAATGGGGATAATACCACTACATCTATAGGGTTGTTGGGAGAATTAAATAAGAGGATACACATTAATTACATATTAAGAACAGTGCCAAACCACTTTTTAAGAATTTGGTGCTGAAAAATAAATATCTAAGTATGCAGAAACAAAGTCATGTTTCTCAGTGTGCAGCTAATATATCAAAGACATACAGATGAAGGGAACTAAGGATATACTTTAATATGAATGTTTAATAATAATCACTAATAACTGAACTCAGTATAGACAGGTACTGGGAAAAGTGCCTTATATTCTTCATCTTAATTAATCCACATATCAACACATATTAATTAATTATATTCTTCATCTTATATTCTTCATCTTAATTATATTATAATTAATATATATTCTTATATTCTCTAATATATTCTCTTAATATATATTCTTATATTCTCTATATATATTATAATTAATTATATTCTTCATCTTATATTCTTCTTAATTAATCCACATATCAAATCTAAGAGGTAGATTTTGTTGTCACCACTTTCACACAAATGGAGAAGCAGATTTAATCTAGAACGGTTTAAGTCACTTGTCCAAGACCCTGCAGTGAAAAGATCTGGGATTCTGGTGCCATAGAATCAGCATCATTTCTCAGACTATTAGATTTGATATAACACATTGTCTACAGTGTGGGACCGTTGGCAATGGTAGCCAGAGAAAGGAAAATGCACAGAGTGAGGGGTCCTGGGGAAGCTTTCCTCATTCTTTCTCCACTTCATTTGTTTAATCCCAAGAATGGTTCAACTTGGCCAATACTCTGAGATAAAATACTTGTTTCTTAAGTTTTTCTTTCTCTTCTCTAGAATTCCCAAGGCTGATATAATAGAATAACCACCAATAAAATGACATTGGAAAACTATATTTTACTTCTTCTGGGGACACTAGAGGTAAAACTTCTCATCAGCAAGCAAACATTTCAGAGAAGGGGGAACTGAAAGATTCAGGGAGATGCTTAAAACATATGTGGCAAGCATCATACCTCAGTCTTTCATTTGGCAGAATATGCTGTGTCTTCTGAGTTGCAAGATTTCATGAAAACTAGTACTCCAAGACCAAAATAAGTGGTGGCAGTGGGGGAAGACATAGGATGAAAGCATGGGTGGACGGATGGATGGAAGGAGATAAAAAATATAAGTAAATATACTACTTTATACCTTATCTGATCTCCTTGTTGTGTGCGCCTCTAAACTCATATGTAGAAACCCTAATGACCAGTGTGATGGCATTAGGAGGTGGGTCGTTTTGGAGCTGATTAGGTCACAAGAGCAGAGTCTTCATGGATGAAATTAGTGCCCTTCTAAAAGAGGCTCCCCCAGAGGCTCCTTTCACAATGTGAGGATACGAGAAGTCTACAACCCAGAAGAGGGCTCTCGTCTGACTCTGTGATCTTGCACCTCCAGCCTCCAGTACTATGAAAAATAAATTTCTGTTGTTTTTAAGCCATCAGTCAGTGGCATTTTATTACAGTAGCCTGAATAGACTAAGATACTGGCGTATAAGAAACATATAAAAACTAATCCATATTAAGTATATCTAGACAATGTGTACTACAGTTCTACTTTTTTATGCTTTCCAGAGAAAGTAGCTATTTTAATGGTCCTTATTAAGATTTTTCACTGGTTGGTCCCTTATATTAGACCATAAACACTGATGGTAGTAGGATCAACTTCAACAAATGTATAAGGGCAGGGTTATGTCATTCAACTTCATGTCCTTGGCATTAAGAAGAGGGTAGCCTTTAAGCAAACATATGCAGGCTATCATACAAGAGCCACATTCACCAAAAGCAGACCTGGGAGCACGTCATAAGATTGAAACAACAGAGGCAGAAGTTTGTCATTGAGGAGTGGGTGCAGGTGTGCTCATAAACCTTCCCAAGAGGCTCACCCTCACCATTGTCTTGGTGTTTTAAAAGGCCTATTTTAGAGGACGGGCTGCAAACACATTGGGGTGTCAAGTGAGATCTCCCTCTCTGATCTCAGAAACCATCTGTCTTGGTTCTGAAGCAATTATTTACAGCAGATAGGACTGGTGTGTTGTCAAGACCAAGTCCCAGAGGCTTAATTCCTCCAAAGACAGTAAAAAGTATCTGTTGGACACACAACAGAGACAGCACAGAAACCCTAACTGAGATGGTTGGAGCAAATGCTTAAGAAGGGTCACCAGCACTCAAAACATGCTCTTTCCCTGCATCAGAGCTCAAGGAGGCATCACATAATCACATGTGCAAAGGCAAGAGCAAAGGTACTTTGACAGTGGGTCAAACTGTCCGCAATTCCCTTTCATATGCTCTCATCTTTATTTGCTAACTTCCTGCTGGCTGGATGCAATCTCATGACCTGACTGGATAATATGACCTGGCATGTTAATTAGGCTGTGTATTCCATGTCAAAATTTAGAAGGAAACAAAAGATCTTCATTGTGGTAAACAGTGGTTTTATTTGTTAAAGCACCTTCCACCCCCCAGCTGTTCAGCTTCACCAAAAACGGACATGGCTATATATTAACTAGTGAGTCTAACTTACAGCTTTGGATGAGGTACCTGAGGTTGAAAAATAAAAGCTGCATCCCATTTCTCATTTTTAAAGTGGTGCTTATCCTTCCAAGGACAATGGGATTTACAGTCTCAAAAGGCAGAACTATATATTATGAACTTTAGAATGCTGTTAAAGATTTTTTTTTTTTTGGCTGCCTTGTGGTGGCAAAGAGAAGCAGAACGTAGTATTTAGCAAATAGCCTCACATCCAAGAAGCAGCAGGTGAAAAGGAGCACTGGAAGCCTCCAAACTAGCAGCCAACAGCACAAATATACGCAATAGTAAAGTCCCAAGTGCAGCATGGGCACATCTTACTCAGGTTTTCTAACCAACCCACACAAAGCAAAAAAAAAAAAAACAAAAACAAAAACAAAAAACAGAAAAAATCAGTTAACAAACTCATTTAGCTGGGCAAAACATGCCAATTTAAAGTAAGTCTTGTGATTTCCTATGGAAAATCTAGTTCTGCCTTATTTTAAGCAGTATAGACTTATATCTACAAAACTCAAATCAGAGAGTTACTTCTTCATGAAAGAACTCACTACAAAATTTCCTTAAAATATGATTTCCCTCGTTCATTTTAAATACAGATTTATATAAATTCGGCTTATTTAATATTTGCGAATATCTCTTTGGATAAATGAGGAAACAGGCCCTGGAAGGGAGAAACAGCCAATCTTCAAGGTTGACCAGTAGTTTCTGCGTACTACTCCAATGTCTTTAGTATATTAAGACACCAGAACTTTCCTACATTTCTAATTATATGGCTTGGAATGCTGTCTTTTCAGCTTTTGTCATTGAGGAAAGCGGCAACCTTTTCTTTATAAGTTTCCATTCAAGTGGTTTGGTCCAGGCTATATTTTTATTTATTTATTTATTTATTTATTTATTTATTTATTTATTTAAAGTGATATAAGTGTTATTTTATTTATGTATTACTATTATTATTTTCAAGTCTGGTTTTTATTTATTATTATTATTTTTAAAATATAATTTATTGACAAATTGGTTTCCATATAACACCCAGTGCTCATCCCAACAAGTGCCCTCCTCAGTGCCCATCACCCACTTTCCCCTCTCCCCCACCTCCCATAACCCTCAGTTTGTTCTCAGTATCCAAGAGTCTCTTATGGTTTGCCTCCCTCCCTCTCTGTAACTTTTTCTTTTCCTCCTTTCCCTCCCCAATGGTCTTCTGTTAAGTTTCCCAAGATCCACATATGAGTGAAAACATATGGTATCTGTCTTTCTCTGACTGACTTATTTCACTTAGCATAATACCTTCCAGTTCCATCCACGTTGCACTTTCAGGCTATATTTTTAAAGTTTTTTTTTTTTTGTTTGTTTTTTTTTAAGTTTTATTTATTTAGTTTAGGGGGGAGGGGCAGAAAGAGGGGAAGAGAGAGAGAATCCCAAGCAGGCTCTGGGATGTCAGTGCAGACCCCAATGCAGGGCTCAAAGCCACAAACCCTGAGATCATGACCTGAGCTGAAATCAAGAGTCAGACGCTTAAGCTTAACCTAAACCTAAGACTGAGCCACCCAGGTGGCCCCAGGCTGTATTTTTTTTTTTTTTTTTTAGTGTCTATTTGTGAGAAAAAGACAGATGCGAGCAGGGGAGGGGCAGAGAGGGAGAGGGGGAGGAGAGGGGGAGAGGGAGAGAGGGAAACACAGAATCTGAAGCAGGCTCCAGGCCCTGAGCTGTCAGCACAGAGCCCAATGCAGGGCTCAAACCCACAAAACACAAGATCTGGGCCGAAGCAAACCACCCAGGTGCCCCCCCTAGGCTGTATTTTTAAACTGTATTTAAATCTTACTCCATGAAAAGGCAGAGAGCTAAAACTGGCTGCTGAGCTAGTTAACTCCAGGTGTTCCCAGTTATAATCTTGTTATAATATGTCTAAATGCTGCTATAATGCTGTTGGTCTAGTAAGCATTTATAAAAAAATGCTCCAGGGGCACCTGGGTGGTTCAGTTGGTTAAATTCCCGACTTCTGCTCAGGTCATAATCTCACTGTTCATGGTTTCAAGCCCCGCACTGGGCCCTGTGCTGACAGCTCAGAGCCTGGAGCCTGCTTCCGATTCTGTGATTCCCTTTCTCTCTGCCTCTCCCCTGCTTGTGCTCTCTCAAAAATAAATAAAACTTAAAAAAAAAAATACTCCATGTCCTAGACAGAGAAAATCTTGATGAAAATTAAACACTGAGAAAAACTTAAGGCTGGCCAGAATATGCATGCATATCTATTTATAATTATGCTTCTTCTCATTCCATGAAAAAGCCAAGTCTTCCATAGAAGTGATAAAGGCCATAATAAGGTTCCACAACTAACTCTGTAATGGTATAGATACACTTTACTTCTAGGAACTTACCAAAGGTGTGTCTTTTCCTCCCACAATGCTGAGACCAAGACCTGAACGTCCCTTGGATATTTCTATAATCATTTCCTGGCCAGGAACAATGGGACACGTGGCAGGGTCCACTGACAGAGGAGCCTGGAAACCACCTGGAGGATTGAACACAGAATGACCGGCTAGTAGGAGATGTAGTCCGGCGTGCACACTCGTTACTTGGGGAGCGCGGGGTTTGCATGTGTTCGACATTTCGCTATTTTCCTGCTAAGCACCATGAAGGAAACGCTGGGTCCTTAACGCCCATTCAGGAAGGGATGAAACCTGACGCTTCTGAGATTAAAACAACAACCACCCCCTACTCAATCATTTATTTTAACTATACTTGAAGTTTTTAAAATCTTAATATATACCATGAAAACTGGTATGGAAAAATGACGAAATGATTAAGTACATATAGGCATAAGTTACAATGAAAATAAAGACTAGAATGATAGAAGATTCTGAGTTACAGTTCTAAGACACTAAGAGTTCGTGCTTACTTTCAATTAAAGCATAGCACACCAATTAAGATGTATAAAGGATTTAATCAATAAAATATGATTTAGCTGAAAATAATAATTACCGAACAATGATCCCCAAATACATACATAGTAAAAAAAAAAATAATAATAATAATGTGTCACAAACACATTTAAGAATTAATTACTGGGATGGGGCGCCTGGGTGGCTCAGTCAGTTCGGTGCCCAACTTCGACTCAGGTCATGATCCCACAGTTTGTGAGTTCAAGCCCCCCTGTCGGGCTCTGTGCTGACAGCTTGGAGCCTGGAGCGTGTTTCAGATTCTGTGTCTCCCTCTCTCTCTGCCCCTCCCCTGCTCAGGCTCTGTCTCTCTCTGTCTGTCTCTCTCTCAAAAATAAATAAACTTAAAAAAAAAAAAAAAAGAACTAATTACTGGGTCCATGACTGAAAAACTTGTTACAAGAGTTATTTCTATTTTATAAAGATCTACTTTTAATTTTCTTTAAAGATTTCAATTTTAACTTTTTAATGTAACATCTATTCCCAATGTGGGGTAGAACTCACAACCCTGAGATCAAGAGTCTCATGCTCTACCAACTGAGCCAGCCAGGCACCCCAACATTTACTTTTTTAAATCCTTGCTTTTAGATTGAGATTCTCAGGGCACCTGGGTGGCTCGGTCGGTTAAGCAGCCGACTTCAGCTCAGGTCATGATCTTGCAGTCCGTGAGTTCGAGCCCCGCGTGGGGCTCTGTGCTGACAGCTCAGAGCCTGGAGCCTGTTTCAGATTCTGTGTCTCCCTCTCTCTGACCCTCCCCTGTTCATGCTCTGTCTCTCCCTGTCTCAAAAATAAATAAAACGTTAAAAAAAAAATTTAAAGTTTAAAAAAAAAAGAAAAAAAATAGATTGAGTTTCTCTAAAAACTGAGAGAAAAAAAATATTTACTGGCTAGGAAAAGATGTTTAATACAACCCCTTTCTCTGGCATAACTTCTACATATGTGCATTTTCCAGATGACTGATCCTAACTAATTGAAAAATCAAAATATTCAAAAGGTTAATTTCAAGAGATTCTTATACAAATAACAGCCTCCAGAGAATGTCATCTTTTCTGACAACTAAGCTTAATCATCACAAGTACTGATTCTTACAAGGTGGTAGAATTTAGTTAAGGGCTGATAATAACGAGCCCCACCTGCTGGTCAGCTGCAGCTAATGCACAGGGACCAACTTGGGATCCAGAAAGCTCATTTAACATCTGTACAAGCAAGGGTCTGCGGGGTAAGAATGATTTTTACATTTTCAAAAGGTTGAAAAAAAAAATGAAAAAAAAATTTTTTTTGAAGACATGTCAAAATTACATGAAATTCAAATTTCAATGTCCATAAATGAAGTTATATTGGAACATAGCCCTGTTCATTTACTTGCAGTCTATGGCTGTTATCACCCTATGACAACAGAGTTGAGAAGCTGCAACAGAGTCCATATGGTCCACAAGCCTTAAATATTTACTATCTGGCTCCTTACAGAAAAAGTTTGCCAATCTCTGATATTACACAAAAGGGAACAGGCTGTAGGTAAGTCTGTGGAGGGTTCTGCTGTAAGCAATAATATTAATAAAGCAGGTTTTGGAGAGGTGGCGACACGGATTTAAGTTCCCAGGAAGGAAATTAATAGGTGGGTGAAACTGAGGCTCATTCCTCATCTGAAAAGATGCATGTAACGAGCCACTTTCTAATAGGAATTAAATGAACAATGTGTGTAAGGTGGCCAGTCCAGCAGCTGGCATAATGTAGCATTCATATAGTCACTCTTTCTGACCACATGGAATTTGTTAATCTAATGGTCTCTTGGTTAAGAGTGAGAAATTTAGTGACGCAGCCTCAATAACAAATGCCTTATTAGAAGAATATTAAATTATAAACCTAATTTCACTCCAGATCTTTTTGCAGCATATGTAATTCACACTGCATTTTCCATTCATTTACAATAAAAACCATGTACAATATAGTGGCATAATTTCATGAATGCTTTACAAAGTTTCTTGTCCTTATGTAAATGACTAGTTTAGCCTCTTGGATGAGAAGAGAGAGAATACATAGTGAGAGATGCTGGCGATGGCATTTCTTTTCCTCCATTTTTGCCTCATTCTAGCTGGTTCTGAGTCAGTCTTGGTATGTATTTCTCCCATACAATCCGGCCCAAAGCCTGACATACCAGGCCCCCAATAAATGTTTGGTAAGGAAATGACTGAACGAGTAGAATTTCCACAGATTAAATTATAGGATGATTAATTTCTGTTATTGAGATATAAACATGTGATACATCATATCAAAACTCAATTGGTTGGGAATGCAAGCTGGTGTAGCCACTCTGGAAAACAGTATGAAGGTTCCTCAAAAAACTAAAAATAGAACTACCCTACAAGCCAGCAATTGCACTACTAGGCATTTATCCACGGGATACAGGTATGCTGTTTCGAAGGGGCACATGCACCCCCATGTTTATAGCAGCACTATCAACAATAGCCAAAGTATGGAAAGAGCCCAAATGTCCATCAATGGATGAATGGATAAAGAAGATGCGGTATATATATATATACAATGGAGTATTACTCGGCAATCAAAAAGAATGAAATCTTGCCATTTGCAACTACGTAGATGGAACTGGAGGGTATTATGCTAAGTGAAATTAGTCAGTCAGAGAAAGACAAAAATCATATGACTTCACTCATATGAGGACTTTAAGAGACAAAACAGATGAACATAAGAGAAGGGAAACAAAAATAATATAAAGACAGGGAGGGGGGCAAAAGAGAAGAGACTCATAAATATAGAGAACAAACTGAGGGTAACGGGAGGGGTTGTGGGAAGGGGGATGGGCTAAATGGGTAAGGGACACTAAGGAATATACTCCTGAAATCATTGTTTCACTATATGCTAACTAATTTGGATGTAAATTTTAAAAAATAAAAAATAAAATAAAATAAAATAAAAACTCAATTGGTAAATTATGGTTACTTTCTCAGTAAAAGGCCACGTAGTAAGTATTTTGAGCTTTACAGGCCATGCGTTCTCTGTGGCAACTACTCAATTCTATCCTCAATGTGTGAAAGCAGCCTTAGACAACAGATAAACAAATGAGCATAGTATTTTAAATTTTATTTATGGACACTGAAGTCTGGGTTTCAGATGATTTTCATGAAATAGTCTTTTGACTCTTCCAACCTTTTAAAAATATGAAAACCATTTTTGGAGACCATGCAAAAACAGATGGTGGGCCAAATTTGACCCACGGGTCATAGCTTGCTGACCACATTCATCAAGAATTTTAGTAAAAATCCAGTACTTCAGAATTATACTGGCTTGCTAAATTTTTTATTGAGTTAATGTTTATGAAAAACACGTAAAAGACTAATACCATAAAGGTGTCAGGCTTGCTAAATTCATTCAGGGTTGTGTTTTGCCACTGGTAAGCATAATGTTTTAAATAGGCTTTTTAAAAACTGACTTATATAATATAAAAACAAAGTAGAAATACTCATTATTCATTTTGAAATTCTATTTTCAACTGCCAGTCAGCATAATTCACGCCAGGAATTCAAAGATAGAAAGTGAATACTCTTGTCTTTAAGCACTGAAAATTAACAGTCTTCAAATAACTTATATCAACATATGCAAGGCTAACAATTTGACTGAATATGATTTTTAAGAGGTATTACTCATGAACTAAACACACTCTTTTGGAGAGAGTACAGAATAATTTATTTGTAAGCCTCATATTCAAACAGTATTTACTGAGGGCCTTTTTTGTTCTAGTACTTTTATATTCAATAAGCACTAGGCAATCCCAAAAACAGAGATGAGGAAAATGGTGACCTGTCCAAGTCCCAAAGCTAAGAAAGTATAGGAGGAGTGCAAAGCCAGGCTTCCTGACTCCTGGTCCAGTGCTCTTTTCAGGACATCACAGTCCCTTCTCTTTTCTCATGTCTGATGAGTCAATTCAATTTTGCTCAGAGAAAGAATCATACCATAGCCTGGGAAGTCTGCATCTGTTGAATGGTAGGACGGAGCTGGTGCTAAAGGTATCTCTTGTGAACTGAAGGAAACTTTCGTCGAATATTTTTGCTGTTTCATTTGGCTGACAGCCTACAAAAGAAAGGAAAATTAGATGCATGTCAAAGAGGAGAAAGACAACAAAAGGACAAGACTTTAAAACTGGTGTGTTGTTACCAAAACAATGGCAGCACTCCAATAATGTCTTCTGAGAATTTAGAGTGGGAGAGGTAGCAGGAGGGAGTTAGGATGATTTGTGTCCCAGCCCCCATGCCTCCCTATTTTAATCTTACATCTAAAATGCTTGAATGAAGGATGGATCAAGGAAGGGAAGAAGGATAAAAGCTGACAATACTTATCGTTGTGGTCTGTATATGATGCTGGGGCTGGTAAGCAGAACAAAAATTTTTACCATTTCTACTTACTGATGAAATCAATGTGAAGTGCACATACCTATGCTGTGCCCGGTGAAAAGCAATCTATGCTGCAGATGTTCTGAGCATACAACACTGTCCATCTCTTCTGGACACATCCACAATAGTCAAATGCATTAGGCAGCTTAACTGAGCAACATGAGGGTCAGGAAGAGGAAATAAGCATCCACTGAAAGCTTACTAAGTGCCAGGTACACCAATTACATTTTAATTCACCTCAAAGACCTGTACCTTATTCACCATTGACTCCCAGTGCCTGGAACATAGTAGAGCCTCAATAAATGTTTGATGAATGAATGAATGAGTCAATGAATGGATATACAAGAGCAAAATTGAAGACATGGAAATTCACAGTCGAAAATGAATTTGTAATTCAGTGAAGGTATGGAGACCTTTGCTACGTGAGCTTCAGAAAATTAACTTGTCATTCTGGATTTGGGTTGATAAGACCTCCAATGAATATTAGTATTAGAAAACCAAGAAAAACCAAAAGGATTCCATGCTTGCTTCACAGGCAGTTAAGAAATATAGGTAGTGACCTGACCTGCCTTCTTGATCTGTAGTTAGCCAGGGAACCCATCCCCAGCTGGAAGATTCTGGTGGAGGCAGTGAAGCACCAGGCTGTCCCTGGAGTCTAGAAATAGGATCAAGGTAACTGCTCCAGAATAATGATACCTCAAGATTCTGTCAGTGGAAGGCTGTGCCTCAATACAAGGTGCTGTACAGTATATAAAAACTAAAACAGTACCACCCATTGTGTATCTGCATTGTACTTTCTAGTTTTCAAAAACACTTTTACATCTGTGAATTCATTCATTTATAAGAAGAACCTGGAGGGTTAGACACTATTACTCTCTTTTCCAGATACAGAAGTCATTGTCAGACGACATATCTGAAATCACAAACTGATGAGAGGAAGAGGTTGGATTAAAAGTCAGTAGCTAAACAATGCTACAAATTATTATATTTTTATTTTTAGAAGATTTTATTTTTAAGTAATCTCTATCCCCATCATGGGGATCGAACTTACAACTCTGAGATCAAGAGTGGCATGCTTGGGGTGCGTGGGTAGCTCAGCTGGTTGAGCCTCCAGTTCTTGATTTTGGCTCTGGTCGTGTTCTCACAGTTCATGGGATCAAGCCCTGCATCAAGCCCTGCCTTGGGCTCCACACTGACAGTGCAGAGCCTGCTTGGAATTCTCTCACTCCCTCTCTGCATGCATGCACACACTTTCTCTCACAAAAAAAAAAAAAAAAGAATTGCATGCTGTACTATCTGAGCCACCAAGCACCCCAGAATGCAACAAGTTTAAAATGTTTATCAAACAGCCGCTTGGCAATGAGTCTATGAACGTTCTTTTCTGCAGTTTTTCTATCACCAACATTTAATAACGACCATATACTTTCTTAAAAAGATTTATTCAAAGACATATTTTCAGTGATTTCAAAAATGAGGGCAGTGGAAAAATGACAAATACAGGTTTATTATCAGAAAACTGAACAATGGAGCCACCTAAATATCAATTACTCTAAGGACCAGATTTTCTAGCCTGCTTGCATCCAGATACATCTGCAGACTCTTATCCAGTAGGATGTAAACAGATACGAACTGTACAATTTTCAGGTCATTCTTTAAGGATTAGAAACCTGACTTCCTCTTCTCCCTAACTTAGGCATGCGGATGGGGTGATAATAACTGGAGAAGCCATCTTGGACCAAAAAATGGATGCATTTTTTGAGGATGGTAATCAAATAAGAATGATAATCATTCTTAGACTGACCATACCCATACTTTATATAGAAGAGATACTTCCTGTAGAGATTGAGCCTAATCTTAACTCATATAGTACTTAAATTCCACTTTTGTTGTGTATCATCTTTAAAAAGAATATCAATAACAAAGCAAAATGGAAGCTAAAGAATTTTTTTTAACGAAAAAATGATGTGATTTTTAAAACAGGAAAGTACAAGAGACCACAATCATGACATTATCACTTTTATAATAGCAGGGAATGTTTGCATCATTACATCTCAGCTCCAGGTAGCATTCCATTTCATTGTGTATAATAGCTTTCCAACAGATATTGATAGTATTGAACTCAATTAAAAAACAAGGAAATAGGGGCCCCTGGGTGGCTCAGTCGGTTAAGCGTCCGACTTTGGCTCAGGTCATGATCTCGCGGCCTGTGAGTTCGAGCCCCGCGTCGGGCTCTGTGCTGACAGCTCGGAGCCTGGAGCCTGGTTTGGATTCTGTGTCTCCCTCTCTCTCTGCCCCTCCCCTGCTCATGCTCTGTCTCTCTCTGTTTCAAAAATAAATAAACGTTAAAAACAACAACAACAAGAAGGAAAAAGTCCACGGGAACCAAGTGAGAAGTCCAACATATACTTTTAGAGGCAGACTTCTTGTTGGTAGGTATGGTGAAGGATGGAATGTGTGCTCCCTGTGACTCATCCATTGGCACAAAACCAAACTAACAAGAATGAAAGATAAGAAAGATTGGATTTTCTGTTGAATGTCTTCTATTCAAACCTGAGAGTTGGAATGGATGTTATAGGCCATCTAACCTAACTAAACCAGTGATTCTCAGGCCCTGTCTTTATAACAGAAATTGCTAGGGAGCTTTTAAAATTTATGGATGCCGGAACCCCCCTTCTAAACCAAGTAAATTGGCACATTTTGTGTTTTAAGAATTATTGCTTAAAGTTAAACCATGGATTCTTAACGTGGGGTAAATGGGTATCTAAGAGATCCACAGAAGGCATTTTGGGAATTATAAAAATCCTGTGTTGTATGAAAATTATGTTTATCAGTGTTTTTCTGGAGAAAAGGATCTACAGTTCATCAGGTCTTTATGATGGGGGAAAAAAATCACCATTCAAAACAAGATAGGAATTGTTGAGTTTGCTACTACTGATAGCTGTGTGGCCACAGGCAAGTCACTTAACCTCCTTGTACTTAACTTCCTCATCTGTAAATTGGTGGCATTATCTCTAAACCTTGCAAACCTGCTGTAAAGATCAAAGAGAAAAGTATATAAGTAAACCTATCACTGTGCCAGGAACAGTTTAAGAGTTCAACCGATAACAGCTATTAATGTTTTTATGTCCTTTGATAATAAATGACCAGCCAGCTCCTGATTGAAAACCGTCAGAGCTGGTTTGGAACAGCTCAAGTGGTTGGGAAGTTTTTCATAATGAGCTGACACAGCCTCGGTGCACGTGCTGCTCAATGACCTGTGGGCCCTTTCTCTTCTGTAGCTACGGAAAAGGGTTACAATTGCTTTCCCAAAGGAAAATGCTTTCGATATTTAAGCGCTCATTTTCCAACAGGGAAAAGAAAGGGCAGATGATGAATAAAACGTTATTCTAAAAAAACATTTTCGAGATGGCTGATATGTGCCTTGTGGTAAGTGGCAGCATATAATGTATTAACACATTAATAGTATTTATGAATGCATTACATAAAGTAAAAAATGTGTCCTTAAATTAAAAATTGCTTATACGTTTTCAGTTGAACCGAATTTGGTTATTTTTAAGGTTCTTCCTACACCTACTCATTTTTAAAAAAGATTTTATATTTTTAAGTAATCTCTACATCCAACATGGGGCTCAAATTCAAAACCCTGAGATCGAGAGTCTCATGTTCTACCGACTGAGACAGCCAGGCACCCCTACACCTACTCATTTTTATTTAGGTTTTTAGCATATAATTTTGGAGACTTCTCAAAGGCGTTTCCTTTGGCAATGTTTGAAATATTATGCATTTCTTGTAAGTTCTAGTTCCTTAAACATAAGAATAGTACAGTAATAGTGTAAATTTTAGCAGCATGAAAATATAAACTAGAATATAGAAATGAGAATCAAGATTAAAAAAACAACTTGACAGCAACAAAAGTACAAAAATTTGACAGAAATGTATAGTTTTGTTTTTTTAAGTGAAGTGAAACTTAAAATGCAAGGAGCAATACAACATTATTGTATTTATGTTTTTATAGAACCATGCATTCTCCCACTTAAAATTTTTATTTATGACATTAAGACATGGCACTCTCAGAATTTAAGTGCAGGTGTGTTTGCAGGGATGGCCCACTTTTAAACACCTGTTCAGGGTATTGGTCCAGGAAGACGCACAGAGAATATTTCCAAACACCTTACACAGAATCAGTTATACGGCTGTGGGTTGACTTCAAGTTGCAAGACATACCATAACCTCCTGGCAAGTCACAAAGGATTTGATTTCATTGTAATCACCTCCTTTTTTTCTGGAACCCACTTATAATGCACACCATCCCAGTAGAGTGAAACCTAAAGTGGAAATTACGTACACTGTCAGTAGGGCATTCCAGTGCCTTCTGTTGACCTGCCACCACACCTTGATCAACGATCTGGGAGATGTCTTCCTAAAAGGGAAAAGATACAAGTGGTTAACAGTATTTTAGGGCTCACTTGCACTCTCCAACTTTAGCAAACACCATGGAGCTTTGGTTCTACTACAAAAATGACCACAAAGCACCAGTCAAAATTTCTCTTCATCCAGCTCAACTAACTCTCAGAAATAAACATAGGCTTGTCACTTCCAAATGCTTCTTTTGGGGACTTTCAGATCTATCAGGCTTTAAACCCATCAGATATCCCCTGATGGTCCCTTCAGGCGCATTTTTTCTTCTTTTGCCATACTAGTAATTTCTACATCTGTATTTACACTGAATATTTAGTTCTTTCATAGTTCAAGCTCTGATATTAGAACATCTTTCTGCCCAAGATATTCAATTAGAGGCAAAATATATTCACTAAAGACACTGGGGGGTACAAAGTTAGTCCTAAACCCCATGGAAAAGTGCAGAGTCCAGACTTAGGAGAGCAAGAAACTACCAAAACACATAGGAAACCACTGCATACCTAAAGGGCAACTTATCGACACCGACAAATTGACCAGAATGCTTATGTCTGCTTCCCACCATATCCCATCCTTCTTTATAGGCAAATTTATAGGGGAAATTATCATGAGATGGTTTACTGTCAGGCATGAACTCCTGCATTGGGACTTGGCCAAGGCAGGGAACATGGAGTGTGACTGTTTTGGATAGGAGCAAAGGCTGGCTTACTCTAGCCCCTGGTAAATGTCTGAAAGACACCCAGGTGGCACATATAACATACAGACTGTAGGCAGGGAAGCTATCTGGAGATGATAAGAGAGGCATATAGCAAAGTGGTAGGAGTTTGTGAGCCTAGTTCCTTGACTTAAGAGTTTTGCAACCCTGAGCAAATTTTCTGACATCTCCAAGCCTCAGTCTCCTCATTTATAAAATGGGAAGAAATAAAGGTTGTTACACTATAGGGATGTTGAAAGGATTAAACGAAGCAATACATGAAAAGCACTTAGCAGGGTAGGTGGCAAAAACCAAATATGTAATAAAGATGCTAATCATGGGAGTAAATGGAATCAAGCTCTGACAAATTCATATTCCTAACTTTACTATAGGGCCGGTGAAAATAATTACATGGAAAGGACATTTTCTCCTTTGGGGAATGCTGGGATAGTACCTGATACCTCCTACCCCTACTTCCACCTCAATTTCTTTTTTGAACATATTGACATACCCTTAATTCAATAGGCTCCCCCCATCAGATCTGTAACAATACAAGAGATAATGATCAGGTCATGCCCAGGTATTCATTATTCCTAGATTCGGTTACAATCTCATCCTGTCCCATCAATTCCCTATTGGTTTACAACCTGAGAAATTTAACCCCACCACATAATACCATGAGACTGCAGCCTAGGTCTTCTGGATAATTGTGACTACCTTTATCTGTCCACTTATTTTTTAGGGCCACAACTCTTTCTCATTTAGATATAAATTCTCTCTAAATTTCACCCATATGGGAGAAAGACTTTAGAATTCCTCCCCTGCCAAATTCTGCTCTTAAACAGATTATATGACATGAATTCAAAAGTTACTTCATGCCATAATTCCCTGAGCCTCTGGGCAGTGCCCCTTCCATAGCATGACCAATTTATTTTACCACAATTTTTGCAATATTGAGTGGTATCTTTTTATGTGTCTGTCTCCCAAACATTAGCATGATTGACTTTTTGTCTTGTTTCTTCAACATACGGCAGAATAGACTGTGAGCTTGAAAAAGGGCCCGTGCTGAATGAATCAAAGTTCAGGAACTCAAATCTTAAATGCATCTGGTTGGATTTCAGAGCCAGCCATGAAAGAAAGGATGCACAGTGAAGGTGATCCTGTGGCTTCCACTTTAAAGGATCACAGTTGAAAAGAGAGAAGAAAGACATATAAAGGTCAATAAATGGTGCTCATGGGAATTTTTAGAAGAAAACTTCTAAACTGCCTTAAAAATGGAAACCATTGGTATTATTCCTTCCAATGCAGATCAAATGGCCTTCGGAAGAGCCTCTGTTTGAAAAATGATACTTCAGGTCTGCAATTCCACCTTTATTTAAGCGCAGATTAACTAGCAGTGGGACAAAGGAGCTGACTTCCCCAGCTAGACTTAAAAACCCAATTTGCATATCACAGAGAGGTACTCCTAATTGGTTGAATTCATCCACATTTGCACTTGTAAAAAAAAAAAGGGCACTGGAGCAGCAGCCAGAAAAATCTGGGTTCAGCTTGGTTCCACTACTTAGCAGCAGTAATGCTTGGAAACCTTCATTTTTAGCAACAGTGAAAATACACTAACAACATCTACCTCAATAAGGGGTTGCCAGCAAAGTTGAATTCAACACATGCTTAAGGAGGATCTACTCTATGCCAGCACTGAAAAAGACCAAAGGAGTCTTGCACTTATGACATTTACAGATCTGGTGAGACAGATATCAGACAAAAAGCCGTGGAAACTTTGAACAACTAAATGATATCTGTATGAAGACGTGTGGCAGATAGCAGGTGCCTGAGAAGAGGGTTTCCTTCCCTTTCTCTTGTCCTGAAAATGTAGAAGGATGAGATGAGGAAATCAGAGCTCTGAAAAGCATCCGGTCCAACTCCCGGTCCCATTTCTTACACTGATTGCCCTTAAACCTCTGGGCCATGGGATGGGGCCAGTGCATGGCGATGATAACAACAGTGACAGATCAAACTTGCTGAGCACTGACTGTACCAGTCACTGAGCTAGATACAGTTCATGTGTCAGATGTGAATGTACACAACAGACCCGTGGGATAAGTATTATTATCACCCTCATTTCAGAGTTAGCTCGGGCATGAGAGCCTAAAGTATGTGCTGAACCAAAACTTAATCCAGACGCATCGTGCCGCAGAGCTTCTGCTCTTCACCGAGGATAAAACACAAGGGAGAGGCGGAGTGCTGCTCACCTTCCCAACGACGCACATGAGCTGCTGAGGGGCAGCCTGAACATGGTGATTCCATTTTTAGATTCAACATAAAGTCAGAACGAGTCATGCCAGCTTATTTTGAGCTTGGGCAGGCAAAAAAAAAAAAAAAAAATTCATGGCACCAGCCACCGCGGTGACCTATGGTGAGTCACTTTTTTCTGTGTTTTGTGTATAAACATAAATTTCAAGGGGCGCCTGGGTGGCTCAGTCGGTTAAGCGGCCGACTTTGGCTCAGGTCATGATCTCGCGGTCCGTGAGTTCAAGCCCCACGTCGGGGTCTGTGCTGACAGCTCGGAGCCTGGAGCCTGTTTCAGATTCTGTGTCTCCCTCTCTCTGACCCTCCCCCGTTCATGCTCTGTCTCTCTCTGTCTCAAAAATAAATAAACGTTAAAAAAAAAACAACCATAAATTTTGAACTTGCTAATCTCCCAACTATTGCACTGAGGGAGTTTTTAGTGCCTTCAAAGCTGAGGTTCTGGGCTATTCTAAGCTATTGACTTTGCATAGGGGACCCCTGAATAAGAAGGGTGAGAAGGCGCAGGGAAAGACCATCTCATTTCATGAAGCAAACTGACAGAACACATTCTGTGTACATTATGTTATAATTCTCAGCGCAGTACTAAAAGCTCCTGAAAGAAAATTCTTTGTGCGCCAAGCAAATTACTCTGATCAAGAGAAGGAACTTCCAAGTGGTGGACATAAAAAGCAACACTGCGAATATTCTATATAATAGATAATAATGGGATGTCCAGCTTATAGTCACCAAAACTGGTTGACTTCTGTCCCACAGCTGGTAAACAAGCCCAACAAGCCCTGTCTGTCCAGCCAAAGTAAGTGGTCCAAGGGCAGACATCTGGACTACACAAGAACATCCTATAAATTTTCTAAAGTGGATCCAAGGGAAGAGCCCCTTTCTGGCAGTGAGGCTTAGGAGCTTTTGGTGGCCATGCTCCCACTATGCTGAGGCAACAAGTCTGTAGTGGAAGAGAGTCAGAGACTGTAGGTATCTCTGGCAGGTCCAGGTCTCAGGTTCCAACTAGCCCTGATGCTGTCAACCCTACCTTTCCTGTAGTTATGTAAAAAGGACCTGTCACCTATCAGTAAATTTCCCTTTGTCTACAGGTCAAGCTGAGGTTTTATCACTTGCAATCAAGAGACTACTGATTAAAATGAGGTGGAGCCCAGAAAAGATCTATCAGGATAACAAACTCACAGGGCTGAAGCCAGAGGGTAGTTAAAATGGAGATGAAGGAAGTGACCTGGGTACAAGACAGCAGACCAGAGAGAGCTGCTCAGCCTAAAGATAGTCACATTCAAAAGTATTCAAATTCAGTGATTTTTAGAACATGCCTGTCAGACACACAACCAACACAAATCGTCTATTGCTGATCTGGGTCCTTGGACTCCCACCTTGTAGCCTGTGGATATACTAGAAAAGGACAGCCTTTGCCTGAGTCAGTCCCTCCTCCCTCGTCCCTCCTCCGACCACCACCGGGATTAGCTGAACTCACACCAGCAAGAGCTCCATGGCCCTTCACCTGCTCTTCTGCAGTACGCCTCAACGCTAAGAACTACTTTTTAAGTTTATTTATTTATTCTGAGAGACGGAGAGAGTGAGCAGGGGAGGGGCAGAGAGAGAGGGAGAGAGCTCCAAGCAGGCTCTGCACTGTTAGTGCAGGCCCCAGTGCAGAGCTCAAATTCACCAACTGTGAGATCATGCCCTGAGCTGAAACCAGGAATCAGATGTTCAACCAACTAAGCCACCCAGGTACCCTGCTAGGAACTACTTTTTTATTTTTTAAATAATGTTCATTTATTTTTGAGAGAGAGAGAGAGAGAGAGAGAGAGAGAGAGAGAGAGAGCGCGCACACACAAGCAGGGGAGGGGCAGAGAGAGAGAGAGGGAGACGCAGAATCTGAAGCAAGCTCCAAGCTGTGAGCACAGAGCCCCAGACGGGGCTCGAACTCACGAACCGCGAGATCATGACACCAACCGAAGTCAGACGCTTAACCGAATGAGCCACCCAGGCGCCCCGGGACTACTTTTTAAAAGTTGGATGCGAATCCTGGCTATGACACTTAGTTGAGTATCTATGCCTCATTTCCTTATCAATACAATGGGGATAGTTATAGGGTCAATCTCCTATAACACAGAAATTAATACACTTAGAATGATGCCTTTTTGGATTGTTAGTAAATATTGTAAAAGCATTCGCGGCCATTATTATCACTTGTTCCTTCTTGTGTGTTGAATTTTAGATTGTGCAAGACAGGAAACAGTTATTTCTTTCGAATTTTTTTTAATGTTTATTTATTTTTGAGAGAGAGACAGAGCATGAGCAGAGGAGGGGAAGAGAGAGAGGGAAACACAGAATCTGAAGCAGGCTCCAGGCTCTGAGCTGCCAGCACAGAGCCCGATGCAGGGCTCGAACCCATGAACCATAAGATCATGACCTGAGACGAAGTTGGATGCTCAACCGACTGAGCCACCCAGCCGCCCCAGAAACTATTATTTAATGGCTGCTAATTATGTACTTGTCACTTAGTAGGCACCTTTAAAATAACTCATTTATCCTCATGTAGTGTTAATAATAGCCTCCCCCATTTACTGTGCACTTACTCTTTGTTAGGAACTGAACAGTCTTTCTCTCTACCCTCCCCATAATGAAAGCTTTGTTGTTATCTGCATTGTGCAGATAAGTGACCTGAGTATTCTGGAAGTGAATTCACTTGCCCAAAGGCTTAGGTCACAGTGAGGATTAAAAGCCTTATGTATTTGGCTCACATGCTTAATCATGCCACACTGCCTCTCCAAGAGATAGTTGGCATTAACCTATGAAGAAGCTCAGGTTTTAAAGAAGTCTAATTTGTCGTGTCTAGATACATGATATAGGTGGAAACATCTGGCTATGAACCACTATCCAACTTCAAAGTCTAAGCTTTCTCTTCTATTCAGATAATACTGAGGAGTGAGAACCACGTGGATCTGTGACCGTTTCCATTGATTTGTGGGAAATATGAAAAACCACCACATGGAGAGTCCTTTATAAAGCTAAATCTATGCAAGTTCAAGGACTACCCTTTAAGACTGTGCCCTCCCTAAATTTGCAGTGTTAAAACGGCTCTTCTTATGTGACATTATGATAATGATATATGGTAGTAATGGGGATGGGAGGGGAGGGGAGACTTCAATAGGTTGAGCCCTCTGAAATCCCTGTTACTTGACCATTTCTTGACTTACAAAATGACAGACTCATATGCTCCAAACTACTATTACTTTGGTTTTCATTACTTAGCCAAATAATAATAATAATAATAATAATAATAATAATTCTACATTCTCAACATTCTTTTGAAAATTTTCTGGTCTGTGAAATCCCAGTGTCTGAAAAAAATATACTTTGCTTCATGTTGTGTCCCTAGACTTAAGCATACTTTGCAAATGATTTGATGAAAGCAGACAAGGAGAGACATTAGTAAAAGCTGACTGTGGTTTTGAACCTGGATACATAGGAGGTTGATATTGTCTCTAATTTTTAAAATAATAACATGAAAAAAAACATGCAAAAAAATAGATTTGTAGAGGAAGATAATGAGTGCAGTGTAGGATTTTAACTTTTAAGAGAATAACATGCTGTGTGATTTCTGATACATGTTCAGTTTATCGATTTTTTATTTTCCTTTAAAAACATATTAAAAGGTTTTTAAAAATTTTTTAAATATTTATTTTTCAGAGAGAGAGAGAGAACGCACACAAGTGGGGGGAGGGGCAGAAAGAGAGAGAGAGAGGGAGACACAGAATCTGAAGCAGGCTCCAGGCTCTGAGCTGTCAGCACAAAGCCTGATGCGGGCGTGAACCCACAAACTGCGATATCATGACCTGAGCAAAAGTGAGACACTTAACCAACTGAGCTACCCAGGTGCCCCTAAAAAACATTTTAAGTGAAATATAATTGACACCAGTTTATCAATTTTGACTACTAGGCTTTATTAAAAATGATTCCTAAGTGTTTTTAAAGTGCTGGTATCCACGTTTGGAAAAACAGCTTAAAGTGTGTTTTTGATAAAAAATAAAAAATAAATACATAAAATGTGTTTTTGATGACTGTAGGTCTCAAGTCCAGTCTGGAATTGTCAGATGTATATCCTCTTCACTTTTTTTTTTTTTTTTAACATTTATTTAGTTTTGAGACAGAGAGAGACAGAGCATGAACGGGGCAGGGTCAGAGAGAGAGGGAGACACAGAATCTGAAACAGGCTCCAGGCTCTGAGCTGTCAGCACAGAGCCTGACGCGGGGCTCGAACTCATGCGAGATCATGACCTGAGCCGAAGTCGGACACTCAACCGACTGAGCCACCCAGGCGCCCCAATCCTCTTCACTTTTAAAACAACTGAACTATGTACTTTAAATCCATTTTTATCCCCAATTTGTAGTTCATCAAGAACCACAGGGTTTTAGTTTGGATGGGGTAGCAGATGTCACTGTGAAAATCGTATTTTCTGTTTCAGATCCAACATGAAAACTGCTTCTATAGCAAGAGCCTAGGAATTCCCTTGTAAGGAGCCAGAGAGAAGAATGTGTCTGAGTCAGCACTGGCCTCTCTTTTGTGACAGTATGCAAATTGCCAATGGCAGAGTTCAAGTGCATTCAAATATGTGGCATTTTTCACAGCTCATTGTACTTTATATCTTGTATTTCTGAAAATCACTTGAGATTTGCCTACATGATACATTTCCCTTTCCTGGTCATAAAAAAGACGGTAGGTTTACAGTCAAGTCAATTTCCTTCACAAAAGTCACAAGAGGAAAGTTTTGGGGTTTTTCCTCCGTTCTCTCTCCCTCCGTATCATAAATGAAGAAGATACTGTAGAGACATGATGGTAATAGGTAAAGTAATCTCAGGAACTCAAAGACAGCACAGAGAGAGGTATACGATTTTAACACAAATTCCCATCGTCGACACCTGCTGGCTTGCTTTCATTCCCTTTAACTGGTCTCCTGTGAAGACCTGTTACGTGAAATTCAATTTGCCAGGAAGGAATCTTCCTTCATAATTCATAATCTTCCAATCATAATTATTAGCGCTAAGAACCCAGAGAAGGAAAACGACGCCCTGGCTGAGCCTAGAACTCAGACTTTCTTAGCTGTGTCTAGTGTCTTAATTCCAGAACTTATCAGAAACATAGAGGTGCTCACACGTGGTTCTCTGAGTCTGTAAAATTTTCACTTCTCTGGGAAAGTCTTATTTGTCACGATAATTTTAAGGTCCTATAATCTAAAACCCATATTAATTATCTCATATTTCAGAGGGAGCAGAAATTAAGCAAGTTTGTATTAAAGGCTTTTTATGTCCCAGACACTGTGAGCCACGGGACATATCAGTGAACAAGACACATGAATCTTACCTTGAAAGTACTTTCAGAACTGCTGAGAAAAAATATGGCAGCTTAACACTTTCACAGCATTTCCTATGTGCTCCAAAAGGCATCCGAGGTGTATTAATGTCTATGTTATATGAGATCGAGCCTATTACCGTCCCCATTGTATTGATAAAGAAACTGAGACACAGAGACTCCACTAAGTGTCACAGCCAAAATTCGCATCCAACTTTAAAAAAGTAGTTCCTAGCAGGGTACCTGGGTGGCTTAGTTGGTTGAACATCTGATTCCTGGTTTCAGCTCAGGGCATGATCTCACAGTTGGTGAATTTGAGCTCTGCACTGGGGCCTGCACTAACAGTGCAGAGCCTGCTTGGAGCTCTCTCCCTCTCTCTCTGCCCCTCCCCTGCTCACTCTCTCCGTCTCTCAGAATAAATAAATAAACTTAAAAAGTAGTTCTTAGCGTTGAGGCGTACTGCAGAAGAGCAGGTGAACGGCCATGGAGCTCTTGCTGGTGTGAGTTCAGCTAATCCCGGTGGTCGGAGGAGGGACGAGGGAGGAGGGACTGACTCAGGCAAAGGCTGTCCTTTTCTAGTGTATCCACAGGCTACAAGGTGGGAGTCCAAGGACCCAGATCAGCAATAGACGATTTGTGTTGGTTGTGTGTCTGACAGGCATGTTCTAAAAATCACTGAATTTGAATACTTTTGAATGTGACTACCTTTAGGCTGAGCAGCTCTCTCTACTTTGCTGTCTTATACCCAGCCCAGTTCATTCATCCTTCCCCACAAATGTGGGGAACCTTCCTCCTTGGTTCCTTTCCTCAGTAACAGCACCCAGCTGGCACCCAGCCAGTCAGCTTGCACTGATGCGTGTTAGAGTCAGTCCCAGCCCTCCTCTTCCTCCAACAACTTTCATCATTGTTATTCTAACAACTTTTTAACTCTCTCCCTGCCTTCAGTTTTGGCTTTTTCTACAGGATTCTTTTCAGGGCATTCAGAAGAATCTTTTCAAATGGCTACTCTCATCATCATCCCCAGTTAAAACCACTCCAAAGGCTTCCCTTGGTCCACAAGGCCTTCCACCATTCACCCCTGTCCACTTCTTGGCTTTCACCTCCCACCACTCCACCTGCACAGCCACAGCTCTGTCTCCAGTATTAGACCAGGATGCAGACTCAGGTGTTTACAGGTATGGGGATATGGGAAGCAGGCTGGGGTGGGGAAATGGTGTTGAAGTAGGGACAGAAGGGGGGCCTGGGTGGCTCAGTCGGTTAAGCCTCCGACTCTTGGTTTCGGGCTCAGGTCACAATCTCACAAGGTCCCTGGGATCGAGCCCCTCATCAGGCTGTGTGCTGACAGCATGGAGCCTGCTTGGGATTCTAGCTCCCTTTCTCTCTCTCTTTGCTCCTTCCCTGCTTGTTCTCTCTCAAAATAATGAACTTAAAAAAAAAAGTAGGGACAGAAATAAACTGCGACTGCATAATTGATTCATGGGGCAGCTTAGAATGCTGGTCTGTTTTTTAAGAGAAAAGAGAAACCAGGATTTTTATGTGAAAATCTGATTTATAAAAATTAGCTCAAACGTCTTTTAAAAAAAAATTTTTTTTTTTTTTTGAGAGAGAATGATTGGAGGAGGGGCAGAGAGAGAGGAGGACAGAGGATCTGAAGCGGGCTCTGCACTGACACCAGAGAACCCAGCTCAGTGCTCAAACTCGTGAACCATGAGTTGATGACCTGAGCGAAAGCTGGAAGTTTAACCGACCGAGCCACCCAGGCAACCCTAGCTCAAACGTCTTAAGAGCACATCATGGAGGTGAAATGAGATCTGGATCCAACTCTGAGAGCCAGTTTGTGACCTCTGCATCAGACTTAATGTGGTGTACATTATCTGAATTGTCAGACCTAATGTGGTGTACTTTATGTGAATTTTTATGCGAATAAAAGAGGTCTTATGTATTTATTTATTAAAGGAACAGGGCACCCTGTGTTTCTTTTTTTAAATGCTTGCTTGCTTATTTATTTATTTATTTATTTATTTATTTATTTATTTATTTATTATTTATTTATTTATATTTATTTATTTATTTATTTAGAGAGAGCGAGCAAGCAGGGGAGGTGCGGAGAGAGAGAGAGAGATCCCAAGAAGCCGGCTCTAAGCAGTCAGCACGGAGTCGACTCGGGGCTCAAACTCACAAACCATGATGTCATGACCTGAGCTGCAACTGAGTCAGTTGTAACCAACTGAGCCACCCAGATGCTCCGAAAGAGGTCTTATTTATCTTTACATTTCCAGAGCTTGACACATCACAGGTTCTCCGGAAATATGCACTGAATAAAGAGAGTCCTAGCACACGTAGATTTTATATAGGCAGTATCTGGTGTTAACAACAGCTATATTATGGAGCCCTTCCTGCATGCCAAGCACTGTGTTGAGTGTTTCAGTCCTCACAACAGAGAGGTGGACATCCTCCTCCATTTTTGGATGAAGACTGCAGATAGGACAAGTCACTTTTCCTAGTGAATAGCAGAGGCAAAATCTAAGTCTGTTCAGACTTCAGAGCCCACAATTTATATCTGATAGCTTTTTTCATCTGAAAAAGCAAGTACTATCAGGCCATTTGGATAGTATCTGTAACACTCAACACTGATTTTTCAATAGGTAGGTTTGAAAACTTTATATGGATCAAGCATATCTAGTAGAGGGTAAACAGTGTTCCTAAAATGTTGCTATTGCAGCTGGTGTGGACTCAAATGGTAAAATGCACTGCCTGTTACAGTGTGAATTTCCATGTCACAGCTCATTTAGGTTAGTGATAAGTAATTCAGAAACAACTCATGTTTCCCCAGGCATCTTGCTACCCCATAAATTCCAAAATCTCCACAAAGAAGCCAGAGGTAGAATGCCACCTTGAGCTGACTGAAATGCTCTCATTTTTCTATTCTTGCCCAGAGGATCAGAAATATTTCACAATGAAAGACAACAGTAAAAACCATTGCAGACAGTTGGAAAAATCTAAACATTTTGAAAATTTTTGAAAAATCTAAGATGATATCAAGGCTGCTGTATCAGATCTGTGACGACAAGGATCATTTGACACAGAGACACATAGACTGTATTGTTGCTAAGCAGTTTCATAAATTGGGAAAGAATGCAGAGCACATCTGTTGGGGGCATTTCCTAGCAGGTTTATCGTGGGCTGCTGGCCAAGTCCTAGGAGGATGCTTGTTCTCAAGACCCAGATGGTGCAACAATTGCCATTTAAATAGCTCTAAACCTGCCTTCAGAGGAAAGTCTTAAAGAACACATACAGCAGGAGGTTTGCATACTGAGGGCAAGAAGGTAAATTCTTTTACTGGCAACTTCCTGTGGAACTTGGTAAACACACATATTGCCTTGCTGTGTATTAAGGTCTTTGCATAGACAAGAGTATGAGAATACATAGTCGTCGCCGCCTCTCATGGATGGCCACTGTTATAATGAACCTCCAGCGAGCCAGTCAGCATCGATTCTGGTCCCTGTCCAACCTAGTCACCACATCACAGCTACAGTTCAGAGTCACCTTCTAAAGCCCTGCATGGCCCCCCCATTGCTTTCGGCGAAGAGATCACCTCATTAACACGGTCTGGCTCCAGTTTGGTTTCCGTCTCACCAGTTCTGGCAACCAAGGCCTTTCATACTCTCAACGTTGAAGTTTAAGATTTAGACAAAATTACAAAGTTCAGATCCCAATGTAACTTTCTTGCTGTCCCTTGACTTCAGTATTGTTCTACGTCTGTATCTCTCTCAAAGGTGGTAGTGCACAGTGGTTTACAGACTAGCTTCCAGCCTCACAGTGCATGGCCCTGGATCCAGGCTTCACTGGGTGATTATTTAATGTTTCCGTGCCTCAGTTTCCTCATCTCTTATATGGGGAAAATAGTAGCACTAACCTCATAGGACTGTTAATGTAATTGAGCTTAGAATAATGTCTAGCACATAGGCTTTCAATAAATACTGTTATGATTACAATTTGTATTTTTCAGGTTGAAAAATTCAGTTTTCTAAGTTACACCTTGATGCTTTAACTTACAACAGTTACTCCTTATGTGGCTAGCCCTAAATGTTTTATTTTATTTTAATTTTTTAAATGTTTACTTTTGAGAGAGAGTGAGACAAGAGCATGTACAGGGGAGGGGCAGAGAGACAGGGAGACACAGAATCCAAAGCAGGCTCCAGGCTCTGAGCTGTCAGCACAGAGCCGGACGTGGGGCTTGAACTCATGAACTGCGAGATCATCACCTGAGTGGAAGTCGGACGTTCAACCGACTGACCTACCCGGGCGCCCCAAAATGTTTTAATCAGAATAACAGCAATGGGGCGCGCCTGGGTGGCTCAGTTGGTTGAGCATCCAACTTCGTCTCAGGTCACGATCTTACGGCTTGTGAGTTCGAGCCCCGTGATGGGCTCTGTGCTGACAGCTCAGAGCCTGGAGCCTGCTTTGGATTCTGTGTCTCCCTCTTTCTCTGCCCCTCCCTTACTCACCCTCTGTCTCGCTCTCAAAAAATAACTAAACATTGGGAGGGAGCCAAAACATAAGAGACTCAGAAACTGAGAACAAACTGAGGGTTGATGGGGGGGTGTCAGGGAGGGGAGGGTGGGTGAGGGATATTGAGGAGGGTACCTGTTGGGATGAGCACTGGGTGTTGTATGGAAACCAATCTGACAATAAATTTCATATTTAAAAAAATAAACATTAAAAAAATTAAAAATAAATAACAGCATCATCATTGACACCAAGTCACCGCTGCACAGAGATCCCAGCATACTCTGGCATGGTTCTGCATAGCACCTTATAGCTGGTACCTCTTCAATTCTCACAACTGTGGTTTCTTTCTTCCATTTTATAGATGCAGAAACTGAGGCACAGAAAGGTTAAGTGCCTAATGTTATATTGCTCATAAATGGTAGAATCAAGACTTGAATCCCAGTAGCCTAGTTCCAGTGTTTGTACTCTTGATAATTTAGTTATATGGCCTCAAAAGAGTATAATATATTAACACAGATATTCTCAACATGATAAAAAACATAGGTTGATATCCAAAAGATTAAAATAATCACTTTAGGGATTCATGACCCTCTATGTCCAATGCCAGGGGGTCAAGGAACCTTCAGGATGAGCCCTAGCTCTTCCAATTTTCAGTTCTGTGATCTTTCACTAAGCAGATTACAGTCTCATCTGTAAGTCTGGGGTAAATAATTCCTGCCCTACTTTTTTTTTTTTTTTACATAGGCTTATTTTGGGGATAAAATTGAATAAGACCACGAACAAACTAAATATCATTTTAGAAAAAAATTTAGATATTAAAAAATTAAGCAAATGAGATAATAGATGACACTTTGATTTGCAAATCACAAAGCTCTAGGCAGATAGCTTTTGAAAAGTTCCTTTCAAAGGGCTTAAAAAAGTCTTAACAGGCTCTCACCTAGACTTCTGAAATAGATTCCAGACACTTTCCTGCCTCCAGTCTCTCACAAGTGGAATCTGTTTCACAAACCATCATCTGATCAGTTGTCTAAAAACAAGTTATTCTCCCTTTAAAAATATTTTAGAGAAAGCCAATACCTACTGAAGTTATTATAAACTCCTTGGCTGTAAGTCTGGGGACCACTGAGATATGGACCAAAGCCAACCATAACTGAACAGTGGAAACAGTACTGGAATGTGTTGACCCATGGCTTGGTCTTAGCTCTGAAAACAGGTAATCTTAAAGAAATAATTTAATAGCTCTCTGAAGTACAGTTTCTCATAGGTAGCACCTTGTGTCTACATGAATATAAGCAGCTACTGAGACACTGATTGAACACTGAGCACTGAGGATGAATAAATTCATCTATAATTCACAGCATACAGTTCCTTCAGTTCTGTGATTCTACTGTTCAAATTGTATCGGCCACTGTTGCTCTACAAAAACCCAACCCTTACTCACTATTCCATAATCCACACTGATTTAGCCGGTAAACTTTCTATTTACGCCAACCTCACCGTTCAACTGCATTCTCGTCTTCAGAGGTTTACCTTAAAGGTCACATTCTAAGAAACCTTCCCTAATCCCCGAATGAGATGGTTTTCCTTCCATTTTTGAACACGTGCAACATAGTGTTTTCTTGTTATTTAATCTACTTTTGCATGTATGGTTTTCTAGATGCAAATTCTTTTATCCTCACTGATTCTAGAGGGTCAACTGCTGAAGAGCAAAGCTTGTGTGTTTCTCCTGATCACTCCTGCAGGGGTCAGCATAGTGTCTGATGAGACATATGTGCTGCCTTAGGAAGCAAGCAACTTTTGGAGGGTTAGGGCTTACTGTTTCCCACTGTCTTGACATAAACAGGGGTGAGAAGAGTTAAGACCCATACAGATGATATGCTGTCCTCTGACCAGATGCACTGGACAATAATCCTAGGATGGTGTAGCAACCCAGAGGAGCTTGTATCAATCTTATAATAGAAATTGTCATGATGACTAGTGATGATTAATAGTTATTAATACTTTATAATAAGACTAAGTTGCACCATATGAAATTCTTACCTACAGAAACGGCTATTTCTTATGAACAAATCTAATATTTTGCTAATTTCTTATCTATTCTCCTTCCCCTACTCATTCCGAAAAGAGTCCACAAGAAAACAAGCATTTTTGTACATTTTATTCACTGTTGTATTTCTAGTGCCTGGAACATAGTGGCATTCAACAAATATTTGTTGACTTAAGGAATGAACTTGCTAAACACCAACTATTTGCCTTATATTCTATTACATGATTTTTCCTTATAGCCCTTTTGTTTCCTCATAATATCCTGATTACTACTCTCCTTCAGGTGAGAAAACTGGGGCTTGGTGAGGTCAAGTAACATGTCCAAGACCACATTCTTATTAACTAATGTTTTATGGTACGCCATCTATACTTATGCTATAAAAGTTGTTTAAATGTAGGCTATCTTTCCTCTCTGAACTAGACCATGCATAGATTCTATCGGAAACAGAATTATAAAATACTAAAAAGAGAGGAGGGAGGTGAGGAGGAGAGGGGAGGGAAAAAGAAAGAGACAGCAGTCAGTGGATATGGGGAAGACTTCTATCTTGGTGAAATGCAGTATAAAAAAATATTTAAAAATTACCCTTAGTCCTTTAAGTCCTCTGCCTGAGGTGGGGGGGGTCCCTTCAATTGTCTTGGCACTTGGAGCCCCATCACTGGCATTGCTTTCTTGGGAACAGCGAGTGGATAATGGATGGCTTTTGCCTATAGCATACAAGTGACCCTCATTGGACTAACAGACTTTTCTAGCAAGCAGATAAGAAAGATCATTTTTACCATTTCCTCTGTGGATGAAGTTGGTGGCCTCTACTAACAAAACCCTGCTGCTTCACAATACTTTTCCTTAACCTATCTGTGGAGATAAAGTGCCCCCCAAAACCAAGGTAACAGTATTTTTATTTGTATTTTTTTAAAGTTTATTTACTTATTTTGAGAGAGAGAGAGAGAGCATGCTCACACATGCACAGGAGGTGGAGGGACGGAGAGAGAGACAGAATCCTAAACAGGCTCCGCACTCTCAGCATGGAGCCCAATGCGGGGCTCGAACTCACAAACCTTGAGATCATAACCTGAGCCAAAACCAAGAGTTGGAAGCTTAACTGACTGGGCCACCCAGGTGCCCCAATAGTATTTTTAAATGAAGGAACTCTGAGTTCAAAATTTGTTGATGTTACTCATTCCCCTTCTGTACAAATATGCTGTTTATCTTTCATAAAGGAAACAGTGTAACCTTGAAACATCTTGCTCAAGAACAATGGTCATAATCCATTAGTCCTAGTGTTCTTGATGCCAGGGTCCTCGGGTCCCATTTACAACTGGCCCAGGAGTAGCCCACTGTCATTTCCACTTTTGCTGAAATGTCCTTTCCCTTCAGCCTGAATCAGTTTCTTTTCTAGGACACAGAATCTAAGACGGTCCCAACATATATTTTCTAAAAGTTGAAAGAAGATAAACGATTTCTCAAACTCCCTGAAGTAAAATGAACAACTCTGTGCTGCCATAAAATCAGGGTGACCCTCCTAAGTGATAATTCTTTGAGATTTGTAAGACATTTTGAAACAGAGAGAAAAAAGCCCACATTTCTTTCTAGAACTTGTAGTCTAACCTTGCAAGTACAAGGCTACAAAACAAAAAGATGGATTATGAACGAAAGCATGGGAGTCAGACCAAATGGGGGCAAATCTCCAGGTCTACCATATTCTAGTGAGTGGGCTCTTGCAAGTTAGTGAACATCATTAGCCCTCGGTCTGTTCGTGGGTAAAAGAAAGCTATAGCCACCTGCACCATAAGACTGAGGAAATGAATGTAGCATACAGTATAGAACCTGGGACCCAGTAAAAATTCAATAAATATGAAATAAAATATCAAGCATTAAAATATGTAAGGAGGGAGGGTTCTCTAAAACTGACTCTCTTCAGGGTGCCTGACTGGCTCAGTCAGAAGAGCACACGAATCTTGATATCGGGGTCGTGAGTTCAAGCCCTATGCTGGATATAGAGATTACTAAAAAAAAATTTTTTTAAATAAATAAATAATAATAATAATAAACAAACTTAAAAATAAAACTGACTTTCTTCTATTCTCCACCCCCTGGGCGAGTTTACCTATGATTTACTATGAATCAATGGAATACACTTAACATCTTTTTCTGTGCCTTTAGGACTAACTGAATATAGCTCTAGCCTGAAAGAAACCCAATATTAAACAGGATTAAAAGAGAAGTTGCTTCTTTAGTCCCAGACAGCATAATTCAAGTGTGAAGAAAACAGAATATGTTATTCTTTGGAATGGATGGGTCACTCCATACGGAAAAGCTTCCACTACCTCAGAGATCAAGAGTCCTAGAGAAACAAGCACAACACAAGTTGATCCTTTTCACAGTGGCACAAAATATAAATAACACATCTTGAAAAAGAACATCGGATGGAAAATCACCCAGGATTCTCACCAGTTTGGAGCTTTCATTTTCAGGCAATTGTTTCATGCCGTCTTCCTCACTGCTAATAGGTTCAGTAGCACTCTGATCCTATAGGACAGTAAGAACAAAATAATAAAGATGTTAATCTTCACTCACACTGCCCAGAACTATATACTCAATCACAGTTGGTTGTTTTACTATTGTAGATACTGTTTCCTCTCTAGAGGCCATTTCTATATTCTTCCTTTCCTCTAGAATGCCACCCCGCTCCCCCAGGGATCTGTTCCTGCTGCTTACAGATATGCCTTAGAAAAAGCTGATCTCTATTTTTTGTTCCAAGGTTGGGCCTGATGGTCTTATTGTTAAATCCCACTCCTTTAGCCAATGACTTTGTCAGGAATAGGTATGTGATCCAATTCTGCTCAATGAGACACAAAGAGACTTCTGGCAAAGTTCTTCCTTGGTCTTAAAAGAAACATAAGAGGGAAGTCTGGGTGGCTCAGTGGGGTTAAGCATACGACTTTGGCTCAGGTCATGATCTCACAGTTTGTGGGTTCAGGCCGCAGGTTGGGCTCTGTGCTATAGCGTGGAGCCTGGAGCCTGCTTCAAGTTCTGTGTCTCTCTCTCTGCCTCTCCCCTGCTCGCACGCTCTCTCTCTCAAAAATAAAACATTAAAAAATTTTAAATAAATAATAAAAGAAACAGAAGAAGTCTCTATATCTCCCAAATTAACAAGAAAGCAAGAAGCTCAAATTGCCATGGGCAACCATCCCACAACCACAAGGAAGCCAGCCTTGAAATGAAGCCGACACTGTGACAAAGCAAAGGTAGAGAGGGAAAGAGTGGACTCCAATGGCAGAAGTGAGCCACTGCGTCACCTGACCTGAAGTACAGCCTTACTCTTAGCAGCCTTCACAGGAGTGCCAATATATTTACTTCTTGTTTCAGCCAGTTAGCTAATCTGTTCCCTCTAGCCCAAACTGTCCGAGATGCTTATCTTCTGAACAAGATTAAATTACCTGAGATAAGAGACTGTATTTATTTTGTTTATTTCTGAAACTCAAGTACCTATCACTGTGCCTGGTACCTGGAAAACACTGGACAAATCCTGGTTGAACCAATGAATGGAGCACTTGTTTACTTGATGATTATTTTCTGCAGAATTCTAAAAATATTGATTTAATATAAATGAGACATCCTGTAAGAATAAGCCCCATTAAAATTGCAAAACACATCCAGTATCTCCTCAATTGAATTATAACATATTAAATGTTATAGTTAATGAACCAGAGGTTACTTTCTGAGGGTACATAGGGGAGAATAAGGATGATAAATGGAGTATCTATACTTACATTATTTGGATTTTTATATTAGAACACTACTTTCTTGGGATTACTACAAATTTTGTTGGATCGTTTGTAGGGAAAATAGTTTTTAAAGCAAAGATATAGCATTCTTTCATATATCAAATGGACAACAGAAAGAGAACATTAAGTATTGATTATGATGTAGAGAAAGAGTAATTTTTACATGCCATTGAAAGAATATAGAATATTCTTTTCAGAAAAAAACATACAAAATATACAGATATATAGAGATATGCATACAGGAAAATATTTGTAGGCATATTGGACAAATTATTTAAATTGCTTACTTCTAGGGTATAAGATTAAAGATTGGGGAATTTTTACATTAGTTATTTCTATACTGTTAGATTATAGAAGAATTGGCACATATTATCGTAAGCTTAAAAAATAAAGGAGAGCTTTGAGAACTATCTAAAAGAAAAAAATCTAAGAAAGCAGCATGATGTTAAATTGGTTGGATCTGGATTCAAATCGCAACTTTGCCATTTAGAATTCTGACTTTCAGCAAAGTTTTTTCTAAGCCTGAGTACTTGTTTTTATTTTATTTCATTTTTTTATTTTTTGAGAGAGAGAGAGGGTGGAAGTGAGCCAGGGGCAGAGAAAGAGAGAGAGAGAGAGAGAGAAGTGGGGCTCACCCAAAGCAGGGCTCATACTCACCTGAACTGGGGATTGATTGAGCTCACCTGATATGGGACTCGAACTCATGAACCATGAGATTATGACCTGAGCTGGAGTCAGATACTTAAAGACTAAGCCACCCAGGCACCCTGGTTTTTATTATTTTATTTTTTTAAATGTGGGACCAAAGAGTTCTTTTATTTACCTATTTATTTAGTTTAGTTATTTATTTTGAGAGAGAGATAGGAGCAGGGGAGAGGCAGAAAGGAGAGATAGAATCCTAAGCAGGCTCTGTGCATGGAGCTTGATTTCAGGAACCGTGAGATCATGACTTGAGTTGAAACCAAGAGTTGGGCGCTCAACCAACTGAGCCACCCAGGCGCCCTTGAGTATATGTTTTTTTAAACAGATTTAAACATTTAAACAGATAAAAGTACCAGATCAAAATACTACCCCATCAGGTTGCCTTGAAAATTAATACATTAACAAGCAAAATATCTATTAGCATAACACTGAGTGCAGTTTATTTTTGTTTCCAGCTTTTTGTTGACACAGATTCGTCATCAACCATGTTTCGTGTAGTCTTCGTAACAACACTATATGGATATGTACCAAGGTTATTCCCATTCATGGATGGGGAAATGATGCATTTTAAGTTAGCTTGCTAATGAATGCCTAACTGCTGAGAGGTGAACCCAAGATTCAAAGCTAGGGAAGACTGATATCAAAGGTCCTGCTATTATTAACTATGCTCTAGGCCTTAAGTAAACGATGCTCTTGTTTCTCTGTATTCCTTGTCAGTGTTTTATTTATTTATTAAAAAAATTTTTTTTTAACATTTATTTATTTTTGAGAGACAGAGAGAGACAGAGCAGGAGCAGGGGAGGGGCAGAGAGAGGGGGAGACACAGAATATGAAGCAGGCTCCAGGCTCTGAGCCATCAGCACAGAGCCCAACGTGGGACTTGAACTCACCAACCATGAGATCGTGACCTGAGCCGAAGTCGGACGCTTAACCACCTGAGCCACCCAGGAGCCCCCCTTGTCAGTGTTTTTAAAAAAACTTTTAA
Source organism: Acinonyx jubatus (assembly GCF_027475565.1). Classification (NCBI taxonomy): domain Eukaryota; kingdom Metazoa; phylum Chordata; class Mammalia; order Carnivora; family Felidae; genus Acinonyx; species Acinonyx jubatus. The sequence goes on along the minus strand of NC_069381.1, from coordinate 50,180,044 downwards.
GTTTACTTATTTATTTTGAAAGAGAGAGAGCGAGCAGCAGAGGGGCATAGAGAGAGGGAGACACAGAATCTGAAGCAGGCTTCAGGCTCTGAGCTGTTAGCAGAGAACCCAATGCAGAGCTCGAACTCATGAACCATGAGATCATGACCTGAGCAGAAACCAAGAGTTGGACGCTAGTCAAGTGAGCCATCCAGGTGCCCCAGCACCGAGTGTTGATCACTAATCTTATGGAAAACAGGATTCACAATCTTAAAAAAAGAAATCATTGTTATTAGACCATTAATTTTTCAACAGTGTTTTAGCATTTGTTAACCAGAAAATTTCATTAGGTAGAATATACTCTTCTCAGTGAATTTTGGGTAACCAAGAAACCACTATGTAAAATAAACATGCCCAAGTTAAGAAACAAAGCTTGAGAATATAGAGATTTTCAGTTTTTTTTTTTTTTTTTTGAGACACTGAGAGACAGAGCATGAGCAGGGGAGGGGCACAGAGAGAGGGAGACACAGAATCAATCAGAAGCAGGCTCCAGGCTCTGAGCTGTCAGCACAGAGCCCGACGCAGGGCTAGAACCCACGGACCGCGAGATCATGACCTGAGCCGAAGTCGGATGCTCAACCGACTGAGCCACCCAGGCGCCCCGAGATTTTCAGCATTTTAAACAGTAAGTTCTAGAGACAGAAAAATTCAGAAGAAATTAATTAGACTTTCAAAAACTAGTACTTAATCTATGGAAAACCGTTAATGCCCCAAATACTTCGTGTTTGCAACTCCAGCATACTAAATTCTAGAACAAAACACATAGGTGGCTCTTCTAGTAACTCTGCAAATAGCCACCTCCTCTGATCCCAAAAGAAAGGAGGTTGTCATCAGAATGGTGGTCAGCTGATGCCATTCTTTTATTTATGCATGTATCTTCTTGGGGAAAGCAACTAATGTTTAAATAAGTCAGAGGTATCTTACATTTCTTGGCAATATGAGTATAGAAGTGGGATTTTCTTGGTCTTTATCAAATGAATACTAAAGTTGGGGAGAAATCAGTTGTTTGATGCTTCAACTTTGAAAATGTAAGAAAACATGGGCAAGGAAGTCTCAGTTGCAAATGGTCTACACATCCTTTAAGATTTGGGGGTGCCTGGGTGGCTCAGTCAGTTGGGTGTTCAAGTCTTGATTTCAGCTCAGACTACAATCCCAGGGTCATGTGACTAAGCCCCATGTTGGGCTCCATGCTGAGTGTGGAGCGTGCTTGGGATATTCTCTCTCTCTCTCTCTCTCTCTGCCAACCCCACCTCCCAGCTTGTGTGCACACACTTGCACACACTCTCTCTCTTGCACACTCTAAAAAAAGATTTGAATAGAAACAAAAAAGAATACCCTTTACATCTACACGTACAGAATTATCACACAGAGCCATGTCTCAAATGTCACTTATTCCATAAATCCTTTCTTCTTCTTATCTGGAAGACAGCTCTTTTTCTTCTAACCTCACTTAACATTTTTCCTGAATCTCCTATGTCACTTAATTTGTATCCTAATTACATATATATGGAATTGATCTTCCTGATGAGACTGAAACATTCTTGAACCTAACATCTGTGCCTTGTTCATTTCCTTTGAGCCTTCTTTTTATTCAACCTAGGTCTGTCTCATTTCAAAGTCAATGCTCTTTTTAACTCTACCATGAACCCCTTCTAAAGCTTTTCCTCTGTTTTTAGTTACTGGTTTAGCTTGAGATGGTTCTATAGAGGAGGATTTGAAATAAAAATCTAGATGGAGAGGAGTCAGGTAAAAAAAGGAAGTTGGAATTGAGAGAGGTTAACAATAAAGCATGTACTTTCCTAGGAGAGTTCATGTTTATAGAAGAGTTTTCATCCTTCAATGAGGCACAGAACACAACAATGTAGGTTCTGTTCTGAAAACAGAATGGTTCACATGTGTTAGGCAACCTTTAAGATACCCCGCTGACCAGGAGCTTAGAAATGAGGAATCAGTCAGAGATGGGAAGAGGAAAATAGGTCAGCAAGCATGACTTCCAAAGTCCAATTGTATCACGGTGGTTTGAAGACCATCTGGCTGGTGGATGGTGGCCCAGTGACACCCAAGATGATTCAGCTAATTTGGATAACGGGTGTTCCCTTCCTTCCTTTCTTGCTGATCCTCAAACCACCTGTCCAAAGTTGTCTGGGCAGCCAAGGCTGCTCAAAGAGAATGACCTTTTCCCATGAAGATCACAGGTAGTAGATTCTGTGGTGAATTATGTTTTAAAGATGAATGAAAAGAGGGGCGCCTGGGTGGCCCAGTCGGTTGAGTGTCCAACTTCGGCTCAGGTCATGATCTCACGGTTTGTGGGTTCAAGCCCCGCGTTGGGCTCTGTGCTGACAGCTCAGAGCCTGGAGCCTGCTTTGGATTCTGTGTCTCCTTCTCTCTCTGCCCCTCCCCCACTTGTGCTCCATCTCTCTCTCTCAAAAACAATTTTTTAAAAAAGATGAATGAAAAGAAAAAGTAAGGCTCATGATTGTATGTTTGCCACAGATTTTACCTAAATAAATAAATAGGCTGATGAGAAATGCTGTTCAATTCTCAGACGTTCCTTCCAAACCTTCAGGAAGTTCTAAACTCCCTAAACTCCTTCCCTGGGGTCCTCCAAAATCTACATAAAGTGGTGATAGTTTTTATTTTTATACTACTTAATTTTTTTCATACCCACCACTATAGTTTTCCCCAACCAGATAATGACATTATGAGAGAAGGAATTTATGTTTTTATTTGAGAGATTATCAATAAATTAGTTAAGGATGTTACTGTAGATTGGAAAAACTGCGCTTTTTCCAATTTAATTGGAAATTTAATTCCAATTTAATTTTTTAGTTAAAAAATTTTTTAATTAAATGTATTTATTTATTTATTTTTAAATTTACATCCAAGTTAGTTAGCATATAGTGCAGTAATGATTTCAGGAATAGAATCCAGTAATTCATCCCCTACATATAACACCCAGTGCTCATCCCAATAAGTATCTTCCTTAATGTCCCTTGCCCATTTAGCCCTTCCAGCAACCCTCAGTTTATTCTCTATATTTAAGAATCCCTTTTGTTTGTCCCCTTCCCTGTTTTTATATTATTTTTGCTTCCCTTTCCTTATGTTCATTTGTTTTATATCTTAAATTCCACATGAGTAAAGTCATATATTTGTCAGAAAAACCACACTTCTGATTTTTAAAAAAAATTTTAATGTTTTTATCTTATTTTTGAGAGAAAGAGATGGAGAGACAGAGAGTTGGGGAGGGGCAGAGAGAAAGGGAGACAGAATCTGAAGCAAGCTCCAGGCTCTGAGCTGTCAGCGCAGAGCCCTACGTGGGGCTTGAACTCACAGACTGTGAGATCATGACCTGAGTGGAAGTCGGATGCCTAACCGACTGAGCCATCCAGACGCCCCAAAACCACACTTCTGATTCGTTAAATGCTCCATAGTGTTGTTCCCTTACTTCTTCATTTACCATGACAAAACAGTTTATTAATGTATAAAAATAAAGCTATTTTCATTATTATTATTATTTTTTTAATGTTTATTTTTTTTGAGAGAGAAGCAGAGTGTGAGCAGGGGTAGGCAGAAAAGAGGGAGACATAGAATCTGAAGCAGGCTCCAGACTCTGAACTGTCAGTGCAAAGCCCGACGTGGGGCTTGAACTCATGAACCATGAGATCATAACCTGAGCTGAAGCTGGATGTTTAACTGAGTCATGTAGGTGCTCCCTTTTAAGATTTTACTAAGCAAATTAAAAAAACAAAACAGCAACTATACCTCCTTTAAACAATTGAAAGTTTTTTAAAAATAAAGCTTATATTGGTTTAAATTTTATCATGCCCACATTTCCCAAACTCAATGCTCTCTTCCAAAAAAACCACAGGATGATTTATTTGTCTCATTGCCAGCCTAAATTCACAAATATTTCTTTCTGCAAAGTCATGTTGACTAGATGTGACAAATTGAATTTCTTTCTTCTACCCCCATCGTAAGCATATTTTCTAGGCTACTCAGAATTCCAGTAAGGTAGTCCACAATTAAAGATAAAATAGGAATTATGCTAATAGCACTCCCTGGGTAATCAACCTGTCCATTCTTTATGAGGCCTGCCTCATCTCACTTAGTATTCAAAAAAGCACAACTTCTGAGAAAGAAAAAAATTAAAGCTCTTGCTTCTATAAAGATATTCTAAAAGATTCAGCCTGCCTTGTCGAGGACTGTAATATCTTACAACCCAAGTATACTTGAGCCTTGAGCACCTCTTCCAAGACCACAACAGTGACTTCCTAATTGGGTTTCCCTCTCTGAGATATCCTTGACATGCTATTAGACTAACCTACCTGAAGTAGAGCCCTGATCGGACTATTTCACTGTTCAAAATGCCTTCAACAGCTCTGAGTACCTAATACATGAAAATCAAACCTTCTGAGATTTATTTATTTTTTTAAGTTTATTTATTTATTTTTTTGAGAGGGGGTGGGGAGAGACAGAGTGCAAGTGGGGGGAGGGGCAGAGAGAGGGAGACACAGAACTCAAAGCAGTCTCCAGGCTCTGAGCTGTCAGCACAGAGCCTGACACAGGGCTTGAACGCACGAACTGCGGGATCATGACCTGAGCTGAAGTTGGACGCTTAACCCACTGAGCAACCCAGGTGCCCCCAAACCTTCTGAGATTTAAATTCAAGCCTCTCATTTGATCTCGATTTACTTTTCAAACTCCATCTTCTATTACTTCCTTTCACATACCATTACTCTTCTCCCCATTCCAAACCCTTATTTTTCTTATTTCCATGTTTTTGTTTATACTATTTCCACATTCTTATCTAACCATATTCATATTTTAAAATCCAATCTACTCATCAGAAATAGCTTACCAGGAAATAATATTCATCTTCTCTGAACTCGTCTTAAAGCTTTATCTTTTAGGACACCTTGTTTTAGTAATAGACATGTGTTATTTTCCTTATAAGACTAGAAGTTCTTTGAGGTTAAGACACTTTGTGCATGATCTACAAAGTGGATATATGATAAGTAGTAGCAGAATAAATTAAATCAATAAGAAGTATCCAACACTGAAATGAAGCATCAAGGATACAGTAGAAAAGCCTAAATATGGTTCACCCCGGGTGCCTGGGTGGCTCAGTCTGTTAAGTGTCCAACTTCGGCTCAGTTCATTATCTCACAGTTGGGGAGTTCGGGCCCCGCACTGGGCTCTGTGCTGACAGCTCAGAGTCTGGAGCCTGCTTCAGATTCTATGTCTCTCTCTTTCTCTGCCCCTCCTCCACTCACACTCTAAACATTAAAAAAAAAAAAGCCTTAATCACCCCATTCACTTATTCAACAAATACTAAAAATTTTTTTTTAATGTTTATTTACTTTTGAGAGAAAGAGCATGAGCAGGGGAGGTGCAGAGAGACAGAGAGGGAGACACAGAATCTGAAGCAGGCTCCAGGCTCTAAGCTATCAGCACAGAGCTGGATGTGGGGCTCGAACTCACGGACCGCGAGATCATGACCTGAGCCAAAGTCAGACACTCAACTGATTGAGTCACCCAGGTGCCCCAAGTTACTCAACAAATATTAAGCAAGTGCCATATGCTAGGATATGAGAATAAAGTGGTCAAGAAGATAGTAGGCCAGCCTGCCAGAAGTTTATAATTTAGTGTGGTGCATATAGTCCTACATTCTTAAAATGTTGAGCTGGTGAGAGAACTATAAGCAATAAAATCCTAGTTGAGAAAAAATCCTCATTGAGAAACTCATTTAGAAATGGGTCTCTCTTTTCTATAAGGCCCAGGTAACATCACATAAAGGACAATTTTTACTTTTTAAATGAACTGTGAATATTACTTAACTATGAAGGGAGTTAAGATTACTGAAGGGAATGATGTGAGATGAAGTTAGTCATAATATCTCACATTTCAACACTTATTATATTCCAGGTGCTATGCATTATTTTATTCATTTTGAATAATAGAAAACTTGAAGTTCTGTTGTGTGTGTGTGTGTGTGTGTGTGTGTGTGTGTGTGTGTGTGTTTTAAGTAGGCTTCATGCCTAGCACAGAATCCCAACATGGGACTTGAACTCACAACCCTGAGATCAAGACCTGAACTGAGATCAAGAGTCAGACACTTAACCAACTGAGCCACCCAGGTGCCCCTGAAGGAGTCTTTCAAAAAGCAATCCTTCAAGAAATTATTGGTTGTGAATTAATAAGGAGGAAATGGAGAGTCAACCCAGATGGAAGAAACAATAGGAATAAAGACATAGGTGTTGGAGAGACCAAGATATGTGTGTGTGTGGGGGTGGGGGGTGGGTGGGTGGCATGAACAGATACATGGAGAGGGTCTAGTGCTTTACTATGCATTAATGAGAAAGGAAGGCTCATTAGCAGAAGTTGGGGAGGTAAATACAAAGCCTTAATTCCAACTTTGAAACAAGACTCTGAAACAAAGATCTGCTAGGCAAGAGTTATAAAAGAATTCTGACCAAGAGGACAAATACAGTAATATAGTAAGAAAATAAACCCTGTGTTGTATGCACCTGTTGAAAATGGAAGATGCTCGAAGCTGGGACTTTTGCTTTAGGGCTGTAACAATAGAAGTAGAATCACAACTGTAATGAGTTCTTACTGTTTGCCGAGAATAATGCTAAGTATTTTATAAACATTCAATTCTTCCAACAAATCCATAGAATTAATTATTATTATCAATCCCCCCTTTAAATGTGAGGAAATGGAAGTTTATAGTGTTTAACTGGCTCAAGTTCACTCTGCTAGTAAATGACAGAACAAAGATTACGACTCGGATGTGTCTGAATTCCAAGCTTATGTTCTTAATCACTGTACCATACAGCTGCCCCGGTATTACAATTACCAAGAGTATAGCAGCAGAAATGCTAATAGTCCCTTATATATATGTATAGAGCTGCATGGATTATCAAGTAGTTTTACCTACATTTAGTGCTTGATTCTCATAACTACCTGCTGACACAGATGAGGAAGGTTATGAGTGTGGCTTTTACAGAAAAAACAAGACTCTGAGAAACTACTTTAACAAGGCCGTCTTGTTAAAGAATCCACAAGAACCCACATCTTCAGACTTCTTGTCCAATGTTCTTTTAGCACTCTTGTTCACTATGCCGGCACACAACTGCATGAAGGGATTTTGTTCTCTGCTATATCCTTGGTGTCTAAAACAGTATCTGACACACAATAAGGGCTGAATAAATATTTGCTCACTAAAGGAATGAATATAAGATCCCATTAGTGTATAATAATAGTGCTGTTCACTATGCTAACTGTTATCAGGTCCAACTTACTAATGATAAGGTTATATTTCATCTGTTTGGTGATGATTTAAAAATTTTTTTTTAACGTTTATTTATTTTTGAGACAGAGAGAGACAGAGCATGAACAGGGGAGGGGCAGAGAGAGAGGGAGACACAGAATCTGAAACAGGCTCCAGGCTCTGAGCTGTCAGCACAGAGCCCGACGCAGGGCTCAAACCCACGGACCGTGAGATCGTGACCTGAGCCGAAGTCGGACGCTTAACCGACTGAGCCACCCAGGAGCCCCGTTTGGTGATGATTTAAATGAGTGAGCGCTTTCAGCGATATGTCACATGAGTCATGCTTGAGTACTTACTAAAAACAGCTGAGGAGGGGAAAATGCATAGTGACAGGGTCACAAAATTGAGAGGGAAGGGGTAAGGAAGCAGGCAGGAGAGCAGAGACACCTCTAGACTTTACTGGCCACCCGGAGCAGGGCTATCACTCACCATTTGGTGGCAGTTTTTGGAGGCCAACAGTCTACAGAAAAACTAAAAAAAACCCCTCTTTATAATTCAATTCATATATTCAATTATAATATAATAAAATGTATTTTTTACTGGTGACTAAATGATTAGAGCCATTTCTGTGGTTAGCATAGTTAAGAAAATGAAAAGCATAGCTAATTTGTATAATATACTTAAAAATTGAGTTAAATATACTTAAAATATTTGAATAAACAGTTCACATTAATTGAGCATTTACTCTGCACCATGAGCTGTACTAAATGCTGTGTGTGTGGTGGGGGGATGTGTATTTTTATATATATATAACTTCCTTAGCTCTTTACAAGTCTATGAATGTTTGGTAGTAATACCTCCAGGTACAGATGAGGAAGCTGATGTTGAATAACATACCTCCCTCTGGGCATTTGGATATAGTATTTAGCCTCTCCAGACCCCACCCTCTTCTTCTGTAATGTAGAAATAATAATGCTGTCTCTCAGAGGACTGGATGTAAGTGGGATAGGAGATCACATTTTGAAGGCCTTTAAGACAGTGTTTGACACAGTAGACTCAAGATTCAATCATCCCCTTAAAATTCAGTTCCAAAGCGATTTTTTAAAAGTTTATTTATTTATTTTGGGAGGGAGGGAGGGAGAGAGAGAGAAGAAGAGAAAGAAAGAGAGAGGGAGAGAACACGAGCAGGGAAGGGGGCAGAGAGAGAGAGGGAGAGAGAAAATCCCAAGTGTGCTCTGTGTCCCATGCAGGGCTTGATCTCACCAACTGTGAGATGACCTGAGCCGAAATCAGGAATCAGATGCTTAACCCACTGAGCCACTCACCAGGTGCCCTCAAGGGGATATTTTGATGGGAACATTCATAACTAACAATACTCTAGAAAAAAAAAATTATTCTAAAATATGATTCCCCTTATTCCCCCCACTCCCTCCAAAAGATTTATATGGCGTTCTGTAAAGATGAAAATATTAGGAATTAAGTACTAGCATTTATTGAGTAGCTACTGTGTGTCAGGCACAAGATATGTCTTATTTAATCCTAACAATCCTATGAGGCAAAACTATTGTTACCTCCCTACATAGAAATAAAGGGAGGACAGAAGAGGTGCTCTAACTATCCAAGGCCAGGTGTCTAGAATAGTTACACTAGGATTTGAACTGAAGAGTATGGCTCTGGGGTCCTTCCTTTCTACCAACATGCTAACTGCCTTAGGTCTTAGAGTGAAAATACCCATTGCTGGCAAGCTTTGGCTACATGGCAATTGGTAGAGAGTCAATACCTATCAATACAATCTTTTATGATAGAAATTGGTCAATATAAGTAAAGATTTTGAACATATTATACAGCTTATGACTCAGCAAATGTACACTGGGGGAAATCTATGCTATAGAAATAAAGGCACCGTTACCTAATAATTCTCTCTCTCACACATACACACTCACAATGTTTATTTTGGTATCCTTTTACTGGCCAAGCCTTGGAAAATCATCTTGACATCTGTCAGTTGGAAATAATAGAGTATACCAAAATACGGCCATGATATTAAGCAAAAAAATAATTTTTTAATGAATAGAATCTATACCAGAGGCATGTATACTATGCATTTCAGATGTAACCTATCTAAAATCAACCTCTTAATTTCCACTTCTCTGCTGAAGAGCAGCTATTCTTCAAGAGACTAATAAAAGGCACCACCACCCACCTTCTTGCTTAAGCCAAAAATCTAGGTTTGTGCATGAGTCTCTGGTTCTCCTCAGCTTCCACATTTAATCAATCAAGTCTGATTCACCATCTAAAACTCCAAAAATCCACTCACTTTTCTTTGCCTCCAATACCAAACTACTGTCTGCATCTAACTGCAATCAGGTCTCACGGTGTCTGATGTCTTTTGGCGTATTACTTTTACTTTCCCGTAGTCCATTCTCTACCCCATGGACTGTACATCAAGTCGTTTCATTCCCCCATCACAAACCCTGCAGTGGCTTCCAGAGCACATAGGATAAAACCCAAACTTCTCACTCTGACTCACAAAGCTCTTGCCCCATACCAGTCTCCAGGCTCCCAATACGCCTCCAGCCATATCCCTCAAATGCTCCAGCTCATTCTCACTTGAGAGTTATTTCTGTTCCCTCTGCAAAGAAAGCTCTCCCCCTTTATCTTTGTGTTTGGCTCCTTCTTATCATTTTGACCTCATTTACATTTCCCCTGTCCAAGAGGACTACCCTGACACTAACCAAAGTGTTACTTTGGATCACAGCTACTTTCCTTATTTTAATTCTCTCCAAGTCACAGACCACTGCTGATAATTCTCTTGGTGTATTTATTCATTAATTTCCTTATTAGAATGTAAGCTGAACCACAGCAAGGAGCCTTCTGTTTTATTCACACCTATGTCTCTAACACCCAAGACCATTTGATGCATAATATGCACTCCTCGAATGCTGGCTGAATGAAAACAATGTGTACTGTACAATCAGGTTTTAACTAAAAGAGACACTACTCACATATAGCTGTTTATTTTTGTGGTAGAAGAAAAGGAGAAAATATGGAAAGATACTAAACAGTAAATATTAACTTCCTTGGGGAGGTAGGGAAAGGAAAATTAACTTTTTCTTCTAGTAACTCTGTATGGTTTGACTAGTTACAATAAGTATTTTTTTTCTTTTTGGAATTAAAAAATAAAAAAAATGTAAAGAGAATGTAATGTTCCCTCAGCTGAGGAGACACTTGATTATATAGCTAGTTAGCTATCTAATGTACATCTATCTGTCTACTTCTAGAAGCAGATCAGCAGATCAACGTGATGGCAATCTTGTACTAGTAATTTCTCCATTAACAGATTAGTTATTTAAAGATACTTCTGACCATAGGTATTAAAGTATTTCAAAAACATAAAGAAAGAGGTACTGACAGCTACCAGAGGGGAGGGGGTGTGAGGATGGAGGACAGGTGATGGGGATTAAGGAGGGCACTTGTTGTGATGAGTGGCTGGTGTGGTACGGAAGTGTTGAATCACTAACTTGTACATGTGACACTAACACTACACTGTAGGTTAACTAGCTGGAATTTATTTAAAAAAAATTTTTTTTTAACGTTTATTTATTTTTGAGACAGAGAGAGACAGAGCATGAACGGGGGAGGGGCAGAGAGAGGGGAGACACAGAATCGGAACCAGGCTCCAGGCTCTGAGCCATCAGCCCAGAGCCCGACGCGGGGCTCGAACTCACGGACCGCGAGATCGTGACCTGGCTGAAGTCGGACGCTTAACTGACTGAGCCACCCAGGCGCCCCTAACTAGCTGGAATTTAAATAAAAACTCAAAAAAAATCATTTTTCCAATAAATTTTGAAATGCTCTGTTAGGACAAATTATAGATCTGGAAGAAACTTGAAGGAACTTTGAGGAAAGCAATACTTACATGTTAAGTTCTAATGTCTTTGATATTACTTTATAATCATACCTCAAATACTTTCTAATTAGGGAAATTTCCTATTTAGCACATTCCATGAATTTTGAATATCAGGTACTGACAATCAAAAATGCTAGAATTGGAAAAAATAATCATGACAGATCCATCTAAGTAAGTCACAGCAAACTCATTAGGAGCCATTTTACCTCAACAGAAGATGGGTAACTTGATGGTAATGGAAACGGAGCAACGGCCATCTGATTGACTGCATCTTCATTTCTGTGGATATGAGAATAGGCAGAATCAGCACACACCAAATGCTAAGTTTCTGGCTCAAGATACAACCATTTCCTCTGTTGAAAATGCATACACAGCACCTTAGAATAAAAAATATGTACAGATGTATACTGGTTTTAAGCATGCAAACCTATTAAGCACAAAAAGGGATGTATTACCCCAGGAACAGTAAGATGTGATTATTAGTGACAGAAAATGATGATGTTAGGGGTTAGCTAGATCCTGCTTACTAAGTCAGGATCATTTTGGAAAGACATCAACTCTTTCAGCACTGTTGAGTGTAAGTTTTTTGAATGGCCGTGTGTAACCTCTAGGCCCATTAATATCCAGACCATTTTGTTCTTTGAACTGGAAAGGTTCCCGGCTCCCTCACTTGGCTTCTAACTTTGTTATGCCAAATGAAGGTCGATGGGATGTGTATGACAGGCCCTGCATGGGTGGGCACTGTGAGGAGGAGTGATGGATGGGGAGAGCAGAGATCCAGACAAATGTGGGTCAATCCCACTCCTCATCCTAATGGGAGCAGAGAAGGTGGGAGCTAAAACTTCATCACCAGGGTCACAGGTACAGAACAACTCCTAGAATACCAGTTCTGATTATTTAGGCCCATTTCCATGACATTACCAGCAAATGATAGGTGGTGATTTCGTGGGAGATTTAACCTTTACTATTCATTCATGATGCATAACCAGTAATAATTATCTCAAGATTTATGTGAAGTTTGACTTTAGGTTTCACAACATAAACCAAGGAAGATCACAAAAACGCTTCTTCCTGGTATGTAAAGCTCTAAGACTGTTCACGGATCTCTCTCCATATGACCAGTATATCCAGGATAGCCACTACCTGACTTGGTATGGTATTCAAAATTCAAACCCAATGTATTTTTTACTTCTCACCAATAGGAAAAATACATTGGTCCATGCCATTCCTGCTTTGGTGCTTTAATCATATCACTGCATTTACCTGAATTGTCTTTATTAAATTTCTAATCCACCCATCCTTCTCCTCCAGTGTGAGTTCAATAACCTCAATTAAGTGAATTATTCCCTTATGTTAAAAGACTATCTCTATATTGATGTCTTCCAAATTCATATGGTTAGCCCAGGTCTTTTTCTGAGCTTAATATCTGCATATCTAACTCCTACTTTATATTTCCACTGGATGTCTTACAAACATATCAAATAAAATAGATCTCTTTATCCCACTAGTCGCCAGAGGGTTCCATGATCAATCCTCCTCACTTGAGTAAATATTAACAAGGTCTGCCCCACTGTTCCACCAGGAACTGGGGAGTCATTCTTGAAACCTCTAACCCCTCAGCTGTATATCCAATCAAGAAGCCTTCAAAATGTATCTTGAGTCTTTCCACTATTATCATTTCTTACCAGAGTTAATGGTAAAAGCATCCTATTTCTCCAGTCTATTCTTCACCCAGCAGCGTCATTATGGTTCTAATACATAAATCTGGTTATATTTCTATCCCCTGCTTAAAATACCCCTATGACTTATTATACTTAGGATCAAGTCCACAATTGTTAAGGAGGCTGTAAGGCCTTGAGCAATCTGTCTCAGCTCCCATCTCTGGCTTGTTCTCTCTTCTCCTGGTTCACTTGGCTCTAGTCTAGTTACATGAGCTTTCTTCCCATTTCTCAGCTGAGCCAAGCTCCATCCACCTCAGGGTACTAGCTAGCCCTATTCTCTTCCGCTCTGCTCAGCCATTGCCCAAATCCTTCGTCTGATTTATATTCTTACTTCTTTTTCCTAGTTGACCATAAACATCATTTCCTCAAATAAGCCTTCTAGGACCTCCACTATATGCATATGGCACCCTATACAATAATTGTAGTTATTGTCTTTCATAATTTACCTAACTGATCTGCATAAACATGTGCTTCTAGATGGTAAGCACTCCGAGGACAGGAACCATGTCCTTCCTACTCTCTCTTACATTAACTAGGGCAAACAGTGCCTGGCAAACAGTCTGTACTTAACAGAGTTGTTAAGTGAACTGAACTGCAAGAAGTCTAGGCTGATGTAAATTTTATGTGGAAACAGGCAGAGTATATATAAATAAAGAGATGAAGTCTAGGTACCATTCCTTATTCTAACCTTCTAAGGTTCTTGGATTATCTAGCATATGAGTCAAACCAAAGCAAGAGGGAGAAAAACTAGAACCATAAAGTGACACAGCATATGAAGAATGTATCTAGTTTTTCTGACCGCATCACAGATGCCTTGAGCATGCACTATTACATTAAGAGATGGCTATTGTTTTTCAGGGAGTACAATCCATTCCTCAGCAGTTTGCTCATACACAGAAGAAGCAATCAGTTACCTCTGGATAAGTAACAGCATTTCAAAGTGGTAATTCCCTTTCACATTCATTTTCCTCCACTGAATAACACAATAGAACTCAGCTCTAGCTTAGAGCTGAAAGCCAACAGGACACGTCTGCTCCAGACTCAGAACTCATGGGGCAGAGTACATTTGGCAGTAATTAAGCAGATGGCTTTTCATACTTCTTTCAAAGGTTACCGGCATTAAAAATATGGCTGCACATAAATTCTTATTGAGAAGTCATGATTACCTGGACCAAGTTACTTCAAATCAGCCAAGTTATCCCTTCATAATTTAATGATTTTCTCCAAATGAGTATGACTTTAATGGCCTTTAAATTCTATATTAATTTTTTTAAACTTCACAAAATAGAACACTACAATTACTCTCAATGGAGAGAAAAAAGTGCTTTAAAAAGTTATAATCCTTTATAATCCACTTACCAGGGAATGTTCACACACCTCCACGTCAAGTAAGCAAAGACCTGACAATTTTCAAGAGAAATGAGTAGGAAGAGGGAAGCCAAAGGACAGAAGGCATTCACACTTCAAACAAGCAGTCAGCTTGAATGACTTCTGGGGATCCTTTGGCCCTTCCTCTCCTGTGATTCTCACAAGGAATAAAATCTATTTGCTTTATAATTTACCTTTCCTTTCCAATATAATTAATGTAAGTTTCTTAGGCCCAGGCGCCCCATACAAGACACAATCAGAAATTGTAATTGCTTCTTGGTATTTTCATAATTATCGTCAACAGCTGTTGAGAGAGATAATGGAGTGCTACCATGGGTAAGAGTGAGAATACTTTTCCAGAGTACAGAACCCTGTATGTATATGTCTGTATCACTGTATTTTTCATGCTCTATTAAAATTACCTGTGCTGTCCTCTCTCCCCCTTGAAGCCCAGGGATGGGATCTTATCTTTTTGCATCCCTCCAGCTTGTAGGAGGTAGGGTACTATCAGAGTACCCCTGTCAGAGTACTACAGAGTAGTACTGTACAGAGTACTGTCAGAGTACTACCTGACAGAGTAGGGGTACTATAAACGTCTGTTGAATAAAGGTGATCTTAACAAGGCAGGAAAAAGACATGGAAACAGAACTATCAAAACTATGCTCTGTGTTTTTCAAGCTGCTTCAATGAGTTAATGATAGTGTACTGCCTCTAGCCAGGCAGCTATCAGTACTTGCCACATTAAGGGACATTTCTTGGGGTGTCTGCCTAGCTCACAGTAATTCCCTGAATGGGCCAGAGTAGCAATGTCTACATTGTGTAACAATGACAGCCTGCCTCAACCTTAGTGGATGGAGGGAGAAAACACCTGTCTCAGTTTGGGCCAATCAGATTCTTTCCCAGGGACTCAAAATTTAGGACAGACACAGAGATCAGGAATGTAGTAGCTAGATAATAACAAATGAAGTGCTCAAGGCTAAAGAGGGGGTTGAGAAATCGCTTCTGACATCTCTGGAGTCATCCTGATTTCTTCAGTCTTAGATGTAAAGCCCCTTCTTAAGAGCCCCCGAGACATCCTTGTATTCTTACAATGCATTCTCCTTTATTTTTTTAAATGTTTATTTATTTTGAGAGAGAGGGGCGGGGTGGGGGAGAGGGATAGGATGGGGCAGAGAGAGAGAGGGAGAGAGAGAATCCCAAGCAGGCTCTGTGTTCTCAGCATAGAGCCTGATGCGGGCTTCAATCTCATGAATCATGAAATCATGCACTGAGCTGAAGCCAGGAGCCTGATGCTTAACCATCAGAGCCACCCAGGCACCCCCTGCATTCTCATTTAATTTAAGCTGGCTAGCATTTACTAATTAGAATAAACTCAATAATATAGCTCTGATTTTGTTTTGAATACATTTAGTTTATTTAAAAAATATTTATACTAGGGGTACAAAGATGAAGAAAACATCATTTCTGCCTTTGATGGTATTAGCCATTAGTAAGGAATATAGCTATATAAGTAAATGGACAATTACAATAATGGAATTAACTATACAGAGACTGTCAATTTAGTTTTTCTCCAAACAGTTTCTAGGAACACCCCCAATTCAGTTTCTTGTAGAATATACTTATATTTATCACAAATATACATTCTAGATCCTGATTTCAATTCTATTTTGTTACAAAAATACACTCATTGGCAGTTGTGTTAGTTAGAATTCTAAAAAGGTTCCCAAGATTGTTGCCGCCTGGTTTACATACTGCATAGGATCAATTTCACTTCCATGATTAAGTAATATTAAACAGCACAGCTGACTAGAATACAAAGAAAGATGATCAAGTGGAGACTGACCCAATCATACCAGCCCTTTAAATCTGGAGATGTCACTCCCCAGAGCTCCCATGCCCTGAGCTCCTAAATTAGTAGTTATTTCACAGGAATCCTAAAGAGTGCTTGGAGGTCAGAGATAGGAAGTCAGAGATTAGAAATATCATTGCTGGAGGATGCCTGGGTGGCTCAGTAGGTTAAGTTAAGCATTGGACTCTTGGTTTTGGCTCAGGTCATGGTCTCAGTTTCATGGGGTCGAGCCCTGCATCTGGCTCCACACTAAGAATGTGGAGCCTGCTTGGGATTCTCTGTGTCTCTCTCTTTCTCTCTCTCTCTCTCTCTGTCACTTTCCCACTCGTGCTATCTTTGTCTCTCCCAAAATAAATAAATAAAACCTAAAAAAAAAAAAAAAAAAAAAAAAAGAAAGAAATGCCATTGCCAGTTTGAGGATGGGGGAGGCCATGTGGTAAAGAATATGAATGGTCTCGGGGCGCCTGGGTGGGTGGCGCAGTCGGTTAAGCGTCCGACTTCAGCCAGGTCACGATCTCGCGGTCCGTGAGTTCGAGCCCCGCGTCGGGCTCTGGGCTGATGGCTCAGAGCCTGGAGCCTGTTTCCGATTCTGTGTCTCCCTCTCTCTCTGCCCCTCACCCGTTCATGCTCTGTCTCTCTCTATCCCAAAAATAAATAAATGTTGAAAAAAAAAATTAAAAAAAAAAAAAAAGAATATGAATGGTCTCTAGGAGCTGAGAGTAGTCCTCATTTGAGAACCAGCAAGGGCATACAAGACATCAACTAGGATAAACTTGGAAGTTGAATTTTTTCCAACATTTCAGACAAGAACTTAGAACAGACAACACTTTGATTTCTGCCTTGTGATACACAGCCATGCTGTGCCAGACATCTGATCTACAGAACTGTGAGCTAATAAATAGGTGTTGTTTTAAGCTATTAAATTGGCGGTAATTTGTTACACAGCAAGAGAAAACTAGTACACAGCACAATTCTTTGATTTGGAAAATATGGTCACCAGAAACATGCCCATATATCACTGTTCTAAATGTCTTTCATGGATTAACTCATTTAACTTGCATTAACAGCCCTATGTGGTAATTACAATGATTTTCTTCATTTAACACAGAGGGTAAGCAACCTGACCAAACTCACAAACCAAATGAATAGTACAGCCAAGGTTGAAACCTGGCAGTCTGGCCTCAAAACCCACTCTTTTAGCTACTACACTACAGTGTTTCCCATTTTAACAACCTGCCCCAGAGCCACATATGTCTTCTCTTACATACCCAAGCCAATAGTCCTAGACTCACCTTAGGGAAAAGTTCTACTAGGTCACAATTTACTCTTAAAGCTATTTCATAATTTTCCTTAGGGCAAGAAGTATGAAAGTTTCTGAGTTTGCTCACTCTATCAACTTTTTGTACTTAAGTTCTGAGCGTCCTGTCTTCATTACCTAGTCTTTGTACAGATATAATGACTATAAAATGCTTTAAAATACTCATCGTGTTTGATAGTGCATGTAGCATGGTAAAAAATACAGCAGAGTGTAATTCCCTCAATATTCTTCCATGACCATAATTAGAACTGTTCCTAAATCCTCTGGCTTGTACTTTCCTTCCTTAAAGTTGAGCCAGTACTTGAACCAAGTACTTGGTAATCATGGAAATATATGTTGAGATGGAACATGCTGCCTTGTACTTTTTTTTTTTTGCGCCTATTTTGGGCCCTTGTAGTTTGTTCTTTATTTAAAAAAATTTTTTTAATGTTTATTTATTTTTGAGAGAGAGCACGTGCACACAAGGTGGGGGGATAGGGGCAGAAAGAGAGGGGCAAAACAAGTTCCAGGCTCTGAGCTGTCAGCACAGAGCCCAATGCAGGGCTCTAATTCATCAACTGTGAGATCATGAGCTGAGCCAAAGTCGGATGCTTAACCGACTGGGCCACCACTAGGCACCCCTACCTAGTATACTTAAATACAGAAGCAGAAAGTAGAATGGTAGTTGCCAGAGGCTGCAGGGGAGGGGAGGGAGAATGGGGAGTTACTTTTTACCAGGTAGAGATTTTTAGTTTTACAAGATATAAAGAGTTCTGCAGATAGGTAGTGGTGACAGCTGCACAACAGTGTAACGTACTCATTGTCATTGAACTGTATGCTTAAAAATGGTTAAGATGGTGGACTTTATGTCATACATATCTTACTACAATTTAAAACAATTAAGCAAGACACAAGAACAACAAAGTGTGCAGAGAATATATTTGAATTACTTAGAATGTCACTTAAAAATCATTATTGTCGGGGTGCCTGGGTGGCTCAGTCAGTTGAGCGTCCAACTTCAGGTCAGGTCATGATCTCACGGTTCGTGAATTCAAGCCCCACGTCGGGCTTTGTGCTGACTGACGGCTCAGAACCTGGAGCCTGCTTCGGATTCTGTGTCTCCCTCTCTCTCTGTCCCTCCCCTGTTTGTGTTCTGTCTCCCTCTGTCTCTCAAAAATAAATAAAAAACATTAAAAACAAAATCATCGTCTCCAGACTGCTGTGGTTCTGCCACTTGGAAATTCACTTTCACTAAACCCGTAGGATCTTATTTTATACCAACAAAACAGCACTATATGAAAAACAGAAGTTTTGTACCTGAATTCAGCCAGGATAGCTGAGTAGGCAGATTTCATTTTTTAAAATCTATTCTAAAATGATTACAACTGCCATCTAGTGCCTAGCCCAGTGTTTAAATACACACACAGAGTTGAATAAATGAGTGATACAGGAACACAGCTAAACAGGCCTAAATGTTATTTTCTGATTGTACTAAATATAGTGATGGGAGACACTTGAGGACAGGAAAAATAAACTCTACATTTGCTTTATTAATTGGGACATGACACTGAATTAACATTTGGCTAGGAAAGCTCAATATAAATGAACCAGAAGTAACATATAAAACAAAGCACATCATTATATTTCAGTGGGAGCAAAACTCCTTTCTGTAAAGATTCCAAGAGAGGTTTCAAACTCTATGAACAGACTGAATAGTTTACAATTTCCAATTGTAAGAAACCTCCCAAATAGCAATATGCTGAATCTGAAATAAATGACCAATGACAGTAGAATTATGAACTTTATTTACTTGGCATTCCAAACAATGTCAGTAATGAGGGCTGCTGGGGGTAACTCAGCATCCAGACCCACATTTCACAAACGTGGCCCCAGGCAAGTTCTAAATAACTGTTGCCAGTTGTGCAGAGGAAAAGGTAGCTCATAAAATATCTGGCAGTGCAGGTTGGTGGGAGGGTTGATGTAGAGAGCTTAGGACTGGATGGATGGGATGATTTAGCCTAATATGTTTCTCAGAGAGGTTCCTTCTGAAGGATAACGTAGTAGATACCCTCAGCCATTTGTCTCTTTATCCTGGCTGGCAAAGCCTTAATGGTGTTCAGATATCCAGCCCTCACTAAAAGGCCATGTGCTGGGGAAAGGTGACTTCTTCCACCGCAGGTAAAAACGCAGGATAAATCCTGCCTAATTCCTCTGAGATAATCATGGCAATCCAATCTCATTTCAAGAGCCAGTGAATGGTTTGGCAATGGAAATATGTCATACTGGAGATACGCAGTGGAGACCTGCTCAGAGGTCTTGTGATTTGCTGAAGAAGTCTGAAGGATAAAAATTTGTCAGAACCAAGGGTAAAAGCCTGTGGGTGACCAGAAAATGTGCAGAAGAAACCATCTCACTCCGGCTGCTCGTGATTTGTTCAGATAGCTCACTTTTATTACCCTTCTCATTCATTAGGATTCTTTGGCAACAAGCAAGAGAAATGAATTTGGACCAACTAAAGCAAAGGGAATTTATTAAAGGGATACAGGGATCTCACAAAACACAAGCAGGCTACATGATTAGATTTGGAACATACAGGAACTAAGAGGCCTCCAGAGGACAAGGAAGCAGGAAAACAGAATGATGTCATAGCAGGAACCTCCTATTAAGGCCCTGTGGTTTCATGAATAAACACCATTTATATAAAATCACTCACGTAATGTGAGTGCTTCCTATTCTAAGCAAAGGTATCATATTGCCTAAGTTTAGGTCACATGACCAACCCTGGGCCACATCTCAGAAGTGAAAGACAGGGCCCTTTCAGCTTACACAGAGGAAGAGAGGCAACTAGCTGTACTGATTTTACTGTTCCACCATAGTACATGTATTGTGTGGGTGTGTGTGTTTCAAAAAGAAAGTCTATCTAAGGAAACAGATATTCTACAAGGAAAGGAGAAGTACTGACCAGCCAAAAAAAAAAAAAAAAAAAAAAAAAGGAAAGAGAAACTTCCCAAACATGATTAGAAAACCAGGCACAATTAGGTGTTTGAGTGCTAAACGAAATCAAACAAATATAGTCATAATTTTCCCAAGCTGGTACCACGTTAAGGATGGGGAGTAGCAAAGAAAAGAAGAAATTACCAATTTCTTGAAATAAAATAATGAAATAAAAATGATTTTTTTCTTTTTTATTTATATATATATAATACATATACATATGTATACATATACATGTATAATATAATATGTATACATATACATATATAATACGTATATATAATACATATATATGTATATATTTTAATTTTATTTTTGAAATCTACATCCAAATTAGTTAGCATACAGTGCAACAATGATTTCAGGAGTAGATTCCTTAATGCCCCTTACCCATTTAGCCCATCCCCCCTCTCACTTTTTTCTTTTTTTTTAATGTTTTATTGTTTATTCTTGACAGAGACAGAGTATGAGTGGGGGAGGGGCAGCGAGAGGGAGACACAGAATCCGAATCAGGCTCCAGGCTCTGAGCTGTCAGCCCAGAGCCCGACGCGGGGCTCGAACTCACAATGTTAGATCATGACCTGGGCTGAAGTCAGATGCTTAACTGACTGAGCCGCCCAGGCACCCTGAAATAAAAATGATTTTCAAAGATACTTTATAAGTTATGCAAGAAAGTTTGATAGCAACACTTTATCTAATATACTGAATTCACCTGATTCATGAATGGCCCCAAAATGGCAAAATTTTGGGTCACTTCAGATTGACTAGCTACAATTACCTCCAAAAAAAAAGGAAAACTTATGGCTTCTGTGGATATTCAAAAGAATATGCCATAGGCTTTCAAGATGATTCCAGAACTGGAATCCACACAATGGAATTGTAACTGAATTAAGTGTACAACTTCCCAAGGTTACCATAGTAGGTCAAAGGGAACAACGCTTATTTGGATGCATAACATCCAATGTCTTGACAAAAGATCAAAACACAAAACACTCCAATTCCACCTTGTTCTTGAACTAAAAGGCTTATAAATTCTACTTACAAAATAAAAGTAATAAATAATTAAAATTACTCTTTAATATGGAGAGTACAATAAACAAGTATCAAAGAAATTAAGAAAGAGTCCGCATTGCAGAGCACTTGAGAGACTCACATGGGTCTACCATATGGTCCAACTAAACACAGAAGAGCTTTGAAACTGAAGAGTGTCTCTATCTTCCTTCCTCCTGCAAGTCCTAGAAAGAACTCAATGCTAACGACAGGCCTCTTCCTCAAATCTTGTCACATATCTCATGGATGATATTTTATTGTGTACTTGAAATGGGGCATTACATTCTTTAATGGTCCATGAGAGTTGGAAGTATGCTTCCTCACAGATTTCAAAGCAGCTGATGTACACAGCTCATCCAAAGATACTTTCAATGACTGCTTTTCTCGTAGAAGTAAATGGTCAGGTACATTGGGTATAATATCCAATCTCAGAAACCTTTGGGTTTCTGGACACACTATAGCTTTACTTACTTATACTTCAGGTCTGAGCTTCAGCATCTTTCTCTGTAATACTCTCCCAAAGGCTCCAAAGTTTAGGTTAACTGTGTTTCCTATACATAAAGTACCCAGTACCTTTATCACTGGATGAGGTATCACGCTGCTTATTCTCTGCCTCCTCCTTTAAGGTAGAGATTGTAGTCTTTGTATCATGGACTCCGCAGCCCCAGCACAAGTAGGTACCCTGCAAATACTTGTTGAATAAATGCATGAATAGTTCTTTATGAAAGTTAAACTCATGCTCATTCCCACGATCTTTTTTCCTTCTTATTTAGATACAAAGAGCATAGCAAGGATTTTAAAAACAGGCATTTAATTCACTTCTTCAGATGGACTTCTCCTACAGATGACTGTGACATTCACATTAATTTCAAGTCAATATCATCTTTTCGGGATATGGCCAGAGGATAACGGGCCACCCTATATTTTTAGTGACAAAAACAAGACATATGCTCAATCGATACTGTATGGTAGCTCCCACGGTGAGTCCACTCTGAGTCAGTAGGGCTTGACAGCCAGCACTAAATCTTTCCATGGGGTTCAGTTTCACTTGGCCTCCCCTAGCCCCAGGAGTTTTTATAACAGTACACATTTTCCACATGTAATTAAGTAATGGAGAGTGAGCTGTTATACATGACATTTACTTTTCAGTAGTGGGGGAAGGTATGACAAGAGCTCCAGGCAAGATCATTAATCTCCTCGGATCCCTGCACTGCCAAATACAGCAATTCATTCTTTCTTGTATTAATATAGCTCTCCTCCTGTACTTAAGTTATAGTGCTTGTGTAGAGGGGATAATGTCAAATAGGAAAACCCACAGAACTGAAATGTGTGGTACATACTAAGAATTCGAGATTGTAAAATGCATCTGGACTATCCATTGTGGAATAATTTAGTATACCAGAGTCCCTGTGCGTCATAGGCACAAGTACATGATTACCAGATTGTCCAAAATCTAATTTGGGGGGAAAAAGGGAGGGAAGAGTGATTATGTAAGTCATGTATACATAGCAGCAGCAACTTGCTAATGTCACTAATGACTCACAGGCCTCTTGTGAATTAAAGGTCAATTAGTATATGAATAAATACAAGTGTTAAAAGGATACGACAAGGACGTGATCACACAAATGTGTATCACTATAGACTAAAGGCCCTAGTTAATTAAAATGTTGCCTGCAGCATATTTTAACAGCTTTCTGTGATTACTGCTAATCATACTCTGAAATCTGTGGCTAGTTCCCATTTTTATCTCAACTGTCAATAAATTTGGAAAAAAGTTGCTGAGGCATACAAGCCAAAAATTTCTCTATAATGGAAATGCACAGAGAATCAATAATTTAAACTAAGGAAGGCAATATTACCAAATAGAAGCACTACCTATAAAGAAATACAATTTATAAGCATCAGTTTTTAAAGTAACATTATATAGCATAAGTTAGGCAGCTTAAAAGTATAATTGCACCTGTTGTGCTGAGGTGCTTTAAGTGCTAACTTCCTGAATCGATAGCAAATCAGTATTTAACTGCTTTAAGATTTGGTTCCCAAATAGGCACAACAAAGGTTCTCGTACCAATAGTCTGAAGGAGGTAACCTATAGGCAGAGGTTGAAAAATGTGGGGCGCCTGGGTGGCTCAGTCAGTTAAGTGTCCAACTTCCGCTCAGGTCATGATCTTGCGGTTTGTGAGTTCAAGCCCCGCGTCGGGCTCTGTGCTGACAGCTCAGAGCCTGGAGCCTGCTTCGGATTCTGTGCCTCCCCCTCTCTCTGCCCCTCCCATGTTCATGCTCTGTCTCTGTCTCTCAATAATAAATAAATGTTAAAAAAAGAAAAATGTATCTAATTGAGTGATGAACTAGATAATCAGCCTGAAGGAGAGAGGATAGGTTGAGCAGCATCTAAAATGCACAGGTTACCATATTTAAATAGGACACCAGTCCACCATTATACCCCCACTGGTGACATATGCAGTGGATGAGCAATAACATATATTTTTTTATTTCTTTAAGTGTTTTATATTCTGACACTGATATTATTCACCTCAGTAAAATCTATTATATTTTATTGACATGGGGATTAATTCACATTAATTAGATTTCTCTTTATACATTCTTTCATTAAATGGTACTCTTCTCCCTGTTAGAATATCAGGTCATCATTTCAAAGGAGGAGGAGGAGTGCCTGCCTGGCTCAGTTAGTGGAGCATGCAACTCTTAATGCTCTTGATGTCAGGGCCGTGAGTTCAAGTCCCACTAGGCGTCGAGCTACTTAAAAAAATAAAATAAAAAAGGGAGAATAAGGGGAGAAGCAGCAGCAGACACAGGACTAAAAGAGATGTTTTAGGCAGGCTGTGTCCTTGTCTCTTATCCTAACCTTTATCAGAAATGCTTTTATATAGGGGTGCCTGGGTGGCTTAGTTGGTTGGGTGTCCTACTCTTGATTTTGGCTCAGGACATGATCCCAGGGTTGTGGGATCAAGCCCCATGTTGGGCTCCACGTTGAGTGTGGAGCCTGCTTAAGAATCTCTCTCCCTCCCTCCCTCCGTTCCTCTCTTCCACTCGTGCACACGTTGTCCCCCCCCACCAAAAAAAGTTTTATATAATGATAGCTATATATATATATATATATAGTTATATAGCTATCTCTTCTAAGTGTTTTATCATTATGATGTTAATTAAAATTCTTAAATTGTGAATATGCTTCACTCGAAATAAATATTCCAGATTCTGGAATGATACAAAATATATATGAAGGAGTGGTTAATCTTTTCCTCCTCTTCCTTTATCCCTAACTTCTTTTTTTCTTCTTACTTCCTCCCCTTTTTCTGCCACCATCATCATCTTCATCACCATAGCAACAAACATTGCTGAGCCCATATTGCCAGGCAATTTATATATATTAAGACATTAGAAAAATCTATAAGCCAGCTATATTATCTACATACTGCAGATCAGGAAACTGACCAAACTCATATACTTGGGGTATTCTAGAGCTGGGTTTCAAGCCCAGACCAGGTGAATCAGGGATTCCTCTTTTTATCACTTATACTTATCATTCACGCTTGCTTTAGGAAAGAATTCGTCACTTTAGGTAAGACCTCTCTGTTAGATGAATAGTTCCTTCTCTTATGGAAATGGCAGCATTAATTAATAAAATGTTGGCACACAAATTATCAAATACATATCTATTGACTCAAACAAAAGGTTGTCAGCAGTGCATACATCTGTCTTGATTCAATTTAAACTAATTTTCCTTTACAGTCTCAAAGTGGATAGGACAATAGATTATTCAGAATCACGCCTACATCTTTTTTCTCTCTATTCAGAAAGGTAGAGACACTTGCCCCAACTTAGATTATTTGGGAAAGTACTGAAGAGAGGGACTTAAGTATGAGAAAGAAATTATTTTGTAAAATAATAAATTGATCTATATGTATCTTTTTTTCTGTTATCTTTAAATTCACAAAATCAGCCAAACTAACTTACTATGATTGTTACCTTTGGAGAATAAGTAATCTGGAATTGCTTAGAGGCAGCTGCAAGGAAACTTATTCAATAAAGCTTTTCGAATGTCGACAATGTGCTAGGCACTATAATTTAAGAAAGGTTCATAATTAGATTGCATGTTTTGAATGTACATTGATACTTCCAAATTGCTTAAAATCCCTTCCAGTAAATAAGTATTCCGTGACATCCTCAATCATGCTTACACCATTAATTCACTGAACAAATCATTTCTTTGATTCTGATCTCCTCTGAACAATCAAAATTGAAATCATCACACACTAAATTACCGGGGCTTTATTACTATGATTAAAATTCTCCTCAGCTTTCTCTTCTATCTTCTAAACAATTTCAAATCATGTAACCTTTCTTTTTTGAAAGAGGAGGATTCTATTTCCCAACTACTTAATTGCATTAGATGGTTTCCTTTGGATCCTATTCAATTATCTTCTTGCTCTCTTTAAAGTGGGATGACCCAGAATGGGTGATAAAAGCCCCACAGACGGTGAAGAGGTGACGGCGATGTTAATAACCATAATAGTTGCAGTAGTTGGTCAACATGTGCTGAGCACTAAGTGCAGACACCCGTGAGGGCTGTGTGTGCCTGCTTGTGGCATCCTCGCATGACTCTCCGCAAAGTGGTCAAGCCTACGTGGATGTCTGTCAATGGACACCTTCATCTCTGAGCGGCTGACCTTTCCTCAGGCCTGTTCATGTTTTCAGCCTCTAACTCCAATTTTGTAACCTCTGGCAACAGGAAGGGCAGAAAAACCCAAAAAGGAGACTGGTACCTCACATAAGACTTCAAGGTGAGTGAGCCAGAGGAAGGCTGGCGTAACACACAAAGACAGAAGAGAAGGAGAAAGGATTCACCCTTCAGAAGCAAGACTAAAACCTGGAAACCCAGAAGTGCCTCTGAGTGGGAGAAAAGGGTACCAATGTATGATCTCTTCAGGAGCAAAACAGCAATAACACCCTGTGAGGCTGAAGTGATGGCATGGGAAGGAATATTTCAATCACCTACATTAGTGTCCATATCTGGGAACAAAACTACCCCTTAATCCCAGTGGTCCCTAGGAATGCATAGCTCTTACTGACAAATAACTAGTAATAGTAGGAAGAGGAATAATGATCATCAATGTCATAGAATGCCATTTAACACTCTTTCAGTCTTTATGCGAGAAAGTGTTCAACATTTCAGATTTTTGGCATGTCACAGTGAATGAGGTAGGTGCTTTATTATTCCCATTTTATAGAGGATACCTGAGGCCCAGAAGGAAAAGAAACAGAGTGACAGTTAACATACAGGGTTAGCTGCATCACTGAGTGATAATTCTGATTTATCAGTTATTTTGATCCAATAAAAGGAATCAAACATTCCATTGCTGATGAGGCAATAGTAAATACCACCAACGAGAATTCCCAATTCTGACTTACTTATGCCAAAAGGACTCAGTCAGGTAGTACGCAGGGTATGGGAAAATGTGGAACCCCAAACACACCACATGACTCTAGACACCAGAGTTCATATCTGCTCCCCTCAGGATTTCTCACCAGCATTTGATATATACATTTTTTAAGTTCAAAAAGAGAGACAGTGAGAGCATGAGTGTGGGTGGGGCAGAGAGAGAGAGAGAGAGAGAGAACGCCCCAAGCAGGCTCCATGCTGTCAGCACAGAGCCCGATGTAGGACTCGATCTCATAAAATGTGAGATTATGACCTGAGTCAATATCAAGAGTTGGAGGCTTAACTGAGAGCTACCCAGGCACCCCACACCAGCACTCTTAATATGAAGCTCCTAAAATGTTTCTGGGTTCTGTTTTCCTGCGTATTCTTTGATGAAGACATTAATGAGTCAGCAAATGTACCACATGATGGTGACAGGAGGAAGGGAAGTTAGAAGACTCTATTATATTTATAGAGTGGATAACCAGCTCCAGGAAAGGAAGAAAATTTAAAAACCAAAATACAAATACTAGCCTCAACTACCAGTTCTATCATATGAAATGTAAATAACAAGAAAGCCTCATAATTGAAACAATCCAAATGTTCCTTAAAGTGACAGTTAAAAAAGGAAAATCTATTTTTAGGATATGGTGATTTTGTTAGACAAACCAAAGATAAAACATAGTCTTAGAAAATAATAACACCTCCAGAAGAAATCTTAGATTTTTTAAGAGATACTAATTTTAGAAAACCAGATGTATGCGTGTGTGTGCATATCTTACCTGATGAAAACCAGCTTGACTTTTGATGGGGCAGTCTTAATAATGGCAGATGCATTTTGGTGGCTTCTTCCATACAGGATCTGATTGTTTATCTAATGGGGAAAAAATAAAATGCACTTGTAAAAATGCAATATGTTTGGTTTGTATAAAAATATACATGTATATATTTATACATTTATACAAATATATGTGTGTATACTTGGAATTAAACAATGAAGTCCATTCATGTTTAAGTGGATCCATGTAGGGCTCTTTAACGCTAAAAAATCTTAATATTGTTTGTAGTATGGATTAAAATACTAATTCCAAATAGCTATTAAAATCTCTTAAATTCAGTTTTGAATGCAGTTAATAAAGAGCATAGTCCTTGAACCTTTTGCTAAACTTCAAGAGAGCAGTAGTTGAGCTAAGTGTAAAAACTTTATGACAGATATATTTCCTACAGCCTTTCCAGATTTCTAAAAAATGTAGAAAACAGACTAAACTGTGGTATTCACCAGACCTCTGGAGGGCCCATTAAACACGATTCTGTAAATGTGTCAAGGTTATTACATAGCATAAATTTTGTTACTCCAGAGGAGGTAAATATTCTATCCCCATTTTAAATCAAATTTTAGATTAATTGCATGGAAACATTTTACTATACACAATCAATGAGCCATCTGCTCTTATCCAAGATGGTGGAATTCCACCATCCAATATGGTGGAATTTCAACTTGATTGAGTTCGCCTAAATATGCTCTAAAAACATTGACATTCTAAATTTTTTTACTCCAGATTTTTCCAGTGATAAACTATGATGATAGTCATAATCAATCTTTTATTTCATCCAATTGATAATAGCTCACACAGTTTTGGCTTTTCTCCTCTTGTCTCTTTAATAACTAGTTAATGATCTATACTGTCCCAATTTAACGGAGGCCTTGAAACTGTCTATTTAAGAGACAGTACAATATACTATATAAGGAATAGAAAATAGGGATTTCAGTTTTTTGTAATTAGCATTGGTCTGTCCTTGAGGCCTCTGAAATTTTGTGTTCGAAGACATACCTGGAAAAGGTTTTTGTCATAGCAGTTATATGAGAAAGTGTGTGGAAATGAACAGAGGAGGGAGCTGTCTGAAATGAAGCTCATCCATCATCTTGAAGTGGTAACGTGGGGATGTACATCAAAGTCTGTTGCAGAGACTAAACTGAAACTACCTTCTCACTATGTCCCTCATTCTATCAGCTTTTATTCTTCACCAAGATAACCTCCCAGAAACCCACTGATCTCCACACTATTTTTCTGTGCCTCAGTTTCCTCTTCTTTAAAAGGAATTTAAGCACTTGCTTCATAAAACTGTTGTGAGAATTACATGAGATAATGCCTTTAAATTTTATTTATAATCATCTTTTTTTAATGTTTACTTATTTATTTTGAGAGAGCACACATGCAAGTGAGAGGGGAGGGGCAGAGAGAGGGGGGGGGGCAGAACCCCAAGCAGGCTCTGCGTTATCAGCGCATGAACTGTGAGATCATGACCTGAGCTGAAATCAAGAGCTGGATGCTTAACCGACTTCATTTATAATAATCTTAATACCAAAAATTATTTTGGGGGTGTTCAAAATTACTCATCTTTTCTGTTAAGGTTTTTATCTTTTTTAATAACATGTATTTAAAAATGTGTCCATCCTCTGCATGATACTATAATGATGGACACATACCATTATACATTTGTCCAATCCTACAGAATGTACACCACCAAGAGTGAACCCCAATGTAAACTATGGACTGGGAGATGATGATGTGTCAATGCAGGTACATCAACAATAACACATGTACCACTCTGGAGAGAGATGTTGGTAGTCTAAAAGGGACATATGGGAAATCTCTGTACCTTCCTCTCAATT
The DNA here is from genome assembly GCF_027475565.1 of Acinonyx jubatus. Classification (NCBI taxonomy): domain Eukaryota; kingdom Metazoa; phylum Chordata; class Mammalia; order Carnivora; family Felidae; genus Acinonyx; species Acinonyx jubatus. The sequence goes on along the minus strand of NC_069381.1, from coordinate 50,150,426 downwards.
TTGCTGTTCTAAAAAAATGTATATGTATATGTGTGTGTGTATGTGTGTGTGTGTGTATTGAAGGGCCAACCGTTTAAATTATAGGTTTTCTCCTAATGTTTTCATAGTTTTATTTTTCTTATATTTACATTGTACTACCTAACTCATTATAAGGGGGAAAAATGGTTAAGTCATGTAATGATAGCGTCATGTGAAAAAGAATAATGACATAGGAAATGTCCAACTGTGCTAACCTGGTTACAAAATAGTATGTCTGCCATGATCGCTTTTTTTTGCAAACCGTATTTCTCAATCTCTTCCATTTACAATGAACAACAAATACGGATCTTTTAAATCACAACTCAAAAATGAGATGACATGTGGAATATGCGTGACTCAAAGTCTGGCATTCAGGTAATTATTTGCGAATGTCTTCCCCACCGTGTCTGGCCTCTGCTTTCAGAAAGCAGACCTATCAAATCTTCCTGTCTTTGAATCCTGTGGCACTACATTTAAAAATGTTCTCTTGTCGCGCTTACGCCTCACCTGACACGGTCAAGCCAATCCTTGTCAGGTGATAAGCATCAGTGCAGGCACCTGGCGTTTACTAAACTGGGCAAAACTTGTTGAGGGCAGGAACCATGTCCTCCACTTGGTGTTTGCCAGCCTGCCACGCGTAGCCTGCACACAGCGGTGCTCGGCGAGACATCCAAAATTGCAGAGCCCTGAATGCAAATGGCTCTTTCATTAATCAACTGCTACTATGCTTTCTCTGAGGTGGGCTCCAGTCTTCAAAGGGATTTTTTTTTCTTTTTAAAGTCTTTTTTATTAGCAAAAGCTTGAACATACAGAAAATTGAGCTGTTTCATCTTTATGGAGATGCCTGCTTTTTAGCTGTGATCTTCCATTTTGATAGGATAAAATGTATGGTACTGTTATTCTAAGAGGGAAAAATTACAGCCCAAATGAAGAAAGCAGGTCATTAATTTTAATTTATATAAGAGTAAATCTACAGTTATGTCTTCATGGTGCTGTTTGTGAATATTCAGAGGCTTGGCTGTAGAAAGGCGGAACAGCTTGCTTGCTGTGGATGTTTTTTCCAGTGCCAACAACTGTGCCATTTACTGTTATGGTAGCTGCTCCTGCCAGTGTTTGGAGGCCTCTGGAGAAACTCGGTTCTGCAGTGCAAGACCAGGAACAGAATAAGAAACTCAACACAGAGTGAAACCTGATTTAACAGGATATGTCAAAAAGGAAAATGCAGATCTCTGGCTTTAAAAATCTAAGACAAAGTCTCTCTTCTGACTTCAGAAATACGTTAGTAGCCTGTGAGTTCTAAGACAGCAAGGGCTCTTCTGTGTTTTCTTGGATCTTATTTAATATACAACAATTTCACTACTTAAATGAAAGGCACATACAGCTTCCAACTGTATAAGCAGTTTTTGTATTTCTTCATCACTAAAGGAAACACACGCCAGAGAAAATTCAGTAAGTAATTAGAAAGAATATGATGCATTTTATGCACAATTAACTTTAGACTGTCACTTATTCTATTTCTGAGAAGCTGCTGTTCTCTGAGGGCACTATTCTTTAAACAACAGATGTAGGGCATCTTCTAAGTATAGCACAGGCAAAAAAGAAAGCACTCTATACCTCCTGGAAGTCTTTCAGGTCAATTCTAATTAATAACAGCTATCATTTATCTGTACCAAACATTATCCTAAGCCCTTTAGGCACACTATCTCATTTAAATCTCAGAGCAACTGGGGTATTATGTACTTTCATCAGATGATGATAATCCTAAAGCACACCTAGAGGTCACATCTGTATGGTGCACATAAAAATCAGATGATTTTGAAAGTCATCTTTATAAAGATGTCTGTTAAATAAACTCTGAGTTGGAACAGGAGGATGTGGTGACCTACCATCGTAGGTCATAGAGCTTTGAGATACAGAAGTCGGAATCAAAGCATCTTACCACAATGTACAGAGGAAATGCCTGAGAGTTGACTGCTAGGCTTTTCAAGCCTGAAATGCAATGTGGAGTCCCCTAAGACTGTACTTCTCTTCGTGCAAGCAAACTGCAACTTGAACAATATTATATACTTACTACCCTTTTTTTCATTGTACAGATACTGTATAGATTGATCCCCATTTTAATTTTTTCTGACTCATGCCAAAGGAAGACAATTAAAATATTTCATTTTGGGGCAAATACTGCTCCCATTCTTTTAGAATATGAGTGATAATTCAGATTATCAAGAAGTTAGAAAAAATATTATCATTTCCTATTTACTTCCAGCAAACTGAGGCGGTAGAGAAGTGCCTTTCCCAAAGTTTCTCCTTTTGAAGGTGACTCAATGATATAGAAAAAGAGTAATAAATTATTTAGATATGTCCTTATTTTTGTTATTATTCTTACTGGTGGGAAGAACCGTCCTAAGTTCTGATTTAGTGTTCCCATTACACCTAAATTATCTTTTTATTATCTTAATAGCTGAGATCTATAACTCTTCCACTCAAGAATAACCATATATCCTACTTCTGGGACAGTCCAGTTTATGCATGTTGAGTGACACTCGTAACGATCCTCCACATCTTTTCTGAGCTTCTGCGAGGTGGCCATATTCTGCCACATGGATGAAGGAGCAGGAAAAGCCATCACTTCCTGAGGTCCCCAGGCAACCCAATCTCCAGGTTCTGGGATGGACACCAATACTATTGCAATAAGTTCTCCCCTTTTTGGTTAAATCACCTTGAACTAATTTCTGTTCTTTCCCATCAAAAAAGTCTCCACCAATACAGTATCTGGGGCCCCTATTTCTAAATACTAACTTATACATTCAAGTGATATACCTCTTTTTATCTCCTAGTCTTTTGCTCTCTCAGACACATAGCAATTTATCCTGGCATTCAAAAAGAAAAGAAAGTAGACAAAGGAAAAAGGCTTTCTGACCCAAGGAGATTTCTATGCTCTTGAGTTACAATTCTGATTTTCTTATCTGTTTGGCTTCCTCTTCTGAACACTGACAAAAAGGGCTTTCTGAGACCTCCACATGGTCAGTAACTTCAATCTCAAGCTCAGGGGGTCCCGGTCCCAGAAAGACACTGATATTTTATCATGGGTAAATTAACTCATCTTTTCCTAAATTCTTAATTTCTAGTTCAATGAGAACAGGGGCAAATGATAGCAGCCCTAGATACTGAAGACAATAGCCTTAAATAAGAAACATCTGTTTTTATAAAACTCAGAAGTCATATTATAACGGGTTTTCAATGGGATTTATATTTCCCTTCATAAATTGGTTTCTGCTACTGCAGTGGAGAAGGAAAAAAAAACCCAGAAAGCACTCTTTTGAGGTAAACTCTCTATATTTTGGTATCAAAGATTGGATATTTAATTGCATTATTTTACAGTTTGTAGAAGAAGTAGAATTAGGGTTAATACAGCAAGATTCAGCAAAAGTAAATGAATGTAAATCCTTTTGTTATACTACGTAAACTTTCACTTAAGAGGTCTTTAATGAGATTTATTTTACTAAAATTAATTATTCAAAAATATCACTCAATTTTCCATAGTTCAACTGAACATGAATATAAATTTATGCTGGAGAGCAACTCAATTAAATCTATTCAAAAAACTTACCAAATTGGAAGTCAAAGTTAATTAACTTAAGCTGGGATTAAAGATATTAATTATAAAAAACTAAAATTTAGTTCAAGCAACAGATTTGCCTGAGGTTTGAATATCATGTTATAATATAATACCCAACAACACCACCTTTGCTCATACTTTTATTGAAGTAGAGGGATTTATTCTGAACAGTTGAAAAATTATTATTAAAAAACTGAGCTAGGAGCTTCTGTGCATCCCAAAGAGGAATTGGGGCCTGGCGTCCCCTCCTTGCCCTGGTCCAGGCCCCGCCCCACCCCACCTTATTTCTCCTGGTGGAGATGGGCTCAGCCAAGAGCTCCCCGGTCATTCTGGCTTGGTTTCCACAGCACAACAAGCTTCTGGCCCGAGTGGCGGACCCGCGTTCACCTAGTGCCGTCATCCTGCGCACTCCCATCCAGATGGAGAGTTCTCTACAGCCAACCCTACCAGCAGGAGAGCAGTTAGAGGGTCCTAATGAGGCCCAAGACTCAGATCCCCGCTCTCCTACCCTTGGCATTGCACGGACACCTATGAAGACTGGCAGTGGAGACCCCCAAGCCCACTGGTGAAACAGCTGAATGAAGTCTTTGAGACAGAAGCCTCCAAATCGAATCTTCCCCCAGAGCCTGTTCTGCCCCTAGAGGCAACTTCACCTTCTGAATTGGACTTGCCTCTGGCCACCCAGTTTTCCCTTGAGGACCGGATGCCACTCTGGAGCGAGACTGAGCTCCTCTCAAGCAGGTGTCCTCCAAGGAGGAGGCAGGACAGCCCTCACAACCCCCCATGGCCTGCCAGGGTTCAGACAAGCCCTTAAGAGACCCTGAGACTCCCTGATCTTCAGGTTCTAAGCACAATAGACAGAAAGGAAATGGCAAGGTACTAGGGAGATCTCCCCTCACCATCCTACAGGATGACAACTCCCCCAGAACTCTGACACCATGACAGGGTAAGCGGCCTCCTCCCCTCAGTGAAAATGCTAGAGCACTAAAGGAAGGGGCCATTCTGAGAACTGGACAACTTCTGGAAACCAGAGGCCGAGTGTGGGAGCAGGGCCAGGACCAGGACAAGGAAAATCAGCACTTTCTAAACTTGGTGGAGAACTAGGCCGTGTGTGGCCCCAGCGCCGGGTTCACCAGGGCTGTGATGTTGTGTCCTCACAGCCCTTCTTTCCCTGGGAGACAGGAAAGGCTCATTGTCTTCAGCTCCCCCTAAACTACCAACTCGAGGACTGATGTGTCTCGTGTGTTTCTTGTATATTAAAGGAAGTGATTAAAAAAAAACCAAAACACGGAGCTAGAGTTCAGGTAACTGGAACTCCTGATAATGAAAACTGACTCCTTCTCCCTACTTTACTTTTAAATATACTCTATTGCTTATATTTCATGACACTGGAATCTATAGGTTAACCTTTTCCTTTAATAAACTCTTTTACTGAGTATAACACACATGTAGGAAAAAACAGTAAGTATAATTGATGAGACTTTTTATAGGGTAATTTTTAATCTAATAATTTCACTGCTAAAAGTTTATCCTAAAAAGATTAAAAATCTGGGAGTCAAAATGTCTATGATGGCTATACTTATAATAGAGAAAAAAATGAAAAAACTATACACTCATCAACAAAAGTTTTATTATATTTTCTATCGTTACGTTGATAAATGGAAAACTGTGTCATTAAAAGGAAGTGAAGAAGGATGGCACAGACCTAGATCCACTGCCATAAGAAGATAAAATTGGGGGCACCTGGGTGGCTCAGTCGGTTAAACATCTGACTCTTGATATCGGCTCAGGTCATGATCCTGCGGTTGTGAGATTGAGTCCCGCGTCAGCTCCACAATGAGTGTGGAGTCTGACATTCTCTCTCTCCCTCTCTCTCTCTGCCCCTTCTCTGCTTTTGCTCTCTCTCTCTCAAAATAAATAAATATTTTAAAAAAGATAAAATTACTGAGTGAAAAAAGTAAATGACAAAATACGTTATCTATCACATTATTTTCATTTATGTAAAAGTTCTGAGTCTAAAAAAAGCTCCATGAGTATATACTAAATGTCAACAATGATGATATCTCTGATTGGTGGGATTTGAGGTGATTTCCAGTTTGTTTCTGTATATTGATATTTTATTACTACTTTGTAATAATACCATTTAATAAATGCTTACAATACACAAGGCACATGCATATACACACATCTTAAATACATTATTTCACTTAAGTCTCACACAAATCAGTAGAGGAATACATTATCATCTAATTATACAGATGGAGAAAGTGAAGTATATTAAGTTTAAGGAATTTAACCAATATAACAGATCCATAGCCAGTAATTATAGCCAAATCTGTTTGAGTCCAAAAGCCTGTCTTGTTAACCTAAGTAACTCATTTTTAATCCTGTGAAATTTTAAATCCAATTAATAGGGCCTCATAAATAGAAACGCCAGACCAAGAAATATTCCAATAAAAGTATATTAGATATATGTTATATCCATCCATTTACTCATTTATTCAACTGTCGTAGTGTAAGTGATGAGGATAGAGGAATTTTCATTGCCATCATTACCACAGCTATCATGTATTGAGCACCAGCTTTGTTCCAGGTACCAGATCCTCTGAAAATTACTTTATAGGAATTATTTTATTCAGTCAGATATGGTCCCTGCACTCGAGCAGCTGGTACTCTGGTAAGTTAACAGTCTTGGAAACAAAAATCTGCAATTGGCATTGGCATAATGAATGTAGGCATAAAGCAAGAAGTGACTGTCTCTTCTTGGAGATGGGTGGGTTGGTCTTGAGCAGACAGAAACTTAGCAGGCACAGGGGGAAGTGAGCAGCAGGAAGAGCACCAGGGCCAGGGAAAAAACTGCAGGTCTTAGTTTCTAGGAAACACAGGTACTTTAGTATAGCTTTTGGGGTAGGGGTGTTATAGAAGTAAACAGGTCCTGTTCAAAGACGACCTTGTAGAATACTTTCCCTTTCCAAAAATTTTGGGCACTAGCCTCCATGAAGAATGATCCTCACTTTCCAAACCACCATTTCAGGTTTGCACATGGGAGAAGGAAAGAGAGAGGTACCAAGGCTAGCGATGGAACAGGGAAAGTGACGGAAACTCACATGAAAACAATTTCACTGTAATGAAAAAGTATTTCTGAAGAAAACTGTCACATTAATATTTTTCTCAAAAAGACAAAATAATACACATCAAGCTCCAATAATTTAATAATTTGGGTAAAGGAGCAGGTTTTAAGGACTCAGTTTAATGATGCAGTGCTGAAATGAGGTAGGCAACTTCACTGTAATCTATTTCTTGTGAAGTACAATGTTCCCAAAGGAATACAGCCATTTAAAAGGCTTAAGCATGAGATTTATTTTCTCTCAAACAAATCTAATGAAACTGGAACACTTTCTAAAGGCAAAGTAATAGTAATACGTAGCTCACATCTCCCTAAATTTGATATATTCAGAAAACAGCATGTTCTTTTATTTTTTAAAGCTTATTTATTTTGAGAAAGAGCGCAAGTCAGGGAGAGGCAGAGAGAATCACAAGCAGGCTCCGCACTGCCAGCACACAGTCCGATGTGGGGCTTGAACCCACGAACTGTGAGATCATGACCTGAGCTGAAGTTGGAAGCTCAACTGACTGAGCCACTCAGGTGTCCCAAAACAGGTTGTTCTTTTGAATCCTAAACCTTGACAATTCTGAAAAATATTGACTTCAAGGAAGTGAGCAGAGAAATATGTTTATGTGCTGCTCTGATTTTCAGTGTTTCTGTGGAAGTTGCCCCAATTGCTACAGGTTGGTTCACCTGACCAAAATAGGAAGGGATATGTAAATGGAGGCAGAAATATAATCTCTCTCTTAACAGCTCATTAATATTGCAAAGGAATCATGTTTCCCTAGGAGGCTGAGGCATTACAACCTACCTGTATTAGTGGTGTTGTTAGTCACAGAAGCAAACAGACTCAGGTGACCACTGACCTAGAATTCCTTCTTCCAAGAATTGGTACACGCTACGAATCAAGACTAGTAATACTCAGCTTAACGTTTGCTTCTTTCATATGATGATCTACTTAGAGCTCTACTCCAATTCCCTCTGTTTTTAGACTTTTTCTCTTTTGTCTTCAAAATATTTTCCTAGATGCTCCCACAGATGTAGCCACAAACCCAGTGAATCATCAAAGGACTTCATCGAAGTTCCTAACTTCCCTCCTCCCAACTCCAGCTTCTCTTTTAAAAACATTTTTTTTTTTTTTGACACAGATCTTGTCAGTGAACCAGTCCTATAGCCTATAGAGTCAGGATTAGATCATGTGTATTTGATAGCTTTGAAAGCATATTTCACAGACAGTCTGGCACTGTCACACTGCTCTGCATGACAGGTCGGCAAGGCAGATGCTCTGGTATTTCTGTAACAAGGACACTGAGACTCAAACTCAGGGACTTGTATAGGGTTCTAGGTAAGACACCTGCAGAACCAGAATCCAAGCTCGCATGTCCTGATCCCAGAGCCTCTTTCCAGCAGGTCTGAGGCTGGAATGGGTGGCATGCTATGGGACTCCTGCTACTTTGCTAAAGACTCGTCCTAATTACCCATAGCCCAACTACCTTCCTCCCTCTCCAAAATAATTTCCCAGCACCCAGTTCTCATTCTAAAGTGGTGAAGGCAGATAAAAATCCAAGTGTCGACTTTAAAAACTGCCTCACCAGAGTATAGTCCTATTCTTTTGGTCACTTCCTCATGTGTATATGTATGATATATAAGTAAAGAATTTTTATTCAATTTAAAAAACTGCATCTGGGGCACCTGGGTGGCTCAGTTGGTTAAGCGGCCGACTTCAGCTCGGGTCATGAACTCACGGTTCGTGAGTTCGAGCACTGCGTCGGGCTCTGTGCTGACAGCTCAGAGCCTGGAGCCTACTTCAGATTCTATGTCTCCCTCTCTCTGCCCCTCCCCCACTAGCACTCTGCCTCTCTGTCTCTCTCTCAAAAGTAAATAAACAACAACAAAAAAATCTTTAAAAAAAAAAACCCTGCATCTGGCAGGTTGGCTATGGTCTGATTACATCTAGTGTTTGCTAGATTTGGCGGGTGGGAAACAACTTCTTTTACAAGCTGTTAGAAGAGCAGAAATTTTGTGTAACACCGAAGAAAGATAATTTGATATTTTCTATGCCACATATTCAAACAATTGCACAAAGACATATACAGCAGTATGTTATAGTATTATTTGTACTGACATCTAAATAATATATATCATAAATGACATATCATTCAGTAAAAAAGGTATGCGAATTATGATTCTGTTTGTGTACATTAATTAACTTTAAAATCTGTTTGCACAATGTATGCGACTGTGCATGAGATCAAGAGGAAAGATGATAAGTTGACAGGGGTTACTTCTAGAGGAGTAGTATTACAAAGGTAAAAGAGGGAAGACTATTACTTTTACCTAAACCATTATAATTTTTTATGATTACATGTTATTTTAAAAACATATAAAAAAGCATAATCTATAAGTTAGAAAGACAAAAGTAGCAATAAGAAGTAACACCTTTATGACAACTTAGTATGTTAGGGAATCAATTAGAATTAAAATCTATTTGCTAACCTAATACTTTTGAGTCATAGCCAGAAACATAAGTAAGGATGGGAAATAAAATTTAGAGTCAAAATAATTTTAAATTATATTTAAATATTGTGCAAAACTTTGAGCCTTCAGCTCAAAAATCACCTTATTTTCCTGCCCTAATTTTTCCAGTCACAGCCCCTATGTTAGGTCAATCCTATTCTCTTGGCATTTAAAAGGGACAGTATGGAGACAGAGACTCAAGTTGAAGGGCAGGAAGTACTATGGACCATTTCCCTTTGCTTTTTATGGATTCCAGGGCACATCTTATGTCCTTCTATGACAGGAACAAAAATTCACATCTAGACTCCTAATAAGATTAGTTATATACTGACTAGTTAAAAGTACACCTAGGCTCCACCTTTGGAGGTTATCCTCTAAGGGGATGGGGTGAAGGGTTGTTATTTAGGCAAACCTTTCCTATGAGTCTGATACACAAACTTGGTTGAGAGCAACTTATATAGCTAAAGAGATTTGTTTGGTAAACATTTTTGAGAAAGGATTTGCAGTTTCACGTTCCCCAGAATAGAGATCAGAAATTCGTTAGGCTAAATTAATATGCTGAAGTTTGAGGAGCAAACATTTAGATCACAGATTCAGACATTAAGTCTGAAAGATTTGTTTTTAATTTATTGAGAGAGAGAGACAGAGAGAGAATGCACACACCTGTACAAGGAAGAGGAGGGACAGAGGGAGAGGGAAGGAGAGAATCCCAAGCAGGCTCCTCACTGATGCAGGGCTTGATCCCATAAACTGTGAGATCATGACCTGAGCTGAAATCAAGAGTTGGATGCTCAACCGAGAGAGCCACTCAGGAGCCCCAAGTTTGAAAGATTTTTACAGATATTATTGACCATTCTTCTATCTTACAGTTAAGAGATGGCAACAGAGATTAAAGGATTTATCTGAGAAAAACAGTTAGTTAAAAATAGAACTGGTATTACAAGCCATCTCTCTTATAAAAATAGTACTGTTAACAAATAATAGCTAGTATACTTGTTTTTCCATTCTGTCATCTTCACCTTTGAATTTCAAGTCAATTACCTAAAGTTAAGAAGCATTTAAACAATGTATATAAAGAAGAGATATCTGATTTTTATTTAGGGCAGTAAGAAAAATAATGTCATGAACTTATGCTAAAACAACTGGGCTAGGTCTTTAAAACGTCTATGCAAGTATACTGAATAAAATACATGGGCAAAAGAATAGAATGATGGAAATACTCATCTGTATTGAGGACTTATTTAAGTAGTTCAATATAGCTGGATCAGAACAGTGAAGCAGTGGCAGAAGCTGGAAAGGAAGGTTAAAGATATCTCCTGAGGGGTGCCTGGGTGGCTCAGTCAGTTAAGTGTCCGACTTCAGCTCAGGTCATGATCTCATAGTTTGTGAGTCCAAGCCCCATGTCAGGCTCTGTGCTGACAGCTTAGAGCTTGGAGCCTGCTTCGGATTGTCTCCCTCTCTCCCTGCCCCTCCCCTACTCATGTGTTCGCTCAGACGTGGACGGACTCTCTCAAAAATAAATAAACATTATTAAAAAAACATAAAAAAGAACATTAAAAAAAAAGAGACAGGGTGTGCATGGGGCAGGGGCAGGGGCAGAGACAGAGGGAGACACAGAGTCTGAAGCAGGCTCCAGGTTCCTAGCTGTCAGCACAGAACCTGACGTGGGGCTCGAAATCATGAACTGTGAGATCATGACCTGAGCTGAAGTTGAATGCTTAACTGACTGAGCCACCCAGGCATCCCCCACCCCTCCACCCACCAAAAACAAAGATATCTCTTGAATGATTTTGAATATTATGATAAAGAGTTTGAACAATGCCATTAGTCAGTGTCTTTTTGTGTGATACTTAAATTTCACTTAAAAACATATATAGATAACCTAAGCAGGTGCATACAAAGCATTTGACAAAATATAATGTCAAATTGTAATTTAAATGGAAAACCCTCTTATCAAATTAGAAATGGAAAGGAATTTCCTTGGCTTATGAAAAACCTACATACAGCTAAGGTCTTATTTAATCATCCGACACCAAATGGCTTCTGAGACTAGGGGCACAAAAGAGAGAGAGAACAGAAGGTGAGAGAAGGAAGGAGGATAAAGGTCATAATGATTGAAAAGGAAGAAATAAACTCCTTATACATGGATGAATGATCAGTTACCTCCAGAGAATGCTAAGGACTCAACAAAAAAACTATTAGAAGTAAAAAGTTAGGTTAGCATGATTATAGGATACAAGGTCAATATACAAATACATGAAAATCAATTGTATTTCTACATGCTAGCAACAAAGAAGAATGAAAAGATAAAAATTCCACTTATAAGAGCACTGAATACAAAATACATAGGAATACACTTACCTGAAAATGCAAAAGTTCTACACTGCAAACTATGAAACACTTCAGAAAAATTATTAAATGGGAATATCACATTCATAATTTGGAGGACTCCATATTGTCAAGAAGTTTAGCCTCCCTAAATTAAACTATAGATTCAATACAATCTCAATCAAAATCCCAGCTGACTTTGTTAAAAAATTAATAATTTGCAAGTTGGTTTTAAGATTCATATGGAAACTCAAAGGAGCTAGAAGAGCCAAAACAACTTTCAAAAAATAACAAAATGAGGACTTGGTGCTACCTTAATTCAAGACTTGCTGTAAAGATATGGTAATCAAGGCAGTGTGATAGGCAGATTAATAGAAGAGGACTGAAAGTCCAAAAATAGACACATAGTTATATGGTAATTTCATATTTGACAAAGCGCAAAAGAAGTCAATGGGGGAAAAAAGTCTTTTCGCAAATGGTGCTTGAACGAGTAGGTACTCACACGGAAAAAATAAACCTCAAATCCTATCTCACACCACACATAAAAATTAATTCAAGATGGATCACAGAACTAAACATAAAAGCTAAAACCATAAAGTTTTTAGAAGAAAATATAGAGAAAATTACTTGCGATTATTGGAGGTAGGCCAAGATTCTTAGGGCAGTAACTATAAAAGAAAAGAATCTATCTGAAGGGCTGCTAAACAAGAAAAGTGTTCAACATCATCAGTCAACAAGAAAATGTAGGGGCGCCTGAGGGGCTCAGCCCATTGAGCGTCAACTCTTGATTTCAGCTTTGGTCATGATCTCACAGTTTGTGAGTTCAAGCCCCACATCGAACTCCACACTCATGGCGCAGAGCCTGCTAGGGATTCTCTCTCCCTCTCTCTCTCTCTCTCTCTGTCTCTGTCTCTCTACCGCTTATACGTGTACTCTTTCTCAAAATACATAAATGAACTTTAAAAAAGAAAAAGTAAATTAAAGCCACACCGACCAGAGGAGCTAAGGTTGTAGAACAACCAGAATGCTCACACACTACTGGTGAGAATGTTTAATGGCCCAGTTACTTGGACAAAAGGTGTGGCGGATTCTTTGAAGTTAAGCACACAACCACTCTGTGTCCCGCTCATTTACCATTAATATTTATCCAAGAAAAAGGAAAACAGTTGTCCTCAAGAAGACCTGTCACACAAATGTTTGTTTCCAGAGTCACTGCTGCAAAAAATCCGAAAGTCCATCTACAGGTAAACTGAGAAATTGTGGTAGTTATACAACGGAATATCATTCAGCCACAAAAAGGAACAAACTACTAATATATGCAACAGCACAGATGAATCATAGGCGAAGTCAAAGAAGCTGGACACAAAAGAGTGCATACTGTATAATTCCATATATGTGAAGTTCTAGAATAGGAAAAACCCATGAAAGGAAAACAAAACCAAACATCAATGCAGTATTTGCCTCCCAGGATGGGAATGAAAGATTCCAGCGGGAAAGTACATGAGAACAATTTCTGGGGAGACAAAAATGATAGATATTTGGATTATTCAGGAGTATATAATTGTCAAAATTAGTCAGAGACTATCTGTGCATTTCTTTTTCTGTAAGTTTTATCCCTCCCTTCCAACTATAAAAATAATTGCATAGGTGTGGACATATGGAGGTACAGGTGATACAGAAATGACAGTGTTGATAATTGGTGAACCATGTGATAGCTCTACAGAAGGCTTTCATTACATAATTCTGCTTACTTTATAGATGGTTAAGAGTTTTTTTAAAAGGAGGAGAACCACATATGGGTATACTTTCCAGGTAAGGTTTTCCCAATAGAATACCTTCTGATTTTCAGTACTCAAAGTTCATAGGGCCTGCATATACTCTCAAGAAAGTATTTTTCAGTAAATGTTTACATAGGAAACTTTTGTATCTACATCCCCAATACAGAGTAAAACATTTTAAATGAGATGTTGTGAGGGAACAGTCTCCGGGCATATTCCAAATGCAGAATCGCAGAGCGGTGTTTGGAACCATACCCAGTAGCAGCAAGAAGGATGTGCAGTTTGAATGCTGCTGTAGTGAACTGGAAGCCGTGTTACTTACTGTACACAATGCAACTGTGTTAGCAATCATACTGTTGGGTGACAGTCCACACTTCATATCCTAACATGACTGTGTTATTTACATGCACTTTTTTTTTAATTGCGTTTCCGTAACATTTTAGAAAATTGGCGGGAGGAGGAGTTAGGGTTCATGTGTAATGAATGCATCAACTTTCCTGACTTAAAATAATGAGAAATATGGGGCGCCTGGGTAGCTCAGTTGGTTAAGCATCTGCCTTTGGCTCAGGTCATGATCTCACGGTTCATGAGTTCCAGCCCCGCATCAGGCTCTGTGCTGACAGCTCAGCCTGGAGTCTGCTTGGGATTCTGTGTCTCCCTTTCTCTCTGCCCCTCCTCTCTCTCTCTCTCTCTGAAAAATAAATAAACACTAAAAGTTTTTTTTTCTAAATAATGAGAAATAGGCTGATGGCTACTCTTTGGAGCAGAACATCTGATTCTCAGGTTGGATTACTGATTTTAGGCCTACTCCTTAAAAACTATAATTAAAACATATACAACCACATTTTTGACAAGTTTAAGCAGCTGCCTGATATCGTTAGGAAGTCAAACCCGGAATAAGAATTTCATTAACACTTTTCTTTCAGGCTTCATGCCTTAAGACTTCATAGTGACTACAAGAAATTTCCATTGTGCAAATGGAGCAAAATACAGGCATAAGTTATATGCTGAGGTTGATATAAGGAGACCCTTCGCCATAATCTAAGAGTATATCTTTCTAGACTGCATTTCAGTATGGTCATTATGATGGCAATGAATAGGACTGGAAGGAGGTAGAGAAGAAACTGGAAAAAGCAGGGAACACAGGGACCTGGAGAATTACCCCAACAAGTCATGTAAGAGCTGAGGGGAAACTGCAGAAAGAAGAGTCTTGAGACATACTGCTAAAGACCAATTATTCATTCCAAATGGCAAATTTCTCCCCAGCATACGTTCCCTTCCCTGTTTTTTATATTCTTTTCACAGTAATCTAAGTTTCTTTGATTATCCTCACATTTTTACTTTCTGCTTCCATGGCACTTTCTCTTTCACAGCACTTTATCTCTGATTTTAAGATAATGCGGTTCACTGTAGAAATCTCACATAAAGCTTTTGTACAGTGATAATGAGGACTGCAATAATAAAAATTAAATGATTGTCATTCCTCTCAAAGATCAGTAAGAACATAGACTTTTAGCCCAAATATTTCAGCAGTATAAAGACAATGAAGTGTGACTAAATAATTAAAACTCTTCCCCCAACAAGCCAGAGACAGAAACTAAAAGGGCAGAGATAAAGTTCTAAGACTTCATGCAAGAAATACAGAGAAAAATGAGGCCACCCAATATGAGCTAGGTCTTACATAATATTTCCTTTAGCCTGAAAATAAAACCTTACCTTTACAATGGTTTTGAGGGGGAAAGCTCTTAAATTATGAAGTTCAGAGAAGCTCTCAAATTGGACAAGAATAACCTCAAAACCAGATTATTTTTCTTCTTTGATTTTTGAGAGATGGCTGTAATTTCACTGACTGCATTCTTCTATTGAACTCAAAGTGGCATTCAATTTTAAGAAGATAAAAAGAGTAACATGGTATTGCATTGTGAGAGACTATTTCAGATATTTTGAACTGGCACCAGAATAACTGCATTAATCTAATCTACCCAAACTACAAAATGATGAGAAATTTACTTACCACTTTTTAAAGTAGGCTTTTTGCCCAACGTGGGGCTCAAACTCATGACCTTGAGATCAAGAGTCGCACACTCTACTGACTGAGCCAGCCAAGAGTCCCCACTTATTACTTTTTAGAATCATGATTAATCCACAATGAAATAACGTAAGAACTTTAGAGTCAGAAAAAGTTAGTGTTTGCCTGTTGACTCTACCCCTTCAGATCTCAGTTTCCTTATCTGTAAAATGGGGATTAAAATAACACCTACTTTCATCGGTTTGTTATAAAAGTTAGGATAATGCACATAAAGTATTTAGCACTGACTTGAAAACAGTAAGTATTCGATGTGAACTCAATTCCTAATACCGCTTTCCTACCCCAAATGTTCTCTTAATGAGTACATCTTTTTGTAACTCATATTGGATATCATACAATAGATTACCTGGGAAAGATGACTTAATGAGACACAGACAGCTATTGATTATATGCTGTAATAACCAGGAGGCTGCACTGTGAAGAAAGAAAAAATGTTACACACACAGGAGAGGCCCCTTTATGTGTGAGGTTGACCATATTCTTCTGTTGACTTTCAGAGTTGTGAATTGGGCTCTAGACTATTTTAAGAGCTCCCAAATGGGGTCACTTTAGCTATGCATATGGGAAGGTTATATTCAGGATCTGCTAAAAGTATTTATTTTTGTAAAGTTTTAACAACAAGTGCAGTGAGAAATAACAGACATAAAATAAATTACTTGTTTAAAATGTAAAATATGTTTTAACACTCATGAAACCACTGACACGATAAAAAATTTGGTCAGTTTATTTTTGCACTTTTAGCTATTATAAACCTATCTCTTAATAAAACTAGGAAAAATATGTTGCAATTTTGCTTTCCTTTAGTCTTCTTTCTGCTCCTCAAACTAGTGTTTCTCCAATGGGATATTTTATTACATGAGGTCTCTTAGGGCATAATTATTGCATTAGGAAGCACTCATCAGGGAGTGGCTGGGTGGCTCAGTCAGTTAGGCATCTGACTTCGGCTGAGGTCATGATCTCATCGTTCGTGAGTTCAAGCCCCACGTTGGGTTGTGTTGACAGCTCAGAGTCTGCAGCCTGCTTCAGATTCGGTGTCTCCCTCTCTCTCTGCCCCTCCCCCTCTCACACTCTGTCTCTCTCAAAAATAAATAAACATTTAACAAAATTTTAAAAAAATTAAAAAAAAGAAGCACATGTCATAAAATTACATCCATGTATGGCAATAATCTATAAAAGAGCCAATCTATGGTGACAGAAACTTGACTGAAAATTAGAAAGAATCTTATCTGCAGCTGCACAAAGGCTAGTGATTTGTTTAGTACCCTTCTGCACTTCTAAATCACATTTAAGTCTTCCGAACATTTCAAAAATAATTCACTGGCAACAAGCAGAGGACAAAGAACCAGTGTTGAGACCAGGGAGGTGGTAAGAGCCCTCAGGTAGGAGTTTTGCCACAAAGCAGCTATGTGTACCTGGGCCAGTCACTGAAGTTTTATGGTTTCTGTTCTTTTTTCTCTTACGAAATAAACATAACAAGACAGTAAGATCCGAGTTCACTTGTGGTTCTACGTCTTCATTCCTGACAAATATGGGAAGTATTGTGCTTTTTATTTGTAGTGTCTCTTAAGTAAACATGTTAGACACGTGAAAAATAGCAACATTCAGCTTTGGTTATCCTGCAGGAAAATGTCCCAAAGGGAATGTACGTGCTCTGTGGCGCAGGGCGTGGGGGCCCGATGAGACATAGCTCTCCAGGCTGGCCCAATCAACTGTGCAGGTCTTGTGCCACCCACCCTGCTGCTTCTGGCTGCTTTTCTAACCTGACAAATCACTCCAATTCCCCATGCAGCATTATCCACTCTCTCTTCCCACACTTGCACTGTAGGGGAGATTATAAATAAATCCTATATTCATAGGACAGCGCCATGCCCAGGCCTGTGTATTTTCTGGGACTAATTGCTCAGGGAAAGCCAATGCTCTGGTGCAAGTCTCATTCCAGTCTACATGGTAATTATATGCTAATGCCTTTTGAAATTAATTCAGAGCCCCCACACCAGCATCGTGGTAAAGGGTAAAGAAGCTGAGATTTAATCACATTGTCTTCTGGGGGCTTAATGTAAGATTTCTTTTATACATGAACTGGGCCATCGATCGACAGAACTTGCTGGCTGCTCCTGCACTGTAACAATGCAGTCCCATAGCAAGAAAACTGCTGGTGAATGGCGTGCCAGAAATCAGTCGCAGACAGGCTCCGGTAAAGAAGCAGAGCTTCTGACTTCAAAGAAGGCACAATGCACGTTCGACCAAGCTCTTTTCTCCTTCCTATAAATCAGCCTCATCTTGGGGCCTAAAATAAGTCAGATCAACTATAAATAAAAGGAAGCTCGGAGCAAAGTAGTAACACAACAATAGCAACAAAGCAGTTATGAGAAAGAACGGGAATAAATGGTGGAGTTGCAAAAACAATCAAGACACAGATGACTTTACCTCATCAGGGAGAGAAGTCACAAAAAGAAATGGAGTGTGGGTGGGTAAGCAAGTATACAAGATTTGCACTAGCCCAGAGACCTAGTAAGTGTAATCTAAAAGCCCACTCTGAATGCCTGCCACACAATGCAGTGTCCTTCTACCATCTATTGCTCTGCAATATCCAAAGAACAGCTATTTTAACATTGGCTTTCGGCGTTTCTGGTATTTATCGTTAAATCAATTTCCTACTCTTGGTTCAAAAGCACATTGGATTTAGGACACCTAGGTGGCTCAGTCGGTGAACTGTCCGAGTTTGGCGCAGGTCATGATCTCACGGTTTGTGGGTTTGAACCCCACATCAGGCTCTGTGCTGACAGCTCAGAGCCTGGAGCCTGCTTCGGATTCTGTGTACCCCTCTCTCTCTGCCCCTACCTTGCTTGTGCTCTGTCTCTCAAAAATAAATAAATAACAGGTGCCTGGGTGGCTCAGTCGGTTGAGTGTCCGACTTCAGCTCAGGCCATGATCTCATGGTCTGTGGGTTCGAGCCCTGCATCAGGCTCTGTGCTCACAGCTCGGAGCCTGGAGCCTACTTCGGATTCTGCGTGTCCTCTCTCTGCCCCTCCCCTGCTTGCATTCTGTCTCTCTCTGTCTCTCTCTCTCTCAAAAATAAATAAACATTAAAAAAATTTTTTAAAAATACATAAATAAATAAATAAACCATTAAAAAAAAGCACATTGGATTTGATATCATGCACTATACAAATTCCTTGCATATCATAGAGAAATAATCAAAATTTTTCTCAGCTATAAAAAGAAACCAGGGAAATGTTTCCCACACAAATTTTTTTCCCATCATCCCTGACCTACAGCCAAAAGTCACATGAGAAGATGAGGGTTATAAATGCTTAAGAAACCGGTCTGTGCATGTTTCCATTCTCTTAGTTTTTTAAGATGCTACATGGAGCTATTGAGGAAAATAATGGCTTCCCTTTGGGACATACTTTCAGAGGCAAATGTATTAACATAAACAAACTAAAAAAAAAAATCCAGATACACAAATCCACATGAAAATATTATTTTATAAATAATATCAGTTGACACGTGTTAGTTTGCACCAGATACTGTGGCAAAAATCTGACCTACCTTTTCTCATTAATTCTCAGAACACCCTCAAAAGTTGATGCTATGCAGTCACTAGACTATAAGCTCTATGAGAACAGGTACCATGGATTTTGTTTACCGATGTAAAATCAGCACTTTGTTCATACACTGCTTCTTGCGTGAGAGACGCATAGCAAGATACTTGCTGAATAAGTAATTTTCATTTGATAAATGAGGCAGCTGAGGGTTAAAGAAGATAAGTAATTAGCCAAAGATACAGGATGCTAGAATCTATGTTCCAACATATATTTATTGGTCATTTTTTTAGAGAAGAGAATCAGGGAGGATTGGAGGAAGATCAACTCATTGCCATGTTTAATCATCTTGTTCTTTCCACCTCTGCAAGAAGATAAAGTTGTTGAATAGCAACAAAAGAGCCAAATTCAGAAAGTTCAAGAAAAAAAAGAATAGGTGGGGTCCAATATGGCAAGATGTTAATATCCTTTTTCAGACAAGAGAGCTCTTCTAGCGTTTAGCCTAGAAAACAGAGATCTGAACTTTCTGTCTGCAAGGGAGGAAAATGTGATCTAATGAACAGTCAACTATGTGCAGTGCACTTTGTTAATTAAGCCCCTTCTGAAATGCAACTAATAACTGGAAGAACTGGGAGAAGTGAAAGCAGGTCTTCCAAGTTCAGTGCTGGCTGCCCTATACACACTAGACTTTCGTGTATGGACTGCAACACATGCTCATTACTTACCATATCTAATACAGTGTCAGGGAAATAATATACCAGTGCTCCTGTTGATCTGGATCCCAAGGGCCATTATTCCATCTTGAGTCTTTTTTTTTTTTTTTTTTTTTTTTAGTTTATTTTTGAGAGAGAGAGAGCGAGAGAGAGAGCACGAGTGCAGAGGAGGGGCAGAGACAGAGGGAGAGAATCCCAAGTAGGCTCCACATTGTCAGTGCAGAGCTCGATGTGGGGCTTGAACTCACAAACCAAAGGATCATGACCTGAGCTGAAATCAAGAGTCAGGCGCCCAACCAACTGAGCCACCCAGGCACCCCTTCATCTTGAGTCTTAATAAGATAGAGAGACTAGAACTAGAAGCTTTGTGTTCTACATTACTGCCTTTGGAACATTTTCACATACAAGATAGGAAATCCATGTCTACGTATATATAACAGAGGAACTTCAGAGACGTGATTCCATAAAGGTTAGAGGATCATAAATCAGGATTCTCATGGATCTAAAACAAGTGGGGTTTGGTTGAAGTACCACAGGGCACACTTAGAGCATGAATCTTGGAGTCCGGTGAGCCTGGGTTCTTACTGAAACCTAGTAACTTAGTTCTGTAATATTAGGCAAATTACTTACATAGTTTTCTTATCGACAAAATGGGGACAGTACCAGTACTTACCGGATAGGGCTGTTGGGAATACTGAATACAAATGTGAGAGCACCTATGTACCAGTGATAACTCAGTAAATTAGTTTCTACTTTCACTTTGATTACCACAACCATCAGTGTAGCCTCACTGCTGAAGTCTCTAAGCATCAGCCAAAGGAAATAAACGTGAAGTGATGAATTATATTGCTTATTATGTACTGCCACCTTTGATTTTTTGCTTAATGATTATGCAGGTCATTGCTACTACCCAGTGTGGGTCCCTTTCTTGATGCTGTATTACAAAAGAACAAGATAAGTAATTCCAAAAGTGACTTCTTTGTGGAAACGGCTTTTAGAGGGCGAGTAACTTACTGAGGCTTAGGAAAAAGGCATGATGTTCATGGTCGCACAGTGGTGTCTGACCAGTTTGGGCTGTAAATATCATGAAGCAAGTCAGATTATGGGTGCCTATGAATTCTATTTTGAGTCAAGGTCTGAAGAGGAAATCATAAAATGCAAAATCGGTAACCCTTATCTTCAGTGAGCAGGCTGATACTCGTTGCCTCTGTGATTCAGGTCCTTTAAATGTCCAAGTGCTGGAGCATCTTATCTCAGAGGCTGCAGAGTGCACTGGTTAACAGAGAGCTGAGAAGTCAAACTGCCTGATACTGAATCCCAGCAGCGTTTACTCTGTGACCCCACTAGTAAAAGAGGTTGCTTGTCTGACACCGAGTATATATAAGCTGCTGTTATTATTATATTTTTCATTTTGCAGTGCAACTATCTTTTTATGTCTGTTTTCTTCCTCTAGACTGTGAGCTATCTGACTGAAGGGAATGGATGCATTCATCTTTCTTTCTGTGTCCAGTCCTAAGAGACACTCAAACAATGTTTGCTGAATGAATCAAAGACTCTTAACAAGCAAATGAATATCAAAGTAAGATAAACTCAGAACAGAAACTCTGACTTTAAGGGTGCCTGGGTGGCTCAGGTGGTCAAGTGTCTGACTTGGGCTGCAGTCATGATCTCCTGGTTCGTTGCGTTTGAGCCCTGCATCAGGCTCTGAACTGCCAGCGCAGAGTCTGCTTGGGATTCTCTCTCTCCTGTCTCTCTCTGCCTCTCCCTGACTTGTGTGTGCACGCTCTCTCTCTTGCTCTCTCTCTCTCAAAATAAATGAACAAACTTAAAAAAAATAAAGAATAACCTATTCAGATTACTGATGAAATCATCTAGAGAGTAGTTGGCAAAGGATGAGCTGTCTCCTTAGCCCTTCTTACCTTTATCCTATTCCTAAATAAGGAATCTATATGGCCTTAGCCCACGTCATATTAGCCAAGCCTTGAAAACCAGCTCACAAAGTTTTGTTGGTTCTAACACCTTCCCAAAAAACTAAATGACAACAACAAAAACAAATGCCATACTTCTAGTTTATTCTAAGGCTAAAGAGAATTCTGATAAATATGAATAATAGTAGATAAATACACAATTTAGTTTTGAACATTTTGGAATATATGTTAAAAACAAATCCTGTTCTTTCAATATGCTTCCATGAGATTTTAACTTAAGGGTCCCTAAATTATTTTCAAGACTAGTTTTTACTCAAGCAGCAAGTAACATTTGCAAGTGACAATATGATTTCTGTTCTTCCTCTGGAAAATGATTTTGAATAGTCAAAGAAAACATAATTTGTAACATTCTTCCCCATCACCTCATTTTCCTGCAGAGTATCCTCTTCACCCCTTCACCTTAGTAAAAGAGAAATTAAAAATCTATGCCCTTACCTCCAACAGTTCATCTCCGATACGCATTCGCCCGTCTGTGGCAGCAGGTCCTTCCGGGTTAATTCCCACCACAAATATGCTCATGCGTGACCTGTCTTTATTACCAGCAAGGCTGAGTCCAAGTCCATTCTTATCCTTTTCAAGCTCAATAATGTGCAATTCTCCAGGCAGGTCTGCATATCTTTGCCTGATTTTTTCTATTAAAGAAAAAAAGGGTAAAATAATTTAAATAGAGCACTCGAATCTATATTTTAAAGGCGTCGGCATGTTCCCATCCATACCGTGATTCCTCCACCATGATGGTCTCTTTCTGAGAACGAAGTAGTAGAGGTCATTAATATCTGTATGTATAGGTTCCAGTTAATTATTCCATCTCCATCTAAAAAGGTTAGTTCAGCCATAAAACCTTCTCTGATTGTTCAGGTCACATTGGCCCAGACTTTCCGTGCATTATTTTCTTCCCTAAGACAATGTGGTAGAAACCCTGGCTTCCCTGTCTCCTTCCAAAAAAGAGAGAGGGTGGGCAGGAAACAAAGAACATATACTGATCACCAGCTATATGACAAGAGAGATATCATGCTGAACAAAACAGACAACATTCCTATTCTCATGGACTTGCTATCCAGTAGGAAAGAAAATCAACAATTCTCTTCTTAAAAATTTTTTTAAGTTTTTTTATCTTTGAGAGAGAGAGAGAGGGAGACAGAGAGTGAGTAGGGGAAGGGCAGAGAGAGGGAGACAAAGAAACTGAAGCAGGCCCCAGGCTCTGAGCTGTCAACACAGAGCCCCATGCAGGGCTCGAACCCATGAACTGTGAGATCATGACCTGAGCCGAAGTCGGACACTTAACTGACTGAGCCACCCAGGAGCCTCAACAATTAATTCTAAATAATTACAGTTAAGTATACAAAGGGTATAAATCCTTGCACGTTAAATGAATAAAAACAAGGGGGAATTAAGGATGTTGATTTAGCGGTCGGATCTCAATTCAGTACAAAAATCAACCACTTACTCAAGGTCCAATAATTAACAGATTATTCTGTGGAATTCTACTTCTTCATCTGTAAAATGGGCATGATAACACCCACTTCATGAATGTTGCGGAAATGAAATAAAAATACACATTAAAGGACTTAGTAGCACATGGCTTATAGATACTCTATAATTCTTTTATTCAATCTTCTGTCTTTCCTTGCTCTTTCTACTTTATGGTCTAAATTACCTATTTTAGGATTTGGCTGGTTAGGCTTTGTGTTGATTATGTGCAACAAAGCCACACTAGCAGATCGGGGTGGAGGATGATGTCACTTTGAGCATGTCTTGTACTCCATACAGCCCCAGCTCAGGGCAGATGTGTTGCTGCGGCTCAAAGGTTGATACCTACAGTGTGATACAATCATCTTATCAGCTGAATAACCAGTTTGTAGATTGTGACTATCTCAGAACTCTCTCTGCTCAGTCTAATGCTTCTTGACTCAGGTTTGCTATCCTTACAAGGAACCTTACAAATTCAAAGCTGAACTCGAATAATTAGTGCCAAGGGAGAGGAGGAGAAGTGCCTAGCCCATTGGATCACTTTACCAGACCTAACAAACACTTATGAGAGTAAATTTAAAAATACTTTATATGTAAATTCACATTAAAAGAATTAACCATATAAATGGCTGCTTATTTTAGAAAAGAGAATAAATCTGCTTGCTTTACAGTGATTTTGAAAAGAATCTTGGGGCACTTGGGCAGCTCAGTTGGTTAAGCGTCCGACTTCGGCTCAGGTCATGATCTCATGGTTCATGAGTTGAGCCCCTGCATGGGGCTCTCTGCTGTTAGTACGGAGCCCCACTTCGGATCCTCAGTACACAGCTCTCTGCCCCTCTCCCACACATTCTCTCTCCCTTTCTCTCCCTCTCTCCTCTCTTTCTCTCAAATGAAAACACTTTAAGAAAAGAATCTTAACTTTTACAAATAAAGCTTATTATTAATAATAAAGAACGCATTTAGCGAAATACAGTAAAATACAAATCTTGCAATGTAACAAAACCACCCTCTATATAGGAAAAAAATATAAAGTCATATTAAGGTTAAAGTAAGTAAGCTCAAAGTGTTTCTGTTGCTCAACTACCAGGAACAAGATGCTAGGTGACTATTTTAATGAATAGAGATGTGGACACGCATTACCCTCAAGATGCTTACACAGCAAAACGAGGGAAACAAATACAACAAATATTAAACCCCCCCAAAATATTTATTTATTTATTCATTCATTCATTCATTTATTTACTTATATTGTAGAAAAAGAGAGAGCATGAGTGGGGGAGATGGGCAGAGGGAGTGACTCTTAAGCAGGCTCCATGCTCAGTGTGGAGCCCAACATAGGGCTCGATACCAAGACTATGGGATCATGACCAGAGTTGAATGCTCAAATGACTCAGACACCAGGTGTCCCAACAACTACAATTATTTAAATAGAAGTTCCAATCACCACAGGTGCTGGTCCTGAATACTGATTTATTAGTGAATTAGGTCAGTGAATAAATACTCAATTGTTATGAGCAATAGTTGCTTTTAGAGTTTTAAGAACTGACCTGTCTAGAAGACATTTCACGGAAGTAGCAGAATTTGAGAAGCATTTTGAGTAAGGCACAGAATTTGGTTATGAGAAGAGCCTTGTAGGGGGAATAGCAAATTTAGAAGCATACCTGCAGGTGGAGTGAGGAGGAGCATGTGAGAGCCCATTTGGCTGAGAACTGAAAATTCTATGGGTTAGTGGGTGAGTGATAAGAAACCAGAGTACAAGGTTTACAGAAATTCCAGCTGGGGATTCTACAGAGGTGTCCTGAGGTTCCCTGAGGATGGGCCTTGAGACGACACTCGATGTAAGATCTCTTCTCTCAGATTCAACGGGACCACTGAACACTTTGATCTGCTTTGTTTGTTGGAGCTACAGGGTTAAGAAAGTTAAATGCCACTACAGCTAAGAAAACCAAGTAGAACATAAATTTTAACACATCCCTTTCAGAAAATAATAAAGCAGAAAGAGATGATTTAAAAAAGATACTGAAGACTTTAACAACACCATAAGCTCAAAGTAATGGATGTAAGAGAGCTCTCCATCTGACAGAAAATACACACATCTGGGGAGGCACACACAGAACAGTTACACAAACAGTGTGCTGGGCCATAAAAGAAACTTCAAAAAGAATCAGTATCATATAGGCTGTGTCTTTGAACACAGTGCAATAAAACTATGAAAAACTATAAATTAAAAAAAATTATTTTATTTATTTTAGAGAGAGAGCACAAGTCAGGGAGAGGGATGGGAGGTGGTGCGGGGGTGGGAGAGGGGGAGGAAGGGGGAGAGAGGGAGAGGGAGAATCTTAAGCAGTCTCCACACTTAGAGCAAAGCCCAACACAGGGCTCAACCCCATGACCCTGGGATCACAACCTGAACCAAAATTAAGAGTCAGATGCTCGACCAAGTGAGCCACCCCAGTATCTCAAAAAACTGTAAATCAACAATAAAAAATAAACTTTAAAACTCTATGGTATTTAGAAATACATTAATGTTTATTAAAAGCCCAAGATTTAAAAGGGAAATAATTACAGAAATGAGGGAATACAGTACTCACAAATAAATACAAATTATAATTCTAGGTATCAAACTTGAGGGACACAGCTCAAGCAGCACTTAGAAGGTTATTTACAATTTTGAATAATTTTTCAGAAAATAAGAACAGTATACCCAAGAGGTTAGAAAAAGAGCTACCTATCAAATGCAAAGAAATAAGAGAAAATAATAAAGGGCATGTGTTAATGAAAATAGAATGAGCACCACCAATCAAAAACAAATAATCCACAGAACAAAAACACTATAATAAAGATCAGTAAAACCCAGTTCTTTGAAACATTAAGAAGACAGACACTGTAAAAACTGATCAGGAAAAAAATTGCAGACAGACAGAAATTCTTGCAATAGAAAGGGTTGAAATCACTACAGATAGATTAATAAAATTATTATGGGGGTGCCTGGGTGGCTCAATAGGTTGAGCGTCCGACTTCAGCTCAGGTCATGATCTCATGGTTTGTGGGTTTGAGCCCCATGTCAGGTTCTGTGCTGACAGCTCAGAGCCTGGAGCCTGCTTCAGATTCTGTGGCTCCCTCTCTTTCTCTGCCCCTCCTTTGCTTGTACTCTTTCTCCCCAAAATAAATAAAAACATTAAAAAAAAAGATTATGAATAGTGTATTGATATGAAACGCTGGCACACTTTAAAATCTAGAAGACAGATACATCTCTCAAAATTTGAAATGCCATATTTAGTGTAAGAATAAATGTAAAACTGCCATAGACTAGTAATTATTAAAGAAACTGAAATGTTAGTCAAGAGTATTCTCTTTGAAAAAGTAACAAAATCTCCCATGGTTCTAGGTATTTTTACATTTGAATTCTACCAGATTTCAAGTTTTAATGAATTTTATCTATGTAAATTGTTCCAGAACATAGGATGGGCAGGGAGTTATCCACTTCATATTTTGAGGCAGGTATAATCCTGATTCTCATCCCAAAAATAGAGACAAATCGAGAAAAGGAAAGTACAGTCTTATTTAACTTAAGGTCATAAGATGTAAAAATATTTTAAAAAAATGATTTGAGGGGCTCCTGGGTGGCTCAGTCAGTTGAGCGTCTGATTTCGACTCAGGTCATGATCTCATAGTTTGTGAGTGAGCCCTGTGTCGGGTTCTGTGCTGACAGCTCAGGGCCTGGATCCTGCTTTGGGTTCTGTGTCTCCCTCTCTCTCTGCCCCTTCTCGCCGGCTCACATTCTGTTTGTCTCTCTCTCAAAAATAAACAAACATTAAAAAAATAATAAGTTGAGAGTATACTGAAAATATTTAGTTTAACCTCTATGATATAGCCAGTATTTGACTATTTTCTGACCTAAGAAACAGCAATTTCATATGATTCAACCTAACACTATATTATGAATAAGGGCGCTTTCCAGGAATGTAAGAATAGGTAAATATCAGGAATTTTTTCAAGGAAATTATCACACTGATAAATTAAAGCAGAAAAGCTGAGAAACTATGTTAATAGATGGCAAAAAGCATTTGAGAAAATACAATATCCATTTAAGATTTTTTTTTTTTTTAAACACAAACTGTTGGCAAACTAGAACAGAAGGAACATTCTGGACTTAAGCTGACAAATAGAAAATATAACAGGAAAAAATATTTGTAGTATTTAAAATCAACAGGGAGTGGGGCACCTGGGTGGCTCAGTCGGTTAAGCGGCCGACTTTGGCTCGGGTCATGATATCGCGGTCTGCGAGTTCGAGCTCCGCGTCGGGCTCTGTGCTGACAGCTTGGAGCCTGGAGCCTGTTTCAGATTCTGTGTCTCCCTCTCTCTGACCCTCCCCCGTTCGTGCTCTGTCTCTCTCTGTCTCAAAAATAAATAAACGTTAAAAAAAATTTTTTTTTAAATCAACAGGGAGTTAATATACAGAAAGGCAGAAAAAGATAGTAACCTCAATAGAAATCGGGTCCAAAGACAAAACTGAAAATGCTCACAAAATGTAAAGACATGCTCAAGTTCATCAGTAATTATGGAAATGCAAATTAGAGTGAGATACCAGTTTTTGCTATTAGACTGGCAAGTATCTGAAAGCTGCATCATTAAGCCTTAGTGGAGATATGGGAATCCTCATGCGCTGCAGTTGGGATTGTCGAATGGTGCAGCCTTCTGGAGAGCAGTCTGACACACTACTTAATCAGATTAAGCATACATATGCTCTACAAACCAGCAATTCCACTCTTGGGTATGTATAACCTAGTGAATTCTTATACAGGTCTTAAGGGGGTGTTCTTTGAGAGAGTAGTGGGGTTGGAGGTAATAGCTGGAGATAGGGGGGCTGGAGGTGTACGTCACTGGGAGAGAGGATGGATGAAATGTGGTAGATGGACATCACAGTGTACCATCAGCAGGTAGAAGCAATTAATTGGAAGTAGTGACAGAGAGATTTTCAAAGAGTGCTGAATGAAAAGGGAAGAAAACAATAGGCCAATACCATCTAGGCAACACCATTTATGTAATTTAAGATTACTGCAGAAAAAGAACACAATACAGGTTTTGGAAGTGCATACATGAAGATGCACATATTTAACACATTAGAATGGTTATTTATGGTGGGTGGAAAAAAACAGGAATACAAGGGAGAAAAGAAAACCAGTCAGGGACCCCCAGCAGACCAATGATGGTAACATGCTATGAAGATTATATATTTAATGCAATTCTCTGGCCCCGGGCAATAAAAAAAGAAAGATGCTCAGAAAAGCCTCAGTGTTGTATTAATATGAAAAGACCTCCAGGTTCAAAACTTGTCTGACTTGTTCAACCTTCAGAGAAAAAAATTAACCTTCATGGCCATTAACTATATGTTCAAGTACTTAGACATGGGAATGATTAATGATAAGAGGGACCCTCCATTGCTAAATATGGTTCCATCACAGCTGGTGAACAACTCAAATTAACTGCTACAAATGGTGCATCTCTATCAACACATTCTTGTGGCAGAATAGGAAGAACAGGGGCTAAGGGGTCAGAATTTAGTCAATCCTAGCAGAGGCACTTAACATCCCTGGTTCTACCAATTACTGAACCTTCATGAACAGCAGATTTCTTATTTGTAAAGTGGGGTTGTCGCCTTGAAAATGGATGTTAGCATAAAACACCTGGGGATACAGGGTCCAAATACTGCCAGGAGAAAATACAACCAGGACTTTATTCCATGATTTAGCTATGTTGAGGTTTTAAGTTGGTCTTAAGTGGGTGACAAAGCTACTTTTCTTTACATTTGTCTATCTTGAGGAAAACAGAGATTTGTGACAGGAAGCAATCCCCCCTCCCCGACGACACAAAGGAAGTGGTCACACAGAACTCAATGGGAATCACTAGAAGGGGTTAGCATCCCTCTCCCTCAGCTTCTTTTCCCTGAGTTACTCCTATTGAGGAGCTGTCAGGACAACTTCTGCAGGTGCAGAGGAGTAACACCACTGGATCAGGTGTTAGTCCCATGCTACGTAGGCCACTGAGGTGGCTTTCCAATGGTGTGCTAGGTGCGCCTGGGTGGCTCAGTCGGTTAAGTGTAGGACTCCTGATTTTGGCTCAGGTCATTATCTCATGGTTCATAAGGTTGAGCCCTGCATCAGGCTCTGTGCTGTCAGCAGAGCCCGACTCTCAAAATAAATAAACTAAAAAAAAAAAAAAAAAAAAAAAAAAGAATTAGTTCAGATTTGTCCCTCAGTGAAAGAAACTATAATCTTCATGATTCCTCCTTATATGAAAGAAACATCTCATAGGTTGCCATGTCAATGAATCCTTCCCACGCTTTTGTAAACACCTCCATTTGCACATGAGTGGACTGACAGAGAGGTAAAGCCATTTAGTCCGTGTTTGGGCCAGGTCTGCTGAGTCAAGTGCTGTGCTGTCTTTATCACACCAACTCACAGCTATCTCTTAGGCTGACAGAATTTTCTTTTAATGTTTATTTGTTTGAGAGAGAGAGAGAGAGAGAGAGAGAGAGAGAGAGAGAGAGAGAATGAGAGGGGGAGGGGCAGAAAGAGGGAGAGAGAATCCCAAGCTGGCTCCAAGCTGTCAGCACAAAGTCTGACCCAGGGCTCAATCCCACAGACTCCGAGATCATGACCTGAGCTGAAACCAAGAGTTGGATATTTAACCGACTGAGCCATCCAGGAGCCCCTAGACTGGCAGAATTTTGAGTAATAAGAGGATCCCCTTGTAAGAGCTCAAATAATGGTTCCCAGGCCTAGACTCCTTATATTTGCTAGGCTGGCTACCTAAAAATCACCATTAGAGTCTATAAAACAGAATCATGACTGGGCTCCCCCAGCCAAGATTCTGAACCAATGAGTTGAAGTTTAGTAATGGAATAAATTCTCTTTGTTACAAGGTCCTTAGATGATTCTCATGGGCAGCTAAGGTCTGTGAATAACATGATTTATCTCCCATGCAGTACAAAATTTTTTTCTATAGTTATCATGACAGTCAGTCATAAAGTTCACAGATATCAAAATTTCAGGCAACCTTGAGTACATCTTTCACAAGACTAATCTAACATGAAGAATACCTCTGGCTCCACAATCATGCCTCAGGATTAAATAAGAAATGCTTTGACTATACAGGTTTCTTTAGAGTCTCAATCTCAGCCTTTCTGCTTCTATCTCTCCCACCCCCTCCCAGGTTGTCTGCCTCCCTCCCTCCCTCCTCTCCTACCTCAGATGTTTTCTGCCACTTCCATTATTAATTGTTTCTAATCTATAGCTGTAATAAAAGGTGAGCTAGAATTTCAAAAGGGGAGAAGGAAACAAAGTTAGCCTTTGCGGGAAAAGCAGATCCGAACCCTTTCAGTGTCTCTGAAAAATCAAGACACTGCATGCCAGCTGGTTTATTCAGAATCTGAGAAATTGTAGTCGAGCTCCTCTGGCTGATTCGGCACAAACCGTTCTGCAGTGTCAGGCATGTGGCTCCACCGCAGGGGAAACCCACACCGCCTGGCATTTGCTTTGGGGGCTGCTGGGAGTCGTTTCCAGGGTAACCAGTGACTGAAGAAGGGGATAAGTAGGAAGAAAATGTATAGAGAGTGGTTTTCTGAAATCTTTTATCAATTTCGAGAAATGCAATTAAAGATGTGGGGTAAAGCATATTATTTTCTTTGCACCCATTGGGGTTCTCCCCTAAACTTAAGAAAAAAGAACCCACACTTTGTTTCCTGTATACAAGCACCCCCCCCCATTGATTATGTAAGTACCAGCTTTCAGCACCAAAATATTAGAAGGGTTTCTAATGATCCAGGATCTTACTGTACCCGTTACCTGTATTTTCTGGAACTATTTGTGATAAATAGCCAATCTTTATACTGACTTTCATTGATTTTCACAATATGTTAGTCAAGTGGCAGTAGTTTCTATCCCAAAAAACCTAGATGCCCTTCCGTTTCTAAATACAGATCACATTCGGATACAAGGAACATACTTCTTTGGCAGCAGGCTTTACTTAAGTAACCCTTAATGAATATCAGCCTAGAATAACTGGAGAGAGAACAGTCTTTTCTACTCAGCCGAACAGTCACGCTTGTTTTAAACATGGATTTTCTAGCCCCATGACAGTGTTATCTGAAGAAAGGAATCCCAAGTTGCTCATAATTCTATATCAAAGCATCAGTGCCTTTTCCTTGTCCAAGAAAGCCAATAAGATTTCTCCAAGGTGGTCTCAGGGTATTTTCCTATTATCCTAGGATATCAGGTGTTGCTAAGTAACAGAGCCTTTCTCCCAAGAAACAAACTTAATTCAAGTCGCTGTCCAGTATTTTAATAGAAAATGTTCAATACACCAGAATAATGACCTGATACAGTTTCAGAAGCATTTAGCTACCTGGTCTGTTTCTAAATAACAAAGGATAATGCAGAGAAAATATTTAAATATATTTTCTTATATATTAAATACAAGGATCCCACTTTTAGATAAGCAGGTAATAATAAACTTAATTTTCTTATGCAGTAACCAACTTTTAATTCAGATTTGAGAAGTAAAAACATATGAAAAGAAAATCATAACTAACAATAAAAAACAGCATATGCACTTCAGCAAAAAGGAGCCAATCTCAAGTGAAAGTCTAGACCAAAGAGAGGAAATAATGAAAATAAGTCAATGTAAAGAAACTATACTTGACATAACAACAAGTAAATTCCTCTCTTAAATGTTGTAGATGTTCTTGCCAGTATATAAATTTGATAAGATCCTATGGACCTGTAAGTAGAAATTAGTAACTGAAGTACACAAACATGAGTATAATAATAATAGTTGGATTTTGTTTACTTCATTCTGTTGAGCTCACTTAATCTTCATGAAAACTCTATGAGATAGGTATTCTCTCCAACTTTACAGATGAGAAAACTAAGGCACAGACAGGACAGGGAGTGCACAGTAATACAGTTACTGAAGGGTAAAATGGGGATTTGAAATCAGTGACTCTGACTCCAGAGTCCATGATCTCAGGTGAAAGTCAGGACCAGAATTAAAAAGACTTACTTAAAGAATTCAGAAGCAAACAGAGAAATGAAATAATTTCATTCCTTTTAGTCACAAAAATTCAAAAAGCATAAGATATTAAGAATAGAAAAGAAAATCAACCACAAATCTAAAGTGACAAAATTCAGGCAATTAGAACAAGAATCATTAGGACTACTTCCTCAAGTGTAGGAAGGAAAAACAAAACAAAACAAAACTTCAACTCATAATGAAAATCTAAAATTTTCCGTTAGATGAATCAAAATCCAATCAAGTCCATATGCAACGAGCAAACTTTAAACAAAATACACTGAACTTTCACTGTTAGACACTATGCTGATTCCTTGGTATATTCGGTATTATGAAATATAATCTTTAACAAGTCCATTTACAGCAGAATGGATAAATAAATTGCGGCATATTCAAACAACGGAACTTTATTCAACAATGAAAACAAGTACTACTACATGCAACATGTTTGGTTGGATATTAGAGGCATACTGTTGGGGAGAAACAAACCAACACAGAAAAGTGTATGCACCTGATTCCATTTTTATCAAGTTCAAAAACATACAAAGCTAATCTATGGTTTTAGAAGTCAAGACAGTGTTGACATATGGGGAAAAGGGAAGATACAGTGAATCAGAGAAACAGAAAGTAACTTCTGGGTGGTAGTAATTTTCTATTTTTGTGACCTGGATGGTGGGTGAAAATTCAAACTGTGGTACAGTTTTCTGTTTGTTTATTTTCCAGTAAATTTACTTTTTTAGAAAAAGCCTTATCAAAGTAATGTGAGGACCTTATTTGAATTCTGATTTGAACAAACCAACTATAAAAATCCATTTTGATACAATAAAAAAATTTGACTGTGGGTTGTGTATTGGATAAAACCAAAAAATTATTATTAGGTACATTAATGGTATTATAGCTGCTTTTCTAGAGATGCATATGTAAGGATGAAATTACATGATGTCTGGGAAATGGCTTTAAACTACTTCAGTAAAGAAAAATAAGGGAGAAGTGAAACTGATACAGTAAAACCTTGTTAATTATTGAATCTGGGGGAAAATGTATAGGAATTCATAGGCTTTTCTATTTATGTTTGCAAATGTTTGAAAATTTTCACAACTAAAAGAAACCTTAAGTGACTCAACTCTCTAGAGAACTAAGGGTTGAAGGAAGGTGGGTGGGAAGATGGGATAAATGAGTGATGGGCATTAAGGAGGGCACTTGTTGTGATGTGCATTAGGTATTATATGCAAGTGATGAATCACTAAATTCTACTCCTGAAACCAATATTACACTATCTGTTAGCTAACTAGAATTTAAATAAAAACTTGAAACATAAAAATAATAATAATAAAAGCCCTCCTAACAATCCTATAAGGTATAATCATCCCATCGTTACAGATGATGAAACTGAGGCTCACTGAGGTTATGAAACTCGCCCAAACTTGCATTTAGTAATTGGTGGACCTGGGGTTCAGATTCGGGTCGGCCTCACTCCCAATCCCATGTGCTTACCTACCACAAAAGGAAAATAAAGATGTGTGCTGTGTTCACGTCTGAGAGAGTGGCCGAAGGGAAGTCTAAAACCTGTCTTAGTCCTTTTGGAATTTACGATTTGGTGGGAGACACGGAACACCTATCAGCAATCCCCAGAGCCCCAGCCTTTGGAAGTGTAGTTTGGGAGCAAACACAGGGTGACTTGAGGAGGGGAGCTGAGGAAATAGGAAGATCAAGAGGAAGACCATACAAATAGAATGATGGAAAAAAAATAGAGGTAAAGCTGGCATGTGGTGGTAGTAAAGTGATACACAAAACCAATAAGGCTTGTGAACTCTTTGGCTGTCTGGGGTAAAGGAAGGGGGAGAGGAAGCAGAACAGGAAGGGGAACAAGGAAACTGATCCTTAGAGACCAGGAGTTGAGTGAAGCATGAGGAGGAGACAATTTAGTTTGAATGGGCTGGTTTTGGGTATCAATAACAGAGCTGCTGAATTGAGCCTGGAGCTCCAGGATGAAGGGGAGGTAAGCCCAGAATTCCTCCTGGTAAAACAAAGCCAGGTGAAACACTTTACACAGTGTCTGAAAATGAATTTGCACCCAGCTGCGTGAGTGCTCAGGGGAGAAGGGTAGGGAGCCTGATCATGTCATTACTATCCACCCAAGAGGAAATACATACAAACTGGGTTTAGTGGGTACAGCTCAGTGGTAGAGCATTTGACTGCAAACTGGGTTTAGGTGCCAGCTGAAATAGAAAATGGAACTCAAAGAGTCAAAGAAAGGAGTTAACAGCTAACTCCATCTATTCATTAAGAAAAACATCAAATGCTTGCTCTGGGCCAGGCACTGTGTTACTCACTAAGGATCTAAGAAGGGTGAATTAAAAGATAAAGGAATAAAGGTTGAATTAGGTTCTATCAAAAGCATAAGAAATCCCAATTAAGATTGGGATCTTCCAGTCACATAACAACAAAGATTCAACTTCTGTAACCAGTACCTAAATGGTTAAGAATCACATTTAGTTTGGAGAAGGAAACCAGTCCAGAGCATCCACAACCAAGGATACCAAGGATCATTGAAGTTAATCACAAACCAATGGCAAAATCAGGAACAGAATCCACAAGTCCTCACTGATTAGTTTCACTATACTGAGGCTCAGATAATTGGGGCAATTACACCCAGTCCAAAGTGAGGTTAGAGGTGTGCTACTTACACGTCTCACTTCCCTAAACCTTACCCCCATTCCTTTTTTATGTCATGCCGTAAGAAGACTGATCGCTCTGCCAAATCCCTCTGATGACAAGGGATGTGGGGTCAGGCAATCATTCAGTGGGGACGTGCAATCAGCAAATAATCTATCTACAAAGTAGAAGTTCCTTGACCACCTTTAGGCGTACAATAAGAAATGAAATTAGTTTAGTACACAGAAAGTTTATCCATCCTAATTAGGGAAGATCATATTTGCACCTATGCTCAAACACAAAGGCTCACGTAATCAGTCTTGATGGATATATCCACTGAGGCTTTCTGTAACGGCACCATCACACCTACACAAGTGTTTCCCCAAGTGTGGTCCACAGATTATCTAGTAGTTCTATACAAAACACACTTGGGGCACCTAAGTGGCTCAGTTGGTTAAGCGTCTGACTCTTGATTTCGGCTCAGGTCATGTTCTCAGGGTTCATGAGATCGAGCCCCGTGTTGGGCTCTGCACTGACACTGCAAAGCCTGCTTGGGATTCCCTCTCCCTCTTTCTCTGCCCCTCCCCTGCTTGTGCTCTTTCTCTCTCTCAAGAATAAAGACACGTTAAAAAAACAACAACACACTTGTCTGGGCTCCATGTCATATCTACAAAATCTAAATCTTAGGATGCAGACAAGGGGTCACCACCTTTTTTTTTTTCTTAAGATCTCTATGTAATTGTTATACACATTAAAAAATACTGTCCAAAAACCTAAGATAAATTCCTCTCCAAGCTCAAAATGCTTTTGTGGCCCTTAGAGAGGACTGAAAACAAGGTATAAAAAAGGATTTGATTATTAGTGACTTCAGATTTTTACTAAGTCTTGAGAGAGACCAAAAACATGTTGATTTTGAAGACAGCACCGAGAAAAGCCAAATGCAACTTTAAAAACACTCTTAACAATCCGTTGTTGTACATTTTAAATATCAGGAGAACACAGAATATGGTTCTTTAATCACTATAAAAGCACTGAGTCGCAAGCTCATTATGGTTATAGTGTGGTAGAACTGTGTTGCAGTTGTGATTTTGCTCCCTGGTCATTACCCAGTCATGCAGTAATGCTCAACAAAAGCCCCACACTGGCAACAGATCAGGAAATCAGTAGAGGCACTGACAGCATTAAGGTGTTTAATTATATTTTCTGGA
This sequence comes from Acinonyx jubatus, assembly GCF_027475565.1. Classification (NCBI taxonomy): domain Eukaryota; kingdom Metazoa; phylum Chordata; class Mammalia; order Carnivora; family Felidae; genus Acinonyx; species Acinonyx jubatus. The sequence continues at coordinate 50,114,323 of NC_069381.1, read as the reverse complement.
GGGGGAAAAAAGTGGCAGTTTGCAATAATTAAAGGGAACCGTAGAATGTAGAAAAAGGAATATAACACGGTATTTTCCAAGTTCACCCGGTCCCCTTAGTGACTGATTCTTTGGAAGCAAACCTCCCTCTGCATTCCTGCTTAGGAAACCATCTGGCTTTGTTCACCCAGGGCCATGTGCATACATTATTGGTTCCAATAACCATCAGAGCAAGGTTTAGGGAAGAAGTAGAATTCTAGCTGAGATCTGACAGTATTTTGTGTAGTCATCTTTAGGTGTTTATTTGTTATGTTTTCCCACTATTATGAGAGAAGAAACTGTCTCTTTTGCATAGGTAGAGCTCCTGGCCCAAAGCAGGCATAGCATAAATATATGAATAAATTACGGAAACAAAAGTTTACAAATCCTTTGTTATCTGAATTGGTATCAATAAACAGGTTAACTTAATCAAAATTTCTAATTAATACAGTTATATCTTCCCTAAGAATTAAATTAAAATAAAGGACTCTAAACTGAGAAGAACATCTTCTCGGAGTAATTAAGATGTTTCATCTTCATTAGAAACACAATCTTTCAGGTATGTTAAACCAGACTCAGAAAAAATAGTGCGAGAAGTTTAGAGTCAAGAAAGAGCTTCAAAAGGCACATCCTTAAGTCAGAAAGTGCTACTGTTCCAATTCCATCGATGCTGCATTTTAACTGTTTGACCTCCTGCAAGTTCCTTAGCCTCACATTCCCAAATTTAAAATAAGATAACCTTTCCTATCCTAGGAATTTGAGAAGACAGCACTAAAGAATACACTAAAATGTTTAGCTTAATGCCTAGCATAGAGAAGCTTTCCAGACAAAACTTTCCCTCCTTCTCTCTTGCAGATGGAGAGCTCCTTAAAGTACCACATAAACCAGCCTTAATTACATTGCACTGCTTTTTAAAATTATCATTTTTATTTAAAAAATGAGGAAACAGGCTACGAGGATTTGGGTACCAAGCATGATGGTACATTTGATTTTTAAATAGGACAAGAAAAGATCCCATGAGACTTTTTCAACAGTTTTATAAGAAGAACACTAATTCGGGGCGCCTGGGTGGCACAGTCGGTTAAGCATCCGACTTCAGCCAGGTCACAATCTCGCGGTCCGTGAGTTCGAGCCCCGCGTCAGGCTCTGGGCTGATGGCTCAGAGCCTGGAGCCTGTTTCAGATTCTGTGTCTCCCTCTCTCTCTGCCTCTCACCCGTTCATGCTCTGTTTCTCTCTGTCCCCAAAAAAATAAATAAACGTTGGAAAAAAAAAAAAAAGAACACTAATTCTATAATTTGCCATAATATGATTAAACATAATTAATTTTGTTCAAATAATATTAAACAATAACAAAACTTGTTTAACAGTTTCATCCCAGAGCATGTGAGATTCCGTGATGTTATAAACAGAGCTTAGGCAAAGAAACCAGTCATGGGACAGATCTTCTTTACTGCTGCAATAGGCTGATGGCATATTCACATATGTTTCCAAGTCCAATGGGAAGCTAGTTGGTACAGTGGAGAGAACTGGTTACGATCCTGGACTCTACTTTCTAGCCATTAAATCTTGGGCAAATCATTTGCCTTAGTTCAGTCTCTGAATGGTCATGGGTCAAATGAAAATAATCTTGCCTGCCGTAAGCATCTTACAGGATTTTTAAAATGATTAGAAGTACTTGTGAAATTATGTTAAAAACAGTTATGCTCTAAAAGAATGTAAATGAGCTGGCAATTGTCTTAAATAGTTTTTGGTTTTGAAGTTTTTTTTAAAATAAAGATTTACTGAGAGTAAGGGAACACCATCCTGATTAAATTTCTACTTCAAATGACAACTAAATCAGGTAAGTGAAAAATCTTGGAGATAACTTGTAGTCCTGCAATTTGAACACTGAATGCTTGGATGGTGGTATCTTCTGAACAGTTCAAAATTTTCTTGGCTAAAAGTTAATTCCTTGGGCTAAGGAGAGATGAGTAGGTAGAACACAGAGTTTTTAGGGCAGGGAAACTATTCTGTATGATACTATATATGGATACATATGATTATACATTTGTCAAAACCCATAGAATGTAAAACACCAAGAGTGAACCCTAGTGTAAATGATGGGTTTTGAGTGATAATAATGTATTAGTGAAGGCTCATCAATTATAACAAATGTTGTACAGGATCCTGGTATAGGATGTTGATATTGGGGGAAACCGTGGGGTGGGGGTCAGAATAGGGGAGAGGAGTACTGGCAGAAGATCTATGGAAACTCTATATACTTTCTGCTCAATTTTGCTGTGAACCTAAAACTATTCCAAAAAATCAAGTCTAAAAAATAAATAAGTAAATGAAAATTATGTTATAAAAAAACTATAAACTTCCTAGAAGAAAACACAGGGGAAAAGCTTCATGACTTCAGATTCAGCCATGATTTCTTGGATATGACACCAAAGGCAACAAAAGCAAAAATAGACCAAGGAGACTACATTAAACTTAAAAACTTTTTTTCATCAGAAAGACACAATCAATGGAATGAAAAGGCAACCTATGGAATGGGAAAAAATATTTGCGAATCATATATATGATCAGGAGTTAACATCCAGAATATGCAAAGAAATCCTACAACTCTACAACAAAAAATTAAATAACCTAATATAAAAAATAGACAAAGCACTTGAATCATCGTTTTCCCAAAGACAACATATGAATGGCCAGCAAGCACATGAAAAGATGCTCAACATCACTAATCATTAGAGAACCAAAAATCAAAATCACATAGTACCTCCTTCCCATTTGGATGGCTACTATCACAAATAAGAAGCGTTGGTGGGGATGTGTTGAAGTTGGAATCCTTGTGCACTGTTGGTGGGACTGTAGAATGATGAAGCCACTGTGGAAAACGGTATGAAGGTTCCTCAAAAAAAATTTTAGAAAGAACTACCATATGATCCAGTGATCCTACGTATGGGTATATATCCAGAAGAACCGAAAGGAGAGTCTTGAAAATATTTGCACATCCATATTCAGAGCAGCCTTATTCACAATAGTTTTTCATCACAATAAACAGACAAATGAGTGAATAACTGAACCTACTAAAAGAAGTTACCCCTTGAGAATGTATTGAAGATCATACTGTGATCTAGTTCTGCACATACCAACATGACAAGTGAGTGTGGGGAAGGAGACACCTAGACATGCCAAAAGATTGGGTTCTAAAAAGCTGGCAGCTAAGATGATTATAATAAAGACAAAGAAAAGATACCAAAGACTGTCAAAACAATCTGGCAACATTTCTCTTTCATGTACTTCCCACGGAGGAACAGACACTTGTTTTCTCTCTGCTGTTGGAACCTTTCACCGTTTAATTCTTTATCCCTTGGGCTTTAATATCTTTTTGGCTTTTTTTCAGGCAGTCAAGATGATAACATGAAAAAGGAATTATTTCAGGCATCGTAGCCAGTCTGTTCTCATTTATGTCTCATCTTTAGACTGATCACACACTGAAAGAAGCTGACAGTCAGAACCTGGACAGGATCTTGCACATCAGTGAACAATTGCTTTCTCCCAAGATAAAAGAAAAGATAAATGAGAGAGGAAGGGACTGAGAGGAAGAAGCAAGCAAAACAGAAAAGCAAAAGTAACAGCAGCGGAGGAAAGTGAGCAAGGAAATGTCTTTTGGAGACTAATCTAAAATCTCCAATGGGCAATTCTGAACTCAGATTTATAACAATAACAGATGCTGCCTTTTCAGTGACAGTTACCTTCAAATAAATGATCTCATTTAGTATTTCAACCATCCTTTCTAGAAATAAGAAACATTGAGGCTGGGAGGGATTAGGTGAACTGCCTAAGAACATTAGCTAGTAGAAGGTGGAGTTGATATTTTAACATAAATCACTGTCTCTTTTATAAATTATAAACCACGTATTTCTTTAAAGGCAATATAAAACTGTATCTAGCACTCTGGTCATCTTTTTTTTTTTTTTAATCTTTATATATTTTTGAGAGAGAGAAAAAGCACAAGCAGAGGAGGGGCATAGAGAGAGGGAGACACAGAATCTGACGCAGGCTCCAGGCTCTGAGCTGTCAGCACAGAGCCCACTGGGATGGGGAAGGGCCAGGCGGGGGTGGGTGGGAAGGCGCTCGAACCCACGAACTGCGAGATCATGACCTGAGCCCAAGTTAAACCAACTGAGCCACCCAGGCGCCCCTGCTCATCTTTTTTCTAACGTATAGTCAAGTTAATCTTATGGAAAGCAGGTACTGAATGTGTATTCAAGGCATCATTCCTTGATGAGAAAGTTCAACTCTTAAGAAAGAATTTAAGTGTTGTAGGGGCGCAGTGGGGGGCTCAATTGGTTAAGTGTGGGACTCTTGATTTCAGCTCAGGTCATGATCTCATAGTTTGTGAGATCAGTGCAGAGCCTGCTTGGGATTCTCTCTCTCCTTCTCGCTCTGCCCCTCCCCCCACTAGTGCACTCTCTAGTGAAAAAGAGAGAGAAAAAAGAGAGAGAGAGAGAGAGAGAGAGAGAGAGAGAAAGAGAGAGACAGAACACAAGTGGGGTAGGGGCAGAAAGAGAGGGAGGCACAGAATCTGAAGCAGGCTCCAGGCTTTGAGTTGTCAGTACAGAACCTGACACAGGGCTCGAACTCACGAGATCATGACCTGTGCTGAAGTCAGACACTGAACTGACTGAGTCACCCAGGTGCCTCTCAAAATAAATAAACTTTTAAAAAAAGAAATGTTGTACATCAATTGTACCTCGATTAAAAAAAAAGGACAATTTAAGGTAAAATCAGTAAACAAAAGTATCATAAGCAAGGTTAGAAAAAGCTAAAAATTTTAGAATCAAAAGGAGAGTTCTGAACTTAGTATGGCCAAATAAATATAAAATGACCCCTTATATTTTTGATAGACTCATTAAATCCCTGGCACTCCTAGCTCCACACAAGATGCATGACAGTGTTCAGCAAATGTTTCTTTTATAACTCCATTTTCTGCCATGCTGCCTTGTATGATGCTCTATAGCTGGAGTATAACATCATGGCTCCTTCATTTTCTATGCCTCAGTAACTTTGTTTAATGATCAAAGAAGCATTCCATGACCCCTCAGGCAGGTGTCCTTTCTCTCATTTCCAAGGTATTCTGAGCCTTTTCCTGTCAAAGCTCTCCATCCCCTGTGAAACTGATTTACTTATCTATCTTCCTCATAGGACTGGGGTTCCTTGGGAACCAGACTCATTTTGTATCCCCCAAACCCATCATGGTATCTGGCACAGAGTAATCAGTTAAATGGTTAATACTTGATTTGCAGCCCCAAGAAGTTAAGGATGAGGGACAATATTTTTTCAGGTTTGGCTTTCCTAGCAATTCACTTGTGTTAAATTTTGATGGCATCTATGGCCCTAACAGATCACCATTTAAGAATAAAGACAAGGGGGTACTGGCAGGAGAAAATTCAAGGTACTTGGTACAAAGGGCACCCAAAGTCTCCTTTAAAGCCTATAGAATAGCTTCCTGGATGAATTCCCATGTGGGTGTTCCTGGGAGCCTGGGTTCCTGTCTCACCCTTCCCAACTCTCCTGGTACAAATCTCTCATGCTCTATCCAAAGCAATGCTCCATCCAGTTAAATGGGGCAATAAAACCCAGTAACTAAGAGCAGGGGCTCTGGAGTTAAGACTGTGGGTTCAAATCCCACTTTTGTCACTTGAAGTTGGAAAAACTTGGGACGTTTAACCTCCGTCTTTTCCTCAGCTACCTCATGTAGAAAGTGAAAATTACCATGTGTTTGGTTTGTTTGGGGGATTATGTGAGGTAATGCATTTGAAACCTCGCACAATACCTGGTCCTATTCCCACCTTTACCCTATACTTTCTTTACCATGCAGAATCCCAGAGCTCCCCCCATGTGCAAATTTTCTGCATAATTACCCCACACCCCACAGACTACTATGCCCTCTCTATATTCCTTGTCTTTTGCCCTGTCACTGGTTAGCTCTGTCCTTGGTCAACTGAACTACCTAACTCCCTGGGTCCCTACTTTTAGCTCACAGATTCAAAGAATAAAAATACAAAAGTTTTTACTGATTGACATGTAGGAGGAGGGGAAGTGGGGTTGCACTTTGAGATGCATAGTGTTCACTAAATGATTCTATGAGTTATACCTTAGAGATCTCAAAAACAGTTATGAGATGAATGCAGAAGATATAAAGACAATAATTATATTCAAATGCAAATAACATCTATTGAGAATGAATTTCATATTAAGCACTGCCCCAAGTTCTTTTCATATATTTGTTTTCTCACCTAATCTTCAACCTAACATGCAAGGTAGGCATTAGCCATGTATACTAAAGATAAATAAACTGAAGACCCCAAATTTAAGCAGCTCGATTGAAGTTCTACAACAAAAGTAATTAAGGTGAAATTTCAGTCCATATCTTCTGATTCTACACACAAAGGCTCTTTGAATATGCTATATGGTTTTTTACTTCCAGAGATAAAAGTGAGTTAAATGTATGCATTTTTCTTGGTTAGGATCAGTAATATGAAAGTGAACTTTGCTTAGCTCTCCAGTGTGAAGTATAAAAGCTGACTATTATGCTTATTCATTCACTCACTCAAAAAAGTTTTTAACAATAATTACCACATGGTGAGCATGGTGCTAGATGTTGATGGGCAATGGAAATCTGACCCTGGAGTTTACCAGTTTATAGTGGAAGTGACAGGTTTAATCTAATAATCACAGAATTAACTCAGATAAAAATAGAGAGAAAAAGCACCACAGGGAGTGTGTAGAAGAAGTATCAGTCTCTGAAGTGGACATCAAGAAGGTCTTCCTTACCTCATATCTGTCCAGATCCAACAATACATTAAAAAAATTATTCACCACAACCAAGTGGGATTTATACCTGGAATGCAGGGCTGGTTCAATATCCGCAAAACAATTAATGTGATTCATCACATCAATAAAGGAAAGGACAAGAACCATATGATCCTCTCAATAGATGCAGAGAAAGCATTTGACAAAATACAACATCCTTTCTTGATAAAAACCCTCAAGAAAGCAGGGATAGAAGGAACATACCTCGAGATCATAAAAGCCATATATGAACAACCCAACACTAATATCATCCACAATGGGGAAAAACTGAGAGCTTTCCCCCTAAGGTCAGGAACAAGACAGGGATGTCCACTTTCGCCACTGTTATTCAACATAGTATTGCAAGTCTTAGCCTAAGCAATCGGACAACACAAAGAAATTAAAGGCATCCAAATTGGCCAGGAGGAGGTCAAACTTTCACTCTTCGCAGATGACATGATACTCTATATGGAAAACCCTAAAGATTCTACCAAAAAACTTCTAGAACTGATTCATGAATTCAGCAAAGTTGCAGGATATAAAATCAACATACAGAAATCGGTTGCATTCCCATACACCAACAATGAAGTGACAGAAAGAGAAATCGAGGAATCGATCCCATTTACAGTTGCACCAAAACCCATAAAATACCTAGGAATAAATCCAACCAAAGAGGTGAAAAATCTATACACTAAAAACTATAGAAAGCTTGTGAAAGAAAATGAAGATGACACACAAAAAAAGGAAAAATATTCCATGCTCCTGGATAGGAAGAAAAAATATTGTTGAAATGTTGACAACTACCCAAAGCAATCTATACATTCAATGCAATCCCTATCAAAATAACACCAGCATTCTTTACAGAGCCAGAACAAATAATCCTAAAATTTGTATGGAACCACAAAAGACCCCAAATAGCCAAAGCGGTTTTGAAAAAGAAAACCAAAGCAGGAGGCATCACAATTCTGGACTTCAAGCTATACTACAAGGCTGTAATCATCAAAACAGTATGGTACTGGCACAAGAAAAGACACTCAGATCAATGGAACAGAATAGAGAACCCAGAAATGGATCCACAAACGTATGGCCAACTAATCTTTGACAAAGCAGGAAAGAATATCCGATGGAATAAAGACAGTCTCTTCAGCAAGTGGTGCTGGGAAAAATGGACAGCGACATGCAGAAAAATGAACCTGGACCACTTTCTTACATACACAAAAATAAACTCAAAATGGATGAAAAACCTAAATGTAAGAAAGCCATCAAAATCTTCGAGGAGAAAGCAGGCAAAAACCGCTTTGATCTTGGCCGCAGCAACTTCTTACTCAACACGTCTCCAGAGGCAAGGGAAACAAAAGCAAAAATGAACTACTGGGACCTCATCAAAATAGAAAGCTTCTGCACAGCAAAGGAAACAATCAGCAAAACTAAAAGGCAACCAACAGAATGGGAGAAGATATTTGCAAACAACGTATCAGATCTTTACCTGATACGTTTATTTGGGTTAGTATCCCAAATCTATAAAGAACCTCTCAAACACAACACCCCAAAAACAAATAATCCAGTGAAGAAATGGGCAAAAGACATGAATAGACACTTCTCCAAAGAAGACATCCAGATGGCCAACTGACACATGAAAAAATGCTCCACATCACTCATCATCAGGGAAATACAAATCAAAACCACAATGAGGGGCGCCTGGGTGGCTCAGTCGGTTAAGCGTCTGACTTCAGCTCAGGTCACAATCTCGTGGTCCGTGAGTTCGAGCCCCGTGTCGGGCTCTGGGCTGATGGCTCAGAGCCTGGAGCCTGCTTCCGATTCTGTGTCTCCTTCTCTCTCTGCCCCTCCCCCGTTCATACTCTGTCTCTCTCTGTCTCAAAAACAAATAAAAAACGTTAAAAAAAAACAACCACAATGAGATACCACCTCACACCTGTCAGAATGGCTAACATTAACAACTCAGGCAACGACAGATGTTGGCAAGGATGCAGAGAAAGAGAATCTCTTTTGCACTGGTGGTGGGAATGCAAACTGGTGCAGCCACTCTGGAGAACAGTGTGGAGGTTCCTCAAAAAATTAAAACTAGAACTACCCTACGACCCAGCAATTGCACTACTAGGTATCTATCCAAGGGATACAGGTGTGCTGTTTCAAAGGGGCACATGCACCCCCATGTTTATAGCAGCACTATTGACAATAGCCAAAGTATGGAAAGAGCCCAAATGTCCATTGACAGATGAATGGATAAAGAAGATGTGGTATAGGGGCACCTGGGTGGCTCCGTCGGTTAAGCGTCTGACTTCAGCTCAGGTCACGATCTCACCGACCGTGAGTTTGAGCCCTGCATCGGGCTTTGGGCTGATGGCTCAGAGTCTGGAGCCTGCTTCCGGTTCTGTGTCTCCCTCTCTCTCTGCCCCTCCCCCATTCATGCTCTGTCTCTCTCTGTCTCAAAAATAAATGTTAAAAAAAAATTAAAAAAAAAAGAAGGTGTGGTATATATATATACAATGGAATATTTCTTTCTATATACAATGGAATATTACTTGGAAATCAAAAAGAATGAAATTTTGACATTTGCAACTATGTGGATGGAACTAGAGGGTATTATGCTAAGCGAAATTAGAGAAAGACAAATGTCATATGACTTCACTCATATGAGGACTTTAAGAGACAAAACGGATGAACATAAGGGAAGGGAAGCAAAAATAATATAAAAACGGGGAGGGGGACGAAACATAAGAGACTCTTAAATATAGAGAGAAAACAGAGGGTTACTGGAGGGGTTGTGGGAGGGGGGATGGGCTAAATGGGTAAGGGGCTTAAGGAATCTGCTCCTGAAATCATTGTTGCACTGTATGCTAAGTTGGATGTAAATTAAAAAAACAAATTATATATATATATATAATATATATAAATATATAAAAAAGAATATATATAATATATATAAAATATATATTCATATATGAAAGAATATATATATATATATGTGTATATATATACATATGTATATGTATATATATATATGAAGGTCTTCCTTAAGGAAGTGAAATTTAAGAGTTGAAAGAGCAGGGGTGCCTGGGTGGTTCAGTCAGTTGGGCGTCTGACTTCGTCTCAGGTCATGATCTCGTAGCTCATGGGTTTGAGCTCTGTGCTGACAGCTCAGAGCCTGGAGCCTGCTTTAGATTCTGTGTCTCCCTCACTCTCTGCCCCTCCCCCACTCTCACTTGGTCTCTCTCTCTCTCAGAATAAATAAACATTAAAAGGAAATTAAAAACATAATAGGAGTTCAGGGGAAAGATTTCTTTATATATTACCTTCTAGATATCATTATATTAGGATAAACAACATTCAACTACAATCATAAACCAAAATTAAAATACTATATACAGGCCAAAATGTCCACTCTTTTCTGGTTTGGACAAATAAAAGCAAGCAAGTAAACAAACAAAAAAAGAATGATGTATACCGCTTTTCATACTATCCTTCTTTAAAAAAAGTGCTTGAAGTTCTATATATAAAGTATATTTTGCTTTCATTCCACAAAGAGAAAAATATACACTTGAGAATGGAGGAAATGTAATATTAAACTACAGTTTCTTCCCTATTCTTCCAAAGTTTTAAACTTATGCCATAAACACAAAATGATGGTCAAGGCCAGAGCTGAACAGAAAAGAGGGTTAATAAATCACAGGCTGATGCAGCAGAGGGAGAGGGAGCTGGGCTCTTCCTGATGCATACACAGGCCTAAGGTCTTTAGCCCCTTTTGTGAAATTCAAAGAACTGTTCTTCATCTCACCTAAGGTTAAAAGCTTCACCTCTCCCACACTGTCTTAGCATTGCTCCTAAAGGTTCCTTCTGATGTCCCTGGGGGGTTATGTGGCAGGCCTCACACACACTCCGTGACCATCACACCTGCCCTTACAGCTTTTACCAATGGCTCTACACCAATGACTCCCTTAATACCTAGAACAACACAAGGCTCTCGGGACAGCTCTCAATAAATTCTTGTCGAATGAATGAATAAATGCGTATCTTCTTTTCTAAGAAAAGTTCTACTTACGTTAGCTTATGGGCTTCTCTCTGTATTTCCTAGAATATTAACAATCTCAGGGCAGCTGGGTGGCTCAGTTGGTTGAGTGTTCAACTTTGGCTCAGGTCACGATCTCAGGGTTCGTGAGTTCGAACCCCATATTGGGCTTGCTGCTGTCAGCACAGAGACTGCTTTGGATCCTCTATCCACCTCCCCCCCCACTTCTACCCTTCCCCTGCTCATGCATGCTTGCTTGCTCTCTCTCGCTCTTTCTCAAAAATAAACATTTATTTATTTTTATTTAAAAAAAATTTTTTTAACGTTTATTTATTTCTTGAGACAGAGAGAGACAGAGCATGAACGGGGGAGGGTCAGAGAGAGGGAGACAGAGAATCTGAAGAAGGTTCCAGGCTCCGAGCTGTCAGCACAGAGCCCGACACAGGGCTCGAACTCATGGACTGTGAGATCATGACCTAAGCCGAAGTCGGATGCTTAACCGACTGAGCCACCCAGGCGCCCCTCAAAAATAAACATTTAAAAACCTCACCACTGGAAAATCTACTAATTTGTTCTCTGATTATTCATTCTATTCTACCTTTTTTCCTGAGTAAGAGAAATACATAACATATATTTTTAGCTGGGCATCTATCTGCCCAGAAGAAAAATAACATTTTTCAGCCTCTTTTGTAGCTAGTTATATTACTAAATTCTGGACAATGGAATATAAACTAAGGAATTATGGGTGGCTTTCCAGAAATATCATTCAAGGAGAAATGTCGTCCTTCCCTTCTCTTTTTGCCTCCTTGACAGCTGGAATGCAGCTTTGATAGTTAAAGCTAGAGTCCTCCTGACCCCGAGGTGATGGAAGTCACACAACAATACGAAAGAGGCCTGAATCCTAGACACTGTGTCCACTTCCTGACTCATACTTGTGGGAAAAGTAAAGTTCTGTCCTCCAGAGCACTATTATTTTGGGGTTCCTTCACCCACACTTGGAACTTAATCCTAACTGATGCATCTTCTACACAATTGTCTATATTCTCCCCTTCTTATCAAGTTCATTCTCCTTTAAGATTATGGTCAGATTATTCTTCCAGCTCAAGAGCTTGAATAGTCCTCTACTGACTACAAGAACAAGTCTCTTTGTTCAAAACCCTGCGGCATCACTCCACAAACCTCATCCAACTACTCTACCTCCACATCTGGGTTGATGTAATTTATACCTGCTTTGTTTACCACAAAACTGCTTTGTGCAATTAACTGAAAAACTCCAGGCACGGTATTTAAAAGGAATACTGTAAGCAGAAAAACAGCCCATGTCAAACCTTTCACATACCTTCTGCATAATTTTACATATCTTCATGTTCATCCACTTACTCATTCATTTGATATTTATTGAGTGTGTCCTCTGGACAAGGAATTAACAAGATGGGCTGAATTAAAAGTCAATCAAGATATACTATCCTTGTGAAGCTATAAATACAATGAAGAGCCACATATGAATAACCTTAATATCACAGTGGTCTGTAAAAGTAAACATGAAATAAGAGAAGAACTGGGAGAGCCAGTAATGGAAGACAAACAACACTTCTAGCTCGGTCAGGAAAGGTTTCCTAGCAAGAAGAAAAGATGGTAGCGTCTGAGCTCTGATATGAAGGGCTGTTTGCATGTGCAAGCAAACACAGGCTGCTGTATTCATATTTCTTGTGTCTGCTCTGCAGAGTATTTCTGCCTCTTTTGCTGTCAGATTGATACTTTTCCTTTGTTGATCCTGCAGTCAGCAGACCTGCCTAAAGTCTCTCTGTCAAATACAATTTTTGTCGCATCCTAGGTGAACTGTTACAAGATATCAGTGCGTGCACCTTTAACCCCACCCCTTTCGGTGACGATGCATTTTACCAAAACTAAAAGCGTCAGAAATCATTGTTTCTCCCATCTATCTGCAAATGAATGAATTCAAGAATATTGAGAAAAACAATCAGGAAAATGATCTTTTCTGGGGTACTAATTTACATCAAGACTGTAGGCAACTGCCAAAGAATTAAGAGGGATTTGAAACGTTCTCCATAAAAATTCTACTTCATTCACAGGTAAAACAAATTTTATGATGAGCTTAGATTTGTATAACAGAAAAGAATGAGGGAAAGGATGGTCATGATGAAAAACTACCACGTGCAGAATGCTATCCACCTTGTATGCATTATGTCACTTAGTCCTCTAAACAATTCAGTGAGGTAGGTCATTTCGTCTCCACTTTATAGTTAAGGAAAGAGTTGTAGAGAGATTAAGAGATGACGTGGGACTACAATTATATAACCCAAACCCCAATCTCTCTTAACCACTAAATGATGAGTTATATGTATTTACATAAAGTCAAAGATAATTAGACTTTCATCAGAATATACAATACTGATCTTGAATAAAGAACCTTAAAACATCTTTTATTCTTTCACACAACATTAAGCAATTATTACGCACCAAGGACTGTGTTGGGACTCATGTGACAGAACCATTCTAAACGTGGCAGTTTTCTATAGAACTGGGAATTGTACTTCCTAAACTTTGAAAATTCACCTATTTAATTTTCTTAAGTTGCACTACAGCTTACATTAATTTTGGAGATAAAATGTTTTTTTATTGGAGATATTTTTTATTTGGAGATAAAAAGTTTATTTATTTTGAGAGCAAGAGGCAGAGAGATTGAGAAAGAGGGGATCCCAAGTAGGATCCACGCTGTCAGCACAGAGCCTGACACAGGGCTTGAAGCCATGGGCCGTGAGATCATGACTTGAGCTGAAACCAAAAGTCAGATGCTTAAGTGACTGAGCCTCCCAGGTGCCCCTGGAGATAAAATGTTATGTATTATTTATTATCTGCTATGTAATCATTGGTCCTGAACTAATTTCAAAAGTCATACTGTACTATATAGTTCTACTTAGTATGTTCCAATTTAAAGTGTCAAATATCCATCCCACCACCCTTCATGGTTTTTATAGATTAGAACAGTGGTATTTTGTCGGTTTCACAGATAATGTAATACAGAGAACTATCCTACCCCCAAATAACATACATTCTAAACCTACATAGAAAGTTCAAGGGATTGACAGTCCTCCTTGGACTCCTTATCGGCTGAAAGATAAGTTTTAAAAAGCCCCAGATCAAAATTTAGGCTCTTGGAGAACCTGGTTGGCTAGTTGGTGGAGCATGTGACCCTTGATCTCAGGGTTGTGAGTTCGAGCCCCAAGTTGGGTGTAGTGATTACTTACCAATAAGATCTTTAGAAAAATAAAAATAGGGGCACCTGGGGTAGCTCAGTCAGTTGAGCATCTGACTTTGGCCTATGGCATGATCTCACCCTTCCTGGGTTCAAGTCCCTGTTGGGCTCTGTGCTGACAGCTCAGAACCTGGAGCCTGCTTCAGGTTCTGTGTCTCCCTCTCTCTGCCCCTCTCCCACTTGTGCTCAGTCTCTTCCTCCCTCCCTCTCTCTCAAAAATAAACATTAGAAAAATGATAGTAAAATAAAATAAAATTTAGGCTCTTAACATTAGTTGAAAATAGGTATCTTCAAGGTTTTATCTGCTCTTACCAAACAGAAAATGCTCTTCCCTTAAAAGCTATAGACTAGAAGGAATCTTAGGAGTGACATAGTGCCACATTCATTTTAGAGATAAGGAGGTGAAGCATCACAGTCAGTGACTTGCTACAAACCAGAGGCAGTACCATGATTTCTAGGCCTCACTCCCTCTGCTCTACCAGGAATACCAGGGCATCCCTCAGGACTAGAATTTCTTCTCTACAATCCCTGAGGAAAATGAGAATTTCACACATAAATGAGGCCAGATCCATGTTGGGTATTTCATGCACAGATAGAATAATTTGTCAAATGAACCAGAAAACACCTCTTAAATCTTGAGAAAATCCTCAAAGTAAAGCTATAGAATTTTCAAATCATAGGGTACTTTAAGCACTGAGGGCTTTAGCTCTATACATACTTTCCAAACATTAAACAAGCATATATGCAGAGGCGACTGGGTGGTTGCTGGTTAAGGGTTAGACTTCAGCTCAGGTCATGATCTCACAATTCGTGGATTGGAGCCTCATGTCGGCTGTCTGCACTATCAGCACAGAGCCTCCTTTGGATCCTCTGTCTCCCTCTTTCTCTGCCCCTCCCTCTCCCTGCTGCCCCTACTCTCCCTCTCAAAACTAAATAAATATTAAAAAAAAAAAACAAGCATTAGGGAATAAAATTACTTTTACATTAAAATATTTTGATCTTTTAAAAATAACCTGATTAATTTGACTCAATATTTGACACCACCATTTGTCAGAAAGAATTTGGGCCATGTTTTAATTACAAGTTAATTTAAGGTTTATAAAGCTGATGTTTTTTATTTTATTAGTTTTTAATATATGATATTTATTGTCAAATTGGTTTCCATACAACACCCAGTGCTCATCCCAACAGGTGCCCTCCTCAATGCCCATCACCCACCCTCCCCTCCCTCCCACCCCCCAACAACCCTCAGTTCATTCTCAGTTTTTAAGAGTCTCTTACGGTTTGGCTCCCTCCCTCTCTAACTTTTTTTTCCCTTCCCCTCTCCCATGGTCTTCTGTTAAGTTTCTCAGGATCCACATAAGAGTGAAAACATATGGTACCTGTCTTTCTCTGTATGACTTATTTCACTTAGAATCACACTCTCCAGTTCCATCCACGTTGCTACAAAGGGCCATATTTCATTCTTTCTCATTGCCACGTAGTATTCCATTGTGTATATAAACCACAATTTCTTTATCCATTCATCAGTTGATGGACATTTAGGCTTTTTCCACAATTTGGCTATTGTTGAGAGTGCTTAAAGCTGATTTTTTATGGCATGTAAGAAATTTGAATAACCCGACAGACATAATTTATGCTATCAAAGTACAGAGAGTTAGAAAGAGTGTATCTCTAATCATATCTGGAAGATAAATATGGAACACAATAAATATGCAAACAAATTATTTCACAGTAAGAGTATACCACAATTAACAACTTTCAATCTTGCATGAAGGAAAATAATATACCAATATATATACCTTTTGTATATAGCTATCCTTTTCAGAGTACTTACCATTTAAAAGTGATATATTAAATAGTTTATATATTTTATGCTATTTAATCACCAGGAAAAAACTTATGGAATATTATCTTTTTTTATAGAAAAGGAAATCAAAGGTCAATTTTTTAGTAAGTGATTTGCCCAAGACTACACAGAAAGCAAGCTGGAAGGCAGGATTTGAACCTACACCTGATTCAAAGCTTTAACTTCTATGGTAGAACTCAGGGACTGGCAAACTTTCTGGAAAAAGATAGTACATATTTTAGGCTTTGTGGGCTCTATGGTTTCTAATGCAATTAATGAATTCTGTTTTTTATTTTATTTTCTTAAAATTTTAAAAAAATATTTATTTATTTTTGAGAGAGAGACAGAGCACGAGTGGGGGAGGGGCAGAGAGAGAGAGGGAGACACAGAATCTGAAGCAAGTTCCAGGCTCCGAGCTGTCAGCACAGAGCCTGACGTGGGGCTCGAACCCACGAACCGTGAGATCATGACCTGAGCCGAAGTCAGACACTTAACCGACTGAGCCACCCAGGTGCCCTGAATTCTGTTTTTTAAAGTTCAAAAGCACTAGAGACAATATATAAATTAACGGGCATGGCCATATTCCAAAAAAACTTCTTACAGAAACATGCAGGAGGTCAAATCTGGCCCATAGGCTGTAGTTTGCTGAATCCTGGAATAAATGATTCATTTTAAATAAGCTCACCCTCACCAAAAGTTTGCTAGTTACGAAGTGAAAAGGCTGCTACTTTTACCTACTTGATCAAGAAAGTATCCCGTTAGCTTGCCCTGAACATGTTAACAATGCATAAATCATATTACAGATTTGTTCAGAAACCACTGAAGCAGCACACAAAATGATTGAAAACAAACAAAGACTGAGAGCAGGAAAATAAACTCATCTACCCCATTATTGTACTTCCTACTCTCCCCAAGTATACACATTCCTCATAAGAACTTCTTTACAATTATTGAAAAATTTTTTTTCTAAGAAAAACCACTGTTCCACTGGGAGAAAATGTCCTTTCCTTACATACTATCATTGCACACTATGTAGTCTATAAAAAGAACCTTCTAAGTAATACATGTAGATGATAGAATAATTTCATCTTCTTTGGTGAGCCACTGTTCCAAGAGAATGCTCCCTTTATAAATTGAATAGACTTGGCCATTCTCTCATGAATATTCATTAGGTTACATGCAAAAATGTCTTTTTCTACATTCAAAGAACATTTACCGAACGTCTACAATGACCTTAGCTTTGGCTATAGAGGAAACAGATGTGTGAAGACCTAACCCCAACACAGCACCATAAGCACGTGAAGAGCCATATTCACACATGGGAAGCGATTATTTAGGCATTAACTGAAAGAAGCAAGAGCACAGACATATGAAAGTTATAGATTCCCCAGGGACTAAAGAATGAGAAGCCAGATTCTGTAGGTTCTGTGACCTGTGAAAGCACAGATTATCTACTTGCCAAAATGATTCTTCTTGAAGAACAATCAAAAAAGAGGACTAAGCAACTTGTGAATTGCGAATTATTATATAAATGAGCCTTGGCAATCAATCAAATCCATTGTCTGTCATTTGAAGAACCAAAGCCTTTAACTTAATTTTGCACAGGAGCAGAGAGCCGTTTTCAGAGATTTCCCATGACACAGATGAACAGCCATAACCAGTATAATTTTGTTATTAGACTATCACTATGTGCGTGTTTAATCCCTGCAGGTATACTCAAGACCTCTCCAAGAAATATCAGATGTATTCAAGCAAACGCTTAGATGGGAAGCTAGGAAACAATCCATCAGATATAAATTTTTAAAAAACTTTTATACCTCATGATCTTTTGCTTTATGAAGCTGAAAGTTGCTACCTTCTCATTCCCAGCAAGCTCTTAAATCTGCACTGGCTTTTGAAATACTCATGGGAGCAGATATTGAAAATCTGAAGCAGGTATAGGCAACACAGAGCCAAAACCCCAATGCAATTCAAAACACTTACCAAAGTGCTAATACATTTCCATGTCACTTAGGACGAACCTGAAGTTACTGAATCACTCAAAATATAATTTTTTAGAAATTCCATCTAAGTATCTGATCAACCTTAGATACTTACCCATTTCCTTCTGGTTAGCGTCAAGAGACTTATTTCTTTTCCAAATGTAGAAATTGTCCAGTAATGGAAGAGAAATTTGTTTATGCTCAGAAGCCTGATTCATGCTGTGCAGTGTGTGATGCCACAGTGATGTGTACCCTAACGACTAATGGCACACCTCCATTACTGTATTTTTCCCCAATTCAGCTTCATTTGGTTTGTGACTTTTTCTTTTAAATTGGAACTTTCAATATTAAAATGTGGTTTGCTGAAGAATACAGTGAACACTTTTCGGAATTAGGAATGTCAGCATGCTTTTGTTTTGTTTTGGAATTTGAATTACATGTCTACCTACCCAATTACTGAAAAAGAGGAGAGTAATCAATTTGTCTTTGCCAATGGAATGAACTATTTCACAAGATCCTTGAAGATGTGTTAAAACTAAGTAAAAGTACAGGCTTTGGAGTCATCTAGACCTCATCAATAAAATGATGAGACATTAAGAAAGAAACTTATAGGGGCGCTTGGGTGGCTTTGGCAGCTCAGAGGCTGGAGCCTGCCAGGATTCTGTCTCCCCCTCTCTCTGCCCCTCTGCTGCTCATGCTCTGTCTCTCTCTGTCTCTCAAAAATAAATAAAAACCATTAAACATTTTTTAAAAAGGAAGAAATTTATAAAATAATATGGATTGAAGACAATAATGTACATAAAGCAGTTAGCCCAGTGCCTGGAACATAAGTACTGAAAAAATTTAAGAAAGGAAACTACAAATTTTATTTTGACTAGTCTAAAATGTGATTTCCATGGGTGAGCTACCACTAATTTCCATTTCAGGAAATAATACATTTGTGACCTTTCAGTTCTAAAATTCTTACTCCTCTGAAACCTGGTCTTACTTTGTCCTTTCTGCTTTCCTGCTTGTAACATTCCTTTGCCTGAGTGGATTCCCATGTCTGGAGCTGCCATCTTCCTGCCAATCCCACCAACTTCTCAACCTCAGGTTCTTCCAGAGGGCCTTGCAGTGAATTTGTGTCTCTACCTGCATACATCCTCTCTTTTTAGGAAGATTATAACCCTCTTCAAGGCAGAAGCCCCATTAGTGTATTTTTCCCCTTAGTCTTAGGAAGCTCTTAGAGCTCCAAAAATTTGTCATATCATTATAGTAACTGAGGTTATGCCATACTTCCACCAACCCATGAATAAAGCACTCTAACCTTTCTAGAAAAGGAGTTTCACTATCTACAAGAAGGGAAATAATAAGACTGACTTGGCAGATACATTCAGAATATACCATGTGAATTCTTCACACTATGTAAGTATCTTAGAGTCCTGTCAAAGCATACATGTAAAGGAAAAGAGATAAAGTGAATATTTGCAAAAAAAAAGTACGTATCTAACTAAGAAAATATAATCAAAAATAGAAATGATATTTTTTACGTTCCCTCCCCACTGTTCTCACCAAAAAAAGAGGTAGTTTTCTCCAAAACACACTTTTAAATGATACTTAATTTTTGATACACTACCTTCCTAATTTAAATTATAATACTCTCTTTGTTCAACATTGGATCAATTTAAATGATGAACGGTTAACCTATACTCATATATGCAAACAAGAAATATTTTCAAGTGGCCTGTTTAAAACCACTTATATCAAAGCAACATGCACTCATTTAAAATAACATGTTTCCATGGGTGCCCTGGCTGGCTCCGTTGGTAGAGCTTGAGATTCCTGATCTTGGGGTTGTGGATTTGAACCCCACAATAGGTGTGGAGACTACTTAAAAAAAAAACAACTCAAAACAAACAAACAATCATGATTCCAAGCAAGTACAAAAAAAAAAAAAAAGAAAAAAAAAAGAAAAAGAAGTAACTTCTCTGCAGACTGAAGCCTCATCTTTTATTTATCAACTTATGTATAACTATTTGTAAAATATGCCAAAAAGACACATGAAATAGAAGGCTGCTTTTCAAATTAACTGAATACAGAGTAGCGAACATAATATAAAGACAATTACAAAGCATTTAAATACTCTGGAGTTAAATGTATATATACATTGAAAGGTAAAAAGAAACATTAAATAAATGCTGAATATATTTGTTATGTAAATCACGAACAATTAATTCTGAGCAGGAGCACTAGAAAAGGAACTTATATTTAACACACAAATATATGTCTACTTAAGGGGCACATTTATAGTTAATAACATAAAAAATATTTTCATATATTATTTGAATAAAATGCAGAAGACACAGAAATTCCTACCGACTAGACATTCTGTGCAATTTCTGGAAAACTCACTGTGGGGATTCTTGAGGGTTCTACTGTGGTTTATGAAGCCAGACAGTGGCAACTTTAAGTTGGTGAGATAGAGATTAAGAAAATTATCAGGGGTGAGAGATCACTCTGAGGACACTAAGCACACATGTATTTTTAATCTGGAGAAACCGATTTTTAAAATGACACTTCCTAAAATAAAAGGAACAGGAGCAAATTGTTCCAGAGAGTCTGAAGAAAAGGAAGTAGGGTCCACCAATGTTCAGGATCATTCCTATAGCTGCCTTGTCAATACAAGTTTGAGAAGTAGTATTAAAAAGATGACCTTCAGACAAATGAAACCAGTTCCAACTATAAATAAAAAGAAACAATCAGGACAGTTGCCACTACAGGGAATCTGTGACGCATCCTTTTAAGGGCTATAACATTTCCTCCAAATCAAAATCACAAACTTGGATACTAAATAGCACAAGACTCCAACACTGAGATCTTCAGAAATTGTATTTTAGGCGAAAGAAAAGTTCTTGCTCAATTATTTTCACAGCATAGCCAAGGATAAGATCTGCTAGCTTAAATCAGGTATGCAGCATATATCCTGCTGTTGCAGTAGAAATAACCTAATTTGCGTGTGCACTGCTGAAAAGAAAAAGCCATAATGTGATGTCTAACTCTTCTGAGTTTACAGTTGTCTCCCTTAGGTAATAATGCTTAGGCAGGAAGATCCCCCTATTATGTCTAAAATATTCCACACCTTACTTGGATAAAAAGCTCTGTTAAATTAATTTTCTAGAAATCAAGCAAAAACATAGACATAGAGTACCCTATTGTATGAGATTATATTGTAGCAATGATTTCAAGAACTATGTGTTAACAGGGAAGTCCCTGATAATACTTCCAAGTGCTGAGCCCCCCCACCCCTAATGAATGTGAACTTGTAGGTTTAGACGAATGGGACTTCGATCACAATTAGCAAATATTATTTACGATGCTAGTTTACAATTTAGAAAAAGCAGCCTTTTGTTTACTACTAGGATTCCTTAACGATATTCTACTTTCATCTCCAACAAAATGCTGAATGGTCAGTTTTTAAAAATTAATCAGAATAACCTTGTTCTAATTAAATCATCTTCCTTTTTGATTATGGCGAAGTCACAAATAACAACAACAATAATAAGTGTCCAGGAGATCTACTTCTCAATTACGAGTCTGAAAGGAGAGGCTACTACACGAACACGGTGTTAAGAATTTTGGCACTGAAACTCACTAGTATATCCTTGAGAGTCTGATAAACTGCTCCACTTTTCAATAACATTACCGGGAAAATTCCAGCTACAATACACAGGAAAGGAAATTTTTAGAGGTTTCTTTCTAACATACAATTACCTTGCACATGCATATGTACCCTCACTCTCTCACTAAACATAAATGCCTTAGCTTACTATTGTTCAAACCTTTAAAACAACATTCTGCACCAACACTAAAACAGCTTAAGACTGCATTCCACAAGAGCCACAGATCACAGAGGCACAGATATCTTACCTGGGAAACCCCCTTGGACCATTGCTGTACCAGTGTTCCCTTCAGGGTATCTGCATTCCTGATAAACATTCAGTGCTGGAAGCAGCTGAAATCCTCACCAGACTCTGTCCTCTCTCTTCTGTCGACCTTGGGCCTATTTTTTCTCCCCCTCAGGTTTTATTCTCCTTTAGGGCAAGTTGTCAGTCTATTTCTATCACGAGAAGCAATCAATTAAGCTAATTTCAAGCGACCACTCAAGCTACCAGTCACATCTGTCAGTAGGTAGAAGCTGCCTGGAAAAGTATGCCGGGAGAAGCAAAATCCCTGGTTTCCCACATCTGACCCTCAGATGCTTCACACTGCCGATTGTGGCACTCAGTTACCCTGCTCACATCGGGATGATTGCTCTGTTCCAGAGCAGGAGGCAATATAAACACGACCGTTTATTTTGTGG
Source organism: Acinonyx jubatus (assembly GCF_027475565.1). Classification (NCBI taxonomy): domain Eukaryota; kingdom Metazoa; phylum Chordata; class Mammalia; order Carnivora; family Felidae; genus Acinonyx; species Acinonyx jubatus. The sequence continues at coordinate 50,091,984 of NC_069381.1, read as the reverse complement.
CCAGCTTCAATTAATATCACTTTAATGACCCCGTTTTCCTGCTGAGAAATAGTGCAGCGCATTAGTTGCATCTTTCGAATGCAGATTAAAAGGAAACTGTGGTGGATTTTAGCCCATCTGAAGTGAATGAAACAGTCATCAACTTACTCTCTCCTTCTTGCTCACATCACTGAATCATTTTTATAACAAAGAAACTGGTGAACCGTACTGAACATGTGGTATCCCTAGTGAGATTCATTTGTGTCTCAGTAACGTTTTAAATGTGCAGTAAAGATTCTGTTTAAGCAGTCAGGTCTTAAAGTTACCTTTCAGGGGTAAATGTATCAAAAATGTATCAAAAAAATAGAAGCTTCAGAAAAATCATTAGAAAAATGGTTGTAGTTTCTTAAACTTTTTTTTTTTAAATGCCTCATTGCGTCCCCTCCTCCTTCCCATCCCCAGCACACCAGGACAGAATCAAGTAACTGCAATTACTTCATGATTATCTATTAAGTACTATAGGGTTCTCTAACCTTTCTTTGTAAACTGTAGAATACCTGATCACCTCTCATGTGGATGAGTAATATTAAAATCCAGAACACCTGAACATAATTTAAATGCTTCTCAAAAGATCTTAAACAATATAATTTTTTATTTATAATTACAATAAATGCATCTCAATTCTATCAAGGGCTGGAGCTTTGGGAGTTTTCAGAACAAAAAATCCACTAAAATAGAAAGCGACGTTCACCAGTCTCCATCATAGGACCGGAATAAGAATTCTACTTATTTCACTTAATTAGAAAGATAAAGCGTTCAGAAAAGGATGATTAACTACAGGAAATGAGAAAAATAATTTACATAAAACTAAAAAGTTAAAACTTGGCCTTTATTTCTTAATTTTTCCTATTTTGCATCAAAACCAAGAAACAAAACAAAGGAGGGAGCAAATAAATCCACAGATCTAATAAAAAGAACACGTAAATACTGCTAGAAGCCACTAATGAATGCTGTTTGCCTATTTGAAGTGATCATTCTTAACATTCCTTAAATCCCAGATAATAATTGCTGTTGATTGTAGTGACATCTATTGGCAAGGTAGAGATCAACTACAGAGTCCACAACAATACCAAAAAAAAAAAAAAAAGCAAAACAAAAATTTAAACCAAAATCTACTAGTTGCTCAGTAAGTCTCTGGTGACCATGAGTCTACTTCATGTTAAAAATTGGCAATGGCGTGAACAGGAAAGCACCAGAAGGGAAAGCTTAAATATGGCCCTGAACATCAAATGAGACCTACATTCTATTCTTGACCTCACAATAACTAATTTTGTGACTCTGGGCAAATTAATTACTCTGGGGTAGGGGGTGTCTTACAATTCTTAACTGTAAAATTAGACCAGATGAATTTTAGGGTTCTCAAATCCCAGCACTGTCAAGGAAGACATGAACACACTTTAATTCTATTCTTCAAAGTAATTTGCTATTTGATTGCCCTCTTCCTTTAACATAGATCTTTTCATAGTAAGTTTTCATTATCCTTTACAAATGATATTCGTTTAAAAAAATTTATTTAGATATAATTGGCTTTATCACATTATATTAGTTTTAGGTATACAACAATGATGTGATTTATATATATATTGCAAGGTGACCATAACAATAAATCTAGTTAACACCTATCATCATACATTGTTACATTTTCTTGTGATAAAAACTTTAAAGATCTACTCTTAGCAACTTTCAAATATACCATACAGTATTGTTAACTATAGTCACCACACTGTACATTACCTCCCTAGGACTCACTTATTTTATATATAGTTGGAAGCTTGTACTTTTTATTTTATTTTTTTTTATATTTTATTATTTTTTTATTTTTTCATTTTTTCAATATATGAAGTTTATTGTCAAATTGGTTTCCATACAACACCCAGTGCTCATCCCAAAAGGTGCCCTCAATACCCATCACCCACCCCCCATCAACCCTCAGTTTGTTCTCAGTTTTTAAGAGTCTCTTATGCTTTGGCTCTCTCTCCCACTCTGACCTCTTTTTTTTTTCCTTCCCCTCCCCCATGGGTTTCTGTTAAGTTTCTTAGGATCCACATAAGAGTGAAACCATATGGTATCTGTCTTTCTCTGTATGGCTTATTTCACTTAGCATAACACTCTCCAGTTCCATCCATGTTGCTACAAAGGGCCATATTTCATTCTTTCTCATTGCCACGTAGTACTTCATTGTGTATATAAACCACAATTTCTTTATCCATTCATCAGTTGATGGACATTTAGGCTCTTTCCATAATTTGGCTATTGTTGAGAGTGCTGCTATAAACATTGGGGTACAAGTGCCCCTATGCATCAGCACTCCTGTATCCCTTGGGTAAATTCCTAGCAGTGCTATTGCTGGGTCATAGGGTAGGTCTATTTTTAATTTTCTGAGGAACCTCCACAATGCTTTCCAGAGTGGCTGCACCAATTTGCATTCCCACCAACAGTGCAAGAGGGTTCCTGTTTCTCCACATCCTCACCAGCATCTATAGTCTCCTGATTTGTTCATTTTGGCCACTCTGATTGGTGTGAGGTGATATCTGAGTGTGGTTTTGATTTGTATTTCCCTGATGAGGAGTGACGTTGAGCATCTGGATGTCTTCTTTAGAGAAGAGTCTATTCATGTTTCCTGCCCATTTCTTCACTGGGTTGTTTTTCGGGTGTGGAGTTTGGTGAGCTCTTTATAGATTTTGGATACTAGCCCTTTGTCCGATATGTCATTTGCAAATATCTTTTCCCATTCCGTTGGTTGCCTTTTAGTTTTGTTGGTTGTTTCCTTTGCTGTGCAGAAGCTTTTTATCTTCATAAAGTCCCAGTAGTTCATTTTTGCTTTTAATTCCCTTGCCTTTGGAGATGTGTCAAGTAAGAAATTGCTATGGCTGAGGTCAGAGAGGTCTTTTCCTGCTTTCTCCTCTAGGGTTTTGATGGTTTCCTGTCTCACATTCAGGTTCTTTATCCATTTTATTTTTGTGAATGGTGTGAGAAAGTGGTCTAGTTTCAACCTTCTGCATGTTGCTGTCCAGTTCTCCCAGCACCATTTGTTAAAGAGACTGTCTTTTTTCCATTGGATGTTCTCTCCTGCTTTGTCAAAGATTAGTTGGCCATACGTTTGTGGGTCTAGTTCTGGGGTTTCTATTCTATTCCATTGGTCTATGTGTCTGTTTTTGTGCCATGTATTTTTTGTTTTAAATGTTTTTTTTTAAGTTTATTTTTCTTTATTTTTGAGAGACAGAGATAGAGAGCAAGCAAGGGAGGAGCAAAGGGAGAAAGAGAGAGAGGGAGACAGAATCCCAACCAGGCTCCTTGCTATCAGCGCAGAGCCTGATGTGGGGCTATAACTCTCGAACAACCAGATCATGACCTAAGCCGAAATTAAGTCAGACGCTTAACCCACTGAACCACCCAGGCATCCATTTTATTTTTTTTTTTTAAGTAGGCTCCACACCCAGTGTGGAGCCCAACTCGGGGCTTGCGCTCTCAACCTTGAAATCAAGACCTGAGCTGAGATCAAGTCGGATGTTTAACTGAATGAGCCACCCAGGTGCCCTATGGAAGCTTGTACTTTTACAATTTTAAACTCCTTCACCCACAAATGTGATTTTTCAATTTAAAATTATATTTGGGGCACCTGGATGGCTCAAATAAGTGTCTGACTTCAGCTCAGGTCATGATCTCGCGGTTCACGAGTTCGAGCCCTGCACTGGGCTCTGTGCTGTCAGTGCAGAGCCCACTTTGGATCTTCTGTCTCCCTTTCTCTCTGCCTCTCTCTCTCTCTCTCCCCCTCTCAAAAATAAATATTTAAAATTATATTTAACTTTGAAATAATTTTAACAGGTTTTATTTAATATAATACATTAAATTCACCCACTGCAAGCATATACTTCAATGATTTTCAGTCGACTTACAGACATGTGCAACTCTCACCACAATCCAGCTTTAGAGCATTTCCACTACCTCAACAAATTCGATGAAGCTCAATCCCAGCCCCAAATCTAGGCAACGAATGACCTGCTTTTTATAGCTATAAATTTGTTTTTTATGGACATTCTATATAAAACTTTAAAAAAAAATTTTTTTTTAAGTTTATTTATTTTTGAGACAGAGAGAGACAGAGCTTGAATAGGGGAGGGTCAGAGAGAGAGGGAGACACAGAATCTGAAACAGGCTCCAGGCTCCGAGTTGTCAGCACAGAGCCCGACGTGGGGCTCGAACTCACGGACTGCGAGATCATGACCTGAGCCGAAGTCGGACACCCAACCGACTGAGCCACCCAGGCGCCCCTGGATATTCTATATAAATGGAATCTTATAGTATATAGTCTTTTGCACTGGGTTTCCTTTACTTTGCATAATGGTATATATAAGTATTTTGCTCTTTTTAACTTTTTTTCTACTGTATGGATATTCAACACTATGTTTCTCTACTAGTTGATGGACACTTGGCTATGTCCAATTTTGAACTATTATGACTAACACTACAATTAATATACTTGTAGGAGTCTTGTGTGGACATAGGTTTTCATTTCTGTTGGCTATATACCTAGAAGTAGAATTGCTAGATTGTATGGTAAACTTATATTTAACTTTTTAAGAAATGACCAAACTGTTTTCCAAAATGGTATATCATTTTACATTCCCACCAGCAGTGTATTAGGGTTCTAGTTGTAGAGTCCCTTTTTTTTTTTTTTTTTTTTTAATTAAAATCTTGTGAAGGGGCACCTGTGTGTGGCTCAGACAGTTAAGCATCTGACTTCGGCTCAGGTCATTATCTTGTGGTTGGTGAGTTCGAGCTCTGCATTGGGTTTGTGCTGACAGCTCAGAACCTGGAGCCTGCTTCAGATTTTGTGTCTCCCTCTTTCTACCCCTCCCTGCTTGTCTCTCTCTCTTTCTCAAAAATAAAAATAAAATATTAAAAAACTTAAAATAATTCTTATGAATGTGTTGTGGTTTTAATCTGCATTTCTCTAATAATTAGTAATGTTGGGCATTTTTATGTGCTTCTTAGCCATCTATAGATCTTTGGTTGAAATGTCATTTCAGTTTTGTACATTTTTAAAAATTGCGTTGCTTGTTTTCTTATTGAGTTGTAAGACAAAATGGTTTTTCTCTTCCAAGCAAACATATTTTGTTATACAAAATTCAAGTGGATTAAGTAAAGTTGAAAGGACAAGATTTTTCTCAAAACTCCCCTCTCAAAGGAGTTAGTATACATGCTTTTGTACTTTTTTCAATTAAAAAATACTAGGGGTTCTGCAAAATTCAGCTTTGGCTGTAAAATTTTACTAAACTGCTATGAGGTACTGGCTTCAAGAAGGCCAAAGATCTGAAAGACCCTCAGCACTCAGGCCCCTCTGAACCCATGCAGGATCAGTGATTCTGGGCATGGATTAACAATAGAAAATAAACTGTGTATTAATGGCAATAATTCAAACAAGGTTGCCATTTTGATTTACTGTTAATTCCTAGGTTAAAATTCTTGATGTAACTGAGACTGGAACATTTCTTTGTATGCCTGATATGTTCAAATTCTCTTGATTAATTGAAGTACAAATGTTCATCAATGTAAGAGTAATATACCTCAGATAATTAAAGATGGGGGTGAAAGCTGCTAACATTTTGATTTAAAAATAAAAATTGTGGGGGATACCTGGGTGGCTCAGTTGATCAAGTGTCCAACTCTTGGTTTTGGCTCAGGTCATGATTTCAGATTGTGAGATCGAGCCCCACATCAGGCTCTGTGCTGACAGCACAGAGCCTGCTTGGGATTCTCTCTCCATGGCTCCCCAGTTTGTATGAGTATGCTCTCTCTCAAATAAATAAACTTTTTAATTAAAAAAAATTAAAAAAAAATTTAATGTTTATTTATTTTTGACAGAGAGAGAGAGAGAGAAACAGAGCATGAGCAGGGGAGGGGCAGAGAGAGAGGGAGACACAGAATCCGAAGCAGGCTCCAGCCTCTGAGCTGTCAGCACAGAGCCCGACGCGGGGTTCAAACTCACAGACCGCGAGATCATGATCTGAGCCGAAGTCGAAGTCGGACGCTCAACCGACTGAGCCACCCAGGTGCCCCTTAATTAAAAAATTTTTAAAGGTTGAGGCACCTGAGTGGCTCAGTCGGTAACAGTCCAACTTTGGCTCAGGTCACGATCTCACGGTCTGTGGGTTCGAGCCCCGCGTCGGGCTCTGTGCTGACGGTGCAGAGCCTGGAGCCTGCTTCAGATTCTGTGTCTCCTCTCTTTGTCCCTCCCATGCTCATGCTCTGTCTCTCTCTGTCTCTCAATAATAAATAAACATTAAAAAAATTTTTCTTAAATAAAATTTTTAAAGGTTAAATAGGAAAATATATTAAAAATTAATGTTAATATTAAAAGAATTAACTCTACAGAGAGCACTATAACTTTTGTGAATCAACAAATGTTTATAAATATTTAAATACTACAAGGCAGAATAAGAGAGATTAAGTCATGTTATAAGCTTTGTAGGACTGTTTGGAAAACTATCACTCATACTAAACAATCTTTAAAAGCTAGATTTTTAGTTTTTAAATTCCATTTGGGCCATGAATTTTTCTCAAAAAACTCTATTTTGCCCACATTGGAAGGAAAAAAATTACAAAATCATATACAAAAACTTCTAGGATAATTCCATGTTTGGTCCAAAGAAAATATAGAAGAGAAAAATACTCAAGAAAAAGTAAGTATTCCAAAATGCTTTTCTCTTCCAGTGATCACAGATGAAAGTGGGAGAATAAGAGTGTCACATACAATGGTGATGAGGGTGATGAAGGAGCAGCCCAGTTGTATAGAGTTCTTAATAAAGTATTGATCCCACACAATAATATTAAACTTAGAAGATTTAACTTACAGGGAGCCTGGGTGGCTCAATCTGTTGAGTGTCCAACTCTTGGTTTTGGCTCAGGTCATGATCTCGTGGTTTTGTGAATTCAAGCCCCACATTGGGCTCTGGGCTAACAGCCCCGGGGCCTGCTTGGGATTCTCCCTCTCCCTCTGTCTCTGCCCCTCCCCCACTCATACTGTCTCTGTCTCTCTCAAAGTAAATGAATAAACCTAAAAGAAAAACTTTACAAACATTAAAAAAATTAAACTATAGTAATTTTTAGGTAAAATTTTAATATGTACATAGGCCAGAAATTTCATCCTGTATTGGCAATATTTGGCAAACACTGAAGAATGTTGTATTACTATTGATGATAATAAACAGTAGTAGCTCACATTTCTGGAATACTTCCTATGTGTCACTTCCTGTAGAAGGATGCTATATACATTAACTCTCCTAGTCTCTCAAAACAACCCACTCAAAGGAGTACTATTATTATTTCCATCTTACAAATGAGGAATCCAAACTAAAAGGATGCAACCTGTTTCAAGTCTAATGTCTAGAAATGTTTAGAGTAAGTAACTTCATCAAGGGCATTTTATAAATTACATATAATATATACTGCTATAATTGCTATTTGTAAAAAATGTAGAACACATCTTTGTAGGTATATGTACATATACATATATTCACATGGGCATTGAATTCCTTAAGCTATTATCACTGGAAGTTGAATTATTCAGTCAAAGAATATGCACATTTAAATTTTTTATACATGCTGCCAAATGGGTCTCCAGAAAGAGGTACATGAATTCATATTCCTGCCAACAGTCTATAAGAACTCCTATTTCTTTTTCTACCCTTCTCCCACTTGCTCTCTATCTCCCTCAAAATAAGTAAACTTAAAAAAACCTTAGATTTTTTACAGTATTTTTATGTTTTCAGTGTTTAGAAGTAGACAGTATTCAGAATTAAACTGCAATTTTGATGAGAAATGGAGATCTCTACATTTTTCTCCCCAAATTATTATATACCCCATCATTTATCAAATAATCTATCCTATTTCTATTTCAAAAAATGTATTTTTTATGTTCTATATTCTTGACATCTGGGTTTATTTCTAGACCATCTTTATTTGCAAATACTAAACAGATTTAATTACTGTAGTTTATTTATTTTATTTTATTTATTTATTTTGAGAAAGAGTGAGAGCAGAGGAGGGGCAGAGAGAGAGGGAGACAGAGGATCTCAAGCGGGCTCTGGGCTGACAGCAGCGAGCCTGGTGTGGGGCTCCAACTCACAAACTGTGAGATCATGACTTGAACCAAAGTCGGACATTCAACTGACTGAACCACCCAACTGCCCCTAATTACTATAGTTTGAGCAAGGTTTCTAATCAGGAGTGCTCCCAGAACTTTGAGCAGAATAATTCTCCATTGTAGAGGACTATTCCATAAAATGCAGTGCTCTTGGCATCCTCATAAATGACAGTAGAACCCCCCCATCTTGTGGACCAGGGGACACTGAGCAATGTGTGGAGACATCTGTGGCTGTCACCACAAGTTTGTGGGAGAGAGAGCTCCTGGCATCAAGTGGGTAGAGACCAGAGATGCTGTTAAACATCTCACAATGTGGAAAACAGCCTCCTTTCCCACCCAACAAAGGATTATCTGGTCAAAATGGCAAGAGTGCCAAGGTTGAGAAAAGCTGACTTAGACAAGCAAAAACACTCTCACTCATTTCTGAAAGTTCCAGATTCAGTTTGAAAACTACCAATTTAGAATATATTCAGATACGAGGGACACTTTCCAAAACTGTGTAGTGTTTCATTTCCAAATCAATTTTCAATCAAATCCTCATATTTAAAAAAAAAAAAGGAGAGGCTATATATATTTAGGAATTGGATTCAAATTATCTTAAAGACTAATTTAAAAATAATTGAAATCTTTAATATACTTCCTCTTCCAATCTGGAAAAGAAAATGTCTCTAATTTTCCTCTGAATCTTCTTTAATAAAATTCCAGTTTTCTTTAAAAAAAGAAACTATAGAGGTTGTCAACCTGTGGTCAATGAATTCTTAAATGGGCTTCAGGACTTTCACTAAACAGGCAAAATGATGCCTACTCAAAATGAGGTAGGGGTGTGTGCGTGTGTGTGTGTGTGTGTGTGTGTGTGTGTGTGTGTGTGTGAGAGTGTAGGTATGTGTGTGAGGGTGTGTGCACAGGTGACAATGGTTTTGTGTATCCACATACATTTTTTTTTGGGGGGGGGATAGTTTTAGAGTTTTTGTCACAGTGCCAAAGAGTAAATGACAAACTTATGGATCACTGCCATGAGTTTCACATTTCTAATTGTATTATTCCTAGATATTTTCTAGTTTTTCTGTTATCACTATTAGAATATTTTTACAAAGGGGTGCCTGGGTAGCTCAGTGTGCATTAAGCATCTAATTCCAGCTCAGGTCATGACCTCGTGGTCTGTGAGTTCGAGCCCCGCATAGGGCTCTGTGCTGACAGCTCAGAGCCTGGAGCCTGCTTCGGATTCTGTCTCCCTCTCTCTCTGCCCCTCCCCCTCTCATGCTCACTCTCTCTCTCTCTCTCAAAAATAAGTAAACATTAAAAAAAGGGGGGAGAGAAAATTTTTATATTTTTAAATAGATGAAACTGATTAGCCAATATTTTCATATGTGCAACTCATATATAGCCTTACTTACTGTTGCCAAAAAGTTTTTTAAGGTTTTGAGTTTTTAAGATTGACTACTATACCATCTGTGAATAATAATTTGTTCTCTAATTTTTTTTTTTTTTTTGCACGGGGCAGAGGAGGTGAGATTTAAAGCACTGCTAGATTTGAGGACAGTAACATATCCTTGTCTTCTTCCAAATTTAGATGCAGATTTCAATTTTTGGTAAAAAGAAGGAGGGTTTGGGGCAGGTTCCCCAACCCAATCCATGGGAACACGTGCAGAGTATCTACAAAATCTTTTTTAAAATTAGAATATATATGTGTGTATATTTTATATATGGATGTAAAGAATTTCTGAATAAATATGGGAGTGACTGCTAATGAGTAGGAATATTGTGGGGGATGGGTGATTAAAATGTTCTAACTGTTCTAAAACTGACAGTAGTGATGGTTGAAGAACTCTCTAAATATGTTAAAAGCCATTGAACTACATGCCTTAAGTAGATGAGTTATATAGTAATGTGGATTATATCTCAATGAAGCTCTATTTTCTTTTTTTTTTCTTTTCTGATTTTATTTAAGAAATCTCTATACCCAATCTGTGGCTCATACTCATGACCCCAAGGTCAAGAGTTGCATGCTCCTTCAACTGAGCCAGCCAGGTGCCCTAAAGCTGTAATTTTCTAAAAAGGCATCCCCTCTAAACATTAAAAAAAAATTTTTTTTAATGTTTATTTATTTCTGAGAGAGAGAGAGAGAGAGAGAGAGAGAGAGAGAGAGAGTGAGTCAGAGTATGAACTGGGGAGGGGCAGAGAGAGAGAGGGAGACACAGAATCCGAAACAGGCTCCAGACTCTGAGCTGTCAGCACAGAGCCCAATGCGGGGCTTGAATTCACGAATCATGAGATCATGACCTGAGCCGAAGTTGGACGCTTAACTGACTGAGCCACCCAGGCGCCCCTGGCATCCCCTCTAAACTTTAACCAAAATAAATTCTTTTTACCAAATATTATATTAGAACATATAATTTTATGAGGGTGGGGAAGGAATCAGAGCAAAAGAAAAAAAAATTGAGAGGGAAAAACAAAGCACCTAAGGAGAGTATGCTATTCTGAAATTAAAGTATGAAAAAAAAGGCTTTAAGAGGCCTTCAGCATGCAGTTCCATTCATCTCTGCTATACCATTTAAAAGCCAAGTGTCAGAGAAGTCAATTATATTGAGTTTCTAGAACCTAATATACATCAAGAAACATGTCTATTATATGATTCTCATTGCTTCTCTATGATCATGCTCTTATAGGTTACAAAAAGTCATTCCAAAACCTTCTGCTCCTTGATGTTTAAAAATGTAGTTTAAATAATGAATACCAACAGGTTAGAAAGACCGGATATAAAAGCGTTTAATGTCTGGGATCAAAAGTGGGACTTTTTCGAGATAGCGGCTTCTCTCTGTGGGGATCACTCCTTTTAGATAAGGTGAGGGGTGGCATATTGGCAAAGAGAAGGCAAGTTGCTCTGGACAGAAGGCTCTGAAACTAGATGGATGGCACAGCTCAGTAGAAAGGCTATCTCTAAAGCACTATGAGCGGACCTGGATTTTCATTACACCCCCAACATCACTATCCAAGTTACACACCCTCTGTCATTAATTTGTCCCAAATATGGAGTTTCTATAATGTGCCAGGCCCAAACAGAGAGGATCACTCGACTCATGGAACTTGAAGGGAAAGACAAACTAATAATCACATAAATAATCACATTTTGTTGTGTTATAAAAAAAAATACAAGAATATATATTAGAATGAGGAATGAGGCAAGGTTTTCCAGAGAAGGTGAGATTAAGCTGAAATCAGCCCAAAGACAAGATATCCTTTTAGAGCTCTTCTGTAAATCAAAAGAGAAAGCATTTAAAGAATTGGGGAAATGTATGACACATAGTAGGTACTCAATAAATTGTGACTACAACTATATAGCCACTAAAATTGTGGCAATAAAAATGCAAAGGAAGCTACAAATGTGGGAGAAATTGGATTAATGAAGATTAATTGAGGAAGAGAGACCACAAACAGAAGTGAAGCTTCAGTCTGGAGTAAGGGCTTTATGAAAAATTGAGAATATAAGGAAAAAGGTCAGCCTTCAGGAAGAAAACACATTTTGTTTTGCACAAAAGATTTATAATGCTAGAAGAAAAAAAGACATCATATCTTTCTGGCAGCCAACTGAAAACATGTCAGGATGTGAAAGAGGATGGCTAAAAATGAAGATTTGAAAGTCACCACGTGATAGTCAACTGAGTGACACTTCATGCCCTCAGTGATCTTAAGCCTTTGTCAAGACAATCTAGTTTTTAATTTAGGTATTAAAGACAATTACCATAAAGTTAAGTCAGAAGTTCTCTACATTGGCAACTTCCCTTGGATAAATCCTGTAGGTGTGATAATGGTAGTTTTCAATAGCTAAGCATTTATGTGGATACTGTTTCTTAATTCATAATTGTTTCATAATCCATAATCCTTAATTAAAATTTCAGCACTTTTTGGGGTGCCTGGGTGGCTCAGTTGGTTAAGCGTCCGACTTCGACTCAGGTCATGATGTCACGGTTCATGAATTCGAGCCCCATGTCGGGCTCTGTGCTGACAGCTCAGAGCCTGGAGCCTCCTTCGGATTCTGTGTCTCCCTCTCTCTCTGCCCCTCCCCTGCTTGTGCTCTGTCTATGTCTCTCTCTCTCAAAAATAAACATAAAAAAAATAATTAAAAAAAATTTTCAGCACTTTTCATTCAATGGATGGTTAGAAGCCTTCCTATAATTAGATACCAGAATGTCATGAATTATGCTCAACTATGCAAGATAAAGGATCTATAATATAAAGAGCTATTATGTACCATACTATCTATATTAGTTGTCACATCTAATTCTCACAACAATCTGTACAGTATTTTATCAAGTATTCTTTTTCTTCTTAACAATTTTATGTTGTTAAGTTTAATGGTTACTTCCATGATTCTAACCTCCATAAACTCTCAGCATCATTCCATATTTGGCTACTGAAGTAGAGGGACAGAGGCCTTCTTGAAACATATTCTTCTCTTAAACTGCCTAACTCTACAATCTCCTGGAAATGCTAGTGTGCTAGGATGCTCCTTTGCTGGCTTGTGAGGCCCATGCTGGGTTAGCTTCCTGTTGTTGTCTATACATCAGTCCTAAGTAAACTCACCAGCTCCCATGACTTAAAATACTACCTAGATCAATAGTTTTCAGAATATGGTCCCTGGATGAGGAGTATCAGCATCACTTGGGAAATAATTAGGAATGCAAATTATCAAGTCCTCCCAGATGTAAGGAATCAGAAATTGGGAGGGGGCCCAGCAGCTAGTGCTTTTAACAAGCTCTTTAGATGCTTCTGATGCACTCTGAAGTTTGAAAGCCAGACTTCTAGATAAGTGTTTTCCATACTACAGGTTGCAACTTATTAAACCGTCAAGAAATAAACTGAGTTGCAAACAGCATTTTAAAAAATGAAATAGAGGGGTGCCTGGGTGGCTCAGTAGGTTAAGCGACAGACACTTGATTATGGCTCAGGTCATGATCTCACGGTTCCTGAGTTTGAGCCTCACATCAGGCTCTGGGCTGACAGTACAGACCCTGCTTGGGATTCTCTCTCTCTCTCCCTCTTTATCCGCCCCTCCCCTGCTCATGCTCCTTCTCTCTCCCCAAATAGATAAACTTAAAAAAAAAAAAGAAAAATAATAAAGTTCTTCATATGTTATAAAGGTAAGTACTATTTTGTGAAACTTTTATTTCAATTATATATGCATGTAAGTGTGTGTGTGTGCGCACATCTATACCCGATTGTTAAGTAATCCATAGGTTACCATGGATCACAGTCTGATTAAAACTCAGATCTATAGGATTATATGAGCTCTTTGTATGTCTGGCTCCTTCTTGTCACTTTGGTCTTATCTTGGCCGTTGTTTCCTATTCTACTTAATGTTGACTCCTGCAAAGCATTTATTCTCACTACTTTGTTTTATTTTAGTTATTCAGACTATTTATCAATATTTAATCTATCTCATTGTTTATAATCTTTCTCTCCTACTAGAATATAAGCTAATGAGAGAGATCTTGTTCTCTCTGTCATGTTCCCAACACCTAGAACAATCTCTGGCCACCTATAATATCCACTCAAAAATGAAGTTTATAAAGAAGTAATTACCAAAGATCACCTAAGTTAGATTGTAGCTACACTTTAAAATCCTATGTGTCTCATGTCTGTGACCTAATACAATCACCACTTCCTAGTGGGCCTAAGGCTTGGATTCCAGCCATCCACTTCATAGTCCTGGACCATGGGAAAGTCAGAAAATCATACTTTCACAACTGTTAAAAAGAAATGGTTAGATTTGGGACAGTAAGAATCTGATAAAACAGTGAACCAATCTACTTTTAGTTTTGGATGGATGAGCAGAGTAGTCATTTAATAAGAGTTAAGGAACAAAGAAAAAAGCCATGGGATCCACTTCACAAAGAAATATAGGAAGCTAGAGGCTTTAGGCTCACCTACATTTAAAATGTGAACGATCTAATACCCCATATGGTTCAAACCCTTCTGAAGAAAGGGAAAGTATGTTGGGAAAATAAAATTAGGGAGCAAAACAAATGGAAAATCATATTCACTGTGTAAATATATTTGCTGGAGAATCTGTGAAATGTTACAGTTGGATGACTTAAGAATTAGAAGTTTTTTGGGGCGCCTGGGTGGCGCAGTCGGTTAAACATCCGACTTCAGCCAGGTCACGATCTCGCGGTCCATGGGTTCGAGCCCCGCGTCGGGCTCTGGGCTGATGGCTCAGAGCCTGGAGCCTGTTTCCGATTCTGTGTCTCCCCTCTCTCTGCCCCTCCCCCGTTCATGCTGTGTCTCTCTCTGTCCCAAAAATAAATAAACGTTGAAAAAAAAAATTAAAAAAAAAAAAAAGAATTAGAAGTTTTTTCTGCATTCAGTGTAAAATGGCGTTTCCTGAACCCCACTAATATGTGAATGTGTTTGTGCACATGTATGAAAATACATGTATGCCAACTTGGAACTTTGGGGAGGGTGCTACTGTCTTATGGCATCAGAGCCATATTTACTGGATAATCTTAACCACTTTGTACCTACTTCTGCTATACTAAATGAGATTTAAGTAACAGGAAGTATAGATGATAATACAGGGTCTGGAATCAGAGTCGGGGTTCAAATTCCATTTCCACTACTTACTAGCTGTGTAACTTTGGAACACATTCCTTAATTTTTCTGAGCCTCAGTTTCTTTATTTGTATAATTAGAGACCTCACAGGTTAGTTGTTAGACGTTAACTGAGTTAATAGATTAAAGGCCTGACGTATGGACACCAGAGTGTTTACTTGATATCACATCCTTCTACTAAGCTCTTTAAATGCTTTTCTCCTCAGGTTATAACTACGCTGTGAGGAAGGTTATCATAAGACATCCCTTCCCCCACTTATAGATGAGCAAGTGTGAGCCATGAAGGAGTTAATTCACTTGTCCCTGAATTCACAAATAGAACTAGGATTAGAACATTGTCTTTATCACATGCCTAAACCAGATTTCCTAACTATGCAAATATGGGCATTCTAGCATCCTGGAAATTATGAATAACCAACAAGTATCTTCACTCTGCTGCAGCTGTCCTAACACCTATATCAGAACAAGGGATTATGGTACACATGTGCATACACATATCAATCATATCCATCAGTTTAACTCTCCAGAAGAGGTTGAGAAACACTACAGCACACTTGTCATATTTTGTTCCAATGCCTTTGTACACTCGCTTCCAAGTTGGTGACCCCAATAAAACTATATATTTCATAACAGACTCAATACCGTTAGTAAAAAGCAGTTGGCTTTTAACAAAGATTTGTGGAATAAATGAAGAAAATGCTGCACGAGAAAGGGCTCTTTAAAACCACAAAGTGCAAATCAAGTTTTTATAAAGCCAACTAAATGATTATAAACACATCTATTTATATTTTAATTCACATCTTATTACAGTATTTGGGAAAATACCGTTATAAAATCAACTTAGGGGGCACCTGGGTGGCTCAGTCGGTTAAGCGGCCGACTTCGGCTCAGGTCATGATCTTACGGTCTGTGAGTTCGAGCCCCGCGTCGGGCTCTGTGCTGACAGCTCAGAGCCTGGAGCCTGTTTCAGATTCTGTGTCTCCCTCTCTCTGACCCTCCCCCATTCATGCTCTGTCTCCCTCTGTCTCAAAAATAAATAAATGTTAAAAAAATTTAAAAAAAAATCAACTTAGCAATAATTATTAGTAAGAGCTATAATACTTGTTGAAATTTCACTGTTTGACAAGCCAAAGGCTCTATCACCTTATTTTAATCTTCACCCCCAACCCTGGGAAGTAAGAACCATGATTTTTATACAAGAGGGCATGCTGAAGGTCATACACTAAGAAGTCCTGCAGTCAGAATTTTAACTCTTTCGATTTCTCTATCAAACTCCTTTTTTAAATCATGGAAGGAACAAGGTTATTTTTAAAAGAACATATATAAATACGTATTTCACAAACCATAAAATTCACCCATTTAAATACATAATCCTGTGGGTTTTACTAAATTCACAAAATGTGCAACCGTCATCACAATCTAATTTTAGGGTATTTTCATCACCCTCCCCAAAGGAAATTCCATGTACAATAGCAATCAGATCTAACTGTATATACTTTACATGCATAAAAGAAATGCAAATTCTTTTAAATAAAGCCTCCATTAAATACATGTATGAATGTATATTTGATACAGCTAATGCAAAGAAAATCATGAAAGGAATTCTAAAGGAGAATATGACTCCAGACTTCTGTAATTTTGCATTAGCAACATCACCATCGGTTTGAATACAGAAAGTCATCAAGAGCTGGCATCCACATCCAACTCTGCTTATTGTGGGTCAAAGTGCAAGTTAAAGGACTTCTTAGCATTTTTCCGTTCACAACCAAATAGTAACAGTAGGAGGAAATGTAGATAAAATACTGTATAACCCGTTGCCTTTGACATTCACTCTACTATTAGTATTAAAGGAGGGAAGTTTAGTAAATTAAGTGAAAAATTAAGCAGATGTAAATTTTCTTTTTCAGCATGATATGCTAATACACATTTTCTAAGAACCCACAGAATGGCATTGATAATTGACAACCATCATGAAAGCACAATTTAATAAATTCTGCATTCACTGCAAAGAATGAAAAGGAACTCACTGTCGGTAAAGGCATATTCTTCATTTTCGTCACTGTCATCAGACGGAGCTTTATAAGGAGGTGGAAGTTTCATTGGAGGTGGAGCGGTTCCTGGTCTCTGAAAATGCAAAATTTGAGAGAAAGGTTAATTGCCTTTGCACAGTCCTCTTCCTCAATGACAAACAGGATAAGAAGATAATCTAAATATTTTGACTGTATCCAATTTCAGTCACATAAGAAGGGCTGTGAAACAAATACAATTTGTCTTCTTATATTTATGTTATTATGTAAGTGACCCTGTGATATAAACATACTACTATAGAAAAATAGGAATTCAAAAGCAACATTTAAGACGGTTAACCTGCCAAGAAGAATACATTCCTTTCCCCAGTGAGAATGCCAATTATATATATTTTATTTACACTGTTATTAACCAAATAATTCAAATGAAAGACATTTCAAAATCAATGTAAAAACTACCCACTATATTAATTCTATAACTATTTAAACTGTTTACTCAATTGCAGAAGACACAGATCTCATTCTTATATAGTTGAAATGAAATACCAAGATTTTCTAACTGTAAAAATATTCATCTGTAATTTGCAGATAGTCAACATACACATTTTAAGGTTTTAAAAAACAAATCTTTATGATGAATTTTTTTTTGTATTTCTGTAGACATATTCTTTAAATTTAGCCACCAAATGATACAGCACATAAATATCTGCCTGAGACTTAAAGTAGAACAAAACTCTATGGTCAGATTACCTTCACAGAATGTAGACATTTTCTTGAACGCTGGGAAAAATAAAACATGCTGAAGTTTACAGAGAGATCCAAGCTGCTAAAAAGAATAGGAGCTGATAGATCCAAGCACTCCACAAATATCAAAATAACTGGATTAAGATTTGTTTGCTACAGGGTTTCAATAGAGTACATTCAATTATGCTTTATATGACAAAACCACTAATGGCAGGATACAATCCAGTAAATGTCCATTACAGAAAGCAGGCCTGTAATAAATTCCTCCAAAGCAGAAAACATTACCTGAGATCCACAAAGAAAAACACACACCCAAATTTATTTAAGATTAAGCAACAAAAGAATACAGAAGTGTGATCATGCTACGTCTTTATTCTTGCTTGAAAAAACTTAAAAGTGGGTTAACTGAAGAGTCAAGAAGGTGCATGTATTCCTTTCAGTAAACCTTTTCCTCTGAACCAGATCATTCCAGGTCAAAGACAATACTTGGGACAAGGACAGACAGCTTTTAATATTAAGAGATATGAACACTTTAATGGCATTTAAAAAACACATTTAAGAGGAAACTGTTACACCACTGATTTTATTAAAATTAACTTCTACCAACACTTTTTAAATTTATTTTTTAAATTTACATCCAAGTTAATTAGCATATAGTGCAACAATGATTTCAGGAGTAGATTCCTTAATGCCCCCTTACCATTTAGCACCCCCCCCCCTGCCGTCCCACAACTCCTCCACTAACATTCTGTTTGTTCTCCATATTTAAGAGTCTCTTATGTTTTGTCCACCCTCCCTGTTTTTATATTATTTTTGCTTCCCTTCCCTTATGTTCACCTGTTTTATATCTAAAAGTCCTCATATGAGTGAAGTCCTATGATATTTGTCTTTCTCTGACTAATTTCACTTGGCATAATACCCTCTAGTTCCATCCATGTAGTACCAACACTCTTAGAATATAGGATAAGCATGTCCTGGTCACCCTGTCGTTTGATTGTGGGTTGCCAGATACCTGGGGCATATTTCTACTGCTCATAAGGGAAGGTTGTAGGGAGGGCCAGGCTCTCTTGGTGGCAATGAAGGATGGAGGAAGGGACATACAAGGAGGCCAGGTGAATATAATCTCCATGAAAGCAGAGAATAGTAGTGTGGTATCCTTAGTTTCAAGAACAGTGCCTGGTATAAAGCAGGCCTCCCAACACTATAGTCTGAATGAGCAAATAACTGCTTGCCAGTCATGCTGCTTAGGTCTAACATATTAACTTCTAGAAAAATGACAGTAATGGAAAAGGTTCTTGTCCAATAGCATTGCATAGTAATTTTGTCTGGTAGAGATGCAAATTATTTTAGTCCTGTAAAAAGGATAACTCCAAAGGTTATAGCTTTATTGCCCTGTCAAGATGTTAACCAGTTTTGTATCTAAATTTGAATCTTACTCATGCATTCTCTGAACAACTAATAAATACTTCACTCTCTCCAATTCTCTCAGAACCAGGCTATCTTGGTGGTTCCCTCCTTAATGAGGTAAGTAAATAACTGGCCCCTGTACATATTACATAATTTCATAGGTCACTTGGACTGTGAATTATTTCCCATTAGCAGGAGTAGTAAATGGAGTTTGGGTTTTACAGTCTGACAATTTAGTGGTATTTGAGGACTCATTATATATTGGTTCTACGGGGATCCATTCTCTAGGTTGAGAGACAATTGAAAATAGGTTGTTAGTCCTTATTTCCCTGTTGGTGTTTTTGTACAATAACAGGTCTTGAGTCCACTGGAAAGAATAGCTTTCTGACATGAAGACCAGTGGGTATGTACATTTCTATCTACATTTGTCCTATGGCTCAAGCTATAGGGTAGAGGCCGAAAAAGCTCTGTGTATCTGAAAGTGAGAAAAGCCCCTACCTCTCATTGTGAGAAATATTTTCCTACCTTCAGAGGGTGCTAATAAATTAGAAAACAAAAAAAAAAATCTCTTTCTGATTGGTTTATAGAGACTAATAAGCATTATTTAAATCTAATATTCCCAGTTTTCCAGAAAATAGTAAAACTAACCTCACATGACCTTAGATGTGTCAGTCTTTTAACTGAAAACCAAAATACCTTTCCATAGAAACCACGAACTCAGAGGCATTTTAATATAACAATTCAGATTCACAAAATCAAAGTGATTTGGTGAATTTAGAAACAGCTATACTTTCTCCCTAATATCCTTGATCTTACTGATGTGGAGTATAAAGCAAAATAAGACTATAAAAACATTTACACCAATGTTGCATGATCCCCACATGTCTACATGCCACATATGCATACATATAATATATAAAAGAATATCACAAATATTTACACATTGCAGAGTATTGTCAGCCAATTCTAAGACCTAGCACAATGTGGATTATAGTGATAGAAAACTGTTATCACCTGTTACTGTTAAGAATAATCAAAGAGCACATCTTGTAACACTCTAAGTGCCACCAGTAGGGTCACAAAAGATCATTGTGATCTTTGCAAAAACCTTCATGAGGTTCTCCTTAGCCCCAGACTCAAGCAAGTCCAGATTTCTCACTTGAAATAGATGTGAGTCTTAACATCAACCTTATGAAGGAATAATTTACATACAATAAAATGTACTCATGGGGTGCCTGGGTAGCTCAGTTGGTTAAGCTTTCGATTTTGGGTCAGGTCATGATCTTGCGGTCCCTAAATTCAAGCCCTGTGTTGGGCTCTGTGCTGATAGCTCAGAGCCTGGAGCCTGCTTCAGATTCTGTCTCCCTCTCTCTCTGCCCCACCCCCAGCTCATACTCTGTCTCATTCTCTCTCAAAAATAAATAAATGTTAAAAAAAAATTTTTAATGTACTCAGTTTACGTACTTACTTGGTATAGATACATTTTTATAAGTTTAACATGACTGTATTTTTTTTAATGTTTATTTACTTTTGAGAGGGCCAGAGAGAATGAGAGAGAGAGAGAGAGAGAGAGAGAGAGAGAGAGACAGAGACAGAGACAGAGCAAGAGCAGGGGAAGGGCAGAGAGAGAGGGAGACACAGAATCTGAAGCAGACTCCAGGCTCTGAGCTATCAGCACAGAGCCCGACGCGGGGCTCAAACCCACAAACCATGAGATCATGACCTGAGTTGAAGTCAGACACTCAACTGACTAAGCCTCCCAGACGCCCCTAACATGACTGTATTTTTAAGGACTATTATGTTTGGTTGGACACAATATTTGCATTTGGGTAGTACATAAAAAGAAAATAAAGAGAATAGGAGACCACTTCTCTGTGAAAGAACATCTCCTACTTGTATTAGCGTCCATGACTCCTTTAGAAAAAGAGTGTATGGAGTAACACTGAAGCAAATTTTAGAAGCAAAATGCCAAGGAGTTACAAGCATATAGTGAGTATTAGTATGTCTATGAATCCTGATGGTCTGTC
Organism: Acinonyx jubatus; assembly: GCF_027475565.1. Classification (NCBI taxonomy): domain Eukaryota; kingdom Metazoa; phylum Chordata; class Mammalia; order Carnivora; family Felidae; genus Acinonyx; species Acinonyx jubatus. The sequence continues at coordinate 50,070,985 of NC_069381.1, read as the reverse complement.
ATTTCACACTCCGTGATGAAACGCAGCCAAAATTTAGATTTCTAGCCTACACCTTTCCTAGTATTTGGTTTCAGGTGACATTTATTGTCTCTTTTAAGGTTGTAATTCTAGAGAATAAGCACTGCTTTTGTATTGAGGAAACAATGCATAAAAGGAATTTTATTTTACCTTATTTTATGAGAGAGTGTGAGCAGGGGAGAGGGGAAGAGGGAGGGAGGGAGGGAGGGAGAGGGGGAGGTAGGGAATTTCAAGCAGGTTCCACTCTTAGCATGGAGCCCAACGCAGGCCTCAATCCCATGGCTTAAGGACCATGACCTGAGCGGAAACCAAGAGTCGGATGCTCAAACGACTAAGCCACCCAGATGCCCCTAAAAGGAATTACTTCTAATGATGACAATTTTAAAGGAGATTTTTTATTTTATTTTATTTTATTTTATTTTTTATTTTATTTTATTTTATTATATGAAATTTATTGTCAAATTAGTTTCCATACAACACCCAGTGCTCATACCAAAAGATGCCCTCTTCAATGCCCATCACCTACCTAAAGGAGATTTTTAAAGAGATAATATAATTTGTAATCATCTGACCTCCCAACTTTGGGAAGTCTGTCTGCCTGTGCTCCCATAGTATCCCAGGCATGCTTTTTTCATCGTAATTGTACTTTTGGTTATTTCACTATGTGTCACATTCATCTGTGCACCTCTTGGAGTAAAGGTGCTTTGTTATTTTAGAATGTAGTATAGTGCTTAGCATGTAAACTATAATTTCAGATAAGAGACATGGTAAGGTACATCCTGTAACCACTGAAACATCATCCCGTAAGGGAGATGCTGATACTGATCTGACTTCTCTCACTGCAATGTTAACTCAGTGGTTAGTCATTCTCTGAACCAAAGAACTCAGCTGGACAGAACTTCACTGACTTTTGGTACTACCAAGCTCTAACTGGATTTTTTTTTTTTTTCTGAATGCAAATATCCTGGCTTTCTTTGAGACTCAATTTAGTTTAATGGAACAGGCCAAAGTTGGTAAGAATCATATATTTATCTTTCTCTTTCCTAGGATCTTATGTGGAATTATCCTGAATCACCTCACTACCTGTTCCCCAAACCAATTAAGTCAGTAACCAGTTTCATATGTGTGTGGTTATTATCTGTGTCCCCACAGACTAATCCCTTCCCTGCTTCCTTTATGATTTCATCTCCCTGGACTGCTCTGCACAGTAGTAATGGGCCACACTATGGGTTTCCAGCAGACATTTGAGAAATGCTCAGATCTTGGAATCAAGATACAAATTGACAAAATTCCAACAACAGAATAAATATTCTGAGAAAACCACCTTAACCACACAAAGATGACAGATAAAATTTCAAAAATGTGCTTTTGCAACATATGACTGAAGCCAGAAACGACCATAAATCCCAAATCAGAAGGTCAAGTGGTGCACAAGAAGGTGGCACTTGCCCAGAGGGCATGTGCCAATTCTTGGTGACGTAAAGCCAGAGATTTTTTATTTTGTTTTTATTCATTCAACAAGTATGTACGTACTCTGTGTCTGTTAGGCACCAGGCAGTGTTTTGGGCAATGGGATAGGGCAATATTGAGATAGATGAGCTCCCTGTCTTCATGGAATTTCTTTTCCAGCCCCTTTCCAATGCCACATTTTGTGGGTCTTCATGTCTTGTCCTCAAATTGCTTTAGGTGGCAGTCACTAAACTCTATATTGTTTGCCTTGCCCCAGCTAGAATGTAAGCTCCCAGAAGGGCAGGGACTTTTTGTCTGTCTTTAAAAACTTTACCGTGATACACTGACATAAAAAACTGCACACATTTTAAAGTGTACAATTTGAATTCATCATCACAATCATGATAATGAATATAACCATCAATCCCAAAAGCTTCTCCATACTTTGTCTTAATCCCTCCTTCTGGCCCCTTTCCCTGGTGCCCCATTCTCATGATCTCCTTTTTGTCAGCATTGGTTTTATATTCTAGACCTTTAATCCCTTCAAATGAAGGCTATTACTTGCAAAAGGCTGAGAAAGATTTCTGCAAGTAATGACCTAGATTCCTCCACATAATATTTCTAGAAGCAATAAGTATGGTCTTCCAGAATCTACATATTATCTGTGTCTACCAAAAGGTGCCAAAATCAAACTAGAATCCTGAACACACAGCATATGCTGATAACCTGACTATAATCTATGTGATTAAAATCTGAATTCAAAGAAGGTAACCAACCAGGTTAAAACAATTCTATAATTTGGTAAGGGAACTATGCTACTTTTTCTTATCCTTTTCAAGAACCCTTCCCCCCCAAATCCTTAAGGAGCCTTGAATGATCCCTGCATACATGTCTATAAATAAATGTTCAAACTCAGTTATAGCTTTTTTTTTTTAAACAGGGTGAAACTTGCAATGAGTGGAGTTAAAGACAAATCGAACCAACAAACCAAAATCTTGACTACAGAAGATAGTTGGGATATTTCCTGACCTTGGCCTTAAGTTGATGTAGAAGGAAAAAAAAAAGAAAAAGAAAAAGAAAAGAAAATAGGAAAACAGTGTTCCCTGAGAATTTCTTACAAGCCCAGACTCACTCAGGCTAGAGACCTGAATTTATTCTGTGTGTGGCTGAAAAAATTTAAAGCCAAAAACCAGGCAAATACAAAAAGAGAGCTGGACCAGACTCAGTGATATTAGATGAAATAGATGTTATAGCATTACTATATAATGCCACATAGAGTAAAGATATAAAAATTTAAAATATGTACACACCTAATAAATGAACTTTAAAAGATATTAAATAAAAACCATATAAGGGGTGCCTGGGTGGCTCAGTCGGTTGAGTGTCTGACTTCAGCTCAGGTCACGATCTCACAGTTTGTGAGTTCGAGCCCCATGTTGGGCTCTGTGCTGACAGCTCAGAGCCTGGAGCCTGCTTCAGATTCTGTGTCTCCCTCTCTCTCTGCCCCTCAACTGCTTGCTCGCTTGCTCTTTCCCTCTCTCTCTCTCAAAAATAAATAAAACGTTAAAACATTTTTTTAAAAATAAAAACTTAAAAAAACATACAACAAATAGACTAATTTTACTATCAAATGGGAGATTGTTAGATTGCCCTGACCCCCTTCCAAAATACAATAGTAAGTACAATGAATATCTGAGTGACTTAACTAACTACTTTGCCTTAGTGACTTTGTATATAAACCTATACCCAATAACTATTAATGCTAGGGGTGCCTGGCTGGCTCAGTCACTGCAGCATGTACTCTTGATCTTGGGGTTATGAGTTTGAGCCCCACTATGGGTGTAGAGAATACTTAAAAATAAAATCTTAAATTCTTTTATCCTATTCTTTTATGTTTATTTATTCATTTTGTGAGAGAGAGAAAGTGAGCACACCCATGAGGAGGGAAGGGGCAGAGAGAGAGAGGGAGAGAATCCCAAGCAGGCTCTAGGCTTTCAGCACAGAGCCCAATGTAGGGCTCGATCTCCCCAACTGTGAGATTATGAACTGAGCTGAAATCAAGAGCCAGACACTTAACTTAGCCACCCAGGCACCCCTTATCCTATTATTTTAATCACAAATATACATTTATAATAAACAGAAAATGTGGTAGGCCATAAGAAGTCTCAGCTAATGCAAAAGAGTATTACATAGGAGCACCTGGGTGTCTGACTCTTGATTTTGGCTCAGGTCATGATCTCACGATTCCACAGTTCGAGCCCTACCATCAGGCTCCGTGCTTAGAGCCTGCTTGGGACTCTCTCTCTCTGCCCCTACCCTGCTTGCACTCTGTTTCTCTCTCTCTTTCACTTTCTCTCTCTCTCTCTCAGAAATACACTTTTTTTTTTTTTGAAAGAGAGAGATAAAAAAAGGAACACAGCTGCTTCCATTAAAAAAAAAGAGTATTGGGGTGCCTGGGTGGCTCAGTCACTTAAGCGTCCGGCTTCAGCTCAGGTCATGATCTCACAGTCCATGAGTTCGAGCTCCAAGTCGGGCTCTGTGCTGACAGCTTGGAGCCCGGAGCCTGCTTCAGATTCTGTGTCTCCTTCCCTCTCTGCCCCTCCCCTGCTCATGCTCTGTCTCTCTCAATCTCAAAAATAAATAAAAACATTTAAAAAAATTTTTTTTTAAAGAGTATTATATAAACCACAATCTCTGATTATAACTGAAATCCATGAGAAAATAAAACGTTTTTAAAAATAGTCATATGGAAATTTAAAAATACATTTCTAAGTAAGTTTGGGTAAAAAAGACATGAGATGGGGACTTAAAAAAAACAACAACAAACCTAACTACTGAACAACAGAAATTCAACCTAAAATCTCGGAATGTAAAGAGGGACTTGTCTTAAATGCTTATTAAAAAAAATGGCTAAAAATTAATAACCTCTATAACTCTCTAAAGATTACAGTGGGGAGTGGGGGGAGTAGAAGAATAAAAGCAAACAAAGTAAGGCAGTATAAAGATGAGAACAAAATTAAGCAGAATAAAGATAAACAGAGATGACTAACGCAGTTCAAAAATTAATACTTTAAATAGAGGAATTATAGGTGTGCCTGGGTGGCTCAGTCGATTAGGCGTCTGACTCTTGATTTCAGCTCAGGTCACAATCTCACTATTTGTGAGATTGAGCCCCACCTTGGGCTGTGTGCTACCAGTGTGACCTGCTTGGGATTCTCTCTCTCTGCCCTTCCCCTGCTTGTGCTCTCTATGTCAAATAAACAAACTTCAAAATACATACAAATATACATACATACATACATACACACCTACATAAAGGAATTATACATTTGAAACAAAGGTAATGTCAACTATTACCTCAATAAAAATTTTTTAAGATAAATTAAATGAAAATTATCTTCAAAATTAATTAAGAAGTAAAAAATTAAACTATATTCACAATGAAAAAGAACTATGGATAGAACATATATAATTCAAGCTAAGAGAATACATAAACAACTTTATACCAAAAAATGTAAAAATTAAGTGATATCAGTATTCCCAAAAAAGAGCCAGTAACCCCAACTGACTCTAGAATAGAAAATGTGAATAGTTCCATAACTATTAAAGAACTGAATCAATATTTTAGATTTTCTCACATAGAAAACACAGGCCCAGAGGCGCCTGGGTGGCTCAGCTGTTTAAGCGTCTGACTTTGGCTCAAGTCATGATCTCACAGCTCATGGTTTTGAGCCCCACATTGGACTCTGTGCTGACAACTCAGAGCCTGGAGCCTGCTTCAGATTCTGTGCCTCCCTCTCTATCACTCTATGTCTCTCTCTGTCAAAAATAAGTAAAACATTTTAAAAATTAAAAAAAAAGAAAGAAAACACAGGCCCAAACTGGCTTTACAGGCTAGTGTGACCAAAGATTTAAGGAAAGAGTAATTACCATTTTACACAGAGAAATGAAAAAGAAGAAACACGCCTACCATCCATTTTGGTAGTCTCATCTATTCAAAAGCAGATAGGATAGTACATAAATCCCTAGCCAATCTCATTCCTAACCACAGATGCAAAAATCCTAAAAGAAATAATGCCAGAAAAATTAATGTGCAAAAAAGATCATGACCAGATTAAGTTTAATTCAAGAATTCAAGATTGGTTCAACATTAAAAAAAAAATCTATTAATGTAAGTTACCACATTAAGGGATTCAAGGAGAAAAATACATTATACATACACAGTTATTTCAGTGAATGCAGATAATACATGTGATGAAATTCAATGCCAATGCCATTCGTGACAAAAAATTCTTAGCAAAATAAGAATAAAAGGGGATACTTCCTTAACCTGAAGGATTATTACAAAAACTTACAGAACACATCATATTCAATGGTGAAATATTAAAAACAATTTCTTAAGAAAAATTTTTTTAAGGTTTATTTATTTTTGAGAGAGAGAGGGAGAGAGTGTGAATGGCAGAGGGGCAGAGGCAGGGAGACACAGAATCCAAAGCAGGCTCCAGACTCTGAGCTGTCAGCACAGAGCCTGACATGGGGCTTGAACCCACAAATCATAAGATCATGACCTGAGCCAAAGTCGGACACTTATCCAACTGAGCCACCCAGGCACCTTTATTAAAAGCAATTTCTTAAATATCAGGAGGAAACACAACAAAAATGTTAGCTATCATTACTTCTTTAGTAAACACAATGGAAGTTTCAGCAGATAGAATAAGAAAAAGATTGGAACAAAGGGGAAAAGAAAACTGCCTTTATCCACAGTGATTATTATTACCTATACAGAAAATCCAGAAATACAAATATATAGTATTAGAATTTGAGATTCACATTCTTAAAATTACTTTATGTACACTTATGGAGGATATAAAGACACTAGAAAGCTCTACATACAATATTTAATAAGTTTATCCTTAAGTGGTGGGTTATGGGAGATTTTATTTTTTTTGTTTCACCCTTTTGGTTTTCCCAATGTTCTGCACTGAATTATTTTATTTTATAAAAGAATAACAGTATAATGTTATAAGATCTCGAATAAATATGTAAAAATCAATTTTATGTCCAAACAAAAATCAATTTTATGTCTATACACTAGCAACAAACAGAAAATGCAGTTTAAAATATTTGAAAGCAATACAAAAAACAAAAACAAAAAAAAATAAAGGCAATACAAAATCTAGGGGTATCTAAGAATAAATCAACTGAAAGATTTACAATACCTTTCTGGACAAAATTATAAAAATTCAAAGGAATAAAAGAATATACAGGAAGATATACCATGTTAATGATTAATAAGACTAGATATCATAAAGATATAACTTCTTTACAAATTAATCTACCAATATGACACAGTTCCCATCAAAATCCTCAAAGACGTTTTTTTTTTGTGGAATTTGACAAGTTACAGCTACAATTCATATGAAAAAGAAGGACACAAATAGGTAAGACATTTCTAAGGAAGAAGAAATATGTAAAGGAAATTGCTCTACTGGAAAACAAGATTTATTATTAGGCTTTAATAATTGAGCTAGTGCAGCATTTGTACTGGGACATACCTGGGGAACAAAGAGAAAACTCAGAAGTCGACTGACTCCCCCCGATAACCTGAGATAGGATAGAGGTTGCACTATAAGTCAGTAGATAAAAGAGGGCCTATTTTAAAATAGTAGGATAATTAGTTATCTTGATGGGGAAAAATGAAAATTACTCCCTACCAGATACCATATTCTAAAATAAATTGTAGATCACCTAATTCTACTAAAATAGAGGCGGGAAAACAGGAATGGATGACTGGTTCTGATCGATGGTAAGGAATGTTTTCTCAGAGAGATGACCTCTGAGCTTCTCCTTGAAGGATAAAAGGAAGAACAATGTGGGAAATGGACTTCCAGGCTGAGACAACAGCAAGATCGCTGTCCCAGAAAGTCCCAAGAGTGAGAAGCATTTTCTAGGAATGGACAGACAATCAGCCCAGCTGAACAGCAAAGAAAGACAAAGATGACAATGGATGACTGGTGCTTCATCATGGTTTTGCACCTGTTTCACTACTTTTCTGGCCTTCTTCATGGCCAGAACCAGTTATATTCTCAGGAAGGAAACATTATTAGTATGGTCCTTCTACCCTGATGCTAATTAAAAGACCATTCTTATTAACTGCAGCTCGGATATGCAAGAAGACACCAAAACACTTTTTAAAGGTTTGAGAGGTTCAAGTTACCTTTTCTTTTTTTTCTTCGGTGTTTTGGTCCTGGTTACTAGCGATTATGTTGGCCTTGTTATGCACAGTAGGAACAACCTGGGACCACAAAAAAGGGGGGGAAGGAAAAGGGATAAAACATTTAAGTGTCACAGTCATCACACTATTTCTTTAAACAGTTAAAATCTTACTTAACTAAGTCTCTGACTTCATCTAAAAAGTAAAGACCTGAGAAGTAGAATTCAAGGCCAACAATACAATTTGAAAAATACTACGAGCTAGATAACCCGAAATATTGTGTGTGTGCGTGTGTGTGTGTGTGTGTGTGTGTATAACATCAAAGAGCAGTAAGTTCCCAAGCTGGTGTAGATCCACAAAGTGAAGACAGAGAAGACTAAAAAAGAAAGTCATGACATCGACTGTCATCCACACAGCTCAGTTTCCAAAATACAGTTTTAGGGGCAACCTATGTTAGTCTCTAGAACATGGGATGCACCATTTATTTGGTAGGTTTACCTTTTTCTTCACTGTACCCCAGTTCAAGTAGGTTATCTAGCACACTGTGCATACTCCATAACTATCTCAGCATCACTGTTAGCAGGAAGATGAATTATAAATCTAGTCGCAGTCCTGGATAAAAGCTCAGTGAGAGCTGAGATTGATCACTATTATCACTATACATAATGCTCAGGAAGAACCCATTACATGCTTGCACTCAATAAATGTTTACACGTGAATGAAACAGCTCCATTTCATAGAAACAATTCTAATTATCGATGGTGCCAACAGCATAGATTACTTTTATACTCACTTCTTCTTATAAAACAATCCATGAAACATCTTAGGAAAATACAACAGTTTTAGTGATTTTTTTAAAAGGCTCCACGAATAACTAACACAAATAATTTTGCCATAGAATCTAATAATTAACATGAAGATTTTAAGAAAAAAATCTCCTTTCTCAGAAATGTAAAGAAACTGCCTGCCTTGGAATAATTTAAAAGCTAAAACATAACAACAACAACAACAACAACAAAAAACCCACCTCTGTCTGGATATAATTTAAAATTAAATTTTCTTCACCTTTACTATAGAGTCTAAAGATATAAATTAATTTTGGAATAAATGAGCAAGTCTCAGAAATGTTTCATTTAAATAAAAAACAATACTAATCACACATCAACACATATGTAATGTTTTGTATACGAACAGACACTGTGAGTGCTTAATATTTATACCTCTATTTATTTATTTATATTTATTTTTAAATTTTTTAAAATGTTTTTATTTATTTTTGAGACAGAGACAGAGCATGAGCAGGGGAGAGGCAGAGAGAGAGGGAGACACAGAATCTGAAGCAGGCTCCAGGCTCTGAGCTGTCAGCACAGAGCCCGACGCGGGGCTCGAACTCACCAACCGCGAGATCATGACTTGAGCCGAAGTCGGATATTCAACCGACTGACCTACACGGGCACCCCTATACCTCTATTTAATACACACCACAATCCAAGTCAGCGTCAAAAACTGGTGGGTCTACAGGCATGCACTTCCTGTCCTGAAGGATCTTAAAATATTTTGCCTCCCTGACAAGTCAGAATACCTATCCACACTGGACCTACTTTCTCCCATGGGAAAAACCAGCTGAAGTTGAATAGCAGAAGCTCTGGGGTGGGACACGATGTCAGCTGCCACTCATAAGGTTTACTGTTTTTTAAATAGAACAGAACTATATCTCTGTAACATATCATTAGCAAGAACAAAAGCTCACCAGGATGACTGCATCCTCAAGGAAAGTAGAAGACTCCATATTTCTTATGAAAAAACTACATTTTTATATGATTAATATGCAAAGGTACCATCAGAAAAATTTAGGTGCCATTATGAAATAACGGTATTAGGGAAGTACAAATGGAATACAGGGAAAAAGAAAACAACACATGATAATAAACTTAGTGAACTGATGGGATGACCCCCAATTTCAAACAGGTTTGTTTTGGAATGTGGAAAAATAATATGAGATGCTACGGTGAAATGTAGTTATGTTAAGTCGAACAAAATTACCTTGGCATAAAAACTTTCTATAGAGGAGTGCAATATAAATCACGGGTTCTGGGGCGCCTGGGTGGCTCAGTCGGTTAAGCGGCCGACTTTGGCTCAGGTCATGATCTCGCGGACCGTGAGTTCGAGCCCCGCGTTGGGCTCTATGCTGACAGTTCAGAGCCTGGAGCCTGTTTCAGATTCTGTGTCTCCCTCTCTCTGACCCTCCCCTGTTCATGCTCTGTCTCTCTCTGTCTCAAAAATGAATAAACGTTAAAAAAATAAAATAAAAAATAAATTAAAAAAATAAATCACGGGTTCTGCTCTCAAATAAGCATTTGCCAAATAAATTTAATACACACATTTCTTTCTAGGATGCTGAAAATACAGTTGAGAAATTCAGGAGAAAAAGCTTAAAAAGGTCACATATTGGTGATATGCCTAACGCATCTGTTAAAAGTGCAAATATAAAAAAGTAAACTACAACTCAAAGAATAAAAAAAAAAAGCACAAATATAAACACCACTGCTCAATTCATGATGTTGATGACAATCTACATGTAACAGGGGCACTTGAGACACAGGGTCTTTGGGGGCGCTTGGGTGATTCAGTCAGTTGGGCGTCTGACTTCAGCTCAGATCATGATCTCATAGTTCATGGGTTCGGGCCCTGCATCAGGGTCTGTGCTGCCAGCTTGGAACCTGGATCCTGCTTCAGATTCTGTGTCTCCCTCTTTCTTTCTGCCCCTTCCCCGCTCACACTCTGTCTCTCTCAAAAATAAATAAATATTAAAAAAAAAAATAGACAATAGGGTCTTTGATAGTCCCATTAGGAAATGACTTCTTTGGGGGTTTTGAGGAAAGTCTCAAAGTTTAATGAAAAGTGGTCAAAACTGACTAAGCATGTGGCTATATTTTCTACTCCTGTGAGGGTCAATACTATTTGCAACAACAAATAAGCCAAAGAGACCGCCATTTTGCAAAGATATGAAACTTGATTTCTTTCATTGCCTCATTCAAACAGGAATCATTTTGTGTTGAAAAATGGAGTAAGTCATGGACATAATAATTAACACCATCACCTGAATATGTTCCCTTGCCTAGAATCAGAGACAGTTCAATGCTTGCTGAACTGAATGCACCATGTGGCAGTCTGCTGTGCTGCATCGGGGCTGAATGACTAGAGCAAGGCACAATGCAGAGAAGATCTTTTTTGAACAGTTGCAAGAAACTGCACCGTTTGTCATCTGAGTGAAAATTTCCACTTCAGCTCACCAGCAAAGGCTGGATTAAATGCTTGCTTGGCCTTTTTGGTTGACTTTATAACTTACTTAAAAGCTGTGAACATTTTTTGGGCAGGGCATTCACAAGTGGCCACATAAAGGTATAATTTGATTGGCTCATTCTAGCTCAAAACGGTTTCTTTAGAAGTGCCATTTGGCAAGGAATAATTTGGCCATTTTTCCTATTGAACTCAAGTTTCCAGAAATCAAAGTGATAGCCTCCACAACTTTCTCTTAGTGTAAGAGTTAAAAAGTAGCTTCCAAAAACTTTGATTCCAAAAAAGACTTCAAAAGTGGATTCCAAAAAATTTCAAATGGTATCAGAGGGAAAAGACTTTATTCAGTTCACCTCTGTCAGTCAGTCTTGGACTAGGAGGGATCATACCGCAATGCAGTGCACCACAGCAGACCGGTGGGGTGAGCGTGTAGCCTACTGTGTGCAGGGAGGTTCAAGTGTGGCAAAGTGTATCGATGCCCCCCCACCCCCACCCTCAGGGCAGCCAAACATCTGTCTGTCCGGTTTGCCACCCAAATACTATTCTCTGTATGCCTTGACATACAAAAGGTTGAAAAACACTGCCTTACTTATTGAAAAGCATTTTTAGAAAACATGCACAGTTTTTCTACTGTTCAAAAGTGCCTGTGTTTTGAACAGCTGTCTTCCATAAAATAAAGAAAAATAAACATTTCTTCCTGTTACAGGGCTTATGGGTGATATTTCTGCTGCATGTTACAATACAAAATACATACCCTGCCACTAACATTAGAGTTGTAATTCCATACCAAAAGAGTAATTTATTACAGAAGCAAGCGTTATGATTAAATACTGCTGGTTTTGAATTCGGAATGTCCAAAAGAACATACGACAATGCACCAAGTTTGCATGCTTTAATAAATACACAGAACATGATAGTACCTCTAGAATGGTGTTATATCTGACCCTTTATGTTCAAAGTATTTTTATAAATAAAGTAACTGGCTCAGAAAAGTTAAGTAACTTGTCTCTCAGTTAGCAAAGCTGGTAAACAGGGAAATCAAGGAATTGAAAACAAGTCGGTTTGACTCCACAGCCTGTGACTTAAACCAGTGCAAGCTGGAATGACTCAAATTTGGCCAAATGACCACAATCAAAGAAAAAAGGGGAAAGTGAATAACTAAAGAAAATAACTAAATTTTTATGAAGTAATGCTTTCTCTGGGTAATAGTAGGATCAAAATGAAAATGATGTAGAAAAAAACACAGAGGAAAAGCTTGGTCTATAGATATGCAGAGAGTATTTTTAAACGCTTTGAAAATATTAACTTAGGCTTACTCTTGGAGTGGACGACAAGCTCTGAACAACGAACACCACAGGATTTCCTGCATTCTTAATGGCCTCGACTGCTTCTCTGTGTGAGGCATTCTGCAAATCTACTCCAGACACCTGAAACACAGAAGTCACTTCAATTAGAAAGGCTGTCGAGTTCACATATATTAACCAGCTATGAGAACAGCCAGAGTCTAATGAATTAGACCAAAGCCAAAAAACTAAGATTGGCCCATAAAAAGCTTTGTTGCTTTAGGAGAACATATTTAAGGAAAATAACATTCCGCCTTCAAGACAAGCGAATGAGACAAACATCTTAGTAACAATAGCCCTGGTTAAATACAATTATCCAAAATAGGTAGCTCAGTTCGTGACAGAATCCTAAGAAGCTTCTGTGCTGTGGTGTCACCTCTGCCACCAACACAGCACATAATTCTGAGTGGGGACAGGGAAGGGCGGTCTGGACTCTTCTCTTGAATTGAGAAGTATGATATTTTAAGCACACTGTCCATTATCACAATTGAGTAGCAGAACATCTCTCAAATGATGTTCAAAAAGAACTATGAAAATATCCATGGGTTCTTTTACTAAAAGTGTTCTCTGTTCAGTAAATTGGGGTAAGTGTAAATAGCTCCTCAACATACAGATTTCAGAAAACCTAACATGCAAATGTCCATAATCTCCAAGAGCATTCTGTATTTACCATATTTAACAGAACCAGTTTTTCAAAACGATAATGTAACAAGGCCTTGGTAAATGCAGGGGTGCCTCTGGTCAGCAGACAATGACAGTTTGTGAATACTTTTTCATGTGAAGGAGACCAAAGAAATCGGAATGTAGGTGGATAGGGATGTGGGATCAAGGTTGGCTTTTGTGTTTGAGATGGGAGGTATTACAGTAATCGTGGTGCAGTGGAGAGGAAATGGCTATGAGAGAGAGAAGTGACACCTGTAGAAGTAAATCCTTGGACACTGAGGAGGGAATGACTTCTGTGCTACAAGTCAGGCAGGTTGGCTTTAGACAGAAGCACAAACAATTCATTTGTTGTTACAGATACAGTTAGGAAAAAAAAGATTTGGCATGCAGTGGCAGCAAGGGGAAGTTCCTTTTTGACTGCTTTCATTTTCTCCATGAAATAAAAAACAAGGACCATAAACTGAGCAGTTTAGGAGGTATGAAGGAGTTACCTCGGGAAGCAGGAAAATGAAATAACTAGGGACATATTACAGGATTGCAGGGCAGAACTAAAGACTCACTTGAGAAGGAGCTCATGAATTTTAAAATGAGACCAGACAGCACTGTTATTTTCTCCAGCCATGCCAGAGTCCTGAAATAAGCAAAGAGTTGCATTTAACTAGGATGTGGTTCCCCCAGACAAGTTCAGTAAAAGCAAAGGGGATCCAAGGAGCTGGAAACGACAAGGATGATCAATCACAGAACCAGAGCAGAGTGAAGAGAAAACTGAGCACCTCTGAAGCTGAGGGACACACTGGTAAGGGCCTGAAGGTATGAGACAGGAGCGTCGTATGTGAGAGGTCTGAAGGCAGGTGGGTCCAGGGGTGCCTGGATGCTTCAGACACTTAAGTGTCTGACTCTTGATTTTGGCTCAGGTCATGATCCCAGGGTCATGGGATTGAGCCCTGTGTCAGCTCTGCACTCAGCATGGAGCCTGCTTAAGATTCTCTCTCCCTCTGTCCCTTCCCCTGCTTGCTCTCTCTCTAAAAAGAAATAAATGATTGGCAAAAAAAATTTTTAAATAAAAAAATAAAAAAGCCAGGTGAGTCTAAAGCACAGTGCAAAGTGGAGAGGAGAGAGAGGTGAGGTCAGGAAGGCAGCTGAAGGCACACCACACAAAAGCCACGGCAGGAACTTTGGCCTTTTATTCTAACAGACATCCGGTGGGAGGTTTCAATGCTCTGTAAAGCCTTTTCCCATCTGAACTCAGGAAGGATGAGGATAATAGTAAATGCATATAGAAAAAAATTTAACTGAAGCTTAAAAGCAATCACAATGGTTTGATGAAGTTCTTACGAATAACCTGATCCCCATGACATTCTACAATAAATGAGGTAGAAGCTATAAAATAACCACTTCATCTTCCAGTAATAACCAGCTTCAGTTTCCCCAACACAGATTTCCACAGGGTTAAAGTTGGGAAGTTAGGGGGGAAAATGGAATTCTGTTACAACAAAAAAATAACCTGAGTGATTCTAAGCTGTAAATTTATAACCCAAAGTGTGTCCCATTCACACAAGACAGACCCATTTCTAAAAATTAAATTAAATTCCAATTTCCCACTTAAACAAATTCTTCTCTACACGGGCCTAAATCCTTTATGCAATTGTGCAATTGTTTCAAGGCAGAAAGAAATATTAAGCTTTACTTAAAAACAAATGAGTAATTCTCTTCATGGGAAAAAAGTAAACAAATGACTCAGTATGTTTGACAAAATAAAGATTCAAGTATTAACATTTCACATCTGGTGTGAGTTTAAAGAAATTTACTAAATCTGAGACACAACAGTGATATAAAAGTGTTGATGGATAAGTGAGAGAATACATTCATCTTACAGCAGAGAAAGATGAGGGGAAAACCCACAAAATTTAAGAAGATAAACAATGAACAATCCAATTAGGAACCAGGCAAAAGACCTGCACAAACATTTCCCTGAAAAGGACATATACATAAGGTGTGAAAAGCTCTTGATCATTTTCCATTGGGGAAACTCAAAACAACAATGAGGTATCACTATCTGCCCATCAGAATGTGCAGAATGAAAAACAGTGACAACACCAAATGTTGGTGAGGATGTGGGGAAACTGGGCCACTCATACATTGCTGGTGGGAATGTAAAATAGTACAGCCACTGTGGAAAATAGTTTTGACAGCTCCTTTCAAAACTAAAAATGGACTTACCATACAACCCAGCAATTGTATTCTTGGGCATTTATCTCAGACAAATGAAGACTTATTTTCACTCAGGAACTTGTATACGAATATTTAGAGAAGCTTTATTCATAACAATAAGCCAAGAACTGGAAACTACCCAAGTGGCTTTCAGTGGATGAATGGTTAAACTGTGGTACCTCCACACCATGAAATACTATTCAGACGTAATAAAAGGGTATCAACTATTAATGGACACAACAGATTAAATGAACTTCAGTGAAATTATACAGAATGAAAAAAGCCAATCTCAAAAAGATACAGAATGCATAATTCCATTTCTGTGGTAATTGTGAAATGAGATAATTAAAGACATGGAGAAACACATCAGTGATTCCCAGAGGTTGGGGATGGGGGGATATGAAGAGGGGAAGAGGAATGGCTGCAGAGGGTAGCACAGGGGAGTCTTGTGGTAATACGGTTGAGTTTCTTGATTGTGGTGGTGGTTATGCAAGGCTACACATGTGATCAAACTGGAGAGCTATAAAAACACATACAGTTATACATCGGTGTGTGCCTAATTGGTAAGATGGAAATAAGGTCTGTGAATTATGCCAATATCAGTATTTTGGTTTTGCTATCGTACTATGGCTATAGTTACTGCTAAGGTAACATTAACATTGAGGGAGGCTGAGGGAAGAGTATATGGGACCTCCTTGTATATTTCTTTACAATTTCTTTCCCATGACTCTGTATTTCAAAATAGAAAGTTAATGTGGGGGAGAGACCAAACAAAATACAAAACATATATTTAAAAATTAAGTTCAAATATATCAGTAATCAAAATAAAAAATTAATCCGTGCCACTTATTTACTAGAAGATTATCAATATAGATTTAATAAGACAAAATCCCTTATGTATTGCTTACAAAATATACAACTAAAACAAAATCACAAATAAGGGTGAAAATGAAGGAATGAAAAAAAAACAAAAACCAAACCAATGTACCATGCAAATACTTAATAAAGGAAACCACACCTGCCCCAGAAGGAGTAATCCTTTTAAAATATGTATGCATTCATAATCTTCTAATGGATTCTCACTGCGTTCAAAGACAACCTTCCAAGCTCTCTGTGATATGGCTTCACTTTACCTCTCAGACCTTTTCTCTTTGCGCTCTCTTGCTCCCTTTAGCTACATTATCAGTGCCAGTCTGCTTTCTGCTCCTTCAACACAGCCAGACAAACTCCTACCTCAGAGCTTTCGCCTTTTAGTTCTCTCTGCCTGGATCCTTCTTCCCCTATACATCCACACGGCTCATTCTCACGCTTCCTGTATTTGTCTCAGTATCATCTTCCATAACCAACCTATCAGTTGCAATTACCACCTCCATTCCTTATCCTTCTGTTCTATTTCTCCATAGAATCTACAATCTAACACTCTACACATCACTTATGTAATATCTTCCCTACTACCATGTAAATGCCATAGGAGTAGGAATTTTGCTCATTTTCTTCACTGCCATGTCCCCCGTGTGTTTGAAATTTTCTTTTCAGTTTCAAAAGCACAAATATAACCTAATATTTGTATATACAGAAAGGTTTTACACAGTTCTTTGCTTTAATACTCACAATAATGCTATGGGTCTTGAATTCTCATTTCCATGAGAATAAGGTGCATTTAATAATTTGTCCAAGAACAAATGCAAAGTAAACAGGGCAATCAAGACTTCACCCCATGACCTCCAGTGCTCTTTTCACTTTATCAGAGCTGAAGCACCAGGGCTAAAGTTTATCATCATAAAGCAGGTGTCACGAAGAAGCAGATGCTGGGACTGAAGATATGGAATATGAGGTCATCCAATAAATGCAATGCAAAGAAATGTGTGAGGTTCAGACCTCAGGACATTCTCAGTGCCTTGATGGACCTTTTAAACTCTGCTCTGCAGACCTGCCACATGTGAACAATGGATCCGCCCCTCCCTCCAATGGAATCTGGGAGGATGTGCGTGGCTATTCCACTGACACATATTTACAAAAGGTAGAGCTTGTTCTAGGGAATCTAGTCAATAATATGGTAACAATGTTGTATGGGGACAGATGCTAACTACACTTGGGGCAAGCACTGCGGAATGTACAGAATTGTCGAATCACTATGTTGTATACCTCCTACACCTACAAAAATTAATGTAACATTCATTCTAGATCAACTACACCTACAAAAAAGAGAATATTAGAAATTTTTGAAATGATGAAAAAAATTACAACTTGTCAGACTGTGGGAGAAGCACAATGCTCATCACCTGCCTCATTCTGTTAAATGGTAGAATTGTTTTTTCAGTCAGCTGCGCCTTTGTGCAGCATTCTGTATGCTACCACCCTGATGTTATAATTATATACATACAATTATGCAAACAACATACAAACTAAGGCATGGGAAGAAAATACACCAATTGTACATACATATACCCCAACAATGAAGGGAGGACTTCTGGTTAAATATTACTGTCTTAAAGCAGGTTTCAAACGAAAACAGAATTTTAACATCATTTACCTCAAGTATTTTATCTCCTGTTTTAAGAGCATTTGTTTTTCCTGCTGGACTGTCTTCTAAAACTTGTTTGATAAATATACCTTTAAGTTCCTCTCCATTCTTCAGGCGTTTTATAACAGTTTGTCCACCAACAATACTAATACCAAGGGACACATTGGGTTCTCTGAAAATCTCAACACTGTAAAAAGAAAATAAATTCACTCATGAATAAGTTAGTATAACTTGTTGGAATGTCACTAGAGGAGTTCACTTTGTACCATATCCTTGTGACTCATATCTTATATGAATATATTTTTACAAATGTTATCAAAATTGTACCTCGTTCAAAAATTCTAAGATATTTTCAGTGATTTGTGGCACATGTGAAAGCCTGAATTTGGAAAAAGATTTCTAAAACAATAATTACACCTCCTAATATTCTTAATGTTCACAGCTCCTACCACAATATATTTTCTGTAATTAGTTCTTTTAATCTATATCCGTAACATTAGCAAAGAATGAAGAAAGTAATAAATGGGTGAAAAAAAAAATCAAGAAAGTTACATATATCATTTTGACAAAAACCACAAACTTTCATAATAAAATACATTTCTGACCAAAAATCTTGTTACCCAAACTGTTTTTTCCAGTCAGCAGGTTTAACCTGTGGTTCTTTAAGTGGAGGACAGATTTTGCTCTTAAGGCTGGAAGTTGTTCTCTTTTCTTCCTACCTCCACATCTTTCTTTCTTTCTCTTTCTTTCTTCCTTCCTTCTTTCTTTCTTTCTTTCGACAGAGAGAGAGCAAGTTGGGGAGGGAGAGAGAGAAAGGGAGAGAGAAATCCCAAGCAGGCTCCTCACTGTCAGCGCAGAGCCTGATGCAGGGCTCGTAACTCACGATGAAATCATGACCTGAGCTGAAATCGTTATGTTCAACCACCTGAGCCTCCCAGGCAACCTGAATGAGCCACCCAGGCACCCCACATAACTTTAAAAAATAAAGAATGGAATAAAACTTGCTCTTCCCTGGTTATGAATTTTGCTCAAACTGCACAGATGTGACCAATGATTAACTGAAATTTTTAAAAAGTAGTTCAGAAAACAGCTCCCAAGAGGGGCACCTGGGTGGCTCCGTGGGTTAAGCATCTGACTCTTGGATTTTGGTTCAGGTCATGAACCAGGTTAGTGGGATGGAGCCCGGGTCTATGAACTGAAAGTGTGGAGCCTGGTTCGGATTCTCTCTGCCCCTCCCCTGCTTGTGGGCAGCTCTCTCAAACTAATATAAACAAACATTGAAAAAAGAAAAGAAAACGGCTCCCAAAGACAAAATTCAGAAGTGCAAGAAGAAAACAGACAATGTTGGTAGGTATTGTGGCATTAATAACGCATGCAGAATAGAGCAAGTAATGGAAGACTTTTATATACTGTTAGCTCAAACTAGGCACAAACTTGGAACTAACACAAGGGAAGGAAGGAGGATAGAGATAAATTGACACATGATAGAAACCTCAACTGATGTTGTTGTTCACTTAAAAAAAAAAATAAGGGAAGGAATTTTAGTCCTTTCAGGGCAGTCCTACCTGCCTTCCTCAAGGATGCAGTAATAAAATATGCTTGGTCCATTGGTTACTACCATACATGGACAATTGCAAATTGCTTTCTCTGCAAAGGTATGATAAAGACTTTCCTAATATTGATTACAGTCATTTTGCCCAGGTAAAAATCTCTAGAGAAGACAAACTGAAACTAAAATTTAGGTCATTTTGTAGCAATGTGGATGGAACTGGACAGTGTTATGCTAAGTGAAATAAGTCACACAGAGAAAAACAGATACCATATGCTTTCACTCTTATGTGGACCCTGAGAAACTTAACAGAAGACCATGGGGGAGGGGAAGGGAAAAACAAAGTTAGAGAGGGAGAGAGCCAAACCATAAGAGACTCTTAAAAACTGAGAATAAACTGAGCGTTGATGGGGGTTGGGGGACAGGAGAAAGTGGGTGATGGGCATTGAGGGGGCACCTGTTGGGATGAGCACTGGGTGTTGTATGCAAACCAATTTGACAACAAATTTCATATTAAAATAATTAAAAAAAAAAAACCCTTAGACCAGCCTAGATGTACATTATGGCAATACTTAATCAGTAGAGAACGTCTAAATGACACTCTGAAAGGAAAGAGCAACCAACTGTGTTCTCCTACTGAGAAAGCCAATGACATCATCAACGTACATTCTTGGTGGACCCCAGTGGCTGAAGTTTGGAGTTTCTTCTCCTTCACCTTCTTCTCTCTCAGGTAACTCACTGAAGAGAGACAAAGGAAAAACACACATGCACCTTGTAAAACAGTGCTGTTAAAGGTTCTTACAAAGTTTTGAAGTTGAACAATCTATTTGTAGGTAAATAGTTCTTAATTTTTAAGGTTTAAAATATTTACATCAACAGTTAACTATCTGTACAAAACAAAAATACATTACTTTTAATGTTCAACAAACAAGCCAGAAACACACATCACAAACACTTTTATTGGTGACAGTCTAGACGCTATTTCCTAAAAATCTATGTGTGATTTGTACAACTTCACATTTGTTTCATGATCAAGGTACAAAATATTATAACATATATTCCTTTAAACTTGGTCCTGATCGACAAGCAAAGAAAACACTCCAGCATAAACCAACATATGTAGCTGAAATGGCTAAACAGGAAACACAATCCCTCTTTGTAGATCTGTCATCCTGGCACTAAGTAACTCCCCGGTGATGTGTATCCCATGAACGTTTTGTGTCATTATCCATCACTTTGCAGTTTGCAGAGAGATTTCCTTCTGGTAGATCTAATTTGATCCTCCCACCTACCACTGCCATACTTTCACCCATCAAGTCATGCTGGTATGGAAGTGATAACATAAAATGCTGAATTACAGGGGTGCCTGCAAGGCTCAGTCAGTTAAGCATCTCTTTTTTAATGTCTATTTTTGAGGGGGAGGTTAGAGGGGCAGAGAGAGAGGAGGAGAATCTGAAGCAGGCTCTAGGCACCAAGCTGTCAGTGTAGAGCCCAACATGGGCTTGAATGTGCAAACCGCAACCTGAGCTGAAGTAAGACCAAGCTACCCAGGTGCTACAAGCATCCAACTCTTGATTTTGGCTCAACTCATGACCCCAGGGTCATGGGATCAAGCCCCATGTCAGGGCTTGGGATTATCCCTCTCTGCCCCTTTCCCTCCTCAAAATAAATAAACTTAAAAAAAAAAGATCCTTTTAAAAATGCTGAATTACAAAGTACTTATAAAGGTAATGCTATCTAATAGGGTAGAGACATTACCATATATTATCTGGAAGAGTACTCCTAAGAGAACTCCTAAGCTCCAGTCTAAACCGCACCATGAAATGCGTGTGTGACTCTGGACCACCACCTGAGATAATAGGTCTGAAGGGTACATTTTATTACTCTATACAAAAATGTAGGTACTACCTCTTCCATTTTACATTCACAAAAACCCTGTGAAGCAGGCACTGCAGGTCATATTATTATTTTATTCTTCCACTTGAGGAACTGAAGCTCAGGGAAGGCTGCAACTGCACAACCTCCTCACAGTATCCAAATCTGTTTTGCAGCCTAAACGTTTCAATGCTCCATTTTTCTCTGAAGTCTCAAATGAGTCCTATAAATAGCAGCAAAACTCCAAACCCACCTGCATGTCTACAGACAGACTTTCTAGTGTAGAATGGTTTCAGGCTGAATGAAAAAGAGAATACCGAAAGAATCCAAGTATTAGTTAAGAAATTGGAATCATCAGGGGTCGTTAACATCTCACCTATTCCCAGATGGTTTTGTTGCCTCAGCCAGTCAATGATTTCATGATTAAGAGCATCACAGTATTCAAGGAAAAAGAGTTTGGCAGATACTTGCCAATTACTTATCTAATGTCTTCTTCCTCCTTCCTTACCAACATAACTTCTCCTTTATTCCAGGTGGCACTATGCCCAGATTTAAAGAAATACATTTTCTGGACTTCCTTTCAGCTAATGTTAACTGGGAGCTACAGTTCTGAAATGGAAGTACAAGTCCTCAGAGATTTCCAGAAAAACTCATTACATGGACAGAGAATCATCTGGCAGGAGCCTTTCATGCTATGACCTTCCCTTTCTTCTTGCCTAGAAGGCAGAGATGATATTGGCAGTGAAGCATGCATTTTAAAATCATGAAGAAACAGTGACTAAAGCAATGCATTAAAGACAGCAGAGCAGAAAGGAAGGTGTTTAAGACCCCGGCAGATCACCTTCTTCAGGGGTTTTTACATGAAAAAAATTACAGCCCCACTTGGTTAAGCCACCCCAAGTGGAGAGTTTTATAAGCAGCTGAATGCAATCCCTACAGGATACCCAGGATTCTACCAATTTAAGCAAAGTCTTCATATTATCACATTATATTATTCTTTGCACATGTGCATAGATGTTCATTGAATAGCTGTAATAGCAGAAGCTTTCATATTTTGATTACCCTATGTAACAGTAACAAGGATTAAATGACGTGACTGTCATTTAGTGGAAGCTTAATATTCATTTCCTTTACAATTTTTTTCATTTGAATTTCTATCAAAAATTTTCCCCATGTATCGTAATCTTTCTTTTTTTATTCAACAGCATCTTAATAGCCCATACTATTGATGTAATTTATCTGCCATCCCAAATATGATACTTTACATTATATCCTGGTTTTCAGAATATGGACATTACTGCAAGGAATATTGTCATGCTCTATTTTAGAATTCCCCTGTAAATATTAACTGAGGATTAAAAATTAAAAATCCCCAAACAAACCAACATTGAAACTTTCCTTCTATTTTCTACTTTCCTGTATCCCAAATCATGACAGGTGTGATAATAAGACATAAATATTTGGTCTAATTAAGGACACACCTCGGGCTGACTAAGCCTTTCCAGAGAGGCAAGTGCTCGCATCATGTTCACCATCAGCCACACTCCAGAGCGCCACTGACTCTTGGGAGGAGAGTTCTCCATGAGTCTGATGCCTGGTGTTCGCAGCGGATGTCCAGGGACACCCTTTGATTGCCTGGCTTTGGTGGATGAAGGGTCTTGCATTGTTGGGTTCCACAGGACTATGGCAATCAGAGGACCATTCTTGGTAGGCTACCATCACCAGGGCACTTCAAAGATGGCAGACTGAGGCATATGCCCCAGGCTTTCTGTGAAAAAGGTCACTTTGCTCGTCCTGGAGCTTTGGACTAAGGGGCAGGATTCAGGTTTGGCACACATCCAGTGCCCTACAGTGTGGTTCTAAAGGAACATAGGCTGTGAACACCACCTTGGCACTTTCCCTCTGCTTTGCTCCAGCTTGCTGGTATCTCCCCAAAAGGAGCTTATAAACACTCTTCTGGAGCCCAAATTTTTGTGACTGCCACCCAAGGCACACCTCAGATTGCCTGTGTTTGGTGGACAGTGAGGCTTACACATGTGGTCCCTCAGGACCATATACATTTGCATACTTTTAAAGCTGCTGCCTAAGGGTTTGGCTTCTAGTCAAAGCCTGATTCTCCCCTTTTGGACACTGACAACCTCAGTTGAGGCACATCCTCAACTACCAGGAGCTATTAAAAATACAACAGCCTGCTTGAACAAGCACAGAAATTTGGGAAACAACCAAGAGATGTGGTAGGGCTGAATGAAAAGTTTCACCTCCTACACAAGGCCACTCTTTCTAGACTGGGAGAGGTGGCAGTTTCATCTACTGTATAGAAACCAACACGGAAAGTCAAGCAACATGAAGAAACAGAGGAATGTTCCAAATGAAATTTAACAAAACCTCATAATGCCTAAGTCAAAAGGAGATAAGCAATATACCTGATAAAGAGTCCAAAGTCATGGTCATAAAGATGATCACTGAAGTTGAAAGAATGGATGAACACAATTAAAACTTCAACAAACACATAGAAAACATAAGAAAGTACCAAACCAGTCACAGAGCTGAAGAATGCAATATGTGAACTGAAAAATACACTACAGGTATTCAATAGCTGACTAGACAAAACAGAAGGATCAATCACCTCAAAGACAAGACCAATCAAAGAAGCAAAAGGAAGAAAGGATAAGAAAAAATGAAAATAGCTTAAGGGACTTATAGGACAACTTCAAATAAACTAATATTCACTTTCTATAGGGCTCCCAGAAAGAGAAAAGAAAGAGAAAGAGGTAGAAATTTCATTTGAGGAAATAATGGCTAAAACTTCCTTACAATGGGAAATGAAATAGCCATCCAGATCCAGGAAGCCCAGAGAGTTCCAAACAAGTTGAAACCAGAGAGACCCACAACAAGACATGTTATAATTAAAATGTCAAAAGTTAAAGACAAGGGAAGAATATTAAATGTAGCAAAAGAAAAAAAACCTTGTTAATATTACAAAAAAAAAAAAAACCCACTCCCCATGATAAGATTGCCAGCAAATTTTTGAGCACATGCTTTATAGGTCACAAGGGAATGGCATGATATATTCAAAGTGTTGAAAGAAAACACTTGAAACCAAAAATACTCTATCTGGCAAAATGATCATTCAGAATTGAAGAAGAGATAAAGAGTTTTCCAGACAAGTAAAAACTAAAGGAGTTCATCACCACTAAACTGGCCTTACAAGAAATCTTAGAGGGGCTTCTTTAAGCTGAAAAGAAAAAGTGTTAATTAGTAATGAGAACCCATGTGAAAGAACAAATCTCACTGGAAAAGTAAATATATAATAAAGGTCGTGGATTATTTATAAAGCTAGTATGAGGGTTAAAAGAAAAAATAGTAAAATAACTATGATTACAATAATTAGTTAAGGGACACACAAGATAAAAATATGTAAACTATGATATCAAAAACATAAAACATGGTGGGGAGTAGTAAAAAGATTGAGCTTTAGAATGGGATCAAATGTAAGTTATTATCAACTTAACATAGACTATTATAGATGTAAATTGTTATATGTAAGTCTCATGGTAACTACAGGCCAAAAACCTATAGTAAATACACAAAAGATTTAAAAATATAAGCATACCACTGAAGAAAGTTACCAAACCACAAAGAAAATAAGAGAAGAAAGGAACAGAGAAAAACTACAAAAACAGAAAACAATTAACAAAATGCAATAAACACATACCTCTCGGTTACTACTTTAAATGTAAATGTACTAAAATCTCCAAAGACACAAAGTAGCTGAATGAAAAAACAAGACCCATCTACATGCTACCTACAAGACTCCTTTCAGATGTAAAGACACACAGAATGAAAGTGAAGAAATGAAAAAGTATATGCCATGCGATGGAAACTAAAAGAAAGCTGGAGCAGACATACTTCTATCAGACAAAATAAACTTTAAAACAAAGATTAAGAGACAAAGAAGGATGTTATATCAGGATAAAGTAATCAGTCCAATAAGAAAATATAACATTAATATAGAACACAGGAGTACTTAAACATATTAAGCAAACATTAATAGACCTAAAGGGAAAAATAGTGATACAATAACAGTAGGGGACTTTAGACCAAAAAATCAATAAGGAAACATCTACCTCAAATGACATGTTAGACCAGGTGAATTTAACAGATACATACAGAATATACCATTCCAAAAGCGTTAGAATACACATTCTTCAAGTGCACATGGAGTATTTCCTAAGATAGATCATATCTTAGGCCACAAGTTTTTTTTTTTTTCTAAGTTTATTTTTGAGATAATACATGCAACACAAGTGGGGGAGGGGCAAAGAGACAGGGGGACAGAGAATCTTAAGTGGGCTCTGCTCTGACACCAGAGAGCCCCAAGCAGGGCTCAAACACATAAACCCTGAGATCACGACCTGAGCAGAGGTTGTATTTTTAACTGACTGAGCCTCACAAAACAAGTCTTAATCATTTAAAACAAAAATTTTTTTAACATTTTTATTTATTTTTGAAAGACAGAGAGCACAAGCAGAAGAGGGAGACACAGAATCCAAAGCAGGCTCCAGGCTCTGAGCTGTCAGCACAGAGCCTGACAGAGGGCTTAAACCCATCAACTGTGAGATCATTGACCTGAGCTGAAGTTGGACGCTCAACTTACTGAGCTACCCAGGCACCCCACAAGTCTTAATCATTTACGATGACTGAAATTAAATGAAGCATCATTTCCATCTGCAATGGTATGAAACTAGAAACTAGAAAGTTCATAAATATGCGGAGATTAAACAACATTCTTTGACCTACTGGTCAATCCAAAGAGAAATAAAAGAAAATGAAAGAGAAATTTTTAAAAAATGAAAGAAAAAAATGAAAAAGGAATACATTGAGATAAACAAAAATGGGAATTTAACATACCAAACTTTATGTGATGCAGCAAAAACAGTTTTGAGAGGAAAGCTCATAGCAATTAATGCCTACCTCAAGAAACAAGGAAAGTCTCAAACAACCTAACTTTTACACATGAAAGAACTAGAAAAACAAATGAAGCCCAAAGTTTTTGGAAGGAAGGAAATAACAATGATTACAGCAGAAATAAAAAATAGAGACTAAAATGATAATGGAAAAGACCAATGAAACTAAAAGCTGGTTCTTTGAAAAGATAAACAAAATTGACAAAACTTTAGCTAGACTACTCAAGGAAAGAAGAGGTCTCAAATAAATTCAGAAATGCCACTGATGCCACAGAAATACAAAGAATCATGAAACTACTATGAACAATTATATGCCAACAAATGGGACAACCTAGAAGAAATAAATTCCTAGAAACATACAATCTTTTAAGACTGAATAAGGTAGAAATAGAAAACCTCAATAGACCAATTACTAACAAGGAGATTGAATTGGTAATTGAAAGCCTCCCAATAAACTAAAATTCAGAACCAGAAGGCTTCACTAGTGAATTCTACCAAATATTCAAAGAAAATTGATTATCAATCCTTCTTAAAATTTTCCAAAAAATGAAGGGGGTGAACTCTTCCAAACATATTTTACAGGCCAGCATTGCCTTTATACCAAAACCAGAGAAAGACACAAAGATGCAAAAATCCTCAACAAAATATTAGCAAACCAAATTCAACAATACATTAAAAGGATCATACACCATAATCCAGTAAGATTGATTCCAAGGATGCAAGTATGGTTCAACCAATCACAAATCAATGTGATACACTACATTAACAAAATGAAGGCTAAAATTCTTATGATCATCTCAATAGGTGCAAAAAGACCATCTGACAAAATTCAACATCCATTTATAATAACAACTCTCAAAAAAGCAGGTATAGAGGAAATGTACCTCAACATAAATGCCATATATGACAAGCTCACAGCTAACATCAGACCTAACAGTGAAAAGCTAAAAGCTTTTCCTTTAAGATAAGGAACAAGACAAGAATGACCACTCTTACCACTTTTATTCAAAAAAGAAACCAAAGGCATCTAAATTGGAAAGGAAGAAGTAAAATTCACTATTTGCAGATAACATGATATCATATATAGAAAATCCTAAAGACTCTATCAAAAAGAAGTTAGGATAAATGAATTCTGTAAAGTTGCAGTATACAAAATCAACATGCAAAAATCAGTTGTGTTTCTTTACACTAATACAAAGTATCAGAGAGAGAAATTAAGAACAAATCCATTTACAATTCGATCAAAAGGAATAAGATACCTAAAAATAAAATTACCAAGGAGATGAAAGACCTGTATATTGAAAACTACAATATATTAATGAAAGAAACTGAAGACACAAATAAAAGATATTCCATGCT
The DNA here is from genome assembly GCF_027475565.1 of Acinonyx jubatus. Lineage (NCBI taxonomy): Eukaryota > Metazoa > Chordata > Mammalia > Carnivora > Felidae > Acinonyx > Acinonyx jubatus. Next base: position 50,043,516 of record NC_069381.1, on the reverse strand, counting down.
CACGGATTAAAAATATTAATATTTTTTAAATGTCCATGCTACCCAAAGTAATATACAGATTCAATGCAACTGCTATTAAAATCCCAGTGGTACTTTTCACAGAAATAGAATAAACAATACTAAAATTTATATGAAACCTCAAAGACCTAGATTAACCAAAGCAATCTTGAGAAAGAACAAGGCTGGAGGTAACATGTGTCCAGATTTCAAACTATATTACAAAGCTATAGTAATTAGAACAGTATGGTACTGGCATAAAAAGAAACACATACATCAATGGAATAGAGTCCAGAAATAAACCCACACTTAGATCATCAATTAATTTACAACAAGGGAGCCAAGAACATATAGTGGGGAAAGGATGGTCTCTTCAATAAATGGTGTTGGGAAAATTGCACAGCCACATACAAAAGAATGAAACTGGACCACTATCTCACAACATACACAAAAATTAACCCCAAATGGATTAATGATTTAAATATAAGACCTGAAACCATAAAATTCCTAGAAGAAAACATAGGTGGTAAACTCCCTAACATAGGTCTTAGTCATGATTTTTGTAATCCAACACCAAAAGTAAAAGGAACAAAATCAAAAGTAAACAAGTGGGACCACATCAAACTAATCAGTAAACAATAAACAAAATGAAATGGCAACCTACTGAATGAGATAAAATAATTGCAAATCATATATCTGATAAGAGAATAAAACCCAAAATATGTAAAGAATTCATACAACTCAATACCAAAAAGCAAACAATCCAATTAAAAAATGGGCAGAGGATCTGAATAGACATTTTTTCCCAAAGACGACATACAGATGACCAACAGGTACATGAAAATTTGCAGAGAAATGCAAATCAAAACTACAGTGAGGTATCACTTCACATCTATTAGAATGGAAATTATCAAAAAAGCAAGAAATAACAAGTGCTGATTGGCAAGATATGGAGAAAAGGGAACTTCTGTACACTGTTGTTGGAAATGTAAATTGATGCAACCATTATGGAAAAAGTATGGAGGTTCTTCAAAAATTTAAAAATACAATCACTATATGATCCATCAATTTCACTTATGAGTATTTAGCAAATAAATAAATAAATAAATAAATAAATAAAAATTAAAAAAAGAACACACTGATACAAAAGATACATGCACTCCCATGTTCATGTGTAGCATTATTTATGACATTTATTTATGATAGCCGAGATACAGAAAGAGCCAAAGTGTCCATTGATAAAGAAATCATGGAATTTAAAATGGAATATTATATAGCCATCAAAGGATGAAATCTTGTCATTTGAGACAACATGGATGGAACTTGAGGGTATTATGCTAAGTGAGATAAATCAGACAAACAAAGATAAACACCATATGATCTCTCTTATATGTGGAATCTAAAACAACAGGGGTGCCTGGGTGGCTCAGTTGGTTAAGCGTCCAACTCTTGATTTCAGCTCAGGTCATGATCTCATGGTTCATGGGATTAAGCCCGGCTGACAGCACAGGGCCTGCTTGAGATCCTCTCTCTCCTTCTTCTCTCTCTACCCTTCCCCCATTGTGTGCGTACTCCCTCTCTCTCTCTCTCAAAATAAATAAACATTAAAAATAAAATAAACAACAACAACAAAAAAAACCTCACAGATACAGACAACAACAGATTGGTAGTTGCAAGAGGCAGGGGGTGAGAGATAGAAATGGGTGAATTGTTTTTGTGTTGTTTTAGTTTATTATTTTTTAAATGTTATTTATTTTTGAGAGAGAGAGAGAGAGAGAGAGAGAGAGAGAGAGAGAGAGAGAGAGAGAAAACAGAATGTGAGCGGGGGAGAAGCAGAAAGAGAAGGAGACACAGAATGTGAAGCAGTCTCCAGGCTCTGAGCTTTCTGCACAGCACAGAGACAGACACGGGGTTCAAACCCACAACCACAAGACCATGACCTGAGCCAAAGTTGGATGCTTAACCACCTGAACCACCAAGGTACCCCTGTTTTGTTGAGTTTAAATAAATTAAATAAATATTCTGATCTGTAGTCAGACACATTATCCATTGCACTACAGGCCCCCTTTAAATTTAATCTTAGAACAAACAAACTAACAAAAAATTAGGCCTCTAAAGGTACAGGGAAGTCAATGGGATGCAGAAGCACAGTGTACATTAAATAACTTAGCTGGGTTCTACACCAAAATTAATGCAAAGTAGAAACTCTAAACTATCATTTAGCACTTCATGATACCCTGATCTGAAAGACTGTCTTCCAAAAGAATCTATGCATTACTCAGAAAAGCTCCGGAGTGGCAATAAATATTCACCTATGAACCTAACTCCACGGGACATACCTTTAAAGACTAAAAGGGGGAAAACATGACTTACAGGAACTCTTCTATTACCTGCTAAAATTTTAATATATCCTAAATCTATAACAGCAAGTCAAAAAAACAACATTCAAATGCAAGACTGAGCTCTCAAAAGTTAGGTTGAAACTCTTGAATGCCTGTGCCCACGTAAGAAATCAGCTTGTCAAAGTTACCTCTGGAGAATAAGAAAGGAATGAGGTAGGAGTAAAGTGTATCTTCCCTTTCTGAAAGTGGTAAGAACTGAGTAAGACAGAATGGATGTTCCATTTTGACTTCTGCATAAGAAAGGGGGGGTGGTTTTGGAAATTTGTTTAGATATTTTCCAATTACAGTTCTATACCTTTAAAAAAGCCGTCTCATTTCCGAATTCTTTGTGAGATTTAATTATTGACACCAAGCAGAAGAGAAATTTAAAAAATAAAACGGTCTCATTTGAAAAGTAATTTGACCATATAAGTAGTCAAAATTAGGGGGACCTGGGTGGTTGAGTCACTGGAGCATGTAACTCCTGATTTCAGGGTTGTGAGTTTGAGACCCACATTGGGTGTAGAGATCACTTAAAAAATTTTTTAATTTAAAAAAAAAGTCAGGGGCACCTGGATGGCTCAGTTGGTTAAGTGGCTGATTTTGGCTCAGGTCATGATCTTACAGTTCATAGGTTGGAGCCCCACATCGGGCTCTGTGCTAACAGCTCAGAGCCTGCAGCCTGCTTCAGATTCTGTGTCTCCCTCTCTCTCTGCCCTTTTCCCACTCACACCCTGTCTCTCTCAAAAATAAACATTAAAACAATTAAAAATAAATTTAAAATAAGTCATAAAATTATATATATATACATATATATATATTTTAAATGTTTATTTATTTTTGACAGAGAGAAAGAGACAGAGCATGAATGGGGGAGGGGCAGAGAGACAGGCAGACACAGAATCGGAAGCAAGCTCCAGGCTCTGAGCTGTCAGCACAGAGCCCGACGTGGGGCTTGAACTCACAGACTGCGAGATCATGACTTGAGCTGAAGTCGGATGCTCAAATGACTGAGCCACCCAGGTGCCCCTATAAAGTTATATTTTTAAGCCTTCCAGTACTTCCATCTGCAACCATCCCTCCTGAAGAAACAAACCTATTGCCTGTTTAATACTATGCATTTCCCCAGGAGCTTGGTTACATTGCTCACGCCAGGACAAAGGACCTGTCAGCACCTCCCTGCTGAACACTGGTCCAGTTCTGCTGAATGAAAAGCCATCAGATTTCTCCAAGTGGTTGAGCTTATCTGAGTCTTTCCCTTTTTTTTTTTTTAATTTTTAATTTTATTTTAAGCAGTCTCCATACCCAATATGGAGCTCGAACTCAAAACCCTGAGACCAAGAATCGCATGCCCCACTGACTGAGCCAGCCAGGAACCTCGGAGTCTTTTCCTTTACACTCAGAAAGGAGCTTTGCTGAAGCACAGAGACCAACTTTTTGCAATATGAAGTTTCTGTCTAAAACTATAGGCAGAGGGACACCTGCCTGGCTCAGTTGGTGGACCACATGACTCTTGATCTCATGGTTTTGAGTTCAAGCCCCACACTGGGTGCAGAGATTACTTGGAAATAAAATCTTAAAAATAAATAAAATTAAATGTAAAGGTCAATAAAAAGGGTCAAAGGTCACAGGTTGCTGAATGGAGAAGTGATATCATTCTAAGACACTTCATATGTCAGTACAAAATCATTCTTGGACTAAAGGTTTAATAAAAACACGAAGGCCAATAAATCCACCCTATCTCTCATCCCTGTTATGCTTGGCCAACACCTCCAACTCCTTCCTTCCTTGCTGCTCTGGTTTCTCCTTCCATTCTCATACACTCCACCAATACCCCTTCCCCTCTCCCCGCCCCCAGGCCAAACTACCCATCACACTCCACGGAATCTCCTTGAATTGTCAAGAAACTACTCCACACTCTGACCTCTTCACCAAACATTCTCTCAACAGCTTCTGGTTCTCTGCCACAGATACTATGTTCAAGTGAATGATACTCTCTCACCTTGGGAAGTTGGAAGGTGGGGGGCAGGGAGCAAGATTTTTCTAAACTGCTTTCCACCAGCCACTAAGCCATTACTCTCCTACCCTTGTTTCAAAAGTGACACCTCTACTTTTAATGTACACATTACTACCACCTTATCACTCTTTTCAAATAATCTTTACCTAAATGACAAAAAATACAAAAAATAAAAAATCTCTTTGGATTCCTATCTACAGGATATAAATAGCACTTGCATTTGTACTTTGCTTTCATTCCTGGCACCTGTCTCTGTGGATTAACCACCAAAGGTTAATCTCTCTAGGTGTGCAATGTCTTTCTCTCCTTCTCCTCTCTCTAGGGACTGTGTTTAATAACTTCCTTTCCAGCATCTACATATTTCTTTGCTGGATCTTTCCCAGAAAGACACACACACAATACATATATCAATATATATGTAATTACGTATGCATAACCTCTTCTTCTTTACCTCAATCCAAAAATACCCTCTAGCTATCTAGATGATACGCATTCTGTCTCTTTTCATGACCTGGATTCTGAAAACACTAGTTTCACTGGACTTACTATGCCCAATTTCGGACCTGTTCAATTCTCAACCTACTACTCTCTGATTTCTATTTTACTTAAATTGTTCTATGCTTACCTAGTGCATCCGTGTGGCCAAACCCCAAGTAAACTTTTCCGTTTCATCTGCCCTGACCTCTCCGTAGGCCATAATGAAGGTCTGTGAAAACCTTTGGTAAATGTTCTCTTGTCCGGTTTCTACGACAACCTCTAGGTTTAATTTCCTCTGAGTGACATTTTGTTCACTCCATTTCACTATTTTCTGCCTCCATTCTTACTTGTGATATTGCTGCTCTGCAAGACTCTAATTTTGGTCCCATGCTCTTCTTAGTATTTGAGCTTACCCTGGATGACTATTCAAATCTAGCAGTTTCACCTACACTTGATCTTGCTCCCAATTATTAACATCAGGATAGATACCAACGTGAATCCCCAGAATCACACACCTAATTGATTCCACTTCGCTTTGTTGTCCTATGGATACTGGAACCTTCGTCTTGTCCCACACTGAATTCGTTTTCCCTTACAACCTGTTCATGCTCCTATAAACTTTTCTTCTTTAATTAAAATATAACATACAATGTTATATCAGTTTCAGGTGTGTAACACAGTGATTCAATGGTTCTATACATTGCGAAACGCTCACCATAAGTGTAGCTACCACATGTCATCATAAAAATTATATTAACTACATTCCTCATGCTATACTTGTCTCTGTGACTTATTTAGTTTATAACTGGAAGTCTGTGACTCTTAATCCCCTTCACCTATTTCATCCATCCACCTCCACTCCCCTCCGCTCCAGTTTGTTCTCGGTGTTTAGGAGACAGTTTCTGTTTGTTCGTTTGTTTTGTCTTTGTAGATTCCACATATAAGTGAAATCGTATGGCACTTGTCTTGCACTGTTCAACCTCCCTCATTCAGCATGATACTCTCTAAGTCCATCCATATTGTTAAAAACGGCAGCACTTAATTCTTATACACCACATTTTCTCTATCCATTCATCTATCATTGGACACTGAGTTTGCTTCCTTTGCTCCTACAGTGTTGTTAAAGAATTAATGGCACTGCAATGCATTTATTGTCCTAATCCAGAGACACAAGTCACCCTCAACTATGTCCTCTCACCTTGACACACGTTATTAGTCACCAATTCCAACAAATTCTCTCTTAAATCCACTCCCTCCTTAATTTGTCTGTATGTCTTGCTTATGTTGTGAAACTCCTAATCTCTTAGTAATTGTCTACTATAGGGCATTTTTTTTATAAGAGCAAAAAAACCAGACTACTTTATAATAGATAAATGGTATCATACCATGATACCATATCATACCATGCATCAGTGATATATCTAGAAGACAGTGTTCCTGTGTATGCCGAGGTCTTGGAAACAACTCGAGTCCTGGGGAGTTGATATAAAGGCAAATCTTCTTGCTCCCTTCTTTGTGCCATAGCAGGAAGTTCAACAAGCAAGCCAGGACCTTGGGCATCATCTGGAATCATCATACCTACACAGCAAACCCAGATGATAGTGAACACAAGATGCTTTCATTTAGCCTTCATTCATTCAACAAATAGGCCTTTTCTAGGTAGAAATCTTATTAAGTAAAATGTTTAATATGTCAGATGGTGAAAAATAAAGGAAGGAAGGAGGACAGGGACTCCTCAGTGGAAGAGAGTTGCATTTCACACATGGCCTTACTGAAAAGAGGACATTTTAGCAATATAAATATTTTATCAAAAGAATGCCCTTAATGATGGTATTCTAATCTCACTACACATTTTCCCTTATCAACCTCAGCTGTCCCAACTGCAGGCACTCCTGCATTTCACTTATTAAAAAAAATAAATAAATAAATAAGGGGTGCCTGGATGGCTCAGTCGGTTGAGGATCTGACTTCAGCTCAGGTCATGATCTCGCATTTTGTGAGTTCAAGTCCCATGCTGGACTTGAACAGCTCAGAGTCTTGAGCATGCTTCAGATTCTGTGTCTCCTTCTCCCTCTGCCCCTCGCCATACTCTCTCTCTCTCTCTCTCTCTCTCTCTCTCTCTCAAAAGTAAACAACCATTAAAGAAATATTATATTGCATATTTGAAAGTTACTTAATAGATCTTAGAAGTCCTCATCACGCACACAAAATAATTTCACAGAATAACAAATAACCAAATAAAAAATCTTACATCAAAAAATGTTTTAATTTTAATTCCAGTGTAGTTAACACACATTGTTATATTGGTTCAGGTATACAATATAGTGATTCAACAACTCCATACATCACCCGGTGCTCATCAGGTTAAGAAAACAGATTTTTAAAGGGGCTTTGTTTACAAATTTCATAATTCTTTTACAGTTGTTACCTATTTAATTCTCGTGTCAAACTATGAGTTAGAAAAGATACTAACAACTGTTATTTTATAGATGGAGAAATTCAAGTTAAGGAATTTTGCCAAATGGAATGTGCAAGTTTACCTGACATGCCATCTGTGTTATTTCCACATTTCCTGAAAAAAAGAATAACTGGGGCAGAGTTGTGCATAGAGTCCTACGACTCATAGGACCCTTACTGGCATAGGTCTATTAATCACTCTTAGGATACACCCGATTCTCAGCCAATCCTTCTTGAGCATATTACAAATATGATGAATTGTGATCAAATGTCTTCCTTAAATCCACACATTTATAGTATTTTTTGGAGCTCTGCCTAATCAGAAAATCACAAATTATTTCTAAAAGATATAGGTATTATCCTAAAACTTTTCCTATAAGCATTACCTCAACTCTTTCCATTTCTTCATAATGAACAAATTTTCTAGTAAACTCACTACTACTGCTTTTTATCTTGTCTAGAAACTTTGGAACTGGGGTCTAATCAGTTGGTAATGCAACAGAATCTGAAGAGGGAGTGAATTTAACTTTAATGCTCAGGTTGTGTTAAAGAAGTCTCAGGGTCTGTCCCCCATCCCTATGCACCCTTCACTCCTATTCTCTGGGGCCTCCATTCCTGCAAAGCACTCTAATCCATCTCGATGCCAGAGAGTTCTAGCTTGGCCTATGTCTGCTTCTTCCCCACTGAGGAGGGACCAGGGGTGGGACTAGATTCTGGCCGGAATGGCCAGAAACCAGTGTTAAGAAGAGTGAACTGGCTTTATTTGCAGAACTGGTTCTCATCCACCCACACTGGTAAAAGCAGACTGTTAAATTATGGCATTGGGTTTCACAGGTTGCTGCAGTTTGTTTAAAACTTTTCATTACCTGTTCCACAGAAAGGCTGCCGTGCCCTTTGCCCCACTCCTCCTCCATGGACCCTGGGTGCTGGTGCTCAGGCACGCATTTCTCATCTGTCACAGTGCGTGACACACTCACACTTTACAGAGCTGTTCACCAAGTGCACTGCAGTTCCCAGAGCCCATAAAACAAATCAAGTCCTCGAGGACCTATGCAGTTGTTAGGGAAGGGCCATAATAGGAGCACAAAGGTTAGAAAAACAAAGAAGCTAAAAAAAATTTTCCTGGACAAATGGAGGTTAATGTTTATAGGAGAGGAATGGGGGAGACTTTCAAAAGGTTTATACTTGGTAAGGAGCAAGAACAGAATGGTCAACAAAATAAAGGCAACGAGAATCCAAGTAAAGAGGAGGGTGGGTTATTGTATAACTTGGCCGCTGCCAGAGGGAGGGAGGGCTGGGGGTTGCAATGTTGTTGAATAGCCACACATGAGCAGCATTTCACTCTCTCATTCAACAAATATTTCTTGAGCACTTACTACGGTAACAAAAATCAGATACAAGCCTTGCCCTCCAGAAGCTTAATTTATAGGAAGAGGTAGGCATGCAAATGAGTATGTGTGCCTGACCCTTGAGTGCAATGACAGAGAATCATCCAGGGTTCCCTGGGGGCACCATCCAGACAGGGGCAGTCAAAGATTAGGAATCAGAACTACCTTCTGTCAGAAACCTTTCGAAATGTTGTAATACTAAATGTGTTATTGATTTGGAATTTATCTTGTAAACTTTACCTTACTAATTATGCTCATTATAGGTTTATTTTCAAAGCCCATGAAGAGTAAAGGCTCTTAGAACTACATAATGTTGGACTAAATATAGGGTCAAGAATAGCTCTTCACATATAAGGTTCTCAAAAATAATTTTTTTTTGATGTTTATTTTTGAGAGAGAGAGAGAGACAAAGCGTGAGCAGTGGAGGGGCAGAAAGGAGACAGAATCTGAAGCAGACTCCAGGCTCTGTGTTGTCAGCACAGAGCCCAATGTGGGGCTCAAACTCACAGACTGTGAGATCATGACCTGAGCCGAAGTCGGACGCTTAACTGACTGTGCCACCCAGGCGCCCCTCTCAAAAATAATTTTTAAATTTATTGCTCAGAAAAAGAAATTTAATTGTTCAGAGATAAACCTAAAACTGTCTGATACTAATAAAGAGGTCAAAGAGTTACAGATTTGAAAGAGGGCTTTGAGAATACTTAGCCCAGGGTAGTTTACTTAGGGGAAGCTGGTGGGATTGCCTGGTGACACAGCAGGGTACCTGCTTTGTACAGAGGGACGTGGGACTAAGAGTCAGCCCTTTGCTGGAAAGGATCTCAAGAGCAAAATCAAACTCTGACTAGAATAAATTCAATATGTATGCTGCTGAAATCTGTATCGACTCTGTATTAATAATTTCTCAACCTACCCACAGTTAGCATTAATCCAAATAGTCATGCCTGCCACATGGCATTCTAGAGGCTTTCAAAATTTTTTCCTAAAACATGTGGTTATGAATGCATTTCCAGTGAGGACAGATCTAAGATATACAAGTTTAACTTCATTCCCAAAACTATAATCTCTAAAAAAATAAATTCCCAGATCCTTGTAAAGTATCAGACAGGCAGAGTAGAGGGCATAATGGGGGGACCTCTCTAAAAGATACATCCAAGTCATAGAACTTGTCAATGTGACCTTATTCGGAAAAAAGGTCTTTGCAGATACATTTAAGTATCATGAGATGAGACCATCCTGGATTACCCAAGTGGGCCCTAAATCCAATGACAGATGTTCCTATAGGAGACAAGGAATAGAAGACACAGGTCAAGAGATGAGAGCTGTGTGAAGACAGAGGCACACATAACAGTGATGCAGCCACAAGTCAAAGAAGGCTGGAGCCACCAGAAGCCGGAAGAGGAAAAGAACAGATTATTCCCTAGGGCCTTCAGAGGGAGCACAGCACCTTGATTTAGGGCTTTGGGCCTTGAGAACCATGAGAGAATTAATATCTGTTGTTTTAAGCCACCAAGTTTGTGACAATTTGCTACAGCAGCCCTGGAAAACTTCGAGAGCCAGTAGAGGTCAGAAGTAATTTTGGAGCCATTTAGATAATACACAGAGCAGAGCTCAAGAGGAACTACCTTCTCTGTCTTCTTCCCAACTCTGCTGCTCTTCGCCACAAACACCCACCCCATATAGCCAGTTTATCCTTTCAATCCTGACAGTGTAGAGCAGTGAGTGATTCTCAACTCTGCCCCCACCAGGAGACATTTGGCAGTGTCTGAAGACATGTGATCTTGATCAGGCCTGGGAATGTGAGTACCACTGGCATCAGAGTTAGAAGGCAGGGAAGCTATTAACATTCTACCAAGCACAGGTCAGCTCTCCACCATAAAGAATCATCTGGTCCAAAATAGTAATGACATTGCTATAAAGTATCAGTGGCGATCAAACAGATATGGCCTATTAATTCAATTATTCATTCATTTGTGCAGTAAATCTTCTCTAAGTACTTAAAGGACTATGGAAATGTGATAAAAAATTTTAAAACAGTTTAATGGAACACTTTTGGGGGGAAAAGTCCCATTTTTATCCTAGTCACAATCGGTTATACGTCATGAAAAACTGGATAAACTCATCAAATCTTAGATATTCAAAATTAACTACCCATGCTCTATTTTGACTCGGAACTGACAACTATTTATCATCTCAGAGAGGACTTGAATTTTTACTGCTAATGACTCCATTCTCTGGATTTTACTCAACAGAATGCTGAATTCATAAAAACCATTACATGGCTTTCTATAATGCACTCCATCCCCTCCAATGTATTACCATACAACATGAGAATTGTCCAGAGAAAGACTTTTCCTATAAGCAGAGTCATAACACATGAAGGACAGCATAAATCCTGAACAATCGCTCTATAAATCCCAGTGCTGTGAAAGAACTTAACAGTCTTACCTAGGGATCTCAATAATATAACAGCCTTTGATATTTGAGTGTTGGATGAAGAAAAATTATTTTTCACAGTTGAGTTTTCAAAATTATGTAAGAGTCAATATTGGGGGTAGGCAAGGAGAGGCACTATACTTTTAGGATTCTTTAATGGAAACTAAGTTATTAATGCACCAAAATTGACCATAATATATGGCTATAAAAATGTTTCATAAATGTTTAAAATATGACTCTCTTTATTAATATTTAACAACCTCATTCAATGAGCTAACAGTATCACTTAATAGCATCAGAGGTTTTAATATATATTAGTAGAGACTTATTTCAAACTTAGCACATAAGGTACTAGTTTTAGTTTTAATCCACACTGCTTATAAAAAGCAAAATCAGGCATTGAAAATATAGCCCTTTCAGAAAAGAGAATCTTAAGTTCTATGTTGAAATATGAGCCAGGTTTATTCTTCCAGATATTCTGAAGCAGATTAATAAACATTTAAATTTGCATCATTATGAATGAAAATAGGACAGTAAGACTTATCGTCTATAAAAACAAAGCTGAAAGATTGCAAAATAATGTCATTTGTGTTTATGAGAAACAAAAACCACAAACCTAAATCCAGACTGCTTTGTGTTAATGAATTAAGATTTTCCAGATCATCAAATCTGCCTTGTTGACTGCTTCCTTCAGATGAGGGCATGGAGGGTAGGGAATCAATGCCAAAATTTTCTTTCATCTTGAGAGGAAGAAAGACAGAAATGCATTAGTACTTCGTGATAAAATGAGGTACATCATAATGTTGTTCAAATCAGATAATGATTGCAGAAAACTGGCCCTGCAAACAGGCCTCCTCAAGTAGTGGTTTATGCAATGGTAAGCAGTAATGAATGCTGGTAACTTAATCTCCGCAAGAGTACTAATAATTTTTTAGTACTATTAGGCTAATAGTTTTTTTTTTTCTTTTTTTTACACTGGATTTTTTTTCACAAAAAAATTGTTTTATAAACATTAATGAGTGGATTTAAGTAAACAATCACAAAGGTATAAGAATAAAGATCTATCCAGTCAAGCAAGGTCAATGGCTGACACACACTAACTCATAGAGTATGTTGGAGCACAACCTCAATAGCTTCACTGACAATCCCAAACCAACTGGTGGATTTTCACAGCTCTGAGCTCTTGCTTTACCCTCCCTAACACCTTTATCTGCCCGGCAAACACCAGCTACCCAAACCTAAAACCTACAGATAAGCACATTTTTGCATTTTCCAGTTGTCTTCCTTTGATACATGTCTTCTCTGGTTTCCCAAAGTTACAACCTTCCAGAACATATGATTTTCGCTGAAATATTTTATTATCATATTTTAAAAACTTTTATAAGCATAAAATTAAATGACAATGTTAGGGCCACCATAGGGATATACTGCAATTCATTTAAGACAAGTAACACCTATGTCATTCTCTGTTGGAAACTTAGCTTGTTCAAAACTAAAACATGAATGACATCTTTCACAGGGTCCCCATTTTTTTTCATTATGTTATATTGGTCAGACCTCAATGGTATGAGAAGGATCTCTCATAAACTGGTGAACCAAATACTGCTAGCTTTTTCCATACAGATTATGAATATAGCTAAGTATAGAACTGTATCAGATATTTAATGGAGATATTCAACTCAAATATTAAATTGGGGTGAGAAAGGAGATACAACTATCTAGTTGCCTAGAATAAAATAAGAATTTCTTAGAGAAGGGAATAAGGAGGAAATAGTAAGCACTGAATATTTATATTTTATAGCAATTTGGGACTTATTAAAAAAAATTTATGGCAACTATATGAGGAATAAGAGAATTGATATCTGAATCTGAATTTCAATATAAAAGGGTAAGATCTTTAGGAAAAAAAGTTTTATGAAAAAAAATTTTTTTAATGTTTATTTTTGAGACAGACAGAGCATGAGTGGGGGAGGGGTAGAGAGAGAGAGGGAGACACAGAATCCGAAGGAGCCTCCAGGCTCTGAGCTGTCAGCACAGAGTGCGACACGGGGCTCGAACTCACAGACTGTGAGATCATGACCTGAGCTGAAGTCAGACGCTTGACTGACCGAGCCATGCAGGTGCCCCGGAAAAAAAAGTTTTTCTAAATAGAGAAGAAAATAAAAAAACATACAATTAGTCTTAGGTAATTAATCCTCAGGCAAGAGTCAGATATTTTTATTCATTTATTTTTTAATGTTTTTTATTTATTTTTGAGAGAGAGACAGAGTGTGAGCAGGGGAGGGGGAGAGAGAGGGAGAAACAGAATCCGAAACAGGCACCAGGCTCTAAGCTGTCAGCACAAAGCCTGACACAGGGCTTGATCCCACGGATCACAAGATCATGACCCGAAGCTGGACACTTAACCGAAAGAGCCACCCAGGTGCCCCAAGAATCAGATCTTCTAAAAAGGGGCAAAAAATGTGGACATTTCTTCAGCGGGTGGCCAATGAACACATGAAAAGTTGCTCAACTTTTCTTAATAATTAGAAAAATGCAAATCAAAACCACAATAAGGGATGCTTGAGTGGCACAGTCAGCTAAGCATCCGACTTTGGCTCAGGTCATGATCTCACGGTTCGTGAGTTCGAACACTGCATTGGGCTCTGTGCTGACAGCTCAGAGCCTGGAGCCTGCTTCATATTCTGTCTCTGTCTCTCTCCCTGCTCCTCCCCTGCTTGTGCACTATCTCTCTCACTCAAATATAAATAAACATTAAAAAAATTAAAAAAAAAACACACACAATAAGATACTACTTGGGACCTATTTAAGAAAACAAAAACAGGGGCGCCTGGGTGGCTCAGTTGGTTAAGCGGCCGACTTTGGCTCAGGTCATGATCTCGTGGTCCATGAGTTCGAGCCCCGCGTTGGGCTCTGTGCTGACAGCTCAGAGCCTGGAGTCTGTTCAGATTCTGTGTCTCCCTCTCTCTGACCCTCCCCTGTTCATGCTGTCTCTCCCTGTCTCAAAAATAAATAAAATGTTAAAAAAACAAACAAACAGAAAACAGGTATTGGCAGGCATGTGGAAAAACTGGAAAATTTGTGCACTGCTGGTGGGAACGTAAAATGATACAGCTACTGTGGAAAACAGGATGGTGACACCCCAAAAAATTAAACACAGAATTACCATATGAATTGCCATATGCAATGTTGCATCTGGGGAAATACCCAAAAAAATTTAAAACAGTTATTTGAACAGATACTGTATACCAGTGTTTGCAGCAGTATTATTCGCAATAGCCTTAGGTAGAAACCCAGATGTTCATCAAGTGATGAAGAAGTAAACAAATTGTGGTATATACATACAATGGAATGTTATTCAGCCTTACAAAGGGAGAAAATTCCAACACATATGATGTGGATGAAACTGGAAGGCATTATGCTAAATGAAATAAGCCCCACACAAGAGGACAAATATTGTATGATTCCACTTATATGAGATACTGAGTCAAATTCTTACTATACCCTGTATACTATACCCTGTATATACTGTTTTTTCATATACATGCATACCTATGATAAAAGTTTAATTTATAAATCAGGCACAGTAAGAGATTAACAATAACTAATAAAGAAATAGAATATATTCCAATAAGAGTTATGTAAATGTGGTCTCTTTCTCTCTCAAAATATCTTACTGTACTGTAGTCACCCTTCTTTTTATGATGATGATGTGAGATGATAAAATGCCTAAGTGATAAATAGCGAGGTGAATGGTGTAGGCACATGTTAGGCTACTAGTGACCTTCTGACACTGTTGGAAGAAGGATCATCTGTTTTCAGACCTCAGGTGACCGCAGGTAACGGTACTGTGAAAGGGAAACCACAGGGACTACTAGGATGTATATTTTACTACAACTAAAAATAAAAAACCAGATCTGAAAATCTTGATGGTTTTACCCTTCAATTAAAATGGAGAAATGAGTGATAGAGAAAGGTAAAGTTAAGTAGCAGGTACTACAAATATAGTTACGTCTGTACCCCAAAATGGATGTTACAATAAAGACAGAAATGATAATGTTCCTCTACCCTTCTGGAGGGCACTCTCTAAACAAGAGTATTGAGAATTATATATTTATAAAATATTCAAATGTTTTAACAATCTACCCAGGGATTGTAATATTAGATGATAAATTTTTATCACAGGAGTATATTTCTGAGAGGAGGGTAAATAAAGATTCAAGCCCATCCTGATCTTATGTGTGTAACTGTTATAAAGAATCAGAATATTCTATCAAAAACATGCCACTTTGGCATAAGGATTATTTTGAGAGGAAGACAAATGAGAAACAGCACACACAGAAAAGCTATCTTCACCTGATTCTTGATCACTAGAGAGGACACTAGATTTTGTTCTGCTAAGAGATGGCACCAAGAGAAACATACATAACAAAACAGCCCTTATCTTCCATCAATTTCCCCCTTATATTTACCTTCCTACAGCTCTGACCCTAAAACCTAAACTCCTTTTCCTTTGTCTTGTTACTTCTCTAGAAATGTATTGTTCTTTGTTAAAATGCCACGTAAGCCCGAGTTCTAAGCACCCCTTTGAGTTATTCATCACTGAGTTTCTTCTGCTTGTGTGCATGCCACACTTGTTAATAAATGTTTTCCTTTTGCCAATCTTTCATCAGCTTAATTTCCACAGCCCAGCCACAAAACCAATGAGGTTAGAGGAAAAAAAATTGTCCCTCCCCTACACTGTCATCATTGTGGAGTCCAGAAAGGGAGGAAAAGAGTTAATGCCCAAAACAAGAACATATAATTATTTAAAGAAAATAAAATTTTGTGCAGACTAGACACATTAGGTCTGAAACAATTTTAATCAATGCCACTTTAGAGGGTTTACAGAGGTCACCTCACAGAATCAGAAATGGAAAATAAAAAGAAGGAAGCTAGGAAATTTAACAGAGATTCAGTAATTAGAATGTATGTCTTTCAAAATGTGAGCATTGAATGTTGTTATAAACCAGCGTTTCAAATAGTAATTTAACAAACAACAGAGTAAGTGGTTGTATTGTGAAGATCATTGCTATGTGCTTATGAATGGAATTCTTTTAAAGCCTACTGCCTTGCAAATGAGTAGTTGAGATCAGGATAAAATTTTGACTGATAGTATGGATTCAAAAATTACTGTATCTTGGGGTGCTGGGTGGCTCAGTCTGCTAAGCATCCTCTTGGCTTCAGCCAGCACAGGTCGTGATCTGACAGATAGTGAGATGGAGCCCACATCAGGCTCTGCGCTGGCAGTATGGAGGCTGCTTGGGATTCTCTCTCTCTGCCCCTCCCCCATTTGCACTCCCTCTCTCAAAATAATAAACTTTAAAAAAAAACTACTGTATCTCAAACAACTTAGATGAAAATTAAGATGGTATATCCAGAAAGCTGTGTTAAATGACCGAAAAGTGATTCTAGTGGTAATGGAAATATGGACATTCAATATGTGTTGAAAGAATCCAAATAAAATTGCCATTAAATGTAAGAATAAGCAAAAAAAGTTAACATTTGACAGTGTTTAAAATGTGAATGTTTAAATTTATGATGTAAATATTGTGAATGTAGCTTTGACTATTTCATCTAGAACCCTAAAAATTTATACATAAAAATGGGCCTTTTTCAGGTTGCCTTTTATTTGGGTAAATAGAAAATTTTCCCTATAGAATAAAGCCACAAGTGACTATTTGTGAACATTCACTTATCTGTGATTAGAATTTGTTACACATAACTGGATATTCTGTTTGAGTTCAAGTACTTAGTGGTATAGGAACGGGACCAGCAAAGAAAGAAAGCACCAATGTCAATGGCAACACACCAGGTGATTCTGTTACTTCTTCCTATATCCAGGTATTATTCACATAATCTTAAAATATCTGTTCTCTGGTAGGTTTCCCAGAGTCCTTTATCATGGGTAATCCTCTAGGGTCCATAAATACAGCTTGTAGAGCACCTTGAATAGCAGAAGGACCCATAGCATTTGCAAAAGGGGAGAAAGGAAGATAGGTTTGAAGGAGGAGAGAACACAAAAACCAGCCTTATGAGCCCCGTAATAGAGCAAAGAAAGGCCCACTCCCCACAGCACTGCAAGAAAGTGGCTGACCTCCATGAGGGGAACAGTGCACTGTACCTAAACA
Source organism: Acinonyx jubatus (assembly GCF_027475565.1). Lineage (NCBI taxonomy): Eukaryota > Metazoa > Chordata > Mammalia > Carnivora > Felidae > Acinonyx > Acinonyx jubatus. The sequence continues at coordinate 50,026,196 of NC_069381.1, read as the reverse complement.
TATTGCTAAGTGACCTTTTAAATATCCCTATATAATAAGTTTCTTTTCATTCACCTGGAAATTAATCTTCAGCATGAAATGAACAAACAAACCAAAACATTAAAAAATGTCCCTAATGAAAGATTCCAATTGGTGACCAGTTAACTCTAATTTTATAAAAATAAAGTTTATTGGTTATCTAATAGCAAAGGCAAACCTATTGAAATATAATGCTTTCCTATCGAGTTGAAAACAGGTAGTATCACAAATGTAAAGATAATTTTTTAGAGTTCAGTGACCTTCTATTTAGTATGACACATAACACAGAACAGTGTGGGTAAGCAAGACATAAACAAGAGATCTTTAATTAATTTTGCCTTGATTTTTCCCTGATAAATACTATGTGAGAAATACAACACTGTGTTTCTCTGAGAGATAAAAAATCACAAATGGCCAAATAGCTCTTTTTTGAAGTGGATAATCTAGAGAAATAAATCACTAAAAAAATCAAGGCAAAAACCACTATAAACCACTATAAAAGGCAACTGCAGCCTATTGACTCTCACTAGAAGTTATATAATACAGAAAAGATGAGTTTATACTTACAGTAATACACAGTACGGTGTATCTTGGAAAAATGATTAATTACAAAAATTACCTTTTCCATTACATTTTTTTTTTTGAAATGCACAGGACTTAGCAACAGGGATAGGGAGGGAGGGGAACAGAATGGGGGGATGTGGAAGATCTGTTCTCAACCCTTACCATGTTTTCAGCACTGTAGCCATACTGCTGTGTTTCCTGGGAATAGATACTCATCATGGACCTTGCTTCTTGAAGCTCAGGTGGTTCACTGTCATGTAACCACTGTGTGCCAAAATGAAGTTCCTTCACGGAGGGAACAGGAGCAGCCTCTTGAAGGTGCGAAGAGGCATACAAGTCCATGGACTGAAAGCGATCTTGATACAGCTCATATTCTTCATCCACAAGCATCTCTCTTTCTTCCCCCATCTCTTGCAACCTGGGAGTCAGAAATTCACGCATCTCCCAGGCCTCCTTGCTGTTGTCTATCTCTTTTTGTTGGGACTGGAAAGTCTTCCCCAAATCTAGGAACGGCTCATCTACAAGTTCCTCTTGATAATAGGGTTCATCTCTAAATCCCTGTAAATAAAAGTTGCAAAATAATTTGAATTCCCCCTCCTTTAAAGCGGCACTCTATACATTAACTGGAAGGTTAACCCGTGACAGAACCACAGTGACTACATTCCATGCCCAGCCACAGCTAACTTGAACGGCTCTCCATCACAAAGGAGGAGAAATAAATGCTCACTCCCACACAACCCTCAAAGCAGGAAAGGGACAAACAGTTAAGAGGCAGAAATCTGCCACTAGCAAGGTGAATGACTATTCTAAAAGGTTCGTTACACATTAACCACCTGAAACTTCTCAATCAGAAATAAGAATTTTGTTAACTGCTACATGAATATTTAACTCATGCATCTCAGAGAAAAGTAGTACATAAATATAGATAACACATCATTCTATTCCCTAAGAAAGCAAAAAACTTAAAAAGTCAGGATTTTCAAGCTTAGCTAATTCAAAATAAATTATGACCATTGAAATTATCAAAAAGCATTCTCCATAAACTAAAGATATGGGAAGTAGGTCTCAACTACTTTGAGTATGACTATTTTATAATATGCCTATGTAACAGACATGTAATTTTTTCATCTGTACTGAAATTACATGGCAAAAAGGAACGAATATAGAATGCTTTCTAATTAATTTATATTTTACTAATTAGAAGATCAAGTACATGCAACTGAAACTAAATAGTCACATATGTGCAGAAACTTTGTTGAATTCCCAGGTAATGCCTGAGAAATGTATGGGTTTGCTGAGTCTCTAACCTAACCCTGGAGGATCCTCAGAGTGCTGACCACAACGAGGCCCAATTCCTCCTGAGAGATCAGTGACATTTCCTATTTGGAGACCTATTCATTAAATATTACCAAATGTAAATTCATGGAATGAATCACTACTTCCCACCTTTATATTATTATAGCGTATCAAATACAGCAACCTAGTTAATTTTTTTAAAGGTGTATTTACAGGGTATATTTAAAGAAGTCATATACTTATGAAATTTTAACAAAAAATGTTGACACTAAAAAACCCACAATGTACAGTATAGAAATAAACATCAGGGGCACCTGGGTGGTTCAGTCGGTTAAGTGTCTCCGACTTTGCCTTAGGTCATGATCTTGCAGTTTGTGGGTTCGAGCCCCACGTTGGCCTCTGTGCTGGCAGCTTGGAGCCTAGAGCCTGCTTCACATTCTCTGTCTCCCTTTCTCTCTGTCCCTCCCCCACCTCAAAAATAAACATTAAAAAAATATGTAAAGAAATAAACATCAGTTTGAGACACTGTCAATAAATTATGCAAAAAATATCACCAGATGGTTGCTATCAAGTAAAGCAAAACCATACACCATTCTCTACCTGCAAAGAGCAAAATAAGCACAATTCATTTTAAGAATAAAAAAGGAAAAGCTTCAAAATATACTTCCTAAAATTAAAGCATAATGATGGTTTTGACTAAATAACTTTTCTTTAGAAAGTATTGAATGAGAAGTCCTTTGGAATAGCTCTGTTTTCTACAGCATTTTAAATGCAGGTCTATTTTCAAACATATGTCCTACCCTCAAAAATTTAAGAGTATATTAGCGATACAAAATCAGATATGTTTGTGCTTTGAAAATGACTCATATCTGGCCTATGTTATTTATGAAGCCAACGTCATACAAGAGGGAAACCATTTCATCTTAAAAAAATTAAAAAGAAAGGAGGATCATTTAATTTGAATCTCTTTAGCCTAGAGAGTGAGAACAAGCTTTTGTCTTCTTTTTTATAGCAATGTTAGCTCACAATAAACCATTCAAATAGGAAATCAATTTACTAAATACCTGGGGTGCTTCGAGTATTAAAGATGAATTTATATCATGAATTGTTTCTGAAAGTTCAGTCTTGTCTTCATTTCTGTTTGAATGTAAAATATAATGACTTTCTCCCTCTTTATCATCTTCCTGAAAATAGAAGCAATTTTTTTTGTTTTTTTATGCACAATTGAAGACATGCTTTTGTCAACTCTGAAGCTATTTTTTATTGACATATAACATTAAACACTGTATCCATTAGATGTACAACATAATAATTCAATATATGTATATTTTGCAAAATGATTATCACAATAAGTTTAGTTACATCTGCAACTTTCAAATATACAATATGGTATTATTAACTGTAGTCACTATGCTGTATATTACATCCACAAGACTTATTTATAACTGGAAGTTTGTATCTTTTGACCACCTTCACCCATCTTGCCCACCACTCCTCACCTCTGGCAACTAAAGAAGCACTTTCATAATCAAGAAAATACCTTAGTTTTGAACTCTCTTCAGATTAATTTTCATCTTTCCATTAAATGCAAGGACACAATAAACTTTGTGCAAATTATGTCATTAGAACGAACTTTAATAATTAAACAGAAAACCATATTCAGGTCAAAGCTTCTCAAATTTTTGTTTTCTTTTTAAGTATTCCCTACACTACATACAAAAGAATGAAACTTGACTGCTTTCTTTCATTAAACTCAAAATGGATTAAAGTCCTAAGCATGAGACCTGAAACCATAAAAATCCTTAAAGAGAGTACAGGCAGTAATTTCTCTGCCTGTGACATCAGTCATAGCAATATTTTTCTATAGGTCTCTTGAGGCAAGGGAAATAAAAGCAAAAATAAACCATTGGGACATCAAAATAAAGTTTCTGCACAGCAAAAGAAACAATCAACAAAACTAAAAGCCACCTACAGAATGGGAAAAGATATTTGCAAATGACATATCTGATAAAGGGTTAGTATACAAAAATACATAAAGAATTGATACAACTCAATACTCAAAAATCAAATAATCCAATTAAAAAATGGGCAGAACAGACATTTCTATAAAGAAGACTTCCAGATGCCAACAGACATATGAAATGATGCTCAACATCATGCATCATCAGAGATATGCAAATCAAAACTACAAAGAAATATCACCTCATACCTGTCAGAGGGCTAAAATAAAAAACACAAGGAACAACAAGTGTTGGCAAGGATGTGGAGAAAAAAGAACCCTTGTGCACTGTTGGTGGGAATGTGGACTGGTGTAGCCACTGTGGAAAACAGTATGGAGGTTCCTCAAAAAGTTAAAAAGAAATATCACATGATCTAGTAATTTCACTACTGGGCATTTATTCAAAAAATATGAAAACACTAGTTTGCAAAGGTATATGCACTCTTATGTTTATTGCAGCATTATTTACAATAGCCAAATTATGGAAGCAGCCCAAGTGTCCATCGATAGATGAATGGATAAAGAAGATGTGGTATATATGGACAATGGAATATTACTCAGCCATTTAAAAAGAATGAAATCTTGCCATTTGCAACAACATGGACAGAGCTAGAGAGTACAATGCTAAGCAAAATAAGTCAGAGAAAAGACACCATATGATCTCACTCTTATGACTTGAGATGGAATGTAAGAAACAAACGAGCAAAGGGAAAAAGAGAGAGAGAGAGAGAGAGACAGACAGACAGACAGACAGACAAACCAAGAAACAGACTCTTAACTATAGAAAACAAACTGATGGTTGCCGGGGGTGGTAGGGGAGGTGGATAGGTGAAGGGGATTAAGGGTGCACTCACCATGAGAAAAAAAATTAAAAAAAAAAAGTTTAATGGTTATTTATTTTTGAGAGTGAGAGCATGAGCGGAGGAAGGGCAGAGAGAGGTGGACAGGGAAGTGGGCTCTGTGCTGACAGCAGTGAGCCCGACGTGGGGCTCAAAATCACGAACAGTGAGATCATGACCTGAGCCAAAGTCGGACGCTCAACCAACTGAGCCACCCAGGTGCCCCCGAAATGATAATTTTTTTAAAGAGGGAAAATTCAACAGAGTAACAAACGGAAGTTTCACAAGGTTGTCAGAAGATCAAATTACCAAGTCAGTATCATTACCGCCACTTCAGCAGTAGCTAATTTAATAAAAATGTAATAGAAAACAAGACATCATTCACAAAGGGGGAAAACTCAGTAAATTATCTCAGAATTAAATTTGAAAAACATTGCACAGAACATTTAAGGAGAAAACTATAAAAGAAGATCTGATTAAATAAAGAGACATACTATGTTTACAGGGGAAAAAAAAGTATTTCTTAAATTAAAAACATCACTTACTAGTAAGTAAGGTCCTTACTAAAAAAAGGACCTTAATATTAAGAAATGTATCAGGGGGCACCTGAGTGGCTCAGTCAGTTAAGCTCTGGGTCATAATCTCACAGTTTGTGAGTTCAAGCCCACATCAGGCTCTGTGCTAACAGCTCAGAGCCTGGAGCCTGCTTCAGATTCTGTCTCCCTCTCTCTCTGCCCCTCCCCTGCTTGCGCTCTGTCTCTCTCTCAAAAATAAATGTTAGGGGAGCCTGGGTGGCTCAGTCGGTTAAGCATATGACTTCAGCTCAGGTCATGATCTCACGGTTTGTGGGTTCAAGACCCACGTTGGGCTCTGTGTTGACACCTCAGAGCCTGGAGCCTGCTTTGGATTCTGTGTCTCCCTCTGTTTCTGCCCTGTCCCCGCTCACGCTCTGTCTCTCTCAAAAATAAACAAACATTAAAAAAAATTTTTTTAAATAAATAACGTTAAAAAAATGAAAAGATAAGCCCCATTCACAGTTAACATGAAAATATATAAATATGTTATATTTGTATAATGTATATCTATATATGACTTAATAAAAAAAAGTCACGTTCTCTTAACTTTTATATATTCATAGTCTTTCTGCCCCAAGCTGACTTTGGGCCACCTTCTTCACACTCTCTACCCCACTTCTGCGAGGACTGAGTTGAAAGCTCAGTAAACTTTATGTGATCAGGTAAGTGACCACCAAGTGGACAAGAGAGAAAGAGACCTCAGAGAAGATCCACACATCACTATTTACAGCTCGTGAGCAAACAGTTTTGCTAAAAGTGCCCAGATGTTAAAGAAGGAATCAATGGTCGTTCCACTAAGAATTTTTTACCATCCTGAAAGTGACCTTTCTCCTCATCCCTTTTGTGGCTTCCCGCTCCCAGGTATCCTGGAAGACTTCTACTCACTGGGAAAAGCCTAGGCAAAGGTCTACCTCACAATTACTACATTCCAAAACCCTATCAGAATGTGGCTCTGATATCCTGAAATCTCTGCAGCCCTACCTCTGCCAGGAGCAGCACAGGAATCCACACCCAAATGGTAACTAAGTTCTCTTTTTTACACTACCTGACACTTCCCTTAAACTGCTTCACAGTAAAGTCACGCCGTCCAAGTCCTCCAGGACATAAATAGTTTGGGAATTCCTCTGGCAGCCCAAACAACTAGGCAAATAATCATCGGGTAAAATCTATATGAAATTCCCCCCCACAACGCGAATACCAAGAAGATGAGAGCCCACATAAAAATATCACACTCCTCCCCCCCACCAACTTAATTTGTCCAGAAATCAAACCAGGCATCTCATGGTGTTGGCTACGGCAACAGTCAAACAGCAAATATGCAATACAAAGTCGAGAACTTGATTAGCTGTGTGCTATACTCCATTTTGAAATATTTAGAGTGCTGGATAGTATAATATACCAGCATCTTTATGGGAAATTCATGAAGGCCATGAGTTTCCCCAGTACATAAATACAGGAATCTATATCTATATATGAACATATCTGCGTCTACCTATACTTATGGACACATGTACTATGTTAACATACTCATGTAGTATATTGATGTATTTCTTAAAGATATTAGGAGTTCTCTAGGATTGTTCAGTCTTTTCAGAAATGAAAAAATAGGCTCAGGGAAGAAGAGTGGTGTACCTATCATCAAATTCCTAGTATGATGTTTCTCCAAGTGTGAAATTCGGCATCAGAATTACATGGGTGATTCACTGAAAAGGCAGATCCCTAAATAGCCATCACAATGACTAGATGAAAATCTCTGAGGGTAGGACCTGGAAAACTGCATTTTAACCACCTCCCAGGTGATTAAGTATATTACATATCTTTGAGTTGAAACCCACTAGGCTAACTCATAAGAAAGCTAGAAACAGAGTCCAGGTTTCTTAAAATCCAGTCCTGGCACTCTATGAAGACCATCTGTCTGTTTCAGACAAGCTATGCAAACCAAGGTAGCAACAAGTTAAATATATAGCACTGTGGCTAACAGTGCAGGGTCTGAGGCCACCTTGCTGAGTTTATACTCTGTCTCTTACTAGTTAGATCACTATGGATAAGATGCTCAATTCTCTGTGTCTTGATAGGCTCATCTCTAATGAGGGTAATAAGAACTACCTCTTCAAGTTGCCAAGAGCATTAAATTAGTTAATGCATATAAAGCGTTTAATATATTGACATATGGTAAGCACTCAATAATATTTTCATACTGCTTGAAAATTATCTTGAAGTATTTGTTAATTGGGGAACCTCAAAAGCACCCTAAGTGTAATGTGGCCCTCAGTCATAAACACTAATCTGACCCCATACAAAAGATTAAACAGTAAGTGGGGTGCCTGCGTGGCTCAGTTGGTTGAGCATCCAACTTCAGCTCAGGTCATGATCTTGCGGCTTGTGGAGTTCAAGCCCACATCGGGCTCTGTGCTGACAGCTCGGAGCCTGGAGGTTGCTTCAGACTCTGTGTCTCCCTCTCTCTCTACCCCTCCCCCACTCACACACTGTCTCTGTCTGTCTCTCTCTCAAAATAAAAATAAACATAAATAAAAGATTAAACAGAAAGGGGTGTGTGGGTGACTCAATTGGTTAAGCATCTTGATCTCAGCTCAAGTCTTGATCTCAGGATCGTGAGTTCAAGCCCCACGTTGGGCTCCATATGCCCGCCACCCAAAAAGAAGATTACGCAGAAAGAGCACTTAAAGATGACTTGGCCACATAGACTTCTAGATCCTAGGGGTTATGAGGCACTTTGATGGGCAGAAAAGTGGATTAAAATCTCAAATCTGTATGTTAAAACGATATAGTTACTTGGATTTCAACTTACCATGACATCTCAACATCATTCCCAAGTGAAAGTTAAAATGCACAGATTTTAATTTATATCATAAGGAATGTGATGAGAACTTACAGATCTGTGCTAAAAGCATGAAGCTAAAAATAATAGTAAAAGTGGCAGGAGGACTAGTAACGTTAGCAGCTACTATTTATGTAATGTGCTAAGCACTTAATGAACATAATCTTTAGTCCCCCCAAATCTTACGAGGTAGATGTTATGTTGCTAATTTTTTAAGTCAAGGACATAAGAAATTTGTCCTAGGACACACAGAGAGTAAGCAGTGGAACAGGGATTTGAAAGCAGGTGCATCTGTCTCCAAATCCATGTTCTCAACTATTACACTATTATCACTTCCTATAGTAACACAATTGAACACTCACCACCAAGGGCTTACAGATGCCAAGGCGTACAATGCCTGGTGGTACGGCTTTCAACACTTCCACGGCTTCAGCAAGTGTGGTGTTCTCCAAAGAGTATTCGTTGACTGAAACCAGGCGGTCTCCAGGTAAGAGTTCTCCTGCTCTTTCCGCAACACCATCTGCCACCAGGGAACGGATCACAATCACTGATCGTGTGGGATCCAAAGGGTCCTAAAGGATCAAGTAAAGAAGAAACAATGAGTGCATTTCTGAAAATACATGTATTCATGATTCTCATTTGACTATTTATTATAAGTGTCCAGCATTCTGGTGATAGTCTTCCAAATTCTTCTGTTAAAATATCGTTCTATACATCCACACAAATATCAGCTTCTATCAAGGTGGAAACATAATCCTAACAATTTCAGTTACATATCTGAGGGTTCAATACATACAAATTTCTTCTTTAAACTTTTGAAAACTGCTATTTTGTTGGACCACAAGTCTATGGACAGTTGAGTAAGATTCTCTGACATCCTCAAGCGTCCATATTATAGACTAAAGACAAGTCTGCTCTTGGGCAATAAATAGGCTTTAAGAGAAGTATACTATGGTAAATGATACTTCATTTTTATGTATTGCACCAGTATAAAATCCTCCTGTTAAATCAACGAAGTTCAAAACAGACATGGAATCCATGGAATATCCAACTGCATGACAAAAGTATTTTGAAAATAACATAATTATGGGGCGCCCGGGTGGCTCAGTCAGTTAGGCATCCGACTTCGGCCCAGGTTATGGTCTCACAGCTTGTGAGTTCGAGCCCCACATCGGGCTCTGTGCTGACAGCTCAGAACCTGGAGCCTGATTCAGATTCTGTGTCTCCCTCTCTCTCTGCCCCTCTTCTGCGTGTTCCCTGTCTCTCAAAAATAAATAAATGTTAAAAAAAATAAAAAATAACATAATTATAATTTATAATCTATAACATGATATAGGGACCCCTAGGTGAGAACTATTCTGATATAAGAAAATGAGCGTCACTTTGTCAACAAAACCAAGGTGAAAATCTCTCCCATCTACTGGGAAGGCCCCGTTTTTCTTTTTATTAAGCAGCACTAAAGATAATGTTGACATTCAATAAATACATTTGGTTAATAACCAGTTTATAGTCCATTATTTTTTTATTTTATTGGACACTCATATACAGCACTTACTATGTGCCAGGCTCTATTCAAAGTGCTTTACACTAACACATGTCTCTGTTTTTACAGATGAGGAAACTAAGGCTCAGAAAGTTCAGGAAACTTGCCAAGATTACCCACGTGGTAAGTAGCAGAGCTAGGATTCAAACTCAGCCCGTCTGGCTCCTAGGTTCTTACTCTAGACCATCAGGCTCTGCCACTTGCCCCACTTTAAAATAATGGTACCACAGAGAAAAAATAAATCCCAATCATGACACTTGTTTTGTCTATTTTGTTCCTACAGTTTCATAATGCACATACTATTCCATAAAGTCAAGATGTAGTAACATGAGATTCTACTACTGTTGAACCCTTCCCGACAAATACAAGAGAAACTGTCATGTTTTATGTTAGAATCAGAAGGCTCAGGAATTAGCAAAGTGAGAATTTGCCAAGTTCCAGGCTTTGTCAGTTTGATATGACTGATGGTTCTTTTGAAGTGTTCTGATCCAGTTTTCCATACCTCTGTGCTTTGGACATCAGAGTTCATTTTCAAGTACTATATGGAATTTTAACCAAATATATCATGTTTAAATCAACAAAAGCCACACAGCTAATTCCTTGAAAAATACCTTCAAACATAACTGTCATTACTCTCCTTAACCTTGCTCTTCTGCTCCAAGGTCAAGATACTCTTGGTAAATTTCTAACATGCCCTGATGTAGAACACCTCATACATAGGAAAAGGACTGAAAAGTAAAAATAGTCATGAGTACTCACTAATAAAGTACATAGTGCTAAACTATAATTACACCAATATTTTCAAGTAGAGGGAGCTATTGCATAGGAAGAGAAGAGAAAAGAACAAAAAAAAAAAAAGTACAGTGGTATATCAGCAGGCAATCAGTGCAGATATAAAAGAGCTGTCTGTTTTGTCACCGGCAACCATGAATCACAACACACTTTTCATTCTGAAATATGAAACCATTACATTTTAAGTCTGACACACTAATAAATAAGCTGTACAATTATGTCCTTCATTTAGGATGTCAGTTTATGATGAAAGGCTTTTTTATTAGGGGGGAAGGGAAACTACATAATAGCATATTCCTCTCATGAAATGCCCAGAAAGCAGCTAGCATTACTTCATTTTAATAATTACTAAACTTTCTTAGGGAAAAATGCAACAGTAAAATATACCAAAAGCAAATAAATGATTTCACTAGGTTGGCGTGAGCAATCTCTTTGCAGAGTCATAGAACACCAAATCAGAAAGTACTATTTTTAACCTCAACTGGGTAAACAGGTTTTCAAAATGCAACCAGCTGAAATGATAATCAGAAACATTTGAAAGAAAGATTAACCAGGAAATAATAGAAATAGAATGATTAACACATTTGCCTTATTACAGAAAAGTCGTGGTGAGCATTCATTTATACAAAGCGCAGTCTTCTTTAGACCTCAAGCTAGTACCAGGTATGCTTCCTTACTAAAATTTATTTAGGCTTGGACCTCTAGTTATTCTGAACACTAAGTCCAATCTACCACTGCTTTTCCTGGAGGAGAGAACCCAATGGCAGCATCTTTGTCATTTAAAAAAAAAAAAAAAAGAAAAGCCATCCATTTCTGAAGATGCCCCATTATGCATAATCACTATTTCATTTTCTGTGATGACTTTTCTAACTGTGTGATTTCCTATGTAGCCAAATGAAGTTGCTTTAATGAGTAACAGTCATTTCCTTTCATGGGGCATCACATGCAGCAGCCGCCCTATGGAAAAACAGCAGCTGCTACTGCCTACTGGGGCGACTGCTGTCCTTGAGGCTTCCCTGCATTAAAAATGCTTAAAAACCAGCCCGATTTAGGCTACTCATCATCAGAAAGGTCTGTTTTCTGAAAAATCTAGCCCACAGTATCATACCCATGTTGTAGCAAACAAAATGTTATAACGGTTGTTTCTAAAGACCTCTACCCAACTTTGAGACCCCATGTAAATTTTTTTTAAGTTCCCATCAGTTCTTATGACCATTTCTCATGATTTTAAAACCTCTGATTCTTCCTATTTTGGTAAATAACACTGCAAGGAACATGGTCTTCCAAAATCAAGACATTGTTTTAGACTAAGCAGTCAATAGAGGGCACTAAAGACCAATCACAGAACACAAGAAACAGCATCTTTTACTATGACAACTACTCTCTTCTGAAGGATTTGGTTCTTCTTCTTTCTTCAAAAGCCTTATATTATTATACACATTATAACAGTATTCCATATGCTTGCTTCAACTTAACCATTTGTGAAACTTGTCCCCTACAGCTCCTAAAAATATTAGCAAATAAAGACAATCAGTTATTAGCAAATAAACACAATCAGTTAAGGACAGCTAACTTCCCTCAGAATGCCAGACCAAGACAGGAGATCTGACTTGAATTCTTCTCACTACCTAGCAATGAAATCCTGAGAATCCAAATACCTGGTCTGTAAGTGCATACAATCACTGTGCCTGCCGGAAGAAAAGTGCACATAAGAATTTTTGAGGTTTCTTGAAGTGATGCTAACATTTGATGTTATAAACACAGGATGTTTCCATGTTGGGAGAAATCCAAGTTGACAGACTTCTCTCCTCCCATAATCCCTGACTCGCATTACCATTTACCCAAGCACTCACTTAATCCCTCTCCCCTAACCCCTCCACTGAGTTGCTAGCTAAGGCATGTCAATTTGAACTTCTATCTTTCTACGTGACCCTTTCTCTCCATTTCTGCCACAACTAAGTTGGTTCACCTTCTCATTATTTCTTGCCTCTGCAACTGTTTGTCTCACTGTCTCCACTCTTGCTCCCATCAGTTTATTTTCCACAGAAATAAAAGAATGATCTTTAACAATAAAAATGTGATGAGGGGCGCCTGGCTGCGGCTCAGGTCGTGATCTTGCAGTTTGTGAGTTTGAGTCCTGCATGGGGCTGTCTGCTGTCAATGCAGAGCCTGCTCTGGATCCTCTGTCCTCCTCTCTCTGCCCCTCCCTTCCTCACTTGCTCTTGCTCTCTCTCTCCCCCTCAAACATAAATATTTTAAAAAATAAATAAAAACTAAATTTAAAATGTGGTCATAATTTCTTCTCTATTTGAAACACTTCAGTGACACCCAATTGCCTTCGGACCATGTCTTAACTGCTTGTGAGAGCAATTCCTTCAGACGTGCAGAGGAGTCTAGGCTCCTATCGCTCTCCCTACACGTGAGACTGCCCATTTCCATTTGCTTCGCACATCGTCCCAAAGATACAGAACTACTGAAATCCAGCGACTGTGAAATGCTTTGATGCGTTGCCTGACATCCGACAAACCATTCCATCTGCCAGGAATACTTTCTCTGCTCCACTGCCACTTATCTACCTCTTCACCATCAGAGTCCACTCAAGTGTTTCCACCAATGGGAAGCCTTCCCTGACTTTCTCCTCTTGTGATCCCCTAATTCTAGAAGAGGACTTCCATATAGCATTTGTCATAATATAGTTTTCCTTATTGTCCCATATCTCTTAAAATAAGTTGGGTCTCCTGCTTGTTAGATGTATCCATGGCACCTTGCATTTTCTCTATTATAACACTTCTGGCATTTTTCAGAAATTATTTTAACTGTCTTATCTATTAAAAATAAGCTTCATGAGAGCGAGGGTGTGTTTACTTATTAGCTGATTTCCAGGACCTACTAAAGTGAATGCCATATGGAAGGTACTGAATAGTAGTTGAAATATTGAATGGTAAACTATTTACCTTCTCTCTCCTCACTGGACTGTTAAGTCAAAGGCAAGGGCCACATCCCGTCATATATGAATAGGAACAATGGTTAGCACTTACTGAGTGTTTGTCATGCCAGGAATGTTCTAGGAATCTTACTAGAATTCATTTATTAACCTTCACACCACCATGAGGTAAGTACCATTATTATCCCTACTTTCAGGATGAGAAAACTAAGACAGAGGAAAAGTACCCAAGGCGCACAGTTGAGAAATGGCAGAGGCAGAATTTAAACCACCTGGTAAAGTTCCAGGGTTGACACTCTTAGCCACTAAGTGATGCAGCTTCCTTATCTTCAAGTACTTGCCAAACGAATTAGTACTGAAAGAAGGCAAATTGATAGAAGATATATTTATTACCTTGCCAAAGTGTGTAAACTGAGGCCCTTACGTTTATATATATATACAGGTTTATATACCAGTACCTAGTTGATGAAGTTAGTTTAGCACAGAATGTAGAGCTGGGCTGCCATGTACAAATAAAATATGCATTTGTTTGCCAAATTTTAATTTATACCTACTTTCTCAAGAATCCATTCATTTGGTGACCTGAAGACACCTTTACATGAAGGGATACATACATGTGACAATAATTATGCCCAAATGGATAGGATTCCAAGTTTCTACAATGTCTATAAAATGTAGTATATGAATATTTGTGTACCTTCCCACAGATCAAAGAGATCAGAGTTCACATAAGATAAGGCAAGGTGCAGGGGCATCACCTGGGGCAGAATGGTGGCTCAGTTGAAATGTAGGCTCTGTGAGAGACGGCTATCAACCTGAAGATGTGGGGAGCTCTAGCCATGAAGCTGTCACATAAGCAAAACTACCAATACAAGCAAGCAGCGACGGCAAGCTCACCGGAAAGGCACGGAGCAGGGAATGTTAGAGATAAGAAATAAACAAGAAAAGTGGTCACATTTAATAAAATTGGCCAGTGCATCAGTAAGAGGTATTTTTTAAAGAGGAACATGAGACGTATACCCTGGACTATTCTGACATTTAACATGTATATATGCTTTGTAGTATTACTCCAATGTAGAAAAATAGATATCAAGGTGTAAACAATGACCTTACTACATGAATTCAAAATAAAGAACAACTTTTTGATTATTTTTTTAATTCTATATTTAATACCCTAACTTTTAAAAGCATTAAGGAAATGGAATATGAATTTTTATAGTAGAATGGCATTGAGAAAGAGCATATTTTATTTCAGATAAAAAACCTGTGTCTAATAGATCAATGGAACAGGATAGAGAGCCCAGAAATACACCCATGCTTATATGGCCAATTAATCTAGACAAAAGCTGCAAGAATATACAATTGGGAAAAGATAGTCTTTTCAATAAATGGTGCTGGGAAAACTGGACAGTTACATGCTCTATGAAAGGACTGCTTTCTTACACCATACACAAAATAAATTCAAAAGGGATTAAAGATCTAAATGTGAGACCCAAAACCATAAAACTCTTAAAACACAGGCAGTAATCTCTTAAACATCAGCGTTACCAACGTATTTATGGATATATCTCCTCAGTCAAGAGAAAGCAAAACTAAAAATAAACTATTGGGACTATACCAGAATGAAAAACTTCAGCAGAGCAAAAAAATAATCAACAAAACAAAAGGCAACCTAGCAAATGGGAGAAAGTGTTTGCAAATAATATATCTGATAAGGGGTTAATATCCAAAATATGTAACTTACACAACTCAACACCAAAAAGAAACTGACTAAAAAATGGATAGAGGACCTGAACATTTTCCTAAAAAACATATACAGATGGCCAGCAGACACAGGAAAAGATGCTCAATATCACTAATAACTAGGGAAATGAAAATCAAAGCTACAATGAAATATCATCCTACCCTGGTCAGAATGACTAGTATCGAAAAGATGAGAAGTGACAAACAAGTGTTGGCAAGGATGTAGAGAAAAGGAAACCCTCATGCACTGTTGGTGGGAATATAAATTGGTGCAACCACTGTGGAAAACAGTATGGAGGTTCCTCAAAAAATTAAAAATAAATACCCTAATCCCATTGCCGGGATTTACAACAGCCAATATATGGAAGCAACTCAAGTGTCCATCAATAGATGAATGAATAAAGCAAATGTGGTATATATATACAGTGGAATATTACTCAGCCATTAAACAGAATGAAACCTTGCCATTTTCAACAACATGGATGGCCATTATGCTAAGTGAAATAAGTGAGACACAGAAAGACAGATGCCATATGATTTCACTTATAGGTAGAATCTAAAAAACAAATTAAACAAACAGACTGTCAAATACAAAGAACTTGTGGTTGCCAGATGGGAGGTAGGAAGGAAGATCAGTGAAATAGGTGAAGGGGATTAAGAGGTACAAACTTCCAGTTAGTTATAAAACAAATACGTCACAAAAACAAAAAGTACAGCATAGGGAATATATTCAGTCAGTAATATTGTTGTATGGAGTCAGATGGTGACTACGATTATCGTGATGAGCAATAAGTCATGTATAGAATTGGCAAATCACTATATTGTACACCTGAAACTAACATAACACTGTATGTCAACTACACTTCAATAATTTTCAAAATGTGTATAAATTGCTTTACCTTTGATAATTTTGACACTGTTAACTGAGTACAGTATATTAAAATATAAAATTGGCCTATGTAAACTCATGAGAGGAAATATGGTTAAGTCATATAGTCTTATTCCTACATTTAATTACTCTAAGTAGTTTAATTATTAAAGTTCTTTGCTGCTGTACAGCTCACCACACCAAAATAACTGCTCTCCCATATTACCGGAGTCCTTCATCAAAATGAAATGATTAAAAAAAAAAAAAAAAGACTAGGAATACAACCTAAATAATTATGAAATAGAAAGTGCTCTACAAATGAACAGATATCCTAATCAATGAATTCAATGTCTTGGTATACATTATCACAGAATTAGGCTATTGAGCCTAACTCCACAAATACTCAGATCAGTGTGAGGAAGTATATTTCAAAGATAATTTTAAAGAATCTACATAATTTCTGGATAACATGAAGTAGGTAGCTATGAAATATTTGATCAGAGAATTGTTCCAAATCAGTAATGTTCAACTGAGAGAAAACTATAAAAGTAGCAAGCAGCAAGTATTTGTTTCTTGAAGAGCATACTCTTAAATGTGGCCATTATTATTTGAACTAAAGAGTATTAGGGGCGCCTGGGTGGTTTAGTTGGTTAAGCATCCAGCTCTTGATTTCGGCTTAGGTCATGATCTCTCTGTTCATGAGATTGAGCCCCATATTGGGCTCTGCATTGATGGTGCAGAACCTGCTAGAGATTCTCTCTTTCTCTGCCCTTCCCTTGATCACACTTTCTCTTTCAAGATAAATAAAAGAAACATTAAAAAAAAATCTTTGATCTCAAAAGAGTATTAAGTTAAAACGTAAATAAGTAGATTTTCAACGATCTCAAGGAAGTTACTAAATGGAGAACACTGAAAGAAACCATTAAATTTAAAAGGGAGACCACTAACTTCTCCATCCTGGAGGTAGGCGGAAGAAGCAACTGGTACAAAGAAAGGCAAAGGAAAGTTTATTTTACACACACACACACAGGAAAAAAAAACAGTGATCTGCAGAAGCTCTGAGGTACAGCTGGCATGAATTAAAATTTCCATTGTGAGCAACGTCAATCAGGAAACAGGAATCCAAAGTTTTTTGTTTTTTGTTTTTTTTTAAGGAGAAAATATACATAGGAGAGAAAGACAAGGAAGACAGCTATTCAATCCACTAGTGGTAGGATGGGTATGGATTAGAGGTCAGGGGACCAGTTTTGAGCCCCAGCTTGGTGCCAGCCTGGCTGTGTATAGTTTCAGAAGTTCATTTCTCTGAGTCAGTTTCTTCAATTGTAAAATGAGAACACTGGATACATGACAGTTAGGATCTGTTTCCCCAACTCCAAAATCCTGTAACTAAATTTGACAGACTATCTTGAGTCAAATTTGTCATGAATTTCTACCAAAACATTCAGAAAACCACTGTAAAAAGTAGGGAATGATGGAAGTTAATTCAAAACACAGCTTCAGTAACGAAAAAGATGTACACTCTGGTCACAAATATGGTATAATTTCAGTTAGTGGGGTCTTTTAAGAACTCATAAAGAGGCCACTGACTACATAAGATCTAACTTCCTGGATACTGTACCATCAAAACGAAACATATGACAAAATCTTTATGACATGTGCCTTTTTTTTTAATAAGTTGAATCTTAAAACAACTTATGTTTTTCCCTTTGCGATTTTTAGATTGCAACAAAGACATGTCAGGGACTATTACTTGAATTAAAATCACTAACATAGTTCTGGTTTAAGATAGTGGGATGTAATTAATTATACTCAAAGAGCTTCTGATTTGACCAACAAGCTAAGCATTTACTTTTAGGAAAGAGAAATAAATGTATTTATAGTGAATGCAAGGCAATAAATAAATGATTTGATGAATAATGGGCAAGCTACCTTATTAGAATTTAATCCCATTTTTAACTATTTTATAATATAGCCAAGTATTACACTAATCGTACCAATTACCGCAACACCATCGTGTTCAAAGTACCCACAAAATACATTCAGTGCACTCAAGATAGATTAAACTGATATGGTTCCTGGCTTCTTGTGTCTTATTACTTCCTAAATACCATTAGGCATTAAGAATAGATTTTTCCATGCATCATACATAGAACCGAACAGTCCCTGAGCAGCACAGTAAGCACAGCATGTGAGGCAATTAAAAGTGCAATGAAAGAGAACTGGACAGAGAAACTTGCTAAAAATTCAAAATATATTGCAAACAGGAAAAAAAATACAGAAGCTTGCACATAATTTTATTCTGCATAGCTTGGTACTTCAAGTCTATTTTAAGCCCTATAATAATTTAAATGGTTCAACCAGGAGTCCCATGGAAATTGCTTCTTGAAGACTATTGCTTTCTTTTATCCCCCTCTAGTCTCTGATTAGATATGTTCCTTGGATATTAGATCTGTTGCTTGAAGGTTTCATCTACTGAAAATTTTTTGTCATGCTGTAATTGTTTCCCATTCACTCCTGGCCCAGGACTTTTGCTGGTTTTAAGGAAAATAAAACAAAATCAACCACACAAATGTTCTTTATCTGTAAGTCCCCTCATTTGTCTGGAAAGTCCACTAGGCAGACAGTAGTACTCAAGTACAGACTCATACCCTCTATTAAAATTACAGTAGCTGAAAAAAAAATGCCATTGGTTGAAATGTGAATATACTTCACATTATGGGGCTGCACACTTAAAAATGGTTAAGATGGTAAATTTTATGATATGTGTATTTTACAAACAATTTTCTAAGTAGAAAATGAATTTATAAATAAATATTGCAATATCATCCAAGGAAAAAACTACAGAAATTGAAATCTACTATGATGCAGGGCAAGTATAGACACACAAAATTTGTAAAAGCTTTTCTAATGTTAATTTTGGAATTTATTTTCATTTTCCATACAAATCATTCTCAGCCTAAGCATTTAGAAATACAAGCTGAGACTTGGGTTTCTCATCTGTAACTGGGAAGAACAACAGTACAGATTTCATAGAGTTGTGCAAAGCATTAAATGACACAGGTCACATAAGGGGCTTTATAAGTCCACAGCAAGCACTTCATAAGCGCTAATCCTATTCTATGGTTATCACTGTGAAGATGATGATGGAGAAGTCAGTAGGAAATAGGAGATTGAGGAGTTAACAATTACCACTGAGTTTACAGTCTTCTAAATTCAACTGAGCATGTGTGATTTAAACCAACAGTGCTATCAACTACTGAACTATTTGTGATATGATGCTTATGTGGTAACACACGGAAATAAAGAGCTGACCCTACGCTCTCCAGGTTACGAAGATCTCGGCATCAGAAAAGAAGCTCAGAGCAGCACGGCATCCTCAGCCCTCCTTCTCTCTTGAAGCAGACACTGAAAGACAGGAGCCGTCTCCAGGCTGGGAGGTATGCTGACAAGCATAGCCATAGCAAGGACACAGGATGCCATTCACTCTTGAGAAAAAATTCTGTGATTTTTTTTTTTAATCCTTGAAAGGGCAACCAATACTCTGTAGTATGTAGCATGCAACGTGCAGAATAAAACTTTGCCAACTATGAAACTGTTCAGGAAAAAAGGCCACAGAGTCCTGCTGGAAAATCTAGGATGCAACACACATAGTTTGCACTCTCTGGTGGTAAGAAAGCCGCCAGGTCTCTCAAAAGCACAGGCCAAGTGGGAAGAGTAGAGGCAAGGGACCGCAAGATTCAGAAATGATCTCTTGGAATTGTATTAAGTATTCTTCTCTGGAAAGACAACTGGAAATTTTTTTGTCTTTTATCACGGTGTTAAGCCACAGTCATGAAGAATCAATGTTCCTCCTATCACACTACTAGAGCACAGACTTAGGAGCCCAGCTCCACCCACTGACTGGGTGATCTTGAGCAAATTCCTTAATCTCTTGCCATTTTCTTAAGTCATAAAATGAAGATGATTACAGGACCTACCTCATGGGGTGGTAGGGGTGATTAAATCAGTTTATGTGTATATCGAGGCCTTAATGTGCAACACAGAGTAAGCAGTACATAATTCATAATTACTATTTTTACCATGTGAAATGTGAGTCCTGTTTTTCATATAAAATATGAGAACACAAAGTTTCTCAAAGGATTTTTCATTAAAAGGAATAAAACTGACAAATTTAGATACATAGTTAACAGATACTAACGAAAAAAAGACTTGAAATAAGGACCAACTAATCAATTCTAGGACAGGAAATTCCTGTGCCTGGAGTGTCCACTACCTGTTTGTCTACAAGGCATACCTCAGTTCCCTGTGAGGCCCCTCTGAATCCTAAGAAACAATCATCACAGAGCCTCAGTCTTACTTCCAGCACCGCTAAAACCATAATGTATTATACAGAGTTGTTCTCAAGTCTGTTCCCTTTATTATATTTAACATATGTTTATTTATCCACTCTCTACTCCCGATTGAATTTAAATTCCATGAGGACACAGAGTCTATGATTTACTTTGTTCACTACTATCTTCTTCCTGTCTAGAACAGTGCCTGCCATAGAAGATACTCAATATATATTTGTTAAAGTTCTTTAATATCTCTTTTCATCTTTATATACCCCATACTAGGTCATACTAAATGGACACTTTTTTTAAATGTTTATTTATTTTTGAAAGAAAGAGAGCGAGCACGCATGTGAGAGCGGGGAAGAGACAGAGAGAGGGGGAGACAGAGGATCTGAAGCAGGCTCTGCGCTCATAGCAGATTCTGACATGGGGCTCGCGGGGCTTGAACTCACGAGCAGTGAGATCATGACCTGAGCCAAAGTCAGCCTCTTAACCAACTGGGCCACTCGGGTGCCCCTGAACAATAATTTTTTTTTGAGGGAGACAATGAGTAACAGGTATAGTCACTGTGTGCTCAGACTCTATGTTTTTGAATCGTCATCATTTTTCAGTAACTGGTAACATATTATTTTATGCCTAGAAAGTGTGGGCATTTATATGCATCTTTTATTTAATATTTATAACTCTATAAGGCAAATACGATTTCTATCTTAGAGATTATTATTTTAGTAAACTGAGAATAAGGAAGACTAACAAGCCTGTCCAAAGTCCTAGGGAGTCACAGCCAGAATGAAAATCCTGGTCCTGACTCCTAAGCTAGTGCTGTTAACCATCCTATGTGTTCACAGTGGCATACGGGTGAATGTAACATCTGACTAAAGTAAAATACGAAGGGAACAGCTGAAAGGGAAACCTGAGCCCTAGAACATGGTATGTAAAGATCAGGCAGCCAATCCCCTTTCATGCATCATTAACAAATTAGGCCTTTGGTACTAGAAGGAGGCAGCACACTTCCCAGCCCTCACTGGGAATAGCATGGCTTCTCTGGATCACTGCCTGGCTCCAAATGACACCCACACACAGGGCAGAGCAGTACAAATCACCATGCCTTGGGAAAACAGATTCTTAATACCTGTTGGTGTTTTTGATTCACTCTTTCTGCCATACTCTAGGAAGGGCTATGACGGTCATCTACTGCCATGGCTCTCGAGGCTGACATCACAACCAAGTGAGGACTTCTACAAGACACCCACACGCAGAGGTAGGGGAAGATGGGGCATGAAATAGCTCTGAAGAACGAATTTCTTCTTTAGACCAACATTGTTTCTTGAGTTATTATTCTGTTTTTAATTACATGGGAAACAGATACATAGCTAGACTGATATCCACTAACTTCCTGGAATATGTTCAGCATTTCACAAGATAGATGTAATTACCAGGTTTTGCAGTAAATCAGCTCTCTGTGGTTGTTTCATAAACACTAATATTTACAGTTTGGCTATTTGTGAAATACTCATGAAAGGTAATATGACAAATATACCATTTACAGGATCTCCTCCTCCTCAGCATTGCCTTCTAGTACAAAGCAGAAACATTTGTTAAAAGGGGAGCCACCCTAATAGAAAGCACCAACCAGCTGACGAGCATTTGCTCCCTGCCCTCTATTCTCTCTCCCCACCATTAGACACAATGGGATTTTTTTTTTTTTTTTTTTTTTGCCAAATTCGTATTCCAGAGGAGCCATGAAATTCCCATAAAGTTCAACATCAGACCTGACTTAAGATCTTTGGGGCCTCCTGCTAACTTCATCCCCCTGCAGCTGCCTCGCTAAGGCAAGCTTTTGATCTGTACTATCTGGATTTCAAGCTGATATACACACAGCCTCTTTGATCTCTTATTAAGTGGCTTCTGGTCTCCTGATGCCTTTAGTCTTGCTGAACTGTGGTTTTTGGAAGTCAGTCATCATCCTGAGCACAGTACAAACTCCACACACCAGGAGTGGGCTCCCTTCATTCACCCACTTCGCAGGCTTGAAAAGCAATCTTTAAGCCATGAGAGAATTTCCCCACTAGCCACAATCAATCCACTCCATGAACACACTACTAAGAATTATTTTTCAAATGAAGCAGCTTAAAATGATTTAAAGGATACAGAACTTTCCCATAGAGGGAAAGGGAGCAAATCCTCTGTGAAAAGAAATCTTCACCCCAGTTGGCACTGAAGCTTACAGTACTTTGATGTTAATAAAAATAAATGTGGACAGGAATCAGGGATGAGCACAGAATAGCCTTTATCAGTCCCAAGTTCCATTAAGCAAAAGTGACCTTTAAATGCAGATGTGTGGTTTGTTCAACAGCAAGCTATAGGAGGATATATTTATGAGAACATGTATACGACCATTAGTAGCAGATTGATGGCATTTTTCTTAGTCTTACTGTCTTAATCCTACCTGAGTGAAGTAAACCCAAAGAACTCCTTTAAAAAAGACATAAGCAACAAAAGAAAAAATCAACAAGATATTGGTGTCCATGTTATGAGATCCCTTGAGCATGAAAGTGTAGCTATATAGTATATCCTCCGTGTCTTAGATTCTGGAATTAGTGTAGGTTTGTAATTGGTTTTTAATATTACTAACATAGGCTGTATTATATGTTAAAATTATGTTGATACCTATCTAATTCTATATCTTAAAGTCTATGAACTAATCGCCTAATAAGAACACAAAGATACTGGACTTCCACAAGTTAGTGAACACTATGTATTCTTAACAGCATTCACCTAAAATAGCAAAAATTAAAATCCTTAATTGCTTCTCTTTATAAACTCAAGTTTTCTCATAAACAAGATTAAAACTGATAGAAGAAATAGGAATAGACTTTTGGGCACTAGCAGCATTGTATGAATATAAACCATTTATGCCCTTAGCTTCAAAAATCAATAAATTAATTACTGCCGGGATGCCTGGATGGCTCAGTCAGTTAAGCGTCCGACCGGAGCTCATGTCATGATCTCACAGTTTGTGAGTTCGAGCCCCAGGTCAGGCTCCATGCTGACAGCTCAGAGCCTGAAGCCTGCTTTGGATTCTGTGTGTGTGTGTGTGTGTGTGTCTCTCTCTCTCTCTCTCTCTCTCTCTCTCTCTCTTTCTGCCCCTCTCCCATTCACGTTCTGTTTCTCTCTCAAAAATAAATAAACATTAAAATTTTTAAAGTAAATACAACAATTACTGCCAATATAAAGTCGAAACAAAATGAAAATTATACATTGCTATCACTTATTAATCTGTCCATAGCATGGAAAATCATTAGCAAATTCATGAATTAGGCACCTGCTTAGACTTTGTTTTCCAGAGAATTATCTAATTAAAGAAATGACACTACAT
Source organism: Acinonyx jubatus (assembly GCF_027475565.1). NCBI lineage: Eukaryota > Metazoa > Chordata > Mammalia > Carnivora > Felidae > Acinonyx > Acinonyx jubatus. The sequence continues at coordinate 50,002,463 of NC_069381.1, read as the reverse complement.
AAGAAGGCATCAATTTTAAGTAGTCTAAATACATAGGAGTCTCACAAATGGTTATATGCAAGCAATTTAGTAAAAATGTACCAAAATTTAAAAGATATGTGCTCTTTTGATGAGCAATTCTAGGAATTCATCCTAAGAATCATCCCCACCTTTTTACAAAAGAGTATGACAAGGATATCCACTATAGCTACATTTGAAATGCCCACTAAATAGGTGCAGGAGATTGGTTAAATAAATTACTATACATCAACAATAATATACTATGCGGTTATTAAAAAGAATTACATAGATCTATAAATACCAAAATGAAAAAACATATAACTGAGATAAAACGCAATGTGCTTAAAGTATGTTTGACATACTCCATTTATATGTAAAAAAATTTTTTTTAAACTACTACTTTTATTACTTTGTATGTATAATATATCTCTGAAAGGATAGACAAGAAAAACAGGAGTTTTTATCTAGGAGAAGTGAAGGGACTATGGTCAGAGGTAGATTTACTTTTCACAGGATACCTTTATGTACTTTGAATTTTTATGCCATATGTATGTATTACTTATTTTAAAAACATTCCTTACATTCAGAGGAAGTCATTCTGTTGCACATATAAGAAAAAAGCCAATTTAGGGGCACCTGGGTGGCACAGTCAATGGAGTGTTCAACTTTGGCCCAGGTCATGATCTCACGGTAAGTTCGAGCCCTGCGTCAGGCTCTGTGCTGACAGCTCAGAGCCTGGAGCCTACTTAGGATTCTGTGTCTCCTTTCTCTCCCCCTCCCCTTCTCACATTTGGTCTCTCTCTTTCAAAAATAAATAATAAACATTAAAAAAATTAGAATAAAGCCAATTTAATGACAAATACATGAAATTTACACAATCTCTTCCTATAACTTTTTAAATCTTTTAAAGAGAATTCATCTAATGGAGTTAGGAAAAAGTCAGGCAAAAACTACATACTAAGTTTTTCTAACAAACACTAAGCCATACCATATCCAAGACTCAGCAATACTATAGTCATTCATATTCATACTCTTTGGGCTTTATAACCCATTTCTTCTGTTAAGAAAAATTAATCTTTTTTTTTATACAGAGGAATATTTTCACTATTATTTTTAATGAATCATCATTCGTCTTTGGTCTTTCAAACAACTTTTTAAAATATCGCTAACAGTATTTATGTGTGAATCACCTCTCAATGGCTGTGCTATTATGCTTTCTATTTTTATCTATCTTAGAGTCTGAGATAAACCCAAAGTCTTTTAAAAATATCGGCTTTGGCAAAAATTGAGTCTGTCCATATCAGGAGGGGAGAGAAACGAGGACTGGGATGTGGGAGGAAGGAGAATTATTGGTTAATAAATTTTACCTTCTAAATCACTGAAATTCAAAAGTACTAAGAATGGCAATATCATGGCTAATGTTCAAAAATTGGCTAATGTCAAACATTTCCAGTGAATTATAATCATGAGGGGTTATTCGAAGTTCAACATAAATCAAAACACCAGAAAATATCCACTTGCCGTCTTTAATACATAAGGTCAACCTAAGGTGAAATCCACACAATTCTAAATTTATTTCAAGATTTTTGGTAGAAATTAAAAATTACAGACTCAGACTACCTAATAATTGCTTCATTATTGAACACTAGCCCACAACCAATTAGTAGCACTAATTTAGGATACTTAAATTTGTAATTATTTTCATTGGAAACAATAAACACTAGCTCTTAGAAAATGTGTATGAGGACACTATATTAATTTTTAATATTTACTAAACTTCCAGATAAGCATTAAAAATAAGAATACTATCTCGCAACTTGTCTTTAAGATATGAAATTTTTTTGCAAGCTGGAAAAACAGGAAGATCTGCTGTAATAAATTTAGTGCAAAAATCTCCTGTAATAAAATGCATGCATCATGAAAGGAGCAGCATAATACGGTAGCTAAAAGCATAGATTCTGGGAGCCAACTGCTTGAGTTCAAATTCTAGTTCTGCCACATACTAGCTGTGTGAACTTGGACTAGTTATGTAACCTCTCTGTGCCTCAGGTTCCTCACTTCAAAAATGAGGATAATAGCACCTACTCTTGGGGCACCTTGGTGGCTCAGTCAGTTGAGCGTCCAACTTCGGCTCAGGTCATGATCTCATGGTTCATGAGTTGGAGCCCCTCATCAGGCTCTGTACTGACAGCTCAGAGCCTGGAGCCTGCTTCAGATTCTGTGTCTCCTTCCCTCTCTGCCCCTCCCTTGCTCATGCTCTCTCTTTCTCTCTCAAAAATAAATAAACATTAAAAAAAAAAGTCATGGGACATCTGGATGGCTCAGCTGGTTAGGCGTCTGACTTCAGTTCAGGTCATGATCTCATGGTTCGTGGGTTTGAGTCCAGCATCGGGCTCTGTGCTGACAGCTCAAACCCTGGAGCCTGCTTCAGATTCTGTGTCTCCCTCTCTCTTCACCTCCGCTACTCATGCTCTGTCTCTTTCTCTCTCTCAAAAACAAATAAAACATTAAAAAAATAAATAATAATAGCACCTAGTCCATAGGGTTCTTGCAAGGAATACGTACGTAAAACAATCAGAAAAATGCCCAGCAAGCAGTAAACACTCAGTAAACGTTAGCGATTATTACTGGATTTGTATTAGTTTTAGTTGTATTAATATTAGGATTAGTATGAGTATTAGTACTATTCCAAGGAATAAAGACATTACGTGATTGAGACAAAGATAACTCGAGCGCAATATGTAAACCACATCTAGAAACTGGCAAGAAATTATACCATAAAAAATTATAAAAAATTTCTGAAGTTTTATGTTGCTTAGAAACAGAGTATACAGTTAAGCCATTATATTCATGTTCTTGATAAATTAGGCACATCACTGTTTTCCATGGCACTATCTTACACGATATGATATTATAGTGACAAATGACCCTTCTAACATGGTACACATATAGGATAGGATTTTAACTAGCCACTACATGGAGTAGTGCCTAGAAATATTTGAAACTAATAAATATTCTACCTCCATTCAAATCCCAGCCAATAAAGCTAGTATCACTTTATCTTAAAATCTAATGAGGAGGCTTACCACCTGAATCACATTTACGATGTCTTCCCTGTCACTATCTCCTTTTGCTTTGTCCCAATCTGTTTTAAATGCCTTTCATGAAAATGTATTTCCACTTTGCATTTCCAGACTTTCACCTATCCAGGAAGCCACCCCATAGTTCCATGGCCAATTCAGCATCCTTTATCTGCTCGCTCATCTTTTCCTAAGGTTCAGTTCAATTTATGTAAAAAGCAAATTGCTGGCCAATAATCCACAATTGGATAATTCACATATGGTTTATCAAGAGTTGGCTGCATTTTAGAATGTAATTTTACAATTAAATTTAGACTTCACTAAACAAAGGCATGTACTTATTAATTTTCCTAAATAGATGGCTTAAAATTGACAGGGTACAAATATATTGTAGTACAGCTATATATTAAAGGACAATATCAAGACTTCTGTAGTTTATTTTCTAAGTTGGATGATTATCGATATTCATATACCCATCGTAATGTTAACATTTCCCACTTCTTTACACATTAATTTACTTAATCCACACCAATCCTTTGAGCTAGACATTATCCCCATTTTATAGATGAAGAAATTGCATAAGTACCAGTACAACAGATGCTGTATATCATTTAGTCAGGTTCTTGAGAAAGTTCTTACTATTCTAGAGAAAAACTGGTGAGAAATTACTATTGCAAAGTAAATTTTCAATCTCTTCAATACTGCTAATGCAGTCCTTTACCACTGGGAAGCTCTCCCACTGTCCTAAAACTTTCCTCTGGTGGCCAAAATGTTTCTACGGTATTCTTATTCTAAATGTACTAAGAGGGGGAATGGGATGGGGGTGGGTTTGCATTGGTCCTATTCAGCTACCTAATAAATTCATACAGGATATATTAAATACAATAATAGCCAGGAACATGGCCTTTCATGACTTTTGCTACACCTTCACCTGGCCTTGCAAAAAATGTTTGAACTTTAGAATTTATTACCTAATTACAACAAGAGACAATATAACCAATTAATTAACTTGCCCCAAACCAAATTTTAAATTGTGTTTATGTGTCATCTAAATGTCATAGTGTTTAATACTTCTACATACCACTGACAAATGGTGAAAACGTGCCAAATACAGCTGTAAGTAAATGGACTTAAGAAAAAAGTTCAGTTCAAGATTGAATGTTTTTTCTCCCAAGGGTTAGCTACAGAAGTAAATAAGCTGAGCACTTTAATATGAATCAAAGTAGCATTTCAAAAATGAAATATTTTTCCATCAGTTCTCTGAGAAGCACAAAGGCAAAAGGAGTATCTAACACTTCTTTTGCAGCAAAATTACTTTATATAATTTGTGCAGAAATGTCTGTATACATAATGATGATTATGAGGAAGATGGGGAAAAAACCTAGAATTTTATTTTATTTTTTAAGTTTATTTTGAGAGAGACAGAGAGAGAGAGAGAGAGAGAATACACAAGTGGGAGAGCAGCAGAGCGGGGTGGGGGGAGGGGGGCAGGGAGGGAGAGAGAGAATCCCAAGCAGGTTCCACACAGTGAGCGCAGAGCCCAATACAGGGCTCGAACTCATCAACTGTGAGATTATGCTCTGAGCTGAAATCAAGAGTCAGACACTTAACCGACTGAGTCACCCAGGCAGGTACCCCTCATTGGCATTTATATGTAAGCATTTTTTTTCTGAGATAAAGAGATAGAGAGTGTGCACACTAGAGTGAGCATAAGCAAGGGTGGGACAGAAAGAGAGAGGAGAGAATTCTAAGCAGCAGCCTCCATGCCCAGCACAGAGCCCACATGGGGCTCAATCTGACAACTGTGAGACTACCATCTGAGCCGAAATTAAGAGTCCAATGCTTAACTGATTGAGTCACCCAGGTGCCCCTAGAATTTTATAAATAAAAATAAAATTTCAAAAAACCATAGTATGCTACATGTCATACCTACAGGAATGTGGTGAAGAAAGAAATTTTCCATATTTGGAACTATTTTTAAGTGTAAAGCTCAGAACTGCTAAAAGAATTCTTCTGTTAACTAGAGGTTAAATTCTTAAGGACTATCAAACTTTTCTTTCTATCCTTTACTGAAGTTTGGTTTGGTTTTTATTTCTGAAACACTTCTCTGCTTTAACATGGGCAATATTCGAAATATAAAGCTTGCAGATAATGTCATTTAAGAGGGTAAGCATGACCATTTTAATACCTTATGTAATAATGCAAATACATATAGCTCCAATGATAATGGAAATGTACCTGAATATCTAACACTACATCTGAAAGGTGTTTTCTAAACTAAACCCTAATGATCAAAATGGTAAACAATAAATTTCGTTGGATGTGTTCATTTAGTTCCAGTTAATTTTGGCTAACCTAGAGGTGCCTGTGTGGCTCTGTCAGTTGAGCGTCAGACTTTTGATTTCTGCTCAGGTCACGATCTCATGGCTTGTGGGTTTGAGCCTTGCATTGGGCTCTGCACTGTCAGAGAGATTCTCTCTCTCCCTCTCTTTCTGCCCCTCCCCCACATACACACACATGCGCTCTCTTTATTCAGTTTAAAATATTCCGCAAATATTTATCATTTACCACATAGTAGGTAATAAGGATATACGGGGGAAGAAAAATTGAGGTAGTACCTAAAATTTGTTTTATATGTCTTATATTAACCAATATATAAGCTTCTAGAATCTTACAGTATTGATACTTCTTGATAAAAATATCTCCCCAATTATGCATTATTTAGAATCAGCAAATCATAATTCAGTAATATTCCAAAGAAAAGTTCTAATAACAGAGAGGGTTATCTGGCATAGAAATATGCAGCAAAAATGAACAATCTATTTCAGTAATCTTAAATCATACTGCCTAAATATGGAATTTAATGTTCTTACATAATGCTCAAAGTATTTTTCTTTTAATCTGTTCCCGAATGCCTTATTATATTAAAAAAAATTGATTTTTATATCACTTGGCATTTTATGTGCTTTGATAGAGTACATTTTGCTTTATTAAACCACAATGTGTTTAGGCAGCACTAAAGTATTAAAATATGCATCTTAAAAGTGAAGAGCTTTTTTGCCAACAGTTCTAAATTCCCCATGATAATCAGAAGGTCTAAAAATACTGTAAACTGGTAAACTGATACAACATATAGATAGATGTCTTATTGGGATCTTTCACACACACCTCCTCCCAAATACATTAGTGACTTGACTCTAATTATAATTGGAGTACATATAAATAAATGTCATGTGTCCTATATTAAATACAAATACATAATTTCACCAAGAACATTTCTGTTAACAGAAAAGCAAAACAATAAAAACCTTCATGTGAAGGGGAGAGAGAAGAGAGAATTAGGAATGAATGACTATCATGTGGATGGGGTTTCTTTCTGCGGTGATGAAGTGTTCTAAAATTAAGACTGTGGTGATGGTTGCACAACTCTGAATATACTAAAAACAACCAAATGGCATGCCTGAAATGCATGAATGTTATGGTATGTGAAACATATTTCAATAAAGCTGGGGAAGGGGCAGCTGGGTGGCTCAGTCAGTTGAGCGTCCAACTTTGGCTCAGGTCACGATCTCACGGTTTGTGGGTTCGAGCCTCGTGTTGGGCTCCATGCTGACAGCCCACAACCTAGAACCTGATTCAGATTCTGTGTCTCCTTCTCTCTCTGCTCCTCCCCTGTTCTCTCTTTCAAAAATAAATAATATTAAAAAAAGTTTTTTTTAAGCTGGGGAAAACAATCCCTCCATATAAAAAAATTCTTGAAGGGTCACCTAGGTGGCTCAGTTGGTTGAGCATTGGACTTTTGATATCAGCTTGGGTTGTGGTTTTGCGGTCATGAGGCTGAGCCCGTCATCAGGCTCCACATTGACAGAGAGGAGCCTGCTTGGGATTCTCTCTCTCCCTCTTTCCCTGCCCCTCCCCTGCTCACATTCTCTCTCTCTCTCTCTCTCTCTCAAAATAAATAATTTTAAAAAATTCTTCAAGCTCCAGTTTCTAAAAGCATCCATGGGTATAAAACTATTGCTTCCCTCACTATTCAATTATTATATCACCCATCATTTTATTCACTAAGAAAGCTACCAGTTGCAAAGGTAACAATGGGAATTTTAACACCTGTCTTTGGATGATAGCATTATACATCAAATCATTCATTTTTCCCTAGTGGGTTCCTTAAATAATTACTTTTCCGCATACCTTTAAAACAAACAAATCCCTCCAGAAACTCAATATAGATTTTTATACCTGGTAATCCAAAATGCTGAATCCCAAGCCTTTATGATCTTTTACAAGTTCAACTATCTTGACTTCAGGAGACCATAATGCTAATTCCCCATCATCATCATCTTCAGTATGGACATCTACACTGTGGTCAGCCTGAAACACCGAAGAAGATAAATGCTTCAAAACATTGTCCTTTCAATTCTGAAAAGAATTAACATATCAGGAATCTCATAGCTTCTTCTCAAACTGGGAATTCTCTTTGGCATGCATAGTTTATAATCTTTTAAAAAGGGGCATGTGCTGGGGTACACACACTCTAGGATAAGATCCTCAAGAAAATTCAAGTACTTAAAAATGCAGGCTGCTCATACAGTTGGATTTTTTTTAAATGTAAGTAACTGTTTCATTCAAAATATTAACACTGACCTCTTATACTTCAATGAGGTCTGTCATCCCATTAGAAGCATAAAAGGAAAAATATGTGATTTAAGAAAAAAATGTAAATATCATACAAAGTCAAAGTTTATAAGATATTTAAGTAGCAATACCTGAATTCACAATTACAGTGAGAGACAGAAAGATGCCAACAAAGAGAGAGACTAGTGTAAGACAAAAGGGAAACCACTTCTGTTGGCTCCTGGAAGTTAAGAAAAACTTCACTAGAAAAACATAGTGGAAAAAACCCCAAGTCCTTGTGAATTGTGAAGGTCTAAATACCAGATTAAAAAAAAATCACTGAGTTGAAATAAAGAAAATCTGGTCTTGGATGGAGGACGTAAGCCAGCAAAACTATTCGATACAGAGATCCTTGGTTATTTTTCTTGACTTCACACTCCTGAGTCCCCCTATTCCAGACTCCTTCCCTCCTTTCAGGTAAAAGAGTCACTGCTATAGGGAATTCTAGGAAGCTAAATCATAGTTGGTCAATGAGTCAACTACACAGAAGGAGAGAAGCTGCTTTCAGTTTTCAATACTATTTATAGCATGGTATTATTTTTTATATGATCTATCTTGCTCAAAATATTCTGAACTTCTACCTGAAGCTCAAAAATTATCTTCTTTTTCTTTGTAGCAACTAACAAAATGACAGGCTAGAATGGAAATTCTGTGTGGGCTACCATGGAGTTTACCGATGGTTATCTGCTCAGCCCACAATACAGCCTGGCGTGCACTAGGCACTTGATAAATCTTTGTTCAATACATTAACAAATCATCCATCTTTGCATTTCCCTTGAAACTTTCTAAATAAAGCTATGGACTAATTTTTCAAAGTAGACTTCTTAAAACTTTGGGTGCTCTTAGTAAATAAAATCAAAGTGCATTGTTCCTATGAATGTAATTTTGAGTGACTTGCATAAGAAAATCCATTTAATGAAATCAAAGGGAGGGGGCCCCTCTAATGTGGAAGAGCAAGGCACCAGAGCAAGTACAAAAACATTTTTAAAATTAGGGTCGGTCCAGATCTCAAACTGTCCCCACAGGACATGGAAAGTCAATACCCGATTCATGGTGGATTGAATCAAAACATGGGAACAATTTCTGGGTTCTTGAATTACAAAACTTGAAATTAGGGGGATCCACTGAATCAGTAACCTCTGTATATATAAGTTTGATGTGAGGAAATGATATTTAAAAAGAAAACATTATACCTTCCAAAAAAGTAAAGTTCCAATACCTAATACGATGTGATTGATGTTTTGCTGTGCATTTAATATCCTCAATGATTAATGAGCATTAGAATTCTGGCTAAGTTGTCTAACCAGATAAGGTTTAAGAACGTAAGATGATATAGGGATAAATAGAAAAAAAAAAAAAACAAAAAACAAAGACAGATGGAAAAGAAAGCCAGGATTTTAAGAAACCGCATACACTTATAAAACCTAAGCTTACAGAAATTTCAAGGCATCTAAGGTATGTAGGATATTATACTCCAACCTGAGATATATCACTCTGATAGAATCAATTCTGCCTAACTCTGTATTTACAGAAGAGAAAGCAATCAACTAATGGGCAGCAAGGTTGACATTTAGAATAATTCAAAGCTGTTGTTTACCCATTGTGGTAAAGGATGACAGATGGGAGCACAGAGTCAGCAAGCTGGGTTGGTGATTTACACACCCTGTAAGATTTGATTAAAGGCATTTTTATCAACCTTTAGAGGTAAGCCCTCATCCACACTGAATTTTAGTACGATAGTAAGAATCACAAAAGTGATTCGAGTCTCTTCTTTGGAATAGATTTTACCAAAGATAAACATTAAAAAAAAAAGATTCTTAATCAATAATCAATAATGGGCAGGGCAATTCTTGTACACCCAGTACAGAATAAAAACACTATGAGACACAAATTAATTTTTTTTTAATTTTTTTTTTTAACATTTATTTATTTTTGAGACAGAGAGAGACAGAGCATGAACGGGGGAGGGTCAGAGAGAGAGGGAGACACAGAATCCGAAACAGGCTCCAGGCTCTGAGCTGTCAACACAGAGCCCGACACGGGGCTCGAACTCACAGACAGTGAGATCGTGACCTGAGCCGAAGTCGGACGCTTAACCGACTGAGCCACCCAGGCGCCCCGAGACACAAATTAATTTTAAGATATGGCACAAATTAATTTTAAGATATGGCTCTGCCCACGGGAGCGGAGTTGTCACATCACATGAAAGACTTTGTGACCTACGACAGTGCTAGCCTCTTACATACTTTAGGAAATTAGCAAACAAAGATGGGTGGACTGGAAGAGTCAAGAGCTATCGTTAACTTTTCCTGAGCACTTTCCACGTGGAAGGCATTGCACTAAGAACTGTGCACATAGTATTTCATTTCCTTCTCACACAAACTGATGAGGGTGGTAAGTACTATAAGCATCCCCAATTTTCAAAAGAAGATGAATATTCAAAGGAAGTTATCTGCTCCAAGATTCACAATCATTAAGTGGTAGAGGCACAATTAGAGTCCATATATGTTGAAATTCAGACCACAGGCAGGTAAAAGAAAGGCTCTGTGTATGTAAACTGGTGTTAATAGAATTATAATTTGTAAGAGTCTGGAAAGGGGGGAGGGGTAGGGAAAGTGGCATGAAAGATGAGGTTACAAATGGCATAAAATGGCAAAGCATGTGCTTAAAACTGTTTTCATAATCACAATGTTCTTTAAAATAAAAAAAAAATTAAAAAACAAAACAAAAAAAGAGGACTAAAAGCACAGAAAATGTTATATTCTTCTCTGACCTTCTGAAGGCTTTTATAGCAATTTTTACTCACTTCAAAACCGGTCATAGATCTTCATATTTTTAAGGCTCTGAAAAAGGGAAGTCCATTAGATATTTAACACTCATCACCGTCTTAAACTTAAGATGAACTGAGTTGAACTGGGATCCAGAAGTAATGAGCCCAGGAAATTACTTAAAAAAAAAAAAAAAAAAAAAAAAAATTCTCTAAAATCAAAGTGCATGCATGTTAATATCTCCACCATTTCAAGTTAAAAAAATTAAAAAAGGAAGAAAAAAGTTTTATGATGTTAAATGAAAAGTAACAATTTGAAAAGCTATGCATTGTTGCCTGTAAGTGCTACTTTAGTCATATAAAAGAGGGAAGAAGTGTCTCCCCTCCCTTCCTATCCAAATACTCTCTCCAGGGCATCTTGGATGAACAGGCATTCCTATGGGAACCGCATATGGGAACCATATTCAGTTTGTACCTCTATCTTGGGAAGAGAGGCTTCGGTGGTCCTTGGTTCATCTACAGAGGCTTCATCATCAAAGAGTCGTCGACAGCAAACCAAGGTAAAGGGAGGTGGCACTTCTTTGAGAAAGGAGACTGCTTCTCGGCGAGATTTCCCATAGAGCTGCACACCATTGACCTAGAAAGTCAAGGGACAAGTCAGAACTGAGGAGGCCCCAATGAAAAAACCAAAGTCCCATGCTTACATCAGAATCAAAACAGTATTATTTTATTTTTCCTATGAACAAAGGGTTTAAATGTATTCACGTTATTTTAGCAGTAACCAAACATAAAAAACTAATGCATAAATATACAAAACTAAATGCATAAAAATTAAAGCTAAACCTTGACTGAATTTCAGTGAACAAAGTATAACGTGTGAAGATTACAAGTGATGTGCCTAATTTTTCACACCTCCATGGTTTCTCTTTTCTAGACTCCAATGTTGAATTCTATCATCTACACATCTCTCTTTAAACATTAAACATCATTGATAACCTTTCTAAGATGGTCTCCTTGTGCTTTTTCATTTCATAAAAACACCACTAACAGATATTAACACTAAATTTAAGGCTAAAATTAAAACCTGCTCAGCTTATAATGTGTAGGTAACAAAATCTAGGATACTCAGCTGTCAAAATTTTTTTTCACATGCCATAAACTAGAAAATCCTAGAAAAACCCTGTCGATCAAAAAGAAATACGTATAAGCGTGCCTGTATTCTATTCTTACATGCTGTGACATAGCCATCAAGTACAGGAAGTGTGCCAGTTTTCCAATTGCTTTTTGTGTGTCCCATGTGTTTAAGTTGCTTTTTTTTCTTTTTTCTTTATTTTTGAGAGAGGGAAACAGAGACAGAGCACAAGTGGGGGAGGGACAGAGACAGAGAAACACAGGATCTGAAGCAGGCTTCAGGCTCCAAGCTGTTAACACAGAGCCCGATGCAGGGCTCGAACTCACAGACCATGAGATCACGACCTGAGACGGTCTGATGTTTTACCGACTGAGTCACCCAGGCGCCCCTGTGTGTCCCATATGTTTAAAAGAACAAAATGATAACCAACTACTCCTTACTAATGCTTAGTGCTTACCACCAAAAAATTTCCTAAATTTCCTATTTTAGTGCGTAGTCACAATATGTTACACCAAAGATGATTTAGAAAGATAAACCTATTCTAACTTTTTATATATATGACCTAAGCTCCAGGACCTCTCCCAGTTCTGACTAAATGCCACCAAAAGCTGACCTGTCTGCTAGTCCCTCAAAGCTGAGGCATGAATACATCCAGGCATCAAATCATCTTTTCACATCTGGACTGGACTCCTACCTTCCTGGGAGGGTTCCGCAACATTATTAGTTTTAAAGTTATCTCTGGTCTGGCATTAATTTCTGACAGGTGCAGTGTTAATATCCACATAACTGGGGGGGCTGACTTCCTGGGAGAAGAAACCTTTGCACAAAATCTGTCATTCTCAGACAATATGACACTGTGAGTCATTGGAAGTATCTCATCAGCAGCTGCCTGAGCCCCAAGTCAATCATCCCTGGGAACTATTCTCAGGCCTGCAACATACAAGTACTTAGCGATCAGGCTGGACGCCATCTCTCTGCCTCCTAATTATTTACAGAGAAATCACCACCTAGTAAAGAGACCCATATGTGCTTCAGGGAGCTAGTCCTAGTAGGAAAGTAAATACCATCTCCCAAGACTTTATGACTGATGAAAGGGAGCCAGGGGACAGCAAGTTCAACAGCTAATAAAGGTTTTTCCTTGGAAGAACTGACAGTCAACCTTCACAGGTCATATCATGTCCACAGTGCCAACTGGTGCCACAAACACAGGAAGTTCTAAAATCACCCAAATGGGTAGTACCCTATACTGGAAATAAAGCAAGCAGATATAACCAAAGCAGGAATTCTACCCATATGCAAGTATTAGTTTGTGTTTCACATTACTTCAACAAATTGGAAAATCACTTTTCAGGTTTTTATCTTGGAGTACATTTAAATATTTATTTAGCTCATTATTTATTCATTTGAATTGTCTCCAATTATTACAGCAGGTGCCTGGTAGTCCTCCTCACTACTCTCTACTGCTAAAGGGATTGGTCACATTTCCCATTACCAATTCCTATCTAAGAGGATTTATGGCTGCTGTAAATAGCTGCTCTGGGCTGAGACTTGGCACAATGTTCTAACCCCAAAGCACATTTGTGTTTCTGGTTTTAAGCTCTAAGGAGTATGCTACATTACACACACACACACACACACACACACACACACACACACAAAGTTCAAGAGTTTATTGGCTAACTTTAGACAGCTTTTTTTTTATTTCTATATTTGATTATTCAGAATAAGCCAACTTTTATTTTAGAGTTCACAGTATTTCTCTAGGCCCTCCAAGTGGAGACCCTCTTAAGTGGCATCAAGTCTCAATTACTCAGACTTTGTGATTAGAAAACACACACATACACATTTGCAGAGTACATAATACTGTACAAGTATTGTCCCACTGCATTACCTCAGTCAATCCTCATTCATCTTATCCCATCAAGATTGTTTATGCCTTTTCACAGTGATAATACTGCCAAGATCTCACCGTGAGATTATGCTTTCAAGTTTACATGGATGAACGTAGCCACTGTGGAAAACTGTATGAAGGTTCCTCAAAAAGTTAAAAATAGAAATACACTAGAATCCAACAATGGCACTACTGGATATTTACCCAAAGAATACAAAAACACTAATCCAAAGGGATACATCTACCCCCCTGTTTACAGCAGTATTTACAATAGCCAAATTATAGAAGCAGCCCAAGTGTCCATAGACTGATGAATAAAGATGTGGTATACATACAGTGGAATATTATTCAGCCATAAAAAAGAATGAAATCTTAGGCAATGACATGGTTAGAGCTAGAGAGTATAATGCTAGGCAAAATAAGTCAGTCAGAGAAAGACAAGTACCATATGATTTCGCTTACATGGAATTTACGGAACAAAAGAGCTAAGAGGAAAAAAAGAAAAATCAAAAATTTTTTTTAAAAATTTTTAAAAATTTTAAAAAATTTTAAAAAATTTAAAAAAAAAAATTTTTTTTAATGTTTATTTTTGAGAGAGAGCAAGTGAGTGAGCACAAGCAGGGGAGGGGCAGAGAGGGAGACACAGAATCCAAAGCAGACTCCAGGCTCTGAGCTGTCAGCACAGAGCCCGATGCAGGGCTCGAACTCATGGACCATGAAATCATGATCTGAGCTGAAGTTGAATGCTCAACCGACTGAGCCACCCAGGGGCCCCAAGAAAGAGACTTTTAAATATAGAGAACTGATGGTTACCAGAGGGGGGGGGGGGGGACAGGTTAAATAGGTGAAGGGGATTAAGGAGTGTACTTGTCTTGAGCACTGAGTGATGTATGAATTGTTGAATCACTATATTGTGCACCTGAAACTAATAAAACACGGTATGTTAAAAAAAAAAAAGTTAATATTCCATTACATCCTTACAAAAACCATGGTGAGGTAGGCATCTATTGATGAAAAAACAATTCTCAAAAAAGTTGACATGTCAAAGGACACATGGTGAAGCTGTGGCAAATTCAAAACCAGAACAGCTCTTCTGACTTCAAACCTATCTTTCATTCCCTATTTCCAGTTTCTTCACCAGAAAACTATACTTAAGAAAGTATACTACCTTACTATACCACATTCTGTTATAAGAGGAAAGGCCCATGGGATTCTAATCTTGGCTAAAGCTCAGAGGACTCAGCTGATGGCCAGAATCACTTGCTCCATACTTGCCAATATTTCTTTATCACCTACCATATACTAATAGTGAATCATACTTAATGTCATACACTAAAAATGGTTACAATGGCAAATTCTGTTATGTATATACATTTTTTTCTTGGAGAAAAAGTAATTTATTGTATTTGTTTTAATCGTAATTGACAAAACACTGTATGTTAACTATGCTGGAATTAAAAATTTTTAAGTTGTAGTTGATATACAACATTACATTAGTTTCAGGTGTACAACGTATGTATCTTTCTCACAAAAAAAAAGAGAGCATCATACTGATTTTTACTAATTCCACTTCTCTCCAAACAAAAATCTCTCATTTCTCAATAATACCTAAAAACTACATATTATAGGGGCACCTGGGTGGCTCACTTGGTTAAGGAGCCGACTCTTGGTTTTGGCTCAGGTCATGATCTCGTGATTTGTTGAGATCAAGCCCCATGTCTGGCTCCGCACTGACAGGACAGAGCCTGCTTGGAATTCTTTCATCCTCTCTCTCTCTGCCTCTTCCCCCACTCAGGCACGATCTCTCTCAAAATAAATTAAAAAAAAAAATAGGGGTGCCTTGTGTGGCTCAGCCAGTTAAGCATCCGACTTCGGCTCAGGTCATGATCTCACAGTCTGTGAGTTTGAGCCCCGCATTGGGTTCTGTGCTGCCAGCTCAGACCCTGGAACCTGTTTGGATTCTGGGGCTCCCTCTCTCTCTGTCCCTCACCTGCTCGTGCTCTCAAAAATAAATAAAACATTAAAAAAATAAAACAAAACTTTAAAAATAAATAAATAAAAACAACACAAAAACAAAAACAAAACTCACTTCATATTATAGAAATGGTCTGCAGGGGACCCTGGGTGGCTCAGTCAGTTAAGTGTCCGACTTCGGCTCAGGTCACGATCTCATGGTTCATGAGTTTAAGCCCCACATCAGGCTCTGTGCTGACAGCTCAGAGCCTGGAGCCTGTTTCAGATGCTGTATCTCCCTCTCTCTCTCCCTCTGTCCTTCCCCGGCTTATACTCTCTTGCTCTCAAAAATAAATAAACATTAAAAAAAAATTAAAAAGAAATGGTCTCCAATCTCCAGATTATCATGTGTGGTATCCATAAAGCTATACTACATGCCCTGACGATCAGAAGAGAAAGATATGACCTCAGTACCAAAACAAAAACCAAAACAATAAGCAAAGAACAAAAAACCCTGAGTCATGTAAGTAAAACCTAAGGGCATTAATCTGCAGTAAGCATCTCAGTATGATTACTTGAGCACTTCTAAAAATAAGCAATTTACTACATCTTTTTTTTTTTAAGTTTATTTATTTTGAGAAAGAGAGAGGGATAAGGAAAGATAGCACACACAAATAGGGGAGGGGCAGAGAAAGAGAGGGACAGAGGATCTGAAGTGGCCTCTGTACTGATAGCAGAGAACCCGACACAGGGCTCCGGCTCACAAACTGCAAGATCATGACCTGAGAGGAAGTCAGATGCTTAACTAACCGAGCCCTCCAGGTACCCTGTAACTTACTACATCTTAAAACAGGACTCCAACATCTTGCCCTCCCTTGCTTATGACAGAATACAACAACCAGTCATAGCAGCTTTCCCTCTGACCTCAAAAGTCAGTCCAGAATTCCCAACATTCTTCTCCAGGTGGCCAGACACTGCTAAAAAATGCAGTTGCATTGAACAACAAACTTACTTGCTACCCTTGTCATTTCACTTTGCATAAACTTTAGAAAGAAATCTCTAAAATCAAGGCCCATGGGAGTCTAATCTTGGCTAAGGCTACAAGGTTGATTCCATTAAGCTCAACTGAGGGCTTCCTGTGGTTTCTAACTCTTGGGAGAACCCTCTTTTACATAGCCTTCTCTAAGTGTGACATTCCCCACATCCCCTGCCCTCCACTAACTTTTTTTTGGAGCTTAGGAAGTAGTGTGATGTATTTGAAAAAAGTGAAATGGGAGTTAGAAGACATGAACTAAAGTCATCATGCTATGAGGATATAAAGTTGGAAATAATCAATGACTTATTTTCTCGTCTGTAAAACTAGGGGATTCAATATTGTTTGGTTTTTTTGTGTTACCTATAGAACTGTCCAATTTAACAAAATCTCTCAAGAAAGTCTTGTCAAAGCAGTAGTGCTGTAGAATTGCTCTAAATGAAGACAGGCTGGGGAGCCTGAGTGAGCCCACTGAGGCTGCCATGTTGTGTGAGCAAATCCCAAGGAGACCATATAAATACCACTCAGTAATACATAAGCCTGAAGTCATCCAGCTAGCTTAATTCATATTAGAAATAACCAATAAAACTTGCAAATGAATGGGACCATATACTGCAAACAAGGTGTAGGGATTCAAATCTTTAAAAAAAATTTGCTAAAACAAAGAAATTATGCTATAAAACTAAAACAGGCCATTAGCCTTTTTTCTCAATGACTTAAATAAGCACTGAAAAGATTATCTCAGGACTTCCAAACGACAGGGAAAATGAACTGTCATTACACAGGCTGTATTTTTCTTTGCCTTCATTTTATTTCATTTTTTTTCCAGTTTTATTGAGATATAATTGACACATAACACTGTGTGAGTTGAAAGCGTACAATGTGATGATTTCACATACACCTATATTGCAAATTGATTACCACAATAAAGTTAGTTAACTTATCCATCACCTCACATAGTTTTGTGTATGTGTGGGGAGAACATGAAGATCTACTCTTATAGTGATTTTTCAAGTATACAACACAGTATTGTTAACAAAACTCCCCAAGTATTTTTCAGCCTAAGTAGCTCACATTACATTGGAAGTAATGTAAACTCAGTGAATTTCTGGTAAAAATACATCTTCCTACAACTTAGAAATTCCTGTCCTGTCTTTTATCTCTCAGAAATTTTACCTCAAGAAGCTCATCCTCTGGCTGCAGAAGTTTCAGTGTATCAACAGGACCACCTGGAACAATTGAAGATATATAATGGTGCCCATCAAAGGAATCCACTTCCATGCCAAGTCTCAGAGTGTGAATGGGCAGCAACTGTAGCAAAACACAAGCAGTAACATCAAACATGACAAGGGCATATCCAACTGTTAATCCCTCTGTCAAGTGTTATTTTGGCATGAAAGCCCCACCTCTTAAATCAGATCACGAAGATCCCAGTAGAGGACAATAATGGGAAAACTAATCACCAATAACATATGCAACATTTGTTTGCTTGTTCTTATTCTTTTCCTTTCAGATTCCCTAGAAATGGAGAGACAGGCAAAGTCCTGCCTTCAATTCGAAGCAACAGGCATTCCAAACCTTCTATAGTTTCCAGTATATATTCAGTGTTTCACATTTCTGCAGGGCTTCCCATCTCCCAGAACATTCTAGTTCCTCTTTATTACCTAATTTCCACTCACACTTCCAGTGTAAGTGTCACTTCTAGAAAGCTCTTCCTAATATCAAAGTTAATGTGCCTCTGTGTGGGGTCTAAGACCACCTTGTACACATCTCTCTCACAGCTCACAACCTACGCTGTTTATAATTTCTATTTTCTTGATTGCTCCCCCCTGGTTAAGTGCAAAGTCTGTATGTTCTCTCTATAACCTCAGGCCCTACAATAGTACCGGGTACTAAACATGGGCTCGTGTGTTTTTGAATTAATCTGTGAAAAATGGCACTTCACTCAAGAACTCCTTTTCCACAAACAAAAGCAAAAAAAGAAAAGAAAAAAAAGAACTCCTTTCCCATTTCACCAACTTGAGTGAGAACAATTTCCAGTTAGGGAAGAGTAGTTATGTAATAAGGAAGGCAATCATTATTCCATCCTAGGATTGATGCCATTGGCTTAAAAGAATTCATATGGGCTCAGATGAGTCAAAGGTTAAGAAATTCTAGCCAATGTCTAAGTAAAGAGATGAGACTCAGTGTTGTTGGCTGTAAAGGTCAAAAAGGCACTAACAAATCCACTCCCTTGACTTTCAAAGATGGAGCTAATGATTTCTCATTGAGGCTACAAACTCGAATGTGGTTACATGGTACTAATTATGGTTTATATTTCTTATATCAATAGTCTATTTCTCTAAAAGTACCAGCCCACCTCTAACTGTACATTTAAGGAGAAAACCCTACAGAGTGTGGCAATGCATCCATAACATGGCTCCTTCCTTCATATATCCTATTCTCTGTAATCCCTTATCTCTGAGTTTGTCACCTCCCTGTAGACATCTGCTCTGAGTCCCCAGAGATCTACAGGCCTTTCTTCAGACACCATCTGGGGCTCATTTCCTTCCCACCATATACACACAGACAAATGTGAACTGGCAAACAGTGTTAAGGACTAAGACCTCAAGGACTTAAAACAGGCATGAGGGACTTCCGGCCCTGGGCTAATTTTCTGAAAGTTAAGTGCTCTTGACCACCGAGCACTTCAGGATCTACCACCATCTCTGGCATGAAGATGTTCCAGCACTCTTTTTGGGAAGTAATTCCTGTGATAAGTGAGAAGCAACATCAAAATAGAAGTACTTTCTCAGGGTCAATAAATTTTTACTTGTAATATTTAAAAAAAAAAAAAAAAGATGTTCCAGCACTTTAAATGAAGGGTTAACATTGTGTGATTCTTGTTCCCATTCTGTGATTTATTTCTCACTGCCGCCACCTCATCCTCCTGTCTAGTCATTGCACCAAGTCATGCACATCCTTGAAGAAGGAGACATAGTTTCCTTATTATTCGTGTATGTGTACGCATGTGTGGGTTTTTCAGTGTTTTTTTTATTTTCACTGGTAAAAAGTTAATAAAAACTCTCGAATCTGTCTGTAATAAGAAACCGTCAACCATCTCCCTTTGCTTATAAGGCAAACACTAGCGCAGAGAGTGGTCAGCGGATCCACCCACAGGTCGTCTCTACGATGCGAAGATTACTTGTAAGAACAGACTGTTCAATTCTCAGGAATTTTGTAAGCTAGCTATTGAAAATTCTATACAACTACAATTAAATAATATTAAAGACAAATGCAATAAGTATTCAAAATCCATCACTTCCTAATTATTTTTACCACACTTTACCTCCTTTAAGGGACTTCTGTTATACATGTACAGTGGAAATACTCTCTGTCTAAAAACTTAGAACAGAGGAACATAAGGGAAGGGAAGCAAAAATAATATAAAAACAGGAAGGGGGACAAAACATAAGAGACTCTTAAATACAGAGAATAAACTGAGGGTTGCTGGAGGGGTTGTGGGTGGGGGGATGGATTAAATAGGCAAGAGGCATTAAGGAAGTCACTTGTGGGATAGCACTGGGTGTTATATGTAGGGGGTGAATCACTGGATTCTACTCCGGAAATCATTATTGCACTACATGCTAACTAACTTGGATGTAAATTAAAAAATAAGTTAAAAAAAAAAACACTTAGAAAATCCTGAAGGAGTGAGCAACTGAAAGAGACAGATGAAATGGTGGATATGTTGAGCTGCAAAATAAAGCTGGGTGAGGTAGTTAAACAGTCCTGTTCCCACAGAGAAATTGGAAACACTGAAGTGCTATTGTGAATTGTTTCGGAGCTCAGCAGTCCATGATGTCATTTTGGTAGCTTGAAATCTGCCATGGTGGGATTATTAACACCACGGATACTGGTAAATGCTACAAATTTGGGCTGGTTTTTGATTTTTGTTTTGAGAGCTAGACATTTACCAGCATACCACAATCTACAATCTAATCTGGACATCATATCCAGCATATATTTATAGGATGTAAACTATGTACAAGGATTTGAGTTATGAGTTGGAATCATTAGGTGAATGAAAGAAACAGTCTTGACCTCCGCCCCCGGCACGAATATCCATTGTGAAACACAATAAACAAGATGGCAAGCAGATACAAACAAAAAAACAATTCACCAACAAAAAAATGAAAAGCAAATAATTGCTAATTGTGATAAGTGCCATGAAGGAGCTAATCAGAGTCAAGACACCACACACAACTGGTGGAGGTCAGTTTGGAAAGTTGGTCGGGGTAGGTTTCAAAGTCAGGGACATTTGCGGTAAAAATTGAAGGGTAAGAATGCACCTGCCCTACAAAAAGCCTGCCAGGGAACTGCTTGTAGAAGGTCAATGAAAAAGATAATTGCTAAATTTTTACTCAAGCAACTGACGGTGATAGCAATTTCTGCATAGAAATGCCCCAAAGATGTTACTGTACACACAGATCAGTTACTTACATAACAATATGTGCCCATAAAAAATAAAAGGGTTAAGGAAGAAACTGATCCAATCTCCTCATCCTGCCCCCTTACTAATCCTGATCTATTCACATGGCTGACCCCACTCCCCAAATCCACGAAACAGTTCAAGTCAGGAACAGACTGGAGCATAGAGGAACAACAGAGGGTCGCCCATGGAATCCCTCACCTTCCAGATACAGACAGGGCTGTGCCCTTCTAGGCTATTCTCCCAGATGTCTATAAACAGAACATGCTCCCTAGAAACTTAAACCATGAGCAAAACACACATGCTCCATCTTCAATCACGCTGAACAAATAAACCAGAAACGATGTTTATGAAATCTGTCAATCTAAAAGAGGCCTACCTAATATTAGTTCTGAATCTAAATCTGAGTACAGCTGGGTTTTTGAGACTTCATGTTACATTGCTGCAGGCTTCTCTGCGGGAGCAGGACTGTTTAATTACCTGTCCCAGCTGCATTTAGCAACTAAACAAATCAACCGTTTCATCCGTCTCTTTCAGTTGTCCACCCCTTTGGTATTCTGAGTTCTTAGAGAGCAGAAAGTGCGAAAATGACAGAAGTGGGTGCAACAGACGGATGATTGATGCCTTCACACACATCACATGTTATGCTTTATTGATGCTTATTCAATGCGCTTTGCGAGGGGGGTCCTATTTAAATTGACAAAGTTAATGAGCAGCGGGATTTTCATGATCCTGATATGACAAGTAAAGGATACAAAGAAATATATCCAAGGAAAAGTATGACCATTGTGTGATTTACTGTCAGTGCTAGGATGATGAAAATCAAATGAGACCAAGCAAGCTAGAGCCCTTCAACCTGTGAGTGGAGAGACCTGTCACGAAGCAAACCATAGGTTATTCATTTGTTAAAAGCTCTACTTTTAGGACCCAAAAACAAGACATCAGAATGCTCAAGTGGGAATATAAATGATGTTGCTTCAAGGGAAAAAACCCTTCTGGAGAGGAATAGATATGTCAGTAGGATGGGGGAGGATGCTTCCCAAAAAGCTGAACTCAAAATAGAACAGGACAGAAAGAACCCCAGGATTGGTCCTTGTCTGTCTGTCTGTCTGCCCCTCTCTCTCTCTCTCTCTCTCTCTCTCTCTCACACACACACACACACACACTCTGAAGATGTTAAATGCCATTTATGTTCAAAAGTTAGAGGGAGGGGCACCTGGGTGGCTCAGTTGGTTAAGTATCAACTCTAAAGTAGTTAAGCATGGCTCAGGCCATGATCTCAAGGTTCATTGGTATGAGCCCTGCTTGGGGCCCTGCACTGACAGCACTGAGCCTGCTTGGGATTCTCTGTCTCCTCTCTCTGTGCCTCCCAAGCTTGTGCTCTCTCTCAAAAATAAATAAATAAACTAAAAAAAACAAAACTAAACAAAAAACCTTTAAAGATTAAAAAAATAAAAGGGAAACAATTACTAAATTTACCATAAATAAAAACAAACTTACCAAGAATAAAGCTGCAACTTTTCAACTAACAGTGGAACACAGCATTAAAGTTTCTCACCCATCTAAAATTTTAATTCTAAATATTCAAAAAATATACACTATATACTCTTTTGTACAGAAATGCAGTGAAGGTTCTTTTCAGGTCACCTAACACCAAACTCAAAAATCAATTGGCACTTATTGTTTTAAATATCATTGATGTTACCTGCCTAGCTCACATGGTAGTTGAGCTTTTGACACCTGATTTAACACTTTGCACTTGGGGTGCCTGGGTGGCTCAGTTGGTTGAGCGTCCGACTTCAGCTCAGGTCACGATCTCACAGTCCGTGAGTTTGAGCCCCGCGTCAGGCTCTGGGCTGATGGCTCAGAGCCTGGAGCCTGCTTCCGATTCTGTGTCTCCCTCTCTCTCTGCCCCTCCCCTGTTCATGCTCTGTCTCTGTCTCAAAAATAAATAAATGTTAAAAAAAAAAAAACACTTTGCACTTATGACTCTTGTTCTACCTTTGCTGTTGGTATTTCCTCCACCTAGAATCTCCAGTTATTTCTCCACATCCATTCTTCAGAATATACTCAAACGCCATCCTCCCAATAAACCTCCTTTACCCATATTGAGAAAGTACCGTACCCTTCCTTGAACGAATGAAAAGACTTTTTAGCAATACCCGCACAGTAATTCTCAATGGAGGAAAGGAAGGGATCACAATTTCCTTTAAGGGCCTCACCACAAATGACAAAATTAGAATACTCGTCATGAGGGAAAAAAAAGGACATGTGTCTTTTGAAAAAGCTCCTGTTTCTGATAGGCCACTACCCTAGCAGAGGACCACAGTTACTACAGCACTGGATTCTGTGCCGTATGCTCTCCACTCAAAAAAGAGACCAGCGAGGTATAAAATCACACACTTGAGAACCTGACACAGTAGTTGTGTCTGCAGAGGAGAAGAAGGGGACTGGGATGGGAGAGAAGCTTACTTTTTGCAGTATATACTTATGTAACTTTTTAAGTTTTGGTCTTTTTTTTTTTAATGTTTTATTTGTCTTTGAGAGAAAGAGAGAGAGACAGAGAGAGAGAGAGACAGAGAATCTGTAGTAGGCTGGACGCTGACAGCAACAAGCCTGACGCGGGGCTCAAACTCACCACCCATGAGATCATGACCTGAGCTGAAGTTGGACGCTCGATCCACTGAGCCACCCAGGCGCCCTTTAATTTCAGGTCATATCCATATATTATTTATTTAAAGAAAAAATAGCACAGGTGTAGAAGCCACGTAACCCTTGATTTGTTACCTAACTTTGCCACTTACTAGCTGCATGTGATCTTGGACAAGTCACTCTACTTGCCTGACACTCAGTTTCCACATATTAAAATTGGAAAGAAGAAAACACTTGCTGACCAATAGGGTGTCTGTGAGAAATAAAGGAGAAAAAATACTTTTTTCAAGTGTTTATTATTAGAAAGAGAAAGAGAGAGTGCATGGGACAGGAGTAGAGAGAGGGGGAGAGAGAATCTCAAGCAGGCTCCATGCTGTCAGCACAGAGCCCAACACAGGGCTCAATCTCATGAACCATGAGATCATGACTTGAGCGGAAATAAAGAGTGGGATGCTTCACCGACTGAGTCACCCAGGCGCCCCAGGAGAAAACGTGTTTAAAGCAAAGAAACTGGGTGGCTAGGTCAATGGAGCATCTGACTCTTGATTTCGGCTCAGGTTATGATCCAAGGGTCATGAGACTGAGCCTTGCACTGGGGCTCCATGTTGAGCATGAAGCCTGCTTGAGATTCTCTCTCTCTCCCTCTGCCCCTCCCCCTGCTCACCCACATACACTATCTCAAAAAAATGAAAATAAAGAAATTAAAAAATTAAATAAATAATAAAGCAAAGAACTGATCCTGGTAATCGAGTGTTAATACCCACTGCAACTCCCGGAGTGGTGGTGGGTGGGGAGTGGTACATCCCACTGCCTTAAAAATTAGATTTGCTTATATAGAGTGAGGGGGAAACTCGTGTTTTAATGTCCTTTGGTTCAGAGAATATAATTCAGGAAGGAAATAAAGTGAAATCTGCCAGCCTGTCTTGTCAAAACCAGACAACAGGACCTGTTATGTTTGTTTCCCACACCAGGGATATTACTAATGCTCACTCCAAATTACAACTGATGGCCAGCGGAAAGGTCACCAGCATGAGCTAAATGCTTCTCCCTCACAGTGCTGTGATCATCTTAATAGTAAACAGTTGCCAAGAAAGCCATCCCTAAAAGTACAGTCTCCCCAGATGCGGGAAAACCGTTCTCATGTCATGATTAACGGCTTCCTAGAAGCAGTGCAGCTAATGCTCAAGCCAGTGTAAATTGCTTTCACCTCCCTCTTTCCCCACAACTCCATCCACTTCATAAGAAAAGCTTATCTGTTACACTGGCCAGTAAGTAATTCGTGAAGATGCTTCCAGAATCATCATCCCTTCAAGAGTGGTGGCAATGGAGAAGCAAACTGGAGTGACCACCTGAAGACAGCCAGACCCTTAGGAACACCAGCCATGTCCATGAAACATGGATTCCCTAAATAGAAACCTGAGGAGATGGAAGAAAAACCTACAGCCTTGATCGCAGATCTCCACATTGAACCACTTAATCTTTCCACTGGTGTTACCTGGCACCACAACTGAAGCCCAGGCTTAGCACCATGGATCTAGAAGCCCTGTAGCACCTGGTCTCCCTCACCATCCTCATTTAACATTCTAGTCTTCGGGGCGCCTGGGTGGCTCATTCAGTTGAGTGTCCGACTTTGGCTCAGGTCATGAGCTCATGGTTCATGGGTTCGAGCCCCACATCGGGCTCGGTACTGACAGCACGGGCCCACTTGGGATTGTCTGTCCCTCTCTCACTCTCTCATGTAAATAAACATTAAGATAAAAAAAATTTTTTTTTAATTCTAATCTTCACTCAGTTTGACCCTAACAACTTCCATTCTCCCACAAGCTGGCCCTATCCTCCTAAAGGACTTTTACACCTGCCAGTCACCAGGTTCCCAGCCCCACATGCCCTTATCCTTCGGGCCCGGGCTCAGAAAGGCTTTCTCTGGCTTTCTCTCCAAAATGCTCCCTCCTCCCCAGCTGTGAGGTCACCATTCTGTTTACTCCTTTGCATCACTATTTACAATCTACAACTATTTGATCAAGCTACCTTTCACTTGTTAATTATCATGCCCTTACCCAAAGCCAGAGTCTAAGCTCTATGAGAGCAAAAGCCTTTTCCATTTTGTTTTTTTTTTCCCATTTTTCCATTTTGCTACCATTGGCAGCAGTGTCCAGCACGGAGTAGGAACTCAGCAAATATTTCGGAGATAAATGAAGGTGCTCTAAGCACCTGCTATCTAGCTGCGTAATTTGAGGTGGGACACTGCACCTACGCAAACTCCAGTGTCCTCCTCTGTGACGCACCACTAGGATAGTCTCCTTACATATTGCAGGGGGAAACAAGACACTGAGCCAACAACTAAACTCCTAATTACAAGAGGATTTTTTTTTAATTTTTTTTTTAACGTTTATTTATTTTTGAGACAGAGAGAGACAGAGCATGAACGGGGGAGGGTCAGAGAGAGAGGGAGACACAGAATGTGAAACAGGCTCCGGGCAGTCAGCACAAGCCCAACGTGGGGCTCGAACTCACAGACCGCGAGATCGTGACCTGAGCCGAAGTCGGACGCTTAACCGACTGAGCCACCCAGGAGCCCCAAGAGGATTTTTAAAAACCATAATTTCATCAACATACAGAAATAATCTGTGGACATCTTGATTAATTTCATCAAGAAATTATAGAAAAAAAGTAGAGATGTGTGAGAACGTGATGTGTGAAAAGTACACGTCCCTTCTCCCTCACACATACGTTACATAAAAGGATGGACATACTAACCACAAATATGTAAACATACACAGGTAACAACTAAACATGAAAAGAGAACAGTGCAATTATGCAGAACTCTCCCAGGATAAAAAAATTTTAAGGAATTAAATACTTTGGCACAACAAAAGTTCAATTAAATGATTAAATGTTTTAAAATAGCTTTCTTGTAAAAAAAAAAGTTCGAAACTAAAAATGAAGCACACAACTGGGAAACAAAATCACCATTTACTGAACAATTCTTATGTGTTAGCACTGAGCTATATTAAGGCATACATTATGTATATTTATACTTAACCTTCCAACAAAGGTATTATTGTTCATATTCTACAGAAGAAAAACTAGGCTGCTTATTCCACCTCCTAAAATGCTTCCTTCCAATGTCACCTTCTTAATGAGGCCTTCCCTGGTCAACCTACCTAAACGTGCAAACCTACCCTCTGTCCTGAATTCCTCATTCATCTTCACTGCCTCAATATTCTGCATGACACATATCACCAATACTGTGTAATTTACTTATTTCCTATCTCCCCTTATGAAAATATAAGTTCTAGGGGCGCCTGGATAGCTCAGTCGGTTGTGTGTCTGACTCTTGATTTGGGCTCAGGTCATGATTCTGGGAACGTGGGATCAAGCCCTGCATTGAGCTCAGTACTGAGTGTGGAACTTGCTTAATATTCATTCATTCATTCATTCATTCATTCTCTCTCTTTGTCTCCCCCTTCCCCTCTCCCCTGCTTGTGCACACTTGCTCATGCACACTCTCTAAAAATAAAATAAATCTTTATAAAAAACAGAACTTCTGCAGGCAGGTGTTTTTTTTGTGTGTTTTTTTTTTCTTCCTCCGTTCTCTTCTGAAACGCCAGCACCCAGTAGAGGGCCTGACACAAAGTAGATACTAATAAATATTTGATGAATGAATAATGAATGAATGAATGAATGTACAGCTGAATGCACTGGTGAATTTCTAGGAGTTAGTTCTGAAAGTCTATTCAACTCAAAGCCTTTCTGTGTCTTTATACAAGAATTACTGAGTACAAATATATATATTGTACAGAAGTTAATCAGGAAAGAAAATGAAATTAGTAAGACTGGTGAAAGGAACTAGGGAATGAATGCGAGACAGAACATACGTCCGGAAAAAGACAATGCCATTTTTTTAAGATGTAAGAGGTGCATGAAGTGTGGTTATTATACTTCTTTTTAACTTATCGTAGAGTACGATGACACAGGGTCTTAATGGCTTTGAACATGGGAGGGCAGACAACTAGAGCTTAGCTGCGTGAGGAACTGAGCCTGAGCTAAGGCAGGTTTCCTCCAAGGAGGTCTCTTGAGTTCGAAAGCTATATGAGCAAGAAGGCTAAAAGCCAATCAGAAGACCTCTGAAGGGGCACCTGGGCTGGCAGAGTTGGTTAAGCATCTGACTTTGGGTCACGTCATGATCTCACGGTTCGTGAATTTGAACCCCTCTTCGGGTAAGCTCGAGCCCCACTTTCAGCTCTACATTCTCTCTCCCACTCTCTCTGCCCTTTGCCCACTTGCACTGTCAAGGAAAGAAAAAGGAAAGGAAAGGAAAAGGAAAGGAAAGGAAAAGGAAAGGGAAAGGGAAAGGAAGGGAAAGGAAGGGAAAGGGAAAGGGAAAGGGAAAGGGAAAGGGAAAGGGAAAGGGAAAGGGAAAGGGAAAGGGAAAGGGAAAGGGAAGGAAAGGAAAGGAAAGGAAAGGAAAGGAAAGGAAAGGAAAGGAAAGGGAAAGGGAAAGGGAAAGGGAAAGGGAAAGGGAAAGGGAAAGGGAAAGGGAAAGGGAAAGGGAAAGGGAAGGGAAAGGAAAGGAAAGGAAAGGAAAGGAAAGGAAAGGAAAGGAAAGGAAAGGAAAGGAAAGGAAAGGAAAGGAAAGGAAGGGGAAGGGAAGGGAAGGGAAGGGAAGGGAAGGGAAGGAAAGGAAGGGAAAGGGAAGGGAAAGGAAAGGAAAAGGAAAGGAAAAGGAAAGGAAAAAAGAAAACCTCTGAAAAGCTAAGATTTTAGCAGCCCTGAAGTACTGAGGAGATAGAACTGGAGTTCAGGTCCCACCAAGAAGAGGGGACAGGTAAAAACATTCCAGACTTGTGTGAAATACCTGGAAGGCTAGGTCTTAGGAGCAAAGGCAAACCAGACAGAGTCTGAACCTTACCAGAACCATACCTCTGGCACATCTCAGAGATCATCCACTCCCCACTTCCCCCCCCCCCCCACACACACACATACACACCATACTTATCAGAGAAAAGAATGAGTCCCCCTGGACAACGATAACATCACCTGAAGCCTTTTGTAGCTGTCCTACATAATGTTGGGCAATTACCTTATGGTATGATGTGAGAGACAAACAAGTAACTACAACAAGAGAAAAGATCAAACGATAGAAACACATCCAAAGTTGATCTAGATATTAGAATTAACTGTTTAAAGTCCTTATAAGCTGTGATTAATATGTTCAAGAAATAGAGAAAAAGATGGCATTTACACATTTTTTTATGTTTATGTATTTATTTTGAGAGGGGGGTGAGGGGCAGACAGAGAGACAACGGAGAATCTCAACCAGGCTCCTCACTATCAGCACAGAGCCCAACTTGGGGCTTAAACCCATGAGCCGTGAGATCATGACCTGAGCCGAAGTCCGACACTCAACTGACTGAGCCACCCAGGCACCCCTGAAAGATTTTTTTAAAGTCTGTATTTGGGGCGCCTGGGTGGCTCGGTTGGTTAAGCATCCGACTTCGGCTCAGGTCATGATCTCGCGGTCCGTGAGTTCGAGCCCTGTGTCAGGCTCTGTGCTGACCGCTCAGAGCCTGGAGCCTGGAGCCTGTTTCGGATTCTGTGTCTCCCTCTCTCTGACCCTCCCCCGTTCATGCTCTGTCTCTCTCTGTCTCAAAAATAAATAAACGTTAAAAAAAAAAAAATTAAAAAAAAAAAGTCTGTATTTGTGGTCCTGATTTTTGGCAAGCATTTTAAAAGGTCTGCTAATAATATCTGAAAGGCTAACACACTCTGCACAATGTTACTCTGTGCACTACCTTTAAAGTGGGCAAAGTAATTAAACCTGGGTTTGGCTTCTGAAAAAGGAACAGGCACGCCATGCTCTTCCCAGGCATATGTAACCATCACCTTTCAGAACAGTGTGAACCTACCACATTTCCAGAAATCATCTAAGACTAAAATTCTGGAAACATAGTTTCTCCAACAAGGACTTAGAGAAAGTTCTTCAAGCAACAAAAAACTGGTAACCTTTTAAAAAATAATGCTTACCTTTGAATATTTTTGTAACTCAGCATCATCTGCAATCTGGGTATCCAGAGTCGCAACCTAAATTTACAAGAAAAAAAAAAAATCCAGTATCTGTAAAAGCATAACTTTATTTCTTCTTAGGTTTTCTGAAAATAATCTATAAACCCTATATATTGATAACACCAACGGATCTACATTCTCATCTTTTTTTGATATTTCTGAAATCCGTAAGTATAGCACATAATGTAGAATTTCAGCGAATATTTCCTGTTCTGTTGTTACTGTTTTCTACAGCAATCCTTCCCCCTCGCCACCCCCCCCCCCACCAAATTACTCAGAAGTTGAACCAGAAGGGGATGGGCAAAAACATACACTATTTTTAAAAAGCCATGCCCCCTAAAATTTTAATATAATGTTCTGTTAGAAGGAGTCCATAAAAATTTTACTCTTTTCACAAAGCCAAGAGTTATCGTCATTTTTGTTTTTAAATCCAGGCCTTAAAACAAAGATTGCAAGGTCAGTAAAGAAAGATGTGTTTGGAAAAATTGAAGCATCTGACTTTCTACAGAAAAGCTCTACCATTTCCCTAGGAGACTTGGCTGGCAAGGACACAAACAGAAAGACCTGGCCTGGTGAGAGGCTTATGGAATAGTTAAAGCTTTCAACCCTGGCCTAAAACTATTGTTCTAAGCTCCAGTGGTGGAAATCCACAGAAGTAAATTGCCAGCAAGCAAAATACTTTACTGATGATTTGCATCTGTGAGTTGTTAATAAAATATGGTACATATGGAGGGAGGAGTAAGTTAAACAATGATCCAACTTAAAGCTTCTAGAAGTACTGCACTTCATAGAAGTAGATTCTAGAAGAAAAATGAAGTAAGGAACCCTGGAGTACATGCATATGTGCATGCATTTTTCATCTTGCCTGGTTTCTCCTTTCTTCTTCTCATCCCTCAAAACAGCAAGAACCCTTAATGAATAAGCTGTCACTTTAAATTCCCAGTCTCAAAGTATGTCTCCCCTCTCTACCTAATCTGTTATGACCTCACTGTATGATAAATGAAATTTGGAAATACAGTTATAAGGGCAAAGTAAAATTTTAACAAAAAAGAGCCCATGACAAAACTGGCCATTCATAAATACTCAGACACCAAATTACTTTGAATATCAAACCACTAAGAGTAGTAGAAAAGGTTATTGGCTAAGGTGATAGATAGCCTAATGACAAAACAGCATTTGAAATCTATGAAGTAAAGAAGCAGGCGTTCATAACAACCAACATGCAAGTACAAAATTAGCAAGAATAGAGCACTGAATGTTTTAACTCATCTTAAAAACACTAGAAATTTTCTGACACTAAATAGTGGTTGTATGTTCTGAATCAAGAAGAGAAAAAAATTCTCCAACCAGCCAACGAGTGCTAATGATAAACATATTTAAGAAAACATGAATGACAATAGAAATTTAATAGAATATTTTATTACTAATGCATTTAGTGAACACGGTAGAGGCTTTTCTAAGCACAGCTTTCTGCTTTCATGTGGATTCATAGGGGGGAATGTAATCAATCCCTTACTCAATGAATCTAATAACAGGTGAAAGAAAGTCTAATGGACCACTGGCACTATAAACTTCTGCCTAACCTAAATTACTTCCTGTTCTCCCTAATCCATTTGATAATCATTCTTTCATTTTTCTCATAAAACTGTAAGATTCTTTGTGAAACATAGGACTAATATCCACAGCCCTTTCAGTGTACAATAAAACAAACAGATCATAAAAGCAATCATAAAAATGCCAGCAATTTTAAGCAGCTGATATAGGTTATAAATTTAAAGGCAAGCTTTCTAAGATTCTTCTGCCTACTGTTGACTTAAATGTTTTCAACATGAGCTGAGTGTCTGCTAATTGTAACTGAAACTTGCGTGCAGTCCTTAATTGTTCTTATAGCTTAAAATGCTAAAAGAGGGGGGAAAAGATCAATTGATCTGCTAGGGAAGAAAGGCAGGAGGTAAAAAACAAAGGCAAGCTGGCTATTCTTGGGCTCTCCCACCTCTTTAAACTGTAGTGTCAGGAGCTTAACATGAAATGAGATATGAGTGTTCTTTATTGCAACATTTTAACATACCATTACTTCATAATCTGGACCCAAAAGGTTTTCCCACCTAGATTTCAGCTCATTTTCTAGAGAGTCAGGAACTTTTTCTGGATTTAAAAAAAAAAAAAAAAAGAATATTGAAGCTACGGTGAGCCAAACACACTTAATTACTAAATTCTTCAATAACCACACAGTTCCAGTAAGTAAAAGGGAAACGAATGAAAAGGAAAATGCATTAACTTGGGTCTACCAGGTAAAGTAAATCAGAGGTGACTTATAACACTAATGTAAAATGTAAGGCCGATTGTGACCAAATTATGATGGGACTTTTTTGCTTAGAACTATTTTCAAGGGAAAAGGAAATGATGACTTAGAAATGAAATTTGAAATATATGCACTTTAGATGTAAATATCCTGCCGTTTATAAGAAAAATACATCTGGCTTTGCTTTACAATATGTTAAGGCAAACAAGGACTTAATTTAAATGTTAATCACTTCAAAGTAATACTTTCCACTTACCCATAGAAAAAGTACAGATTTATCAAAAGATACCTTTACTATCAAGTGGACATATCAACACAACCCAGTCAGAATTCTCACTTGGGCGGATATAAAGGCTTGTCTGGTTTAATTCAACCACGGAGATGCATGAGCTTTAATATAATAGAAACTCTGGCTTTACTTTGGTCTTCTGTGGTTAGTTATACCTTTTTGACTCCTAAGTATAATATTACCTTTTTTGCAAAGGTAAGATAACATTCAAGAACTAAGACAGATTTTAAGTATCCTGCCTGTCCTCCATATGATCTTGCCAGAAGCTCAGGGCACCGTTCATAGTCTGAATAATGCCTAGTAGGTGAAAGTTAAAGTACTGAAAATACAATTTCAACTTATATCCATAGTAGCAGAAAAAGCAAACCTTCACGTTTTTTTTTCTGTAAGTTAAAGAAAAACTCTCCATTTTATCACAAGATTAAACAAGTCACAGAACACTTATTCCAAATGACATAACCATCTGTCTAAAATCAAACATAACTTGCAATATCAGCTCTTTCAGTCTTCAGTCCGGACAGCTCATCTTGGGTGCATATAATGCTTAATTACATAATGCAAATCATCAAGTAAAACAGGCTAACCTCAGAATTAAGAGACTAAGACTAACACTAAAGAGCTAAACTCACTACATGTACAAAAGAATATCCATGAAGTAACTCTACCAACTGATACGCTAGGTTACATTAAGGGAATAACTAACCGGAAGTCTTATTAAAAACAAAGTATCATTCACGTGGGCTCTGCACTGTGTGTCTATTTACTGCTGTCCACACCTCCATAAGAAATTACATTAAGAGTTCTACCATCTTTGTTCATTTCTTCCGGGCAGCAGTTTCTTATCTGGTAAGCTAATTGGTAAGCTTAAGAACATGATATTTAAAGACATTTCACACACATGTATAAAATAATGATATTTCACCTACAATTCCTTTTAACTTTTTCATCTTTCAGTTGTACAATGGAAGCACAGAGAGTCATTGAGTTTTAAAGCACAGCACAAAGCTAAGTACCAGAGGAAAAAGACTAATTTCAGCAGCCCAATAATCCTGAGCTACACAAAAGGACTTGAAAAACGAATAGTATGGGCACCTCGGTGGCGCAGTCGGTTAAGTGCCCAACTCGATCTTAGCTAGGGTCATAATCTCACGGTTCGTGAGTTCGAGCACTGCATCAGGCTCTGCGCTGACAGTGTGGAACCTGCTTAGGATTCTCTGCCTGCCCCTCTCTCAGAAATGAATAAATAAACATTAAGAAAATGAAAACTATGATGATCTGAAACATTACTCCAATGGTAATGAAGGGGAGCAGAATATGCCACCCCAAAATATGCCATTCTAGCACATGGAATACTTAGAACTAAAGACAATCAAGACCCAACAGACTTAGGAGAAACTTTTACCTCTCCCTTAACTACCTAAAAGAGTTTAGACAGGAGGCCTATACCAGAAAGAGCTATTACCAGAGATAATTATTTTATCTGAAAGACCTATTGTCATGGTAGAGCAAACTTTTAATCACAAAACATTTGCTCTTCTTATCACGCTGCAAATTAGCCTCCTTGTCTCTGAAGCCACAGGCCTCTATCACATTCCTTAATTTAGGATGGCATGTAAGCCTCAATTGCCCAACTTACTCTTGGGTGTCATATTTTTATGGGGCTTCCATACTTACAGAATGTTTTTTTCTCCTCTTAATCTGTCTTATGTCAATTTAATTATTAGACCAAAGAACCTAGAAGGGAAGAAGGGAGAGTTTTTCTGCCCCTACAGCAAACAAGAAAGCTAACTTCTAGCAGTTCAATGACTTTGGTCTTACTCTCAAACTGAAATTAAACATACTCATGAAGAAAAAATGCAGTGAGATTGATCCAAAAAGAGCAGATAAAAATGTCTAAAGATATTTCTAATTTCAGAACGTATTTGATTTTCACCCAATAGCTCCATGACAATCTATCCGGATACACCTGAATTTAAATAGCAAAGATCAAACTACAATACAATCCACTCGGGTCAAAAAAGAATAAGGTAAATTTCCAAATTATAGGAAAATTTTTAACTTCCAAATTATAGGAAATAGGAGGGGCTACTCCTTCCTTCAGGCCATTCTTTCCTGACACAAGACAAAGCCAAAACTTCTCTGGAAGAGGATGGTGTGAAGTATCCCATTTCATTCAATTGTCAAGGCTTTCCTGAGCAATGCTGTGCAGGGAATTGTGTGAGACTGTTATTCAAAATGCTTGCAGAGCAGTCAACTACGTAGCCAAGCTATCAAAGTACAAAGAGGACAAAGTTGCACATCAATTGAAAAGAAGATTAAAGTATAAATATATAACAATCTGGCAGTTTGATAAAACATACATATGTATAGATTACAAATTATTATGTTAAAAAACACTGCTATATGTATACAGATACCTAGATATCTATAACTGTATCAACGACATACATAAGCTAACATATGCAGTAAGCTTGTTAAAATGCTAGCAAGATGAAAAGGGTTAACACATACTAATAAAAATGCATTTAAAATTAATTAAACAGGGGAGGCTGGGTGGCTCAGTTGGTTTAGCATCCAACTCTTGATTTCGGCTCAGGTCATGATCTCACAATTTGTGAGATCGAGCCTCTATGCTGACAGCATGGAGCCTGCGTGGGATTCTCTCTCTCCCTCTCTCTCTGCCCCTCCGCTACTTGTGCTCTCAAAACAAAGTTTTAAAAAAAATTAATTAAACAAAGATTAAACAACAACGACTGGTTTTCAATTGTCACAAGCGGTAAGATGTTTATATTAAGAATATCCTGTTTCCTATCTCCAAAATGGCTCTAAAATTTCTCGTATTAGCTCTAAAGGGAGAAAACAGTTAACAAATAAGAGAAAGTCAAATTACTTTGATTGTTTTGAATTGAATGCTTTGTGCCTACCTAATTTTTCTAAGGCTTTTAGATTACCCATTCTTTCTTCAGTTTCCTCATCCCCACCATCCAAATTCGTTTCCATTTCCACTGCTCCAGTTGAATAGAGGGCTGGTATTTCCGATGATTCTATGACAGTTCCTAAAAAAAAAAAAAAAAAAAAAAAAGAATTACTAGCTTGAATCACTAGCAGCTGAAGACCATATTTAAGGGAGTTCATTCTAGTCCTGTTCTCCCATTTGACCACTTCATTACAAACATCTCAGGTAACTTACATATATGATACTTTATTTAAAGTGTCATGTGTGATAACCGCTCAATTCCTAAAAAAAAAATAAGGAAGTTCTGGTAGCATTGGAAAGGATAAGAAACCAGGCAATGGGGAAGAAGAGCAAGGCCAAGTCATTCTACAAAAGATACTTATCAACTTAGCCTTGGTAAAGAAAAAGAACACTAAGGTCTGTATATACTCTTGCACTTGTGTGGGTAAGGAGCAGGTTATGCAGAATAAGCCCTTCCCACTGCTCTGGGCTCACCTAAGTTCTGGCATGACACCACCATAAGTTTAAAAAAAAAACAACAACCACTCTACATAGGTAACTTTATGAATTGGAAGGGAATTTGAGAGAATTCCCCTGGTTGCAGCTAAGGGTTCTCCTCCCTTAGCTAAATTGAGCTGAGTAATAGGATATCCAAAACTTTCAATCTCAAGCATGCAAGTCATTATGTATCTGTTAAACACAAGAAAGGTTGAACAAGAGCCATTTTTGGTCATTTTTAAATGGTCACACATGACTTACAAAGTTTTCTTACCAAAAACATTTAACCTGGATCTAACTAGGGCTTTATATCTAGCTTCTCACAGGAAACACAGTGGATAGAGGAACAAGTTAAATTACACCACAAGGACAATGAAATTCAGAATGTAGTGTTCTGGTGACAAAATGGACAAATCCTTTCACGAAAAGTCTGTGCCATGGAGGTGGAGGCAGGGGTCGGGGATTCTTCTAGATTAAGAAACTGAAGAAACATAACACAGGAAACCAAAGAAACATAACGCATGATTGAATCTTGATGTTATGAGGTTTCTCTTTCAGAGAGTGGGGAGTGGGAAAAGAAGCTACAGAAGACATTTGGGGCAATTAAAAAAATTTAAGTACGTGCTGC
Source organism: Acinonyx jubatus (assembly GCF_027475565.1). NCBI lineage: Eukaryota > Metazoa > Chordata > Mammalia > Carnivora > Felidae > Acinonyx > Acinonyx jubatus. The sequence continues at coordinate 49,966,071 of NC_069381.1, read as the reverse complement.
ACATTGGATATTAGGGACTACTATTAATTTTCTTCGTTGTGATAATGATATATTATCATGTAAGACAATATCTTTATTTTTAGAAGCTATAAAGTATGCAGGACTAAAGTGCCATGATGTCTACTACTCACTCTCACAGGGTTCAGGGAAAAGGACAAATAGATGAAACAAATATGGCAAAATGTTAACTGTTGAATCTAAATGGTGGGTCCGTGGGTATTTTTATATGTTTTTCAATTTTTCTGTATGTTTAAAAATTTTTACAGGGGCACCTGGGTGGCTCAGTAGGTTAAGCATCCAACTTCAGCTCAGGTCATGATCTCACAGTTTGTGAATTCGAGCTCTGCATTGGGCTCTCTGATGTCAGCATAGAGCCCGCTTCAGGTCCTCTGTCTCCCTCTCTCTCTGCCCCTCCCCATCTCATGCTATTTCTCAAAAATAAACACTGAAAAAAATCTACAAAAATTTTTACAATACTGTTGACCCTTGGACAATGTGGAGGTTGGAGGCACTTTCCCATCCCATGCAATTGAAAACCTACATGTAACTTTTGAATGCCCCCCAAAATGTAACTAATAGCCAATATTGTTGACCAGAAGCCTTACTGACAACATAGTCAATTAACAGAACTTGTTTATTATGTATTATATCATATTCTAGAGAAAAAGTAAAAGCAACATAGAGAAAGGAAAATGTTATTAAGAAAATCTTAAGAAAGAAAAAAAACACATTTATAGAAAATATAGCACAGCACTGTATTGGAAAAAAATCCACATATAAGTGGACCTATACAGTTCAAACCTGTGTTGTTCAAAGGTCAACTATAAAAAGTTGAAAAATATAGCCAGTTAAAAGTTCCTATGATCTTAGCATGAAATCTTCAGTCACATGATATTTTTTACATCATTAATCCACTGATACACACTAAAACCACAGCCTAGTGCTAGCTAAAGTAATGAGGCCCAAAGTTGCTAGTGTAACTGGGGAGAATAGTTGCATACCACAGTTTATAGTACAGAGCAGTACATGATGTAACTGTATGCTACTATACAAACAGGTATACCAAAAAGATATATAAGGTATACAAACAGTAGGAGAGAAAGACAGTAAGATCTAGAATAGTAGAGGCAAGTATTGGGCAAGCGCTAGAAGCTGTGCAGTTTCCCTCAGTAAAAGACTGAAGGCAGAGGAAAATGTGTTATGTGGGCAGGGAACAAAGGCATCACCATTTCCTTTCATTATAGTGACTACACATGAAACAGGTGATCCCAAAACAGAGTGATAAATGCTACAGTACAGCGCTCTTCTAAGGGTGCTAGTAAAACCCACATGAAGGACATCTCAACCGTGGAAGAAGTGCGAATTTAGAGTCAAAATTTATCCCAACATAAATTTAAAATGGAGGCATGCGCAGGAAAGAATTGCTAATTCGCAGATAACGTACTTTATTTGATACAGTAGACTGAAGCCAAGGGCTCTATCAGAGCTATTAAAAACCATTATGTTGATATAAATATTTATGTAAACCTTTTAAGGTCAATATAGCATTGGTACAATTTGTACTATTTAGGCAATGTTTAATTTCATACATACGATGCAGTTGACAGGGCATCTGTCTTTCAGCAGCAAAATTTTCACTATCACATAAAACTTAAAAAGTTCCCATTTAAATATAAATCAATATTAGTTGAGACAAGGCTTCCAGGCTTATTATATCTTCAGAAGAGAGGAAAAAAATATATTCATCTTCTGAAAAATTCTAATGGAATTATTTCTTACTAGTTCTATAACTAGTCATTCATTTTAAATTGAATTTGTTTTCAGGACTGGCAAATTTTTCAACCTACACATTAATAACTTGATAATTAAAAAACTGGCATGCATACCATTTGTTCCATAATGACAATTTGTTATTCTTTAATCAAAATAACAAATATTTTACAAATAAAAATGTTCTTAATAGGAATCCTTATTTTCTCCCCTCTGTATTTCATAGGGTAAATCAGGAGACATTAGAATTTAATATATTGTTAGAAGTAGTATGAAATCTTAAGTGTGCAAAATGTCAAAGCCTTAGATAAATGAGAGCCCCTAGAACAAAAGGTGTCGAAGCTTTATTATTCAAATATAAGTAATAAATGAAATTTAGAAGCTTTTTGGAAAAAATGATTTCCATCTCCATTTCAAACAGCTCTCAAAGCTTAATGCATGTCAGGGTTCATGTTCTAACATTTGGAATGGCACAAGGAAGTTCTTCTTCAATGCACAAATGAGCTAGCTGATTCATTTCTCCATCACTACATTACACAAGGTGGGCAGTTTTTCCTTCCCAGACTCACAGAGCAACTTCTGTAGATAAGATATTCTTCCAGGCCTAGACTACGTGGTGGGGAGAGGGATCGTGGAATGAACTACCTCTGTCTGAAGGCCATTCGTGTGGAGAAGCAGATGCAAATGTCTTCCTTCGAACCAGAGTTAGGTGTACCACTTGCCCTGCGTTTCGTAACACTTCAACAACATCCTGGTTGGCAAAACCCTGAATATTGACACCATCAACCTAAAATGTTAAGAGACACATACATTAAACAGGAGCTTCAAGTTAGCTACTATTTTCAACTCTGACAAGGCAGAATAAAATCAGGCAACTCATTTTATGCCAAAACGAATTTGTATTAAAGCTAAGGAATTATTTTTGAATAGGAGGCAAAATTAGTAGTGAAACATGCTGACAAATGTCCTGAAAACCTACAGAGCAAATTCAAACTTGTAATTGAGAGTCACACATTTTAACTGACAGCCTGAGAGGGAAAAGGTCTTAGTCTCTTATGCTATTCAAAATTCAAAGTGCCTTTAAAGATAGTCAACTGTTAAACACAACTCTCAAGATGTACTAACTACAAGCCTGTATTATCAACATTGAAGAGGTCATCCAATACTTCATCCCTCTATCATATCATTATGTGGTAGTTTCCAGAAGAGATACACACATCTCCCCCCATTGGGTTTTCTAGTGCTGTAAAGAAGTATATGCAAGAAATGGATTTACTAATCTAAGTCAAGCCCAATTCCTCATTTCTGAAGTCCATCAGAACACACAGGCCTCATCTCCCATGCTGGCCAAACCATTACTTTTAGTTTTCCCTAGAAGTATTTTCTCCAAAGCATCCACTGCTTACTGCTTGACTCCATACCCTGCAAATCACAAGATGCTTCCTAAGCCAAGAGTCATGAAAGGTGCTTCCCTAGATGGACTTGAAGGATGAAGATTCATTTTTTTTTTTTAATTTTTTTTTTTAACGTTTACTGATTTTTGAGACAGAGAGAGACAGAGCATGAACGGGGGAGGGTCAGAGAGAGGGAGACACAGAATCCGAAACAGGCTCCAGGCTCCGAGCTGTCAGCACAGAGCCCGACGCGGGGCTCGAACTCACGGACCGCGAGATCGTGACCTGAGCCGAAGTCGGCCGCTCAACTGACTGAGCCACCCAGGCGCCCCTGAAGGACGAAGATTCAAATGACACCAATGAACATTTGTTTCTATGTAAATCACTAAATTAAATGTGTGTGTGTGTGTGTGTGTGTGTGTGTGTGTGTATGCTTCAAAAATATTATTCAAATAAACTTTAAAATTTAACCAATTTCTACTAAATGAAGAAAGACCAGTCTGAATTGACAAAAGGTAATTATTATATTCTCCAATATATAAAATAGTTCTATTTTTTTGTATGTATTCAAAATTACTTACGGTTAGTAGAAAAATTACTTTCATGAAGAGATAAAAAGATCTGGTTAATAGCCTATTTTGTGTGAAAAATGAGTGAGTTTAAAAAACACAGAGGTGCTTGAAAAGTCTTTTCTAGGGGCACCAGGGTGGCTCAGTCGGTTCAGTATCTGACAACTTCCGCTCAGGTCATGATCTTGCGGTTCATTGGTTCAGGCCCTGGGTCAGGCTCTGTGCTGACAGCTCAGAGCCTAGAGTCTGCTTCGGATTCTGTGTCTCCCTCTCTCTGCCCCTCACCAGCTCATGAGCATGCTCGCTCGCTCGCTCGCGCACTCTCTCTCAAAAATAAATAAAAACATTTTTTAAAAATTAAAAGTCTTTTCTAGAAGAATAGCAGACCATCTTTCAGATATATGTGTATATATATATATTTTCTTCCTACGAATATGGTTATTGATTTGTTTCTTCACACACAATGAAAAACAAAAACAAAAAGCAAACAAATTTAGAGCCCCAAGAGTCCAAATCAATGAGATGACACTCAATTTTTTGAAACATTATGAGATTATGCGAAGCCATTCTCCTCTCACACACATTATAATAAAGATAACTCCCCCCCGACCCCCCACGTTGATTCCATTCTAAAACAGAGGACAGGTACTTACAGCAATTATTTTGTCATTCACTTGAATTTGGCCATTGTGGTATGCAGCACTGCCAGGTATTATACTTTTCACATAAATCCCTGAAGCCTCCCCTGAGGTGCACGAAAACATATGGAAAAAGGAAGAAAGCTCTAATTAGACCTTGATTGCAAAATTCATATCAAGAGGTTAATTAGCTACAGGGGCTGACTCGAGGCTTGATAAATACTATCTTGAACACAAGCAGGGAAATTGATGGATTATTTCAAACTGTCACCATCACGAGTGACCTGAATTTGAAATGATGTGACTGATGACTATTTCTGGAAAAATCATCAGTAATGGAACCTTGATGAAATGTGCTCTACCACCAACTGGAATTCAGGAGAGCCCAGGCAGTCTCAGCCTCTTCTCTTGGGCTGTCCCCCTTCTCCCTGCTGCCTCAGAGACCTCGTCACTTTTCACCAGCACTAAGACAAGAGTCTCCCTCCTACCTGGTCTTCCGGCCTACATTTAGTTCACTGTTAGCTTCCCAGATACGGGAAAGTACACATAGTGTTTTGTTTTGTTTTTTTAAGTAGAATCTTCACAATGTTACATAATCTTTATATTATAAAATATTTAAATAGAAACAAATGGCTATATAAAAATTACAACTGTATAAAAAGCATGCGTTCCTAGGGGCAAAGACTGGAGGAGAAACTGGAAAATGAAAACCATAACTCTGGATGATTTTGTACTTTTATTCTTTCATTTCAAATGAACTTAAAATATTGTCAATAGAAGAAAACTAAACACCAATGGATTCCTATTGCCTAAATAATCGTAAATTTCATAGACTCATACTCAAGGACCTCTATACTCTGCCCCAAATGTCTTTTTTTCCTTATATCCAACTACCATCCCTCCAACAGGACAAAAGTCCACACACACAAGACTTGAGATTTCACCAAAACACTAAGTATTGTCATGATGCTATCCCTTTTCTTATCCATTTTTTTCTTCCTATAACCTCACCCCTTCTACTAAAATCCTTTTTCATGACTAGCGCAAATACCTTTCTTTGTGAATTCTTTATTTCATCAAATTTAATCTTTCAACTGTCATGATAGTTTGCTTAGATCTCTACTAAAACATATATTTCACTTATCCTTAAATAATTAAGAGTTACTTACATATTTCTTTCTGACTAGACTTTTCTTACATTCATTTTTCTATCCCTTTCAGAACTAAGTAACCCCCTCAAAAGTCCAATGAATGGAATAAAATGAATATTATTTTGAAAGACTACATGTTAAATAGCATGCTGAGTTTGAGTTTTTTGGGTTTTTTTAAATTTTTTTTTTAACGTTTATTTATTTTTGAGACAGAGAGAGACAGAGCATGAATGGGGGAGGGTCACAGAGAGAGGGAGACACAGAATCTGAAACAGGCTCCAGGCTCTGAGCTGTCGGCACAGAGCCGGACGCGGGGCTCGAACCCACGGACCAAGAGATCATGACCTGAGCAGAAGTCGGACGCTTAACCGACCAAGCCACCCAGGTGCCCCTGAGTTTGAGTTTATAAATGTTCTGGTTTTTGGATTTACCATTGCCCCCCGCCCAGTCTCTAAAACTTCTTTTGAAGGTAAAGAAGGTAAAGGATTCTTTTCTTTATTCAGTAACATACACATCAGATTTTCTCAGTCTTCTATTATTCACTTTCATTTTACTCTGTGTGTGTATTGTTAACTTTGTAAGAACACTCTAAAAACTTAATAGAGTATTTGAGTCATAAGCCACAAGTTTAGGAACAAAGTCATGATTTCTTTAACCAGACAGCATATTAAGAGCTATTCAATATAGTTTTTTTTCCCCCCAACATTATTATACAATCCATACTTAGCTCTTTTGGAACTCATTTAAATTCTGAACCTAATAAAGGTGGCACTTAGAAAAATCTAAAGGTTTGAAAACAGTTATTTCATTAGGCTAAAATAGCACAAGGTGGCCTGACATGAATTTCATTCAGGACTTTGAATACATTAGCACTCTTAATCTTTCCACCTGCTGTAAGTATGCAAAATAAAAATTTTTTTAAAAAAATTAACTTTCTAATCTTGCTATTTTTTTAAAAAACTAGAACATTTCATACCTCTGAATTCATGTTACTAGCAAATATTTGTGCAAAAAATTTATTTTACCTTACTCTAATGACTGCCTTATAATAACAGAGTAATTCGTACAGTGAAAGTTACCAAATCTTTACATGTAAGAGCTGAGGGAATGTTATTCAGAAATACTTGGGCCATGTATTTACTATTACAATAGAACCCTTTTATATGACAGGAAAATAATTCTAATCAAATAAATTGTTTTATATATATATATATTAGTGATTATACTAATACTTTTTTGACATTTATAATATGAAATACAGTAATCTTTTTATTTTATCACATCTAAAGTGTCGTAATATGTAAGTCACAATATTTTAAATATATTTAAGAAATAAAAGAAGGTACAATTCAAATGCTATATGATGAGTTGGATAATTAAATCCTTGTTAATGAAAATCAAGTCAGCTATAAAACTACTGAGATAAAACTGTAATTCTCTAATCACTGAAAAGTAACTGGTTGCCACTAAAAATACACGGTTTATTGTTCAGTGTTTAAATTAAAGTCTGCAGATAGTTAATTTTACTATCTAGAAACCTTAACATCCTTTACAATTATTTCCAAATACAAAATGGAAATGATTCATTTACCTGTATGAGGAGTTCCAATATACCCAACAATTCTAATTCCAAGACTTTGTCCATCTTTTTTAATGAGTTCAACATCATAAGTTTCAAAAAGAGAACTGTCCTAAAAAAAAAGAGAGAGAGAGAACTGTCTTAAAAGGAAAAAAAACTTTTTAATGATATATATTTAGTTCCATAACCGTGTACACAGTCAATTTGTGCATGGTTTGTCAAGTATTTTTTTAGCACCTGTGGCAGAGAGAATCTTAAGATGGTCCCCATGATTTTTGATTCCTGGTGCTATTCCTGTGTTTATGTTTCAGTATGTGGCAAAAAGACGACTATCCAGGTGCATCTAATCTAATCACAGACCCTTCAAAAGCACTTTTCTGGCTGGCAGCAGAAAAGGAAGTGACAAAGATTTGAAGTATAAGGGCTGGACTTGTGGTCTGAAGATGAAGAGGTCCTATGAGAAGTTCCACGGGGAGCCTCGAGGAGCTGAGAGGGCCTCAGCTGACAGCCAGCAAAGAAAAGAGACTTCAGTCCTACAGATGCAAGGAGCTGTTTTCTGCCAACAGTCTATATGAGCTTAGAAACAGACTGTCCCCAGAGCATCCAGATAAGAGTCCGGCAAGCCCTTGATTTTGGCCACACAGGAATCTAAGTAGAGAACCCAGCCCGTCCTACCCAGACTTCTGAACTGCACAACTGTGAACTAACAAAGCATGTTGTTTTAAGCCACAAAGTTTGTGATAATTTGTTACACAACAACAGAAAACTAATAACAGCCACTTAGAAAAAAAAAACTCAGGATAAATTTTTATCTAAAAGAACCAAATGCAGGGGTGCCTGAGTGGCTCAGTTGGTTAAGCATCCAACTTCGGCTTAGGTCATGATCTCAAAGTTCCTAAGTTCGAGCCCCGCTTTGGGTGAGCCTCGCTTCTCTCTCTCCCTCTCTCTCTCTCTGCCTCTCACTCACTTTTACCCTCCCTCTCTCAAAAAATAAATAAAAAAGAATCAAATGTAAAGAAAAATTTTGAAACAAATGCTAAGAATTATTGTGAATAATAATTGTGAGCAAAAACTGTCGACCTAGAACCTTTTCTCATTACTTGTCTTCTAATTTAAAATAGTTCTGGGGCGCCTGGGTGGCTCAGTCGGTTAAGCGTCCGACTTCGGCTCAGGTCATGATCTCACGGTCCGTGAGTTTGAGCCCCGCGTCAGGCTCTGTGTTGATAGCTCAGAGCCTGGAGCCTGCTTCAGATTCTGTGTCTCCCTCTCTCTCTGACCCTCCCCCGTTCATGCTCTGTCTCTCTCTGTCTCAAAAATAAATAAACATTAAAAAAATTAAAAAATAAATTAAAAAATAAAATAGTTCTTTAAAAGAATAAAGTGTCTAAAAACATGATCCGATTCAAAACGCTAACAGGAGAAAGGAAATGGGTGATTGCATCAAATTCTCACTTACCACATAGCTACATTGATCCCAACTACTGAATTGGAGGCTCAAGAGAGCTAAAGTAATGGAAGGAAAGAAAGTGGCTGTAACCAGTCTGGGGAGGAAAACAAAAATGATGCTAACATCTCCGACAGAAAACTTCCAGCAACAAGATGCCGAAGAGGGAGAGGCCAACAACTTCATAGAACAGCCCCTCGAATGCAGATGAATGACGGTCTTCCACCTCTTCCCACCAAAATCACTTCTCCTTCTTTCTTCCATGGCCCCTCCTTTTAAAAACTATTTCTCTCCATTTGCTTTATTACCCCTTGATTCAGAGCCTGTGTGATGGTTGGCAAGGGTTTGGAAAGGACCAGAAAGACCTGAATTCAAATCCCAGCTTCAACTTACTCACTATATGATTGTTTTTATACGTTTATTATTTTTTTAGGGCCAAAAAAAGCACAAGTTGGGGACAGGGACAGAGGGAAATAGAGAATCTGAAGTACACTCCACACACAGCACAGAGCCCAACCCATGCCCAATCCCATGACCCTGGGATCATCACCTGAGCCGGAATCAAGAGTTGGATGTTCAACCTATTGAGCCACCCAGACACCCCTCACTTTATGACTTTTAATGAGTAATTTGGACTTCAGTTCCTTCATGTATTGCAATCTTCTCTTTAATTTTTTTTTTTTAATATTTATTTTTGAGACAGAGAGAGACAGAGCATGAGCAGGGGAGGGGCAGAGAAACAGGGAGACACAGAAGCAGGCTCCAGGCTCTGAGCTGTCAGCACAGAGCCCGACGCGGGGCTTGAACTCACAGACCGTGAGATCATGACCTGTGCTGAAGTCGGACGCTTAACCGACTGAGCCATCCAGGCGCCCCTGCAATCTTATCTTAATGAAAGATTAAGACCTATCTTGCAGAATTCCTGTGAGGATTTCAGATGACCTCAACAATTCTAGGTGTTTGATGATAATAATAATGATTATTATAACAAATATTATTTATTTCCTTTGGTCATTCTGTTCCTATCTGTAGTAACTCATACACTGACCAATATTTAGTTTCCCCTCCAATACATGGATGCCTCAACACCACTCTAATGAAGTAATAATGACAAGTACTAGGACTTCTGGCTGGCTCAGTTGGTAGAGCATGCAACTCTTGATCTCGGGGTCATGATTTCAAGCCCCATGTTGGGTTTGAATCTTACTTTAAAATAAAATTTAAGGGGTGCCTGGTTAAGCGTCCAACTTCAGCTCAGGTCATGATCTCACAGCTCATGGGTTCGAGACCCGCATTGGGCTGTATGCTGACAGCTCAGAAACTGGAGCCTGCTTAGGATTCTGTGTCTCCGTCTCTCTCTGCTCCTCCCCCACTCGCACTCTGTCCCTCTCTCTCAAAAATAAGCAAACATTAAAAAGGAATTTTTTTAAACAAACTTTTAAAGTTTTTTAAAAGCCTTTATTTAAGAAAAAGAAATGGCAAGTACTATTATTTTCCAATTTACAGAGGAGTAGCTGAAGCTCAGGGAGGCTGAATGACTTAACCCTGAGACACAGCAACAAAGAAAATCAAACTTATCTAAGGTCTCTTAGCAGGGTTCTTCTTAACTTCCTTGGGGACACTACTCACAATCGTTGGCACTCTGAGTTGAAGGGATTTCTAATCTTGCAGGATCTCATATCCAGTATTTAAGATTAAAGAATGGTTTGTATACTCACAACACTAGGGCTCCTGTTGGCTACAGCAGGCAGGGCTACGGGTAAGGCTGCAGGGGGGGGAGGGGTTTCAGAAATTTCACCAACTGGGTCTCTTGCAACAAGCATCCTGACTGAATTCCCACAGTTCCTTAGTACTTGGGCAACTTGCTCGCTGGTCATTCCCTGCACATCTGTGCCACCAATCTTCAAGATGTGGTCCCCTGTCTGGAGTCTTCCATCCTTTAATTCAAGAAAAAAACAAAATTCAGCCACTCTGGAAAACAGTATGGAGGTTCCTCAAAAACCTAAAAATACAACTACCCTACAACCCAGCAATTGCACTACTAGGCATTTATCTAAGGGATACGGGTGTGCTGTTTTGAAGGGATGCATGCACCCCAATGTTTATAGCAGCACTATCAACAATAGCCAAAGTATGGAAAGAGCCCAAATGTCCATCGATGGATGAATGGATAAAGAAGATGTGGTTTATATATACAGTGGACTATTACTCAGCAATCAAAAAGAATGAAACCTTGCCATTTGCAACTACATGGATGGAACTAGAGGATATCATGCTAAGCGAAATTAGAGAAAGACAAATATCATGTTACTTCACTGATATAAGGACTTTAAGACACAGAACAGATGAACACAAGGGAAGGGAAGCAAAAATAATATAAAAACAGGGAGGGAGACAAACCATAAGAGACTCTTAAATACAGAGAAGAAACTGAGGGTTGCTAGGGGAGAGGGGGTGGGGGGAAGGGCTAAATGGGCAAGGGGCATTAAGGAGGGCACTTGTTGGGATGAGCACAGGGTGTTATATGTAAATGATAAATCACTAAATTCTATTCCTGAAAGTATTACACTGTGTTAACTTGGATTTAAATTAAAGAAAAATAACAATAATAAAAAAAATATTCTAAGAAATCAACGATCTAACTTCACTAGCTAATAACAATTCATCAGACTTTCAATTCTGGCAAAATGGCTGACAAAGAAGCCATCTATAAAACGTTAAATAAAACATAACAGTCTTAATGAATGCTGAACTGGCAACAGAGAAAAGGAAATCTTTGCCAAAAAAAAAAAAAAAAAGATGGGGTGGAGGATGTGTTCAAAAGGAGAATAGTATCTAGAATTCTAAAACAGTCATTTATTTGCTCAAGGGCATCACTTCATGCCTGATGGCTTGGAGCCAGGGTATTAATGGCCACAAAAGTAAGGAAGAGATCAGAAAGCCCTGGGGCCTCAGGAAGGGAAGGAGCTTGGATCAGAAGCCTCCAGCATAAAGCTAGAAACTCTCAAGGCCAGAAAACTCAGTGGCATGTGTAAGGATGAGCGAGATATCAGTGTAGCTGGAAGAGAATGAGCAAAGAGGAGAGTAGTCAGGAGGAGAAGGGAGCATTAACTGAGGTCAGCAGTGCAGAGCATTTACTCGGAGCCAATGGGAAGGGAAGTCACTGAAGTGTTCTGAAAGAGAAGTGACATTATCTGACTTACTTTTAACAAGATCCTCAAGCTTCTGTGCTGAAAATAGACTACAGGAGAGGAAGCAACAGAAGCAGAGATACCAGTTAGTAGACTAAAGCAGTAATCTAGAGATAGTGGTAGCCTACAGACTGGGTTAGCAGTTGGAGTGTTGAGAAGTGAGATCCTAGATGTATTCTTAATGAACTTTCAACAGACCCTACTGATAGTTTCTACAGGAGGTGTGAGGGGACAAAAGGACTTAAAGCTCCAAGGTTTTAGCCTAAGCAACTGAAAAGACAGAGCTGCTATTAATGGAGATAGAGGACTACAGAGCAATGGATGGGTGGGAGTAGGAATGAGGAGTTTTGGAGATAGCCAGTCTGAGATCCTATTAGACATGCAAGTGAAAATGTCAAATATGCAGCTGGATATACAAATTTGGAGTTCAGGAGAAAAGTCCAGACCACAGAGTTAAATTTAGGAGTCATTAGCATATATAAAGTCAGGATTCTGGATGAATTTAAAGCAAGGATATGTGATGTTCCATTTCTTTTATTTATTTATTTTTTTTTAATGTTTATTTTTGAGGGACGTCTGGGTGGCTCAGTCAGTTAAGCATCTGACTTCAGCTCAGGTCATGATCTCGCTCAGGTCATGATACCGCGGTTTGTGAGTTCGAACCCCACGTTGGGCTCTGTGCTGACAGCTTGGAGCTTGGAGCTTGCTTCGGATTCTGTGTCTCCCCCTCTCTCTGCCCCCTCCCATGCTCATGCTCTGTCTCTCAATAATAAATAAAAGTTAAAAAAAAAAAAGAAAAAGAAAAAAATGTTTTATTATTTTTTTAAATTTATTTATTTTTGAGAGACAGAGAGACACAGAGCACAAGCAGGGGAGAGGCAGAGAGAGAGGGAGACACAGAATCGGAAGCAGGCTCCAGGCTCCGAGCTGTCAGCACAGAGCCTGACGCGGGGCTTGAACTCACGGACCATGAGATCATGTTCTGAGCTGCAGTCAGACACTTAACCAACTGAGCCACCCAGGTGCCCCGAAAAAATAAATGTTTAAAAAAATAAAATAAAATGTTTATTTCTGAGAGCATGCACACACACGCACACCAGTGGGGGAAGGGCAGAGAGAGGGAGACAGAAGATCCGAAGCAGGCTCTGTGCCAACAGCAGAGAGTCCTATGTGGGGCTTGAACTCATGAACCTAAAGATCATGACCTGAATCAAAGTCACATGCTTAACTGACTGAGCTACCCAGAAGCCCCTGTGACATTCTATTTCTTAAACTAAGCGATATGTACATCAGTGATTATTTCATTACTTAAAACGTGCACAGCCATCATACATACTTCCTATGTACATTTTTCTATGTGTGTATCTCATGCACAGAAAAGTTTAAAACAATAAAAAAGCACATCAGTTCAAAATGTTTAACATTTCCATTCTACCTCCAACTGTGAAATTCTTGAAACAGCAGACCCATCTGCATTTTGTTTCATTGGAAATTTTGAATTCCCTTTACTTATCTTTACTATATTAAAGATACCAAAATTTAACATAGCTGGTTACAAAAAATTATACCTGCAAAATACCTTACAGGTCGAAAATCACTTTTCATATATCATCTCATTCAGAGAAGGACAACTTTATTTTATAATTTTAAAGTTTATCTTGTTTTATTTTATTTTGAGAGAAACAGAGACAGTACAAGTGGGACAGGAACAGGGAGAGACAATCCCAAGTGGGCTCTGCACTGATGGTGCAGACTGATATGGGACTTGAAGCCATGAACCGTGAGATCATGAGCCAATGCCAAGGGGCAGATGCTTAACCGACTGAGCCACCCAAGAGCCCCTGAGGGGGACAACTTTAAAGATGAACAAATGGAGATTCAGAAAGGTTGACTGACTTGACCAAGGTCATAAAGCTAATAAGAGAACCTAGGTTCAACCCAAGCTGTCCCAGTGAAGACCAGTTCTCATTAGTCCTTTATCTTACACTTCAATATCTTCAAAGTGATACTAGTAGATCAATTTACTGTTTTCCTGTTCTCCAAGAAACTGTAACTGTCAAAAAGCTTCAGTGAAATGAAGATGAAAAGTAGGTATTTTGCAACTGGGAGAGAAAGACAGCCTGAGAATAGAGCAATGACCATCAGGCTTGTGCAGTACTAGGCTTCATATTCCTGGCTCCAGAAGGCACTATCTGTAAGGTATAGGTGAAATTCAGAAGAAAAAAGTAAAAACAAAACAAAAAAAATCTTAAGACTAAAAAGTCTATTCCCCATCCTTCCTTTTCTCCAATTTTGCAGAAACTTGGATGAAGGTATTAGATCAAAAGAATGAGTTGGGACGCCTGGGTGGCTCAGTCGTTAAGCATCCAACTTCGGCTCAGGTCATGATCTCATGGTTTGTGAGTTTGAGCCACACGTGGGTCTCTGTGCTGACATCTCAGAGCCTGGAGCCTGCTTCGGATTCTGTGTCTCCCTCTCTCTCTGCCCCTCCCCCACTTGTGCTCTGTCTCTATCAAAAATAAATAAATGTAAAAAAAAAAAAAGAATGAGTAAAAAGCTATGGGCTTTGTTTTGAAGTTTGGAAAAGGCCCTAGAAGCAAATGGAAAAGGAGAAGAGGAGGAAAACAGAAATGCAATTCAATTTAGAAACTCAGAAAAAAAGAAGATGCAAAGAGCAAAAAAGAATTGGTGGATTTCTGGGGCGCCTGGGTGGCTCAGTTGGTTAGGTGTCCGACATTGGCTCAGGTCATGATCTCACAGTTTGTGGGTTTGAGCCCCATGTCGGGCTCTGTGCTGACAGCCCAGAGCCTGGAGGCTGCTTCAGATTCTGTCTGTCTGTCTCTCTCTCTCTCTCTCTCTGCCCCTCCCCTGCTCATACTCTATCTTGCTCTCTCTCAAAAACAAAAACAAAACAAAAATTAAAAGAAATGGTGGATTTCTACTTTAAGCACTGATAATTTTGATATTCTATCAATGTAACAACTTGAGATAAAGCAAATACTCAAGAAGAAGTCAGTGCTTATGATGAAAAACAAGGGTGAAGCGGCCTCTGTAAATCAAACCATCCTTGAACAAAATTATGGCTGGGCCAAAGAATAAAGAATTTGTCAAATAAGTGTTTTCATACTTGGCTAAAGAAGGGCACTTCACCATAAGTACATATTTAGTTACTTCCTTAGGCACAATTTTTTTCCCTATTTTACCTCAATTCAATTTAAAATGATGTAGATAATTTGCATCTGTCACTGAAAGTCAAACATTTTCTTCTTCCAGAAAAACAGGTGTTCAAGGAATTCATAAGCGCAAAAACAATCATCAGTCAGATTGATAGGAAAGACACCAAAATGACAGCTACCTTGTTTAAGTCCTGAAGCTCTAAGCATTACATTTTACTGATATTTTCTGATCAACATTCTCCTTCCATAACCTGTCTACTGTGCAAGGAAAAAAAAGACATAGAATCCTTTCTTTTCTTTAACAGAAATCATAAATCAGTGATAGCCAATAAATAGCTATGCCAACATTCAAAGACAGGGTGTTGGGGCACCTGGCTGGCTCAGTGAGTGGAGTGTGTGACTCTTGATCTAGGGGTTGTGAGTTCAAGCTCCACATTTGGTGTGGACATTACTTTAAAAATAAAAATATACAGAGCATGCTAATCAAACATTCAAGTATAAAAATTTATTAACCCATGGGTTCTTTCACAAGAGAAAAATAATTATGCATATAGGCTAAATAGTATGGAAGGCACAAAAATTAAAACAGCTGATCTACTTTATCTTTCTCAAAAATAAATAAACTTAAAAAAAAGGGGTGGGGGGCAGAGGTGCCTGGATGGCTCAGTCAGTTAAGTGTCCAACTCTTGATCTCAGCTTAGGTCATGATCTCACAATCGTGAGAAGGAACCCTGCATTGGGCTTAGCACAGAGCCTGGAGCCTGCATGGGATTCTCTCGCTCTCTCAAAATTAAATTAAAAATAATGATAACAGCTGATGTAATAGGGTACCACAGATTATTGTGAAAGCATTAAAAGTATCACTTATTCCAAGTTAGCAATTATAGGCTAAAAAAATATATTACTTTGCATCTTAAGTTCTCTGATAGGCAGACTGGATGAGGGGTACCTGGCTGGCTCAGTCAGTAAAGCACGTGACATTCATTCATTCATTTAGAAAGAGAGAGAGCCTGTGAACAAGCCAGGGAAGGGCACAGAGAGAGGGAGACAGAGAATCCCAAGCAGGCTCCACTCTGTCAGTGCAGAGCCTATGTGGTGCTTGAACTCACATACTGTGAGATCATGACCTGAGCCAAAATCAAGAGCCAGACATTTAACCAAGTGAGCCACCCAGGCACCCTGAGCATGTGACTCTTGATCTCAGGGTTGTGAGTTCAAGCCCCACATTGGACATGGAGCCTACTTAAAAAAATAATAATAAATTTAAAAACTTTTAAATATATTATAATAAAATAAAACTATTTGACTACCTAAAGGAATTCAAGCTTTAAAATAAAAGCTATAAAATAAATAAATTTGGGTTTTTTTAAACTAAAAACAGAAAATAAAATTATTACTAGTTTCAATGCCAGGCCAATTCTATCACTCGTCTTTAATCAAAAGACAACCTAACACTGGCAGAAAACAGCGACTTTATAAAATAAACACTCTTTTCCTTAAGGAATTAAAGGAAGATAATACATCTAAGTATATCTATCCTATTCTACTCAAATTCTCACAGCCCTCATCAAATATTTAAGGATAAGGAAAATATCTGTTTATATACTCAAAGCAAAATTTCTTGGGAATAACCAACTATTCAATGGCCTCAAGCTGAGCCTCACTTATTCTAGGCTGAAAATTCCTCATAGTACACACCCACCCTCCAATCCTTGCTTGGTTACATTCTTTCTTAGTATGAAAGATTACTGGAGAGCTAATGTGACTCATAATTGCCTAACTCCAAAATGTCAATAATTCGTGAAAACTTTTAAATAGGTTGCTTTGCTATAGTTACCTTCTAGAGAAAACAGGATAAACTCAGTGTACCTGATTTCCCTAGAATTTCTCCAGACCACAAGAAAGATACTTATGTAAAATGAAGTTTTACACTACCCATTTTTAATTCAAAACAAAAACAAAAACAAAAGTTCTAACTGCTGAAAATTTTTGAAACTTTTGTCATAGCTGAACGGAATTCTCAAAAGATGTATGTTTCAGGTACTGTGAATTTTGGAGACTGAGGATTACAGGTTGGTTTATAGGTAGGTCTATAGGTTTATAGATTATGGATTATAGATTTATAACATAGATTGTAAGTCTTTAACTCCCCTTACACAATACAATTTTCCTATCCATGGAATTGGCCCTGATTACATTAAATGATTGGTCATTGTAATTAAATCTCAGTAAGTGTTTCTTACAAAGCTCATATAAATCAATAGTTTTTTCATTTACTTTATACTATTAGAGGCAGTAGACAGCAGAAGGACAAGGACCAGCTTAGGAGTCAGAAACACCCAAGTTCAAATCCTGGCTCTACTTCGATCAAGCTGTATGACCAAACGTCAGTTACTTATTCTACCGAAATCTCAGATCCTTCTTAAGCAAAATGAGAATAAATCCCTCTCTGAGTTTTGGGCATTATACTCAATACTATATGTAAAGTCTTTAGCTTAATGTCTTGCTTATAGCAAATCATCAGTTGCTTCTGATCAATTGCTTTCTGATGACCCTTTATGCTGCAGTGACCTCAGTTAGGTGTTTTTTGCGACACTCCCTCAACTGTACCCACCTTTTAACTGTGTATTATCTGTACACACAAAAGGAAACACTAAAGAGCTATTTCATAAAAATCTTTTAAATAATATGGACTTCTTTTTCTAACTTTCTATTATCTCATCTTATATTTTGAAGAAAGTAATATTAATTAACCCCACTAGCTGAACATAGGTATCACTTTATGATCAATCTTGATCACACTTAAACTAATGACCCAAGACATCTGTATTCCCTTACCATAAAGATTGCAATAGTCAAGAGTGAACATTAGTATTCAAAACAGGAGTACATTTTAATTAAAGGCAATAATTCCCTTTAATTCTTTTAAAGCTATGATCAGGCTGGGGCGCCTGGATGGCTCAGTTGGTTAAGCATCTGACTTTGGTTCAGGTCATGATCTCACAGCTTGTGGGTTCAAGCCCTGCGTCGGGCTCTGTGCTGACCGCTCAGAGCCTGGAGCCTGCTTCAGATTCTGTATATCCCTCTTTCTCTGCCCCTCCCCTGTTCGTGCTTGTGTCTCAATCTCTCTCAAATAAATAAATAAACATTAAAAAAAAATTTAAAGCTATGTTCAGGCTACATGAGCAAAAACTTGTAAAGGCTTAGCAACAACACACAGAATCTGTTGAAGAGATTTTATCTGCCATTCGCCGAGGTGAGAAGAGAGAGGGGATGTCTCTGTCCCCTATGATCAGACTTCACCATATTCCCTACAGGAAAAAGCCAATTGTTCTGTTGCTTCTAGAGCTGGCTATTTCCTGATAAGCTTAGACCAACTCTGGACAAGTATACATCAGAAAAAGAAAAACATTAGGATGAACTTTAGATAAATAGATTTAAGCAGTAAAACACAGGCTTCAGAGTCAGATAGATGTGGGCTCAATCCTGACTTTGTCATTTCCTAGTTCAGTAGCCTTGGGCAATTTCTTAACAGCTTTCAAATCTATAATTTGAAAATAAAATTTATGACTGTTTCAAGGATTACATGAGAATAATATATATTAGGTAGATAACAATGTCTGGTATAAATAAACACTTGCTTCTCCATCATGACTGATGGGCATACCACAACCCCCTCCCTAATGACCTGAAATAGTGACAATCCCTTCCAGTAAAGGCTAAATATCAGACCTGGGCCTTTCCCAACAGTGTCTCAAAGGGATTAATTTGGGAAACTGCACATCATATTCTCCTTGTGACAATTCTTAATGCACATTAGGATATTAAAAGCTCAGAAAATTCTTACAGTAAAAAAGTCTATTTGATTTTATTTAACTTGGTGTTTTCTAAATTTATCTGACCCTTTGTTTTTCATAGTAACTACTCCACTTTGTATCTTGAAAAATGCTACTCCAGCAAACAAGCCTATGAAAATTGCTAAAGTTGGGGGGGGGGGGTGTTTGGGAGGAAATGTGGAAAAAGATATCAAAATATTCCACAACACTTCATCCTTTTCCAGGTTACAAAAAATTTCCAAAAACCCTTAAAGAATATGTTTTCTGCCCCAAATGTGTTTTAAAGGCCCATAAAATGACCATTTTCAACCCTTTTGGTCTCAGAAACGCTTCACACTCTTAAAAATTATTAAGGATGCAGAAATGGGGATTACAAAGAAGCACAGGAAACTTCTGTGGGTGATGGATATGTTCATTTTCTTGAAGAAACAGATGGTATGATGGTTAAATTTTATGTATCACCTTGGCTAGGCGATGGTACCTAGGTTTTTTTGGTGAAACACTAATCTAGATGTTACTGTGAAAGTATTTTGCAGATATGATTAATATCTATAACTGGCTGACTTTAAGAACATTACTCTTGATAACAAGGGGGGAGGGTTGCACCATCAAATCAGTTGAAGACTTTAAGAGCAGAAACAGATTTCCTAGAGAAAAAGGAATTCTGCCTTAAGACTCTAACAGAAATCCTGCCTGAGTTTCCTAAGAAATCTTACTAACTGACCCTACAAATTTCCAAGTCCAGACCATGACATCAACTCCTGCCTGAGTTTCCAGCCTGCTGGACTGCCCTACACACTTTAAACTTGCCAGTAAACATATTTCAAATTTAGTTTTTTTAATTATTATCATTTGGGGGGGGCACCTGGGTGGCTCAGTTGGTTAAGCTTCTGACTTCAGTTCAGGTCATGATCTCACAACTGGTGAGTTCAAGCCCCTATCAGCACAAAGCCTGCTTCAGATCCTCTGTCCCCCCTCTCTCTTTGCCCCTCCCCTGCTCGTGCTGTCTCTCAAAAATAAACATTAAAAAAACAAAACCTTTTAAAAATTATTATTTTTTATTTGAGAGAGAGAGAGAGAGAGAGAGAGGGCAGAGGGAAAGAGAATCTCAAGCAGGGTCCACACTCAGTGTAGAGCCTGACATGAGGCTCGATCCCACGCCCCTGGGATCATGACCTGAGGCGAAATCAAGAGTCAGAGGCTCAACTGACTGAGCCACCGAAGCACCCCATCAAATTTATTAAACTGTATACTTTGCATATGTGTAGTTTATTATGTGTCAATTATATCTCAAAAATTACTGAGAATCTCAAAGCACTTTTATTTATGTGGTTCTTTTTGCTGATATCTACTGAATTAGAAAATAGCAGAGAAGGGGTATCTGGGTGGCTCAGTCAGTTAAGCATCCGACTTCAGTTCAGGTCATGATCTCAGTTTGTGGGTTCAAGCCCTGCTTCAGGCTCTGTGCTGACAGCTCAGAGCCTGAAGCCTGCTTCTGTGTTTCCCTCTCTGTCCCTCCCCTGCTTGCACTCTTTCTCTCTCTCAAAAATAAATATTAAAAAAAAAAACAAAAAGAAAAGAGAAATTCTTAAAATATTTAATACATGTAATATATTAATATATATTTTATCTATTGATGTATACACTTTTTAGTTTGAAAATAAAAGCTATATTTTCTAAAACAAAATGGTGAGAAGAGTGGTAGTTTTAAATATTTTTGGAAATCTCTTTAATATCTGGCTTAAAAGAAGACAACTGGATTTTCACATCTGCTTTAGCATTCAATATGTTGCAATATGTTGCTTGGCTGAAGTACATAAAGAAAATCTGGCCTCCATAAAATACATGGTTAGAACACGTATTTATAGTATTTAATAGCTCTTCAGGCCCATTCTTTGATAACACACCAAAATTTGACAAGTTGTAGTTTCTTAAAGCTCAGTGGCAATGTAGCATCTGCAACTACAACAACAAACTTTCAAATACTGTTTCATTAAAATCTATTACTCAATTTTGAATTCTGAATGGACCTTTCACCTATACATTGTCCTATCACACGTTGGTCTCCAGAAAATATTGATCTACAGACTCATGCAGATGTTCCAAATGTTGACATATTTCATTATATAATATTTTAAAAATCGTATTAATATCAGCAATAATATAATCAGAAAAGTCTAAATATGGGGAAATTTCAACTCCTGGTAAGACACAACTTTTCTAGAGTTCTAACTTTTGCTTGAAAGTTCAAATTTTATCATCACCAACAAATGTCAGTCGTTTTTCTTGAAGTGACAAGCTTCTTTCATCCATTTTCAAAGAAATGTCTGCCAAGCTCCCAAATCTGAATAACCATAATTTTTCCTTCAATTATTTTTTCAAAAATAAAAATGATTTTCCTGATTTGTGGTTGCCAGAAAGGGGGGGGGGGGGAGGGAGGGCGTAGGTGGGCAAAATGTATGAAACTGGTCAAAAGTTACAAACCTCCAGTTATAAAATAAGTCATTGGGATATAACGTACAGGATGGTGACTGTAGTTAACAGTACTGTACTGTATATATGAAAGTTGCTAAGAGTAGATCTTAAAAGTTCTCATCACAAGAAAAAAAAGCCTGTAATATGTGTGGTGATGGAGGTTAACTAGATGACTGGTGATCATTTCACAGTATTAACAAACATCGAATCATGTACAGCTGAAACTAACACTGTATATCACCATATTAGCAAAAAAGATTTTTGACTGAGGGGCACCTGGGTGGCTCAGTCGGTTAAGCATCTGACTTCGGCCCAGGTCATGATCTCATGGTTTGTGGGTTCAAGCCCCACATGGGGCTCTGTGCTGACAAAGCCTGCTTTGGATTCTGTGTCTCCCTCTCTCTCTGCCCCTCCCCTGCTCACATTCTCTCTCTCAAAAATTAAAATAAACATTAAACATTTTTAAAAAAAAATTATTTTGAATGAGAGCACAAAACTTAAGAATTTTAAAAATCGTTAGTGTTTTCTGTATAAAAAAGCAGCTAGTTTGTCTCACAAACATTTGTCTCAAAACCACCATCCAAATTCAGTATGTGACAGGAGTGCTGTTTTGTCACACATGCACTTCAATGTCAAAATTGACTAAAAAACAATACTCTTTGTTGCACTTCCTGTAGTAAGACTTTTTTTTTTTCTTTTTCATTGCAACCACACAGTGGAGAAGATTGCAGTGACCACTGGCACGGTCTGGTGCCATTTGCCTGTCTTGATCCCACGGATTCCCTTCAAGAGTCTCAGGGACCCCCACAGAATAAACCCTGAGAGCTGCTTCTCGAAATACTGTGGAAGGGAGAAGAACCTTGAATAGAAATGGAGCGCTAAGGAAATTGCCTCAAAGCTGCATTTGCATAGCAGATTCCTCTTTACTTACACTTATTAGAAGGGATAAATGTATAGGTAACTGAATATCAATCAGTGAAATTTACATGCTATTCTGATTATCACAGTCTACATACTATGGGCTCATCATTAAGTGGTGTCATAACCAAATTTCTAGAGTACTTTCTAAAAACTGAATGTAATGTGTAACATTTTCTTCAGTGTAAAACTAAGCAGAAATAGTTAATAAGTTTTAAAATGGCCCACTTTCAGGGACACCTGGCTGGCTTAGTCAGTGGAACAGATGACTCTTAATCTTGGGGTTGTGAGTTCAAGGCCCATGTTGGGCAAGGAGCCTACTTTAAAAAAAAAAAAAAAAGGCTCACTTTCAGTTTAAAAACTGCTAAATAATGAAGTGCAGTCATTTGACTTATGATGCCAGAAAATCATAATCAAGTAAAATTTACCACATACAATATTTGGACAAATGTTTAGAATCACTGTACCTTCTGAGTTTAACATTTAGGCCCCTGAAAGATACGCTGGGAGAGAATACAAATATTCAAAATACAATACCTATTAACAATTCTTCAACAAAAATACTGTTCTCTGATGGAATCAGGAAGACTGTCAACAACAGAACCTCCCCCTCCACCAAAAAAAGAAAGCTGACTTAGGAACTGTTTAAAGCCAAGTTGAGTGTGTATTAACATTTATGGGGGGGGGGGGGGGGATAAACATTTTTAGCAACACTTCATTTCTATTTATGGAATCATATATCCTAGTAACCCATGTTATAAAATTACATTTCAAACCATACATTTTAAACTGTATAATACCAAAGCAAAAATAAACAAGTCAACTTACTCGATCCGCTAATCCTCCAGGAACTATTGTCCTCACAACCACACCACTCGATTTTCCTCCAACTATTCCAAAACCTAATCCAGAGCCATCATTAATGAGCTCAACATCTTCAATATGGCTCCAATGAACCTACAAATTAATAGCAAATAAAAGCCACAGTGTTAGCGAGACATAGATGCTTAGCTTCCCGATAATTACTGAAGTAACAGATATACCACAAATTGAACATTCATACAAGTAATTAAGGCAACTCTCTGAAGGCTAGGAGATAAAGATGATCATATGGTCCCTGCTCTTGAGAATCTTATAATCCAGTAGAGAGATAATCTAAAACACAAATAATTAAAATGGGAAAGAATATCGAATCTAACAGGATAGAGACATGTAGCTCTAAGAGGACAGAGACATGTCTCATTCTCTAGTCTCTACCCAATATCTAGAACAATGCCCAGCCCACAGGAGGAACCAATAAATATGCGTCTACCTGAACTGAAAGAGAACCTCAAATATTATAAAGGTTGGCAGGGGGAAGATAGGGGAGGCAGAGACAGGAGGTCAAATCCAATGAAGAATTACAGAAACCTTCAAGAAAAAGGTAGCATTTTAATTGCACTATGGAGAAAAAATACATTGAAGCAAAAGGGAAATGTAAGAGCAAAGATGGACCAGGTAACAGAATGAGTCAAAGATGTGGTCAAAAGATTGGATTTAGTTGGGGAACCTGGGTGGCTCAGTTGGTTGGGTGGCTGACTCTTGATCTCGGCTCAAGTCACAAGGTTCATGAGACTGAGCCTCGTATTGGTCTCTGTGCTGCCAGCACAGAGCCTGCTTGGGATTCTCTGTCTCTCTCTCTGTCTCTCTCTGTCTCTCTCTCTCTGTCCCTCCCCCAGCACATGCTCTCTCTCCCTGAAAATAAAACAAAACATTTTAGAACAAGATTGGATTGGGGCGCGTGGGCGGCTCAGTTGGTTGAGCTTCCGACTTCAGCTCAGGTCATGATCTCATGGCCCATGAGTTCAAGCCCCATGTCAGCTGTGCTGACAGCTCAGAGCCTGGAGCCTGCTTCGGATTCTGTGTCTCCCTCTCTCTCTCTGCACCTCCCCCCACTCACCCTTTCTCTCTCTCAAAAATGAATACATGTTAAAAAAAATTTTTTTTAAAAAGATTGGATTTACTTCACTGGATTAGCAGAAGGAATAACTGAAAGTTTTAGAAAGGGGAGCACAAGAACAAAGCAGTGATTTAGGAAGATTAATTGGGCAGCAATGTGAACAATGAAATGCTGAGAAGGACATAAAGAGACTAATTAAACAGACTCTTATGAGGGAAAGGAAAGGTAGGCCCCACTGAAGATGTTAGCAATAGGACTGTCCTAAACAGACTGAGAGACATACGCATTTTCCCTGTAAGTAGCAGGTTCCCACCAGAAATGTGCATTAAATTCACATAATCTAAGCAGAACCAAATCTTCCATCTCAAGTTCAGCAGGGTACACTTACTGGTTCTATTATTACACTAAGTTGGAAAGTTACTGTGCAATGTTAAAATGATCAGGAATTGGGGCGCCTGGGTGGCTCAGTCGGTTGAGTGTCTGACTTCAGCTCAAGTCATGATCTCGCAGTTGACGAGTTTGAGCCCCACGTTGGGCTCTGTGCTGACAGCTCAGAGCCTGGAGCCTGCTTCGGATTCTGTGTCTCCCTCTCTCTCTCTTTCCCTCCCCTGCTCATGCTCTTTCTCTGCCTCAAAAATAAAGATAAACGTTTTAAAAAAAATTTTTTTAAATGATCAGGAATATTGGGACACTTAATAAATTCATGTCTAGAACACTACCTAGTATCTGCGGAGTAAAAAGATTTGCTAAAATACACCTGAATTAATGATCACAGCTAATACTCATAGAGTGTAAATTCTGTACCAAGCACCATGCTTAGCTCTTCACACGCATTCTCATTTAATCTGCACATTTAATCTCTCTGTGAAGTGGATGCTGTTCCTAGTACCAAGTAAAAGAAGAAACTGAGGTGTGGGGGAGTCAAGGAACCTGCCTGATAGGACACAGCTAGAAAGTGGAAGAACTGGACTTGAACCCACCTTAGCCTGGCTCCGGCGCCCTTGTTCTTACCCACTGTGCAAAGCATTTTCCCACTTTGTACATTCTATTTATTATGTAAATTGTGCTGTATTAATATCACTGATTGCAAGAGAGAAAATGTCTACACATTAATTTGTGTTGTGACCTTGTCCTGTACCCAGATGGTCTATTTTTTCTTTTGTCCCAGTGAATGAAAATTAATCAGCTAGTACTTAGTGTTATAAGAAAATAAGATTTATTAGCCTGCATTCTGAAGATGGAGGCCAAAATCCGTAAAATGTTATAAACCAAGTTTAAAGATTTCCAAGAGACTTTTACTTTTATTCTTTTAAATTGCTCAGTAGACATGCTTACGTGAAAAGGAAAACTTCTGTAATTTTGCAGTATAAATAATCTAATCATAAACATCCCATCTAACTTACAAAAATTTTTTTCAATAATAATTTTCAATATTTTTGGAATAAAATAACTAAATCTTACTTAAGATACTTAATAGTAAATCTCTAATAAAACTCTCAGCTTAATTAAGGAACTCCCTACAGCACCAAGGAACACGAGACTCTTTCCCTCACCAAATAAGTTAAACATAATACTACAATTCATCCTCTATGTTAACTGATAATCTTAAATGAGGAGAATCATAGGATGTTGAAAAAACAGAATATCTTGTTTTAATATGCTAATGCTATATTTAGAGATGATCTTTCTCAAAGTATGACAAGTAAAATGACACCTTCTAAATGTCTTTACACTTATTAAAATCAGTGGCATAATTCAAAATTGAGTTATTTTTCCAAGTTTGCAACTCACTGTTTCCGGCACAGTTGTATCAGTTAGACTGGTGGACGTACTGCTCTTCACGTGGCCTGGTTCCCTGGCCACGACCAGACGCAAAGATCCAGTGGTTTGTTGCAATAATGCAATTGCTTGCTGATGGGAAACGTTCTGATCCAGCGGTGTGTGATTAATAGCCAATATTTGGTCATTTGCCCTTAATCTTTGATCCCTTAATAAGAAAATTTTGTTGTAATATAATAGCATCATTAAAAAAAAAATCTATTCAAGTGAAGCAGTTTATTTCTTATGGCACTATTTCACTTAGTACAATTACTCAAATAATTATATAACAGAGCTCTTCAGAGTGCTTTTCAGAAAAGCACTTATTAGCTAATTAACCAATTAAGTGGTGCATCCCTGAACATGTGTGCATGCACATGTATGGATGTATGTGTGTGTGCGTGCACCCACACACACATACACACACACACACACACACACACACTTTAAAAACCATTTGGAGTGGGGGGGTGCCTGGCTGGCTCAGTTGGTAGAGCATGCAACTCTTGATGTCAGAGTCCTTAGTTCAAGCCCCACTTTGAGCGTGGAGATAGACAGATAGATAGATAGATAGATAGATAGATAGATAGAAAGAAAGAAAGAAAGAAACAAACAAACAAACAAACATACGGCTAGAAAAATAAGCAAAAGCAATGTATGGAGCCCCACTACCAAGTTTTGCAAGTAAAACACTGCCCCCATTATCGCAAGAACTGTATCCTTCTGAACCCCTTCCAATCTGACTTCAACATATATCACACTGGGGTAACTATATCCTTAAATTCACCAATAACTTCCTCTCTAGCAGAGTCATCCTATCTCCATCGTCCCTTGCTTTTCTGACACTTGTCAATAATTAGGCCCCACTCTCCTTGAAAATCAGCAGACATTACTTCTAACTCTGTTATCTAAGTCCTTTTCTGTCCCAATCACCAACTGCCCAACTGCTAACCAAGGTAAAAGGAAAACAAAACAAAACAAAAAAAAAAGAACTGTTTTTAAAAGAATTTAGCAAAACCTGGGGCGCCTGGGAGGCTTAGTCGATCGAATGTCCGACTTTGGCTCAGGTCATGGCCTCATGGTTCGTGGGTTCAAGCCCTGCGTCGGGCTCTGTGCCAACAGCTCAGAGCCTGGAGCCTGCTTCAGATACTGTGTCTCCCTCTCTCTCTGCCCCTCCCCTTCTCATGCTCTCTCTCTTTATGTTTAAATAAACATTAAAAAAAAAAGAATTTAGCAAATCTTAAGAAAAAAACACCTCTATTACAGTTAATATTTACTAAGCACTTGTCATTTAGCCAGGTACTGCACAAGATGCTTCACAAGCATGATCTCATTTACTCCTCACAATCACCTCTTAAAAGTACTCAGGCAGAATTTGGTAACTTCTGAGCTCAAGGACACAGTATAAACTTGGTTTGTATTCAAAGGCCTGTACATTTGGTCCCCAAGCACTCCTTCCAACTTGGCTTCCTTCCTGCATAAACCCCTTTTCCAACTATTTTGATCTATTCTTCCCCACTCAAACACGCCTGGCATTTCCCACTCTCATGTAGATGGTTCCCTGCATCTTTACTGTCCTCTGACTTACTTGGCCAAAATCAATCCACCTTCCGTGATCCAGCTATCTGTCTGTCTCTGTCTGTCCGTCTGTCTGTCTGTCTGTCTCTCTCTCTCTCCCCCCCACCCTCCCCATCACTTACCTCATTATCACAATGATCTAAACCACTCATTTACCACTCACTGAGTATTCATTTATATTAAATACGCTGTAGACAGAGCTAGGTAAATCCTTTAAAATTCTAAGTTTTCTGAGGACACTCATGTTTTAGATTCTCCTGTGAAACTAGCAAGATCAGAGGAGCATGCAATTCTTGATCTCAGGGTTGCGAGTTTGAGCCCCATGTCGGGTGTAGAGATTACTAAATAAATAAAAACTTAAAAAAAAGAAACTAGCACGTTAGATATTGAAATATCTATTTTTGATGTCGAAATTTTGGACGGCTCTCATGATAAATCAGGTACCATTAAAAATGTTGTTTATATAGGAGTGCCTGGGTGGCTCAGTTGGCTGAGCGTCTGACTCTTGGTTTTGGCTCAGGTCATGACCTCACAGTTCATGAGTTCGAGCCCCAAGTCAGGTTCTGTGCTGACAGTGCAGAGCCTGTTTGGCGTTCTCTGTCTTTCTCTCCCTCTCTCTCTGCTGTGTTCTCTCTCTCTCTCAGAATAAACTTTTAAAAAAAAATGTTGCTTATATGTCCTTTTATTAATATTAGGAAAGGCTTGTGTTAAGAGATAAAAATAAGATTAAAAATTGTATATGCTCCATGACCTTGTCTTTATAAAAAGAAACCATTCTAAGGTATTTCCTAGTTGTCTCAGGGTAGTCAAAGTCCTAGATGTTTGGGGGAGGGGAAAGTAGTTTACTACATATTCTATAATTTTCTATTATACACATGTATTACTTTCATAATTTTGAAATACACGTATATTAAATTGAGAATGTTGCTTGTGAACCTTTCCCAAGTCTGAAAGAAACATTTATTTTAAAACGTGACCACTATAGGACGATACCAGAAATCACTTCCATTTCCCATCTCCAATGTCCTCCTTTCTGACTTCTTCACCTAAATTCCTATTCACAGTTTGTTCGTTAAGGAAAATTTCTTAATTAATCCCAAATGAATGGATACTCTTGAGTCTTTTCAACCCTGATGTAACTGATTTTGTGTAAGTTCTTAATTTACTCACATTCAAATCTTCTATTTTCTGGAAATCAACCTATATTAATCTACCTTCCCCCTACCCAATAGACTGCCAAGACACTGAGTTTCTTTCCAGTTAGTAACTGCTCAGGGAATATACACTCAACCCCAGATAAACAAGTTGTAGAGAAGTGAAATCTCCTGGAAAATATGATTTTGATGCATTCTAAAGTTGAACAGAATTAGTTTTCCTGCTACTATAACTCCTCCATACTGTTTGTATATTGAATTCATATTTTTCACTCAAGGGGAGACCAATTCTTGTCTCTCCATTGCAACATTTGAAAATAATGGATTCCCATTACTTTGAGAGTCAAAATAGCACAGGTAGGTCTTAGGTAAGATCCTAAAATAGCACAGTTCTATGTGGAAAGTCCTCAGGAGAAACAAAGAACTGATCGTGAATACATTTCACATGACCTAGAAAGTCATGAATAACTGACCCCCACCTTTCTCCAGTCTCTTCTCATACTGTCTTGCACTAAATTCCTACACCAGATACACAGCAGCCTCACTCCAAGAATAGGAGCTGTGTTCCATCTCTCCATAGGACTACTGTCAAGACAGTCTCTTTATTCTTCTAACACCTTCTCCTCTTTGCAGACCCCACTGTCTCAAGTTTTCTGCCAAGCACTGTGGTCTCTGGGAAGTCACCTGACCACTTAGTCTTGGTAAAGGTTGTTTACATGCTGACACATCAAATTC
The DNA here is from genome assembly GCF_027475565.1 of Acinonyx jubatus. Classification (NCBI taxonomy): domain Eukaryota; kingdom Metazoa; phylum Chordata; class Mammalia; order Carnivora; family Felidae; genus Acinonyx; species Acinonyx jubatus. Next base: position 49,936,706 of record NC_069381.1, on the reverse strand, counting down.
CACTTTTTGGAAATGCTCACCTCACTCTGTAATTACAGACTTCGTACAGAGCAACTCAGACACAGGACTGACCACAAAAAGTTTGCATAACATTGAAGATACCCTAAACACTAGTGAACTGTACATTTTAGAACAGTGACATTTATATGATGTGAATTATATCCCAATAATTTTTAATTTAAAAAAAATAAAAATAAAAGTTGGGCCAATCAAAATTAAATAGGCTTTTTGTCCAGGGACTTCAAAGCCTATGGTAAACTAATGGTAAGTGACCTAAGGCCCCGGCTCACCCGGGATTGTCTTAGGTTTGTCAGAATAGTCTTACTCTATACCTGCTGGCTCAGTGTCACTAACTGCATACCCTCTCAGTCCCAAAACTCTCCCAACATGGACAATAAATTATATGGTTACCCTAACTATGTATACCCAATCTCCAAGAACAGGATAGAATTTCTCAAATATATCTAACCATTGCTAAGGTTCCTCAGAAAATACTTGAGGAAATCTTGCATGAAATGGCAGAAGAAAAGCTGCAAAGTCATGGAAATCCATTATTTCTGAACTTTCAGTTAGAGAGACTAGAACTCATACCCCATGAATGCAGAATGTGAATTCAAAAATTTATTACTGGCTGAGAATTTTTTTTATAATAGTACCAGTACTGTTGTCATTACTCTAACAGGCAGTAGAACTGTGATGAATAACAGTGTACTCGTTAAATGAATAACAAAGGACCTGAGTCATATAGAAACAAAATACAAGGCTTGCACATACCTCTTAAAAATAAAAAAATATATATATACTCAGCAATCAAAAAGAATGAAATCTTGCCATTTGCAACTACGTGGATGGAACTAGAGGATATTATGCTAAGCAAAATTAGTCAGAGAAAGACAAATATCATATGACTTCACTCATATGAGGACTTTATGACAGAACAGATGAACATAAGGGAAGGGAAGCAAAAATAATATAAAAACAGGGAGGGGGACAAAACATAAGAGACTCTTAAATATGGAGAACAGAGGGTTACTGGAGGGGTTGAGGGAGGGGAGATGGGCTTAATGGGTAAGGGGCATTAAGGAATCTACTCCTGAAATCATTGTTGCACTATATGCTAACTTTGATGTAAATTTTTAAAAAGTAATAATAAATAAAACAAAACAAACAATAATAACAATAATAATAATAATAAGGGGAACCTGGGTGGCTCAGTCAGTCAAGCATCTGACTTCAGCTCAGGTCATGAACTCACAATTTGTGAGTTTGAGCTCCAAGTTAGGCTCTGTGCTGACAGCTCAGAGCCTGGAGCCTTCTCTGGAATCTGTCTCATTCTCTCTCTGCCCCTCCCCTGCTCACACTCTGTTTCTCTGTTTCTCTCTCTCTCACTCTCTCTCTCTCAAAAAGTAAATAAACATTAAAAAAAATTTTATTTTAATAATAAAATAGTACAAGTACAATAGGGGGAATCACATAGATTTGAGGAAGCTTTTAATTGATAAGAGAAATAATCAACAGTGTGACATGACCACCAAAACAGCTGTTATAATCTTAAGATGCAAATTTCAGTATTTCCATCTTACTGATCAGACATAGCTAAAATGCCATGTTCAACTGTGGGAGAATGTGGTGGAATAGAGCACTAGTTTTGGAGTCCGGCTATCTTGGAATCCTATCACGGCTCCTGGTTCCAGCGCCAACAGCTCTGTGACTGCAGGTAAAGTGCTGAACCTCTCTGAAACCCAGCTTTCTCATCTATAAAACAGGGCAATGATACTACCAGCTGGATCGCTGCCACAAGTACATGGGAGAATATCTGCAAAAGGTCTGACGAATGCATAGGAAGAGAGCAAGTGTTAGCTGCTACCGTTAACTGTTTTCATTACTAGTTTCTTATTTGCTTTATAATAACATTTTCAGAATTATGAGAAAAAAATTAGCAAAACACAGAGGGAACGCCCTCCTCACCTGTCTACTATACTCCCCGGCTGCACCTCCTTCACAAAGATATCAACTTCTCCCAGATTTTGACTTCTAAGGGCCACCACACTGAATCCCAGGCCTCCAGCTGAAGGTCGTTCTATCTCAATATATTCAATTTGGCGACCCTAATGAAGGGGGATTAAAAAAAAAAAAAGGAAAAGTCAATAAAGTATATTTAACCACCATACCCTTTCCAAAGAACTAAAATTGCTATTTTTGTGAATAACACAAAAAACAGCTTCTCTTAAGTCATCTCTATCCAAAAAATCTCAGAATTTCAGCAATAAATTATTTCTGGAAATGCTCTCACTTGGTTATTTTCAGTAGAACACGAGAGGGAATGTGCAGTATTCTGCAACCTCAGGGAATCGGAGAGGTATTTTCACACTTCATTCACGTTATGAGATGAAGCCCAAGCTGGATGAAAATTCCCGAGAAAAACATCTTTTTCCACAGTAAATTCTAGATTACTTTTTACACTGAATTTCTCTAAATTCTTTCCATGAAAAATACATTTTTCAATGAGGAAAGCAAAATAGATATCGAGAATGTGCTAGTGTTCAGCTGAAGTTAGAACCAGCTGCATTTTTTTAGGGTCTAATTTTTAATTTTATTGTGATGAATTAATATTCCACTTTATTAGGTTAACTCAAAATATTATGGAAAGGCCACCATTCAAATGGGTTCAACCTGTAACAAACACATATTTTATTGCTTTAGTTAATAACTACATCTATGACATGAGAACTTCCTAAATGTAATCACATAACAAAAGCGTTACATTAGGGGCGCCTGGGTGGCTCAGTCAATTAAGCATCTGACTTCGGCTCAGGTCATGATCTCATGGGTCCTGAGTTTGAGCCCCACGTCAGCTGTGCTGACATCTCAGAGCCTGGAGCCTGCTTAGGATTCTGTGTCTTCCTCTCTCTGCCCCTCCCCTGCTCATGTGCTCGCTCTCGCGCTCTCTCTCTCTCTCGCTCTCTCTCTCTCTCTCTCTCCCCCCCTAAGAATAAACATTAAAAAAGAAATTTTTTTTAATTATTAGTCAAATTAATAGGATAGAGCTATAAAGTCAAAAAAGGAATTAGGTATAGAATATTTAAATATCACACCTTAAACCGATTCTATTTAACTCTAAAACTCATGTTTCATTTTTTTTTTAAAGATACTTATTAGAAGGTGAGGTAAACAAACATTAACACATCCAAAATTTCAACTATTTAATTTTTAATAGTACAAGGGGTAAAACTGGATGACTCCTTCAAATGTTTCCCTAGATTTTCCAAATTATATTAGGTCTAACTCTCATTAATTCTGTCTTGATAAAAAATTTAAAATAGCTTCAAAGGAGCTTCATCACTTCTGGAAGACATCAATTTTCCTCCTATGACCAAAATCCTAAGAATCCCTTTCAAGTGCAGAGATATGTCAAACTGAATTGTCTAAAAACTCCTTGCCACAGTCAGATATTTTCCTTACGTAATTTTAAGTCAATAAATGTCTAATACACAGGTTAAAAATAGTATCAATCTCTCCTAACAATATAAAAATGCAAGCAAACCACACACACAGAAACTAAGTTTAAGGCAAAGAGTTTTTTTTTTTAAAGAGTATTGTTTTCTTTTTTAACCTATAAGAGGAAAAATATAGCAAAATAGTCCCATGACAAGATATAACTTTACCTGAGCCATCTGTTGAATGACTGAATTAAAGTGTTCATTTCCCAGATTAGGAGTCCAAGGAAACAACCCAGAGGCAGTCAGGTTATTAGAGGGTCTTTGGGCATTCCCGTTAGTAATGGCACCATCTGTAAACACTAATAAACCTTTCCTAGAAAAATCAAAGTTGGCTGAACAATCTGAGGGTATGTGGCTGAGCTGTCGGAGAGAAAACAAGAGAATCATTAACAGAAACCTACACAAAAGAAATTACTTATTAAATATTCTATTTCCCCCATTACATGTATAAATTGCATATTAAATATTTACACAAGAAAGAAATAAGATACAGATACATGAATCTGTGTGTTTGTAAGGTTAAAAATTTTATTTAGTATTGCACAGAATATTTAATAGTTTAAAATATGTTGCTTCCTGCCTTCTACCATCACCCTAAGTCAACAGCATGTACAATAGCTCATTACACTTCTTATACACAGGTACAACCAGTCAGATAAACATGTAAGACCCTGATCCCTTTCGCGTTTCCATGTAGAAGGCCACAAAATATCCACAGGTAATTGAAACAAAAATAACAGTAACAGTATTTAATGAATGATTGCTATGAGCAAAGTACTACACCAGACTCTTACATATTATCTCATTTAATCCTTACACTAGCCCTAAAAGATATTATTCCATTTTGTGAACATGAAAACTGATTCACAGGTTAAGGAACTTGACCAAGATTAGCAGCAAACGAGTACTGTTTATACTTACATGGTATGGAAAAAAAGTGGGGGGAGGGGAAAGAAAACCTATAGTTATGGTGAATAATAGAAGTTAATTTTTAAAATATCATTGGCTGAGAGGTGCCTGGGTGGCTCAGTCGGTTAAGTGTCTGACTTCAGTTCAGGTCATGATCTCACAGTTCGTGGGTTCAAGCCCTGCACTGGGCTCTGTGCTGACAGCTCTGAGCCTGGATGGAGCCTGCTTGAGATGTTGTGTCTCCCTCTCTCTCTGCCCCTCCCCCACTCATGCTGTGTGTGTGTGTTTGTGTCTCTCTCTCAAAAATAAATAAACATTAAAAAAAATTGAGAAATAAAATAAAATCTCACTGGTTGAAGGGCGCTTGGGTGGCTCAGTCAGTGTCTGACTCTTAATTTCGGCTCAGGTCATGATCTCACAATTTGTGAGGTCAAGCCCCATGTCAGGCTCTGCACTGACAGACAGCTTGGGGCCTGCTTGGGATTCTCTCTCTCACTCCCTCTGCCCCTCCCCATTGTGTACATGCTCTCGCACTGTCAAAATAAATAAACTTAAAAATATATATGTGTGTGTGTGTGTGTGTGTGTATACATATATGTACATATATATACATATATACACATATACATATATACATATGCATGTATACATACATACATACACACATGTATATAAATACACACATATACGTATATGTATGTGTGTACGTATGTACATATATGTATATATGTACACGTACATATATGTATATATGTGTACATATATGTATATATGTGTACATATATGTGCGTGTACATGTACAGGAGTGCCAACACATCGGAATAAAGGTAACATCAAGAACAAATGTCAATAGGACCACATAGGGGAAAAAAAAAATCAATACCCACCAAAACTCTATGAAAACACTCAAAAAAATTCAGATTTTACAGTTGAATGGATACAATGATTATGCATATAACAACTGCAAACTATATAAATACAAAAGATAGTTATTATGATGGAGTGGTTGGTCAATTCCACTCTTCATCCAATAAGAGAACAGATTTGTAGTAACCCTTCCCAATTTCTATTGCTATTAATAGCATTCACTTGCTCTATAGGACTCATCCCCTGGCCAGGGACTATAGTACCAAAGCATCAACATGGGGAGTTCTAAAATTATGGTATAAATCTGATCCAGAGAAAGAAATTCACAAAAAGACATATGTGCGGACTTTAATCCTTAATTTGTTATAAGAAAAATCACTTGCTAAATATTTATGGGCAGCCATTTTGGTTTATTAGCAAAAACCATTTTTCCCAGATTTTGTTAATTTTCACTTAATGTTCTGCTACATTATCTCCAATTACATTTAAAATTCTGCCCAGGGGCACCTGGGTGGCTCAGTCGGTTAAGCCTCCGACCTCAGCCCAGGTCATGATCTCACAGTTCGTGGGTTTGAGCCCTGCATTGGGCTCTGTGCTGACAGCTCAGAGGCTGGAGCCTGCTTCAGATTCTGTGTCTCCCTCTCTCTCTGCCCCTTCCTCATTTGTACTCTCTCTCTCTTTCTCTCTCTCTCAAATAAATTTAAAAAAAATTAAAACTCTGCCCAAATGTAATCCATAGGAAAGCTACTCTTCAAGCTCACCTTCTAAAATAGATGATTTAAAATCAATTTGCCCTCCGTGACCCCAAAAAACAGCAACCAAGAGGACAGTTAAAACTATTAATTGATATCACTCTAAGAAGTGCTGCCATGTGATCTATAATTCAATACTCATGTGGAAACCCTAAGACTCCAGGTACAATACTGTATGTAGTGGAGAAAACACAGGTAAAACACCAGTTATACTGCTTCTGAGACCTTTCTAATCGGAAAATCCATGACATTTAACATTTATTTGATAAATATTTGATAATTGGGAGGTGTAAGTAATATGGTACAAGGGTATGATCACTTCTCGCTAGAAAAAATGGCTTCATGAAGAAAACATATTTAAGCTCAACACTATTTTATATTCTGAAGAAAATGTTGGGAAGTCTGAAGGTATCTGACCTTTACATATTTAAATAAGTACAACTTATATTCTAAACACAAAATTTATCATCAACGTATATATTTTTTAAGTAAGCTCTACACCCAATGTGCGGCTTGAACGTAGGACCCTGAGACCAAGAGTGCATGCTTTACGGACTGAGCCAGACAGGCAAACATTTGAAACTATCCGTGCAATGCTACCTGTAGGTCGCAGGTCCCAGTACAGTCTCCCTGTTGAATTCAGTGCACCGAGAGACAAGTTTGTCTCTATCTCTTTCTTTCTTTGCTGGCTTGAACATACCAACACGTAAAGCCCTGATGAGTAACTTACTTGCCCTCTCAGTTGCTTGATGGACTGCTGAAGTGTAAGGATCTGATTGAAGAGAGGGCTCTTTAGTGTTTCATAAAACAGAGAGAGTTTCTCATTCTGCGATGTGTCCCCCTTCTCCTGCAGTTTCATTTTCAGCCGATCAAGAACTTGTAGGACCTGCAGTTTATCTTGTTTGAAGAAGGATAACCAGAGTACAAGTTAATCCCATCATCGTTTGAATCCTTTGAATCCTTAATTCACTGATAGAAGTGTGTAGCTAGCATACCTGGAGCAGGATTTTCAGGCATTTTGAATTACTGTCTTCAATCTCTTCTAAAGAAACCTAAAGAAAATTTTAAAATACAAAAGATGAATTTCAATTAGCATATACTTTTCTATAGTACTGTAAAAAAATTAAAGAAAACATCAAGAACATTCTTCATCAAAAGACTTCACTCAGGAAATTCAAATTAAAACTACAATTTGGGGGGTGCCCGGGTGGCTCTGTCAGTTACGTGTCCGACTTTGGCTCAGGTCAGGATCTCACACTTTGTGGGTTGGAGCCCCGGGCCTCGCTGTCTGTTACCAGCACAGAGGCCGCTTCAGACCCTCTGTCTGTCTGTCTCTCTCTCTTTGCCCCTCCCCTCCCTCAAAAATAAAGAAACATTAAAAAAAAAAAAAAAAAAGCTACAATTTGAGGCACCGAGGTGGCTTAGCTGGTTAAGTGTCCAACCCTTGATTTCAGTTCAGATCATGATCTCACAGTTCATGGGCTCCACGCTGACAGACACAGCCTGCTTGGGATTCTCTCCTCCTCTCAAAATAAATAAATAAATATTTAAAAATACTTAAAAAAACAAAAAACTACAATGAGGTGCTAAGATGGCTAAAACTAGAAAGAAAAACAGACAATTTGTTGACTGTAGACAAAGATGTGAAGCAACCAGAACTCTCATACGTCACTAGTAAGAACATAAAATGCACATACGCTTTGAAAAGTTGTTTGGTAGTTTCTTATAAAGTTAAAAATACACTTGCTGTATGATTCAGCACTTCTGCTCTTAAATACTTACCCAAGAAAAATGAAAATATGAATTCACAGAAGAGCTGTATATGAAGGTTCGTAGCATTTTTATTTATAAAAGCTCTGAACTACAAAACCCCAAATGTCTAATAACAGATGAGTGTACATGTTAGAGAACATAAATAGAATATTCAGAAATAAAAAGGAAAAAAATTATGAATATACACAACACGGATTGTTCTCAAAAATCCCTCAAATGTTGAGTGAAAGAAACAAGAGAAAAAAGGTTACAGACTGTATGATCCCATTCACATGAAGTTCAATCTATAGCTATAAATTAGTTTACCTGGGCAGGGTAGAAAGGAGCTGACTGGGAAGGGATTTGAGGGAGCTTTTGGGGGAAATGGAAATGTTCTAAGTTTTGAATGAGGTACTATTCACACAGATGCATACATTTGTCAAAATTCATTGGCTTATATTTTTAAATCAGTACATTTTATTGTATGTAAATTAACTTTAATTTTTTTTAATGTTTATTTTTGAGAGAGACAGAGACAGACACACACACACACACACACACACACACACACACGGAGCTTGAGTAGGGGAGGAGCAGAGAGAGAGGAAGACACAGAACCCCAAGCAGGCTCCAGGCTCTAAGCTGTCAGCACAGAGCCTGACGTGGGGCTTGAACTCACGGACAGCAGATGGTGAGATCATGACTTGAGACGAAGTCGGACATTTAACCAACTGAGCCACCCAGTTGCCCCTAAATTATACTTCAATAAAGTTGATTTTGTAAAAAGGACCTTGGGCTGGAAAAGAACATCTAAATTAAGAGATGAAGATGATTTTAGAGAGATTAGGGGGAAAAAAGTCCCCAACTGCACAAATGATCCCGGATCCAAGTGCATCTGAGTCTCCAAAAGGTAACCATCCAATATATTGGCATTTTCTGTTTTTTTAATTCCAGTGATTTATTCAAATAAATTAAATCCCTAAAATGGAACTCAACTCAACTGTAACAACTCAAAATGCTAGCAAACCCTCTGCTCTGACCAAAATGGCACTTTCAGAGCAGTCACTTATCCTAATCGTACACTAGATGGTAATAAATCATCAGAGAAACAGGAGTATTATATAGTCCAAATTTTCCTACATCAACTCTGGATACAGTTGCTGAATGAGGTCTTTATCTTCCAATTCAAGGTCACTAAGAAGAAAGCATATTAAAAGCCAGTAAGGGATGCCATCTGCACTGATAAAAGGTCCATGTATTCCATCCAAACGTTCACTGGATTCAGTGAGAAAGAATTGCTGAATAAGAGCATCACAGAAACGCTACCAATGAGCTCAGCATCTCAATTGTGCAACCTTTACAACTACCCGTTGACAGGTAACTGAGTAACAAAAGACAGTTACAATGGCACTGTCCTTTTCTATAGCAGACTAAGGCCCAAGAGGATTGACAAGAGCAGCTTTGTGGTCATTAATACATCAACCACTCTGAAATAAAGAATGCAAGCTAAAACTATGAGATGCTATTTTTTACTGTCAAGTTGACAATTTTTTTAAATGAATAACCGCATGTAGCATAGATGTCATGGAAAAACAGGCGGGAATATAAATTTGCACAACCTTTTAGGAGAGCAACTTAGCAATAGCTATCAATATACTAAATTTGCATTCTCTTTTACCCAGAATATCTACTTCTGAGGGTCTCAAAGAAATACTTGCAGACGGGCACACAGATGTGTGTACAAGAATATTTACTTCATTGTTTTTAAGAACAAAACTCCTGGAAAAATTAAACTATCAAAAGTAGTCAGTCATGGGGTGCCTGGGTGGCTCAGTTGGTTAAGTGTCCAACTTTGGCTCAGGTCATGATCTCACAGTCTGTGAGTTTGAGACCCACATCAGGCTCTGTGCTGACAGCTCAGAGCCTGGAACCTCAGATTCTGTGTCTCATTCTCTCTCTGCCCCTCCCCCTGCTTGTACTCTGTCTCTGTCAAAAATAAATAAATGTAAAAGAAAAAAAAAATTAAAAAGTACTACTTCTAAAAAAAAAGTAGTCATTACAATAATAAAGTAGGTCTGAATGTATTGAAATGACAATGGGAGGGAAAGGGTTAACAGTAAGCCTGTGGCTCCCTCCTTCAGGGAGGGATAGCCAGCTTGATAACCAAACCCCCTCGCAAACCCTCTAAAGATTTTTAATAGGTAATAGCCCATGTTTTTAAATGTCAGGAAATACCTGATCTGTCCTAATTGCTTTTTGTAAGTAATCTGAGAATATGTGGAATTATGGGGCATGGCTGACTAGAAAATAGGAGACAACCACACAGATATTTTACATTTGTCTAGCTCGTAGAGTATAAAACTCAGGATTCCCCAAAAACAAAAGGTTTCCTTATAGAAAAATGTTTCCAGGGGCGCCTAGGTGGCTCAGTCGGTTAAGCATCCGACTTCAACTCAGGTCATGATCTCACAGTTCACGGGTTTGAGCCCCGCATCAGGCTCTGTGCTGACAGCTCAGAGCCTGGAGCCTGATTCAGATTTTGTGTCTCCCTCTCTCTCTGCCCCTCCCTTGCTCATGCTCTCTCTCTCTCTCTCTCTCAAATAAATACACATTAAAAAAAAAAGGTTTCCATATATATTGTTGAGAACTTGTCCAGTAATCTAAAACAAAACAACGTGTCCTAAGGTTGTACTTTATTCCTGTAAACAAATTAAAAATTGTGGCTGAGGTGTGTCAGAAATACATTTATATGTTACTTAATGTCTACACATAACTAGGTTTCATAAGTGTGTTGATAATATGTCCTAAGAAGAAAAGTGACATTCTTTGGAATGCCTACTGGCAGGGTACTCCTCCAGGAAGGAATGTCTGTGCCTAACTCCTACCTGTAATCACTGAATCATGAGTAAGCTTTGGTGCTGGTTTGAAGTTTGATCTCTCATTCACATGAGCATGCTTTGACAATTCAATCCCCTATGTTAACACAGGTTATTATCTAACACTCACAACTGAATAGGGAAAACAGCAACTTTCAGGATAGGTGCATTTTCTTTTTGTGAGGGAAAAAAATACATTGGGGCATCTGGGTAGCTCAGTCCATTAAGCATGGACTCTTGAATTCGATTCAGGTTGTGATCTCACAGTGGTAAGATTGAGTCCCACATCCGGCTCCATGCTGGGCGTGGAACCTGTTTGGGATTCTCTCCACCCCTCCCCCACACGCTCTCTCTCAAAACAAACTTAAAAAAAAAAAAATGGAAGCAAAATGGAACATGTCCAAGCACATATGAAAAGTTAAGGGTAGACCTAGGACTTGAACCCAGTCTTTTTAAGTACAGCCTTCTCTCAACCACTCTGCATCAGGATACCTGACCTTTGCACTCCAAAGGAAGCAAGAGACACTTAAAGCTGTTCATGGATTTTTATTTTTTAATATTTGCTTATTTTTGAGAACAAGCTCTCTCTCATAAACAATTTATAAAAAAAAATATGTACTCATGCGTAGGTTTCTAGTTTTAGAAAGGTAGTCAATTTTATAGTGATTACTTCTAAAAAGTAAAAATAAGGATGCAGAGATTAAAAACTTAGACTTTTACAGATTTTAGTGCTGTTTGAACTTTATTTTAAAAGTATGTCTTAATTTTATAACTGAAAAAGACAAAAAGATAATGGCGAACATGGCCTAGTGAGAGAGCACACAGATACAAAGATCATGACAACACGACAGGATATATCATAAGGCCTATAAATAGTAGAGGTGTGTGCCATGTACTAAGTGAAATCACAAAGGGAGGGTGACTAAGCCTGAGTGGGGATGTGTGGAATGAGAACACAGTAGAAACTTCTCTTAAAAGAAAGAGAATAGGATGTAAGAGGAGAGTGACCATTTGCCCAAGATAGTTTCAGATTACCCAGCATCATTGACAGTGTTTCATTTCACTGGCAAAAGTGTTGCAGTTGTGAATGGATAGAAAAGATGTAGCGCGTGCGCACACACGCGCGCACACACACACACAATGGATATTACTCAGCCATAAAAAAGAATGCGACCCTCCCATTGGGATGGACCCAAAGCTTATTATGCTAAGTGAAATAAGTCAAAGAAAGACAAATGGAATCTAAAAAAATGAGTAACAACAACAACCTCTTAAATACAGAGAACAAACTGATGGTTGCCAGAGGGGAGGTGGGTGGAGGGATGGGTAAACAGAAGATTAAAAAGGTACAAACTCCCAGTTACAGAATTAAAAAATTTTTACGTATTACAGTTTGAATGAAATATAGGGATGCCCTTGGTCAGTGGTTCTCAAATTTTAGCAGGCATCAGAATCACCTGGATGGCTTGTTGAAACACAAGCTGGGGGGGGGGGGGGGGGTGTGGTACCCTCCAGAGTTTCTGATTGTGCAGGTCTGAAGTGAGCCAGAGAATTTGCATTTCAAACAAAGTTCCCATGTCACCCTGAGGCTGCTATAGCCTAGAGACCACAATTGGAGAACCACAGTACACAGGCATAAAAATGCATGATTCTCTGTAAGAATATTAACCAGCTTTAAATGATGTATTGTATATAAAGTCTCTGAAAATAGGACAAAAAAATAGTTGGCTTGTTTTGTTTTTACTGCAGATGTGGACTGCAAATTGATGTTTGGCTCACAAAGAGATAAGTACCAAAATTGGTACTTAAAAACCATGCAGTGTGGCACAGTCATGTTTATTCAATGTAGTAATAAAAACTTGACTTTTTAAAAAATCTCCTTGTTCTAACAATTCATTTTTCTAACAAATTATGTAACAAAAATATCAGTCCTTGAAAGACTGGGGGTGCAGGGGAACCCTGATCTCTTACCACTGATGGTTTAAGAAGCACAGACTTAAATAGACTTTGAGAGGGTCCTTGTAAATAATGTTAAGTAGACTGGTCTTTATCTTGTAAGCAACAGGAAGTAATTAAAGGCTTTTAAGTAGGGAAGTATTGAGTCCAGATTTCTATTTAAAAAGGTAATTCTGGTAATAGGATAGATTAGTGGTATTCGAACATTCCCATCAGTGAAAATATGTTGACTATTCACCTTATTTTTTATAATTATAAACACATATCACTATTATTTACATGTCATATGTTTTAAAACATAAATAAAATAAAAAATACCATGACAGTAAGATAAAAGCACTAAAAAAGTAAGGTTTTCTTGTCATCTTCCCATCTTCCCAATTGAATCATCCTGTGCATTTTGGAAACCATGGTGGTAGAGTATGCTTCCGGAAACGTTAAGGGTAGACAATGGGTGGTCATCCAACCCTCTGACTCATATTTAATTACTGGAAGGATTACCAGAAAATTACTACAATTCCATCGTGTTAGGGAATATCTAGGGAAGGCCACTAAAGCCTTAAGAGCATATGACGACAGAAGGAAGAAATGCCATAACTCTAGAGCTGAACATCCAGTAATCAGCACGTAGGCTAAATGGCCTCTCATTTCATGGTCCTAAGAAATCTTCAACCAAACAACTTTGATCTATTTGACTAGGCTAAGAAATAAGGCTTACAGCAAGGAATCTCAAGTTTGTTTAAACATGGTGAAGTGGAGTCTAGCTTGTCAGAGATAGACCACCTAAAATCAGTCATAGCCTAGACATTAAAATGCCACAGTGTGCCGCTGTCCTCATAGTCGTACAGCCTCCAGAGAAGTAGTTATTATGCTCAGCTTCCACTCCATCATTGATCAAGTGAGTTTGAGCCATGAATTTTTCATGTCTGGCTCACTGTAGGATTTGACTGAAGGAAATTATTATAATATTGTGGCTTTTTTTTTTTATACCCATGCCTTTAGCCATTAACAATTAATGGAGTATGTGAAAAAAAAAAGCTGATGCAGAGACAGAAATGTAATTTGACTTAAATTTCCAGGTGGAGGAAACTTATTGAATTGATTTATTAATCTCCTCAGTTCAAGAATTTAACCAAACTAAGGACCCTGGTAAACACACTTTTCAGATTCCCAATAGCACATGGAATAGAACACACCGGGACAAATTTGGAGGGAAAAAAGATCACTGGCAGTCAGCTTGGCAAAGTACAGGTATTCAGCATCTAACTGCAGATGTGAATTGGGAGATCACAATGAAAGGCCTCACTGGGAATTCCCCAGAGCCAACCAGGGAGTTGGAACAACCTAAAAGCTATTAAGTGTAAAAACGAAGTCATGATTTCAGAAGTTGCTCAAAATCAGAAGGTCAAGACCAACTAAGTTTCTATTGCTTCCTTAGGAGTACAAAGCCCTGGTGGTTATCTAATTATCATGCCTTTTGTTCTCAAAGCTCAGTATTTGTAAGGTATCAATTGAATGGAAAACAAACTCTCCTAGCCAAACACATCTGCTACCATGCTAATGCAGATTCAAGACAGTTGTCATAGTCTTGTGCCCCTATCAAATGACAAGGCCTTTTGTAAATCCTTTAAATGTAAATGATAATGTATTTTTGGCTGCTGTCAAAACACTATATTCTTGGAATTCTGAAAACATATACAACTTCCAGAAAGATCTTGATATTTGGGGGTCATATGCTTAAGCCATAGCCAATCCTTAATTAAGTCCACTTAGGGGCACCTGGGTAGCTCAGTTGGCTAAGTGTCTGACTTCAGCTCAGGTCATGATCTCGGGGTTCATGGGTTTGAGTCCTGCGTCTAGCTCTGTGCTTTAGATTCTGTGTCTCCCCCTCTCTGCCCCTCCCCCCTCATGCTCTGTTTCTCAAAAATAAATATTAAAATTTTTTAATTAAGTCCATTTAATGCTATTCAGAATATATAGAAGTTGAAGATAAATGATACCATGTTAAACTCAGAATCAGAACTGAAAATTGAGTCAGTTCTCCAGAATAATTCAGTTGGCAATATACTAATTTTCTTATTGAACTATTCAAAGTTAATCAATGCATATCAATACTCTCTGATTGGCTACCGTGTGAGAGTGAAGTTAAACTGTTTTATAGTATGCTTTTGTATTTCTGATGGTGGCAGTTTTCTCTAATAATTGACAAAAACAAGAAAAACCAAATCAGGGCAATGTTCACCCTTATGGATCTCTGTATAGCCAGTCCCTCACTGAAAAGACCCAGGCATTCATAAATGATTAGTTTCCACCTCAAATAATCTGTTCAATTCTCCCCACACTGTAGGCTGTATGCCTTTCTCTCCAGAAATATGGTCATGGCATTTTTGACATGCTTGGGATACTCAAAACAGTCGCAGCAAATTGTGAAATAGACAAAACTAGGCTTTGGACACCCTTCCCACCAACGTTCACCCTCCCTTTTCCTCCTGACCTTTTTCCCAATCCATTTTATCAGTCACTAAATCAGGTAACTCAACTTTTGGTGTTTACTATGCACCAAATCCAAGGTCTTTCATTCTGTAAAACATCTCATTTATTTTAATTAACAACGTAGTATTATCACCCCATATTGCAGATGCAGAAACCTTCCTACAATTTCAGAACAACAAAGGGGAAATTTCACCTTGGGAGGAGGGAAGGTCAACTGTTAATGATTTTAAAAACAGGAGTCAGATATCTCACAACAGAGAGAAAATGTCTGTCAACGTACCCCTAACTCACCTTCCTCTCCTACCATGCTCTGCCTGGGAGCTTCATTAAAATCTCCAGAAAGTAACTCCTAGGGCACCGACTACCCTACTCAAGGCAGAAGCCCCACCCTGCCCCTATTGTCAAAGTCATGCCCATCAACTAGTGGCCAAAGCTAAATGAAAAACGTTCTGCACCCGAAAGCTACCTACCAGCTAGGCAAGATGTGCAAAACACCAAAAGTACGGGACTCTGGTTTTGTTTTTCGAGTAAGGCCAACATAAGAGAATGCTCATCTCATGGAAATTTTACTAATTTTTGTTTTGTTTTTAAAGTTTATTTTAAAAAAAAATTTTTTTTTTAACGTTTTATTTATTTTTGAGACAGAGAGAGACAGAGCATGAACGGGGGAGGGGCAGAGAGAGGGGGAGACACAGAATGGAAGCAGGCTCCAGGCTCTGAGCCATCAGCCCAGAGCCCGACGCGGGGCTCGAACTCACGGACCGCGAGATCGTGACCTGAGCTGAAGTCGGACGCTCAACCGACTGAGCCACCCAGGCGCCCCTAAAGTTTATTTATTTTGAGAGAAAGCTTGCACATGCGGGGAAGAGGCAGAGAGAGAGAGAGAGAGAGAGAGAGAGAGAGAGAGAGAGAGAGAGATGGAGAGGGAGAGAGAATGAATCCCAAGCAGGCTCCCTGCTGTCAGTGCAGAGCCCAACGTGGGGCTCAGTCTCACAAACTGAAACATCATGACCTGAGCAGAAACCAAGAGTTGGTGGCTTAACTGACTGAGCCATCCAAATGCTCCCACTAATTTCTTTTAACCTGAAGGCAGCTTCACAAATGCATGTCATCAACATAACATAATTAAAATCTGAAATTCTTTTTTTTTTAATGTTTATTTTTGAGAGAGAGAGAGAGAGAGACAGAATGAGAGCAGGGGAGGGGCAGAGAGAGAGGGAGACACAGAATCCTAAGCAGGCTCCAGGCTCTGAGCTGTCAGCAGAGACCAATGCGGAGGTTTGAACTCAACAACTGTGAGATTATGACCTGGGCTGAAGTAGAAAGCTTAACCGACTGAGTCACCCAGGAGCCCCTTAAACCTGAAATTCTTCCTTTTTAAAAAAAAAAAAATTTTTTAATGTTTATTTATTTTTGAGAGAGAGAGAGAGAGAAACAGCATGAGTCGGGGAGGATCAGAGAGACAGGGAAGCACAGAATCTGAAGCAGGCTCCAGGCTCTGAACTGTCAGTACAGAGCCCGATGCAGGGCTCAAACCCGTGAACCATGAGATCATGACCTGAGTTGAAGTCGGACACTTAACCGACTGAGCCACTCAGGCACCCCTCAAGTCTGAAATTCTTTAAAGATTTTTCTTTTATGCTTATTTTTGAGAGAGAGAGAGAGAGAGATAAGAGACAGAGCGCAGTGGGGGAGGGGCAGAGACAGTGGGAGACACAGAATCCAAAGTAGGCTCCAGGCTCTGACCTGTCAGCACAGAGCCTGACGTGGGTCTCGAACTCACCATGAGATCATGACCTGGACCATAGGCACCCCAAATCTGAAATTCTTAAACACACACTACATGTAAACATGTTTGTTTACAACATTATTGTTCGATGGTTTTTAAACTATATAAACGGTGAACGTACTGTACATTTATCCTGCAGCAATTTGTTTTACCTTAACTTTACAATGTTAAGATTTAGTCATGGAGCACCTGGGTGGCTCAAGTCAGCTGAGCAGCCCACTCTTGATTTCGGCTCAGGTCATGATCCCAGGGTCATGGGGCTTGATTCCACATCAGGTTCCGCACTGAATGGGGAGCCTTCTTGAGATTCTATTTCTCTCTCTCTCTCTCCCCCTCTCCCTCACTCGTGCACACTCTCTAAAATAAAAATAAATAAAATTTAAAGATATAAATAAAAATGTCTCCTTTCTGACCACAAGCTTTGCCTTCTAAAAATAAAATAAAATTAGTCATGATGATACACATAGCTTCTTTTCATTTACTATAACTACTATATAGTATTCCACTCTAGGAATCCATGATTTCTTCACCCAATCTCCTGTGGATTGGTATTTGGATGGTTTCCTAGTGGTGACAAACACAAAAACAGGATGAAGCTAAATACCTACCTCAATAATATACTCCTTTCCAGTATTGATTCAATAACCAATGCATAAAATAAGATTCTATAGCCTATGAACTTTGAAATCATGGAGACCTGGTTTCTACTGCTGGGACCAGCTCTGGGTTCTTATGCCAGTTGTTTAAATTTCCCTATACTTCAGATTCCTCATTTGTAAAATAGTTAACGAAAACTACTACATATGTACAGTTGGAAGGACTAAATAAGGTATTGTAAAACATTCAGCCTGGCACACAGTGTACATTCAATGAATAAGAGCTACTATTGTTATTAACATCTCTTTTCAACCAAAATTATTTAAGATATTTTAAGGGCTTCAGAAAAACTATTGTAGCTGAGATTTTGCTATGTACTCATTAATGGCTATTTCTCAGAAGACTAAACTATAAAAATGTTCACTAATGCAATATATACAAGGAGGGGGAGTGGGAAGGCCTATAACTTGGGAATTAAAAAAAAACCTGTTTATAGGTAGGAATATAAGTGCTTCAGTCAACTAAACCCTCTTAAGGATAAACATACTCATACTGAATCCTAACCCAGTGCTGTTCAATAGAAAAACAATGTGAGACACATAAGTAATCTTTCTTTTTTAATATTTAAATTTTTCTAGTAGCTGCATGAAAAATGTTAAAAGCAACAGGATAAGTTAATTTTAATTTTTTTTTAATGTTTATTTTTGAGAGACAGAGCACGAGTGAGGCAGGGGCAGAGAGGGGGGACAGAGAATCTGAAGCTGGCTCTACACTGACAGCAGTGTGCCCCATGTGGGGCTCAAACTCATGAACCACGAGATCATGACCTGAGCCAAAGTCTGGCACTCAACTGACTGAGCCACCCAGGCACCCCAGGGAAAATTAATTTTAATAATATATTTTGCTTCACCCAAAATATACAAACATTTCAATATACAAATATAACAAGTTCTTTTTTTACACCAAACCTTCAAAATTTGACATGCATTTTTACATTTACATCACCATCCCAAATGGCCCTATTTGAAGTGCCCAATTGTCACATGTACAAGTAGCTAACTATGTTGACAGCAGTTTTAACCTATGGCTTTTCAGAAAGATCCCTGTACAGTGTTTTTAGCAAAGATGTTTATTTAACAGCTAATATGGTCTCTATGCCTTTTATCAAAGTAACTCACAACCTTCAGTTCTTCCCAATAAAAATCGCACAACTCCCTAATTTTATCAGAATTAAACATCACAGTGGAGGAGCACAAAGGGGGGAAATAATGGCTCACGGTTTACAAGACACATTCTTAAAAGGATTTAATTTCAACCTCCCCCGAGCTCAGTGAGGTAGATCATTTACAGATGAGAAAACAGAGGACCAGGGTTATGTGACTTGCCAAGTTATATGGTAAATGGACTCAATACCATGTCTCCAAAATCCAGTCTACACCGCTGTGCACAGCAAAACAGAAGTGAGCCCTTCATGTTCACCATAGATCCATCCCAGTGACTAAAGTGTATTGACAGGCTCTAAATTTCTATTTGCACCAGAACCTAAAATGAGGGCTTAAAAAAGGCATCCAAATCTACACAAAAACATCGGAGTATGAGAAAAACATAGCAATGGTCAAACAATATAAAGGCGGAATGATTCTCTCAAAAATACACTACCAAGATGAACAAAATCTTTACAAATTAAACCCAATTTTGATTTCACCAACCTAATGTATTTTTGTTACACTTTAACAAAGCAAGTAAACTCAGAATACTTGGTTGTTTAGTTTAAGGACTAGTATTAAATGTTTTTTAGGTTTTTTTAATGTTTGTTTTTGAGAGCAAGAGAGCATGTGAGGAGGGGAGGGGCAAAGAGAGGGGGAGGTAAGACCTGAGCTGAAATGAAGAGTCGTCCCTTAACAGACTGAGCAACCCAGGCACCTCCAGTAACAAAGGTGTTCTGTTTTGTTTTTAATGTTTGTTTGTTTGTTTTCTTTTTTGAGAGAGAGACAGAGAGTGTGAGCAGGGGAGGGGCAGAGAGAGGGAGACACAGAATCCAAAGTAGGCTCCAGGCTCTGAGCTGTCAGCACAGAATGCAACATGGGGCTGGAAGCCACTATGAGATCATGACCTGAGCCAAAGTTGGGTGCTTAACCGACTGAGCCACCCATGCGCCCCAAAAGCTTTTAAGTAAAAATGCAATTACAAGGATTACTGAATGCTGAACCCATCTCAGAATCACAAGGTTCCAAAAGTGAAGTCACTATGGGAAAATACACAGGTTTCCCTTTTTAAGAATACTAACTGAAAGACAATATACCATAATTTTATTAGTGGTTACTTCCAGTGGTAGGTGGGTTTGTGTATGCTTTTACTTCCTTTTATAAAAATCCTCTTCAATTTTCTATGATGCATATAGGATGTTTATAGTTTAATATTCATACATGACTTAAACTTAGGCCTTTAGGGTTGCCTGTTTGGCTCATCAGATAGAGCATGAAACTCTTGAACTCTCCAGTTTTGGCCCCATCTTGGGAGTAGAGTTCACTTAGAAAATAATAAACGTATTTAGGGTATTAAACACAGATAAGAGCTTAATACAATTTCTTTTCAATTTTTAAACACAACTATTATTCTAATGCTAAGGTCATCTTATGTGACTGTTAACAGGATCTCAATTAGCAAGAGCAAATCTCTTCAGAATGGTTTGCAAATTCTATCTCAGAAAGTACCTTCCAGCTCTGGTATTTATTAACTTTGTAATTATTTTAAATTTTTAATAATCTTTATATAGGCCACAGGGGCCGGGAAACATCAAGTTCATTTTAATTAAAAGTCACAATCCCCCGGTTCCAATACTGCAAAATGAAGCAATTTGAGTTTTTACAACCACTAGCTTTTTTCTAAAAAAGATGTGTACAGGGGCGCCTGGGTGGCTCAGTTGGTTCAGGTCACCATCTTGCCGTTTGTGAGTTCGAGCCTTGGGTCTGGGTCTGTGTTGACAGCTGGGCGCCTGCTTCAGATTCTCTCAAAAACAAGTAACATTAAAAAATAAAAAACAAAAATTTAAACAATGTGTACAAATGAGTTGGCAGCCAATAGGAGCTTAGACAGCCTAGAATGTGGTGTTACCATTCTGGGCATAACGGAGATTTCTTCTTCTAGGTCTCCAGAAGGCTTCTTCATTAATTTAAGAAACACATGCTTGTTGCATAGCTATCAACGGCCAGAGTCTAAATACAGCTGAGAAGCTAGCTAGAGACATAGGGCCCTGAAATTCGAACTCTTTCAATCGCAGAGACAAACCAGTAAACAACTAATTTGAATCCAAAGTGAGAAGAACCATCTGGAGATACGACAAAGTGCCAAGGGAAAGCTCCTGGGGGAGATTAATTTGGCACTCCTGCTAGGTGTGCTAGCCGGGCTGGGGCGCCTGGGGTGGGGGAAGGGGTAGGATTTGAAAATGTTTTCCTGAGCTTGACTTAAAAGCAGGAATCCAGAAATTCCCCCAAAGGCTGGAGGCCACGGTACTTTCCATCTGATCCTCCCCCATCTGAAAAGGGAGGTTAGCAGAGCCCGAGCCTGACCGCCGTCCTGGGAACGCGGCTACGTGACCATCGAGCACCCAGAGGAGGCCAGGGCCAAGTCGTCCACTCAGACGAGATCTGGGAACCCCCTTCTTCTCCGGACCCCCGTGGCAGGCCACCACCTGTTCACTCCTCTCGCCGTCACCAGTGGAGAAAGACTCCGCCCAGCTGTGGGGCCAAGCGCAGGCACCGATCTGGGTGCAAACTGTGATCCCTGCCAATCCCGGAACAGAAGTGGGCCGAGATTTGAGGGCCGGCAGGGCCTGCTGAGGCGGGGCGGCACCGCGGCCGGCGGCCGGGTGCCCCCAGAGAACTGTGCACCCAGCCGCGGGGACACCCACGTTGGGGTCACCAGGGCCCCGCGCGGGAGGACGGCGCCCCGCACCCTCCGCGGGCCTGGCGCGGCGCTCCGCGGCGCCCTGGGTCTCCAGGGCGCACCTCCTCCGGGAGGGCGGGCGGAGGGCGCGCCGGCTGCAGGGAAGGCGGGCTCCACACGGCAAGATGAGCGGCCCCGCGCCGGCCTCTGGACGCGGGGACCACCACCCCGCACCGCACGCGCCCGCACAGCCCGGACCCCTGCTTTACCTGGTCCCGCAGCGGCGCGGGCGGGAGCGAGCGGGCCGGCTCGGCGTCAGCCCTCCCTCACCTGGGCGGAAGTGAGAGGCCCTGGGTGACCGCGCCTCACCTGGCAGGCCCTTCCCTCGCACCGACCCTCCCCGCCCGGGGCGGGGCGCCGGGGTGGCGCGGGCGGGGGAGCCTGGGCACTGGGAGGCCGAGTCCCGGCAGGGGAGCGCGGGGGCGGGGGCGGTGGGCTTCTCTGTTTTCTGCAGGTGGAGTTCGTCTGCGCTAGGGAGGGTTAAAAATGCTGGAAAAGGGGGGTCTGGGGGGCCGCATGGGCAGGTGAAATGCCAAGTGGTGGGGGCGGTCGGCGCTAATGGGGTGGGGAGATCCGGCCGGACAGGTGTTGTTGAAGGGCTAAGAGGAGAGCGTGACCGAAGGTCGAGCAAATGAAAGGATATGATGAAAGAACTTGGCCAGACCAGCTGAGTCCTCCATGGTCCCTCTCCTTTCTGTTTCGTCATATCTTCCTTGTGTTTTCTTTATCGTCTGACCCAACATTAAATTCTAAGAAGTATACCTGGGGAAATTTAGTTGGGAAATAAAGGAATATGGAGTATTCCTGCAATATGCCGGGCACTAGCTTATACAGATCTCATTTTCCTTCGTGAAGAAATTGATGGAAAAACTGTGCTCCTGATAGGTTACGTGATTTGCCCAAAGTTTGGGACCACATGGGATCGTCTGACTCTAGGTCGTGTTGACTTCACTAGACATCTTAACGTTCTTATTCTTGTTACCGTAACTTGACTTTGAGAAAGATCTGTGTAAAACCTACAATTCCCCTGTCTTTATTCCACTCTCTTTAATGTAACTAAGAATTTTTATGATAAGCCTTTTACTTTGTATACTAAGGTCCATGCATTAACCATAAAAATCAGTCTTCAGGTCTGTATTCATTGAATAAACGCGGTGTTTGTTAGGCACAGTGCTTACAAAATGTTAAAAAAAAAAAAGATACCTGTCCTCAAGGAAGATGAGGTATATATACAAAACACCTGCAACATAAGAACATTTGTTGTAATATAATTTATAGTGTTGTTAGTTTGCTTGTTTTCAAGGATATATTGCTTCCTAGGCCTCCTAAAAAGAGATACACAATTGCAGCATGGCCCTGCCTCTTAGGAACTAACTATTAAGGGAAATAAATTTATACAGTAACTTAGATTACCAAATAGAATGAACCTAGAACTTCTGGAAGATAAAGAGATTATGCTTGTTGAAATCATCTGTTAGGACCTAAACAGATTTTTTTACAGGTGTTTGGGATTAAGGTAAAATGGAGAAGGTAATGTTTCCCAAGGCACTGGTACAGCATACAGGTGGGGACCAATTAATCTTGAAGCATCACTTTGCAAGCATTGCGTCTCTTCTTACTCTACCATGTGATGGTGGTTTTGATTGTATTTCCCCTTTCCCCCAAAATAACATGTCTTTGAATTGATCATGAAACAAAGCTCAAGCTTCTTTAATATGCAAGATCTTCTAAATTCTCCCCCCTCTTGCTGACTCTTCAACCTATTCTCCCACTTAACATCTCCAAGATCCTACTCTGGCCAAACAAGTCTAGTTATGGCCTTAGAATCACCACACCAGGGCTTTTCTGTTGCTTATTCCTACTCTTTCCCAAGGGTGGAATGTCCTGCAAGCCCCACCATTCCCCCAGGGCTAGACTCAAGTCTCTGCTCTAAAGAGAAGCTGCCTCCATGACTACTCCAGCAAACATCCCTCTAACCACATTTAATCTAATTTTCTCCACATTTTTATGTTAATTTAATGAGAGCTTTCCTTTGACTCTTTCCTGGAATTAAAAAAAAATTTTTTTTTGCATTTTAGTCAATGAAAATTTATTCAGCAATTTTTAAGGAGCTTACTCTATGGTGAACATTTTCTGGCACTGAGTTGGTTTGTGTTTGTTTTAACCTCCTAGAACCCTCCAGTGTCTTATTCATAGAATAACAAAGACAGACAAAATTTTTAAGAACACCTCTGTGCAATCAGAAGATCTGAGCTTGAGATCTGACTCCACCATTTCTGAAAATATGTGACTTTAGCAAGTGACTTAACCCTTCTAATTCTCATTAGGGAATTTTATCCTTTATCCTTCATCTCTAAGAAATTAAAGAACCACTGAAAAAGTTTTGAATAGTATTTATCTATTTTAACATTTAATGACTGATGTCTATTCTTTTAAAGACTTTTTTAAAAAGAACTTTTAGGGTCACAGCAAAATTGAAAGGAAGACAGATTTCCCAAATGTCTCTCCCACATATGCATAGCCTTCTCCTGTATCAACATCCCCCACCAGAATGGTATACCTGCTACAATTAATGAACCTCCATTGACCCATCAAAATCACCCAAAGTCCATTGTTTACATTAAGGTTCACTCTTGATGTTGTATCCTCTATGGGTTTAAATAAATGCATTGAGACATGTATAGTATTAATATAAGTATTTATATAAATATAAGCATATATACTTATATATAATGCATCATGACAGTTATAGTATCATGCAGAGTATTTTTACTGCCTTAAAATTCCTCTTGTATTCTGCCTATTCATTCCTCATTCTACCTCCAACTCCTGACTGCCTCTGATCTTTTTATTCTCTCTGTAGTTTCACCTTTTCCAAAATGTCCGATAGTTGGAATCAAATAGTATATAGCCTTTTTACACTGGCTTCTTTTACTTAGAAATAAGCATTTGAGATTCTTCCATGTTTTCTATGGCTTTACAGCTCTTTCTTTTTAAAGCAATAAATAATATTCCATTGTCTGGATGTACCACAGTTTATATATTCACCTACTAAAGGGCATCTTTGCGCAAGGGCCGTGCTAATTTTCTCTTTATTGTTCTGATTTTAGAATTTGTGCTGCTGAAGAGTGCACACCCACTAAAGGACATCTTTACTGCTTCCATATTTTGGCAAGTATGAATAAAGCTGCCATAAACATCTATGTGCAGGGTTTTGGGTGCACATAAGTTTTCAACTCCTTTGGCTAAATACTGTGTAACTGAATAAAGGAAATATTTAAAATAGAGCTGAGAGACCTGAAGAAGAAGCGCTCATGCCCTATCAACTTAAGGTCAATTCCAGACCCTCCAAAGAAGCCTGCTTTACTACCTCAGCAAGAGGAAGATTTTCTCCTCGCCCAGCAACAGCCCAGCCAATGAGTAACTGCCACAAGTCAACTAATGAGAAACCATCACCACCCTGAACTCCATTTTTCTCCAATGGACCTTTGTTCAAAGCAACCCCTCCCAACTTTCTCATTTTTCTGTAGAGTACCATTCATCTCTTTTGTTCTCTTGATTTGACTATGGTTTGCCATAGCTTGCAGGTCTCAAATTGCAATTCCTCTGCTATTTCTGGAAAATGAAACAAAACAAAAACATTTTCTAGCAAAATAACTGGCCATTTTATTTTTGAGGTCAACAATGCCAAGGAACTTACATAGGATTTTGAATAAGATTTTGAATATGATATAGGTTTTTCTTTTTTTGATGAAAGATTAATCAGAAGCAGTATAAAAAATGAATGGGCAAACTTGGAGAGACGGCCTAGGATCAGAAAGAGGAAGGGGGTGCCTGGGTGGCTCAGTCTGTTGAGTATCAGACTTTGCCTCAGGTCTGATCTCAACCACTATTCTTGAGTTGGAGCCCACTTCAGACCCGCTGCTGTCAGCAAGGAGCCCCCCTCAGGTCCTCTGTCCCCCTCTTTCTCCACCCTTCCCTCAGTCATGCTCTCTCTCAAAAATAAAATAAACACTAAACAAAAAAAAAAGGAGAGGGGGCCCCTGGGTGGCTCAGTTGATTAAGCATCCGACTTCAGCTCCAGTCATGATCTTGAAGCTTGTGGGTTTGAGCCCACTGTCAGGCTCTGTGCTGACAGCTCAGAGTGTGGAGCCTGCTTCAGATACGTGTCTCCCTGTCTCTCTCTCTCTGTCCCTCCCCGACTTGTGCACTCTCCCTCTCTCTCAAAAATAAATAAAATATTTAAAAAGAGAGAGAGAAAGGGAGAAATCATGATAGCAAGGTAAATGGGAAAGGATAAATAACCCAAAATAGGGTTAAGAATATAGGATTGAAAAAAATGAACATTTAAAAATATCAGTCACTTACTGATTAGATAAAGGAGTTACTGAAGAATAAGGAGAAAAATAAAATGTAAAGAGGATTCTAAATTTTGAACCTGATAGAAGGGATATGGGTGGTGAAACAGAGAAAAGCCAACTTATTCTGGTCTGGTTTTTGAGGAGCAGACTCTGATAGAGTCAGTTTTAGAGCCTACATTTGACATTCAAGATGAAATATACTTGGCACAGAGTAGGCCTTACGAAGTGATGAGTCAAAGTTAATTGGATAGTAGGCAGCTAGATTGGTGCACAAAGAGAGGACACAATCGGAAATACTTGAGAGACAGCAGCATGGACATGGTAGAATTCCAAATATGCAGCTGACCATAATAAATATCTCCTAGAGGCGCCTGGCTAACTCAGTGGGAGGGGCATGCTGCTCTTGATCTGGGGGTCATGATTTCGAGCCCCATGTTGGGTGTAGAGATTACTAAAAATAAATAAAACTACAAAACAAAACAAAACGAAACAAAAACAAAAAAACAAAAAAAACAACCCACGACCAGAGCCTTGATACTATGAATTTATCACCAGGAGAAAAAATTGCCCATCACAGTGAAATGAAAAAGAAAATTTTTGGGGGGGTAACAATCTTTTATCTCTTAGTGTTTCTGTCCTAACCACAGAAACAGGAGTCAGTTTGGTTTCCTTCCCTACCCTCCCCCCCCAAGATTTTATTTTTTTTTAAGTAATCTCTACACCCAATGTGGGGCTCCAGCTCACAACCCTGGGATCAAGGGTCACATGCTCTACTCAGTGAGCCAGCCAGGTGCCCCCAGGTTGATTTCCTCAGAAAGTTTTGCTAAGGGTGAAACTATCTGTTAATGTAATTAGGTCTATGATAGAATCTTAGGGGTGGAAAGATCCATTGTACAGAGCCCTTAAATCCCAAGGTAACTTTGCTTCAGGCTTCACTGGCAATCTCCTTTCCTAATGCTTCTATACAGCAATTTCCATATTAGACTGCTATTCATGTCTTTTGCTTTCTATAGAATTCTATATAATTCTTACATGACAAAGAAATTTGGCATTGAGATTTAAGAACTTAGCTGAATTAGAAAATGTAGTAATCATGTGATCAGAGACAATGTATGCAAAGAAATAATGTATTTTACTGAGAGCCACAGGAAAATAGATTAAGGGGCAGTAAGAAGAGAAAGTGAATTTTTTGTTTATTTATCTGCATTGTTGGTGGAGAATGCAGGTAGTAACCTGAGAAAGTGAATTTTTAAGTGTACCATCATTTCAAGAGTTAAAAATTTTGTATCGTTTCTTTACTTTTCATGGGAGACTCTTGTCTTCTTTTCAGTTTATACATTGCAAAAGAGAATGAAGATAATCATTAGAACCATAAAAATAGATTTTATGATGGGATTAATCAGTAAAGCGTAAGTATTTTCAAATATTTAACTCTATAAATAGAGTTAATAGATTTCATAAATTTATATGAAAAATGGAACAAATACAAATACCAGCAATATTCCTGCAGTCATAAGGAAAATACCTAATTTTGTTATAATTTCAATAAACTCAGACTAGAAAGTCTTCCTTTTACTTTCTGATTATCTTTAGATTGAATTTTGAAAATCAAACAAGAATGTTTTGAAAGAGTATCAAAATGGTAATCAAAATGCAAAATCACTGTTTTTTATTACCAGAAAATATGTGTAATAGATATTCTGGTATTTTATTACCAGATAATATGTGTAGCAATTAATATGTGTAGCTAATCCTTGACCTCAACCCCTTTGCTAAATTTCATCTCAGGATGGGGGTTGAGCCATATATTACATATATTATTGGTATTATTTTAACTTAAAGTTAATGGTTAAGTTTTCTTGGCTGCATTTTTTTTTTTTTTTTTTTTTAAGTAGACTTCAGGCCCAGTGCAGAATCCAACTCTGGGCCTAATGCTGAGCCCAATGTGGGACTTGACCTCATGACCCCGAGATCATGACCTGAGCAGAAATCAAGAGTCAGACACTCAACCAACTGAGCCACACAGGTGCCCCTGTAACTATGTGCTTCTATTAACAATTATCAAATAGTACTTTAACTGTTTATCTTGTCCCCCTAGGAAACATGAAGTATTTAAATCACGGGGTTCTTGTCTCTTCATTTTTTAAGTCTGTAAGGTCTTGCCTAATGATGGGTACATAGTAAATGCTTGACAAATATCTCTATGGAGGGGAAGAGAGGGAAAGAAAGAAAACAAAAAAAGGAAAGGATAGTGGAAGTAAAGAGAGAAAAAAGAAAGAAGTCCACTTAAAAAAAGTTAAGTTTAAAAATTGAACTAGTAAAGGGGCACCTGGGTGGTTCAGTCGGTTGAGCGTCTGAGTTTGGTGTCAGGATCTCAGAGGTTTGTGAGTTCGAGCCCCACAAAGGGCTCACTGCTGTCAGTGCAGAGCCCATTTCAGATCCTCTGCCCCTCCCTGGGTTGTCCCCCCTCCCCAAAATAAACATTAAAAAAAATGAACTAGTAAATTTCAAATTTCTTATCACTTAAATAAGCATAAATATTTTAATTGAAAAACAACTGAGGGGCACTGGCTGGGTCAGTCAGTGAAGCATGGTCTCTCGATCTCTGGATTTCAGGTTCGAGCCCCACCTTGGGTTTAGAGAGGACTTAAATAAAATCTTTAAGGAAATAAAAATAGCATAGTAATGCTGAAAAGTTGGTTTAAGAAAACTTTTCAATGTTGTTACAATACTAAAATATTACTGCGAATAATTTCATGTCCTCCTATTCCAAAATGACACTTCTCATAATATATTATCCCATGCTTCTCAAAGTGTGGTCTCTGGACTAGCAATCTCAGCATCTGTTGGAAATTCGTTAGAAATGCAAATTATCCTGGCCTACCCTAGAATTTCAGAATCAGAAACTTGAGAATGGGTCCATCCTTGGTGTTTTAACAAATCTTCCAGGTAACTCTGATGCTCCCTAAAACTTGAGAATCACTGCAGAACTCAATTCTTCAAAACTAGTGCCACTGTGAATGAGGAGGCATCAAATTCAAATATTGTTGCGTTAGATAAAACGGCTTAAACTTTCACTAAAAAAGTAAACGTGTTGCCCAGTATAAAAGATAGGCCCACTACAGAACTTTTAGAATATATAAAAATTTAGAAGGTAGAGCTGGAGGGGAAAAAAATTCCAACTTTACTTGGTGTAGTCGTAAAATCTTTAAACCCCTTTTCCTATAGGCCCTCTCGCATAAATGTCCACTACTAAAAATAAAAGTGTAATGCCTATTTTTGTTATGGAGTCCTTAAGTTCTGCGTAAGAGCCTTTCACAAATTCTTCTCTAAGCGAACAGGCAGGTCATTATATCATTAACAGTGAGAGAACAGATTTCTGAAATCGGGCAAACATCAATTTGACTCCAATTCAATAACTAACGTCGACATGCTTTTTTAGCGTCTTGGAGCCTGGCTCCGTATCTGTAAACCCAAATCCTACCAGAACCAACCGAGATAATGTCTGTAAAGCGCTTAGCAAATCGCTGGGCGCCGCTGGCACATCTGTAGACGGAAAAGTCAAAGCAGGGTTAGCTCGGGAGGAAGCAGTGGATGCACGGCCTCGGATTCTCAAAGCGAACCTTCTTCTCCGGGATCTCAAAGACAAATCAAAGCTCTTCCAGATAAATCCCCTGCCCAGTACAGACAAGAACCTGCCACCGGCTAAGACAAGGTCCCTTTAAGAGCCTCTCTCCTTCCGCCCTTCTCCCGCCCCCGCCTAAGCAAAGACGGAAGCGGAAGAGGTGGGGGACTTGCTGGTCCCCAGCATGGCGGCGGCCTGGCCCTCCAGGCCGGCTGCGCAGGAAACGGTGGCCGCCCAGCTCCTGGGTGTCCTGTGGTTCGTGTCAGTCACCACGGGACCTTGGGGAGCTGCTGCCATCGCCGCCGCTGGCGGGGAGGAGACGCTTAAGTGCGAGGACCTCAAATTGGGACAATATCCTCTGTGAGGACCCCCCCACCCCCTGCAACCTTGCCTTGGGGGCTAGGTAGATTAGGGGTTGCGAGTGGGTTGCGGTCCTCCATACGGGCCAGGGTTGTGCTGAAGGGATCAGTTGCTTGTGGCTTCTAATGATCGACGGGCTCCGGGAGGTGACAAGAGATGTGGGGGTGGGAAGGACAGCGGTCATCCTGCGTGATTTTCTTGGGATTTTACTGATTTTTGGCCCTTCCTTTTCTGAACCACCTAGTTTTAGTTTTAGTTTATTTTTGTTTGTTTTGTTTTTACCGGCGAGCTTATTCAACCAACACCTAGATCCTGAAATGTGCCAAGTCTGTTTTAGGCAGTAGTAATAAAACGATTGATAGGCTCTACCCCAGAAGTTTGCTGACTTGAGGAGGGAGAAGACAAGTAGTTAATAAGCCAGTAGTTAATAAGCCAGTGTATGTTGCCCATTTATCATTAACTCTATGTGTATTGCCTTACATCATTCTAAAACTACGTGAGATGCTGGACTATTGGGGGCAAATTCCTGCTCTGCCTTGTAACCGTGGGCAAATGATCTGAACTCTGTTTTCTCTTGAGTGAAAATGTAGATAACAATGGTACCAATTTAAAAGTCTGTTGTAATAAGTTAGTGCAAGTGAGTCACATAGAACAACCCCTGGCACATAGTAGGGACTATCTGTGTTATTTATTTACAGATGAGAAAACTGAGGTTGCGGGGGTTAAGTGGCTCTCTTTGTAGTAGCTCTGATAAAGGGAGGAACAGTATGAAATGGAAGTTACAGTCAAAATAGCTATTTTTGTACAATATTAGATCGTTTTATACAAATTGTAGAACAGAAAAATTAATAACAGAGGCCAGAAATATAGGAAAGATTCTACTAGACAAAATTTTTATATTACGGAAATTCTATAGTATTTTCATGTGAGTTGGGGAGAGGCAGCCATTATTAGATGTTTACATAATAGCTCTAATTTGTTGAATACCCTTATGCTTGGAGTTTGAGAATCACTGACCAAGTAATTGAGTCTTTTTTGGGCAAAGATGTCAGAATGGTTCTGCGTAAGAAAATAATTAGATGGTATGAAGAGTTGTACGACTTGAACCCTAGAGAGAAATGGCTGAGCATTTGGTGATGATAACAGGAAAATGTCTGTTATTCCTCATGAAGTTGGGTTTCCAGTAGTGTTTAAAAAACCTTAAACAGGTGTCAGTAGGTTCTCTGTTTCTAGAGACATCCTGTGAACGCCTTATCCCATCTCAGTGTCAAAATATTTTGGAAACAAAAGCCGCGCACAGGTGTTTTGGACATCTGTTAAAGGACAGTTATTATACTTACACCTGTTTTCAAAAGCTTGAAATCCTGTTGGGCGGACTATGTAGACACACCTAGAAGACCTATCTTCCCTACAGTCTGATGGAAAGTGCTCTAGACTTGGAATCAGGAAACCCGATTTTACCTCTTATCACTTACATGACTTTGGATATGTCTCTCAAACTTTGAGCCTCAGTTTGTGCTTCTGTAAGGTGGGAATAATAGAATTTACCTCACAGGGTTATGTGTTACATGAAGTTACAGATGTGACAATAAATACAATGGGACCCCATAAATTAGTTCAGGCAAATATCTGGAAACTGGTTTTTTTTTTAACCTGAAGCACACTTAGAATAATTTGGTAAAGATTTTTCCTTTTTCTTTTATGCTTTGTGATTAAACCTTGACTTATGTTGTTTAAGGATGGCATCCTTTGTTAGAGCTTTTAATATGTATTAAGTTAATATACTTTTCCTGTAATAAATTAATGTTCAGTTTTTATTTAGTGACCCTAAAAGTATATTTGTGGTTGTGCTTGTTGCTCTGGACCAAGTAACAGCCTTTCTTTACATGTGAATGTGAACATGAGTATATAATACAAGATATTAAAGAGAAGATAATAATGGTTTGTGTTGGAATGTCATTCATATTTCCTTAACTATTCTCACATATATTTGTAAAGATCCAAAAATAAATGATGCTACACAAGAACCAGTTAACTGTACAAATTATACGGCTCATGGTAAGACTTCCAGAAACATGTTTTTAAAAATAATTTTTAAAACGTTATTTCATAAATCAATGTATGATCACTGAAAGTCATAAATATGTGCTCTTTCTTGAGTTAATCACATTATTCAGTTTCCAGAACAGCTTAAAATTGGAGAACTGGCTAGGGGTTTAATTCAAGAAGAATGTTATTCTTAGTTATATGAATTGGGAGTTTATATTTTCATTCATTTTTTTTAAACCTTTAAAATCAGCTTTCTTTTTTATTTACCAAGCTATGTATGCAAAGATGCTTTTTAAGTTAGATTTTTCATTACTTGAAAAGAACTTGAAATGAGAGTTTTAGCCCAGTAAGTTCCAATAAGAAGCTATATCACCCATATTATGTATTTGTGAAATATACTTAGGTACATGCTAATTATGAAAACAGTATAGTTAGGAGTTTAACAATGTATCAGTATTTTTTTCTAGTATTTTCTTTTTTTAATTTTTTTAGTATTTATTTTTGAGAGAGAGAGACAGAGCACGAGTGGGGGAGGGGCAGAGAGAGGGAGACACAGAATCTGAAGCAGGCTCCAGGCTCTGGACTGTCAGCACAGAGCCCGATGCGGGACTCGAACTCACAAACTGCGACATCATGACCTGAGCTGAAGTCAGAGGTTTAACCGACTGAGCCACCCAGGCGCCCCTTTAGTATTTTTTATAGAGATGTTTTGATAATAGATCGCACCCTCAGCCTACTGATTTTGGGGAGCTTCTGTTACTCTAAAATATGTGGAATGCCAGATAAGAACTAATAAATTATTCTGTTTAGTCTTTTCTTCCAAAGGGGTATATGTTGGAAGGGAGGAAGATTGTATGTTGGAACTATTTAACCTTTTTTGACATGGTACATAATGATGGCCATTACATGGTATTTTGAGAAAAAAACATTTATTGAATATATACTGATTATTTTATGTATTAGGAAGTAAGCCAGTAATTGATGTTTTCTTTGTAAGTAAAATCTCTTAAACTCATTATGTAAAAATGAGATTAAAGGAATTATTTCCTTACAGCAGAAAACGTTCATGCTTTTCAGCATATTCAGGTAATTCACCCCTTGATTATGAATTTGTATATATTTTATTTTATCTTTTATTTTTTAATAAAGTTTATTTTTTTTCATTTTTAATAAAGTTTATTTATTTATTTTGAGAGAGACAGAGACAGTGCCAGTGGGGTGGGGGCAGAGAGAGGCAGACAGAATTCCAAGCAGGCTCCACACTGTCAGTGCAGAGCCAGATGTCAGGCTCAAACTCCCGAAGCATGAGATCATGACCTGAGCTGAAACCAAGAGTCAGAATCTTAACTGACTGAGCCACCTGGGCACCTCTGAATTTGTATATATTTTAAAAAGCAGATCTTCTTTTATCTTTTTATATCTTTATATTTTGGCACACTACTAGCCCTATATTGTCAACAAAGATATTCGTAAATAAGTTGTGTTAAACTTTTATAAATGGCATTTAGCTACTACTTTGAAGTAGTGAAATTTTACCATATAAACAGTTATATGTATATATATAATTTGTAGGTTATTTATATATATGTATGATTTGTATAGCAGATATTGCTTAACATGTATACATTAATTTAGATGTGTTAAAGGGACTTTATAAGGAATCCTTTTTTTAGTTAATTTAGAAGTATACTCGGATTTGCCTGTTTTACAGTTCTGTCTTATATTACGCTTTTGGAACACAGACAATAGAGTAAATGTGTATAAAGAAGACTCAGCTTTCAAGATACTTAACCATTTATATGAAAGATGTTAGAAATCTGTGAATACTATTGTGACTCAGGTATCTAACTAAATTAAGAAGCAGGCAGGCTTTGCACTATCAGCATGGGGCGTGATCTCAGGAACTGTGAGATCATGACCTGAGCTGAAATCAGTCGGACGCTTAACCACCTGAGCCACCCAGGTGCCCCTAGCCTGTAGGATTCTTTGCAGGTATGAGGATTTTGAAGGAAATTATGCAACTAAAAGGAATAGTTTCTGCCCCAAAGAGCTTTGACCTCCATTTAGGTGTATCTTGCATGAAATAAATTTGAATCCACTTGTGCAAATGTTGATAAGTTTATAAACGTACAAAATGATCAGACTACTAGAAAGTAAAAAGACTTGGAGGTATTATGGTAGTGTCATGGCTGATGTAAGTGGAGAGTTACAGGAAAGTAAAAGGAAGACTTTCTGTATAAGGGAATGATACGATTATTCATATGGAGAGAATAAACCAAGTGCCTTACTGAATGTGAGAACAAAAGTAGATTAATAAATGGTTTTAAATCATTACAATTTTAAAAAGTAAGTAAAGTTTTTTAGACAAATACAAGTCACAGGGCTTCTGCATATGGAGGTACAATTTGTTATCTCTCTATCTGAGAGCTAGATAACTCTCAGGTTATCTAGCTGAGAGCTGGGATAGATGGTACCATACCAGCCCAACACTCCTGAGGCTGGCTGTCTACAGAAGACAGGAAGTTTCTTTTTTTTTTTTTTAACATTTATTTATTTTTGAGAGACAGAGCATGAGCAGAGGAGGGGCAGAGAGAGAGAGAGGGAGACACAGAATCCGAAACAGCAAGCTTTCAGCACAGAGCCTGATGTGGGGCTCGAACTCACAAACCGCGAGTTCATGACCTGAGCCAAAGTTGGAAGCTTAACCCACTGAGCCACCCAGGTGCCCCTACAGGAAGTCTCTTTTAATTGCCGTTTTTAAAACGCACAAAAGCTAGTAAAGTAGTCCTGGTGAAATACTTCTAAGTCCTGATCAGAGAGGACACCAAAATGACCCTGGAAACATGTTTTTGGGTCCTACCATGGAACTGATGAGCAGGAGAACAATATTGGAGTTGTGGAACATGTGAGTGACGTGATTTCTCTCCTCCTCCAGCCAAGACTCTTTTTCCTCTGTTTTTTCACTGTGTATGTGAAGGACTATTACAGAATCCTCAAACTCAGTTTAATTTTCTTCACCAGTACTTTTTGAGTAGGTATGAATAAGAACAATGTTTTACAAAGAGGGGAGTTTCAAGATAGAGGGATTGAGACCAAAGGCAAAATAATTCAACTGTGACAGTAAACTAATGTGATCTTAAAATGGTTCCCAGTTAGAGATACAGGCTTCCATTTATGGAATAAATTAAGTCACAGGGATGACAAATACAACAAAGGGAAATCATGGTATTATAATAGCATTGTATGGAACACATGGTGGCTACACTTATGAGCATAGCATAATGTACAGACTTGTCTAATAGCTATGTTATACACCTGAAACTACTATAACATTGTGTGTCAGCTATATACTTAAGTTTAAAAAAAGAAAAAAAAAGGAACTGAGGCCAACCAATCACAAAAAGTCAGTTAGACCTTTCCAAATAAGATAAATTCTTAAGGTATAGCCAATCAAATAATTTCCTTGCTTTGCTTCCACTAATTCTCTGTAGAAATCTTTTAACTACCTCCTACGGGTGGGGCAAAGCACTGTAACCACTTCTGGGTTGGTACTGCCCAATTTGAATTGATTTTTGTTCAAATAAACTCTTATAAGAAAAAAAAAAATGGGGGTGCGGTGGGGGTTGCTGCCTGGGTAGCTCAGTCCATTAAGCGTCCAACTTCAGCTCAGGTCATGATCTCGCAGTTCGTGAGTTCCAGCCTGGCATCGGGCTCTGTGCTGACAGCTCAGAGCCTGGAGCCTGCTTTGGATTCTGTGTCTTCCACTCTCTCTCTGCCCCTCCTCCATTCACACTTTTCTCTCTCTCCCTCTCTCTCTCTCTCTCAAAAATAAATAAGCGTTTAAAGATAAAAAATAAAAATGTTCTCAGACAATGCCAGCTAACAAGCATATTTATTTATTGAGAAATTATTTGTAATAAATAATAACTGATTAAAATAAATGGATCAAAACAATTAACCTTAATGAAAATTATAGGATATTTATTATTATTGAGAAATTATTACATGGCAGGCTTCCACCAGGTGATATCGATGATGTATGAAAGAAGACACAATTTCTGCCTTCAAAGAGTGTTCTGTCTAGATTATACAGACCTCCATAAGCAACTGTTTTCAATTTTTTAAAATTTTTTTATTTAAAAAAATTTTAAATGTTAGAGAGAGAGAGAGTGCACAAGCAGGAGGAGGGCAGAGGGAGGGAGACAGAGGGTCTGAAGCAGGCCCCACACTGACAGCAGAGAGCCCGATGTGGGGTCCTAACTCACAGAAGTAGGAGATCATAACCTGTGCCGAAGTTGGATATTTAACCAACTGAACCACCAGGCACCCTGAATTTTTTTATTTTAGAGCGAGAGTGTGCTTGCATGAGCCAGGGAGAGGGGCAGAGGGGGAGGGGGAGACAGAGAGAGGGAGAATCTTCAGCAGGCTCCACGCTCACCTTGGAGGCCAACATAGGGCTTGATCCCACAACCCTGGGATTATGACCTGAACCGAAATCAAGAGTCAGACACTCAGCTGACAGAGCCACTCAGGTGCCCCAGGTGTTTTCAGTTTTCTGATCAGTGAACTACATCTGACTCCATCTCTAGGAAATTTTGCTCTGATCCTTTGGCAGGTCTTCTTTATTTTCTTAAGTTTTTATTGAAACGTATTTATAGGAAAGTACACATAAGGGTACCTCAAATGATTCTCAAACTGACCACATTTGTGTTTCCAAATCAACAAACATTATCCACATACCAAAAGCCCCCTCGTGCTCTCTTATAGTTCCTATTCTGCCCTAATGGATAACTATTAACCCTAACTTCACCATAAATTCGTTATGCAAAGAGTATGTTATTGTTCGACTTCTTATTTGGAGATAATTTCAAGCTTACAGCAAAGTTGCAAGAAGAGTAGTACAAAGAACACCCATACGTCCTTTGCCCATACTCACCAGTTGTTAACACATTATTCTTCTTGCTTTCTCATTTTGTGTTCATGTGTGCTCAGTCTCTGTCTCTCTGCATTTTATGTATTTTGTCCCTAACTATGTTTGCACGTTTTTCCTAAGAATAGAGATATTCCAGTTGTTGTAAATTTCAGTAAATTTAATATTAATACATATACTTTATCATCTGTATTCTAATTTTATCAAATGACCCTAAGTAATGCCTTTATAGCATTTTCTTTTTCAGTACAGGATCCTTAGATCAGGTTTTGATCCTTAAATCTGACAGATCAAGATTATAGTCCAGAGGCATGATGTTAACCAGAGTAGGATCCCAAACCACCTACTCCCTAGGTCAGTCCTTTTGACTGTTATGAAACTTCATTGTTTATTTCTGATAATTTTTTTCCATTTAAAAAGCAGTGCTACTTTTAACAGTTGATAAATACTGTGTACCTACTGGTTTATATTGATACCATCTAAATCGTAGACATTGGCCAGAATGAAACTTGTTACAGAAAAGCTATGAATCAGGTTTGTAGCTTTCAGGTTTGTAGCATGTTGCTTAATTTTCTCTACCAGTTAACATTTGTTGTTAACTGGTTTCCTTAGTCTCATCATCTTGATTTATTTTTGCTTGTTTCTGAAATCATTGTAAGCCAGGAATTATGGTGTAATGGAAAGAGTATTTAAAACTAAATTTTTTTTTAATCTTTATTTTTGAGAGAGAAGAGACAGAGTGTGAGCAGGGGAGGAACAGAGAGAGGGAGACACAGAATCCAAAGGAGGCTCCAGGCTCTGAGCTGTCAGCACAAAGCCCAACGTGGGGCTCAAACTCACGAACCGCGAGTTCATGACCTGAGCCAAAGTTGGATGCTTAACCGACTGAGCCACCCAGGTGCCCCTGGAAAGAGTATTGATTAAGAAGTAATGATGCAGGGGCGCCTGGGTGGCTCAATTGGTTGGGCCTCCGACTTTGGCTCAGGTCATGATCTCATGGTTCGTGGGTTTGAGCCTGCATAGGGCTCTGCGCTGACAGCTCAGAGCCTGGAGCCTCCTTTGGATTCTGTGTCTCCCTCTCTCTCTGTCCCTCCCCGCTTGTCTGTCTGTCTCTTAAAAATAAATAAACATTAAAAATAATAATAAATAAAAAGAAGTAATTATCCAGCCACTCTGGAAAACAGTGTGGAGGTTCCCCCCCCCCCCCCATTAAAAATAGATCTACTGTATGACCCATTAATAGCACTGCTAGGAATTTACCCAAGGGATACAAGAGTGCTGATGCATAGGGGCACTTGTACCCCAATATTTATAGCAGCACTTTCAACAATAGCCATCATGGAAAGGGCCTAAATGTCTATCAACTGACGAATGGATAAAGAAGATGTGGTTTATATATACAATGGAATACTACTTGGCAATGAGAAAGAATGGAATCTGGCCATTTGTAGCAACATGGATGGAACTGGAGAGTGTTATGCTAAATGAAATAAGTCAGGCAGAAAAAGACAGATACCATATGTTTTCACTCATATGTGGATCATGAGAAACTTAACAAAAGACCAGGGGGGAGGGGAGGGGGGAAAATGTTAAAGAGAGAGAAGGAGGCAAACCATGAGAGACTCTTAAATACTGAGAACAAACTGAGGGTTGACGGGGGGTGGGGGAAAGGGGAAAGTGGGTGATTGGCATTGAGGAGGGCACCTGTTGGGATGAGCACTGGGTGCTGTATGGAAACCAATTTGACAATAAATTATATATATATATATATATAAAATAAAAAATAAAAGAATTTTTCTTTACATTTCTTTAGTTTTTGAGAGACATAGGGAGACAGAGCACAAGTTGGGGAGGGGCAGAGAGAGGAGGAGACACAGAATCCGAAGCAGGCTCCAGGCTCTGAGCTGTCAGCACAGAGCCTGATGCAGGGCTCGAACTCACAAACCGTGAGATCATGACCTGAGCCGAAGTCGGACGCTTAACCAACTGAGCCACCCAGGCGCCCCTAAAATAAAAATAATTTTTTAAAATATTCCTTAAAAAAAAAAAACCAGTCATGGGATGTAATGCATAACATAGTGACTATAGTTAATAGCACTGTACTGTATATTTGATAGTTGTTAAGACAGTAGGTATTTTTAAAATTATTTTTATTATAATTCCAGTATAGCTAATATACAGTGTGTATCAGTTTCAGGTATACAAAAATTGCTGGTGAATCAGCAATTCTACACATTACTCAGTGCTCATCATAAGTATACTCTTAATCCCCTTCACCTATTTCCCCCATCACCCCACTCACTTCCCCTCTCATAAACCCAGTTTGTTCTAAGAGAGTAGATCTTAAAAGTTCTCAACACAAGAAAAAATTCTGTAACTATGTACAGTGATGGATGTTAACTAACTTATTGTAGTGATAATTTTACAATATATACAAATATCAAATCCTTATGTTATACAACTGGAACTAATATAATGTTGTATGCCAATAATACCCTAATGAAAATAGATAATAAATTTTAAAACTGGGGGAAAAAAAAGTAATGAGTGTTAGCCTAGGACTTAAAGAGTCTTACCTACTTACAAGACTTTTGTCAACTCATTTAACTTCTTTTTTTTTTTTTAATGGTACAGCCACTTTATTTGTTTATTTTTGAGAGACAGAGGAGTGTGAGTAGGGGAGAGGGGCAGAGGGAGAGAGAAAGAATCTTAAGCAGGCTCCATGCTCAGGATGGAGCCTGACACAGGGCTGGATCCCATGACCCTGGGAT
This sequence comes from Acinonyx jubatus, assembly GCF_027475565.1. NCBI lineage: Eukaryota > Metazoa > Chordata > Mammalia > Carnivora > Felidae > Acinonyx > Acinonyx jubatus. The sequence continues at coordinate 49,897,174 of NC_069381.1, read as the reverse complement.
CATGACCTGAGCCAAAATGAAGAGTTGGAGACTCAACTGACTAAGCCACTCAGGTGCCTCAACTATTTAAATTTTTAGAATCTCAGTTTTCATGTTTGTGAAAGAAAAAAAAAGTTATGCCTACTTATAGGATTTTTTAAAATAAGGGTCAGTAAAGCACCTAGCTGGCTCAGTCAGTAGAGCATGCAACTCTGGATCTTGGAGTCATGAGTTTGAGCCCCATGTTGGGTGTAGAGATTACTTAAAAAAAATAAGGGTCTAAAGAAATTATCATAAAGTATGTGAAAACAAACTCTAGGGTGGTAGGCTTCTTTTGATTTATTAATTTCATTACACAAAAAATTCCATTAGTGATATAGCCACTTACAGTGTTATATTCATTTCTCGTGTCAGATTCATTCTCTTAGTTTTCTCAATATTGAAGTTCTCTAATTTACTAGAGTGGGGAACCTGATACTTGTTGAACAATTACTCTAACCAAGTACCATGCTTTATACACCATATGCTTGAGCATTATAAGAGTATTATCCACATTTCACAAGATTTAGTGAGGTTTTGTAACTTGCTCAAAGGAGCAACCTAGTTAAGTGACAGAATTTGTAGTTAAACCCAGATTTCTTTGTCAATTCAAAGACTTCTGATTAAGTCAGTATTGATGTTTCTCTTATTATTTTCTCATGTACTCTCTATATATTTGGAGCAACAGCTTATCCTTTCTCACTAAAGTACATAATTTTCATCCCTTGAAATAATTCACATACTTCTCTCAAATTTCTAGAAGCACTGTAGCACAAAAGCAACCACTGTTGTTAGCTTTCCTAAGGTTCTGAACCTGGAGCATTGGGCATTTTTTCTTATATGTCTCATGTCAAATACAAATCCTTTCTTATAGTAGAAATGATAAAATATCATTGAAAACTAAAATTGCCAGAATACGGGAGCTCAAAAAATAGTATCTAACTGAAAATGGAAAAGTATGATTTCTTACTATTTAATATTTTTATGAGGCATTTTTACAACTCACCTATAAATGTTTGATCTTTTAAAATGTACAGGAAACTGTCATTGCTAAAAACAGTGCATTAGGGAAGGTGTATTGGACAATAACCCCAACTGGAATCATAATTACAGTTTTTTGCATTGCAACTATCTCTTTAAGACCTGACTTTAGATAGTCTGCAGGAAAATCTCACAAGGCTGTATGTAAGACAAGAAAGTGACAGCTTCAAACTGAACAAGTAAGGGCAAGGTAATACATTTAGAGGAAAATTATCCAAAATTTATCAGTAGAATTCTGTTTATGGCACAGCCAATCCAGAACTTACTACTTTGAGGATTTAAAAAAATTTAAAGGCACATTTTGAGGAAAAACTTGTATTTATCGATTCCTTGCAGATCACTTCTTTGTGAAGGTAGAACAGTCCTCTTCAAAGCAAAAAAGTAACTTTTTAAACCAGACATCTCTTTGATTTATATGTCTGATGCCGAAACTCTTGTACATGTACTCCTGGAGGTAGACAGAGCGATCCAAGAGGTAAACAGGTATAATTGTTGAATTAGTTTCCTAGGGCTGTTATAACAGAGTGTTACAGACTAGATGGCCTAAAACAACAGACATTTACTGTCTCGGTTCTGGAGGCTAGAAATCTGAAATCAAGGTGTCAGCAGGGCGGCTTCTCAAACTCTGGGTGGCAAGTTTCCTTCCCTCTTCTGACCTGCTGTGGTGGCTGGCAGTCGTTGGCTTTCCCTGACTTGTAACTGCATAGGTCTGGTCTCTGCCTCTGTCTTCATGTAGCATTCTTCCTGTATGTCTTCATATCATCTTCTCCCTGTGTGTATGTATGCATGTAATTTCCCCTATTTATAAGGACAGCGATCTTCTTAGATTAGGGCCCACCCTAATGACCTTATTTTAATTTGGTTAAATCTGCAGAGATCCTATTTCCAAATAAGGTCACACTCTGAGGTACTAAGGGTTAGTACTCCACATATCTTTTTGCGGGGGACATAATTCAGCCCATAACAGGTATCTTTAAAGGAATTGAATTCCAGAACCTCAAATATTATATGTTTACCTTTCCTAAAATTGATGTAAAATCTCTGAATTTTAAAGAGGAGCTCTTTCATATCTATTCTTTGTTGGATGGATGGCTATTCAACTGCTGTGGTATTTACAAGTGACTCTTAAATACAGAGAACAAACTGAGGGTGGCTGGGGGGGGAGGGGAAAATTGGTGATGGGTGTTGAGGAGGGCACTTGTTGGGATGAGTCACTGGGTGTTGTAAGTAAGCCAATTTCACAACAAACTATATTTTAAAAAAAGGACAAAAATGCTGTAGTATTTAGATTCCATTGTAAAGTGCTATAGCATTTAAATTTTAATGGCAGTGTTTATAATCTGCCGGTATTTATATTTTTTCCAACCATTTAAGTCCATGATGAAAAACTTTAGGTATCAACTTAAAAATGTGTAAGGGAATATACCTAGTTGTAGAAAGCTACTTAAGGGAGTGTGTGAGCAAAATTTTTTGAAGACCCATTGGTCTAAAGCAGGGTTTCTCAACCTTGGGATTATTGATGTTTCAGATTAGGTAATTCTTTGTTGTGAGGAGCATGTTTTATGCATTGTAGGATGTTTAGGAGCATCCTTGGCCTCTACGCCCTAGGTGCCAGTAGCAGCTCCCCAGAGGTGAAAACCAAAAGTGTCTTCAGACATTGGCAAATGTCCCCTGGGGAGCAAAATTGCTCTTGGTCATTGAAATAGAGTATAATGATCTCCTTTCAGTCAGTAATGTAGAATATATATTAGCAATTCAGACATTTGCTCATCTCAATTTTTTTATTTATTTTTTTTTATTTTTTATTTTTTATTTTTTTTTTAACGTTTATTTATTTTTGAGACAGAGAGAGACAGAGCATGAACAGGGGAGGGTCAGAGAGGGAGACACAGAATCTGAAGCAGGCTCCAGGCTCTGAGCTATCAGCACAGAGCCCGACGTGGGGCTTGAACTCTCAGACCTCGAGATCACGACCTGAGCTGAAGTCGGAAGCTTAACCAACTAGCCACCCAGGCGCCCCCATCTCAATTTTTTTAAAGCCTATTTATTTTGAGAGAGAGAGAGTGTGTGAAGAGAATGGGGGAGGGGCAGAGAGAGAGGGAGACACAGAATCTGAAGCAGGCTCCAGGCTCTGAGCTGGCAGCACAGAGCCCGACACAGGGCTTGAACCCATGAATCGTGAGATCATGACCTGAGCCAAAGTCAAGGGTTGACACTTAACTGACTGAGCCATCCAGGTGCCTCTGCTAATCTCAATTTTGAGATATAGCTCTAGACATGACCTAATATGACAGATTTTCAAGAGATATCACCTAAGCGTATTGATAATAATTTATTCACTAAAGTCAATACATTTTATCCCAGTATCAAGGCATATATCCAAACAGCTATGTATGAATTGTCTGTTAACTTTTGCCCCATCTCTGTAAATTAGAAGTCCTTGCTTATATCTGAAGTCAGGAAATGGCCGTGTGGAAAGCCTCTATGTTTTGTAAAAGTTCTTTTTTAAAAAAAAAAAAAATTTATTTATTTATCTTGAGAGAGAGAGAGAGCAAACAGAGGAGGGGCAGAGAGAGAGGGAAACAGAGGATCCGAGGCAGGCTCTGCACTGTCAGCCCAAAGCGGGGCTCAAACTCGTGAACCATGAGATCATGATCTGAGCTGAAATTGAGAGTCAGATGCTCAACCAACTGAGCCATCCAGGCACCCCTGTTTTGTAAAAGTTCTTATTGAGGACTTTCTCTGTGTTTCCCTTGGATCATGAACCAAACAAACCAAGTTCCCACGGTTGCTCAGAGGTGAATTGGAATGCTTTCTTTCAATTATATCACAAGAGCTCTATAAAGCTTTTTGTCTTAACTGCCAAGAAGCTCTGACCCAAATTTGTGGCCCAATTACAATGTCTTCTCTTTCTTGTTTCCTAGTAAAGTTGACCCTTGAACGGTGCAAGGGTTAGGGGAGCTGACCCCTGTGCAATAAAAAATCTGTGACTTTTGATTCCTCCAAAACTTAACTACTAATAGCCTACTGTTGACTAGAAGATTTATCAATAACAGTAGATTAACACACACTTTGTATATTATATTATTCTATACTGTATTCTTACATAAAGTAAGTTAGAGAAAAGACTGTTATTAAAAATATTATAAGGAGGGGTACCTGGGTGGCTCAGTCAGTTAAGTATCCGACTTTGGCTGAGGTCATGATCTTGCAGTTCATGAGTTCAAGCCCCACATCAGCTCCATGGTGACAGCTTGGAGCCTGCAGCCAGCTTCAGATTCTATGTCTCCCTTTCTATCTGCCCCTCCTCTGCTTGTGTTCTCTCTCTCTCTTAAGAATAAATAAACATTAAACTACATTTTAATAAAAAAAGAGTATAAGGAAAATATATTTTACAGTACTGTATTTATTGAAAACAAAATCCACATATAAGTATACCTGTGCAGTTCAAATCAGTGTTTTTCAAGAGTCAGCTGTATATTATTTCTTCACTCTCAACTCTTCCCTTCACTTTATTACTTTTTTTGCTTGTTTAAATGGTTCTCAGTTATACTGAATCTGTGGCTTTTAGTGTAAGACCTTGTTTTGGAAATTTGAATACATTAAATAAATTAAGTTTATGGGTGACATAGTTTGAACTTTCAATAGCCCAACAAAACTGTGCAAAGTCATTATACATTTTTTTCTAACGTCATTTTCTCAGTGTACTACTCTGGCCTAAAAAAGGACAATGATTTGTTGGAAATCATAAGATAATTATAATGTAGACAGAAAATGAATACCATTTTCCTCTCATGATAAAACTCTAGGGTCTCTTTTAGACTATTATACAATTCGATTTTCATTTTCTGAAAAAACAAAAACAAAAACAAAAAGTGTAATTATTGACCCTAAACATAGAGATAAGCAATTACTGAAACTAGCCTAAAAACCTTAGTACCTTTTAATCAGGAATGGTGAAGGTGGAAAAGGCACTAACATTTAGCGAATAACTACACTATGCTGTGCTTTGTACTAGGTACTTTATATCATATTTAGTCCCCACAATAGTCGTATGACATAGATGATCTTGGTGCTATTTCTATCTACCAGGAACCCAAGGTTCTGAAAGAGGCAATGCACAGATAGGTTATTCACATCCCAAAGTTCTTGCTCTTTACACAATGAAGCTATAAAGGTTTCAGGACAGTGTCTGCCTAGCACATAGTAAGCTCTGTAAGTATTACTTCCTCTTATTATGTCATCTGGGGTATAAGTAAAGATCAAAAATGTTAAATGCTGAAGTGGTATATTACATCAATTCCTGGAGGGAATAGAGAAACAAATACATTTAAAATAACCCAGGGGGGCACCTACCTGGCTCAGTCCATAGAGCATGCAACTCTTTTATTTTTTAGAGAGAGAGAGACCACATAAGCAGGGGAGAGGGGCAGAGAGAGAGAGAGAGAGACAGACAGAGACAGAGAGAATCTCAAGCAGGTTCCATGCTCAGTGCAGAGCTTAACCCGGGGCTTGATCCCATGACCATGGGATCATGACCTGAGCTGAAATCAAGAGTCAGACAAGAGTCAAGAGCCTGGGGGCTCAGTCAGTTAAGCATCCAACTTCAGCTCAGGTCATGACCTCATTTTTTGTGGGTTTAAGCCCTGCATTGGGCTCTGTGTTGACAGCTCAGATCCTGGACCCTGCTTCAGATTCTATTGTCTTCCTCTCTCTCTGTCTCTCCCCTGCTTGCACTCTGTCTCTCTCTCTTTCAAAAATAAAAAAAAATAAATAAGTAAAGAGTCAGACACTTAGCCAACTGAGCCACCAAGCGCCTCAGAGCATGCAACTCTTGATCTTGGGGTTATGAGTTCAAGCCCCACACTGGGCATAGAGATTACTTAATAAACAAATTAATTTTTAAAAATAGAATAAATAATCTATTTAGAATAAATGAAAATAATCTAAGTTTATGAAAACTGTCTTCTGCAAGAGGTGATATAAACTGGAAATACAAAATCAGATCATATTAAATTTAATGAATTACCCAATGAGTTACTAACAAAAATTTGAGAAGTATTCTTTACCCTACAGATAAAGTAAAGGGCAATAATACTGTGCAATTCTTGTCACCTTTGTCAGAGGTGAGAGATTAAAGTAGATGGGTCATGCATCTAACCCGATGTGACAATTCTTACATGTTTGTGTTAAGACCACTGTATCATATTATCCTTTATCTTGTACATGTATATATACATTTAGATATTCCTATCTAAAGTCTCATGTCAGATATTATATTGGGATGTGGTTTGTTATAATTTTATATTTTCTTGTGTTTTTTTGCTAGTCTTAAGCATAATTACATGCCTTTCCTGCAGAGAAAAACACAGTGGTTTCTTGCTTTTTTTTCTGCCTTTTAGTTCCTTGTTTTCCAGCACCCAACATAACTTGTAAGGATTTCAGTGGCAATGAAACACATTTTACTGGGAACGAAGTTGGTTTTCTCAAGCCTATATCTTGCCGAAATGTGTAAGTCCATTACTGAAGCTAAATGTTCAGATTACTTGCCTGTGTTGTATCTTGACTGCATGGTGTAAAGAGATAAAGAGCAATTTGTGGGGAAAATCCAACACTAATATAACTTTTATGTCTATGTCAGAAAACCTCTATTTTAAGTGTATTTTGTTATATAAATACAATTGACCACCAAGTAAAGCATAGTAGTTCACCATGTGGAATAAATAAAGACTGTGAATAGCCTCATGCCATGTTATTTCGGTCAGTTTATGCCACTAAATGAGTTATGAAAAATTCTGTTTTTAAAATTTGGGGGGTTTCTAGAGTGCAAATAAGGGATCGTGTACCTGTAATAGTAAAAGAATGTTAATTATCAATCATTTGCATTTCAAGGGCATTTTGAAATTTTGTTTCATTCTTGGTAATAGGTATGGATGAGGAATGGTTAAACAGCATTCAAAAGTTTGGGACATTAAGACAAATGGCTTTTATTTTGTTAAGAGTGTTCTTTATTTGTTTTTAAAAATTTCTTTAAATGTTTTTATTTTTGAGAGAGAGAGAGAGACAGCACAAGTGGCTGGTGGGGGGTGGGGAGTGCAGAGAAGGAGAGAGACACAGAATCCAAATCAGGCTTCAGGCTCTGAGCTGTCAGCACAGAGCCTGATGTGGGGCTTGACTGCATGAGTCATGAAATCATGACCTGAGCTAAAGTCGGATGCTTAACCGACTGAGCCACCCAGGCGCCCCAAGAGTTTTCTTTGTTTAAAGGACTTTTAAGTTTGCCTTTTATTTTTGCTTTGGTAAAGCTAACATTGTATTCTTCTATTTCTGCTTTGTACTAAAAACATGGTTTAGTTTCACCCATTTTTATTTAATTGGTGGCACTATATTTTTACCTTTGAACTGTACATTGTTTTATTTGATGGCACCTATTTGCAGTTGTATCAAGGAATAACCACTGTTATTTCTTTCTTTCCTTTTCTTTCTTTCTTTCTTTTCTTTCTTTCTTACTGTTTGGCTATTTCTACCAGTTCTATTAGAATTCCTAGAAATTATAGTAGAGTCTTATTTTTGACCCTACTTCACTGAGTTAATGAGGGGCTTTAGATTCTATCTTGCCGTGTAATCCTAAGTGAATCACTTAAACTTTTTTGGGTTTAAAGAATGCTCATTAGTAAAGTAAAAATTGCTAAAAGGATTTACTTCACAAGTACTTAGATATGGTTTAGCCAAGTTTTGAATTTATAGATTGATATTTCTACCATAAAAAATCCAAATGACAATTTATTAAGCATTGGTCCAAGATATCATAGATTATAGTATAACAACTAAGAAAATCATCTATTGAGAACAGTTAACCACTCAGGTTGGACATGGAAGTTTATATTACCTGTTATGGTAACACCACAATGGTCTGTTAATCAATTTCCAAATTAATTCTGATTTCTTTTCAGTGTCTCTGGGTAGATTAGGCTCAGTGCAACTGAGCTATACTAGTCATGCTTACAAAACAGTGATGTCAGTGATAAGAAGAAATGTAATTATCAAGGAAACCAGATACTCGCAAGTATACTGGCCAACTTATTCCCCTCCTATAGTAAAATCTGCAGTTCCAAAATAGAATTCACTTAATGAACATTGAATCAGAACAAGGGGAGTTAAATTGATGGGTAATTTTAATGATAAGTCACAAAATTAAGATCAACTCATAAGTCATTTTTCTGTATCAGGATATTCAGTACATTCCTACCAAAGATCCAGCTCCTGGTCAGCTACTGAATGCTCAGTGACAAATTCTTACTCATTGAGTGTTCCTTTTCCAGTTTACATATTTTCCTTCTACTCCTGTTACTCCTATATATAATATTGATAGTTGATTAAAACTCCTATCTTAATATTGCAGATACAGTCATTCTATAATGTATTCTCCAGCAACTAAAGTCTAGCAACCATGTCTGATTGATTACCAAGCCACACACCTATTTATATTGGCCAGTTATTTTAGCTGGAGCAGGCTAACTGCTGTAACAGATGTCTTTAGAATTTCAGTGGCTTAACGCAATAAAAGTTATTTCCCATTTACATCATGGTCCAAATGGTGTTGGCTTGGAGGTCTGGATGAGGTAAGGGGAGTGATTGTTGTTCTATGCAGCCATGCCGGAGCCTTGCTCCTTTCATCTTGTGGCTTTGCTTCCTCTAGTCCTCACAGTCCTTTCCATTCAGCCAGCAAGGGGGAAAGAGGAAAAGCAACCCCGTATAGGAGTATTTTATGGGCCAGATCTAGAAATGGCACACATCACTTGTGTCCTCATTACACTGGGCAAAACTCAGTTATGACTGCACTTAAGTTCAAGGTGGGCTAGAATATATAGCTTAGCTATACATCTGTGAGCAAAAGAGCAGTGTTTCAGTGAACAATTAGACAATGTCTGCTACACCACCCATTTTCAGATTATTCTTTAGGATGGTTTAATATATAGATCATTGTATTTCCAATTTCATTCCCCTTTCCAGCCAAGCTTTTTGAAAGGTATGTTCCTACAATACTTCCCTGTTATGAGTTTTTCTGTCTAATGTAAAGACAGTTTTTCTAAGTTTTTGGCCATGCTGAAATTTGCTGCTATATCAAATAGATCTTTATAATCCATATCTTAATCTTTCTACAGCATTTGGCATTCCCTTCTCTTAAAATATTTTCTTTCCTTGACTTTTGTATAAAGCACTCTTCTATTCCCTTTGATTCCTCTTCTTTTTTCTATAAATCTTGATATCCCCAAGATTATATCCTTGGTCCTATTCTCTTTGTCATTCATTCCCCTCTTTGGCTTCTCTCACCATCTTTATGTGTATTAAAGTCCCAAACTGAATCTATCATCTTTTCCTTCAGATCATTTCCTCCTTTGTCTTAGTGTATGGCCCATGCTCTACTCAGTTTCTTAAGCTGAAACTTTGGAGTCATTCTTGACTTCTCCTTTTCCCTCATTTCCCACATTTAGCACGGTTACTTCTACCTTAGTATTTCCCAATTTTGTTTGCATTACTCTTCTAGTGCTACTGCCTAGTAGGTTATGGCTTGAGTTTCTTAAAAGCCGACTAATTCATTTCTCTACTTCTGGTCTGGTGCCCCATTCCAATGTAGATAGGACAACCACTGCCCTCAGCATAAAATCTGACATCCTTGTAAGAACAGGATCTTTGGGCCATCTATCATCCTCCATCTTCCCCAAAATGTCCTAATTGTGAGTGAAATGCAAAAAATATAGGATTGTAAGCAGATGGACATAATCAGATTTGATATTAAAGTGATAACTCCAGCTACTTCTCTGTTTATTTCTTTTTTGCAGCAAATCTCCTTCAAAGAGTTGTCTAATACTCCTGTACTTCAGCTTTTTCCTTCCAGGCTTTCTTAAGCCTGCTTTGTTTGGTCTTTTTCCTCTACCACATCACCAAAATTGTCCTTGCTGAGGTCACTAATGAACTTCTCTTGACTAAATTTGGTGGTAAATTCTCAGCCGTTACTTATGTGATCCATCAGTCACATTTGGCACAATTATCACTCTGTTCTCCTTAATACATAGTACTATCTTCGCTTGACTTCCAAGATATCATACTCTTCTAGTTTAACTTCTTCCTCAATGTTAGCTCTTTCTCAGTCTCCTTTCCAGCTTTTTCTCTTCTTGGTCTCTTAATATTGGAGTATATCAGGGCCCATTCTGTGAATCTTTTTTTTTTTTTTTTTTTTTTTTTTTTTTGGTCTATCTTTTCTTACATGGCAATATCCTGGTTTTAAATACTTGGTATATGCTTGTAACTCCCTAATTTATATCTCCAGCTCAGACTTCTCTCTCTAACTCTAGACTTGTAAATCTGACTGTCTTTTGGACAACTCAACTTGGATGTCTGAGAAACATCTCAAACTCACATGCCCAACAATGAAATCCTGAACATCCTTCCAAGGTGTAGTCTACCCTCAGCCTTACTCAACTCAGTTAATGCTTGTTTTATCCCTCTAGTTACTTAGGACAAAATCTTTAGCTTTATTCTTACTCCTTTCTTCTTTCATAACCCAAATTGAATACATCAGGAAATCCGGATATTGTACTTCAGAATATATCCAAAATCTGATCACTTCTCAGTGTTTCTTTTGCTATTACTCCAGGTCAAGCCACTATTAATTTTGATCTGGATTACAGCAAGAGCCTTCAGAGCCCTTTGTCTCTGTGGTAGTTGGAATTTGTTCAGCAAATTCATCCCTCTCAATCACTATTAACTGGGCAATGTATACTTTCCACTCTATTGATTTGGGGCTTGACCCTGTGATTGTATTTGGCCTGTGTAATGCTAGCCAGTATGAAACAAGCAGAGTCTTAAATGTGCTTGTGAGTTTTCGCTTTCGTCTTGAACCTTGGTGACATGCTCTGAAGAGAACTTGCCCCAGGTAAATGCTATACCTTCAGCCTGGGCCCTAGAAAAACTTAAGAGGAACTAATTTGAACTGATTTGAACTAGCCTGGATTTAAACTGAGCCAAACTTTAGCCTGAAGCAACATCTCCTGGCTGAACCCACTCTACATCAGCTGAACCACAGCCAGCTGCAGTCTACAAGTATGAGAACAATTCCTTGTTGTAAGCCACAGAGATTTAGGGTGGTTTCTTATACAATGTTATTGTGACAGTAACTCACAAGTACTCCCCTACAGTCAGTTTTCAGCACAGCAGCTAGAGTAATTATTGTAAAATCAAAATCAGATCATACCACATGTTTACTTAACATGCTATAGTAGCTTCCCATATCTTTCAAAGTAAAAACCAAAGTCTTTACAATGGTATTCAGGGCCATACATGATTTGCCGTTTTTGCCCCTTGTTATCCCTCTGACCTCAGCTCCTACTCTTCTGTTCTCTAATTCTGTTCCTACTATACTGGCCTCCTTTATAGTCTTCAAAACATGTCAGGTATGCTGTCCTTGCCACAGTGGTTACTTTTGCCTGGGGCTCTCTTCCCTTCCAGGTGTGGTGTGGCACACTAACTCACTGACTTCCCTCAGGTCTTTGTGCATATGCCCCCTTCTCAATGACGCCTACTCTTATTACCCTGTTTGTATCTTATATCACCCTTGTCTGTATCCCTGGCATTCTGAATTCCCTAAATGTCCTGCTCCACTTCTTTTTTCCATAGCATTTATGACTTTCTAACATAATATATGGTTTACTTTTAAAATACATTTATTTTTACTGCTTGCTGCCTGTAGATTGAAAGCTCTTTAGGGGCAAGGATCTTTGTTTCTTTTGTTTATTAATATATCCCAATAGCCCAGCATAATGCTTGCCATGCAGTAACCACCCAAAAGGCATTAAGTAAATGAATGAATGGATGAACAAATTAACAAATAAGTATTAATTAATAGTTTTACTTCCTGAAATGTCTACATGTTGAGAATGCATGTATATAACACTCAGGTTCTAATTTTGTACAGAAATGGCTATTCATACAAAGTGGCAGTTGCACTATCTCTTTTTCTTGGATGGTTGGGAGCCGATCGGTTTTACCTTGGATACCCTGCCTTGGGTGAGTATGTTTCATCAAAAAAAAAAAAAAAAAAAAAAAAATCCTTGTGAAACCTGTATGGTAGGTAAATGTACCTATTCTTATAGATTAAATCTCTGCATACTATTAATAGTTACAAGTTCCAACTAACCGGAGTTGAATAGTTAATGTTCTTCTGTGAATATAGAGCTAGCTCTACATTTCAGCTTGGGTAAGAAATATTGACCTCTCCTGTATTTTCATCTTTTTGAAAACACACAACATAGTATAGGTACTTCCTGTCATTGCTAGTACTAGGCAACATGGTAGACATTTAATAAATCTTTTATGAGTAAATGCATATCCCTTCTATCCCTCTAAAAATATTTGCCTTCTACCTGAACCTCTGTCAGTGTTCCCTTGAGAATAGAAACTACTTCTTTTCAGGAGACGTTGGGATTGCAACTCCAGCTACCGGCATGAGCTGGTGTAGAACCTGACTTTTAGTACCCTTAGCATCCCCCTTATATGTTCCTTATAGCCGTAATCTTCGCATTTACCCTAGTTACTAATGCTTATGCAAACTGTATACATTTGATGATAGCTTTTATTTGAACAATACTTTTATATACCTACCCTTATTTAAACCTTACAGCTCTCAGACTTTATCAACCTCTTTAAATCTTCTTTACCAGGTAGGGAAATTGTCACCAGAGAGGTTAAGGGATTTACTCACTCTAGAGGCCTTGCTTTATTCTGTGACACATTTGTTGTTATCGTCCTTGTTTTATGGATAGGGAAATTGTCATGAGATTAAGAGATTTACCCAAGGACGCTCAGCTAGTGACCTGAATTTGAACCTAAATTTTCTGGCCCAAGAGATCATACTTTATTTACTGTAGTACTCTGATTCTTTATTAGCCCTGTACTGAGAAAAATTTAAAGTTTCTGAATGCTCTACTTTCCAGCTAGCAAGGCTAATCTTATTCTTTCCATGTTGCTACCCACCAGAGATCAAAGAGGAATCTTTACTGTGGTGTTAGTGGGAAGTATATTTCTGATAGCCTTACTTGGAACTGGACAAATTTGTCCAGTTAATAGACATTTATTCAACATTCACTACCTGTTAAGTAAGTGCGTGCTCTGGAAATAATGATGAAGATCACAGTTCTCATTGGCTAAGACCATATAAAATCATATAATCTTCATAGAAGGCCTCAGAGTTGTTAAAATAACAACCCTTTAGCCTAACTTTCTTTTTAGATGATGGATGGACAGATGGATGGACAAAAGGAAGGATGGATAGTTGGACAGAGAAACTAGATTCATAGTGAGAAAGTAAAATGATATGGTGATGGTAAGAATACACCTGAAGCCTTCTGCCTTTATCCTTGTATTTTCTTTGCTTTTTTTTTTAAGTTTATTTATTTTGAGAGAGAGAGGACGAATTAGAGAGGGGCAGAGAGAGAAGGGGACAGAGGATCTGAAGCAGGCAGTATGCTGACAGCAGAGAGCCTCATGCAGGGCTCGAACTCATGAACTGGGAGGTCATGACCTGAGCCAAAGTTAGGTGCTTAGCTGACTGAGACACCCGGGTGCCCCCTCCTTGTATTTCCTTCTATGTTTTCTTTAAAAAAAAAAAAAAAAGGTTTTAAATTTTTATTTATTTATTTTTGAGAGAGAGAGAGTACATGTGCAAGCATGAGCAGTGGAAAGGGAGAGAGAGAATCCCAAGCAGACTCCATGTTGTCAACACAGAGCCCAATGTGGGGCAACACAGGGCTCGATCTCACCAACTGTGAGATCATAACCTGCGTTGAAACCAAGAGTCGGACGCTTAACTAACTGAGCCACCCATGTGCCTGTCTTCTATGTTGTCTTTAAGAAGATGAAATTGTATAGGACTACCTGGGTGGTTCAGTCAATTAAGCATCTCTTGGTTTCGGCTCAGGTCATGATCTCACGGTGAGTTCAAGCCCTGCATTGGACTCTGTGCTGACAGCACAGAGCATGCTTGGGATTCTCTCTTTCCCTCTCTCTCTGGTCCTCCCCCACTCGCTCTCTCTCAAAATAAATAAACTTTCAAAAATAACTTTTTTAAAAAGGCAGAATTATATATATATATTTTGTAAAGATTTCTAACTTTCAGAAAGTTTTTAAAAAGTTAGGAGGGAAGGAGAAACGCTGTTCTTTACAACAGTTTATTCTGTGATGATTTCGAAGTCTATTTTAAATTTTAAATATTTGGCCTAACGAGTGACTTTTTGGTTTTTTGTGATGTGTGTTGGATAAGCTGTCATGTCATATGTGTAAGTTAATGTTTTTTTCTTACTGCAGCACATAATATGTTGGTATGTATATTGTGAATTTTTCTTCCTGCAAAGTAAAATTCTAGGTAAAGCTCCGTATAAAGCTCTGTATAGTGAATATTAGTTTCCTGCCAGGAGCTGCCTTTCTCTGGCCACTGCTCTTCCAATCTATTATTAGGTCAGTCAAAGAGAACCTTTCCATTGGAGGCTGAGATTCCATAAACTTGCAGGTGTAATTTTTTTAAAATTTATTTGTTTTTGAGAGAGAGAGAGAAAGTGAGAGAGAGTGAGCAGAGGAGGGGCAGAGAGAAAGGGAGAGAGAATTCTAAGCCAACTTCACACTGTCAGCACAGAGCCTGATGCAGGGCTCCATCCCACAACCCTGGGATCATGACCTGACCTTAAATCAAGAGCCAGATGTTCAACCGACTGAGCCACCCAGGTACCCTGCGAGTGTAATTTTTAACATTCGATGTTATGCTTCAGCGTAAAAGGTTTTTTTTTAATCTTTAAATAACTTACTTTATTATCACAACAATTTTTGTGTGTTCATTAGTTCAACAAATATTTTGACTGTTGGCTTAAGATAGAACTTTCTCAAGATTGTTGTCTGTCACTTCTTATTTGCCTGCTTTTCAGCTTCTGAGTTTTTGTTGTTATTGTCTTATCTTTTATTTTCTTTATTCTATTGGGTTTTTGGACTTTAAAAATTCCTTGCCATCTTTTAGTGGGATCTTAGAGAGGAGCTAAGTGGGCATGTCAAATTCATGATCTTTAACTGAAAATCCTCTTATCTCTGTAAGCATTCAAACATTTTTATTGTATCTTACTTGCATTTAAGCTGTCTTAATGTTAAGGATTTTGATATGTTTTATCAACTAATCTAATCTAATATGTAAAGTAATAATGTTTTTGAATTTTAAAATATTAAATTTTTTAAATTTAAATTTTTACTAAGAATCCAGGGTTAAAGATTTTTGGTATTTTTGAATAAAATGATTACCATTAAAAAAATTCTTAGCTGTATAGTATGTTGACTGACATGAAAATAGTTATAGATAAAGTCTAAAATTATATTTTTCTTATAATCTTATTTAATCTTCATGGTTATAAAAAGCATTGGTAGCTTTTTAAAATACTTCCTCAATACCATTTATGATCATTGGAATTTTATTTTATTTTATTTTATTTTATTTTATTTTATTTTTTTAATTTAATGTTTATTTATTTTTGAGAGACCGAGAGAGACAGAGTGTGAGTGGGGGAGGGGCAGAGAGAGAGAGAGAAAGACACAGAATCTGAAAAGGCTCCAGGCTCTGAGTTGTCAGCACAGATGTGGGGCTCAAACTCACAAGCTGTGAGATTATGACCTGAGCTGAAGTCGGACGCTCAACCAACTGAGCCACCCAGGTGCCCCAATCATTGGAATTTTATAAGACAGAATAAATAATGTAAATCATGCAATATGAAATCTGCTTTTACTAAGTAATTTAGTGTTAAATGTGATACTTCATTATATAAATTTTACTTCAGGAATAGACAAGGGAAATTTGTTGTGGGGGTGAGCTTGAGTAAAATTTCATAAGATCTAAAAATTCATTTAAGGAAAATTTTCAGATATTTCAAATTCCTTTTTAGCTCATGACTAACTTTATGTATAGCTTTATTATCTTTAATTGATTTATTCCTCAGTATACCAGTGCTACATTAGCTGGAAACTTTTTTTTTTATAATGAAACCTTAGTTTTTATTTTTATTTATTTATTTATTTATTTTTATTTTAGAAAGAGAGAGAGCAGGAGCAGAGAGAGGCAGAGGAAGAGAGAGAGAGAGAAAATCTTAAGCAGGCTCCATACTCAACTCAGAGCTCAATGCTGGGCTGGGCTTGATCCCACAATCCTGGGATCATAACCTGAGCCAAAATCAAAAATCAGATGCTCAACTGACTGAGCCACCCAGGCACCCTGAAATCTTATTTTTCTAATAGCATTCTGTCTTTGTATTCTTAATTGTTTTTAATGTTTATTTATTTTGAGAGAGAGAGGGTGTGAGCAGGGGAGGGACAGAGAGAGGGAGACAGAATTCAAAGCAGGCTCCAGGCTCCAGGCTATCAGCACAGAGCCTGATGCAGGGCTCGAACGCACGGACCGCGGAAACATGACCTGTGCCAAAGTCAGATACCTAACCGACTGAGCCACCCAGGTGCCCCATCTGTCTTTGTATTCTTAACTGTAACATCTGTCATTTTTTTATATGGAATAACTAGCATATTTTGTTTTGCCCATCTGTAGCATTAAACTGTTATGGATTCTCAAAGATAATAGCTCTTTTGAAGCAGTTAACAGGAGAGATACTCTTTTCACAGTGGTATTCCTTTTAAAATGTAAATGTTTTCTTATTATGAGAATAACAAAGTGTCTTTAAGCCCAAATCTTAAAAATCTTTGCTTAATTATTCCTTTTTTTTTTTTTTAATTTGAAGTTACCAGTCTGGACTAGTATATAATATCCACAGATCATAGGACAAATAAAGGGATTTGTAGGTTAGATTGTTCTAAGATTTGAAAACTCTCCTTTATAGGTACAGACACAAAAGGAATAATGATAGCTAATTACCAAATCATTATAGAACACCTGTGGTTTGGCAAATAGCAACTTCAATACGAAATAATTTGTATTCTGTAAAACAGTTATGCAGAGAACAGTGTTTGCAAGACTCACCCGTAATAAAAGAAAAAATACCAAAAATGTTCTTAAATACTCAAAATTAATTTCTGTTCTTTTTATTTTATACCCAAATCCTTTTGTTGCATTCATGTTTTTATTTATTTTTTTTCTTTTTTTTTTTTAGTTTTTTTTTTTTTAATTCTTTTTTTTAACATTTATTTATTTTTGAGACAGAGAGAGACAGAGCATGAACAGGGGAGGGGCAGAGAGAGAGGGAGACACAGAATCTGAAACAGGCTCCAGGCTCTGAGCTGTCAGCACAGAGCCCGACACGGGGCTCGAACTCACGGACCGTGAGACCATGACCTGAGCCGAAGTCGGATGCTTAACCGACCAAGCCACCCAGGCGTCCCTGCATTCATGTTTTTAAAATATAATATTTGGGTTACTAAAGTATAAATAAAATACACTCAACATGAGCTTTATGAATATAATCTGTCAGCATAATCTTTTTGAAAAAATATAATGGTAATGGTTCAGGATAAAAATGGATCCTTCTTGATTAGAAACACTTTTATTTGGAATTTTAAAATAGTTTTTAAAATCTAAAATTGATACTCCTTTTCACAATAAGAAATTAGTAAATAAGGTCTGCACAAAGAGACCTAACACTTTTTTTATTTGGGGGAAAAAAGGCAATCAAGTTTTGGTAGTTCACAGATACCTCACTTTTTAAAAAACTGGTATTATGTTCAAAATAATGAAATCTACAAGAGTAATGGTTTGTATTGATTTTGATAACTGCTGTTTAGAATATATGCTACTTTGTGTTCTGATCAGCATTTGGTTGCAAATAAGATAATTTACTATTGATATAGTTTGTTCCTTCAGTAATCACATTGACTAGGCATGGGAATGACACAGCACTGATTTCCAGTTGCTCACGAAAGGATAGGAGAAGACAGATAAATAAGAATATATAATGAGTCATACCATGGGCTATGTGCTATGCTGAAAGTTCAGGGCAGGGCTGGGAGCATCTAGGAATAGTATTAAATTCATCCTGGCGGCATTAGAGAAGACTTTCTAGAGGTTTCAACCAACTCTTAGAGGTAGATGATTGGGAATAGAAGGTGTGCAGAGGAGGACTCAAGGCAGAGAGTAGTGCAGCACATATAAATGCAGAGATGAATGAGAAAACTATGAGTGCACAGCACATTGAAAGAGAACTTTGGGTAGTTTGGTAGTAACATAGGCAGAAGGAATTTACAAGGTATGAGACTAGGTTAGATGATCCTATTATAAAGAACGTAGGGGCACCTGGGTGGCTCAGTTGGTTGTGTCCGACTTTGGCTCAGGTCATAATCTCACTGTCCGTGAGTTTGAACCCCACGTCGGGCTCTGTGCTGACAGCTCAGAGCCTGGAGCCTGTTTCAGATTCTGTGTCTCCCTCTGTCTCTGCCCCTCCCCCACTCATGCGCGCGCTCTCTCTCTTTCTCTGTCAAAAATAAACATTTAAAAAAATGGGGGCGCCTGGGTGGCGCAGTCGGTTAAGCGTCCGACTTCAGCCAGGTCACGATCTCGCGGTCCGTGAGTTCGAGCCCCACGTCGGGCTCTGGGCTGATGGCTCAGAGCCTGGAGCCTGTTTCCGATTCTGTGTCTCCCTCTCTCTCTGCCCCTCCCCCGTTCATGCTCTGTCTCTCTCTGTCCGAAAAATAAATAAACGTTGAAAAAAAATTTTTAATAAAAAAAAATGTAGATTTATGCTGTATACATTTCTCAATTGATAATAATCATAGTGGTAACAGAAGTAATGACTGGGCTAACATTTCAGATGTTTGCCATGTGTCATGTATTAATCTGAGTCTTTACTTTTTCTCATTATCTCTTTTAACCTTCAGTGTCCTTCCTATCTTGTTTTCATAAAATATTTTTATATTTGGAAAACTAAAGTTTAAAGTAGCAGTATTAGCAATTTCCTTTAGTAAACTTAACCCTTGTGTTAAATTTACAGAAATAGATGAACCATAGTTAATATTATAGGTTTGTATTTGAAGTGAAACAAGATGTAAATCACTGTAATGATTTTAAACTTTCTTTTTAATTTTTTTTAATGTTTTTTTCTGAAAGAGAGACAGAGAGACAGAGCACGAGTGGGGGAGGGGCAGAGAGAGGGAGACACAGAATCTGAAGCAGGCTCCAGGTTCTGAGCTGTCAGCACAGAGCCCTACACGGGGCTCAAACCCACAAACCGCGAGATAATGACCTGAGCTAAAGTTGGATGCTTAACTGACTGAGCCACCCAGGTGCCCTTGTGATGTTTTAAACTTTCAAAAAAAAATTTTTTAATAGTTAACTTCGTTCCTTAATTTTTAAAGCAGCTTTATTGAGGTATACATGACATACATTAAAATGCACATACCTTGGTTGGCTCAGTCAGTTAAGCGTCTGGTTAAGCATCCAACTCTTGGTTTTGCTCAGGTCGCAATTTCACGTAGGTAAGAATGAGCCCCATGTTAGGCTCTGCACTGACAGCATGGAGCCTGCTTGGGATTCTCTCTCTCTCTCTCTCTCTCTCTCTCTCTCTCTCTGTCTTTGTCTCTCTGTCTCTCTTGCTCTCTGCCCCTCTTCCCACTCTCTCTCAAATAAATAAACATTAAAAATGCACATATCTTAAATGTACAGTTTGATAAGTTAGACATATGTGTACACCTTTGAAACAATCCCCCATAATCAAGATAATGACCATATATGTCACTACCCAGAGCATTCCCATGCCCATTTGTAATCTCTGGCCCCTCTTGTCCTGCTCTTTACAAAGCAAACATTCATCTGCTTTCTGTTGCTGTAGGTTAGTTTGCAGATATTTTAAATACTTAAGTATCATATTGGATCTGTTCTATAGTTTATTTTTTTTGCATATATCCTTTTTTTAATTAAAAAAATTTTTTTTAATTTACATCCAAATTAGTTAGCATAGAGTGCAACAATGATTTCAGGAGTAGATTCCTTAGTGCCCCTCACCCATTTAGCCCATCCCCCCCTCATACACCCCCTCCAGTAACCCTCTGTTTGTTCTCCATATTTATGAGTCTCTTCTGTTTTGTCTCCCTCCCTGTTTTTATATTATTTTCATTCCCCTTCCCTTATGTTCATCTGTTTTGTCTCTTAAAGTCCTCATATGTGTGAAGTCATATGATTTTTGTCTTTCTCTGACTAATTTCACTTAGCATAATACCCTCCATTTCCATCCACGTAGTTGCAAATGGTAAGATTTCATTCTTTTTGATTGCTGTGTAATACTCCATTGTATATATATACCACATCTTCTTTATCCATTCATCCATCGATGGACATTTGGGCTCTTTGCATACTTTGGCTTGCACACACAATGTCGTGTGGCTTACACACACACATTTCCATACACAATGTTGATAGTGCTGCTATAAACATTGGGGTGCATGTGTCTCTTCAAAACAGCACACCTGTATCCCTTGGATAAATGCCTAGTAGTGCAATTGCTGGGTCGTAGGGTAGTTCTATTTTTAGTTTTTTGAGGAACCTCCATACTGTTTTCCAGAGTGGCTGCACCAGCTTGCATTGCCATGTTCTATAGTTTCTTTAAATGTGTTACTTTAGAAGTAGGTGACACTCACCAAAGTTTCAAACACACATATCATTCCCTTATCTAATACTTTATCTGAACAGGAACCTCTCATGTTCATTCTTCTGAAGAACCCTTAAGTAGGGATTCAGCAGCAGAATATCAAGATTTTCATGAACTCATTATCGTTCTCTTTTGAGTGTTGTCCCATCACTTTGCCAATAAATATATTTTACATCATTGTTTTAAACAGCTGCATAATACTCTCTCCTATTACTAGGTGTACCTTGATTTTCTGAGGCAGTTCCTCCCTGTTAAACATTTAGATTGTTTCTAGTTTTTTGATAGTCATAAAAGAAATATTTATCAGACTTTTACTGTCTGTCAGGTACTGTTCAAGGAATCAATAAGGACTCTGCCTTTAAGAATTTACATGGCAGTGGAAGAAAGAGAATGAATGAAAACCAACAAATGAGGCCGTTACAGATTTTTAATTGGCACCAAGAAGGCAATAAATAAGGGAGATGTGGCAGGAAGCAGCATGCAGCTTTAGACAGGCAGGTTAGGAAGACTGCTTTGAAGAAGTCGCCTGAGAAATGACAAGAGCTACAGAACATTGTTGGAAGAAGTCATGACAAGAGTAAAGGATCTGACATGGTTATGTTTTCTTCATAGAGTAGCAATTAATTAAAGAGAAACTTTTCTTGGACCGTTCTTGACATTAATCTTTTCTCGGACCGTTCTTGACATTAATCTTTTTATAAGAAAATTAAAAGAAAGGAACCTCTATGGTACTTCCAAATTTACACTAAAATGCTACATGAAGAGGGACGCATTTCAGAAATATAATGAATAAGTGAATGGATAAAATATACCAAGTCAGTGGATCAAGTTCCCTGGGCAACTATAATAAAACATAACTAATGAATAAAATAATTTAAGGAGTTGTTATATAAGATAATGGCTAAAAAGTTAGAGGTCTTTAGGAAACAGAAAAGCTGAGACCATTTATCCATTCATGTAACAAATATTGAACATCCTCCCTGTGATATGATGTAATGCTGTAGGTACTAAGGACACAAGAGTAAATAAAACAGATAAAAGACCGTCCTTTGATGGGACTTCCATGAGACAAAGACGGAACATAACAACTGTTTTGAAGAAAACTAAAAGCATAATTTTATATAATCTATATATTTTCGTAGTTTTAAAATTATTTCCAACATGTGTTATCTTAGTACTTAAACACTATTCTGCTGTATGTCCAATTGTCTAATACTAAAAAGGGAGAAATAATCATGTAATGTACCTACATATTTCAGTCTTATTTGTGTATTTCCAAATTGTGTGCAGGAGGTGATCTCATCCACTCTTGTGATTTTAGCTGGCATCTATTTGTAGTTGATACTTAGAACTACCCTTTCACGAAAAGTCTTGTTTCCTACCATTTTTATATCTCAAATGCAATGTCTGGAAAGCAATTTAAGTTTAAATATAGAAGAGAGATTACTCATCCCACCCCCACCCCCAATCTGCCTCCTCTATTTCATCATCATGTTTTGTGTAATATCGTTGTATATGTCCTAGATTCTATGCTCTGTTATTATCTGTTTTAGTACCTTAGTTCTAAGGTTGGGACTGAAGGCAGAAGTGTATATAGTACACAGAATTATTGATTTTGAGTATAGAATTAATAATCATGAGATGCTTAGGAAAAAAGTATAGGATAATTATAAGATAATTAAGTATAGGATAAAGATAATTGCGTTGCTAATAAAATTTTGCAATTTAACTATAAGATTAATGTTTTTTCCTGGTTATTTTTTCTGTGCCTTGATAATCTTTATTTATTTGAACTTTCTATTGTAAATGTGTATTAAAACTTGGATCACATATGTATTAAGTCTAAATAAATAAATAAGGGTTTTAGGACTAAAAGATGTTCTATAATTCTGGTGTACTGAGATTTAAAGATTTATTTCTTTAGACCTTTTCTCTTAAGAAATTTTGTGAGATTACACTGAGGTGTTTTTTTGTTTTGTTTTGTTTTTTTGTTTGTTTTTTTTTTGAGCTTATTTATTCATTTTGAGAGGAAGGAAGAGAGAAAAAGTGCGAGTGAGGTAGGGGCAGAGAGAGAGGGAGAGAGAGAGAATCCCAAGTAGGCCCTGCACTGTCAGTGCAGGGCCTGATGCAGGGCTCAAACTCACAGACCATGAGACCATGACCTGAGCCAAAGTCGCTTAACCAACTGAGCCACCCAGGCAAGGCATCCATACACTGAGTTCTTATTTCACTTTATAATATTTATTTAGGTGAACTAATCATTTTTTGTGTCTTTTTTATATAGAGCGTCCTTTAAACCTTTCTCATATTTTCAGGTGAAGATTTGATTTTTTAAAGTGTTAATTTTATATTCTTGATATAAAGAGTTTGTGGTACAGTATACCTAATGGTTTGTTGGAAAACAAAAATTAATAGTTATAAGACTTTCCGAGTTTTAAATGAATTTATCTTCTTTTCTAGGTTTGTTAAAGTTTTGCACTGTCGGATTTTGTGGAATTGGGAGCCTAATTGATTTCATTCTTATTTCAATGCAGGTAAGTTAGTTTCAATCTAGAAGGTGAACTACTTTTACATTCAAACTGTGATCTGTGATCTTTTCCTGGTATCTTTTAGATATATTAGAAAGCACACTTTATCTCTTAACTCAGGCAAAAACACCCTGTGGGGCAAAGTATCCCCTGATGAGAACTGAAACTTCCCCCTCAAGCAATAAGAATTGCCCTGAACCAGCAAGACCCCACAGGATTGATCCCCAGACAGTGATCAACCTGACCTTGGCTGCCCCACCTTCATGTAACCACCCACCTTTGACCCACATTTTTGTGATAGAAATCTACAAATATTTCCAGCATTTTGAGAACCTAGTCCATCGTCTTACCAATGTTAGCCTCACTGAAATAAATTCCTTTCTTGTTTCAAAAAAAACAAAAAACAAAAACTAAGAATAAATATATTAGAAAGCAGTTAGGAATACTTTTTTCAGTTTTTCTTTAGATACTAGATCTCAGGGATCATAGCTATGTTTCCAAGTAGCATTTCCCAACCTGTGTTCTACCAGTTCGTAGTTCTAAAAGACGTAAGAACTTCATAAAGAAAGGATTCAGTGCTCAAATATGATTTGTAAATGTGAATTCAACTGAGCTTTCTTTACCGAATAGCTTCTAAGAGTCTTTATAATTTGTATTATGAATCTCTAATAGGGATTAAGATTATTTCTTGAATTTATTATTTATTTTCCTGGATGGTCACAGCCACATTGTCAACTATTATAATAGAATATTGATGGGGATCTGATATTTGCATATGAACATATATAGGCAGAAACAATGTTTGTGGGTTTTTTTTGTTTTTGTTTTTGTTTTTTAGTGGACAGGCACTGTATATTAGTATTCTCTTGGTTGTAAATTACAGAAATTGAAATCCAGCTAGCTTAAGCCAGAAGGAAAAAAGCAATGTCCAGGAGGTCTGTAGAAAATCTAGGAGGAGTGAAAAGAAAGAAAGGAAGGAAGGAAGGAAGGAAGGAAGGAAGGAAGGAAGGGAAGAAGGAAGGAAGAAAGAAGAAAGAAAGAAAGAAAGAAAGAAAGGAAAAGAAAATCTAGGAATGGGTTGGTCTTGGGCAAGACTAAATCCATAGGATCAAATGATGTATTTGGGGACTCCCCTGACACTCATCTCTGCTTCTCTGTGTTAACCTCATCTTCTCCTGCTGCACTGGTGTGGAGGCAGGCAAGTTTGTGAAATGCTATCCTGTAGCATTTAAAAGGGCCACCAGATGTTTTACATTAAATTACCCTGAACTGGTGGTGGTTAACTCGTGAGGATTCTTAAATTAGAGAAGGAGATAAATTTATCACAACTAATGTCACAAAACAGCATTTCAGTACGCATTTATGGAGCACCTAATGTCTTCAGCAAGTGTGTCATTATGTATGTAGAGCATCATCAGTTTTGGTCTTCTTTCTCATACAATATTTCCACTCCTCAATTCTGTCTGCTTCATGTTAATCCTTATGTTTTAAAAGAAAGTCAAAATCCAGGAGATTTTGGTAGCATACTGTGAGGAGGGTACCATACTGTGAGGAGGAGGCAGCATATGGACCAATAAGATACCAGAATTAAACAAGGAAAATATTTGGTTTCAAAGTTGGAATTTTCCTGTCTTTATTCATAAACATATGCCTAACCAAATATCCTGCCTTCTCTGACTGTGGGACAGGCAAGCAGGCATGAAGAGGCTAAGGTACTTGTGCACATATGCTTGGAAATGGATTTCTCACTTCAAATGAGGATCCAAGGAACTTAATGTATTATTGGGATTCTTTAAGATATCCATAATTCAATGTCTTTGAAACCCATTAGGTAATATTTTCACACTAGGTTCTTTCTTTGGTGACGTCATTGCTTTATAGCTTTGTTTATATCAGATTATGGAGTTTTTTGATTCAGCTACTGCTTTCTGGTACATGAATGCCTGAACTTTTGAGAACAAATAGTTTGTTTCTTAAAGATCTTGAATTAAAACTATCGCATTAAGAAATATTGAGGCAGAATTAGAGTGTTTGAATTTCTGCAGTAAATTTCTCTAAGTAAGGCATGTTAATAGGTATTGCCACTTTAGTTTTAGACCGCTTTCAGATTGGAGAAAATATAAGTTTTCAAATGTAGCCAAAATAGGAGATATAGCCTTATTCTACATGACATTTAATATACTTAACATGTGATGTTGACTGCTTTAGTTTTTAAGGATTATTTTTTCAGCAAATCAAATGTTTTTAGTATAAATATTATAAACTATGTTAATGTTTTTGTCCCAAATATGTTTTTTCCAATTTCTCATAGACCTTTTACATTTGTCCATCATCTTTTTGTTTATTCTCTTTTCTCATTCTCTCCATTCTGGTTTTTTTTTTTTTTTCTTTTTGCCATTAAATATTGTTCCCCAGTGAATAGCAATGTTTTTCTATTGGGCTGTGATCCCAGAAACATATTGTGCATGAACTCAAGACCTATAAAAACATACTTGCTTCACAGTGTTTATAACAAAAATCTAGGAAAATCCTCTTTAAAAATATAGGTCTAGTTATTTCAACTTTGAACCAAAATAATATAAAGTATAATGTATATATTGCTAAAGTAAGCTTTACATGTCACTGTATTTACTGAAAATACTTTAATGAGTTTATGTAATAAACTTTTGAAGTTTCTTCTTTTTCTGTTCTTAAAAAGTATGGAAATGGCAGTGTGAATTAATAGTATGAAACAATACATAGAATTAATTCAGCTTTTTTGTGCATTCAACAAAAATCTAAATCAGTGATATGTGTGTAGCATACAGTTTCAGTTATAAGTAGCTGTTGTATATAATTACAATATATATATAGTTATTTATAAGGCAGTTCTGAGGATTTTAAAATAAACATTCTTTTGTACTTATACATTTTTATATGTATGTCATGATGGATAGATTAGGCATTTAATTTTTTTATCAGAATAAGTATGAGAATATTTTGATTTCATTTAAACTTCTTTCCTTACTTACACAATTTGGACATTTTTAACAATACCAAAACCACTGATGTGGACTGTGCCAAACAAAAAGAAAAGAATGTTTCCTCTCTTAAGTGGAGACAAGATGGCCACAAATCAGAAAGATGGGGATGGGTAGAGGGAAAATGGAAATATGAGTTGGAATGTAGAAAGTTGTTGGAAGAAAGTACATCAGCGGTGCTTTGTGACAATTTAAAAAATTCTATGCATCATGGAAGAAATTACTTTCATTTTTATTCCTATTAGCATTACAGAGTCTATCTCCTTAAGGGACTAATAAACTATGTAAATAGTAGAAATTCACAAAAGCAGCATAATTTCAAGACATTAATTAATTTTAAAAATGTATAAAATATCTTGTTAGTTTGGCATTTAATATAGATAATTTTTTTTAGAACTGCATTATATATTGTTTCTGTGTTATTTTTTTTTTTAACTTTCAAACACCAGGTTTGACTTTTCACTCATAAATTTCTTTAGAAAAAAAGAAAAGTTTTTGGGGCACCTGGCTGGCTTAGTCTGTTAAGTGTCCGACTTCAGCCCAGGTCATGATCTTGCAGTTCATGAGTTCAAGCCCTGCGTCTGGCTCTGCACTGACAGTGTGGAACCTGCTTCAGATTCTCTCTCTCTCTCTCTGCCCTTCCCCCTACCACCCTCAAAATAAACAAACATTTAAAAAAGAAAAAAAGTTTTTAAAATTCCCTATAGCACTGGTAGTTTGCTAAACCAAGAGTATGCCATCAGAAGTTTTGGCTGATTTGAACTGAATGCAGTACACCCTGTGAAAAGTGTGGCTGTGTACGAATTATGGGGAAAGTGAGAAGCTAAAAAAGATAGTTTTTAAAAGTACTTTTTTTTTTCTTTAGGCCCTTAAAGCTCTAAATTTCCTGGTGTCACTTGAGAGGTAATAAAATAAAATTGGATACGATAAACTATAAATAGTAGGTTTTATGCCATCAGTGAAAACGGGTTTAGTGAGTACCAGTTAGGTATAATAAGTTGAGGTTCTGCGCTAGAGAAACTTATACTCTATCCCCACAGCGGTCTGATAATAAGATCCCACTTATCAGAAATAAAATGTTTCCTTGAGAACTGCAGGCTTAAAATAAAAATGACTTATCTTGATTTTATCTTGTTTAAATTCTTTGAATTTTACTAAAAATTTTAAAAACCTATGCTTTTCAGTGTAGAACATAAGCAAGGCTTAAGTTGTAGGTTCACTTCTGTGTAAGCCAGTTTGTTTTGTCCAATGCCTAGCTTACATCCTTGCCCTGGGACACACATACTATTGATCAAAAAAAAGGACTAATCATGTAATCACCCTAAATCTGTTACCAGTGCTGGAAAAGTGGATCAAAGTCCTTGATAGTTCACTAGATGTCGGGCAGCAATATATAAAAAGCAGTAGATGTTTTATAGATCTCAGTTCCTTCAAATAGCTCTCTGTATTGTTTATTTAACCCTGGTGTGATTTATTGGGGAAATAAACTAGAAAACTGAGGAGGCTAATAATTTGTGTAGCCTCTGCTCTGTCATGTGACCTTAACTAGGTAGATTTCACTTAGTTCATTTATCAGGTGGGCAGATTTTTATTTAGTGAATTAAAGGAATGTTCAAAAAGTAAAGAGTATCTTAAACTGGTTTTGAGAATCATCCCAAAGCTGTGTTTTCCTCAGGAGATATATAATATATGAATCTTACTCATTTCTTGAGGAATAATATTGATATTGGTTATTAAGGATTTATACTAACAAGTCTTTAAATCAGATGAAGTCAAGGGGTCTGAATGTATAACTTCTGGCACTATGTAGGAATTTTGGTGCTTAATTTATTATTTAAATGTTTATTTTGGGGGCACCTGGGTGACTCAGTTGGTTAGGCAACCGACTTCAGCTCAGATCATGATCTTATAGTTTGTGAGTTCGAGCCCTACGTCGGGCTCTGTGCTAACAGCTCAGAGCCTGGAGCCTGCTTCAGATTCTGTGTCTCCCCCTCTCTCTACTCCTCCCCTGCTCACACTCTGTGTCTCTGTCTCTCAATAATAAATAAATGTTAAAAAAAATTTAAATGTTTATTTTTTATTTTTGAGAGAGAGCATGCATGAGCAGAAATAGGGCAGTGAGAGGGGAACCAAGGATCCCAAGTGGGCTCTGTGCTGACAGCAGAGAGCCCAGCCCAATGTAGGGTTGGAACCCACAAACCTTGAGAACATGACCTCAGCCGAAGTCAGAAGCATAACTGACTGAGCCACCCAGGTGCCCTGGTGCTTAAATGTGACTAATCAGATAGTTTTAATAGCCTCATATTAGAATTAACCACACGCAGAAGTCAGCTATGGACACAGAAATGTAATTTGACTTTTAAAAGAATATGCATGTATTTTTTTTGGGAGAACTAGGGTGGATACATATTGCATCATGATCCTGTAATTGCAGACAGTGGGGTCATTTTACTTTTTCACCAGGTTAGTAGGTCTTTAGGAGATGATTTGATCTTGCCAGTATTGAACTTGCATTCTTAATATGGAGAAACTCCTAAGTGCATTATATAGAAAAATGGTGCATTGATAGAGTTGTATAAAGTGTTCTTAGTTTTTTCCTTTCCCTTTTTAGTTTCTGCATAACATTTAAATTTGTAAAATAATTTGAGTTACCTAAGCCAGTATGACTTTGTTGACAATGCAAAGCCATTATATGCAAGGGCATAGATTGCTGTTGCTGAAGTTCAGATATTGGAGTACTTACAGGTAACCACATTTTTTTCTTGAATTAATTTGTTTTTATTCGAATGTTACTTAAATATACTCAAACAAAATACATTTTCCACTAACAAAATCAAAAGTTTACAAACAAAACTATAACATTAATAAAGTTCAGATGAAGTAAGCTCTTTTTTGATCTGGTAAAAAATAAATCCATATATAATATAAAATTTGCCATTTTAACCTTTTTTAACTTACACAGTTTGGTGGCATTAACTATATTCAGAATGTTGTACAACTGTCACCACAATCTATTTCCAAAATTTTTCACCACCTGAAGTGGAAACTCTGTACCCATTAAGCAATAACTCCCCATTTCCCACTCTCCCAACCCCTGGTAACCTCCAATCTACTTTCTGCCTGTATGAATTTGCCTATTCTAGATATTGCATATAAATAGAATCATATTTTTGTCCTTTTATGTCTGACTTAGTTTACTTTAAATAATGTTCTCAAGGTTCATTGATAATATGGCATGTATTAGAACTTCATTCCCTGTTATAGCTAAAGAACATTCCATTGTATGTATATACTACATTTTGTTTATCCATTCATCTGTTGATGGATACTTGGGTTGTTTCCACGTTTGGGCTATTGTGAATAATTTTTGCTATGAATATTTGTTTGCAAGTATCTATTTAAGCCCCTGTGCAGTTCTTTTGGATGTATACCTAGGAGAAGAGGAACTTTCACATTAAAGCTAATTGAGGAGATGGGGCGCCTGGGTGGCTCAGTCGGTTGAGCACCAGACTTCGGCTCAGGTCATGATCTCACGGTTTGTGGGTTCGAGCCCCACATCAGGCTCTGTGCTGACAGCTCAGAGCCTGGATCCTTCTTTGGATTCTGTGTCTCCCTCTCTCTGCCCCTTCTCTGCTCACACACACACACTCTCTCTCTCTCTCTTTCTCTCTCAAAAATAAATAAATGTTTTTTTAAAAAAAAGCTAATTGAGGAGAATATCTTCATGACCTTAGATTGGTTAAATTTTTTTAAACAAGATCCTCAAAACATAAATCATAAGGGAAAAAATTATTGAGTATGATTACGTTAAAATTACGACATTCTGTTTTAAAAAGAATGTCATGGACATAGACCAAGTTAACACTTAATAGACTAAATAAAAGGATACTAGCAATAGGAATTGATATGTGGAATATACAAATAATTTCTGCAAGTTAACAAGGTAGAGATCCTAATAGTTAAATGAATACAGTAAACTAATAGGTGATTCACAGAATCACCTGAATAACTAATATGTAAAAAAATACTTCTGGACAATTACTCTAAAAAACTTGTATTGCTTCCACAAGGGGACATGAGCAGAGATGTCTGTTGTAGCCTGTTTGTGGGAGCAGGAAGTTGGAATGAACCTAGATGTGAACACTGATAAGAGAATGGATGCATTCTCTAATGCTAGGCAGCAATTACAAGCACTTACCTAGATGTGCGTATGCCATATGGAAATGTCTTAAAATTATAGCATACTATGAAAACAGTTTAAAACTGAACAAGATCCACAACAATATTATTTGAATAAATTAAAAAAGCATATTCAAAGAACATGTTTTTTTTTTTTAAAATAAACATGTATCCAGCTCATACACCAAGTTAAGCGTATGCTCATTTTTTGTGTGGTTAGGTGTATGAGCAGGAATTAGAATTAGAATGGAGATTAGAAGATAAAGAAAAAAAGACAGGGAATTTGGTGACCACTTAACATTCTTAACTTTAATATGTATTTCTAGGTTTCCTGATTTATTTTTTTGCTACAGACTTTGCATCTATAGAAAAGCCTATCCTTTTAAGTAAACAATTCAAGATTTTTTTGCACTTAAGCTGCAAATAAAATCTCACGGTGAAGACGATCAGAAACGAATTAAAGAAGAAATTAAATTCCACTCAATTCCTTCAAACCTCCACCATTTTCATAGAAGTAGGGTGTGGTAGGACAAAAGATACCCATGTTAAGTCCCTGGAACCTGGGAGGATTACCTTATTTGGAAACAGAGTCTTTGCAGATGTGATTAAGTTAAGGATCTTGATATGAAGAGATCATCCTGTATTATCTAGGTAGGCCTTAAATCCAATGACAAGTGTCCTTATAGGAGACAGAAGGGGAAAAGACAGACACAGAAAAGAAGGCATTGTAAAGACACAGGCAGAGATTGGAGTGATATGGCCAAAAGCCACAGAATGCCTAGCAGTGCTGATTGCTCTCAAAAGCTAGAAGAGGCTTAGAAAGGATTCTCCCCTTAGAGTCTCTGTAGGGCGTGGGGCTGTTGGAGATACCTTGATTTTAGATTTCTGGCCTTAGATCTGTGGGAGAGTGAATTTCTATTGTTTTAATCCACTAAAGATTGTGGTAACTTGTTATAGTAGCCCCAGGAATCTAATATAGAGGTATTTGACGTGGCTTTCTTGTGGTTTTAAGGCTGCTCACACAAGAGACATTGATGCCCATTGTACAAAACAGCTTCCCACAGTGTAGTGGACCTCCTGTTTCCCTTCTTAGAAGATGAAGATTTGTAGCAACCTCCATTAATTGGACCCATAGATTTCATAAATCTGCCCCAGCTTATCAAATGGAAATACATCATGGTATAGAATTTGGCCTCAGGCTATTTTATTTTATTTTATTTTTTTAATGTTTACTTTTTTTGAGAGAGAGAGCACCAGCAGGGGAGAGGCAGAGAGAGGGGGAGACACAGAATCCAAAGCAGGCCCGTCATGGGGCTCAAACTCATGAACGGCAAGATCATGACCTGAACCGAAGTCAGACACTCAACTGACTGAGCCACCCAGGTGCCCTGGTTTCAGGCTATTTCTTAAGCAGAGAAACAGACTTATAATTTTAGTGTTTTTTTTCAACGTTTATTTATTTTTGGGACAGAGAGAGACAGAGCATGAACGGGGGAGGGGCAGAGAGAGAGGGAGACACAGAATCGGAAACAGGCTCCAGGCTCTGAGCCATCAGCCCAGAGCCTGATGCGGGGCTCGAACTCACGGACCGCGAGATCGTGACCTGGCTGAAGTCGGAAGCTTAACCGACTGCGCCACTCAGGCGCCCCTATAATTATAATTTTAGGTTTTATACTGTGTTGTCAATGAACAAATGGACATAGGCCTATTTAACTGAGTAAAAAAGTTCCCAGTATGGGATATTTTTAGACTTGTGATTTTATAATTAACAACTCAGTAATATACTCATTATAAAGGAATTTATAATTGGCACATATATTGTACATAAGTGTATATAAGATGCTTAAAAACAGATTAAATTTTTGATTTTGATGAGGGAATATAGATTTGAATAATTAAAAATTTTACAGCAGATAGTTTTCTTAAAAATTAAATCAGATGAACAATTTCCTCTTTGATGGGATAGTTCATAGAAGAGTATATTAACAACACCTTATACATGTGTTTATATTTAAATTGCAAGGTCATACAAGATGTAGAAATTGTAAAGTACCGTATAGATCAACTTATTCTGTTCCTTTTCATATGGATATGAAAAACTGAGATCCAGAGAAGATTCATCCTACAGCTAGTTATTGACTGCTTTCTCTTTACATTTTCCTTTCATCTAGTGCTTTCCCATAGTGACTTAATTTGGTTGTCTTTGGGGCAGCTCTTCCAACTGTTTTAGCAGAGAAAGTGCTGTGCTTTGGTGATCTGGTGGTAGCATGTAGGAGGCACTGAAAACAAGTGTTTTTGGCTATAAGTAACAGAACCTCAATTTCAATTTGCTTCAATAATATAGTTTACTATATGATATACCAAGAATCTAGAGATAAGGTAGTTTTAAGATTTATTAATTTTTTTTAAAGATTTATTTTTGAGAGAGAGAGGAGGAGGAGAGAGGATCTGAAGTGGGCTCTGTGCTGACAGCAGAGAGCCTGATGCGGGGCTCGAACTTATGAACCATGAGATCACGACCTCAGCCAAAGTCAGACATTCAACTGGCTGAGCCATCCAGGCGCCCCAAGATTTAGAGCTAAAGGATGTAATAAAGGACTGTCCCCTTTTCCCCTTTCTCTTTCCTTTCTTCCCTCCTATTTCTCCCTCTCTCCTTCCTTCTTCTTCTTTTTTTTTTTTTTTTCCATGTTCAGGTCCTTTGGCTAGCATCACTTTGTTGTACAGTGACTTTCAGAGATAGACAAAAAATTGTTTCCTCTCACACATATCTTCTTAAGGATGGCTATGCCAACAATGAACTTGCGTCATAGGTGGTTGGCTAGAATTAGATTCCACGCCCAGGCTGAACCAGTCTCTGGAAGGAGGACCGGAATTACCTCACTAGAACTAGATGTGGAGGAGCTGAACTAACATAGTTTGAGCGGAGAGAAATGCTGTGATAAGATGACTAAGTTAGTTGCAAAGTTGGATCATGTATTAGCAGGTAATAAATGGTATCTTTGGGGGCTATCTTCTCTATAGAACAGAGGAAACAAAACTGAAAACAGTATTATTTGTCTACATGTTAACTGCTAATTTTACAAGATTGTAAAACATCTGGGTCCTAAGAGAAGTAAGGGAGCCTCACTCAGGTAGGCTTATTAGACGCATGTTATCAATAGGTCACTTAATCATATATTTTCCTTATTTCCAGCTTTGAATATTTTTTTTCAACAGGGATAAATGTTGTTAGGAGAGATGGCAAAGGAAAAAAAAGAATGGGATAAAAGGCCTGGTTCCAATCTATGCACATATTCCAAATCAGGCAGTTTTTGGCCATGTGATTTATTTCTACAGGCTGGGCTTTCCTTTTTCTTTGTTCCCCTCACACAGTCTCAAACCACGTTGTAACTCCTAGTCACCATTCTCTTTCTTAGCTTAATGCTCAAAGTAGTTTCCTCTGGGACCTGGGCCACTGAAAAGGTTTAATTAAACTCTTAAATAACATTCATAAATGTCAAGCCAAATGAATTTCATCTTTGGAAAATAAGTCAAAATGCATGACAGCACCTAGCATGGTATTTAGTACATAAGTTCTTTATAAATGTTATATGAGTATTAACATTTATAGTTCACTAGTATAAGCTCTTTGTTGGCAGAGATTCTATCTTATTCACGGTTGTGTGTAGAATGCCTAGCACAGTGCCTGGAGTGTTGTAGCAATTCAGTACTTGTCGAATAGTTTTAAAAGCCAAACTTACTGTAAAAACGAAGCATGCTCTCCAGCAGTGTTCTTCAAATTCTGGTTGTATAACCCCTGAAATATAAATATATATATATATATATATATATATATATATATATATATATATATATATTTTTTTTTTTTTTTATCCCTACCCTCCACACGTTTTTCAGTTGACATTTAAGTTTTACATCATAAGTTTAAATAGTTGCAAAGGATGTAATTTCTGGTTTCCAAATATTGACATATTTAAGTAAAACTGTTACATCAATTTTAAAATATATCCAACAGAATATAAATACCATAGAATTTTAAATATCATTCATTTAAAAAAAGACACGAATGAACCCTTCGCTAACCATTATAATTTTTAGTTTCTTTATCTCCCAGAATTTTTAAAATTTTTATTTAAACAGATTTTTAAAATATTTATTTGTTGTTGAGAGAGAGAGATAGAGCTTAAGTTGGGGAGGGGCAGAGAGAATGAGTCACAGAATCCGAAGCAGGCTTTAGGCTCTGAGCTGTCAGCACAGAGCCCAACACAGGGCTCGAACTCCCAAACCGCGAGATCCTGACCTGGGCTGAAGTCAGATGCTTCACCAACTGAGCCACCCAGGTGCCCCTCTCCTTGAATTAAAAAAAAAAATGTTTATTTTTTGAGAGAGAGTGTGTGTGCCTGCTCGCATGATTGGGGGAAGGGCAGAGAGAGGGAGACAGGATCTGAAGTGGGGTCTGCTCTGACATCAGAGAGCCCCACGCGGGACTTAAACTCATGAACTGTGAGATCACGACCTAGGCCAACATTGGACGCTTAACCAATTGAACCATCCAGGCACCCCTCTCCTTGAGTTTTTACTTCTGGTTCCATTCTCCCAGAGAATTTTATCCTAACGTAATATATTTTTATGTTTGAAAAATCTTCTGATCATTTTCATGATCATGATTTTCATGATTCATTAAAATTAAAAGATTTAAAAATTTTCTGTAATTACTGGATTGTTGTCATTATAATTGTTGATATACTATCAAAACAGCATAAACATATTCTAAATCTAAGCAAATTTTTTTTTTAAGAGAAAGAGTGTGCATACATGCTTGCAAGTGGGGTAGAGGGCAGAGGGAGAGAGAGAGAATCTCAAGTAGTCTCCATACTCAGTGTGGAGCCCCACACAGGCCTCAATCCCATGACCCTGGGATCATGACCGGAGCTGAAATCAAGAGTTGGACGCTAACAGACTGAGCCAACAAGGCACCCCTTAGCAAATTATAAACAAAAAAAGTAAAATGTTATTGGGAATACATCTTTTGAACAAGATTAGGCAGAGCATATTTTTGGACTCTTGATTTTTTGTTTTTGACTCTTGATTAAAGGTTTCCTGAAGTCCATTATTTTGCGTGATCTCTTTGGTACGTCAGAGGCAATGTACCATCATAAGATTCAGGTGTGCTCTGATAGCAGGTGTGGTTTAATGTTTTCACGTTAGAGAGAGGACCTCGGGGAGAGGGGAGGGAGTGGGGAGCCAGCAGGACATCTCCACCATAGCTTGGTATCAGTTGGGTCACTTTTACAAAGAGTATGGGAATTAAGGATCTCAAAATTGATTCCCTTAAAACCATCTGGGTAACTACCTTGGTAAGTCTTTGTGTATTCCTAAGGCCACTGTTCGCAGATTGCTACCTTGAAAGATAATTTGTAGAGATCCTGTCAACTGGGTTGTCAGAAATGTGATTAAGTGGACAAGATGACTGTAATGAGCATGTGTTTTTTTCTATCTCTTTCATTCCATGTGGTTTCTGGAGGGATTGTCAGTCACACTCCCTCACCTCTTACAGGGAGCCTGGCCTAGCCAATCATATTAATCCTATTCCCTTGACTATAGTAATTTGTCCAGCAATAGGCATAAAAAACAAACAGATCAAAGTCCTTCCCTGGAATTGGTATATAAACTCTGAAGATTTTACTTTCTTTCTATTGGGAGCTGCTAAGCTTCGAAGATGTAAATCTGGAGCCGCTGGCAACCAAGCGGGAATGCCTCTGCAGAATGAAGGCAAGGGTTGCAAAACGGCAGGGAGGTCAAACCAAGGGCCTCTGGGGGCCCCGAATTTCAGTCCTTGAGGCCTTGTGATCCTGTGAATTTCTCTAGTATCCTTTCCAGCTGCATGAGCCACTGAGTTACTGTATTTGCTTAGGTTAGTTTAAGTGTATTTTGGTGCTACTGAAATAATTTAGTAAGAACCAAGAAAAGTAAACACAAATTATTGTGAACATATCTTTTGTAAAGTGGTAATTTTGAAAATTTTCTCTTCTAGATTGTTGGACCTTCAGATGGAAGTAGTTACATTATAGATTATTATGGAACCAGACTTACAAGACTGAGTATTACGAACGAGACATTTAGAAAAACACAGCTATATCCATAAGTATTTTTTAAAAGAAACAGTAAGTAATATGCATATATAATCTTTATTATAGTATATCACCTGTATAAAATTATGAAAATTTGTGAACCGTAGGAAATTTAAGGAGACCATCTAATGTTATAAACCTCTCATTTTGCTTATGTGGAAACACAGGTCTCCATTTGCCTGAAACATCTCTAGTCTTTTGTAGAGCTTTTTTATGTACACTCATTGTTCCTGCAGTTCCTGATTCAGTCCCTCTTGCTTTGCAGACATTATGGCTAGAAGACAGAGTTCACAACAAAAAGATAACGTCAAAGCAGAAAGATATTTCATAGTATTATAGGATGGTTCTGGAGAAAGCATGTGTTGTAGACATTTCAGTACAGCATGTCTTTGCTTCTGTCCTGCTTTCCTGGGGTCACTATGATCTTTAAACCTCTTTCTTCTTCCCTAAACCTGAAGGTTAATTGAGACTCAACCCTGAATAAGTACTTATTCTAACCTAAAGTTTGGCCCTGCCCATGAGAATTATTAATTGGCCTTAGCTTTAACGAGGTAATACACCATGGCCCCTGGGTGACTCAGTCGGTTAAGCATCCAACTTTGGCCCAGGTCGTGATCTCACGGCTCATGAGTTTGAGCCCCATGTTGGGCTCTGTGCTGACAACTCATAGCCTAGACCCTGCTTCGGATTCTGTGTCTCCCTCTCTTTGCTCCTCCCTGCTGCTCACACTCTCTGTCTCCTTCAAAAATAAATAAACATTTTAAAAAATTTAAAAAAAAAAAGGTAATATACCTGGATAAGTCAGAGATATCATCAGTCTTCCTGGCTCAATTCTCTGATTCTCTAGAACTCTGCTACTCCAAGGTTTTTATTTCCAGGGCTGTACCTTAGTCTATTCTAATAAATAATCTTCCAAGAATGTCAGGCTGTTCTCAGGGTTTTGGTAGAAAAATGATTCTCTAGCACTATCTCCTCTGCAGTGGTGAAGTTCTGTATAACATGTAGGGTGCAGGGTACTTGTTAGGTGACAGTTCACATTGAACCACCTAGCAGCTTTCAGAGAGAGAAACACAGGCCAGGTGTTCTGGCCACAGCCATAGCCCTAGGGTTTTCAGTTGATTCTATCTCAGAGAGTGCTTCTAGAGGCCAGGAAAGGAACAGACATTTATTTTCTATGCTGCAGTGTATAAATAGGATATGTAGTATAATTTTTGCCACTAAGGTAGATTTTTTTTTCTCTTCTCACAGTAATATTATGAGATATGCTTTATAGTTAGTGTCATGAGGGTTGAACAGTGCCAGACCCTGTCAGGATGTGAGGAATTTGTTCAACTGTCCAAAAAGTTTTTCAAATCTTTTCCTATAAAGAGTCTTTGGGTTCAATATTGAAATGAAGCTCAGAGATCCATCTGTCTCTTCTTGCCAGGGAATAAGTTGAGCCCTGGGGACGTCGAGACTAAGATACAACTAATCAGTACAGAACTCCCTCTCGAATCAGTTCTTCTGTGCCTTCCACTGGTTGCTGTGCACTGCCCACCCCACCTCAGCCCCACCAACTCTGTCATTTTGCAATATGCATCTTCATTTTGGAAATCATTATTCCTGCTCTATGGGAAGGGTTGTGTGGTTTCACGTAGCCCTATTTTCATCCTGTAAATTGTTGTGTCTCTTTCAAAGTATACAGATTGTTTTCAACATGGTGAAATTAAGCAACTGCAATTTAGAAAGCAGTTTCATTCTCTGTGGCCTATTAGATCAACTTTTCATTGGGATTCCAGACTCCGATTTGATATTTAAAACTTGAAGGGCTCATTGAGAAGGCAGACCTCTGCACTGCCATTCACATGGTCTCCTACAGTAAATATGGCAATGTTCCAAGAGAAAGAAAAAAATGTCCTGAGTAAATGAAACGTTAAAATGTGCATCTACGGTAACCTCACTGGACTCTTAAAATACTGTGTTTTAATGCATTTCTTTTTTCTGTTTTAGGATTTGGGCTTCCCTGATTTTAACAGAGCACTCTCAGTATGTGGGTTTCCAGATTTTCCTTTCTCTTCACACATCACTTTATGGATTCTATATAACTTTGTATTATTGTTGATATTTTGTTTTGTTGTTTTACTTAAAAGCATGTTATTCTGAGATTTATTTAATTGGACTTTCTTTGAGAGCTGTATGATAATAGAGTCTTTCTCTGGCTACTGTCTCTATGAGATAAATAGCTTATTACCCCGATATTCCTTAAAGTCTTTCCTAATGGCAGGTTGCCACTTGTCATTTTTGCTTCTGAAAAATAAAAATATGGCCTATTCACATTTTTTAGCTCTTTATTGTCAAGAAAACCTTAAATGTTGAATGTAGCTGTCTTCTAAATTTTGATCCTTCAAAACAGCTAATCCGTAGTGTGAACAAATCCCATTACTATATTGCCTGGGGCTGCGGTCATGTGTGAGAACCCACCTGTTTTTCTGCGGCTTTCAGATCTGTCTCTGCCTCCGTATCCAGGGAGCGAAAGATCACTGGGGAGTCTGAAACCTTGAGGCAACGCGGATACTTCTGGCACTGATTCAGTCCTCTGAAGTGTGAACTTTTTCCTTTTTGCTTTGGGAGTGATGCACTAGCTTTTGGAAGACCAGCTGCTGACTCGTCTAGCTCAGTGCAGTTATATTTGAAGCTGGATAGACAAGGTGGGAACACCAAACAGATGATTAATGTCTTCCATCTGTTAACACTGCCAGGCAGATGCCGGCACAAGTGCCGGACGTGGTGCACCAGGGTCTGAAGGGAAGGAAGCGGCACCTGAACGCTGGCACGGCCTCTTCTTACCGTGCTTACAAGGGTTTTGGGAAGATGGAAATACACGAGATGTTATGTGCTCATCATACCGCCGAGGTTTTTTTAGTAACAGGCATAACGGCTTCACAATTACTTGAGTCCGGGCTCCCCAAGAGTAACACCATAATTTTTTTTATCACTCATATTACTCAAAAGCATACAGTCTAGTACAGTTGGCTTCCTAACATGTTAGTCACTCAGCAACAGTTTCTGCAGTTGGCGGGTGATTATTAAGTATTGATATGTGAAGTGAATTTGGATCGACTCCTCATACACACAAGGAATGGGCCCTTTGATTCCGTCATTGAAATACTGAGTGTCTACTACATGGGAGGTACTGCTCTAGATGCTAGGATGCAGCAGTGAAGAAAAACATGAACAAACATCCCCTCCCTTAAGGAGTTTACGCTCCCCTGGGATCTGTTTTCACAAGCGATAGTATTTTGGGCTGCAGTTAAGCTAGCTGGTAGATGCCCAGTTTCTAGTATTTCCTAGTTCCTTTTGTTTGCAGACAGTGCTTTGAAGTTTAACCTCAGGATCACCTAAGTCCAGATTTGAAGTCTGTGTTTCTCTAGCCGTGTACGGTGTGAGAAATCCCTGCAATCAAAGCTTGAAAAAGTCCTCTTGATTCTTGCATAATTGTTCCAGTTATTAACTTGGCCAGGGGGAAAGTCTGTTTCAAAGCAGGTGCTTCTCAAAGTGTTTATTCAAATAAGCTATACTCCAAAAGGGTTGTAGGTAAAATCTAGAAATAAAGTCTCTTCACAGTGCATTCTTAAGCCTGTAGACTTTATTTTCTTTATAATTTCCTAAATTTATATGACAAGAACACCTCAGCTTTTCCACTTTGCTTAATTCCCTGTTGCCTAAAATATGTACTTCTGTAACAAATGGTTTTTCTGTGTCTTATTATTTATTTTTTATGTGAATACATTTAATACATGTAATTTCAGTTTTTGTTTTATTTTGCTTTCATGGAGCACATTTTATTATGGCTATTTGTTAGTAGTGTCTCTGAGTACAAATTGTATGTTAAGGCCTCTGTAGGAGATGTTTTATATAACCCTACTTATAGAGCAGTGGCCAAAATTGTGAGAGATGAATTAACTCAATCATTCCTTGGGTTACTCCTAAACCCTCTAGGATGGAATGGAATGGATTCTTTCAATGCTACATAAACAGTTAGTGTTTCTATAGAAATATTTACAAATGGTACTGCTTTAGCCTGAAAGAATTAATACAGTTTCCAGAAGTACCTCTTTACCCAGGAGGGTTTCTTACCTACAGTATATTAGAATAAAAGATCTTTTTAAGACTTCAAAGATTGTGCTATGTGTATGGCTAGCATCTGTTCATGGGATTTCTAGGACTATAAGAAATACCGGTTTGTAGGTGTGTTTTGTTTTTGTTTTGCATTACAAAAAAATGCATGTCTTTTCTCCTTATTTTAACCTAGATGCTTAAGGCTAAGTTAAGTATATAATACTGATAAGCAACTAGGAAACTACAACAGATCTAATAGCAAGGACTAGCAAGAAGAAAAATTAGTTCTTAACAAGTATAAGTCTAAGATGTTGGTTCCTCTTCCTGATTCAAACATCTTAACTGTAGATGTTCCTCGGGGTTCTGACACCTTCTCCTTTTCTCCCATTAACTCAGCATCTATTTTGCTTTTTTCTATTTCCAAAATTAATACAAACCTAATGCAGAAATTCTGGGAAACACCAAAAAGTGCAAAGAAGAAAGCTCATTCCATAGCTCAAAG
This sequence comes from Acinonyx jubatus, assembly GCF_027475565.1. NCBI lineage: Eukaryota > Metazoa > Chordata > Mammalia > Carnivora > Felidae > Acinonyx > Acinonyx jubatus. The sequence continues at coordinate 49,855,990 of NC_069381.1, read as the reverse complement.
ACAACAATGTTAGTGTTTTTATGTATGTCCTAGTAGTTTTTCCGTGCACGTATGTACATTTTCTTCACAAAAATGATATAGTACCCATACTGTTTTGTAGCCTGCTGCTTCACATTGTAAAGATTTTTCTATTTCAATAAATATTCTTTTACAACACCATTTTTAATGGCTGCAGAGTACTCCATGTCTCCAAGTCATAATTTATGTAATTCCTTTTTGTATTCTTTGGTATTGAAGTTATTACAATAAATGAGCAATACATGTTTATGATTCTTTTTCTCTAGAATTGCCATTCTTAGTCAAAAAGTGCTCATACATTAAAGTTCTAGATACCCATATTAGTCCTAGTTAACCAGGGTTAACTGGGTTAACTGAAAGAATGAGGTCAAACAGCCCAGAGCCAAATCCAAACAAAACCATAGTCAACTCTCAGTTGTCCTGGTGCAGATTAACTGTAGATCAGATGCTGCAGGGACTTGTAAAACTACCCCTGCTCTGCAGTCAGGCCACTGCTCATTGGTACTAAATTCTGTCCCTCCCATCCCCAAGGGGCTGTAGAAGAGCAACTGTTTGAGAACAGGATGGCTGCTGGAGAAAGGATGTGGTCATGAGTATTGGGGAATGGGATACTGAATAGTTGACTGAGTTATCTAACGCCCTCCAGAAAGCTTCAAGACAGAGGCATTTTAAGAAGGAGTAAGTAGGAGGGGTGCCTGGGTGGCTCGGTCGGTTAAGCGTCCGACTTTGGCTCAGGTCATGATCTCATGGTCCGTGAGTTCAAGCCCTGTGTCGGGCTCTATGCTGACAGCTCAGAGCCTGGAGCCTGTTTCAGATTCTGTGTCTCCCTCTCTCTGACCCTCCCCCGTTCATTCTCTGTCTCTCTCTGTCTCAAAAATAAATAAACATTAAAAAAAAAAAAAGCAGTAAGTAGGGGGTGATTCCAGAAGAAACAATAGGATGGCGTGAAATGGGGAAGCAAAAGAATGTAAAAAAGTATGTGACTATGAAACAAATGCAGAGATCAGAGCCTTAAAGAGAAGGACAGATTAAAACAAAGCAAGAAAAGAGAGATCCCAGTGCACTCAAGGAAAGAGAAGCCCCCCAACATCCTTCCTGCTTAGTCTTAAAACACAGCTGAGCCCCCTTTTCCATTGTCATGGTCGATACCAACTTTATCAACTTTTCCATTAAAGCCAAACTCAACTTAGTACAGTCAATGATGGACTGTTGTCTATATGCCAGGCGGATCTCTTGTATAACTGACTGTGTAATGGCCGAAACTGAGAAATTGGGGCAGAAGTAAGGATTGCTAAGGATCCAAGATTTGAATGATTATCATGCACACACAAAGGAACCTATGCAGATGACTGCTTAGTACAGAGAGTAACTCAGCAAGTGTTATCTTAAAGGAAGTTGACCAGTATCTTAAAGGAAGGATCTGGAAGATCCCTGGGTTTCCCATCATGTACATGTCTAACCAGATAAATATGGAGCCCCTCCTTCTAATTCTTTAAAAAAAAATTTTTTTTTTAACTTTTACCTATTTTTGAGAGACAGAGCATGAATGAGGGCAGAGCAGAGAGGGGGGAAACACAGAATCCAAAGCAGGCTCCAGGCTCTGAGCTGTCAGCCCAGAGCCCGATGCAGGGCTCGGACCCACAACTGTGAGATGATGACCTGAGCCAAAGTCTGACGCATAACAGCCTGAGCCACCCAGGTGCCCCAGCCCTCCTTCTAATTCTTAAAAGATAGAGTACCTCTGCCTTCCTTTACCATTTTTTTCTGTTGCCAGTTCATATAGCAATATGCTATAGCATGAATTATTATTCCACTTACCCATTTGCTCTGTTATGAACTGAGTATTGTTAAATGCACTCAGTTTTTGATGTTGTTTTGGAAAAAAAAGAAGTAGAAAGCTTATTCATAATGGTCTTTATTCTCCCATACTAAGAGGGGAAGGGAGATAGGTAAATTTGGAAAGTGAAAAAAGTTACTAATTAGGAATGAATAAAAGAATTTGGGGGGGTGCCTGGGTGTCTCAGTCAGTTGAGCATCCTACTTCGGCTCAGGTCATGATCTCATGGTTCATGAGCTTGAGCCCCACATCTGGCTCTCTGCTGTCAGTGCAGAGCCTGCTTCGAATCCTCTGTCTCCCTCTCTCTCTGCCCCTCCCCTGCTCTCTCTTGCTCTCTCTCTCTTTCAAAATAAATAAACTTAAAAAAACAAAAAGAATTCTGAACAGCACTGAGTACCCAAATGAGTCCTGGATTAATGCGTTTGTAGCTAAATTGATGAGCATGGTAACAGTTATTTCTATTACCTCTCCCTCTTTTGCTTAAGTAATCTCTGTGCCCAACATGGGGCTCAAACTCACAACCCTGAGATCAAGAGCCGGATGCTTTATTAACTGAGCCAGCCAGGTGCCCTCCCATTGTCTTTTTAAACAGAGCCTCGTGTTTGCTTTGGTAGCACATATACTAAATAGAGCCTAATATCTTAATTCTTAGTAAACTATCAATGCTCTTAAAGCTAGTCAATGTCTGATGGAAACAATGTTATCTGCCTTCTTAGAAAATAGATATTTTTAGGAAAAAAAAATAAAAATATTCAGGCTTATAATAAATAAACAACTAATAAAAAGAAAAGTTAAAAAAATATTGAGGCTTAAAATCTTAACATTTCAAGAAGATTTTAACTTGTTGAAAGTTCCTTTCATCACTCTCCATGTGCAAGATGTTATACTAAGTTCATTTTACATATTTTTTTCCTTTTTTTTTTTTCATTTTAGAGAGATGGTGTGAATGGGGAAGAGGAGCAGAGGAAGAGAAAATCTTAAGCAGGCTGTATATTCACTGCATAGCCCAATGTAGGGCTCGATCCCACAACCCTGGGATCATGACCTGAGCCTAAATCAAGAGTCAGATGCTCAACTGACTGAACCATCCAGGTGCCCCACTCATTTTATATTTAAAATGATTTAGTCCTTGCAATATTTCTGTAGGATCTTTCTAAACAGTTAATATCATTATCCCCACTTTCCAGATAAGTAAATTGAGTCCCACAAAAATTGAATGACTTGTTCAAGGCCATGAAATAAGTGGTGAAGCCAGGATTTAAACCCAGGTCTATATCTGCTATCCTGCAATGTGATAGTTATATCTATCTAATTCTATGAGACACTGCTAATGATTGTGTAATAAGAGAGTTTTCTTACCATGTTTTTTTAGTGTTATCAGTATGGCAGTTATTTGCCTATACTGAGCCTTTTTGCTTAACCAATAGTTTGCTGGTTTAAAAAAAAAAAACTTATTTAGGGGCGCCTGGGTGGCTCAGTAGGTTAAGTGTCTGACTTCAGCTCAGGTCATGATCTCACAGTTTGTGAGTTCAAGCCCTGTGTCAGGCTGTGCTGACAGCCCAGAACCTGGAGCCTGCTTCAGATTCTGTGTCTCCCTCTCTCTCTGCCCCTCCCCCACTCATGCTCTGTCTCTGCCTCTCAAAAACAAATAAATGTAAAAAAATTATAAATAAATAAAACTTACTTCCTTAAACTTCTCCACTTTACATCATGAAGCTGCCAGCATGTTTTATGAATATCTAAATGAGACTGACAGAGCAATGATTTTCCAAAACCCAAAGATTTTTCTGTTGCCACCTGATCTGACATTTGCAGCACTTTCTGGACCAAAAGTCTGATTATGTTTGTATGACAGGCAGAGAGATGTTAGGTAGGACCATACTGTCACACTCTGCTTTAGTCTTGCTGAGGTCAGATGATGACAGAGACATCTGTAGATGTTTGCAGGTGATTTTTATTTAGTTAGGGTGAATTTTTTTTGGCTTATCTGAATTTTCTAATTTTTCCACAATAAACATGCATTTTTTTCATGCACATATTTGGCAAAATAAGTAATAGTATGGGTAAATTAGAAGAAAGAAACCAAGAAAGTCTTGTTCTTGTCTTCTCTCCTTCCTCAAGATACACTTACCCTAATCTCTGATGTGACTCTGACTTTAAACAATAAATAGTACATTTAAAAGAAAAAGGCTTTTTGTCTTCTGTCTTTGTCACTTGTTTTGTGACTGAGCACATAATGGTTCTGAGCCCATCTATCTTCATATACTCGGGGATAATAATGGGGCACCTGGTTGGCTCAGTCAGTTAAGCATCTGACTTCGGCTTAGGTCAGGATCTCATGATCCTTGAGTTCGAGCCCCACGTCAGGCTTTGTGCTGACAGCTCAGAGCCTGGAGCCTGCTTTGGATTCTGTCTCCCTCTTTCCCTGTCCCTCCCCTACTCTTGCTCTGTCTCTCTCTCTCTCTCTCTCTCTCTCAAAAATAAACATTAGAAAAAAAATTTTAATATGTAAAAAATAAATAGGGATAATAATATTAATTAGGTGATGTTGAGAGATTAAGATGACATAAATAATAGTCACTACTTATTGACATATTTTAAAGGAATAGAATGATGGTGTTAGACATTGGGTGGGGGTCGGGTGTCCATGTGGAATTTGCAAGGGCTTCCTCATACTTGGGCTACAGTGTGGTCACATGTTGAGTAAAATACCAGTGGACTCGAAAGTTCCTTTTACAGAAAGAAGGTAAGATGTGTTCTTGCGACATTGTGTACCTACATTTTTCTTACCTCCACTATTGTTATGGTTATACATAGCCACTCTGTAATAAGGGCCAAAAATGTCTTTCTCAAAAAAGTAGTCTTGTTGGTACCTGTCACTCCTTGAAGACTTTCCTTACATAAGGAAAGGCTGCAATGTTGCAGATTTTGTTTTTGCTCTTTAATATGAAGTTCTGTGGAGATATTTATCTAATACATTTAGAAAGGTTGCTATGAGGCAGAAATGTTGCTACTGTCAGCCCAAATTAAGGTTAATTGCAAGCAATTGGTATGCCATACAATGGGATATTGCTTTTGCCCTGTCAGTGTTAGCAATATATGCCAAGCATGTGGAAATCAAAACTTGAAAAATGATTAATGTTAGAGCTCTTTGGCTGCATGTGCCAAAGAAAAACGTTGTCTTACCAGAACACTTTAGAAAGTGTGTGGCGTTGGAACTTTTAATCATGTGAGCCCGTTTTACATTTAACAGGCTGTGATTATGATGGCTCAAGGTACTGTCTTTGGTTTTCAGACAAACCTCAAAATTTGACTACTCATTTGAATGAATGAAATCCCTTTATTATTGCAACATTAGAAACATTCGGGAAATTGGCATGAATTCTTTATATGACTTGTGATCGAGTCAAGGTGTTAGAGTGAAGTGGCCTGAGACATCCCACAAATTGTTCTAACTAAATGCAGCAAGTCTTTAAAAAGGAATTCAAAACAAATGAATTTATTGTTTATTAGTTCTCAACTATATATTGGCCTCCTGGGTATGCCTTCTGGTCCTGCCCATGTATGTATATATACAGTATATTCTCCACACAGCAGCCAAAGTGATAAAAGCAAATGAGAATGTTACATTCATGCTGATTTTTTTTAAATGTTTATTTATTTATTTTTGAAAGAGAGAGAACAAGAGGGAGATGGGCAGAGATATAGGGAAACAGAGACTTCCAAGCAAACTCTGTGCTGTCTGCACAGAGCCCATTGTGGAGCTCATGACCTGGGTGGAAATCAAGAGTGGGACGCTCAACCGACTGAGCCACCCAGGCACCCCATCTTTCTGCTAATTCTTAATGGTTTCCTGTCATGCTTCAAATATGCCAAAGTGGTTCCCACCTCAAGATTTTCATACGGGCTCTTTCCTTTGCCTAGAATGCTCTTTCCCAGGTCTTTGCAAGGCTTGCTTCCTCATTTGTTTGAGTCTCTGCTCAATCCCCCTACCCTGACTGTCCTTTTCAAGTACCACCCCAGTCAGTCCTCCACTGATCATTCTCTGAGTCCTTATCCCACTTCATTTCTCTTCACAGCACTAATGCTAGCTGAAATGATGTGCATTTACTTATTTTCTCTTTTTTTCCTCTACTAGAATGTAAGCTTGGTGAGGGCAGGGACTTTCTCTTGGATATTGAGGTACTATCAGTGCTTAGAACAGTCTCTGGAACATAATAAGTTCTCAAAGGATATTCTCACTAGAATGGGAACACTAGAATGGGTTAGTAGGAATATAAATTAATCTGAGATTAAATAACCTGCTTTGAATAATTTACTTTAGGAGTTGGCATCCAAATATGATTTCAACCCTAATTCTTGTCTATGGGGAGGAAATGAGCCTCTGACGATTTACTCAAGTCCTTGATGGTCCCAGTGCTTAGAACAGTGCCTGGCATAGCATAAGAATTTTATCAACATTAAATTCTTACCATAGAATGGGTGATTGCTAGAGGTGGTTCTCAAAAAAAGGCCAGCAAGTAGACTATCAGAGATAATAGGAAGGAGGTGGATGGGGGGGCCTGGGGGCTACTAAATCACCTAATTTATGTCATATTATTATATGTCATTATGTACTTTCCTGACCTGATTATCTTGTGGTAAGAAGAATAATAACCTTCTGGAGCTATCCACGTTCTAATCTCCAGAATCTGAGAATATGTTACTTTATGTGACAACAAGGACTTTGCACATGTGATTAAGTTAAGGTCTTAAAATGGGAAGACTATCCTGGATTACTTGGGTTGGTTCAATACAATTACAAGAGTTCTTACGAAGGAAAGGGGGAGGAAAGAGAGCCGAAGATAGATGACTGACCGGGAGGCTAGAAAGTAAAGCGATTTGAAGAATTCTGCACTATTGTCTTTGAAGACAGAGGGCGGGACCATGGGCCAAGGGATGTAGGTGGGCACTAGAAGCTAGAAAAAGAAGGAAAGGCATTCTCCCCCTAGATCCTCCAGTTTTAGTATACGTGCTGCCCAAGTCAGCACCGCCCCGAAGCCTGCAGAGGAATAGAACTCTACTGATACCTTGATTTTCACCTGGTAAGACCCGGTTCAGACTAGTAACTTCCAGAACTGTAAATTCTAAATGTGGGTTGTTTTAAGCTACTAAGTCTACCATAATTTGTTACCGCAGCACTAGGAAACTATTACAGTTGGTACTTTCAAAGTGAGTTACTTATAGATAGCATGTTGTTGGATCATCCCTTTGTTTCCATTCTGCTGGTCTTTGTCTTTTAATGGATATGTTTAGACCATTTGCATGTAAATTAATTACTGACGTGTTAGGGCTTAGGTCTGCCATTTATTACTTGTTTTTTGTCTTTCTCTGTTTCTCATTCTGTTTCTCTTTTTTGCCTCTTGGGCATTACCTGAATTTTTTTTTTTTAATCGATATTTATTTACTTACAATGCTTTTGAGCATATCACCCTGCATAATTTTTTTTTAGTGGTTGCTCTGGACATTACACTATATATACATAACTTATCACAGTGTACTGGTATCAATATTTACCTCCATTAGGTCCCTTTACCTTTTCCACTTTTTTTTAAAAACACATTTTTAAAGTAATCTCTACCCCAACCTGGTGCTTGAACTCATAACCCCAAGATCAAGAGTTGTATGCTCCACTGACTTAAGCAGCCAGACACCCCCACCTTTTCCACTTTTAAAATGTCACAGAGGTGCCTGGGTGGTTCAGTCATTAGCATCCAACTCTTGGTTTTGGCTCAGGTCATGATCTCACAGTTTATGAGTTCAAATCCCATGTCAGTCTCTGTGCTAACAGAGAGCTCCCTTTCTCTGCCCCTCCCCTCTCAAATTAAATAAACATTTAAAAAAAGTGAAAATAAAATGATATAGCAGCAATAGGAAACTAAGACAAGCCTCAAAACCCTATTTCACACACAGGTACATAGCCCTGTGGGCTCAGGCGTTAAACTTCCCAGGTTCAAATTCTACCCTCTGCAGTTAACATGGTGTATGGCCTTGGGCAAGATATCACCCCTCCAAGTCTCAGTTTCCTCATCCATAAGTTGGAAAGGAAGCAGTAATAGCAAACTACTCATTAAACATTTCTATTTCCTCAGGACCTATATGCAACATTTTCAAAATTGGTCTCATCTTCTTCTTTTTTAATATAATTTTAGGTCTTAGAGAAGTTTTACGTTCACAGAAAAACTGAGCAGAGGTAGAGATGAGCCCCCACACAAGCATAGCCTGCTCCATTATCAACATCTCCCACCAGAATGGCACTTTGTTATAATAGACAAACCTGAAGCCACACATCATAATCACCCAAAGTCCAGACTTTACATTAGGGTTGTGGGTTTATGGGTTTGCACAAGTGTATAGTAACATGCATCCACCATTATATCATACAGAGAATTTTCACAGACCTAAAAATCCTCTGTGCTCTGCCTATTCATCCCCACCCCCCCCCCCAGCCCCTGGTAACCACTAATCTTTTTACTGTTTCCATAGTTTTGCCTTTTCCAGGATGTCATATAACTGGAATCATACAGTATGTAGCCTTTTCAGATTGACTTCTTTCACTCAGTAATATGCATCTAAGATTCCTCCCTGTCTTTTCATGGCTTGATAAACTCAATTCTGTTAGTGCTGAATAATATTCCATTGCTTGGATGTACCACAGTGTATTTACCCATTCATTCACTGAAGAGCATCATGGTCATTTTGAAGGTTTGGTAATTATGAATAAAGCTGCTGTAAACATCTGTGGGAAGGTTTTTGTGTGGACTGGTTTTCAACACCTTTGGGTAAATATGAAGGAGCATGATCGCTGAAATGTGCGGTAAGAGTATGTTTAGTTTTGAGAGAAACCTTTAAACTGTCTTCCAAAGTGGCCATGTTATTTTACATCTCCACTAGCAATGAATGAGTTTCTGTAGCTCCACATCACCAGCACTTGGTGTTGTCTGTGTTTTGAATTTGTGGTCATTCTAATCACTATGTCGTGGTATCTTGTCTTAATTTGCACTTTTCTTATGACATACGACGTGAAGCCGCTTTTCATGTGATTATTTGTAGATCTCCTTTGGTGAGGTCTGTTAAGGTATTTGGCCCATTTTCGGTCATGTTATTTGTTCTCTTATTGTTGAGTTTTAAGAATTCTTCATGTACTTTGGATAATAGTCTTTTCTCAGATGTGTCTTGTGCAAATATTTTCTCTCAGTCTGTGGCTTGTCTTCTCATTCTTTTGAAAGTACCTTTCACAGAGCAGAAATTTCTAATTAGATTGAAGTCCAGCTTATCAATTATTTCTTTCATGGATTGTGCCTTTGGTGTTGTATCTAAACAGTCATCACCAAACCTGAGGCCATCTAGATTTTCTCCCATGTTATCTTCTAGGAGTTTCATAGTTTTGCAGTTTACATTTAGATCTGTGATCCACTTTCTGTTACCTTTTGTGAAGGGTGTAAGTCCTATATCAATCTTTTTTTTTTTTTTTACATGTGGATGCCCAGTTGTTCCAGCACCAGTTGTAGAAAACTCATCTTCATTTCTAAGTATATTCCTTCTGCATCGTTAGCATGGGAGGCAACAGCACCTTTGCCAAGACAGAAACTCAGCAGTTATCTTTTTTTTTTAAGATTTTTTTTTTTTAAGTAATCTCTATGCCTAAGGTGGGGCTTGAACTCACAACTCTGAGATCAAGAGTTGCAGGTTCCTCTGAGCCAGCCAGGCACCCATTAGCAATAATCTTTTGTTTTTTAACTTATTTCTTTAAATTCAAGTTAGTTAACAATGTAGTATTGGTTTCAGGAACAGAGCCCAGTAATTCACCACTTCCATATAACACCCAGTGCTCATCCCAACAAGTGCCCTCCTTACTGCCCATCACCCATTTAGCCCATCCGTCCACCGAACACCCCTCCAGCAACCTTCAGTTTCTTCTCTGTATTTAAGAATCCCTTATGATTTGCCTTCCTCTCTGTTTTTATTTTTCCTTCCCTTCCCCTATGTTCATCTGTTTTGTTTCTTAAACTCTACATATGAGTGAAATCGTATAGTATATGTCTTTCTCTGACATTTTCACTTAGCATAATATACTCTAGTTCCATCCACCTTGTTGCAAATGGCAAGATTTCATTCTTTTTGATTGTCAAGTAATACTCCATTGTAAATATATATACACCATGTCTTCTTTATCCATTCATCCATGGATGGACATTTGGGCTCTTTCCATACACTGGCTATTGTTGATAGTGCTGCTTAATAAAAATTGGTGTTCGTGTGCCCCTTTGAAACAGAATTTTTGTATCCTTTGGATAAATACCTAGTAGTTTAAATTCTGGATTGTAGGGTAGCTCTGTTTTTAATTTTTAAAGGAAACTCCATACTGTTCTCCAGAGTGGCTGCACCAGTTTGCATTCTCACCAACAGTGCCAAAGGATTCCCCTTTCTCTGCATCCTCCCCAACATCTGGAGGATGTTGTTTCCTGAGTTGTTAATGTTAGCCATTCTGACAGGGGTGAGGAGGTATCGCATTGTGGTTTTGATTTGTATTTTCCTGATGATGAGTGATATTGAGCATCTTTTCATGTGTCTGTTAGCCATTTGGATGTTTTCTTTGGAAAAGTGCCTGTTCATGTCTTTTGCCCATTTCTTCACTGGATTATTTGTTTTTTGGGTGTTGAGTTTGATAAGTTCTTTATAGATTTTGGATACTAACCCTTCATCAGATGTCATTTGCAGATATATTCTCCCATTCCATTGGTTGCCTTTTAGTTTTATTGATTGTTTCCTTCACTGTGCAGAAGCTTTTTATCTTGATGAAGTCCCAATAGTTCATTTTTGCTTTTTGCTTCCCTTGCTTCCAGAGATATGTCTAGTAAGACGTTGCAGCGGCTGAGGTCAAAGCGGTCATTGGCTGTTTTGTCCTCGAGGATTTTGATGGTTTCCTCTCTTACATTTAGGTCTTTTATCCATTTTGAGCTTATTTTTGTGTATGATGTAAGAAAGTGGTCCAGGTTCATTCTTTTGCATGTCACTGTCCAGTTTTCCCAAAACCATTTGCTGAAGAGACTGTCTTTATTCCATTGGATATTCTTTCCTCTTTGTCAAAGATTAGTTGGCCATACATTTGTGGGTTTATTTCTGGGTTCTGTATTCTGTTCCGTTGATCTATGTGTCTGGTTTTGTACCAGTAGCATACTGTCTTCATGATTACAGCTTTGTAATACAGCTTGAAGTCCAGAATTGTGATGCCTCCAGCTTTGGTTTTCTTTTTCAATATTACTTTGTCTATTCAGCACCTTTTGTTGTTCCATTCACATTTTACAATTGTGTATTCTAGTTCTGTGAAGAATGATGGTATTATTCTCATAGGGATTGCATTGAATGTGTAGATTGCTTTGGGTAATATGAACACTTTAACAATATTTGTTCTTCTGACCCATGAGCATGGAATGTTTTCCCATTTCTTTGTGTCTTCTTCAGTTTCTTTCATAAGCTTCCTATAGATTTCAGTGTACAGATCCTTTACCTCTTTGGTTAGGTTTATTCCTAGGTAACTTATGGATTTTGGTGCAGTTGTAAATGGGATCAATTTCTTGATTTCTCTTTCTGCTGCTTCATTATTGGTTATAGAAATCAGCAGTTATCTTTGATGCTGTCCTCTCCCTATATCCAATGGATCTAATGGATCACCAACCTTTTAAATCCCACCCTATAAATACTCTTAAATAGTTACTTATTCCTCACTGCAACTGTATTCTTCAGGCCCCTGAATCCCTCTCATCTGGGAGCTTGTGTCAAACTCCTGTTGGCTCTGCCTGGCCAGTCCTAGCTTCCTCTCCATCCATTCCTGCTCCAATCACAATGATCTTTCTGAAAAGCAAATCTGATCATCTCTATGCTGCTTACAACTTTCCAGAAGCTCCCTATTTCATTTAAGATGAAATCCAAATCTAGGGTACCTGGGTGGCTCAGTTGGTTGAGCGTCCGACTTCAGCTCAGGTCATGATCTCCTGGTTTGTGAGTTTGAGCCCCACATTGGGCTCTGTGCTGACAGCTCAGAGCCTGGAGCCTACTTTGGATTCTGTGCCCGCCCCCCATCTGCCCCTCCTCCATTCACTCTCTCACTCTCTCTCTCTCAAAAATAAATAAACATTAAATTTTTTTTTAAAGGTGAAATCAAAATCCCTTTTCCTGGATTAATGGGTTTATCCTGACTGAGTCCCAGCCACCATCAATCACCTCCCTTCACTGCCAGTACTTTTGAGCTGACCCCTTTACATGATGGGACTATGCCCTGATCTCCCTCACCCTGAGACTTATCCTTACTGCTGCTCACTCTGGTCACCCACTTCAAAGTAACCCTTAGTTTCTTGAAGACACAGCTGGAAGTCAGAAGTCCAATCAGATCTCCCTGGGCTAAACTGGAAACATCTGCAGGAACATGTCCTGCTGGAGCTTCCTTTTTCCTTGCCTTTTCCAGCTTCTTTTTGAGTTAGGTTCGAAGCCTTCTTCTGTCCTTCTGTACTACCCTGTGCTTCCCTTGAGCATGTCACTGATGATTTATTATTGTGATGATCTCTTTAGGCAACAGTAACAATGCTTCTTAAATTCATTGATGTGGGCCTTCTTGTGGTACATCGCAAACTAAACTAAAATGAAGAAAAGTAATGTAACAGACACCTGTGTAGTCGGCACCGAGGTTAAATATATGTTAGTGATTTGCCATACTTGTTTCAGATTTCTCTTTTTTCTCTTATGAAATAAGAGGTTATGACATAACAAAAGCCCCACCCCTCCCAAACCTTTCTCCACCTTTCGTCCCTGAAGGTAAACACTAATCTCAAGCCGGTGAGAAAAAGTCTCTTTAGTCTTCTGTCTCCCACTAACAGGTTGGGTGCCACAGGATGAGCAGGGAAGATGGGTGTCCTTTTGCTGTGCTCTCTCCACTGCCAGTGCTTAGCACAGGGTTTGTCACAAATGCTTCTTGCACAACCAGCTGGTAAGGCTAGACTCTGTGTGGCTGCCTGAACCCCTGCCTTCCAAAGCAGCTATTTCTAATGGTTCAGACAGCCCCAACTTTTGTTCTTCCTTCAATGGGAATTTGCTCCTTCTCAGAGAAGGGCTGAGATGATTACTATGGGGGCAAAAAGGAACAAAGGCCAGAGTATGAAGTTTGGAATCAAACTTAATCTCTCTGGGCATTTCATTCCCTAATCCCCTTGTTAATAATACCCATTTAGCAGAGGTTTTGTGAGGATTAAATAAAAAAGCAAATGCGTATGTTCCGTTTATGGTGGAGTAGGTGTCAATAAATGTTGCCATTGCCATGCAAATAATTAAATGTTTCATTTTCTTGTTTTTCTTTCTCCAATTTTTCCCCTCACGGGCTTTTTATTTCCTTTCCCCATTTTCACACTCATTTATGCCACCGTTCCTTCCCTCATACCCTTTCCTCTGCCTTGAAGAAAGCTCCGCTGTGCACTGCCCATCCGTAGCCCATGACCCTGTAAGGTCTAGCTCCATCCAGTCCTGAACATTCCAGCTTTCTTGTCCTCTTCATTAAACATAGGCTATAGATCACATAGCCTCTTGACATACAATCTGTAATGTGGCATGTAATGTGGAGTGCTCTTTCCTATTCTATCTGTAAGTTCCTTCAAGGCCAGGACTGAGTCTTAGAATTCTGTTATTTTCCACGCTTCTCAGCCCTGACAGGGAAGGTAGAATGACATGGGGTCAGGTGGCCTGGGTTCAAATCCTTGTTCTGCTACTTGCTAACTTGTGATCTGGATCAAATAACTTAATTTTTCCAGACCTTGGTCTTCTTAGTGTAAGTTAGGAGTAATAATAATACAGACCTTATGGTATAGTTCTGAGAATTAATAAAATAAAGTCTGTAAAGTCTTTTGTACTATGTTTCTAACTGCTCAATAAATGCTGGCTGTCATTATGGTTATTATTCACTCATAACATAATGTTACAAGTCAATTGTATCTCAATTTTAGAAAGAGTTATTGTGTGGTTTATAAATGTTCATGCTAATGTATCAGTTTCCTATTGTTACTGTAACAAATTACTGCAAACTTCTGGCTTAAAATAATACATGTTTATTATCTTACAGTTCTGGAAGTCAGAAGGCCAAACTGGGTCTCATTGGGTTAAAATGAATGTCTGTGGGGCAGTGTTCTTCTGGTGGTCCTAGGGGAGAATCTGTTTCCTTGCCTTTTCCGGCTTTGAGAGTTGACTCACATTCCTTGGCTCCTGGTCCTACATCACTTCAACCTCTGCTTCTGTTGTCCCATGTTCTTCTCCGACTCTGATTCTCCTTCTTGTCTCACTTATAAGGACCCTGTGATTACCTTGGACCAGCCCAGATAATCCAGGATAATTTCTCCATCTCAAGATTCTTAATGTAATCACATCTCCAAAGTCCCTTTTGCCATGTGAAAGAACATGATATACATATGTATTTGAGAGATAGAGAGTCTGTGTGCATGTGTGAGCTGGGGAGGGGCAGAGGGACAGAGAGAGAGAAACTCAAGCAGGCTCCATACTCAGCATGGAGCCTGACACACGGCTCCAACCCACGATGCTGGAATCATGACCTGAGCCAAAATCAAGAGTTGGACGCTCAGCCAACTGAGCCACCCAGGTGCCCCTGAAACAATATTTTTAAAGGTTCTGGGAATTAAGATATAGACATCTTTGGGGGAGGCCTTATTCTGCCTACCACACCAATATAATAAAACTCATTCATTCATTCAATAAACATTTATTCATCACCTAGTATATATCAGACCTTTTTTTCAGTCCGTGGGGTTGCAAATACAAATAAAAATAATATCTACCTCTCACATGGCTCTTAGTTTAGTGGAGGAACTCGGTTGGCAGTGGACCTATCTTATGATAGTACTTCTTAAAATGTGGAGGGGAAATGAGAGCGTCTCATGTTTAACAGTTACCCAAAGCTTGGTGGTGCCATTTTGATTGATGGAGAGGCAGAAAATGGATGCAATTCAGCACTCATTAGGCTAAACACACCCTAGACTTGTGTGTGTGAATACATGTCCATTAAGTTAAGGTATTCTTGAAATCGCTCTCCAATGGGAAACCAACAGAAGTCGCACACACCAGTTTAAAGTGAGAAAGAGAATGTGGAGGGGCAATATTGTAATATTGTCTTTTATTTTCTGTTTATCACCAAGGTGGTGTGTGTGCATTGCAAGGATTAGGAAGAAACACTTTTTTTTTTTTTTTTTTTTTTTACTTTGGGTATCATTTACCTAATAGAGTAAGCTTATTTCACTTACCTTCTCACCCATTAGAATAAACACACCGATTTGGTTTTGGTTTTGTTTTTTTTCACATGCAAGCTTTCAGCTATTGATTGTGAGGGTGACCCAGGGGCGTTATCACATCCTATTCACAGGAATAGACATGGAAGAATAAGCATGGGAATAGGAAGTACCTGCCAGAATTCTTAGAGATATGGGCCTTGGTTGGCAAAGCAAAATCCTGGAAAAGAAAACAAACCAAAAATAATATTTTCAAGTGACAAGTCAATCATGTCTTTATTCCTCTTCCCTTGTCAGAGATGAACAAAACATATCCTTCTCTGGACCCTGTATTTCCTATCAAATAATTCTTCCTGACTCCTTTGAACACAAACTTGCCCTCCAAAGTTTTCTCCTGCACAGCCTTCCTCCTACATGACTGCCAGGAAGTGGGCCGATGACACTGAAGGACAGATGCCAGAAAGGTTTTCTTTCCCAGTACTTGGCAACACATCACATTTTTTTCATTGGTTGGGGTCTGGGCTTGTTTGTATTTTGTCTTCTTTAGCCCCGAAAGGACCGTAAATGACTGGAGTGGCCTTCTTAAAATGCAGGAAGTTGGCTCTAGCTGCCTTTTGTTTATTCATTATTTTAAAAGGTGAGACTTTTGTGAGTCACTTTGGTTTGTAGAGACCACACAGCTCATTTTATGAAGGTTACACTGACATTCTCTCATTCAACAAATATTTATTGGGTACCTACTGTGTGAAAGTTGGCTGCAGTAGGGCAGGAAGTAGGGAAGGGATTAACATCTACTGAGCTTCAGATGTGCATGCACTGTTACCTTTTTTTTAAGATTTATTTTTAATTTTACAGAGGAGAGTGTGTGAGCAGGAGAGAGAGAGCGAGAGAGAGAGAGAATGAGAAAGAGAGAGAGAGAGAGAGAGAGGGAGAGAGGATCTTAAGCAGGCTCCATGCTTAGCGTGGAGCCCCATCTGGAGCTAGATCCCAAGACCCTGGTCATTGTGATCTGAGCCGAAATAAAGAGTCAGACATTTAACTGACTGAGCCACCCAGGTGCCCCTGCACTGTCTCCTTTTATGCTTAGATAATTTGTCTAAGTATAATTCATTATAATCAGAGGTTTTCAGTATGGCAGATAGGTTTCTTCTTCCATGACAGCTCCATTGTCTGTCTGTAGCACTGTGTTGTAAAGGACTGTGAGCTGAGCTCAAACAGAATAGGAATGCATGGTGAGATCGATAAATTATGTCTGCTATAAAAAATTTTTTTTCAGTGTTTATTTATTTTTGAGAGACAGAGAGAGAGAGAGACAGAACACGAGTGGGGGAGGGGCAGAGAAAGAGGGAGACACAGCATCTGAAGCAGGCTCCAGGCTCTGAGCTGTCAGCACAGAGCCCGATGCAGGGCTCAAACCCACAAACTGTGAGATCATGACCTGAGCCAAAGTCGGATGCTTAACCGACTGAGTCACCCAGGTGCCCCAATTATGTCTGCTGTGTGAGAGGGGAGGATGGTGACATATATGCATGTAAACTCTCATTTAGTTGTTAAACCCTTACTGAACAACCAAACATGTACTCAGCACCGTGAAGGCATATGCATATGTAAATGTAACATGTGACTAATGCCTATAGATGATCACAAACATACTGTAACAAAGAAATGTGGAGAAATGCTCTGGAATGGTCCAGAAGTCATCAAGGAACAACTTTAGTTGAATTGAGCCCTGTGTATCAGTCAACGTTTCATCCTTGACTGTAGAAGTAGAACCATCATAAGTATTATGGAATAAGGGATTTATTATAGCAATTAGATGTGACATAATTGTGGGAGGGTCTGGGGAAGTAAGATCCAGAAAAGGGAACTGGAGGACCAGAAATAAAATGGCCAGCCCAGCTGAAACACTGACACCGATAGATGGGTAGGAGCTTGCAAGGGATACCTGGGAAGGCAGGCGAATCTAGCCTCTGGGATGGGACCAGCAGGCACAGTGCTGGAGAAATTCATGGAAGGTTGCTGATTCTGTATCTGGGGGTGGGCTGGAGCAGTGAGTGGGCAACAGGACCAGCAACTGGGAAGAAGAGCTGGTCACAGAGCAGGGGACACATTTGAATCTGCTACTGCTTCTGCTTTTGCCTCTCACCACATCTAATCAAGACTGTAACCTTCCAGAACTCTTGCAAATTTGTCTTTTGGGTCAACTTTAATGTGCAATCATACAGGAAAAGAGATCATGAGAGATGTAGTTCTAACTTAGCCATGTGGACACAGTTTGAAACATCACACCTCAAAAATGTGGCACAAATCTGCATAAGAGAAGGAGTGAGCAGAGCATGTAGGAAGGTTTGTGAGCAGGATCTGGTGTAGGAATGAGTAAGTTAGGATTTAGGAAACCACGAATAGATGGGCCTGGGTATAGTGAAGGGCTTATGCTGGAAGATAGTGGAAGCTAAGGTTAGAAACAAAGATTGGAATCATTAATTAATGAATTAATTAACCTATTCAATCATTATTTGTTGAGCACATTTTATCTACCAGGCACTGTACAAAGTGCTAGGAGTATGGTGATAAATGAAGAGCCAGATTTTGAAACAATTTGTATGTTAGACTAAAATATGTGTTCAGTTTTTGATCCTTTGTTTGAGAAATAGTAGACTCTTCCAGTTGGGACAACTGATTAGTTGAATTTCTGCCCTTAATTCAACTCAACCAATACTTAACTCATTTCAACCAACATTTAAACCTCTTTTCTGTTCAAGTTCCTCGCAGACACTGTCACTGTCCTCTCAAACTATGAGACATGGCTGCACCTGATAATATTGGTCAGAGTAGAAATACTGAGTCACTTCTTTCCCTGGCAATTTTCTAGAATGTTTTGTGCTCACATTTTATTTTATGCCACGATGTTTTTCTTCAAAGCAAAGGTACTTATTTATCAGGCACTTAAGACAAACCACATACAGGTTGAATTGCCTTAAATCCCCAGATTTTTGTGGAAACCGATGTCATTTCAGAGCTCTGTGCTAGTCAAGTGTAGCACAGCCTAACATCGTGCTCTTGCTTGGCATACATGATCTCATTGAATTCTCCCAAAGCCTTAAAAAGGTAGGTACTATTAATTGGACCCATTTTGTGGAAGTAGAAAGCAAGACTTAATGAGATTAAGTAACTTTGCCAGGATTATGTAACTAGTAAGAGACTCAGCTAGGAATCCAGTCTTCCTAACCACTCCATAGTCAACAAATGAGCAGTTAACTATCATTTGGCAACTGGTGACTTTAAGAATCCTGCAGATGACTCAGGGGGAATATTTTATAGGCAGGATAGATGTCTAAGAAGTATTGCTTATAGTCTTAATAGATACAGATTAAAAATAAAGTATCTGCAGATGCGAATCTGTAAAGAGCAAAGAGTGATCTTTGAGGACTTTCACTCCAATGGTTCACTCCATTGGTTCACTCCAATGGTTCAAGTTGGCCTATGAGCCTTTCCTCCAGATTCCAAGATGCAGGCACCTGCAAGTTAAACCCTTGTGATATATGGACAGTTTTGAGGATTGTGTGGTGGGTGTGTTTTATTTTCACAACTCACCCCTGAACTTATTATTGGATAATGTGGATATGCTGCCATTTCTGCTAAATAAGCAATTGTAATGAGGATCCCATTGCTTATTGTGTGTTGTGTGTGAGAAAGAGCACCGAATCTTTAGAGTCAGAACTGAATTAAAATAAAAAACAGGGGCGCCTGGGTGGCTCAGTTGGTTAAGTGTCTCTCTCTCTCTCTCTTTTTTTAATTCAAGTTTGTTTGTTTGTTTGTTTGTTTGTTTTGAGAGAGAGAGAGAGTACTAGCAGGGGAGGGGCAGAGAGAGAGGGAGAGAAAAGTCAGGGGGTTCAATCCCATGAACCGTGAGATCATGACCTAAGCCCAAATCAAGAGTCGGATGGTTAACCTACTGAACCACCCAGGAACCCCAAGCCCCCAACTCTTGATTTTGGCTCAGGTCATGATCTCACGGTTTGTGGGATTGAGCCCCACCCACATCAGGCTCTGTGCTGGTAGCATAGAGCCTATTTAGGATTCTCTCTCTCCCTCTCTTTCTGTCCCTTCCCTGCTCGTGTGTTCTTTCTCCCTCTTTCTCAAAATAAATAATTAAACATTAACATAAAATAAAATAAAATAAAATAAAATAAAATAAAATAAAATAATAAAATAAACAATATTTGACCCTTGAAGGGTTTGCCACAAAGTCAGAAGCATTTCCTTCCTTTCATTTCTATTTTACCACTTGCTGTTATCCCAGATCCTCACTGAAGTGTTTCTTTGTATCAGTTTGACACGCTGTACTCTTTGGTATGGAGCCCATTATCCTCACTTTGCTGTATCTAGTAATAGATTTCTTCATTACTTTGTGGTTTACCAAGCAGTGTTGCATTTAACTCTCATAACAGCTTAGTGAGGTAGAGAAGGCTGGTCCTACTCTCCATTGTACAGCTAAGCAAACTGAGGCCTGGAGAGAGGAAGAGACTTGCCCAGCTAGTTAATGGCAGAGCCAAAACTAGTCCTAGCCTTTTCTGCTCTGCCTTGTAAGTAATGTCAGTCCTGGGAAGGAGAGCACCATAGTTACGAGTCAGATTTTTAACTTGTTAATCATATTTTCACATGTTGACATTCTGTTTTCTTTTGGACCCATTCTAAATTAATTTTTGGATGTGGACTACATGAGGTGTTGTTGAGGGGGAGCGGGTGGACGGGAATCCAAAGAACACAGGTCTATGACCAATGAGCTGCTTTCTTTACAGCACAAGCGATCTAAACCAAATGTGACAAATGGGCAGAATCTCATAAGTATTCCAGCTCTTCACTTCCCTAGTTTGATTACATTGTACCGGATGGCATTTGGAACTCGGTTCAGGGTGCATGGAGCTGAATTATGCAATTCGCCAATATGCAATTAACTGGAGTAGCAACACATTCAATCTAATGGGGGCCAGACAGAGACTGCATAATTCTTGGGAGCACAAGTTGATTATGCAGTTAAGTGATATGCACTTAAGAGAAGTGCACCACATCTATCTGATCCCATTTCTTCCAATAGATTCTTCATGGCACTTTACTCCAGCCTTTCTGCTTTTATGGTCAAACATATTCTAACCTGTATCCACTTGAAATGAGAACCTTACAGTTCATATGTAGATTTGGGATTCATTTCTTTTAAGAACCAACCTTTAAAAATCTTAACTCTTGAATGCAAAAATGGATAGGCATGTGAGACGGGAAAGGGGCGAATCAGGGGGCTCAGTATGTCTGGGTCTTGAAGATAGGGAACAATACCTGAATTGTACAATTTAGGGTGCTTCGTTTTCAGTTTCTTTCTTTCCCCTTGGTTAGGAAGTTGTGTTTCAAATGCAAACGTGAGGTGCATGAAAAGATTTCTTTTTTAAAAGCAACGGGCTTTTGCAGTATTTTTTTTTTTAACTTGAAAATGGATATTGTAGAAAGGGGGCCCTTTTACGAGAAACTCCAATTAAATGACAGTTCATTGAGTGTGGCTAGTTTTAAGTTACTCTGATGATGATGGATCGTTAATTTAATTTGGCAGGTTTTACTGGTTTACTGTATGCTTGCTGTATGCCCTGGATCGACCTAAATCCTTTGGGGGACCCCCAGAAGTATAAAATATGGCTGCCTGTCCTCAACCTTCTCAGTAGGTCATGAGTCATGCGTACAAAGTAATTGAGTAACAATAAAACACAGCATATGATTAGGTGTTCAGTATGGTTGTTAAAGATGAAAAGAAATCAGAGAAGGGAGGAAAATAAACCGGGCTGGAGTTTTTCATCACTAGAGGGAGACAGAGGGAGAAGCAAGGGTCGGAGCTTCACATGTTAGGTCAATCAAAACTACTCTGCAAAGCTATTCCTGTCCCAAATTTACAGATGAAGAAACTGAGGCTCAGAGAGTTGAAGGAACTTGTTCATGATGCACAGGTAGTAGGAAATAAAGCTAGAATTTAGAATCAGGTCCACCTGTCTCCATGCTTCCTCCTTGGAGGTGTTCAAGTGGGAAGCCATGGCAGACAGGCTGTGGAGGATTCAGACACCTGTTGGGAGAATTAATTGTATGCTCATCACCATCTCTCCCAGCCCTGTGGTCCTATGGTCTGGAAAGATTTCAAGAAGCAGGTGGGAGCTGTGGTCTCAGTTTTAAAAGAACTCCTTTTTATCCCTTTAGCAGAAGAGATCCCAGTCTTATAGACACAAGTCTTCCTGAGTTAAATGCATTTCCACAAGTTTAGCAAAACCAAATGTGGTGACAGAGCAAAGAAGAGAGTGACTTAGTATTGGGACTGTTGTGGTAGGCGAGGAAGAGAGAATAACAAAGATTGTCATATTATCATCAAATCTCCTTTCCCTGGAGGAGAAGATGCTCCTGGCCCTGGAGTGGAGAGCCAGGTGTGGCTGGGCCCTGTTGGGACCAAGTCCCTATGTTTTAGGTTTGTATCAAAAGCACTTCAGGGCTTTCTGCTACTCAGTAATTTACTCTTTACCTGTATTCATTATCTACTGCTGTGTAACAAACTTAGCCACTTGAAGCAACAACCTTTAGTTATGTCACAGTTTCTGTGGGTATGGAGTACATGCATGGGGTGGCTGGTTTCCTTGCTCAGAATCACCAAGACTGCAATCAAGATGCCATCCAGGGGTACCTTCTCATCAGGAGGCTCAACAAGGGAAGAATCTACTTGGAAGCTCATTGAAGTTGTTAGTGGAATTCAGTTCCTTGCAGCTCTGGGACTTGTGGTTTCTGTCTTCAGTGGCACTTTGCTTTTGGAGAGCACTTTGTAGTTTGTAAATGCTTTTCCAGTCTAAAATCAACACATGTATTTTCTTCCTATTCTCAGCTAAGGATTCTACCATTCAAACAGTTGTCTAAGCCAAAATCCTGAAAGTCACCCCTGATTTCTCAGTTCATCAGCAAATCCTATGGGCTACACTTCCAAAATAACTCCTGCATCCAACAGCTAGTTTCCATTTCGTAGTCCCCACGGTTGTCTGAGCCAGTATCATCTCTCAGTCGACCTGCTATAACGAGTTTCTCACTGCTCTTCCTGTTTGCTTTTCCTTGAGTGCTCCTCAAACCCATTCTCCACTGAGCAGCCAGGGTGGTCTGTGAGAGATGGAAATAAGGTCATGTCACTTCCTTACTCAAAAATCTTCCCATGACTTGTCATTGCAGTTACAATAAAATCCAAATTTCAATCCTCTGTGATCTGGTCCCTTCTTGCCTCTTTGATTTTACATCTTATCATTCTCCTTGGTCATCATGTTTTACCAACCATGGCTTCCTTCTGTTCCTCAAATATGCCATGACCTTGTCTGCCTTACAGTCTTTGCACTTGTTGTTCCCTTCACCTGGAGCTCACTGTCCTTGGACTTGCACATGGCTGGATCCTTTTCATTAATCAGGTCTCAGTTCAATGTCTCACTTTACAGAGAACATCTCTCACCGCCTTTTGCAAAGTAACAATTACCTCTCAATCTAAAATCCCTTATCCCATTACTTAATTTCCTTTTGCTCATGTCACTTATTGCTGTCCAAAATATCTTCCTTTTTCCTTCCTTCTTTCTTTCTTTCAATGGTTTATTTTATGTGTCAACTTTCCTGGGATACAAGGTGCCCAGATTAAACATTGTTTCTGGGTGTGTCTGTGATGGTACTTCCAGATAAGATTAGCATTTGGATCAGTGGATTCAGTAAAGCACATTGCCCCACCTAGTGTGTGGGCCTCATCCAATCTGGTGAGAGCCTGAATGGAAGAAAAAGACAGAAAGAAGGAATTTGCTCTTTGCCTGACTGCTTGAGCTGCAGACTTCGGTCTTCTCCTACCCTCAACTGAGAGTTACACTGCTGGCTCTCTGATTCTCAGAATTACACCCTGGATTTCCTGCATCTCTATCCTTGATAGCAGATCATGGGACTTAGCCTCCATAATTATATGAACCAATTCCTTATTATCAATCTGATCTTTTTAATAATTAAATCCTATGTATCTCCTATTGGTTCAGTTCTCTGGAGAACCCTGACTAGTACATTTTCTCCCTCCCTCCCTCCTTCTCCCTCTTTATCTCTTTCGCTCTCTTTACTTATATATCTATTTTATACATCATTATTGCCTTCTTTCTAGAATATAAACTCCATGAGGGAGTTTTAGCACTATGACTGGCACATACTAAATGTTTAATAAGAACGTGTGCAATAAATAAGTGAACCTTTTGATGAGGGTAAGAGACAGGTTGTTAATTCCCATTTTTATCAGAAACATTAGGCCACTTGCCCAAAGTGAAAGTATCATCCAGTGTTTAGCCATGAGCTCTTCAAAGGGCTGGATTATGTTTTACACATTTTTCTTGCCCAGCTGGTATACGGTTCCTGGGAACAGGATAGAGTAGTGGTTAGTTAGTTGGAGTCCCGACTCTGCCATTTACTGTGTGACCCTGGGCAGGGTATTTAACTTTTTTGAGGCACAATTTCCTCATGGAAATACATATTAAATAAATAAATATTCCTCAGTGGAAATAAAAATAGTACATACTTTGTAGGGTGATGAAGAGTAACACAATCAGGCCAAGCTCTTAGCTCACCACATGACACATATTGAAGGAATACATTTTCATTTTCTTCTTTGTCTCTTTTTTCTCTTTGTAGGCTTTCAGTTAATTTTGAGCCAAATCATTCATTTTTCTGTAGCTTTCAAACTGTGTCAATGAATCAACTTATTTACTTTCAGTTTCTCTAACCCCAAGCAAGGATACTTTCTTGACTTCACACCAATGTGAGTGGCATCCACACCATGCAAACCAGCAATTCTGCCCAACTGGAAGATGCTCCCATTCCCCCTTCCAGCCTTCTGCGAGCTTCATGGCCGAGGGCCTGGTAAAGGGGGGGGGGGGGGGGAGCTGCTACGGGTGGTTGAAGCTTTGCTTTGGGTGGAAATATTTCAGACCCTGAGCACTTCCAGGGAGTCCACCTCCATACTGGATTTTTAGAATCCCTCTTGTGGTGCTTTCTTTAGAGATGGAGAGAACGCTTCTCTCTCTCTTCTTTTATCTTCTCCTATTTCCTTTCTCTTTTCTCCTTTGCCCAGTCACTGCCACCTTCCTTTTTTGGCTTCCCCCATCTATGTGTCAACATATTAGCCCTACTCAAAACCTTCTACCTTTGAATCTCTTTCTTTACCGAATCTGCCCGAAATGCAGCAATGACAAACAGAGTTGTGGGATGTCAAACAGGAGTCAGATGGGCCTGTGTTGATGTTGAAATGATTTGCTACTTGTTACCTTTGTGACCTTGTGCAAGTTCTTAAACTTCTTGGAGCCTCTATTTTCTCACTGGTAAAATAAGAATAACGTCTACCTCACAGTTTATCAATGAATATTTGATAAGTTACCTAGTAGATGTTTAAGCAGTGTTAGTTTCATCTCCCATCTCCATGTCCCAACCAAATGGACAGATTTGAATCTCACTCCAAAAATAAGAGTCAAACTAATGTTCACCACTGCTCTATTTATAATAGTCACGGATTAGAAGCAACCAAAATGTCCTCTAATAGGTGAATGCATAAACTGTGGGTTTAGTGTCACCATACAGTGGAATACTACTCAGCAATAAAAAGGAATGACCTATGAATGCACACAGCAACATGATGAATCTCAAAAATATTATGCTAAGTGAAAGAAGACATACACAAAAGGGTGTATACTCTGTAATTCTGTTTATATGAAATGTTAGACGAGACAAATATAATCTACGGTAGAAGGCAGATCAGTGGTTGTCTGGGGAGAGGGGTGAGAGTGGGATCTGATTGGCACAAAGAAACATTTTTGGATGATGGAATCCATGAAAGTGATTATGGTGGTGGTTGCATAAGTCTATGGCTTTGTCACAAGTCATGGGTATGTACAATTAAAATGAATGCCTTTTACTCTATGTAAACTCTACCTCCATAAAGTTGAGTTAGGGAAATAAGAATCAAGAGAAATCGACAACCTGGATAACTTGCTCTTCACGGTACCTGGCAATGTGATTTTTCCTTTAACACTCATCATCAGAAAAACAATTCCTTTGTTGTACAGATATTCCAGTAAGTGGTATTAGCCACTCCTTGGAGTGAGGAGGAGTTTGGGTGTAGAGTGTGGTGCTTTCATGGTTTGGGAAGGAGAACATCTGTTGTCTCCCACCAGCCTTGCTCCTTTGTTCCCCGAGGGTCTGGGGTGTGTTCTATTACTTTATTAAGCCTTCTCAAGTTCCGCCCATCTTCTTTCATCCCCCACTTTCCCCTTTCCTTTTCTTCCTTTCTTTGTATTTCTTTGCCTGCCAAGTTCTGTGAGGTTCTGAATCACAGAGAAACAGATCACTTCACATTAATCTGAAAAGCCAGGTTCAAACAGGAAAAGTAAGCAGGAAGTTTTCAGATGATTGTCTTGAGATAATCCAAGACAAAGTTCTGCTTTTTACCCTTGTTCTCATAATAATCTGGGTTTCTTAGCCTGAATAATTAAGGCTAATTCTTCGTTACTCTCTTCATCTGTGCCAATGGAGCTCCCGGGTGTCTGGAATTTGTTGACGAGGAAAAATGTTATAGAAATACTTTGGAATCAATCGTGATGAGCAAATTTTTAAAAGAAATTATTAAAAAGTTATCATTGTAAAATGCCCAGAAATAACCATGTTACTTCTTTGCTGAGTATCTTTCTCATTTATTTTTTATATTTTTATTTCTTACATTTTTAACATCAATATGTACTGTTCTATAACTTGCTTTTTCTAATTACCAATACACTTATAAATTTTTCATGTCTATACATACATTAATTCGAACCATATAAAATTGCTGTTTCTATAGATCTATACAGGAAAGAATTGTTAACCTAATACATTTACTCCAGTATTTTAATGGATACATAGTATTGCATTATATGGTTATACCTTAATTAAAAAAAAAAATTTCCCTATTGATGGACATTTAGTTTGTGTCTATTTCATTTTGCCAGTACAAACAGAACCATAATGAATACACACACACACACACACACACACTACACACATTTGTGTGTAGTGTGTGTGTGTGTGTGTATATATATATATATATATATATAATGTCTTTGCACATAAGTTTATATATGTCTTTGTGTTAATACAGTCATAAATATCTTTGTGTATGTGTATATCCTTGAATGTATATACATACACATGTACAAAATATTTGGGTATATTTATCAGTTTTTCTGTGGAATAGATTGGATTTCAATTTCATTTCAATTACTACCAGTGTATTTTATTTTAATTTTCTAATTTTTTAAATGTTTAAATTTTTTTTATTTTTGAAAATTTACTTATTTATTCTGAGAGAGAGTGGGAGGGGCAAAAAGAGAGGAAGAGAGAAAGAGTCCTAAGCTGGCTCTGTAGTGTCAGTGCAGAGCCCAATGTGGGGCTTGAACTTATGAGATCATGACCTGAGCCAAAACCAAGAGTCCGTCACTTAACCGCCTGAGTCACCCAGGTGCCTCCCTACCAGTGTATTTTAGAAGGAAGATAAGAGGTAACACTGTAGATATTTTTAACCAGAATAGAATGGTGCAAAGTTAAGCCATGGAGATGTTTACTCATAATAGACACATTTTCTGCAGTTATTATTAACGTTTCAGAAAATACTGTTTTCTTCCAGGTATGTAAATTTTGTGTTCACTGTGGTAGCATACGCAGGTGGGTGGAAAAGTGCCCAGTCCGTTATGCATGACCATGAAAGTACCGTCGTCCCTAAACATACAGCTTTCTTCTCCAGTACATTTATTAAATCTGTTCCAATTAATTGCCTGTTCGATGCTCAGGTGGCTGCCGCAAAACTGATGCTCATTGGAAGCTGCGAGAAAAGATCAGAGAAATGTAAACGATTGACGATCCAACAAGAGGGCATTGTCCCCACTGGAAATTCATTAGGGGGAAGGACTTTGGTGCATATAAATAGGGTTTGGAAGGAGGCATGTCCATTAGCTGCTCAGGATACCCTGCCCATGTGGAGAGATCTGGATTGCTCAGTAGCAGTAAGGAGATGCTAAAATGCTGAGACCCTTCCAGGTCACTCAGACTTAAGGTTTTCTGTGTTGAGATCCATTGGCGTAATTATTAGTAATCAGTAAGTAGTTCATAGGCTACCTGTTTCCTCTGAGGGTGCTAACCTAGTTAGGGTCATTGACTACCTGATGAAAGTGCTAGTCCCGCCTGATACTTTGAGGTTAAGTACTATATTATCCACCACATTGGATTCAAGCAAGCTCGTTTGAAGTGTAGGGTGTGTGTGAAGTGACCACGGACATTTTCAGTTGTGTGGAGACCTTCAAGCCCTGAGAGCTGTGCTTTTAATCTCAACCCTCATTTTCATGAGGAATATCCCATGTCGGGCAACAAAATGGAGAGGCCATAGTGATTTCATTCATTCATAGTGGTTTTCATTCTTTTCTTAGGACACTGGTTTGAAGAGGCCTAATTATGCCATGGACACAAGCAAAGACAGTGAAACAGATCCTTCTGAGTAGTGTGTTTTAGTATAATTGCCTCTTCCAGATTTTCTCAAGGAAAAAACATTTGCTTTTTGGCATTTGGTCTTAGTATTAGGACAACTTACAGACTGTGGGCAAAGGCTTTGTGAAAACAGGCATATTGATGCATAAGGTTAGGCTTTTTTTTTTTTTTAGGTGAAAATAAAATTTGGATTTAAAAATTACTTTAATGCATTTAGTGAATACTCTTTTTTCTAAATTTTTAAATTTTTTAAAAATTAAAAAAAAATGTTCATTTATTTTTGAGAGAGACACACACAGAGCACAAGCTAGGAGGGGCAGAGAGAGAGAGGGAGACACAGAATCCGAAGCAGGACCCAGGCTCTGAGCTGTCGGCACAAAGCCTGATGTGGGGCTCGAACTCACAAACCGTGAGATCGTGACCCGAGCTGAAGTCAGACACTTAACCAACTAGGCCACCCAGGCGCCCCTACTCTTTTTTTATTTTTTATTTTTGAGAGAACAAGAGAGACAGACAGACAGAGTGTGTGAGCAGGCAAGGGGCAGAGAGAGAGGGAGACACAGAATTTGAAACAGGCTCCAGGCTCCGGGCTGTCAGCACAGAGCCCGATGCAGGGCTTGAACTCACAAACTGCGAGATCATGACCTGAGCCAAAGTTGGACGCTTAACCTACTGGGCCACCCAGGTGCCCCCATTTAGTGAATACTTTTAATGTTTTGGAAGAATGTTATACTGAGTTAGACTTCGCAGATACTTCTTGAGGACCTCCTGAGTTTAGTGCTACAGATGCAATCCCAGACCTTGAGGAGATCAAGTCCAGAAAAGAGGTTGTATCCTGATTTTTTTTAATCTACATATTTATAATGTCAAAATATGAGATTGTATTAAGAATTTATGTTTCTTTAAAGCTTTAAAGTGGAATGTTAGAAAGAAGAGTCGGAGCCCTGGAATCCTAGCATCTTTGACCTTTAAATTGTAGATCATGAACTTCCCAAAATAGTTTAAAGTTACCCTGCAATGGAGTCATACGGAAGCACGGGGATGGCCATCGCACACCTTCAAAGTCTGACTCTTTCCCTGCCCTCTCGGTGAGAATTCCTACCATTTTCATTGCTTTCAGAAAGTCCTAGAAGTCTTCAAGGAGGTTCTCACGCATGCATACTCCACCTACCAGTCCTTGGTTACTTGTGGTGGCCTCCATTTTGTTCCTTCTCTAGCTCCTTGTAATGAGTCTCCTTTCATGCGCTCAGTCACCAGAGACCCTCTAGTTGCAGACCCACCCAAAGCCCCCAGTGGCCGCTGGTGCCGGCTGGCCTGTATGGCCATGCCTTTGTCGACACCTCCACCAATCCTAGTGCTGCCACCCACCCTCCTACAGACATGGTCAACACCTTTCCTCTCTTCCCCTGCCTGTGGCCAAAAGGCTCTCAAACAAAACCAGAGCAGACACCTGGATCCCGTTAGCGATCTGTTCAGGAGCCAAGTAAACAAGGAATTTCTGAGTCACAGCCTTTCAGTCCCCCACTTTATAGCTTTCTGCTTGCTACCTCATCAGGCGGGAGAGGCCTGACATAAGAAGCTCTATCTTTGAGTCAGATGCCCCAACCCGGGCCCCATTTCTGCTCTCATTTACCATCCCCCTGGGAAGAGCCGATTCCACTCCAGAGCGATTTGGAGAATCTATTGTGTAGGTGTGTTTGCAATAAGGCACATGCCTATGCTCCCCACACCCCTAAAATTAGCTCAGAGAAACATCCCTTTCTTCCTACAGTCAGCTCTTACTGCCAAGGAGGAGCAGATTTCCTGAGGCTGTTTGTCCCAGACCTTCCCATTCCCAGTAGGGGGTCTGGGCTGCCTCATTTTATAGCCTGCCTTAGAAAAGAGAACAGTCTGCTTTGGTCAAGAGGCTAAGAATCCCAGCACACAGAGCAGTTAGGAGCAGAGGCTTTGGGGGCCAGACCCCGATTCTGCCATTTCCTAGCCAAGCTAACACTGTCCCTGTGTCTGTAAAGTGGGTAAATCCCTGCGATGGTACGTGAACCCTAAGGTAGGGTGTATAAACTGTGTTTAGCTTTGACTCACAATAATCACGCAGTTATCGGTTGCTACTAATAAGAACAAAAATAGCTAAGTGGTTTTTTTTTTTAACAGTAGGATGTATGGCAGCAGTGTTCTATCTTCTTCTCTCCAGCTTCCTATTCTCTGCAATCCATTTTTTTTTACATTTATTTCTTTTTGAGAGACTGAGACCGAGCCCAAGTGGGGGGAGGGGCAGAGAGAGAAGGAGACACAGAATCTGAAGCAGGCTCCAGGCCCTGAGCTGTCAGCACACGCCCGACGCGGGGCTTGAACTCACAAACCGTGAGATCACGACCTGAGCTGAAGTCGGACGGTCAACCGACTGAGCCACCCAGGTGCCCCTCTGCAATCCATTTTCATTCAGTTACCAGATTCATCTCCCCCAGAACATTTTATTTATTTATTTTGAGAGAGAGAAAGAGAGAGAGAATTAGCGTGTGTACGAACGGTGGAGGGGCAGAGAGAGAGAGAGAGGGAGAGAGAGAGAGAATCCCAAAAGGCTCTGAGCTGTCAGCACAGAGCCCCAGGCAGGGCTC
Source organism: Acinonyx jubatus (assembly GCF_027475565.1). NCBI lineage: Eukaryota > Metazoa > Chordata > Mammalia > Carnivora > Felidae > Acinonyx > Acinonyx jubatus. The sequence goes on along the minus strand of NC_069381.1, from coordinate 49,825,619 downwards.
TATCTCATGAACCGAGAGATCATGACCTGAGTGGAAATCCAGAGTCGGATGCTTTACTGACCGAGACACCCAGGCGCCCCAGAACATTTTGATTATATTGGTCCTCTATGTGAAAACGTTAGATGTGCCTCCTAGTACTCACAAATAAAGTCTGAAGTCCTTCTCTCTGCTCAGAGCTTTGATCTGGCCCCAGCACAACATTACCTCCTTTTCTCCACTACTCCTCTTCACACATCCTCCGCTCCAATTAAAATCAGCCCACATTCTGGAAGTACACCCACACACCCTGCACACTGCTTGTTCTTTTATCTGGAATCCAGATCTCATCTCTTCTTTGCGCCTGGCTCAAGTATCACCTCCTCCGCCCAGCCCATAGTACACCCCATAGCTCATTATGGACTTTACAGACTTAGGTGCATTTACTCCGCCTCACCACACAGTTATCTCTGCAAACTTTGTGCTTCAAATTTACACATATATCTCATGCATCAGATGATTGATGATAGGATCTGTCTGATGATGCATCTTCATATTCCTAAACCCGGGTTTCTTGAACTCAGCACTATTGACATTTGGGGCAGAATAAAATTTTGTTGTGGGAGATGTCATGCGTATTGCAGACGATTCAGCAGCACCTGTGGTCTCTATTCACTAGATGCCAGCAGCATCCCCTCACCCGAGTTGTGACAACCAAAAAAGTTTTCAGACATTGTCAAATATCCCCCAGAAGGCAAAATCATCCCCATTTGAGAACCAGTGTCCTAGACCGAGTTGGGAGGTCTTGAACATGGATGGTTCATGGCAAATGCTTACGAAAAGAGGGAAGGAGGTTAGCTTAGGCCCTTTTAATTTTAAATAGCAGTGAAATATATAATCAATGATATTTTTTCAGTAATTGGAAATAAAGTATAGAGCTCCCATGAGAACTCAGAACTAGAGATAAAGATCTGAATGTCACTGGCATGGAAGCAGCCAATAGGTATTTATTGTACAGCGTAGTGCTTAGGAGTCTGGAGTGAGGTAGGATTTGGGTTCTGATACTGGTCTCACCACTGTGAGCTGTTACCATGGGTGAGTACTTAAACCTCTCTGAGCTTCAGATCTCCTTCTGTAAAATGGGGATAATTGTAACCTACATGGAGTTGTTATGAATTAGATCATGTACTTACAGGGCTTAGCAGAGAGCCTGGAATGTAGTAAGCACCAATAATAGTTTAAAGCTATTTTTTTTAAATGTTTATTTTTGAGAGAGAGAGAGAGAGAGAGAGAGAGAGAGAGAGAGCACGCGAATGTGAGCTGGGGCAGGTCAGAGAGAGTGGGAGACACAGAATCCAAAGCAGGCTCCGGGCTCTGAGCTATCAGCACAGAGCCCGACATGGGGCTCAAACTCACAAACTGCAAGATCATGACCTGAGCTGAAGTCGGACACTTAACTGACTGAGCCACCCAGGTGCCCCCAGTTCAAAGCTATTATTAATATTGTGATTATTGTAATAATGATTCATTTCTAATCCCTTCAGAGGTCATGACAGTATTACTTCCATTTTATAAATGGGTTGTGGTTAGAGTCTGGATCTTTTGATCTCCAACTTTCCCTGGATCATAGTCATTTGACATAACGCAAATGAAGTCATTTACAAGAAGGATCTTCACTTTATTTGGAGACTGAGTGCTAACTGCCTACAGCAAAAATTCCTTTTCAATTGGTAAATACCAGCTTCATCTGTAACTATCACTGGGAAGCTCAAGAACTGCTTATTAAGCACTTTGGGTAAGTAGATGTGCTAGCTACTGGATAGAAGACACCTGTGTTGCTAAAACAAAGCACCTGCCTGTTTGTAGGTTACAAGCCCACAAGTGCAAAGATTCTGTCCTTTAGGCTTGAAAAAATGAATTCATAAGTTTAGCAACGGGTTGGCATCAGCTCCAGGCAGCATTTGATATTTGGAGTAAAGCAACATGAGCAGCTGCCTTGGCCCAGAGCAGAAGCTGGGACAGAAGCTCAGGGACAGGACAACAGGTAGGCAGGGAAGCCAATTTCCTCCTGAGATAGCCAATCATCAGCTGAGCATATCCACGCTGGCCAATCTACAGTAAAGTAGAATAAGTCTCTTGCTTTAGAAACCAAACTCCAGAGAGGTTAGGAAAATTTAGCCCCAAACCATTTCTATCATCAACAAACTAGTTGACTGCGGGGGGTTGGGGGAAATCCTCTCCATGCCTCTGTTTACTCACCTGCAAAATAAGGGCACCAGATGAAACAGGTGACCCTTACTTTGTGCTGCCCACCTTGGAGGTGGAACACAGTACTAATGTAGATAGTGGAGGATTTTTGTAGCAATTACTAGCCATTAACAAAATGCTTGACAACTCATAAATACACCTGAAAAAGGGGGGGGGGTTGTTTTGATCACATTCGGTCTCTGTTGTTTGATAGAGTGGATTTGTTCATGTATTCAATAATTGAGCACATGCTATGCGTTCTGTCTGTACTAGAACCGGATACTGCCTTTGGCCTTCAAATGGGGCTTACCTTTAACTAAGAACAGGTTGTCGGAGGGCATGATGTCTTTTCTCCCCCAAATACAAATCCCTGTACTGAATAGGGCTTGCCGCTCCTGATCGATGTTGGAGATCCCTACTTCCGAACTCCCCCCACCCCCTCCTCTTACCCGGTGGGGAAGGGCTGGGACAGGCCCCGGCGGAGGTCCGTCCCCGCCCCCACCCGGTTTCTGCGGAAGCGGGGCATCTAAGCGGTGTGCCTTCCGATTCCTGCAGGTGGAGCCAAAGCCCCTGGCTGCGCCGCGGAGGCCGGCTTGCCGGGCAGCCCCGGCCAAGGTTCTTTCGCTCCCTGCCTCGCTTCCTCCCTCTCCCCGTCTCTCTTGTGCGGTCTCCCTCGACATCCAAACCAACCGAGTGCGTCTGAGGTGAAGTCGTGCCAGACTTGGAGCCGGCTGCCAGCTCCCTCTCAAGTCTTGGCTTCACAAAGGAAAGCAAATTACAAAAATGGAAATTTTCAAACTAGCGTTCAGTGGTATTCAAATCGACGTTTGGGTAGCACGCAGGCACAGACCGCGTTCGTGCTATTTTGCGATTAAAATGATACCGAAAATACCTCCTTGTTGGTTTTCATCTGCTAAAACGGCTTGTATCTTTCCCTCTTCGAATGTCCCCTCTGTTCGGGGAGCGGCAACCCCCTGACCACTCTCGAATTGCTAACATTGGGATCATCAGCGGCTGCTGAAATCTCGCCCCTGCTGACTTTCCTAGAGTTGAACTTTGAAAATGCCTGCGCTTTTCAGCCTGGAGAAATAGAAATGAAGTTTCTAGGTACCTTGCCAGGAAGTTCTGTGTTTTGTGTCAGGAACCACGAGTTCTGCGATAGCGCATAAATCCTCTACGTGTCATCTGGATGCAAGGAGAAAACCTGAACGTGTGCCTTGCTGGAGATGCCTGTTACCTCGTTCTCCCCTCCGCTTGCATTGAGTGCTCTGTCTTCCCCTTTTCATAGATGGTTTTAAAGTGGCCGTTGAGTTGGGTCTTGAATGGCTTTACTTATTGTCAAGTATTAAAAAAAAAAAAAAGGCCTTACCATGTCCTCCTTGCTAATTTTTTGCGGTTGCTAGACAGGCCCTGTCCCAAGTGGGTTTGTGAGAAAGGCGCTCCCATTGCCGGCTCCCCCCACCCCCTGGATTGTACCCTGTCTTTCCTTGGAAGCTTTGGCTGTCTCCTTACACAGCTGTGTTTGCGGTGCCTGGAGACAGGTGGGGGAGCAGCCTCCAGCTGAAGCTGCCAACTCCCTCTCTAAGGACTGTCTGAATAGCTATTAAAAACAAATGTAAAGATCACACACGTACACATGCACACACACGTGCACACACATACTGTATTTATTTATTTTTTTGGTGGCGGTCATTCACTATGCCTGACTGCTGTACGAGGGCAGCTGCACCGGTTTGCCAGACTAAGTGTCAGGATCATCCTATTATCTGCACTCTCCAGGCCACATAAGCATTACCTTGGGCCACTGCTGCCTCTTTCTAGGTATATTAAAAGCTGGGTCCTGTGGCCTTGGCTAAGCTGTTGGACTGATTTTGATTGTGGGAGGGAGGACCGCCCATTTCAATAGGTCAACCTCAAACTTGCATGAACACAGGCAATATTCAGGCAGTAGTCACATGAAGTGAAGAGGTTTTTGCTGATTTGGGCCCACCCAAATTAGAATTCCCTGTCTGGCTCAAGTGATAGCAGATAAGTCAGACTAGGCTGGTAGTGTTTTTCAGACTTCAGAATGGAAGGGCGACTTTTCCAACTTGGACCAGACACCCTGAGGTCTCTAGTCCCGAGTACCCAGTGCTCTTTGGGACTCTCATATCTTGGCTTGTGCTGTTGCCTTCTCTTGGAATATCTCCCCCATCCTCTTCTTTGCTTAGCAAACTCCTGTCTATCCTTCAAGACTTATCTCAAATGCAACCTCTCTGAAGGCCTTCGTAGCCACGCCCATGTGCCTATCCCCCACCCCCCCCGTAAAATTAATAATCCGATCATCTGCTAAATATAACTCTATTACTTGATCTATATAACATGCTGCACTGTATTAGACATTTTTTTTTTTTTTTTTTTGCCTCTTTCTCCCCTGATAGAATATACTCTTTGCAAAGGCAGGGAACACATCTTATTTACCTCATATGCTCCACACTAAAAACACTCAGGAAAATCTATTGAAGGAATAAAGAAATAAACTTGGTTTTCAAATATTTTCAAAGGAGCAATTTTTTTTCCAGATTCTCCTAGTTCCACTGCCAGACATCTATGACCGTGTCTGTAGAGGTGAGAGTAAATATTTTAAGTTTATGTTAAAGTCTGATTTTCATATCTCAGAGACATTCTCCTGCTTATGGTAAGAAAAGTTTGGTGTGGGGGCGCCTGGGTGGCTCAACTGATTGAGTGTCCAACTTCCGCTCACGTCACGATCTCTCATCCCGTTTGTTCGAGCCCCGCGTAGCGTTGGGCTTTGTGCTGACAGCTCAGAGCCTGGAGCCTGCTTCACTTTCTGTGCCTCCCTTTCTCTCTGCGCCTTCCCCCACCTCAAAAATAAATAAACATTAAAAAGTATTTTTTAAACAGTTTGATGTACATGTAGGTGGAAAATTTCTCTGTATCCCCACCATCTGATTAAGGCATCTGTTCCTTAAAATCTGATGAGAGCAGAGTATCACTGCAGACATGGGAGCTTGTGAGAGTGAAGTAGTTCTATCCCTGTGGGGTACTCTTACGAGTTATGCTAACAGGTTAGTATTCACTAGACTTTATTCATTAAGCTGCTGAAGCCACAAACCTGAAGATTTCCTTGGGCTTCCTCTCCCTCACTTCCCAGGTCCAGTTATCACTAAGTTATGTCACTTCTCCAAAATATAGCTCCCAGGTGTCCACTGCTCTTCACCTCTGTCATTGCTCCATTCGAAGCCGCTAGTATTTTTGATCTGGACAATAGTCAAGGTGTTCTAGTTAGCCTTTCTGCTTCTTGTCTTGCCTGCCTCCCATTATGTCACTCCCTGACCTACCACCTTTGAATGGCTGAACAATCCTTCTATAATCTTAGCATAATCGTTTACATGGCAAAGTTTGATCTGTCTCTTGCCTATCTTTTTAGCTTCTTTTTCACTGAATATATTAGCCTTCAGATCCTTGAATTTGCCAAAGTCTTGTCTACTTTATCTATATGCTTACTTATATGGTTTATCTATATGTTTACTTCTCCTGGGAATATGTATCCACTCTCTTGGATTGCTTCTCATCTTTCAAGGATCAATTTCAATGGTCCTTTCTTGGAGATGTGTTCCCTGCTTCTCTTCCCCTCTCCATCTCTCCTGGATAAATCAGACCCCCATTTTTGTCCTTCCTGATGCTCTACTTTTTCTTTAAAAAAAATTTTTTTTTTAACATTTACTCATTCTTTGAGAGACAGAGAGAGAGAGAGACAGAGCATGAGTAGGGGAGGGGCAGAGAGAGAGGGAGACACAGAATCCGAAGCAGGCTCCAGGCTCTGAGCTGTCAGCACAGAGCCGGACACGGGGCTGGAACTCACGAACTGCAAGATCATGACCTTAGCCGAAGTTGGACGCTTAACCAACTGAGCCACCCAGGTGCCCCTCTACTTTTTCTTCATGTTAATTATCACAGGTTATAGTTATAAAACTATTGATGTTTTCATTATTTTATGCCTGTCTCTCCATCCACAGTTGATCACATGAAAGCAGGGATTATATCTCTTTATTTAAAAGAGTTAACCTATAGATCCAGTGTCTAACATATGGTAGGTAGTCAAAAAATACTCTTTAGATAATTCTGCAACGAGAAATGCTAGCAGGTCATGTGTAACAGTCCTGTGACATGAAAATAGTTTCATGCAAAAAAAAAAAAAAAGGTAATCTGAAATATCTGAAATGAGACTCAAAGATGTTTATGCGCATGGAACAAGCAAGGGGAAGACTTGAGTTATGATATGATATCCCACGGCCTTTCTCCACTGCTATTTGAAAAATAAGAAGAGAACAAGAACAAAAATATTTGTTTTACAGCTCTACCAAGAGTCAGCCCTCCCCTTTCTCTCCCCCTTGCATCAAGTACATCCTGTACTTTTGGCAACATGTTGACTGGATATTTAAAAGCTGTGAACTGTTCTGAAAATTTCACATACTGGGTTATGGGCCATGTGTGTTTGATCAAAATTCAATTACTACACTGTACCATACTTGGAAACCTATCATCCCAAGTTATGAAGTATGACGAAATAGGCAAACCTAATTGGTTCAGTATGGGAACAGTATCAACCAACCTTGTTATGATAAATAGCTTCCTGTGTTAAAGGTTCTCTAGAGCTTATAAGTATCTTGGCTCACCTCCTTCAGTGGAATAAGAATATTGCTCCCAGGGACCCCCTCGATCACCGTCCCTCCGATGCAACAGCAGTTCAGAGTTTTCTTCAACTTGCTGCCCCTGAAAAAGGAAAATGCTGTGCAATTTCTCCTCTTCCTTTCCATTTCTTCAGTTAGAATTTGAGTACCTGGGAACTTCTTTAGCTTTATTTTTCTTGAGAAAAGACATTAAAAAATTATGAAGCATTCCAAATACAGAAAACTAGACAAAACATCAGAAATACCTACCGCCTAGAAATAACAATAATTTTTTTCCTCTTTCCATTGGCTTTTTTGTCTTTGTTCTTATGTATTCTTTATTCTCTCTTTGGGAGCAAAGATAGACTACCTCTTATTAAAGCACAGTTTTCATGAGCTTTATCAACTAAGTGCTGACATACTTTGATACACTTGAATCAGGAGGATGTACATATTGTTACAGAGAAGTACCTGTAAGTTGCAAGTCTTCTCATGTGTTGAGATGGACTCAATAAGGATTGCTCATCTATGTTGTAGATGAGATCACAAGGATTCATAGAGGAGTAAGGTTTCTGGAGGTGTGGGGAGAGAGATCAAGAAATTGTCTTAACAGTTTTGAAAGGATAGAAAAAAAGGAAAATATTTCTGTGCTTTGTGGTCATCATGGGCATACGAACACAATTTTTCTTTAGAAGTGACATTTTGGATTGGGTTGTAAGTATTTCCTTCTAATGTTCTTTTTTTTTTTTAATTTTTTTAATGTTTATTTATTTTTGAGAGACAGGCAGAGACAGAGTGTGAGCGGGAGAGGGGCAGAGAGTGAGGGAGACACAGAATCCAAAGCAGACTCCAGGCTCTGAGCTATCAGCACAGAGCCCGAAGCAGGGCTCGAACTCATGAACTGTGAGATCATGACCTGAGCTAAAGCTGGACACTTAACCAACTGAGTCACCCAGGAGCCCCCTCCTTCTAATGTTCTAAGTAAAAGGCAAAACAATTGGGTGATAGCCATCTTAACTTCTGAAAAACAATCAGTAGCATTGGCTTTTTCCTCAGAAGACAGTTGTAAGTCCAGAAAGATGTTCACATATTTACCCTTATTCAAGCCAATCACTTGCGATTGCTTTCTCAAGTTTGCTCTCATTCCCTGTTTCTATTAGACCATCCTCCTTAATCTCTTACCAAGAAAGCATGAAACCAAATCTACATTTCTCCCTCAGAAAAACATTTGTGTTCCGTAAAAAGTTCTTTTGGTAAAAAGCAAGGGCCTGAGTCTGTCTTTGACAACAATTCATCAATCATGAATGCTGCAATACATAACCAAGGCACAGAGAAAGATCCTTGGTGAGGGTTAATAGGCATCCCACACAAAGGAAAAGTGAATATACTGTGTGGCTTAGCAGTTTGAAATCACAATGCTGCCAAGATTAGATTAGAGATGTTCTTGTTCTCTGCAGTACCATTAGGTTTACTTTAGAAATTGCAATTAGCTTAAAAGTTGTGATTTCTAAAATGACCCACTTGCCTTTCTCGTTTTCCTCTATCAGGTAAATGCGAGTATCGTAATCCTTACGTAATTTCTAAATAGAACTTCCAGCAACACGCGCTCCCTGAGAGCTGTAAACCTCAAAAAATAGAATGTCACTGTAGGCACTTATGCTAATAAGTGCCTACATAATTTTTTTCACTTAACAAATGTCTGATTTTGGCAAATCAGCTTTTTTTTTTTTATTGAAACTTGCTTGATTGAATAGCACAGGATCTGCCAGAATACTACTACTGTCTTTGTACAGTAATTAAAGAAACAGTTCTTGTCATTCTAACAGGGACCAGGCTCTGCCTGCCTGTAATAAAGTTCAATGATAAAGAATACATAAAGCAAAAACTAAAGGGAAGTCAGTTACTAGCACATGGTTATTCCAGATGAATAGTAGACAAAATGCAGTGGTATGTTTTATAGAAAATGTTGAAAAGTTAACAAAATTATATCAACGTTTCCAATTTAATGAAATAATCATTTCAGGAAAAGAAATTCTTCCAGACTTCAAGCCGTATTACAAAGCTGTAATCATGAAGACAGTATGGTACTGGCACAAGAACAGACACTCAGATCAGTGGAACAGAATAGAGAACCCAGAAATGGATCCACAAACGTATGGCCAACTAATCTTTGACAAAGCAGGAAAGAATATCCAAAGGAATAAAGACAGTCTCTTCAGCAATTGGTGCTGGGAAAACTGGACAGCAACATGCAGAAGAATAAATCTGGACCACTTTCTTACACCATACACAAAAATAAACTCAAAATGGATGAAAGACATCAATGTAAGACAGGAAGCCATCCAAATCCTTGAGGAAAAAGCAGACAAAAATCTCTTTGATCTTGGCCACAGCAACTTCTTACTCAACACGTCTCTGGAGGCAAGGGAAACAAAAGCAAAAATGAACTACTGGGACTTCATTAAAATAAAAAGCTTCTGTACAGCAAAGGAAACAATCAGCAAAACTAAAAGGCAACCGACAGAATGAGAGAAGATATTTGCAAACAACATATCAGATAAAGGTTAGTATCCAAAACCTATAAAGAACTTAGCAAACTCAACACCCAAAAAACAAATAATCCAGTGAAGAAATGGGCAAAACACATGAATAGACACTTCTCCAAAGAAGACATCCAGATGGCAAACTGACACATGAAAAAATGCTCAACTTCACTCATCATCAGGGAAATACAAATCCAAACCACAATGAGATACCACCTCACACCTGTCAGAATGGCTCACATTAACAACTCAGGCAACAACAGGTGTTGGCGAGGATGCGGAGAAAGAGGATCTCTTTTGCATTGTTGGTGGGAATGCAAGCTGGTGCGGCCACTCTGGAAAACAGCATGGAGGTTCCTCAAAAAACTAAAAATAGAACTACCCTATGACCCAGCAATTGCACTACTAGGCATTTGTCCACGGGATACAGGTGTGCTGTTTCAAAGGAGCACATGCACCCCCATGTTTATAGCAGCACTATCAACAATAGCCAAAATGTGGAAAGAACCCAAATGTCCATCGATGGATGAATGGATAAAGAAGATGTGATGTATACACACACACACACACACACACACACACACACACACAATGGAATATTACTCAGCAATCAAAAAGAATAAAATCTTGCCATTTGCAACTATGTGGATGGAACTAGAGGATATTATGCTAAGTGAAATTAGAGAAAGACAAATATCAAATGGCTTGACTCATATGAGGACTTTAAGAGACAAAACAGATGAACATAAGGGAAGGGAAACAAAAGTAATATAAAAACAGGGAGGGGGACAAAACAGAAGAGACTCTTACATATGGAGAACAAAGTGAGGGTTACTGGAGAGGTTATGGGAGGGGGGATGTGCTAAATGGGTAAGGGGCACTAAGGAATCTACTCCTGAAATCATTGTTGCACTATATGCTACCTAATTTGGATGTAAATTAAAAAATAAAATAAAATGAAATAAAATAAAATTCACAAAAAATTTTTAAATCTATTTCCTAGAAAGCCACAATAGTTTGAAAAAATTCTTGCATTTACAGTTTAAAATTGGTTCTGCTCTAAAAATTAGAGTAATCTGTTCCAAATAGCATGTGAACTTTTTCAAATGATTGTGTCGTTGTTGTTTTTTAAGCAAAAGCTTCAAAGCTGATGTCTTCATCAAATAAACAGTGCATCAGTTGTGACTTTGAAGAAATTGATCATTTATTTTCTCTGTAATTACTGTATATGTAATACATTTTCACTCTGTAACTAACTTACCATTTCTGTATGCAAAATGTTAAAGGAAATTTAGAAAAATCTGAAGTTACTTTAACCTTGACTTTTTAGAAATAACACATGAGCACAACCTGTATCAAGTGCTAACAACCTACAATTATCCATTACAAATCTGAACTGGATACCATTGAAAAAGGTATAAAGGTCGAATTCCTAGAAAAATTAAAAAATTAAAAAATTAAAAAAATTAAAAAGTAAAAAGAAATTCTTCAGTTTCTCTCCTTGGGAAAAGTTGATGTTTCCTTCATAAACTTCAGTGTCTTATTTTAAAACCTAGCTTCACCAAATACAGGTCAAACCCTATAGAAAACATCAGTTTTAAGATAACAATTTTCTCAATAATTACAATGAACACTTTACCGTAGTGAAAGTAGTTCCAAGCTTTGGGAAAGACCACATTACATTGTTTAAATGATGCTGACAGAAGTAAAATTTCCTTTATGGATTCAGTGTGCCAAAGTGTGGCCTCCCGCTTTTCCTCTGATGGTCTTTTTCTCCTACCTCTCTGTATCCATCTACCTTGGCTACTATATATCTTCTTGTTTCCGACATGGCAAAAAGGGCCTAAGGGTGTTGACAAGTCTCTCACTGAACCTCGCCCAGAAGCCATAATATAAAAAATACAGTTTGATATTTTTAGGTGGAGTTGAAGTGCAGGAATAGTGCTCTGCAAAGGAAGGAGGCAGCACCCTATTAACCATGGTCTTAAAAATGGTTATGTTCTGTGCTATGGAAGGTCTGGTGTAGGAGTTGGCGAGCTTTTCCTGTAAAGGGCTAGTGTTTTGTGCCAGTCACAGCCTATCAATAACCAATGTTGTGGCAGTACCAGCCCTTGTGGTTCTTGTTAAGAATGTAAGATACCCTTTGGCAACAACTATCAGGAAGCTTTGAAAAAATCACCGTTTATTACTTACAAGACCTAGAGATTGCATAGCAAACCAGGGCCACACAGAAAGGCCCTGGGTAGGGAGAGAAAGAGAGTGCATGGCTCTGAGGTTCTGTTTTAATTGAGATGGAGAGTGGGAGCCTACGGTTTCATGAGCTCACTCTCTTTATTGGCGAATGTATATATGTATGTATGTATTTATCTATTTATTTAGGTAAAATTGGTATATGACATTATATTAGTTTTAGTTATGTGCACAACATAATTCAATATTTGTATACACTACAAAGTAATCACTACAGTTAAGCCTAGCTCCATCTGTCACCATATAAATGACCCTCTTCAACCATTTCACCTACCCCACAAGCCCCTTTCACTCTGATAGCCACTAGCGTATTCTCTGTATCTATGCGTTTTGCTTTGTTTTGCTTGTTTATTTTGTTTTTTAGATTCCACAAATAAAGAAAATCATACCATATTTGTCTTTATCTGACTTATTTCACTTAGAAAAATACTCTTAAGGTCCATCCATATTGTCATAAGCACAAAGATCGAATTCTTTTTAATGGCATATATATATATATATATATATATATAATATATAACATATATATATGTCATATATAACATATATATGCATAAAGATATCTATCTATAGATATAGGTATAGATCTCACACCTTCTTTGCCCACTTATCTACTGATGGACACTTAGGTTGTTTCCACAGTTTGGCCATTATAAACAATACTGCAATGAACACAGTGGTGCACATATCATTTAGAATTAGTGTTTTCATTTTCTTCAGCTAATTACACACACAGAAGTCAAATACCTGGATCATATAGTAATTCTATTTTTAAGTTTTTGAGGAAGGTCTATACTGTTTTTCATACTGGCTTCACCAGTTCACATCTCCACCAACTGTGTATGAAGATTCCCTTTTCCCACAACCTCTCCAACACTTGTTTCTTCTTTTTCTTTCTATACTAGCCATTCTGACAGGTATAAGGTGATATCTCACTGCGGTTTTGAGTTGCATTCCCCTGATGATTGGTGATGGTGACGCATCTTTTCATGTGACTGTTGGCCATCTGTATGTCTTTAGAAAAATGTTCAGATCCTCTGCCCATTTTTAATTGGATTGTGTCATGAAATATTATTATTCCTTTCATTTTTCATAACGCTTTAAAAATGTAAAAACTATTGTTAGTTCATAGGCCATAAAAATCCGTTGGCAGGCCAGATTTGGCCCACATGCTGTAGTTTCCTGAGTTCTGACCTAAATGATCATATTTTGTTTTCCCTTAACAAATGTCTGTTAAGCACCTACTTTGACCAAAATATTTTCAAAGCATTATGATAAATATTAAAATGTAGAACACATTCAACAAACATTCAACATGTATCTGTTGAGCTCTGTTATGTCCCAGGCACAGTGCTAGGGTTGGAGATATGAGGGAGAGAGTGAAACAGATCCTGCCCTGCTCTCATGAGTTTTCATTATAAAGAAGCATGAGAAGTGCCACAGCGGGAGAATTATAGGGACTATGGTAGATCATGACAGATATAACTTAAACTCAAGTAGCTTTTGGGTTTTTTTAATGGTACATTTTACTTGGTCTTTCTATATCTAATCCCTCCCCCATATATCATTATCTGATTCTTCTTTTTCTTTTTTTAAGTTTATTTATTTTGAGAGAGACAGAGACAGTACAAGTGGGGGAAGGGCAGAGACAGTACAAGTGGGAGAGAGAGAATCCCAAGCAGGCTTGGAGCTGCCAGAGCAGATCCCAATGGGGGGGCTTGATCCCATGAACTGCAAGATCACCACCTGTGACGAAACCAGGAGTTGGATGCTCAACTGGCTGAGTCACCAGGTACCCCTGATTATTCTTCTTAAGAGAGAGTATAGTGATGATACTTCCCTGCAGACAAGAAAGGTAGAACTATATACATAGGACAGATTTCTGTTCCAGTGAGGACAAATCATTGCCCCTTCCATTGTGGGCATGGTCTAATTATTCTGCCACCAGGTACCTATCTGGTCTCCCCAGGTATCAGATAGGGAGCTAAGCTGGGGTCCCTGCTGTTGGAAGAGTGAGCACTCAGCAGCGGTGCCATCCAGATCCAACATGGTGAGGAGAGAAGTCTTACTCTGTTATTGAGTCTGTAAATAACAACCATTTCTGCCACTGTGGTCCCTTACTTTATTTGTGAACACACTGAGCCAGCTCTGGCGTTATTAGGAAAGACGCGGACTGATATTCACAGATCATTTTCCTACTGTTATGGAGAGCCTCCTCTGCAGCGGGTGCCGTCCAACGAGCGTCCACACATGACACAAATATCCTCACGCTCTGGGGTCATTGTGTGAGATCCAACCTCACAACTCTCTCCCATTGATCCCTGTCCCCAACCCTTCAATCTAGTTCCTTCCAAGTCTATGGCCTTCTAGCTAAACCATTTGGTACTACCCACACATCTCTGTAGATCTGTACCTTTTCTGTTTCCTTTCAGGGAGGGGACAGCATATGTACTGCTTGAGGCTCTGCCTACGGAAAGAATTACCTTTCTCTACGGTCCTTCAGGAGTCACCCTGAAGCAGGGCATACTGTTCCTGCTGTCTACTTTTAATCAGTGCCTATTTCTGCAGATATTTATTTATTTATTTATTTAGCTTCTTCAGGTCACTTTTGATAAGCAACTCCCTACAAAGCTATTAAAATGAGTGAAAGAAGAGGTGATGGTGCCACTGGAGTAGATGTGCTGGGAACACAAATGACCTGCCTGTGTAGCCTTTGCCAGCTGTTTCAGTACAATCTCATATTTAACACTTCCGTTTGATTTTGGAGTGTTGCTACACATACCCAATTTTATAGCTTGATGTGTTGGGTAACACACCATGGATAATGGGCAGCTCAGGTCATATGGTCCCTCGGTGTCCCGTGACTAAGCAATCAGTCTCTACCAGCCAGGAGATGTTTCTTAAAAAGAGACTATGTATTCATAGAAGAGTGCAGAGCTTTGCTCCACACCCCCAGGGCTTGTATCTTGATTCTTCTATTGGAGCTGTTTGTCCAGCATCCTCATCAGTCATACGCTGAGCACCATGATTCTGCTAGATCATATGTCCAAGTTGCTTGCTTTGCATCTTGGACCAGCTGGAGAATTGTTGCTGGCTCCAGGACCTAATCAAAGTTGACAGTCCTTAGGTGTTATTTGGTACATGTGTCCAGCAGTTTATCCCAATGTGGTATGAATTGCCTCCCAAACCCTAAGGGACCTTCTAAGCATCTCTGTACTGAGGTGGCAGAGCCTTGGGATTTTATGAGGTTTATCTCACACTCTTTTAGGCACATGTGTTTTATCAAGGAGTCTAAGACTACAGCTGCTTCTTATTTACTATGTCTTAAGAATACGATATCATCAATGTACTGAACTACCATGATATCCTGTGGAATGGTGAGGCAATCAGTGTCCTGTTGACTACATTTTTACAGTCAGAACTGCCGCAGCCATGAGGTAAAAGAGTACAGGTGAATTGCTTTCCTGACAGATGAGAAAGCAAACTCTTCTGGTATTCTCTGCTTACTGGTGTGGAGAAACAAGTATTTATCAGATTGATAACTGCATACCAAGTGCCAGGCTCTGGGTTGACTTGCTGTAGTAAAGAGACCACATTTGAAAATGCAGTTGCAATTCAAGTGCTGTTTACATGACTAAATTTAAGAGAATCCACTGGGATTCTCCAAAGCCCATACATCTTCTGCCTTGGCCATAGCGGTGAATTGAATGGGACTATGTTAAAAATCACCACCTTAGCATCTTTTTTTTTTAAGTTTATTTTATTTTGAGAGAGAGAGTACAGGTGCAGGTGAGCACGAGTAGGGGAAGTGCAGAGAGAGAGGGAGAGAGAGAATCCTAAACAGGCTCCATACTGTCAGCACAAAGCCCAACTCAGGGCTCAAACTCACCAACGGTGAGATCATGACCTGAGCCAAAACCAAGAGTCGAATGCTTAACGGACAGAGCCACCCAGGTGCCTCAGCTCCTGAATCTTTCTGACATGACCCCAGTGGTCTTTGATAGCTTCCTTGGTATCTGTTATGTCAAGATGTTCCAGGAACATCTTGTAAATCTTTACCTAGACCTAGATCCAGTCATTTCTCCAAAAATCCCTGTTTGTTTTTTTAAATGAGGAATATGGACCCTAGGGGTACCTGTGATTACTGATCACGGGTTCTTGTTCATACTAACATTTCCAGTTTAAATTCAGCCTACAGGATTTTTTACTTGACCTCTTCTATATTATGTCTGTATCTTCTTTCTTCCACAGTGAGAATCTGGTTTGCAAGGACGTGATAGAATTAGAATATCCCACAATTATTCATTTGTTTCATCCCTCATTGCAATTACATTGGTCTCAGATTAACAGTGCAAATACCACCACTGATTATGATTATTCAAAATATAATTTTAAAATATTTTTATTTTGCAAATCCATCTCCCCCATTTTTAATGGTTTTACTGTATGTCAATTTTCAAATTATGCAGCTTTTATATACTATCAGCCTTTTAATCCTCATTTAGTCTTTGCTATTCAATTAAGTATATATTAAAGACCATCAGTCTTTATGTTGATGATTCTCCAGTCATTCGGTTCTCTGAAGCTCATTGGCTTAAGCCAGTACTATCCCATAGAATTTTCTGTGATGATGAAAATGTTCTATATCTGAACTATCCAGCATGATACCACTAGCTGCATTTGTTTTTGAGAACTTGAAATATAGCTAGTTTGATTAAAGAATTGAATTTTTAACTTTACTTCATTTAATTCATTAAAATTGAAATTTAAATGGCAACACGTAGCTAGTCACTACCATATTGGTCAGCTCAGCCCTAAGTAGATCTCTTGGGAAGGACTCATGGGAACAATACTCCTTGAATTCTTGTAGGTTGACAATAATTTGTCTGCACCTTTTATATTTGTAGGTCAGTTTTGCTGTGTATAAAATCTTTGGCTCACCTTTTCTTACTTCAAGCATTTTTAGTATGTTGCTTTATTTTCTCCTGGCATAAAATATGGCTGTTGAAAAATTGATGATAATATATTTTTTTTCCTTGTAAGTCACGTGTGCTTTTCAAGCCCCAAAGCCTGAAATATATTTTTCCTTAAAGCTCAGTAATTTTGCTAGAATATGTCTTGGTGCTTGTGTAGATACTTCATTATAATCAACCACAGATGATAATTTCATTAGCTGTGAATGCCACTGCAGGCCACGGATTACCTAACATTTTCCATTGGCAAAGTGTTCTGCACTCTGTTCCAGAGAGAGGACATCACCAAATCAATCTTCGATTCAATCTTTGAGGGTCTATTTCCTGGGACCACTCCTGGTACCAATTTCTGGATCAGGGTCCGGTTAGGAGATAGAAAACATTCCAATAATTAGAATGGGGAGAATTTATTATAAAAGAGGGACAGTAACTTTATAAATAGCATGACCATTTTAGGTATCTTTTCTCAGCATACTGTGTATTCTTTTGATATGTAATTTCAAATATTTTTGGTTTTTATTTCAGGAAAGATTCTAGTATTTGGTCTGTTCCTCTGCTTTGGGTTTCTTCAGGGACTCCTATTATCAATATATTGGATTTTCTTTGCTTATTGTCAGTATTTATCCATTTCTCTTGACTTTTTTTTTCTCATTTCTTTTTGAATTTAAAAATTTTCCTTCTTTTTGCCCTCCATTTTTAAAGGTTTCACTTGTATTTATTTGCTCTTACTTTTCTCCAACAGTGATCTTTATTTAAAAAAAATTTTTTTTTGTTGTCCTTTATTGGTAATTCTTTCTTGAGTTCTGTCACATCACTTCTGGGTTTTCCTAATTCTAACTTTTGTTATTTTTCCTTATATTATGTTATTTTCTGAATATCTTTTACCTCATTTTGAAATGGTACATTAGAGTTTTGATTTGTCTTTGAGCATGGCTTTCAGGTGTTCTTTCATTACCTGTAGGGATATCATTCTGCTCCTTTTCTTTTCTTTTTTTTTTCATATAGTAACATTTTATGGGACTTGATTTTGATACTTTTTCCTTACTCATTTTAGTATAAATTGGCTTTTAATGCAGTTTTAGAAAGAGGCTTGTTTGAGAGAGGTCCTCTAACTTTACACAGCACCCTCTTCTGGTGTTTTCTTTTTTTTTAAGTTTATTTATTTTAAGAGAGAGAGAGACAGAGAGAGAGAGAGAGACAGACAGACAGACAGAGACAGAGAGAGAGAGAGAGAGAGAGAATCTGTCAGCAAAGAGCTCCACGTGGGGCTCGAACTCACGAACTGCGAGATCAGGACCTGAGCTGAAACCAACAGTCGGCCAGTTAACCCACTGAACCGCCCCTGTTGTTTTCACGTAATGTTTAAAAATGTGGTGGTCTGGTTTCTGAGAGTTTCTGGCTCTTTCGCCCTCCCACACTTTGACCTAGGCTTTCCTTTACACTCATTTCTGTTGGTCCTAGCCTACTCAGATGTGACGCTATGGCAGCAATTTTTCCTGTGGAGGTCTGTCTTGAGTTCCAAGGGATTAGACAACTCCAGCCCCTTTTAGGACTTGTTCTTGGCCCTGTACACTCACCCACTATTGGAGTTTCTGCTCCTTTCTCAAACTGACCAGCTGTACTTTTTTCAGTTTCTGTTGCCTTTTTGACAGGTTTCTGTCCATCAGTTGCATTGTTGCATGTCTCTGATTTCTCAAACAGATGACATGAGTTCAAGTTACTATTGTTTTTTCCTCCACCCATTTGTAGTTTGGGGTTTGTGGGGATAGCTTATCATCTAGTTTTATTATAAATATTGATCATATATAAATTATTGGGTATATATATATATATATATTTTAATGTTTATTTATTTTTGAGAGAGAAAGCATGAGTGGTGGAGGTGCAGAGAGAGAGGGAAGAACAGAGGATCTGAAGCAGGTATGTGCTGACAGCAGAGAGCAGGATGTGGGGCTTGAACTCATGAACTGTGAGATCATGACCTGAGCTGAAGTCAGATGCTCAAACTACTGAGCCACTCAGGGCCCCCCTGTATATTTTTATGTGGGGATTCAACAAGATTCCAAACTATGGTGCCCCTGCCAGCACCATCTTCCTCTTTCAAGTTTTTTTTTTCTCCCTGAATTACCAGAATTGAGTTTTTTTCAGGAATAGCAGAGGAGTTGCAGTTCAAGAAATGCAGAGTGTAGTGAGCTACAGGTGAGACCCTCAGGTCTTTGATGGTGATATTAGTGTGTAATTCCCCCACGGATATGATATTGTTTTTGATTCACTATTTGCCTCGCTTCATTTGTCCCTTCCCTTCATGACAAGAGAATAAATGTGGATAATCTACTACTTGCTGAAATGTTATTACAACTTTGTCTTCTGGAATGGGAAAATAACCACAGAATGGGTTCATGGACATTCTTGGCCCATTGCAAAATGGATTCCAGCCAAAACTGCATGTATCACTTGACCCTCCTAAGTCCTTACTCTTACTAGTGGATCACAGCTGCCTTTTGTGTCCCTAAAGATTAATGCTAAGAACTGGTGTCCGTTTATACCCCAAAGTCTGGGTATTTCCCTTTTCCCAGTTCACAGTTACTCTGGCAATTGGCTTTGGTTTATTTAAGGGGACAAAGGAGAAATTTGCAGTTGATGCTTCAGACAATGTCACAGGGTCCTTGCTCAGGGTTACCTTGCTTCTATATTCAATAAGCTCATCTGTGAACTGGATCCATCTCTGGGAATTGGGTAAGGTAATCTGACTTTTTGTTGAGGCAACTCAAATCAGGGCTAGAATTTCCCAAATTATTTTTCTTGATTTTTTCATTGTCCATTTGCTTCAATCCCAGGTATCCTGTCATAAATAATCTCATTCTTGAAGGTCAGACCATTCTGATTGCAGCTGTATCCCTGCTGCTTATATAGTAACCAGTTAGTACTACCACTTGACCTCTGCCACTCCAGAATCACATCATCACCACTGATCTCAGGAAACCTATTTCATGGACGTGAGATGCAAAAAACCTTCCATGCTCTTCCTCCACCTTGGCTCCTCCCTCAGGAAACCTATTTCAATAGCAGCATCTCCTACATAGGGCAGCCACTATAGTGTTTTAAAGGATATTGGTACTTCAACAAGATCTATTTCTCTGTGTTTTAGTTAAGGGAGCATTCTTTGGGCCCTCTTGGCAGACATAGTTAGATGGTGAATGAACAGGTCCTAAATAGTAATTTCATTTCAACACTGTTATCTCCCCTAAGTCTTTTATTTCCCCCTCCTCTACATTATGTCAAGGAATTGTGACATTTCAATCTCACTTGGGGTAGGTCTCTGTTGAAACCAGATTTAAATTGATCAGCTGAACAAACAGATGCATTCTGTTGAATTAGATTACTGAATTAAAAATCTCTAGTAAATGCATCCATGTTGATAATTACTTCTCATTGATCTAGTCCTTCCCCTGTCTGAATCCATTATCACACATATTTCCCAGGTTTCTATAGATATCAGTAAGTAGGAAATCATAATATTAAATGGTAAACTCTCTACTTGTCTCCTTGAGGCATAATGGTATTTGACTTTTTTTAATAAGGCAAGAGACAATGAAAATGGTGGAACATGGCCCTGGCTATGGTGAAACATGGGATTTACTGGCATTTCCTTGAACGTAGATACCTCTGTTAAGCACAGCACAGGCTGTCCAAAGAAGACAGAACTAACGTTATCATGTGGGAAGGAAGGAATGCCTCTTCTACCAAGTAAGGCTCAGTGTATACTGAGGGCTCCAGAGACTCATATTCATCTGAATTAAAAAAAAAGTTTTTTAACATTTATTCATTTTTGAGAGACAGAGTGCAAGTAGGGGAGGGGCAGAGAGAGAGGGAGACACAGAATCTGAAGCGGGCTCTAGGCTCTGAGCTGTCAGCACAGAGCCCGAAGCAGGGCTCAAACTCACAAACTGTCAGATCATGACCTGAGCCAGTCAGATGCCCAACCAGCTGAGCCACCCAGGCACCCCCATATTCATCGAAATTTATCCAAATGTTCTCATCTCAGTTCTCAGGGTTCCATTCTTTCCTAATCAAAATCTGTCTTGACCATAAAAGAGTGGGAGAGGCTACAAATTCAATTTCATTTGTGATTCAATAGTCACATGATCAGCTTACTTTTGGACATGTCCTCCATGTTGGCTTTAAGAGATTAGAGATTGTTGGGGTGCCTGGGTGGCTCAGTTGGTTAAGTGTCCAACTTTGGCTCAGGTCATGATCTTGCAGTCAGTGAGTTCGAGCCCTGCATTGGGCTCTGTGCTGACAGTCCAGAGCCTGGAGCCTGCTTCAGATTTTGTGTCTCTTTCTCCTTCTGCCCCTCCCCTCTCACACTGTCTCTCTCTCTCTCCTTCAAAAATAAATAAATATTAAAAAAAATTAAATAGAAACTGTCCCTTTCCTCTGAATTCTTCTACTAATTACTATCGCATCTTTCTCCTCTTCATATACAAACTTTTTAAAAAGAGTATACTATTTTTCTTTTCATATAGCCTCATTTCCATGAACTCTTCACCTCACTGTAGTTTATCTCCCATTTTGGTGAAGCAGCAGAAACTGATTTACATAAGCCAAAAAAAAAAAGTTTGGTTTTTCAATAAACTGGATAGCATCCATCCTTACCTTGAAGAGCCTAGAAAGTTAAAAATGGCATCTCCCAGACTCTTTTGCAGCTAGCGTTCTATATGCAATTTAGGTTCTGCCAATTAAGACACTCACAAAAGCTTTGGATGGCAAATATGGAACAGACTATCTTCCTACTGCTAACAAGCAAGCTCATAAAAACAGAAGTGTCAAAAAGCAGCCAGGGGCAGTGATAAGCAGATCCAGTGCCTGGTTAACACCTCTATGGGTGTCAAGAGAGTTTTGATGGTGACAGAGGAAGTGGCTTCCTAACCCCAACAACCTGATATCTGAGTAGCATCTATCATGAACATTGAACTTAATAGTACCAATGATCAATCAGGTGATCTCCTGATTGATGCTACTCTAACATTTCTAGCTGTTTCTTAAAGCATCCAATTTCTTATACAAAAGCCTTTAATGTTTAAAATACCTGGGATATTTTCCATCGTCTACATCCAGCCCTGACTAATATGTAGTTTGTGAAACCAGAAGTGTTTATAGACAACAGACTTTCAACAAGGATTTGGAAGTGGTTATCTGATTCGGTTGGATTTGAAGGCAGACATGACTGAGTTCCCACTGAAAAATGGGAACTGAAGTCCATGGCACAGTTGCAAATAGAGTTACTTAAATTCTCACATTTTTTGGAGGACTTAAGTGCCTATTGAAGGCAAGTCTTTGATGGATTTGTATGGTAGGAACAAGGCAAAGACTACAGGGCAAGCTGAACACTTCTAAAGCCCTAGAGAGCTTATGAAAGGAGCCAACGTACATTTTTAAAAATGCTACACTCTAGGCAAATATAGAGGATTGGAAAGTTTCTGTAACTGCCATCAAACAATCTCTAATCTCTCTTTTTTTTAATGTTTATTTAGTTTTGAAAGAGATAGAGAGAGAAAGCATGACTGGAGGAGGGGCAGAGAGAGAGAGGGAGACACAGAATCTGAAGCAGGCTCCAGGCTCTGAGCCATCAGCACAGAGCCCGACGTGGGGCTCGAACCCACCAGCGATGAGATCATGACCTGAGCCAAAGTCAAACTCCCAACTGACTGAGCCACTCAGGTGCCCCAACAGCTTCTATTTAGATATAAGAGATTTAAGCATTGTTATGGATTGAGGGGGAGCAAAGAGTAGAGAAGAGGTTGGTTGAGGACTTAGAATAGGGACATGAAGGACAATTGATCATACAAGGTCTGTAGGTGGAAAGATAGGAATCAAGGTTACAAGCATCAAGGTTGGCCTCAGACCAGAGATGCAAGAGGATCAGTTTTACTCTATGGAGCTTTACTCTGCCAGATGTGAGAAATCAGGGAGCATGATCACAGGCAAACTCATATCTACATCAGTCATACAAGAGTAGTTTGTGTATAAAGAGATGACTAGATGTGCATGCAGTTTCAGTTTTTTTTCAAATGAAGAACTTTTTGGGGGCATTTCATCTTTCAAATACTTTAAATTGCTGGTTATCAGATATTTACGTAGGATAGATTGAATCCAATCTGTATCAGGTTAAATGGAAACACTGTGAAGCAGCATTCTTCACTCTTGTGAATGTGTGAAACCAACCAACACTGGAGCAATGGATTTGTGGGGACTCTGCCCCGCTCTGCTCAAGCCTGCACTCAAGCCTCCATTTCTGCCAGCCAGCCAGATCTCTAGAACTTAATTCTATCCATGGTTGATGTGGCTTTTTGCAAGGCCCTGAAAAGCAAGCTCACTTTGGTTCAGAAAAATAATGCAACAGTTAGGTTATGTCCCCAGTAAAACTGTCTACCCTTAGAAATCAATGTGATAAGAACCTGGTTATGCAAAAAGAACAAAAGCAGGTGGTGAGGGCAGAATGAGACCTGCCTTCACATTTGTCTTTTGTTAGGGCTGTTAGTTTTAAAACACCTGGGCAGGGGGGCTTTTGTGTGTAAGCACAGGTGGAAAACAGGCGAGTCTGTTCTCTTGAGGTGCAGTGATTGGGTCTTTCCAGGTGGCCAGTGGAGAGGTGAAAGTTGAGCGGATTGATTGAGAGGGGTGGTGATTTGGAGGGAACTTTCCAAAGGAGAATGAGAGGATCCCCAATTTCCCTCTTCCTCTTCTTTGGTCAGTCTTGGGTCAAGAGGTCACTTGGCTCTAAACTGTCCCATATATTCTCCCCACCACTGCCCCATCCCACTTTCCCTACACATCCATCATCCTAAATAAACCTAGAATCCAATTAAGAGTGGTTTGTCCAAATGTTATGCAAATGTGCCCTGAAGACAGTTCCCACGCAACCCTTTTCCACGAGCAGTTACCCCAAGACCTTCCTGTATAGACAGTGTGGAGCTGCTACAGTCTTTCAACACACATGCACGTTCTAATGCTTTATTATGAAACAAAGTTGAAAAAACACTTTCCTATGTGTTAAAATTTTTGTCTGAAATTCTCCTTTCTCCCTGATACATCCACCGCAGGCCTAATGCCTTGAACTACACTTCTGTTTGCCAAGGGATCCTATTTTCTTACCCACCCAAATGTGGGGCCCTTCCTCCCATTTTTAAGATGAATCCTACCTGTGTGCGTTTTTCTCGGGGCTCTGCAAGGTGACTGGTTAGTAAATTTAATTAACTAACGCACAATAAAGCCCCATCAGTTTCATGCATCATTCTTTGAGGATAACATTTGCATTTTAAATGAAGCTTCTCAGACTGTCAATGTCAGCAAATAGCATATAGATCATCAGGACAAATGCTCTGATTTCACAGAGGAGGCCACCAAAGCTGCCAGGCCTCACAGGACTTGCTAGCGGTCTGAGGGCCAGTAGCAGGTAGAGCCAGAACTGAAACCGGTTTGCATTATTACCCATAAGCTCTCACATGATGATGAGTTAAAAAAGAACGGTCAGGTACTAAGGGAAAAGATATTTGGAATTGTGCATTTAATACTCAACACACATTTACGCACAAAGTTATCACTCCTTACCTAGAATTCCTATTCTCATTTATCTTTGTGGCCACTTGGCACAGAAAACTACAATTGTTTCTTACTTGTGTGTCTCTCCAACTGGACTCTGAGCTCCTAAGGACAGGGACTGGTCTTTGTTTGTCACTGTGCCCCAGCATGCAGGCCAAGGTAGGGCAGAGTGGGGATTCAATATACACTGCTGAAAGAATGATCGAACAAATGAATGATTGCCAGGCACAGGGGCTAAAGTCTCAGGTACCACACTTCCATGGTTCCAACTAAGTTATTCTATTGGTGAGGCATTTTTTGTAATATTTTTTAAATCATATCAGTTACTCACCTTCTTCCTCTATTTCCTCTTAAGGCTGGTTGATGCCTTTAACTTTTACTTTTGTGTCATACATTGATGTTATTACCTCCCTAGCTTCTACTACTCCATAGGGTTTCTTTTCCTCGCCGAGTTATCATCTCTCTTTTGCAAGATTAAGAAATGACATACTTAAAGAATACCAGATTAATCTGTCCTGATTTTTTTTTTTCACAGCTAGGGCTAAAAAAGAGCCTTTTGAAGAGCCTTCAAACCAACAGTAATTTCAAATTTTCACAACATAAAGAGGCAAAGTACAAAGTGAATTTGACACTTTGAAAAATGCTGTAAGCCTCCCAGTAGACGGATGAACATGCTTCCACTTCATGAACGCCTGTTTCATAAGTATTCCATAAATATCGATGTCAGGGTTGTTAAGTAATTAATATTAACCTATTGAGAAAGCATTTCTTTTCTAGGTGGTTGATTTCCAGTGGGGAGACTAATGAAATATTAAAAACCATGTGAGATGTATTCTATAATTACAGCTTCTAGCTGTATTTACAAATGATATGCCTACATGCAGTGAAATGATAACATGGTATTAATTTATTTTTATTGCCATACAGAATATATAGATTTTTTTTCAGTTTGAACCTTTTCTGCCCAAGCTTGTCTAGTTATTTATTAATTTTCACAGTTGCCCTGATTGATTCATTCTTGTTTCTATCATGATTTGAGAGGCTACCATTCCACATTTTTATGCTTCTCTGTTTTCTGGTTCTTCAAATCATCTTGAGTTGTTTCCATCAATTCCTATTATGTTATTTATAGAATAAATTCATTTTGAGTCATCAGTATGACCCATTCCCTAGTTAGTTGAGTGTTTAGACCTTGGGGTTTGGGGATAATCATATCATGTAAATGTTTGTATAATTTGAGTGTTATCTGGGGCACTCTTGCCTCTTAACATCTTCTTAGGATTCACCTGAACCATGTTCCACACCCTGTAGGGAGATCTAATGCCCTCTCTAGCATTTGCGTAGATTCTCAGGGAACTTAATTTCTTAATTTCTTATAGTCTTCTTTGAATCCAGTCTTGTATTTCTAGTCAATTCTTATTTTCCAGTCTGCCTTTTTGTTGTTGGCCATTTCTCTTCTTCACTTTGGCATTGACCCCAAAAGAACTCAAACACACTTCCTCCCCTTCACATGCACATATATATGCGTGTACATGTGTTTATACATAATACATATATGTGTGTGTATATAACACATATACCTGTGTGTCTTTTTTTTTTTTTTTCAATCAGACCAAAGGCCTCTGTATATTTGGCAAGCTGAGGTTTGGTTAGACAAATGGGAGATTCAGCAGTATGGTTAGATTAAAAGAAAACTTAGATACACCTGTTCTTGAAAGTTCTCCTAGTCTTCCAGCTGCTTGCCCATTATTTCCCTTCTCTATTCCCTTCTCTCCTCTGTGTCCTCTTCCTCTCAAGAACAAAAGGGCTTCCTCAAATTCTTCCCAATATCTATGCAAGGCAATCAAAGTCTCTCCACCCTATTCCAAATACCCACAACCCCTGGCTTTTCTTTGTAAATACAAGAATTCAGTCAAAGCTTAAGAATCACTGTGTGCAAGAACTCGTACCGCTTTATTGTTTGATCATCCTCCTCATTCTCTGCTAGTTTTGGCTCTTCCATTACACTCAATTCTCAGGCAGAAACTATTAGATACCTTCAGATTTTCCTCGCACCTCAAGAGCCCTTGAATAAGGCAGTTTTAATTTTTCCTTTTATTTTTCTTTATGCGTTTATCTTTTGCTGTAAAAATATATCACACTTACCATGATTTTAGATTATTGACCTTAAGAAATAATTGAAAGGAAGAATTTCAGAAGCATCCTTGCTGACCTTGCTAAATATTTATATGACTTAAGTGGATTCAAGCAGGATTGTTTCTGATGCAAAGAACCTTGAATTGTTTTTAGTATATAAAATGCTATGACTTTCACGTGTATGTTGAAAGAGGATTAGATTTGCTGTGTTTGAAAAGGGAGAAATACATTTGAATAGGACATTTACCTTATACAGTATGGAGGAAATATTTCAAAAATCAAATAAAATGTGCTTATTAAAAGAAGAAAAAAACTTGCCTTTTATTCTCCAAAAACCAAGGAAGAGAATTAATCTAATGGTCTAGAAGCTCTACTTTCTTCCATTCAACACAGAGCCCTCGGTGGCTATGTACTTGAGGACTCACCCAATCAATACCTGTGAGAAGGAAAACCACTCCTCAGACTCGACCCCCACAGTCACAACGCTCAAGCACACTTAAGTCAAGGCTCCTTTTACAAAGTTCAATGTCAGATGGAGAGTTCCTAAATCTCTTTGTTCAGTGAATTGGACCTGCATGATGGCTTTTCTGATAAGAGCATTCTTAACTTTAGGTTCATTTAGTACTTTAAACTAGGAAACCAA
Source organism: Acinonyx jubatus (assembly GCF_027475565.1). NCBI lineage: Eukaryota > Metazoa > Chordata > Mammalia > Carnivora > Felidae > Acinonyx > Acinonyx jubatus. Next base: position 49,798,576 of record NC_069381.1, on the reverse strand, counting down.
GAGTACAAACTGGAGTCTTTACAAGTGTTTACACATTAATGAACATTCTAGGCACTTGCTAACTAGGCAAATATTGTTTAAGGAGAAACTGCATGTAGACACAGGTAGTGTAACCTCTGCATCAAGATGTGAGAAATGGGTACAGTGTTGATGAACAGCAGACACTAAACAGGTTTGGGGGTAGAAAGAATTCCCTTTATACAGAGATAACTACCAAACCTTTTGCCAAATTATTTGTTCATCTATGTAACATTTTTTTTAATGTTTATTTTGAGAGAAAGAGAGAATGAACACATGTGAGCAGGGGAGGGGCAGAGAGCAAGAGAGAAAGAGAGAATCCCAAGTAGGCTCTGCACTGTCAGTGCACAGACCAATGAGGGGCTCAGTCCCATAAACCATGAGATCATGACCTGAGCCAAGATCAAGAGCTGGACACTTAACCAACTGAGCCACTCAGGCGTCCCTGTAACATGTTTTGTTGGGTCCTATATTCCAGTTATTGTGATTCTGAGGGGACACAAAGTCCAAAGATATATATTAGTCAGAATTCTTGGTTGCAAGTAGCAAAATAGAACTCAAATACCTTATGCACAAAAGGGAATTTATTGGCTTATACAACAGGGAAAGGCAGAATGTACTTGTTTCTCATATACTGAGCCAGGGGCTAAATTATTTAGGCTCCATTTCCATATTCTTTTTTTTTTTAATATTTATTTATTTTTGAGAGAGAGAGAGAGACAGAGTGAGTGGAGGAGGGGCAGAGAGAGAAGGAGACACAGAATCCAAAGCAGGCTCCAGGCTTTGAGATACTAGCACAGAGCCTGATGCGAAGCTTGAACTCACGATCCGTGAGATCGTGATCTGAGCCAAAGTTGGATGCCTAACTGACTGAGCCATCCAGGCGCCCCTTCATTTCCATATTCTAACTGTGCATCTTTCTCTAGGGCTAGCTTAACTTCATGGACATGCTCTGTCCATGAGATGGCAAAGGTGAGTGGTGGTGGTCTAAGACCTCTATCATGATAGCATTTAATACAAAAGTGAAAGAGGGACCTTGTCTTTCCAAGATCCATATAGACATATCATGGAAAAGACTATTCAGTCATATGCCCATGCTTACATCAGCCATTGTTGTTGAGAGGATATGGTACCAGAATTTGCCAGGCCTGGCTTTATAGGCCCAAACCTACTATAAGCAGGTAGACAGAGCACTATGATGGAATCACATGGAATGAAGGGATGGCACTTCCACAATGGAACAGCCCACAGCAAAAAACAGCTCCTTCCTCAAGAAACTCTGAGTATGGTGAGGGAGATGGATATATAATAGTCAGATGAAAGCTAATACAGTGCAGATAAGCACAGAGCACTATGTGAACACAGAGTTGGGACCTATAACTCAGATTTGGAACATCAGTGATGGTTCCTTGGTTGAATCTTTTTTTTTCTATGGACCATACCTTTTTTTTTTTTTTAATTTACATCCAAATTAGGTAGCATATAGTGCAACAATGATTTCAGGAGTAGATTCCCTAATGCTCCCTACCCATTTAGCCCATCCCCCCTCCCACAACCCCTCCAGTAACCCTCTGTTTGTTCTCCATGTTTAAGAGTCTCTTATGTTTTGTCCCCCTCCCTATTTTTATATTATTTTTGCTTCCCTTCCCTTATGTTCATCTGTTTTGTATCTTAAATTCCACATATGAGTCAAGTCATATGATATTTGTCCTTCTCTGACTAATTTCACTTAGCATAATATCCTCTAGTTCCATCCACATAGTTGCAAATGGCAAGATTTTATTCTTTTTGATTGCTGAGTAATATTCCATTATATATGTATTACATATATATACACACACACACACACACACACATGCACACACACACCACATCTTCTTTATCCATTCATCCATCGATGGACATTTGGGTTCTTTTCATACTTTGGCTATTGTTGATAGTGCTGCTATAAACATGGGGGTGCATGTGCCCCTTCAAAACAGCATACCTATATCCCTTGGATAAACACCTAGTAGTGCTATCCCTGGGTCGTAGGGTAATTCTATTTTTAATTTTTTGAGGAACCTCCATACTGTTTTCCAGAGTGGCTGCACCAGTTTGCATTCCCACCAACAATGCAAAAGAGATCCTCTTTCTCCACATCCTCACCAACACCTATTGTTGCCTGAGTTGTTAATGTGAGCCATTCTGACAGGTGTGAGGTGGTATCTTATTGTGGTTTGGATTTGTATTTCCCTGATGATGAGTGATGTGGAGCATTTTTTAATGTGTTGGTTGGCCATCTGGATGTCTTCTTTGGAGAAGTGTTTATTCATGTGTTTTGCCCATTTCTTCACTGGATTATTTGTTTTTTGGGTGTTGAGTTTGCTAAGTTCTTTATAGGTTTTGGATACTAACCTTTATCTGATATGTTGTTTGCAAATATCTTCTCCCATTCTGTCGGTTGTCTTTTAGTTTTGCTGATTGTTTTCTTTGCTGTACAGAAGCTTTTTATTTTGATGAGTCCTTGGTTGAATCTTGATGGACAAATAAATAGGGGATGTCAGTGAAGGGGGGTGCAGAATATATTTTTAGTATTAGAAATAGCACAAGCAAAAACAGAGAGAGGAGAGAGTATAAAGCCCATTTGAGGAATTCTGTTTTGGGAAAGCTCCACTGCAGCTGGTTTTGGGGGATTTTCAGGAGAGAAGGCTAAGGAAGTATACAAGGCTAGACTATGAGGGAATCTATGTGAGTCAAAAAGCATCTAAAGTCATTAAAATTGGACAGTTATTTGATCAAGCTTGTGCTTTATGGCAACAGATGAAGAATAGATTGGAAGGTACATGGACTAGAGGGAGAGAACTCATGTAGTAATCGGAGGGAGAAATGGTGAAGATGTAATTTAAGTAATGCAATTTAGGAGACATTATTTTTTAAATATTTATTTATTTTTGAAAGAGTGCAAGTAGGGGAGGGGCAGAGAGAGAGGGGGACAGAGGATCCCAAGTGGGCTCTGCACCGACAGCACTGAGCCCAATGTGGGGCTTGAATTCACAAACTGTGAGATCATGACCTGAGCTGAAGTTGGATGCCCAACTGACTGAGCCACCCAGGTGCCCCTTTAGGAGACATTATTGATAGGACTTGACAACCGATTGCATGTTGTCAGTGAGAGAAAGCAAGAAGTCTGAGAAGACTACGTGTTTTCTAGCTTTGGTAACTTGGTAGGTGGTGTTGTAAATCACCAATATAAAGAATGAGGAGGTTTTTGGTAGATCCTGAATTTTGATTTGGAAATTCATCTTTATGATGCAAACCTGACGTGTCCCCAGAAGGTAAATGGACTTATGAGAGAGATTGCAGAGAACATGCTTATCAGGAGGAGAAACAGGGACAAGGTGACTTCTCAGGATCCTTTATGCCCGCCCCAGTGAAGAGTCTGTCGCTAATTACTTTTAACCACATTTACCTTCCTACTGTCACAAGTTCCTGTGACCTTTGTTATATCTGACACAGCTCTGATACAGCTTGTTCTTATATGTATGGACCTTGTACAGGAGAGAATTTTAATACTATGCTTTATTGATTTAGTCTTCATAATTTAGGGATAGCAGCCTGGTGATAGAAAAAGTACAGTGGTGCTTAATCATTCCATTCCACAGAATGGAATCAGAAGCTATCTTTAGTTTTCTCAAGCAAGCAGTTGCTACATTTATAGTTTCTCTTCATAATGATCACCTTTGACACTTCAGAGTATACAAGATAGATCTGAGCTCTCTTGTGTGACCTACAACGCCACGAACAACTTGATCAGACCCATCTTTCCAGCCCCATTTCATGTCACTCCCTCATGTAGATACGCAGCTCTGATCAAGGTGGTCTGACCTTCAAATGGCACTGTGACAAAGGGCCTGGCACATACTGGCACTTAAAGACTTACTGAATTTTTGAAAGGAAAATTAGAAAAAATCAAATGAATCTTTCATTCTTTTTGAAATGATTTTTCTCTTCCTGATTAAATAAACTTTTCATGGTAAAAATTGAAACTCATAAATATAAAGAGTAAAATAAAAATTACTTATAATTTCATTGCTCACGATTAACTATTTTGTAACTTTTAGGCGAATTTCTTTCCAATTTTCGCTATGCATGTAGAAGCATATGTGTGTGTGTATATATATACACACACACATATGTGCACACATACGCACACATGAATCTCATTATATAAAATGTTGAATTCTGTTCTTCTCACTTAGCATTTATCCTAAACTTTCTCCCAATCTTTGAGTACTTATGAAAAATATGCTTTTTAATTGCCTGTATAAATACCTATCAATTGAGTATGTAGTTTACTTACCATTCTCTTGTAGTAGATGTTTAGGGTGTTTCTAGTTTTTGTAACTGATAAATATCTTATAAATATCCTCGTAGGCAAATTTTATCAGCATTTCTGGTTATTTCTTCAGATAAATTCTTAAAAGTAAAATTCTGGCTGGCGCAGTCGGTAGAGCATGTGGCTCTCAATCTTAGGGTTGTGAGTTCGAGCCCCATGTTGGGTGTGGAGATTACTTAAAAATAAAATCTTAAGGGGTACCTGGGTGGCTCAGTTGGTTGAACGTCTGACTCTTTCTTGCCTTTGCCTCAGGTCATGATCCTAGGGTTGTGGGATTGAACCCCATGTCAGGCTCCATGCTAAGGGTGGAGCCTGCTTAAGATTCTCTCTCTCCCTCTCTCTCTGCCCCTCCCCTGCTTGTGCTCTCTCTCTCTTTCAACTTAAAAAAATTTTCTTTAATTAAAAAATTAAAAAAATAAAATATTAAAAAATAAATAAATAAAAAATAAAAGTAAAATTCTGTATCAAAATATTGTGGACATTTATTTATTTTCTTTTACTCCTTAAAAATATTTTATTTTTTAAATATTCCAATTAAATTGTAGAGTTATTTTTTAATATGAAATTTATTTAAAACAATCTTTAATTTACCTAGCCAAATTGCTTCGAGAATAATTTTAGCCACTTATTTCTCATTAAATTATATGAGAATGATTATCACCAAATTGCATGAGAATGATTAATTTTCAGGATATTTAAGCATATGTCGGGTTAAAAACTGTGCTGATAAAGCTTGTGTGTGTGTGTGTGTAACTTTATTAAACACTCAGATAAGTTGAAGAATAATTTATATTTTAACGATATTTAAGCTTCCAATAGACTGTCTCTCCACTTATTCCAGTGCTATTTTTAGTCCTTTAAATTTTTAAAGTTTTTGGGGCACTTGGGTGGCTCAGTCGGTTGAGTGTCTGACTTTGGCTCAGCCATGATCTCCCAGTTTGTGAGTTTGAGCCCCACATCGAGCCTCACATCAGTTTCACTGCTGTCAGCACAGAGCCTGTTTCAGATACTCTGTCCCCACCCCCCCCCCCCATAGTAAATAAACATTTAAATTTTTAAAGTTTTCATCTATGGGTAAATGACACGCATTTCCGTCAATGTTATTTCTAGGTATTTATTTCTACTGATACTAACAATGGGATATTTTCCCATTGTATTTTTCAATTAGCTGCCTCTGCCACATAAGAAAGCAATTGATTTTAAAACATTTTTTTTTAAATCTCCTTCCCATCTTGTAAAGGAAAGGGGGAAAAAAGGGAGGAGATGCTCTATCTTCCAAACATGCTTTGCAATTTATTCTCCTCTCAATTTCGTTCATATGGTCTGACTGTCCTAGAAAGCCCTGCTAATGCTTTTCTGCCCAGGAAAATCTTAACAATGAAGAAGAGACTGTGGAGGTCTGCCTGAACTCCTCTGCATACAGAATGCAGGTTCTGGGACCACAAGGGGCATCTGCCAGATGTGCTTGGCACCCTTGCCAGTGCTGTTTCTCACTCTTGTCAGGCTCTGTGGCATCTCTGTAACTGCCAATACCAGCCAACAAAGAGGAGAAGGAATGCTTGGTCATACCTCCCACCTGCTGGCTCCCTGTGTGGTACAAGAACTTATACTTCTTGGCCCTCCAGCCACTGTAAACCAGTCTTCTTGTGTAAGCCTGGAATAAGCCCCTCCAGCCATCCATTTCCTCTGATATGGCTGTGGTGTTTATTTACTTCTTGTCTGTCAGTTCCAAAACAACTCTTCTGTGTTGTGCTCTGTGACGCTGGGCTCAGGGTCTGCATACTGTAGTTCTCAGAAACTCTTTCCAGTTGGCTCCCTATTAGCCTGCCTATTGGCCTCCCTATTAGACTGCCAACAGGAAGAACCGGAGGGGGACTGGAAGATGGAAGGAAGAAGAAGGGACTTTCTATTTCTAGTGTGAGTGTCGCTACAGCACAACAGCAACAAGGTGTGGCTGTAGCTCCCAGCCCCCAGCTTCATCTGGCACTCCCCAAACCAGCTGTGCTATTCCCTCTTACAAGTATCAGCACCAGCCAGCCTTACCCTTTCTAGAGGTCTGAGCATACTCTTCTCCCCTCCCCTTTCTTCCTTCCCTCCCCTTCCCTGCCCTCGCTCTCCTAGTTAACACTTAATCCTTCAGATTTCAGCTCTGAGCATTGACTTCTCAGATCATTATGCTTGTTCCAGGCACATCTGCTGAGGGCAAGCTTGCCCCTCTCATGTAAAACCAACCAACAACTAATCAGGAGGTACTTTTTGGGCTTTATGAGTATGTGACTATGGGGCTTGGTATGGGCTTTTGGCTCTAATTGTACACATGTTTTTTATACTTCTTTTCTATTATCTCCAAATCTTAAGTAATATATACTAGCTGACTTCATTTCCTTTCCTATTATTTATTCCACACAACCTGGCTTTCTTTACTGTCCACGAGACTATGCATTTTCATGGGTGAAGAGATCATATCTATTTTATTCATCTATCAGCAATAGATAACATATGCAATGAATATTTTTTAAAGGAATGAGTGAATTATTTGGCTAGAATTGCCATTTCTAAGGCCATTAGTTATACAGCACTTACCAAATGGATGATGGACACCTCCAGACCTCACTATCGTACTCTGCTAGTACTAATGCTTTAATCCCTTGCTTTCTGTGGTACTGCTCTTTCCTGGTTCTCTTCCTACTGCTCTATTACTCCTCAGTTGTCACGGTAGTCTCTTCACAGAGCCCCCCCCCCCCCCATATCTTCACTTAATTCTCCAGTTGAGCCTCTGCAGAGACCAGATGTTTCCCAGGTGTTAACGATAGATTACTCAACTAATTTGTGCCATCCTTCCGGGATATGGTACTGTTTCTGATTTACTCTTCTGGTGGAGCCTGGAGGTAGGGCATTTTCAGAGACCTCTACTTGACTTTACCCACTATGGTAGCTTTTGTCCTACAGGTAAAGGACTCAATATGGGAGTTGCACCAAGTATATCAAACCCAGTTAAACATTCAAGGATGGGGAAATGACCACTGGGTGGGTCCATGGATCCAGTGTAAACTAGACCTTGGCCAGGATTCCACCCATTACCTGGTCCCTGTAGTTCCCTACTCTAAGAGAGGGGCCATGATGATTGTTCCGAGCTCTTAGTATTCATGCCAACTGTGTCCAACAGTTCTTGAAATGTTTGAATATTTCCTTTTCCTAAGTGCATAGTTGCCCAAGTGCATGGCCATATGTCCCTTTGGAGAAGGAATCAGGAAATCATTACCATGTATATTTGCTTGGGTGTTGCAGGGTCCTTCCTCCTGGAGACCTGGCCTCCTGTTGAGTTAGTGAGTCTGAGTCTGAAAACAGATTGAAGTCTAGAAATTAGGGATTGTGACTTTTTATTAGGGTAACTGCCTTCAGTCTCTTATTGTCCATCCTTGATTACTTATGAGATAAAAGGTGATTAAGACCCTTTTTAGCTGAGGAATGCCATGTTCTATTAGGTATCTTAATAAACCTTTGTGGGTCAAGCCCTTTTGGCTACCACACAACCATGGTCTCCTTAGGATAATTATGTTCTTTTGACTTCTGGTAATTAAGCACCGCACCCAACCTCTACTGTTTTGGTGTGTTTTTTTTTTGTGGGGGGAGGGAGGGTTATAATACCCATTGCTATGTGAGTCTATTTCTGAAATGGCCTCTCCTACTAATAGCCGTGGCCTAGTGTGCAACTCTCTGGAACAATTTTGGTGATGCCCAGAAGAATTGGGAGTCACTGAAGAGTTTTTAAACAGAGGGTAAGAAGGTCAGATGTGTGTTTTAGAGACATTAGTTTGGCAGCTTTATGACATTCTCACCACAACATTCTTTCTGGTCTTTGTAAATGGTGTATCTTGGCATTCTCATGGAGAACAATCATTTGGTGAGTCTTCTGGCCTTACTTATTATATCCATTCCAGCATGCCTACATCTGTGAACCTTTTAATCACTTTCTCAACCATCTGGCACAGCAATTCTGAAATTTTTAGTTTACTTAATGTGGTCCATTGCTTTTTCCAATACTTTTTGGAGCTATCCAAGAAGTGAGTTTGTATTTATCTCTTAGAGTCCTTGCTGAGGTGTTAAATCCTATATTTTGGCAGAGTGCTCCCAAATAAATAAGCCCATCCCTACCTAATTTCATGTTCTAGCCCCTGTGATCATGCACCTTCAGAATCCAGCCCACACCTACTCTCCAGCTCCTGCTGGTACATGTTGGTTATGTCTTATAACATTGGAGAATAGTGGGAATAGTCCCTTTCCTCCCTTATTAGTCCTAGTATATCTCCAACTGGATTACATTGTGACCCACTTCTAGTTATAGCCTACTGGCAGGGGTGGGAAGGAGGGGGGCAAAGATACTGTGAGGGACACATGCTGTCTTTCAGGTCTGAGGTCTTTGCATTGTCTTCAAGAAAGGGGGATTCTCACTCTTACTGGAGAGGGTGGGACATTTCTGAAGGTTGAGAGAGTTCAGAGGAGTCTAAGAGTTCAAAATTTGAAGGGACATTTAACTAGGTAATTCTGTGTCAGGTCTCATTTTTTCCCCCAAACAGAACCTTGTCCCTATGTAACAGGTGTGGTTTGGTTGGTCATTTAACCTTTTCTAGAATTTAGCCACTTTGACTTCAGTCCTGGGTCTGGGCCTCAACTTTCTCTGCTCTCTCACTGAAGTAGATAGAATCCTTGTTATATAAGCTACCAGGGAGTCCCTTCAGCTTTGCCACTTGGTTTTCAATTAGTTTTTTAATGTTTATTTACTTTTGAGAGAGACAGAAACAGAACACAAGCAGGGAAAGGGAGGGAGATACAGAATCTGCAGCAGGCTCCAGGCTTTGAGCTGTCAGCACAGAGCCTGATGTGGGGCTCGAACTCATGAACCATGAGATCATGACCTAAGCTGAAGTCAGATACTTAACCAATGGAGCCACCCCGGTGTTCCTCCCACTTGGTTTTCAAATGCCTGTTGATCTCATATCGCTCTTCATTATCTTTTTCTAAGTTACTAATGGCACTTATCAACAAGTACCCAGTCCTATTTTCCTTATAATTAGTAATTACCCCATACTTCTCAAATGCCTGATGTATTACACCAACTAGTACAATCTCCTTCTCTGATACACCTTCCCAATTCACCATACAGGAGTATGTTCACAACTAGATCACCACCTGCTGCCAAGGTCCATCTGTACTCCACCTGTCACTAGTGATGAAGTTCTTCTTGCCAGCCGGACAGTGAGTGATCCAGCTCCCAAATCCGAACCTATAACCTGCTGTTTTGGTCCATTCCTGGTGCCAACTGTCACAGATTGGGTGCTTGGAAAGCAGATGTCGAGGCAGAATTGACATGCAGGATGTTTATTAGTGGTCAACACCTGTGGAAGGCAGGTGGGGTAGCAGGATCGGGCAGAGAGAGCAGTCCAACTGTGGTACAGGCCTAAGACTCAGTCAACTCTACAGGGAGCTCCAGAGTGTATATGATCTGTTAGAATTATCCCATCATGGGCAGAGTAGCTAGGCCTTTAGACCCCTGTGGGATCACATATTGGACATGGTTTCTCTAGGTAGGGCATGACCTTGGGTAAGGTGGCTTCTGCAGCTGAGGCAAACCCTGAAGGGACTGACATCTGGAGACTGTCTGCTGATAGTACTCCTGGCTGCTTGGGCAAAAAGTTCTACCTTGAAGCAGGATCTGGGTGGCATATTTTCATGTCTACCACAACATTCAGTAATGAACTCAACATCTGTATTAGAGTTCTCCAGAGAAAACAGAACATACATGTATATATTTATGTCTAGATAGATAGATAGATAGATATAGACATTTTATAAGGGATTGGCTCGTGCAATTACAGAAGTTGAAAAGTCTCATGATCTGCTGTCTGCAAGCTGGAGAATCAGGAAAGCTGGTGGTGTAGCTTTAGACCAAATCCAAAGACCTGAGAACCAGGGGAGCTAATGAGACAAGTCCCAGTTTGAGTCCAAAAGCCCCAGAACAAGGAGCACTGATGTGTGAGGGCAGGAGAAGATGGATGTCGCAGCTCAAACAGAGAACATGGTCCCCTTTCCTGTACATTTTTGTCCCTCAGCAAACGTTGTTCATATACATTTTATTCAGGTCCTCAGCACATTGGATGGATGTCCACTCACACTGGTGAGGGCAATCTTTACTCTGTCTCTAGATTCAAATGCTAATCTCTTCTGAAATACCCAGAAGCAATGTTTTTACCAGCTATCTGGGAATCCCTTCAGTTGACACATAAAATTAAACATCACAACTTCTATTCTCTTTCCCTCCTTCACACCTCTTTCTTCCATGTTCTTCATCAATGTGGTGGGACTACTCCTCGCCCAAGCATCTGGAAGCCATTCTGTTTGTCATCCCTCACAATTATCACATTACCACATTTTAATAATTGGATATCTTGACTATTTCTCACATCTATCCCTTCCTTTCCATACCTCCCACAAGAACTCAGAGCTTTGGCGTCTTTCCCTTGGACTGTCTCAGTAGGCTTCCAACTTGTCTCCTGGCCTTCAGTCCCCGTGCTCAATCCATCTTTCACGAAGCTGCCAGAGGGAGCTTTCTGAAATGTAAATCTGATCTTATCTGATCTTATTAAATCCTCATTCATTCATTCACTCAGTAATGAATTCATTCACCCAAAGAATTGCTCAGGTCAGAGACTTTGTAGTTGAAGAAGACTTTTTCTCTTACATGCATTAAGTCCTATGGGCACCAGCTTCAAAATATATTCTGAATTCAATCATTTCTCACCACTTCCACCTCTGTTGGTCTGGTCCAAGGCTTCCTTATACCTCATGGAGACCAGTTAAGTAGCCCTGCATTCGATCTTTCTGTTTTCTTTATTGCCTCTTTACTGTGAGTTTTCCACAAGGTAGTCAGAATAAATTTTTTTAAATTTATTAATTAATTAATTTTTAAATTTACATCCAAGTTAGTTAGCACGTAGTGCAATAATGATTTCAAAGGTCGAATCCAGTGATTCATCCCCTACATATAACAACCAGTGCTCATCCCAGCAAGTGTCTTCCTTAATGCCTCTTGCCCTATTAGCCCATCCCCGCCTCCCCCAACAACCTCTCCAGTAATCCTCTGTTCTCTATATTTAAGAGTCTCTTATGTTTTGTTCCCTTCCCTGTTATTATATTATTTTTGCTTCTCTTCCCTTATGTTCATCTGTTTTGTATCTTAAATTCCACATATGAGTCAAGTCATATGATATTTGTCTTTCTCTGACTGACTAATTTCGCTTAGCATAATACCCTCTAGTTCCATCCACATAGTTGCAAATGGTAAGATTTCATTCTTTTTGATTGCCAAGAAATACTCCATTGTGTGTGTGTGTGTGTGTGTGTGTGTGTGTGTGTGTGTTTATCACATCTTTATCCATTCATCTGTCAATGGACATTTGGGCTCTTTACATACTTTGGCTATTGTCAATAGTGCTGCTATAAACATTGGTGTGCATTTGCCCCTTCAAAACAGTACACCTGTATCCTTTGGATAAATACCTAGTAGTGCAATTGCTGGGTCATAGGGTAGTTCTATTTTTAATTTTTTGAGGAACCTCCATACCATTTTCTAGAATGGCTGCACTAGTTTCCATCCCCACCAGCAGTGCAAAAGGGTTCCTCTTTCTCTGCATCCTCACCAACATCTGTCGTTGCCTGAGTTAATTTTAGCCATTCTGACTGGTGTGAGGTGGTATCTCATTGTGGTTTTGATTTGTCTTTCCTTGATGAGTGATGTTGAGCATCTTTTCATGTGCATGTTAGCCATCTGGATGTCTTCTTTGGAGAAGTGTCTATTCATGTCTTTTGCCCAGTTCTTCACTGGATTGTTTGTTTTTTGGGTGTTGAGTTTGATACATTCTCTATAGATTTTGGATACTAACCCTTTATCTGATATGTCATTTGCAAATATCTTCCCCCATTCCGTCGGTTGCCTTTCAGTTTTTCTGATTGTTTCCTTTGCTGTACAGAAGCTTTTTATATTGATGAGGTCCCAATAGTTTTTTTTGTTTGTTTGTTTCCCTTGCCTCTGGAAACATATTGAGTAAGAACTTGCTGCAGCCAAGGTCAAAAAGGTTTTTCCCTGCTTTCTCCTCTAGGATTTTGACGGCTTCCTGTCTTACATTCAGGTCTTTCATCCATTTTGAGTTTATTTTTGTGTATGGTGTAAGAAAGTGGCCCAGATTCATTCTTCTGCATGTCACCGTCCAGTTTTCCCAACTATTTGCTGAAGAGACTGTCTTTATTCCATTGGATATTCTTTCCTGCTTTGCCAAAGATTTGTTGGCTGTATGTTTGTGGGTCCATTTCTGGGTTCTCTATTCTGTTCCATTGATCTGAGAGTCTGTTCTTGTGCCAGTACCATACTGTCTTGATGATTACAGCTTTGTAATACATCTTGAAGTCTGGAATTGTGATATCTCCAGCTTGGTTTTCTTTTTTAGGATTGCTTTGGCTATTTGGGGTCTTTTATGGTTCCATACAAATTTTAGGATTGTTTGTTCTAGCTCTGTGAAAAAGATAGGAGTGTTATTTTGATAGGGATTGCATTGAATATGTAGATTGTTTTGGGTAGTATAGACATTTTAACAATATTTATTCTTCCAATCCATGAGCAGGGAGCATTTTTTTCCATTTTTTTATGTCTTTTTCAATTTCTTTCATAAGTTTTCTATAGGTTTCACTGTATAAATTTTTCACCTCTTTGGTTAGTTTTATTTCTAGGTATTTTATGGTTTTTAGTGCAATTGTAAACGGGATCGATTCCTTGATTTTTCTCTCTCTGCTGCTTCATTATTGGTGTATAGAAATGCAACCAATTTCTGGGCATTGATTTTATATCCTGTGACTTTGCTGAATTAATGGATCAGTTCTAGCAGTTTTTTGGTGGAATCTTCTGGGTTTTCCATATAGAGTATCATGTCATCTGCTAAGAGTGAAAGTTTGATTTCCTCCTGGACGATTTGGATGCCTTTAATTTCTTTGTGTTGTCTGATTCAGAATATTGTTTTAAATGTAAACAGATCATGTTTCTATAGAAAGGAAAATCTGCCAACAATTTGATAATATAGGGAAAGAATATTTCAGAAAGAAGGAACAGCAAGCACAAAGGCCATGGGGTGTGAGCAAATTTGGAGTGTTTGAGTTACAGAGGAAAGGTCAAAAGGGCTGTGTTACAGTGAGCAAGACTTTGGTGGGGATGGGGCTATGAAGCCTCACATATTTCTTCCTCCTGCCCTTCCCTTCTCCTACCCCTCAGCTTGCTCTCCAGTTCTGACTCCTACAGCGTGTGAGCAAGGGACAGCGGAGGACATAAAGGTCAGGAAAAACCTTATTTGATTGGTTCTATCTAGGCTGGCCTCATGTTCTTGGGCTGACAGATGTTTAAAGCTGTCTCTTTCTGCAGTGGAGTGCTTTCTAGGGCTCTTGTGGAGGTTCCGAGTCCAGCCTTCCAACTGCAACTTCAATGTACATTTTCCTTTGACTTGACTGTTCTCCTTTCTGTAGACCCTAGCTTAAGAGAAGCCACTCTCCATGGGCTCACACTTGGTGGAATCCCCTTACCCAGAAGGTTCAGCTGGAAAAAATTTAACAGGTCTGTGACTCGGCTCTCTCTATAGCATCGCCAGGTATGTTCCAGGGGAAATACTCAACGCTTTGTCCTCCCAAACTAAGGGTGTACAGGACTTTGTCCAACTCAGCAGCCCTCTCCTGATTCTGCCTTCAAAGTAGCCAGTTATTCCATTGCTCAGCTTCTGGATATCCCAGTGGGAGTCAGACTATAGGCCACGGTTGTATCTGCCAACATGTGGCTTTCATCTTGTGGCCCAATGGAAGCCCTCTTCATCTGATTTGGAATGAAGGGGATGCATGTTTCCATCACCACCATCCCCTGTCTTTTACCCACTCACATGCATGCCCATTTACAGGAAGGTGTTGGAACTCAGAGCACTGTTCAAAAAATTCTAGATTATACATGCCCATTAGAAAAGGAGATGGCTTTTTAAGGTCACTGGGTATACTTTCTATTTAGTTGTTTCAAGGTTAGGAAGAGTCACTTATCCAATTAGAGGGACCATGAAACAGTGACTGCTCTTTCCCAAAATAAATGAAAAGGGTGATGCTGGTAAAATAATTCTGACCCTAAGTTAAGAAAGGGGCTATTAAAATAATGAGTCAGTATTTCAAATGACACATCTAATGAGATATACTAGCCAGTCATACAACTTTTGTTCCTAAGAGTGGCCTCTTTTTTTTTTTAATTTTTTTTTTAACATTTATTCATTTTTGAGAGTGAGAGAGACAGAGCATGAGTGGGGCAGGGGTAGAGAGAAAGAGAGGGAGACATAGAATCCAAAGCAGGCTCCAGGCTCCAAGCTGTCAGCACAGGGGGGCTCAAACTCATGGACTGTGAGATCATGACCTGAGCTAAAGTCGGGCGCTTAACCAACTGAGCCACCCAGGCACCCCTAGAGTGACCTCTTTAAAACAGACCACCAGGAAGAGTAAAATGCAAGAATGGAGAGTTTCCCTTGCTCACAATCACTTCTATCTTAGAACTTGCTACTCACTGGGGAAACTTCTTTGTCAGAAAAGTGTTAAACAGAAGAATGGTGGAGGTTACTAAGGCAGTAGTACTTGTTTTTTCCCCTGTGTGAATAAAGAGCACTTACTTACTCAAAAAATATTTTTTGAGCAGCCCCATGTGTCAGGAGCTGAAAAGGGAATAGTCAAGAAGATTCTAAACAGGAGTTTATAATCCAGTAGTGGATAGAAAAGAATGCTGATTTTAATGTTACCTTGCCATTGGAATTAGCGAGGCCAGATGTTTAAAGAAATCTGTAGCATGATCTATATTATTTCTCAAGGAAATTTGCCTTGAGGAAGTGATTTTATATTTTACTACGTAATATACCAGACATTCTGAAGTCAAAAGGCAGAGGAAAAAAAAAATGGAAGGAGAAATAGAAAGAAATAGTTAGGATTCATTACAAACAAATATTAGATTTAGTAATAATGTCATAAGCTATAATCATCCTAATAATTTTTTTACGTGATGTTTTTTGGGCACTTACTATATGTCAGATCTTATGCCAAGCACTTTCATGGATTATATTTGTTTTCATAACAACACTTTTAAATAAGTATATTATTATCCCCATTTTGTAGATGTGGAATTTGAGGCACAGCTTCGAGACAGAGCTCGATTTGAAAATGGTTGTCTTGGGGCAACTGGGAGGCTCAGTCAGTTAAGTGACTCTTGGTTTTGGCTCAGGTCATGTCTCATGGTTCGGGATGAAGGCCTGCAACCAGCTCTGTGCTGAATCCCTTCTTGGGATTCTCTCTCTCCCTCTCTCTCTGCCCCTTCACTCCCCCCAATAAATAAATAAATTTTAAAAAAAAGAAAGAAAATGGGTTCACTCCCCCCAATAAATAAATAAACTTAAAAAAAAAAAAGAAAGAAAGTGGTCTTAACCACTGCGTCATGCAATCTGGGACGAAAACGCACAACACAAATTCCCTCCGTTGTAAATTCTCCATTGGAGTCAGTTGTAAACGGATCCATGCTCAGGGGATTATTGCAGATAAACCCATAGTTTCTTACTCCCAAGGGAAAGGCTTCTGGCATTCAACTCTATTTTGTGATTTGTCATGTGTGTAAATAATAAGAATCTGCTAGGTTTTCTCCTAAAACATATTTATTCCATTAATATTATCACCCTCGCCTTCTTTGTGTTTGAAAATCAGTAACTTCCTGGCGTAAGCCTTCATCTTACTTGTCTTAAATGAAATCGTACCGAAGGAAGCAAGGCATTTGGAAGCAATGAGCTTCAAGGAATGACTAGGCATCTGAGAATATCAGAGCTTCGTGAAGTATTCTCATTACCTGTGGGATATGCGAGCCCAGAATGCTTGGCACCCTAAAGAGCGATTCTCTCCCTTCCCCAGTGGAGCTGAGATCCTCTCTGAGAACACTTTGTCAACTCTGGCCGGCTGTCTCCTATCGGTGCTCTATGAGTGATACTGAAACCTTATCTTTCAGAAGCAGAAAGAAGCCCACGTTCCAAGATGAGGTGCTGAGAACCCCCTGCTGTGCTCTTGACCGCGTGGAGTCGGATTTTAAGACTATCTGCTAGAAGAGAACAGGGCCTTGTGCTGAGAGAAAGTCTCCCAAGTTGACTTGGCTTTCTGGGAAACAACTGGATTTGGTACTGGTCTTTATTACAGTTTCCACACACTAAAAAGAGAGAGAGAGAGAGAGAGAGAGAGAGAGAGAGAGAAAGTTGTTTATAAAACAAAAGCCGCATACAATTTGGTATGGTAACATTCTTTAGAATTTTGTTTTTGCACAGCGGAAACCAGGGCTGATGTGGTCATGGTGGACATGGAGCCAGTTCTGTTACCCCAAAGCACCTCTCCTAAAACACGAAACTGAGTAAGCCAGGCCTGGCCTTGCCAGGAACAGCCGGCATTGTTTGGCTTTTCGGAGAGACTTCCTGGACCCAGTGCTTCCAAAAGAACCGCAGCAGAGCCCCACACCACGCAGCAAAGTGCACGCGGCACACCCAGGCTCCCCGCGCTCACATGTGCAAGAGTGGAGCACACCTCCCCGGGTCCCTCCTTTCTTCCACGCCAGCGAGCGTGAACCACGGTGGCTGCTTCCTGGACACCGCTGTGGGATGTGTGCCTCTCGCCTTTCCCCTCCACCGCTGAGACATCTGGGGCAAACGGAGATACCTCTCTTCTTTGCAGTTCTTCAGTTCTTGGTCAGCGAAAGATGCCAAACGAAACATCCAAGTTTCCTGATGCTTTGCGCCAGATCATGTGAAAACTAGAGAAAATCCATGTTTGCTGGCCTTGAGAACAGGGGTAACAAACTACTTTTTAAGCTCAAAGGAAGCGACTTGCAAAAGAGCCAGGCTCATGATGAGAAGGTAGAACGTGTAGGAATTCTATTAAAATTTGGGGAGTGAGAGATCCTCCTGCAGGGGCTGTGTCTTTACTTTCTGTACAACTAGAATAATTTATTTTCCCTCTTGCTGCCATTCTGTGGTTAAAAACAAAAAAAAATTAAACTTAGGGGCGCCTGGGTGGCTCAGTCGGTTGAGCGTCCGACTTCGGCTCAGGTCGCGATCTCACAGTTCATGAGTTTGAGCCCCGAGTGGGGCTCTGTGGTGACAGCTCAGGGCCTGGAGCCTGCTTCAGATTCTGTGTCTCTCTCTCTCTGCTCCTTCCCTGCTCACACTCTGTCTCTCTCTCAAAAATAATTACAGATTTAAAAACTTTTTAAAAATATTAAAAAAAAATAAATTTAGTGCTGCAAGCAAAGATTTGGGGAGGAAAGATTTCTTTCGGAAATTTTGGAGGCTACTGTACTACGGAAACTATTTGGATAGTTTTTATATGTATATTTTCCTAGGAAAATAAAAAACGGATACTTCATTTGTTTGATGCACTCAGTGTCATGGTGACTCAGGGCTGGACAGGAACAGACTAGGCTCCTGCCCTCAGGAGCTCACATGTGATAAGCAGGGGGAAATAGATAGTAAATTTGTAAACTCAGAAATTTATCATGTAATTTCTGACACTGATGATGCTTTGAGGAAAAATAAAGCCGGGTAAGGAGATAGAAAATGAAGAGGCAGGGTGGTCAGAGAAGGCCCCTGTGAACAGAATATATTTAAAGGACTGAAGGACCGGCAGGAGTGAGCCATGCACAGTTCTAGGGGAAGGGCATCACAGGCAAGGCTGGAGGCTGAAGCTGAGTACAGGAGAGAAAGTGGTGGTGGCTGAGATTGGAAGGTGGGCAGAGGCCAGGGCATGTAGGCTCCTGTGTACCATGATAAGGCATACAGATTTCATTACAATAGTTACAAGAAGCCTTTGAGTGACTGTTTATTGTCAACTTTTTTCTCCTCCCCAGTTTCAAAAAGAGAAAGAATTTCATCCATTCATTTGATATTTATTCATTGAATACCAACCCTACATCAGGCTGGGTCCAATGCTTAAAAAGTTGTGATCTCTGGGGGTCAGGGGAGCCATGGTGACTCGTGACCTTTCCACCTGTGCGTGCTGGTGGCAGGCGGCCTTCGTGCCCCACCCAGGTCACACGCTGGCCATGGGCAAGCCGCCCAGCACGACCCTGTGCCCTGGCCAGAGGAGACCCAGGCCTCGCTGCCAGCCTCGGGGCTCACACAGGTTCTGGTAGAGTGACCCAATCATGCCTCCGTCACACTGATGCACCCCCTTTGATGTTAGCGGGGATCAATTACATGTTCTTTCCTCTTGAAACTCTGTGCAAGATCAACCCAAGAAGGCTTGGTAAATCCCCACCTTATGAAAGATGTGGGTTTAGACACTTGGATCAAGTGGAGATTATCATGGCCATGGAGGATGAATTTGGGTTTGAAATTCCTGATGGGGAAGTGGAGAAGCTAATATGTCCACAAGAAAATGTAGATTACATTGCAGATATGAAGGATGCACATGAATAAACTATCAGTCCCCTTTCCTTCACTGAGAGAAGACTCAAGATCCTAGCGCGTGCCTGGGAGTGAGAACGTGCTTTTGGCATTATTGCTGACCTTGACGGTGTAATTCTGCGTAGACTTGGATTTAAATTGTCAGAGTGTTTTTGCCCTTAGAATATAAATCTATAAAACTGAAGGAAAAAAAATAAGGTTGGAGCCTCTGTCATCAAATGAGGGCATAAGAAAATGACGTGGACAACCTGAACAAAAGTAGAATGAAGAAAATTCCGGAAGAGAGGCAAAAATACTACTACTACTACTACTACTACTAATGTAAAAAGAACACAAATTATAAATATTAATGCTGCTGAATATTAATGCTGTGCCCTGGGTGCTATTCATGTATTTTTTTTTCACAAAGGCACAATGTCTTATGCACTATTATTATTATTCTTTCCTGTAACTGAGGAAACTGAGGTCACAGAAGCAAAGCAATAGCACAGGGCCGGAAATCAAAGAAGCCTGAAGCTAGAATTCGAATTCATGTTTCTGTGATTCTAAAGCACAAGGTTTTCTTACAGGAAGGAGCTACTGTGATAAGCCGTGTTTGGTTAACTCAGTATGTGTAGCTGTATATACTGGACTTGGGTCAGGTTGGTTTCAGATGTATATTCCAAATTTTACAAAGTATGGCACCATGAAGTTGGGTATGAAGATCTTTCAAACAATTCCAAGACCCTGCAAGGAAGACAGCCCACACATGACTTTTTCCTTCACAAGACATGTTACAATCCATCTGTAATAATAGTATTCTATTTGTTTGTTTCTCATTGTTTTCCTGTTTCCCCTGATGTGGGAAACAAAGGCAGAAGAAAAAATTAAATTGCCTTACAACTTAGAGCCCACTGACAAGTCCTTGATACAGGCAGAGTGACCTTCCTCTAGGAACGCAGTTGCCTCGGTGATGATGATGACACTTTGCTAAGGGCAAAAGGCAACCTTGCTTTAACATTATCCTAACCCCCGGGATCCTGTAAATCTACTTTAACATATAAAAGTTCCTTTGGAAATTCCTTTATCTCTTCCCCCCAAGATATATGCTGGCAATCATACTCCAAGCTTATGGCCCCCTGAAATACATCTGAAGGGTCTCATTGGTGAGGGAGCGTGGGGCAAGCTGAGGGCAAAGCACAGGCTAACTGCACCACCACCTCCGAGGTGGGGTTTGTGTGATAGTCCTCGGACACTCCTGGCTACCCAAGAACAAAGGAAAGGGGTTTAAGTGCTTGCCAGGGTGATGTGAGAAACAAAGGCAAATGAAAAATGAAATTCCCTTACTGCCTACAGCCCATTGGGAAGTTCTTGAAACAGGAAGAGTGACCTCTCTCTAGGAGCTCAGCTGCCTTGATGGTGACACTTTGCTAGGGGCAAAAGGGAATCTTGGCTTAACATTATCCTGACCCCCCATGATCCTGTAAGTCTACTTTAACATATAAAAATTCCTTTGGAAACTTCCTTATCTCAACTCCCCCAAGATATATCCTGGCAATCATACTCAAAGCTTATGGCCCCCTGATATACATCTGAAGGGTCTCAAGACTGAGGTTTTACTAAACAGTGATAAATGGCTTGTTTTCCTAACAATTCCTAGCCCCTCAAGGTCCTGAAATCTTGCTTCCAAAATACCTTAGAGACTTACTCTTTCCCTAACTCCCTCCCATCCTGAAGGTATATAATCAGTTACTGTCATAACCCCAGTGCAGCTCTTTCTGCTCCCGGGTCCTGTCCTCGTGCTTTAATAAAATCATCTTTTTGCACTAAAGATGTCTTCAAGAATTCTTTCTTGGCTGTTGGTCCCGGACCACCCCAAAACCCCACCATCATGACTGAGTTTTTACTAAACAGTAATAAATGACTTTTCCAACAGCAGCTAGCCCTTCAAGGTCCTGGAAACCTTGCTTCCAAAATACCTTAGAGACTTGCTCTATCCTGAACCTGCTCCCAACCTGAAGGTAAATAATCTGTCACCCGTAACAACCCCAGTGCAGCTCTTTCTCTCCACCGGTCCTGTCCCCATGCTTTAATGAAATCACCTTTCTGCACCAACGATGCCTCAGGAGTTCTTCCTTGGCCGTCGGCTCCAAACCCCAACATTTTCACATCATCCCCTGCTGCCTTGTAGCTGTCATAAAGGCAAAAACCATGTCTGTTCACCATTTTATCTGCAGAGCCTAGCACAGCGCCTAGAACGCAGTAGGGGCTCGATTAATATTTGTTGAATGAATGAATTAATTAAACTTCATTTCATTTCTTTCCAGGGCCTGCCTTTACTGCCATGTACCACTCCAGACAGCATGCAGAGACAGCGGAGAGTATAATAAACATCAGAGGTATTTTGCAATTCATGGCTGACCCATGCTGACCCTTTATTTAATTAAATCTTTCTCTTGTGAATGAATCATTTCTTCAATTAATTAAAATAGGATACACATATGTCTCTGTAAAGTATGTGTCAAAAGAAAGCATTCCACCTAAAATATACAGGAGTCGCTGACCACCGCGGCGAATCATCCATCATAATCTGCTAAAAAGATCGGCTCTGGAATTAGAACTAGCACAATCATCTCTTATGCCCTCAAAAATATTAGTTGCAGCTTTGCAACCAGTCTGTCAGCTCCCGTGTTATAACATGTAAGGAGTAACGCATAGTATGAAGCTCGAAGAGAAGCGTTTATTTTGGAGGGCAGAGCATGTGGCCCTAGCCCTGTAGGAATGCCATCATCTCTAATAATTGTTTGGAGCCGCGCTCTCTGGAGACGTGGATCTTGATTGTTAGAGCTGGAAGGCAGCTGGGATTGCACTGTTACAAAACTCAACATTTGCTCCTTTGGTTCCTCCGGAAGCCAAAATGATAGCTGCGAGAAAACTGACGGTGCTTTTCAAGTGGCAAAAGCAAGTTTGTGTTTCCATTCACCCCGCGGTCTCCCGCTGGAAGAAATGGGATGCAAAAATCTATTTGCAATCTTTAGCCCCAGGAAACAGGGAGCATATCCGGCTATTGTTAAAGATATTTTGCCTCAGAGTAAACTCCTTGCTGCCCAAACCCCGAAGGAAGGCCTCGAAAGCCTCGATTAAGTACCTAAACATGTTTAAAAATCACCACTGGGGATTCTCCAGGCCAGATGAAAAGAAAGGAGGGATAAAGCAAGAACGCAGCTTAACAGTGCCTCTGGTCCTCTAAAACAAGTTTTCAGTATTTTGTGAGATTTCAAATGCAACAGTTTTTGAAAGAGGAAGAAATAGTAAAGCCTATTTTCTTCGCGAAGTGTCAGTTTCTGCAGGAGCAGAAATGATAAACACTCTCCCTGCATAGTTAAGAGGTTGTTTCAGGGGCCAAGTGATTGCTAAACCAGTCGTGGTCATTGAATGTGTTTTATTACCATGCTTTTATGTTGAATATTAACCGTGCTTTTATTTTTCCTTCAAATGAATCCTGGAGACAGGCACAAAAATGTTGTAGGAATGGTAAGGACCTTTGTGATCACTGGGGCTATTTCTTATGGTGGGAAGTCCCCTTAAGGGGAAGTGACTTGTCCAAGGTCACAGGGCAGGTGAATGGCAGAGCCAGGACCCCAAAGTATGTCTCCCATCTCAGTCCTGGGCTCTCTCCCCTGCGTCTGTGCTAAGGGCCAAGTCACAGGTGATATATTCCCTAGCATGCTGCTGGGTACATTGGCAATGCCTTGAAATGCATGGATTCCAATAGAGTAAGAGGTTCAGGATTACCTGACAAATCTCTCAAGCACTCAGAAAGTATCAATAGCTTTTCTTAGACTTCAAGTCCAAGTTATTTGGATGATTTCAGAGGTTAGTCTTAGTCACAGTTATCTTTAAACTCTTTGGTACCTTCTCCTGTTTTCAACACTTCTCTGATACTCATTAGCTTATCTCCAGGATCAAGATACAGAAAACTGAAAAGAAGAGGGATGGGAGAGATTTAACATTGAGTAGAAATGGGGAATTAATTATTTCTGTGGTGTAGAGTAGTGATTAAGAGCATAGACTCTGGACTCAAGTTGCCTAGGGTTCAAGTGCTACCTTTGACATTGTGAAGATGTATAGTCCAAGATCACTGATCTTGGGTTTTTTAAATTGCTGAGTCTCAGTTTTCTCCTCTGCAAAATGGGAATTACAGTACCTATTTTATAGGATTGTTGCAAGGATAAATTAAAAAATCTGAGGTTAGACAGCTCTTCCTGTCCAGGGGTCCTGTCCCCATGCTTTAATAAAATCACCTTTTTGCACCAACATAAATAAATAAATAATAAAAAAACTAAAAATCTGAGGTTACTCTTGGAAGTCCCATTTATATGTGTAATTTAATGACATGTATACATATTCAAACAGTAATATTAGGACATGAGCAATGAAAAAATTAGACTATTGAATTTGCTTTATATGGATTGACACGATAATGATAGGTCATTTTTGAGAGAAGAGCATCCTTGTGCCGTGTGATGATGCTATTTCCTCTCCCTCTGCCCCATCCCATGCCACCTCAGTTCAGATGCCCTGTGTTTCTTGTCTACACGGCCGCAACAGGCTCTGTTCTCATGCATCTTTCTCTTTTTTCCATTTCCAATCTAGTTCTTCTGGAGCAACTTCTTTCAAGCACATACGTGGCCATACCATGCTCTGGCTTCAAAGCCTTCAACAAGTCCCACGGCTTATAGGATAAAGCAATACAATCTGGTCCCAAGCCCTTGTGACAACTCATTTTTACCAGCACCAACCCCACACTCTGCGTTCTTCTTAAACATGACTACTCACAATTCCTTTAACCTCCCACGTACTTACACATCTCTGTGCCTTTGCTCATGATGCATTCTTGGCCTGAAATTTTCCTTCCCCACTTCACCACCTACTAAATTCCTGGTTATCCATCCAAACCCCACTATAATTTCACCTCTTCAATTAAGCCTTTCCTTATTCCACTCCCTTTCTGGCAAAATTAATTACTCCTTGCTTTGTGTTTGATGCTACTTTGTTCTTATCTCCCAAATAGCGCTTACTGTATTAAATTATATTTTGTTGTGTTTTTTTTTCCTGTCCCCAGCTAAACCTGGACTTAGCAAGCATTCAAAACCATTCATTTTTTCCATGCCTACAGCTCTTTTCCCTGCTAAGATCAATGCTGCTTACAATTGTGTTTAACCAGGGCTCCAGGCGGCCCCTCTACATCCGTGAGAGTTGACACCAATATGAAATATATTTGCCAGTCTGCAGCGAAACTATGACTGCCATGAGTGTAGCGCCATTGTCTTACTTATCTTCTACCTCTAGTCCTTGGTGCAATACCCAGTACTTAATACCTGTCTTTTAAGTACATGAAGGTGAAGTACAACAGCATTGAACTATTAGACGTGAACTCTAAGGAACAATTCTGGGCGCCCAGAGCGTAGAGTGAGACCTAGTCTGTTAATACGGGACACCACACTTTCATATCCTGGACGCTGGGATATGGAAATGTAAATTCTTTATTGTGAAAGGAGCTCAGATGTGGGAGATTGTTGCAGAGTAATTCAAAACTGTTTTATATATGCATACACACACAGATCGTCTTGCTTCATAGAAAATACACCTCCCATACACAAGAAACTCTAATACCATATGGAACTTATTGGCCACGGGGTAAGATGTTTATCTCCTTCATCCTTCTTCACCAAATATTTCTAAATAAGTCTTTGTATCCAGTTTTATAGAAAAAATATATCAAGTTTTACAATATAAGTTACTAGAAAAGTAAGATTCATTTTATAGAAATTAAAATTATTATTATTGTTAATAACACCAAGCATTTCCTTGCTACATACCAGGCACAGTGTTAACTGCTTAATTCGTACTGTTTCATTTTGTCGAACAACATTGCTATGGGTTGGTACCATGATTCTTTCTATTTTGCAGATGAGGAAACTGAGTCTCAGAGAGGTTAAGCAAATTGCATTAACATTTCACATAAAGTAAATAAGAGAAGTGAGATTCAAAACAAGATGTGCTAAATTTGAGAAACTGCACCCTTAACCATCATGTGATATCTCATGAGAGCACACATTTCATCCTGTATTGGCCAGCCTTTTCACAATAATGCTGTGTAACAACCACCTCAAAACTCAAGGGCTTAAGAATAGCAAGCATTTATCTCATGATCAAAGGTCTGTAGATCAACCATGATTCAGCTGAGTTAGACGGAGCTTAGCTGGAAGGCTCTGTGGGTCCAATTTACATTTGCTCCACATTTCTTATTTTGGAGTCAAGGCTAAAGGGACAGTCATGGGGCACCTGGGTGGTTCAGTCAGTTGAGCATCTGACTTCGGCTCAGGTCATGATCTTAAGGTTGTGAGTTCGAGCCCCACATTGGGCTCTATGCTGATAGCTCAGAGCCTGGAGCCTGCTTCGGATTCTGTGTCTCCTCTCTTTGCCCCTTCCCCACTCATGGTCTGTCTCTCTCTGTCTCTCAAAAATGAATAAACATTAAAAAAATTTTTTTTTAAAAATGGGACAGTCGTTACTCAGGGCATCTGTGGCAGGTCACGAGGGCAAAAGACCAAAGCTAAACTGAGAAAGCACATCGAAGGTAAGTGTCATGTCCACAAACATTTCTTCTGCCAAAGCAAATTGCATGGCCAAACCCAGCACTAATGGAGGAGGAAGGTGAAGGCCCATGACAGGGTGAGGATTGGAGTAGATATTTACTGAATAATAATACAATGAATCACCCAGTTATTTTAGTTGTTTATTTTTATTAAAAAATTTTTTTTAACATTTTATTTATTTTTGAGACAGGGAGAGACAGAACATGAACGGGGGAGGGTCAGAGAGAGGGAGACACAGAATCTGAAACAGGCTCCAGGCTCTGAGCTGTCAGCACAGAGCCCGACGCGGGGCTCAAACTCACGGACCGTGAGATCATGACCTGAGCCGAAGTCAGACGCCTAACCGACGGAGCCACCCAGGCGCCCCTTATTTATTTTTAAAACCAAGTATAGGGTACGTAATCCTTCGCATTTGGGCAGGTATGATTTCCTTCTTGTCCTCGTGCAAAGGTACAACATTGCAAAGCTGCCGCTGAACATTTTAGACCTTCTTGCCCTGATGCAATTCTGTGTTGAGCAGTAACATGCTGGCTACCGGCCTCCTTAGAAGGGCACCACTGCTGGCGGTGCACAAATCCACACGATTGTTCACCTGATTCTTTGCCACGTTCATAAAGGTGTTTCTATTTTTTTTTTTAAACTTGCAATAAAACTTTGACTTTTCTCAAGAGCAGTGTATTTTCAGAAACCCAGAAATTCTCATGAACAGCATTTACAAAGGATCATACAATAAGGTCAGAGAGTTTTAAAGCAGCCTTAGAGGGCACTTAGTTCAACCTCCTCATTTTACAGATGAGAAAACAAATAGTTTTGGTTTCAAACGTCCAATTATTGCATAGAGTGGGCTACATTTTTTTTTTCTCATGTAAGAAAAGCAATGAGAAAAAAACTAGGGTACTTGTCTTACTACAACTGAGTTCTGTAGTGGGGACCTCCATTCAGCTTATTCTATGAGAACCCTCCTATGACCTACTAACTTTATCACTATAATCAACTTCCCTGATTGCCTGTGAAAAACAAAAATTAAGTCTTTCCTTTTCTGTTTATAATCTTTATAATCTCTGCTTTTAGAGCCAGCAGAACAAGCCAAGGGACACCTGGCCACCAGCTTCAGTGTCCTGAGGACATCTAGGCCTGTTTTCCGCAAGGGAGAGGGGAAGAGAGGCACCAAGCCTAGTTTTCTAGAAAGGGAATTATGAGTATCTTTTCAGGCCAAACACATTTGATATTTAGCTAATATTCTCCCTGATTAAAACAGTAGATTTAGAATCGTGAGTATACTGGGGTGGGGGTGGGAGGAGACATTAGAAAAATCTAAAGTGAAAAGTGTAATTGATTAAATAAACATCTTTTTTTTTTTTTTTTTTTAAGAGAGAGAGAGTCAGAGACTGCAAGTGGGGGAGGGCAGAGAGAGAGAGAGACTCTCAAGCAGCCCCTATGCCCAGCACAGAACCCAGAGCTCAACGTGGGGCTGGATCCCATGATCATGAGATCATGACCTGAGAGAAAATCAAGAGTCAGAGGCTCAACCAACTGAGCCACACAGGGGCCCCTAAATAAATATCTCTGAATACCTTCTAGGAACATAGCCTGCTGTTAGGTTCCAGGGTTTTGATGTGAACAAGACAGAAAAAGATCCTATGCTCCTAATGCTTCCATTCTAGCCTGGACATGTAACTAAAGTGTTAAGAAAGCAAAAGAGCAGGATGTCAGGAGGGTACGTAAGGTAGAATTTAACCTAATGTCTATGGGGGAGGGGCTGAGAGGTGGTCAGAGAAGGTCTCTCTGGGAATAGGATGTTTTCCCCTTAGGGCTTTTGGGGTTCTGAGATAGAGAGCTTTCCAGGCAGAGGCAAGAACATATGCAAAGACCTGAGGGAACTGACAAATAGTCAAGGAAGCCAAAGTTTAGCCAGAGAGAGGAGACTAATATGAGACGGGGCAGGTTGTCAGGGTCCAGACTGTGGGAGTCATATAAGACAAGAGTAGAGTGTGGGACTTTATTGCAAAAGTAAAGAGAAGGCATTGAAGCCTTTGAAGTAGGGGAATGACATAATAATAGGATTTGCATTTTTAAAAGGAACACTTTGGTGGTATTTTCAAGAATAAATTAGAGGGGACGGGGAGAGAGAACTGGGGAATCTAAGAAAATTACACAAAGAAGAAAATAAGAATCTAAAGCTAGTGAATCCAAATATCCAGCCCAGGTTGGCTGTAGACTGTGTGCAGCGTGGGTGGTTGGGATGACTGTGTACTTGAATGTGCACGTGCACGTGGTCACAGAGCCTCTCTTTTCCCTAAACTCACCCACAGCTTCCAGATAGCCCAGCAATAGGATCGCTTCTTAGGGATTTGAAACTATCTCCAGAACATGCTGGTTAGAGGACAAGAACAGCTTTAGAGTTAAAGCTGGCAAATGGGACACCTCTATTTAGCTTCCTTTCTCCTGGTAACCTAATGACACAAAAACAGAGAGAATAGAAAAGGGGCAAACAACAAAACCTGTGGACTGAAATGCTGTGAAGCTGGCAGCTGTCCTAGCAGACTGGTTCAGCAGAGCCACATGCTAAGCCTGCAATGGGGAAGCTCCAGAAGTGACTTGGTTGACAGTTTGGATCCCAGAACAAGTGCAGGAATTAGTGACACTTGGTATGTCTGGAAGTGAGCACGAAGGTGGGGGAGACACAAGAGGGTTAGTGGGGAGGGTTTGGTTTCAGGTAGGTTTCCCCCGAAGCCCCCACCTCCTATGTCATGAAATCACTTGACTCCTTCTTCACTGCAATACATGACAGGAAAGATTTATTTTCAAGAGACAGAAAGCAGGGGATTTCTGAGTGGAGATGCTAGGCCGAATTGAGGTATGAGAGGATGCTGTACTGAAAACAGAGAGACTCAAGGAATATTGATGATCTGACTGAATTATTTGGGCTCCAGCCTTCTTCCCACATTCAGCTCCCGGAACATAGCAGCCAGGCATATACTCTCCAGGTAGGGACTGCAGAGTCTTCTCTGGAGCTCTGGTCCAAGAGGAAAGGCCTAAATTGAAGATTCCCTAGGCAACAGTCTGGTCATGTGACCTTCAGTGCCAGTTTGGAGAAGGCCAGAGGGCTCTGGAAGAGACTTCAAGAAGGTGAAATCAATAATTACTAATGTGTTTGAATGTATTCAGAGGATTTTACACAACTGGGGCAGAATTGGGGTTTGATAAGCGATAATAAGTACATTAAAAACCAGCCAAGTGAAAACACAAGTCAATTATTCACTCCAGGTGGGAGAAGCTTTGTACAGGAAAGAAAAAGTACTCTTGGTATCCCCCACAACTTAGTTATCTATAGTATTTACATAGTCATGGTGATGGGAACATCGGCTAAATCTCACTGAGTCACAACACCACTATATTGGGCAGATGGAATACTAGAAGTGTGTGTGTGTGTGTGTGTGTGTGTGTGTGTGTGTGTTAGAAGTGGAGTGTACCTATAGAGAGCTGACTCCCCGTCTTCCATGTTAGGAAACTAGTAAATAATATCTATAATTGAAAAATCATGTAGCTACATAAATCTGTTGTTTGGAAATTTACAGTTAAATGTTAACAGAATCAGAAGAGCTGAAAGAGGTTGCCTTCAAGAGTATAAAACGGAGGTGGAGAGCCTGGCTATGGCTTGTAGACTCCCATTTTTCATAATAAGCCTTATAAAACTACTTGACTCTTTCATATATGTGTATGTATAATGTTATGAACATGCACAATAAATTTAAAAAGGAAAAGAAAAAAGTAGTCCCGTTAATATATCCCATCATTGGCTTTAAAAAAAACAAACCTCCCTCCTAGATACTACTGCAATACCAAACATACACAGCTATTGCTTTACCTGGTATTATGGGCTGAATTGTGTTCCTCAAATGATGCTCAAGACCTAACCCACAGTACCTCAGAATGTGATCTTACTTGGAGACAGGGTCTTTATAGAGACGACCAAGTTAAAGTGAGGTTGTTAGAGTGGGACTTAATCTAGTATGACTGATGTCCCAAACTTCCCAAATTTGCCTTTTGGGAAATTTGGACACAGAGACAGACAGACACACACACACACAGAGGGACAATGCCATACGAAGATGAAGGTGGAGATCAAGCGATGTGTCTACATCCCAGGGAACACCAAAAGCTGACAGCAAGCCATTGGAAGCTCGATGCCTTGATCTTGGACTTGCAGCTTCCGGAACCACGCAACAACACATTTCTGTTGTCTGAGCCATCCAGTGTGTGGTACATTGTTATGGCCGCCCTCAGAAACTCAGACACACAGTATGCTATGGCTCACTTGCGTGCACTCCATAAAGAAAGACCTATGTCTCTGACTCTTCCTCTGAAGGAAGAAGAAAAGGAAGAGAGGAAAGAAAAGGAGGAAGGGAAAAAGAGAAGGGCCAAAATTTGCCTAGACTGATGTTGACTCCAGCTAGAAAAACTGCCTTTGAGCAAGAGGGGTTTCACTTCTGTCTTTAATTCTTTTATGACTGGAACATATGTATGTATCATGTTTACATTTGAAAAATAAGTAGATACAAACATATACAACCCCTCCCCCACCAAATGAAAAAACCTCTTCTTCCTCAATTCTTCAAAATCCCCACATGGGACAATAACGAATTGATGCTGATAAATGGTATTGGGGCTAATAAAGGATTTAAAATATTGTATTTTAATTTGTTCTTTTTCCCTAACAAAGTAGGATAACTGCATTTGGGCAGGCTGGGTTCTGTCCTACTTTTCCCTTGGAACTCACAGAGTCAGGGACACACTGACCTGGGACAATCCTTCTTGGACTTTCTTGAGAACATTTAGAGAATTTTCCAAGATTGGCCCTTGATGTATAGGAAGTAAGGTAATAGCTACCCCTTCCACCCAGTTGTCCAGGTTTCAGTACGTGATACATAAACCACACGCAGCCTCTCTGGTTCACAAGGTTAAAAGTTATTAACTGAAATCAATTGAAATAAAAAGAGTCACATCTGCCATGGTACGCAATTCACTTCTCAGGACAGTTTTGGCCTGCACTACACACACACACACACACACACACACTCACCCACTAACCCTGGGGGAGAGCAGAGGCAGCTGCAGAAGCCAAAAACCTCCCCAGTCCTAATTAAACTCTCCAAGTTTCCAGGCAACACAGCCAAGGAAAAAATCATTTCCAAGCCGAAGACCCCCAGCCCCAGCCCCCAGCCTCCACCCCAGCAAAGGAAACGGGTCATTTGGTTTAATCAGCCCACGTGCACATTCTCTCTCCCCAGGTTGCCAAGAAGGGGCCTGTACCTAGCAGAGGTATTTGTGTAATCAAAGCTTCTGGAACTTTCCCTGCCAAGGCTACCAATGTGAATAGGCTCCTGAGGTAAAAATGTTCCCCCTGCTGGGGACGGCGCCCTTGAAGTCTACATCAAAATCAAGCTAGGGTCACAGCTGTTGCGGCACCCCACAGTGGAAAACTTGCAAGAAATCCTAGCCTGTACTACTGTTTTGCCTCAGGTCTAGAGGAAACGGCCTGCAGTTGCAAGTGAGAAAGAGAGGGGGAATGAGAGAGGGAGGGAAGGGGAAAGAAAGGGAGAGTGAGGAGGAGGGGGGGGAAGACAGAAGAGAGAGAATCTGCTTTCGAAAAGCGAACACTTGTAACTAGTACTTTGGGGTGGAAAGACAAAGCCACTCGGGAACCTTGCCCCCTTCACCAAGGCAACCTCACCCCAGTCACCCTCACTCATTCCTCTTCTGGGAGCTGGGGGTCGCAGGTTGGCTGAGAGCCACTAGGTGGCAGCAGATTAACTCTTCAAATGCCAGAATGGGCACCGAGGAGTCAGGAATTGGGTCTGAAAACTTTGCATCTGGTCATTTCCCTCAAAGGAAAGGAAAAACAAATGGCTTTTTCTGTACTTACAGGTCCTTGGCTTGCAGCGTAGGCATCGGAGGAAATCCTATGAAGGGAAGATTGCTTCCTGGTCACCCATTCATGTGGTGGCTTGAGGCAGGGTGAAATGCAACTGTGTATGTGCCAGGTTTCATGACTTCAGTGACACTTGGTTCACACTTGGTTCAAAGGACTAAAAGAACCTTTGAGAAGTTTATGCTCACATTCAATTCACTTCAATGAATACTAAATACAATGAGAAATAAGGGCATTCTATTTTCCAGGGTTATTTCCCCAGCTAATGTCCGGGGCCCCTGCCCTTGGGGATTGTGGGGAAGAAGGGCACTAACTGAATAGTATTCTCATAGTTAACCACCTTGGGTGGGTAAGGAATGGAGGCTCAAATTTGTTATCAATAAAAGGGACATACTTACGGGAAAATAGACTTATGAACATCACTTTACATCGACTTTCTCTGATAGGGGAAGCCTTATGTTTTTAGGGTGAGCAAGGCCTAAAATGTGGGCTCCATCAGAAAAAATTTAGGCAGCAGTGGCTAAAAACGCTTGCCGTTCAGATGATGAGGAAAACAAATCATTCTCCGGGGTATTCTAGCCTCTGCAAAGCATCCCCCAATTCTGCCTATTAAACTTTTGCCACAAATATAAAAATACTGTGGTGTTGATTGGAGGAAGGTGAAATTGATTTACTTCAGAAAAGGGAGAGAGCTACCAGCCACAGGAGAAATAAATCCAGAAAGGGGGAAGGGAGCTGGGGGTGAAGGATAAGTGCTCTTGCAGTTGGGTTTAAGAGAGCCTGGAGGAATACAGGGAGAAAGGGGAAAGAATGAGGAGGAGGGAACCATAAATGTATGATATATATGACTAGAGAGAGATGGGGAAAGGCAATTTTAAGATGTTTTGCTGTGCATTTGGGATTCTCTTTGATATGCTTCAAGAGAGCTCGGTGAAGATTAAAGTTGCCTTATGATTATTCTTATTTCTTGGACTGGAAGGCTGCCGAAGACACAAGGAAAGCACCATCAGTGCTACCACCCTTTCCCTTTCTTTCCTGTCTAGGTGGTAGGACAGTATCCAGGTTGTAGTGTCTTTCGGGAAAAGTCATCCCAGGATCTCCAGTAGATTATATAAAATGTAAGCATTTATTATGCTAATCCCAATATGCAAGTCCTCATTCTCAAATGGGCAGCCTTAGCATTTTAAACTTTACTCTGCAATTTCACCAAAAGGACAGGAAGTAGCACAGTAAGACAACGCTCTGATCATCAGGTGATTTGGGGTGGTGATGTCTTGTCATTGTCTTCAATCATCACCATACTTATGCTGGGTACACGGCAGGGCTAATGGGTGTTTGATGGAATTAGGGTTCACAGTGGTTTGCTAGCCTAGCTTCTCGTTTGGGGCAAGAACTGCTACGTCTTTGAGAACTTTAAATTTTCGATCCCAGAGCCCTAATCATGCTCCCATTTTTCCCTCCGCTGGATTCTCCTTACCTCTACCCATCCCTTTACCACCCAACTGTATCTGATCTGCTTAGCAAATTCCTTCTTTCAAGGGAAGACTGTTGAAATATCTTGGCCTTTATGAAAACTGCTCTGACCTTTCACCTATACCCTCTTGTACACAAGTCACTCCTCTGGTACTGCTACAGTGTTTTCATATCTACCTTCCTCACTAGAGTGAAGGGTGAAT
The DNA here is from genome assembly GCF_027475565.1 of Acinonyx jubatus. Classification (NCBI taxonomy): domain Eukaryota; kingdom Metazoa; phylum Chordata; class Mammalia; order Carnivora; family Felidae; genus Acinonyx; species Acinonyx jubatus. The sequence continues at coordinate 49,765,391 of NC_069381.1, read as the reverse complement.
TATCTTTATATCTTCAATGAGTGAATTATCTTTATATCTTCAATGCCCAGAACAGTGCCTGGCACACAGTTGACACCGAGTAAGCCACCGGACAAAGAGTTGTCATATATCTTGCCATTCCATGCTGGAGAAAGCCCAGCTATTGAAAAGTTATCATTTTCAAGTACTTAACCTAGAACTCACACTGTGGTAGGTGCTAGGAGATTCAATTACTCATCCCTCTTGTAATAATGTGTACTTCCCATTCTTCGATTGGCAGTCTCGGAGCAAAGCTCACTCAGATTCACAGAAAGTAGAGGAAAACGTCTCAATAACACGACTTGCTGATCATCAGGGCTGTAGGAATATGGTTCTCAAAGCCATGAGTAATGGCATGTTCTGTTCCTATACTTCTGTTTCTGACGTGAAACTCTTACTCTTTCAAAAAATGTTTACAATTTTGAATATAAAAGTAGTCCACGCTCACTGAAGGAAATTTGCAAAATAGAGAAAAGCAGAAAAGAACAAAACAGTTTTCAACCAGTCGCACTATGTAAATAGTGAGTCTGTAACATTTTAGAGTATGAATTACTCTCTCACTTATGGAATTTAATAAAAACCAGATGAAAGCTCATGCTGTCTGCTAAAATCAGAGCCGACCTCCACAGAAACTACATAGGTGGATTTCATAACTGGTTCCTGGAGCACCCAGGGAGGGAACGAGCGCCCGCGGCATGCCCTGGTGAGTAGCACTATGTAGGGGGAGATGAGTGAATGGAAGGGGTGAATGAGCACATTTGGGTGCTTTGCTTGAGCCTATGGAGCTTTGTACATCCTCAACCACTTTTCTGCTCTCTTCAAAGAAAGCTGCAGTTCCTTCTAGCTTCCATTCATGCAATTATTGGTCAATTCTTTCAGGTTGCAGTGATGGTCACGAGGGCACCCCCCAACAGCCCCATGGCCTTCATTGTTGTTTCCTTGACCGAACCTGCCTTGAGCCGCCATGATACCTGAACTCTTGCATCCAGCATGACACTGTTCCTTGGACCCTTAGTGGTCAGCCCGGCACCACCCCTTGATAGTGTAATGGGACAACCAAGCAGCTCACCAGAATTGAAAGATCATGGTATAAAGATGACACCTTGTTGATGTAAATAAACTGATAGAGGCAGTTTTTAGACTGAGGACAGTAGACAATCTTGTCAGAGAACAGGCACTCTCTCATCTGTGTGGAATGACCAGCCCCTAGAAGAGCATATACTGATTCCTTGGGACAGGAATGGACTTTTGCATGTGCATGTATATTTGTTTTATTTAATGTAAAAAGCATCTCTGGGCCCAGAGTAATGAATCAGTGCTGTCACTAAACAGAGTTAACCTGTTCACTTTGCCATGTCCTGAGTTAGTTGTTGGGGACACAAAGATATGCATGACAATCTAGCTAGGGAGAAAACCATGCAGCTGTATGGAAAGAAAGGAATTTAATATTTATTGAATATCTACTCTGTGCTTGGCATTGTGCTAGGTGTTTCTTTTTTTAAGCTTACTTATTTATTTTGAGAGAGAGAGAGGAGAGAGAGAGAGAGAGCAAGTGGAGAAGGGGCAGAGAGAGAGGAGAGAGAGAGTCCCAAGCAGGCTCTGCACTGTCAGTGCAGAGTCCAATGCAGGACTTGAACTCATAAACTATGAGGTCATGACCTGAGCCGGAATCAAGAGTCAGAAGCTTAACCGACTGAACCATTCAGGCACCCCTGTTTTGTTTTGTATCTTAATTAACACATATAATCTCAACAAAATGTGAATTGGATAGTATTTCTTCTCATTTTGTGTTAGAAGAAACTGAGGCTCAGGGAGCCATTTACTTCCCTAACTCAAGCCGCTGGAATTTTGAACAAAAACTCAGAACCCACGCCTAGGTGGGTTTGTTAGAGTGGCAAGAAGAAGAGGTCTAGAGAGGATAGTCAGGGCTTGGGGGTGTGACCGCCTCCCAGTCTGCTTGCCTTGCTTTCTGAGTCAGCGGTGACTGGGGGTGAGACACTGTCCACAGAGAAGCTGTTCACGTCAGCCGCAGCAGGACTGCCTTGCAAGAAGAGGGTTGGGGACTATTGCTCTGCTTTGTAAACCTTAGTTTTAGGAGGAGGCATTAAATTCTCTCTGTCCTTCCAGCTAAGCTTCAGTCTTTCCCTTCTCCCCCTGTCCGCACCCCCCCCCCCCCCGCCCCCGATAGTGCCAAGGAGGGACTGGCTGCCGAACTTGAATGTGTAGATAAGGATGGATTTGTGCTACTCCCAGTGGTGTGGCTTCAGGTCTGTGTCTTGACATTTCTGAGCTCTGGTTCCCCATCCATATGACGGCACAATATCTACCTTACCGGGTTATGATTATGTTTCTTCAGGTATAAGAAACGGTGGCCCATAGAGCACATGGAACATTTCAACACTCAATAAGCATTAGCTTTTGTCCCTTTGCTGCTTTCCAAGCTTCACTAGCGTTGACCTCTGTGGTCAGCACTGTTTCATGTCCTAAAATACCTTCTATTTTTCCTCTATGTGTTAATCTTTGTCCCCCAACTCATTTCCCTCTTCTGCCAGTTGGCCTTAAGTTCTTTGAGGGAAAATACCATGTCACATATTAACACCTTTCTGGGTGGGTGACCCATAGCAAACATTTTTTAAAAAACTGATTGATTGATTGATTGATTGATTGATTCTGTCTCGCTGACACTGTGTTCTAACTGCTAAGTGATACGTGAGCAGTGTCGTACTGGAGCCAGCTCATACCGGCCTGTGAGAGACATGTTACATTCTCAGGAAATTTGCCGGCCAGTTGTTAAACTGTGGCTACTTTAGATTTTGCTATGGTAGGGGTATTTACACCACAGAAATTGGCAAACGCTATGGCTCTGGACTTTGCTCCCTCACCATCCCCTAAACACACACAGAGAGGCAGCTACCGTGTGTTAGATGTCTTCTTAGTTTAATTTCTGATGCACCATCATTTTTAGGAAGCTTCCAGATGATATTTAGCTTGGTTTGACCAAAGCAGGAGCCTGTAGAGTATCTTAGAATGACTATACTGATAACAGGATTTCCAGCTTTAGAATTGGAAACTAAAAAAATGTCACTTACTTTAATCTCCCTTCCAATGTAGAAATATCTTCTTTAACATACCTGATGAATGCTCATTTGGCCTCTACAAAACAACACTCTTAGGAAAGGGAGCTACTTTATTATCTTCCAGGCAGCCTTTCCCATGGAGGGCTCCACAATTATTCAAAAATTCTCCTTTATAATGATCCGTTCCTACCTTTCCTGTAACATCCACCAACTGTTCTTTGGTCAGCCTGTTTTCTGTAGCAAACCAGAATGTCTACACTCTCCAAGTGAGAATAATGATCACACTGTCAAGTGACATTCTCAGAGGTCTTCTTTGCCCGGCTGAATGGCTTTCCTGCTCTAGCTGTTAAGACACCCTCACCTGGGGCGTCTTGGTGGCTCATGCGGTTAAATGTCCGACCGACTTTGGCTCAGGTCACCATCTCACGATCTGTGGGATGGAGCCTGGCGACAGGCTCTGTGCTGATAGCTTGGAGCCTGGAGCCTGCTTCAGATTATGTATCTCCCCCTCGCTCTGCCCCTCCCCATGCACATTCTGTCTCTCTTTCTCTCAAAAATAAATAGACATTAAACAAAATTTTTTTTAAGTAAAAAAAGGACACCCTTACCATGTGGTTATGCAGGAACTGAACAAAATATTCTAGATTTGGTCAGTTTAGCGCAATAAAGTGAGACTTCTACATTCTATGATATTTTTCCACAGCATATTATACCTTTAGTTAGTGCTGTACTTAAAAAAGTTAATTCTTTGCATGGGCATTATTTTTAAGCTGGGCCACCTCAGTGATGTACCTAAACACAATTCATGTTATGAACTCAGCACATTTATGGAAGTTATACATCACATTCCCATTATTGATGCATTATATTTTGAGTACTTATTTTGAGATTCATCATGTTCAATTAATTTTTTAGTTTTGTGGTCCCCCCCAAGGCCTCTCTATAGATAGATTTTCAAGACTGAATACAAATATTCAACCAGTTGTAATTTTACTTAGTAGTTTCTTGTGATCATCTACTTGTTTCCTAATATACTTAAAAAAAATTTTTTTAATGTTTATTTTCAAGAGAGAGAGAGAGAAAGAGGGGCAGAAAGAGAGGAAAACACAGAATCCATAGCAGGCTTCAGGCCCTGAGCTGTCAGCGTAGAGCCCAACGTGGGGCTTGAACCCACAAACCACGAGGTTATGACCTGAGCCGAAGTCGGATGCTTAACTGGCTGAGCCACCCAAGCACCCCCTACTTATAACCTACTTATAAATGTTGTATTTAATAATTTATTCTAGAATTTTGTCCTGGGAAAAAGTTAACAATCAGTAGTTCCTATCTGATAGCCATCTTCTCCTACTTATTGAAATTCAGGGTATTTTCTTAACACTTCTTTCAATACCCATCCTATTCACTTTGATATCACATGGATGCTGTCACAGGAATCTTCCAATCCTAGTCATATCCTGTTAAATAATTTGTCTGGTTCTTTAGTGCACTGCTGTCCAATAGAAACATGATGAAAAACACAGAAGTGGGTGACTTATATGATTAAAAACTTTCTAATAACGACATTGAAAAAGTGGGGGAAAAAGTGAAATTAATTTTAACCTTATATCTCTAAATTATCATTCCAACATCAAATCTGCATAAAATTCTTAGTGCTATATTTTCATTTTTTATACTGTCTCTTCCAAATCTAGTATGTGACTTCCTAACAGTAAATCTTAATATGTTCTAGACACGTTTTCAGTGCTCACAGGCCCACAGGGCTAGCAGAGATCACACCGAATCACCCAGGTAGAGACGTATGCTCGTTTCAGGTGCCCAGACATTATTGTTGTTATTATTATCATGCATTATTTTATCTTGTATTTAATTCCCACTTTCATGATATTTATTCTACCCATTTCAGCATGAAGTTCTCATTCACAGTCAAGAAGGCAAGAGCTAAACAGGGATGGAGTGGCTGGTCTCACTTTCTCTTTGTCTGTGAATATTAACGAGGGTACCTTTTACAGTTAAAAAGCATAAAGAAAGCTCGTTAAGGGCAACAACATCCCCTAGCCCGCAACTCTCTCTAGAACCACAAAATGGGTATGTTACAGAGGCCTGGGAACTAATTCTCTCCAGATGTTTGCAAAGCGAGCAAGACCAAAAGGTGGAAACTGAAATTACTAAACACTTAATAAGGAGCTGATGGAACCGAGGCCCCAGGGTTGGCTCAGCAATAAGTGAAACACAGAGACCCTGTTTGTTCAGAGGAACTTCAAAGCGCCCTATAAACTCCTAGGAAAGGTGAGAGGCAAAAACGCTACAGAGAATCCAGCATTCCTGCAAAGTCAAACTGGGGACTAACTTGAGATGCTTTTCCTGGTGCTTAAGAAGAAGACTGAGGGGCAGGTCTGGTAAGCAGATGTTTGACTTTTGTTTATGCCCATTCTTACATACAGTATGTGCATGTTGGGTATAGGCGTTTCTCTAGCTAGCCCAAAGGGGATAAACCAATTAAACATTAGTTAAAAAAAAAAAAATAGAAAGAGAAAATGCCTTTTCTGTACTAAGTATTCTCCACACTAAAACCATAAAATTGCTAATGAGACATAGTTGATCCAAATAAAGTTGGTTAGATTTATCTTCATTTTTTTCTTTCTTCCCTCCCTTTAATAGTGGGAGAAACAACATGGAACTTTGGCTAAGATCATAATTAAAAGAGGAAGAAAAGAGACTAATTAATCAAAAGGGGTATCCGTTGCAAGTCTGACACATTATCTCTTTGGTCACTGGTTACCCAGCAAGAGAAAGGCTTCCAGGATCCCATCCTGTAGCTGGTTTTTTTGGTCTTGGTTTTGGGTGTTCATTGCCAAGCACTGTGACCTTCTAGGTATATGCTGTTCACCTTTTATATCTTTCCTTGGGGTTCAAAGAAAGAATGAAACAATGGTAGCTTAAAAGGAAGACAAGAAAAGTGATCAAAAGTGACCCATTGCCTTAGCAAAATAGCTGCCACGGAGGAGGGTGGAGAGTGGTGGAGAATGACTCTCATTGGAGAGTTACTAAGAGATAGAAAAACAGTTCTGGCAGTGTTAGAGACGGAGGCATCTTCTCCTTGAAGAATCAACAAAGTGGGTCCACCACCTTTTTTTTTTCTTTTTTTTTTAAGAACAGAATTACGTAACATTACATTCAGAATATAATAGTTAAATGCATGGTCTCTTTGGACTGAGGTAGGCCTAGGTTGGATTCCCAGCTCAGCTGCTTACTAGGTAAGTAATCTTTGAAGTTTTTGTCTTTTTTTTTTTTAAGATTTTTTAATTTTTTTATTTTTGAGGGAGGGAGAGAGCGAGAGAGCGAGAGAGTGAGAGCATGTGCATAAGCAGAGGGAGGGGCAAAGGGAGAAGGAAGAGAAGGAGAGAGAGAATCTCATGCAGGCTCCATACCCCATGCAGAGCCCCACCCAGCACTCAATCTCATGACCGTGAGATCATGACCCGAGTCAAAATCAAGAGTCGGACACTCAACTGACTGTACCACCCAGGTGTCCCAGTAAACTTTTAGTTTTTTAACCTCTCTTAGGTCTCAATTTCTTTGTCTATAAACAGGGCGTGAAAATAATACCTTTTTCTTAGGACTGTGGTGAGGACAAACTGAGGTATGCATGCACCTTTGTAGCCCAGTTCCTGGCAGAAAGTGAAATAACTAATGACCTATCAGCCCAGGCTTTATTCAACTCTCTTCCTGCAGAAAGCTATTCTTTTGGTATTCATGATTTGGTAGATTCCACGATTTGCAGACCGATCATTTCCTTTCTTTTCTTTTTAAAACGTTTATTATTTTTTATTTGCTTTATTATTATTATTATTATTATTATTTTAGAAAGAGAGAGAGAGCATGAATGGGGAGAAAGGTAGAGGAGAGAGAGAGAGAATCCCACTCTGAGCATAGAGCCTGACGCTGGGCTCTATCCCATGACCCTGGGATCATGACCTGAGCTGAAATCAAGAGTTGGACACTCAACAAACTGAGCTACGCAGGAACCCCTCATTTACCCTCATAATCTCCGGGTGGGTTCATCAAGGTTTGTTCCTTGTACTATTTTTCTTCATACAGAAAAGGAACAGTCTCTGCTGAGTTTTGTACTTGCTGGATTTCTGAACTCCGAGCGTTTACTGGAAGTGTGGTTTTCCGAGATGGAGTACTGGCTAAGGATCCGCACAGCACCCTGCACCCATGTTTCCCTCAGCTCCCCCTTCTCAGTTCTTCTGTGAGAACGGTCAATCAGCATAATAAAGCATTTCATAAAGTCATGATTTGACAAGAAAAAGATCAATGTAAATACTACACAGACAAATACTGTGAGGAGAGACATCTGGATGTCCACTGCTTGCTTCCTGTTGAGAGAGTTCGGGAATTTGGGGGTTTTAACAGTTGGACAGAGCTAATTTTGGAAACTACTTCACATTTCTACAAAAAAAACAAGTGCACACATTTATTACACTTCACTCATCAGATGAGGGAAGCTGGCGGTCAACTTCCCAGGCCTCTCTGAGAACAAAAGAGATTTAATTGGACATGGAGCAGACGGTTTTCCTTCTCTTTCCACTCCTCACTGCTAGGGCATCCCTTCTCCTTCGTCATGGCTCAGGTTTCCTTGATTTCTTCCTTTCCTGCTTATATTCAGCGCCCTCCAAGTTTCCAGAAATCCCAACTTTAAATTCTGGATTTGCCACTGACTGGCTAGCTAATCTTAACAAATCTCTTACTCTGTCTATACCACAGTTTCCTCTTTTGAAAATAAAATTAATCTCTTAAATATGGAGAACAAACAGAGGGTTCCTGGAGGGGGGATGGGCTAAATGGGTAAGGGGCATTAAGGAATCCACCCCTGAAATCATTGTTGCACTATATGCTAACTAACTTGGATGTAACTTAAATAAATTTAAAAAAAAGAAAGAAAAGAAAATTAATAGTAATAATAATTACACTTTACACTCAAATGTCACAGGGTTATATAGATCAAGACTCCTCCCTGTCCTTCCAGTTCCCAGACCATTCAATGTTCTTTCTTGCTTCTATTATCTTAAAAAAAATTTTTTTTTCTTTTCTCAAGCAGGCACCGGGCTCAGCAAGGAGCCCGATGCAGGGCTCCATCCCATGACCCTGGGATCATGGCCTGAGCTGAAATCAAGAATCAAATGCCTAACTGACCGAACCACCAAGGCGCCACTCTATTATCTTTTCATGCAAGATATCCCTTTTCCCTAAAAAACTGTGATTCAGCCTTTTAGATGCAGCCCAGATATTACTGGTACTGTGAGAGATTCTTTCTCTCTCCTTCTCAGGTGATAGTGTTGTATGGGGACAGATGGTAGCTACACTTGTGGTGAGCATAGCGTAACGTGCAAACTTGTCGAATCACTATGTTATACACCTGAAACTGATGTCATATTGTGTGTTAACTGTACTCAGATTAAAAAAAAAAAACACTTCAAAGCACAATTAGTAGCATGGGAAATGCTACTACACATTTTTAGTAAGAAAAAGCAACTTATAAAATAATACAATCCAAATCTGGTAAAATATGATACGTATACATCATTATTTTTTTTTAATAGGATGATACCGGGGACTCTTCTTATCTCGGACCCCAGGCTATCGCTGCAAACCTGAAGGAACTCTCACATTCTAAAAAGGAGATGCTAGGTACATAACTGCAGGTGCTATTAAAAGGTAGACCAGATTGTCTTGTAACACCCCACCACCTCAATCAGCCTACAAAAGCAAAGACAAGAAACTCAAAGTCAGTTTGCTTCACTAGGAACTGCCAGTGAGCTATTAGTTGAATAAGAACTCTTCTGTGTTATCTTCATCTCCATTCCCCGTGAGTTACCCACCTTTCGGGCCAAATGAGAGTAGCCCTAAGAGAATAATTCGTAGAAATTAGGACTGCCTACAGGAGGGGAGCCTGGCTTCACACTCCTTGCTGGATGCTGGCTGAATTATACACACTCCCAGGACCATGGCGGTGCTGCTTGCCATGTCAAGTAGACTGAGAAAGTTCTTGGAGCTTGACACATACTCCCTTTCCTAGAGGGGGGGGGTCACATGTGAACCCAGAGAGTTGTGCCTACTTCCTGTCTGAGCACCCTGAGGCCAGAGGAGCAGTTCACAACATCAGGGCAAGCAGAAGAAGCAGCAGAGGGGGTAGTGTGACGCCACCATTCAGTGTGGAAGGGATGCCTCAGTTTTCCACAGCCCAAGAGAGTATTTTCGAAGGTAACCGGATTTAAAGCTCCTTAAAGGTCACCCCAGCAGAAAATGGTACAGGGTAACTGCAAAAGCTTGGTGTGGAAGATGGCAAGACATCAGCTGGAGTGTGCATCATTCCGACTAATGTCAAGGAGCTTCACATTGCATAGTCCTGGGGGTGCATCCCAATAACCCACACACCCAGTGCTCCAGAGACTGAGGGTGGGGCAGCCTCCAATCACAGACAGGCAGTCTTAGCCAGTGGAAACCTAAGACAGAAGCAGCAGCAGCTAGGAAAGGGTGTTTCTGTCTCTTCCCCTTCCCCTCCCTTCCACCTCCCCTCCAGTGGTGGGAGGAGAACAGACCCAGACACACAACTCCCACTCCCTACTAAGAGTTCCCTGACCTTGACTCAGGTCTGTGTTGAGGATTACAAATTGGAGGATACTGGGGAGAATAGAAGTTCTAATTGTAAGAGAGATTGAAACTTTGATTTAGACTCAATGAAACTTGCCATTATAATTGAAAATGACATTTTCCTTGGGGATCCATTTTGCTCTCAAGATCTCATTCTTGATGACGGAGGGAGAAAACTTAGATTTGCCAATGAAAAATAATGCAGGCTTTATTTTCATTCATTTCACTTCACAATGTCCAGACCCTTTGATGTCTTGCAAATGAAGAAGGAAGATATCCTTAAATTCCTTGCAGCAGGAACCTACTTAGGTGGCACCAACTCTGACTTCCAAATGGAAAGTACGTCTACAAAAGTTAAAGTGATGGCATCTACATCATAAATCTGAAGGGGACCTGGAAGAAGCTTCCACTGATGGCTTGTGCCATTGTTGCCATTGAAAACCCAGTTGGTGTCAGGGTCACGTCCTCCAGGAACACCGGCCAGTGGGCTGTCCTGAATTTTGCTGGTGCCACTGTAGCCACTCCTACTGCTGGGTACTTCACTCCCAGAACTTTCAATAACCAGATCCAGGCAGACTTCCAAGAACCACATCTTCTGGTGGTTACTGAGGCCAGGGCTGACCACCAGCCTCCCATGGAGGCATCTTATGTTAACCTGCCAACCACTGCTCTGTGTATCACAGACTCTCCTCCATGCTATGTGCACATTGCCATCCTGTGCAACAACAAGACAGGTCAGTGGGGCTCGTGTACTACATGATGGTGCGGGAAGTTCTGTGCACCTGTGCCACCATCCCTCATGCACACCCATGGGAGATCATGCCTGATCTATTTCTACAGAGATTCTAAAGAGATAGAAAAGAAAGAGCAGGCCACTGCTGAAGAGGCCATGACCAAGGAGGAATTTCAGGGTGAGTGGACATCTCTAGCCCAAGCAAACTGCTTGAGTTTACTGCTATTGAGCTCAGGTTGCAGACTGGTCTGAAGGCATGCAGGTGGCCTCTGTGCCCATCCGGCAGTTCCATACTGCAGACCAGAGCCCCTCGTCTGCCACTGAAGACTGGTCTGCAGCTCCCATTGCTCAGACCATTGAATGGGTAAGAACAACACTAAGTGGTGTTAAGTTGTTCTTCTACAGTTTCTTAAACTGAATGCGGAAAATAAGATTAATAGAAAATAAAGTTTCTTAAAAAAATAAAAGAAAGAAAGAAGAGAAGAGAAGAGAGAGAAGAGAAGAGAAGAGAAGAGAAGAGAAGAGAAGAGAAGAGAAGAGAAAGAAGAGAAGAGAAAGGTGATATAGTCTCTAGGTTTAAAACTGTCCCAGGTAAATGTTCAGCGGATTCTGTTAGTAGGACTATCACGACTGTATCTCCTTCCCAAGTTGTTTCCTCTTCCCCTCCTTATTTCTGTAATGGTGTCTGAGCTTAGGCAGGACCTTACATACCGAGTGGGAGGAGAAGTCTCTGATCCATGTACTGTGTCCTCATTTTACAGATGAGAAAATAGAGGTTCAGTAGCCTGTAAGGGTACATAGCAGCTAGTGAGGGGCAGAACTACCTCTGTGGTTGGGCAGAGGTTGATATACATAAATGCAAAATCACCAGGTAAATGGATTAGGCAATTGACATGTCAGAAGAATGAGGAGCACACTGGCTGGGTTGGGTGGCTGAGGTGCCAGATCTTGATACGTTTGTCAGGACACTCAGACTCATATAAAACACACCAGCCTGACACAATTGAATCACGTCTATATTTCTGAAAGATGAACACGGTCCAATAAAGGACAAAGGATTTCACATGGTTCAAAGTATGTATTGCACTATTTGTTCCATTCACCTATTTCTCATTCATTTATTACATCTCTATTTTGTGGGTCTTACTAATAAGGTATCGTTCTAGGCACTAGGGATACAGAACATAAATAAGATAGCCTCTGCGCTTACAGAGCTTTTTTTCTAAAGAGGGAGGGAAAGAATAAAAACTAATTATACTATTCATGCCTTATTATAATTTTTGATAAGTGATATGATAAAGAAATTTAGTGTCCCATGAGACCATAAAATAAGGACATGACCTATTTGGTGGATCAGAGAATCTTCTCTTGAGAGAATGGCATTTGAGCTAAGCTATAAAAGATAAATAGAAGCTAGCCAAGGGGAAGGGAAGAGTTATAAGAACGTTCCAGACCACATGTGTGCTATTCCTATTGAGACACAGCATGGCTCAGCCACAGACCTGAAAAAGAGCTGGGATGACTGGACAGTGGTGAGGTCAGTTCTACAAGATTTTAGATTAAGTAGCTGTTGGATTCAGTCCATGGTCCAGGAAGCAGTGTATGGGGGAATACCCATGATCTTACTGGGAGTTTGCTGGGAGAATCTAGGAATTGGAAGAGGGATCATTTTGGCATGCCGTCCATATGATGTAACAGAAAATCCATCTAATAGTACTTAAAACTGAAGTTAGCAAACTTTTTCTGTAGATGGTCGGATAGTAAACATTTTAAGGCTTTGCAGGCCATGCTGTCTCTATTGCAATTATTCAGCTCTGCAGGGGTAGCACGAAAGTGGCCACAGACACTATATGAACAAAGGAGCATGGCTGTGTTACAATAAAACTTTATTTATTGGCCCACAGGTTGGAGTTTGTTGATCTCTGGGATATAATAGGATACTTACGGGTCACTTAGCAAGAAGTCACTAGCAAGTGACCAACAGTGGTGGTTGCAGGGTTGATTCAGCAACCTTATAGGGTAAGGAAGCTGGAGAATCAGCCCTGGGATTCCTTTATGGTCATGTGAGCAAATAGAACAGAAACACCAGGTTACTGTTTTTAAAAAAAATTTTTTTTTACATTTGTTTATTTTTGAGAGACAGAGCACAAGTGGGGGAGGGGAAGAGAGACAATGAAACACAGAATCTGAAGCAGGCTCCAGGCTCTGAGCTGTCAGCACAGAGCTGGTCGCAGGGTTCAAACTCACAAACCATGAGATCATGACCTGAGCTGAAGTTGGTCGCTTAATCACCCAGGCACCCCCAATTTACTATTATTTAAAATACAAGTTTATTAAATTAAGAGTCAAGGAGACATGTATCAGTGAAGAAATTCACTGAGAAAGTTTCTTGAGGGGGAAAAGTCAGGGGTTTTAAGTGCTAAATCTGAAGAAGTGATTCGTGGTAGTTAGGTTACCTAAGGACTGAAAACTAGTATTCTGGATAGGGCAGAGTAAATCCGTTAGTTTGTCCAGGATTTGTTAAAACCAGTCTCAATGTTCATCAGCCAGCAAAAGGTCTTCAGTTCGGTCCAGTGGGAATTTGATTCCCGGGGTCTTTCAAAGTTCATTGTCCTTCATCAAGTTCCACTGCTTAGAACTAGTGTGATGAAACACAACACAAAGCTTTGATCTCTCCAGGCAAGTGCTGATGTGAGTGATAATTTTACCTCATACATATCCAAGATGGCTACTGAAATTCCAGTCACCACTTGTTGAAAGGACAGTGTCCCATCAGAAGGCATAGCCAGAATAGCTTTTGCGCACAGCACTCCCCCTGGTATCAGGGAAGAACTCTTTCCCAGAAGTTTCCCATCCACTACTGCAGTCTTACCCTTATTTCCCATTGGCTAAAACTAAGTCACGTGTCTACTAATACACCTTTCACTGGCAAAGAGTACTGGGACAATCACAGCCTTTCCCTGGGGCTGCCTGATACCTGAGCAGCACTGAACATCTATTAGCAAGGGGGAAGGGCTTGCTGGTTATTGGGAAGGCCACCAACTGTGCCCTCAGCCGCCATCACTGGCCTTCCTTCCTGTTAACAGAAAATGAAGCAACAGTGGGAGCCGGGCACTGCTGAAGAAGCTGTCGATAGAGTAATCTACAACAGTTCTGTTAAAATTAGCTGGATCTTCCCAGCGTAGTCCCTGATAATAGGTTGAGTGCTCTGACTGGAGCTTCAACGGCGCTGGCTGCTTATGAGAATAATCATATCTTATCTGTTTGGAGATCAGATTTTGTTTTTCATGAGAATGCTCAAAGGGAACACCCCTTCATGCAATCCCACTTCCTAGGGACACATAGAACCAATCTAAGGAAAAAGCTTGAGGACAGGAAACTCCGTTTATCTATAAAACAAACATACTTACAGTTTAAATAATCAGCCATAGGTTATTGGATTTCTTCTTTCTCTATATACACTACTTTTATGAGAAACTGGCAGAGCATACTTACACGCACCAACATTAGGGATTTAGTAAGAAAAGCCGTTTCCAGGGTGTGTTATAATTAAAGTCATACTAATTCAGCCTGATCCTTAAACACCTATTCCACCTCAGTCTGCACTGTGGGGTAATGATATAATTATAACCCTGAGGCTTTGTAGGACATGGGAGAAAGAATGAAGTCTTCTTTTCAAGTTTCTATGTTAATTGCACGTTACTGTTGTCTAATTATTTGTCAGGGAAAGGCAATGAATAATGCTGAGAAAAGCATGGGTTTTGCAACTGGCAGGCTGGGGATCAAATCCTAGGTCAGCCACTTACGAATGCCTCAGTTACCTCATATTTGTTGATAAGAGTTTTGGGGTGTCTTTAGGACCAGTTTTAGTGCACAGAAAGATTAATCAGAAGCTTAGTTTGGTTTTATAAATTCTGCTTTTTACTGAAGTTACAAACTGAAAACTCGACTACTTCCTTAAGCTTTTAAGTCTGGTTTCAAATCATTAATCCATGTGTAAGTTTAACAATCACTTTTGGCGGGGGCTATGACTAATGTTTTCTTTCATTTACAGACTTTGGTTAATTGAACATCTTCAAATATTTCAAAGTGCACTTACATGGTTCATGTATTTGCTTTCTTTCTCAAGGATTTCAATTCCCTGACAACAAATAAAACTTTCTTAGTATATATATAAAAAAAAAAAAACAACTTGTACATCTCATAATTTAAACTTACAAATATGGGAAACTGTAGTTCTCTTAAGTAAACTTAGTGAGACTTCAAATTCAAAATCACAAATTAGGGGCACCTGGGTGGCTCAGTCAGTTAAGCATCTGAGTTCAGCTCAGGTCATGATCTCACAGTTCATGGGTTCAAGCCCCGTGTCAGGCTCTGTGCTGACAGCTTGGAGCCTAAAGCCTGCTTCAGATTCTGTGTTTCCCTCTCTGCCCCTCCCCACCTCATCTCTTTCTCTCTCTGTCAAAAATAAATAAACATTAAAAAAATTATTAAAAAATTAAAATAAAATCACAAATTTAATTTGTGTATTCAATTACATTTTTAAGTTGGAGTTACAAGACTGTGTCTCTACTGGTCAAATTCACATAAGCATCAGAAATATAAAACACTTGTATGAGAAAAAACACTTGTATGGATTCCTTAGCCTGAAATATTTATATTAAACCTTTCTGTATTTGTCTATACAAATATCATTGAAAGTCCCCAAGATCGTTTAAACCAAGACGCCTGGAGCTTCAGCCACCTGCCGTGGTTCCTCTCACACCTCACTTAGAAAAACTATTGTGTCACCTCACTTAGAAAAACGCATTGTCTTTCTGAGGTTGCTTCCTATGTTACCAGAGATTTCAGCCAGGACGCTGATTGGACTCTTGCTGTTGACACTGCTTGGATGTGCTGAACTTTATAGCTGCAGCTCAACTTCAAGTTGTAGCTGTTTATGTTGCTCTTGTCCCTGGAGTCCATTTGTACACATTTCTCTGAAGCCTGTAACTCCTGACCCAGTTAGTCTCTTGGCTGAGTTTTGCGTTTGCTTGGCAAAGCCTTAAGATCAGTAAGTGCCTCCCTGCTTCTTCCATGTTCCTAGAGTCACATAACACTTGTTATCGGTACTGACTATATGCACTGTATAGTGGATACTGAAATGATAACTGATTGAATTTCAAATATCTCTCATGGCTTCACCTGTGGTCACAGTCTGTCAGGTCAGTCTGTTAGCAATCCATATATTTGGATTCTTACTACCTACCTTGTAGAGTTGTTGTGAATTAGTATTAATTGTGATTTAGCATTAATTAATGTGAAGCACCTTCCCTAGCTGTGGTCCATTATAAGTACTCAGCCATAGTCACTGCTGTTTTTTTTTTTTTTTAATGTTTATTTATTTTGAAAGAGATAGGAGAGAGAGAGAGAGAGAGAGAGAGAATCCCAAGCAGGCTCCTTACTGTCAGCACAGAGCCCCACGAGGGCTCAGTCTCACGAACCATGAGATCATGACCTGAGCCAGAATCCAGAGATCAATGCTTAACCGACTGAGCCCCCAGGGGCCCCTCGCTGCTTACTGTTTTTAAAAGGATCCTCACGCAGTTCCTTAACTCAGCCTGCTCATTCCCCCACTTCCTTCATCGGCCAGCTCCAATTCTATCACTATGATAATTACCATATCATCGCACTTTTGCATAAACCCTTCACTGTCTTGCCCCTTTCCTTCCCATTCTACTACCTCGGCCCACCATCCATGTAAACCATCTCTCCACCTGCTCCATGCCTGCTCCCACACAGCTGAATGTGGCCTGAGAAAACCACACTACCATGCTAATTGATCTTTTAAATTCTTGTTCACTCACTTTAATGCTGCCTGGATATCATCGTATATTTTCCTAATCCATTCACTTTCCCTCTCCCCACTGACTGTTTCATAC
The DNA here is from genome assembly GCF_027475565.1 of Acinonyx jubatus. Classification (NCBI taxonomy): domain Eukaryota; kingdom Metazoa; phylum Chordata; class Mammalia; order Carnivora; family Felidae; genus Acinonyx; species Acinonyx jubatus. The sequence goes on along the minus strand of NC_069381.1, from coordinate 49,748,988 downwards.
CTTCTCGTCTCTCCTCAAATTTCCACACTTACTCTGAGCCCATGAGCTTGCTTCCAGTGTCGCTTAAGAAAAAATAGGCACTCAGATGATAGCTTCCACACACTCTTATCTCCATATACCACCAACTCCTACATCAATGCCTGTTTCTCTTGGATGAACCCCCAGCAAAGGCCAACTACCCTATTTATGCACCAGGTTTTATCTCTTCTTGTCTATTTGAGGACACTGATCCAGCAATTTCCCCCTTCTCTCCAGCATTATCAAATTTTCCCTTTTTTTTTTAAGTTTATCCATTTATTTTGAGGGGAAGGGGGTGGGGAGTTGCAGAGAGAGAGGGAGAGAGAGAATCCCAAGCAGACTCCGTGCTGCCAGTGCAGAGCCTAACGCAGGACCCAGTCTCATGAACCTCGAGATCACGATCTGAGCCGAAACACAGTTGGATGCCTGACCGACTCAGTCATCCAGGCTCCCCTCAATTTTTTTCTTTCTAATGGATCTTTTCCATTTGCCTACAAACTAGCTATTCCTTGTCCCCTCTGTTTTCCTTTCTTCTCTTGGCTCCATTTCTTGCCCAGTTAAGCTCCATTTCTTTACTTCCTTTTACAACAAAACTTCTTAAATGAGTTGTCTCCATTTCTTTTCTCTCATTATCTCTTGAGCAAAGCTCCCTCATGCTGTTGGGACACGAAACTGTTCTTACCAAGGTTACAAGTGACCGTATTTTCCTAAATCTCATGCTCCATTCCAGGCCTCATTTTTCTTGACATATCTGCAGAATTTAACACTCTTCCTTCAACACATTTTCCTGTTTTTGTTTTGTTTTGTTTTCTGCTACCCCATTGGAAGCTTCTTCTCAGTCCACTTTGCTGTTTCTTTTTTTCTCTCTGATCTCTTAGCATTCAGCTAAGAAGCTCATTTCTTAGACTTGCATGCCTATCTTTTTACACCTTTCCCCTTGGGGCATAGAGTCGCATGATTTCAAATACTATGGATATGCCAATGGCTCCCAAATGTATGTTTCCATCATGGACCTGTCTGTCCACTTGGAAGTTGAATGGGCATCCCAAACTTAATATTGCTCAAAATTGAGGTCCTGTGCTTTCCCCAAGTTTTCCACAGTTTTCTCCATTTCAGGAAATAGCAGCTCCACCCTTCCATTTACCTAAGGCCAAAACCTTGTAGTTATCCTTGACTCCATTCTTTTTCTTCCAACCCATATCTGATCCACTAGGAAATCCTATCAGCTTCGTATAAAAATAACATATGGAAAATTCAAACACTTCTCACATCTCTGCTGTTACTGCCATGACTCAAGCAACTCTCCTTTTTCACCTGGATTTAGAACAATAGCTTCCTTACTGTTCTCCCTGCTCCTCTTGTCCCCACCTCAGTTTATTCCCAGCAGCCAAGTGGAATGTTAAAAAGATTTAAGTCAGATAATGTGACTACTCCTCTAACGAATGGTATCTTGTCTAGACAAAAAGTCAAAGTCCTTACAAGGCACACACAAGCTTACATGATCTGGAAGTCCATCATGGCTCAGATTGCACCTGCCATTACTGTTTTCCTCATCCATTTGACTCTAAAATCCCAAGCACACTCCCACTTCGAGGCCTTTGTACTATTACCCTTGCTGGGGGGTGCTCCTCTCCCAATGTCCACACCTCTTACTCCCTGACTTCCTTCATATCTTCAATCAATTTTCACCGAATCAGATGGGATGGGCCAGGCTACCCTGCAGTAACAAGCAACCTCACCACCTCGGTAGCTTAAAACAAGTCATACTGCATGTCCCTTTTGGGTGGCTGGGCTCTCTCCAGGTCTCAAGCTGACAGAACAGTCACTACTGGAACATGGCTGGAGAAGGCAAAGAAAGAGCATGAAGAATCATAAACACCAAAGCAGCATACATCACTTTCACTCCCATTTCATCAGCAAAAGCAAGCCACTGGGCTCCTCTAATTCCAGTATAGCAAGGGAATTCAATCTTATCATGTGTCCAGAAGAAAAGCCAGAAATACTGATAAATAGTACTATCATCTAACTGAGACCTTCCCTGGTCATGCCTGGGGTGCCTGGGTGGCTCAGTCGGTTAAGTGTCCAACTTCGGTCATGATTTCATGGTTTGTGAGTGTGAGCCCCGCATCAGGATCGTGTGGACAGTGCAGAGCCTGCTTGGGATTCTCTCACCCCCTCTCTCTGCCCCTCCCCAACTTGCACGTGCAAGCTCTCTCTCAAGATAAATTAATAAACTAAAAAAAAAAAAAAATTATATGCCTTCCTAACCACTTGCTACTTCTCCTATTCCCCTTACCTACGTCATTGATCTCTTCAGTATCTTTCACTATCTGCACATACTCTATACATTACTTGTTTATCTGGTTTGTTTTATATCAGTCCCCATTAGAATGTCAGCCCCAAGGAAAAAGAGATTTCTGTCTGTTTCATTCAATGTTGTGTTCCCAATGTCTAGAATAGTAACTGCTACATAGAGGCATTAGATAAAAATTTGTTGAATAAATGAACAAATGACCAGAAATATACAAGTAGTGATCCATGCAAAATATACAATGATTTTCAGGTGCCCAGGCTTGGGATTTGACCAGGATTGAGTGTATAACAACTTCTGCAAGGCTCTATGCATCAAGGAGAACATCCCCGTCCTCAAAAATACCAGATGCATGGAACTTATTACCTTTCTTATTTTATACTATTTGTGTCAGTGGAGGAGAAGGAGCAGCTTGCCTTTCATGGAAATGAAAGTAATAATCTCCCTTTTTCAAATAATATCTGGTTGAAATCAAGGGTTTTTTGTTCAAAAATACGAGAAAGTCCCATAGGTGACAAGCACACCGCCTCATTTCTCCTCCCTGATGTGCTTGCGGTTCATCACGTGTGCAGCCCTTCCCCCACCCCTCCCGCCATAAACAAAGCTTATGCCAATAATGACACTCCCAGGATCTTAATTTGAAAAGTTTCATCAGCTTGAGGTCAGCCTCTTTGCATCATGATCTTCTTTAATGAATCAAATAATGCACTTCTCATTTGTAATTAAATAATACCTTAAATGGCTCTGCCTTCCTCAAAAGATTCATGTGGAATTCATTTTCACGTAGGGATAATTACACTCCGCACTGAGAGTAGACACTGTGGTGAGGGATATGGATATTCACCAGCTCCTTGAAGGCAAATTATAAAGGAACTTACTACAGAAGCTAAAAAAAGGTCTTAGTTGGTAGAAAGCAGTGTGGCAGGATGTAAATATTGAATCCAAGGCTAATTGGCTTCCCCACTTAGAGATATTATTGCTGAGTCAAATATTTCCACCAAGATTTTTTTTTTTTTTTTTTTTTTTTTTTTTGCACAGACCACATCCAATTGTGTAAATATTTCAGGGAGCAGTAAGTACATTTGCGTATGATATGTGTATCATTTGCATAAAGTGATACCATCTTCAGAAAAATTCTAGGTTAAAATGAAATTAGTGATATTTTCCTGAATTATGCTTTTGTGCCTCAGTCCTCATGGCTTCCCATTGCTTACAGGGAAAAATGCAATATCCTCTGCCTGGTGCATTACAGTCTTATCCCACCTGTCCTATTACTGCCATCTCTTTTCTGTTCCCTACAATATACTTACTGTGTAGTAGTCACACTGAACCACACTGTTTGCTAACATGCCTTGAGAAGTCACTATCAGTCGGCGGTCCATTAGGCACTTTCTCACTTTCTTCCTTCCTAATAGAATCATGATTTTCTTCCCTTCTGCCATTTGTATACCGTATGCTTCAAGGGCCCTCACAAAACCCCAGGGTAGAAGTTTTGATTAATCTGGAGCGAATCTGGTAGATCCATTTCCTTGGTAAGCGATTGGTTTAGGCATTGGTATGTGATGTTATTCTGGCCAATGAGAAGTAAAGGGAAGGCTGCTAGGAGGTTTCTTGCAAAGTTCCCTGTGTCTTTTTGTTGTTGTTGTTTTTCTAAACTGTTTATTTACTTATTTTGAGAGACAGAGAGATAGAGATCAAGTAGGGAAGGAGCAGAGAGAGGAGAACAGAGAATCCCAAGCAGGCTCCATACTATCAGTGCAGAGCCTGATGAGGGGCTCCGACTCATTAACTGTGAGATCATCACCTGAGCTGAAACAAGACTCAGACGCTTAACCGACTCAGCTACCCAGGCGCCCCAAAGTTGCCTGTGTCTTAAAAGAGGACACACACAAAAAGGCAGAGACCCACCTCTCCTCTGCTTCTAGACAGGGCTTTGAAGACAGTGATGCCTAGAACAGCTTCAGCATCATAGAACCATGAGACCAGGTGGCAACCTGGGATCTGGAAGGGGTCATCGTACCCCTGGCTTAAGCCATCATCATAATAATTTTAATTGTGATTTCAGTGTCAGGCACTGTTATGAGCATTTTATATATGTTGACTCATTTAATCATTACACCTATCTTAAAAAGTGGGAATTTTGTAAATTTCCATTTTACAATTGAGTCAACTGAACCAGTGAGGGGTTCATGTGCCAAGGCCACTCTCCTTACTTATTTGTTTTTCCTGCTTTTTATTATAGAAAAATTTAAAGTATATACTAAAGTAGTGACTCGTGTAATGAACCCCCATGTAGCCATCAGCCATCCAGTTTAAACAATTAGCAAATTACAGCCAGTCTTAATTCATTTGTGCCCCTGTCCACTTTTCCACTGCCCCACGTGACTTTGAAGGAAATCCCAGACCTCATGTTATTTTATTCTGGATTACATCATGCACGACAAAAACTAAAAGCTACTTTTATTTGGGTCTTCCGTTGTAACTAAAACTAGTGTCTAAATATTGATCTTTTCCTCATAAAAATTTGAAAATGTAGATAAGCTGAAGGCAAAATATAAAAATCACCAGCAATATGATCACCTAGCAACAACTAAGAATAATTTAGCTGTGTACTTCCTTTCAGTATTTTGTGGAAGTTTGTTTTGAAATATAAGATTGTATTTTTTCTGCTTTAAAATTTTTTTTAATTTAACATTTTAATGTTTATTTATTTTTGAGAGAGAGTGTGTGTGCACAAGCAGGGGAGGGACAAAGAGAGAGGGAGACAGAGGATCTCAAGCAGATTCTGTGCCAACAACCGAGACCCCTACGCAGGGCTTGAACTCACAAACTGTGAGATAACTGCCTGAGCCACCCAGATGCCCTGTATTTTTTCTGCTTTATCATGACCTGAACATTTTCCATCCTCCTTCCAGCTCCCATGATGTTTGGGTGATGGGCTCCCTCTGTCCTTTCTTCTCCTAGAAACTTGTAGAAGTGCTCCCTTTGCACTTTATACCACACCTCCACCATGGTACTTTAATAACATGTGGCAATTGTCTGTTTACTTGTGTTCCTGACCAGATCAGGGCACACCAAGAGCAGGGACTGTTTCTGAGTTTGTTTGCTTTATTTCTTTTAAATCTCTGGTGCCCATATTGTCATAAGAGACCGTCTGACAAAACTCATTATAGGGATGATGTTGAACATGGGGTGGCCTGCATCGTATGTAGTGTCCTCTTTATGAGGATCCAGTGGGAGAAACTTTCCTCTCATCCCAGGGATAGATAAAACCTTGTCACTCTTGAAAAACAGGTGTACTTTTATTTATTTATTTTGAGAGAGACAGAGAGTGTACGAGCAGGGGAGGGGCAGAGAGAGAAAGAGAGCAAATCCCAAGGAGGCTCTGCACTGTCAGCCCAGAGCCCGACGTGGGGCTCAAACTCACAAACCGTGAGATCATGACCTGAACTGAAATCAAGAGTCAGACACTTAACTGACTGAGCGCCCCTCCCCGCCCCTACCCCTGCCAGGTGTCTCTTCTTTAGTGGAAACTAATATTAGTTCACGTGTCCATTTTTGCTTTAGTCACTAGATTGCTCAGCACTTATGGCACTAACTTTGGAAAGGATTTAAAGTTTTCAAAACATGAACTCTCTCACTAGTTTTATTTTATTTTGTTTTCCCTTCACCATGACTTATTGATATTTGAAATAATCATATGGTATCATGACAGGACCATTTTTGACATGTTGAGCTGAGAGTTTTCTTCTCTTCCCTTTTCTGTGTAAGTGGCTTGCAGGTTCTGGGTCATCTGGCTTCATGGGTGGCACTAATGGTTTGCTTCCCTTTTTGGATTTGCTTAGAAAAGTCTAAAGTCTTTAGGGAGAATGATCTAAGTGTCCTGCATGGAGAAAAAGGGCACCTGAGGGAAACACGGAAAGAAGAGGATTTCCCCAAGAATGACAAAGAGATTCCCAGAGTCTATTTGGATCTGGTTTAGAGAGAGCAGAGGGAAGCAGAGTCCACAGAGGTGGCAAGAACCCAAGTGGGAGGGGTGGCAGCCCACCTGCCCAGTAGAAGTGAACTTGAATTGGAAATGGAGTCTGAGATCTAGAAAACAAAGAAGTACAATATTTCTTGTATACCTAGATTTGCAGACCAGAATTCATATTCATGGCACCACTTAATGAATTTGTGAAGGTCATCCCAAATCTCTTTTGGAATGAGACAGTGTACAAACAAACCAACCAACAAACAGAAGAAAACCATCATTATCATGGAAAGAATGTGAGCTCTGGAGGCAGAGCTGTCATTATTCTACTTCAGGCCCTTAATTTTTTCCTCTTGGATCTGTCCAATTGATTCCCAACTGTTCCAGCAGCACCCAGTCTTGCCCGCATCCATGCACCCTTCCCCCAGCTGTCAGACTTGTCTTCCACAAAGGCAGATTGGTTTGGGTCACTTCCCTGCTTTAAGTTCTCCATGAAATCCCATTTGCCCTCAGGATGAAGTTCAGGTCTACAACGGCGTTCATCATTTGCTTCCTGTCTGCCTCTGTAAGCCTTGTCTTCCAAAAACATCTCCCATTTCAACGGACACTTGACCGTCAAGCAATCGTGTGCGACTCGCTGTTCTGCAAATGCACTCTTCTGGCTTCTCCTGTGGTTCCTGCACATGCTTATCTTGTTGCTCACAGTGCGTTCCAGTGACTAACTCCTACTCCTCCAGAACTTTTCCCAGGTGTTTCTATCATCCAGGCAAACTTCTCCAACTCTTTCCTTGCCATGTAGGTTATGTGTGGTGTCTCCTCTGTGTTCTCAGAGCATCCTGAGGTTACTCTGATGTGACTCCAACTTCATGTGTCCTAGCAAGAAAGAACATGGAAACTTGTTTAATACTAGTATTCTAGTATCTACAGATATGTTTGATGCATGGGAAAATGGGAGCAGGGAGACATTGCAGGGAGGGTCACTGGGAGTCTGGAGGAAATCAGGAAGAAGTGGTGCTGTGGCCCATACTCGACAATAGGGCATGAAGGCAAAGTGGTTTGAAGTTCAATGTGAGGATGTACCCCAAAATGCCTGCGTGGGGATTGCTGAACTCTGCCCCCAAGTTTTCTGTTTATCTTTTAGTAATATCCATTGTCTGTTATCTTTTTTTAAAATATTTTTTAACGTTTTCATTCATTTTTGAGAGACAGAGAGAGACAAAGCAACAGCGGGGGAAGGGCAGAGAGAGAGGGAGACACAGAATCTGAAGCAGGCTCCAGGCTCCGAGCTGTCAGCACAGAGCCCGACGTGGGGCTCAAACCCACAAACCACAAGATTGTGACCTGAGCCGAAGTCAGACACTTAGCCGACTGAGCCACCGAGGCACCCCTTCGTTGTTTGCTTATCTTTTAGTAATAAAAACCCCTCCAGGATTTCAGGTAGTCATGTGGCTGTCTAGCCAAAGATTACATCTTCCCAGCCTCCTTTGCAACTAGGCATAGTCGTGTGACTAAGTTCAGGCCAACAGGATAGAAGTGGAATAACATCTGGAAACTTCCAAGTTATCATTTTAAAGAAAAAACTGCTCATGCTGACTTTCTCTTGCCCCTTCCCGCACGTGGGCTGAAATGCAGAAATAGATGAGGAAACCTGGATTCCTGAATGATCCTCTGGAGCAGAGCTTCCCATCCAGGTTGCAGAACTCACCTAGCTCAATTCTGTTTGTCACAATGAAACAACTTTTGCTATATTTGGTCAAGATGACATATAATGCTGAAGATATTTTCCACATATTCCATCCAGAAAAATGTTGTGGGGTTTACCAAAGGGAATGGGAATTCAGGGCGGGGTGGGGGTTATGAGGAATCATGGCAGAGTGCATCTCCCACAGCAGGCAGTGTGAGGATCTCAGTAGGGACTCACCGTGAGCTCATGAGAGATCCAGCATTTAGACTTCTGCTGTACATGGGTGTTGACTGCCAAGGAAGGAAGGACCAAACAACACTTAAATAGAAGAATTTTGCTTCCCCCTTCCCCACCCTTCCTTGAGGTCCCAAAACACTGGAGAAGAAAGAGGAGGAAGGAAGGAAAGTGAAAGAGAAAAGCACACTCCCTTCCACAGTAGACAATACCTCTCTTGAATTAGGCAGGAGATAATTAAGTTGGGCATGAGTTTGAGGCTTTGGGCTGGATCAGTGGTATTACATTGCATTTTTTAATATCCAAAAATGGTGAAAATTTTTACCCGAAATGTCATTTAGGGAAAGGAGAATGAGATTCAACAGAGCTTTTTTAGGAGCAATCACTGGAATAAATAATATTTTCCCTGTTTGATTCTACTGAATTTAGATCATTCAATAAACTGGTTACAAACTGAAAAAAAAATCAAAACAAAAATACTAGAAAAGCTCTAAATACTAGAAAAGCAGGCTTCTGCCCTAATTTGGCAGTGGCCCTCTTCCTTATGAAAAGAACAGGGGAAGGAGAGAGAGGTGAATGCCAGAGATCTAGACTTAGGAACTTCAGTGGCATGAGAGGCCAAGGGCATTACCAGAGTCACCCCATTACCAGTGGGGGCTCTCAGCCAACACCACAGGGCATTTGAGAGTAAATGCTTCTCCACCACTTCTGTGTTTCCTTCTTTGTGGAAGAGACCAATGAGAGTAACATTCCTGGCCTTTTTCTATTTCTTTATTCACTCCCTCTTAGGACAGTTGGAAAAAATTAACTGATTAGTAACTTGGGGAAGAATAAATGGCATAGTCAGCTGAATTCTCTTATTCTCTGAGAGTAAGCTTCCCCAAGGGCCAAGCATTCTATTCTGTTCTCTAGGCCAAAGTGACACAGGAAACCAACCCCACCTGGGGGAACCTCAGTGGTTCAGTGCTCCTTAGGAATGGGTAGCCGAGGAAGGGATTAGCATTCTCGGGCCCTCCCAATCCAACCCAGAGGACAACAATGTGGTTAAGGAGAAAAACAGCACATGAGACAAGAGAAACAACAGCCAGAAGACTGGGAAGGGAGAGATGACTACAGAGTGGCTCCAATTATAGGTGAGACATTCCAACCTCACCTTGGAACTCCCAGAGAGATAAATTAAAAAAAAAAAAAAAAAAGAAGAAGTCTGAAGAAGCCATATGGCAGATGAGGGCTGGTAATAGAGCAGATTTAGGGGCAAACTCTTCAAGTGACCTAACCCTGGTCCTATCGGGCTGCAATAATCAAAAGATACTTGATAGGTAAATAATACCAATAGGTAAATAATACTATTCCAGGTGTTTTATGGAACTTAGGGGAGAAGCAATCTAACATCTCATAAGTTTATAGTCTAATACAATTTATTGAAATGTCAATGTTTATTTCTGCTATGGAAGGAAAAAAACCCACATTTTCCTCAGAGGTTTCCACTCAAATTCTTTCCAGTTCTGCCCCACCTTGTTTTATTGATTCTGCAACTTGGTGGAGAAGGTACGAGATTAGATTAGTTTAAAGGAAGTAGCCAGTGAGATCCAACTGAACCACTCAAATCCCATTGAAGGCCTGAAGAGTTTCAGGATGCAGGGTTTTGAAGATGTTAATTTCATATCAAAACTTTTTTTTTTAATGTTTATTTGTTTTTGGTGGGGGCAGAGAGAGAGGGAGACAGAGGATCCCAAGCAGGCTCTGCACTGACAGCAGTGAGCCTGACATGGGGCTCCAACTCATGAAATGTGAGATCATGACCTGAGCTGAAGTTGGGCGCTCAACAGACTGAGCCAACCAGGTGTCCCTCAAATCAATTTTTAAAAAGTAGGGAGGCAGTGGGGCACCTGGGTGGCTCAGTCAGTTAAGCGTCCAACTTCAGCTCAGGTCATGATCTCACTGCTTGTGAGTTTGAGCCCCACGTCAGGTTCTGTGCTGACAGCTCAGAGCCTGGAGCCTGCTTCGGATTCTGTCTCCCTCTCTCTGCCCCTCCCCCATTCACACTCTGTCTCTCTCTCTCAAAAATAAATAAACATTAAAAAAAAAAGTAGAGGGGTCGTTATGCTTCTCCATTCTGGACTGCTATTTTTTTTCCCCTTATAGGAGAACATTCCGAATTCAGCATAATTCTTGTCCTAAGCATTTCATAATGATATTCATACATGTTCTTGTTACAACGCAGCTAACAAGGGCCAGATTGGTTGTGGTTGAGTTATATTTGCCATTTTGTGGGCTACATCTTAGTAAATCAGCCAAATCATTGCCTTAATGAGGGTCATTTGGGGGTTTAGAGGGCGGTGCAACAAGGTCACTCCCTTTACTTCCACGGTCCTTCATTAGTCATTTTGTGTGCCAACGCACCTCACACGTGAAAGAGGCCAGATCTCACATTTGCTTTGGGAAAAGCAGCAGGCTTCCAAAGCAGGCAATGCTCTAGATGACGCAAGGTGTTGCAAACGATTTTCCTTAAACTCACTGTGGTTTTCTCTAAGAAATAGAGAGTATTCACTTCAGGATAGGTCTGTCTGGAGGAAAGAACACCGGTCTTGGAGTCAGGCAGTTCTACGCTCAGAGCACAGCTCAGCCACTTTACTTGCTCTAATGTTAGATAAATTCATTCACCTTTCTGAGCCTCAGATTTCTCCTCTGCAAAATGGGATTAGAACAATTTAACCACGGGGTTAATACTAGCATTAATGAGATTGCATATAGAAGGGCCTAAAGGATATTAGGTGCTCAAAAATTGCTTTGATATCAGAGAGAAATAAAAGAAAATCTTAGAGTGATTTGCTAAATAGAGGCATGAGGAAATGAGCACTTCAGAAAAATACATAGTTTTGAAAATGTGACGTTAGTCGAGTAGGGATATTACTAGGAAGGGAGGAATTGAACAAAATCATTAACTATACATCCCATTTTGCACCAACTGATTAACAAACACCACGTAGACATGGCTTCTTCCTGTGAGGCTCACTTGATCGTGTTGGAGAGTGGTTAATATACATAACCCCAAAACAGTAGGTTAACGACAGAGGTCAACCACCAGCGAAATCATTGCCTGCCATATAATTAATACTGTACAAATATTTGTCAGGTGAATGAATAGAGCTTATCTTTAACCAAGTGGTAGTGTGGATTCGAAACTTTCAGAATTGAGGAATAAGAAGTTGGGTAGACCCTCTCCCCAGAAAAAGAAGCTCACTGGTAAAAATTATAAGCAACCATCATCTAAAGTCTCCAAAAATTGTCCTAAGGGGATATAGGAAATGGAGAAAGATTCTAAATCTTGGTAAGAACAGAGAGAGTCTGGCATTTGAGCCAGAACTTTCTCCTTTACCCCTCCCTACAGCTTCCTGTTACAGAGCTATCCTCCAGGCATATGCAGCCAAGCAGACACCAGCTCTCTCTGCCCCCAGCCCCCAGATTGGGGTTAGTTTTGCCTGAGAAGGGGCAGGCTGCCACCATTTATCTTTCCTAGCCCCATGTTGAGAAGCTCTATTCTAGGCAGGAATGGCCAAAGGGATTGAGTTTCCCTTCCTCACCCAGCTCTAAAGCTCAGGCTGTCAGCTCTGCTCCAGGTGCAGAGGCTAAGAGCACTGGAGCTCTCTTGCCCCTCCTCCCAACTTGCTTGTAAGATGAGAGTTTCGTACCAGGAGAGACAAGCTAAGATCAGAGGCTGCCATCTCCTGCTGCCCCCACAGTGCTGACTCACCCAGTGGGGGTGGCACCCTCCTAAGAGCAGGTGTCTGCCCAAGCTCTGATGCAGTGGCACAGGGGTTCTGCCCAGGCCAAAGGCAGGCCCTAAGGACCGAAGGGCTCCGTAGCTCTGCCCAAGGGGTTCACTTCATTGGAAACAGTGTGGAAAACTCCAGACCTGAAGCCACTGTTGAAAACAATGGAGATCTTGGCGGAGGGCAATTAAGAGGAGACTTGAAGCCCTGTTATACAAGAAGAAAGGCAGAAGGGAAGTTTTGTAGGGAGAAACCAGAGGAAGAGATAGCTAAGAAGAGGCCTCCAAGGATTACAGTCAATTCTGGACTTAGGAAGAATGTATGCATGTGCCAAGTTGCACCTACTCAGGAAAAATCAAGGTGTGATCGGGGGCTGACTTAAAAGTGTCACTCGTGCTGCACACAGAGCTCTTAACATAAGGCAGAGACTGCACTAGCACAAGGCAAACACCACCTCTGACCAAGCACTGACTGAGCAGTAAGTGCCTCTGAGCTAAGAGTGACTCCTAAGAAACCAGGTCTGAAAATAAAATCACACTCATCCCTGGCCATCTGGAAGGATGCATGAACGCTCAAGGCTGCATCCTCTCAAGAAGGACCAGAGAGGGAACCTCCACACTATAGTGTCTCATAGCGTGTGGGACAAAAAAAATGTGATTCCCTGAATTGTGATAGAAAACTTCAAGTCACATACGTGTCCCTTGTTGGAGGAAAAACATCTAACTAGTGTCTTGGTTTTCTATTCCAGTGCTTTGTACCCCATTTTTACCTCTCTGGCCATGTTTGGGGATTGAGGTTTTATTGAGGGATTTTGTCCTTGGACACTCTCCTTGAGACCTTGCTGGGCTTCCCACTCTGTAAGTGCGGGCCAGTTTCATTCTCCCCATGGTGTCAGACAGTGAGGGTAAGCTCAGATGTTACTTCCTGCAATGGGACCTACATGAGGGGAATGCCTTCTACTCTCCAAGGAGCGTGCTTCCTTGTGAGAAGGGAGAGGAAGCTTGTCTTTGAGGTCCCTGGGGCTGTGATGGCATCAACCACTTCAGTTTGAAGTTTGCAATCAACCAGGAATGGGTGGTGGGAATGGGAACAAGCTAGGAGAAAGGCCAAAGCAAAACAGGACCACTGAAATGCCCAAGTCTTATTTGGAATGTCTCTAAGGGTGGCGAGCTGTCAGTGCCAAGCCACCAGGAGCAAAGCGTAGAGGAAGCTAGCATAACAGTGGTCTCTGAAGTTGCAAGATTCTGCCAATACAAACACGGTGATCAGCTCAGAAATAAACCCCTGGGTTCCCTCTGGGCCTAGGTGGTGCCCCCGGAGAGGATGGACACAGACGAGGATTGACAGGTGGGCATGGAGGGAGATGGGGGTGCATTACTTAGGCTAAAGAAACAATTCTAGTATGTATGGCTATTTTTGTTTATTCAGTGAATAGCAGATTAGAAGTAAAAGAAGCAGAAAGAAAGAAAGAGAAAGAAGGAAAGAAGGAAAGAAAAAAGAGAGAGAGGAAGGAAGGAAAGAGAGGAAAGGGCAAGGGCAAGGGAAAGGAAAGGAAGGGAAGGAAGAAGGGAAGCTAGTTGAGGGTGGAGGGCTGTTAGAGGCAGATACACTGAAATCAGCACAAATGACATCTTACATCTAGACAGCCAGGAAGTTAAGAAAAACAGAAGAGTTCATTTATTCAACAAATATTTTTGGAGCACCTGTTGTATGCCAGGCTCTATTCCAGGTAACTAGGATATATCAATGAACAAATCAGAGATTTGTCCACATAAAGCTTACATTCTAGCAAGCTCCTAGTTGCTATGGGAAATCCATGGGTACAATTAGAATTTTGGCATATCCCTGATGGACTTGGGCTTCATAACCTCGCAGCTCATCCAGCACAGTAATAGTGATGATAATAATGAATGACTATTCTGTGTGTACTGTGTGACAGTCACTGTTCATCTGCTTCCTGTACATTAGCTTCTTAATCCCTCACCAAAATTCTAGTGTTAATTTTTGGCTTGAACCAGTCAGTCACCGTGGCCAAATTTCATGGTGTGCTCTGATTGGTCAGGCCTGCTCTGGGCTGTCTGCCCTCCCCCTCCATCTCCCTCAGCCCCCTCACCTCCTTTGGGCTGAGACAAATGTCATCGATCCCATCAGAATCACGTAGATTGAGCAGGGTAACTGGAACGGGGTGAAGGCTGGCCCACCAAAGGAAGTGACACTGGACAGATGAGCATATATTTATCAAATCACATAATAGGCCATTCTAGACAGACAATGGCTTCAGCATTCAAAGTCCAAATGTAGGAATGATGCAGGGCAAAGCAGAGTAGGACTAAATGCCCCATTTTATAAATGAGAAAGCCAAGGCACAGAGAAGGGAGGTAACTTGCTCTGGTTCACAAACCTAGTAAACACTGAGGACGGGAATTTGGTCTGACTCCAGAACCCATGTTTTATTACTGCATTATTCTGATAAAATCATAAAGGCAATTTTAGTTATCATAGTTCCTGGATTCTAAGCCCGTATTTCCCATTTTAACATCTCTGCAGTTGAGATGTGTCATGTAATGGATATAAATGTGGAATTTAAGAAACAAAACAAATGAACAAAAAAGAGAAAGAGAAAGAGACCAAAAACCCCTGGCTCTTAAATACAGAGAACAAACTGGTGGTTGTTAATGGGAAATGGTGGGGGGGAATGGGCGAAATAGGTGAAGGAGATCAAGAGTACACTTATTTTGATGTTTATTTTCGCGGGAGAGTGAGAAAGTGTTATTTGGGAGGGGCAGAGAGACAGGGAGATACAACTCAAAGCAGGCTGCAGGCTCTGAGCTGTCAACACAGAGCCCTACGCAGGGCTTGAACCCATGAACCATGAGATCATGACCTGAGCCAAAGTCGAATGCTTAACTGACTGAGCCACCCCGGTGCCCCAATAGTACACTTATTTTGATGAGAATTGAGTAATGTATAGAATTGTTGAATCACCACATTGTACACCTAAAACTAATGCAACACTGTATGCTAATTATACTTCAATAAAAATAGAAATAAAGGAAAAAACATAAATATGGTAAGAATATGCAGGATCAGTTTCATTGGCAGCATTTTATTTTCCTCAATGGTATGTAAAATAGTGCATCTTGCAAAAAATAAAAGTCATGTTAGGGTTAATGAAGCAGTATATTCTTTTTCAAAAAATATTTATTTACTTTTGAGAGAGAGATTGAGAGAGAAAGAGAGAGCATGCATGTGCATGATAAAAAACAAAGGTTCCGCACACAAAAAGTTAAGTTCCAGTTGTTTAGATATTCTGTTTTATCTCTTTACTTGGCAAAACACATTCTTATGGCAAGACTAAACATCAGCCTAAACATCATCATCTTTTTAAAACTTTCTTTGCCCCGTGGCTTTTCTTCTAAAGTTAAGTTTACCTTTCTTTGGACTCCCCTAAGGTCCTTGGGACGCTGCTATTAAAATATTTACCTCCTTGCATTGAATCTTCTCTGTTTTTCCAACTTGAACTGTTCCTGAGGACAGAGCTTTTGTATTATACCTTTCCATATCCTCAGATAGCTAACATCATGCATGGCATAGGGATAGGTTTGCAAGGAATGTTTGCTAATTGAAGGGGAGAAAGATGGAAGGAAGGGAAGGGAAGGGAAGGAAGGAAGGGAGGAAGGGAAGGGAGGAAGGGAGGGAGGGAGGAAGGGAGGAAGAAAGGAAGGAAGGAAAAGAGGGAGGGAGGGGTGGAGGGAGGAGGGAGAGAGGGAGCAAGGAAGGAAAGAAGGAATTATTCCTTATTTTACTAACATTTGACAAGTAAGGTGTTACTGCAGACAACATACTTCCTGCTCTCACTGAGCTTCCAGTTGGCTGCAAGGACAATCACACAAGGTTCATCTTCCCACTGTGTGCAGACCTTCTATTAAGATGTGTTGGCCACAGATGACGCAGACTTAACACCCCCCCCCCCACCCCCCGTCGCAACAGCAGGGCCTGGTGTCCCAATGCTTCCCAATCACACTAGTTCCTGGGAAGAAATGTAGATGTGTGCAGGGGAGCATCCCACGCACTTCCATCAAAGCTGAGCACAACATGAATGCCAGGTTCGGGCTTCCCGTGCCCATACCAATACTGCAAATCCCCTGGGAGTTCCTTTACTAGTCAACATCTTAACGTCTTCTTTTTATGTAATGGGATCTAGGAATGTTCAGAACATCCCCTTCAATCCCTGTGTTTCTAGAGACCTAATTTATATTAGTTCTTGCTATGTATTTATTTAGGAATAAAATCAACATTTGGAACCATGGCAGCACATGGTTAGTGTTTTGCGTGAGGGGTGCGGTATCCATTTCCCCATCACGTGGCAGGAGTGCAGCAGCTGTAGCATCTCATCACAGGGCTTCACTGTATTTAACAAAAAAACAATAGTATTGCTCTACTTAACAAACCTATCCTCATCCCTCCACCCATCCCCAAAAACCTGATCTGTGGTTTCAACGCCTCTTGCCATAATGGCTTTAGATGGTTTGCATGTGATAGGAGTTAGCTCCAGAATCTGCTTTCAATTCAGTTGTTTCAGATTGTATTTTCACTGTGAGCCATTAGTCACCAAATGTTGACAAGCATTTGTAAGGATGCCATCTCCCCCTTTGTTTATATGCAAGTGCAGCAACCAAAATGATTTATTTATGCTTTAATTAAGATTTGTGGATAGACCAGTGATTTTTAGCAGTGGCTTTTCTAATTTGTGGGCTCCAGTAAGAAAAAAAAATCAATAACCTGATACCATTTATGTTTTTATAGTTACCCCAGGCATTTATAATGCAGACCTGCCACTCACCTGCAGTCTTACTCTGAGCAGAGTGATCCTCGCCACATAAATCTTCCCCCGAGGCCAGGAGGGTCTATATTTCAGAGTCACTTCCCTTCTGCGTCAGCTGTAAGTGAGATGTTACATGCTTTCCATTCTCATGATTTTCATGGCAAGGCACAAGGCTAAAATTAATATTGAAAGTAAACTGATGGACTGTAAGTTTTATAATACCTGACCCAATCCGTAACGACTGCTTAGAATTTTAATAATTTAAGCCCATTGATTTTTGGTTCTTGCATATCCCTCAGCACATTGCAAATGTACCCCATAGGGTCTGTGAAAAGAACACACCCCAAATGCGGAGCTTTTAGGGGAACCTAATATGTTTGGCATCGCAGGTGCATAAATCTCCATGAAATTGCACCAAGTTAACATATTTACTGGTGCACACAATTTAGTAAGTACTTTGTAAAAGTCTAAATAAAGATAGATAAGACAGGTAGATATGGAGAAATAATGAGTAAATGTTCCCATGTATATTAACAGGGTGAATTCATTGCCTTCGCAAGGCTAGCAGCCTAACTGGAAAAGAATTAATTAGTTTTCAAGGTGTTGAGGATGTTTTTAATTGCTGTTTTTCAAACTCTGGGGAAAATGAACTGTTTTTGCATTTTCTGCCAAACTCAAATCATCCTCTGCCCACTAGTCAGGGTTGGGGGATTTGGAGAGAGTGATGATGGAGAGAACGGGAAGGGAAACGCTTGGTCTCAGGCACCATTTTGGCACCTGAGATAAAGGCACGAGGAGCAAGGAGAAGCTCGTTCACTCGTCCAGAAAGTCCTCTTAAGAAGGATCCCTTGTAAGTTTCCACATCTACTATTCTTGTAGAATAGAGATTTTCCAAGATCCCTGCAAGTGCTCATACTCATGTGTATGACTTTTCCCCTTGCTCCCATGCCTCCCCCTCCCCTTAGTGTTTGCAATTCAGCTCTGGAAGGGTTCAAGTCGTCACTGCAGCACGTTGGAAACATCTAGCTGTCCTTCCAAGAAGACCCCCACCCCTGCTCACCTTTGGAGGATAGAGTGTGTGTCCTTTCCTCGGGGCAGATATTTTAGTTGAGGGAGATAACATTTTGCAGGGGGTGAGGACTATCTTACTCAAATATGTCTCTATATATAACTTGGTGAAACCTTTTACAGAAGTTCATTTTATGAATCAAGTAAGCGTGGAACTGCTACTCTGGTTGGAATGGTGGTTCTAAAAAATAGATGCTGAAGGAGCAGGGCTTGTTCTACCTCCCACCCTCTTGGTAGTGTCCATGGGTGTCTCTACTCTCTAGACAACTTGGAACAGAGGTGGAAGAGTCACTGACAGGACACTACTTCAGTATCAGTCATGTGGTTGATGTAAGTGATCAAGAAATAAAAGAGACAAACAGACCAACCTCCATGTGGCCTCCCTCCTTCCTAAGCTGGTCTCCCCTCCTCCACTCTCAGGACCACCTCCCCTGCCTTCTATTTCAGATATACTGGATGTCTTTTCAACCCTGGGGTACAAATGGTTCTCTCCTACCTCTAGGCCTCTAACATATTCTTTACTCTGCTTGGAAAACACTATGTCCCCTGCCCATCTCACCATCAAACAGCTTACTCCACTAACTCTTTAACTTAGAGCTCACGACCCGTGTGAGGCCTCCTCTGACTCTCAGAACCAGGCTGGGCTCATTCTCCTCTAATCCCGAGTTCTTTCACTGTTGGCACATGACACTCTGGATTTATAATCTCATTTGTTTTTTCTCTTGGCAATGAGCCTAAGTGCAAAATTCTCAGATGAAATGTAAGCAAAACCAAAGTTGGATTTATTGCACTAAAAGTGGTGGTAAAATCCTATACCCATGTATGATAACAAACAACAAACAAAAACTCAGCAAATTAGAAATAAGAACATCCTCACACATATCAAAATTTTCTTTAAAACCCAAACATATTTATCCAAAGATACAAAAATGCTGATTTGAAGGGGCACAAGCACCCCAATGTTTATAGCAGCACTATTAAAATAGCCAAAGTATAGAAAGAGCCCAAATGTCTATTGACTGATAAGTGGATAAAGAAGATGTGGTATATATACAATGGAATATTACTTGGTGATCAAAAAGAATGAAATCTTGCCATTTGCAACTACATGGATGGAACTAGAGTATATGATGCTAAGTGAAATAAGTTAGAGAAAGACAAATATATGATTTCACTCATATGTAGAATTTAAGAAACATAACAGATGAACATAGGGGAAGGGGAGGAAAAATTAGATAAAAACAGAGAGGGAGGCAAACCATAAGAGACTCTTAAATACAGAGAACAAATTGAGGGTTGCTAGAGGGGAGGTGGGTAGGAGATGGGCTAAATGGGTGATGGGCATTAAGGAGAGCACTTGTTGGGATGAGCACTGGGTCTAATATGTAAAGTGATGGATCACTAAATTCTACTCCTGAAACCATTATTACACTATATGTTAACTAACTTGGATTTAGATAAAATTAAAATAAAGTAAAATAAAATAAAATAAAATAAAATAAAATAGGTATACTTACAACTGAGATATTAAAAAATTCTTCCTGAAACTGAGAATAAAAGACCTGCTATCAACAGCTTTATTCAACATCACACTGGAGGTCCTAGTCAGTGCAATAAAACAAGAATAGAAGAGGATAAAGACTGTAAAGGAAAAAAACTGTCATTATTCACAGACAACCTGATTGCATCCACAGACAATATATCTTAGACAACAGCAAGTGTTGGCAAGAGTGTGGGGAAACTGGAAGCCTCATACACTGCTAGTGGGAATGCAAAATAAGCTAGCCCCTTCAGAAAATTGTTTAGCAATTCTTCAAGTTAAATAGTTATCATTGGACCCAGCAATTCTACTCTTAGGTATGTACCAAGGTAATTGAAGGCATATGTTCACACAGAAATTTGTATATATATAGTCCTAGGACTATTATTTATAAAGCTCCAAATTGGAAACAACCCAAATGTTCATCAACTGATGAATGAATAAAAGGTGGTATATCCTTAGAATGGAATATTACTTGACCATAAAAAGGAATGAAATAATTCATGCTACAGCATGAATGAACATTGAAAACGTTATGTTAAGTAGAAGCCAGACACAAAAGGTCACATGTTGTATGATTCTTTTTATATGGAGACACATTTAGGATTGGCAAACCCGTACAGACAGGACGCAAGTTAGTGGTTGCCAGAAATTGGGAAGAGAGGGAGTAGGGGAATGAATGGGAATATGTGTTTGTTTCTTTTTGAGGAGATAAAATGTTCTAAATTGAGGTAAGGGTGACAGGCGCTCAATTCGGTCAATGTACTAAAAGCCACTGAATTGTACACTTTAAAAGGGTGAATTTCATATGTGAATTATATCTCAATCAATCATACTTTCAACATCTCCCACTATGGTTATGTGTTTGTCTATTTCTCCTTTTTTGGTCAAGTTTTAAATGCAAGTATGTTATTAGGAACAAAAAAATTGAATTTTTATGTCTTCTTGGCAGAATGACACCTTTATTATTATGAGATCTCACTCTGCATCTCTAGCAATACTTCTTGCCTTAAAATCTATTTTGTCTGATGGTGGTATAGCTACATCCTGTTTATTTTTATTAGGTTTGCATTGCATTTCTTCTACACTTTTATTTTCAACCCTCCTATATGCTTATATTTATATTACATCTCTTGTAAGCAGCATATAGTATTTTCTTAATTTACCTAGTCTTTAATGTGAATTTAATTTGATTTATCCAGTCTTTGTATTTTGATGAGAATATTTAGTCCATTTAAATGTAATGGAATTACTAATTTATTTGGATTGAAATCTATTATGCTCTTTGTTTTTAATTTGTTCTAACTTTTTTCCTGTTTTTATTTTAGAAAGAGCAAGAGAGAGAGTGCAAGTGGGGGAGAGGGACAGAGGAAGAAAGAGAGAATCTCAAGCAGGCTCCATGCTCAGTGCAGAGCCCGATGTGAGGCTTGATCCCAGGACCCTGGGATCACGATCTCAGGCAAAATCAAGATTCAGACACTCAACCGACTGAGCCACCCAGGTGCCCCTTTTCTATGTTGCTTTTTCTCTCTTTTCTCTTCTTCTTTTGGGTTAAGATTTTTATTTTTCATTTTACCCTCTATTATCTTATTTGTTATATATTCTTTTATTATTACTTTAATGTTTATCTTAGAGATTACAGTATGAATACTATATATTTGATATAATAAATATAAATCTATATTTTATAAATAATATAACATCTGACATAACTACAATTATATGATATAAACATCTTATCATTATATATAAAAAATATAATGTAATATAATCCAAAAAATGCAAGAACATTAGAACATCTTTATACCATTTAATACCCTCACGACTTTTGTGCTTTGTTGTCATGTATTTTATTTATTTATTTATTTATTTATTTATTTTTAATGTTTATTTATTTTTGAGAGAGAGAGAGGCGGGCTGCAAGCAGGGGGAGGAGCAGAGAGAGAGAGGAAGACACAGAATCGGAAGCAGGCTCCAGGCTCTGAGCTGTCAGCACAGAGCCCAATGCGGGGCTCGAAACCACGAACTGTGAGATCATGACCTGAGCCTACGTCAGTCGCTTAACCGACTGAGCCACCCAGGCGTCCCTATTTTTTATTTTTTTTAATTTTTAGTGTTTATTTTCAAGAGAGAGAGAGACAGAATGTGAGTGGGAGAGGGGTAGAGAGAGAGGGAGACACAGATTCCGAATCAGGCTCCAGGCCCCAGGCTGTCAGCACAGAGCCTGATGTGGGGCTTGAACTCACAAAGTGTGAGATCATGACCTGAGCCAAAGTCAGACACTTAACTGAGCTGCCCAGGCACTCATGTTGTCATGTATTTTAATTTTCTATGTGTTTTATACCTCACAGGGCAGTATTGTTATTATTTATACAATCAACATTAATATAAGATATTCTAGAATTTATCTTTTCTGTTGCTCTTCTTGTCTTTCCATATCTCCACACTTCGGTGTGGGATCATTTTCCTTCTGCCTGAAGAACATCTTTAGCATTGTCTTTAGTGCACATCTGTTGTCTCAAAATGTCCTTATTGTGCCTTTGTTATTGAAATGCATTTTTGATTCTGGGTTGCCAGTTATAGTTTCTATTATAATATATTTTATTTTAAAAGGCAGTATGTGACTCATTACATTGATTTCATAAACCATGACATTGAAGTGGCTTGAAGCCCACCACAAATGATTGCAAATCCACAGATTGAAAAATGCTGCTGTAGATGTTCCCTCCGGTCATCCAGCTATTCCAAGCCACCCTGAGAAATAAGTGGTTCCCACAGTGAAGAATCCCCAACAAGTTTGCCAAAATACTAACCATTCATACAGGGGTTTGGAATAGTCATTCAGACCTCAGCTTCCCAGACTCCATAGCTGGAGCCAGCCTTGAAGAGTTACAGGACAGTTTCTATCCAGTAAAGGGACCAGACATCAGACGACCAATGTTGCCAGTCCACGCCAAGATTGAAAGGGTGCATACTCAAGAAACAATAACTTGTAGAATCACCGGTCAACCTTAGCTCTCAGAACTTGAGTAGAACCTTCTGGAGGCAGGCTGAGGCAACTATAAAATTCTAGAATTCACTAATACTTTGGGTGTTTGTTGAGTGTCTTCTCTATGCCAGGCACTCAAGATAAAAAGATAAGGTATTTATCTCCATAACTGACAAAACTCCCATCAAAGATGTGACTCTAACAGGCCTTGCTCTTCCCTAAGCACTGTTGGGTAAACACCATTAACTTGGCCTCCATGCCTCTCCTGTTCTTCCATTGTCCACCAGTACCCCAAGCCACAGTCTGCATGACCTCATAAATTTTAGTTACTCTAATACTCTCAGTCAGCTTATAGTCAAGGTTTGGAGTATTGAGAGCCATTTTACCATTCATTCCATATTCTTCCATTCCATATTAATTGTGTGTTGGGTACTGTTCTAGGTTCTGAAGATCCTACCATTGTAGAACCCTGTGGAGTAAGGATGATGAATAACAAATATATAAACAAATAGATCTCTAATTTCATGTCACATAGCAGTAAGGCTATGAATAAAGGTATCAGGAAAGAGAAACCGAATGATGGGAACATCTAAGAGCATGTGGTCAATGAAGTTCTCTCTTAGCAGGAAAGATCTGAACAAAGTCTCAATAAAGTGAGAAAACAAGTCATGAAAAAACTTGATGGACAAGCACTTCCAGACAAAGGAACAGCTAGTACAAAAATCTCACAATTGGACTCGCCTGAGAGAATAACAAAGAGGCCAGTGTGGCTGAAGCAAAGTGAGCAGGAGGGGGACTGCTAGGAAATTAGGTCAGACAGGTGGTCAGGAGTCTGAGCACGGTGTCAGGTGTCAATTCTATGTCTTTAAGGTGATTCAGATAAATGGATTATTCATTTCATGATTGTGAATAAATGTTTATCTTTCTTTTTATATAGCCAACATAATTTTATTTCCAAGCATTTCTTAATCATCAGTTTACAAGTCTGAACATAAGCAAATTTAATTCAAACTGTAGCCCTGGGAGTAGCATGGGTGTGAAGGTCAAACTGGCTTAACTTTTTAGACCCATCTGTGAAATGAGGATACGTAGCTCTGTCCCACCTGGTTGCTATGAGGATTAAAGGGCATAATATATGAAGCAAAAGCATTCAGCGCAGTGCCTAGCACACAGATGGCTCCCCAAGGTTAGTTTTGTGTCATTAGAACACCAGGTAGGGGAGAGGTGGGAGGTGAGGTCTCCAGGGATTAGCTCACACAGGGCACCAGCTATTAGGTTGAATAGGTTAGATCTTACCCCTATGAGGAGGCCCGTTTGAGGGAGAATGGGATCACTCAGGACAGGATGGACTTGGGAGGTGGCAGCAGTAGTGGGGAAGGTTATGGGAGGGTCAGGAGACAGCGGTACCAGCAAGAAGACCACTGCAGGATGCTAGCTAAGAAAGGGATAGAGACGAGGTGGAGTTGGGAGGGGAATGGATTCATGGATTGAAAAGATGCTTGAAGTTCCCAAAAGGTGTTCATGCATCGGTACCACTGAGAGAGCTTCTTCCTCCATCTAGATAGCTCTTCTCCTTCTGCCCTGCTCTCCCCTCCTCCTCATCCTCATCCTCTGCATCTTGAAATTCTTCAGCTCAGGGAAGCCCTCTCTTACCCTCAAGCTGGCTTTAGATGCCCTTCCCTATGTTCCCTTCATAGTTCCCTGACCCTCTGGAAAGAAGCTTTGCTTGTGTCTCTCTCCACTTTCCTTCCTGGGAGGATGGCACAGATTCTGACCCCCTTCTCTTTACCCTTCACACCTTTAAGGATGCTCAATGTTTGTTGTTCCCATTCACCCTGGCATTGTGATTTCAAAGCAGAAGTTAGTTAAGCCCTGGGAATGCATCTGTTTTCACTAAGAGCTATTCATTCCTTGTAATTACAAGGTCCCAGGTTTTAAGACCAACCTACATTCTTTTAATTTTAGAACAGTGTGTGCCCCATAACAAGAGTATGTCCTACTGCCCAGCCTTCTTGTTCAAGGATTAAGGTTTCTAAGGAGAAGCTGGCTTTGGTGCCCAGTAACCAGGGTACTGTTGTTTGGCCTTCATCCTTGAAAACTTGTAATTTATTGCTTCTGATATTTCCATTGTGTCCCATCGTGAGATGCACAGATAACAGAGGCAGACCTGAGATAGCGAATGGCCAGCAGAACCATGCTAATAATTAAATCAGCTCCTTGGGTCGCACAGTGGGCCCATTTACACTGGGAGTCTATTGTGTATAAATATACTTTAACAAATTACCGAACAGGAGCGCCATTCAGGTTCTCCAAGAAGACAATCACTTGCAGCAAAGCCAGTGAGTGGGGGAGGAGACAGTACATCAAACCCGCAACAAAGGAAAATGTGAAGGCCAGCAAAGTGGGGCCCTGTCACCAGAGCTGGTGTGGCTATTCCCTTTCACTAGAGATACGCAGTCTCTGCTCGAGTTCTGGCGTCCTGAGAGCAAGATGAGCTGGAGAAATTTCGGAAAGAGGGTTCTCACATGGGGAAATTAGTAGACACAGAGCGTGCACAAACTTTGGAATCAAAAATACCAGTATTCATACCATTGCTACTGATAATACTAATATCAACTAGCAAACACTTCTGAAGGGCTCACTGTCAGTCACCGTTCTAAACATTTTATGTATAGTAAGTACCTCATTTCATTCTCACAGAAACTCCGTGAGAGGGGCATGATGATCGTCCTCATCTTACAGAGGAGGAAACTGAAGCTTAGACAGATTCAGTAACATGCCCAAGGTAACATACGTAGTAATGATGAAGGCAGGACTCATACCCAGGCAGCCTGACTCCAAAGTCAATTTTCTTGACGATTCTGCTTATCAGCTGTTCATCTTGGACAATTCATTTAAGATTTTTTGAGTTGAAGTTCCCTCCGTTGTCAAATGGGGATTTGAGAGGGTTATTCTGAGGAATCAAATAGCAGTTATGCAAGGAAATAATTAGAAAACTGTAGTGAAAAGAATCCTGAACTAAAATATATCATAACAGTTTTTTAAATTGAAGTAGGGTTGGCATATGATGTTATACTAGTTTCAAGTGTACAACATGGGATTTGGCAAATCTATATATTATGCAATGCTTACAATAATAAGTGTCGCCATCTGTCACCATACAAAATTATTACAATGCTATCGACTATATTCCCTATGCCATAGCTTTCATCTCCACGACTATTTATTTTATCATTGGAAGTTTGTACTTCTTGATTCCCCTCACCTATTTCAGCCACCCCCCTAACTCCCTTCTCTCTGGCAACCACTAGTTTGTTCTTTATATTTATGAGTCTGTTTTGTTGTTGTTGTTTGTTTCTGTTCATTTGTCTCATAACACTATTTGTTTTTAATTTTTTATTGAATTTATTCGTAACGGTATTTTTAAAAGTTTATTTATTTTGAGAGAGAGAAAGGGAGAGAGAGAGCAGGAGCAAGGGAGGGGCAGAGAGAAAGGGAGAGAGAGAATCCCAAGCAGGCTCCGTGCTGTCAGTACAGAGCCTGATGAGGGGCTTGATCCCACGAACTGTGAGATCATGACCAGAGCCGAAACCAAGAGTCAGATACTTAACCGATTGAGCCACCCAGGTGCCCCAATAGTTTTTGATTGTAAGAAACAGAAACTTATGCACTCACTGAGGCAAAAAGGGGATTTATTGAAGTGATATACAACATTTTGTGGAGCTCCCAGAAAACCATCTCTCAGATGGAGATGTTTCTGCAGGACATTCCCTGGAGAATGCTCTTGGCAACAAAACCCACAAGGGAGTGAGCAAAGCAGGATTGGGCAGATGGAAAAGTTGAACTCGATCCTTTAAGGATGGCCTTTCAGAACTATCCCAAGAGAGTCCATGCCAGGGAGGGCACATAACCTTGGGTGAGAACACCCATGACCAATGGGCAATTCTTGGATGAGATTTATCTGTGGCTGTCAGTAAGCAACACTTCCGGGAGCTGAGGGAATGAGTGCTTCAGTCCTGAGGGGGTAGCTGGACATTGCACCAAAGTAGCCACTGTGGGAAGTAATGCACAGAATTGAAGTAAATCTAAACGCTCAGGCTTGAGAATGGAAGTGGCTCGGCTGCACTGGGGAAGTAAGGTAGCAGGAATACAAGGACCGTCTTTCTGGAGTCATGATGCCACTCTGCTGGGTTCTTTCATGTGAATGTCACATTCCAGGCAGAGAGCACCTGGAGGGGTCTACTGCCTGGAGAGTTTATCTGCTGACCAGGATGGGTGGAGTCTTTGATGAAAAGTTCTACCAAGACTGGATTCAGAGTAAATTGTAGTGGAATTAAAAGAAGAAGTGGAAATAGATGGTAGGGGGACAAATAGCAGGTATCTATAATACTGAAAATCAGGAGACTTGGGGAGAATTCTTGGTAGAGTTAGGGTTGGATAGTTGGCAAAAAAATCCCCATTATTTCCATCCCTGTAGTCTGACCCCTAGAAGTGTGACATTAAAGCTCCTCCCACTAGGAGACGGAGACATTCCCCGCTCCTTGAATCCATGTTAGCTTTGTCACTTGCTTTGACTAATAAATAGGATGCAGCGTTGTAGTACCAATTCTGATACTAGACCTAAGAGGTACTTCCGTTCTTCCATGGAGTCCTACTCACCCTCCATGTAAATAAGCTCAGACTACTCTGCTGGAGGATGACAGATCACGTGGAGCAGGGATGAACCATTTTAACTGAGGCCATCATGGGCCAGCCAATCCCTAGCACACCCTGCATCTAACTGCACATGCATGAATGAGCCGTCAGGACCACATGAGCCCAGCCCCCAAATCCTGATCCACAGAACAATGAGCTAAATATATGACCACTGCCACTAAGTTTTGGGGTGGTTGGTACTTGGCAAATGCTAGCTGATGCATGTCACTAACATGTTGTGTGACATTAAATAAGGGGTTCCCTGCCTGAGGAATGAAGGGGTTGTACACACGAGGATCACATAGTTCATGAATCTGAGAAGGGTCACAAGTGGGGGTAGACTACCCAAAAGCAGAGCATGAAGCTAACATATACCTTGAGTTGCCACTTACCTAGTGGAGAGGGGCCTCTGAGCTGAGATCTCTTCAGGATCTTTGATGAGTCATGAAATATCATCAGGTGAGGGTGGGAAAGTGACAGTGTGCTGATGTGGTTATTTCTGATGATCAGTGAAACATAGGCTAAAGACCACACCACAGTCCATAGAAGGCAAGGACACACAACCATCCCCCTCTTCTTGTGACCATGATAACCTTCTGCACCGCTCTGTTTGCTGGGGATGGGGATTATGAATGCTTTCTTCCAGCCCTGGTGTTGTCATTCAAATTGGTACCTCCTTTCCTGTACATCTGCTTTTCCTTAACTGAAGGCAAGGGTGCAGTTAATCTCAGATTCCTTGCCATATCCAAATCCAAACCAGCCGTTATTTTTCAGATGAAGCCTGTGGCCCAGCATGAGCTGGTATGTGTGCGTGCATGTGGTTTTTTAGTTAGTTAATTAGTTGACTTTTTCAGTTTTCCAAGTCTTAGTAATAATTTTTTAGTTCTTGCAACATTTATTGAAAGCGTGTTATGCACCATGCATTATTATCAGTTGTTTTCATGCGTATTACCTTATGATGATCCCCATTTTCCAAATGAGGAGAAGGAGGCTCAGAGAAAGTATGTAACTTTTCCAAGGCCATAGAACTAGCAAGTGGCAGAGCTGGAACCAGCATGAAGGTTTTTGGTGTCTAATTTAAGTATTTTTTTGTCCTGTAATGGGCAATTGACGAAGCCAGGGGCTTCTGCCTGGGCTGTGGGACCACTCCTATTGAAAGATGTGGGTTTTGAGCCCACCAAGTAGAAGCAAGGATCCCTGAAATGAGAGAGAGCTTATCTTTAAGTGAAATCTGAGATAATGACATAGTTATAGAATGGAAACATAACTTGTGTTTCACAATACATGTAGTTGATTTCATGTGGAAAATAAAGCTTTGTATTTCATCAGGTCCCTAAACGTTACGTATACTGTTTTACTCATCTGATTCAGCCTCAAAGGGACATAGATTTCCTGAAGCCTGTTGCCAAATTCAAGTGAATTCAGGGCTAATGGTTAGGGGGCAGGTACCAGAATAGGTATATTGGTTGTCAAATGTGGCAATAATTCCATCCTTGGCAGAATGTTCCTGCTCTGAGCCTTCAGAATACTCTCACACCCCTCCCTGATTCAGCAATCCTGTTCCCTCCCCTGGGACCCTTCACCCCACCTCCCCATGATCCAGCAACTAAAGGGTTAACAGCTGGCACAGTAGGGCCTCTGGTAGCTGACTCTCTCCCTGCTGTGGGGCACTCTCTGTTAGCCCTCCACCCTAAGTGCTTGTATTTCCCTGGTATCACTCTTCTCTGCTTGATAAAACTTGGCACTTTAGAAAGATCTCTGATGCGGCTAGAGTTGAGATCTCTGATGGGCTTGGGGTGGCAGAGATGGTGCAGCTGGAATTCTGTGTTCTGGAACTTCCCCCATCCTTTACCATGACCCTCAAAACCTATCTGTCTCATGCCTTATCCACTTAGGGCTCGTACTGTTCTTTCCATGGGGAAAGGACCCATCGCCTTCAAAACATTAGTCTCCTGAAATGTCCTCTGAATAAGAAGGTTCTGCGGTCTTGGGAGTTGATGAATGCTTTGTACTATACCCTCATTTTAGAGCTTCACATATATACATAGTAAAGGCTCTGAAAATACCTTCAATACAGAAATCTACCTTGTTTAATCCAGCATTTCCTAACCAGGGGCAGAGAAGCCTCTGCCCCACCCCCATTAGCCCACTGAATTTCTACTTTACCGTATGAGAGACCAGGGATGTATAATGGCCTTGAAGGAGGGCAAATGAGGGGTAAAGGGAGGGAAGGGAAGCTGGAAAAATGCTGCTGACATTGTACCTCATGAACCAGAAAGGGATAGGAGGGAAGGTAGGGAGGGTGGAGGTGGGAGAGAAAAGTGTGCAGGGGAGCATGTCACTGGCTCTCCTGCATCATAGGCATCACCCTGCTCTGAATCCTGGGCAAGCTCAGAGAAAGAAGAGGGCCAGCCAGCAGCTGGGAGTCTCCCCAGCAAATCTGGAAGAGCTCCAGGCAGATTCCAGTCTGCTGGTTGAGAGCTGGGTTCTTGTTCCAGCTCGGTAATTTTCCAGCTGTGTAACTTTGAGTATGTTATTTAAATTCCCTGGACCTCTCTTTCTCCAGTTCTAAAGATTAAATTAGACAAATACATGTAAAGGATCTCAAACTTGAACGTGCACAGGAATCAACTTGTTAATCAGACTTGTTAAAACACAGAATGCTGGCCTCCCCCCGCCCGACCCCACCCCAGGGTTTGATTAAGTAGGTCTGGAGTGGGCTGGTGAATTCACACTTCAGACTAGGTTTGGGTTCAGCTGCTGCTGGGACCACACTCTGAGGGGCATGGATAGAAGAAGTTGAAGTGCTTTGTAATTTGTAAAGTATACGTCTTAATTGATTTAAATTAATTCATTCTGTGTTAACATAATGATGTGTTCATGGGATAAGGTTTATCTCTTACTACCTCTGTGCTTTTGGGAGGAAACGCTTTTATTTCTCTGCCAGAGGAGCAGTTCCCATGATAGAAGTTTTAGGAAAGCATCTGGGCCCCGGAAGCCTCTGTGACACATCATGGGCAGGCATCTGCTCTGGCTATGTCAGTCCCCCAGACATTCCCCTGACAGGACAGAGGTCATCTGTCATCTCCAGAAAGCACATACTGACGGACACACCCCTTGGCGAGTGTATTTTGTGGAACTCTTGTCCCTTAAGATGTCCTGTGGAAAAACTTTTCTATGATTATACCCCCTTGGATATGTTCTATTTCCTCTTTGTGCTTCACAATACTTACTAATGCATAAAGGCTCTGTCAAGTCCTGCAGGAAAGAAAGCTAGTCAACTTTCCTACAGCGGGGTAGTGGTTAGAAGTACAGAGCCTGGATCTGGACAGTCCAAGACAGTTGCCACGAGCTACGTGTGGATATTTCAATTTAAGTAATTAAATGTACATAAAATAAAAAATTCTGTTCCAGGGCACCTGGGTGGCTCAGTTGGTTAAGTATCCAACTTCGGCTCAGGTCATGATCTCATGGCTTTCTGCTGTCAGCATGGACCTGGGAGCCTGCTTTAAATTCTGTCTCCCTCTCTCTCTGCTCCTTCTCGGTTCATGCTCTCTCTCTCTTTCTCTCAAAAATAAACATTTAAAAAAATTTATTAAAAAAAAAATTCAGTTCCATAGGCCTAGTAGCCACATTTCAAGTATTCAAAGGCCCCATGTGGTTAGTGTCTACCATTTGTATAGCACAGATACAGCATATTTTCTTCATTGCAGAAAGTTATATTGGGCCCAGAGGCAAGACTTTAAAACCCAGCTCTACTGCTTACCACCTGCATGAATTTGGACAAGTTCCTTAAATTTTTGGTCCCTTAGTTTTCTCATCTGTAAAATGGGCCTAGTAGATGGTACATACTTCAAAGTGTCATTGCCAGAATTAAACAACTTGGGGCTCTTGGGTGGCTCAGTCGGTTAGGCATCCAACTTCAGCTCAGGTCATGACCTCACGGTTCCCGGATTCAAGCTCTGCATCAGGCTCTCTGCTGTTAGCACGGAGCTGGCTTCAGATCCTCTGTCTCTCTTGCCCCCCTAGTGCACTCTCTCTCAAAAATAAAAAAAATAGAGGGGAAAATGGGTGATGGGCATGGAGGAGGGCACCTGTTGGGATGAGTACTAGGAGTTGTATGAAAACCAATTTACCAATAAATTACATATAAAAAATAAATAAAAAATAAAAATAAAAAAATAAACTTTTTAAAAGAAAGAATTAAACAACTTACATATGTAAAGTATTTAGAATAGTGTTTGGCACATAGCAAGCCCTCCGTAAATTGTGCCTATTATTATAATTTGTTTAATTTACTGTTCTTAAACCAATTTTGGAATCCTTTATCTATATAATACTATTCGTTTCATGGAACTAGTGTTCTATGGGAACACAATTTGGAAAACATTGCCCTGAATTTAAAAGCAGGTTTCAAGAAGAAAGGGAGGTTCTTTACACTGTAGTTCTAAACACAGTCACAAAAAATCCCAAGGAAAAAGAACATGGCTCCCTAAAAGCTAGTTGAGACTCTTAAGATGGCAAGAAAGAGAGCCCACTGAAACAGACTTCAAATAAAAAAGGAATTTTTTTGGAAGGACTCATTGGGATCTCATGGAGCCCAAGGAAAAGCTGAACACCTACAACTCATGCAGGGAAAGAATGGTAACTCTAGGATTATAACAGCAGGAATTGGAGGTCTTTTGTTCTAGAGCTCTTCCAATGACAATTCTCAGCCCAACTCCAGGTTCTGTCCTTCAGGTATATTTTCTATAGAAAGAATCTCCAACTCTAGTCCAGTCAACCATGGCTGAGGCTTAGTCTCATGACAGAAATAGGACTCCATCTATGTGATGGGGAGCAGGGATGTTTCCAGAGAAAGGGTGTCATCAAGCAACTCAGAGAAGTGACTTGCTCAAGACTTCCCAGCTCTCTCTGACACTAAAAGCCCTCACTCTTAATTCCTGGGAATACTCCCTGGACTAGAAGATTCACATCTGGGA
The DNA here is from genome assembly GCF_027475565.1 of Acinonyx jubatus. NCBI lineage: Eukaryota > Metazoa > Chordata > Mammalia > Carnivora > Felidae > Acinonyx > Acinonyx jubatus. The sequence goes on along the minus strand of NC_069381.1, from coordinate 49,716,896 downwards.
TTCATCCTGGCTTTCAAGCAGCATAATCCACAAACAACGAGCCTCTTTTATTGCTTTACAGGGTGCTCATCCATCTTTGGAATATCAAGCAAGGCCACAGAAATCAGAAAGAGTATAAGCAGATTGGAGGGACCATAATAACCCTGCACAATGTTCCACGATTTATGGACCTTTAAAGTGAGACATGTGCATTGCTTCATCAGAGCCTCGCACCAACTCTTAAGGTAAGTAAGATGGTAGTTGTGATTCCCATTCCACCCATGGACAAATTGAGGCACAGAAAGGATGGGTTCATTGGTAGAGAAACTCAAGTTTTTTAACATGCTTCAGCTCTCACAGACCTTCACCTCTCAAGGAATGATCATTGTTAACTTTTTCCATGAATATCTCAATAGTCCTGCATTGTAGGCATGATGGAGATTATTATCTCACTTTTCCTGATGTGATGGCATTTTGGAGCAGGAAGAGACCAAGTAGCCCAACCTTTTTATTTCACGGATAAGAAAATCAAAGGTCAGAAAGAAGGAGATTTCTCAAAATCACAGTCACCATACATACGTTCATTCACTGGGAGAGAAAGTTTGCTTGAAATGTATGTCTAAAGCTGTAATTGTTATGAGGGTAAGTTCACTTGACAAATATTTATTGAAGAATAGCTATGTGCCAGGCACAGCAGATACAATACCACCCTACCTCTCATATTCCACTAGTCCCCACCCCTTGCTCTCTCTGTTAGCCTCTGCTATGCCTCAAACAGCCCGTTGAGATCACACAGTGGGGCTTTACTCAGGTCCTCCTTTCTGTCTGGAAGACTTTTCCCAGATATTTCCTTGGTGCACTCTCTCACCTTCTACACCTCTGCTCGGATTGGACCTTTTCAGTGAAACCAACCTTGACTGCCTTATTTATTATTGCAATGTAGACCACCTCCCCTTCTCTCTCCTGAGTTCTTCATCCCAACTTACTGTCCAGCTGAGCCCCTCTTAGCATATGTCCCATGCTTTCTTAATATTTACTTGAAATGCTACCTTCTGTTATCCTACCTTTGATAAGAGCCAAGCATGGAGAAAGGGGTGAGCATGTTCTAGAAAGGAGATAGGGATAGAAAAGAAAATAGCACACCCTGCCACATATTCTGCTCCTTTAGGCTGTTATAAGCCTGGCATATTGGAAGAATTCCGTGTGACCAGGGCATGGAGTACAGAGGACAAAGGGGAAGGGATGGGCTTGGAGGGGGACATCATCAAGAGCCTTACAAACCATACCAGGAAACTTACACTCACCTTGAGGAGACTGGGTGTCACTGGAAGATGCTAACTGCACAAGGGCGTGGTTAGATCTACATTTTAGAAGAACATTCTTTGGTTGTGCTATGGAGACTAGATTTGGAGCTACAGGGAAATCTGCAAACTCTGGATTCAGGGAGGCCCATTAGGAGGCTGGATAAGAAATGATGGTGGGTGCCAGTGGAGTCAGAGAGAAATGGACACATTTAAGAGCTACAAAAGAGATAACACCGTCAGGACTTGGGGCGTATTGGATGTTGAGGGTGCAAGAGTGGAAGATTTGGCGGGGGGGAGAGTGTTGTTAATATACTTTTTTAATAAATAGAAACCATGTCACTTCATTTGTTATAGCAAATAATAAATGGAGGGAAGTAATTCAAGAAGGATCGGAAAATTTTTCCATCCACAGAAGAACAGAAAGGATAAGCACCTTTACCACCCAAGTTTTGGGTTCATTGTTTTCTATTCTCTGCCCCCCACAGCAGCAGGCTGTTTCCAGAATGGAACTCTGCCTTCAAATTTTATACTAGCTGGGAGGCTGATCCATCATATGAGTCAAGAGAGGATGATGAGCTCAGTTTTTGGTCTGAGGGTCAGTGGGACATTCAATGGAAATATCCAGGAAGCAACTGGATATACAGGGCTTGATATCCCAACACTGACTTCTCCATACTTTGCCATGGATGGGGTGGGGAAGAGTCAGAGAGTTTACAGTGGTTCTCATATATGTCCTCCTCCCACCAGGGGACACTTGACAGTGTCTGGAGACATTGGGGAAGGTCCAGTGGCTCTAGTGGTCAAGAATGCTTCTAAACACTTCTACAGTGCACAGAACAGGTTTCCACAGTAAAGAATTATCTGACCCAAAATGTCAGTGATGCTGAGGTTGAGAACCCCTGGAGTAGAAGTAGCTGGAGCCCCAGCTGTGTAGTTGTCACAAAGAGCACAAGCTGGAGTCTAAGAGTCAAGGTTTGAACTCTGGCCCATATGGCTCACTAGCCACATAACCATTGGAGTTATGGAGCCTCAGTTTCCTCAATTATATGGTGGGGTGGTAATATCACACAGGTAGAGTAACCCAGTTCCTGGCTCATAGAGAGCACTTGGCTCATAATAACTACACTGCTCGGGGCAGACCAAGAATCCATTTATTCAGTAAAGAATTGTTGAGGCTGTGCTCTGTGCTATACATTGTGTCAAGCCCAGGGACACAATGGTGAATAAAGTGTAGTCATGGTCTTCATGGTTTCCACACCAAAAATTGCACGCACACACACACACACACATCATCATCATCCCAACCTCTATCAGAAAACATAATAGCCCTTGCTTGGCTCCTTCTCCTGGATCCAGTTGACAAACAACATCGTCTCTTCATCCCTCTCTGCCAGCTGAGTGTTTGTTTTCAGAAAGAGAGAACGATGTTGGTATTTTGGCCACAGGCAGCCTAGGACTTCAAGGAGCTTTCTTTCCTGTGCCTCCACCTTTGTCCCATTCTCAGAGTCACCATGGGCATTATTAGCTGGCACCTATCTTCCCTCTCGTGACCTCTACTGGTTTAGGGGAGCTTGCTCAATTTTGAGACTTTAGCTGTGAAACTCTAAGGGGAAAGGAGCCTCCTTCTTGTGGGGATGTAACTGAGGGCTTCCTTGAGACAGGGCTTTCTACATGTGATCATTTAGCCATGGGACCCAGAAACCTTCAAAGAGATCTAAACACTCACTGTATCCTTTAGTGGGAGCATTGAGTATCTACCAGCTGGGAAAATTCTTCAACCTCAGTCTCTGTGGCCTTACCTGAAAAAAAAAAAAAGATAATATATACCTTATAGTGTTGCCATGAGATTAAATGGCATAGGGCACAGTGTCTAGAACATGGGATGTGCTCATTTATTAATTCAAATATTTATCAAGTTTCTTCTCAGTATCAGGCACTGCTCTAGGAACTGGAGATCAACAGTCTATAAACTGAACTAAAATCTCTCCCCTCATGGAGTTTATGTTTTATTGCTTAAGATTTGTGGCAGTTTGGTACTATTTAATAGGCTTTATACTCCAATTTTATCTATCTAACCATCTATCTACACACACACACACATTATGTATGTGGTATATGGATATACTTATATTTATATCCTGTTAATTGCTACTATTCCCTTTTATTTAGATCAAGAAATTGAGATTCAGAGGAATGAAGTAAATTATTCAGATTCACAGAATCAGAAAGCGGGGGAGCTAGAACTGAAGTCCAAGTCTGTCTGCCTCTAAGCAGGCGCTCTTTCAGTTACGCTACAGTCAGATACAATCAGACCCACTAAAACCTCAGACAGTGGCAGCAGTGATCTGGAGACGAATGGTATTTTCCTTTTTCATTTCAGCGGCCCTTGCTGCACAAACTTTCTTTAAAAGGAGTATTAGAGACACTGACTTGAATGCTGCAATGATCGCTACAGAGCCCTACCGTGTGGGCCATAATTAATAGAGATGCCAAGTGCCAACTAACCAGAAAAACTCCAGCATCGTAAATCTGTCCCTGGCTTCTCAAGAGAACTGATGGATGAGGAATTTAGCTTAAATATTTAACAATCAATAATTCAAATACCTATCCAACCATTTGCAAGTTGGCATGTTTATAAATATGAGGGCCATACTTTCTTGAATTTTACATGAAACTTACCTGGAGTTCAATGGAGGGGGTAGAAACCACCCCCTATTTTATGGGAAAGAATCTGGGGGAGGAGATGGAAATATCCTCCAGTCTTGGCTCCACTCGAATCTGCGAAAAACATCCAGCTACAATCTTGTACCATTGTTCACGCCCTCATGTTGCTGGTGAGCAAATCAACCACAAATAATGTGTTGGAAGGCCCAATTGTGCAGCTGGAGTAAGATGCCAGAGCCTGATTTCCTTTCCATCAGCAGCTCCTGGGATGAAACCTAACACACAGCCGACAGGACAATGAATTATTCACTTTGAACTTCCATGATCTCTCTGTCACTAGAATGGGTCATCTCTCAGGCTGTAATTCAACCTCTTACCTCTTTCCCCACTTCCCAGTAGATGGCCAGGAATGAAGCCAGGCTCTGGGAAGATATTCTAGCCCAGTGGGTGGGGGCTGTGAGCCGCGTGTGTCTGGATGCTGAAGAGGAGTATTGCTGTTTGAATTTAACTCTTTGGAATGAATAAAGTCTAAGTCAGCATTGACAGCTGTGATTTATCTGCACTTCACAATTATTGAATTTAGATGCTCCATCCACTTGCTGATTTATTAAACTGCTCTCCCCTTGGAGGGAGAATCAAAGCACCTCCTTTGGCCCTAATGGATAGACACTTGGGAGGCACTTAGGGAAGCCATTGTTGACAAGACTTACTACCTCAAAGAGTACCCTGTCTCATGTTGTCTCTGCATGGCAACAGCCTCCATTATTCCTACATTATTTCTTCACAGGCAATAACTCACCATTTCCAAAGAAGGGTGGGGCAATTGGCAAAGGCCTCTGATACTGTAGGGGTTGGAGTATCAGGCCTGAGCAATGAGCTGCCTGCCACATTTCATCCACATTTCCCGGTTGTGTCTCCTCCCAGCTGTGTAGCCCAAGGTCCCCCGGGGTTGAAGGAAGGTTTTGGGCACCAGCTGCCTATACTCCCTGTTCACAGTTTCTACCTTCCCTTGGCTGCTTCTAGAAATAATTCCATTCAGTATCTGGACCATTATGAGCCCCTTTTCAAAACAGTGCAGATTCGGAAACCCAGAGGTGGAGATAGAAGAGAGGGGGACATGAGATGAATTCAGGCCTGGTAGGCTCACTGCCTTCAGAACTGGGAAGGACTGTGGCTTCTCTGCACCACCAGTAATTGATGATTCCTAGCAGTGGATGGCCTGTTAATGATATGAATCCCAGGCAGCAGCATATCTGGTGTGGAATTTTGGCTCTACCGTGGGAAAACAAAACTAGCTGGTAGGGGGAAAAAGGACAGAGCAAAAAAAGCCAAATTCTCCTTGCAAAGGCACCAGTTATAAGTCTGTCTTGATGTCGGTTTCAAGGGCTCTAGAGGAATAGATGAGGTGTAAGTCAGCTATGTTTGAAAGGAGGCGAAGGAAAAGCAAGGCTGGTCTAGGCCAATGATGAATGCATGTGAGAAAGTATGATATGTAGAATTTCTGGAAACTTGTATAAAGGACACAATAATAGTAACTAACTTGTGAACAGCATGTGAGAAATTCAGAGCATATTCACAATTGTTTTCATTGAGTCGGGGCAGGACTGATCAGAAGGAGAATCTGGAGGACTCTGTTATGGGAGGAGGAGAAGACATAAAATGTACTTATTAGAAGCAAAGTACATTATTAATACATTTAGGAGAAAGTGGACTAGTCACTAAGCCCTTATGGAGAACATCTGGGGACTGTGGACCTGTGGTTTCTCTCACTGACAGGAAGAAGTCAGCCTGGATCATAAATCTTATGGCTGCACATCCAAGTTTTTGGTCTGTTTTTTCACCCATTGGTGTTGCTGCCTAGAAGGAGCCTCAGGCAGAAATTCCTTCTCACCTGTGTACCTTGGCTTGGGTTGAGAGCAATTGTAATGGCTGCTCTTTTATTCTTGCCCAGGAAAATGAGCCTGCTTGGAGCAGAGTAATTGAAATACAACGAGGAGCCAGGCTTTTCCTGTGAGGCTCATAATCATTCCAGGAAGTAAATATTATTGGTTCTATCTTTAAAACAAGCAAACAGAGGCAAAGAGGGGTTGAGCACTCTTCTCGATGTCACACATTCATATCATTTCTTGCAGAGCAGAGAGTTTAGTCTATGTGTTTCAATCTCCCCCCACCCCCACCCACCCATACCCTTCTGTTTTCTTCTACAAAGAAGAGAATCAGGAGCTGGAGTGGGCTGGGGGGAAGAAGGCCAGATAGGTGGGACCCGGGGCTCCTGCCTCTAAATTAACCAGAACATTCTCCTCTCTTTCACACATGACAGTCCACATGCAATCTTAGAGAAAAGACCTTGGGCCGCTAAAAGACATTGAAGACCATTATAAAAGACAAGTTAATTTTCCTTTCACTGACAACTGGATATAAAGATGACATGAAAAATCTGAATGCTAGCTGAAGACCTGGTTCTTTTATGTTAGCCATTTTCCACGTAAATAATGCTTTTCACTAACCTAATACTACCATAAACCGGAACATCTGGCTGAAGCCGACTACTGAATTTCGTGCATGGTAGAGTTTCAAAAGTATTGAGTAAATTGAATTGAAAGTCTCAAATACATTGGCAAGTGTAGTTCACGAGTGAAGGCCTGCTTGCCTCTCTCAGGGTCAACAAAGGCCAGGCACTTACCTGGAATTCAAGATGAGACAACAAAGGGTCAGGTATAGACTGTTACTTCTCGAAGGACAAAAACCTTTCAGCATTTTGGCAATTATTGAGAAACCACCCAGGGAGAAGGTAGTTTTAAACACAATTAGGATTCTATTTTAAGGAGAAATTCAGAAACTGCCCACTTAACGCTAATGTTTGATCTTCTGTGAAAGGGAGAAGGGAGAAGCTATTACAAATTTGCTAATACCGTCAAAACTTATAAAGTGATAAAATGAAGCTGCATGAAGAAAAGGCAGTCATCCCAAGCATGCATGAGGCATGCTAATAGCTGTGAATATATACGAGAGCAGAGAATTATTCTGAAAATCAGTGAATAGATCAGGCTGTTTTATGGGCACGCAGCATGGTGACCAGAGGAGACTCCTGGTTCTTGACCTGTTAGAATGATCTACAAAGTGGAGACACGTACAAGGATTAGAACTTCTATTTGCATTTATTTTTATTTCTTCTATTAAAAATGACTGTTTTTGTGTGATTTTTTTATAATGTCCATAATACCTTAGTACAGAAGTACATGAATATAATTTAAAATAAATAGATCTTTACTGTCTTTACTACCCAAACTCTTGTTATCTGAACACAAGAGTCGAATCAATTCAGCTAAATTTTAGGATGAATTTTCTGCTGTCCAAACTCAGACTACTTGCTGTTGGAAACTCAGGGACCCAAATAGATTTGGATAAGCTTGTATTCCTCACTATCCAAATATGGTATCCCAAGCCAGGAACCAAGATTTGGATAATGAAGGATAGTCGTGTGTAATCACAGAGCTGCCAGATTTTGGTTTTAGACTAAGATTCACTATGAAAAGAGTTTAGGAGACCACCACAGCGGAGGACCATGTCGATACATTTGACTTTAAGTCACAGGGCTCACAAAATCCTGAGGTGATCTCTGCTAACCTCAGACCAGGCAAAATGCTCCTGTATAGAATGAAGCTGTATGTTTCTTGGGGACTAGGTTTGTTTTTTTTTTTTTAATTTTTTAATGTTTATTTATATATTTTTGAGAAGAGAGAGTGGGTGTGTAAGCCTGTGAGAGTGTGGGGGAGGGGTAGAGAGAGGGAGACAGAACGTCTGAAGGAGACTGCACTATCAATGCAGAGTCCAGTGCAGGGCTGGAACTCATGAACCATGAGATCATGACCTAAGCCAAAATTTGAGGCTTAGTAAATTGAGCCACCCAGGCGCCCCTCAAGGACTAGGTTCTGATATCAGTGTATAGTGTAAAAACTTCATATAATCCAAATATGTTTTGGAAGTTGATGTACCTGCTGTTAGTAAGTCTGATGTGGTCAGGTTTTGCTTCAGTTTGGGGGTGGGGAATCACTATTTCTTAACTGAATCCCAGTGAAGATGCTGAGTTACACTTTGTGACCATGTGGTACCAGAAAGTCCTATCTTTAAATACTAGAATCAAACTCAGTGCAGCTACACACTGTGAGAGGCTGTGGAGAAGAGAGGTCCTTGAGAATGAGCCAACTCCAGGCCCCCTTCCTACACTCCCCCCGGGGCTAGCTGTGTTGAGCGCAATGACTAGAATCCCCTCTACTACTGCAATGGAAGTCAACTGAGTGTAGTGATGGTTGCCTAACTCTGTGACTACACTAAAAACCATTAAATTGTATACTTTCAATGAGTGAATTGCACATATGTAAATTATATCTCAATAAAGCTGTTAGTTCAAAAAAGGCATACATCCCTCATTTCTGAACGAGTGCCACACTTTAGAGGTCTCTTTCTTTGGCCTTCCTAGGGCTGCATTCTCCCCACTGACTGAGTGTCCATAGGGCTAAAGGGACCTGCTCACCAGTCCCTCACTACCCCTTATAACTCATGTTATTGGTTCTAGGCTCCCTGGAATTCCTGCTCAAAAGGCCCCAATATGCTTTCCTGGCTTGTATAGTCTATTCACCTGTCCATTTCCCAAAGGCACTGGCAGATTTTGTCACAGGTATGTATACTCTTAATTTTGAGGGGGTAGACTGGAGCTTCTCTTTGCATTTGGGTGAGAGTATAGACAGAGCTTAGCTATTCAGGTTGGGATGTTCAAGCGTGTGCACAGGGCTCCTCAGAGTGCAGGGCTGAGTTGAGGGTAGTAAAAAGAAAGGGGCTATCCTTGAGCCAGCAGCCCGTCTATGTATGCTTGCTCCAGAACCCTCAAATATTGGAACATACCAGCCATGATGGAACAAGGCCTAAAATCAGAATAAGCATCAACCTACCCTGGTACTTTCTAATATAAACACATCTCTTCTTTATCAGAAATTCAAAAACAGTGATGGCTAACAGGTATTAAATCTCCTAGGCTCTCTTTTATGAATTTAAATCTTACATTGAAGTGGATGCTGTTATCACCTGAACTTCTCCAATGAGAACACCAAAGCTTGCAGTGGTTAAGGAAATTGTTGAGTCAGAATTTGGTAACAGGACAATCTGACAAAATCCCACTGAGCCATACTGCCTCCCTGGGAAAGCCTGGCTCAAAGATAAGATTGTGTTCGTAAGAAACAGGCTTCTTTTTAGCTTCTAACAATTCTGAGAGCGATTCAAAAGAAAAAAGAGAAAAAAAATGTGTGTCTTCCAACAGAATAGTTGACTAAGTTCCTTTCATTTGGACAAGACCGGATAGCACAGAATGCGCATAAGCATTGTAATATGAATCACCTTTGTAGAGGACACATTCATTTTCTCTGCAGCCTGAAGCAAAGGGTTGTCAGTTATTCCTTCTAAGATTAATATTTCTGCATCAGAGATATGGAGATTAAGGGTTCAGGGTGTGATGACTTATGCACACATGAATATGATTTTCTATATGTTACTAAAAATTTGGTTCACAAAGCATTCCCTCCCTCTGAAATCTCAGTTCCATGGTTGCTTGAAACTTATTGGTGTGCCTAGATGTGGTTTTCTCAAGGTTGCAAGCAGGACCTCCAAATGTACCATCCTAAACTGGTTTTATAACAGCTGACTCAATTCTAGCATGGATTCCATTCAAACCAATTTATAATAAATTAATATTTGTGAGCATGTCCCATTATCAGGTGGCACTTCCATTCTACAAATGGGAAAATCAAGTCTCAAAGAAGTTGTGGAAATTGTCCAAAGTGGTAAGTAGGGTCAAATAATCAAATCAGTCTCAGGAGGCCACATGGCTTGTTGGAATGTGGCGTTTTTACAGGTATAAGGCACTGCCATTTTCATAATCTCATATGACTTTTAAATTAACCTAGACAGTTGTGTAGGAATAGGGGCCATTTGGTGTGTGCTTCCCCAGCCCCCATTTTTCCACCTTTTTCTCCCAGAAAATGCACCTATGTCTTCATCTGGAGGGAAGTCCCTTCCTAGGCTTAGCTCCCCAATGTGGAGGGGATGCCATCTACTTCATCTCAGATGGGGGTTTGGTTGGCTTAGGTTGTTCAGCTCAGCCCACTCTGGGCCACAAGGGTTTCTCAGGATGGGTATGGGACCCAGTTTGGCTGCTGAGGTGTGAGGAAATAGCTCTTGGGACTTCTAGGAAAGACGTTTCCTCTTTCATCCACGGTAACTACTGGAGGAGGCAAGTCTTCTTCCTTTGGAACATAGACTGTATGGAAGAGGGGTCTGACTGTCATTTTTTGCTACCATAAGTGGAAGCACACCTGAACATGTCATTTTTGCTTAATTTTGATTGAGTTGATACAGTAGGGAATATCTTTCTCAATTTTGCACAAAAGAAACTGAGGGTCAGTAGGTTAAAGAACTTCTCAGTCTCCCACAGCTAGAGAGCCACATCTAGGATGGAGATACATGTTCCTTCACTTCAAGCTTGGGGCTTCCTCAGTGTTTTCAAAGATGCTTTCCCCACACTTGGGTCAGAGCAATACTTTTTCTCTTTACCCAGGAAAAATAAGCAAACACCCACTCCATAGAAGATTTATGGAGACAAGGCCAGAGGAATTGAAAAGAACAATAAAGCCATTGTAACAGAAAAAGTTGTACCAAAGCCAATAGAACCAAGAGAATTGGAAATAGCCAATCTTGGGCATTCAGAACAAGCTCTATTAAAAATGTTGACTGATTTATGAGAAACCAGGGAGGCCATTAAAAATTTTTATAATTAGTAAGAACCTCAAAATAGTCCTATTAAGATGCCAAAATTTGTGGAGCAAATAAGAAATGTAATAAAAAATAAATTAAAGCATAAAATATTAACTTTAGAAGAGACCTTATACATCATTTCATCCTACCTCCCACTAGTGGAGAATTGCTTTCTACTATATCTCTAACAGATAGTCATCCTACCTCTGTTTGATTACCTTCATTGATGGAGATCTCACTATCTCATAAGGCAGACAATTTTGTTTTTAAATTATACTGTAATCTGATCTAATTAATGAAAAAATAAAAAGATAAGCACAGACAGTAATGTTGTAGACTATTTTGTATTATTATCTTATTATATATTATGTTTTATTTTTATTTTTTTGCTTTTCAGTATTTCCTGTTATTCTAAAAACCTTCCCCTGATTTGGCAAACAGCTTGTATGTTCTGTATTTTCTGCCTTGGAAGAGGGAAGGTCAGACAGAATGCAGAGAAGAAAGGAAAGTCAGGGCATAAGTAATAGATTCAGGAATATAGATGTAAAGCCAGACCATCCAGTCTTTAGAACAAAACAACAACAACAAGAGATTCTCCAGGTGAAGAGGTCAGAAAGTCACAGGAGAAGCATGGAGGGGTTGGACACAGTGGGGTGTTGAGAAATGTATCCTATGTCACACTCCACCTTCAGTCAAGTCCTGGGAGAAAGGAGACAGCAGATATTCCAGACAGGTTTGAGGAAGTCAAGAGTCCTCTTTCCTTTCCTAGGGGGAGTCTGTGAAAGGAGGAAATACACCAGAGTAGAAATAGCCACTTGTATTGTCTAGGAAAACAGATCCATCATGTCCCCTCAGACTTTCCCATAGCACCGCGTGATGGTGGGTGGAGGGATGTTTCCCAAACACAGAGATAGAGGATGGGGCACAGAGCTCTTCTTGGTGGGAGGAGGTGGATTCCGTGGAACCTGCATGGACTCATGACATAAAGTCACATACAAGTAGCAGCATCTCTGTGAGTTGATGGAGGTGACTAATGACCAAGGATCAGGGTGTCCCTATCCCCCTGCTTCGCCCTGCCAATGTTATGCCATGTAACATCCCTGAAGAGAAGCCCCACCCCACAGCACTGATCCTTTTTCATTTTTTGGCTTCTTAAAGCCAAACCCTTTATGAGATTTTGGTAGAAGTCTTAAGTGGAAGTATTCCCTCTTTCCATCACCCTCTTCCCCACTAGAGGGAGGGCATGTGACCTATGGTCACTAAGTGCTTCTACCCAGATGTTTGACTCTTGAGTGAGTGAAGCAAAGGCAGAGGGAAGAGGAGACCAACCACAGGGTGGCTGATGTAACTGGTTGTGACCACATCCTCGCCGATTTTTCTTGCTGCCTAGCCTTGCTTGGTTCCTGACAATTTTCCAGACCTGTGAGGGACCCAATACCTTCCAATGAATTCTTCTTTTGTGAAATGTAGTTAGAATCTGTTTCTGTTCCCTGAAATTTTCGGATACAGGAATGTGTATGTGTCATAGTCTCTTCAAGTCAGAAGAGCTGTAGGGTAGAAATCTGGGATTGATTATGTTGCCTCAATGGGGAGTTGATGACGATGATCACTTTTATCTTTTTTTTTAGGATTCAGAGATAGGAACCTGGAAGCCCATGGTTCACAGGAGCAAAGCATCTTAATCATTACCTGTGGTGATTTGTTTTTGAAGGGCTCATGAAAAGCAAGTTTCAAAATCCCCCTAACCACTGTCATGGGACATTATAAAAGACAGAAGGAGTTCGAAGACTGTGGGATGGGCTGGCTGCTTCTACTGGTCCTGGTTAGTCGATTAAAAGAGAATGATAGATTTAAATCCTGGAATTCTCAGTTTAAGGCATATATTAACATCCAGAAACTTACTATGACTGGGCCAAATGGATTTCCAACCTCTAAACGCCACACAGCTGAGAGAATGGGGAAAAACTTTAAGTTGGATTCTGAGGTTTCTAGAATTATATCAGTTAAGTTCTCAGCCTTGTCATCCTCTTAGGAGAAAGTTAAAGCATGGATAGGATAAGACTTGAAATGAGGGTATATGGGACGGCTCAGAGAACTCACTAACCCTTCCATGCCAGCCAAAGCCTCCCTCCTCCCTTGACTGTTGACCCTTTTTATTTTTTGCCCAAAGGTACTATAACTTCCTTACCCTAAAGAGTTACACTGAAAGGAAGAGTCTCTTTTTAATGATCTGCAATGTAGCAACCTTCCTTTGTCTTCAGGATCAGACCAGAATACCCATGGGGGAGGTGGGTAGTAAAAAATCAAACCTGGGAGCAGAAGGCATATATAACAAGTAATTTGCAAAACTTTGCTAATTTACACCTTCAAAGATCTGGGGAATATGTGTGGGAATGAATCCTGTAGTCTCTTGACTAAAGATGAGAAGAATATCATTTAGACCAAGTTGAAGTCCTTGACATGGATTCACTTAGCATAGACCCCAGATTCTGATGTAAGTTCCAGCAGCTGGGAGTAGACACCGTTGTTTGTTCAGTTGGTTGACAGAAGTCTGGACTCAGTGGTGGCCAACACTAAACAGATTTGAGATGTCATAAATTCCTTGATATCAAGTAAAGGAAAGAATCCAAAGACTCTCAGAGATAGGAATGCTGGAGTGAATTTATCATGTGCAACTGACCCTATCACTCCCTGACTATGTCTCCCAGGGGAGTGCAGAGGACATCCTCCTTGCCAAAGTCTTGAGAAATACCTTGAGGAGGGGAACACCAATGTCTTCACCATGGCCACTGTTATCTTGAGGCTGGAGATTCCGATGGAAGCTGCAGTTGACATGGGGTTTCTGGGTTCAGTAGTGATGGGAGGAACCTGGGGCAGCCAAGGACACATCGTAGCTTTTCAAAGGCAGAGATGGGAACTGAAGGGGGATTCCTTCCTGTCCCCTCCCTGGGAACATGTGGCTTTAATTCAGCCACTGAGATTTTCCAACCCTCTGAATCTTTTATCAGGTGTTTCTTTTGCAAATATTTTCTCCCAGTCTATGGCTCACCTTCTCATTCTTTTGACATTGTCTTTTACAGAGCCGAAGTTTTTAATTTTAATGAAGCCCAGCTTATCAATTATTTCTTTCATGGATCATGACTTTGGTGGTTGTATTTAAAGAGTTATCAATACCAAGGTCACTTAGATTTTCTCCTATGTTATCTTCTGGGAGTTACATAGTTTTGCATTTTACACTGAAGTTTATGATTCACTTTGAGTTAATTTTTGTGAAGGGTGTGAGGTCTGTGTAGAGATTCATCTGTGTTTGCATGTAGATGTCCAGTTGTTCCCACGCTATTTGTTGAAGAAACTATCTTTGCTCCATTGTTTTGCCTTTGAGCCTTTGTCAAAGGTCAGCTGACTATATTTATATGAGTCTATATCTGGGCTCTCTGTTCTGTTACATTTATATCTATTTGCCTACTCTTTTGCCAAGACCAGGCTGTCTTGGTTACTGTGGCTTTATAGTTATATCTTGAATTCAGGTGGTGCCAATCCTCCAATTTTGTTCTTCAAGAGTCAGCTTCTTGAGCAAGTAAAACAAAAATCCAGGTGGTGAGATTGTATTGGGGGACTTAAGGATATAGACCCAACCTAATCTGATACTCAACCCTACCTAATTTGACTTTTGATTTTTTACAAAGCTCACTATGAGCAAAGTCTTAACTTATTTTCCATTTTCACCTGCTCCATTCTCCCACTGGTCTCCAACCACATTGGCCTTCTTCCCGTTCCTTAAACTTGTCTGGACTTCCCTTTCCCTACATCTTTCACATATGCTGTTTCCTTTGCTCAAAATATTTTTCTTCCAACTCTGCCCTGGCTAACTTCACTCATCCTTGCAGCTACAGGTAAAATAGATCTTTCTTAGTACACCTTTCCTCTTACATTCTCTTAGATATTTTCCTCTATTGCTCTTATCAGGATGTTTATTTTCTTTTAATTTGCATGCATTTTCTGTAATGTTTGTCTGTTCATGATCCTTTAGACCTGCTTTGTTCTTTGCTGTGTCTGTTGCTGCTAACCTCTAACAGTAGCCTAACAGAGATGGTGGTCAAAAATTATTTGCTAAATTGATGCTTTATCTATGCTGTCTTGATAATTTTTTCCTCCATTGTGTAATGGGAACATCTCATGTCAATAAATATAGCCAATAAAGTCATTTTTAATGGAACCATAGTATTCTACAATAGGAATTATGATGATGATAATAGTAATAGCTATCTTTATTTATCATTACTATCTGCCAGGCCCTTTTGTAAGGGCTGAACATATGTTAATAATTTAAGCTTCCCAAACTTATGGGGTAGACGCTTGTATTATTCCTATTTTATAAATGCGTACACTGAGGCATGGAAAAATTAAGTAACCTTTCTTAGCATCTCAGAAACAGTATTTTATGCAGCCAGGATTTGAACCTGGGCATTTTGACTGTGACTTCTGTGCTCTTAATCTTACTGTTGCATTGCATATAAAATTCTATTTCATGGGGCACCTGGCTGGCTCAGTCAGTAGAGCATGCAGCTCTTCACCATGAATTTGAGCCCCATGTTGGGTGTAGAGCCTACTTAAAAACAATAAAATAATATAAAAAATTCCATTTCATTTAACCAATCCCCTTATTGGTGTGCATTTACATTGTTTTTAACTTTGAGCCATTGCAAATATAAGAATTAATTCTCATTATCTTTGTACAATTACCTAATTATGTTTGAAAATATTTGCTGAATTGTCCACCACATCGAACATATTTTCCATCAACAGCTTGAGCAGGCTCTTACTCCACATCCTTTGTGCTTTTTAGTACTGACAAATTTAACAGAAGACATAGGGCTACCTGATTTAGCAAATAAAAATATAGGATGCCAGTTAAATTTGGATTTCAGGTAAATAAAAAATAATTTTTTGTGTAAGTATGTCCCATAAAATATTTGAGACACATGCTGTTTAGTGTAAGTGTGTGTAACATTTGGGATGTGTTTCCAAACTTTTTTTTGTTCTAACTAAAATTCAAAATTAAATTCAAATTCCAATTTAGCTGTGTGTCCTGTGTCTATCTGATAATTGTAAGGAGGAAAGAAGTATTTAATTTAAAGTTGTCTACCTTTAGCAACCAATCACTACAAAATGTATTTATTACAATAGCCAAATTAGAAGCAAATTAGCAAATTAGAAGCAGCCCAAGTGAATGGATAAGAAGATATAGCATATATATAGATAAATGCATATGCAATGGAATATTATCCAGCCATAAAAAGAATGAAATCTTGCCATTTGCATTGACATGCACAGAGCTAGAAAGTATAATACTAAGTGAAATAAGTCAGAGACAGACAAATATCATATGATTTCACTCATGTGTGGAATTTAATAAACAAAACAAATGAGCAAAGGCAGAGGGAAGGGAGAGGCAGACCAAGAAATAGACTTTTAACTATAAAGAAAAAAATTGATGGTCACTAGAGGGGAGGTGGGGGGGGATGGGTGAAATAGGTGATGGGAATTAAGGAGAGCACTTGTGATGAGCACTGGGTGATGTATGAAGTGTTGAATCACTATATTGTACGCCTGCCACTAATAAAACACTGTATGTTACCTGTACTGGAATTACAATACAATATAATACATACAACAGTATAATACAATGAATGCATTTATAAAGCAGTAGCGAAGTGCTGGATGGTTTGACTATAAATAAGAATATTAGTGCACTGTCTAGTGAGGAAAAGACACATAGTTAAATCTAATACCAGGTCATAAGCATAGTGATAGAGATACAGACAGGGGTGTCCATGAGTGACACCTAAAACCAGATGGGGAGGCAGAAAAGAATTGCTAAAAGACTCTTGAAGGTTTAGCTACCCTAAGGGGTAGTGGAGTATTTTAGGCAGAGAGGAGTGTATAATCTAAAGCAAAAGCTAGCAAGCAGCAGGAGTGTGTAGGCGATACAGCAGTTGATGTTGCTGGAGCCAAAGGCGTGAGGCAGAGAGCGACAAGGAATGAGTTGGGGATTGGAGTAGGAGGTGAATCGTGAATGTGGCTCATTGTATATACCATGTTACTCAATGGAACAAGATTTTAAGTAGGACAGTGGCAGGGACATCCTCTCTCTTTTCCTGACTAGCTGCTGCCTGCTTCTAAGGCTCATTTCTGGTGCTAGCTTCTCCATGAACCTTTTCCACGAACCTTTTCTCCATGACCTTTTCCTTATGGCTTAGGGTCCTCTCCTCCAGGCTGCTGGGGATAGATACTAACCACATTGTGTCCCAAATGCCTATTCACTATCTTCCTTGTGGGACTTCCTGAGGGCAGGAATCATGGGTTTTTTTTGTTTGTTTGTTTAGTTTTTGGCACCTCTGTACCCTCATCCTCCAATTTCATGTTGGTTTTCCTGAATCCTAAATATTTGCCAGAGTGGGTGCCGCATCAGTGACCTAGAGCAAAAGCACATTCTCTCTACTGCTAAATTGTAATCTGTCTGCCAATAGTCTCCAATGTCCTAACCCTGCTGTCAGTACTTTCCCAGTGCTGGGATCTCTCAGCCAATTCTACAGCTTGGAAATGAACTTCCTTTCCTACTTCTTTGTCATGGTCCCCACCAGTCTTCCTGCAACGCAATGACTTCTGCTTTAGAGAATGTCCAGTGAGAATGATTTCTGTTAGTGATGTCCCACGGCAGCTGCGGGTGGCCGACAGTGCCCTGCTCACCCCAAGGAAACTCTGGTTGGGATATCCCGTGACCACCAACTTTGATTTTCTATCACCCCTTATTGTCCTTCCAGAGGTTCGTCCTTTCTCAGAACATTAGGTCTCGGACATGTATTAGTTAGACCTTTGAACTTGCTCCGATTTAAGTTGGGGCTGTTGCTGTGTTATAGTTTAACTCTCAAGGACCAGCCTTACTTGCCTCATTGTCAATTTGTGTGTGGGGGGGGAGGGTACTTTTCTAACATTGCCATATCGCAGGGATATAGTAGTCCACCTTGAAGGACGCCTGACTGCTGATCTTGCTGTGACCTTTCTGTAGCAGGAATAAGTTCTCCAGCTTCGCTCCTGTCCCAATCCAAGCCCTACCTTGCACCCTAATGGGCCCCACCCTCTGTTCCTTGCTTGCCTCCTCATCAGCTCTGGCTGCTTTGGCACACTGCCTTGGCCTCTATGTCTCTCCAGGGTCTTGAGTTTCTATGGTTCAGTTATGAGAGCTCTGGAATCCGAGGAACCCAGCTTCGACTTTCATTTCATTATGCAATTTAACCTGCCCAAGAATACTACCATGACTGTATTATCATCTTCTGTTGACAGATAAAAAACAAAAACATATGGTATCTGTCTTTCTCTGTATGACTTATTTCACTTAGCATCACACTCTCCAGTTCCATCCACGTTGCTACAAAAGGCCGTATTTCATTCTTTCTCATTGCCAAATAGTATTCCATTGTGTATATAAACCACAATTTCTTTATCCATTCATCAGTTGATGGACATTTAGGCTCTTTCCATAATTTGGCTATTGTTGAAAGTGCTGCTGTAAACATTGGGGTACAAGTGCCCCTATGCATCAGCACTCCTGTATCCCTTGGGTAAATTCCTAGCAGTGTTATTGCTGGGTCATAGGGTAGATCTATTTTTAATTTTTTGAGGAACCTCCACACTGTTTTTCAGAGCGGCTGCACCAGTTTGTATTCCCACCAACAGTGCAAAAGGGTTCCCATTTCTCCACATCCTCTCCAGCATCTATAGTCTCCCGATTTGTTCATTTTAGCCACTCTGACTGGCATGAGGTGGTATCTCAGTGTGGTTTTGATTTGTATTTCCCTGATGAGGAGAGACGTTGAGCATCTTTTCATGTGCCTGTTGGCCACCCGGATGTCTTTTTTAGAGAAGAGTCTATTCCTGTTTTCTGTCCATTTCTTCACTGGATTATTTGTTTTTCGGGTGTGGAGTTTGGTGAGTGCTTTATAGATTTTGGAAACTAGCTCTTTGTCTGATATGTCATTTGCAAATATCTTTTCCCATTCTGTTGGTTGTCTTTTAGTTTTGTTGATTGTTTCCTTTGCAGTGCAGAAGCTTTTTATCTTCATGAGGTCTCAATAGTTCATTTTTGCTTTTAATTCCCTTGGTTTTGGAGATGTGTCAAGTAAGAAATTGCTGTGGCTGAGGTCAGAGAGGTTTTTTTTTCCCTGCTTTCTCCTCGAGGGTTTGATGGTTTCCTGTCTCACATTCAGGTCCTTTATCCATTTTGAGTTTATTTTTGTGAATGGTGTAAGAAAGTGGTCTAGTTTCATTCTTCTGCATGTTGCTGTCCAGTTCTACCAGCACCATTTGTTAAAGAGACTGTCTTTTTTCCATTGGATATTCTTTCCTGCTTTGTCAAAGTTTGGTTGGCCATACGTCTGTGGGTCTAGTTCTGGGGTTTTTATTCTATTCCATTGGTCTATGTGTCTGTTTTTGTGTCAATACCATGCTGTCTTGATGATGATAGCTTTGTAGTAGAGACTAAAATCTGGGATTGTGATGCCTCCCCCTTTGGTCAGAGAAAGACAGATACTATATGTTTTCACTCTTATGTGGATCCTGAGAAACTTAACAGAAGACCATGGGGGAGGGGAAGGAAAAAAAAAAAGAGAGAGGGAGGGAGCCAAACCATAAGAGACTCTTAAATACTGAGAACAAACTGAGGGTTGATGGGGGTTGGGGGAGAGGGGAAAGTGGGTGATGGGCATTGAGGAGGGCACCTGTTGGGATGAGCACTGTGTTGTATGGAAACCAATTTGCCAATAAATTTCATATTAAAAAAGATAAAGACAATTTATACAAAAATAAAAAAAATAAAAAATAAATTAAGTAAAAATAATTACTGGCTCAAAGTAGTAGATTAATAGGTAGTTTAGTCTTTAAAATATATTTGCGAGGCACCTGGGTGGCTTAGTTGGTTAAGACTCTGACTTGAGCTCAGGTCATGGCCTCACAGTTCGTGGGTTCGAGCCCCGCATCAGGCTCTGTGCTGACAGCTCACAGCCTGGAGCCTGCCTCAGATTCTGTGTCTCCCTCTCTCTCTGCCTCTCCTGGACTCGTGCTCTGTCTCTCTCTATCTCTCTCAAAAATGAATGAACATTAAAAAATATACTCAAAATATATGTGATATTGTTTTATATTAGAAGAGAAGTTATAGTTTGAGAAAGAGCAAAGGACATAAAGAATTACATATTTAAAGCTGAATAAAAGAACCATAACTTGGTTATTCAGTTTCTTTCTGAGGGGAAAAAAAATGCTGATCTTGAAGATAAATGTTAAAAGATTTTGGTCAGGGTGGCGCCTGGTGGCTCATTAAGTTAAGCGTCTGACTCTTGATTTCTGCTTGGGTCATTATCTCACACTTTCTGGGATTGAGCCCACGTGCACTGTCAGTGCAGAGACTGCTTGGGATTCTCTCTCTCTCTCTTTCTCTCTGTCCCTCATTTGATCACACTCTATCTCAAAATAAATAAATATTTAAAAACAAACAAAAAACTGTGGGCATAGAAAAGTTAAATTTTTTTTTTTAAAGTTACCCAGATAGTGAGTGGCATACCTGGGGTTCAGATTCTCGCTCCACAACCCACATTCTCCCCGTCACATGGTCTCCATACAAGCAGAATGCACTGGCCCAGGGCAAGGCACTTCAGTTTATGAGTTTCGGCTTCCTCCTCTCCAAAACAGAGTTAATAATAGGTTAATGAGAACTACCTCTCAAGATTGGTGTAGAGATTAAAAGGAATTATGTAAATTAGGCACCCAGCCCAGAGCCTGACAACAACCAAGCGAGAAATATTTCCTTCCCTCCTTGCTGTGTCCATCTGGGTAGACTTTTCCATTGTCTTAGCAAGGGAGCAGCTCTGAGGAAATATCAACTTGTTAGCCAAGACGGCCCGGGAGGAGCTGCTTTCCAGAAACACAGGTGAATGAAGGCTCTGAAAACAAAACATGCGTAGGAGTCCCCATGGGCACCCAGAAAACACCCTGTCACAGATCAGGAGGCGTTTGCATCCAGCAGGATGGCCTGGGACGTGCCCCCAGCACCTGGGAGGCCAAGTTTCCACCAACCTGTGGCATCCCAGAAAGAGGTGACTGGTAATGGGCTCAGCAGTGTTTTGGGAGAAATGCTCTTTTGGATAAAGCTGCTTTTTGGTATTTCCTATCTCCCCACCCCATCTGAGCATGCCCACAGCCGTGCTCTGAGTTACGAGCACATAAATCTCCATCACAAATTTATTGCCATCATTTATCAGCTCCTATCGCTCAATGGCCAAGCAGTTAATTTTAAAATGAAGTGAGGCTGTTTTCATTAATACCCGTGCGCTAACTACCTATCAAAACACTCAAAGACAATTAATACCATGTTGCTGAAGTACTGAACCAATAAATATCTTCAGTCTTGGCGTGTCTCTGGCAGATAAAAGACATTAGACTCATCCCCTGTTTCAGTAATATTCTTCCATTCTCTTCCTCTCCATAGCATCAGAAACATTTACATTTAAGAACGGGATTAAATAGCCAGACCAGCCCATAACATGAATTTAAAAGGCTGTTGTTTCATGACATCTAAGTAATGCCTTCAGGGTATAATGGTAATGACAACGTGCCTGAAAAGAAGATGGAACATTTCTGAGGAAGATACATCATCAATACCAAAGCCTTCTGGCCTCAGAGGCTTTCTGGAAAGCAAATGCCTCGCCTCTGATGGGGGCTGGAATCCAGTTTGATCAGCAGTCTGAGCAGTGGGTGGGAGTTGGAATCCACACTCTCGCAGGCTCAAAACCTTTAGAGACAGAATATTCTAGATTTTGAAACTCTGGAGCCACATCAGGGACTAACGGCATGTGGTCATTTGTTATTTACTAAGGCATGACTTTACACACCTTCAATGGAGGCTGCTGTGCGAGTGATTTTCTCACTTGGGAGGCCTAGCAACCTTTTCTTCCACCAGCACCTTATTCGATCATTTTTCGTAACCGGTTATTTGTGGGTCCAATGTGTGCAAAATGCTGTCCTAGGGATGCTGCAGAACATCTCAGTCTGCAGGGAGCACATTCCTATCTCCTTTATCATTTTCCATGAGTCAGCATCATTTACACAACAACGCTCAAGTAATAAAAATTGGTGCCTTTTTTAGAAAATAGCCCTGAAAAGAAATACAGGTGTTGCATTAAAATAAAACATTTTAGGGGTGCCTGAGTGGCTCAGTCGGTTAAGTGTCCGACTTCAGCTCAGGTTATGATCTCACAGTTCGTGGGTTCAAACCCCTCATCGGGCTCTGTGCTGACAGCTCATAGCCTGGAGCCCGCTTCAGATTCTGTGTCACCCTCTGTCTGCCCCTCCCCTGCTTGCACCTTGTCTCTCGCTCTGTCTCAAAAATAAGCATTTAAAAAAATAAATAAATAAATAAATAAATAAAATATTTTATTGCTCCCCCCTCTACCCCATATTGCTTAACTAATGTGTTCCCCATGGCAAAAATTAGAAACTATAGGTGAGCAAAAAGAAAATAATTAGTTCCCTAAATCCTACCACCCAGAGATAACCATGGCTAACCTTTGCCTCCCACACACAGGGGCTCTCTTTCCTCTTTTATATATCTACTGCCTTTTAAAAAGCATGATTATTCTTTGTATAATTGTCTGCCCCTCATCTCCTCATATAAGGCTATACTGTCCCCATCATTCTGTCTTAATAAGCAAACTCGTATTAAGTAGCAGCTGCAGACACTCTGAGAGTCCTACTGTTGTGTGTGTTTCATTTTAAGAATGTACCCTAGGGGCGCCTGGGTGGCGCAGTCGGTTAAGCGTCCGAGGAAGTCACGATCTCATGGTCCGTGAGTTCGAGCCCCGCGTCAGGCTCTGGGCTGATGGCTCAGAGCCTGGAGCCTGCTTCCGATTCTGTGTCTCCCTCTCTCTCTGCCCCTCCCCCGTTCATGCTCTGTCTCTCTCTGTCTCAAAAATAAATAAACGTTAAAAAAATTAAAAAAAAAAAAAAGAACATACCCTAGTTTATCTATTCCTCCCTGTTTGGCTATTGAGGTCATTTTCTGCCCTTTTTAAGTTATAAACAACCCTGTGGTTCTGTTTGACTAGTCATTATTACTAGGTTGTGGTGCACACCCCGAATTATTTCCTTGGGATCAATTCATTAAATTGGAGTTTCTAGCTCAATTTATACGCATATTTTTAAGGCTTTTGACTTATGTGGCCAGACTGCCCTCAAAATGGTTCCAGTTTATGCTCCCAGACCTGCTTGTCCTCTGCCACGCCAGCACTCTCCAGTTTCTCCCAGTACAGTATGGGGGAGGCAGAGGTCTCCCTTTGCCCACAGCTCCTTTTACCCGGGCTCTGCTTCCTACCCCTTTGTCGGCCTCAGGGCTTTTCCTCTATCAGTGGTAGTCTCTTTCTCTGAGCTCTTTCTACAGCACTTAAAAATACTGTCTCTTCTCTTAACTGCAGAGAACAAAGTGAGAGTTGCTGGAGGGGAGGTGGGCGGGGGTATGGGTTAAATGTGTGACACGCATTAAGGAGGGCACTTGTTGGGATGAGCACTGGGTGTCATATGTAAGAGATGAATCACTGGAAGCCATGACAACACTGTATGTTAACTAACTTGAACTTAAATTAAAAACAAAAAAAAGGAAAGAGTTTTATCACACACAAAATAATCCTGCTTCTTGTGTTTTAAAAGAAAAAAAATGTCCCTGACCTCTGTCATGGGCTGAATTGTCCCCCCTCTCCTCCCCACCAACTCATAGTTGAATCCATAACCCTCGGTACAGCAGAATGTGAGCACATTTGGAGACAGGGCCTTTAAAGAGGTGATTCACTTAACATGAAGACTTTAAGGTAGACCACAATCCAGTCTGACTGGTGTCCTTATAAGAAGAGGAAATTCGGCTGCACGGTGCGTGAGGTGTGTGGGCACACAGGAAAGACCATGTGGGGACGTAATGAGAAGGTCGTCATCAAGTCCAGGGGAGAGGCCACCAAAAACCCAAAACCTGCTGAGCCCTGATCTCAGACTTCTAGCCTATAGGACTGTGAGAAAACACATTTCCGTTACTTAAGCCCCCGGTCGGTGATACTTTGTTACCCCCTAGCAAACCAATGTATCCTCGTTATAGAAAACCTTTCCTAGGGCTGCCCTTGTAAAACCAAATTCTTGAACAAATTTGCTCTTACCCTTTATTCTCTTGTCCCATCTCACCATCTGGTTTCTACCCCCAATTTGAGAGACAGCTCCTACCAAAGTTATAGACCATCTCCACATTACCAACCCGATGAACACCATGCCTGGCATATATAGACAACTCACTCGTAGGAGTTGCTGTTCTAATTATTTGAGTAAGAGATGCCAGCTCAGCCTGCCAAATTAGAGTACAGGATAATAAATATGTCCATATTATTTCTTTACAAAATGTGCATTGGCCATTCCCCCTACCTAGCCCTAAAGGAGCCAGAAGCAGCAGGAAAAGGGTAGGGGAAAGGCCTTTTAATGCCTGAAAAGGAGTGGTAATTATGGAGAACATGTTCATAACAGGAAAGCTAAGGCATCTTTCCAAAATATCATAGAATATGTTTAAAGGGAGTTATTGGTCAAAAGTATGCCATTTTCTTTTTGAACCCCATCAATTTCAGATTGTTCCATTAAAAAAGGAATCAATTGGGGCGCCTGGGTGGCTCAGTCAGTTGAGCGTCCGACTTCGGCTCAGGTCATGATCTCGCTGTCCGTGAGTTCGAGCCCTGCGTCGGGCTCTGGGCTGATGGCTCAGAGCCTGGAGCCTGCTTCCGATTCTGTGTCTCCCTCTCTCTCTGCCCCTCCCCCGTTCATGCTCTGTCTCTCTCTGTCTCAAAAATAAATAAATGTTAAAAAAAAAATTAGAAAAAAAAAAGGAATCAAAACACACACACACACAAATGGACTTTTGTTTTCATTTAATACTATATCATGAATATTTCTCATGGCATTAAATATTCTTCTACATCAAAAGAAGTGTGCATTGGTAGTTTTCCAAATATGGGTAGAAGAAGTATACCAGTTATAGATTTATTTGGAAAATAGAGTAGGCATACACATTCTAGACTATTTGGAACATACACTGTGCTATGTGGGTCAGTTTCCTCCAGATGTTTTTGTTGTTGTTGTTGTTTGTTTGTTTTCTCTACGCAGAGTTGTTTGCATGCTAGAGTCTGCCACATGTTATCCTGAGATTATTTTGTGTCCACCTCTCTTCCTTTTTAGGTGACATATAACTACACCTCCTCCAGCTATAGTCAGGTTATTAAAAAGGAGCAGGTAGCTAGTTCAGGGATCCTCCTTGCCCTCCTTTCAGTTTCTAAGAGTCAGGTTTGGGAGGTTTCTGGTAGTGCTTTGGCCTCCACAAAAATTAAAAGCAAGTAGCTATCAAGAAGCAGCCTTAGGACTGTGAGCCTGGTGCATGCCTCTCCCCTCCCTGTCTGCTCCCAGATGTCTAGGTGTGTGACCGAGTGCTCCTCAGGATGACCGAGTGCTCCTCAGGATCACTTGGCAATGATGCCAAATGCCTTTCAGAAAGAAGGGTGAGCCAGGCAAGGGCTCTTGTATCCGGCACCTGGCCTGGGCCAGGGCTTTGCTTGCCAGGGGGATGTTTCTTTCATCAGCCGTGCTGTTGTTCACCTCTGGAAGGAGAGACTTTAAGCGATCTTCCACAGACCCGGAGAGAGGTGGCTCAAAGCACTTGAAAGCACAGAATTTATGGCCTCATGGTACAGAGACTCCCTGGTTTGCGCCAGCAGAGTAGACCCAGTTCCGATGGGAAAAGAGGCAAGAATTTGGATCCTACCTTAGGGCATGGGTTGTTGACACCACATCCCCATGGGCACGCAGGGCCAGCGTGCAGGAGGCTGGGGTGGTAGGAGGTGGAGGGGTTTACCTAACCATCCGTCACTCAAACTGTGACGCAGAGAACCAGACCCTGGAAGCGAGAGGGCAGTCTTGGACCCCGTAACGCCAACCTCCTCTTCTCTGAATCCTCCCCTATGTTCCCAGTGTCACTCCTTCCTCATGCCTCTCCAGCTGGTTCCTTGGAGGGACATCTCTCCCTTAGCACATCCTGCCCACATTCCCAGGCTCACCTGCTTTTCCATTGTGCCTTGAGCCCGAACAGATTCTTCCCTTAGCTTCCTGCCATTTGACACGGTCACCAATAGTTCAATAGCTTGTTTGCAGAAGGTCTTTTCTAAGGATACAGAAATGTTCCCTGCCCTTAGAGGGGGAAAGACAGATATATACACTGAAAATGCCATTATTAATGGGGAGAGTGCTGCAGTGGAGGGAAGCACAGAGTTCTGTGGGGTTCAAGCCTCTGAAGACAGTCAGTCTTTAAACCCAACCAACATGCTAGAGTCCCCAGTTTCAGTCTCTAGCTTACTTGGTTTTCCCTCTGCTTCCAACGTTTAACAAGTAACTGCCTCCTAGACTTCAATGCCTCACATGCATCTGTGGCTTAAAATTGAGCTCCTAACCCCCCCACACACCTTAAAGTAGCACGAGCAGTAATAGCCAAGCCCCTGTTACTTGTACAGGCATGAAGATCTCCAATCTCTGCCTGCTGGGCTGCCTCAGATTATTAAATGCTTCCACTATCTTCTCAGTTTCTGCCGTGTTTCTAAAACCTGAGGATTTCTCTTTCTTCCATGCAAGCTGGGCCATGCGATTCACTTTAAAAATTTTCGGATTGACCAGTATCTCTAGTGGTAAAAGATGTGTCAATTTTTTACACAGGTAGGGTGCTCTGACCTGAGGGCCTTCATTGTATTAATTTTTTAACTTATGAAATATACCACAAATACAGATAAGTGCACAAAATAAAAATCTATACTTCAGTGATTTATCCCAAGCAAACCTTCTCCTTTATTCTGTGGGTATGGTAAAGGACTTTGAGTTTGGGATGCTAAGGTTACCTTGCATTACTGGAATAAAACCAAGCTGCGTGTACTGTATGGCCTTTAACCATCAGGCTGGATTCGGTGTTAACATTTTGTTTACAGTTTTTGCGCCTCTGTTCGTGAATAAGACTGGCCTGTAACTTTTTCCCCCTATAATATCCTTGTCAAGCGTCAGCATCAAGGTGAAATAGATGGGTTTCTCTTCTTCTATTTTCTAAAAGAGTAACAAACTGTTAGCATCCTTCCAAGTCCCTGTTGGAGATATTAGGGCCAGGAGTTTTCTTGGTGGGAAGGTTTGTAATTTCTTTCATTTTGATAAGACCGTTCAGATTTCGATTTTGTCTAGTGTTAGTATCTTTAAGGAATTTGTTCAACATCAGTTTGGCCAATATTTTCTAGTTCGTTGGGATAAAACTATTTTAAGAAACTTTTCTTATTATATTATTTTAATGACTACTTTAGCTACAGTTATATCCTTCTTCTCATTCCTGACATTGCTTAATGTGTATTTAAGCTGCACTTTTATGGGTCATTCTCCTCAAAGTATTCAATTTTACCGTTTGTTTCAAAGTGCCAATTTATGGCTTTGTTGACCTCTATTGTATGTTTGCTTTGTCTTTCATTATTTATCTTTCTGTTTATCTTTCTCTTCTTTCTACTTTCTTCAGGCATAATTTAGTGGTTAAAAAATATTTGTAAGTTGGATCCTTGGTCCACTGATTTCATCCTTTTCTATTTGCTATAAAATGTTATGTGCGTATGGTCTAGCTAAATCTCTTGAGTTTTTTTTTAATTTATTTTTAGTTTACTTATAGTAAAATTAACTGTTCTTTGCTGATGAAATGTCTGTTCAAATATTTTTCCTATTTTTAATTGGGTTGTTTGTTTTATTATTGTTGATTTTTGAAAGTTCTTTACATATTTTGGACATAAGTTCCTTGCCAGATATACTCTTTGAACATATTTTCCTCAGTCTGTGGTGTTTCTTTTCCTTCTCTTAACAGTGTCTTTTGACAAGCAAAATATTTTAATTTTAATAAAGGCAAATGTATTTTTTGAACGGGTCGTGTTTTTTGCTGTTGTATCTAAGAACTCTTGGCCAAACTCAAGGTCACAAAGATTTTCTAGTATATTTTATTCTAGAAGTTTTATAAATTTAGGTTGCACATTTAGTTCTGTGTTTCATTTTGAGTTCAATTTTGTACAAAGTGTGAAGTATACGTTGAGGTTGTTCTCTCCCTCCTCCTTCTTTTTGGCGTGTGAATATTCAATTTTCTAGCATCGTGTGTTGAAAAGACTATACTTTTTCATTGGGTTGCCTTTGCACCATTGCCAAAAATCAGGTTACTGTATTTGTATGAATCTATTTCTGGACTGTATTCTGTTCCATTGTATCTACTCTTTTACCAGTAAGTCTTGAAATCAGATAGTGTGAAACCTCCCCTTTGTTCCTCTCTTTCAAAATTGTTTTGCCTTTTCTAGTCACTTTTCCTTTCCATAAAAAAATTTGAAATCAGATTGTTGATATCTACGACATTGTGCTGTGATTTTTGTTGAGATCGAATTGACTCTACAGATTAACATGAAGAGATTTAACACTTTACAACATTGAGGCTTTCGATCCAAGGGCGTGGTATATCTCTGCATTTATTAAGATGTTATCTAATCTATTCACCAGTGTTTTTTGGTTTTCAGTGTAGACATTTTGAATGTATCTGATTAGATTTATACCTAAATATTTTGGGGGAGAAATAGTAAATGGTGTTTTTTTCATAAAAAAATTTTTAAAAATATTTATTTATTGTTGAGAGAGAGGCAGACAGAACGTGAGTGGGGGAGGGCAGAGAGAGAGGGAGACACAGAATCCAAAGCAGGCTCCAGGCTCTGAGCTGTCAGCACAGTACAGCTCGAACCCACAAACCGTGAGATCGTGACCTGAGCCGAAGTCGGCTGCTTAACCAACTGAGCCACCCAGGTGCCCCCATAAATGGTGTTTTAAAAATCGAATTCCAATAGCTCATTACTATTACATAGAAATATAATTGATTTTTGTATATTGACCACGTATCCTGTGACTTTGTTGTTACGGACTGAATGTTTGTGTCCCCACCCTCCCCTGCCCAGTTCATATGTTGAAGCCTTAATACCCAATGTGATGGTATTTGGAGACGGGCCTTCATGGGCCTTCAGGTTAAATGAGGTCATGAGAGTGGGGCCCTTGTGATGATATTGGTGCCCTAATAGCAACAAGAGATACCAGACAGCTTCTTCTGTCTCAAGCCTGCAAAAAGAGGAGGTCATGTGTGCACACAGAGAGAATGCAGCTGCCTTCAAGCCAAGAAGAGAGACCTCAGAATGAAACCCACTTTGCTGGAAACTTGGTCGTGGACTTAGCCTCTAGAGCTGTGAGAACTAAACTTCTGCTATTTCAGCCCCCCAGTCTGTGGTATTTTGTTTTAGCAGCCTGAGTGGATTAATATACTTGCTGATCTCATTTCTTAGAGAAAATTCTTAAATTTCTTTTTTTTTTTAATTTTTTTTAACGTTTTATTTATTTTTGAGACAGGGAGAGACAGAGCATGAACGGGGGAGGGTCAGAGAGAGGGAGACACAGAATCTGAAACAGGCTCCAGGCTCTGAGCTGTCAGCACAGAGCTCGACGCGGGGCTCGAACTCACGGACCACGAGATATGACCTGAGCCAAAGTCGGCCGCCTAGCCGACTGAGCCACCCAGATGCCCCAAGAAAATTCTTAAATTTCTTAAAAAAAATTTTTTGTAGACTTTCTGGATTTACCTTATAGACAATAGTGCAGCCTGTGAATACAGATAATTTCCTTTCTCCTTTTTAAGATCAGTAACGGTGACATGCTGAGCCATACTGTAGCCTAGGACAAAAAGAAAAATCAGTAATATGGACTCTGTCTGTATTGAAAATTTTGATATTTTGTTCATCATGACTATCTTGCCTTCATTTATTTCTTTTTTCAAAATGAATTTTATTTATCTTGAGAGAAAGAAAGAGTGTGCCAGCAGGGGAGGGGCAGAGAGAAAGAGAGAGAGAGAGAATTCCAAGAAGGCTCTGTGCTGTCAGCAAAGAGCCCAACACAATCCTCCATCTCAGGAACTGCGAGATCATGACCTGAGCCGAAGTCAAGAATCGGACGCTTAACTGACTGAGCCATCCAGGCGCCCCTGCATTAATTTTTATTGAAAAAAATATTGCACCAAAATATTATTTATCTTGATTACTGAGTTTTTTGGCACCCTCTTAAAGTTTGCACCTTAGCAAGTACCCAACTTGCCATGCCTGCGCCCCGACCCTTGGTCTACTCAGTCAATTAGGAGCCAGAGTGCAGGGGTCTGTTTGTCAGAAGGGCAGAGTGAGGAGATGGGGCCATCGTTACATTAGGAATCTCATACCCCCGTGCCCCTGGTCTCCAGCCATGACCTTTGCTCTCTCTGTAGTTGATATGGACTCTGAGCTCTGGGCCCTTCCTAGGAAAGAACAATCGACTGGCACGATGTGTGCTCCCACCCACGCCACACAGAACCACACCTCTGTTGTGATGCAGGCAGCATTTGCACTGGTTCAATAAATAGCATTGGTAAATGACTGGCACACCGTTCTCCATTTTGGTAATCATACTTGTTATTATCTTTGTTGTTTTTACAGGACAGTTCACTCAGATATTATTTGTGGTTTGTCCTTGCTGTTACAGGAAAGTCGAAACCATGAGAAGTTTTTGTTTTTCTTCTCCCATCCCATGAAGCTAGTCCGCCTCTGAGTTCCAGCCCCTGGTCCCTGGACTCCTGCTCACCAGCAGCCCTGGACAGCCTGCGACTTCACAGTCCTCATTTAGGCATGGAAAACATGTAATTGTCTTTCACTTCTGATTCTTAACTTCTAAGCTTTCAGCAGGCAACTCAATTTAGACACCTTGGGGTAAATTCAGGCACATCAGTGATTTCTGTCAACTTTAGAATGATCAGAGCCACAACCAGTTTAAAATCATTTCTGGTTTCTTCTCTGCCCTGCTCTGGTGTCTGTTCCAACGCCAGGGGCACTGGGGCAACCACAGCTGGGCAAAGTGGAAAAAAGGGAGGGGCATCATGTTCCAGTCTCTCTTGTGTCTCGTTCATATGTTGCCAGAGATGCTGCCGTCCCCACAGTCTCACCTCTCGTCACAGATACTGCCTCGGGGTTGCTGTGTCCAGGGCACCTTTGGTTCCCTGGTACGAGTGATTCCCATGGAGGACACCTCTTCCTCCCTCACTCCCACGACCCATCGATGGGCATCTCTGTTGTGCATTCTTTCTGCCCCAGCAGGTGGTTTCCTGTAGATGGCACACAGGACCACTCTCCCAGGGTCCATGTCTCCAACAGGGCAGCCTGGGGTGGCCGCTCTCAAATTTTGTCCCCTCTTCCATTAGGACTTTCTTGTATTCATTGCCCTTCTTCCCCTCCCTCTCCAACAGCCTCTCCCCCTACCTTGCAAGACAAAGGGGGACATGAGATGGGCAAATGCTCATCACCGCTTGTCTCTCTTCTAAAACTGTTTCTACCTCCCCTTTTCCAGAGCCCATTTACCATTTCTTCCCTGGACAAGGGAAGAAGATAGTTTGGGTCTCTTCAGAAGGGTGTACGAATTAGTTAAGTCAGACAATGGGGACGGTGCCCTTTGAGCCTTATGTATAAAAGACCAGGTCTTAGCTTTGGTCACAGGTTCTGTTCATAGCAATCAATTCACTTCCAGCAGAACAAATGGATGTTTCTTTGGGTGTTGGTGGGGAGTGGGGAGTGACAAGCAACGAGTGGCCCCAAGGGAGCCGATGGGAGCACGTATCATTAATATTTCTGTGGCATCTCTTAGGAGGCACGGGTTATTTTATTATCTTCAGTTCAAATGAGATAATACTTGCAAAGGAAGCCCTTAGCACACCGCTTAGCATTTGGTCTTCATGAATAGGGCTAATTTACAGAAATAGTAAGTTGAAGTTTACTCTCGTTACTATGTCAGGTCTGGAAATAAGGAAGATATTTTTGGTTCTCTCATTCCAAGAAGCTAGCAGACCCTCCATGATTTGAGCTCCTTTCCCTCAGAGAGTCATTACTCTCTTTTACGCTTCGAGGCCAAGTAACACAGTTGCTAGGGATCTGGAAAAAGCCCTCCACTCGACTAATTATTGGGAATCTGGCCTTAATAAGATACGATAAGGCAGGAAGTTGAGGAGGTGGAAGGGGCAAGGTAACTTTTTGTTCTATTACACTTGGGTCTTTTGCACAGAACTGGTAAGATGGGGAAATAAAGGGGGCTGGACTCCACATCACAGCTCTGAAGCTTAAGCGAAAAAGCCCCAGGCCCAGGCTGGCTTAGAAACAACAGAGCTAACTACTTTCTGGAGGGACTCTCGGGCTTGGCCAGTTCATATCTCAGTAGAAGTGAGCCAGATATACCAAAGGGCAGGGGACCCTTTCTTGGGTTTTCTGGACTGAGTGAGCCGTGTCATTAGATGGGAGTGGGGAGCGAGGACCCTAATGACATCTTTCCCCTTGGCAGAGCCTGATCCAGGGATGCCATCTTTTTGCTTCATTTCTCACAGCCCTTAAAATCCATTTGTCAACTTCTTATGGCCTTCCTTTGTTTATCAAGGACTTTTCACGCCTTCGAGAAGGCTTTATTTCACAAAGGAGGGGTGCTGCGATTCAGAGATGCGGTGGCCAAGATGAGTGAGCCTCTGAGAGCATCAGAGGAGACATTCACCCCCAGGCCTCCTGAGCCGGGTGGTAACTGTTGACTACCCCTCAGCTCTGAACTGGACCTTAAGTTCAGATCCTGTGTGTTTTCGGTTCCAGGACAACATGAGGCTCAGTCACTCAAAGGGCGGTGGGCCAGGGAGTGCAAATCTCTGACTTCCTGTTGCTGTGCATTGGTGAGCCCCTGGCTTTCTGTGCCATGACCGAGGACTCTCCCTGGGCTTACCTTCTAGAGCTTTTGAAGATTAGGATTCCACTCATCCTTGTAATGGTCATGCCGTGTGTCCTCAGGAGTCATGCTCCCCACTCAGCCCACTGCAGACCCATACTTCCTGTAAATGGTGCTCAGGGTAACCAGCGATTTCCTTGTCGGTTCACATACTAACCACCCAGTCTCAAAAACACGAATTGTTCAACAAGAATTTAGCACACTTGAGTGGTGCTAAAATTATTCAGATCTCTCCTTAATTATTTCGCTTTGTTTTGTTTTTTAATGTCTTATTTATTTTTGAGCGAGGGCCAGGAGGGGAGGGACAGAGAGAGAGGGGCCGAGGATCTGAAGCAAGCCCTGCACTGACAGCAGCAAGGGCTTGAACTTGAGAACCGTGAGATCATGACCTGAGCAGATGCCACTTGACCGACTGAGCCACCCTCACTTGCCCCTCTCTTTGATGATTCTGAAAAAAGTTAAGGGCTGCGAGGTGCCTCCAAGTCCTAATTAGGAGCGCTTTGGGGGTATAAATATTCCATAGTATTAGTTGCTGGTACTTCTCTTTGTCGAAACAGATTTTACTCAGGTCTCAGGGCTTGGAGGTGAATCTCATGGTTCCTGCTCACTAGCTGGGTGATTTTTTTTTTTTAACGTTTATTTATTTTTGAGACAGAGCATGAACAGGGGAGGGTCAGAGAGAGGGAGACACAGAACCCGAAACAGGCTCCAGGCTCTGAGCGGTCAGCACAGAGCCCGATGCGGGGCTCGAACTCACGGACCGCGAGATCATGACTTGAGCCGAAGTCGGCCGCTCAACCGACTGAGCCACCCAGGCGCCCCTAGCTGGGTGATTTTAATCTTGCTGTCCCTTATCATATTTTCACTTACCAAATGGGACGAATCGCATCTACCTTGCTGGGTTCCTGGGAGGATTCAATGTGAAATGGGACCGAGCCAATGACAAAAGCCGGGCACCTGCTCCAGTGTTGACTCTAGGGTTTCACAGCTGGGTGTCTAATTGGAGTAGGACTAAGTAAGGGCCGGTACAGCAGTCATTTATGCCTTCATGGGAACAAGGCAAAGGCCTCTAGTGAGTATGTTTACCAATCTAGGAACGAGGAAAACAAAGCATATCAGGTTGGAGAATACTTTAAAGATCTAGATACATGGTTTAAAATATGGAATTGGGATTGTGTGTGTGTGTGCGCATCGGAGTTTGGGGAGAAACTCTGAAATTCGGTAAAATTTATTTTTAAGCAATGGTCTGTGGGATCTGCGGTTTATCAGATCCTGGGGTGTATTTCTGGTCCTCGTTCCTGGCTGGCTCAGCTCAAGTCCAGTGAAAGCCCAGCCGGGTGGAGACTGATGAAGGGAAGCAGCAGAGGCCTGAAGGCTAATAGCAGGTTTCTGTTTACAAAGCAGCCGCTTTGTCAGAGCCGGTAAGTACCAGCAGATCTGCACCCTCCAGAATTCAGGGTCAGGATAACAGGCGGGGATAAATGGCCAAGCGGATAAATATATCAAAGGAGACGAAGAATCCCCCGTCACTCCTGTCAGGAACCCAGTCCGTGGTCTTTCAGCGGACGTTTGGAGTCCATCCCCTCCCCTGAGCAACCTCTTAGATCTCATTCTTGCAGAAGTTTGCTATGGCGTAGTGTTCTCCTAGAATGTCCAGGTTGATGACCGGAG
The DNA here is from genome assembly GCF_027475565.1 of Acinonyx jubatus. Lineage (NCBI taxonomy): Eukaryota > Metazoa > Chordata > Mammalia > Carnivora > Felidae > Acinonyx > Acinonyx jubatus. The sequence continues at coordinate 49,682,499 of NC_069381.1, read as the reverse complement.
ACTAGCATGGGCAGATGATCTGCTTTCATTGATCTGCACTTTGGAGCCAGAGAAGGGAAAAGACAATTTAATGCACATTTTCAAAGAATGAAGGATCTTTTGTTCAGTTCTTGCCAGGGAGCAAGACAAAGGCAACGGGCTTCACCTATAATGGGAGGGGTCCGTGTCAGACAGGAGGGAGATTTATCAGGCAGGGAGTATGAAGACACTAAAATGAGTTATGGTATCTCCTTACCTGGAGATCTTCAAAGTAAGATATACTTCCCTCTGACAGGAGCAGTTGGGGGTGGTGGTGGGGAGGTGGGATTCCTAGCTGGAGGCAGGGAAATGGACTTCAGCGACCTTTGAAGGTTGAGTCCAGCCATCTGAATCTAGGATAAACTAAGATGGGAAAATTTATGGTTTTGACATCCATCAGGTGAATAAATCTGAGCCTCTGCTGGAATTTGAGGAGAAAGAAGGTTCCAGAAGCCTGCTCTGGCTTGACCACTCTATCAGGGTTCCAGCAGGACACAGACAACACATTCAACTCAAGATCATTTGAGAGGGGTTTAATAAAGAGACTATTTATAAAGGTGTGGGTAAGATGTAGAGAAATTATAAAAGATGGTAACCCAAAGCTCTTACTATCTCCATGCCTAAAGGGGTGAGGAGTCAGGGGGGGGCTGTTATCAGAACACAGAAGGAGAAATTAAGGTATGGAGAGCCATGTTGAGAGGAGCTTTGACCTTCCTTTGAGGAGGAATGTCACCAGCCAGAGAGGACCCAGGGAGAGAGCCAGGGGAATAAATACCCTGACATCACTGTCCTCCCTCCCAACAATCTACTGCCAGGGTTTCTGACTGGCTCATCCCAGCTGGTAAGCCCAGGCCAAGAAAGCCCATTGACATGGTCCATATAGGTCAGCCTTCTGAGCACAGGGCAGTTTGGAGGAGGGTGGAGAGTAGATCTGAAGCGGCAAATAAAAGCTGACTGACCCAACCATGGCTTGTCCTCTGACAGTACAAAGTGCCTTTTAGGTGCTGAGCATGATTCCAGGCACTTGGAAGAGGACGGTGAACCAGACTTACATTTGGACTAATTGTGATTTAGAAATGTTATCTATCCCTTAAGCCCGTGAACATTAAGGCGCCACACAGGTAGTTACTAACATAAGTAAGGCAAGTTACTGAAACTCTCTGTGCCTCACTATTTGCATCTGTAAAATGGGAATAACAATTATTTCTCTTTCATGGGGTTAGCTTATATGTGCTCGTGCATGGGAAGCCCTTGGAACCATGCGTGGTGTGAGGGGCTCAGTACATGCTAGGTGTCATTACTATTAGCATATCTAATGCTATTTGTATCTTCTAGCCAGTCTCTAGAACTCTTGCTCATCCTTGAAGACCTAGATTGTACATCTCCTCCCCATGGCTCTCTTTCCCTTGGGAATAGTTGGTCCCCAGATTATGTGATGCCTTCCTGGCTTTTATAAGGCCATGATTTGATTTGCACGTCTGTTTTCTCTGCTAGACTCTGTACTCTTCTGGGCTGATCTCAGATTCATCACCGTTGCCAGCCCCAAGTTCTGGCACATGGGAGGTATTCAATAATGTTGGTCCCATTTGCTTTGGATGAGATTTTGTACTTGCATGGAGAAGAGTGTGGCTCAGGCCAGTGTTCAGAGGCCATGATGGTGGTAGTGGAAATAACAGATGAGCTAGATGAAGTGATCTGCGGGCTCCAAAGATTGTTCCATAGAGCCTGATTCTCCATGCCCGGGGACTGACTTCTGCCCCCGAAGCCACATAGTCACAAGGGAAGAGAATGCTTGTTGCACAAGGAGGCAAGAGCAGAAAGACTTTTATCTGGAAGGTAGACTTTACCAACCAGAATTATTCATCTTGTTCCCCTTTAAGGTGGAAGCTGGCTTTTTTTTTTTTTTTAAGATCATTCAGGTAGACTCTCCCTTGCTTCTATGGTTCCGGGCAGAGAAAAAAGCTAGCTAGGGATGGAGTTGGTGAACAGCTCCTGGAGCATTTTTCACTTTGGTTCAGTTATTTTGTCTACAGCTTCCAGAGTTGGGCCACAAACACAAGGTGAATTCTTTGGTCCATTCCATGACAGTGTGTGAGGCAGTCTTGGGATTGCATCCCATGGATCAACTCCCAAGGTCACGAACATGCTTCCAATTTAACGGTAGGATGTGTTTATGCCACAGGGATGCAATTCACAAAACTGAGATGGAAAAACTCTTCAGGATAAGTAACCCAGTTTCTTCAGCAAATAACTGCAAGGGAAATAAAAGGAAGGGGATGCTATAAAGATTTAAGATACATAAAACTCGGTTACTGTATGCACTATAATTATTTGAATTCTTATTTGGAAAACTATTAAAAACATTGTAAGACAGTTGGAAATATTTGAACACTAATTGGTTATTTGATGATTTTAAGGAATTATTGTTAATATTTTGGGGTATGAAACAGTATTTTGAATATGTTTTATGAAAGAGTCTTTGGCTTTTAGAGATGTAGTCTAGAAATTACAGATGAAATATATGATACCTGAGATTTGCTTCAAAACAATATGGGGTGGTCAAGAAGTGGATGGGGTATAGAGGGGGTAGGAGTTAATTGTAAGTGATGAGTAAGAGGTACATGGGAATTCATTAATCAATTCTAGTTTGTACATACATGGTATTTTTCCATAATAAAAAAAATTTAAATGTGACAGTAGAAATAAATTTACTTTTCATTTGTTTTACCAGGGCTCCCTGTATTGAACCTGAAATCCAAACTGAATGTGCCAGATGGAAACCAATGTAGCTTATGTGAGGGGCGCTTGAATGACTCGGTGAAGCGTCCAACTTCAGCTCAGGTCATGATCTCATGGTCTGTGAGTTTGAGCCCCGCGTCAGGCTCTCTGCTGACAGCTCAGAGCCTGGAGCCTGCTTCCGATTCAGTGTCTTCCTCTCTCTCTGCCCCTCCCCCATTCTCTCTCTCTCTCTCTCAAAAATAAATAAACATTAAAAAACACTAAAAAAAAGAATGGGCTTATGTGTTTCAGAGAGAATAGAAAGAAGCTAATTCATTCCTCATAGGTCAAGGAAAGCCTGGTTTCTCCCTAAAGGTCAGTAAGACCTTACTATACTTTGGCCATGTTCTTTCACCAAAGAGCCAGGACTTGAAGGGTTAAAATGATGACTAGGTACCACTTCCCTTGGCCAATTTTCCCTGAGTGATGAGAATGGATTTCCCTGGCATTTAACACCATTGAGGGACATAGGAACCAGAGCCAGATGGGACCCTCCAGCTGGGTTCTAGTCAACACAGCCTAGTGCCTGGTGCTTGGAATTGTGCTTCCCTGCACATCCTCATCTGTATTCATTGAGCCATTTGGGCCTTTCTCTCAGTTGTGACTCAGGGAGAGGTATAATAACTTATTAATATCATACCAATAAATGGTGGAACGGCCACTCACACCTGAGTCCTCTGGTTTCAAGCCCAAGCCTCTTTCCACTATATAATATTACCCTCCCAGGTACCAGAGTTCTTCTCCTCAGGGATGCACCAACCCAGGGTTGCAAATAATAATAGTTGTTAGGTGGTTGATACTGTGTCAGAGGGCCTACGTACATTAACTCTTGTAACCCTCTTACTGGTCTCAGAAGGTAGGTACTATCCTTATTCCCATTTTGTAGACAGAAAACCTGAGGTCCCAAATGTCAAGATTTAAACCCAACTGTGTCTGTCCTCAAACCTTTGACTACATTTTTTAAGCTACGTCTTGCTACTTAGTTGAGGCAGATGTTGAATGAAAGTTTTTTCAGGATTTGCTCAAATAGAGGCCTGGAAATGACGAGGAAGAGGGCTTTATGCCATCAGTGCACTTAAAGAACGCCTTATGGCCACAGTTTGGAACCACTTCTTTATCGTTGTAGTTACAGCATTCGATATAGCATTCATGATGTGCCAGGCCACACCACTCACCCCTTTATGAATGTTAACTCATCAAATACAGCAGCCTTGTGATGTGGGTAGGGGCTGATTTTATTATTCCCATCTTACCAATGGGGAAACAGAGACACCTGCCAACATCACAGAGCTAGTAAGATACAGGGCCAATATTCAGCCCAGTCACTCCTGTGCCTGGGCCTGTGTCTTTGACCTCTACACTGCCTTCACCCCAAGCCCTGTACCTACTCTCGACCTGTCAACAAGAGTTGCTAAATGACTTTAATTCCAGTTTCGTAACTCTGAATAATAAAGACCAAAGTGTCTTCTATTGGCTGGAGTTGTCACCAAAAGGTAATGACTGATTCCATCCGACTTAAACTCCAAGCCATGCGTGTGTGAAATTGCTCTATTCACTTGAGTCCGAAATGTGTTTTGAGGACTGACTATACCTTTTTGAGAGCTGCAATAATAAGAGAGAAAATATGAAATTTAATGGGATAAATCACATTAAAGAGCTCAATACCCTGTAGCCATTAATATCCTTATTACCTTCTCTGATCTGTCCGCCCCACCGGAGGCACCACAGCCCAGGCGACCGTCCTGTCCTCTCTCTCGCTGGCCTTCTCTGCTCTGCACCTCCCCCTCCTCTCCTCAAGCTATAATCTATAAGAGTTCCCAGCTGCAAACTGATGGTTTCCGCTGGGGAGGTGGGGAGGGGGATGGGTGAAACAGGTGAAGGGGATTAAGAGTACACTTATGATGAGCACTGAGTAATGTATAGAATGGTTGAATCACAATATACACCTGAAACTGATATAAGACTAAATGGTAACTGTACTTAAAAGAAAAAAAAGGGGGGTTCTCTAACCCTCCCTCAGGGAGGATTCTCTCCTTCCTGGCCCTGTTGAACTGAGGCATGGTCACATGACATGCTCTGGCCAATGAAATGAGAGGGGCAGTGGTGTGTGTCAATTCCAGACGGAATCGTTAAAAGCCAGGCGGTGCCTTGCCATGCTTCATTTTCCTCATGCTAACACATCCAGCAATGGTTGAATGGTAGCTGCTTTTCACCCTGGGTCCTAGAGTGCATCAAGACCCCCACACAACCCTTGATGGACACGCAAAATAAGATGCAAATCTTTACTGTTGTAAGCCACTGAGGTTCTGGACTTGTTTGCATCGCAGCATAGATCCAGCCTAATCTGACTGACACGTGTTTTAGGATGCTCTCAGGGGATAGGACAAAAGTCCCTAATATGCCTGGAAGGCCTTGCAATATCTTGACTTAAATGTCAGGCTTCATCTTCTAACATATTTCCTCTCCTTTTCTTCTCTTCATCCAGACGGGCCATCCTTCCCTCCCTCAAAGGTGCCAAACTCCATCCACCACAGGCTGTTTGCACATGCTGTTCCCTCTGCCCAGAGCATTCTTCTTCCTGCCTGCCCCCTTTGCCAGTTAACATCTGTCTGTCCTACTACATCTCGATGGGCTTTCACAGTACTGTATATCCTTTATAAACCTCGTCACAACTACAAGCTTACCTTTGTTGCTATGTTTTTTTGGATAATGCTTATTTTGCCCACTAGACTGTATACTTTATAAGAACAGTTGCTCAGTTTTTATTTACTTACTGTCCCTAGCCCCTGGCATAGTCTCTGGCACATAATGGGTACTCGAATAATTTTTATTGAATAAATAGTTGAGTTGATATATTGTAGTGACTGTGGGATGGAAGTTGGAAGCCGACTTCTTGGATTTGAATTCCACCTGCTACTTAGTTGTTGTATGACCTTGGGTGACTTATTGAATCTCTTTCTGCCTTAGTTTCCCCATCTGTAAATGGGGATGAAAACAGTGGTCTGTCTTTGAGGTGTCTGTGAGGATTAAATGGATTGAGATATACGTGCTGCTTGTGCACTTTCTGTGTCTGGTCTGCAAGCTCACCTCTCTATACTCTGTTCTGGGGGGGGGGGGGGTGCTGGTAGTTTCCTTCCTACCTTTTCCGTACTCTCTTCCCAGATGGCGAGGCTTAGATCAAGCCAGAGACATTGGCGAAGCCTTAGAATACGAGGGAAGGGAGAGAGGGGATTTCTTTCTGGTTTCAGCTCCAGCCCACATGTGACAGCAGCAGAGGAAGGATTCGCCAAGAGCCTCCGCCTCCTTTCAGCTCTCCCAGCACCCACCGTGCCTCTCACCTCTTCAGAAGTACTGATACTGTTGGCTGCTTCCCCCTCAGGATCCTAGCACCAACATCCCCACAGGAGTCTGTGACCATGCATGTGGTGCGTCCCACCTTCATGGCGCGCCCTCTCAGTAAAGACCCAAACACCGGCTGCATGGATTTCCTCCTTGGAATGCCTAGGTTCCGCTAGCCCAACTTTTCCTTTTTGTGTCCCCAGCTCCAGGGCTGGTGGCTGTAATCCTACAATTATTTCTCTGTAGGCTACCACAGAGCCCCCTCTTGGAACACCTACCAGACCCTATTCCTGATTCCTGACTGGGCCCTCACTGATACAATATCTAAAGCACTTAGAAGAGTATCAGGCACAGAGGGAGCACGGGGTAAACGCAGCATTTGTCTAAGCAGGTGAGAAAACCAACAGTGCCCATCAGACCTCTGTGGAGGGCGCGATGTGCTCGCCATTTATCCAGGATAATGCCAACTCCCCGGTGCAGAAAGACCCGTCCATTCTCTTCCCCACTCTTCCCCGTTACTCACACAAGCACCCAGCTGTGATTTAAAGCAAATGAGGACACAGCTTCCATAGCATTAGCAATTTTTTATTTTTCCTTTTTTGTTGCATAGGAAATGCAGTACTTGCTTCCAGTAATTGTATTGTAATGTGAGAAGGTGGTAGCACTAATGGTTGAATACAAGAGTTAAACTAATCCACACCAGCTCAAAAAACCTGTGGAGATTTAGTTGAATAAGAATGGACGCCCACAGTGATTCTCAACCAATTACAAATTTTCACAGAACACAGTAAAACTAAAAGGGTAGCTATGAGAGTCAATACAAGTATACTAGAGGCACAGGGGGCCCGGCTCATAAAAACAAATGTCAAACCAAGTTATTAACACGGGGGGGTGTTTAGTTTCACAACGGATCTCTTTTCATCTCTGGAAGTGTTCGGTCCCCTACCCCCCAACAATTTAAAATGAAAAAAAAAAACAAAAAACCAAAAAACCGAGGTATCTTGAGTGGACAGATTTCCAAGGGTGGTGGGAAAGGTCCCCAGAAAACTTTGTTCTGCATTAAGAGGTCAAGGGTGTAGGGAAGGAGAATCACGTGTTTGCCTTTGAAAGTCTTTACTAAGGCCCTCCTAGAACCTGACAAAGCTCCAGCTCTAGGCTGAGTTAGTATCTCAGTGGTGACTCTACCAAACGCCTTCACAGTGCAGACAGGCTGGTCTGACACCAGGGAGAAAAAAATGGGAGCCGACCGCTCTCTCAAACCTCCACCCCAACATAGCCAGCGGCCTTGTGACCTTCGATTGAGATGTTAAAACAAAACAAAACAAAACAAAACAAAACAAAAAACATGCTGATGTATAGACTAGTACTAAAAAAATAAAAATAAAATAAAAAATAAAAAAAATTGAAAATAAGAATAACACAAATAGAATAGAGGGGGGAAAAGCTTCTGTCATTTTGAGAAGTCGAGCAGAAAACAGCAGGAAAAATAGCCCAGTTCATTGGGCAGCTATTTGCCCTTAAAAGCACTGTGCAGATACAAAAGTTCACCGGGCATGACCTGGTGAGTGTTTCCTCTCCCCCCGCAGGTGCTCTGGTTGGATTAGAGGGGGCACTCCCACCATACAGTCCCGTGGTCCTGTGGACACACTTGGGAAATTGTGTTTTTTGAATTAAAACGCATAAGGAGCCCACATGTGAAACTCACGATGCCTGGCACACAGGCGAGGTCCTGCCCCCGCATGCTGCGGCCTCCCCGTTCTGGAGCTCAACTGCAGGTGGTCCCCTATCTTCCTGAGCATTTCCGGCATCTACACCCCATCTCCCCATTCCCCTCATCTGGTCATGTGACCCTTTGGGGCAGAAAAGGCAGATGGGTGCTGGTTTAGGGCGGGGGAAAGGTGAGATGAAACACTTAATTTGGGAAGCAAGTAGTTTCAAATTTAGACCCAAAAAAAAGTATATTTAAAAAAAATCCCGTGTTAATAGCAAACTTCTTTTTCTTATGAATCGGGCCCAAAGTTTGTACAGAGTTTTATTTCTGAAGAAAATATTGCAACTGTGCATGAAACTAAATAGCCATGTGATTTCTTAAAGATTTTTTTCAATTTTTTTTTTTTCTTTTCATATGAGGAAGTCTGGTGTGAAGACGGATCAAGCATGGGTACCTGGCTGAACATTGTCCATTAAGAAAATGCTCCAGGGTCGGCATAGCTTCAGTCGAGGGTCAAGGAAAATGTCCCTCGCTTGGAAATGTTCTCAGAGTGTCTTCGTAGCACAGTTCTTGAAATACAAATGGTCGTTTTGAGACAAAAGTCTTGCCAGGGACTGATTTCTGAAATCAACCACCCATGCTTGTCCCCTAGGAAGAAGAAAACAAAAAACAAAAACGAAAACAAAAACACAAGTAATACTGAATTTAAGTAAATGTATACCTCCAAAATACTGAAAACAGCCGAAATCAAGAAAGACAGAATTTGCGTTCTCAGTGAAATACCTTAAACCTAGCTGACAAGAACCAAGTCAGAAAAAAAAAAAAAAAGACTAACATAACTTTGAGTAATATTCATACAGTTCACTAAGCATTATGGAATAGCATGCATTAATATTGTACGGTTATTTTACATCACCTATACCAGAAGGTCCTGACTGACAGCAAAGGCTACCGGTGTAGAAAAATCTTACTTCAGAAGAGCAATATAATACAGATTTCACAGGCACTACATTTTAATATATCAGGTATTATGCTGGTTTTCTTATAATTCTTTCTGTCCTAAAGCTGGCATTATAACAATGACCAAAAAGGCAAGGATTGAAGTAAACGGAAAGTAGATACCAAAGTTGATATAGTTTTTTTTTTTCTTCAGATAGATTAGTGCATAGTTCTCATGCAGATAAACACTGCTATGCATTTACACTGTTGGAAAGCAGAGTGAATTGAGCCCAAGTTGTCACATTGGTGTAAATCATTTTGTCAGCCTGTTATAGCACCATGTAATGGATTTGCATTAAACATTAAATTGATTTCAGAATTGGTGACACAGTATTCACTACAGTTAAGTGCTATGGAACAGCTTCAATGTTACCTGCTATCTATCAAAGCAATTTTCATCCCACTGCTTTTTTATTGGAAAAAAAATAAAAGGAAAACATACGCGACACTAATTAGGCAAATGCACAGCCTTGGACGTGGAGAAGGCAGAGCGGGTTTACCGTCGGACAGTAAATACATGCATTGACTTCAGGACGAAATTGGCCTCGGAAGCCAATTTGAATGAAAGCCCTGCCTGTGGGCAGTGCAGCTTTCTGAGACGAGACTGTCCTGGGACAGATCTCGGGGTTGTGGGGGGGGGGGGGGTTGGTGAGGCGCCACTGAAGCTCTCCTTACACTATCATGCCAGTGGTGTTTTGAATTTGTTCTATGGAGGCCTGCTACCGGGAAAAAAAAAAAAAAAAAAAAAACCTGACAGAAAGATAGAAGGAAAGAAAGAAATATGGGAGAGAGACAGAGACAGAGAGAGAGAGAGAGAGAGACCACCACCATTATGGACAAAAAGATATTTCCAGAGACATGATGCAAAGTACATTAAACGACATTCTTAGAAATCCCTCCCCTCCCACCCCACCCCCCCAAAAAAAAATCACAAGGGAAAAAATGTTTTTCTTAAACCAGATTTTGTAAATACTTGATGATGCTGTAACTACAGAATTCAAGGTGTAGGGGGATAAAGGTTTGAAAAGTAAAAGACAAGCTTTTTGAGGGATGGGTTTTGCATATTGCTGTGGGCTGAATGAACACCATGACTCTGGAAAGTCGGGGTTCCCTTACACTTGGGCTGTCAGAGAATGAAGGATGCAAGCTTGGGGAGGTGTACTTTCTTGTTGTCGTGGGCTTGCAGGGGTGGGGGCGGGGAGGAGCTGACACCAATAGAGGCCATGCCAGGATGTGAAGAAACAGAAAAGTTTGCCCGAACCTCAAAGCAAAGTGAAAGGCTCTGGGATGGATAGAGTGGCATTAGGGAGAAGGCCTCTGCCCGTGAATGATCAGAAAAGGAGCATTTTAGTGGCAGGGGATGGGCCAGGAGAAAAAAAAAAAAAAGCATATAGAAAAATGATCAGATTTAGTGTTTGTGCCTCTGACTTCAGTTCCCAAAGAAAAAAACGTGGAGAGTGATTTGAGGGACTTCTCTTTGCCAATATTGTTAATGCCATTTGATGGGAGAGAAAAAATTCAAATGTGTCTCAGAATCAAGGGCGGGGCCTTTCCACTGGGCCAGCCCTCAGCCTGTCAGTCTACACACCCCAGGTAGCAAAGTCTTCCTCAAACATCTTCGCTTGGCTTTCATCTAAAAGGTAAACACTCAGCTTGTTGGTGTTTCTTTTTTCCTGCTTGATCACAACTGAACTAGTTTCCTGCTGCTTTCTGGACAATGAAACATGAACAAAAATGTAACTTAGTGTATTTAATACTTAACCCCTGTTCGTTATCACCCTAGACTGCCTCCTTAATGTTTTAAAGCCTTTAAAACATTTTTTTTTCCTGCAAATCTGTTCAGAGTTCCCTAATTTTAGCTTCATCAAACTGAATACAACAAAATACCTTCAAAAATACAGCATACCTGTAACGTCCATTTACAATGGTTTTTCAGTAGACCTATACTTCTCAAGCATAGGAATATGCTATACCATTGAGAGAAAAAAAAAATAACTGTATTTAAATACTTACAAAAAAAAAAAGGAAACAGGAAAGTTTTAAACTTAAATCCAGTTCCCGAGGTGGGGGAGGAGGGCGGGGGGGGGGGGGGCGGGAAAGAAAGAAAAGCAATTCTATGAACGCTGCCTTTATAATGGACAATCAGAAATTTCACTAGGCTAATTTGACAGAAATGTTTCCTCATTTAAACAACATTACAAAAGTCCTGCGTTATAAAATAGGGTAGAATAAATCAGTGTAATCAATAAAACTATACAACAATACAAATTACATATCTTCTGAGCGGGCAGTTTATCCTCTCTCTTTGCAGTCATGACTACAACATGCTCACTAGAAACAACTAAAACTGCCCAAACTATTGCTTAGTTTGTTTTGTTTTAAAAAAAGGGTGCAATTTTATTGTATATACAACCAATTTACTGGTAATACCTTGGCTTATAGCAAAGGTTCTGACAAAATGTTTGTCTAGGCTTTTTTTCCCTTCACTGTGAAGCACTGAAAGCTGCTATTTTTTTTTCTTTTTTTTTTCTTTTTTCTTTTTTTTAGTGCACATATGTCATAAGAAAGTAATGCCCAGCTAAGTGCTATCGGGGAAGGCGAATTATGCTGGCTGGCTATAGGAAGTGACACCATATACTGACAACCACACCACACAAGAGCGTCAAACGACTATTCAACCACTTATCAGACACATATGAAAATCCAAAATGTTTTATTTTATTTTTTTTTCCTTAAATAGAGATAACCAGTAAACAATTTTCAGAACTTGGAAGTTTAAAAACGTGCATATAAAAATGGGCATTATATCCTTTTTATTGAATGTGGATTGACTGCGGTCTGCTAAGAAAAATGGGGTGTGGGAGCTGAAGAAAAAGGAAGTTGTCTTTTTTTTTTTTTTAAGGCTTGCTTGTGAAAGGAACAGTTGTAAAAACAAAATTGCTTGAAGCAGGGTCAGCTTAGTGCTTCACAGTTTGACTGCTTCTCTAAGAGGAGCCCTTCCTGCGCACGTGCATTCAAAAATCACAAAAAAAGTACAAAGACAAACACCTAAAACACACTGCGTCAAGTGCAGCACCGACTTTGGTCAAATAAAAAAAATAAAAGAAAAATTAATAATCGCTAAGCTTTTCTACACGATATAAGCAGGTATTGCATATTTTCATATATCTGGGGGGAAAATAAAGGAAGACTCCAAATAAATTGTAAAATGCAGCAACATCCAAAATACTGATATTCTAAGCCATCTACAGATCTCAGAATAGCACTGCCACTGACCACAGAGGACAATAAAGACTACTCCTATCTGCGGAACAACTAACTTTCTATTTAGTTCTAGATGTTGAAACTGACGATGGCTGACATAAAAGTCACATTTACAAAAAGTGTCTCCAAATGCTTGACTAGGGAAAAACCCCTTTCAATAGAGGAGCATATGTGCAACAATTCCACAAATAATCGCTATCCAGGGCAAGGCACATTGATATGGAATTTTTGTTTTCGTGCAAATTAAGGAAAAAAAACAAAACAAAACAACATTGTTTCGGGGGAAAGATGAGGAGCAAAGTGTCTTCCCAAGAATTTCAGTTACTTGATTGTATAGGACAGTAGTAGAACCCTTCTGAAGGGCTGAAAAACATAGTTTAAAGGCAAGTGCCTAGAGTAGGGATTACAATATTGTGTCTTAATGCACTCTACTTTATCCTACATTAACTATATAAAAATTAGTTACTAACACTAGAACATGCAGAGACTTTCTCTGATCAGCAGGGCTTGCCAACCAGAACGTATATATATGTATAGTATAGGAAACCTTCTTGAAGTTGCATGGGAAGCAAAGGGGTGCTTCGCTGTCTGGTAGAAAAATCACTTGCACTTTTTTTTGTATGTTTTTTTGTTGTTTTTTGTGTGTGTGTGTTTGTGTGTGCGTGTGTGTGTGTGTGTGTGTGTGTGTGTGTTTACATAAGATACAGGACATTTGGGGGTGCAAACTTTTTTTTTTCCCTAACAGGTACCCTTGATCTGAATGGGCACCAGCATTTGTGTCAGTATTGGTTTTATCATCATCATTATTATTATTATTTTCCCATAGCCCAGTTCAGGGGCGCAAAGGTCTTTAAAAGTTCTGGACAATCTCTGGTACAATGAAGTGTCTGATAACTGATAAATCCTATGTTGCTGGATACATGTAAAAATTTTCAGAATTGGCATAATCCATTATAGTGACTTCTAGCTTATTATAAAATTAACAGATACCATGATTTCATTTTAGTTATGTGCTTTGATAACAGAAAATAATTAGCATTTAATGTAGTTAACATATCGTGGTAAAAGCACCATTAGATTTGTTTTTTGTTTTTTTTTTTTTAATTTTCCTTCAGTTTTTAAAGGGATACAAGTTTAACAATAAAAAACATAAAAAGCAAAAATAGCTCCCCTTTTTCTTGCAAGGCTGTTTTTTTACCCCAATAATTTAGAGTCCTGGGGTGGAAGGACTTGAAAAACAAAAATAGAATTTTCAACAATCTCTATCTTACAAAGATATTTAGCTATCCAATGAAATTGCACTTTACTCATTTCAAAATTCGATTGTTTTGATTGATTCCTGTCAGTTTCTGTCAAAACAGACCATCTTCCCCATTTCCACGTGAATTTGTGTGTCATTGTTGAAATTGTTGAAAAAATGTTTTTTTTTTTTAAATGTAAGTGCAGCATTTCACAACTTTTAAAAAACTGAATAGTAGTAGTAGTTTGTCATTTCGGAATTGTTCTGCAACGTGAGTGGATTCACTGTCCTTGTGGGCCATGTTATATATTTAACTGCTGACTGCTGAACCAAAACCAAACTAAAAGAAAAAATAAAAAAGGAACATAACTGCATTTTCTTTCTCCAATATGTTACAGAAAAACATTGCCCTTTGACTGTCCCGTAAGTTATATATTGCAGATCTCAGCTACTACAAAAGATTTAGTTCTCCATGTGCCTCCCGATGACTCAAGGAGGCTCACACCTGTGTGGGTAAATTCATGAAATACTGTGAAACAGCCAGGCTCCGTAAGGAAAGTGTGTTACAACGGGAAGTCAGTGAGCAAGGGTAGACCTCCGCTAGCCACATCACCTAATGCTCACGCTACCACGGGAACACTCCACGTGTTACAAAGCCCAACCATTTCCAGCACCATATGAGAAAATTACAACAGTCCCTAAAGTATTTAAAAAAAAAATCCCAAAAGGTTATGGCCTTTGCTGTTTGACCATAATGCTCGCTGTTTCCATGTACAAGTTGATTTGATTCTCCCCTTCCACTGACAGTGAAGTTGTAACCGCGCTGGGTTGAGGATGCGTCCATGTTACAGAGTTGAGAAGGGGTCAGGTGGTCTGTCTGGTGGATGGTGGGACGCTGCGACTTTTATCCCAGGTACCAGGACTGGAAGACAAAAGGAAGGGAGTGATTAGAGGTACAATTTGGAAAGTAACGTATTTTAGAAGTTGCCCTTCCAACCAAGAAATTGGGATCTGTATCAGGAATGAAGGGGAGGAAGGGGGGAGGAATTTTCTGGGGAGGTAGAGGATTGACAAACAGTAGTAAATATTGAGTCACTGAAGCTGATCTTATTCCTCTGAAGTTAAAACTCAATGTCTTCATTGAGGTTTGCCAACATTTTGAATGTGTCTTAAAAATAAAGTATTTGTGTGCCATATATATATATATATATATATATATATATATATATATATATATGGCAGTCTACAGGAGGGCACGGAGCTCAATCACCTGGTCACTGAGTCTTCAGTGCCCAGCAGTGCCTGGAGTAGAAGGTTCTCAACAAAAAAGTGTTCAATGAATGGACAATGGGTGAGGGGAGAGGTTTCACGGGCTGACCAAGGTCTATTTTGATGATTTTCACATCTTTTTTTTTTAATATTCCCTCTTTTTAGTTATTTACATTTTATTTTAATCACCTGGTACTCATCATGACAGGTGCACTCCTTAATCCCCATCACCTATTTCTTCCATTCCTACCCACCTCCCCTCTGGTAACTATCAGTTTATTCTCTAGTTCAGAGTCTGTTTCTGGGTTTGTCTCTCTCTTCCCCGCCCCCCTTTGCTTGTTTGCTTTGCTTCTTAAATTCCACACACGAGTGAAATCATATAGTACTTGTCTCTCACTTATTTCACTTAGCATTATACTTTCTAGCTCCATCCATGTCATTGCAAATGGAAGATTTCATTCTTTTTTATGGCTGAATAGTATTTCAGTGTGTGTGTATATGTGTGTGTGTGTGTGTGTGTGTGTGTGCACGCATATACACACATTCTTCATCCATTCATCAAGCGATGGACAGTTGGGCTGCTCCTATATTTTGGCTATTGTAAATAATGCTCTATAAACATAGGGGCGCGTGTATCCCTTTGACGCAGAGTTTTTGTACATTTTGGGTAAATACCCAGTAGTGCGATAGCTGGATCCCAGGGTAGTTCTAGCACATCTCCTTTTCAATGAGATGTAGGCACTAAAGATGGTATTGTGACATTCTTTTAACAGGTACAGATGGTCAATAGTGATACAAAAATAAGTGGAGGTCAATTAGAAAAAGTGGCGTACCAAGAGTCCTGCGTATTTAGGCAAGTCACAGCACCTCTTTTATACCCCGTCTCCTTATATGTGCATGAGGTAGATTTTATGACACAAAATGCTTTCAGCTCACTATTTCTAAAATAATATTTTCAAAAATGACAGATAACAGTCAAGTGATATCAAGACCGCACCCTATTACCTGCCATGAGGTCCAAATGACAAAAACGAGGCCACTGCATAGCCTGTGTTCATGCTTTTGCTCATTCAGCATTTATTTAGAGCCTTCCATATGCCTGCTGGGCCCTGTTACCAGTTACCTTTCCAAAAATCCTCAGGTGATGAGCTTTGGACAACAGTCTGGTGATACATCACTTTATATGCTGGAGTTTCTTTCTCTGCTGCCTACACAAAGTGACCAGTTATGGTCTAATATCAGAGTCAGTTTCTCAAGTGAAATAGAGAAGCACGTGGCTTTCGCCAACTTTTCTCTGGTGATACCCTGCCAAGTTCACCATATTCGTCATCATTCACAGCAAAATCATCAACTTCCAGCAACAGTGAATGCCTGTGAAAATCACTGAGTTGGCACTCTCAGAAAGGGGGTACATTTGAGTTGATTCAGGCCAATGAAGGTTCATCGGTGCCCAGGAGATTCAATTAGGTGAATTAAGGACTCTGATACCAGGGATAAATGGCAAAGTGATAGCTACATGGAGGTGGGTATGAGATTTCCTGGTCACACAAGCTACCTTTGATTTCCAGAGGACTTGAAACACCTAAGCCTAAACCGTAAAACGACTCATCCTGGGTACTTTTCGATGTTCTTCTTTGACCACATGCTTTGAGGGAACACAATATAGCCTCTTGTGTCCCGAAAGGAAATCATCCTGGCAAATACACGGCCTAAATCCAACTGGACAAAAGGAAGAAGAGGGGGGAAGAGAAGAGAGGGCAGGCGAGCCCCCAAACCGTATTTTTAGTAGGCCTCTCCTACTCACGCTGATGGACTCACGCTGCAGCTGCATTCTCTCGTCAACAAAACAGTCTCAAAGTTTGGGTGCGTCAAATCACGCTTACAGATTTTCTGTTCTCACACTTTCTAAGTCAGTTGTGAAATCCCAGCCTTCTTCAATCTGACACTGCATAGTAGCTCTTGAAGCAAACATCGGGGACCCAGGGAGTCAGCAGGGGGAGCAGTTTTCCATACCACGGTTTCTGGACACAACCTCAGAGTGCTACAAAAATCTGCAATGCCTCTGCACTTCTCTTAAAAAGCAAAGCAAAAAAAAAAAAAAAAAAGTTTCTTCACACATCTTACTATTCAGTGTGTGCCTTGCCGACAAGGTTACCCCAGAGCAGCTCTGTAATCCTTCACTGAAATAGGCTTTATTGATTGCTCTGGTCTATTGTTCTCTTTTCAAGTCCCCCAAGTTCAAGTTCATCCTGGTGTTACATCATGTCTGGTTGCTAAGAGCAACCAGACAGACCCAGACGTGACTATCATTAGCAAGAAACCCTCCGTTCTCCTCCCACCAACCTTCCAGTGGCTCTGACGTAGCAGGCCCACTGCAAACACATTGAAGTATTTATTCTGCCTAATTTATGACCTACACAGCAAGCAAGACCCCCACTCCAAAAACCAACACTGTTGTATATTTAATTAATCTGTCTTTCTCTGGCACTTGGGAAAGTTAGACAAAGGACTAATTATTGTGTTTCACTCTCCATACTTTTCTTTGGTGGGGGGGTGTGTGTGTGTGAATATTTGCATGGGAAAGAAAACTACAAGGCCTAGCATTGCCCCCCCCCACTTTTTCTTTTTGCCCTATTGACATTTCATGAAATACTTTAGCTGCTTAAGGGAATTAGAAAAAAAAAATGTGATGTGAATGTTACTCCTTCTGAGTTGGTATTCAGTAACACAAATCAACTCATGACATGTTTAAATTTAAATGCTAACCACACACTCTCAGAGTTACTTTAAAGGTTAGTTTTTAATCAATAGAAGTTGCTGACTCCGGGTTTTTGAGCTGCGCACTGCAGCTCTTGGGCTTTTGTCTAACGTTAGAGCTTTCAAACTTTTTTTTTTTTCCTTGAGATGATTTTAGCAATGATTTTCAGACACAGAAGGCTATTGTGCTCTGACCAGCAACATGTCAATAGAGAAGCGAGTTGCCCTGTGGTGTGGTGTCAATATGACTCCTGAAGACATGGGTTGGGGGTCTTTAATAACCCGTGAAAAAAACTTAATTAACCCTTTCAGGCCCAAACCAAAACCTATTCTTAAACTTTTTCACTCCTGTAATTTGACCATTAGTACTTATTTCAACATCACACTAATCTTCATGACAATGAACCCAGCTACTTGACCAAGGCTTTCCCCAAATGGGAAGTCAATCCTTTAGGGGAGCCATACAGGGAATTTGTTTTTCGTTATTTTTTTTTGGTTTTTGAAGTTCTTTTTGGGCGGGGGGGGGGGGGGGGGGCGGAAATGAGGTCTCTTTGATTAAATCATTCCTTTGCAGAGATAGCAGATAAACAGTTATAATCATAATCAAAAAACGTATCCATTTCACTGAATTATTTTATCATGATGTGTTTGTAACTGAGACATTCCTAATTCCTTTATGGGGAATGTTATAGCTGCACATGTATAAGCCGCTTGATTTTTAGAGACTTCCATGAACTACTACTAACATCAAATGGACAAGATAGTGTGTGGAAAAGCCTGCTTTTCTCTTCTTGTGATATTTTGTTAGCAAATCTATTATGCAAGCAGTGCCAGTTTCAAAATATCACTTGAAGAATGACTCTGCGCATTTTCTTCTTGGGTCGTACAAGCAAAATATAAAAAACAGTCTGAGGTTGTTAAATTGTTGGGTTGGGTAGCAAAAAATCACCAGGAAAATGGTGCCACACTAAACAAAGTTCATTGATGGAGAGTCAAAAAATGGTCTTCAGATACGTACTGATGCAAGCTTATATTTTATATGGTTTCTGCCTTCATACTTTATATGCCCTTAATCTAACCTACTGTATCCAGATGGACTACAAAGGAATCTCTCTGTCCCTTATCTGCAGCGAGTTCCAATATTACAATACAATATAGGATGATGTTATCTTGATACATTTACATTAAGGAAGTAAACACAGAGCTTTGATCTATTTTTTCCTCAGGGACTTTCAGCTCTAGTTGTTTTGGAGGTCCGTAAATCCACAACTCCCACAGAGGCGCTAGTTAAGTAAAATTACCCTGCTACACTCACAATTTCTACAGTTTGGGATGTGCTGGTGGGGGGGGGGGGGGCGAAATGGCGGGGGAGGGTAATTGTCCTCTCTCAGTGTTCAAGGTGAAACATCAAAAGAAACCTGCAGTCCAGGACCCGAGCTCAGCTTTCCTTTTCTCCAGTCAAATGAAGAAGTAATCTCATCAGGTTGGAAAGTGCTGACTAAGGATTTAATAAAGTGCCTGCAGATGTGGCGTCTCTAAGGTATTCAACTCATGTAATGCAAAACAGCTCCACGCTGAATGTGCTTATAAAATTTCATTTAACCATTGCAGCGCGAAAAAAAAATTTTTTTTTCAGCATTCTCTAAGGAGTTTTATCACACTTCCCGCCCCTTAATTTACAGCTCCATGAAAGTTGGAATCCCATTCTGCTGGGATTCTGGAATACTCACAGTAGTCAGGTTTTATGAGCCATAAACAATATCTATCCGGCTGCATCCTAAACAGGAAGGCTGAAATAGCAGTTGGCACCCTCTGGCAGTGCCAGGCTCTCTCCTTCCTTATGCCCCACGGGGAGCAATTAGGAAACTCTTCCAAACTTTGGTCATGAGGTGGCCCGAGACATGGTTGAAGAAGACAACTCCTTAGTGAACGACACACATTCTAATGTGAATAACAACTTTTTTTTAAAGGCCTTTTATAGACTCTTCTCACTAAGAGGGCAGGATGTATATCTTAACAACAAAAGGAAATACAAGTCTCTTTGAGATAGCTAATATTTTACTTTAACCAAAAAAAACAAAAAACAAAAACCCAACAAAAAAAGGGAGGGTGCAGGGGGTGTGGATGGGGAGGGTGGAACAGACTGTGACGCAGCAGAATCTGTTTTTCAAATTAAAAAGTTAAACAAAAGGCCTCAAGGGCAAAGTTGAACACTGCGGAAGGAGGCTGTTAATGTGGAATCCAGAACTGGGTGTGACGCCTCGTTTTCTTCTCCACACAAGGTGGGTTATTTAAGGACATTCACACACATAAAAAGGAGACATGCAGATACAGGGGGGCCTCTGTCCCCACCCCGCGGGCAGGCCCGCCTGTTCATCAGCCCCAAAGAGGACGCTACCCACCAGGACCACATGAGTGGTGGTCACCATTTTGACTCTTCTCTTGAGGAAGTGCTGTATCTCTGCGGGGTCACACTCATCCAGTTAGTCATTTTTGGCTTCCTGCTCTTGTTTGGAGGAGCAAAAAGCCCAAGGTTTAGCCCAAATGAGTTGCCCTTGGCAAATCAGCCAAAAGCCCCGTAGCTCCCCCGCCCCCTTTCAAGACAACAGAAATGGACCACCTTCTGAGTTTCTCACATCAGTAGACACCATTTTGGAGCACTTCTTCCCTCAATCCACAAGCACTAGGGGCCTAATGTGTGCTCGGTGCTATGTACACTAGGCTCTGGGGGGAGACTCCTTGAGTCGTTGTGCAGAAAGAAGGCACTGAATTGCAGCCTTCTGTAGCTTTCATTGCTGTTCTCACAGTAGGATCTTTATCAACTTAATATCAACGGATGAGGCTGAGCATCCAATGTCCCAGGGACCCAGGATTGAGTCCTACTTTTTCCCTTAACTAGCTGTGGGATTTGAAGTAAGCTGGTCTCTGTCCTCGGGCCCCCAGAGGGTTGCTGTGAGGGCCATTCTGCATTACAGGAGAGGAAGGCAGATTTTCACACTGGTTTCTTCTGAAAAAGGTGCCATGCTGTACACAGGTGTCAGTTATTGGTATCGCCAGCCATGGGCTTTGATCCCTGCCGTCATTTTTCTTGTCTGATTTTGTTAATTAAAGAAAACCTGTTTTCAATGACGCTAAACCAAGACTTGTTTATTGTACAGGAAACTGTTAAAACATTAATGGGCCATGATTGGCCCCACTTACCTTTGTGGCCTTATCTTTTCACTGCTTGCACTCAACACTTGTGCTGTGTTAAACTTCTTCCAGATCCCCCAAAGCCAAATGCTTTCTCCCTGCTGGGCCTTGGCACGGGCTGTCCCCCTCTCCTTGGCTTGGCTAACACTTGCTAGCTCTTGCGTTCTCAGATTAGCATCCCTTCTTCCAAGGGGTCTTTCTCGAGGCCTTTCGTCCCGGGGTTTACCTCTGTCATAGTCACTGAGCTTTAATTACCTGTTTTTTCCCCAAGAAAATGGATACATTCTTGAGTGTGGCATCCCCAGTGTCTTGCCCAGTGGCTGGCACAGAGTAGGCACTTACTAAATACTGTCAAGGAAAGAAGGAAGGAAGGAAGGAAGGAAGGAAGGAAGGAAGGAAGGAAGGAAGGAAGGGGCGAGCTATCTTAGAGGTTCTGGAAGCCTGGTATCAGTTCCCCCAACAGGGCATTTCGATGGATGACTTCTAGCATGGCTGTGCCATATCCGTGCTCACGTCACATGGCCATGCCTCCCCAAATGACAGGCGCTCTCCCGAGAGAGAGGAACAGGTCTCCACACGCCGCCCCAGGCAGTTCTGACTAAAGAGCTGCTGCAGTGGGACCAACTGTGGCCAACTGCGTCAGTAGCATGTGCAATAGTTTTGTAACATGGACTGCTGCCTACTTACTACAAGCACAGAGGAGTTGTCCAAACCACCGCTCCCTGGAGAGTGACCGTGCTGCTCCCGGCCAAGACCTCTGTTTGGTTCAAACCTCAAGACGGGAAAACACTAATCTTTTTACCCAATGAGCCATCCAGCACCTCCAAACCTTGAGAGTACGTACACAATCCAGTTATTCCGACCGTTGTTCCAAAGTCTAACTCTTTCGCTGTATTCCAACTTGCCCTAGTGTTTGCCTCATCATCAAGTAATGTTTTTTGTTTTTGTTTTTGTTTTTGCCCCCCCCCCCTTTACATTTTCATCTGAGGAATCTTTTACCTCACGAAACCAGAGACTTCTGAATTAACAACGGCACTCGGGCCCACTCACATTTGCTCTGCGGACTTCCTGGAGGGCTGTCGGCGTTGCGGTAGAGCTGGGGCCCTGGAGGCCGAGTTAGCAGAACCTCATCATTTAACTAGTACGCACCATTATGTACTAGTTAAGTCATCTTAGGCGAGTTAGCATTCCCCAATCTTGGTTTTAGACTCCATGAAATGGAGATAACAACTTTATCAGTTTTTATGGGGATTAGATGAGCTAATGCCTGGACAGAGGCAAGCACAGAAAACTAGAACGCCAGGGTAACTGGATTCTCTAACTGTAGCATGTGGACAGGCCCTAAGGTCCACGTGAGACGCAAGGAGGACCGGTTCCCTTGGAAAGTCATGGCCCGACAAGGCGTTTTTCTCTCATTTAATGATATAATTTCTTAGTTAAAAGTAGCAGCTGCATCAGTTCCATTTCCCCAGTTGCAAGAGAAAGTTCTTGAGAAAATAAAAATCTGTCTTTAATTGCGGTATTAAAATCAGAACAGCGAAACCAACCACACAAAAGGAATTGGCTCAAGTTTATGAAAGGCATTTGGGCCCTTGCCTCGCAAGGCTCAACTGCACGCCTTGGAAGTTGGGGGTGAGCGGGGGAGAGGGGAGGCGGGGAGGGAGGGAGTAGTCAGGCAACCAAGTGGGACAGAAA
The DNA here is from genome assembly GCF_027475565.1 of Acinonyx jubatus. Classification (NCBI taxonomy): domain Eukaryota; kingdom Metazoa; phylum Chordata; class Mammalia; order Carnivora; family Felidae; genus Acinonyx; species Acinonyx jubatus. The sequence continues at coordinate 49,660,237 of NC_069381.1, read as the reverse complement.
CAATCCTATTTTGGTTTTTGTTAGCGAACGGCATACTACATAGATCAGAGACTTCTTATAAAATACAAACCCCCACTGTACACAAAGCACAGGAAAATGTGAGGAAAAAAGGGAAAAACTAAAAGCAGCTTAGGGTGTGTTAACGCTGCTATTCTGTCAGCTTAAAGAGTATTTTATGCTTGATCAACAGCTCTTTTTTATTGTGCTTTTCTTTCATTCATTCAAGACATCAAAGCCGGGCACCACCAGTGTACCTGCCTTCTGGAGCCGCTTGTGAGGGGGTTCTAATGAAGCACGACTCTGGGAGCCGGAGACCCCCGTGGACACGGCAGTTCAAAGGGAATATTTCAACAATGATTACATTTTGTAAATCTTTTTATGAAAGAGACAGCTTATTTCCTGCTTTTTCATGAAAAATAGATTCTATCCATTAAAGTGAGCCCGCGCCACGGAAGCTGCTTGAGATCTGAGGTGCAGCGTGGAGATTAAGGGGACAACGACCCGATGAAATCGTCCAGAGTTCCTATCTGTTTGGCTGGTTAGCACCGCCGGATTTTCTGGGTGGAGCCCAGACGGTGCCCGGATGGATGGCTCTGCCTCGGAAACGCAGTGACAAGGGCGCTTCGCGGTTTATTTTCAGGAGGGCCTGGTGTTTACTGTTTGTTCTTTTCTCTTTCTTTCTTTCTTTCTTTCTTTCTTTCTTTCTTTCTTTCTTTCTTTCTTTCTTTCTTTCTTTCTTTCCTTCCTTCCTTCCTTCCTTCCTTCCTTCCTTCCTTCCTTCCTTCCTTCCTTCCTTCCTTCCTTCCTTTCTTTTTCTCTTTTCTTCCTTCCTTCCTTCCATTCTTTCATTCTTTCTTTCGTTTTTTGAGTCTACGAAGTCCAACCCAAATATCAGAAGGCATTAAGGCAAGCCCCTTTACCGCACAGAGGAAAGATGAAAGATTTTAGTTACAGATTCATTAAACGTTGTGTTTTAATGCCCTGAAATGGGACAAACCCTTTTGCATGTGGGAAGTTTGCCATTAAAAAACTGGCTCTGGTTTGAAGATACAATACAGGCTTTATGATTGGCTAATGTCTGCCCCAAAGGCAAAAATAGAGAAGGCAAGCTACCCTTTCGTGATTTTGATTTTCAGTTTTAAGATCATCTTTCCTCTAGTCTTTTTTTTCCTTTTTTTTCTTTTCTTTTCTTCTTCTTTTTTTTATTTTTTGTTTTTTGGTGGCAGAGAGAGTTGAGTACAGTAGGGATGGCAGAGAGAATATGATTTCCTAGGGAGCTATGAAATGAAAAAAATGTATGTTTTCTACACATCAGATTCCAACTTTAATTAAATGCCTGTTGTCTAACAAGCACAGACAGTCACACTTGGGGCTGGCCCAATGGTGGCCGGGGGAGGTAACCTTTCTTGTTTAAAAAGAGAGGCGTGGGAGTGGAGGTCAGAGCTCAGCAGAGCGTGGCCACATTGTAATAATCATTCCACCCAGTGCTTCTCTGCTCCTGCTCTTCCCCCAGAGCGGAAAAGACCTTCCCAAACACCGCTCAGGTTCACGGCGCATCTATCATATAGATTTGGTGTTGGGATTGTGCAGGTAGAGAAAGTCTGGAAAGGGGAAAAATAACATTAAAGCGAAAAGTAGTCCAGTTATTACAAAAATTCTCGCAGAGCTATCCTGCAATAGGATGACAGAGGATCTGGTTCTTTGCCAGGAACGAATTCCCAAACTAACCTTTTCAGCCAAGAAGTCCCTTTTAGGCACTGGATGGCATCTGCCACCTTTGCACCTTTCCACCCCAGCTGGCACCAATTGCGAAGGCCCAGAGCACAGGTCTTTGCTTCCTACCCCTTTTAAGCGCCCTCCGTTCACGGTCCAGGCTCCTTCCTCCCGTCCTTTCCAGCCAGGTTTCCGGCCCCCTTCCCACCCCTCCACCCAGTCTCTTTCTCTCCCTCTCCACCTGGGTTTGAGCCCCCCACAGGAATGAGGGCAGACCCCTCCTCTCCCAAAGTCCACACAAACCAACAGTCCTTCCTACTCCATTCACTGGATTAAGAAAGGCCTCGAAGAAGAGCTCAGTCAGCTGCAACCACGACCACCCCGCCTGGCAGCTGGAGTGGAGGGCTTCTGCAGTGAGCCAAAGAAACGAGGCTCAGAAGCAGATTTGGGACAGAAGGTGGAGGAGGCTGGGGCATCTTAGTTCTCTCATTCACGAGGAAAGAGAGGCTGGGGAGATACACCTCCTCCTCACTCACGGGACTGTGAATCGGGAACCCCCTCCCCCCCCACTCCAGTCGCTGGTTGCCCTGGGACTTAGGCACACAAGGAGGCCGCTCTGATCGTACTCACAAAAATCCCATTCCTAAACTTTCTTTACCTTCCAGGAACGCCTGCGTTTCGATTTCACTAGTTCCAGGACTTATCTTTTCCTCGTTCACAGTGTGGATGGGATGCTGGGGTAAAACTGCTCATGTCCCTCATTGAGGCTGGAGTGAGCTTGGCCATGGAAAATGCCAGAGACTTAACTTCTAGTTTTTGTGACTTAGGGGGTCCAACTTAACTTATCTGCAAAACAGGCCTGGGTATACCAGTTATCTCAGCATTTGGGGCAGGAAATAACAAACATAAAAAGACAAAACTTTGAAATACTGGCGTAAATGACTTTGAAATGCCGGCCCCAAGCGCAAGCAGCATCATCACGGGAGGCGTTGCTGGCATCTGGATGGCATGGGGTGGGGTCAAGGCTTCCTCTGGGCCAACTACCCTCCATAAATAGAATGGTTTCCCCGAGCCCAGTCAAAGCTCCATGTGGTATCCCCGAAAGCACACACCAGGGATCAGTGAACAATGCTTTCCTCCTCCTTCTGAAAATGTGGTGGGATTTAGGGTTTTATGGCAACACAACTTGTCTTTGTTAAGACGTGACTTGCAAAACAAACCCACATGGGGGAGTTGGCAGTTTCAAATGACAGTACTTTTTTTTTTTTTTTTAATGCTGAAACAGCAAATGCTTTTTATGTTCAGATTTATTTCCTTCTAAATTTGTAGATTAAATTTACAACTGAGCAATATTCATTACTACAAACGATTCGATTCTTCCTGAATATTTCTCAGGGAGGTGAGTGGGAAGCCTCTTGGTGGGGCTGGGGTGGGAGGGGGGGGTTGTTGAACAAAGTCCCACAACGTTAACACTCTGTGTGAAGGGTCTTTTCAATGGCTTGGACATAGACATGATATATATGACTGGCAGTGCTACCTGGCTTCCCTGTCAGGAGTCTATGCTTCTTAGAGAGAGGTAATATTACACTAACATAGAAAAATTGGATTCATTTTTATCTTTTTAGTCATGACTTTAGAGAGGGTGGAGATCTCCCAAGCAAAGATTACTGAAGACAGATTTAAGCATGTGTTTATACAATCAAGCCATGGAAACAAAATCACCTACTTTGTGTTCAGATAAATTCTACCTGGTAGGGCTCGTCCAGTAACTGACACTCAGGAACAAACCCACAACTTATGCACACAGTGCTAATCAAGAACAGCTATACATTCCACTATCATTTTATTAAATTTTAATGAAACCAATTACACATTGGACTGTTCTATGTTCATTGGCTTTTTTTAAACTTTTTTTTTTTTTAACATTTATTTATTATTGAGAGACAGAGAGACACAGAGCATGAGCAGAGGAGGGGCAGAGAGAGGGGGAAACACAGAATCCGAAGCAGACTCCAGGCTCTGAGCTGTCAGCACAGAGCCCAACGCGGGGCTTGAACTCACAAACTGCGAGCTGAAGTCGGTCACCCAACCAACTGAGCCACCTAGGCGCTCCTGTGTTCATTGGCTCTCTAAATATCCTTTTTTTTCTTGCTAAATCACTATACAGATAGGAGATCCTATCGTTCATTTTGCATGAATGGTGGTAGTTTCAAGGGATACCTACTAACTTTTGCTGGATTCTGCAATCACAAAAATCTTGCAGCTAATACCACGTTAGCTACCTTAAAGGCACTGAGTTAAAAAAAATAGAAGATTTTTCTTTCTTTTAGAGAAGTGAATTGTCTGAGCTAAAATATGGCTTCCCGTTGTACTCCATCAGCCTCTCGGTGTTGTTCTTCAGGAACATGTTTATGAGTTCAAGTTCAGGTTTGAACTAAATAAAACACTCCTCAGGAGTTTATAAGTGAGCCTCATTTACATGTGCTCCCTCTGAGCTCTGCCAGCCTCAGTGCACCAGTTTCCAAGGCTTGGTGAAGGAATGTTTTACAGTTGGAATCTGTACTGCTTTCTCAGGCATTTTAGACTCTGAGACTGGGCAGCACAGCGTTAGTGAGTATTAAAAGTTTCCTCGGATCTGTTATAAAGTCAAAGAAAGAGAGAAAGAAAGACAACAAGACAGGGGCCGGGAGAACTAACTGTATCCTCTTAATTTCCTCTATAAGGCTTTCAAGTTAACGTTCCAGTTAAAAACTAAGTAACAGATTCTAGATGTATGTTCTAGAATTCCATAACCATGGCTTCCAATTTCTTGGCGATCATTTTCAGCATTCTCAATGCATGTGTATTCCCTTCAAATATAAAAACTAGGGTTTGCTTAAACTGTTTTTCTGCCTTGAAAATGAAGATAAAGAGTGTTACTGAAGATAAATGTGCCAGCCCAGAAGGGGCTTTTCAGGTCAAAAAGATCTCGGGGATTTTTCAGGCAATAAAGGTACACTAGAGAGGAAGAAATAGCTCTTTTGGGTTTGGAACCAGGAGGAGTTGAAGTGGGGATTCTAAATGCTATCATATGGAACCGACCTGGAGAAAGCTGATTTCGTGACTCAGTGGAGTCAAGGTTAACTCCAGGAGTTCAGAGAAAGCAGCCATGGTCTTCATGGGCAGAAATGAAAAGAGAACCGGAGAAACAGCACCATGGACTCTGCCACTCAACTTCTCTCTGAATTTATCTAGCAAGAAAGTAGGTATAGGAGTAATACACCAATGATGCAGGGCCTCAGGGTTACTTTACAGCATCTCTTTACACTGGGATGCTTCTTTCTTGACAGGTGAGCACATCCAGTGTCACTGCAGGTACTGGTGTCCCCAGCTTCAGCAGCTGCCTCCCTGCAGAGTGGTATGTGAGGAGTCAAATAGTTCAAGGGTGAGCGCTGCTGGGGGGAGGTGGTGGTTAGAGAAGAATCTACCTGGCTGAGGGGGCATGGCCTAAGAGTCCACGATGAGTCTGTGTCTCAGTTTGTGCCTTGTGAAAAAAAGAATTAAGACCACCTTCCTGGCATGTGGTTGTGAGAATAAAATGAAATAATATATGAAAGTGCTGTGTGTCTTAACTAGTCTATGCAGAACCGATGTTTTTTTTTTTTTTTTTTTTTTTTTATGGCATTCTTTCCTGACATGGGGAAGACAGAAACCTCATCTTTATATGCCAGGCCACTGCTCCGCTTGGCCTAGTACAATGATGGGTAGTCGTTTTTCTTGAATAAATACGGTAATAGAATGAGTATGCTAGCCATATACTCTCTTCCCTCAATCTTCTGAACTTAGACTAGGTCGAATGCTGAGAAACATTAAGGATTTTCTAAAACCACATTAAATGTGAGTAAGCTTCTAAGTAAAACTCTTTGCTATGAAAATAAGAAGTTTCTTCTTTTGGATAAGCACATGAATGAAAGTGGAATCATGTAGATGATAGTCTGAAGAAATGGATGGTAAAAGTAGTGTCCTTTCGGGCGGCGGTTTACTTATGGTGACTGAGTGGAACCTGGGCTTACAACCTTGAGAGTTTTTTCAGACGTTGGCCAGGAAAGACTGGCCAATTTGCAGAAAGATGATAATTTGCATCTGAGACAGTCTCCACTAATCTCATCGGTCAGTCAACCACAGATTACTGAGAATCATGCTCTTTCTTTTGCCTAGTTTTTTGTTTCTTTTTCCTTTTTTATAAGTATCTAATTTTGACTCACTCTACACTGCCCTTTGCATTCTGCTGTTCAAGGTCTCTATAGGAAACAAATTAAGCACAATTGCTAATGTCACTGGTGTGTGTGTTTTTTGTTTTTTTTTAAGTTACTCTGGTAACATGGTGGATTGGAGGAATTTTAAACTCGAGATGGTGTGCAGATTTTCCTGAGGATTTAATTTACCAATGTGGACCTTAATTGTTTTGAAGATAAAAAAAATTTGATAGTTGACTTGATAGTTCAAAAAGCTGTACATTCATTAGTGTGTCTGTAGGTGGATGCAAAGGTAATGTTTTTGAATGGATGCTGAATCCATGTTTTGATGCATATCCAATGCTTTGAATGGACGCTGGTAAAGGAGTAGCCTTATTCTTCTACGGTTTTCTTTAAGAAACAGAGAGCAAGCCGCAGTTCTTGGTCTACAAAGGTCATTGTGATGCAAGGCCCAGGGGAAGAGCCAGGCGGAACAGCCTTCCTGGAAGATGGTGGGGGTTGGGAAAGGGGAAGAGTGATGTGTTTAGGAGGGTGGGGTGAAGAGAACCTGGTACATCTTTAGACTTCAACAGGAAAAAATATTTGGGAAGAGGCCAACTGTGAAATACAGCATGGCCCTCGCTGGATGGTAATGATGTAACAAATAGCAACATTCAGAGCTATCCAGATACCAGAGAGAACAACTGGCAGATATTAAAATCATTATAAGATGTGAAATTATACCTCTCACTGCTTCATTATCTCTATATTTCATAATATTTGTCTAGAAAGGCACACAAAGCCTATCAGGTTAAATTAATCCTAATGATCAATTTTACTTTTATTCTAATTAAACAATTTCAATTTAATTAATGCGAGCACAGAAATTAGTCAAAATTACAAATGTAAATGTTGAACTTTAAATCAAAGGTCCTCCCTACTCTGCCTCCCGCGGAAGCACTTTAAAGTGTTTGCCTGTGAAGGTAGATGGGAATTTTAACCTTTGTCTCTACTGTGAAGGACAAAAGTTAGAAAAATGTGCAAGCAAAAGCAATCCAGGAGCACAGACAGAAATGCAGGTTTAATGCCCACCCACCCTCACCCACGTACGCACAATACACACACACATGGCGGTCTATGAAGACACATTCCGTGAGGTAGACTTTTGAACCGCGTGCTTTTGTTCCTGAGGATTCCAATGCACTTGGGTCAGTTTAACAGATATTGGGCTTTTATAAAACACCTTTGTAAAAGAGGAACCGTGTACCCATTTCCTAAGGCACATGTTAAACTACCAGTCCCTTTTCTCCCTGGTGTCAGATACCCTGCATCTCAGTTCCACTTTGCCTCCGATTGGCCATGTGCCCTTGGAAGTATTTCCACTTCCCTGGGCTTTGGGTCTCTTATTTGGAGGTGCCGTTTGATCACAATGATACACACTTTATTCCAAAATGCACTTAAAGTTGTATCTGGAAAATGAGGGCATCTAGAGTAGATCATCTTTAAGGAAATTACCAGCTTCCATATGCTATATTTCTATGACTTCGAAAGATACTGGCATCTTAAAACGGATTTGAAAATGGTATGGGGTATAGGTGTCTGAGTCATTCTCTCAAGATATTCAAATAACTTTTCTTCTTGCTTAATAAAAACCCAAAGTGGATGGAGCCCAGACTTCTAAAAATGTGAGGTTTCAAGGAAATGATGTGACAAATGAATTTTTTTTTCCTAAAAAGAAAAAAAAAGGCAGACAGGGTAGCAGCACATGCAAAAATGTGAAATAGAAAAGTTACACATGATAAAAAGAAATGCATTTCATGTTTTGTATTTAAAACTTTCTGTTCTGGTGAAGCATACTTAATAACGGGTCTGCAATGTCACAGATTCTCGGTCTTAGAAGAGTGTTATATGCAGCATAAGATGCTATGTTGTCACTCTTATATCCATAAAATAGCCACAACTTCTTTTCCCACAGGGAAGCCTTCCTACATGATCTTCCATCCTGACTTGTTCACAACTGCATATGCGAATTATTTGATAGCAATCAATCCACTATCACTGTTCAGGGACATTATAGGAGAACAGCAGAGTAATTTAACAATATAGTTGATTAGTGTAATAATTATCATTAAATGTAGTAATGATAGTGGGATTCCCCTTACCTTGGTTAATGACCATGGACAATTCATTTCTTGACTGCCAGTGGTAGAAATGGTTTTTGAAATATTAACTTCTGCCCCATGGGAATGACACTTAGCCCACCACATTTAATTTTTGACCTTCACTGAACAGCATGATCCTAATCCCTTGATTTTATAATCTTAACTAGGAAACATTAAAATATGGATTGACTCCAGTTGGCAGGAATCTTTATGTTCTTTTCACTAAAAAAGCTATAAATCCAATGGTTGACCTTTTATTTCCAGGTCACAAATGACACCCACTCACTTTTGTCCATTCACCTAGGATTTATGTTAGGGTCTACAGGTATAAGCCATGAAAGTTGAACTTTAATGAAATGTCTTTCAAAGATGTGCACTTAGCCAAAAATTTTCCCACAAAAAATCAGCAGATAGCCTTTAAAAAATAGCTATTATATCTTCATGTTTATGGTTGGCCTCAACTACCTCTATTTTTCACTTGTAGTAAGTTTCCTCTCGTACTATTATTTTTGTGAGGGTAAAAATTAGGCGTGTGTTTGGGATGATAATAGTACTTTAGTTCCCAATTTGGATTTCTAAACTGAAAGATTTCTGAAATGTTCTCTTTTGCCATCACGGTAATTCATCTATCTCCAGCTGAAAAATGTTCCCTGTCCTTTTTCAACAAAATCAATTGTATTGATGGGAGGCGTTCTGTGTTGTCAATCAGGGAAATGTGAGTTGATGGGACCCCAAAGCAGCGAGATAAGGGAAGGAATACCAAACCTGCTCAGGTCCACACCATCTGAATGAGATCAATGCTTTCCCATAATACTCTTCCTGTCATGTAGCACCCTAACTGTCACAATTAATAATGTAGAAGGGGCTGATTAATTTAAGTAAAGTGCTCTCTGCTGTGTAAACACATAAAGATCTATGAGGCAAAAAAGAAAAAAGAAAGAAAGAAAAGGAAAAAAAGAAAAAAAAGCAAAGGGGGGCAGGAAAGAACAAAACGTCATTTTTATTTTTCATGTGGATGTGTTCTCACTTTCCATTCTTCTCTTGTAACAATTACTGTACCAGCCACTCTGACAGAGTCAATAAATTGATCTGGGTCTTATGCAGCAGCAAAGCAGACTGATCTGATACACCATTATCTGCAGGGGAGAGTGGAGGTAGGGGGTTGGGGTGTGCTTGGGTGGCAGAGGGCAAGGGGGAGAAGTCAGCAAAGGCAAGTCAGCGTTGTTCTGGATAGGTAATTAGTGCTCTATGTGGAGTTTCTGGAAGACATAAATGCATACACGGTGTGCCTGCGTGCATGTGCGTGTGCATGTGTGTGTGCGTGCATGTGCGTGTTGAGAAGGGACAGAAAAAGAAGCCTTCAACTTGGCTAAAGGATGCAGCCTAAGTAATACCGTATGCACGACTTATTTAGGTCCCTGCGGTATTTCAGTCACTCACACGGATCTGCAATTCAATGAGGATCACCACCCCATTAGAACTAATCATGTCAGCTGTGTATCTGACAAAATAAACATTCAGAAACTGTGCTCCTAGGTTCATAACTTGTTTTTGCACTGGGAGTTTTTTTTTCTTCTCTCCCTCATCCAGCATAAAGTTTAATAGTTTTTTTAATATGAAATTATAACATACAAAGAAACTCTCCGTATGCATTCCTCCGCGTAGTTTGCCTCCCAACCAGAAACTGCAGCTGTTAGCTGAGCTTTAACTTGCTCCTTGGGAGTATGCTAAGTATGTTCTTAGTAAATAAATATCATTCCACTAGCTAATGAGAGAATTAATGGCACAACTTATGGAAAACGGACGTAGAAGGATGGGGCAGGGGGAGAAGAAACTCAGCTTAGGGGGAAAATGACCAGATTACCTCTGGGAGTTTTGCCATATTAACATTTCTGGGTTTCTACTGGCAATCACAGGTCCCGGGTCCTAAAGATGAATGAGATGCATCCTGCCTGACCTCTGGTGCTGAGAGAGGTTCAGTTCTAAGGGGGTGAATATGCAGCAACAGCACATATCAGCTTTCTGTGTGCCAGGGGGGTACTGGGGGGTCTTACAATCTAACCATATTGAATCTTCATAAAACTCTAAGTGGAATGCAGGAAGCAATTTATAATTTTATAAATGTGACATGTAAGGTTCAGAAAGGCTAAAAACTACCCCAAAATCACTATACTAGTCTCAGACTGCTATAACAAAATATCATAAACTGGGTGGCTTTATTTTCTCATGCTTCTGGAGGCTGAGAAGTCCAGCATCAAGGTTCCAGCTGATCTGTACCTGATTTGTACCTGGGGGTCCTCTTTCTGGCTTGCAGATGGCTGCCTTCTCACTGAGCTCTTGGGTGGCAGAAAGAGAGCAAACTCTCTTCTTACACCGGCATTAATCGCATCGTGACACCCAACTCTCATCTAAACCTACCTCCCAAAGTCCCCACCTTCAAAAACCATTGCAGTGGAGCCCAGGGTTTCAACCTATGAACTTTGGCAGGGAAGGGGTAGGGGTGGGAGGAAAGGGGGAACGACACAATTCAGCTCAACAGCAGTCACGTACTGAGATAAATCAATATCCAGTCTGTCTGGCTCCAAAGCTGATGTCTTCTCTACTGTATGATACTGCCCAGGAGAGGAGGCTACCTCCTGATCATGGGTCTTCAAACTACTATGATCTGTAAAATCCTGTACCTAATGAGTGTTAAAGCGATCTACGTTAACATTATTCACATGCAGAGATCCCACTGTGTCCTTCACCTGCTTCCTACCCTCCACAGAATGAAGTCCAGTTGCCTTACCATTGTTTGAAGTTATGTATTTATTCATGACCAGATCCTAACTTCCCAGCCTCATGATTCAACATTCTCTGCCACTTACATGGACAGGTATGCCAAACAGAGTAAAGTTCTCCAAACACACACTACTACTCTTTTGCATGTGCCTGGAATGGAATGTTGTACCTACCAGGTACGTCTGTCTCCTTCAAAACCATGTGTCACCTCCTTTAGAATAGCTTCCACGACTCCCCTGCTTCTCTCCAGAGTTAATTACCTACTCTGTGTACTCCTTACGGATCATACATACTTCAACTTTTTCATTTATCATACTTTACTATAGTTTGTTTACTTCTCTCCCCAGACGTCTGTGAGCAAGGTGTGGAAGGGACTGGACACGCACGCGCGCACACACACACACACACACACACACACACACACACGCATCTCAATGGCCCTCTTCAAGCCTAGTGTGGTACCAAGAATATAGTAGGTGCTCAGCAAATTCTGAGTTCTTTTTCCCCCTGTCCCCAAGATTAATCACATGCTCATGAGTGGGAGGAGATAAGCTAGGCATCCAAGTATTTTGACTCCTAGTCTACCAAGATGCACAGGTCCCTACTACAGTCAGTTCCCTTACTAGAATTTTCTATCATACGGTCCTTCCATCTCCCCAGTACCACTCCTTCCCCACCCCCCACCCCCGCCCCATAATGGCCAGGGATCCATGGAAGGGGGATTGTACGTGAGAGAGGCAGGAGCTGTGTGCCATGAGAGCTGGCCTTAAATTTCCCCCAACTACTCAAGGCAACAGGACAGACACATTCACTTGGCCTATCCTGCCTTGGAAGGGAGCACTGAGCACGTTCTACTTCATTAAGGCAGCACTGTGGGGGGCTGAGGTTGCTCTTCAAGTTCATGCCTGGGCTGCAGCTCCGTTATCCCAACACATTCAGACTCCGGGAAGGGAGGGCGTGAGGGCAAGGAACACAGGGCTAGGACAGCCTGTCCTAACCCAGTGTCCCAGCCTCAACACAGGGCTCCAGCTTATCACAGGCTCCTGTGATTCATTAGTTAATGTGTAAAGCATTTGGAAAGTGGAAAGCTAATTAGAAGTGCTAAGTTATTTCATCTCTGCTGTAAAGGAAGCAATGTGAAGCCTAAGGAAAAATTCTCATGCAAATATTTTGGGGAGGCGTGTGCGGTGGAATGTACCTCAGTGAATAGGCTCCATTGAAAGGCTAGATCTCAAAAAGAGAGGCCACTGATAAAAGAATGTGCCTCCATCCTCAATAAACAAACAGGAAGGTAAACAAGTGGGTGTGAGAAAAGTGGACAGGAAGAATCACTGAGGATTCACTTGAGATCTTTGAAAATCTCACTTTAGACAATAGGCTACCGGCCTTAAGACTGTGTATGTCAGTGGGACCTTCAAGGTCTCAGGCTCATTAGAAAGCCTGGGAAAGCCTGTGTCCAAAAGGAACCCCTCCTAAACGTGAAAGCCAATTTTTTAGAGCTCAGAAACATTTGGTAAAGCAAATTCCTGGGGCATGGGAGTTTTCGCATGCGGCGGCTTTGGGGAAAGGGGGCAAAACCACCTGTATTGCCTTCTCGCCTCACAGTTCACGTAGCGGGGCCAATCAACTCATTTTCCTGTTCTCTGAACTCTGTTGACTCAAGCTCAGCAAAACCAGGCTCTTTTCTTTTGCAAAGGAAGCATCTGGTTCCAAGTCATAAAAGAGAAACCCAGAACCCATTGCTGACTGTTTGATAAGCACCTGGGAGGGCACATGGAGGGCACTGTTTCACAGAGTTCCCTTGCAATTACAAAGGCACATGTCCTCCAACTCAGTCTTTGCAGAATTCTAGTTTACCGGGAGAAAGTTGACCCAGCCCGTGGGAGCTGGTCTGCACAAAACTCCAGTATGTCTGCATGAATCCTGGACTCAGACAGAGGGCTAATATGACATGATCACTACTCTCTCTCTCTCTCTCTCTCTCACACACACACACTTACACAGCATATATGTTTCTTACACACATGGGGAGCGAGTATAGAGGAAAGGCCCTGTAAAAAGACAAGCATCAAGATATGAAGGGAGTCAAGTGCAACAACAGGAGTTAAAAGCACATGAAACCCAGCACAGAGTAGGAAAAAGGAATATGTCAAATACTGTTAACGGTTTACCTATTATTGATGGCCCCTTCCTTCTTGGGGCAGTTTTGTTTAGGGAGGACAGTATAACCAGCCCACGGCAACAGATCATGATTTTAGCCGATCAAGATAATTCTGTGCTAGCTTTCCCAGCATTCTGTGCTGCTAAAGATTAAAATGGAATCCAATTTTAGTCAGACCTGAACAGAAATTTGCTAACAGGAAACAGGGGAGGAGTATGGCAGGACCATTGTTTCCCTGATGTAAGAGGAATAGTGGAGAAGGATATGGGCATGATATCTGGAGCTGCAGCAGCCATTCTGCAACCAGAGGCACCAGGCATGAGGATGAATGGACAACATGCTGAGGAGGATAGAGTAGAATCTCTGAAAGAGCATGGGCTCCCGCTGGCATCATATAGCAGATGAAATAAGGCCAACAAACACTCAGAATTTCACGTCAGGAAAATAGTTGGCTTAAGCCGCGCTCAAGTGGGTTTTTTTCTAGGAGGTAGAGGGTACTGCCTTCATTTCATAGATGAAGGCATTGAATTTTAAGGGATAATGCCCAAGATCACGCTGATGAATGGCATAGCCAGGATGTGAAAATAGGTCTATCCTCCTCTTTAATTCATATTCTTTTCCCCTTTTCCCCCCACAAAGAAATCAGGCCATGAGTACCAAATATGTTTCCCTTGGTGTCTTGGAACTTCTGCTGATCAGAAGCATCATCATCAAGAGCCATCTAAAGACTGGGAATTCTGACAGCAATTCTGCAACCAAAACTGGGGTTTCCTGGCTTCGTTGCAAGGCTATCATCAAATCCAGACCTCACTCCTCTCAATTCTCTGTACAAATTCTCACCTTCTGTTTTCTAGCTTTCCTCCCACCTCATTTTTTGGCCCCCCTTTTCCCACGATCCCAAGGCTAATTTAACGGATACCAGATTTTTTACCCTTCTTCTTCCGTAAAATCGAATTATTTCCTATGCAGGCTCCCTCTTATCTTACCCTTCTCCATGGCCACTGATCTCGTTTTAATACTGAGAAGAGGCAAGTGAGGAAGGAGCCAGTATTTATTGAGCACCTATTGTGTGCCAAATCCCAAGTAGGCACCCAATTCTTTCAATAATCATCCATTTGCTGTTCCCCAAATCTTTCTGGAGCAAGGCAAAAACCAACCAAACAAAAAAGACTAACACCGCACTAACACACAGAGTTAAAGGTAATGGGATTACAGAAGCATAAGAATGGAGGGAGAAAAGGAGACCAGTATCTAGAACTGATGCCCTTACTTTGTCCAGAAGTGAAGTGTGTGGCTGAGGACATCTCAAAGGTGCTGCTAAATTAAAAACTGAAAGACTGTATAATGGGGATAACAACAATAATGGGTCTGCCTACTTAATGGGTTGCTCTTAAGATCAAATGAGAAAATAGTTTGTAATCCAGAAAATACCATTTAAATATGAGTTTAGTTAGGGGCGCCTGGGTGGCTCAGTCGATTGGGCAACTGACTGCAGCTCAGGTCATGATCTCATGGTTTGTGGGTTCGAGCCCCGCGTTGGGCTCTGTGCTGACAGCTCAGAGCCTGGAGCCTGTTTCAGATTCTGTGTCTCCCTCTCTCTCTCTGCCTCTCCCCTGCTCATGCTCTGTCTCCGTCTCTCTCTCAAAAATGAATGTTAAAAAAAATATATAAATATGAATTTAGTTATCAACCAAACAATAAAAGCTATCATTTGTTGAATGCTTAGTTAGAATCAAGCATTTACTTTCTCTACACCAACAGAACTAAGACTTAAAACAACCATTAGAGATCATATAATCATCATTCTACAGTTAATAAACCAGACTAGAAAAAATTGAATTACCAAGAAGAAAGAAAAAAAAATAACCAAAAAATGAAAACATATACTGCTTCTAACTGAAGGAATAAAGTTCTACCCAAGTTCTGAAAAGGAAGCCCACAATCTCAGCTGCTCTGCTATCTGGTCTCTGGGCAGAATCTAGCTGTTCTCACAGATGTGGACCAACATCATTAGTAAAGGTCTTTTTCCCAGACAGGATGACAGAATGAGCCTAGTCTTATTTTACAGATGCATGAACTAATAGGAAACTGGTCTTCAGAAAGACCAAGTGAGGCATCGGTCCTATCCCACAGGACACGATTCCTAGGCTTCTGATTCCTTGATGTAAGAGGATGAGTCAATCTTAGGCCATCTTAAAGAGAAAATGGTCAATAACTTTTCACTAACAGTAATTAAGCATGCAGATGGCATTTGGGAAAGAGAAGTTTGAGAGACAAACCGGTTCAAATCCTGGCTACCTCAATGGCCTGGGACGAAGGTACTCTTCTGAAACGCCAGTTTCCTCATCTGTAAAATGGGGATAACAGCACCAACCTCAGACAACTCTGAGTCCGGTAGCAAGTTCAGGCACAGAACCTGGCACATGTGGGTACTTAAGACACAGTACTGATTTGACCAATAAGTCTTCTTAACTTCGTCCAAAGTCAGAAGGAAATGAAATTTTGTCTGTCATTGTATGGGCTTGTAACTGAAATGCTCAAATTCAATTCTAACTAGAAAGGGGAAGCTACTTTTTTTTTTTTTTTTTTTTTTTTTGCCTCTAAGAAATCTTAGTTTCCTGCCTTTGCAGCTCTCTGGCTGCTCCCTGAACTTCTGTGGGTACCCAACCTCCTACAGGCAGAAAGCACGGGGCAGGTTGGGGAGGAAGCAGAGAAGGCTTCAGCTAACTTGAGTGTAATCTCAGGTGACTTTGGTGCCCTGGGCAAGGGCATTACACAAGGAGGGGGAGTTTCTTGGAAATGAAGGGTGAAGGAGCTACAGGACATGACTGCGTATCTGGTTGGTCCAGAGAAGACAGAACTCAATAAACATGTTGCTCTTCCTAGGAGGGGCAAAATAAAGCCTTATCTACCAGCTCATGCATAGCATAAATGGGCAAAAATTAAAGGTAGGGGAGTAAAAAAAAGGGTGAATTACATGAAAACCAGAATCATATCATCACATCAAAATTAGATATGGATAGAAAAATGGTTTAGCCTTTCTGCCCCCTTCCACTCTTTGAAAAGTTCTTATACTATGGTCTCAAAGCCTCTTAGGCAAATTAGGCAAATCTTATTGTAACTGGCATCATGCTGCATTATTAATGTTGTTGTTGTCACTACTATTATTATTATTTTAAATGTCTATTCATTTTGGGGGGGGGGGCAGAGAGAGAGGGAGACAGAGGATCTGAAGCAGGCTGTGCACTGACATCAATGAGCCCTATGTAGGGTTCGACCTCACAAACCGTGATATTATGACCTGAGCTGAAGTCGGAAGCTCAACCGACTGAGCCACCCAGGCACCCCACTATTATTGTTTTTTTAAACATCTGTGTCTTCTACTAGTCTCTGAACAACTTGAGGAGAATTGTTACATCCTACATTCTGTAGGTGTTGGGAATACTATAAGAAATGGTGAGTAAGCAAAGAAAGGAACTTATGAAGAGTTTTGTGGATTGCCTATGCTTCTGTCTCTCAAGCAGAACTTCAGGAATATGACACAGAATGTCAACAGATGGAAATGCTCTCCATATTCGCTGCCTCCCCACCTTCCTTATGCATCCCCACCAGAGGCAGACAATGGGTGACATGCCCATAATTTAGCCATGCAGGGACCTCTCTAGATCAGGTGGTTTCCAGCACAGTGAAGTGTGTGGCTTGTGCCTACGTTTATAAATTTCATGAAGCAAAGGCAGTGAAGTCACACTGCTCGCAGGCCGAGCAGCTAAATGATTTATTAAGCAAAGGTTACAGCACCTGTGCCTTTTTGTCAACAAATCAGGCCCATGCCATGCCAAGCGATTCTTCTAATAACCCAAATGGTAATTTGGTTTTAAATAGCATTTCAGATACCACAATTCTGTTGATGCAGAACAGCGATAGATTTGGGTGGCAGGGAAGAAATGCCTGTTTTTAATATTGTTTGCACTCATTTTTCATCTTAAAGAATTAGTTCTCATTGGAGTTCTGCAGGTTAAGCATTTTATTTGAACATTCTGATTAAACTAGAACCTGAATCAAAATGAGTTCTTTGCTCAGTCCTTCTGTGTGGGAATTGGTATTTCTATTTATTACCTGATGATGAAATATTAACTTTTTCCTCTAAATAAATGCATCCTCTTAATGGCTCTCGTTTTCAGGGATCAGATTAAATTATGGGATGCAATTGAAATGGCCATTGGCTTTCTGCTATTTGAGATGAGAGCATGTTCTCTATTATATTATATCATTCAGTGGGCGTGCAGGGGACATTAATAGTGTCCAAAGTGAAGTAAAAACTCTATGCCTCAGAGACTTCTCTATACATTAATATCAACTGTTCCTAGGACAAAGTTGAAAAATAAGAGATTTGGGGTGGGACCAAGCGGTCATGGTGTCTCAAAACAGACGGATGTTCTGAAAGCTGTAGGGAGGTGGCCACCCCCGATTTTAATGAGTTACGAAGTGGGGGATGCAGAGGGATACGAGTCAAATAATGATAGTAGCAGAGGTAGCAGGCAAGTGAGGCAGAAGAATGGGGCAGATAACTTGGCAGGAATGTTCGAACACAGCCACGAGCTGCGGTGAAATGTACAACGCAATTGCAAGATGGTTTGAAAGAAAACTAGCTCAAGGCAAGGCTAAAAAGAAGGCGATTCCATCTCAGTGAAGGGAGGAATTCACTGGAGGAAAAAAAAAAAAAACAGACTGGAAGGGAACGAGGAGAAAAAATGGCTTTCAATTATCCACGTTATCTTTCCCTACCAATCATTACAGATGATGAATTGGTGCAATAAAAGCCAATATTCAATTTTTCCAATTTACATGGAAAGAAGGCCATAATATATTGTTAAAGGGAAGAAACAGCAAGTTATCAAACAGGGTATGTAATATGATCTCATTTTTGCAATATACTTGTATGCATAGAAACAGTCTGGATGGATTTATATGGAAATGTTAACAGTAGGACTACAAGTGATTTTTATTATTTTTCCCATCTGTATTTTCCACAATTAACATGCATCATGACTGTAATGAGAGAAAGTCATTATTTTTAAACTTTCTTATGAATCATTTAGATTCAAGCAATGTATGCTGACTACCCACTATGTGCTGGGCATGAGAATCAGTACTTTGAGAGAGGTCAGCACACAATTACTGTGGATTTTGTTGATAAACTGCCTACTTTTCCTATTTGCTTTACAGAATTTCACGCTCTTCAGAGGTGAAAGGGCCATCGGAGTTTATCGAACGATTACATTTTAAAAGTTGTGGTGAAACACACATAACATAAACTGGACTGTCTTAAGCTAATTTTAAGTGGACAGTTTAGTGTTATTCAGTACGGTCACGCTGCTGTGCAGTCATCACCACCAACCATCTCCAGAACTCTTTTCATCTTGCAAAATGGAAACTCCATACCCTTTAAACAACGACTCTCCATCCCGCCATCCTCCCATCCCGCAGCCACCCTTCTATTTTCTCTATGAGTCTGACTCCTTCAGGAACCTCACATACATGGGATCATATAGTATTTGTCCTTTCAGGACTGGCATCTTTCACTTAGCATGACATTGTCAAGGTTCATCCGTGTAGCATACTGCAGAATTTCCTTCATTTTTAAGGCCAGATCATATGCACTATACCACATTAAAATGGTGTATGCACAACAAAATGTATATGCCATATTTTGTTTATCCTATGTGTCTGTGGATGGAGACCTGGGTTGCTTCTACCTTTCGTCTATTGTGAATAATGCCAAGTACATGGGCGTACCAATACCTCTTCAAGACCTTGCTTTCCATTTCTTGGATATATACTGGTGATTAGATTTTAATACGGTCTCAGATTTAAAAGCAAGGAGCATACTCATAGTATTCCAGAGCTGAGCATCAGTCAGTGTGGCTCACCAGCATGTGAGGCCTTCGTGAAGCACAATGGCTAGAGAACACAGGCCTTGCAGTCAGCAAGCTGGGTACAAATTCTTCCTTCACTTCTCACTGCTTATGGCCATGGGAACATGAATAATCTCTTTAGGTCTCAGTTTCCACATATAGAGTGGAGATAATTATAGCTACCCTATTGGGGTGGCTGCAAAGATTAGTTGGGAAATGTACCTAAGGTACTTAGTACACAGAAAATGCTCAATGAATAGAAGCTCTATATAATTAAAGAATACTTTTTTAAAAGTTGTTGTTGGTTTTTTAAGATTTATTTTGAGAGAGAAAGAGAGAGAGAGCTGGGGAGGGGCAGAGAAAGAGAGGCAGAGAGAATCGCAAGCAGGCTCTGCGTGGTCTGCACAGAGTCTGATGTGGGGCTTAGACTCACGAACGGCAAGATCATGACCTGAGCCAAAACCAAGAGTTGGATGCTTAACCGACTGAGCCACCCAAGTGCCCCAGAGTACTTTTTATAAATAAAGTTCTTACTTTCTTTATAAACTGAAAGCTGCCTATTTAAAAGGTCTAAACAGTCGTTCAAGTTCTATCTGCTACAAAACAACAGAGACCATATCTAATCTGTCTCCTATAAGTCAATGCTTCAGTTATGTTGAAGAGATTTCCACTGGGAACTGGTCTTTTGGAGAAAGGGACACCATTTGACCTTGCATTTGTTCATGCATTTGTGTATCTCTTCTGCATTTGTAAAGCTCAAGTACCTGCCTGGCTGACCCTTCAATTTTACTTCTCTAAAGGTAGAAAGCAAAATGTCATCTCTCCAGAAAACTTTTCTATACTTCAGTTAATACACATTTCATGCCTCATCAACAAAAGCATCAAAGGTAGAAAAAAATGCAAGCTTGTGTAGAAAATTACTAATCTGCAGGTCATGTTCAAATTAGGTCTTAAAAAATTCCTGTAAAAAAAGAAAATCCAGACTCACTTCTGAACTAATGTCTTCTCAAAAAGGAGATTATTTTTTAAGAACATGACCATTTTTATCTACATCTATACATGTCTAACACTTTAAATGGTTCCGGAAAGTAGTTCCTTTTTTTTTTTTTTTTTTTTTTAAAGAGTTAACATATACTCCTTAAAATTAAAAGATTTTGAGCATAGGGGCACCTGGGTGGCTCAGTCAGTTAAACCAAGCGACCCTTGGTTTTGGCTCAGATCACGATCTCACAGTTTGTGAGTTTGAGCTCTGCATCGGGCTGGGTTCTGCACTGACAGGTAGGAACCTGTTTGGGATTCTTTCTCCCTCTCTCTCTGCCCCTCCTCTGCTTGCACACTCTCTCTCTCTCTCTCTCTCTCTCTCTCTCTCTCTCTCTCTCAAAATAAATAAATAAATAAATAAAAATTTAAAAAAGATTTTGAGCATATCATTTTTACCTTAGGATATATACACACATTTTTTTTTTTTTAAATGACAACTCCATTAGTACAGTTTCTCATAAGACAATTGGGATGGTTTTCTTCAAGATGAATGTGGCAGGTGTAACTGTGGTAAGAAACATTTAAGCTGTTGTCCCTATGATGCCAAATATTTAACAGAGACCAAAAAAAATTCAGTTCCAGATGCCAAAATTGGGTCTAAATGACATCATTCATCCAGATGCGTGGAGAATCTGGATTTTTAAGAATTGAATTTTTGTGGTCAACATCATGAAGACTCAGTTTCTGGGTTAAATAAGGCATTTGTGAAACAAAGCCTTTTGGAATATAACACGTTTTGATTATAGAGAAACAAATTGAAAGGAACACAGGGTACCATTTCAGTGCTATGAATCACAGATTGTATAAAAAAATACTATGTAAAGTACAAACAGGACATTTCCAAACTGCGCATTTGAGGTTCTTAATGAAGTAACCCAAGCACTCTGGGGCTTCAAGAAAAGCAATCATTCAATATAGAGCCACTGTCCCCGGTTCTCCCCTCCCACTGAACGTGAACACATGAGCCAAAAGTACAAAATCAAATTTTAATGCATCTGAGGTAATTATTCAACTTCCAATTCACCAGTTAAGCATTTGAAGGTGTAGGAAAATAAGCAATAAACCGGAACAATTTTATGGCAGGTCCAGAGTAGATGTTAATCCCAGAAGCCAAGGATATGCCCGCTTCAGGAGGAACAGCAGAAGTGGGAAATTCAAGAGTTAACCTGCTGCCTCCCCTTTTTGCTCCCCTTCCCCTCCCAGCTGCCTCCTCTGAGGCTGTACTTTCTGTGACCCCGCTTTGGAGTAAGGAAGGCTTCAGATGCAATGTAGTTTCACCTGCACTGTCGACACAGCAATAAACTAAAATCCTTTACAGAGTGAGCAAATGGACCCAGGAAGGCAAATCTATCCCGTTGATAAGCATCTGGTCATATTCTTATAAACAAACATGAGTAGTTACAAATTTGGCATCTGGAGATTACACACCCAGGCATATGCACAAAATATCCCAGGGAATTTTTTCAAACAACATGCTGAGAACCTCACAAAGAACATACTTTATGTCAATTATGATAGTATATAGTTCCATTCTAATTAGGAAATCAGAGAGTAGTTCCTTTCCAAACTTTAATCTAATTCTATTTCACAAACTTCAAATATCTCTACATCTACTACCTTTGAACTCCAAAAGTCTCTCACTGTTTCTTAATGAACAGCAGCCATTTCAAAACTTTTAAAAGGGATTTCTTCTCCTTGACCTATACTAGGACAAAACACAACTGTCTACTGAAAAACAAGCTCTAGATGTCGTCGTACACTCTTTTCTCACTCACCTACCTCAAAATATGACATTATAGTCGCATATGTCCCCTCCCACCCCGCTGCACCTTGCTCTCTAGTGGCCAGCGTAACCAGTAACAAATATCACCTATTTCTGCACCAACACCAGCAACTTAATAGGACTCAGAAACCCTCTCTTTTCTTTTTTTTTTTTTTCAGAAAGTTTGCCAGGTTCCTGGGGACCCTATAGTGAATACAGAAGAGTGGCTGGTTCCCCCATTCCCTGGATGCACTCTGATTTTAACAGCAACCAGAGTGGACTTTTCCAGGTAGAGGTGTACTTCCATCTGCTTGCATGCAGAGAGACCAGAATTCCTAGACAAGGAAACACACGCTAGCTAGCACTGGGAAACCTTTCTCGCCACCGCAAAAGGAGTTCTGGCACAGAAGCCTTCCTCTTCTACCCTCTCGATACGAGAAACGAAAAATCGCAGACAGCGTTTTCCAGGATTTCTGAGAACACAGGGAAATGTGGCTGTAGGGCCAGGAAGGTTGGGGTCAGGAGGAAAGGGGACCAAACAGGGGCTGGGAAATGCAGCCTGTTGTGCCAAAAGACGAATTACAATGCACCTGATGAATAAAACAAGCTGCACCACATACAGAAAAGATGAGAGCGGCCCACCTGTGTCTGTTGAGGGATATTTACAAAGCTTGGATCCCGTGGTCCAACACTGACGAATCGGTTTGCGGGGGAGGTGCTGGGTGTCGAGTAGGCTGTGAAGGGAAGGGACACATGCGTTCAGGAAGCAGCACGAGATTGCACACACAAACAACACCAAAACACACAGTCTCTGAGCCTACGCAGCTGATTAACAAGGAAATGTGCAAACACTGTAGCTAGCAAAAGGGATCTGGCTAGCAAGGGCATTTGAGACAGTCATAAAAGGGAAGGGGTGTTGGCTTCTAAAGACTGTTGGAGTAAAACGATGTCAAATTGGTGCTCAGATGAGTTCTTTTCTCCTTCTGTCATACAAATTAGAACATGCAGGACATTTTTGCAAACTATACTTTCTGAGTTAAACATGAGCTCAGGAATCAGAAAGAGATATCCTAGTCCTTACAGCACAGGGAGAGAGAAATTAGGTAGAAAGGGGGAGGAAAGCAGTTCATTTTACAACCTTGCTTTTCACACTATTGCATTCCCCAAAATCATAAGACATTCCTGTGCCTCTATAGCTAAATACTGAAGAGGAGTCTTTATAGAAGAAATTAATGGGTTCTCCAGAAAGGAGGTGGAAAACCATTTAGAACCAGCTGTCTTTATAGGTCCCAGGAGAGTGTCTAGAATCTCTATGATGCACGAAATGTGCTTAAAATATTAATATTTGGGGGTGCCTGGGTAGCTCAGTCGGTTAAGTGTCCGGCTTCAGCTCAGGTCATGATCTCACAGCTCGTGGGTTTGAGCCCTGCATTGGGCTCTATGTTGACCGCTCAGAGCCTAGAACCTGCTTTGGATTCTGTGTCTCCCTCTCTCTCTGCACTCCCCCCTCTCAAATATAAATAAATATTTAAAAAACATTAACATCTAGTCTTCCGAGCCTAGAACCTTTCTGTTAAAGGTATAAACTATCAAGATCCTGTGTAAACCAAGCTATCACCCTGGAACCACACTTCAGTTTCCTATCCTTTCACAGTAAAGTTTTGTTGTTGGTTTTTATATATACAGAACTGTATATATATTTTGGGTTTTACATTTATATTTGCGAGCTTCACTGTAGTTTAGTGAGAAAAAAACTCAGCGGCTTTGGTGTTTTGTTGGCTTATAAATCCAAATGTGCATTTGGTCCTTTGGTGTCCCGCAATACCCTTCTCTATCACAAACTCCCAATATTTATTCGCATTCTTTCTTTGTACTAGAACTTTTAGATAGACTCTTGCTTCATTTCAAATCTGTTAACAACGCTTGTAAAAGGGGCCAAATTTTTCGAACGAACTCTAGACACACACCATCTAAAAGATGAAAAGCGTCTTCAATTTTGAAAAAGCACAGATAACTGAGGGAATCATACCAAATCCCTTTGCCAGATTTCTTTTTTCCTTTTTGGCGTCATCCGCTTTGTTTTTGATTTTCTGTTTTACAGAAAACCGCTCGGACTTCTTGTTTCTTTTGTGAAGCACAAAAGATATCTAAAGATAAAATTTCCACCAGTTTGGCCCAAGTCCTGTTGGTCATCTTTGGTAAGAGCGAAGTCACCCCCACCGATCTGTGATGGTCACATGGTGTGGCTGTGTTAAACCAGCATGGAACAGTGGATGGACATGAGGATCCTCTGATGTCTAGTAATAAGAAAGTTTTGTTGTAGTATTTGTTTTAGAAGGATTTGTCCGGTAATAGCTTTATATAAAACAATCTAGATGCATGATGTGTTATACTGTCTACTCATGTGAATCTACTGATTTCCTTCCCAGCCCATCCAACGTTAGACTAAATTGAACACAATGGAAAAATACCTGTCGATGTAGCCTTTCTGTATGTACCTCTCACTCACTGGTATGGCAGAAATTTAAGTTTTTAAAAGTTCAGTAAAAGAATTTTTGTTAATTGCTTTATTCAGCCTATTGCTTTGCTTCGAGATGGTTTAAGAAGTTTCCATAGAAAATTATTATTGAAAATGATGGACTATAATTACCTGGTAGTGAATTTACCTGCTCCTAGGGCATAAAGAGGATGTGGGAGAGATAAGGAGGAAGCTAGTAGATGAAATAACTTGTCAAACCTCTCAGTGGTTGGGGGGGGGGCGGGGGGAGTGCTCCTTCACACGTGAATAGAATGGGAGGGTGAGAAGGAACAATAAAGTTATGAGGAGTATGCAAAAGGTACGAGACTAAGTGATTGATGACAGATGCAGAGATCTGAATCCTAGAGAACTGTGTGTGCGGGTCTGCACTGGTCATAACAGACACACCACAGGATTTCCTACGATGCTTTTGCCGCACTGGTGACTTCAGAAACAAGCACGCTGACTGATCCCAGGATTCATGTTTTGTTTGTTTGTTTGTTTGTTTGTTTGCTTTTACTAAACCCGGAAAGGCTTGCACTCCATTCCATTCTCTATTGTTTACCAGACCTAAATGGTGCCATTTGGAAGGTTTAGCATACAAATAATTTAGCCACTCAAAACTGCTAACAACTGGCTATTTTTTCTTCTTCAGGCATAGAGACCAACTTTGAATTCTCAATTTCAAAATATCCCAGAAGGCCTTTAATGCTTTCATAGGCATCCTAAAACTGTTTCAAAGTTTAGTCTGGTCTTTAAAACAAGAGCAACAGTGAGAGAGGTGGTAGTGTGTTAGCATTAAAAAAAAAAAAAAAAAAAGAGAAGGAAAAGAAAAGAGAAGAGAAGAAAAGGAAAAAAAAAAAAAGGATATTACAACTACAAAAACCTGGGAATCTCTGAGTACCCAAGTCATCAAATGGAAGAAATGGTGCCCAGGGAAATTTACTCTATAGAGATGTAGCTTCTGGGAAAACTCAAGGACACAGGGAAAACAAGGGAAGGAAGAAAGAAAGTCTGACTCATCTTCCATTATGGTAGTTACAATAGCCAGCGTGTTCACCTACAACAGGATGTAGTTCCAGAAATGAGGTGACATTAGTTAAATTTGATTTTTCCAAAGAAAAAGTGGAATAAGGGAGTTATACTATTGAATAAAAACCTCAATTGCAACTTTTTATTAAAACAACCACATATACCATAGCAAATCAATTATACATGCATAGTTAAGAGCTTTCAACATGAATATAAAATCAAGTAAAGGGGGCAATGTGGTAATTAATTATATACAACTGTATTTATTATGCTATTATATCACATTCATATCTTTCTTAATTATAATTCTGGCGTTATTTACAGCAGCAATAATCAAATGCTGCAGAAAGAGCTTCAGGAAATCATGAAATCCAGAAAATAATTTTCTGGGAAGATTATTATAGGCATTTTTTTGAGGATTCTGGAGGGATGATTCAGGGGCATTTGACAATTTTCTGATAAAGTCAATCAGGAAAGGGAAATCAATTTGTTTATATAATCTCATTGTAAAAGTCCTCATGGCAAAGATGACTATTAGAAATCAAATTATTGATTATTTGCTTCTGAAGCAGAAGCTTTGTTTGTTGTTGTTGTTGTTGTTTTTGCTTTTTTTTTTTTTAAGCAAGTCTTCTTACCCACATGAGCAGTATCATCATGGACTATCTTCCTAATGTTATGGATGAACATTCCTATGAGAAGCTTTCACCATTTTATTGGCATCAATAAGATCATATTTTTCCTCTTTCTACTGTATTTCTTCCCATTATCCAATGGTCTTACTTTGGCCTTAGCCATAGTGATAAGTATCAAAATCCTAGACCAGAATTTGATCCCATATCCAGAAAATCCCATTCTTCTGCGTTACCCACTTACCATACACGTTGCTAATTATATAATCCTTCACTTAGTGCAAATCCTGTCTCAGTATGGTCAGTTGGAAGGATGGCTCAAGAACTGTTCATGCTTTATAAGTAATACTTTTATAAGGCCTCTTGAGGATGCCAGAATCTATCTCTAGCGGGCACTATGAGGCGGGCATGAGGCAGTGGGCAGGACAGTGGCAGAGACTGCCCTTTAAATCTGCTCTTTACCACTGTGCAGGTAGGTGTTCCCTGGGAGAACTTAGCCTTTTTGTCTTCAGAAATGATGTAACTGACTGCCTGCAAGCCTAAAAGAATTCCTACGTTTATTGTTCCCAAGGTGTAAGGCTTTGTTTTGTTTTGTTTCTTTTTCTCAATGAGAAGATGTAAAGGATGTGTCCGGATAAAGAAATCATGATATTTCCACATAAATCCATTTTGAGTCTGCAATGGCCTTCACCTATAAAATCAAATCTGACCACGGTGTTAACAAGGTGGTCAAACTGTCTTGAACAAAGATGCTTGGAGCCTTCCTTGTTTTGGGGGAAAAAAATATGACCGAAGAAAAAGATATTAAAATATTTGTACCATTGTCAGTTGACATTTCCTTAAGTTAAAAACTGTATCATTAAAATCACCCAAATCTGACAAACGAGAAAATTAAAAGGAGGCAGACAGAATCAAGGTCTAGTTCAAATTTAGCAACCACTAAAATACGTGTAATCACTGAAAAGGGCGAAAGGGAGAACATTTAGACAGATGTCTTTGCGGGGAGTGAGTGTAAAGGGAGAGCTGCCTTTTGGTTGAAGCCCCATCAGGACTCCCACAGGGAGGGAGTGCCCACAGGGAGTGCCCACAGGGAGGCTGAGGGGCTGATTCCCCTCTAGCTGAACTGCCTGAGGGCAGCGATGGCCAGCCCCCCTGCCCTGACTAGGGGAAAGTGACACAGTGAGGCACGTTGGCAGAAAAGAAAATGTAAGAGACCTGGTGAGCTTTGAGGCTCTGTATTTGCTTCCACACACAGGAAGCAATGAAGTCCCCTAAACCTTGGTAGCCTGGCCTACAAACTGACACGGAGTTTGCAGAGAGATCTGGGTTCTGTTTCATCAGACTCCAACTCTACAGAAGGAGTGAACATCCCCTTTTTCATTCCCTTAAACTCTACCAAGTCTAACCTCTAGAGTGCCTCAAAGAGAGATATTTTAATATATTTAAATATTCATATTCATTCTCTCTCTCCATCTGTCTCTCTGTCTCTCTGTCTGTCTCTCATGAACACCTGCTCTGTGCCAGGCTCTGTGCTGAGCACTATGGGAAAGCCAAAGGTGAGCAAGACACAGTGCTATCTGAGAATGCTAGCGTCTAGTGGTGAGAGAGGAGTGTAGAAAATGAAAATATGGTATTAAAGGTGATACAAATAAAACTCGGTGAGATGTTAAAGGACAGAAAAGGGACACACAGGAAAAGTCGTGCAGAGGAAATAGGGATGGCTTTTGCGACATGCTGTAAAAGATGGCGTTGGCTGACAGGTTCAGATGGATGGGGAGGGAGGGTCCCACAGGAAGCAGCATGGGCAGAGGCGTGGAAGCAGGAACTGGAGGCAGGAATCCGAGGATCAATCACAGAGGGAAAGGAGAAAAGACAGGACGGTGCAAACCACGTTTTGCCATTTAGCTCAGGAAGGTAACATGTTAAGAATCAGAAACCTGAACTATTTGAAAACAGAGGGGAAAAAGTCCATTGAAATTGTTTTTCTTTTAAGAAGAATAAATAATTCATAAAATGAACAAAGTTATCAACTTCCCATTCTGAACACCACTAAGATCGCTTGACCTCCCCACACTCTAAACTTTTCCCTTCATATCTCAAATATCAATAGGCACGTCACATGTTCCCTCGTTTTCAGAAACTCAGACATACTCACATGTGGGGATTTCCCTCCAAAAAATACCTAGTCAAAAATTCAATTTCATAGACTTTAATGTGACTCTACCACCTGCCCAGGAATGTGCTCGTTATTGGACAGAGGTAATCAAAGCAAGTTCAGGAATGCAGACTTGAACAGATCCCTGTGTATTCAAGTTGCAATTTTATTAAATGTTTATCAGTGATACCTGACAGTGAAGAAAAGGTGCATGAGACAGCGTTCAGTGGCAAACTTGAAACAGTGAGATGATTAAGCACCTAACTGAAATAGTTTCTAGAATCTTAACTGCACTATTACATTATTAAAAAAAAAAAATGAGAAGCCCCATGAGAAAACTTTCATTTCTTAAAAAAAAAAAAATGCAGTAACTATCAGGAAATAGATTGGCTAATTTCTAAATGAAACCCATTACAGTTTAACTCATTTAGGAACTTGAACAGCACTATTTCTTGCAAGGTCACAAAGAAATGCTGGAGGATATTGGCATGTTTTTCCTTTAAAGAAATCTATTGGTATCGACAACTTTACAGGGCCTGGGTTAACATTATTCATATCATTATATAGCCCAGGAAATACATACAGCTTTTCCTACACATGATCCAGTATTCAGAGATTTAGAAATTCCCACATGATTGGCTGGATATTGTAGTTGTCATCCAGATGTTTGGAATCTAGAAGATAACCACACTGAATTTCCAGTATTTTGATCACATCTGTGCAGTTACCTCCTTCTATTATCTCTGTAAATCTTTTGTCTGCACAAACAAGTTACCAACAACAACAACAAAAAAGACACAGCCCTCAGGGCATGAAATTAAAACCTACTTATTGCTAGTAAATTATTACAGAACAACACACCCATAATCTTTGTTCCTGAAAAGCTAATGAATTCGAACTTTAATATATTAGCATTACTTAACATGTATGGGAACAATTTGCATGACATGTCTAATGTGCCAGTAGTTCACAAAAATCTTGAGAAGAAGCAATTTAGCCAGATGGTTTTGCTCTGCTGGCATTTCTATTTGTATTAAGGATCCTCACAGGGAGGCAGGGGCTCTAGCTACATCATGATTTGGGGTAACATATGCAGAAAGGAAGGTATAAGACCATTCATGTGTTCACACAGACAGAAGGGGATCAGAACACGTAAACCGGAGACGCTTTGACCTTCTGCTACCCAAATCTGTGTCATAAGCAGGCGCTTTATACTATTTCTTATATGCAGTCTATTTAAACTGCCTAGAACACTGTTTTTCATAATAGCTGTAAAGGATAAGAATACAGACTTGTTTCAGTTAATTTAAATTTACTTCTGGTGGCTAATCTAAATTCGAAAACTGTCATTTATTTTTATGTATACGCTGTGTGCTGTCCAATTGATAGAACATATATATTGATCTGAAGCAACAATGTACATGAGGAGGCACAGGTGAAAGTTATATTAAATAGCCATAGGGAATAAACTGGATTCAACTGGGGTTTACTAAAAAAAGAAACTTAGATCAATATATTGGATTGCTCCCTTTTGAAAGGCTTCTGCAGCCTCTCCAAAGGCAGTGTAACTCTGGAAACCTACTTCTGGGAATTTATCCTCAAAAAATACTTAAAGGTACAGATAAAGATGTTCATTACAGTATTACTTATAAAGAGGAACAAATTGGAACCACCTTATATGTTAGTGCTTCACTCATATGTTGAAGTATTTTGCAGTCATTAAACACATTTTAAAATAATAATGGCATCATGACATGTTTATAATAGGAGATAAAATGAATAAAACCGGTTTACCAAATGGTATATGTATACATATAGACACACATATGCACACACACATATATCATGATCAATTATGTTTAAAATATGCACAGAAAATGACTGGGAGATAAGCACAGAAAGCGGTTATCTCTGGAGAACGGCATTGTAAATGATTTTTAAATAATGTCCAGTAATTTTTAATCTTAAATAAACATAAACAGAACCTGAAAACCCAAGTAACACTTTTGTTTTTCCAGCAGTGCAAGGTAGGTAGAAAATGAATTTTAGAACCAGAAAATCCTGGATTGAATCCATTCAATCTCTTACTTGAAATGTGATCTTGGCAAGCCAATTAACCTCTCTCAGCTCCTACATATAAAGACTCCAGCATAATAAATATCATTTACTCACATAGGCATGGCCCTTTAAGGCGTCATCCCTCTGCGTATATCTAATGGGTTACATTTTCTACAGAAGCCATTCAGAAAGTAATCCCTAAGACAGGCTTAGCCAGCAAGATGGGAAATCTCCCAAATTCCATTATACTTAATATTAAAAGGATTGAAGAAAAATGCCAAAGGCATCCAATCGGGGACTATTGATTCCAATATCTGATTAAGGGTATTACACTCTGAGACATCTGCCTTCTAACACTTAAAATAAAAAATCCAATCAAGGGTTAATGTTATGATCAGACTCATAAGTAACTTATAAATCGGCACAACCCAGCTGATTGGTGATGTATACCAAAATGAATAGTCATACTGGTGGTACTAGTGATTCCAATTCTAGCAATCTACCCTAATGAAATTATTAAAGTTGGGGACAAAACGTATTTTCAAAAATATGCAGGAACCTATTTCATAGATTGGGACAAAGTTAATGTTCTAGAGCAGAGGAATAAGTACAAATTGTTTAGAATCACATTTTCTAATTTTTTTATGAAATAAGAAAAGGTGTAAAATACTAATTAAGAAAATAGCATACAGAATATTATATTCAGCATGGTAGCAATCATCTTATGTATGTGTGTGTACATCTACATACAAATACACACATCAACATGCATTAAGGAGAAAATGCACCAAAATGTTAATAGTAGTTGATTATAGGAGAATATAATTTTATTTTTATTTATATGCTACCATATATATTAATTTTCTGAAGAGTATCTTAAAACGCATTTGTCATTTCTGTCATCTGAAAAAGTAAAAAGCTGAGGCAAAAGCAAGACTTGAACGGGTTATGAAAACCTAAATGAAGGGAACGACCTATTGCCTGTTCTCTCTGGTCACTCTTTCTTGACAACGTCCATCTCTTTCTCCACTCTTGTTCCTCGACTTTTCACCAATTCAGTGTATGCAAGAGTCTGTTATTCTTGTAATAATATAAAAGTTCCTTATGGAGTGTCTTAGGGTTTTCAGAGGACAGATGTAGGTACAGTATTTTATCTCTAAACAAGGTATATATCCGCGTAGGGTAAGTACAAAGCATCAGAGTCCAACAGACCTGAGTCTGAAGCCCAGCTTCATCTCAGTTTCCTCTTTTTAAAAAGAGGACTAACAATCCCAATTTTGCAGATTTATAATCATAATCAAATGAAACTAAGGTAATGCTTATGAAAATACCCATCAAAGCACCTGCTTTCCAACAGTTATTTTTCCTTTGCATATTTAAACATGGTAAAATTACACTGTACACAGAATAGGAATATTTTGCAAAAAGCATTTATGAAAAATTATGATTTAAGATAGTATGTGCCCATTTGTATTCAATGGGTTCCTAAACCAGAAATAGTGGCCAAATAATGGCAATGGAGAATGCAAATGCTAACCTTACACTTAACTCCTTACTATAGGTGAGGGAAAAAGAATCCCTTCACCAGAAAGATCACACATTTTTTGCTATCATACCCAAAGTGCCGGTTAATATAGCTAAAATCTAGATGCATAAAAATTGCCAAGATTTTTATGGGATACCCCTCCCCACCCTGAGTTTTGGTCACTGTAGTGATTAAGGTAGAAAGAAGAATTTCTGGATCATTAGACAAATATTTTTGAAAATAAAAAAAAAACAATCATATTTGCTATAAAAGGGGGATTTAAAACTCAGTAATATCATTCTCTTTGGATAAGGTACCAAAGAGCTATCCTATGACAAACCAGTTTCTGTCTTTCAACACACAAGCAAATGTGTATATACATCTCCTCCCTCTATGGTAGTAGTCTGTATACACTTCTTAGCATTCTCCTTTGCTGACTTAACACAACCCCAAGATTATTCCATGAATTCATATAGATTTGTCTCTTTGTTTTTAAAGGGTTCCTAATGTATATAATGTTTGTAGATATTTAGGTTATTACTAATCTTCTATTATAATCAATGTTGCAATGAATACTTATACATCTGTGTTCATGTCCAACTATGTTTGTCACTTACATTTAACATTTATGTACGTAAAGATATGTATGACTCATATATACTTTCATATACATGAAAAATTTAATTGTCTTCTGAAGTGGTTGAACCAATTTACAGTCCTCTAACAGTGCAAAAGACTGCCTATCTTCCACACACTTGCCAAGACTGTGGAAGATACTTTTTGATCTTTGCTGATCTGACGGGTAGAAATACCACCCAAGTCTTAATTTGTATTGTTCTTATGCTACATGAATGAGCCATCTTTCAAATGTTTTCCATTTCTCTATGTTTATACCGTTTCTTGGTCTTTCTATTAGACTATTGGTGTTTATATAATTTAACCCTCTGTCACATGTGTGGCAAATATTTTTCCCACTTTCATTTTTGTCTTTTTGTTTGTGATTTTTTTCCATGCATAAATTTTTGATACTCTTACAGTAGAATTTATCAGTCTTTCCTTTCATGGATTCTGGGTTTTATTTGTGTGTGTTATCTAGAAAGGCCTTCCCACCTCCAATATTATTTTAAAAATTGTTCTATATTTTCATGTGGCACTTAAGGCTTAACCTTTGTATGTTTGGTTTTTTCCTCCAGCCAGAATTTATTTTAGTGTAAGGAATTTATTTTTTTCCTGGACAAGTTACCCAGTTGTCTGGGTAACTTTATTGAATAATACTCTCCTTCCTCTCATATGAAATGCCACTATCGTCAAATATTAAAATATTGCATATTATATAGGTCTCTTTCTAATTCAGAAGAATATAAAAAATTGAAATGTAATGGAGATAGCAGCAGAACTGGTAGAGAAATTAAAACCAATGTGGAAAAACAAAACAAAACCAAACAAAAAATGATACCAATGTGGAAATGGATTGCAATCAAGTTCCCTGGCACTAAATAACCTCAGACATTAAATTAAAAGTAGGTAAGAAAAAGAAGGAAGTTTTGGGATTGTTCTCTATCCTATCTGTAGAATTGGTTGCAAGAATCTATGATATTATAAAAACTTGTGGAAATTTACAGCAAAGAATGGATTTTATTGAATGTAATTTAAAAAATTTAAAGGAAAAGAATAATGGAATAGTTCAGGCGTCACTAATGAAAAAGTGTTTTGTGAAAGGAAGCCACTAACTTATTTTTCCCCCATTTTCTCTTGCAATTATCCATTGGTTTTTCTCTGAAAGAGGAAACAGTCCTTATGTCACCTAAAAATTGTGAAAATATGACATATCATTCACTAGCTTGTTCTGAATCCAATTATTGATTACAACAGTGTGTTATACATTTTAAGGAAAAGTGTTGGTGAAAAGGAGAGGGGTCATTATTTGGGTGGTAACTCGGAAAATAATTCTTCAAAGCACTCATCAACAGTCCAAGTTCTCGAGGGTCGTGGAGAATAAAGGAAATCTGCCTTGATCAACATCTCCTATTTTTCGTCTTTTTGCTGTTTTTGTTTGATCTCCTTCCAAATCTTCTGCTCTCTTCCTTTCCCTGATAACAAGAGTTACTCTCAGAAACAGAGACCAATTCATACTGCAGTATAAATGGCCAACTAACATCTTCTATATTTTTCCCATAGGGTTTTCACTGCAAAAAAACACAGAAGCTTTGGGCTAATGCAAAGATACCCCATAGGATGCTATGGCCAAGCGTATGAACCACAGGGTCAAGGTGGCTGGGTGTGAATCATAACGCCGCTATACCTGGCTAAGAAACCCTTAATTAGGGTAACAGAAGTATTTACGTCATAGGATTATTGTGAAAATTAAAAGAAGACAACACATACAAAAATACTTTTAAGGTGCGTGGCACATGAGTAAAAAGCTCAATACTTTGTTGTGCTGTGATTAATTTCAGATAAGCAGGCAGTTGTGGCTTAATAGCAACCAGAAATCATGTCATATTGCTCTGTAATTTGTATGAAGTATGTATGAGATAGTAGAAAGAGCATAGGAAGGCCTGCATTTGAGTCCAGTCCGGGTGACTACGGGAGTATGAGCTTGGGAAAGTAATATGCACTTTTTCTTTTTTTTTAAGTTTATTTATTTATTTTGAGAGAGACCAAGGCAGCACAACTGGGGGAGGGGCAGAGAGAGAGAGAGAGAGAGAGAGAGATTGAGAATCCCAAGCACGCTCTACGGTGCTAGCACAGAGTCCAAGGCGGGGTGGAGGGGTGGGGCTCAAAATCATGAAACTGAGAGATTGTGACCTGAGCCGAAACCAAGAGTCAGATGCTTAGCTGACTGAGCCACCCGGGAGCCCCAGTAATCTGCACTTTTCAATCTCAGCTTCCTTGTCTATAAAATCCTGACCAACCAGGACTCTTAGGAAGACAGAACAAGATAACGTATTTGTGTACAGAGTGTTGCTAACCAAAAAGCATTGAACATACGTTAATTATTATACTGCAAAATTTCCATCCCCATCATAGATTATTGTTATATTCTTGGTTAACAGGTTCATACTCATTCGCATAATGAATGTATGTAAGATTCATTGTAGATATAAAAATAAATAATAAAGGAAACTTGTTATTGCATGCTTCTTCTTTAATAGAATTCTAGTTTTAAAAAAACCAAAAGTTCATGGCTAAGAAGGCATGGAGAAAAATGTTATGAGTCTTTTGTGCATTCTTAAATTGAGTTTTTGGGTTCCTAATTAATTAAAAAAAAGAAAATATGCATGTTTTATCTTCCATCATAATCCAAAAGCATTTTTTTTTCCCTGTTATAATTCTAGGCTATGATGCCAATCTGCAATTTCTTTTCTGGATAAGTCCATTTTTATAGTATGATCTTGGTACTAACCTATTATATAAAAATTGGATGTTACAATACAATTAAGAAAAAGAATACTGCATTTGGAATCATCATATCACAAATAGACCCAAATGTAATGAGATATTTCTCCTATTCTTCAACTGTTGTCCTCAAGACTCTGAGGACTATCCATTCAATGTATGGCATGTTTGAACAGGAATCCCTTCCCAATTAATGGATGATGCACATGGAAAAACTCAGTTAACTGCAAAGAGCTTTCATAGGTATCATGCTACTATATAATTTGTACCAACTGGTAAGATACCTAATAGACATGTCAAACATAATTTGGTCAAACCAAACTCTGGTCCCTACCCTTCACCCAGAATGACTCTTCCTGCAATGTTCCCCTCTCAGTTCATGGCAACTCCATCTTTCCAGTGGCCCAGGTAAAAAACCTAAGTCATTGTTGATTTCTCTCATTTCCCCCCCCTCAACCCAATATCTAAGGTGTCAGCAAATCCTATCAGCTCTCCCTTCAAATAATTCTCACCACACCTCCTGCCCCATGTTAGTTCCTGGATTCTGCAACACGGTGCCACCTCCCCTCCCTGTTTTAGTTTTCTCTGTTAGACCTTATGGTCCCTAAGTTACTAATTTACTTATACTTTGATTATTGTTTGTCCACAGGGAAGGAGACTGTTTTGTTCACTTTTGCATCCCTTGTGCCTAAAATAGTAGCTGCAGGTTGAAGACACTCATTATATTGATTAAAAAACAAACAAACAAACAGCCTCTTAACTGGTCTCCCTGCTTTAATTCTTGCCCCCTACAATCTATTTTCAACAAAGCCTTCAAAGCGTTTCTGTTAAAAACTAGGTAGTTATCACTTCTCTACTTCCTGTCTCGGTCAGAGTAAATGCCCAAGTCTTTACAAGGGCCTACAAGAGCCTACATTATTTACCCACTCCCAGCTCCCAGACTCATCCACCTTACCTTTGACCTTGCCTTCTCCTACTTTTGCTTCCTCATTCTGTTCTCACCACCCTGGCCAGGTGTACTGGCTGTTCTTTCTGCTTGAAAAGCTCTTCCCCCTACAGCCTCATGGCTCATCTTCTCACTTCCGTCAGCTCTTTGCTCAAATGTCCCCTTCTCAGACAGGCCTTCTCTGCCCACCCTGACAGTCGTCCCCTACCTCCACCACTCCTGACCCCTACGTATGCTGACAGACAACCGACTTACATCACCCTACCTTTTATACTCACTATTTTTATTGACTTTCTTCCCTTCTGTAATCTGAGCTCCACAAGATCAGGGAATTTTTAAAATCTCTTTCATTTCCTGCTCAATCCTAGCACCTAGAACACTACTTGGCAAATAGGTGATGGTCAATTACTATTTATTGAATGAACGAAAGAAGCAATGTTCTCTCAGTAGGTATCTAAACCCACCAAAAGTAGTTAGCGGGAACAGAACACATCCATTGTGAATGACTCTTACAGGTTATCCGTATTTGTTATGGTATCTGAAAAAGATCTGACACAGTAGTACATCAATCTTTCTCCAAATAACTGTTAACTCTACCCCCACGCCCCTGGTTTTGATTGTTCTGTTTTGTTTTAGGGCACTAGTAAGGATTTCTCCCATTAAAATGTATTTATTTCATAGGCAAATTTTTTCCCAAATCTGCCTTACCCATGTTTTTCTGGCCACAGCTGCAAAGTTGAATATTTGATGCCAGAGGCAACTGATTAGGTTAAAATACATACTCTGCTTTAGGCTGGCATCCATTTGTATTTCATTATAAGATGATATTAAAAATTATGCCTTGGACTCTTAACTGTCTACAGCACAGCACATCTGTCACCCCAGTTTGTCCTGTCAATCTGCCTAAGAGAGTGGGTATAGCAGCCAGTGATACTCCCATTAGCAGATAAGGGAGTTTAAAGCCCAGAAAAGTTGGTAATATAGGAGACCCTTGGCATGATTTCCTACTTGTATTTTGAAAATTTTATCTTACTGGAAGTCATCTTAAACGCCAGGTAGAAAAGGCTGTCCTGGGTCATACAATTAGTGTTTTTGAAAAAAGCCTCAATTTCCAACATGCTATTGGGATCTCGAACATCTGTACTTAATATCTTGTCATGATATTTCTTCTTGCTAAAGTTGAGCTCTAATAAACTGGCAAAGATAAACAGGATCCAACCACCCTGTGATTTTAATTTCTAAGAAGGTACATAATTTATGAAACTATATTTTTTGCCCTAAATTTTTATTCAGTGGTAATCTAATTTTAGACATCCTCCCCCCACCAGGCTGGTTTCTGAAGAAAAGTGCTACCTTCCTCCTCAGATTTAAAATACAAGACTATTATCCCTACTAAATAGAAGTCACCCTCTCCAAAATCATCTTTAGCTAAGACTCTGTTCCTAGACCAAATTCCCTCCCACGTGCTCCTGTAGAACCCAAGCCTTTGTCCCAGCGTTGTCTCCTGGGAACTACCCATTTGCCAGCTGTCTCCTTCCACAGGATCCTACATTTCGGTAGAGCAAGGATTAACCATCTCTGTATCCCAAGCAGCTAACACAGTCCTTGGCACATGATAAGTGCTCGCTATATGAAGGCTGAATGAGTGAATGAAGGAAGGTAGTCATCAAGATGCATGCTGAGAGAGGGGGAAGCGATTTTACTCAGATATTTGTTCCCTTGTATATCTTTGTGGACTCTTTCCCTCTGATCACTTTCTACTTTCTAGACTGTAGAGTTTAGAAGTAAAAACCAGACATGACTTGTCCTGCTCCTTTCTCTTAGGAAGACGGGCTGGTAGGCAACATGCAGCCATCTGGACCTCCGAGTTATCAGCTCTAAACGGGAGGGCAGACCCCACTTGGGAAGGCCTGTGGTGGTCAGACATTGCCAGCCACTAGAGATTGGTCTGTGTAACTCAGGGGTTCGGCATTAGGAAGCACCATTTGCTTACAGTTATCAACTAAATTCTCTGATAGTAGAAGCGATAGTCTGGTCTTCCTTATGATTTTTTCTTGTATTTTATTTACCAATTGGTTCAGAAATCAGGGCATGGAAGAGGAGTTTGTGCGTGTGCCTGTGGTGGCGGGGGGGGGGGGGGGGCGGGGAGGTGTTCCTTAAATGTCTTCCCAGTGTGGACCAGCGGGCTTTGAGATTTTTAATTGGAAAGGCTCCCCTATGCTATAAATTACATGTCCTCCAGCCTATCAACTGTCTTATCAATAAAGGAGAGGATGGTAAGGCGAGCTATTGCTGTGAAACAACACATTCTTATGAATTCAGCAAACCCCAGAAAAGCCCAGAAGCAAGTCATGATGATAAAAGCCTTTCTATGCCACCAGTAGAACATTTTATTTTGCCTACATTCCTAGAATCATATGGTTCAAAAGTATTAAATTACCTATATCAAACTTTTGGGCTCTCTCTCCTGATATCCTTCCCCCCCAAATCTTTAAACCCTGTTCTAATTGACATGCAACCATATGAATTAGATCCGCCAGGACCCCATCCACGCTTCTTCACATAATGTTGAAGGAATGCTTGAGGCTGGGTATGAGAAGATGACAGATACCTTCCTATACAAGCCATTTGATTTAATCCACGGCGTGGAATCCAGAAGTATGGACCCAAAGGCATCAGCCTGATTTCGGGCTGAGTAGCTATATGTGTCCTACAGACATACTTCATCCTTACCCAAGCCTGGAAACTGTACTAAGACTTTTGGCAGATAATAAAAGACTTCAACAATTTATTTTGCGGTGGCGCTCATCATGGCAGGTTTCACACAACCCTGCCAGGCAGGTATCATCACCCACATTCTACAGATGAAGAAACAGATTTGAAGAGACACACAGCCAGTAATTTAAAAGGTGGGGGGATTTGAGACCTCATCTTCCAGACTTCAGTAACTGCACATGGTATTCTGATTCTTCCACAGGGCCACAGGGGTCCCCTCCCATTACTGGAAAATGTACTGTGAATGCATGGGACATTGATAGTGGAGAGGAATATGTGTTTAAATGAAAAGGAAGAGTATTACTGGTAGGCTTTTAAAGGACTGTGTCATTGTCCCGTGCAGAGAGGGAGAGGGTGAACAGAAAAGTGGTACACGGAGGGATGTACGGGGCACAGTAATTATGTGACTACCAGTCTGTAGGCTGTTATCCCCCCGTGACTAGATTTAAATAGAGTGTGGGGATGGTGATTTCTCTAACTTGTCTGAAGACATTACGTTAATATACAATAAACAGGACACACCTATGAGCCTCTGCTTCTCAGAAGCTTATTTTCGAAGCCGAGCTTCCAAGATCTGTGGAACAGGCCTCGTTTGTTTCCTCTGTCACTAGACACTCTGGGTTTTCTTCTTTGTTGACAAGGGTTGAACCACCTCTTATCAAGGGAAGTCGGTCCCCACAAAATTGCTCCTGGGCCCCCAATCTTTTTGCTGTAATATCAGAATCCATATAAAATGCCACTCACTTCTACATGTGTTATCAGAATGAATAAATACTCAATAACCCAAAGTTCACCCTCAGACACATGTCCATGAGGAATTCCAGACATTTTGGAATCAGGGTCCCCAGAATTAAATCCAGTGAAATAGTGTCAACATAGGCTTATTTTTCCTCTCTGGCCCTTTCCCTCCTGCACCCAATATCATTAGGTCCCCCAAACTGAAAGTAAGGAACCTAGGAGGTCTAGAGTCATCCTTTGTTACACTCATTGCTGAGGTCTACAAAATATCCCTCCTCATGCTCCTGTCCATTCAACTTCTGCAACTGCTGCTCAAGTTCTCGACCTTAACATTTCTTTCCTGGTCTCCTCTCATGTTTTCCTCAATGGATTCCTTGCCTCCAGTCTCACCTTTGAAGACCTCCTTGGAGACCTGCTCTCCTTAGCATTAGTGTCACAATTCCTACCCTTTCTTACACTTTGATCCCTCAGTAAAGGCTTAAGGAGGTGCTCATCGCATCATCTGTCAAGGTTAGGTTGTCCATCCAACACCTCAGAACTCTGTCTCCGGCCATCAGTCTTTTTTGACATCGTTCCAGGTACTAACAAAAGACAAATTCATGTGATCGAGCTATTCCTATCCCCTTGCCATCTTTAAAATATCAGGAACTATCCCTCTAATTCAGCAACTAATCATTCCTATCATCTAAAAAGGTTTTTATCATCTGATCACATGTTCCCATACTATTCAGAGAAGAGCCAAGAGTTTCTTTTCTTTTCCCATCCCATTATACTTTCTATCACCTCCCCCTGCCACACCTGACCATGCACCACAGTTATCAGCTCTGATCTTCTGCCAGGCTCTTGCTCTTGGTGAGTGGTCAAGGTACACACCTTTGAACTGTTACTTTGATTTAAACCTTTTTTTCCTGTGTGATGTATGAGGTGCACAGCTCATCAAATGCATTTCTCTTGGACTGTAAGTTGCTGGAAGGCAGGCCTACACAAAAGCAAAAGGAGCTTTTTGCTAATAAGAATGTATGCAAGTAGATGCTGTTTGATGATCTCTGTGTTTGAGAGCACTCACAGCTACTGAAATAATATGCAAAATTT
Source organism: Acinonyx jubatus (assembly GCF_027475565.1). Lineage (NCBI taxonomy): Eukaryota > Metazoa > Chordata > Mammalia > Carnivora > Felidae > Acinonyx > Acinonyx jubatus. The sequence goes on along the minus strand of NC_069381.1, from coordinate 49,619,621 downwards.
AAGAGTCATATCTTGCTCTCAGTCTTGGGCATATAGTTGCACCATGTTATCCGCCCAAACACCCAGTCACTTCCACATCTGGTGTAGTTGACGGTACCCGAGAGCGGTGTTCGCTGTGATCTTGTCTCGGCCCTGCAAACCCACGCTACAACCGTCGCTGGGGATGAGTGCCTATCACTACAGCCTGTGCAGTTGGGACGAAACTTTAAATGAGGATTCAAGTACACAGAGCTTTATCAGTGACCGGCGCCTCGTCTCAGCCGTACTTACTGGGTGAGGTCGGGGAGGCTGCACCTCCTTCTGTTGATGTGGTTGGAGGCTTTGTGTCTGGCACCGGCAGAGGCACAGGCCTGGCCATCGGTGGTGGCGGCGGCGGTGGCAACATTGGGGTGGGAAGGAATGGGTTGTGCACTTTGCCTTGGCTACTCCCGTTGGGCTGTGAGGGCGGGAACAAAACAAACACGCAGAAGGAAAAGAAGAAACACATACCGACCATTAGCGGCTTCTGCAAATGAAACATGCATTAGTCCATCTTTTTATGTAAAATTACGAAGTATTCTAGCTGCTTGAGTTCTTGCATAAGAGCATATGGATTAAAAAACTGTTGGGTTGTCCTTAAGGCAAAAGTGTAGTCTTAGGCACACATGCTCAACGTAGCCTCAACTTCTCTCTCGAATTACTTTGGCCTTCTTTACATCCTGCTTCCGTAAAACGACCTGCCAACTTGTGCTTGGAATGTTTCATTTCTGTATGAACTGCTACCTTCATCATCATTCCCACGAGTATTATTTATTTCATATGTAAGTGTTTTATAGGTTGTGGAATTATTCCGTCATGTCTATTTACACAGATACAATAAGGTTTCCCAAATATGCGTCGGAAATTAAAAATAATATTTTATTTTCACTCTTCAAAGTTGATATTATATAACATTTAATAAATATGTTAAGTGAACATGAAAAATTTCTTTCACATATTGTATAACATCAGGCACAGAAACTTTAGAATTGAGCTGTCAAAATTCTGCTAGGGAAAAATATCACTTCTAATTTTGATTTAAATTATATAAGCATATGCCATAAAAGTCATATTTATTTGGCTGCCTGATGTTAGAACAACCAAATAACAGCTCTTTAACAAAAGAAAGTTCCCCTCTGAAGAAAGCAATAAGATCCATTTTATTTTCAAGTTTTTCAAAATAGTCCCACGAATAGACCTGCCTTAAACCCTATAAAATATTGATCAAAACACAAAACCAGGAGTTTGATACTTATATACGATAATGTCATGACTATTTTTAAAAAGTTAGAAATTTAAAAGTGAGATTCTTGATGCTGGTGGTCACTTCAGACTTTTCATGGTCTCTCAGGTGGCCTTTCTGACTCCAGACTTCAGTGATACTGTGCAACCAATAGTAACACCTGGTATTTAGGCTATAGTCCCGAATCAAAATTCAGCTGAGGGAGATCCAGTTGTCCCAGGCTTTTGAGCGTAAGCTTAATAATTCTGCAGACGCAGCCTCAGTTAGACCCTCATCTACATTCTCTTATATATTTGGTATTGTTCCTCAAAGATATCTTGTCTGACAATCAGAATGCTGTGCTTTCTTGCTAGCAAACTTGTCCGTGTGTTATTTCTGAGCGGGCTGAAAGTCCGTAAGTGAATGCTTTGGAATAAGCCAAGCAAATGAATACACAAGCAAAAAGAAAAAAGGCCCCATATTGATTTGTTGTCTAGACAGAAATGTATCTGCTAACACATCACCAGACATTAGTCAAAGCTGCCTGTTCTGTCTCAGATATGCAGAATCAGGTATTTCTGCACGGGAGGAAAATCAGTGACAGGGCCGTGTGATATAATATTCTAAATTAGGCAATAATAATTATGGCTCATCTGCGGCTTCGTGTGCAGCTATTAGGAGAAAAGGAAAATCACATGTAGCTTTCTGTTGGTCATTATTTACTATTCATTATTATTATTATTATTATTATTATTATTATTATTGGCTTTGGGATGCAGCTATCCAATTGTAAACATTTAGTTCCATTTTGAAACAAAATTTGTGATTTTTTTAAAATCACTTTTACATTTGGAATATTATTTCAAATCGTGATTATTTGGTTGCTTAGAGAAAAAACGAAAATATTCATTTGAAGCTGCCGAATACTGTTTAGCTTTATACAAAGATAAGTGGGAAAGATAACCTACTTGCAGAAATAACAAACCATAATAAACTGTACTTCGAGCATCTTGAGTTCAAGTACTGGTCAACTTGATCTAAAGTGTTAGAAGACTGTATTTTTAAAAAATATCAACTTAGCTGATCTGAAACATCTGTGCCCCCTTCATCCCCCTTCCCCTCCCTTCCCCTCCAAATCATTATTTAAAATTATTTGGTCTTTCTATTTTGTTAACTGTGTGAGCTCGAGGGTTAGTGTGCGTGAGGTGGAATTATCAGCCCACAGACCTTAGAAGGTTATACAGTTCACCCTTGAGATGATTTATATCCATAAACTTGACAGTTGCGAACTTAACACAAACACTTTTTAAACCCTGGCCAATCACTCTTAGAGCAAGTTAACTTTCCCACAATCTAGAATAAATATGACATTTGCCTGCACTCCATCAGCACAACATTAGAGCACAATGTCACATGGTCATAAGGTCTCCCCTTGTTATTTTTACATTCGGTTAATATTTCTAAAGAAATTGGAAAAAAAAAGGAGGTCTCCTTACATTGAGGAACCCCACCTGTCCAGCCTGCTGACCAGCATCAGGGCAGACAAGTTGGACAAACTCTTTCAGCGTCTCCTGAGGGTGATAGCGGATGGCTGGGTGAGAGAAGTAAGGTCCAGGCTGCTGGATAATGGGCGACGTCGGAAAATGAAGAGTCGACGGTGTTGCATGCGGGCTTGCTGTAGGAAAAGAAAGCGTCAGAGTCACGAAGAGACAGACCCGCTCTGCCACAGCTCCTAAGCCCGGTCCAGCTTCCTTTTTCTTTCTTTCCTGACCCAACTCATACCACTGCTCATGTGGCTGAATTTAACACTGGGTACGTCTGATAGATTTTCTTCCTCAAGGCTCTAAGACAAACATGGAGGTTAGATTAGGGTAGAGTTTCAGGCTGTCTTTCCATTTTCAGTGGACATGAGTTATAAAGGCATTAATAATCCTTGGTGAAGCTGAAGATTATTCATTACCTTAAGAGCCTTTTTAATGAAGCAAGCAATAAAAAATGTATTTGGTAGATTAGACCTGATTTAACTGACATTACATATGACAAATTCTAGTTTGCACATATGGATCCTCTTTCATGCTGAGCTAACCCATAGACAATAATTCATTGTTAAAGCTCTTATACCCCTTTCAAGGAAATTTCTAGGGACTAATACAGGATGAAATTTTTTTGAAGTATGTAGTAAATGATCACTTAATGAACCTGTGTAATTTGGATGCCTCACTTTACATGGAAGGTTCACGTAGCCTTTTTTTTTTTCTTTTTCTTTTCTCTCTCTCTCTTTTTTTTTTTGGCCAATTCAAAGCCAAAGTCAGAAATGCATAAATGTTAGACAGGGGAACCCACAGGCTGAGTGGGCAGTGACCCCTGCTGAACTGTGGGCCCTCTGCCCATAAAAATTGATACAAGATCTCAGACAACTCTTACTCCTTTTTATTTGAGCCCTGCTAAATTTTATTTGTACAAGAAGATTACATTAGATTAAAAAACTTATGTGAACCGCTTGATAATGTTCCTGAGAGAACTTCTGCCCTTGAATTCGAAGGGTGATTGATAGAATCTGCTGGAGAATAGGAGGGTCGGAGATACTCAAACCAAGGGGCGCCAAAGCAGCAGCTTTCCTCAGGGAGGGCCAGAGAAACAGCCCCCAAATAAAAGCAGGGGAGAGTGTTTATCCTGCCTTACTCTTTGCAATTTAAGTCTTCAAACGCTGGGAGTCCCTGCAGAGGCCAAACAAAGGGATGCCCCAATGTCTGGGGAATAAGATTTTCCTAATACCGAGAGGGACTCATAGAAGTGTGGAACAAACGAAGCAAGACAGGCCACACTTTCTTCCGCTACCCCATAAGCATGGCTGAAGACTGTAAAAATCATACATCGCCATTGACCACTGGCCATGGGTTCTTTGTTCTTTACTGGGATATCTTTAGTATTGGGGTGCTTTGTAATAATTGAAATGGCTAAGGACTTGGGGGTTCAGAAAAGCATCTGTAGCTTGCAAAGAGTGCAAATGGGGGTTTGGAGTAGAAGCGATAGTCTTAATCCACGTCTTGCAGATGATCTGAGGGGACCCTTCATTCATGCAACCTTTAATCTATCCCATAAACACTGATGGGGCTGCTACTATGGGCATGGGATACAGCAGGGTGCCAGCACACGAAGTTTCATCTTCAGTCATGCAATTGAGGGCATCTTGAACATAGCCTATTGAAACTAGAATTCCTGTGATCTTCTACCCTTTATACGTGCTCTTCTTCCAGTCTTTCCCATCTGAGTAAATAGCTATTTCTAGTTACTTGTTCACTGTCAGATCCCCAGAACAGTGTCTGGCCCTCCATAAATACTAGTTGAACGTACAACCAGCGATTGCATACAAGAGTGGTACAGAAACCAAGAACCATACAGATAGACTTAAAACTTTGGTTTTTTTCCCCACCTGGAAAAAAAGCAAGGGGGGTTATAGAAAAACTAGTAAAACTTAGGACTTCCCAAAATAAATGATAAATCTGGTGATGCATTATTGCCTCTGAGCTTAAACCCACAGGCTAAAACGTTAAATGGCTCTGGTCATCTCTTACTTTGCCAATTGTGCTTTAAAGAGCCAAAGGAGTTTTGTCTCACCTAACCATACCATCTGATATGGTATGGTTGTCTCTACTGGTAGCGAGAAGATGTGACCCAGCATCACATCCGACCAAATAGTTTCTAGTCAGGGGCAGAATGTAGTATTTTCCAAACAAGGCTGGGAACGTAGTAAGCACAAAAAAAATGATAGGCTCGGTTTCTGCAGCACGTCAAACACAAACGTGGGAACTTCGTTGTCAGGAGTCCCGGGGAAGCAGACCTTAATGATAAAGCGGCAATGCTTCAGGTGCTCGAAGGAAAGTGATAAATGATTATTCAATTATGAAATTGTAGTGGCCAACAGAGAATGCTGCCCAAGGCAAAAAATCACTTGAGTAAATACCAGGTGGATAAAAGTTAAAGAAACTTGACAGAGGGAATCATTCAACTCATCTTGGGATCCCTCCATTAATGTTAATAAACATCCCTGCCCTTTTTGTTGTTGTTAAATACGTAAGAGAACATCGTTAGCAACTTAAATTTAGATCTTAGTTTACTGTATTTTCTTAAAACAATTTCCCTTGTGGCCCCGAGTTTAACAGAAACCTAAGAACACATGGTACTACATGAAATTAATTCTACAATGACTGACTTATAAGGACCAATTAATTCTTAATTAGCACCAGGAAATCGTTTAACCTGTAGTTTCAAATTAGGCAATTGCTGAGTCTGCATTTCAGAGGGTTATCCTTCACAACCCTTACTTTCTCATGCCTTGGACCTTCTGGTTCAGCCATTAGTTCACTGTGAAACTGGGTATAAATCATTCAAGATCCTGAGCTTTAATTTCTTCAAACAGAAAAAAGTTGTGTTATAGACATCGCACAGTTCTGTTAAATATTATTAAATACATGCTATTTCTTTAGATAAACTGCTAGTATTACTCTTACTGGATGAGACCCTTGCTCTTCTGTTCTCTAAAGCTCAGCCTTCAGCAACATCTAAATTTGTATTTTCTTCTCTCCTATTTCTTGTCTTCTCTCCTTTCTCTTGGATTAGATGTTTTCAGTGTGCCTATATGTTTATGTCTAAGTAGTCTCAAATCATTTTAGCAAGTGTCATTGGGGTTAAACCAATCAATCGCCCAATCAGTGAAATTCATTAAAGGTACATTGAGATCTTCCGGTCAGGGATCCTACAGAGAGAAAGAAACTACCATTATGAATCTGGTGTGGTGCTAACGTAATGCACAAAGAATGATAAAAGTCCAGATTTTTGACAGAGGAAAACATCTCTTATGGACGTATGTGTGTGTGTGTGTGTGTGTGTGAGTAGTTGACACAATAAAAAATTATAGCACATTATGTAAATGCATATTTAGGTCCTTTAAAATGTGCATTATTTACTTGAGAGTCAATAAAGGCTTTTCTCAAGTGGTTACAGTTTATTGCAGTGCATCCGTCTGTATCCATGTTGATGTTAATACAATTTTGTGTATTAAAAGGCACTACAAAATTGGCTGCTTCTGGGGTCTAATACTCTTAGTACCCTAGGCCAGGAGCAGCAGAGAGTGTCAGAAACACCCTGCTCTGGGTGGATCTCACTACCGGTTTAAACTTTAACCAGAGGCCAGACTTATTTAAAACAACTGCTAGGCTTTTCACAAACAATACGAGTAAGAAGGAAGGAAATTTGATCAGGTTTTCTTTGGCCAGAACAGCACTGCCTACACATTCTGAACAAAGTAGCCACAATTCAAAAAAACAGGGAGCCAGAATTTTCCAAAGGGTGTAGAGCTCAGTTATTTATTACAAAATGATCATATTACTAGATACTTATAAAAGAGAAAGCAGGTCAGACAGGTTGGTTTACTTGTTTGTACTCCATTCCCCTACCCTCACCCCGCTTCTTTAAAAGATTTTCTTGGTTTTAGTTTGAAAGAGAAAAAGCTAAACATTTGACACTATATAAGTTAAAGATGCTTTCTCCTTTATTTTTTTTTTAATGTTTATTTATTTTTGAGAGAGAGACAGAACGTGAGCAGGGGAGGGGCAGAGACAGAGGGAGACACAGAATCCGAAGCAGGCTCCAGGCACTGAGCTGTCAGCGTAGAGCCCGACGTGGGGCTTGAATCCACGAACTGCGAGATCATGACCTGAGCTGAAGTCGGATGCCTAACAGACTGAGCCACCCAGGTGCCCCAAGATAATTTCTTCTTTAAAGCAGATTTAGAACTGGAGATGGAGAAGGTCAAGGTCATTACTAGGTTATTATGTATGTTGAGAGACTTTTTTGATCCAAGTGACTCTTGGTCTATGAGTCCTCCATAGCGGGAAGGCCTTATAGACACATATTCTAGCTCAAAATAAGATGACGTCAGGGAGGCATAGCCAGGTAAGTTTGGAAACTTGTATTTCATTCTTTTTATAAATCTTGAGGAAACAAAAAAAAGAGAAGAAAGTAATCCCTCCTCACCATTTTTAGTTTTGCCCAAACTCATAGAACCTTCCCACATTTTTCTTCCAACCAAAATTTTATGGGTGAAATATGTTCTTGTATTTAACCTGACACAGGATTAATTGCTTTACTCCTCGTCCGCAAACTGTCACAGATTCTCACAGATTGGACAGGGACTTGGATTCTTTTCACGTTAGCATTGGCTTTCGAGACTCCAAAGAAAAGCTATCAAGAGAGCAGCGCAAACAATAAAACCTAATCCCCCTTCAGGTGTGTGCTTTTAAGACCGTGTTACACACGGCCTTCTTCCCTCACAGAAGGAATGATCACTCCCAAGCCTTGGCATTTGTAAAACTTCACAGTCTTACCATTAATCAACACTGAGTCAGTGGCAACAGGTGAGAGTCCAAACTGTTTCTGTGTTAGCACCATTACCAGAAAAAGCCACTCATCTCTCTTCAGTAGTAAGATGTTCTTTACACAAAAATAACCATTTCCATCAAGCAATGGGTGGCATTAAGAACTCCTGACTACTCATGTTTAAGAAGTAAATGTTTTAATAAGGCAGAACTTTAAAAGAGGAAAGTGGAAGAAAAAAAAATACTGCATTAAAGAAAAAAAAAGAAAAGCCTTCCACAAAGGCAAATGGAATTTGAATTATTTGGGTTGTCAACTACTATGTACTTGGCTTCCTCAGAAATTCAAAACCACAGTGTATAACACCACTGTAGCCTGCCCTAAAGCTGAGAAATCTATCTTAATGGTCCATAGCTGTAATTTATAAATCATGCATGATCAGACCTGCCACTTATGAAAGCCCAGGAGTTTGGAGTTATGGGATTTATTTTAACGGAGACGCAAGGAAAGGGGAATTAGCAATGGTTTTTAAACCATTAGGAGGTGGAGGCTTTTCTAAATCATAAACCTTTAAGTTGAGGCAAGCCAAGGTTTTCAAAACACACAGTACATACCTTTAACGTTGCCGAGATGCATGTGAAAGACCTGGGGGTCATATGAGAGAAACATGACCTTGCATGATGATGGGGAAAGCACCAGTATATTGCTGCTACCAGAGTAAACTTGATTCTATGCTACATTTCTAAGATGATTGGTGTATTCTGTTCCATTTTAATTAAGGGGATCTTCAGGTTGGAGACCAAATTCTAATGTCTTCCGCAAAAGCAGACAGAAAGGGGGTGGGGGGAACAGGCGAAGTTCTTTTAAAATTTTTATTTAGATCAATTTTACCTACTTAAAGACTCTTCTTGCTCTGAGGCCCTGGCTGATAACCTCGGCCAGGGGTGGGCAAACGTTTTTTGTAAAGGCCAGAGAGTGAAGGGGTTAGGCCTCGTAGGCTGCATGGTCTCTGTTGCAATTACTCAATTCGGCAGCTATGCTTCCAAAGCGGCCACAGATATTACATAAACAGATGAGTGTGGCCGTGTGCCAATTACATTTTTATTTTCAAAAACAGGCCGAAGACTCGATTTAACTTGTGGGCCCCAGTTTGCTGGCCCCTGGTGTAGACCCACATAATTCCTGTTCACTCTCCAAACACTTGCCATGTTCTACTCATGGGTTGAGCACCTGACGATCACTTTCATCTCTTCCCCATCAAACCCTGTTCTTGTCCTGATCAGCCTTTCTGCTGAAGCCTCACCTTTCGGAAGCTTTCAAAGTAATCAGCTTGCCTTCTGTATTTCTACTAACTACCCATCGCCACTCTTCTTTTCTATGCTGGGAGCTTGTACCTTTTGACCACCTATACCCACTCTTCCCATCCCCCACTGTAGTAGCTCTTTGCTATCTCTCTTCACCATTATTTAACCTGCTTTGGTCTGTGCTAGTTTCCCACACCTGTGTGCATATAATTTCAAGTTAAACATATGAGTAAAAAAAAAAAAAAAAAAAAAAAAAAAAGGGAAAGGTATAATATGAGGACCATGGGCTTTAGAGCCAGATAGGTATAGATTCAAATTCTAGATCTTCCACTTAAACCAGTTATGCCTTAAGTTTCTGAGCTTCTCTGACTCAGTATTGCCATCTGTATAATGGGGCTAATAATATCTCATAGATTTGTTGTTAGGATCAAATGAGACAAAGTATATAAGGCACATGGTGTAGTTCTTGACCATGTGGGTAAGTGATCAATCAATAGCTTCTCTTATTGGTTATACTATCATAGGGATGGAGATGAGGATGGGAGATGTATAAATTGAAATTTGTTCCCATTTTCCAAGACCTGTTTGGATCACAGAATACACAAGGGGGAAAGAAAAGTAAGAATAAGAGGTACCTTCTGTTTACCTGTCTCTTGGACAAATAAATACATAAATATTGATGAAAGAGTATGTACTATCAGGGTGGACATGACATAAGCATCTTGAAAAGAAATCTCTAGACGACAAAATGCAAAACAAAACAACAGTAGCAACAACTTTGGTCTAATAGTCATAGATACCATAGATACAATGACCTATGAAGACTCTTTTTGACCGAATATGCTTTGAACCTGTACCTTTGCTTAGATCTCAAACTTTTAGACACTTACCCTAGAAACTTACAACTATCTCCCTCTAGACTCTATTTTTCATTTACATCTACAATCCGTGAGTGTCCATACTGAACTCGCCTTTACCACGTAGACACCTGCTATCCAAGCACACTTCAGAGCTAACCAGAGTCTACCCATGTCTTCCTCCTGGCCTTCCCAAACCCGAATACAATAGAAATTTCTATCATTCCCTTGAAAGGGCCACCATGTCGGTTTTGGGGAATTGTTTATTGGAGATCTAATACATGTTAAATCTAAAAAAAAAAGTTTTTAAAGAAGATCTAGAGTACTTTTAAAGAAAAATTTGTTATTATTATTATTTTTTTTGAAAATTTTCTAAGTAGATTAAGGGACTTTTAGTTTTGTTTCTGACACTACTTGGCTTATGAACATAGGCAACTTCTGGGCGCTTGGGTGGCTCAGTCAGTTAAGCATCTGACATCAGCTTAGGTCATGATCCTGCAGTTTGTGGGTTCAAGCCCCACATCGGGTTCTGTGCTAACAGCTCAGAGTCTGGAGCATGCTTTGTATTCTGTGTCTCCTTCTCTCTCTCCCCCTTCCCTGCTCATGCTCTCTCTCTCTCTCTCTCTCTCTCTCTCTCAAAAATAAATAAACATTAAAATTAAAAAAAATTTTTAATAAATATAGGCAACTTCTTTCTCTTCCAGTTCTCTCCTCTGCAAAATGAAGAGTTTGAACCCAATTGCTGAAGCTCACCTAGCTTTACATTCCAGTGGAATCTCGTCTCTGGAATTATACACAAATACTGAGTACAACTGGTCCCTAGTGAGAACACTGAAATCTAAAACATCTGAAACAAGGGAGCACATGCCCTTTGAAAGAAATTATTTTTCAAATGTTTCTGAGATATCAAGGTATAGAGTATTTCTGGACTCAGTCTCTAAGACACCCTGACTTTGGGAAGGCTGTAATATTTAGAGCTTTAAGACCTCTGAGTGTGTTTGTTCAAGCTCTGTATGATAGTGCCCCAGCCTTTGGATCCTGACCACCTTCTCTCTAACACGTGATATTTGTGCACTATTTGCCTAGGCTGCCATGATGGCTAAGGTGAGATGCGTTCAAACACCACACAACAGTGATGATTACTGGAAATATGAAGAGGGACTGTTGAGTGAGCAGAGTTGAAAAGAATCCTATTCCATGAAGGGAACGTGAGATTTAAAAAAAAAAATTTTTTTTTAACATTTATTCATCTTTGAGAGACAGAGAGAGACAGAGCATGAGTGGGGAAGGGTCAGAGAAAGAGGGAGACACAGAATTCAAAGCAGGCTCCAGGCTCTGAGCCATCAGCACAGAGCCTGACGCGGGGCTCGAACTCACAAACTGCGAGATCATGACCTGAGCCGAAGTCGGAGGCTCAACTGACTGAGCCACCCGGGTGCCCCAGGAATGTGAGCTTCTACATAATATGTAAGCAATCCTACAAAATGAGAGATGAGGAATAAGAAACATGGCAAAACACTGGAGAAAAAAGCAACCCCACAGAATGGACAAGCATGGAGGTTAATGGAAATAGGCAGGGAGTCCTCTAACAACCGGCTGGACATGCACTGGAATTACAAACTGCAGTCCTGCAAAGGAGAATTTCCCAAGTAAAATCTGCAGGGGTGCTCCAGCCTCTTGGAGGATTACCAAGGGATGGGGCCTGGGTGGTCTGCAAGTGGTCTGCCGACATGGGGGGAAAAAGAGGCAAAAAAACAAGCAAATAAACAACAACAAAAGCCATGATAAACACAAAAGTGTGGGCTGATTTGCGGCATCTCCCTCACCAAACTGTCAGGTTTACATCGGAGTTTAAGCCCCTATTTCTGGGAGATATGTTACTTTCAAAGTGTCCTCCTGAATGCCAAGTATCTTCCTGAATACACCCCAGAGGACTGAAGGGTTTATTCCTACTGTGGTAGCCTGCACACACACAGGGAGGAAGTGTGAGAAGAGTCAGTCCGGTGTCTGAAGTCAGGGGTTCACGTTTTGATCCCTGGTTGGGTACCAACCAGCTCTGTGTCAGCCTCCTGGCTTCTTTTACTGCAAGATGGAAACTGTATGGCATGTGTGGGTTTTACAGCTCAACCACCCTGGGCTTGAAATCACCACTCCCTTTCCTAATCTGGGGAAAATTACTGAACATTTCTGAGCCCACCTTTCTTTATCTATAAATTGGATAAAATAGCACAGAAGAAAGGATCTGAGACTAGAATTAACTCTAGTACATAGTGGGGCTCACTCACTTAAAAAGTATGTGTTGAGGGGCGCCTGGGTGGCTTGGTTGGTTAAGCATCCAACTTCGGCTCAGGTTATGATCTCACGGCCCGTGAGTTGGAGCCCTGCGTCGGGCTCTGTGCTGACAGCTCAGAGCCTGGAACCTGTTTCAGATTCTGTGTCTCCCTCTCTCTCTGCCCCTCCCCTGTTCATTCTCTGTCTCTCTCTGTCTCAAAAATAAATAAATGTTAAAAAAAAAAATTAAAAAAAAAAGTATGTGTTGAGAATCAGCTCTGTGCTAGATAGTGTATTAGACTGTGGGTTATTCATTCTTCTTAGCATTGTTTTTTGTTTTTTTTTTTTAGAATAAATTAGGATACGTGAGAAATAATCAGGATCATACAATGCAATGTGGCAACATGAGATAACTGGGAATCAAGAGTTGTACTGTTTTCAGCTGTTTTCATGGACCCGGAGTTTCATGGCATGGGCTAATAGTCACTTTCTAGGACCTGACCTTACCTGCGCTCTGCAAGTCCTAACTGCAGGAGTAAGTCACTTTGGCTGGTGAGAAAGTCTGGAATCAGAGCTCTTATGGTTTTTATTTGGGGGCAGGGGATACCTATCCTTCCCTCAGCCTCAGTCTATGTATTTAGAGTGGCCTTAACCCTACCCCCTGGCCCCACAGGTAGGCGTGCAACTCAGGCTATGCCAATAAGAAACCCCTTTATCTTTTAAACATAAGGACTGTTCCAAAAGTGACCCAAGCGAATGACCCAAACCGGGACAATCAGAGCCATAAGCATCCAGGAGTAGAACCTTTCCTAGATCTATTGTGAAAAGGCTGTTGTCTTTCCCTTGGGATTGTTAAATTGGTGAGAATTAAGCCTGGAGCTGCTCACATCATTAATGCCACAGTCCGAAGAGATTCAGCCTAAGAATGAAGTTCACACAGAAGACAGCAGAGCTGAGGGGAGAGAACAACATACAGATTTCTGAAGGTATCACCTGAGCTTCTGGATCCAGCTCTACCTGAAGCCAAAAACCCCTAGACTTTTTGGTTACAGGCACCACCAGTCCGTGATTTTCTTTCAGAGCAGTAGAGGGATGGTTAAGGAAGTTGGATGTGTTTCTCTCACTGACAAGAATATTTCACGTGAAAGAGTCTATATTAACATATCTTCAAAGCCATTCATTACAGGGTATGCAGTAATTCTGCAACTTTTCATGGTGTTCAGGAACTTGGATTTGGGAAGATCTGGAGATATCCCTCAGGGATGCCAAGGTCTTCTAAATTCATATTGCATGCCAATAGAAGGGACCCCCACAAATACTTTACATACCTGTGCTATATTATCGCTTTCTTGAATTCCCCTCTCATTAATCTCATCACACTAATAGTAATCTGTTTCATATCTGTCTGTTTTATTAGACTGCAGGCACAGGACTTGTCTGGTTTGCACACTGCTTGGTGGATGGGAAGTGCTCAATAATTATATGCTGAGTTGATTCCTATCAACAACAGACTCTTGCGAACAAAAACGGTGCTTAACTTTAGCAAGAGCCATGCGTGAATGAAGACATGCCAAAGTGAAGTCCCTACCATGGCTGAAGGGCTACCCATCCCGGGAGGGAGCTATTTATTGCCCCACTGGGGAGATTCCCCTATTCTCCCAGTGTGACGGGGTAACCAGGCTGGTGCACTTCCCTGGGACCACATCTCCTGGTCTGGGCACATGAGGCTCCTCCTGGAGAGGACCCATGAGAGCAGGTAGAAGACAACTGGGGAGGAGGAGTGGGGAATGAAGGAAGTAAGGACCCTCTCAAGAGAACCACATTCAAAGTGAGGATAAAAGACATCCCAGAGGTGGTGAACATTTTAGTGACATCTTTGTGACAGTACCCAGCACTTTCCATATGTCATTTCACTTCCTCCTCCTCCTCCTCATGCTTTAAAGTTCTGTACGGGTGGGAAAACAAAAGGCAGGCAGAAGACAGGTGACTAGTTCAAGCACACGCGGATCCCAAGTAGCCAGCCAGGATCCGAATTCTATTCTGGCCGACTCTACGGCCCATGCACTTTTCACTGCACTCCGCTGCTCCCACTTGAATTATTTTTTGGAGGTCAACCGGTTTATTTCCTTTCAGCAGTGTTTGTTCTCGGGTCCCTTATTATTGTATTGCAACCTGGCAACTCTGATGTTGCTCACGGGTGTTTTGCACATAAGAAAAAGGAAGCGTTTGATGGGGGGGAAAAGGCAACTGCCATTTAATATGAAGAAATGGCACATGTCAAATGTAAATTTACTGTGGAAATATACATTTTAAAAACCATTCTATACGCGTGATTAAGTACACTAATTTCAACACTACAAAGGGTGCAGCATGAAATAGGTGATCTCTGTGATACTGCAACCACATTAATAGGGCCGTACATTCCCATTTCAAATATCAGTGCTCACCCCCCTTTGCCTACATGGATGATAAGCTGATACTACATAAACATTGTTAAAGCCACAGTTCCATGCTACAGTAATTCACTTAACTTTAACATGATTTATGGTTCTGTCAATAGGGGAGGTTGAAAACCGTGCACGGAAGCTTCAATGTGAGCTTCATATTTAAAACAGCAATTGTGTGCATGTGTGCGTGGGTGTGTGTGTGACAGAAGAAAACATTCCACATAAAGAGGAGATTCGAGTCCAATATTGACTTTGTTACTCTACTCCGAAAAAAAGGAAAATAAAGGAGTCCAAAACATGGAATCAGCGTTACATTAAGCTACACCAAGAAGAAAGAACTGATAGGGATTCAGCTGATTACGTGATTTATAGTTCAAGCGATACCAGGAAGTCTTATCAATGAGAGGATTTCAAAGCAACCTTGCTCAGAACCACTGCCTTCACCATGTGTGCACACGTGGGTCTATGGTGGGGGTACGGGTGGGGGGAGGTAGAGAGGGAGGGAAAGACGGAGAGAGCGATGGAGACAGGTGGAGGGAAAGGGGCAAACAATCCCAAGGGAGGGCAGCTTCACGATGCGTTTAAATCTAGGCCCACGTGGTTAATCACCCTACTTTTCTCTCTGGCACTCCACCTGGGGGCCTTTTGCCTCTTTAAGAGATTAAGGAGTCAACTGGTCTTTCTCCTGTAACCTGTCCTCCTTGGGACCACATATTAGCAGGATTCCCCTACAGAAGAGCTCTCTTTAGAAGTTTGCTGCCGGGATGACAAATTAGCCCAGCAGGGTGTCCCACACATCTATCTCGGTACAAATTATTAGTGTAATAGAGCTTTTAGTTATGCATTTATCTAGTAATTATTGAATGGCGACACAGAACCAAGCTGAGCAGCCATGGCCTTTTATGAGGTTCACTCGGTGGGTGGCCTTACAGTTAATTTAGGATAGTTTTCCACTAAGCAGTTCACTTGCAGACAAATTAGCTAAACAGCCTTCTCCTTTTAAATATTTTCCATGTCATAGTGAAACTCTTTACAATACAATAAAGGTACAGTTTTAATTACACGCTTCCTGACTTTTGTTTAGTTGTAGTTTTAAAACATTTGCTGGCACTGTTTTTTCCTTCGGCTGGGCAGTAATAGCTGGTTGTAAGTATCTGGCTAATGAATTTAATAATTTCCTGAACTGGGACTTAAAGGGCCTTCGCTAAAAAGCTGCTTTTCCTCCTTACCTTCCAGATCCTTCAAATCCCACCGGCAGTGTTTCCCACTGGGCTGGACACCAGCACTTGAGCTTAACCTTGACCAGTGTTCACAAGCCCTCTTACTTGTCTTTCAGTGCACTTCAGAGGTAGTGTTCTTAGGCCCATGATGCCTCCATTTGAAAATCAGTTCTGGCAATTCCTATTGTACAGTGACAATGTAATGTCTTCTCAAATGGCATACTCCACTAATAAATAAACACCTTGCATCTGTTGGCAGATTATTTCAGCACCTTGTTAGCAACAGGTACTTAATTGCTTCTCGTTTCCCTGAGATGATTCAATTGCACTAAACCAGGAGAGGCAAATTAGATTCAGGTCCTTTGAAAGGAGCACCGTTCTACAACTAAGTTGAAAGCTTTCCTAAGAGGCAAAGAAGTTTGCAGACCACTTAGGTACTGGGGGGGGGGGGGGGGCGGGGAGGGGGCTATGCCAAGGGACAGGTCCCACGGTTATGGTGGTGATAAAGGGGGTATGTCTTCTTGTGGGTCCTTTACTTGAACAAAGAGAAACTGTAACCTTACAGCAGATAATCATTTTGAGCTCAGTATTCCTCTTAATGCTCATCAAGTAGAAGCTCTGCATGAAGACAAAGCAAATATATATTGAGCATTTATTCACTACGCAATGCATCTCCCTAAATGCTACCAAATACATGCTCTTGAATATTCTATTATTATTACACATGGGGGATGGAAAGGACTCCCTGTTATTCCCAAACTTTCTGTGTGCCTTCAATCAAATCCATGCAATCACTCATTTATTCAACAAATATTTGTTGAGTGTCTTCCTTACGCCAGGCACGAGGCTGAGGGACACAGATAGGAAGAATAAAGCCATAGTTCCTGCTCTAATGGGCCCTGCCATCTAGTGATAAGTGTTGCCTTCATATTTTACCTCTCCTTCCTTCCTCCTCTATTATTGTCTATGGATCTACACTCCTCCAACCTTTCCTGGTGACCTCAGCTTCCTGGAAGGTGATCTGAATTCTCATAATTCTCTCCAGTATGTTTTTCTTGGCCACACTGGGAGATATTGTTAACTGCAGACCCTCAGACATTTCATCACTGAGAGCAGGATCCCTGCTTGAATCATGAGGATCATGGACTTAGAGAGGTTTATAGAGCATATATGCTTCTGCCTACCTCTCCAAACCGAAACTGGCATGACTCTTTGAAAGCCGCACGATAAATCTTTGGTTTATATGGCTATTGTTTTAGCACATCTTATGTATATTTTCGGTACTAGGGCAATTTTTTAAATGTTTATTTATTTTGAGAGGGAGAGAAGGAGCAAGAGAGTGCACAAGTAGGGAAGAGGCAGAGGGAGAGGGGGACAGAGGATACCAAGAGGCTCTGCGCTGACAGCAGAGAGCCCGATGTGGGGCTCGAACCCACAAACCGTGAGGTCATGATCTGAGCCAAAGTCAGGCATTTAACCAACTGAGACACTCAGGCACCCCAGGACAATTTTACTTCTAAACTGCCTTCATTGTATATGTTTTTTGACTCCTAAAGAAGTGGGCAGTTTAGTCTCATGCTCACATCGTGTATGTCTTTAATTCCTCAGTACTTAGTTGTATAAAAGCATGACTTGTTTGCTGTTGCTTTGTTTGGTGTGTTTGCAATTAGAAGGTACCCTGCTGGAGAACGGGGGGCTAAGTCTTATGCCTCTTTGGACTCTCACAGTGCCAAATGCCACAGAGGTCTCTGTCAGGATGCCCTTGTCCCCGACAACACCTGTGCTTCCCTTGTCACAGTAATACAACTGCTAGCTTTCTTGTCCCGTCATCCACAGAGAGGTCAGCACTCTCCAGCCAGAGTCCAAGCTGCTCGTGTTCACTCTATTCAGCAACTGGTAGAGCCCCTTGTACACACTGTTAAGTGCTTGATAAATATTTGTGGAAAAAAATTAATGGGTCCCCAGACAGTAATGGGAGTCTGCAAGTCGATTTTAATACTGAAAAAGTCACACTGTAGAGCTAGTCAGGGAATACGGTGGAGTGAAACAGGGCGAGACGCTTGAGAGGGCTACTTGTAAATGTTTCTCCAGATGAGGACAATGTCTGAAGTATCTCTTTTGCGTCTATGCTGCAAGATGGCACAGTTGAGGAGGATTTCATGCAGTCCTCGCGTTTTCATAGGAATTAGCACATCTTCAGGCATGAGCTGAAGAGGTATGCCTGAGTGACTCAGCTTACCTCAAGTGCTCAAGTTGAGATACCCTAAGACACCTCTAATGAAATCAGATATGGTCTCTAGATTTTGAACTTCTTCAACTTGACCACTCCTTTTTTTTTTTTAAACAGTAAATGTATGCTTGGCAAAAAAAAAAAAAAAAAAAAAAAAATCTAATACAGTTGCTTGTTACTGTTAAAACAACAAAAAAAAGTCACACTGACCTCAAAAATTGTTTTTTGAAGTGATTTGCATCTAACAGAAATCCTACATTACCAGTAGCAAGGATTTGTGGGCTAATAAAAAAAGGTCACATGATATGTTTATGGCTGTTATTAAAAAACTCAGTGTGATAACATGGGTTATGCCATGCTTATCGAAAGATCTAAATGGCTATGTTATGTCTTACTAATAAAAAATGTGAAAACAAATTAATTGTTTAAATAAATGCAGTTTATTTCTCCCAGTGGGTAGAAAAAGGCAGCACCTACAGATATAGTGGTAAAGGCACTGAGTTGGAGACTTGATTTCTATTCTTGGCTGAGATCTCTCTCATCTGCAAGAATAATGTGGAATAGTTACTAACTGCTAACCAGCAGAGTTCTCGGCTACTTAGCTACTTATAAAGCCCCCTTTTATACAGAGTGGCAATATGTTCAGCTTAAAATAAATATATATATATATATTTTTATTTTTTTCCCAGCCTCCCTTGCAGCTAGAGGTGATCTTGTGGAATACATAGTTCTGGCCATGAGGTCACAGCATGAGGATGGACACAACTGACTACAGCAAGGCTAAAAGAAGAAATCTCAATCCTTGGACTCAAACGGTCCTGAGTCACATACTTGTTTTTATATGAGAAAAAAATATGACCTGTTTGGTGAGATTTTCTGTTACTTGCAGTCAAACGCATTCTTAGCTGATACAGGAAATGAATCAGACCAGATTTCCAGGGCACTCTTCTGAAAGTCTGTGGTTCTAGGGGAAGCTCCGTAAGTGCTTACTCGCTAATTACTTTCAACCTCTGCCTTGAGATGTGGACAGTGCCTGCCCCTCCCCATTTCTAAATTCCCTAGAGCACAGGGCTGTTTTACTTAGTGTAAAGCATTCAATTAAACGAAATACTTAAATTAAGTATCGTTCATTAGCTTGTTTTTGAAAATAGCAAAGATTTTAGGCAGACACCTAAAGACAAACTTTCAAGGAACTCTAAAATATTACTGCTCCAAATTTAAAGGACAAATTTACAACTGTTTAAAAAGCAAAGGGAAGACTTGTTTAAAAAGCAAAGGTTTTTTTTCGATTATCATAAATCAAACTGTCGTGATTAAATACTTTGTTATGGCTGAAATTTTGAGTGCTGGCAAAAGAAAGTTTTTGAAAGCCCAATCATTCAGCTTAAAGTACACAATAATTGTAATAATATACAATGACACGTAGATGCTTTTATGGAAACTTAATGTCTTCTCCACTCCCCAGGGTATTCCAAAATGCTTTAACCCCTTTACCTAATTTTAACTACATAGGTGGCCAAGTATTCTTCCCATGATACAGATGGCCAAACTGAGACCACAAGGTTAAATGATTTATCAAAGCCACAAAGAAAGCCAATATTAGAGAGGGGATTTGTTTAAAAAAACAAACACACACATATTTCTACCTTCATGATGTACATAGGGAAGTGATTAGACTAGCATAAAATACGAAAAACCATAGTTTCCATGTCAAAGTTTTACTCATATAATCTTATAAAGGTTTTCTTCCCCATTGTGGACATTCCTTATATACATATTTTTAATTTTTTTAAACATTTATTTATTATTGATAGAGAGACACAGAGCATGAGCAGGGGAGGGACTGAGAGATGGGGAGACACAGAATCTGAAGCAGGCTCCAGGCTCTGAGCTGTTAGCACAGAGCCCGACGCGGGGCTCGAACTAACAAACCTCGAGATCATGACCTGAGATGAAGTCGGATGCTTAACCGACGGAGCCACCCAGGCGCCCCCGTGGACATTCCTTATAAAGAAGCCCTGCATAAACTATTAGCCATTTATCACCCTTAGTTCTTGTGAAGCAATGGGATCTTGTCAGTGTGGGGGAGGGGATGATGTCTTTTGTGTACATTTATGTGCAATCTGATACTTTTTATTTATTCAACCAATATTTGAGCATAATATCCATTGCATGAGACACAATGAAGGCAATAAAAAGTGTAAGTTCTAGATCCTCCCTTTCAAAGGTTTCATTCTACGAGAACGACAAGGCATGTACATTAATAACAAAGCAAGGCACCAGTGGAGGAAATCTGTAGACATGAAAGGCTATGGGACTTCACAGAGCGTGAGGGGATGGCAGCCTGTGTGGAGCTAAGGGTTTTCATGTAAAAATTGTACTTGCACCGGTCTTGGGATGGGCAAAATGTTGATAGGTGAAAGCAAGAGGGACGACACGAAAATTTTCAAAGCTTGGGTGAAAATGGGTGATTGAACTGTTTGTATGACTTGAGTACACGCTCTATTTCCAGGTTCTGGGCAAACAACTGCAAACACATGATTTCATTTGCTCCCGAGACAACATGATTCTCTTGAGGCAGAGATTACGATCTCCAATTTATAGAGGAGGAACCTATGACTCAGAGAAGTAAAGCACTGTACCAGGTTGACACGGTTGGTAAAAGTGGTGGAGACAGGATTCAGACACTGGTCCGTTTGACCCCCACACCTTTATGCTTACCCACTATACAATGCTGCCTCCCTCACGGCCCTATTTTTCTGCACTTGCTTTGAATTTTCAAAGAGAGGTTTCCTTTGTAACAACTGGCCACCAAATTTCCAAATGTGGCTTATATCTGTAGTCAAAAATAGGGCCACTGTTTTTTAAGCACGGTGACCTTGCTTTGCTGTTGCTCTGTTAAAATATCACCTCTGGCCTGAGCACTGAGATATGTCACACAGTTATTGTTTATGAACTGGGGTTTGTCTAGTCAAGATATTTTAAGACATTTTTAAAGAAGGCAGCAGAATCCTTGCAATCTGAGTCCTACCCAGAGGTGAATACACCATGTGATTCTGAGCAAGGGTGCAGTAAACAACCCCACCCCCTTCCCCCATCCCTGTGCTCTAGGACCCTTTCTCTTCCTCCAGGCCCTTTGAAGTTCTACTGTCTGTCTGGATTCTCTATAATGATTTACTGATTTGGGTTATGGCAACTCTTTACAATAAAAGGAACATGTGAGGTTGAAGTCTCCTTTATGTACACGTCACATTTATTCCACGCTGGCTCGTTCGGTCAGACTCTCTCTTTCAGTTTGGCCTCATCTTCCTAAAATATCAACTTTTAATCCTGTGATCCCATTCCAAGCATTAGCTTTCCAACTGGTTCAGAGAAGAATAAAGGACAATATGGCACCTGCAGCAAATATTTCTCAGAGAGCCAGATGCTCAATGCCAACCCTAAAAAATATCTTAGCCCCAAAATGTCTCGTGTTACCCCATCTCCACTCAGATTCTTGCCACAACAACACCACTAAAGAGTTCCATCTACGTTATTCCAATTCCCTTTACCAGACCACTAAGGGGGGGGCAGGGTGCAATAAGAATGGGTACCTGAGTAGATTTTCCAGAAAGGAGAACCGAGGATACTGGGAACCATCTTGAATTCTGGTGAAAACAAAGAATCTTTGGTATTTCATAATTCTTAAACTAGGTGTCTCTTTTCCTCATAAACACTGTTCACGCTATGAATATAAGATCAAAGCTCATTGTTCTGAAGGCTAGGGAGGTCCACTCTGGTTCAACCCAGCATGGGCTGTTTCAGCAAATATGTTTAAGTATGTAGCATGAAGAAGCTCCCAATCTTGGCACTCACAGGTAAACAGTAGAATTGTTTTAATAATTGTAGAACTACAGCTTTAAGGCAAGACACATAGAAGGCACTCAATATTTACTGGATAAATGGTAATATATGCACATCGCTTTATGCTCCTCAAAGAGTCTCTACAAATACTGTCTTATCGTGTTTCTACATAAGCATAGGCGGCTGGGAGGAAAAGTTCTTTCAACAATAGTATTGGCCCATTTTACTGGTGAGGACATTAAAAAATCCACAAGATAAGTGGAAAGGCAAAGAGGCACCTTACCCAGCTATCCTGATTGCTGCCATATTATTCTTCCCAACCCTTATTACTTTGCTACACCATGAATCTTTCCTCTGCTTGGAATGCCTTCCATTCACATAAGCAACTTTTTAAGATTTGACTTCAGTGCTATCTATATTTTGAAATCTCTTTATTAGGTAAAAAGCGGTAATAGCACGTTCCACATTATCTTCTGAATGCTTATTTCCTTGTATCTCTCTCTGCCCTAAACTGTATGCTTTATGAGGACAGGAACCACTGAACTCCCATGACAGGCACTCAGGGAACTGTTGTTGAATGAATGAATGAAACTCCATAGTCCCCTCCTCTGAGTTCCTGCAGAAATTTCTACTTTTAACATTCATTTAGCATTTAGAATGACCATAAAAAAGATAAGAAACATCACATGCCTTATCTCCATGAGACCAAAAATCTTCTGACTAAAAGGACTTCATATCTTTTATTTTCCACCACAGTTGAGATGCTTAATGACTATGAGGATAATATCATAATACTACCCGCATTTAAACAGACTCATTTTGGGACTGTATAATCCAACTCAGATGCAAGGTTTTCAAGTCAGAAAAAAATACGTATGTTGCCTTTCTAATTATAACACACACGCACACACACACACACACACACACGCGCGCGCGCATGCACATCACACAATTGAAAATAATAAGAAATCTTGAGAAAATTCTATCAAGATCACATGTTTAAAGATGGAGCATGTACGTTTTCATAATTGTAAATATAGTAATTGCTTTACAAAATAGTCCAAATACTTGTTTTCTTCAATGTGATTTCTGCACGTGTGCGCTGGCCGGCCCTCTCAACTTCCATACTTCCCTGAGATGCACCCAGAGTATTCATAAAGGGATTCAGATTTGTGGGTCTCACTTTGAGATTAATGCAAGAAATATCAGTTTCCCCAGGTGTATGTTAAGGTAGACAAGAGATTGTAACTTTCTAGGCTGTTTTATAACACCAGCTGGTAGATCACAGACCTACCTAAATGATGATCTGATGGAAGAAAGTAAACGTGGTTACAGTTATTCATACTCCTACTGTGGGGAGTTTCATAAACAAACTAATAAATATTTTCATCTTGCAATAAGATCGAGTTAAGTGATTTGCTGACATTCTCTTGAGGTTTAAAGCTTGTCTTTAATGCGAAATACAAATCATATTTCTTGTGGACACATTTTAATAATAAACTTAAAAGCACACGGGACAAAAATAATGAAAACATTGCAATGAAAACCAGACAAACTATCTACCACTTCAAAAGGAGTGAGTGAAGACTGCTCGTCAACACCATGATGCAAACAATCTCAATGCAAAATGCCACATATTGAAATCAGGTTTTAAGGAGAGGGAATCAGCAGGGATGAGAGAATGAAAAACAGCTTATTACATGCAAACAGGTAACTAACTACAGGAAAATACACTCACCTAACCCACCCCCCCCACACACACACCCACACACACACTTCTTTTGTACAACCTGTAGGACAGATTTGATTTTGGTTCGGTTCCAATTACCTCCCACCTCTCTGCAATATCCCTCCGGTAATGAGAGGTTTTGGTCCCTTTTTGGCCTTAGGTACGGATCAAGGCTTTGATGCCAAAGCTGTTCCCAAGGATGAGAAATTGGAACACTCACTGCCCTCAGGAGCATTCTGGGAGAGGCCTTCTTGTCTCTCACTTTGCTACCCTTGCTCCCGAGGCCATGATCTAAGCGCGACCAAGGGAGCCCGTGGAGCAGCTCACCTCTGGGTCCTGTAATGACAGGTCGGTGATGCTGTGTGAATGCCGTTCCCAGGGAGGAGGTCTGCGAAGGGGAGGGGCTGCTGAAACCAGACTTCTCCGACTTCTTCAGTGTGGTTGGAGATGGCATTCCTGGCAAGAAGGATGGAGTGATAAGCACACTTTAATTCATGGCACGACAGCTTGTACAACCTAAAAGATAAAACTGAAAGAATTAAAAAAAGAAATCCTCCTGTGAGCGCAAAATTTGTTCTGAATTGCTTTGAATTTGTCATGGGAACAAAACAGGTGACAAAATGGTTCCCTGATAAATCCGACTATAACTGATTTCAACTTATTTTACTAAATCGCAGTCCATTTTGGCATTATTGATCTTTCTAATTACAGAGGGCCACTTTCCAGTGTTGCTTGAGAGTTTTTATATGCCTGTGGCTCCTGGGACCCTTGAGGAAGAAGGTTCTCGAAGGCACATAAGACCTCATCTGCAGTCACTTCATCTTGCCAGGTACCTTCCTTAAGCACCAAGGCCCTTTCTCCACATTTTAAATAATTCAGCTATTTTAACACTAAAAAAAAAAAAACCTCAACAATGGCAACTCAGTTAGTTGTTCATCTGATGAATCATTTATAGTAGAAAAAAGAAAGAAAAGATATAAGTAAAAACGCCTTAAATGCCTCCTAACAATTGAAACTGGTTAAATAAGTATGATAGAACCCAAGGAAATAATACTGTAAAAGAATGGCATGGAAAGATAATTAATGACATGGAATAAAGACATGGAAAGCAATAAAATAGGATGTTCTGCTATGATGCCATTTAAAAATATATTTCTATGTACAGAGAAAGAGCTGGAAGGAAATACACATAAACTCTAACAGTAGTTCTCTCTGTGTGTTGTATCTGGGTGATTTTCATTGCCTCTTTTTGCTTACTTGTTTTTTCTATGATGAATGTATATTACACTTTTATGTTAAGAAAATACAATAAAAACTTGTTTTTAAAAATAGTAGTTTTACTATAGTTTCTGAGGTTTTCATAACATTTCCAGCATAGAAAATGCTTCGGGAAGAAAATAATGGGAAAATAGTCTCTTGTAATTACTGAGTTTGTAATGTTCTCGGCAACCATGCTGACATACACAACTGGAGGCATCTATCAGTTTGGTAGGGTGCCAATTAAAACAATGAAAACTTGGATATAAAAATAAAGGAAATGACTTCTCGTCTCCACATCACAGGACAAATTTGGGCTCTCTTAAATTTGCAGCTCAAAACTGGTCTGTACTCATGTCAAAATAATCAGATCTCCTTTACTTACGTATGTCTATATGTGTTGTATTCTATGACCAGAGAATTATTGGGTGAGCTGGAAAAATAGGATATAAAAGTAATAATGATATTAGCATGTACCTGTTATTGAGTAATTACTGACTACAATGCACTGTGCCAAGCACTTTGTAGGTATAGATCTGTTCCAAAACTTAGTTCGGCCTGTATATAAATGTGTCCTTGTTATTTCCGATCACAGATTTCCTTAATACGGTTCTACCACACAAGCTCCGAGTGTGACTACAGATTCTATAAGGATGGAGACCATGTCTGTTTTGCCCCTTCCTTTTTCAGGATATTCAACAGAGGGTCTAGGACACAGCAAGTGGCCTGAAAAGATATTTACACTACTTGTAACGGTTGCAGCTTTATCTGTGGCTTTACTCATTGATGTGTGGGGGCCTAGTAAAACTAGGGAGTGTGACCCCAAGAAAGAAAGAAATTGCAAGTTGGTGAGCGTATTTGTGTGGTGCAATGGAAAGACAATATGAAGTGGTGTGTGATTTCACACCAACTTGTGTGTGAAACAAGTTCACCAATCTAGAACTTCACACCACCAATCTAGATCCCATCCATTCCAGATCAGTATCTATGTGATTTGAATGGAAAAGTGGGTCACGAAGCAACTTTAGTTATGTTTCTTTGCTCTTTGAATCAGTAACCAAAATCACACCATACCAATATCTTAACATCATTATGATGGGTTGAGGTTTTGGATCAACATTCATGCCAAGTAACCTAGCCTAAGGTATAATCACATAATTACATTAGAAAGGAGATTTCAAATTAAAAAATTAAAGGGAAGAAATACAAAGTTACCCAAATGTCAACAAACTTCTCAATTCATTTAAGCCTCTCCTGTGCAAAACACATTTTTAGGCTGTCAACCAGTCCACTGATTTAAAATCAGTCACATGCCTGAATTATGTGTCACGAAACAGAAAGAGAACAGAAAATGAAAATGTCAAAACTTTTAAGACGGCAGGATTTTTTTCAGACAATGGAATCACTGATGAAATGCAGTATCTGAACTAACCTTACATAAGAAAGCAAATGGTTGGACTCAAGGAAAAGTTATCATTTCTTTGAAAAGCTCACATGTCCCATCCCATGCCATTCTAAATACTGCAGAAATATTGACTAAAATCCACCATGTACATTTAGTCTTTTAAAAAGGGGAATGAATATAGGTAAAATTTAGAGAATAACAAGCATAAAGAATGATTAAGTTGGTAAATGGACTCAAAAACAGCAAAATTGGAATCTTTTTTGAAAGAGTTAAAGAGAAAAGAAATACTGTCTGCACGCAAGAAGAAGCCAAACTATGTATAATCTTCTAAATTTATCGCAGTCAAGTAATATGATCCCTGAGGCTGTCATGAATCTCAAAATTACTTTGTGTTTTCAATTTTTAAAGACTTGTATCGAGCACATTTCCTTATTATATACTTTAATATTTTCTCCATATGCATAATGTATGTTTTGGTTAATTTGCTTCGTATACTCAATTGACAGGATAAAATTTCAAAATGGTAGTAAACTACTTTATGTTAAAAGTGAGAGAACATTAATCCTGACTTATATTTTCAAAATCAAGTTTAGTTTCTGCCCCATAGATTAAAAATAAGCTTCTTGTTAGAATTTCTTTTACCAATTAGCTATGCACAATTGTTATGTAATTACTGTAAGGATTAATGACTGACTGGCTTTTTCTTAATAAATCAAAACTTTAATTTCAATGTATTTTTTAGAAGTATCAGATTTTTTTCAGAATGCAAGCTGGTGCAGCCACTCTGGAAAAGAGTATGGAGGTTCCTCAAAAAACTAAAATTAGAACTACCCTATGACTTAGCAATTGTACTACTAGGCATTTATCCAAGGGATACAGGTGTGCTGTTTTGAAAGGACACATGCACCCCCATTTTTATAGCAGCACTATCAACAATAGCCAAAGTATGGAAAGAGCCCAAATGTCCATCGATGGATGAATGGATAAAGAAGATGTGGTATATATATATATATATATATACACACACACACACATACACACATATATATACACACACACAGACACACAATGGAGTATTACACAGCAATCAAAAAGAATGAAATCTTGCCATTTGCAACTACGTGGATGGAACTGAAGGGTATGATGCTAAGTGAAATTAGGCAGAGAAAGACAAATATTGTATGACTTTACTCATATGAGGACTTTAAGAGACAAAACAGATAAACATAAGGGAAGGGAAACAAACATAATACAAAAACAGGGAGGGGAATAAAACAGAAGAGACTCATAAATATGGAGAACAAACTGAGGGTTACTGGAAGGGGGGTGGGAGGGGGATGGGCTAAATGGGTAAGGGGCACTAAGGAATCTAATCCTGAAATCATTATTGCACTCTATGCTAACTAATTTGGATGCAAATTTTAAAAAAATAATAAATTTTAAAAAATAATTTAAAAAATCTAAAAAAAAAGAAGTATCAGATTTTTTTTGTTTCATATTAAATATAATTTATTGTCAAATTGGTTTCCATACAACACCCAGTGCTCATCCCAACAAGTGCCCTCCTCAATGTCCATCATTCACTTACCCCTGTCCCTCACCCCCCATCAACCCTCAGTTTGTTCTCAGTATTTAAGAGTCTCTTATGGTTTGTCTCCCTCACTCTCAGATTTTTTAAAAAGGATTATAAAATAATACTGCCCCTTTCCTGGAACAAACAAAATATTATTTCAAAGTTCTTTTCAATATGTAAAATAAAGAAGTTTATAGAACAAGAAGCAGAAATTGAGCAGAATGGTGTGTTTAAATGGAACATTTTCTCCTATTGATTGCCATAAAAACCCCAATGGTGGTAAAGAAAATAGAAGATGGATTTCAAGAAGCATTTTGGCTTGTCATTGGTTCACTACTCATCAGACTTTCCAGATTTCTCTCACTTTGCCATTTTCCTCAGCTACCTGAGTCATTTCAGTGTCCAGAGGACACAGGCAAACATGAAATTCTAGTCATTCAGTGACTCTGATCCTTGAAAGCAGTGAGAAGCCCAACAAGAAAACTTTGAAAGTACAGGCCAAAAACAGTACCTGAAAAGATTCCATTACAGTCATCATTAATATTTGTGGTGGTCAGAATTCTAAGATGGCCCCATGGCTCTTGGCCCCTGGGGTACATACTAATGTAATCTCCAGTTGAATGTGGGCAGTACCTGTGAATATGATGGATGCTATTCTTGTGATCAGGTTGTTGTATTGCAAAGGTGAAGGGACTTTTGCAGATGTAATTACGGTCCCTAATCAGGTGACTTTGAATTAAGTAAAGGATTATTATTCTGGGTGGGCCTGACCTAATCAGGTAAACCCTGTAACAGAGGGACTAGAATAGAGGTCAGAGAGGTTCTCCTGCTGGCTTTGAAGAAGTAAGCTGCCACCAGGGGAAAGAGCCTGTGAGGGGGCCACATGGCAAGGAACTGCAGGGACCTCTAGATGCTAAGCAAGGCCCCTGGCTGATAGCCAGCACTAAGAAAGGTGGAATCTTAGTCGTAAAGCTGTAAGGAACTAAATTCTCCCAATAATCATGAGAGTTTGCAAGAGAACTCAGAGCTCCAGAAAGGAATGTAGTCTGGATGAAATGTTGATTGCAGCCATGTGAGACCTTGAGATGAGGGACAACCTAAGCTGTGTCCAGACTCTTGACCCATGGAAGCTGTCAGGTAATAAATGTGTTTTTTTTAACTGTATTTGTGGTAATTTGTTATACAGCAATAGCAAACTAAGATGATATTCAAATATGAGACTATGGTCCATGCTAGAAATGTGTGCATTAAAGATGCTGACTATGCACTAATTACTCTCTAGAATTCCAGAAGCTTCCATGATTTTTAGCAAATGCATCCTAGGTAGTGTGGTTTTCCACTAGTCTACACTCACCCAGAGAAAACAGTTAAGACATCTCTGCATGTAGCAAAGAGGCAAATAAGTGGTTATTTCCAAAGGCATAAACACTTTGGAAAATTTCTATTTCCCTCTGATTCTTAAAAAAACATACTAATAACAAAAGCAGATCAAATGACATGAAAATCAACTCAAAAATAATTCTTGGGGTCTCTTATAAAAAATCAAGGTTTTTTGGGGGTAAGTTTTTCTATAACTTGATGTTACAAAAAGTAAAAATAAGACACAGGGAAAAAAACACATAATTAATTTCAACTCCCTCTCTCTCCCAAATTATGAGATTTACTAAACACTTTGACCAAGAACTTTATAGGGAAAATTATGAAGCAAGTCCTACAGGAATGAGAAGGAAGCATAATGCTGTTCTTTGCTTAAGGAAGCTTCTTAAAGGGGATTTTTAGTCATCAATGTAGATACAATAATAATGGGAAGCAGGGGGAGAAGGGAGAGATCACACAACAGACTAGAACTATTCCAGAAACAATGGAACAACATTCTGGATTTGTTGGAGGACTTATCAAAAATTCATTGTCCTGTGAAAATTATCCCTGGTAATGCTGCTCAGGACAGCCGGACCTTATCTCATCTGTTGTAGGAGTTGGGGGTGCTGTAATTCAAGTTGTCAGAGAAGATTTAACTGGCATGTATTTCTTTCTTCAAACTATCAAAGTCAAGAACAGAAAATATTCAGTAATGTTCATTTATAGTCGCAATCTGTTTGGGAAGAATGCTGGAAACAAGTAGACTCTGCACTTTTGTTTTAAAATCCAATATTTAAGCAGGTTAGAGAGGACTACAAAATGTTGCAAGTTTGGCTGTTCACGTTTGACTTTCGATATTCTCCAGATCATTGCCTTCATCTAATTCCCAATGACCTATCTTTACTACTGCTTTAGCAGAGCAATTACTATACCAGACCTAAAGTCTACTGGAAGCCTCATCCATCTAGTGGCCTCAAGAGGGCTGGGAGGCAGCTAAGGAGATGGTCATCAAACCTCTTATATTTATCATTTCCCCAAAACAGTAAATAATAAATAGTAAAATAAATAGTAAAAAAATTTTTTTTAATTAAAAAATTTTTAATGTTTATATAGTTTTGAAAGAGAGAGACAGAATGTGAGTAGGGAGGGACAGAGAGAGGGAGGGAAGCACAGAATCCGAAACATGCTCTAGGCTCTGAGCTATCAGCACAGAGCCCGACACAGGGCTCAAACTCATGAACTGGGAGATCATGACCTGAGCCAAAGTCAGAAGCTTAACCGAATGAGCCACACACATGCCCTTATTATCAGTAATTCTAAAATAGAATCTCCAAGAAATAAATATCACAGTCTTAGAAGAACATAATGATCCAAAGATGTTAAATTGTAAAAGAGTAAATATATACATTTAATATTTACAATAGGTCTCTTGCCTATTCAACAAGTTGCTTCCTTTATAAAGCCTCCTACAAACATAAGAAAGACCAAAATTCTTTTTTTGAGACTGATACCTTCCAAACCTTCTCTATGTTATAATGTAGTAAATACTACCTAAACCAGAGGTAGAGTCTAACACACACAATTGTCTAGAATTCAGTAAGTCTTGACAACAAGGGAGGCCCCTAAACTACTAAAGTCAGGATCAAAATAGGCAACTTAGCAGAGTCATTTAACTCCTAGGAAAGCAAAGTTTTATGGAAACCATTTCAAGGAGAAGGTTACGATGGAGTCAATCAAATGCTATTGAGAGATCACATGTAATGAGAATAAATGAGCTCCAGGGGAGTAAGGCCCACGGAACACAGGTTAGAATGGTTTACAAAATCAGGAATGATGAAGCAGGGGAAATGGGCATAGTCAACTCTTTGTGAAATCAGTCTTTGGAGGGAAGCAGAAACTAGAGTATTAGCTCTAAGGAGATGCAGGGAAGCAAGACACAGCTTCTTGAAGATGGGAGGCAGTGAAGCATGCTTGCCTACCAGTAGGAACAGTCCAGGAGACAGACAGAAAGCAAAGACTCAGAAAGAGGACAGCTGAGGGAAGGAAGTCCCAAAGAAGCGAGAAGCCACAGTCACTACTCCAAGCCGGGATCTGAACCCAGCAGGAGAGAGCTCTTTCCGCTTCCGGTGCCCTGCTCCACCAAGGCGCCTCCTCCTGAAATAAGTTCTGATCATTTATCTATCTTCCTAATTCAGACTAATCACGAGCTCGTTTAAAACAGAGCTCATTAAGGATACTTACATATTGTTCTACAGCCTAAATGGCATGCTAACTGCTACTGTGGCTGTTTTCTTCACCGCCGGCCATTCAGATTCCCCTGCACCTCCTGGTGGAAGTGTGGGCAATGTACCCATTTCCCAGTCACGTCTGTCGGACTGAAGGCATCAGTGTCATTTCTCAGGCTCAGGATGAAAGTTGAATAGTATCCATACCATATTTTACAAGTCATCTACCACCAGCAAATTTATGCTTGGCTTCACCTCTTCCAGCTGGAGAGAGCACAGCACTCCGTAAGCAGCTGCTACACAGGCAAGAACAGGACCTTTCTAGGACCATCTCATCTGTACCTTGTGATGAGATGATCGTCAACCGTGATGCTAAATGAAGGCTGTAATTGCACAGATTAATCCCACAGTTAAAGGGCCATTCTGTTCCTCTGGGTAGAAACACATGCTGTGTGCTACGGGGAGTAGTTCAAGATCCTGCACTTGTCTTAGATTTGTGTCTTAATGATAAAATCCATTATGGTTCATTCCAATGTAATTTATTATGATTAACACACTCAACAATAAAAAAGGTAAAACATTCAGACTATTTTGACTTTTACCCTTTTTCAGTGAATAGAAACGTTTTAAAATCATTTTTATGATGGGGAGAATAAAATGGGAGTTAATACAGCTTCTGAGGTTCATCCTTCTTACTCTATACGCAACCATTTCAGATGAGCAGAAAGGACCCCCCAAAGAATTACCACATCATAAAGAAGTTCAGGTAATTTAAAAGGCTTGCATACAAGTGATTTCTTCAATTTTTTAAAATGGGAGAATGGAGTAAAAATTATATGGATTATTCAGGAGAAAAGAAATGATGAGTTCTCTAATGTATTCCAAATGTTCATTTGTGAGTGAAAATTTACAACCCGAGAGAGTAAAGAATAGACACAAGGAAAATGTCATGTAAAGATCTGGTTCCTGGGCCAACAATAAAGTTCCCTGATTTTTTAGGGGATTTCCTCTCCTTTCAGGATAAGTACAGACACCCCAGTGTCAGGACTGAAGTTTAAAAAATTGTACTTCATGCTCCTAATATTTACAAGTTGGAGACTCCCTATCCATTCTCTCTTGCCTCTATCCCATCCTCCATGTGTTTAGGGAAGGATTGATTTTGGCTCAACACAGCTATCACACATATTCACAGAGGACTGAGAATAAACAAGAAATTACTGAGAAAACCAAGTAATTTCCTTTGCATGAAAAATAAATATAGTATAGCATAGCATAATGTTTTATTCATCCTGCCTAGATACCCAGCTGAAAAGTAAAAAACTCAATCATACATATGTTTGGTTCATATCTGCCCTATCCAATATGGTAGCTACTAGCCACATGTGGCTACTTAAATTTAAATTAATTAAAGTGAAATGAATTTAAAAATTCAGTTGCTCAGCACAGCCACATTTCAAGTGCTCAAAAGCCATATTTGACTAGTTGTTACAGTACTGGACAGTGCAGATGTAGAGCATTTGCATCACTGCAGAAAGTTCTATTAGACAGCCCTGGTTTACATGCCACCAAATAATTTTTCACTTTTTTGGTCCTATTGTTGTATAACAGGTAAATCTTACTTCTATATTTTTTCAGCATGTTTAGCCCTTTTGTAAGTTACAAAAGTAAAACATAGGTACTATACAAATACAGAATTACATATTGTGGTGGTGGTGGGGGGGGACGAAGGATCAGTAGCCCTCTCCTCCCCATTGCCAACAGGCTGGGATAAACCAGTGCTCAAGCTTGGTGAACATCTTTATAGGTAGTTTTCTCTATCTAGAATACCAGTTTCGGTGATGTGAAGTTAAGTGTTTATTAAAATACGCTCAGTGATTTTGTCAGTCAGAACATGATCAAAAGCTTGGAGTTTAAGGGTCGTACTGGTAAAATTTAATTTTAGAGATGTCGTCTGTGATGTTCCATGTTTGGGATAAGCCTGCACCGGGGATCTATTCATCCCTGCGTTCCTTGGATGCGAGCAGAACACCCATCATTTTACTTAAGGTAAAATTTGAAACTGACTGGAACATTTCATAGAGGAAAAAAGAAATATAATTTTAGGCCTCTTCAAATTGGTTGAAGTGTGAAATCAAGTAATGAACACTAGAAAAGGTTCTGTCAGCTAGAATCTAAGCTTAGTGTAGTCAGCATTTTCCTGCTAAACCTTATTATGGCAAAGCATTTGATTTTTCATCTCTGTACTGTGTTCATCCCCGCAAATAAACTACTTTGACCTCCACCTGTTACTTAGTGAAATCTGCCCACCATCCTTCAATAACCCTATTCTTTGCCATCAAAGGCATTGGAGTTGTTGAGAAACTGGGAAGACAGAGCTGTGTAAGGAGCTGAACTGATAGGACTTTATAACTATGCAGTAGTTCATAGTTCAAGCAGGACGCTACACAGCAAAAGGAAACTTTTTTTTCCTTTTTTTTAAAGGCAATGCCTGTGGATGCTGGAAGGGGGCAACACATTTCATCATTTTAACATGGAATTTTTCACAGAAAGAGATTCTCTTTTGAGCTCTTATTTAATGCAGAAAACTCCTGGCCCTTTCTTTATAAGGAAAACCTCTCTTTCCAAGAGTTATGCCTTCATTTTAGACAGATGAGCCACAAGGTCATTTCAAAGCTTAAAAACACTGCAAGTTATGCTCATTATGCAAAACAAAATGAACCACGAATCTCAAATGCAGCTTTGTGGATGCAAAAGGACCACGCTCTGGTTAAACACCATTAAAACAAAAAAATTAAAATTAAAAAGGGAAATCACTATACACAACTACATAAATCATTTTCCAAAATATCTGACAAAATAGTCTCTTTTTTTTTTTTAACAATGACATCTCAGGAAAAAAAAATTTTCTGTGCAAAGTTGCACTTCTGATTAATGCTACACTCAACACAAGAGACAGCGTCTGTCTAATTACACTGAATACTTA
The DNA here is from genome assembly GCF_027475565.1 of Acinonyx jubatus. Lineage (NCBI taxonomy): Eukaryota > Metazoa > Chordata > Mammalia > Carnivora > Felidae > Acinonyx > Acinonyx jubatus. The sequence continues at coordinate 49,585,303 of NC_069381.1, read as the reverse complement.
TCTGAGAGGGATTAGCAGGATGTTTCTGCTCACTGTCATTCTTTGTGACAACGTAATGATAGATCCGTTTACTTAGGAGTGCAATTATTAAAAACCGTGCTGTTTTCTTAACTGTCTTCGTATCTTGGAAATATTTTATTAAAAATTACTTAGCTGACACTAAGGGTAAATACTTGGCACAGTTTTTCATATCAATTAAGTCAAGGAGTTCGTTCCATTCAGTCACAGCCTTTGTAGAGGACCTTATTTAAGTTTGGTGATCCCCGTGATGCTTTTATATGGAAGTTAATGATTCACGCTCTTTTCTCCTTGTCTTATTTGTCCAAATCCTAAAGTTTGGTTTTCACTGAAACTAAAAACTGCTCGTGGCCGACATTCTCTCTGGAGTCATGATTTAGCGCTTCTCCTTCATAGTCACGCCTTTTTTTTTTTTTGGATCCCAACACAAGGATCCAATTTTATACAGACAACTCCCCACAGGCCAATCAGAAAGGGCTTCTAGCAACATACCATCTTTTGGAGCTTTTTCTACTCGTGTAATTAGCTTTACCCAGCATCTATTAGGAAAAGGTCTTTACACAAGATAAAAACTGAAAAGCAAATCATGTTGGGCTCTACAAGTGGGCTGGCTATCGTCAAACCAAAGGACTATTTCCATATGTGTCTAAAGAGACAAAATGAGGGTCCTTTCTTTTTTTCCCTTCCACTTTCCAATCTCAAATGACAGTTGTCAGCAACTGTGTCCCTGCACGTAAAAAACAACAACCAAATTTGTGTGCTGAATGTAAGTTGCTGAACTGCTCCCACAAGGCAGAGTTTGTTTCTATGGCTTTGTCAATTTAAGACAACTGTCAACTAGTCCAAGTGGCAGATAATGACATTTAAAACAAACTATATCTCTGGAAAAGTCTCCCAATGTGTGGCCAGGACATAAATTTATGTAACCCAATATAATGATTATGTATTATAAAGATTTTTTTTTTTTACCTAAAGGCATGTTAAGGCTTCAATGTTGATGGACAAACTCATAAAAATATCAAGCACATCAAAAGGAGAAAAATTACCAGTTAAGTCTTTTGAGGATAAGATTTCTTTTCTGAAAAGAAAAAAAAATCACCCACTGAAAAAGAGAACTCTTAAAATTAGAAGCAGGTGTCACCACTATGAAGTGATAAATATCAAAGAATAACTGGCCCTGAAAAGCACTCTTATGCAACCCATACTACTTTTAATCCTTACATATGTATTTTGACATAAGAACATGAAGAGCTGTGTATATCAGTCCCTAAAGAGTGTTAAAACACAGGAGACGTTGCACAGCCATTTTGATAAACCCTCTCTTCAGTTGGGTTCATGAAATGGCTGAAAGGCAGATGGCAAATCCCGACTGGCATTGAGTCGTAAGTAATCTTGGTATACTAGAATTCATTAATCTTGGAAGCTGATCACAGCGAAGTGATTTCTGGGTTGGGATACCCAACAAGGCAGAGTAATCTGGTATTACAGAGGACACTTCAGATTAGAAATGGATATTGGGTTGTCATTCCTTGACTTCCTAATGGTCTGAGTGCATTTCCAGCGATGCAAATGAAAATTTTAACTACATCTCATTACGTACAATCGCTAAAGACAGCAATGTTTCTTCAAAATGAAGGGCAATGAGATGTTCGGACCACATTAAAACCCGGAAGAGCTGCAGCAGTATCTGAATGACTACCACACATTCACAGCTGTCTGTAAAGCCCACTCTCCACAGTGGACTGAAGGAACCGGATCACAACACAGAGTTCTCATTCTAAACAGACCAGAGAACCAAGAACCAGAGTAACCCAGTATTTTAAATCCAGAAGTTTCAGAGGGGCTTTCAATTGTTAATAAAGGGAGGTCAGTAATACTTTTCTCTGAAGACACAAGCCAATTAACTGCATTTCAAAAGATTCAGTGTTTCTATGGCAGTTTACTTGTTCATCAAGGTTAAATGATGCTATGAAAGAAAGTGACTTTGATTCCTGAAGTCTCCTATTTGAGAGACACACTTTGTGATTCAGCGCTGCAGAGAACCCTCTCCATTTTAGGACTTGTGTTGTTCAGGAATCCATCAGGGGACAGCCCCTGATTTACTATGTCAATGTGAGCATTTCTCGTAATCTTGTGGGATGTAATTCACCCATCATCTCTCATCTTGAAATGGGTGTCATATCTTTGATTAATTGATGAGTTTATGATGTATTTGAAATCCTTGTTTGGATCGAGTTGGATAAATAGGCATTATTGTAGTCCTCTGCTGAGTAGGAAAGCAATTGGGATGTGGACAACCTCATCAGAAACTGCCATGTAGCACAGGCAGAAAAGCTATGGACTCTTGAGATCTGTGTGGGCAGGAGGGTTTCTTTCTTTCCTCTCTCCCCTAATCCCCACATAAAGCCCCTATTCTGGAGTATGGTGATACTATTCTGGAGTATCAGTGTCTTTAATAAAGTAAAGACACTGATGCCAAAAAAAAGATAACTTTATTCCTAGATAGACCGATGGTGTTGTATTTGATTATTTAACATTTAAATAGAATACTCAGTATGTGGGAAAAGTATAAAAAACATATGAGAAATGGAAGTAAGTCTGAAAACAGACTTATTACTGACCTGTATCATTTTTTACAAATTAAAAATATATATGTCTTAGAACAATATCTGGCCCATAGTAAGCACTCAATAAACAGTGGCTATTACTTATAAAACACATATTTAAAATTCCAGCAGCATTCCAATGACAAAATACAGGTTAATTTACCTTTCATTGTTAATCAAATTGTGGTACTATTTGAGTCTATGAAATATCTACATTATGTTCAAAGAACGGACGAAGTAAGAACATTAAAGAATTTTTTCTCTTTATATCAGAGGTTAAAACCACCTTCTGTTTGAGTTCTACAAATATCTAATAATGTTTATTAGATAAATAAAATGTATTAGATACAGGAAAACCAGCACAGTGAACTCTTAGGTAAGTCTGATCTGCTATCTATCTAGTTACCTATAAATACCTACCTCTTTTGTTTCTTCTCTTCCAACTATACTTTCTGATTATTCTTCCCTTTGGTGAATTGAATGTTAATTCAGAATAATTGTGTTTCCTCTAAGTAAACATTTGCTTAGATTCTGCCCAATTTCATTACCCATAAATCAGAACACTCTTTTTTCAGGAAGGGGAGATTTGAGTCCATGGGTGCAGAAAGATCTGTGTATTTCCTGAGAGGTTTCTAGCACACTGGTTTTCTGCATGCTTTTTAGAGATAAAGAAAGATAAGACTTCTATTATGAAGGGACTAGCATTTACTGATGCTCCTTTAATAATGGAATGGTTGACAGAGTGGAGGACTGTGGCCCAAGCCAATGAAGAAACTCCTACCCTGCATGAATCAGCCTACTCTTGCCTTGTATTGTAGCCACTGGATACTTGTTTAAGCAGTTACCGCTCCTTCCTTCGTGGCTGTAAGCAGTTTGAGGGCAAGGTCTATCTTGGGTTGTTTGTTTATTTTTCCCTGTATCACTTTGCATAGTGCTTTGCATAAAAAAGACACAGATATGTGCAATATGTTTTCAACTTAATTTCACGTACAGGCATGCCTCAGAGAGGGGGTACAGCTCAGTGGTAGAGCATGTGACTACAGACGTACCTTGGAGATAATGCAGGTTCGGTTCCAGACTACCACAATAAAGCAAAGATTGCAATAAAGCAAATCAAATGAATTTTTTGGTTTCCCAGTGCATACAAGAGTTATATTTACACTATACGATAGTCTACTAAGTGCGTAGTGGCATTATGTCTAAAAAAACAATGTACATAACTTAATTTAAAAATATTTTATTACTGGGGCACCGGAGTGGCTAAGTCAGCGATTGACTCTCAGTTTCGGCTCAGGTCATGATCTCATGGTTCGTGGGTTTCAGTCCTGTGTCATGCTCCATGCTGACAGCCCAGAGCCTGCTTGGGATTCTATCTCTCCCTCTTTCTCTGCCTGTTCCCTGTTCATGCTCTCCCTCTCTCAAAATAAGTAATAAACTTTAAAATAAAAATACCTTATTTCTATGCTAACCATCATCGGAGCTTCCTACAACATAACCACTGATCACAGATCACCATATCAAATATAATAGTGATGAAAAAGCTTGCAATATTGCAAGAATTACCAAAATATGACACAGAGACATGAAGTGAGCAAATGCTACTGGAAAAATGATGCCAAGAGACTTGCTTGACACAGAATTGCAACAAACCTTCAATTTGTTAAAAACACAATATCTGAGAAGTACAATAAAGGGGAGCACAAACAACTGAGGAATGCTTGTATCTTAAACTCATACAGCACTTCAGAGTTTTCAAAGTATTTACCGGAACAAAAAGATATATAGGATTTGCATAAAGCTTTATGGTTTATTACGTCTACTTTACGTATGTTAAAAATACGTCTGGTGCCATGCACAGAACCTTGCACACAGCTGGTGCTTCATAAATGGCAGTCCCTACTTCTATTATCATCTCAGCTGATCATTTCAAACTTACAAATCATGCAGGCTAAGCTGTTCCCCTGCCCCCAGTTGTTTACATAGGAGGAAATGAAAATTCAGAGAAGTACTCGGCTAAAATTCCCAGGCGGGTTGGGTTCATGGCAGAATACAAGAATTGTAGAGTTTGATTCTTAATTTGTACTCTTTCCTCTTTGCAATGCATTCTATTTCACTCTTATTTTCTCCCTCCTCAGCGAGCCTGTGAAGATTGTTGTGGCTGGAATAAAATTTGCTTTACGGTTCCTCCTTACTACATGCTAAATAAGGCCACATGATGAGCCAGCACTTTGCTAACAGAGGCCACTGGGGCTGTGCTGAAGATGGAGACAGGAACAGGGCAGGGCAGAAGATTTCACACACACACACACACACACACACACACACACACACACACACACCCAAGGTATAAGCTACATCTCTTTCTTCCTTCTTTCTGGAATGTTTACACAGCCTCAATTTCAAACATGAAATTAAAAATTTGGAGATCTGGATAATTTATTTACTCAGACAAGCCCAGCTGAAATGCAGCATCTGTTTTCCTGGGAGCCTCTGTATTCACAAAATTGTGCATCTGGGTTCTCGGATACAAGTGAAGCTTCTTCACTCCTTCGTACAACAAACCTACGTGGCACTCTGCCTCCAGAGCACTTCACCCTGCGCAAAGGGCGAGATCAGACATGCGTGGCCTCCATTTTATCGTTTATTTATTCAACGGATATTGATTGAATGGGTACCCTGTGCCACGTACTATACTGGGCTTCAGGAAAACAACAGTAATTTTTTTTTTTTTTTACTGTGCTTCCTCGTATATGATACATTTATGTATATGTGGGAAGAGTATTTCTTTTCTTTTTATAGGTAACCTTTTGGACTCCCGATTACAATAGGTTATTTTGGGCCCTTTATTTGGCCTTAAAAAATAAAAACAGCCTTGATTAAAAAAAAAAAAGTAAGGACATTTTGGAAGGGTGCTTAGAGTGCTACTGTGTAATATAGCTTTCCTGTCATAACCCCTTGTTTGGATGAAATTTCTCTGATAAAGGAGGGTCACTAAAGAACACCCCCCTTGCTACTCTACCAGTGTTCCCTGGTGTACCCATCTCTAATGAGCAGGTGCCAATACTCAAGGGATAATGGAAGAGAATGTTGTTGCAGAATGATGCTTCCCCACTGCTCCATAAATGCAGAAGAAAAGCCAAGACATTGATCCTATGGCAGTGTTCTGTAACAGTGACTATTCTTATTACGGCAGGAGACTGTGGGAGATTTAATCACTGTCCCTAATATATGCTAGTGCAGCGGAGTGTCTGTGATCAATGTACTACTGTTACCAGCCTGCTGCCTTTTTATTGGCACTGATAATAGGCCTCCTCCTTATGTGTCTCAGCTACAAGTTTAAGTTGGTAAACTTCCCCCACTCTTACAATTGATGGATGACGGCTGGCAGTCAAATTAGGACCAGCAGAGTTGGGAATCCAAGTGAACCTAACGTGTGGTATTTAAAATTACAACGGGGGCGCCTGGGTGGCACAGTCGGTTAAGCGTCCGACTTCAGCCAGGTCACGATCTCGCGGTCCGTGAGTTCGAGCCCCGCGTCGGGCTCTGGGCTGATGGCTCAGAGCCTGGAGCCTGTTTCCGATTCTGTGTCTCCCTCTCTCTCTGCCCCTCCCCCGTTCATGCTCTGTCTCTCTCTGTCCCAAAAAATAAATAAACGTTGAAAAAAAAATTAAAAAAAAAATAAAATTACAACGAACGAACAGAAGTCTGAAAAATGCAACTGTGCTTGCAGTAGCAGTGACACTGAACTCTGGTTCTAAAGGTCCCAGGCTAGAGGTTGACCAGATGTTTACGAAGCCATTCTTCTACAAATGCCTTTAAAAAATGTATTTCTTTACTTAATAATTATGGTAAGAACAGACCACATATTACTGGAGTACTTGATTTTGACCTTCAAAAATGAAGACTACTTAGTCTTTGGGAAGAAGTTTATCTCTGAAAGAAGTTTATCACTGAAAGATTTTATGAAAATAACTACAATTAAACTTACTATTTATCAAATTTGACTTACAAATGTTTCACTGAACTGTGTAGAACGTCCAACAACGTGGCTAATGCAATTGTGTCTGTTAGCAAGGTTTTGCAATCCCAATATAATTGAAGGCCATGCTATTTCTGAACATTTTCTACAGGAGAAAATTGAAGGAGCCTCTTACTCCTGTTTTCAGGCACAGTACTAGATTTCACTGAAAAGTCCCATAATTTCATGTTTTTTCGCAACAGAAATTGATCTTAACTTCTGCTGCAACTACACTGAAATGTATATGCTTGATGCAGGTGTGGTCCTAAGCACAGTAAGTGGTGGCCCTCAGGAATCTGTGAAATGCACTGGACCCTTCAATGAGTCACTTTGGGTGACACAGAACCTGAGAAGGTTCATAGGACAACCACAAAGCTGCCTTGCAACTTAGGAAGAAAGAGGCAGAAAGAGCACTTACATTTATATATACTAATAGATGAAAGGCTGTGAAATACCAAGTCCCACGTTCAAGTATCTGAATGTTTCTCATCTGGGTTCCAAGTGAAACCTCGTTCCATGGCCACCGTTTGAGGAAAGTGTCCTTAATTCTCCAGTCAGATTGAACAACTGCCTTCTTTTACTTCTACAGGATTTAACCCCGCCTGTTTTCAACTACCATCAGCTGAGTACAATCTCAATGATACTTCGCATGATTAGAGAACATTAACTTTAAAAAAGGACTTTGGCACTTGGAATGTTCAAGTTCAAATTCATTACCTCATTGACCGTGGTAACTCCGTGACAGAGCCGGGGCAGAAACAACAGCTCTCATCTCACAGACAGTGACTGACAAGTGAGGACATTGATGTGCCCATAAAAATAGGGACTTGATAGAGTTGCCTTTGTATGTACTCCATAACTGCACCCAGTCGGCACTTAGTATTCAATGATTTGGTCTGACTTGAATTATACCAATCAGCCATTCTTCGTGCACTTAAAGGTCTTTCTGATGAGTTTTTTGTTTTTTATTATTATGGTTTTAATTTCAATACAAGCCCAGGACATGAGACCTTAAATTATAAGCATAAACATTATGGTAAAAGGGGTTACTGAGCACAGAAGACAAAACTTAGAACTCTGAACTTAGATTTAAGTTGAAATTTGGATCCTGTATCCACAGGTTTGCTATCTGTATGGCCCTAGGCAAGTCACTTATTCATTCATTCATTCATTCATTCATTATTTATTTATTTATTTATTTAGAGACAGAGAGAGAGAGAGAGAGAGAGAGTGCAAGTGCATGTGCACGAGCTGGGGAGGGGCAGAAAGAGAAGAAGAGAGAGAGAATCCCAAGCAGGCTCTATGCTGTCAGTGAGGAGCTCAATGCGGGACTCGATTTCAGGAACTGTGAGAGCATGACCTTAGCCGAAATCAAGAGACGGATGCTGAACCGACTGAGCCACGCAGGTGCCCCACTTATCCTTTTATAATTCCGTTTTCATCTATACAGAGGCAAGATCATTCTATCTTGCATAATTTAGAGTAATTAAATAAAAAACCTGATAAACACTAGGTACTCATACAATCGCTAACTATAATTTTTACCATATATCCAAAAGCACTGTGCACAGTGTCTGATTCAATGTAGGCGCCTGCCTGTTGGTTTCCTTCCTATTTATGTGCATTATCAGTTTCTCTGCAATTTTTCATTTGTACAGATAAACAAGAGTTGATGGTATGTGAGTTTTTGCTTGATAGAATTTCATAGGACTCATTTCATCAGTGCATGATTAGCTTCAAAGCTTCGACTCTAACCCAGTTTTTGAGATAACTGGGAAATGAAACTAAGTGGAGGGAACAAATGTAGCATTGTAAGAGAAGCAAAAGTCAGCTTGAGGTTGTCTGATGTTCTTAAACTAACATCATCTTTCATCTCCTATGCCCTTCTTCCCAGATAATAAGAGCTGTGCGCTAAAAGTGCTGAGATAAACTAATGGGGAACAGGATACTACAAAAGACATTTGAAAGAGCCCATGTAATTTACTGCATGTCTGGTTTGTTTTACTTTCCAAAGCCTTCCTGTTGCTCAAGGAAATTTGTCTCCTCTGGCAACCTTCGGCCCTCTTTTGGCTGGGAGTTCTAAAAAAGCATTTGAGGGCAGGTAAACAGATGCAAAGCTCTCTGAGTGAGGAGTAAGGACAGGCCTTGCTTCCTGTGTCACCTCTGAGGCAAAAAGAAAGTATCTTTTAGTATTTGTTTTAGAGAATTATCTCCAATGTAGGTAACCAAGATTCTGCCGGTGCATTCAGATATACAAAACTCCCAACATGTTCTGAAGGTAATTTACATGAGTGAACCACTAAAAGCCTCCTACTCAATGAACTGTACCCCTGGGGAAAAGCTATGCAGGCCCGGATCAGTGTGGGAACAACATAAGGGTGTTCTCTGTGCCAAAAAGGGGATTGGGCTAGATGGAAAATCCCCAAAAAGGACCATCTGGCAGCATAAATTATCCATTTAAAATGGCTGGTGTGAGTTAATGACACCAAAGTTACCACGAACATGTACAACATCCTTTGGTTGAGTTTTAATGTCCCCTCAGGCCCTGTTTCAATTATGACTTTCTATGCTGAATATGGCCACATATAAAAGTATCCACTGTCCTCCCCCCCTGCCCCACTCCCAACACATATACCATGAAACTGCATTTTTCTGTAATGAAACAGGGATAGAGAATGGAGCACCAATCCAAGAATATAGTATAATTGTGGGGGATTTCTCTATTATGCTACATATATAGTATCATTACCCCAAAATAATCCGGCCGTTAAACTTCCATTATTTAATAACTGTGAAGGATACAGGCATTCAGATGTTAAAATTTATGATCATTTAAATCATAAGGTCCAAACAGGAATAGAATTACTCTGAAAACGAGAGTCACTAGGTCAAAGTACCCTATATTTAACCTACCCTCTCTGCCCCCAATAGGCTCCCCAAAAATCTACTTAAGGACCCAGAGAACAGTCTCATGGTGGGGGAGCTTCATGTATATCAACACAGCAAAGCAGATTCAATATGTATAAAACTGCATTAGTACAACACTCGAACACAATGTACCAAACCTATCTATTTTGATTCTGATTTTCACTGAAGCAGGTGAACTGGATAGGACTCTAATTAGCCTTTTAAAAAGGGTTCAAAGAAGTTGTACATCTTTTAATTTTTTAATAGCACATAAACTTTTCATTGGCACTATCCTGAGGTCTTGCTGATGATGCCATTAGTGGCAATGAGCAGTCAGCAGTCAGCATTTTCATTTAGGCCTGGGTTTTTTTTTTCTTTTTTTTTTTTTTTTTGAGAGAGAGAGCATGTGTGAGCCAGGGAGAGGGGCAGAGGGAGGAAGAATCTTAAGCAGGCTCCGTGCTTGGGGCAGAGCCCAACGTGGGGCTCAATCCCACATCCCCAGGATCATGACCTAAGCCAAAATCAAGAGTCAGATGCTCAACAGACTGAGATACCCCAGTGCCCAGCCTGGGCTTATTTCTTAGCCACTTTCAGTGAACTGGCATGGGCTAAGTGTGGCACGAAACTGCACCTTGACAGACGGTCCACCACACCCTGAGTGCTGTGTTGGTAATAATTAGAAACAATGAGAAAAAGGAGACTAATGTCCCCATCTCCTTACTTGCCATATGACCATGTAATGATCTCCTTAAGCAGGTTTCCGACCCCCAACCATGAATTCCTTGAAAGCAAAAGCCACAGCCTTCCCATTCATCCTGGAGTTCCCAGAACCAGGCGGTGTCTCATCCACAGAAAGCTCCCTATGAGGATGGCTGAATAAGTGAGTGAGCCTGCTAGGTAGAAGCAAGGCCAAGTGAAATTTCTGCCGTTTAGTAAGGGGAGTGAGATAAAGGACTCGTCCAATGGGGCCCGAGGTCTTGTTCGGTCTTGTTCTATTTTCGATTATCATACAATAAAACTGCAGGGGTGGGGGATGGAAGGTGTACGTTTCTGTGAACATAAACACGCGTATAGATGGATTACTGAACCCACCACCACAATCAGGATACAGGGAAGTTCCATCAACCCCCAAATCTCCCTCATGCTATTGCCTCTGAGGACTGCTTTTTAACATGTCAGGGAGGAGAGACAGAAGTTAAGATCTGAAGACCAAAGGGTGGGCTCAGAAATCTCTTTGGTGCCTGTCTGCTCTTGCAAGGAATCACTCTGAGGCATAGGTGGGGGAGAACGATCAGAAAGCATTTTGTTTTAAACTTACTCTGTGCTATGTATAATTCTTAGATGGGTCATACATGTTACCTTATTTAATTCTCAAGAGCACTGAAACCACTATTATTATTGACAAAATAAAGAAATGGGAACATTTATGCTCAGAGAGGTTAGGTCGTTTGCCCAGAATCCCACAGCCAGCAGGAGCTAGAGCCAGGATTACATTCTGTCTATTCCAAAGCCCACACTCTAACCTCTTGATCCATTTGACTTTGCAGATTGAGGAAGGCACTGGAGAAGATTCTCCCTTGTTCATGTGGAGGTTAGACATTGATTAAGGTTTCAAAAGGTTCCTGCTATCCAAACTATTCCTCTCAAGACTCCAGAGCCAAGACTAGACTATCCCAGGAGGTCAGAATAGCAGTCATCATTTGCTTATTTCACTAGAGATGGACATAAAGATAGTTGTTCCATTTAAATAGAAAAACAATCATGATGATAGCCAAAATTAGGAAAAAAATATTTAAACATCTCCTCCTTTTACACAAATCTAAGTATAAACTGTGGCACAGGGAGCCCAGTCTCCTAGTCCAGTTGAAAAAGTTGACAGGTTTTTATTTAAGATTGTTCCAAGACAATCCCAAAAGCCAATCCCCAAAGGCTCTTGGCATAAAGACAAAAGCAAAGGCAAATGCATATGGGATTGTAGTGCAGGTAAAAATATGGAAGTGTCAAAAACCACACACTGTTCTTCCAGCCTTTCAATTCAGTTGAATTGCTGCTTGGCACGGCCGCCCTTTCAAGAAAGTAGCAGCCAGAGACAAACAAGTGTTCGCATTCAGCACGTCGACTGCTTCGAGCCTGCTTCCTTCACTGTATGCGGCATGGCCGCCATGTGCATTGTAGGCCTGAGCGCGCCCGCCCCGCTTACCTGGCTCCACTTCATGCCATCCGCTTGACTGACTGCCGCTTCCCGGGGAGCGCCCTTGGCCTGTGTAAAATGGCTCTTCACCAGGACTGTCCATTTCATCCTCCACGGACTTGAGGCGCTTTGTGGAGCTGAAATAATAAACGGGTACATGTTTAAAAGCCTTCCAAACCACCTCTCTTGGACACTGCATCTCTGGCTGAAAGAAAGCCAAAGGAGGAAGCAATTGGGCAACTCGGTGGAGTTCTAGGACTCTCTCTAGGCTCAGGTTCAGGTTAGTGAGTCACTGGAGGTGGAACAAAGTCGTGGGTCTGTGTTGTTCCAAGTGTCTGGGTTTGATTTTTATTGTCCCTCAAGATGCTGCCACTGCCACATCCTGTTCCCTTCTCCTTTGAGGAACTGGTGGCTGGCTCCTGCTCTTGTCTCCACAGGGAAGTGTCCGTAGGAAGACCACATTTCGTGTCTCCTCAGGCAGCAGCTGGCCCCTAACCATCAGCAATGTCCCTAGAACTCTGGCACCCCAGAAAGGGTAAAAATCAGGGTTGACAGCTCTTTGAGAAAAGCTTGGATTGCTTTTGGTTTTTTTTTTTCCCTGTGTTTTCTCATCTTCCACTTGGATCTGTTCATTCAAAAAATATTTGCTGTGCAGCTACAACAGTCCAGATTCTGATGTAGATGCTAGAGATAATACAGTGAACAAGACAGATTAAAAAAAAAAAAAATAGGGGCAAGGAGTGCATTTCCCTCTGAGAATCGGGGACATGGAAAAAAGAGCAGCCCTATCCTTTTTATGCCCTTCCTCTTTTTGTGCCTCTACAGAGGTTCCCAAAATGAAGTTCTGGATTTGTTATTTTTGTAAAGGCATGGTTGGGAAATTTCCAGAATGTATCTCATTTCTTTCAGTTGAAGGACTGAATTTTTCTCCCAAGTTGAGGCTTCAGGAGTAAAAAGACAGTGAAATGCCATGTTGCTAATATGTTCTAATTGTCTTAATTGATTATGTCACTAACATACTAGCAGAATGAATAGATTTCATACCTAGTGGGAGTCCCCACTGGGAAACCTCTTCCTCATGTGTCAGGGTAGAGAATTTTTAATATGTTTTCATTTATCAAACACATGCTGTGTCCCTTCTATGTACTAGGGGCTGTGCTAAATGCTGGGATATAGAGATGCATCAGACATGGCCCCTGTCTCACAGACGTAAATAAAATTGTGCAAAAGAGAAATACAGGTACTATCGTGCAACTGCATGTATGACACAGTGGGTTCATCGATGAAAGAAGCAAACAATGATATGCCTGGAAGGTTGGGAAAAGCTTCCTGAAGGAGATAGTTCCTGAGCTGTAAGACTGAGTGTCAAGGAGACAGGGTTTAAGGAAGGAAAGGGCACAGAGAGGCTGCTTTTCAGCTCATGCACCACTCAGGCAGCCATTATTATTTCAAAATATTGAAATACTTCTATATCAATTGGCAAAGCGCCACTGTCTCAAGCCCTGTAAGTCTCCCCACCCTTGCCACCCCGATATTTGCCCCAGGACACCCTCATGATCCAAAAACTAAAGGGCTAATGTCTCTGGTGCATCTGGGGCATTCCAGGACTTAGCGTGAGCATTGTGGCAGAGCGACCACTGTTCTAATCGGTATGCTCACGTCACACAGGTTATCGGACATTCTGAACGTCACCCCCAGGAGGGAGGTGTGTATCAGGCAGAAGCCACATCATGAGGAAGGCGTGACACACACAGAGAACTGCCAGGTGTTTGGCCTGGCTGAAGTCGGGGGAGGGCCATCGTGAAAGAAGTGGGGTGGAGGTTACAGAAGAAATTACGTATCTGGATTTTGTCCTACAAGCAATGGAGACTCCCTGAAAGAGTCTCAACAGGGAGTGACATTAGAGTCGATTTCAGAAAGGTCACTCTGGTCATTTTGCAGATGATGGCTTTGGAAAAGCAAAGGAAAAAGGAGACAGAACCTACAGGCAGGGAGGTGTTTAAGAGGCTATTGCAGCAATCTGAATAAAAAAATGTGGAGGACCCAATTTAAGGCAAGAAATTCTAACGATTAAAGTTGGTATTCCAGTATTCTTTGCCTTTAAGTTCTGTTCTCATTAAAGCCAAATCACAGGAAGGCAACACATCTGTAGCATGCTAGCTTAGTACCCAAAGGAAAAACCTTTCGTAACTCATTTTATGTCCTTTGCTGGGCTTTCCTTGAAGTTCAATGAAAAATAGCCACTGGAACAACTTTCCTATATTTTATGTGAAACTACATCTAAGAGAAAAAATTTTTAAAAATATTTTTAATGTTTATTTTTTGAGAGGGAGAGAGAGACAGAGAGAGAGAGAGAGAGACAGAGAGAGAAAATATGAGTGGGGGAGGGGCAGAAAGAGAGGGAGGCACAGAATCTGAAGCAGGCTCTAGGCTCTGAGCTGTCAGCACAGAGCCCGATGCGGGGCTTGAACTCATAAACCAGGAGATCATGACCTGAGCTGAAGTCAGATGCTTAACCAACTGAGCCACTCAGGTGCCCCTAGACATTTTTGATAGAAGGAAGTGCACATTAAAAAAAAATTATTCCAAATACATAAGCCAGAAAAAAAATATGGACACTTTGAATTAATTTCTATTGTTTCCTTTTATCAGAAATGCACATTATATAACATAGTGCTTTCCCTTCTTGCCTTGGCAACCAGGAATCTCAGGATTAAACTCTTGGTTGAGGTTTCTGATCTAACAATCTCTCCAATCTTTTCATATGGTCTCTGGCCTCTCTTTCTATATTTAACAGTACTTGTGCTGTATTTAAAACCTGAAAGCCACTTGAAACCATTCTGGAAGCTGGTAGAATAGAAGTTAAAAAACAAAATACATATTTCCCTGATGTTTCCTGGTTAATAAAAGGCAAGACCTTTATGTTCTGATGTGACTGTGAGATCTGCAGGGAAAGGGCCTTCTTTCTTTTCTTCTTTTTTTAAATGTCTACTGCCTGTGTTTGGCCAATAGCAGATGTTCAAAAAACTGCTGAATTGGGCCGTTGACTTAGAAACACCCACATGAGTACTTGTGACAAGCATTTGCCAAGTGTCATGATTCAATGAGATCTAACGCAAAAGGCCAACTCCACTCACTGCCCATCATTCTTCCGTTATTAATATTTTTCTGAGTTTCTAAAGCTTTTGATTTCCTTGATGTCCTTTAATAAAAAGCAAATTCCCTGTGCAGGTATTAAATCCTAAAGGTGGAAGTCTGGACTTATTAGCTCTCACCTTAGCGTGAAAGCAAGGACTTTTCAGAGGTATGATACAGGACAAATGTCTGCAGGGCAGAGGAACAGAGTGGAGGAGAGAAAAAGATCCAGGAGTGAAGAAAGTCAGCAGTGCCAAGATGGACAAGTGGAAGGCTTCGAAGACAAAGTTTACTGACTTCACAACCTTGACAGTTAGTTTATCTTGATGAAGTTCTTTGGGAGAAAAAAGTATATTTTATCCCAATTTTTACACAACCCCTTCTATGATTTTGGAGATGTTTACCATGAAGAGGTACAGAGCTACAGTTAATGCCTATCAATCTCCTTTATTATTTGTTTTAATGTAGAAATGCATCAGTCATTGATTCTGGTTTCTTGCTCTTGACTTTTGAATACACTGATTCTATTCTCCCAGAAACATTTGAGGAAAATAAGAAAGTACCAGTAAGATCTCTACATAAGAGGGAAGAGAAGTACTCTTTTGAGGAGTGATGCACCATCTCTTTCTGTGTGTGTAATTTGTTGTGTTCCTAGAAAATCCACCTAGAAATTAAGGTAAAACTATTACCTTCATTCCAAATGTTTGTTTAATTCCTACTATATGCAAAGCATAGAAACCTTACCTTGTACCCACAAAACTGCAAAATGCCTCCTTCCTGCACGTTCCTGGTACCCTGAACTGAAATTTTTCATTTATTTGTCAGTCTCTACCATTAGATACGGAAGCTCCTATTACTTGACTTTATATCCACAGTGCCTAGGACAATACCCTTGTTACTTAATAAATGTTGCCTAATTGGGGTGCTTGGGTGGCTCAGTCGGTTGAGAGTCCGACTTCGGCTCAGGTCATGATCTCGCGGTTTGTGAGTTCCAGCCCCGCGTTGGGCTCTGTGCTGACAGCTCAGAACCTGGAGCCTGTTTCAGATTCTGTGTCTCCCTCTCTTTCTGCCCCTCCCCACTCATGCTCTGTCTCTCCCTCTGTCAAAAACAAATAAACACAATATTTTTTTAAATAAAAAAATAAGTAAATGTTGCCGAATTACACACCGTCCTCTATGGGATTTAACAGTCTGGATGGGGAGGCAGGACCTGTACAGATCTCAAAAGATGGTAATAATAATTCAAGGTAGCAAACACTAAGTATCCAGGAAAAATAGGGATAGTAGATATTCCTTTTTGGGGGGATTTATGTTCTATCGTTCCTTACTGAAAGAGTGAGCCCCATTCCTCAGGGGATCCAATGGGAAAATATCATGTTTTTAATTAATTAATTATTTTGAGAGAGAGAGAGGGACAGAGAGAGAGAGAGAGCACGCACAAGTGAGGGAGATGGGCAGACGGGAGAGAAAGAGAGAAACTTTAAGGTTCCAAGCTCACTGCAGAGGCCAATATGGGATCCCATGACCCTGGGATCATGACCCGAGCCAAAATCAACAGTTAGGTGCTCAACTGACTGAGCCACACAGGCGGCCCTAGAATACCGTGTTTTTAAAGTTCCAGCACACCTGAATTTGAATATAGACTCTGCCATTTACTAGATATGTGACCTTGGGCAAGTTACTTAACTTCTCTGGGTTGTGGGTTGATCCAGTCAGTGTTAAATGGCAACACTGTCTATATTGTAAAAGTATTGTGAATATTAAATCATATCAGGTATGTAAAGCATCTAATATCATGTCTGCTACAGAGCAAGTGACCAATTAATATTGGCACAGCATGAACAAATATTGATTGGTGGATGAACTTTTCTATATGTAAATCTGGGGTATTCTTCTGGGCACATTTTCTAACCTGTACACAGATAATTCTGCTGAGTCTATATATTTAGAGAATAATTTTTTTTTAAAAAAATTATCCTAGGAGAGCCTAATGAGAGTAAAACAAACATATTACCAAGTTATTAACTACTGCTGCTGTTTATAATTAGCTCCTTATCAGGGTTAGTTATTTGCAGAATATGAGAATGACAGTAGCCTTTTAAATGACATTAAAAAACAGGTTTCCACTCAGAGAATCACAACAAAAGGCAATCAAACAGCTGGAGAAGTCCAAAGGATGGGGGTGAGAAGCACTGTTTGGGACGTCCATGGTACATGCGTAGCACACATATGAAAAACAAACAGCCCATCAACTTTTAAATTAATCACTGCCACAAGTATTTGCAAAGCTTTTTCATGTTGACTGAGTGCCGTTACACACAATGTCCCTTCCATCAGCAAACATTCAAAATCCTCAAAATGTATTAACACCCGAATGCGTTCACAATCTCATTCTTTCATTATAAATGTACTTTGGATTTCAAACTTTTTTCCCCCCCTGAGGATCTGATACTACAGTGAACTAAGGGGAACATTTAAACGACATGAAAGATGAGGGGAGGATTTGGTGGTTGTATTTAGGGAATAACTGTTTCTTTAGCTGTCTTCGAGGTATTAGTAACGACTAAGCTGATTCTTTTTCTTTTTTCCCTTTCTTTCCTTCTTTCTTTCTTTCTTTCTTTCTTTCTTTCTTTCTTTCTTTCTTTCTTTCTTTCTTTCTTAAAGTAATGCTGGTTAAAATATATAAAGTCAAGGTAAGAAGGAATCTCTACCAAGGAAAATTTCTATAATTTGGCCATTGTCTTAAATTATAAAATTCTGGGGCTTGCTTTAAAGAAGAATATACCTTTGTGAAACATTTTTTTTTCTGCAAAGTACACAAACATTAAAGATCATTCTACACCATTCTTTTCTTTGTTGTCACAGTCCAGTGCTAAAGCCAATTTGTAAAAGAATACTGTGGGTTTAATGCCTAATCCCTTTCCTTCTGGTACCGGTTATCCAGAGACAACAGGGTCTTGCAAAATGCTTCGTTTTGATTTGGGCTTTGTGACCTCGAGGGGATCAAGAACCCTGGAATCATTATCTGGTTGTGCTCTTCCAGTTTTACTTTTTTAAAGGTCCTCTGGTGCAACAGAATTTATAATCCAGCACCCCCACCCCTCCCTGTGCCATAGGACTGCATTCATTTTTACAACCTCACACCTAGATAGCAATGTCACAGGCAACTCCAGTAGCCTGGATTTTGAGGCCTTTGGGGGAAAAGGGAAGGGACTGAGATGTAATATCTGCTGTGGGCATGGGGACTGGAACTGGTGTCACCAGTGTCAACATTTTGTCAAACAAGCCAAAACAGGTGCCCTTTCCCCTGGTCAAGAGCTGTGCTTAATCTCCTGAGAACATGCTGTGTTCATCATGCATCTTTCTCTATGCTTTGCTCATGTCTTTACCCCACCCAGACCCCATTCCTTTTCCTTCCCATCTTGCCAACCCTAACCAACATTTATCACTGAACTCAAGTCTGTCTTTTTGAATAAAGCCTTAACTATTTTTAGCCTATGCCACACTGTGTGTGTGTGTGTGTGTGTGTGTGTGTGTGTGTGTGTATAGATAGATGTTTGTTTGTTTGTTTGTTTCTGCTGTATGTGCATTTGCTTTCTCTTCCCAACGAGACTGAAAGTCTGATGGGGCTGAACACACTTCTCTAGTATCTTCTACCAGCAAACACACATTGCAAGTGCCTCTAGGCTCAAAATCAAGGTGTGTAACTAGGGAGAGCCACCAATCAAATTACCTGGTAGAGGACGTGCTGGGTAAAGACCTCCTCATCGCTCCTGGACTCATGCTGTAGTATGAAGAACTTTCCAAATCTGAGAGAGAAAAATTTGGGCCAGTTCCTGCAGCTATTGGTGCTAGGAAAAAAAAAAAAAGTTATGTTCTGTGAATAAATGATCAATGAGGACACATATCATTTTTGCATTTAACACATTTTATTTCTGAATTTCTTTGATAAGCTTATCCAAAATCATCAGTAATGAACTCTGACCTCTAAATATTGTTGACAACAAAAATCACCTATAACAGAAGAACTCTGTTTTATATTTTACCTTTTATCTTTTCTCTTTTTGTAATAATGGCAAACTGTCACCAAGACTGCAACATTCCTGGATGCTTTTAATAAAAACGCCTCCATGTTTTGCTTTGAAACTTTTCTTGGATGACCAGCAAGAACATTCTCTGGACTTTCCTAATTTTGGCTGATCTTGATAGCTTTCACTCATCAGCATTTTGGAATTAGTCCAGAACCACAAACTCAACTTTCTGGGTTTCCCATTGTCAATTTCCTGTGATGAAAAATGTGTGATTTCTCCTTACTCTGAATTGCCATGGCACCTACATATGCCATTACTTTAGTTGTCCCACCTTCTCCCTGGAGGCAGTGTCCTCTAACCATGGTTCCTGGGCTGCAGTTCTTAATAAAATTTTACTGGAAGATGGTCACACCCATTTATTTACATATTGTCTCTGTTTCTGCACTATGATAGCAGAGACAAGCAGCCACAACAGACACCATATGGCTCACAAACCAGAAAATATTTATGTAGAAGTTGCTGAGGTCTGATTTAAGGGATTGGTAAGGATAATTTTGACTATATGTGATTTTCAGAGCTGATCCTTAGGTGAGATGTGATTCTCTGTATTTTTTATGGTCTGGAGCCTCCAGACCACCTTGTTTACAGTAGCAGCTTAAATAAGTATTTTTGAATGAATAAATAACATCTATCAATCTTCTAAAACAACTCTGTGCACAGCTAGTGGTACAACTATATTAGTACAAATATTCTCTTCTTTTGAAAGATTATGCAAAAGTGGGAGACACAGATTCATGTATTACTGTACTAAGACATTGGTTTGAGAGTTAAGCCCAGGTAAGTGGATATATAAATAAATTAAACAGAGGCTAATATCCATAAGAAGAAGGGATAATTAGAAATATCATGAACCAAGGACTTTCATTGCCAAGAATGGTGCAGGGTAAGGAAGGCACTTAGATGAAAGACATATCCCCACCCTGAAACAACTCTAGAGGGAAGGCTGGCGTGTTAATTTCAATACAGTGTGATAAGTCCTTTGCTCGAGTTATTCCTAAATTTATATGGCCACACAGAAGTGGGTATCCAACCCAGCTGGGGAATAAGAAGTTCCAGGGGCAAAAAGGGCCTCAGAAAACACGATGCCTGGGAAGATGTTAAAAGGATAAGTGGGGCTCACCCAACTGAGAGGAATAGAGGCATGCTAGGTAGGGGGAACAGCATTTATAAAGGTAAGAGAACATAAAATGAATACCGGTTTTCTGATAACTTGGTGTGATAAAGTTTATAATACATGGGAAAAAAGAGGGGAAGGTTAAGGTCAGTTTACGAAGGCCCTGGTAGGGTTCTTTAAGGACAGTGGATGTGAGTCCAGCACATTCCCTAGTTTATAGGCTATCAAAGCGCTTTATCACACTCTACTAATTGGGGGCCATTGGGGTTATATTGCCAGCATCTAACATAATCCCTGACACCACGAGGCAGTCAGTAAGCATTGGTCAACTGGAACTGGTTGCTAGTTAAAGGAGAACCAGCAGAATGTGAGAATGCATCATCAGACTTGCCTTTATAACCTAGAAACATCATCCTGTGGTGAGGGTAGGCATGGGGGACAGGGCGGCAGTTGAAGAATATAATCAGTAAAACCATAGAGGCCAGCGGAGTCATTTAAAAACGACAAGGTGGGGATGGGTCTAAACTCAAGGGATGAGAAGGAGGAGCCTCGTATAAGTTATTTAGGAATTAGAATCAGGAAAATGTGTTAACTTCTTCAGTGTAGTAATAACGGAAAAGGGGGAATATAGGACAGTTCCCAGGATTACTACTTGGGCAACTGGGTGAAATGTAGTACCATAAGAGAACTATGTAATCAAGGAAAGGGGGGAAGGGATACAATAATATCTAAGAATAAACACTGAGTTGTTGGGTTAATAGCAATGGCTAGACCTTAATCACAACTATATTAAAACAGTCACTGCTAAGAAATAGAAAGCTCTAAAATTCACATATACTTTTCTGAAATTCAAACATATCTCTTAATGACAGGCTGTAATGGAGGAAAGGCCTCTAGTTCAAAGACGAATGGTTAGACTTGACAATAAGTGTAAACAGAGTTCCAATGAATAATTTTGCTAGCCATTCCCCAATTTGCCTTTATACTAAATTTATCTGCATAGTTTCCCCTTTTATTCCATAATAGTTTATGTATGAAATAAGCTCTGGGGGTGGGGAGGAGACTACTCAAATACATCACCGCTCACCTCTCTTAGCAGCCTGACATATAACAGGTACTTATTAATGTTTGTGCCTCCGTGGAGCTTAAAGAGCCACACGTCTCATTAACTAAAGAAGAGAGATGCAGCTGATCAGTGTCGAGGGTATGGATTTAGATTTTTCTTTCAAAGCCTTGGGATGGGACTCAGGCATCCGCCGAATGCAGCAGGTGCATCATGCCTGAGCACCGGCCACAGTGCGCAAGCCTCACTCCCAGTCTCGGAAGGAAAGATAAAGCAAGATGTGGGTGAGAGGCCTGGCTGGACTGAGAGAAGTCTGGGGCCCTCTGCCCAGCGGCGCTTACACTTAACATTCTATTTACCACATTCTACTCTGGAAAAAGGTCCTCTGCCTAGATTATCTTTTCAAAATGTCAAGGGAGCCAGAATAGGCGAAGAATGGAAGATACAGTGTAAATATAGTGCGCACACCTCTCAGAGAGACTAAAAAAGAAAAATAACGAACCCACAGAAATGTTCCTTCGCTTGCCCATATATTGACTTCCTGTTAAAGCACTTAGCACAGTGTGTGTGATCTAGCAAACGGCATCAAGTGGACTGGCAGCGTTATGATGCTTCTCGAAGTGTCTACTGCAGTTATGGTGTGCAACTTCAGGGCCTGGCAAACTGGCTATGAGCGCCTGAAAAGTTTTATGACATCATTTGATTTCTGAAATGAGAATGGGTTTCACAACCTGGGTTACATCATCCTAATAAAGCAGCAACCCAAACTCTGCGTTCTTCAGAACAGTCAGGTAAGGAAACATCCCCCGGGAGTGTCTGGGTTCATATGTCTCACATGAAGGTCAGCCGATTGGAATGCGATCAGATTCAGTGGTACGGTGACAGTTAAAGAGAAAGCCTCAGACCCGTGGGTAGGGGTTACCATTAAGTGTCCCTGCAGTGAGTTGGGTATTCTCAGTGCCTCTCAACTGGAGAATAGGAAGAGCCTTAGAGAGGTAACTAGGAGAGGTGGGCTTTCAGCTGGCTTTCCTGAGTACCTAGGGACCATTTTTCTTATACCTCACTCAATCCACAAATCAACCTTTTTTAGAGGACAGTACCTTTTCTACGAGAGAAAAACTAAGCCCTGAAATGAGGTTAACTTGCTTGCCATGGATCACAGAGAGGCAAGAAAGAGGGAGGTCCAGGATTAAAATTCTAGAATGTCTCACTGCGACACCCATTGCATTTCCTATCATACTACCCTGCCACTCATTTACAATATTTGCCTTAAACTTGAGATGATACAAAGGTATACAGTGTCTCTGTCTCACAAGGTTTACAACAGAGCGGAATGATGAAATAATACTTGAACATCAAATTCAAGGCTGAATGTGATAAATCTCATAGGAGAAATGCAAAGGATGTGTTAGGAAAATTCAAAGGCATGATGGATCATATTGGCTCGTGGGATCAAAAAAAGATTCGATTTCAAGAAGGGTTGGACACTTACACTTAGCCTTCAAGGATGGCAGGATTTGAAGAGGCAGAGAAGAGAGTTTCTAGGCAAATGACAGAGTATGTGCGTAAGTTTGGAGGCAGGAAGTACAGTTAGTGACCTGGGGGATCCACGACTGTTTGTGAGTAGGGAAATGATCATTGTTGAATTGAGAAACATTATACAGAATACACAAAAGGGGACTAAGGTGGGGAAATCCGTTGGAAAGTTGATGCAGGAGTTGTGGCAAGAGGGAATGGAGGCCTAAACCATGTTGCCAAGAAAGAAAATAGAATTTTCACAATGGATGTTTGTCACCTTGGTAAACAGGTACAAAAGATCAGTGTCCAGTTGTGCACGGTGAAAGGGCATACACAAGCATATGGATCATACCATTCTAACAAATATAAAATATCAATAAGATGTATGTAACACAATGCACTTCTTAGCTAATAATAGGAATAAGTCCTTTTTGCAAATTGGGGAACTAAAAGTTGTCAAGGGTTAAATGACTTGAACAATGTCTGCCTAGGATGTCATGCTGGGCTTCTGAAGCCAAAGACTAACAGCCTGCTGATATGTCACAGAGATTATGTAGCCACTGCCAATCAAGGGTGGGGATGATAAGGAAGGACTGGACCAACCAAAACACTTTCTGTCTGTTCCATATAGTGTGAAACCTGATTTTGTTCCACTTGTACTCGACCCTAGGCTCTATCATTCTTAAATGATCTCATACATGACATTTTTTTCCCCAGCCAGATTGAGTGCATTTTGAGGACCAGACACCCTAGGCCATAGAAAAAGTGCTGGTCTCGGCCTGGGTGAGACTGTCTAGAGTTTCAGCCTTGCCAACAACCACCCGTGTAGCTGAAGTCATTTAAACTTTTGGACCTCACAACTCTCATAATAATTATGTTAGAAATGCAAACTCACCAGCACTGCCATGGCCATAACCAGCACAATAACAAAGCCTAATGTTTATTAAGCATCGTTTACGGGCCAGATGCCGGTCTGAGCCCTTTAAGCACATCATCTCATTTAAACTCACAGCGCTCCTGGGAAAGAACTGAAGCATAAAGAGGTGAAGTAACGTTCCCTGATCGTGAAGTCAGAGGGTCCTACCAGAGGACCTTTAATCCTACAGATCCAATAGCCTTTTCCATGTTCGTAAACAGCTCTGCAGAGTCTTGTACGACAATCAATACAACACAACAGATGATGATCTATAAATATGTCCTGAATTAAGGGGAATCAGCAGTCACCCTCTCCATTTGCCCTCTGCGCCCCCCAACTTTACACGATGCAAAACGAAACTCAGAAATCCATAAATCTACACAGGAGCGTGAGGACTGGTTCCTCGACTTTCTTAAGTAGCACTGCAATGACTCACACCTGAAGTTTTTGTGGATTTTGTTTCATAGAGGAGTTTTTCTCAAAAGATTAACTTTTGGGAATCGTCTCATCGGATGTCATTTCTAAGCCCTCTGTCCCTCCTCCCCCCACCCCCTTCTTTCCTGTCACGAGTAGAATGCAGTCTTTGTGTCATTTTTTAATAAATGGTTTGCTATTAAGGAATCATTATAGTAATGTGGGCTATTGGAAGAAAGGGGTTACTTTAGTAGCCAACCCTCTTAATGACCTGCTCTTCTGTACACATTAGTAGTTGGATAAGGTTGTGGTTATTGAACTTCTGCCATCCACCAGAGACAATCTGCTTGGGCTTGCGTTGTTGGAAGAGAGAGGGTGATGGAAAAAAAAAAATTCTATCCAAAATTTCAAGCTACTCTGCCTGGGGGATGACTGTACACTAAGTTTACAACTTGTTCAGCAGGAATCCGTGGGGAGCATTAACTGAGTGACTAGTGTGGCCAGCCTATTGCTAACGGCCCATAGTCTCTGAGATGCTGCCTCTTAGGGGATTCAACAAATTTCATGGAGCAGTTTTCATGTGTCAGGCGCTGTTCCAGATGCTTGAGATCCATCATTGGACAAGATATATAAGGCCCCCTGCCCTTGTGGGGTTTACATTTTAGAGATGAACGATCATAGCTGCCCCTTCCTCGAAACTCCATGGCAACTAAGGAATATGGACGCATGGCTGATAGGTAACCCTCAAAAAAGACTACCAGGATATAGTACTCCATTTTCAACGTATTAAATAAGTAGGAAAAAATAAAAGAGGTGTATTTCTCTCCAGATTGTGTAATCTTATGTACTCACTGGGACTTTGGGAACTTGTCTATTAAGGCTTGGGGGTAAAAAAAATTCCAACAACAAGCACACAGTTCTAGAGGCCCAGCACAATTTAGTGTTGTTTTGCATTCTAGTGGCAAAGATCTCATAAGACAGTCCATGTCACTGGCACAAAAGGAGTGAACATGGGAAAATGCTTGGTCTTCTTTCTATCAAAGGCACAGTTGTAAAATACACAATGCTATGCACACTCAAGCAAATCTGGAATCATCGTTAAAGGGAATTAACTTGGAAAGTAATTTATGGCAAGAAAATTCAACTCCTTTGTTATCTTCCTTTTACTGTAATATGCTTCCTGAACACTGCCTATGAGAGAGGGCTTTTAGAAAGAAAAAAAAAAACACATAAGTATAGTAAAATTAACTCATTTTATCAATTTGTGCTATTGGCCAGAGTTTCCTGACTGTGGCTATGAGGGGCTGTAAAACTGATGAATTTGCATGGAAAAAGAAACCAGTGTAAGTAATTTGTGTAAGAGGTAACACGGACATACACGGCTATAATTCAGACACCCTGCAGATAGCAGACCGCCGCAGTGTGAGCAGTTATGGGTTAGAAAAATGACCACACTGCAGTCAGTCTGACTTGAATGGAAATCAATCATAAAGGTACGTTCTCTGCAGCTTCTATGCCACAGTCTTCAGCAACTCCTCTGCCAAGCAGATTTCTGGTCTGTAAACCGCGTGCTGATCTCCTTTTCCTACCCTGCCTTTCTAAAAGGTCTGACCAAGGCAGGCTAGGAGTATGGTTTTCCAAAATGGAACATAAAAGAAAGGCACTGGACCAAAACAAGGATTTCCCTCTATGTGGAAATGAGCTTCCCTGCTATTATGAGATTTAAGCAAGGCTTTTTATGAAATGTAGTATTAGGTGCCAAAAGCGAGCAGAATGTTTTAACCCCGTCAACGGCATCTGCGGATGCAGACAGAGCACCGTTTTCACACATCCACATTTGTGGACACAAGTTAAGAAATATGTGGGTTTGTGGTGCCAGAAGGGGGAGGAGGAGGTGAACAGAGAAATTTTTATTTTGGAAAAAATGTTTCCTTCCCATTAAAACAAGAACAATTCTCTGATACCCTCTTCCTCCCCGCTCTGAATCTTGAAGATGGTTTATCTTTGATGATTGTGAATTCAGTTTGTGAAGTTAGTGTATTCAGTCACTTTATTGCCATGAAGGAAGCTTAGTCTTGGATTTCAAGAAACTTAGGTTATCTACTTTATAAATGAGGGAACTATTTCTACTCATTTCTGTATTCTCCTCAGCACACAGCATGAGATGCTTCATATATCACACATGCAACAAATGTTTGCTGAATTGAATGAAAATGATATGAGCTTATTAATAAAAAACAGCTAAGAACTAATATTTATTGATCGTTTATCATGTGCCAGGCTGATGTGCTATGTGTTTTTACCTGAATTATTATCTCACTTCAGCCTTGCAGTATCCCCACAGAACATGTATTTGTTTATTCTCATTTACAAATGAGAAAATTAGCTATAAGGTTAAGTAACATGTTCAAGATCACACAGCTAGGTCAGTGAGCCTTAAATATCTCCAGATATCAGCCCAAAGAAACAGAAGTGAAACTTAACATTTCTACTCTGTCTTTCCTTCATCATCAGTAACTAGAGAGATAGATTCAACAAGATTTATATAGAAAAAAAGATCACCTATCAATTAAGTGGGAAACTTCTATCTCATCATCTTCCTTCTTTGCGTTTCCAGGGCTTTCCAGGTGGGAGTATCAGCCAGGGCTTCCCAGGATGGAGGGCCTGACACTGGTCGGGCAGAGCAATCCACAGTGGGGTTGGCAATGCTGACTGAGCTCCTGCATTAGTGGCTTCTGCCTTTGGGACTGAAATCGATTTTCTGCATTTTAGAGTATCATCTCATCTTAGCTTTTGGTTGAGGTCAAATGTGGTACCCGTTTAGTATCTGATATAGCCTCAGCCATGGGATTAAGTCTTCCCTGACAGGGGACGGATGTGATGGCCTAAGACACCTTTCTACCACCGTGATCTATAACCAGGGAAGGGCTTCTAAACATAAGCCCCTTTACCAAGAGTGCACAGGGACTGTCTGACCATTAGCTGTTAGGAAACCAAACTATATCAACGGTCTCATCTCAACAACCTACAAATCCAGCTGTCTATACTAATAATTCTCAATATTTTCACTAAGAACTATTTAGTTCCCCTCCTCCATCCACTGGAAGATCCTGGGTGTTAATAGGTACTCCTATCAATCACAGACTGCATTAACTCAGTTCCCGTGTCAGACTTAACACGTGGCTCTGCTGAGCGTGGGCTGTAGTGATCTCATCCTGGACGTGCCGATGGTGTCACCAACAAGAGTCTTTCTAATCAGCAGGTGTTAGCTAGGGAAATATATGCCAGCCAAAATCTCAATAATATTTGTGGTCTTATTGTGCTGGTAATGTAGAATTTCTGTCAGGCTTTTGAAAATCTCAAAAATACCTTTTAGTTTTCCAATGTTACCTATTGGATAGGAATATCTGCTCTTAAAAAAAAATTGAGGCTTATGAGTTCATACGGAAAAGTTCATGAAAAAAATCACATTGCTGGTAATGACCTCAGGGTGCCCCTGTTCCTCACAGGGAATTTTTATGTCCATAATATATAAGAAAGCAAAATTCAAATACTATAGAATTGAATACTATTTAAAAAAAAAAACTGATTACAAATAACCAAGGTGTGGCTAGTGACTTAAAAAGTTGTTAACGTGTCAGTGTTAGATTGAGAATTTTAAAACATCTTGCTACCCATTAGGATACCCTGGAAGAGAAATTTCCAGAATAACACAGAAGTATAGGTTGGGCTGAAAAGCTGAGGAACAAGAATTTTCTGGCTTCCTAAAGCAGATGAACTAGATCTCATATCGGCATGCTCTTATTCCATCAGAATTAGTAACTTGGAAGGGGTCACGGAAATGGTCCTTCTAATAAATGGACTTTTAGAACTTGAATCTAAAATCAGTCCTTTTTAATTTATACATGCACACAGAGCACATACAGACACACACACACACACACACACACACACACACACGTTTTTGATAAATTTGCTGATAGTGTGATCCCCTAAAGGATCAGCTCTGAACACACACAGTAAAAGACCAGGGACAGAGGCTTCTTTCAATAATAACCATTGTAGTCACCACTGTTGAGCATCCAGGATATGCTAGACACCTGACATTCTCTCACTTAATCCTGAAAACACTCCTGAGAGGTGTTACTGCATTCAGATGCAGGCCTAGAACACAGCTGGTATAGAATGGATTTGCTGACTGAATAAATGATCGCTGAGTAGGAGGAGAACATAGCTGAGAGAGGGGGATCAGTAATGCCCAAAGTCATATAGTGGTAAATGGCAGGGTCAGATCCTCACTTCTATATCCTGGGCCATGATACCATGCTGCCATCTTAAATATGGATTTTATATAACGTATTACATCTAGAAAGCATAACCCACGAATTAGCTAGAAAAGATCAGAAATAGACGAACATATGATCAGAGATCACTATAACAAATTCATACATATGTCAAGGTGTTACGTGTTTTGGGGCGCCTGGGTGGCTCAGTTGGTTAAGCTCCTGACTTCAGCTCAGGACATGATTTCCCAGTTTGTAAGTTCAGGACCCGCACTGGGCTCGCTGTTGACAGCTCAGAGCCTGGAGCCTGCTTCAGATTCTGTGCCTCCTTCTCCCTCTGCCCCTCCCCAACTCACACTCTGTCTCTCTGTCTCTGTCTCTCTCTCAAAAATAAATAAACAATTAAAAAAATTATTTTTAAACGTTAAAAAAAAGTGTTAATGTATTTTGCTTCTCTCTGAGTCAAATGTTTAAAATGAGAATGCTCACAGTCTGGTCACTTTAGCAAGAGCTTCAGCTAAGAACCAAAAACATAGGGTCCCCAAGATCCTGCCATGAGAACTCTCTAACAGCTTTAACCAGGAAGGTTGTAGGGATAGGAGTGTCACAGAAAAAACTGGACTTTCGAGCATAGCATTATCTAATGGATGTGCTGATGTCATAAGCCTCTTGTAACCATAGTTTTTTTTTTTTTATGTTTATTTATCTATTTTGAGAGAGAAAGAGAGAGCAGGGGAGAGGGAGAGAGAGGGAGAGAGAGAATCCCAAGCAGGCTCTGCACTGCCAACACAGAGCCCGATGCAGGGCTCCAACTCACAAACCGTGAGATCATGACCTGAGCCGAAATCGAGTCAGACACTTAACCGACTGAGCCACCCACGCGCCCCTCTAACCAGTTTCAAAATCAGTGGAATGGTGGGCATAATGCCACTGACAGGGCCACATCGAACACGAATCTTGTACATTTCAATTTGTGGTAAGGATGGGGACACCTCTCACTTTGTGTGGCTCTTACACTGCTCGATGAGAACAGAATGGGAAAAATCACGTGTGGCCCCCCCTACTGTGAGCTGGGATTCGAAAGAAAGAGTTTGATGAAAATGTCTATTACTGCCAGTCTAGTCAATTGGCCGCTGGCTTTGCTGTCCAAATAGTCACCCCAAACATGTCAAGGAAATTAAGAGAAAAAAATTATACAACAAAACTGAACTAATTCAATTTTGGTATTTATTTTGAAAATGTATTGAATTAGAGTAGAGGAAACCTGCTAAATGAAGCCAGCCGGACTGATATTTTCCTTCCTAACAGTATGGTAATATTTATTATTTTGTATCTCCATGAGGGGCTGATTAAAACTAGAAAACGTTTGCCATGTCATAATATATTCAGAATAAGGTGGCTTAGGGAAGCAAAATGAAAACATATACAGGGCCAGTCAGTATTTTCTATTCCAGAACTTAACAGACTTTCCTTAAAAACTGCATTTTAGCGACAGGCATTATGATTTTTTAAAGGGTCGCCCACCCTTTCGTCTGCAGCACACCGTACCCTCAATGTGGAAGAGGTGCCATTGACTTCTACAGATAGAAAATGTGTGATGTTCATTTTAAAATTACTAGTAGAGCCTGCTATTGACCATCTAATTATGCCGAGTTCCATTTATAAACATAGCTAACCACTAAGTTTATGGAGACTTTTTGTGCCGCTTTAATAGGATATTGATCGAGAGCATAGTTTGAGTGGACTGCCATTGAATTGTGTAATGGCAAACAAAAGGCAAGGTCACAGCCACTGTTCATGCTAGGACTCACGTCTATTTTTTATTATAATCTTTTTGTTTCTTCCTTTAATGCTTACACCCAAATGGCTTCTTTGGAAAGAAGGGCTTGCTTAAGAATATGAATTTTAAAATTAATGCCCATGCAATGATCATAGCCAATAGGCCACTTGTTCAGAAAAGAAAGTTTCAACTCTCTTCTCTAACAAGGATCTAAAATCTTGCAACTACTTAAATGGCACCCCCCAAGGCCTGGATGTCTGGAATCCCTCATCCTATACCGATTTCCTCACGCGTCCTTCTTCGCAAGAACATTTTGTAATTTCCAAGTTTGGGCTTGTTCGTATCAAAGAGCTGCATTTTCATACGGCACCTTGGAGCTGAGTTAATTCTGCTGTACGAGTTCCATCGTGTCGGGTTAGAATACTGCCAGTTGTTCTTACTGCATTGCTGGCCAGAAAATCCGCGCCTGTGGATATGGGTTCTCAGAGACACACACAAAGGACCTAGAGACTTCAAAAAGAAGTTGAAAAGGGAACTGCACCTCGGATCCCAGTGACGATTCTCGTGTGAGAATACAGAAAGAGTGCACATGCAGAAGGCAGCAAACAGCCACTAGGGTGCTACCTCATGCCAGGCTGAGGCATATGCCTGGCTCCGTTCACTCCCCCTCTCCATTGACAAACAAGTCGGGAGTCCTGTAGCCACCCAGCAGCCGGGCTTTGTGGTAGAGCCAGGACAATTCAGCTGCCGGATTTCGTAGATTATGCAGCAGCGTGATAGGAACCAAAAATTCGGTCTGGGTAACTGAGAGTGGTTTTTACACCCAAAGGCGATGCTAAGGCTGGCCACAGTGTACTGGGAACCCTGGCTCTTCCAAATTCCAGGGCCGTGAAGTCATTCCTAGCCACGAAGTTTACTTAACCCTTGCAGCCTGCTTGGGTGTACAAACCACGGCTGGAAAATGAGACCCCGCCAGGCCAGAGTCACAATGGCCTGTGTGTATTTGTGGTTTTCCTCTTTCCCCACGAAGTAGTTACGGATTCAGAGCCACCCCCACCAACTTCAAAGTAGAAGAGTCAGCACTTTAGAAGGAAATGGGCAGAAGCAGTGGATTTTTCGGGAGGATTTTCTGGGTTCACACCAGGAAGGATATTTGACGGCCTCAAAGCACACCCTTGGAGGAGAACACCCGTGCAAAATAAACAAGAGCGGGTGCTGACCGAGTCGGCCATCAAAGTGGGGTCATTTAGCAGCTAGCTGAGTGCGCTCTCTTGGTGGCAGCTTCATGGGAAAGAGACCCATCTGAAAAACGCTTCTCGAGGGCTTTGTTTGAAAATGCAGCATCACGCAAGAACCATTTCAACAGATGGTTCCTGTCCTTTTCCTCACAGTGTTCTGCTGAAACAACTTTAGTGATTCTGAACTGCGTTGTTAGCACTTGGAAACCCCCCTCCCTCGGAGCAGAGAAGACCTCTCTCTGCCTCTGGCACAGTGTCTCACGATCTGTATTCCCCCTTCCCGACCCTCTCCTGGAACAAAGTAATAAATTACTCGAACGACTTTCAGATGGCCCTGTCACAAGGAGGACCACATATATACATCTACTTTTATGCTGTGGTACTTCCTTTGCTGCTAAGAGAAACAGAACTCTCCTTTCTTGCCTTTCGTGGACTCGACGTAATGCAAAAACTGAAAGGGTAGGTGGGTAGGCGGGAGGCGAGGGTGAGAGGGGAATTAGTGAGAGACCACAGCGGGAGCCCCTGATTCTAACAACTCCATGCATCTGATCACTATAATCTAATGTCAAGCAACCTTGCTGCCTGACCCTCACCTCTGAATGTGTGAAGCTAAACCAGCAGCTTTTCTCTTGAGTTTCTCTGCCATTGCCACCCTGTAGTAACACGATTATAAACAACAAACTTAGCACGCGGTTATTTCAGTGAATCCTCAGGAGGAAATGCTGAAATAGCACCTCCCTCCTCTGTTAAATTTAAAAGGAGGAAAACGAGAAACAGAAACTAACTGGAAACCTGAGGAAAGTAAATATTTACATCAGCAGATTTTAACATTGAATACTAAAGATTCAGGAGGAGGGAAATTTTTCGAACTGAGGCCACCACCAGTTTGACATTTCCAGGCCACATATGTGGTCATAAGTGTGATGGGGGGAACTGGGTGGGGCTGAGATCAGTAAGAGGGGGTTAAGAAGAAACGTGCAGCAGAGTGGAAGAAATTCTAAGACTCTGAGGCCATTAAAAACATCCAGTTAAGGGCTGAACTATTCACAGAATGAGTAGTAATTTTGGAGACTTGGGGAGATGACCGGCTGGAGGGCAGGTGATTTTTCAGGAAGTGAGACTGTTCTGTATGACACTGCAATAATAGATACATTTGTCAACACGCAGAATCTAGAACACAAAGAACTGAACCCTTATGTCAACTATGGACTTCTATTAACAATAACGGGTCAATATCAGTTCCTCCCTTGTAACAAATGTACCACATGAACAACAGATGTTAATATATACAGGAAACTATTTGGGGAGGTGTAAATATTAAAATTCTGTACTTTTCACTAACCTAAAGCTGTGAACCTAAAATTGCTGTAAAAATAAAGCCTATTCATTAAAAAAAAAATATCAGAACTGAAAACCAATCCGGGGAAAAAAGTTTAATTAAGTGTTTGAGTTTACATGAAAGTAGCTTCAACCTTTTTTTAATGCACAGATTAACAAGCTAAAAGTTTATCAACTCTAACAAGAAATGGTTTTTTAATAAAAACACAGAATCCAAAGATTCCGTAGCTCTCTAATGCAGTAACAGGAGAGGTCACGACAAAAATGTCTGCAG
The DNA here is from genome assembly GCF_027475565.1 of Acinonyx jubatus. NCBI lineage: Eukaryota > Metazoa > Chordata > Mammalia > Carnivora > Felidae > Acinonyx > Acinonyx jubatus. The sequence continues at coordinate 49,552,399 of NC_069381.1, read as the reverse complement.
TCAGTTAGCTGAGCACAGCAAAGTCAAAAGAGCAAGTTTCTTAACCTCTTTGAGCATCATCATCTTCTTCAACTATGAAAAGGACAATAATAGCAACCATGGGAGGACTGAACGAGATGATGTTTACAAAGTGCCTAGCACAATGCCTGGTACATAGCGTATGCTTGGTAAATACTAGCTACCGTAATTTTTCATGTTAGTGTTGCATCATGTTCCTAACAGGGCTAACATGATGCATTTAATCAACTTCTGTGCCAGTTAGCTTATTTCTATTTTAAGGCTATGGAACGCACCCCAGCCCTGCTCATTTGTAAAAAGTGCCCACTGCACCTCTAACATGGACCCTTAGCTCTTCCAGCTCAGGGAAGGGGGCAGTGCTGTAAGGAATGGTGAAGGGTTTTGACTCATCATGTGGCTTGAGTGTTAAGTCTTTCAGAAAGGTGTGTGGGTGAGGCAACCTGAGCTGGGGGTGGGTCCGTAACCCCAGCAGCCAAGGCAATCTTGTGACATATACCCTGACAAACCTGGATTACAGATCTGCAAGAGGGAGGGGGGCTCTGGACAGCAGTTTGGCTTGAAGCCATGAGTTAGCTGACACAGCCCAGTCCCACTCTTGCCAAACAGTTTTAGTCAGCACGAGGCCATGTGTGAGTGAGTCCTACAGCGATTACACAGCAGTGTGCAGAATCGAAAAGCATTCAAGAGCCGAAGGACGCTCATGATGCCGGGCATCAGCAACATAACCCCCTAAATGGGGACAGGAAACAGAACCAGGTCCTTCTGCAAATTCAATCTGTGGTCTGCCCATACCCTCTGGCAGTCTTGAAGGCAGGTTTAGAATTCACTTGGCAACCATGCTATGTAGACTGAATGGAGGGCTAATCTAGCTTGGAACTGATAGGCCTTGGGATAGGAGACCTTAAAGGGGCATACAGAAAATGGAAGGGGGACAAGATGCCGGGGACGGTCTTGAGCAGCGCGGGCCTTCTCATACAACATCCAGGCCTTGGGACACTGATGGTAATGAAGACCAAATGTAAGCATTACAGCAGCCAGGGTAGAATAAAAAGGTCGAGTGCTCCAATCCTAGAGTTAAGTAAGGGCTCAAGGAATGTATTTATCTGGAATGCCATTACGATAAGTACCCTCTGAAAAGCATATATTCTACATTACTATTATTATTAAAGTTATAAGAAAATGTGGGATAGCGGTCCTTTTTAAGTCTTACAAAGTGAAAAACAATTTTATTAAAAAAAACCTTTTTTTTAATGTTTACTTATTTTTGAGAGACAGAGAATGAGCAGGGGAGGGGCAGAGAGAGAGAGGGAGACACAGAAACCGAAGCAGGCTCCAGGCTCTGGGCTGCCAGCACAGGGGTCTGAACCCACGAACTGTGAGATCATGACGTGAGCTGAAGTCAGACGTCTAACTGACTGAGCCACCCAGTGCCCCAGTGAAAAACAGTTTTAAAAAATTGCATTATTTATCCATGGCAAATGACTGGCTAGTCAGCTGTGCTAGGCACATATCCTCCAACCTAATCTAGTCTCTTCCTCACCGGTTGATACTTGAAGCATACTTGATAACATGGAAGCAACGTCTCCATTCCAACTCATACCCTCACTGCTCCTAACACCTCATTCCCTATGGTTCCACCTCCCTAACACCAGAACACCCCCAGGATCAACCGAGGGTCCCAACTGCCAGAATTCTCATCCACAAAGTTACCTTTCTCCTAGTCTCCCTGTCTAGTCCCACATTGTACACTTTCTCAAGTTCCTTTGGGCCCATGCAAGAGTACACATCTGTAAGACACAGACTTAGCTTTAACTATTTGCCCACTATCTGACTTTGGTGAATGACTTAAATAGACCCCCAATTTAACTCATTTGTGAAAATGAGTGTAAGTACTTACCTAACAAGTTTATGGCAAAGATTAATTTATATAACACACATGAAAACACAGTGTCTGGCAGATAGTGACTGCTCAACAGTCATTGGATTTTTTTTTTTTATCTATCCCTCAAACTCCACATCCTCTGCCCCCATGTCTTATATCCCACTTTCTGGATTCTTTACAGCCTTCCAGCGTTAAGAAATAAGAGGAGAGAGAATCTGAGCTTGTGCGATTGGGATGGCGTGGCTTGTGTGACCCGACATCTTGTCAGAGATTGACTGGTTTACTTGGTCAAATTTGCAAGACTGTAATGAAGTGAATGGGGGGTATGGACTTGAAATGAAAATATTTATTTTTACTCCACCTCATTCCACAAAGGATTTGATGCAGTTCGAAACCAATGTTGACATAGTAAATTTTATCTATAAGCAGTATTTTGAAGTAGGAGGGGAATAAAAAGTAAAATTGTAACATTTGATATTTAAATTTTCCTCTTGTTATTGCCACCTATGACACTATAGTCATTGTAGGTATGCATTTAAATAAAAACAAAGAGATGTTTTTTGAGGGAAGGCAACAGTGTGTGTGTGTGTGTGTGTGTGTGTGTGTGTGTGTGTGTGTATGACTGACAGAGACAGAGAGACTGAGGGAGAGAAACACAGAGACAGAATATCCTATATCTTCTCCTTGGACTGTCTGGATTATGTCATAGCAAAAATATAATCAATGACCCTTTTGATCAATGGAACAGGGTGGTGACAGGTACTCTTAATTCATTGTTGTTGGTGATTATTGACAACCGGGTAATGATCATGCTGTACTGTGTCACTCATGCTGAGGGCATTAGCATTCTTTAAAGGTCAAAAACAAATTCTTTTAAAATGCAGAATTTCTTAGAAATCAGGGAAGACTCAGAAAATTTTTTTAACCAGGTTCACACTATAAAGTAGGGAATATGTGAGACAGTCAGGATTTCAGTTCTTTCCCTATGTCTCACATTAAAATGATATTTAATTTTTCCTGATTTAAATTCTTGGCTGTCAAATAAACTGCGTGGCGAAATTCTTCCAATGGGTGAATGAAAAAGGGATTCTGAAAGCTATTTATGTCTCTAGGAGGCCCAGGCAGAAAGTAAGCACAAACCCAAGGCAAATGTGTACCAAATCAAAGCAAAATTATACTTACTCTGTGACACTCTTACTAGCTCAGTCACACTAAAAACACCTGATGTGACAAAACTGTCCTGGAAGCCCAAATGTCCTGGGGAAACAAAAACAAAAGAAACAGTGTCATAAATAGAAGACATTTGACAAGAGAATTCTAAATATTAGTTTCATTGTGATTAAAAAAGGCAAGGTCTAATTTCATATTCTGTTCTACTTAGAGTTTACGTGGGAGGGTACAGTCACTTCGTTATATAGATGGTTTTTTGGTTTGAATCTGGGGGTCATGGAAAGCTATGACACAACTGGGTGATTTTTGAAATGGTCAAAAAAAAAAAAACAACAGGAAATCTGAAACAAAAGAAGATTTAAAATAAATGGTTACCTTGGCTGATCTCTGAGACCTTCACAGTTGGCATGAAAACAGCCTACCTATGAATCAGCCAGGATACCTAAGTTCCATACCAGTTTTCAAACATTATTCTCTAAAGAAACATCTGATCAGCATTAGCTGTCCATTCATTCAAATCAAATAAGATTTAAGGATGTTCTCTTCATTTTTAGAGGCACCACAGGGTGAATCTTTAAAAAGCCATTGTAGAAAAAGCAAACCCCAACCCTTGAGACGTGAAAACAGAGACTTCTGAGCACAAACAAAAGAGTTTTTTCATGAGTGGGCGGGTTGAGTCTTTTTTTTTTTTTTTTAGAAAAGATAATAAATCAATGGTTCGAAATGGCAATCTTTGAATTTGCATCTGTTTTATTTTTGCTGGATATAATTAATTCCTTTAACATATCTATTACATCTCTTATCAACTGCTTATTTATTTTTATGGTGCATTTAGGAATATAAAACTTATAAATAGCAAGGAATCCATAATTTATGATATGTTGTTTCTTTCTCTGCCTCTCAAGTTTTCTGATTTGGAGTCTCACATAGGTAAAATCTAGCTGAGATCTGTCTACAGGGTTAGCATAATCACCTGCTTTAAAATTAGGGCCAAACGAGAAGCTGGCCAAAGGGATTTTGAAAAACTTTCCTTTATATTAGAAACATACCTTAAGAAATACAACATAAGAAACACTGAACACATAACAGTCCATATATAAGATTTACTGATAAAAAATAGATTTTACCCACTACTAAGCAGAAGCAAATTTACCTGTGGTATGGTTTATACACCAATAAATTCATTAAATGTCACACACATAAACACATGCAACAAATCACTATGTTTGGAGAATTATAAAGGTATGTACAAATTATTCTTTTTCTTTTGGTTGCATTAGAATTAGGAAGATATTTTTGTTTTTGCTGAGTTTAAAATTTTTTTCAGTTAGTTTTTGTATCAAACATAAACTATGATATTTCAGATAAAACAGCTCTAATTCTTAGAATGTGCAGTAGCTACATACAAATTGTGTTTTAAAGTAAATGGGCAAACTTTCACTTGAAGATGTGCTTAAGAAATTTCAACTCTCAAAACAACTCCCACCCAGGTCTTTGATTGACTTTTATTTGGTAAGCACCTGAGGTGTTGTCTCTTGGATTAAGATAATTGAGAAGTAAAAATAAGCAAATAAGTCAAAATTCTCTAAACTGGTCTTGGCAAAACAGACTATAACATCTCTTTCTATTGTGACGACATTGACATTGCATTAACCCCACGGACTCTAACAAAGGGAATCCAACCATAATATACATTAAGTTTGACTTAAAACACATCTAACAAGGACAAGGAAATGCATAATTGAATGGGAAACTCTGGGTTGATTTCCAACTCTTGTTTATCTCTGCCTGTGTCTCTTGCTTGCGGGCTGATTCTTGTCTCAGTTCCAACCTTTGGAATTCCTTAAGGACAACTCAACAAGAATTTCTGTACAGAGTGAATGCGAACACGTGTACTTCAATCCTGCCACCAAAAAAGCAAGCACTATATTTTGAAAACTAAGTTTACTTGGGTGCAAGGACTTGGGAGGGAGAAACACCTGCGCTCATTCAAACTATCATCTCTTGATGGCCCCTTTTCTTTTGTAAGGTCACCTCTTAGATGTGGTGCTCCCCGGGGTTTGTGCTCAAAAGGTGTATTCCTAAGCTAGTTCCTCTATTTCCATGGTACCAGTCACCAGTCTTGACTGGGATGTTTCTAAGAACTAGAATAATGTTTGTTTCATTCACCACTGTATTTAATGCCTGGGACAAAGCAGTTAGTAAGTGAGTATTTGTTCAATGAGTGGATGAACGACTCTGTCGGCCAATGACTCTCAAATCTTGGCCGTTTACCAAGATCTCTCTCAAAATGTTTATTGGATATTTAAACCCAGATAGCCTACAGGTATCCTCAAACCCAACATGTCCAAAGTCGAGCTCATTTTCTTCTCCCCCCAAAATCTGTTCTGACTCTATGGAATTTCCTCCTTTAGTGGACCATCTACCACCATCACGCTTTCTATGTTTTGGGGCCATCCCTAACTCTTGCTTCTTATAAAACCCACATCCAACTACTCCTCACTGATTCCACGCTTTACCATTTCTTGACTCCAAGTACATCTCCCATTTCCACTCCCTCCATGACTGGCCCAGACATTTCCCGATTCTCACCAGACAGATGGGGCAGCCTCCTAACTATGTTTTCTATTATCAGTCTTGGTTTCTCCTTAGTCCATTGTCCACTCTGCAGCTAGAGCTGTCCCTCACAGGCAAATCTGAAGGCTCATTTATCTATTCCACAAATATTTTGGGGGCACCTACTGTGATCCAGGCATTGTGCTAGGGGTTCTAGATACAGTCCCTACATTCAGGGAGTTTATAGTCTAAGATTAGAGACAGCTGAACACATAAAACAAATGAATAAATTTAAAAATTATAAATGGTACAAATGAAATGAAGAAAACAATTAGGAAACACTTTAGAAAGGGTGGTCAGACAAGGTGTCTCTTAAGAGCTGACATCTGAAAAATACTAAAGAGAAAGTCATGAAAAGATGGGGAAAGAGCTCTTCAGGCAGAAGGATTAGTAATTTGCAAAGGCCCTGGGGTAAGAAAGAATGAGATGCTGGGTAATCTGAGATAAATCCAATGCATTCAGAGCTCACTGCCCTGTCAGAAATCTTGCCAGAGCCCCACAGAGAACTCAGGGCACAGAATAAATTCCATCATATGGCATACCACTCTTGACATAGCATCTCTTTTCCTCTCTAGGTTCATTTTTTAAAAAATCTCTTCTCTCTCTCTCTTCTAGCCCTACCCCCTTGGGCCTAAGGGAATGCCTTTTCTACCATGGCCCTGGTTCACTCCTCTCCCCACACTGTTCCCTCTTCCCAGACTGTCTGTCCTTCCTACTCTTTGCCTGGCCAACCTCCCACTTGTCCTTTAGGACTCAGCTTTATTGTCGTTCTATGAAAAGCCTATGTCGTTCTATGAAAAGGTTCTCTGCTCACCTGCACTGCTGGCAAAGACTCCTTTTCTCTTTTCTCAATATTGACCAGGTCTGCAGAGTATGGCTCTCATCTAGGAGCTAGCCCAGTGAACTGTCATTTTGTCTTTTTCTCATATTAGGCTGTGAGCCCTGTGAGAAAGAGCATCTTCTGTGTCTCCAGGCCCCCCAGGTCCCTAACACAGTGCATGGTCGGCAGTAAGCACTCCAGAGGTGCCTCTGAGGGAAAACAACTCAATTTGGGCTTGAGGATGTTTATTTTCCTTTTTATAGAAATGTTGACAGAACTTATTTCTGTCTCTTTCTCTCTCTCATCTCTAGCAATACAGTTTGAACTAAGTTGGAGCTACTGTACATCTGAAAACTGTTAAAATGAAAAATCCAAACCATCCCTCCAGACTAAGGAGGACAAGGACGGAGGAGACCATCCATGCAGGGTGGAGCTTCCAATCAAGAAGGTGCCATCAGGTCCTCTGCTGAGAAATGCCTGGGGGTTGTCCTAGTGTGATTGTGGTCCCTATTTTGGGGGGACTGAGTTAAACTAGAGTGTTAAAGGGCAGCATGATTTAATGGACATAAGCCCCGCCCCCAAAAGAGTCTAATCCCAAGCTTCAACTAGAATCTCGTGTGATCCTGATAAAGTCGCCACAAAAATCACAACGGGATCCTCCTTGTCCTCTCAGCAACCTTCTCCCTCAGGCTTATTTTAGTAGAATGTGTATAATTTAGAAGGCAAACTATATGTGGATGTATAATAATCAGAAAAAATAAAATAAAAAGTAGAATGATTGTACAAGCCCTGATGTGACCATCTTGTCTATAAAGGGTCCCTGGGGAAAGGTCTCTGTAAACATTCCATGGAACTTGGAGGGACTATGAAACTGGTTTTGTTCCTTCACCAATTATTTGGAAACCCGCTGGTGAACTCTAGAGGAAGACAGCAACGAGAAATGAAACCTAAGAAATGATGGAAAAAGTGACACGTCTAATGTAATTACTAAGCAAACCTGAGCAGATTAATATTTCGTTCTCACTAACACAAACCAAGTCGTAAAAATGACTTGCAGGGAAATAACACTAATCTGGGTGTTCTACTTTATTGCCAGATGAGAGAAAAATGGAAAAGAAAATAAAAAGGTCAATTCCAGTAATTCCAACCTTCAACATTCACATGAAAAGATCCTCAGTTGGAAAGCTGATTAAACATCCCTGAAAGGTCCCAAGATTTACATTTTGAATACAGCCTCTCAGAAATGAGCGCAAAACATACTTTTGTTAAATATGTCTTAGCTGAAAACCTGAATTTCGCAGTGATCTCCTCCAATCCTGAACTACTGCTCAGAAGCAACCATATTGTAGTTTCAGAGGAGGAGCAGAATCTTTTTCATTTTATAGGAAACGGCCAAAAAAGTTCATTCACTGAAGTCTTGTTCAGTGAATTCCCAATTAGAGTACAGATTTCAATACCTTGGAGTCAGCCATACTCACAGTGGGGAGATGAGGCTTTCTAAGAGAGGCAGAAACATAAAAAGCTAAATTCTTTTATGGGTGGTTAGGAAAAGCAGTTCTCTTTGCCTCGATGATATCAGCAGTTATTAGGGAAAATGTCATAGTATGGGGACCAAATCTCATCTCATGAAGGGACTGAACATCTATCTACCTTTTAACAGGCAGGGAAGGAAACAAGTTCGATTTGCAGAGACAGGTGACCTTGCAGAACTGTTCAGAGGTCGAGGGGAAGAAACAGCTGGGGACAAACCATCCAGAGGGTTGGCCTTGAAAGGAAATTTGAATGTCCATGAAGCAGAGGATATATCTGAGGAAGAAAGTTTACACACTAGGTGGTATTTCTGTTTGTCTTGTTCAGCAAAGGGCTCTCAGCTCTGAATCATCAAATCTCATCTGGCTAATTAGGATGCAAACTGCAATACACAGGTCATTTCATCAAAAAGAATGCCTCTCTATTCTATTCTCCCCTTGGTAAATAAGGTTCCATCACTAGGAAAAGATAAGCCAAGGACCGGGCTTTTCCACATTTGTGCGTCTGGGCTCCTCAAAAGGAAAAGGGTTCCCCTTGTTCTCATGCATGTATATTGTGAAAGTATTAGAGATGACAGACCCTGACTACATCCTGAGGACACTGCTCTCACAGAAGTTACATGCTCGTCCTCTAAAGAAAAGTCTACCTTCACGACTTAATTTCTCCTTGCATAACCTCCCCACTGGCCTATGAGCCACCTACGGAAAGGGAATGTGGCTCTCACACTTTCCCCATTCCCTACAGTCGGGGCACTTCACATGTGCTCAGCCAACACTGTTGAGGAGAACTTCTACCTTACCTGTCTCACGTCATAGCCTATTTCTACCTTACATGAGAGTTACTTGTTTATCTGCCTTAGCTCCACACTGGTACAAAAAACCCAGCAAGGCAGGGTTGTAGGTTGTGATTGTACATTGTCCACAGAGCCCAGCACAGTCACTTGGTCTAGGTGTGCAAGAAATATTCATTTACTGATCCAGATGAGCGACTCGAGGTACCCTGACTTAGTAGCCCTCTAAAGCACAGTGCAAATTATTCTTGGCTCACCTCCAGGGACACCTTACTTCTGTCTTCTTGATTTGGAGTATCTGAATGTTTATTTATTTTTGAGAGAGAGAGAGACAGTGTGTGAGCAGGGGAGGGGCAGAGAGAGGGAGACACAGAATCCGAAGCAGGCTCCAGCCTCTGAGCTGTCGGCACAGAGCCCGACGCGGGGCTTGAACTGAACAATGGTGAGATCATGACCTGAACCGAAGTCGGACGCTCAACCAACTGAGCCACCCAGGCACCCCAAGATTTGGAATATCTTAGAAAACAGCGTTTAAAATATTTTTTTAATGTTTTTATTTATTTTTGAGAGAGACAGAGCTAGAGAGAGAGAGAGAGAGAGAGAGAGGCACAGAGAGAGGGAGGCAGAGGATCCGAAGTGAGCTCTGTCCTTAGAGCAGAGAGCCTGATGTGGGGCTTGAACTCACCAACCGTAAGATCATGACCTGAGCCAAAGTCAGATGCTCAACCGACAGAGCCACCCAGGTGCCCCAGAAAACAGGTGTTTAAAAGATGGGGTGTCCAGTAAGCCCAAATTCTAAACTTTGGGTCTCATTTTTGACTATGCATTGACGACTTAAATTATTCTGCCATTCGTGGATAACACTTGAGATATTATTTATTTTTAGAATAATTCCTAATATTACAACAAATGCCAAAAATTCAGACATCTACTAAAAAGAATGCAGTAGTAATAAAAATATATAGATGTTCTGTTTGTGTGATTAATCTTTACAATGGTGGAGATTTCACTCAGTAGTCTGCTTACAGTAAACATGAAAAGAATGACATAGGTTGTTGGACCGGCAATGAGACCATAATACTTCTATGTCTAGAAAGTTGTGTCTGAGAATGTGTAAGACAAAGAAATAACATTTCTTTGTGTTTTGAGAATCTCAGATGAAAAGGGTTGTTATAAATGCATTTGGATATGTCATGATTGTCATTTTGGTTTATCACAACACAGCAAGGAACTGTCTCTAGTATGGGAATAACGTAGTCTTAGCTGAAAAGGAGAGTGAGACAAGATAAGGTTTTAGAAGTATGGGTTGTGGGACTTATGTACTGTTGATTCCTTTTTTTGTTGCCCCAAATTTCCCTGCCCTGCTCAGGTACTATTATCTAATTATTATTCGATAAAAACACAACACTAATCTGTGTTTTTAATTTGTTTGTTCTGCCATATCCATAAAGTCAATATTTGGTTTACCGCTTTCATTCATCAAATATGTACCGGATGTCTATCATGTGTCAAGCACAGTCCTAGGCCCTGGGGATTCAAGAAGAAACACCACAAGGTCTTTACTATTGGGGGTTGATGGGCAGTGGGGGGGATATGCTCCTAGCTAAGAAACATGTTTACACCAAGATTTCACTAATGTATTTACCCAAAATTGGGTCTTTTTAGGGGTGCCTGGGTAACTCAGATGGTTGAATGTTGAACTCTTGATTTTCGGCTCAGGTCATGATCTCAGGGATAGAGCCCCACATTGGGCTCTGTGCTGAGCATGGAGCCTGCTTGAGATTCTCTCTCTCTGTATCTTCCTTTCCCTCTGCCCCTCTCCCCAGCTTGTGCTCTCTCTCTCTCTCTCTCTCTCTCTAAAAATAAAAAAAAAAAAAATACCATATGATTTCACTCATATGCAGAATTTAAGAAACAAAAACAGATGAACATGGGGAAAGGAATGAAAAATAAAAACAGGGAGGGAGGCAGACCATAAGAGACTCTTAAATACAGAGAACAAACTGAGGGTTGCTGGAGGGGAGGCAGGTGGGGGGATAGGCTACGTGGGTGCTGGGCATTAAGGAGGGCACTTTTTGGGATGAGCACTGGGTGCTATATGGAAGTGGTGAACCACTGGGTTCTACTCCTGAAACCGATACTACACTGTATGTTAAATAACTTGAATTTAAATAAATAAATGTAAGTAAATAAATAAATAACCAAATAAATAAGCGTATAACCATATAAACAAACAAACAAACAAACAAAATGGGGTCTTTTTATAAGACCTTTCTAGGAAAGGCTATAGCAAAGACTCTTGCAATGTGTCAAGCCTGCTGGTTGTCCATACATATCCTTGGCTGACAGTTACAGACCATAGTTCTCAGCATCTTTTACAGTCAGAAGTGGCCACTACTTGGAAAGTCAATGGAAGTGATACAATCAACTCCTACCCAACCTGTCTGAAAAGAAATTCCTGCCCTAGACACTCTTTCTTCTTCTTTTTATGAGCCAGAGCAGTGTCAACCATGAAGACAAAGACAGTGCCCACGGGAGGGCAGCGCAGTAAGGCAGAGGGAGCGAAGGAGCATGGGACCCTGAATGACAGTGTGAAGTAGAACCACCCTGCCCACTCAGCCTGCTCACCTGGAAGAGTTGACAAAAAGAAAAAGAGGGGCGCCTGGGGGTGCTCAGTCGGTTGAGCGTCCGACTCTTGATTTTGGCCCAGGTCATGATCCCAGGGTTGTGGGATCAAGCCCCACATGGGGCTCTGTGCTGAGTATGGAACCAACCTGCTTAAGATTCTCTCTCTCCCTTTCCTTCAGGGCACCTGGGTGGCTCAGTCAGTTTAAGCTCTTGATTTCAGCTCAGGTCATGATCTCGCGCTTCATGAGTTCGAGCCCCACATCGGGCTCTGCACTGACAGTGCGGTGCCTGCTTGGGGTCCTCTCCCTCCTTTTCTCTCTGCCCCTCCCCTGCTTGCTCTCTCTCTGTCTCAAAATAAATAAATAAACTTTAAACAAATAGATTCTCTCTCTCTCCCGCTGCCCCTCTCCCTGGCTCACGTGCTTTCTGTCTCTCAAAAAATAAAAAAAAAAATTTAAAGTAAATTTAAAAAAAAGAAAAAGAGATTTTAGTGTACTTAAACCACTGTATTTTTTTTCTCTTTGTTATAGCAGCCTACTACTTACCTTAACCAACAAATGCCAACCTTTCCCTTTAGAATCTAAAGTGTTGCAAATTAGCAGCCCACAGGCCAATTCTGGTCTGCCGACAGATTTTGCTTGGCTAGCACAGTACTAATTTTTTTTCTTTTTTCTTTCTTTCTTTTTTTTTTTTTTTACATACGGATGTTTTTAAACTGGGCATGAGCTTACAAATGTACCACACTCCCCAATACTCTTTACTGTATTTCATTTATTTAATGATCTGTAAGGCCCCTGTAGGCACATAAATTTGTGATGCCTGTTAGGCATTTTCTCTCCACGTTAATCTGCTAGCACAGTAAGGAGAGAATGGATGGATGGTTGGTGTCTTTTGTCTGATGATTAAAAAAAAAAAAAAAAGCCCATCAGTTTTTCATGATTTCTTTGAGAATTAAGTTTAGACTCCTTTGCTAGGTATTTAAAGCCCTTCAAAATCTGTCCTGTGGTACACCTTTCCAGTGTTTAAGATATATTTCGAATACTACCCAAATATATGCTCTCTATGTGGCAAGACAAGATATCCCACCTGCTGTTCTCCAAATTTTGATATGTTCTATCCTTCACGTTGGAATTCATCTCAGTGCTTCCCAAAATGTGTGATGTGCAACAGTCTCCCCAAATCCTCCACCACAAGCAAATAAGCACAAAGATACACATATACGTAAAATGAAGATTTCCATAGTAAAATAAACTCAGGAAACACAATCATACCCACCCTTGGAGAATGACAACAAATATTCACATGTTAAAGCCTCTGAGAGTTCCTGCAATAAATAGTGTTTCTTAGTATTACTTAACTCCCTATTTCTCGACTAACTTGACAAGGATACCATTTATTTTTGGCAAATGTTGTTCTTCAGCTAGATTGGTCTCCTTTTCCCATTTTCCCCACTTGGTTTAGGTACTGATGCGCTGAGGGAAAAGTAGAATCTGAGCTCTTCAAGCAAATTCACACTTTAATTCAAGGCCAAAGGACATGCCACATCTTTACTCCCAATCATTTTAACATACCTACATTAGGAAAGTGGATCCAGTCAGTGACAGGTGTTGTAAGGTAGGCTGCTTATCTGAAAATTTATTCCCAGAACATCTCAAGATCATACTAATTTTCATCAAAAGTATAGCTTTCCTTTATCTAGTATTTATGTGTTTGGCCCCCTGCTAAGCAACTTAGACATATTAGCTCCAATTCCTGCTGCAACTCTGTGTAGCTGGCAGTAGTCTGATTTTATAAAAAAACGAAGCTTATGCTCAGCGAGGTTAAGTGACTTGCTGAAGGTCACACAGCTAGTGGCAGAATTTAGGATTAGAACACAGGTTCCTTTAGTTCTCTTTATATAATAAATGTTATTGCTTTTTAATCCATCATAAATAATACCGGAGACTTGATTATCCAGTCTAACCCAAAGGCCTTATCATATCTTTTCACCAATTCCTGCACTTAATAAGGGAAGTGTAGTATTTCATTAAATTAAATTTGACTGCTCAATGACTTCACATAAAGAGGTTTTATGAGTTTGAGTTACAGGATTAAGCACTTAATTAAAGGACGATGTCTAACAGCAAAACATCTAAATAAAAAGTGAAAAATGATTTTTACTTATTTGCATGCTTGGAAATACCGAATGCATGACAAGGTGGAATGAACTAGAAGCAAAGATATTCTAAAGATCGTCTAGTAACAGAGCAATCATCATTGCATTGTAACAAAGATAAGTTTGCCTTCCCATAACTTCTCCTCTTTACCTCAATTTTATCCTCTGGAACAGGCCAGAATAAATCTAATTTCTCTTCTACTTTGCTACCCTTCAAGTATTTGAAGATAGTCCCTCAGCCTCTAATTTTCTCTCCTCAAGGCTAAATATCCTTTCTTTCATTTTCTTGTCAGGTCAACAGACTAATTTCCTCATTGTCCCTAAACATTTGGAATCATACATTTACAGGGCCTGTTATAAGCAGAAATAAATACTTTGCAAGTGGACCCAACAAATTAGTTGCATATAAGAACACAGAAAACACTTGCTTTACAGAATATTTTTTTAAGCACCATAAAAAAATTTAAAGAAAAGAAAAAAAATGTTTGCTTCATGTAAGTAAAAGTAAATTCCTAAGTATAATAAGCATTATAAAATTAGTATTTTATAAATATTTTTAAATTATGTTGTTGTTTTTAATGTACTTAGAGGTACTTTTTAAAAGTATTTTTTAATTAACCTGGTGTTGAACTAACAGGGGTTTTTAAGCAACTTTATTGTTTTGATGTTCTGAATCAACGTTTTCTCTAAACTTGGACAGTAATACCTGGTAATCTACAAATGGATCAAACTATTTGTAATAGCTTCAGTTTCTGTTTATGAACTCATACATATACTGGAGGAAAAATAAGGAAATTTATTCCCTGAATACATGAGAAACTGATTACCTTAACTGAAACAGACATGAAACTCGATCACCCGAAGGCTACCCCGGTTTATGGATGTAAAACAGCGAAAAAACCTTAATGTGCATTGTCCTGTTCTTCGTTTTTAGGTTTAATTCACACGGCTGTGAAACATTACAGAGAGCCCTGCTTGCTAAACCACCTGAGGACACACGCAATGACAAGGAAAGAAGATGACCAGGGGCCATGTGCTAATTTTAAGACACTCAACACTGATTTTGGTTCACCAAGCGTGGAAAGAAAATCATTGATGAGTTGAAGCGATATATTTTAAAAGAATCCTTGCAATTACTTGTCCAAGAGTACAAGAAGAAAAAGAAAATTACAAACAGGTAGATGTAGTTTTCCAAATATATAATAAAATTAGTTAATGTTTACGACCACAAAATACAAAGAGCTTTCATGTTTTTAAAAGTCACTTGTTTCATGCAATTCTTGCCAGCTTACCCGCAATTAATTACTGATGTCATAATTCACAGCGTTTATTAAATTATAGACTCTATATTATACATTTCTGCAGGTACTACAGCATGCCACAAATCGTGTGGGCCACTATACTTTGAAGTTTGCTGGCTTAGCACAAACACAAAGTATTTTAGAAGTACCAGAAAATTCTTTGTGAATATAACAGAATGAATTACACTGTTCAGGCCATGTCGTGTTAGCACAATGGAGAAACACTTTTAAGACTTTAAAGTCATGTAATACAATTCTAGGCTGGATTTTTCTTGTTAAAAAAAGTAGAATGGGAGTGATTGGAAGAGAAAAGGGCCAATATTTGACAACAGAAATCAGCATAACCTTTTAACTGCAGCAGCCATGGGTGACTGCCCTTTGACCTTGAAAGATTATGTGGGATTTCAGTGACAACAGCTGGAAGTGAGCATGTGTGAATAGAGAACACGGATCTGAGGCCTCGTACAAAAGACTGCACAATCTCTGCCCAGATCGGAGTGCTGATTAGAAATTGTTTCCTGGTCCTGGCTTAATAGAGTGTGATAATGAAAGGTTTTTTTTTTGTTTTTTTTTTTTAATTCTTCCAACAAGAAATCATTGGTAGATTTCTTCCATACCCACGTTCTCCTTCAGCCCCTCCAATCTTCTGAGCTTCCATATGTAACTGGCCCATCCTTCTTATGGATAGGGTTAAAACAACTTTGTTTTACAACCTACTTTTTCAAAGACAAAACTTCTTAAAGTGCTTGAGTTTCTCTCCTGAGTTTCAAAATAACCCTATCATGGCATTTCACATAGGGTACCATTTTTTTATTTTTTTGTTTAAGGATGTGTCACACACACATGTACACACACACACACACGACTTAAATGAGAGCTCAGTGAAAGTGGGAACTGTAGTTCTCTCATCTTTTTATTTTTTATTATTTTTTTAACGTTTATTTATTTTTGAGACAGAGAGAGACAGAGCATGAACGGGGGAGGATCAGAGAGAGGGCTCTCTCAGCACAGGATCGGCACAGAGCCTACGCGGGGCTCAAACTCACGGACGGTGAGATCATGACCTGAGCCAAAGTCGGCCGCTTAACCGACTGAGCCACCCAGGCGCCCCATTCTCTCACCTTTTTAATGCTACCATTTGTACAGTGTGCACCAAATGGTGGGTCTTTGCAATACGTAGGACAAATGGGCAGAGAGATGAAACATTTATTCTTACCCACGTAGTCTTTTTATCCTTCTTGAGACGCATAGACTCTTAAACACACAGTCAATAATTTCATCTTTTCCTTCAAGCAATTTCACATATTCATTAGCAAATTTGTAGTGACGTCTATACATGTGTTTACCCAACAAGAGCATATGAAGAGGTAAGTAATTATTTCCTCTCAAAGATAAGGTAACTTAACCTAGTAGATACAGAGATTTGACTATTTGTGAACATGGTCATTTCAATCCACAAGACTCTCAATGAGTGGCATTCATTGAGCAGAAATGCACCTAAACCGACCCAGACACAATCTCAAATTCCTCTGTAGGATCCTCATACTTGCTGACATGGTTCTGAAACCACCAAAATGATGCCACATGATTACTGAAAGGACATTGGGTTATGACTCATTTGTGTTGTTTTGGTTTTACCATACACTCTATCTTAACTTCTACTGCTCCAGATTTTGCTAACTCCTCTAGCTCTGGATTTTGCTAACTCCTCTAGTTTCTATACCAAATTAGCAACTCCTTAGCTTCAGTAGAAGGTGGCCTTTCTTTTATGCAAATAATACCTCGAGTCGGGCAAAAACCAACCTGGCTATGAGGTATGGGACAGACAGAGGCTGGTGAAACTGACTTCCAAATCAGACATGGGTTGTCTGCTTACATCCTTCTATAGCAACTCTAGATGTTATTCCAAACAAGCCATGGGACAGATTGTTTTTCAGAACAGACCGAATCCATTTGCTGTTTCAAAATTCTATAAACAGAGTATTAAGGAATTCAATTCCCACAGCAACTATATGAGCGCTGGCTTTGGCTTTATGGGAGTTTCTGCCAAGCTCAGATATTTGTAGAACTATTGGTTTAGAGTGTCCTTTGCAACTGAGAGCAGAAGGGACCAATGCTTGTGATCTCAGTTCACTTTAAGGACTGGGTCTTGCTGGTGACAGGTATACATGATAAATGTTCCAGAAGGCTGACCTAATTTCCGTTGAAGTGAGTGTTTTGCTAAGAACATTCCCTTAAAGTGTCAGCTTGCAACCAAGGATTCAGCCTGCCAGTGTCCATTCTTCTCAGCAAGTTATGACCATTGCTTATGAAAGTTTGCTCAAAATGCAGCTGATGCTGCCTCACTGAGCAAGCTTCTCCAGACTTACTTTTGAAGTTAAATAAATTATATATCTAATTTAAATAAATTATCAAACACACTCAGTTTCATTTAGTCATTTGTGATCAGAAAAACCAAACACTCTAAGCTAAGCACAAATCAAGACAAACCTGCAATGTATTTCTTTTCGCCCGTAACAGGAGTGATACGGCAACATGTTCATTTATCTTGTGCTTCAAAAAATTATATTTGCAAGGCATTATTTACATATAATAGAGCAGGAGGGATACTATTATGGAAATTAGAATCCTAAATATCCTAAACCTCAGTTTCGTCATCTGTAAAATGACACTAATAGTCATTCCTACCTCGTAAGTTTGTTAGGAATAACGAGATAAAGTACTTAGAATGCTTAGCAAAGAGCCTAAAACACAGAATGTATTAAAAAAAAGAGTAGCTATTCTTACAAATAATAGCTATGTTCTTTAGATCTTAGATCTTGAATCATATAAGAAACTTTAAAAAGAAACAACAGGTAGAAAGAACTATGTTCTTCTGACATGGAGTAGTAAATAACATAGCTATTCACAGAAAAGTGTGCATCTAAATAACAATGTTGATAATATAATTTGGGGTGAATTTTTTAGCAAAATAAAAGTATTTTCTAAAGCAAGTAACACAAAACTTATCATTAAAAGCAAGTCCTCTGGCATTTCTTAGGTTTTTCTAAAGTGGGATAGAAGAGTACATAGTATCCATTATTTTAATAACTAGAGTTAAATTTTAGAAATCAAGTTCTATATTTATTTACAAATATGTTTACAAAAATACAGTTATTTGTAATTCTTAAAATAATTTTAAATATAAATCTATTCTTTAAATGCACAGTGACCATCTACATGGGCTAAGAATTAGCCCACATATGGAGACACTCATTTTGGCTTTACATTTTTACAGTGATAACTATAGATACTCAACGTAGAAATGAACCCTAGGTCAATTTTTTCTCAGTCAATCAAGTTTTACCTAATTTTTCAAATCACAATATATAGGAGAATTTAGAGAAAGACAAATTTTTTAAATGGCTACTTTTTTTGTTGTTTTTGGTTTTTGCTTTGTGTGTGTGTGTGTGTGCGCCCAGTTATGCTTTATTTTTAAAGAATTTGGTGTGTCAAAAATTCTTATTGGTAACTAAATGCATGCTGCCTGTCTGAGAAAACAGGTATTTAGAAATCTAATTTTGTTTTCCAGTATTTTTCACACAAAAAGTATTTAAATTTTTTTAAAATGTGAAAATATTTTGGGTGGTATGAAAGTGCATATACAAAATAAACAATACTAACATTATATGTAGAAATACCATCTTGAAATGCACCGCTCTCTAGTCCAGGGCCTCCACGTTTTAGCTCCTCACTTCCATATAAATGGAGAGCCATCAGAAAGCATCATTAAAGAAAGGGTCTTGATTCCTTATTGCTTTAAATCAATGCTAAAAGAATTTGCCCTTTTAGGCAGAAGAATGATCGACATGTTTCACTTCACTGACTTTGATCACTGAAGCTCTTTATGATGCAGGCCATTTCCTTCATTTTAGGGAACAGGATCTTTGTTTGACCCACAGAATGGACCAAGCACATCTTCGACTCAGCTTTAGCTAAGTCAGAGCCCTGGAGTTCTCGGAATTTCTTCAGTGTTTCTCATCAGGGTTGTCAGCCTTTTGAGGGGGGACTCCTACCAATGCTCGGAACGACCTGTATAGTGTAGGACACTCAGCATCCTTGGGCCTTCACCACTGACTGCCAGCAACATCCCCTCCTTGTGACAACCAAACGTGTCCTCACACATTCTGATCACCTCTCAAGAAGGGCTATATTGTCCTTTGATGAAAAACACTGTAGTGTATAAACAGTGTCTTATGGATCTCATTAGGTATTTAATACTGCGCAACTTCGACCTCAACTGAACTGACTTATTGTCTCTATAATTAGAATGCAAACTCTTACCGGCCAGATTATTACAATTCTTTCTAAATTCCCCTGCAATGCTGGCCATGCCCTCTATCCTTCACCCTTAACGGAGTATCTAGTTCAGATATAAGAGTTAGAAGTCGATTTTTAAAAATTAATTATATTTGAACTACTCTGTTCTGTTCTGTTGGCAGGGAGGGCTCATACATATGGTCCAGAAGTACAAAATACACACTTTGGACTTTCTGGAAGAGTCTTGATTTCAAACATTGGCTCATCAGTCTGTACATGTATGTGAACACGTTGGCCAAGGCTCCCTGATCTCCTTTTGTTGCTGAGGAGATGTGTTCACTGTGAACAAACTCTCGTGAATCACATAAATAGTATTTTGTCTGTTCACAACAACGTCATAGCATCTAACATCCACAGGCCCTGCAGAAATAAAATAACATGTAAAGCTTGAAAATAAATATTCATTCTGCTCTCTGCTCTCAATGAAAGGACGTAGGTGAAATAAAAGACACAGAGTCAAAGCGACCTAAGCCCTTGTTGCCAAAGCCAAACCAACAACACTCTGAAAATAAACAGGAAACAAAACTAAGCAACAACAGGCTCCACATTGTCAAGCAACCAGGAATTCGAATGAATGCCTTTGTCTCAACTGCTTATTCAGGAGGAGGGCATCTCCTCCAGCTCTAATTTTTTTTTTTCCACTAATCATTCTGATACTTTATTGAATACCTGTCATTCTTCCAAAAGTAAGAGCCAAGGGCAGCTCCCCAATGCGAGGTTGCACGGAAGTCCTTCTGCTTTGTGATCACCAAGGGGCACCCCTTTTGCTCAATTCTTATCCTTAACACTAGGGAATCCATAAAATCTTCCTAGGTTGTAGAACAGTCACAGACCAGGTGAGAACCCTATGTGCATGGATGTGTATGTGTACTCATATACGTATGTGTGTTTAATTTAGTTTACTCTCTCAAAAATTGAGACAGAGAAAAGCACTTTCTTGTCAGATGTAAACTGTCAGGAGCACTTGAAATAAAATATTTTTTTCCACTAACATAGGCATTTCTGGCCTTCAGTGTTGCCATTAGCAACAATACCGTGAGGGACATGATTTGTGGCTAATTTGAACATGGAGCCCTTCTGGACACAGCTGGTGAAGCCAACAGCATTCTGCTCTATTATACAGTAAATCGTCTGAAAATGTCAGTAAGCTCAATGGCCAATTGTGAGGTTCCAACGACCACCAAGAGGGGTAGGGAGAAGCTAAATGTGTTTTTTAAGGTGCTTTCACTATAAACTTAAAGTTTTCTCTACAGCCTGATTCTTTCATTTAACAAATATCTGTTGATGCCAACCTATGAGGTAAGTATACAGATGATGAACTGGGAACAAATGTCAACATATTCCCTGTCCTCAAGGGCTCACAGGCTAGCAAAAACACCCTTCAAAGAAGAACTAGGAAGAAGACCTGATTCGCTTCTACAAGACTCAATTCAAATGTCACCACCTTTTGATTTCATTTCTGTACCCTGAGAGCATCACAGACCTCTACATTGTAGCCTCAATAAATATTGATGACTGCTGAGAGGAGAAGATGAAAGTGTAAGTCACACTATGGGGCTCAACAAAGATAACCCTATAGCTAGGGAGCCACGTGCATATGTTGGGGGCAGGGGAGACAGCAAGTACTATTGCTAGATGATAGCGATCATGGACGACAAAACTGATTCAATCAATTTGATTCAATCAATTTGGATGATATCCTGTAAGTAATGGTTAGCCCTGAATCATAAGTTAATCTATTATTATTAGGGGAATATTTTCCATAGCTTATTATTTTATAAGCCAGACGTGGCTCCCATTCAGTTTTGTGATCTTCAGTAAGTTAACCAAACTCTCACTAATTAATCCAAAAATAAAAATAAAAACATCTATTGAATATCTATTCTGTTCCAGGCACTGTGGTAGGCAGCAGGGTGTACCTCTTTGAACTTCAGGGACTTGCAGGCTAGTTGGGGAAGAAGGTCAAGTATCGGGACACTTATCATTCAACATGATACAGCCGGGTTAGTGGAAGCAGTCTCTGGCACAGAGAGGGCACTAGACTAGTCTGGGAGGGTTAGGGAAGGCTTCCTGGAAGAGTAAGGATGGCCTATACAGTCCCCAGTGACCAGCAGGATTAGCGCCATGAAGTGGAAGAAAGTGACACATTTTCTTTGTGGGTGTTAAGAATAACAATAAAATGATGACAGCGAATATTTACGGAGTACTTACTGTCTGCCCGTTATTCTTCTCAGCCTTTTCATGTGCTATTTTCCTATAATCTTCTAGTGCTAGGAGGTAGGTACTATTATGTACTCATTTTACAGATGAGACCATTGAGGCACAGACAGCCTAACGAGGTGAGTCAAGATCAAAGAGTAATTGCTAGAGTTGGGATTTCAAACCAAGCAATCTAACTGAAGAGCCCATGTTCTTAACCCCGGCACTATCCCTAATTGCATGGACAAGAATACCTACTCCAGAGGCCCAGGCACTGAGAAAGGGCTCAGGAGATGATGGCATGATTGTGAGGACCAGTGTTGGCATCAATGTATATATACAAATCCCTGATCTGCAGCTCTAATCTATAGGTTTTTTTTCACCACCAGATGAAGGACCCACTAGATGCTACTCAAACTGAAATTCAATTTTATACTCAAAGGGAAGAGTAAAGTAAAATTGTTGTTCTCACCCAACAACTCTGTGGGTAGGTTATTTCTTCCATATCAGCAGCACTAAAACTACGATCTCTCGAAACAATGTGTATCCTTTTCGACACCACTTCTCTCCGACCTCTCTACCATACATATGGTTTTGATCCATCCTTGCCTACTACTTAATTAACTGGATTTTTGTTCCTTTGTGCAAATATAAAGCTGTACCAACTTAATAGTGGAAGCTGTGACTGAACACTTGGGGAACAGAATTATTAAACAGAATTATTGTATTTTTTATTCATCAAATGAAACTCTGTATATAATTAATCTTACTATAAAGAAATCCCAATTTGATTTTTGTTTTTGAGTCAACATGTTGGGGAGTGGGTCAGCAGCGAATTATAGAATGCCACTAAGAACCACAATTTGAAAACTCATCTGGCTTTGCCAATCAAGTCAGGTAATAAAGAACTGTAATAAAGAACAACTTTGGCAATGCTGACACCTCTGTTTTCATCTGAGGCCCCGTTCAGAGATATGGACACTGCACTTACTTAAAAAAATTCTGGTGTAGGGAAAAGATGACACCAGAATTGGAAAGGTATAAACCCACGCTGTACCCACAAGTCCATATAGCTGGGCTAATCATGATCAGGTATTTATTAGCTTGCCAGAGATACAAAAAAGTAGAGGTACAGAACAGGTAACAAATGTCTCTCCACGTCTTGATGGTGGCCAACCTCTAGACAGACGTGGGCAACCTCTGTTCTGCACTGAGTTGAAACATTCATCTGAGAGGTAGGCAGCATGAAAGAGCCTAGGTCTTGCTGCCAAGCAGACGTGCACTCCAATCCCAATTCTTTTCTACTCAATGGCTGAGGACCTTGCGCAAGCTGTTAGACCACTGCGGTCCTCAAATTCTTATTCTACTGCTGGAGAGTTAAATGAGATAATGCACAAACCCCAGCACAGTACCTGGCAAAGGCTGTGGACATGCTTCCATGACCAGTGTAGCGGGTACCATTTCCTAATATTTCTGGTGCTATGTTTAGGCACCGGAGACATCCACGGTGATTCTAAAGGGCTCTTCACCGTGTACAGAGGGGCTTCAAGTATCAGAGACATTGCTGGGTGATTTTATAATACTAAAATTCTGCCAGGAGGGGATGATTACACACTACTCAAGCATTAACAGTTAAGACCACAAGCCCAATAATTTGGAGAGAGCTCTATATGCATTTACTAAATGAATTAATGAACTACTGATGCCACAAGATATGTACACTTTGCTTCTTAAATGGAATTTAATGCACGTTAGTTCTTCCTTTACCTTAATCCTATGGTTTCTCAATTGGGAGTGATTTTGCCTTCAGGCGATACTTGGCAATGCCTGGATATGTTTTTGGTTGTCACAACTGGGGAGGGGTGCTCCCGGTATCTAGTGGGCAGAGGCCTCGGTGCTTCTAAACATCCCACAAGGCACCAGGACAGGGGCCCAGATGAAGGAGGCGTCTTGTGCAAAGGGTCAATAACGCTGTGGCTGAGAGGCGGTGACCACATTTTTACTCAACTCCAGCACAGTATACATATTTTCAGTTACTTTCAGAAAATGCAATGCGATACGGACTGAACTGCATCCATTCACTCCACTGAGCTTTACTGAGGGCCTACAATTTGCCAGGATCGTGTTAGTACTAGGGACACAGGGATGAAGACTAGGCACTTGCCCACCAGGAGCTTACACGGTCACAGAGCAGTAGAGACCTCATGCAGCGAATGAGGATGAAGTCGTGTATTACAAAGGGCAATGCAAGCACAGAGGAAGTGGCCCCTAAGAATATGTGTGGGGGTGTCTGAAAGGCCTCCCAGAGGTGGGGGACACCTGTGTTTGTTCCTAAACGAGGTATAGGAGATTCAGGGGAAGGAAGAAAGAATAGGAGGGAGGCAGGGAGGTGGGCAGGCAGAAGAGGGGAGGAGAAAGAGGAAAGAAGGGGAAAAAAGAGGAAGGAAAGAAAGCAGATGGTCCGCATGCTGGTGGGGGCTGGAGCTAGGAGCTGGGAATGCTGATCTAACTGAAGAGTCTGGGGGGGCCTTACTTAATGGGGACACTCCTGGCATTTGGGGCAAGTTAATTCTTCACTAGGCGGGACTATCCAGAGCGGTTCAAGATATTTAGCATCCCTAACTGCCCCGTACCTGACCCCCGCCCCAGGCACTAAAGAGCAGGAAGAGGCTTCCTCCCCAGGCATTTCGACAAGGAGGGAAGCCTCTTTAACTTCCAATACCCCAAAGCTTCAGAATCACTGCTCAGTCTGAGCTGGGCTGAAGCACTGCAGGGCACCCAAAGAGTGTCAGGCTTGCAGCCACGTGATCAGACAGAAGGTGAAAAGGACACTTCAAACTGGAAGGAGGTTGAGCCCCTCCACTTCCAGTGGTCTTTTCCTACCATTGTACCACGGCACAGACTTGTCAAAGTCTAATACCGCATCTATGCTGCCAGAAAATGTGGCCACGGGCCCAGCGCACTAAAGAGACCTTCCACAACACAAAGACTCACTGAATGGATAAACATTTCACCCGAGACACATCTTGAATGAACAACTCCAACCTGGTGTTACTTTGTCAATGATCTCGGCCACAGTAAAACTTTCTAGGTATCCTTATGCATTTCCCAGTACACAGATTTTAAAACAGGCTTCCGCTTTATTAACAGGGAAAAGGGAAGCCATTGCTTCTACTTCGTGCAATCATTCTACAAAATAGCAAAGAAGAAGGAAACGTTCACCTAAATTTCTATACTCTTGAAGGTTTCTTTCCCTCCTTGAACGAGGGGAAATGTCTTAACCAAGTCTTTATATACGTAAACCCTCATGTGAATTTTCCGGCTTTTCTCTCTCACAGTTGAAAGAAAGAGAAAAAAAATTGAAGAAGGGAAAGAGAATATGCCCAGAAACATGAGAAGACTGACATAAGGAAGAATCATATACAGATCTGTGGGTCAAGGGAGAGTTTTTGGCGTGAGGTGGTTGGCAGGGGGTACTCACATTTTGCCAAAAATGAAAGATAATGGATATTGATATTGAAGGAGGAGATCGAGATTCTGGGATTCACAGGGGCAAACAAAGGGATCATGGATCAGTGTCTCTTTGCATTCAACTCTGGCAAAGCCCCTCTATACTGTTTAGCACTGCCTCCACATAATTAACATGATGTACAGAGCATCTGAGCTCAGATGAAAAACACAAGAAAGGAGAGGAAGATGAGAAAAACTCTACAGAGTGCTTATAAACAGATAACACACACTTGGTCTCTGTCTCTTCTGATGATCGTGCAAATGGAAAATGGTTTGAGAGTTTGGCCCCACAATATGGATTACTAAGCAACGGGATGGATTTCTTATGGCTCCTGTCCAGTGCCGGGTTTGAGGAGTTTTATATGAATATTGACTTCCAATCATTCAAAATAATTAGGTATGGGTCCTACTTGGAATCTAGCATAGAGTGTCACCGCCAGGGCTCCTGAATCAAGACAGTAAGACCAGCAATAACAATGGCAGGAACACCAACAATGATCATTTATTGAAGACTTACTAGGTACCTGACACAAAAGCATATAAAAAAAAATTGAGTCATGTTTTGACTTCTTTGCTTCCTAACCGAGAAAGCTAAGATAGAAAGTTTAAGTGATTTGCTTGAGGTCACCCATAACTAAAGGACAAAGCCAGGATGTAAACCTAAATTATTTTAAGCCTATCTTTCAATTTTTTTTTAATGTTTATTTATTTTTGAGAGAGAGAGAGAGCACGTGAGCATGAGCAGGGGAGGGGAAGAGAGGGAGACACTGAATCTGAAGCAGGTTCCAGGCTCTGAGCTGTCAGCACAGAGTCCGATGTGGGGCTCGAACTCATGAACCATGAGATCGTGACCTGAGCCGAAGTCGGACGCTTAACCGACTGAGCCACCCAGGTGCCCCTAAGCTTATCATTGTCCCATTGGAATACCTATCTCATTATATACCATGGTGTGGCTCTATGTGAAACTACGACTTACTAACCCCAATAGCTCAGTAATATACGACAGGCTCTATTTTAGCGTGAACTTGGATTATACACGCCTGGGAGGGAAATCTCATTTCATTCATTTAAAAAATAAATCTTTGCTCCTTCTTATGGTATGACACCCAATGCGACCTCCAGTAATTTTTATTATCAGTGATGATGATGATGTCCTATGTTTTCCCCCATTCATTGAATCCTTTGACTCAAACACAAAAATGGCAAAGCACAGGAGAAACTGCATTCATTGTTTTGCTAAAGATTGTCACTACCACCTGCTTTCTATCATTACCAGTAAGAAAATGTGACTTCCTTCATCTCTGTCCCCCTCTGCAACATTCATACAGAGATAACCTGGCTGCTATTGCATTTTTCCAGCTTAAAAATTTAAAGCCAATAAATTCCAAGTACCACTAGGTTATTCTGCTAGACTTGTCCTTCATCCGGTTCAGCTACAGAAGGGGATAATGATCTGTCATAAAGGTAAATTCATTACCACAAGATAATATCATCCTACTTGTACTGCCCATTTCCCCAGCAAGGCGCGCTCTGTCTGTGATGCTGTATCTCAGTTCTCAAGGGAGCACTTCACTGCTGACATAATAATAATAATAACAACAACAACTTACATTTATAGGGAAGACAAGGCTGCCTATATTTTCTAGCTCTTGACAAAGAATAGCTCCCAGTTCTACTTCAGATGCATCAGCTATTACCACAAAAGGCTCGGGAAAATCTGGAGTCTTTAAAAGATGCCCGCAAATGGATCTGCTAAGGGTTCATAAAAGTTTAGCTATCACAAACAGGTGACTCAATTGCCAACTTCATTGTGCTGGGGAAACACTCCCAGTAGTATTACTCCAGAGCAACTTAATACAAAAAGTAAACACAGTCATACCTAGATACTGGAAATGATTCTTTATGGATTAATGGCCGATTCACTTGATCACTCAACACACTTATCCAGGTGACTGATTTTCATTATGGTTAAAAAAAAATCACATTTTCTGGTGTCAGAATGCCATGTGGTTATTGTAGAATGCATGAATCCTTCCATGGTGATGCCATACCACCAGTGTTTTTTGGTTTTTTTTTTAATTTTTTTTTCAATGATTATTTATTTTTGGGACAGAGAGAGACAGAGCATGAACGGGCGAGGGGCAGAGAGAGAGGGAGACACAGAATCGGAAACAGGCTCCAGGCTCCGAGCCATCAGCCCAGAGCCTGACGCGGGGCTCGAACTCCCGGACCGTGAGATCGTGACCTGGCTGAAGCCGGACGCTTAACCGACTGCGCCACCCAGGCGCCCCTATACCACCAGTGTTTTAAAAAAAAAATTTAATGTTTATTATTTTTGAGACAGAGAGAGAGAGAGAGAGAGACAGAGAGCAAGCAGGGGAGGGGCAGAGAGAGAGGGAAACACAAAACTCGAAGCAGGCTCTAGGCTCTGACCTGTCAACACAGAGCCTGACGTGGGGCTCAAACTCACGAACCGCGAGATCATGACCTGAGCCGAAGTCAGACCCTTAACCGACTGAGCCACCCAGGCGCCCCAACACCAGTTTTTTTTCTAAAGACACTGCTTTAGTCTAAAATCTAATCTAGTCTCCATGAATCAACCTAATACTTCCTGAACCATGAGTAAAGTAGTGTGCAAGATGTGGTAAACGAAGGTAAGATGAGTCAGAAAAGGATGATGCCCAGAAAGACATGCTAAGGGCAGAGTGCTTCCTGAACTTTGGCACGGGATGAATTTTCTTATAGCCTAGGAGTTTAAAATATATTTTTTGAGCTTTATTTATTTATTTATTTAGAGAGAGAGAGAGACAGCATGTGCGCAAGTGAGGGAGGGGCAGAGAGAGAGAGGAAGAGAGAGAGAATCCCAAGCAGGCTCCACTCTGTCAGCACAGAGCTCGACACAGGGCTCGATCCCACGAACTGTGAGATCACAACCTGAGCTGAAACCAAGAGTCGATTGCTTAACTGACTGAGCCACCCAGGTGTCCCTAGCCTAGGAGTTCTGAATAGCCTGATGTGACACAATGGACTGTGCACGGACTTGCTGATCCCCTGGTACAAGTCTTCTAGGACTCCCAGGCCAAAATGTGGGCACTACGTGTTTGTGAGGTTGGGTGGGGCCAGTGAAGAATCTCCACAAACCAGTTGATTCACGCGCCAAGGTCACTGTATGGGTAACCTCAGTAATCAATAATGGTAAGCGGTGAAGAAGAGGTGGATGATGGGGAGAAAGCACTCTCGAGACAACAGATGAGGAAAAAAAGAAATTCTACACCAGATCCTATAGTTCCCATTCAAGAACAATTCCAGGGTGTAAGGGTGAAAGAGCCAAAAGGCAGGCAGAGAAGTGAGAGAAGCAAAAAAGCTGAGTAATGAGTTCCTGAAAACAATCAAAAGAGAGTTTCTTTCTAACAGAAAGGCAGTCTTTAAAGCCAGAGTCCAGTTTTGAATTTCCATACCCCTTTACAAACCAAGCCTCACGGTCTCCATCTGCTAAATGCAACCAACAGTGCCCTTCTGAGCATTAAATCAGAGGGTGGGCCCTGAAGGGATGGTGGTTATTGTCCTTGTCATTTCCATCCACTGGAGGAGCAGGTCACACAGGGCTTGGCCCCAGGATGTGCAGAAGAAGGGATCCTGGTCCTCGTGTGTCTACGTGGGGACTTTAAAAACTGTCTGCGTTCTCAGATGATCTGCCCAAGAGGTCTGCATGGACTTCAGATTTCATAAGTCTACACGTCACAGACACCGCAGCTAACTAAGTATTCTCCAAAGTCTAAGCTGCAACCTGTCTCATACCTGTCATGCTGTTTTCTGCTGCCCCTCAAAACTGTAGAGACTTGCACAACGCCAGCCAATGGCCCTCCTGTGTGTAATGGTGGCTCCTGAAGGGACACCTTCCCTGATGCCATTTGGGGCTTGGTAATGAGTTGCCTCAGGGTCATCCCCTGCTCTGCTAAGCAGTTTCAAGACCTTGTGGTTCTTCTCACCTTACCATTCTTTCTTATCCCCCCCCCCCTTTTATTTTTGTTGCTTCTGGTTACCTTAACACCTCTTCTGCCCATTCTCCACTGTATCTCCACTTTCTGTCTTCTTTTCCTCCTCTCTCCCCCATAGGGTTACAGCTGCTCACTCCCCCATGCCCACCATGCATTTTAACATCTACAGCTTTTCCACTCCTTTCCCCCTTGTCCCTCATTTTACGTTACACTATGCCATTTTTGTGTATAGTGTGAATTTTGGTAAGGGACCAGGAAATGTCAGATTTGAAAAGCCGATGGATGGAAATCTACTTAAATTTCATAGTGATAAGAATGATAGCTACAACTAACATGTGATGAGTATCCTCACGCGACCCCTACAGCGAGACAAGCACTACCATTAAGCCCATTTGCGGATGAGATTGAGAGACCAGGCCCAAGTTGCACAGTTATTAATTGGAGACTGGGGACTCCAAGTTCAACTTTCTTTTCCCTCACTGCTTCCCTCATTTTGCACATCAGGAAGGAAGCAAAAGGCGGTGTCACATTTCAGTTCTCTCTTTCCTTATTTAACCCTTACAGATTTGGTGTCTCAGGGAGCCTGCGTAGGCACTACAAACAGCATTTCTTGAGACGCTGGGAATTTTCACCTCTCCAGTCCTACCAAGGATCAGCTCGTAGACAGAGTGGCAAGAAGCTGAAGGCCAACTCTGGGTTCCCTCCAATCCCCCATTCTCATTGCATCCTCACTGGTGTCCCCCCTGTCTCCACAAGGATCTCTTTACAAAGTTCCGTGTTCCTAGGCAGAGCCTTGTCAGCTCTATTGAAAAAATGTCTCAACTCTCAGCTCCCCATCTTTCTGGTCCTTTTCACAAACTTGTAGATCAGCAGCTTTTTGAAGAGGAATTCACATAATATTCAAGCTAAAGATTTAACCAAAGGAATTTTAGGTTGAACGTAACTGATGCTTAGCATGTTTTGCTTTAGAGGACAACCTCAAATAGACTTAGAATGGAGATAACAAAAGCTTAATGATGTCACCATGACCTCTTACTTGGATTACTGTGGGAGAGCCCTAATTGGTTTCCCTTCTTCTGGCCTTGACACCTACAGTCTACTCTCAGCAGCGCAGAGACCTGTCTCTCCTATACTCCCAAGCTCCCAACAACATGCATGCTATTGACAATAAAAGCCAGACTCTTACGACAGCCCCAGTGGATCTCAGCATGTGATCCGCGGACTCGCAGCATTAGCATCACCTGAAACCTTGGGGAAAAGGCAAACTTCTGAATCAGAAACTCTAGGGGAAGGGACCAGCAACACGCGTTTTAAAAAGACTTCCAAGGGAGTCTGGTGCTGTTAAGAGCTTTCGAGAATCACTGTCCTGCATGAACTGCACATCCTCCCCAGCCCTTCTGTTCTCATCCTCACTCACTGAACCCCATCTACCCTGCTCCCCACCCCCCCTACCCCCCCCACTCCCTACCCCCACCCCCCGTATCTGCAAATCCCACTCACACACCTCCTTCAAGGCTTTGCTCAAATGTCAACTTCTCAGTGATGTGTCTGTGGCCATCTTTTACGAAACACAAACTATCCCTGACTCCCTCTTTCTCTTCCTTTTGTTAATTTTTCTCCACGGGACTTCTCACCATCTGACACACTATATTGTGTTTTGATTCTCTGTCTCCATCAACTAGAATGCAAGCTCCTTGGGGAGCAGGGAGTTTAGGTGCTCTATTTACTGATGAACTCCGTGTAACTAGAAAGGTCTCTGGCACAAAGCAGGTGCTCAATAAATATCTGCTGAGTGTTGGAGGCAGGAATGATTATGTTCTGCTGCTTGGTAGTCATTGACTTGTATTTAACATCTCGGAGCCTCAGTTTCTTTATCAATAAAAAGAGGATTAAAAAAGATGAAAGCATGCATAGTGCTCAGTTCATTCTACTCACTCAATTAACGGTAGCAATTGTGACCACAGGAATAGAAAAACTTATTTCAATATCCTTAGAACCAAAGGAAGGGTAATGGTTTGAACTTTTAAAAGTATTTAAAGTTTGCAGAACATTTGGGGGTGGGTAGTGGGGCTGCTAAAGATACATCCCCCTTTCTAGGAACAAGTTGGTGGGGACGCAGTTTTCCAAAAGGCAGCATTGTGATGAATGAAGAAAAAAAAATTACAAACATACAGCTTAATTAATCTTCAGAAACAAAGTATGTATTGAATAGGAAACACATTGAAAACTTAGGTTTGTTTTTAGACATTTGTGTTTGTTGTTTTTTTTTTTTCCCCAAAATAGTGCAATAAAATGTTTGGGAACATCTAATAAAACTAATATGCAGCTAGATTTTCCTGCCCCAAAACTAATTTGTGCTGATTACAAGATAGGTCACAAGGTCTGCATACTTTATTTTTGATGCATCCATTTTAATTGTTACTATGGATGAAGACTAAACACAAAAAATAAAACATCCTGTTGGGGAATGATCTACCCAACGCACACCACATGTTTTCTTTTCTATCATTAGTCTGAGGGGGATTTCCACCAAAACGAAATTCTTAGAAACTAAGCTTTCACTCGTCATTGCTGCACATTCCCACTTAGTCACTGTCCTGGGACCTCCCGGGTGCTCTCTGGTGAAATAAATCTGACGTTGTACACGAAAAAATAACCACAGCTAGGAATTAGATATTTGGAGAGCAAAACCCTCTTTTGGTACTATTATGCTTAACAGCACAATATCACGGTACACAGCTCAATAATTTATCATTACTGTGTTCCATACGGTTTTTACTATGAACACAGACTTCTCTAGACTTTGCATCCCAAGTGCCCAGGACCAGATGAGGATACAGGTACCAGCCTCTCTCTGCAGTGAATGGACAAGGTCAAAAGAAATGGGGAAATGGCAGTTGTCAAAACTCATACCTTCGCACCTAACATGCTGTCCCGTGTGTAAATAACCCTTTTGGTCCTTAGCAACAGTAGCACATTCACGTAATACTGCAAATGGGAAAGCATTCTCTCAGAGGAATGTTATGGATGGAACTCAAAGAAAAGGTCACCAGGCCAGCAGAGACTGAGAGCTGCCAACAAGCCCCTTAGGAAGCAGCGTCGGTATTTGCTTTTAGAGGTAACCTGGCTCAGACAGAACCGACCCTTTCACTCCCCCTTGAAGAACCCGAAGTTCTTTCCACTTGGAGAAAGCGCTTTCAGACAACAATCTGATATCCATCATTTCTATTTGGAGAAGAATTAAATCAGCTTGTTCTCACTCTCTCTCAAAAAGCTCTGTATTCTAAATC
The DNA here is from genome assembly GCF_027475565.1 of Acinonyx jubatus. Classification (NCBI taxonomy): domain Eukaryota; kingdom Metazoa; phylum Chordata; class Mammalia; order Carnivora; family Felidae; genus Acinonyx; species Acinonyx jubatus. The sequence continues at coordinate 49,520,133 of NC_069381.1, read as the reverse complement.
TTGTTTCTCTTTAGCCAACAACAGACTTTATTCACTGCTAAAGGAATCTTCAAGCAACTGGGGAGATACTTCAGAGGGGACTTTTAAAAATAACCACAAGGGCAAATACCTGTTCTCCTCAGCAAGACTCTTCCTAAAAAGCCACAGTTTCTACCTTGTGAAGCCAACTCTGCTTGCCTACTGTGTAAAGTATATGGATCCAGTCTATAAGCAAGTCTCAGTTGTTTAAAAAAAAAAAAAAATCAATGGGAATTGTTTATGGCTCAGCTTTAATCGAAAGTCTAGCTGTGAGGAATATTTAAAATCACTTGAAGACCATGAGATCTACCACTTACATACAGTTTGTAAAGATCATGATGTAAATTCCTCTAGCTTTTATACATTTCGTGATGGATTAGGAGTACGTTACCTTCACGGATCACTCAAAATTATTTTCACTGAGTTATACTTTTGCATTAGGTTATCAGCTCCTAGTTAGTGGCCCTACAAGAAGCTATCTTACCAAATCCTCTGCTGCATCAACTTCAGTAGCTTTGAATGCCCCTTAATCCCTCAGAGTCCCCCCGCTGAAGTTCTATATGAAAATACCAGACCTATGTGCCAGAAAACTCTCTCCCTGAGGAACTGCTATGTATCACCTTATAAGTAATAAGAATCACATAATTAATTATGTATATTTCTCTTTTGCCTTTGGCTGCCAGGAAATTCAGAACCAAACATAATTCGATGTTATTAACTATGTAGATCCATACGGTAGAGTCTTTGTTCAAGTTCTTCTTTGATTTTACCTTTCTATTTTAATTTTATATTTCCCATCCCTCATTTTTTAAAACTTATTTATGCTTTCCATTTTACTGTATACTTATTCTTTGTAAGCCATCTGAATCTGATCTTTACAAAATGGAGCCTTATGTATACATATTTTATTATATATGCCAAACAGATTACATACATACAACGTGTACACATACACACATACTCCCCTTTTATGTAAGCCCCGTAATTAGAAAGATTACAATTTGATAATATATTTATTTTCATGGGAAAGAACTGTTACATGAAATAGAAAGAAAATTGGTTGTACTGGATTATTCACTGTAGAGGATTATTTCAACAAGTTCAATAAATCTGTGGGCTACCTACCAATATGCAGAAACAGCTGTGTCACACTTTAACAGCATTTTCTGTAATATTATTTTACCTAATACAAATGAGCATTTAGACTTCATGGAATCTAATTTCTTTTTGATTTTTTAGATTTTTTTACTGTTTGTTTATTTTTGAGAGAGAGAGACAGAGCATGAGCAGGGAGGGTCAGAGAGAGAGGGAGACACAGAATCTGAAGCAGGCTCCAGGCCCTGAACTATCAGCACAGAGCCTAATGCAGGGCTTGAACTCATAAACCATGAGATCATGACCTGAGCTGAAGTTGGATGCTTAATCAACTGAGCCACCCAGGCACCCCTTAATTTTTTTTTTTTTAATGTTTGTTTACCTTTGAGAGAGAGACAGCATGAGCAGGGGAGGGGCAGAAAGAGAGGGAGACAGAGGATCTGAAGGAGGCTCCATGCTGATAGCACAGAGCTCAAGGTGGGGCTCGAACCCGTGAACCGTGGGATCATGACCTGAGCTGAAGTTGGATGTTCAACCAACTGAGCCACCCAGGCACCCCTGGAATCTAATTTCTAATGGCCTTGTTCTCAAAAAATTCAGACAGGTGTCAATTTTGAGAAATTCACTATGTTTATTATTCATACTCCAGTGAAGTGGGTAGAGATCTATTTGAATCCCATGGAATCACACGTAGAAGAAGATAGGCAAGAAGATAATGCATAGGAAGGTGTTTTGTAAAATTCCAAGGTATAATACAAATGTTAGCTATTGTTGCCATTGCCCATAATCATGTAAAACATGATTATCAGAGATGCACTGGGTCTGCTCATGGATACAAGTTTTCCTGTAAGTTCCTTTATTGGGTCTCTACAAAATAAGGATATATTCAAGAACCCTCAGATATTTGAACATTCTTTGGTCTCCTGGGAGTGGGACTCAATGTCTAATTTTAAAATATTTTTCCTATAAGACAGAAGTAAAAACAGAGATATTTTTAGTGAAGTTATTTGCCTGTTTGTTCCTTTCTTTCTGGTTATTAAATACAATTGAGCTATTCCCTAATAATCCAGGAAGCACAGAACTAAGACATTAACCAGCCTGTGTTCCAAACTAAAAGGAGGTTAAAAACACAGCATCGTAATACAAACACAGCTTATAAGTACAGCGTGTGTACCTACTGTTCTGCCATTTAAACTTTGAGTAGCTGTACAAACAAGTCTATCTTGAGGAAACAGACTGGGTAATTTTCCATTTGGACTGTTTGAAATTTCACCGAGAGCTTCAAACTTGCAGAAGTCTGTGCTGCCAGACATTCTCCTCAAATTTGTTATCTCTCCTTCTCCCCATTAGATTTCCCTTTAACAAAAACGCTTTTCTTAAAGGTTGTGCTTTAAGTAAAAGAAGAAAAAAAAAAGACTTTAATTCGACAGACACAGAGATTAAATTGAAAAGTAGAAGAGGTAGCATCCCAGTTTTGGAACATGCGTTAATACTTTTCCTTGTAGCCTCAGACAGATCCAGGTCAAGCTTTCATACTCTGGTGTCTTTTCAAAGTTCAGAAAAGAATTCAAAAGATCGAAAGGGAAGGTAAAACACGAATCAATGAAAAGATCAGGGTGCAAAATTGCTGCATAGTGGCAGTAAACGCTAGCAGCAATGTGAGGGATCTTTAGAACCTCTTGATACAAGATGGGAACATGCGAGAAGGAAAACTTCAGCACTTAGTACATAACTAGAGAAGGCCATCTTCTCCGGCTTCTGTAAACTCACTGGAACGCTCAGGAACAAGTGTCAGGCAATGAAAAAGAGCTGTATTATACGATTATCTTAGACATGCACGAAAGTCCAATTTCCTAAGCTTCAGATCTTGAAATCTGCAAAATGCCTGTTCTACAAATACAAGCGAGCCTACTTCTAGGGTGCTTTTTATAGGGAAGGAAAGAAATAGGATCTTATTTCTACATTAATGCAACCACCCTGAACAGAGAGATTTTTTTCCCCAGTGTGATATAAGTTATCAATAACCAAAATAAAGTCCAGTTCGTTTAAGATGGGAGATGATTATTTAAATATTATCAAATTATTTAATGTGATTGAAATTATTTAATACTATTAAAATATTACTTAAAGTTAGTAATATCCATTTTTTGAGCACTAGCTATATGCTGGGGGCACTATGCAAAATACCTTTTATGCATTATCTCATTTAAGCTCCTAAAAACCATGAGGTAGGCACTATCATGACTCTGATTCACAGAAAAGTAAATCAAGGGTCAGAGAAGAATAGTTACACATCCGACAACACAGCCACTTAAGAGCTGAGCCAGCAATGAAACCCAGTTTTCTGGGTTCCTAATCCAAGGCCGTTTCCAACACTCTGGTTGAATGACGGGGTGGGATTAAGACTTAAACTCTGATGACAGTAAATCCACCAATGTGTGTGAACTGATAGCATCTCTGATTTATGTTGCAAGGAGAACCTAAAAGGAAGGCTGAAACATGAAGGCCACACTTGTGGACACCACGCCTTCTCATCACCCCTCATCGTCACCTTGCACAAGTCATACCAGACTACCTGGCTATTTTCCATCTCACCATAAACCTTTGGGCCACACAGAGCCATCGGGGGCTATTTCTACTGATGTGGAATGTGCTTCCTCCTCTACCTTCCTCACTCTTCTCTGCTGGGGTGAAATCTAACTTTCCATTCCCTGTCTCTGAAGTCAAAATTCAAGCATTCTCTTTTCTACCTTCTCAGGGAACTTTGTTTCCTTCTGGGAGCACTTAGCATCTTTACCCTATGTTATTATTAGGAACATATATGCCCCTCCCCATAGAAAAGAGTATATTTCTTAAAGGGCTGAACCCAAAACCATCTTTGTAGCATCCGTGTACCCTAAACAGCACCCTGAACACAGCAGGCACTCAATAAATGTTTCATGCGTAGTTAAAATAGGAAACTCAGGGCCTACTACTGCAACATTTATATCAAAAAGAGGGCTACTCCCAAAGGAGGTAGCAAGTATTTTTGCCCACTCTTCTTTTTGAAAGGATTTTTCAGACAGGCTATCGCCATTCCAAGGAAGGTAATGGGGCTATTTTTCTGTTTAGGAACCAGTGGTTTAAGTAATGTAAGCTATGGATCAGTGGTTTGCAATGATGGGGCTGATCGAAAGACAATCACACTCAGCATTGCTAAGGTTAATGGCATTGCCTCTGATAGGGGAAATATAAAAGTGGAAGATAGGGAAGAAACCAATAAAAACATTTACACACACCTTTAATGGTATGCAGCGTAGAACCCACTTAAATGAATCCCAACTAATGAAAACATCTTGAAAAGAGAGTGATTTTTGTAGAGAAACCTTTTATCTACAGGTCTTATATTTATAGAGCAAACCTGTTAAATGAATACAGGGCAAAAAACGAATTAAACTGGTAATTGTTGTGATTCATTGTGGTTCACGTAACTTTCATCAGGCCAGTGAAATGAATGAACCATTTAACAAAGACGGCTCTTCTCCACCAATTTATGTCGTATGTGTCAGATTATAAATAGCCTATTCGGTAGGTACCACGAAGCACAAACAAGGTCTCGGGAATGCCTGAATCTTGCCTGTCTTGTTGCACCTCTACGTGGACATAGTCAAAGACTCTTCTGAGACGGGGAGGTGAAAGAACTTGGTTCAACCAGAAAAGTGCAGGAAAAGGCAAATGTACCATAGCCCTCCCAATATATACTGGACATTTTCTGTCTATGAAACTTACTATCTTTTTCTTTTTTAAAATGAGCTCTGATGTACTGACAACACAAGTGTTTGGTGAGTAGAAATGGAGGCTCAAAAGCAGAGATAAAAGTTGGAATCAAAAGGCGCTCAAAACTTCTTTCTAAGACCTTAGACATAATTTGCTAAAGATTTAAACTCTATGCTTGACAGATCTTTCAGACCAGTGTCTTAAGAAAGAAGACACTAATATTTCCTTTTAAGATGGCTAAAAACACATAAGAATTACCAACAACTGCTGTATTCCTATAGTCCTCACCATCTGGTGAAATGTATCTATTCGCCAAAACCACATACACGCTGGGTTCAAGCCTATTTGGTCTCTGAGGTGACTGTCCCAGAAAAAGAAAAGCTTAAATAAAAGTCAACTAAAAGTGGATCTAAATGCCACTGGAGTGAATATATTTACTGCAAACGAGAAAAAAAGGTTGGGGACTCAAAGGAGTTTAAGAATAAAGTCAAACACTTATATACTAACATAGTCTAATGATTGTTTTAATGTATTCTGGATTAAGTGAAATATTATTATTAGACACTATGAGTTTCATTTATTTATTTGGGCTACTTGAGATAATTCTGGATGCTTACGTTTTTAAAAATTACCTTCGAAAATTTTAGAATTCCAGGTTAGTTCAGAATAAGGGTAAAAGCAGTGAATATGGAAAAGAATACCTTTAGGTACCCTTACCACTCTGTGGGCATGGGGGTGAAATTGTGGACCAAATGGTAAAATGCTGCCCAGAAGAGGGGAGCATCCATTTCCCATGCGATAGCTTTGTCACCATACTCACTTGAAAATGAGTCCCGTTAGGTTGTCCGAGAAAAAGATGTGGAACGTATTCATTTTGTCTCCTAGCATGTGTCAGGAGACCAGGGCTGGAAATGAAGGAATTCCTGATGATTTGATATTATTGCAATAACGCATTCTATATATGGCTTGATTTCTTAAAAAGTGCTTTCAGATATCTCGTTATGTCCTTACTGAATGCGTGGGAGTAAGAAGGGCAAGAATCAGTAGTCCCATTTCATAGATGAAGAAGTTAAGGCATAGAGGAGTTAAGTACCTTTCCCAAGGTCAGGTATATTTAGTAAGTGGGGAAGTTTGGGTCTGAATGTTTTAAAAGCATTTCACAGCCCAGCAAGGGACAAAGTCAAGGCTCTGGCCTAGGTTTCTCAACCCTCTTCTACCCATGCACCTGTCAACGTTCAAATTAGAGGACCGTACTCTTCCTTTCAAAAAAACAGTTCCTCCAGTAAGCAAAGTTATCAAACTCATCACTACTTCAAATTTTACCCACTATCTGGACCCTACAAGATCATGAAAAAGAAGAATGCACAAAAGAGACACCATGTCTTGCATTTATGCTTCTCCATAAGGTATGGGCTAAGTCACTCGATAAAATAATTTGAGCTGCCCTTTCCTTTCACACCTGTACTTGCTGAGATGCTAACACAGAGCCCACTTCTGTTTATTCTTGCGTCCCTTTCTTCTGCTCAACCACTTACAGCACGAAGTTCTTTTCATGTCAAAGTCAGCTTTGCCACATAACATGTATTTATCTCACACTTTGACCATTTACACCCAGTTGTGTCTCACACACCATTTTTTTGCCGGAGGGCTGTGCTCAGGGACGCGGATGGCCACGGGCAGAGGATGGCAGTGGTGGTGGCGAAAGGGAAAGACTGTCAAACGTGCAGCCTGGATTCCTGCCAGCCCCAGCCAAGACCCAGGGAAAACCTTTCCTTTCTGACTGGCAGCAAACGTTTCATGCCTTGCTGCAAAAACCACCTTGCTGTGTCTGCTCCAGACAGCACCACAGGCACCCACCACCATCCAGCAAGCAAAACGGCAAGCTGCTTGACTGGCCATCTAAGCACTGAACCTAGACAAAGATGGGTCGGGAAGTTCATGGTCAAAGCAGAGGCCCACTGAATATGGATGACATCATTTATGATCTTACCTGCTTCAGGCTTTTATGGAGAGTTCACACTGCATACACACTACACCAGGCAACAGAGATACTGTAAGGCATGAGAGATTCATCTCATTCTGCATTTACAACAGATAACTGTCGACACATACTACATGGGAGGCACTGTGCTAAGGAAAAAAAAGACAGTAAGTAAAAAAGGATACACAGCCCTTCCCTTCATGGCGTTTATAATCTATAATAATATTGGCCTTTGCAGACACTACTCGGAGAATCACAAAAATGGTGATATTAAAGGGGCTCTTGGGTGGCTCCGTCGGGTAAGCATCTGACTTTGGCTCAGGTCATCATCTCACGGTTCGTCAGTTTGAGTCCCACTTCAGGTGAGCCCTGCTTCTCTCTCTCCATCTCTCTCTGTCTCCCTTTCTCTGCGCCTTGCTCACTTGTGCCCCCTCTCTCTCTCAAAACAAAACTGTGATATTAAAACAGCAATAATTCAATTCAAAATTCTAAATAAATGACTTCCAAATGAACTTCACAACTCGTTGGCAAATTAAGGGAATGATTTCAGTAGCCTTTCAAGTAACTTTCCAATTTCAGGTTATTTTGGGGGGAGAGGCAGGAAGACGAAGAAAAGCAGCGTAATATAAGTAGAGTAGAAAGAAATCAGGACAAGGGGATGGGCACCAAGCGTCTCAGTTCTACCACGAATCCATGTGTTATTTCAGGCACATCACTTTATTTTATTTTTCTTAATTTTTTTTAACATTTATTTATTTTTGAGACATAGAGAGGCAGAGCATGAACGGGGGAGGGTCAGAGAGAGGGAGACACAGAATCCGAAGCAGGCTCCAGGCTCCGAACTGTCAGCACAGAGCCCGACATGGAGTTTGAACTCACGGACCGTGAGATCACGACCTGAGCCGGAGTCGGGCGCCTAAACGACTGAGCCACCCAGGCGTCAGGCACATCACTTTAATTCTTCATCCAGAGAAGTCCTGTAACTGATGCCTGGCACAGTGTCTGGCAGACAGCAGATATTTACTAAATAAATGTTGGTTGAGTGAGTGAATATAATATGTGAAGATCTGGTGTGAATATTTCTGCAGTTCACAGTACACATGAAGAAATTAGAGATAAGAACAGTCAAGTAATAGAAATTCATGTAATGTGCTTATGCCCCAAATGAGACTGCACTAGTAAATAGTGTCAAAGCGGCCAAGGGCCAACAGGAGAATGTGGGACTGTGTCTGCCCTTTATACCTTCGTACTGCATCCCTCAGGCTTGAATTTTATAACAATTTAAACTCAACAAATAGATTTTTTTCTCTGATTCCAACCCGGTAGGCTAGTACCTTGGCTAGCAAATTCACCGGTGCCACACTAAGCCTTCTTTTTCAATATTTACAGAATAAAAGGCAATTTCGGTTTTAGCCTTGAGCACATCAGATTTTGACAGCTTGGAAATGTCATCCTTAGAGCAAGGACTTTTCACATTCACAGGATTCTGGCTCTAACTATTCTCTAAATGCAAATGCAAATATCCTTGACCAGAAAACCTTGAGCATCATGTTCTAAGAATGTTAGTGAGATTACATGAAGTTCTTTTTAACTGTATTAGTTTCCATCCAACATCTACTAAATTGAATTAGAGTAAAGTGGGGAAGGCCTGGGTTCGAAAGGTGGATGCCAAAGAAGTCACATTTTAATTTCATCTCCATCTCTCCCTTACGGATGCTTTCTATCTGTCAGCCAGTCAGTCAGCAAGCTTTGTTCCAAGGGAGACCATTCAAGAATTAAACAGGATACAACTGGTGTATCAGAGACTGTTCGGAAACACGATGCCTTAGCCAAACTGAGCCTTACGTGGTGGGCTGAATGTTCTTTTTGCTTAACAAGGACCTTGTATTTTCCTTCTCACGCAGGCAGAAACTGTGAATCCCATTTATTAGTCAAGAGTGCTAGAAGTCATTGAGTAGGAAAATATAGCGGTGGTACTTTTTTTCACTGATAAAGCCGACTCCCAAGAACATATATCTGCAAAATTCAAGGAAATAAGAGACAGTGCAAGTCCTCTGCATTTAGAACTTAGCAAGAAGAGGCTCAGACACAGCACAGTGGCCTAAGTGGTTTTTAAGAACAGAACTGTTTAAAATCAATGTCAAGTGGTCTGTGTGTTCTAAGACATGACCCAAGTACTCTCTCCCCAACCCTGCTCCCCTACAATTTCACCAAAGTTAACTACCTACATAATTTCTATGTGTACACAGCACAGAATTAAGTATGAGGAAGGGGCTGATACGTGGGGGGCAGGACAGGGAAGAAAGCAGGGTGTGGCTGTGGAGAAGATCTGTCACTTAACCTAACCCAACAAATGCAGGAACCTAGAGCTGGAAGGGAACTTGGGCCTGAAAGCCCTCTTAGAAATATGCAAAAAATCCTGCAGTAGGCGTTACATTTATCTCTTTAGAGTGTGGAGTGGGGCTTTTAAGCTTATTCAAAGGGGCAAGGAGACCCTAGGTAACATCTGGGAATATACACACATTTGTGTTCTTTTATTATTTTTTAAATTATTTTTAAAGTTTATTATTTATTTTTGAGAGAGAGAGAGAGAGAGAGAACGAGCACAAATGGGGGAGGAGCAGGGAGAGAGGGAGACACAGAATCCGAAGCAGGCTCCAGGCTCTGAACTGTCAGCACAGAGCCCGACGCGGGGCTTGAACTCACGAACCGTGAGATCATGACCTGAGCCGAAGCCGGATGCTTAACCGACTGAGCCACCCAGACGCCCCTACATACATTTCAATGTTTAGATTAAATATATAATAAATCTCTTCTATGAAAACCTAAAACCTAACTATTGCTGCCTCTTACACGGATTTTATCACTTGTACTTACTTTCATCACATGCCCCAAACACTATCCAAATACCTTCAGGAGAGCACAGTCACATTTGATGGCAAACGTATGTTTAAATATCTGCCTTCCTTGCTAGATTACGTACCCAATGAGAACTACCTCTGCATTTCATTTATCTTTATAGCCCCATTGCCTAACACAAGGACTAGCACATATATTAATAAATACATGTATGATAAGGCAAGGATGAATTGAAAGGAGGGGGAATTACCTATAATTATGTATTATTTTTCCCTTAAAAGGCTTTAAAATCCTAAATTGGTGGTTGCCGGGGCGGGGGAACAGAAGAGATGCTGTTTAAGGGTGCACAGTTGTAATTAGCAGATAAATAAGTCCTAGAGACCTAACACACAGTACAGTTATTATAGAAAACAACTGCATTATAAACATTATTAGACACTAGATTTTAATCGCTCCCAACACTGGAAGAAATGGTAATTATGTAATGAAATAGATGTGTTAGCTAATGGTATGATGGCAATCGTACTGCAATCTGAATGTATCAAATCAATATGTTGTATACAATTAAACTTACACAAGTTAATGTCAACTATACCTCAATTTTTTTGAAAAAGACTTTAGGGGCACCTGGGTGGCTCAGTCGGTTGAGCATCTGTCCAACTTCAGCTCAGGTCATGATCTCACGGTCTGAGAGTTCGAGCCCCGTAACGGGCTCTGTGCTGACAGCTCAGAGCCTGGAGCCTTTCGGATTCTGTGTCTCCCTCTCTCTCTGCCCCTCCCCCGCTCATGCTCTCTTTCTCTCTCTCTCTCTCTGCCAAAAAATAAATAAACCTTAAAAAAAATAAAAAAATAAAAAGACTTTAAACTCCTGAGGACAAGATCTATTCGTTCACTCATTTACTCACTAATTCACTCACTCCAAATATATTTATTGAGTGCCAGACCCTGCACTTAGAAAACAACACAAACGTCAGTTTCTGCCCTCAAGGAGTATATACAGTTATAACAGTGGTTTCCTCAAAACACATGTTAGGGGTACCTAAAGAAAACAATGGGGTTTCTATTAATATCTATTTTGCATAATAATTAGTCACTAGTAATGCCATCTCCCTCGCTTGGTACCTAGGTCAGATGGTCACGTGTTGCCCATAATACACAAGGTATCCCTGGAAAAATGCAGAATAATTCTGCACACCTTTTTTTTGTGAATATAATTTATTGTCAAATTGGCTTACATACAACACCCAGTGCTTATCCCAACAAGTGCCCTCCTCAATGTCCATCACCCATTTTCCCCTCTCCCCCACACCCCCCATCCACCCTCAGTTCGTTCTCTGTATTTAAGAGTCTCTTATGGTTTTCCTCCCACCCTGTTTGTAACTATTTTTCCCCCTTCCCCTCCCCCATGGCCTTCTGTTAGGTTTCTCAAGATCCACATGAGTGAAAACATATGGTATCTGTCCTTCTCTGCCTGACTTATTTCACTCAGCATAATACCTTCCAGTTCCATCCACGCTGCCGCAAATGGTACGATTTCAATCTTCCTCATTGCCAAGTAATATTCCATTGTATATATAAACCACATCTTCTTTATCCATTCATCAGTTGATGGACATGTAGGCTCTTTCCATAATTTGGCTAGTGTTGCAAGTGCTGCTATAAACATTGGGCTCCAAGTGCCCCTCTGCCTCAGCATTCCTGTATCCCTTGGGTCAATTCCCAGCAGTGCTATTGCTGGGTCATAGGGTAGTTCTACTTTTAATTTTTTGAGGAGCCTCCACACTGTTTTCCCGAGCGGCTGCACCAGTTTGCATTCCCACCAACAGTGCAAGACGGTTCCCGTTTCTCCACATCCTCGCCAGCATCTGTTGTTTCCTGAGTTGTTCATTTTAGCCACTCTGACCAGTACACACCTACTCTTAATGTTTGCACTTTCAACACACTGTGACATATTCCTGTTTCCAGGTGCCAGGATTCAGTTAAAAGAACTGGCAGATAGTCTAGTTTTCACCAGTTAACCACCATTGCTACCGCCATCGTAAGTGTGTCATTACCATTGTCATTACCTAACCCCAGGTTTGTAATTTCCCTGGGGGCAGAGGGGACAGGACATACAGAAAATGCATCAGAAACCTAACAATACAAATTATTTGAGATTATTATAGTTGCTGGGTGTCAAGCCTTCCAAAACATTTCAGAGCTCCTCACTCTCCATTATCTCTGTTCGGTCTCAGACTCAGACCTGAGGTCAGACCTCAGACCCCGAGAAGATGAAGCATCACTTCCCCTGACACTCACTTGCTGTTGACCGTGTACTTGTGCCTCAACATCCCTGAACCTTATTTTTCTTGTCCTCTCTTAGATTTATTATGCCAAGATAAGAGAACATACTCAGACAGCTTAAAGTTTCTAGTACACAATATTATTCAACCACGGTTGATCTTCTTGTCTCTCCTATCGATCACAGAAAGAATCCATACAGAGAGAGATCTAAGCCCAGAACGCAAATATTCTACACAGTCATGTATGATTAGGCTACCCAAACTTTGTTTGGATCTTGTACTCCAAAAGTATGTTTTCCTGATCAATGTATGTAGAAAAGTGCTGTCTCAGGCTCCTCCTGTGAGCTGCCTTTAGCCCTGACCCTCACTATCCATTCTGCTCAGGGAGAAGTGAATTCGACAATATCCACTGTAAAAATGAATGGAGGAATATAGTACAGAGACGACGGGCAGCCTGTGGGCACAACTAGTGTTCACTGACTCTTACTGGCACCTGCTTTTCTCTTCTTCCCTCTCCTTCTGTAAGAGAAACTTAAAGGCTACTATTCAACCACTGGTCTCTCACTGAGACTTCTGTATCTTTTCTTCACTAAGGACACCTTATAATATTTTCCTGTCATGGAGCCTGTTTCTCAAAGTGTTTAATTTGCCATCTTTATTAAATAATGGGTAATTCATCTGTCCCCCATCTTGTATCAAGTGAATCCAAATTACAAATCTCTGTAAGACAACCAGTGTGTTCACAGAGTCAAAAGCAAAAATCTTTAGCCCACGTAGCTTTTGCGGGGAGGGGGAGATGCATAATTTCTTTTAATATTTTTCTTTTGCCCCCTTCAGCGACCAGTTGGCAACCACTGGTCAAAAGAATGTGTTAGTGTGTGCTGAGTTTTACTTATATGTATTTCATGACATCAATTTGCAAATCCACTAGAACTCAAAGGACACGCATATTCTGAACACTGCCACTTTTAGAACTGGCTGATGCTCTGACAACAAGGTACCTCATTGTCTCCCTCTCTGTCGTTAAGGATCTTTCTTATAGTCCAAAGCTGCAAGAATGCATTTAATGGAAAAGCTTTCAGTTTGGGCAGCATTTGCAATTTTAAAAGAAGATAAACCTCTCTATGGAGTTAACATGATCTGTGAATGTGGGACATGCTAGGAATCAGATATCCTAATGAACTTGGTCTTCTTCACTTGAAATGGAGAATTAACCGATTCTCTTAAATAATTCAGAAATCTAAAATCAAAGGGATGAGGGTGCAAGTTTCGACTGTACTGCACAAAAAATGGGGAATGGCAATAAACATTTTATATTTTCAATCAATACATTCCAACACCTTGTATCATTGAAATACTTTCAAATTTATTGCAAATTATAATTGTTTTATGCTATTCAACAAACGTGATGGCATCTGTTATAAATACCTTACAACTCATCCCATCTATACTTTCCATCTCCAGCAGAAAAATCAAGTGAAAATTTAGTCCATTGTTTAAAACCATCCATTAAAGGGTGCCTGGTGGCTCAGTCAGTTAAGCTCAGCTCATGATCTTGCAGCCCGCGGGTTTGAGCCCTGCGTAGAGCTCTGTGCTGACAGCTCAGAGCCTGGAGCCTGCTTCGGAGTCTGTGTCTCTGTCTCTCTCTGACCCTCCCCCACTCGTGCTCTCTCTGTCTCTCAAAAATAAATAAACATTAAAAAATTAAACCATCTATTAAAGAATCAAATACTCATAACGCTTGAGATTGTAGGGGAAAAGAGTAAAGAATGTTAGTAAGAAAAATAAGAATGTAATTTTGCTCTCCAAATATCTAAAGCAACAAAAAAAAATGTGTTCTGGATGGCCATCTGGCATATAGCTCACATCCATGAGGCAATGAGGTGGATGAAAGAGAAGGCGGGCTACACTTTATTGAGTATCTACTATGGACCGTTGCAAGTTCTGGGTACTTTACATGTGCATACATACATTTGTACATATAATCTGCACAGAAACAGTCCTGTTAGTTCTGAGGACATAATTAAACCTGTGGGAGCCTCAGCAAGGCTGAGGCAGATACCTGGGAGGATGAGATAAGGAATAAAGGAAGAGATGACAATCCCAGATGAGAGAAAAACATGAGGAAGGAAAAGGAACTAACATTGTTTAAGCTCAAAACAAAACAGCGACCAAAACATACTTCCTGGGAAGGTGATGACATCCCACCTTACAAATGAGGAAACACAAGTCCAAGAGTTCAAAGTGCTCACCCAAATTTACATAATCAATAAGTTATGGAACTGGAGGTTGTAACCATTCTTTCTATAATACAGCATAATGGATACGCAAGTAGACTCTGGAGTTAGAATAAACCTAAATACACTTTCCACCTTCTTGACTGTGGGCAAACTATTTAAATTCTTTGTGTCTTAGTTTCCTCATATGTAAAATGGGCACACCAATGCTACCTCTCTCTGTAGGGTGGCTAATTACGATTAAATACGAATAACAGAACTCCTAGCATAACATTTTGCCATGGTGGCCATAAAAATGAGCCATCAGATCACTTGCTGCAAGGAGCCTAATGGCCTGATAACTCCAGCTACCACCCCCTCTGTTCAAAAGTCACCCTTCCTCCAGGCTCCCAGACAATGACTAAGGGGGAGAATACCCCATTTCTATGGGACACAGAACTCTTATAACAAGTAACTTTGGTTCAAAGACTCTCCATTGGCCTATATAAAACTTTCTTAGAAGCTTACTGCTATGTGAGATTCTTCCCATTCAATCCTCCTCCCTTCCCCATCTCCTTCCACAGTTATCAGGTCAGTAGAGTGGTCTAAAAGCTGTCCCAGCTGACTTTTGCTCTCTCTCCTTATATTTCATAGGCTTTGCCCCCAATAAATCCCTGCACATATAATTCCATCAGGGCACAGTCTTCTTGGAAGACCACCAGGCAGAAAGTAACAAAACACCACACAGAAAGTCCACAATGAATGTAAGCTATTATCATGATTATCACCCAAACCATTCTTTTTATCATTTTCTGGCTCTAAAGCCCAGCAGAGTTTAACCGTAACTTTCCAAACTGTTTTCCCTGAATCTGTGAACGTTATTCTTTTTTTTTTTTTTTAGTGGGAGGGTTCAAAGATCACACTGCGTTTTTGTAACATATTCTGATAAGTTTTGTCACACCTCCTCAATTACAAATGAAAACATATATATTTTGTTTCCCACACAGCACCCAAAAAATATGGCACCTTCTATTTTCAAGTCTATTTGAAATGCCTTTTCTCTACTTCATCTTTGAATGTGGCATTTCCCAGTGCTTTACTATTTGACTGATTTTCTACTTTCATCATCTTTCAGGAAGCAAATCATCTGCTGGTAACTAAATCTTGTAACAGAGTATACTTCCTTCGTACTTGCTCTGAAGAAGTGACTCACATACTGTCCAATGGCTTACTCAATTGATATCCCACTAATTAAACTTACAAATTTACTTGCATAGATTCAATGGCTCTCAATTCTTATACTGTACCTATTGACTGTGCCTTACAAGAGGCTTATTGTTCCAAGATAACTACTGGACTAGGTACCAGCAGATGCAGGAGGAATGGAATTTAAGCAGTCAACTCATTAGAACTTTGTGGTACTCTTCCCAGGGTTCATTTTTCAGTGAGTTAAATTCCCGTGGTTTGACCCTTTGTGATCAGTGAAGTCATCACAGACTAATCAAACCTTTTCATATGTTGTTGTCACTACTGCCCATGGGACCATGGGGAGAATTAGGACTGGTTGCCAGATAAAATATAGGAGTTAATTTAGATAAACAGAGATTTTTTTTTTGTATAAGTATATCCCATGTAATACTACAAAATTATTCACTGTTTATATGAAGTTCAAATTTAACTTGGTGTCTTCTATTTTTATTGCTAAATCTGGTAACTATTAGGGAGAAAAATGAAGCTTCAGGATAAATGTACTTGAGACCTGGGGGCTTATGATCTAAATGGTGTCAGGAGATAAGGGATAAGTTGGAAGCCACAGATTTAGATTTCCATTAAATGAAAAAGAAATCGTTTGCATGAGTGGGTAGTATGTGAAGTCAAGTATCCCATGTAAGTAACTCAGCTTTTAGTATTACATGCATAAAGAAAAAACCTTTGGGGATACTAAAGGATGTTGCCATGGTAGATGAGAGAGTGTCTCTCTTTGGCAATGTTACAAATCAGGCCTTTGTCTACAGCTCCATACTAGACTCTATGCTTGCTCTGCCCACCACTAAACATTAAGTATCTAACCTATCGTAGGGGCTCAAGATACAGTTCCTATATCAAGAAATAAATGGATTTGGTATGTGCATTCCTCTGTAGGGCATATCATAGCTTATCGAGGATTTGCCAAGTCCTCTCCTTGGCCTAGAAGGTCCGATACAATTTGGTTTCCTGCTACCCCCATCTCCAAATGCTCTCTCCTTCATTCATGTCCCTCAAGCCACACTGACCCCTTATTGTACCCCCAGCATCCCTCAAAGCCTCCACATTTACTGTTTTCTCTTCCTAGAATCAAAGTCCCTAATGTCTGCATAGCTCTCTTCTTTGCCTTCTTTAGGTCTGAGCTCAAATGTCAACAGATTAGAAAAGCCTTCCCTGACCACACTATGTAAAATAGCACCCATATTCTCCACTGTTTATCCCCTTATTGGGCCTTATTTCCCTTCATAATATTTAATACCACTGGGCACATTACATATATACTGGTTTATCATCTGTCTCCTTCCACCAAAAGGTAAAGCTTTGTCTGTTTTGCTCATGGCACTGCCTGGTTCTTAAGATGCACTAGATAAAAGTTTGTTGAATGAATGGATGAATTAAGTCCTTCTCCCCTTACTAGACTATCAAGTCCTCAAGAACAGGATGTCTGATCCATTGTTGTATTCCCTCAATGCATCCAGTCCATAGTCCAAACAGACCCAGCAGAGTCTTAAGAACTCTCTGTTGAATCATTTATGAGAAGACTGAGGCACAAAGTCTTTAAGTGACCTGGACAACTGATTTTCCTTTAGCAGATGCTCAGTGTCAGGCTTGTAATGGCCAACTCTCCTTTGCTAATCTGACCTATTCAGCAGCTGTGATTTGGCTTCTCCTTCTTCTTCTCTTGAGTTTACAAATGCTGCTTGCTGAGAAGCTCTCTGGTTGCAAAATACCTACAGAGATCTAAGAAAACACGGACTCTCCTTCATGGAGAGACTGTTGGAAGCCTATTCCTACTTTGCCACAACATCCTTTACACTTCTGTCTTGGGATATTCACCATACGATGCCTGAAGATAAGGCATATGAGACTTCCTTGTTCCCTCTAGGTTCAAATCAACCAAGTACAGATTTTAACAACAGAGATGGGGCAGAGTAATCTGCAGTAAATATTACCCCTTCCCCCACCTCTGTTTGAGATATCCCAGTAGATTTCCTTAACGACAAGCTAATGCCAAGGGAACAGAGTTGCCTGGAGCTGAGTAAATCCTAAAGAAGAGAAAAAGAATGAGGAAGCTGTATGGAGAAAAGGTGCCAAAAATCCTTGTGGCCACATGAATTTTTGTAGCAGACAACTAATCAATCTGGATTAGTGACTCCAAATCCCCAAATAAATTATTTATATTACAGTCAGTTTTCTAATATTATCCACAAATGGATAATTCCTTCCAAAAAATAATATACAGGCTTTAAGTCAACAAATTCACACTCAAGTGTCAAATCAGACCCTATTATTTGTGGCAAGGAAAAGCTCATACGCTATTCCTGACCCACACCAGTCTCCCTGATATTTCCCTGTGCTGATTTTTAACTCACGGGGAGGTATGCGAAAGTGACCATTAAAAGTACACTGTAGGTCCTTCTAAGGTCCTTCTTTGTCAAAGGGTCCTACCAGAGTTGTTCAGGCTTACATCACAGGGAAAACAGAACAATAGCAGATGGGAGCTGCAGACACACTCCAGGTGTACCTTCTACCACACTGTGATTTGATGACGGCTCTTCATTTGGTCGCTTCTCTGAGCCCAATTCAAATACTACATGAATTGTATTGCTTCCTATTTCTGGAGTCAAGATCTATGGACAGATGGACACCATCCCATATAAATTATAAATCAACACTTAAAAATGCTTTTCTACTTAAAATGTTACATCCACTAGGCACTCAAATGACTGTCTCTCCCGGGACAAGAGTTACAGGCACAAATAAATTTGAGGACCAGAAAGAAACCCCTTTACTTCTTCTTTCCTCTGTTAACTATTTGTGCGTGAGGGACTGGGGGGGGGGGGGGTGCGTGTGGAGGAGGGAAGATGTCAGAACTAGACCACCCATCCAGTCCATTTTAGAATTTAGACGTCAGGGAACGTGGCTCTAAAACACTCCCTATTTTGGCTCCTAGCCAACCACTTAAAGTCTATTCAGCTAGCTATCCTCTGTATGTAGACAATAAAATACCCATAATGTGTGAGGTAAAACTACTTCTTTAGAATGACTACAAATCTCCTCTCTGTTTTTCCGTTGAAAGAGCTCCTTTACTGCACTGGGTCCTGTGGTCAACTCAGCATTCTCTCTACACTGCGGGATGTATGCGGGGGAAACCCTGCGGCCTCACCTGGTGCCTCATCTTTCAAGAGGCAAGATCCAAGAATTTCCTTTGTCTGGAGGCATTTCTAAAGAGCCTCTGCAAACAATGATGAGTCACATCTGCTAACAATATTTAAGAGAGTACAATTCACCTGGTCTCGGACTGATTTTTCAGATCAAACCAAGTTCTGGTTCTCTGGGCTCTTAAAGAAGAGAGACCAGCTCCAGCATATTGCCGAAAACCCATCAGTCAGAATTTAATTACACAGATCTGGAAACCAGAAGGCATTTAGGTTTTAATGTCTCCCTAAGTTGGGACCTTTACATATTTTCAAATATTGATCATTACTGTTATCGCTGCTATTCTGGTGGTCACTCTACTGTGTCTGTCCCTGCAGCATTTTTTTTTTTTGAAAGAACACTGCAGAGAATGACTGCTGCTAGGTAATTGTAAAGGAAACTCATGCAAATTATGAAATATTGATAAATTGTATTTACAAGTCAATGGTGCTAGAATGCTCCTGCTTTCCCAGTAAAGTGCAAATTATAAGGCTGCATTGCCTCCAAAACTCCTAAAATGACCCAACTAAAATGACACATGAATCAAAACAGTTCCTAAAACGAGCAGTCCATCCAGCAGTAAGCAAGAGACAATTCTTAGAGTTTGGAATTATGAATTTTATTGTGACTTTCCGCGATGCATTAATATTGTAATATGACATTGCAATATATCTACTACATATTTGAAGAGGTGTGAAAAAAGTTAAGTATTGGGCCTACAATTTTTTAAGAGAATGCCCTCAGATAAAAGGATGTTTGTCCACAAGAGAAACAGAAATTCACAGTTCTCTTATCTCACCCCCCAAATTACAAAGTGGATCCTATACATAAATCTTCAGTCAGGGAGTTGGTGGCTCTGGAAGCTCTTTCCAAACTATTGAAACCTTCAAAATTCTCACAGAAATGAGTTAATGGATAACTAGTGAGATACGGCTGGAGGATAGTCCTTGCTCATCGAGAAACATTCAGCAATAATATCTAGTGTAGCGATACAAGGCAGAAATGACACAAATGAAGGTGGTGACCATGAAAGCCACACTTGACCAATTCTCCCGGGGTTATTTTCAAATTGGCAGGTAGAGCTGGAAATTTTCAAAATCTGGGGCAAGCATCGTGATTAATGGCTTTCCAGTGATTGCAAAGGCCCATCTGAGGGTTTATGCCACCAACATATGTGCGACTACCAGATAAATGAGGAAGAACAAACATGATTAAGCCTAAAGGAAATAATCCAAATACCAACTCCACTTGCCTGTTATAAATATCACATTTTAAAAACCACTAAAATGAGGTTATTAATAGTAGTCTGTGCAGGTGATGAGAGAGAGTAAAGAGGGGAAAAAACATGAGAACACAGCTTTTCTTTTTCTGGCAAGGGAACCCCACATTTTCTTTTTTTAGTTAAGGGTGTTTTCACAGAGAGTCTCAGCGGGGAGGGTGCTCTCAGAGTGCCAATGCTGAACTATGCTATTCCCTCAGACATGGACTCAGTGTGGCCCCACAGAAGCGTGACTTGAATTAAGTAGGAGGGTTATTACGTGAGCTTTCTCCTCATTAAGGACCGACCTGATGCACCACAGAATGCAAGAGGACTGTTCACAGGTCCTGTAAATATCGAGCAGTCACCTCAAATATTCTGTCCCATAAATATTTTAAACAGTAGCCAAAGTACCTCATGGGAGTTCACAAACAAAGGTGGTTTGAGTAGATGCTCTAAGTCAAAGTCCAACAATTAAGGCTTATAACCTTCAGGTTCTCTTGAAAAGCCAGAAAGGGGGTTTCAGTAGTATGTGAAAGAATTAAATGTGTAATTCCAGTCTGAGCTGAGAACTTCGTCAGAATTTCATTCCCTGTGGTAAGCAAGCATAAGTTAACATGATAGTGTTGCATACCTTTGCTCACACCTGTTCCTGTGAGTGGGGCAGAGGTGATCTGCTATGGACATTAGTATAGCTTCTGGCTTTGGCCTTCCTAGCACTATCAGCCATGTCTGTGCATGTATGTCCATGTGTCTGTGTACAACCTTCCTCCACACCCAAATTAGATTTTTGGTATCTCCAGTTGTTGGGTTTGTTTGTTTTTGATATTTGTTTCCTTAAAAACCTCTTGGTAAAATCAACAGTGAGCAGACACTCACAAAATATTTGGGGATAATGAGACCATACTCACCTAATTTATTAATTCTATTCATGAAGCAAATAAATACCAGGTACCTGCTAAGTTCAATGTTGTGCAAGATTGTTTTAAAAGGAATTTGCCATGAACCCGACCCTTAATCAGCTTAGAGTTTTTAATAAGACAGAGTCTATTTGGTTTGTGCCAAGGAAAAAAACTCGGCTAAAATTAAACCCATCTAGGTGGGGTCCCTTCTTTCCAGAATCACCTTTTCTTGCAGTGCTCATTCGGAACGTTCTAGCAACTCTGAATCACTTTTGTGGTAGTTGACTCCTCGGAAGTGAAGAAATGTGAGGATTAGTCCACATAATAAAACAGATGTGGCACTGTGGGAATTACGGACAGATTTAAGGAGATGTATGTCTGACGTTCCAGAACAGAGTAGGTACCTACAAAGGATGTCTCTAAAAGTCTTGGTTTATTTCTGACACTACCCCTCTTCCATTCCAAATCTCTGAGCTTCTGGTCTCTCCGATATGTATGCTCTATACAGATACGAGCTTTAACCAAAAGTAGTAATAGCTACTTTTCTTTGAGTCTTTACCGTGAACCCGGCATGATGCTGTTTCATGTACATATTCTTATTTTAATACAAAGTATGTTGTTTTAGTACTCTTACTTTACTGATAAGAAGACGGATATTGGGGCAATAGTTTATTCAAAGTCACCCAGCCATGATTTCATCTGAATTCGGGTGTGTCGGACTCTAGAGGGAGAGTTTTTAATCATTATATATTATACCAACTTTGAGTTTCAGAGATTCTGATATTTTATCTCTGGGCTTCAAATAATTCCTTCAAAATTCCCATCTAATACTCTAATTGGACAAAGATTTGTTTTCTTTTACAGTTGAGTCTTAAGGGAGTACAAGAAAAGAAAGCAAAAATTCCACAGGAAAAACCAGACTAGTTGGACAGGGAAGAAACAGCTGCATCCACTTTAGGTAAAGTTACATGGCCTAGTTTATGGTTTTGGATGAAACGGCATGTTACCATTTGTCTATTCATTCTCCATGGTTTACTAGGAAAATACCATTCGTTTCCCATTACCTTTCTCCTCAAGAGCTAGGATAAAAAGAATATTATTTCCCCTCGCATATATACATAAAGAAGGAGTAATGTGTTCCCGCTTTATTTGAAGACGAGAGTCTGTCCCTTGTTCACCCACCAAGATTCTCAAAGTGCTTAGAGTTTGGTTGATACATTTATGAGAGCTGCCTTTTTAAAAACAAAAATGAAACAAATGAAAACCTTTCAGGAACTTGTCATCCATAGCCTAGGTAATGAAAAAGAAATACCGCTCTTGGTCAAAGCAACACTAGAAAGTTCTCTAATGCATGTAAATACCTGGTCCTCAACTCTTCATTTATTTTCCTCTAGGGATTATGTGTCTTTAGAAAAGAGGTAAAATCACATTTCCTCCAATAACTTCATCTGAGATTGACAAAAGGCAGGTAGAGGATACTGAGTAGGCTGATTTTCCTCTAGGCTAAGCTTCAGTCGAGTTCTCTAAGACAAAGCAGCTTCGACTTTTTTTCTTTGCCATGAATAGAAATTTGAAACATAGGAACTTATTACTTTCTCTTCTAGATACCAATGCTTTCTTTGAACTTAGATACGATCCTCCCGAAATAGTATTGTGGATCCTTGAAGTAGCACCAAGCAATTTGGGGTTAAAAGTGAACTTGGCTAATAGCTCTGTGCCTTTGGCCGAAAAATCCAGGCTCAATCCTGGTTGCTTTTTGGAATGGGAAGCGCACATTATCAGTATTGCAGGCAGCTCCAGAAAGGCATTGCCAGCCTCTCGTGCTCTCAATTTATATTTGCATGTGAACAGCTTGTCGGCCATTTTATGAAGACAGATGAATCGCAGGCCTGCTAGTGGGGCGGCCAGACCTACATACACCAACCACAGACCCGTATGGCCCACCAATTTTTAAAAAGTGAAACGAGAATAAAGTGAATATCTCAGGCAGATTATATAGAAATATAATCTATGAGAAATGAAACGTTCAAGGTATCACCTACAAGTCCAGTGGAAATAAATGATGACGCTAATGTCACCTTAAAATGTCAACAAAAAATAAGATAGAGATATTTATGATACTAAAAACAAGACTTCAGGGGTCCCTCTTTTTTTTTTTTATGCTTGCTATGAAAAGACAACTTTGATAAGAAAAATACCATTAAAACACCAGAATGAGAAGGGAATATAAATAGTCAGATAGTCCATATTTAAGGCTAGAATCCATCAATGATATAAGGAATTTACCACACGTGTGAAATGAAACAAATCCTATAAAATTAGTGAGAGGATATCTAATGTGGTAAAAATCCTCCACTGCACAACACTGACAGAATTCAGTCTACCTGTCTGTTCCAAAAGATCAGATGGAGATCAACAGGGAAAAATGTACAGAACAACAAAAGAGAGACCAGAGGAATGAGCTCATTCTAAGTAGATGAAAAATAAGTACGGTAAGGATGATAATGACAGGAAAAATAATGAGTAATATTGAAGAGCCAACAATTTTTAGTAAACTATATGAATATGTATGTCTCGTTTAGTTCTTCAACAGGTAGGCTATTATTATCTATTTTTACCATACTATTTTCAAGATGAGGGAAAAGTATACACCCTGAGAGGTTACATAACCTGTTCAATATTACACAAGTAAGAAACAGAAGAGGCAGAATTTGAACACAGGTCTGATGCCACAGCCCGAGCTTTTAAGCCCAATGCCATAAGCCCTTCACAGACCCCTCAAGGTCAAGCCTCCCCATTACAGCCTTTAGTATTATCACTGAGGAAGAGCACTTTGGAATTGTAGGAGATGGTATCTGCAAAAGTACGTAGTACAGCGTTTCCTATATGATAGGCACTGCCGGTTCACTTCTCAGCTTTTATTGAAACCGATGGTTTTACTCAATCTTAAATTCCAACCTATGGCCATCTGTTTTGTACTTGGAGCACATACCACAAATTTAGTATTTTACCGGACACAATCACATTTGTATAGAATGTGTGTGCATTCTATGTTAATCAGGTTTCTGCAACAGAAAATTTATAGAATTCTGCAATTTAGGAATTTAATGCTGCCATGTACTGTTTTATTTCAGACAAGTTAAAGTGGAAAATCCTTCAAAGGCAGAGATCGTTTTCTGAAAGCACTTAGGAAAGGGCTGAGCTCTGAAAAGGCTACAAAAATATTTGTTGGTCAATGACTTATATCACCAGGGAAGAAGATCGCGGGGCACCTGCCACCTCAGAAGGAACTAAAATGAAACCAACAGACTGTGGTTCCTCACTTGTGCTGTAGAAGATTCTGATTTGGTAAAGCAACCCCACCTCTCACAGTCCTGTTCTCACGAGAACCCTGACGGTGCTTGGGAGCGGGGTGGAGGAAGGCTTGGGGCTACTAGAATGATCCAGAGAACTCCCTGACTCCTCAGAGTTGTTCCTACTGTGAGCTGCCCATCAGGCAGACCCCAAATCCTTGTACTCGGTTGGCTCTTGGCTACTGTTGGACTCTGAAAACAGCAGCAGCTAGAGTCCCCAACTACACTTACCATTTTCTGGCTGGTCCTTAATGTCAGCGTCACTTGGCTGGCTGGGACTTTCAGATTGACTTGAATCTGAAAAACATAAAAAATACAGCCAAAAATTACAGGGTCTGTGAGGGAAAAGTGGATCAGAAGTGCCAGACTTTCTCAAAAAGTTCAGCATGTAAAGTAGGAATGAGAACGTTATAGAAATGATAAGATGAATGAAAACAAAAGGTGGGGTTGGGAGGGGGGAGAAAGGGAAAAGAAGGCAGCAACAACAGCAGCAGCCCGTGCCTTTAGAGAGGACGCTCCATTCTGGGTACGCCTCCAGCGGCGTTTGGCTTGCGCCAGATCATAACTTGAAACTCCTCAGAAACCATCCTCTTACAGAGAAGCCATTTCCAAACTGCTCTTCTCCATTATTTATACACTAGAGTCTGATAAAGACTTCATCCTTCATTACACACATCTGAAGCTTGATTCAGAACATAATAAAGTGTCAAAACATATTTTGAAGCTGGTATATAAAAGCAACCCAAACAACAGTAACAAGTTCTGTTGATATTTAGCTCTGTATTCTAGCAACAGACTATGCAGACTAACACCATTAAATACAAGAGTCCTAATATTCTAGCGCATTTACTTGAAATCGCAGGATAACTCAAAGGCATCTTTCCTGAATGCTACACGTTTCCTCCTCCGCTTTATAAGTATCATTTTCCTCTCATACCAATGCCTCCAGGAGCTCCTAAGAGGGCTTGTTAGCAAAAACAGGTTCTTGCACACCTTCACTGAATTCCATTTATTTTTTACTTAAAAAATACAATTATTTTCCAAACTAAAAAATTAATTCAGTTAATTTCTAAATGGGATAATTTTTTAAAATAACATTTAATTTTTAAAAAAGATAAAATTCAGTTAGAGCAAAGGAATTTCATAGAATCAAGTAAACATACTTAGACATTTCTTGGAGAGAGGAGACAAAAATCAGGCAAAATATTTCCAGGGTAAACTTTTGTAATGTGAAACATATTCTGGGACTTGAAACGGTATATAACATGATCTAAAAACAAACAACCTCCCCCCTTTTTTAAAGAAAAGCCTCTCTATCTATGGAAAATTTGGCTAATAACTTTACCTGGGCCTCACAGGGTTAGAATTGGCTGTCTAAAGTTTGACCACATTTCAGCAAGAAGTTCAGTGCAAGATCAAAAGGTCATGACACTTAACTATGATTAAAGTGAAAATATCACTTCTATTTCAACAGCGTTGTAAGCATTACTATTCTCTTTCTTGGAGATACTGCAAAAAAAAAGTAGCATTCCTAGTTATCCTAGGCCAAGAAATGCTAATTTATTACTTTAGAAAGGTTCTCTGCTTTTAAGCAAATGAGGATTTTAATTACAGGGAAGTACTATAAGGAAAATGTCTACCTTTAAGTTTCCAAATGATCTTAACCTGGTGACTAGAGCAAAAATCCTATGTTGATCCAAAGGTGCAAATAAAAAAAGACGTGAAGATGTGAGTTTTTATTTAAGTCTGGCCAAGTGATTGCTTTCATCACTTTGTAACAATTGTCATGGTGAACACACACACACAAAAGCATGACAGGTCAAAAAGGCTTCAGATATCCCACAGAATGATCACCCAAGTTAAGTATGGAGGCTGCACTGAAAATTGGGAATGCAAATTTATGTTGGACCGTATTTGAAATTTTAACTCCATAAATTACTATTACTTTTACAGCAAACAATTAAAAAATATGGCATGACTACCTTCTCTTTTTCTAAAGAAAGATCCTACAATTTTGCCATTAAAAATTACAAATTAAATATTCTGAGAGGTATTTCAACATGTTTTAGGAGAAAGGCATACTTTGATTATTTTTGTCCTAGAAAATTTCAAATCATTAATATCCATAATTAAATTTAAAAAAAATTAAATTTTGTTTTAGGGAAAGCTGAAATTCTTCTTGATCATATCCCAGAAAGGATCCATAAAATTCTGCCAAACAGAACATTTATGTTGCAGTAATACTAGCAAATCTAACTTTCCATATGACAGCTTAGCCCAACGACATTCTTCTAGGTGTATCTTTACAATGAATCACCTCGTGAACAAACAGAGAAACATGTTTCATCTCAATTAATTTAAATATGCAAGAGCCAATTACTTCTCTGATACTTACCCACTATTATTAAGACAAGGAGGATAAAGAGATCAAAAAAATTTTTTTAATAATAGAGAAGTGGACTTCTTTGTTCTCTTTTCTTTTACATTTGGTTCACCATCCTATCTTTGTAGAAACATAACATGATTAGAGAAAACATGGACGGCAACAGAAGGTGGCTGTAGGTCTGTTCAAAGAAAGTTTAAAATTCCAGGCCCCAGAAAAAGGAGCAAATAAACAGCAAATGACCGAGAGGCAAGAAAAGACTGAGAGTTGGTCGGAAAGGGGCCGAAGCGCTCTTGTGAAAGCTCAGATACATACACTGGAGGAGGCATCTAGCCAAACTGAAAACGGAATTTAATTTCTCCAGTTTTATTCGAAAGCTGGAGACACTGTTATCCACCGAGGACAGCACACTAAAGCACAGCATCCTGGTAAGGGATAGGCAGAGCCAAAGATCTACAAGGAAAGGTAAACGATCTAAAAATTTCTGTAATTATTTCCTACTACAGGCTGTTTCATGCCGTTTCTTTTTTGAACCAACAAGGAACAAAACTACCCAGTCCCGGGGCTATTCTATGCGGAGGATGCATGGACACTTTCCCTGGTATTGCAAAAGGTCACCGATACTGCTAGGTATGGAGCCAACCAGATGACCAAAATTACAAATTAATTTCTACCCGTGCATAATTGATATAAAGGGAAGATTTCTTTTGTAAGCATTTACATTAAAACACTCTCATGAAGGTGAACAATTAATTTCTCTTTTATACTTGGTAGGGACCTGTCGGAAGCCTAGGTTAGCTTTATAGCTTATTTTTTTGGACAATTCTCACTTGGTCAGTTGATTCCCACCTCCAGAAATAATTGGAGGCCCCAGAAAACAGATACAACAGCATGGAATTGGATGCCATATCTCATAGCTTCTATCATATATCTGGCAGTGACTTCCTCTGGTTCTCTGGTGAAAGCCAGAAGATCTGTATATTACAATGAAGAGAATATTATTTAAAGTATGTTTAAATGATGGAGTTGGAAATGCTATTGTAAGGAAGTACATTAGGGTCATCAATTTTTTTCCCATCTAGAGACTTGCTTTTTGTTTAAGGAATCTCAGACTTCAACCTAACCTTGAAAAGCAATGTTTCTTTTGGTTTTTAAAAAATTTATGAGCAGAAACTTAAACCTAAAATAGACAGGGTTTGCATATAGGAGGCTGGGTTGAGACCTCTTAATTGAACTGGTAGCCATCTATCTATGCATTTTTATGGCGCCTACAGCTATATTGCTGGAGTGCTCAGACAAAGATATTTCACTATCAATATAATCACTGGGGAAAGGAATAAAATAAATCCTAATGCCTACATATTAGTCTCTGCTTCCATAAGCTTGTGCAATGCAAGAACAGAAGCCATGTACTGGATTTGCTACTTATCCACTTATTCAGCTGCCCCAACCTCAGTTCTGCTCCCCCTCAGCATGGACTTCCAGAGAACATTCCTTTTGGAAAGGGGAAGAATGACAAAAACATGTCAGTATGGTAAAACTGGGCAGGAAAAAAGAAATACAGATCTCACTTCTGTGTCGTTTATGTTCTTTAGGCACGGAGCAGAGGTGGGATGTTGCTAAATCTTCCCTGTGCTCGACTTAGCATCCAACTTTCTCCTCTCCGCTCCTTTCACTGTACATACATCTCTTATGGTAAGCTTTATACTATGTTATACTAAGGTGATCTTAAATGATCTCCTATGAGAATTTGGGTTCCCTAAGAAAAGAGTTCCTTTCTGGGGCACCTGGGTGGCTCAGTAGGTTGAATGTCTGACTTCAGCTCAGGTCATGACCTTGTGGTTCGTGAGTTCAAGCCCCACGTCGGGCTCACTGCTGTCAGCCTGTCAGTGCAGAGCCTGCTTGGGATCCCCTGTCCCCCTCTCTCTGCCCCTCCCCTGTTTGCGCTTTCCCAAAAATAAATATTAAAAAAAAAAAGAAAGAAAAGAGTTCCTTTCTTATTCTTGTCTTATCCCCAGTACCTTCCAAGGGTGCCTGGCCTGCCCAAGGATTCACTAACTGCTGAAATAAAGAGATGAATTTTGAATAAGATAAACTTGTCGTTCAGCTTTCTAACACTGGGATGCTGCCAACAACTGAAAAACATACTAAATTCACACCTAAAAGGAGACTGGGACTCTCATAAAATGAGGAAGGAGGGCAGAAAAGGACTTTACTTCTGCTTGATGTTCCCCTTCGCTGGACCTGGCAAGAGAGAGACAGGCACTTGCCTCTGGTTCGGGGGTGGGAAATCTTGCCCAGTGTTTAGAAGTTGCAGACAATCACCTCCTATGATCCCCTGGCCAACGCTGCACGAGAGGCTTCTCGGAATAACAAGAGGGGAGGACAGTGTCTGACACCTAGGAGGCCTCCCAGAAATGTGTACAATCTGAAACGATGGACGACACAGGACCTTTTCACACATGCAAAGAATATAAAGCTAAGAGAAATCTGCCGATTTCTAACACCCGAAGAGCATACCAACATCCCAGGGACTTCTGTGAACAGTCGATAAAGGAAGGGCAGACCTGCGGTGGTGAAGAACCCTTCCCACCCTGAAACAAACCAATGTAATTCCTATTCAGTTAACATGATATCAACAAAAGTCGATGGACCATGAGAGTAAAATTCTGTTTCCACTAGAAAAATAATTTAGCCTAAGTTTCAACCTCCTGACCTGCTTTGGCTAAAAATGAAGTTTGAAAAGCCTCTGTTAAACTTCTGTGTCCAGTTCTAAATCTCCTAAATTTAAAGGTGAAATGAAGAAGCCAGAAGGCATCGAAGAACATAAACGAGTTAGCCAAACGAAAGAAATAAAGTGAAAATTCCACCTAACAGAGTTTGGAGTTGTGATGTGTAAAGAAAAGGCAAAGACAGGAATGAGTGCTTTGCGGCAAATAAATGAAGAGTTAGGAGCATTTCAAGAAGACAAGAAAATGAGGAAAGGGGGTGATTATACTCTGAATATAATTAACAGTTACATTCCACAACTGCAGCCCTTAAAGATATTAAAAAAAATTAGGTTAAGTTTTATTTCTTATGGTTCAGGAAGACAGAGTTCTTTGCAAAAGAGTCAGGCCAAAGGACACCAAGATTCATTTTTCTACATCCATGATGTTATAATAGAAAAATAATTCTCCTTCTGATTGCTACTTTGTTTAGAATCGCTCTACTGTGACCATCCGGTATCATAACATGTTATGATAGTAAAGAAATCTGGAAAGTCAAATGGCTATGATAGTCACATTTGTTTATTAGTCATATTATAGTTACAGTTATAGAAGAAATACGACTTTATAATATTTAAGACGATTGTCTTTTCTTTTTTTCCAGTCTCACCTTAAAAGACTCAGGTGTAAGGAAATACTTGACCTTAAAGACTCAGGTATAAGGAAATATTTGAAAAACATTTATTTGAGAATGTAGAATGTCAGTGTATAGGTGCACATATGTAGATACAATTTGTAGCTTACATGTGAACGCTGATGAATACAGTACCATCAGCTAAATCTAACATTATCCATCATGGTCTGGAGAAGAGCAAACAGAAATTTATAATACCATCATTCAGTCTGGGGCCTCTAAATATATTCAATTATTATTAGCTTTCCAGAGAATGACAAAAATCCTTTAAGCTCTGTGAATAACCAAACCAAAATTTAATGTCAACTGTTGTCCACAATTGTGACCCACTTAATGAAACATTAACATACAATAACTTAGTTTTTAACACAGATAAATCATGAAGTGAGTCACACCGTGAAAGTTTTCTTAGCTTTAAAAATGGAAACATTCCCCGGTCCTTTAAGTGGGAAGTCTTATCTTTATTGTATTTAAAATACAAACTTGGATCTCCATAACTTTCCCAGGAAGCTAGAAAGGAGTGTTCGTATGGATATGTGCATGTGCCTGATAACCACAGCAATCGAAGTACGCAAAGTTCTTCAGCAGAAGGGAGATGGGGAGACGTAGCAGAGGAAAAACAACACGTTCCAAAAGAACTAGGCTAGGGTGCTCACGTGGGTCTTCTCCTCTAATCCAGACTCAGGCGGAGGGGGCAGGCTGTGTTCAGGCGGCAGTGACTTGGAAGGGCTCCCCCAGACCACCCTGGGAGCTGCCAGCTGCTCAGGACATCCACCTCTTAGACATTCCCCTGGATAGCAGTTTTAGGGCATACTTATGAGTGTTACACAATCTAGGTTACTACCATTTCTTTTCCTTGAAACTTTTCTTTTTTAATGCCTTTCTGAAGGAGAATTTGTGAAATATTAAGTTTGCAGGAATTCGAGTTTTTGGCATTAGTACTGGTATTCAGAGCCCATCTGTTTGGTCGGGACTGTGTATGATGATGAGGCCGTTAGGATGAAGGGTTAGTCAACTGTCTTATCACCTACTCATAAATGTGTTATTTTTCTATGTGCACAAGGAGGTTGCGGAATGATACAGTTTTAACACGTTGAGAAAAAAATAAAATGGCGTAACTATTGTGTTATGACAGTGAGGGGGAATCATTTCTAAGCTTTAAAAATTACAAATTCAGTCACTCTGAAAGTAACGACAAAATGACTCAATCCTAAACCTTCAATCTTTGCATGAGGCTGATTTCAAGTAATGATCAGCGTTTTCAATGAAGTTATAAATGAAGTCGATGGCAAGAATAGGATTCTGAAAGATATGCAAGCACGATGCTAAATTTGTAATTTCTTACATTTTCTTCGATGAGGGTCTGTGACTAAAATAAGCTATAGTATTTAGATCATCATTTTGAGTTTTGTTTTTCCCATAACAGGAAATGTGATGGTAACCTGTTGATCAATTCAGAACTCCAAAGTTACTGTGTCAACCTGTTCACCAACCCACTCATGTGTAAACAAAGGCCTGCTTAAAAAGCCCTCGCATCCCTTTTTAGCCACTTTTGTCACAAACAAAATTGATTATAACAGTAAGTTGTTGGAGTTCTTAAACAGAAGAATATATACTTGAAGGTTACTCATATAGTCACCTACACCACTTAAAACAGAAAAGTTCCCTGTGTACTTTCATGTTATAAAAACAAACATGTCAAATGAAAATGAGGCATAATTGAGTTATAGTCTATATGCATTATTTTCCTGTATCTGACTATCTATAAAGAAATTATTACAATGACAAAATGCCCTCTGTCAAGGAAAACCAGGCTATTTAAGTTTAGGATATACACTAAATATTAGCTTTTCTTGCATTCATATTTCACTACCAAAAGGAGTACAGAATGATTGACCAAAAAAATGGCGTCTTACAAAATCTCAGCTACACAATTTAACTGCTCTGGATCTCAGTTTCTTCATCTGTAAAATGGGGACACTAACTACCATTTTGCCTAACTTAACAGGATTGCTGCAGAGATCAAATAAAAAAATACAAGAAAACCTGGTTTTAAAACTATAAGGTCCTCTCCTCCCCCAAATGTACATTTACCACGACAGTATAAATCTTCCCAGCGATATGAGTTTTTGTTTCTTTTTAAAAATCAGTCCCAACCCATGCATGATGTGATTCTGGTATAAAACATCAGCACTACAGACCTGGTTTTAAAGAAAAGGTTCTTAATTCCCATATACTGGGAAAGAGATTATCTCTGCTAATGGAAATGTAAATCTCAGCTTGCCGTTGTTTATTCCAGACAGACATTTGTGTGTTAAGTCTGTTTATCAGGCAACACTTTGTCTAAGCCAGGAAGTAGTCAGTCTTTGTAACAAGATGTATGCAAATGAATTTCCCATGAGTCTCTGCAGCAAACTGTAGCAAGAAAAAAAAAAATTCCTTGTTACTTTACCAGCAAGAAGCTACCTCAAAAGTAGACTAGAGACAGAACTATGAGCTAGACTATGCTGATTAGTTTAAATGAGTCCTAAACATGTGCTCACAGTCTGTTGCTCTTTATTCTAAGCAGACTTGGTGTATTACATCTGTTTATCAGACAACACTCTGTCTGGGTATTCGGGCTTTGTAACCTGTGTGAAAATGAACGGTGACTGTAATCTCATGAAATAACCTGTCTGAGGCAAAACTCCAAACCTCCCATCACTTTAAGAATCCCCACCAACAGAAGCTCCCATGAGACCTTTGAAACCTTACAAAAATTCCCTGAGCTCTAACTTTTTATCCACCTTCTATCTTAAATAACTTTTCTACATCCATTCGCTCTCCTGAGGGCATGACAGACTCAGGACAGAATGGTCAATTTTTATCATGCAACATGGACTGATTAAAAAAAAACACAAACTGCTAATATGCCCTACCTAATGATCAAAAAAACAGATTTTTGAAAAAGAAAATACTTTTCTAGCATAATAAAAATGAATTTATTCTTTAATCCTATTATTATTTACCCTGGGATCTTTTCTTTTCTTTTTTTTTTTTAATCCTAATATAACCAACTTAAAAAAAAATCTATACATGAAGCATTGAACAGTGTATTTCTTTTCTTTTTGTTTTTCTTGTTGGTTTTCTTCAGGGTTTGAAAACCTTACCAAAGGAATCGAATTGGTCTAGCTTGTCTTCCTAGACAAAATAAACACTTTAGGACTCGACTTGTTTGTATTCTCCTCAGTGGTGCTGTATGCATCAGCAGCTAAAAACAAAGAAACTTTTTAGCTGTTCAGACAAAATGCAGAAGCTTCCCAAACAAGGAGGCAAGGGAGGGGGCATGGTTGGAGGGGAGGGTGGGGGTGAAGTGTGCAGAAAGTCTGACAGTCCATTCAGTACAGGGATGATGGCTATAATGCATCCAGGGGCCCCTTGCTAATTAAATATGCATTGGCACAGTTCTGATCAATGCAAGCCATGGATCAGGTGACACACCTGCAAAATCTGGAGTCCAGAGCTCCCAGGAAAAGGGAAAATAGTCTTGTCTCCTTATCTTTGTTTTCAAAGGCTCTCAATTTCTGTGCTTAGATATCTAATTTAATTCTCTCACCCCTCAGCAAACTGGATTAGGGAAGTCAATACTGCCTTTGTGCATCGACAGGAAAACACAGCTTTCCTTTTATTCAATTTAGCTATGACCTTTAGACAAAGATAATGACAACTGTCTAAAAGTAAGGTTAAGGCCTCACGAGGAAGACCCCCAGAGCTCAGGCCCCCACGGAATTTGGGATGACAAGGTGGTGGGGTGTGTTGTGATCTTTTCCTGCTTGGAAAGGCAAAAGGGAGGAAAGGGGATTAAGAGTGTGTTGTGGGGGGAGGCGAGGGATGAGGTGCACATAGAAAAACTCAAGGGGAAGAGATTTAAATCCACTGACTGTACAACTGAACTCTCAATCAGATGACTGGACCCTGTCACATCCGTACCAGAAAGTCCTTCTGTGAACAACAGGAGTCAGAATGGCATAGTAACAATTTGCCTAAAAAAAAAAAATGCAGACACCTTTATGAGAGGGTTAAAGTTTCTGTGGTTGGGTAAATCAGGAAGTTTGGGGGGGGGGGTGGTCTTTTGTTTCTTTTTGGTCTTTCCCCTGAAGCATTTGAGAAAACAGGACTGTCTCATCAGTGTGTGTGGAGTTCCACTACTGGTGAGAGAGAGAGCTAGAGATTTTGGACAAGCCTGGGATTCTGCAGTGTTAGCAGTGTTAGCAATGTTCACACCACTACTCCTAATCAAAGGGGAAAATGATACTGGGACATTCTCCTGAAGAGTACTGCTTCCTTTTAGTTCCTTGTCATTGGGCCTACTATTCCATTCATTAATTCATTGCATTCATTAATCCATCTACTGCCTGCCTTTCACCTTGTCTACCAAGAGACACAAAATGAAAAATAAAATTATTGTTTATTTTTGAGAGAGAGAGAGAGAGAGAGAGCAGGGGCAAGTGGGGGAGGAGCAGAGAGAGAGAGAGAGACACAGAATCCAAAGCAGGCTCCAGGCTCTGAGCGCTCAGCACAGAGCCCGATGCGGGGCTCGAACTCACGAATGATGAGATCATGATCTCAGCTGAAGTCTGATGCTTAACCGACTGAGCCACCCAGGTGTCCCAAGAGACACAAAATTTTCTCTATTCTCAAGGAGCGCTCAGTCTATCTGGGTAATAATAATACAATCAAGATTCTCTGGCATCTCCTCTTGATTAAGTCCTGTCTCCTGATGAAATCAACATACAGCAACATGTTATTGTGCACATTGTAATTGCTTTTATTCTCTTACTGTTAGCAGGAATCAGTACCACTAAAGGTAGCCTTGTAACAAAATTTACAGGATCCTGGTTACTAACTAACTATTGGTGGTAATGGTTGGGATTTGTTTTTCTAGTGAGATACAGGAAGTTTCGGCAGAGTCCTTTTAAAAGAAATAGGGAGCTATTATTATATAATTATCATTGTTGGGCATGGTGTAAAATACCAAAATAGTTTTTTAAAGTAAGATTTTCCCTGTAGAAACAATTTCATAGATAGTACCGAATGCTATTCCTAATCAGGCCTGGTGTCCTCCCTTTTAATAGAAACAACAGCTCTAACAGAGGCAACTGTGGTACAAGTAAAAGACGGAAAGGTTTTAGCAAGCCTGGGTCTGAGTCCTTTCTCGGCAATCGGGCAAGTCTCGTTGCTTCTCTTCATCTTTTGAGTGCCTGAGTTTCAAGACGAGAAGAACTAAATGGCATTATTTACAATGCCTTGTGAATTATAAGAGTGATAATTCTCTAACTGCACACTGCACAGAAGCAGGTTTTCTAAAGTATATAAACTGGTGAAAAAATCACATTGACTACCCACTTTTATTTCCTGCCTCATTATTTTATTGCCAGATAGCACAGTATCTAGAGCATATAGGTACTAATAAATGTTTATTGAAATGGAACTGAAATCAGAAGGTTAAAAAAATAGCTCTTTTAGGGCCATGAAATAAACCAGGGCTTATCTTAGGCGATGTCAACAGATGTTTTTAGATGGATTTTCTGGCTCTGGGGACCCTACAGGAGTCAGAAGGCCTGCTTTCTGGACCAGAATGAGGGGGTGTAAGGGATCCTGTAAAGATTCTCTGCAGCCCTAGAATTCTAATTTGAAATAGATCATAAGCAATTCAGTTATTGGTCTTCTGGCTGCATATAAGCCTGGGACCCCTATTTTATCTAAAGGGTCTGGGTAATATTTTTTTTTTATTTACTGCTGATCATATTAAGCGCAATTAGAAATAACATGAATGTACTAATCATTGTAAGTCAAAGACTGTCTCTTCTTTATAAATGACCACAAATAGCTCGCTGAGAGTCACAAATGTTTATCTTCAATGACTTGGCCAATTCTGATCACAGAATAAGCAATGTTTTCTCTTTATATCTTTTTTTTTCTTTATATCTTAACCCACTATGTCATCCAGACCACCAGAAAATGTTGTGTGCTGGGAGGTACTGAATAAGGTATCCTTAAAGCATTTCATCTAGGTCCTAGGTCCTAGGATTTAAAACCATACCTGTTAAAAAATATATACTTCCATACACACACACACACACACACACACACATACATACACACACACACACTATACACAGTAATCTTTAAAATAATGTGCTTTCAATTCTCACATTGATAATAACTTTTCCCTAATAACTTGGTTTCTGGGCCTATAACAAACATGCATGAATATAGGAAGTTATCATTTGTCCAACCAAAAAATCATTCTCCAACCTCCCATAGTATCATAATAAAGCTCAAGTGATACCTGATTCTGTACAAATTCACCCAAGCCTTTTGCAAGCAGAAATAATCATACATGTTTTCTGTCTATGTCTTTATGATAGATAAAATGACTTAAATGTACTGAATCATTTCACTTTCAGGAGTTTCCATTTGGATCCTATCATGGCTTTCTCCTTGACATATGCAGTGCTAAGTTATTTAAAATTAATTGCAGTACAATATTTTAAAATTTCTTCACATGGTGCTAATCTCAAGTACTTTGGATGTTTGAACCACACTTGGAAGCCATCAAGTTCTGTGTATCTTTCAGGGAGCAGTTGA
Source organism: Acinonyx jubatus (assembly GCF_027475565.1). Classification (NCBI taxonomy): domain Eukaryota; kingdom Metazoa; phylum Chordata; class Mammalia; order Carnivora; family Felidae; genus Acinonyx; species Acinonyx jubatus. Next base: position 49,483,555 of record NC_069381.1, on the reverse strand, counting down.
ACATGCTAAAAAGATTAGTCAGTGAACTTTAATCTATAACCAAAACTATACTGAATTATAAAATTTCAAAAATGTGTGACTTGATACAAATGATAAACTGCAAATATTCTACGTAACAAGAAAAAAAAAAACTAGGTAAGTAAAACATATGAATCCACTTGCGTGGCTCTGACATCCGTAAAAGCTTTCAGGAATGCAACACTGATGGTGGGGTTCTACCTACTTAAACACAGTTAGGTACCAGTTGAGCTCATGTGTTCTCACTTACATGTAAAGTTCATTTATCTGCAGTTTTGTTTTCATTTTAGGACACAATCTACATTCTTTTCTGTAGTGATGCATAGTGATGCTGACATGAGGGATAAGAACTATCCATTTCAGTAACTCAGTATGGATGAATAATTTGCTTAGTAATAATCCTAAAATTAAATTGTCTTCCATACAATGCCTACTAATAGTTTGGGTCAGATTTTCCAAATGAACTCTCTTCAGGATGTGCTATTAAAATAAGAGTTTCTTGTCACCTGGATTTATTTTGATTTAAAAAATCCTGTGTTCTGGGAAGTCTTATATAGGTGCTATTTCAAGAGCTACTCCTCATCAAAAATTCTAAGTGGGTGATTGGAACTTGGCTCTGATTTCTTGTTCAAATATCATCACCACTCTAAGCAATAGCTAATAATCATTCTTAGAGGGAAGATACTTATTTCGGTCCATCAAACATTTTTTGATCACCTACTGAGTGCAAAAGCACTGTGGGCTTTTATTCAGTCCCGAGGTAGCTCATAATGTTGACTAAGAATTCCACTCATTCAACCCTATGCCATTTAGAAAAGTGTTCAGGGGCGCCTGGGTGGCTCAGTCCCTTATGAGTTCGACTTCGGCTCAGGTCATGATCTCATGGTTCATGAGTTCGAGCCCCGCATCGGGCTCTGTGCTGACAGCTCAGAGCCTGGAACCTGCTTCAGATTCTGTGTCTCCCTCTCTCTCTGCCCCTCCCTTGCTCTTGCTCTGCCTCTGTCTCTCAAAAATAAATAAATGTTAAAAAAAAAGTGTATGCTACTTGTTTTTTTAAAAGTAGCCACTTCCCCCATCTCTACTGGTGATAGTAAGAGTATTTCCAAGTTAGAGCCCTTTCCAAAGTTTATCAGGGGAAAATGCGGGAGGTAAGTATTTCTCTATGTAAGAAATGGCTTATCTGTTTTATAGTCAACGAAAATGAAAAATCTCTGGGATGTACGGTTCTTCCCATTTTTTAGCCATGATGGAAGCCCATGTATAAGCAAAAGCTTATATGGAAGTACAACAACCAGCGTATACAACAAAAGTTAGCTACCTTCCCATCATGCCTCCATTTACACACATTCTCACCTCTACACCCTTGCCCTGCTGGGCTTCAGGAGGCAACATTTAAACCCCTACAGCATTGACTTCAGTATCACCTCCATCTTTTCAGATTTACAATCTTTAAGATTAAAGATCGCAAAGAATAAAGAGTGGCTGGATCATCGTTTTTGGTTGGAGCCTATGAATGTCCTCTCTAAACTCTGTCTTGTTTTATTTTGGGGTCACTACAAAAGAAGAGAAAAACAAATAGTGAGTGGGGAAAACAAAGACAAAGAAGAAACAGTAAAAAGAAAAAAAGGAAAGAAAAAAAGAAGCAGTAACAAAAGAAGTGGCAGCGTTCGAACAGGGGTCGGAAATAGCAATTCTTCCAACGGGATGGGAAGTTTTATTTGCAATAGATATGGGCGAAGCTATGAGTAAAAATCAGTTTATGCAGGGTGTAGGGTTAACTAACACCCCGCACAGGGTCTCTGAACTGCCAGCTTAGTACTGGGCAACGGATGCAGTAGAATCAGCAGCCCCTTCACATGGGAAGGATAGAAGAGACGGGATGAGCACTTTCTTTGCTTTTCTTTGATTCTGGCCATCATCTCCAAAAACGGCACATAATCTCCTAAGACTTTTCCATTTAGTAACTTGAAGACAATTCTCTCTTGTTAACATTTCACCCAAAATGATTTCAGAAATTTCACCGAGCTGATTTCCATTTCCCACTTTGAGTTGCTACTGTAACAACTAACCTAACGATTTAATGATCTCCTTTTTCCCTCTAAGTGGAAATCCTGTAGAAAGAGGAAAACGTCTGGAGTCTCAGCCACCGAAGCCATACGCGTCTTTACCATACAAAACTGCCTCACATCTACACCACTGCAGTCACATATTCTGCCAACTGGTCTTAAAATCAGAGAGCACTCTGTTTTAATACTGCCACCGTGGTATTGTAAGGCCATGCATAGACTTCACGGGGGAAGCCTTGAAACAAACGTATCCGGAAGGAATTTCATTTTAAAAAACAGACAAAAAGAAAATTTGAAATTAACAGAGAGTAACATCTCACCAGTAGTATATAGGGAAATGAATTATTCAAAACGATACAAACACTGATGTCATAATGAACAGAGGCAGGCCCTCAGGAACCTTAGTGAGAAAAGCTGGTATTTACCCAGTAATTGGGAGCAAAACCCAACAAGATAAAAAAGATTTCCCCATAAAGAAAATCTTACACACTGCTTTTGAGGACCCCATCAAAACTCATTTTGTGGCACCCTCAAGGCACAAACTTTTGATTTCCATAAGGAGAGAAAGTATGGACAACAAGACTCCCAGAGAAGAGACTCATGCAGAACATCAAATGTTACTCAACATTTTCAAGTAACCATGATATGTCAAACAGGCCACATGATGCAAGTACATTTAAATATAAGTTTCTATTTCTGCTTAAAAATAAAAAAGATCAGAAGTCTGAATCTGGAAAAGCAAAATCTCTTGCAGGTTTAGAAAAAGCATATACAAAACCTGGCAAAAGAAAACAGTGTTCACTGCCACCATCTGCTTTCTGGCACACGGAAGGAACTTTTACTCACAGCAACATTTTCTTACATTAGAAAATCCACTAATTAGTTTTGTTGTAATAAGAAAAATAACCTTTCCGTGGAAGGCGGATCTCCAGCTTGGGTTTTCTATTTTGGGGGGTTTTTTTGGTTTTTTTGTTTTTTGTTTTTTGGGAGTTTTTTGTTTTTTGTTTTGTTTTGCTTTTTGTTTTGTTTTGTTTTTTTGGTTATTTTGTTGTTGTTGGCTTGGCCTGTACCATTTCCACGTGACATTCACCTCTGAGCTCTCTTGTACTGGAGTACTTTATTTTCCCTGTTTGGTCTAAAGAAAGTATTCACAAGTGAGAGATCAAATGTGAGAGCAACAAAGAGGAAAAGCTTCAAGGTATTTGGCTTACTATCCAAAAAAAATCAAAAACCAAAAAAAAAAAAAACAAAACAAAAACAAAACAAAACCCCAAAACAAATTAAAACAAATAAAGAAACAAACAAACAAAAAACCCCACCAGGTTCAGAATCTGGAAATCTGGGATCCAGAACCGATCGTTAAAAGCTTGTTAAACCTGGGTTCCCTTTACCTCATCTTTAAGGCCATGATAGTAAATGAGACATGGTTTTTTCCTAAAATTTCTAAATCCTTTAAGTCTAAATCATGTTTTCCCAAGAACCGTATGTCCCAAGAAACTACTGATTGCAGAAGAGTAAATGGGGCTTCAGATGACACTGATGAATCTGAAATAATTTATGGAACTTTGTCCTATACTGATTAAAATATTACAAATCTAGCAACCAACGAAACGCAAGCTCACCCAAAATTCCTTAATAATATACTCTAATCATTCAGTCAGCCTATCATTCCATAAGTAAAACCAAGTATGTGCTGAGTACCTACTGTGTGCCAAACACTCTTGGGAACACTGGACACAGGGCAGTGAGTGAAAGGCTCACAAAGGTCTGTACTCATCACACATACTTTATACTAACCCTGCCGTCTACGGAGTTAGGACATTTATCCTCTGCAGAATTCAACAGCAAATCAGCATGCTGCTCAGAACAGGAGAGTACAGACCCCAAGAGAAACACAGTCCTTGGTGCTCACTTCACTGAAAGATCTGCTCAAAAGTTCCTTGAGAAAATACAATAAATGGGCACAAGCATTTGCTGAAAAAATATATGGAGAATAGGCATGATGTCTTTAAAACTAGCAATGCGAAGCATAACCGTGAAAGCGCAGACACAGCCCTCCTGGGAAAGGTGTCTATGTTGTAAATTGTTCAAACCCGATCTCTGCCCTGATTGAACAAATTCATCGATTCAAAACTCAACTTTTTCCATTAAAAAAAATTTTTTTTTTCAGCAGACTCAAATTTAGCTGAATTTAAAAACAAAACTGGGGGCGCCTGGGCGGCTCAGTCAGTTAAATGTCCGACTTCGGCTCGGGTTATGATCTCATGGTTCAGGAGTTCGAGCCCCATGTGGGGCTCTGTGCTGACGGCTTGAGCCTGGATCCCACTTCGGATTCTGTGTCTCCCTCTCTCTCAGCCCCTCCCCCACTCGCACTCTGTCTCACTGTCCCTCTTTCAAAAATAAAGAATAAAAAAAATTAAAAAGAAAGAAACAAACAAACAAAACTGCAACACAGGATGATCTACTGCAAACTTGAAAGTCCCTGTGCCTGAGGGATGTGTGACAGACTACTGCAAAGTTTAAACAACCCACTGGTATTACACAAACAAGCCCACACTGCTATTCCCAACTGTACAGCCATGACATGTTGATAACTAGGACAATGCCCACTGGGTTTATTAACCCTCACTTGCCATTAAAAGACATTAAAACTGTAACACTTAACCCAAGGCCTTCTATCAAATATTTGAAAAGATTTCAGTCAATTTGTACAGTTCTGACTTTGCTTTTACTCTGTTTTCACCAACACCCTATTTAGGCACAGTAACTGCATCCTTCCCCGATCCCTGTTGGTCATTTATACAGCGCCGATCCCTGTCCTGAATTTAGAAGGTAATTCAGTATAGAAGAGGATGAAGACAGAATCCTCTCCCTTCCTCTTGGCAGAATTAATCACTCCTTCCTCTGGCTCCCTACAGCCTGGTTACTAAGAACAGGGCTCAGCTCCTATATCATTTCTCCGTGTGTGTAATCCCCATCTGGCCTTCCCAACAAGCTGTAAACCCTTGAGGGCACAAGGCTCCTACTTGCCTAAAGAAAGTTTGCACATAATAAATGCTCAATAAGTGACCTTGAACAGAGGGACAGAGGGGAGGGGCCAGGCTGGGTAAGGCTTTTAAACAAGGGCTATCCCAAAGATGGCTTACAGACTTTTTTGTCTCCTAGCAGAACAAAATCCAGTTAGAAACCATGCTGGATGGGCGCCTGGGTGGCTCAGTCCATTAAGTGTCTGACTTGGGCTCAGTTACATGATCTCGCAGGTCGTGAGTTCGAGCCCCGCGTCGGGCTCTGTGCTGACAGCTCAGAGTCTGAAGCCTGCTTCAGATTCTGTGTCTCCCTTTCTCTCTGCCCCTAACCCACTCACACTCTGTCTCTGTCCCTCTCAAAAATAAGTAAACATTAAAAAAAATTTTTTTTAATAAAAAGAGGGGTGCCTGGATGGCTCAGTCGGTTGGGTGTCTGACTTCAGCTCAGGTCATGATCTCACTGTATATGGGTTCAAGCCCTGCGTCGGGTTCTGTGTTGATAGCTCAGAGCCTGGAGCCTGCCTCGGATTCTGTGTCTCCCTCTCTGCCTCTCCCCTGCTTGCTCTCTCTCTCTCTCTCAAAAATAAATAAACATTAAAAAAATTTTTTGTAATTTAGAAAAAATTTTAAAAAAATAAAAAGAAAACATGCTGGATTTTTTTTCAATTAAGGCTACAATTCATGAAATGGTTACATATGAGAGGGTGATTTCCCTCTCTCTATCAGCAATGGGCAAATGTCTCACCTCGTGCTCACAATAATCTTATTAATGTAATATCTGAAACATAAGCCAACAAAAATAAGACTCTAAAAGGGAAGCAGATTACTGAAATCATGAGACAATTCTGACAATTCTTGGGCAGATATTTTGGGACCAGTCTTTAAAAACATTTCCTGTTATCTGTAGCAGAAGAAATAAAGTTAAGTTTAACTTTTTATTTAATGTAAATCCTTTTATTTCAATACTATAGACAATTTCTGTAGGATGTGATGACAGGCTTCTGCATCTCTGGCTTCATAATGACGCAAGACTCCTTGCTATATATACCCGAAAGGAAGAACACTTTACTAAGTACATGAAGGAGTGACGTAGTGTGTTTGGACTGGTGTATCAGTAAAGCTGCTGGCAGTGAGAATAACAACAACAACATCAAAAGACAACAGAGGTTACATTTAGATCATTAAAGATAAGATACGGTTTTCATTGTAGCGTGCATTTCAGGAGACAGCTATCAAAATGGCGTTGAAAAAGTTGTTAGGCTAGAGACCAATTCCGATATGTAGCATGTTTCACACTCTGTTTGACTCAACAGAATTGCTTTTACCTTTCGCTTGATATAGGCTCAACCTCAGATACTCTTAAATCCTCTTCTCAAAAACCTGGCCTAAAGTTGAGAATGCTATCTCTAAAATTAGCCAAAAGTTCTGAAAATGGCCTATGTTTAAGAATATTCACCTTTTATTAGGTGCTACTTACTAACAGACTACATTTAGAATATCCATGAAGTGACGTGCTTTTGTACAGATGATAAAACAGTATATGGCACATTTTCAAGGCAGGTAAGGACAGATGATAAAGGGTGCTGTATTAAGAGTGTAGATTAAGCATTTAGATAGCATAATGAGAGGGAAAGAAAACGTCACATAAGAAGCTAAATAAAAAATGGAAAATTCATGACCTAGGACAATTTCCCAGCTCTGCATGTGTATACCACTGCAGAAATTGATGATTAGTTACCTAGCCTTAGGCAACACAGACAGACACATTTCTGTCACATCCCACCCCCCACCCCCACCTCTGCCCCCCGGACCTATTCTTCCCTTATCTTTCTGAGTAACGGAAGTAAAATTCTGCTAAGGATATTGGGTTTCCCTCTGGCTGAATAAAAGACCTGACCTTGAAAAATATAAATAAAAAGAAGCTAATTATTAGCAAATTTGCTAAAATGGGTGCACTGTATAAACAACAACTGGTAGTCCCTTAATAACAACCCTTGAATGCAGCTCTAAAGTTGGAAAATTTTCATTTATTTACCAGATTTATAAAAATGGCACATATTCCGTGCTCTAGCCTTACAAATTCTCTTCCCTGGCCAGCATGAGCACATACACGCAGTCACAGACAAGCACACAAATGGTGACTGCCAACACTCTTTTCTTGACCAAAACAATAAAGCACGCAGAAAATGAAGTCTGTGTCCAGAGAATTCTTATTTTCTGATCTAAATTTAACAACACTTAGGGACTAAAAGGTATGCTACATATAGGGAGGGCTAGGAATACTTCCTACTGGGCTTAAATTTGGGTCTTCCTGAGGGCAGACCAGCAGTAGCCACATCAAGGTCACGTGGGAAGCTTAAGTCTCGAATTCAACATCAACTACTGAAGAGTCTGTATTACCAAAGTAAAGCAACAAAGTACCATGGCTTCCACGTCTGTGACCAAAGTAAAGCAACAAAGTACCATGGCTTCCACGTCTGTGATATGGAAAATCTGTGGCAGTAAACCTATGACCCAACATGAGGGGCCACGAAAAAAGATGCACCTTTTCTACTCACCCCAGCAACTGCCAGTCAGGTTCCAAGGTGACTAAAGACCAGAACCTTCCACCAAAGCTAAAACCTCAGCGGCAGGGGGGGGGGGGGGGGGGGGGTCTGTCCTCACTGTGCAATACAACAAAACGCTGGTCTGAAAAGGTTCTGACCCTCCTAAAGTAAAATACTTTTAATGGGACCACATTTCAAACAGTGTACCCATCACAATAAGAACTGAAATAAATATGGCATGTCTCCTTGGTCCATTTCCTTCATTATTCATGTGGTTTCATCTTTCTAAATTTGGACCTCTACCCCATTCTAGAAGGAGATGAGAATGTAATACATAATGCAAAAGTATTTAAAGCAAATCATAGGATATCTGTACTTGATACTTTTTCATGGTTTGATACCAAAAGAATCACTGCCTATGGAGGACTAGACATTTTTTAAATGCTAGAACACTGAGCCTTCCTTTCATACAATTCAAAGGAACGGGCATTTTGCTGACACAGCAACACTGTGGTCTCAGAGAGACTGTGGGAAATGTCAAATTTATGGTCCTGGGGGTGATTGGTGGATGGTTTTGTGGTGTGTATGGTGTTTTGTTTTGTTTTGTGTGTGCTTTTTCTTTTCTCTTTTGAGCCTCTGACAGAAACAGAGCTCTACAAACTTTCTGGCGACCTCCCAGGAAAACAGAAGGAAGCCGTATCCTGTACTTCCCCTGGGATCTAATGAAATATACAGCCTCTGGGCTTCTTTCAATTTGGACTTTCAGATTGCTAAGCCAGTGAAAAGGGGATCCTAGCTGTCACAAACGTCACATGCTCGGGGTCACCTGCTGCTTGGGAGTTCTCATGCCAGTTGTTGACATAATAAGAACCCCTTACACTTTAATTACAATTCACAGTGTGTAAACTATGCAATCTGCTTTAAGGCAGACTGTCTTTTAAATCAACACTAAAATTCTATTACTAATATGGCAATGAAATGTAGCAGGGGAAGGGTGTGTCCAGATGAGTAACCAAATGCAGATATCTGCCATTTGAAGAAGATACGGGGCAACATTCGCCAATAGATAGGATGGTGTTGCCGCTCTTAATCCTGGAAGGTGGGACTCTACCCTAACTCTGCCCCAAGACTTCCTGAGAGTGAACCACAAAAATGAAATGCAATATGCTTCATATGTAGCATTCTGACATTTGCATAACTAGCATGTGGGGGCTTAGCTATTCCATTTAGTATCTTGCCTACCCAACAGAACTGATCAACCGTTAAAGAACAAGGAATTTCTGCTTTCCCCCTACCGTCCCCTCTAAACCTAGAGCAGTGCTAGAGATGTTCAACACATGCTTTCAGAGTTGTGTCGACGCTCTATCATTTACTAGATCCTTGTATTTTGTTAACTACAGACCCGGGTAAGCTATATTCTTGCAATCAAAACATGAAAGGTTATTTTAAAACAGAGCCCGTTTAAAATAATATGACAATGCAGGGAGCTGTTTAAAAAGTGCTAGCACATAATTATAGTCTACTGTTTTCTCCAAAAACAACAGTGGAAATTAGTTACAATTATATTATAGAGAACTACTATAAACATAGGTGGGCTAGCCTTTGTATGAACTGTCCCAACCCTCTGGGAATTACAGTCTCACTTTTAGTGCCACAAATGATGTAAAATGAAAGACATGAAATAAACTCATGCAAGGTTCATTTATGTTTATAAAGTCTGACTCAAACACCTCAGTTGAGCTGCAGGTGTGCCCCACTGTAAAATACCAGCGGCAGCAGCAACAACAACAGAATAGTCAAAGAAAATAGAAACCCAAATTTACAAAAATAGTAAACAGGTTTTAAAAAAATAATGCTTGCACTTGTTTTAAGGAAGGATTGTATACGAATTACAAACACCATCAAGAAAGGTCAAATTAGCCAATAATTACTGATTGCTATTTTTTGCTGCCAAGCAATAGTAGATGCCAAGACAAAAGTCAACAACAGCAACAATAGAAGACAAAGAGTTTACCCTATTTAGATGTGGTTATTCTAACACAGGACGCAGATGCATCTTCCACTGTCCTTTCAAAAATACTAGTTTCTTTGGGAAAGCTTTCACTCTTTGGCTGTTGGGTTTTGTCGTCATGAAGACATACATGGAGCAATTTTATTTTCTTTCCTATTGGAACACTTCTAGTCCTCCTCTGGTGCTCCCCAGTTAAACCATTTGACATCCAGTGGCACAACAGTCCCCGTCTGTACACACATCCATCCTCAGGAGATAGGAGAGGCTGTGAGAAACTTAATTTCACCAGCATGAAGCCACCCCTAGCCTCTGACCTCAGGCACCAATTCTGGTACCGGTAATTTGTGCCACGGTCTCCAACTAGTTGGCTCTGCTTTAAGTGCAAACTCTTTCCTGTACCTGTGCTTGGTCGAGCACTGGAGACATTAATTTGGTTTTCATCCCTCCTTCTCAAGAACAAGATTCTGACACTAAAACCAAGACTGGCACCTGGACCCCCATTAATGGCTGACAGATTTCTCTGATGCTAACTATCTGCTGGATTAGTGTCACCTGCCCATGTAGTCTATTTATGGGATCTACCCAACTTCTGGGATACTCACTTTCTGCCAGTTAGACCTCCATGGTGTCCACTGTTCCACTAAGCTACCAGTCGATTTCTGTTAACAGACCATCTGAAATCTCTTTTGGCTGGGCTGAAGTTCTTTAGGGAACCCCCAAACTAGACCAGCTTTAGACTATCAACTCCCACATAATAATTTCAAGTCGTGGCCATTTATGAATCTAATATCCCAAGGTATAAACTCCCTCTGTCAATTCCCTCTAGTTTTCCTTGGTAGGAAGGAAATAGAAAACCCCTAGGACTCTGAAAAGAATACAGAGAAGTAGAAGCACTCTTACCCAGTACTGTTGGGACTAGTAGCTGATTGGTTCTTTTAAAAAACTGGATAAAGGGTGCTTGGGTGGCTCAGTCGCTTGAGCATATGACTCTTGATTTTAGCTCAAGTCATATTCCCAGGATCGTGGGATCGAGGTAAAAACAAAAGTTCTCGGATGTGCTAGTAGGTAACTACTGGCCATTAGCAATCAACATGCTACAGGCATCAGTAGGTTACAAAGAAAATAAAAAGACTTAGTGAATCTTGCAAGCTGATTAATATAAAGCTTCTACGGAGAGGATCCACCCGAAGAAAATAAAATTCAAATGGTCATTGAGTGGATATTATGAGCAGGCAATGATGCTACATGCATGGTGCTTGATGATGGGACACAATATTGAAAAAGACATCTTTCCCTGCATTCTCATATAGCCCTAATTTCCAATAACATAAGAAATAACCAGAAGACCTTTTCAAAGTTACTGTATTTAGAATGGTAACTGAATTGGTATTTCTATCCACTTGTTACAGAAGACAATATTTAAATTGATCCAAATGTATTTAAAAAGACAACATCAACAAACTTAATTGGACAGCTCAGCTCCTAATACAGTATTTTCAAATTATAAACTATATTTATATTTTGTTATTTTGTACAACTACCAGAATATCATTACTGCTGTTGTGATTTAAAATTGCGGTTGGTGAAACATTTTTTAAAATCAGAGACACTGTGATAATGGAAAACGTTAATTCCCATTTTAACATCAGTTGGCTTGACAACTGAAAATAGTCACAAAGATAATATTGTCATGATTTTTAAAATATTTTATTACTTTTAGATTAATGTAACTATTACTTTTCATGTGATTACACTTTAGATCAAGTTTTTAAGAACAAAAAGCTTAATCTCAACTTTCTGCTTATTATTCATTAGCTTATTATTATCAGTTTATTATCAGCTTTAAGATAAATGTATTATTTGCGTCCACATATGATGACGATAGTAACAGCAAGCATTTACTAACTGCTTAACAATGATAAAAGTGGCCAGCACTGTAAGCTAAGTGATTGACATACAGGTAACTTTCCCAGCAACTTTGCAAGTAAGTATTACTTGTCATAGTTCAGGTTGAGGAAACTGGGGCCACATGAAGAGAAAAATTGGGATCTCAAAAACCGATCAACTCCAAGCTTGGGCTTCTCACTTCAACGAGGGTGTGTGTGTGTGTGTGTGTGTGTGTGTGTGTGTGTGTGTGTGTGTTTAAAGTAAACCAGAGATCACAGACTTTCCTTTCCAGTGAAATTTTATTTGCACAGATGTGTGTGTGCATGATGGCATGTACATACACACACACACACACACACACACACACACACAAACACACTTTAGTAAATTAATTTCATATGCAAAAGAAAAGTGAGCCAGGGCTAAGTTATTAAAAGAAGGCTTTGAAGCAAGGAGCGATGATGTGTGAAAGACATACCACAAAAGTTTATTTAAACAAAGAACAAGCACAGAGGGATGGAACAAAAGTGAAAATAAGGGAAATGAAAGCTCTCCGTCTTTTCCATCTTTTTTCTGTTGTGTATGGATTTCTCATCCACGGAAAAGACAGGAAAAGACATCTGGAATTTATGGACTATACAAAAGTAAAATAAGTTTTACCAACTTATAATTCAGATGAACCAAATCCACATATTTTCACTGATTTTTTTCTAGGTGAAACATAATGATATTATCCTCCAGTAAAATCCATAATTTTAAACATAATTCCTCACTTGTAAGAAAAAAAATTCAAGGTAAGATTTTATAAAATATTTTTATAGTATATTTCTCAGTGGTTAAGTTATGAAAGCAAAATTTTTGACTTGGCTTCAGAAAAGAGATAGAGAGCCTTTTCATTTTATACTCATAATGCTCTACATTTCAATATCCCAATGTACATTTCAATAGTACATTGAATCGTCTTCTTAAAATTGCAAATTTTGTCTGGTATGTATATATAACATCATAAAAGTTCAAGTTCAAATCCTGAAAAAAAAATCTATGGTGGGGTGCCTGGGTGGCTCAGTCAGTAAAGCTTCTGACTTTGGCTCAGGTCACGATCTTGCGGTTCGTGAGTTCGAGCCTCGCACTGAACTCTGTGCTGACAGCTCAGAGCCTGGAGCCTGCTTCGGATTCTGTGTCTCCCTCTCTGTCTCTCTGCCCCTCCCCTGCTCGTGCTCTGTCTGTCTGTCTTCTGTCTGTCTGTCTCTCTCAAAAATAAATAAACATTAAATAATTTTTAAAAATACATCATCTGGCATAGGCCATTTAATTTCTAAACCTGTTTCATGTATATGCCTATATATAGATGATAGAACTTTATAACTGAACAGTTAAATCTATATTATCAGATATATTTATATTACCTATAAAAATAAGGTAAAAAATTCTAAGTTATTCCTCAATGCAAACATTTCCAAGTATTACGCTACAGCAGACACCTTAACTTGAAAGTGAAAAATTCTCCCAATCATATAGAAATTATATTTATGACACACACTTCCCAGTGCACATGAAACTGACAAGGTACTTGTAGAAATAACCATTCCCTTTTTGGCAAAACAAAAAATGACTTTTAAATTGTTCTTAGGAGCAGAAATCACAAAAGTGGAAAAAAAGTTGCAGAAGAGAAAGATGAGGTTAGTCCGCTAAAGTTGAAAATAAATTTTGTCTGCTTGCATTTAAATAAACAATACTATAAAAGTCTTGTAGAGACTATGCTTACGAAAGGTTCTACTGCCTTTACATATAAATGGAAGCACATTTCTAGCACTTATATTATTGCAAATATTGAAAATGGCCTCCAGAAGCTTTTAGCAATGTACTCTTTGTCTTGTTTCCAAAGAAGCAATTCAATTAAAATGCTCATTTTCAGCACAAAGGGCTAGGACAAGGACCCATACACTACACCCAGCATCTTACAAATGCTATGGAAAATAGACTGAAACTTCCATATGATTTCTGTGTGCTTGTACAAACCAAGCATAATTTACAAATATTTTCCTAGAAAAGGAATTATATGGTTTTTTTTCTGCCTCTTCTAGGAAGTATCCATCCATGATGATTCCAACCTACATTATGCTTGCTTCCTTGAATTTTCTATCACTAGCATATCTTGTGTATTCAAACATGCCAACAGGAACATGGTAATGAATATTTTTCAGTTTTGATACATTTCCTCCACATCCTCCAGTCATATTTGCCAAATTAAGCATACAGAAGACACTTAATAAATGTGTTGATTGAATTCGTTCCCTTACAGTGGGGTTACTTTATTGTTCATACTAACTGTAACATTCTGCTTCCTTCTGCAAAGAAATTATTCATTTATTTATCATGTTCTTATGTTCTTTTTTCCTCACTTAATTTCATAAATTTAATTCTTATGGCCACTTTTTTTTCAATCAAAAAATGGTTTTTGAGCATCTTATATAAGCTGTGGTTTTAAATGGGTTGCACTATAAACAACATTAATGAAATTATTAAATAAAAATGCGTTTTCTATCCTCCAGTATGTCTGTCATACAAAAGATGGATGCCTTCCTTTCAAGATATTTGAGTGGATCACCAAATGATTGCCTACTTCTCTCTCACAGCTCAGATAAATAATTAAAAGGAGATATACACAGATTGGTTGCATACTTAAGAGTTAGAATCAATTAAAACAAAATTGTATGAATGCTCTTACAATAATATATCACTTCAGGGACTATGAAATGCTACCTTTACATTTGTAAAATCACTATGGTTAGATTAGAGCCTTAATGTTACGTCTCCATGAGCATTTAGAGTGGGTAATCAACAGAGAAACATGAAAATGAGGGGAGGGGGCTTTAATTGGCAATTTTTTAGTTACTAATATCTTTATAATTAAATGTTTTAAAAGTGTTGTCTAATACCCCAGAAAGGGTCATTGAATATTTATTGAGCACACCCAAAGTCAAGTTTCTTGTTTAAGTTGGTATTGAAGGTAGGATGGCAGGATGGGTATCTTCTGGAAAGACGAACTGGGTGACTGGTTTTAAATAAACGTGCAAATCCTCTTCGTTAATGGTCTCAGAGCTTTTCCAGTGCGCTTTAGCAACAGGCTACAGTTCTGCTCTAACCAAAAGAACACAGAGCTCGAGGAAGATGGCATTTGTGGAGGAACAGAGGATCACAAGGGAAGGTACTCACTTTTAATTTAGCTCGGTGGGCAAACTCAAGTTTGGGGTTTCAGACAACCCGAAACCTTTCCTCTCAAGAGTGTTTTAATAGTAGGGAGCTGTCTCGTTTGTGCATCGAGAAGTTTGCATGAAGCTTTCAAGAAATCTGTCTCACCCAAACTTTTAGTTAGAAGCACTATCTTGCACTGTTGTGCACACGGATAATTGTACTCACACTGTTACACTTTTTATTTCATTTTTCATGGAATCACAGTCCGCCTGATGTTATGGTTTATCATGCATGGGTCTGCCTCTCCAGAAAGAGTGTGAGTTGGTTGAGGTCAGGCCTTTAATTTTCCTGCACCTAGTTCAGTGGCTGATACCGAAGGGCTTAGTGAACGCTGGCTGAGTAAGATTTTTCAGAACTTCCTCAGATCAATGTTTGCTTATCACCCTACTACATCCATACAAGAAACACTTGGTACTCTTGAAAAGGAAATCTCATCCTTTATGGGTTCAGAAGTCACGACGAAAGATAACAATCTCACCAAAAACCCAAAAGTTCACAACCAGGAAACACGTAATAGAGGAGGTCCCGAGGATACTGATTCCCTCAATAAACATAAAAAAGTTCTCAGGGTCATGTTGGCAGTACATTGTCTCTGGCCCTAAGAGAAACACCCCTTTTCCAAGCTAAAATCATTGCCCAGCTGTGAAATCATGATGGCTGCCAGCAATCCAATGGTGGCAGCAAACTCAACCCAAAGGTCCAATATTTGTAAGCACCAAACAGACACTGCAGTGAGACAGCAGTGCTGACCAGATGTCAGTAGTGGCCTAAGGGCATCCTTTCACCTCCCCCCCCCCCATGATGCTGCCTTCCTCCCCCACCCATTAAGGGTGGCATCAAGAGCAATTACAGCTTACCCCCAATGGGCTGTGCCAGGCTGGCAGCTGTAACACCTGTCACAAGGTCTGCATGACATTAACAAAGACCCAGAATGTAGCTTTAATGAGCTGCCCCTACAACAGACAGAGCGTAGTGCAGTACGGTGGATGTAGCAACTGGACAGAGGACTATTTCAGCAACTATTGACTTTCTTTAGCACCTAGTACTGGGCTAAATACATACAGTTCTTCACAGCGCCATCTTTCATCTGGAAATGAAACATGAAAATCTACGAAGCGCACACTTCACTGTCAGTTTCAACATCTTGCTCCTCTGAAAATATTTCTCTGTGCCATTTAAGTGATGAATTTATGCATTTAGGTGATGAGCTTAAGGTGTGACACCTGTGACCTGTAACGCTAGGAGTTGTAAGCTCTTAAAGTAGACAGTATTTCTCTCTCATTGAGCTCTCTCCAGTGAGCAAAAGGCTGTATCTTTCAAGTAGATGGATGGGCAGATGAATATATGAAAACTACTTAATCCTTACAAAACTTATCAGGCGATAAAACAGTCAAAAAAGAAAAAACGGTTATGCGATTGAAAGAGGGTCCTCACTTTGGTTAACTATCAACATTGACAGAAAGGGATGATTTCAGGATTCTTCAACACATAAGGACGCTGGACTATAAAAACAGTCATACAAAATGCCTAGTCAACTCAGTAAAATCATTGCTATACCAAGATCCTAAGGCTAATGAATAACTACAGAAGGACCAGTGAGCAAATTTTCATGAAAAGAGCACACAATGTCTAAGGCAGAGTAACCACTAGGTATGTGATAACTATGGTTATACTTTTGATTATGGTGATTAATAAGTAAAGTTAGGCTAGTGATTTATAAGGTGTCCTCATGGATCAGTCACCTCCTCTTCAAAAGGGATATAATGAACAACGATACAAAGATGGTTGCTTCTGGGGATAGGCTTGTGTAACCAATAGCAATAGTATTTTCAGATCTTTTTTTATGAGTTGAAAGGAATCTAAGAAGTTCAATCTCCTCATTTTTCAGAAGAGGAAACCAAATTTCCATACCTGTATCTGAAGCCACACAACTAGGTGGAAGCCAAGTGACATAATGGATCAGTGATTCTCTTTTTGCATAAAGGGACCAATAATACCTACGCCTATCTACTCACACTTTCCCAACAAATGATGTAGCACAAGTCTTATTTGAAGTATCTGGCACAAAGGCTCAGTGTGAATTCAAAATAACATTACTTTTTCAAAATACTGTTGATGAAGATCTTACTATCAATACCATTACGAAAATAACCATTACTACTACAATATTTATGTCTCGCCGACTTTGTAAGAGATCCCGGGAGTATTAATACACGTAAGGACGTTCTATTCCTTTTCTGAAACGGCAGTATTCTCAGACCTTCACAGCAATATAACTGCATCTAAATACTTCGTAGCTTATGATTCATACCTTCCAAAATAAAATAGCTCACTTCCAAATTTAAATTTTGTCTTCAAATTTCAGACACACAGAGCAGCAACTAGAAAACAGTACATTTTAATTAGATGCACCAGAGTTAGTGATTTTCATTCTCTGGGGTTCACACAGCATTTACAGGACTTCATTCCATTTATGGGGTTCAGACAAGGCTCAAAGTGAACTTTGCCTGGACCTTTTCACATGGTTTGAGCATTAACCAGGGATTGAGTGGTTTATAGATCATCCAAAAGAATTTCTATCTTGGAGTCTTGCTATGAACTCTAAGTATTTAAATTCCAAGTGAGTTTACATCAAAAAGTGACTGCATGTTTTTAGTATCTGTTTCTGTTTTCTTATTTTTGCTCTTTTAAAATGAAAACTATAAGGTAGATACATGGAGAGAAGAGTCTGAATATATGAAGTTCAAGAAAACAAAAAAGAAATTTTAAAAATGTAATGTTTTAATATTTAGCACTATTTTACTGTTTTACAGTTTACAAAGGGCTTTCACATGTATTAACTTGCCTGAATGCTAACCACTGACCTTTGCAGGATGTGATTAGATCAGTTTCATCCTAATATTATCTCAGACTCTTCACCTATGTAATTATACATTCTCTAACTGAAATATTTATAAGGAATAATAATCAATTATTAATAGGATTTATTTTGTAAACAAAGTATTAAAGTCAGTTTATAGCATATTTTGTTTTCCTGAGGAACAAAAGCTTGGACCATAATATATGGAAAATATTTTGGTGCCCCACAGTGAGGACTTTGAACTTTGAAAAATATACTTTATATTTATGGAAATGTTTTAAGGGGACGTTATAATGAAGTTGTGTGTCTACCACATTTAAAGATCCAACACAATGAACGGGTACTTAAGGAAACAAAAGCCACACCTCTCAATTTAATTCTGCACACAGAGTTTATTAGATTTTAGCAGGGTGTCCTTACTCTAGTCAAGAAAAAGCCATCTGAATTTATGAAGCTGAAATCATCAAAGGTCCTATGAGGAGGTCCATTTCAATGTATGAAATGCCATTTTTGCTCACATTTTGGAGATTCCAACTGATCACAGGCATTTTTGCTCTATCGATAATATATATCTGAGGTGGAAGAACCTGGCAAGAGGACGTTGAATCCAACTTATTTCAATCTATTCAAAGTATTTCATGACCAAAAAGTATTCAAACTTCTAATATATCTTAAATAATAGGCTAGCAATTCATATCTCTGAGTCCACTCACCAGTGACAATTTAAATCTAGACAGGTAGAACGAAAATCTTTTAGGACTATTCCTTGAAAACCATTACGTGTATGTAGAAAATAGTTTATGTGAGGCAAAATATTATGGCATTTAAACAAGGGGACTGGTACTCTTTTGTTTGAGGAAAAATGCAAGATTTGGGCCTACAGCCAGAACTCATGAATAATCTACGGTTTTTAAACAATCAATTATGAACAGCACTACAACATTGTCACATTTTCTGAATGCTACTTAGAAGTAAGTAATAACTACTCTTCTGAGAATTTCTGATCCAAACCCAGGTGACTACAGTATACTAGATTCATCATTTTATCCAGGCCCATCATTTTATATATAATTCATGACTGTATAATTAAACTCACATTGATTCAAGGTGCACCACAGCTAACCCCCTAGCCCTTTAGTCTCACTGCATACTGGCGTTTAGTGAAGGGTAGCCAGCTTCTCTCACCTATCCTGGCAGACCCAGGCCTCTGGCTGTGAAGAAAACCACAATGTGGGGAGGAAAGCCTACAAAAGAATGAAAACAGAAAGTGTCTAAGGCCTTGGCAGAAGGACACTAAATAAAATAGAGAGTGGTGACTCATTTTGGCAGTGAATCCACCTCAACCCCTTCAAAGCCTTTGGCAAGAGTCCTCAGAGGAGACCCCAGCCTTTTGCCAAGCCACAAAACACCACAATTATTATCACAGCAGTCATCAACAAAACAGATTTTGTAAACTGACTTGTTGGCACATAGATTAAAGAAGCTATAAAAAGGAATAACAGCTGTTTGGGTTGCCCTATGCAGAAAGCTACTATATAGAAAGTAAAATTTATATCTCTATACATACTCGGGTAGACACAAGCACACAAGGACACCCCATGTACTAATTATACACATATACTATGTACAAAAGGGTAAGATCCAAACACACCATTACATAAATTTAAAACACAAACAGCTCTTTTGAATTAAAATACTCACTTTGGAAGGACTAATAGATAAATTTCCCGAAAAAAAAAAAAAAGATTTTATAATTCACCAGTTTAAAATATGGACTATGCCTAACAATGGCAAAATAAACAAATTTTTTCTTAAAATACTGAAAAAGTACGGTGCTTTTTATACAAGCAAGAATGCTGATGAATTCTTTGAGAATTTTCAAAAATATCCCTTATTCCACCTCCCTAGACATTGCCTGATTGGCGTTTTATACTATAAAATTTAGAATTATCTCATGTTTCAGGTGATTTGAAACAATTCTACTTGCTTACATATTCACAGATATAATCCATCATGGACGAGGTAAAAAAATGTTTAATGATTTAATTTTTACCTTTGCTACAATAACATGATTCACCTAAATACGTTGCCCATGAATAACATGGAATAGAAAAGAACAGGAAAAAATGACAGGTAATAATCAG
This sequence comes from Acinonyx jubatus, assembly GCF_027475565.1. Classification (NCBI taxonomy): domain Eukaryota; kingdom Metazoa; phylum Chordata; class Mammalia; order Carnivora; family Felidae; genus Acinonyx; species Acinonyx jubatus. The sequence goes on along the minus strand of NC_069381.1, from coordinate 49,463,742 downwards.
TACTACTTATATGTTCCTAACTTGAAGATGAAAAATGTACTTTGATTTACTATAAAGAGGCATAGTCTCCTGATTTTTAATTTAAAAAGAAAGGTTTTACTCAGGTTCCTTGTCACCAATTCACAGCAAGATATATAAGAATTAGCAAGAAAAATTCTTAATGAAACTACCTTACATTTGTAATATCATACATTACGAATATAATCTGTAAATATGTATTGAAGGATCCGCCGTGCAACTTTCATGTCACACATTTGGCCCAGCTAGCCTCTAAATGCCTATGTAGCTCAATGTTGAAATTTCCAGAGCTAAAGCATCTTAATGGCATTGATCTTTTCCATTGAAGGATGCAGAGTTCAGATTTCAGCACTGTCAATAACATTTGTTTTCACCTATTGAATGATCAGGTCTTGGTTGGTAATTGTCTACCACATTAGAAAGGACTAGAAAGGAACTTACAAGAGTCCTAGCTACAAACACTGTCGACTAAACAGCAAGAGGAAATAAGTAAAAAAAAAAAAAAAAAAAAAAAGGAGTGAAAAATGACATTTCTTGGCTACCTCTTTCAAAAAGTGTATACCAAGTATCCCTCTCATCACCCAAGGGCTCCATGGTTGAACACATCCTAAACTGTAGATTTCCAAAAGTTCAAACTGTATACAGTATTTACTATTTATAATAGTATAACTGGAGGATTCCACTACTACGGACATAAAACCACCACCTTCATGACAAACAGCTTTCCTGAAAGGCTACTTAAGAATTAAATAAAAGGGGCGCCTGGGTGGCGCAGTCGGTTAAGCGTCCGACTTCAGCCAGGTCACGATCTCGCGGTCCCTGAGTTCGAGCCCCGCGTCAGGCTCTGGGCTGATGGCTCAGAGCCTGGAGCCTGTTTCCGATTCTGTGTCTCCCTCTCTCTCTGCCCCTCCCCCGTTCATGCTCTGTCCCAAAAATAAATAAACGTTCAAAAAAAAAAAGAAAATTAAAAAAAAAAAAGAATTAAATAAAATACTCTTATCAATTATAAAATACCTTTAGAAATTCAAATATCGATCAGAAGACCAAGTCCACAGCTGATGTGAAACAGAAGACCTACTTCAGGAATTCACCGAGTAAACTGCCTGCCTGGAGTTTACCAGGCATACATTCACCAGTATGTTTTTTAAAGTGTCACACGGAGAAAATTTTCACAAGGTGCAGAAATACATTCGCTATTAGATCATTCTTCAAAATACCACAAACTCTACCGTTCTTCAACTGAGTTTGGTATTAGTTATTTACACCTAATAACTAAAACACACAGTAAAAATTGCATGGGGCTTAATTAAAATCCTTTTCTCCAGGCTTTGTTTTTTGAGTTCAAACTATTTTCCCTTATTATCATTTCCCCAGCGTCTCTATCTACCTTGGAACTGAAGCACATTATGCAGCCAGCACAATGAACTAACATGCCAGCAGAAGTAGTATGCTCCACCTATCCAAGAATTTTAAAAGCATCCAAGTACACACACACTGTCTCCTGTGTGTAGCCTGGAGATCCCTATTGAGCTCATGCCAAGTGTCTGAAAAGTTGGACCCTGCATCCGGTATTTACACTAAGCTAAAATTCTAATCAGCACTAACAGCAGTATGTTTTAATTCACCCTTATGATTTTATTTCAATCTGCTAAGTAGCACAACTGCCAGAAAGCAATTGCTATAAACTTAAGTAAACAAATGCAAAACTAAAATAAATCTTAAACCTGTTGTATATAAAGTTTGTGCCACTTTAGGCAAGCAGTACAAAAAGGCACAGCCTGAAGTCTTGGTGAACGCTTTTCGATCTCATTTAGAAAGCTCTTTGAAAGTATTGCCTTTTCTAGTCTTCCCCCAGATCTCTTTCTAAAAAAGTATTTGGTGCCTATGAGATCAGGTAGAGAAAATGGCCATGTTATTGGACGGTGGTGTTTTCACCTCACGTATTCCCCTGAATAGTCTTCTGCCAAACATGTGAAACAAGTAGTACACGGTGACTACTTGAATATCTGGATGACACTATAACCACTCGTGCCAAGGAGTTGGTGCCAAGTCTTGCATCTTCGGGGTTCCCCCCCCCTTCCTTTTTGGGTGGTATTTGGATGGGGGAGAGAGTGGCGGTGGGGGAATGTGACCAACAAACCCTAAGAAGTTGGTCACCATTTTGAACCTGTTCAGTGTGCTCAGACCTTGGCAGCCATCTTACAGCTTGGCAACCATTTTGAGAATTTGCTTGGCAAGCTCTCAAAATTCGCTGACACTGTTTAAATAGAATGCTAGTTAAAAATAGTCCACGTTAAGCAATACAATGTGATATCAGGTAGAATAACCCTCAATAAATCTTGCCAACAAAACAATTTATAACATCTTCACTGAGGTAAATGACATCCAAATTTTCTTAACTACTTAGCGCTAAAGCAGCTTAAAAGCTGACTCTTTAACCCTTTAGCGGACAAGTTCTTAAAAATCAATATTGGAGGGGCACCAGTGAGTAGGAAAGTGGCAAGTATAAAGAATGAAAGAGATGGCCGAAAACATAGCCACAATTTACATCAAAACATTCACAAATCCATTCTAGTTCAAGATATAAAATAGATGTCATCTTACTTCGTGCAGTATAATTCTAGAAAATGATCCCACAACTTCAGAATATGTCCTACTTAATGTTTTATGAGTTCATGGAAACTATCTTAGGGAGCCATGTAGTACAGAACTCTTCCTTTGGTAAGGAAATTACCTTAAAAAAAACAGTAATCTTAATATCTTGTGTAAAAGAAAACAAAAGGAAAAACTTGTAGATAATGACATTTTTCCAAAATCAAGAGTTATAAATGTTTTCTGATAATGCTGTTATATTTAACCTCACCTCAGTTTCATTGGTTATAATTGATGAAAAATAAGTTCTGTACCTGAAAACCTTTTTTGATGGCTACAAATCTGAAATACAAATGATAATTATGCATTGGTATAACTTCGGCATCATTACCAGATTTATGTAGTTTTGTAGAAGGACAAATTACCTGAAATGATATCAGATGATAACTTTACCACCATATGGAAAATGAAAATAACAGTCTAATAATCTGAAATATCCTTTCCATACTGAAATAAATAACATTTTAATATAGAATTTAGTATCTTCCCTTCAATGTCATGAATATTTAATATCATATTAGTATGCAGTGTGTTTATGGTAAAAAGACCATATTGTTTATAGTTTGAAAAAATCTAAATGCACTAATCTTCCTATGAATCCACTATTATAGTTAAATCAGAAATATGAAGATAAAGCCTAAATAATTTTGAATCTTGTGATGGTAAAAAAAAATTTTTTTTAATAATTTTTTTAATGTTTATTTATTTTTGAGACAGAGAGAGACAAAGCATGAATGGGGGGAGGGTCAGAGAGAGGGAGACACAGAATCTGAAGCAGGCTCCAGGCTCCAAGCTGTCAGCACAGAGCCCGAGGCGGGGCTTGAACTCACGGACTGTGAGATCATGACCTGAGCAGAAGTCAGATGCTCAACCGACTGAGCCACCCAGGCACCCCAAAAGAAAATAATTTGAAGTCATTAAATAATATCCTCAGCCAAATATTTGTCATTTAAACTTTAATGCATTATGGGGCAAGAGGGATAGCCGGCTTGTATTCTCTTCGCAACTAAGATATCATTCATAATAGCACCTAAAAAGGCTAAATCCATGCACTACTCCCAATGTTTATAATGTTGCAGTGCTTTCTGAACTTGAAGACTGAAGTTTTAAATTTCTACTGAAATTAAATCAGGAAATAACTTTACTTCACATTATATCGTACAAGTGAAACAATTCATTAATCCATGATCAAAACTAGAACATTACATGGGAAAACATTATGCTGAAATGGATCAGCCTTAAGTCTTGATACTATTAGATGTCTCTTTATTGAATGACAGTATCTGCAGCAGATGACGTAAACGGTGCTAGCATACTTTAGAATGCATTGATAAATTGCTCTATTGATTCCGTTCTGCTTCACTTACCATTATTATAGCACAGTAATGGAAGACATGAATGATATATTTTTACTAGAGAGGAAAGCCCAGAGTTTGCCTGTTTCTTTATGAGATTATACTAAATCCTTTCAATTAATACAGCATGATGGATATCTCACACTGTCTGAGAATGAGAAGCCTGATTCTAGTGCTCGTCCTTAAATATTATTGTCCAAATATTTGACAATTATTTCAAATAAATGAATTTAGTATTTTAAAGACCTAGCATTTGTACTTCTGTAATGCGGCTTCCACACAATTTCACAGAAACATTTCCATTCCATTTAGAAATTGATCTCTCAAAACTTGAAGACATCTTACAAACACAACTTTCTTATCTTGTACTCACTGAATATACTAGAGGTTTACCTTAAAGCTTTTCAAGAAAAATTTTGACAAGAGTTATTATGCTGAAGAAGAATAAATATCAGACTGAAAGGGAAAATAGGTGGGCAACTTAAAATATTATTTTTAGAAGAGAAAATTTAATGATTTGCTAATCCAGACAGCAAGAGATTTAACAGAAAGGACTGAAATGAAAATGAAAACTTTGTAGTAGACATCATTTATAATGAGTATTTGTCGTCTATAACTATTCGACATCTGTAAAAGCTACCATATTGTTTCCAAGAAACCAGAATCTGCATTAAGACCACATCTAGTTGGTGACAGTGACACTTGCCACCTTCTTCCTGATATCACCAGTCCAGAGTATCGCTAAGAAAGGACACCAGGTTTTCCCAAATGGATACATTTAAAATTAAAAGCATCTGTCATTCCAAGTCATGCAAAGAGAATTTGAGAAATTCTGAACAGGGTACAACTGGGTCTTAACAATTCAAGAAAGACCTGAATTATTTTTATTTAAAAATATTCTTTAATGAAAAGGCCTCGTTTTAGTAGCTTCAACTGTTTCAAAGAAAAATACATAAACATGGTGAATTTGTAAAAGAACAGTCAAATTGTGGGAAGAAAATCTCCTCCAACAACTAAATGGTGTAAAAATTGATCTGCACTTCCCCTTTCACATTACAAAAGCTGTCACAGGGAATAAAATGTAACCCAGGAGGGCCGTGGCAGCTAGCAAACCTTCCCTGATACATTATAATGTCTGAAGCCCAGACACCAAAGGTTTACATCAGAAAAACTCCATCACGTAGCGAACAACTCAAAACCAACTATCGACCACGCTATTGATTTTTAGTGGGGAAGCCAGGAGGGGAAAAGCACCAGGAAAGACAGAATTTCCCTTTTCTTCTCTCTTCTCCGACTTAGTGGGCTGCCAACCTTAGGTCTTCCCAGTCTTGAGCCCTCTGAGTTTTGCATTGCAGGATCCAGGATGTCTGCCTGAGATAATTCAAGCTAAAGGCCTCGGATCTGCAGTAGAGCCGATTCTTCATTGGCTTGCAATGGAAACTAACTCAGACCCAAAAGTGTTTCTTGACAGAAGGGTACAGGAGGAGACAGGGAACAACCAGAGAAATAAGACATAGGATTATCTTTTCAGCTGGTATTTGAAGGTATCTGACTTCAGAAGTTCACAAATTAAACTGGACTCAACAACTGATAGAAAGCTAAACCAATCATATTTGAAACAACGTATATGTGTATTACAGAGAGCCGCCCACTCTCAAATTCCGAACTAATTACACAGAGAAGTCCAAGTTAATAATTTTAAAAAGCTAACTTTTCCCCTTCACATAAATTAACACAAAATGGGTTATTCGAGAAGCTGAAAGGTAACAAAGCAAAGTGCTTGCTTTAGCTCCTTGGGGTCTTAATCACATAATTTTGAATTGGTTGAGGATCATTTACTTGGATCATTATAATCATATCCTACAAGTATTCTGCCATTTAATTTGTGAAATGCACGACCACAGATCATGTACATGGAAAGAATTATTAGATGCATTCATTTTACTATTAAATTTAGAGATGGCTCTGAGCCATTTAAAAATAACAACAATAATAATAATGATTAATAACAATGCACTTCCATTCTGACTCACAGAGCTCTCAAGGGGTTTTCCAGCTGTTTGCTAATTAAGTCTCATACCCCCCTTGCTAGTAGATGAACATTGTTAGGCCAGTTTTACACCTGGGAAAGCTGGGGCACAGCAAAGTGATAATGGTAAACCAAGATCCCAGGGCATACACAAGAATGAAAATAAGAATGTGGGAAACTTACAGAATATTCCACTTTTTGAATTTATATTTGAAGACAGTGATAGGAAACATAAAACAACTTGTGTAACTCACAAAAAAGCAATCTGGTTTATCTCCTGTTGATTTTGTTGCTTAAAAAAAAAAAAATCAAACAATGGGTCTTATTTGTTTGCTTTTACCTATTCTGCCCCTAAAAAGGTTGTAAATTTTTCTGAATTCCATTTCTAATTTGCTTAAGCACAATATTTTGCCCACGATAGAGACTTAAGAATTTATTTATTCGTTGATCGTTAAAATAATTAAGGCTATCACTAATAGAACCCAACAAAGATAAGGTTCTCTTATTCTGTTTGGTTTAATAAAATGACTTAGAAATTATAAAAATAAGTATATATATTTTGTAGAATTATGTGAAGGCTCTTACTTGAAACAAGGCTATGTGAGTCTGAGGTTCTTGATACCAGGAATTAGAAATGACCACACGTGATTGACTGTTTTGAGGGCGAAGGAATGCTTTGAACCCATTCATTCATTCATTCATTCATTCACCATTGGGGGCAGTGAGGAGAGGTGCGGCACATGTATCACACCATGTACCATATGGCATTCTAGGTGTTAGGAATGTAGTGGTGAACCAGAGACAAAACTCCTTGTCCTCCACAACCTTACATGACACTGCAGTGAAAAACAAAGATTCTAGGGGCGCCGGGGTGACTCAGTCGGTTAGGCATCCGACTCTTGATTTCAACTCAGGTCATGATCTTGTGGTTTCGTTGAGTTCGAGCCCTGCGTCACACTCTGCACTGGCAGCAAGGAGCCTGCTTGGGATTCTCTCTCTCCCTCTCTCTCTGCCCCTCCCCTCCTCGCACCGTCTCTCTCAAAAATAAAAAATGAAAAAACAAAAACAAAGATTCATCCATGCAATAATCGGCAAACATCTTGGGCCTTGGAATGAAAACATGAAAAGGTCATTGGCAATAGCTTCATAAAGTTATAAAACTTCATAAAGTTTTTCTAAGGGTTAATTTTCTAAGGTTTCCTCACTGATGCAAATCAAGAAAAAGAAGAGCTATTGACATAGCTCACTGAGCTGGACATAATTAGAGAAGTGGGCAATATCTGCCTGTAGACTAAAAAGCACAGAGTCCTGAGATGTACCCTTCGCTCATTAATAGAGCAAATGAATCCACAGTCATTGGAAACTAATCAACAACAGGGAAAAGAAAGGAGTCACGAAAATAAAGGCATTGAATGATAAGAAACCAGAAATAGGTCATTTTTAGGAAAACTCCTCTTTCGTAACAGTTAAAAGGTATTCAAGTTAGAGCAGGGGGGCAAAGTATGGAGGGAAGGTATCTGTCAACCCGACAACTTCAGGCTTTTCTATTTCTTTGTCTAGCTAGCGTTTTTGTAGGTGAGCATCATGATTTGCGGTTTGGATATGATAAAGTACCTCATGACAACGTGCATCAAAGAAAAGATATAAATATTGTATACAACACCTGCCCTAAAAGAGGCCAGCACACACTGTTATTGTTTTCCAGGATACCTTGTGCTACGTGTTCGGGGACCCTCCCTGGCAGGACGCTCAAGATACACCCTCCACTTCACACCTATTCAACTGAAGAACTCTCTCACGTGACGACTGTGCTTGTCAGCTGTTCCCATGTTGACACCGATCTAGAAAAAAAATGACTTCTCTCTTCCCCCTTTGCCCACCTTCCTCTTAAAGATGGATCTTTTCTGAAATGATAAGTAGATCTTGCACTGGACACACAGATGACTCAGGATGCTTTTAATGTGTTCCGAATCAGCATTAGAACACGAGAGCAGCCCCCATGTTCCGTCACGGAGCAGGGGCTACAGAAAGGGAAGGGAAGATGAGAAAACCATATGAATAATAGAACAACCTTCCCCACTGATCTATAGCCTAAACTGTCAGATACTAACTCTAAAAAGCAATGAGTCCACATGACAGCAAAACAATCCTTAATTCAGTAGGGGAACCCACCCAGTCCCTTTCCGTTCTTACAAATGAAATGACAAGGGGTCCCTGGGTGGCTCCGCTGGTTAAGTGTCCGACTTCGGCTCAGGTCATGATCTCATGGTTCGTGTGTTCGAGCCCTGCATTGGGCTCTGCTGACAGCTCAGATCCTGGAGCCTGCTTCGGATTCTGTGTCTCCCCCTCTCTCGGCCCCTCCCCTGCTCGTATTCTGCCTCTCTCTCTCTCAAAAATAAATAAAAAACATTTAAAAAAATGAAATTATAAGCTGATAAATCTACTTTTTTTTCACCCTTTTTAAATTGCTTGTGATAGAGTTGGTCCATTCCCTTATTCACTCGACAGACACTGGTCCTCCTGGCTACCATACCCTTCCCACAAGTTGTAACTTCCTTTAGTGGGAATAGCTGCTTCCTTGTGAGCGGAGTCTTATAAGTGGTATAAAGGCTTGACTCTGTTTAAGAGAGGACCCACCAGGGAGAGGGAGGGACTAAAACACGAAGCCAGGGAAACCAAAGACAGATGTCACAGCCTTCACACGCCTGGTATGGCTGTCACTATTACGGCTCTATTTCCAGGAAATAACCCAGTTGTGGTCATTTTTGAAGACAAAAAAAAAAAAAAAGTAAAATTACTGTAACACAAATGTGTTTCTTCTTGTCTTTTAATAAAAATCTCATTCTGGAAGTACGGGCAGTCAAAATACATATTCAGTCTTCTTGAGTAACATGTAAGTCATCAGATCTTTAACTATTTGAGCAGCACAGCTACAGAGGGAGGAATAGTGACAGTTGTATGGTAAGAGGAAACGCACAAACTTTTTATTTTTTATTATTATTTTTTTAACCTAAAGCCGTTAGCTACTGTCTCTATTGCTGGGGCTGCAGCTAGCGACCAGGGGCCTCTCTGAGGGATGCATTTTGCTTCTATGCCAGTATTTTGAAGGGATTCCCGAGGGCCAAGTAGCAGGATAGGTGTGTAGAGACAAGAGACGAGAGCAGATGCTGTAGCTCAAAGCAGAGCTGGCACTCAGAGAACAGACACGGCACACAGGCACCCACATAAGCAAGGATGAACCAGCATCAAGCACTCCAAACTGCAACTCTAGGGTCAGAATCTGAGGATCCACTCTTTATTTTAGGTCCCTGAGAACCAGGCCTTTCAAAGCACCAGGAGCCACGGCAGACTCTTCCTCCCCTTCTGTCCACATTGTTTAGACTGAGAAAAAGTTAAGAGTTCAAAGACTGCTTCACAGCTCTCTGTGCATCCACCTATGGATTCCAGAAGAAAATAATAAATTATGCCAAACAACTCTTGAGACCAATTTAACGGAAATAGCGTTGGGGACGTGCCAACCTATGGTCACTCTACTCAGGCTCAGAAAAGTCAAGTCCCAAGATTTCAACCACCTCGGTCTAACTCTAAATTCAAAGGCGCATTCATTTATTTATAGAGCAAGTATTAAGCACCAACTATGGCATTACTCCTCTGACCTCTCCAGTTCCAGTAGATTCCCCTCCCCTGGACTCCTTAAACACCTGGAACATGTTGCTATCATAGGGCTTTTTAAATAGTATAGAACAACGAATCACTTTATGGAACTTTCTCCCCTCACCTATAAACTGGGGTTTCTCCAAGTCTGTATGTGAATCACCTATTGTTTAGAAGTATCGATCTTTGGGTCCCTGGCCAAAACCTCTGGGTATAAGGCTTGGGGATATAACTGCTTAGCAATTCCTTCCAAGGGATTGTGACGCACACAAAAGTTTGAGAATCATTTCTATATGCTCTTTACTAGACAGCTTCCCATCTCCAGTAGCCAACGTACAGCTTAGACATGAAAATGGCAGGCACTCAAATGATGCCTGTGGAAGGAAGGGAGGGAACGAAAAAGGACAGTAAAAACAAGCAAAATACGTCCTTAGAGCTCAGGGACAACATAAGACCACTGAATATCCTCTCTTAGAACTGATTTGGCAAGACAGAGTGTATCCAACAGTGTAATAATGATAAATTGTAAATTAACAATTTAACAATAAACTACAACTAATAGTGGTTTAAAAGGAATAAAAAAAATTGCCAAAGGAATTTATGAGCAATAAGTGAAAGGAAGCATGCAGAAAAATGAGATCAAACTTAGGGGTAACATTAGCCATGGAGAGCTCTTCGGAGATGGGGCTTCAGGTGCTTTCTGAAAAGAGAAAGGGAGGGGCCCGGGTGGCTGAGTCGGTTGGGCATCCGACTTCAGCTCAGGTCATGATCTCACAGCTGGTGAGTTCGAGCCCCACATGGGGTTCTGTGCTGACAGCTCAGAGGCTCTCTCTCTCTCAAAAATAAATAAATGCAAAAAAAAAAAAAAAAAAAAGACTGAAAAGAGGAAGGGATTTACAAAAAAAGGGAAAAGAGGAGAAAGCATTTATACTTAAAACCAGACAAACTGGACTAAAATTCATTTAAAAGAAAGACCCCTATCATGAGTATTTTTTCTAAATCTGTGTGTTAATTTTTACCACAATTAATAGAACTAATATTTACACGCCAGCAAGTTTGAAATATAGAGCCAATAAAAACTTTTACAACTCTGGAAATTTCTAAAATTGGTTCCCTTTAAATCTGTAGCATAGGCAGAATCCCGGATGATGTGGTACAGTAAAAACATTTTATTGGCATTTAGTTGAGATGGCCTGCATAACTCACTTGTGGCTTTACCACTTATCGTGTCACCCAACTCACAGCAATAAAATGCCGATGTAGTATTGCTCGACTATGCTTTACATAAATATGTACATATATAATGTATATGGCTTAATTTCCCTTTTAGTGAGAATGGGTCTAGCCCAATCATTCATAGGAATATTTGTGAAGTTAGATTAATTAGTTTTTCTGGAATGCCTACAAAATACAAGAGACACCCAAATGCCATCCTGTAATCATTCAGATATAAATGACTCAAAATTTACTTCTATAAATGCCTAAATAAAATAGGGGAAAACAATTAGAAAAATCATGAATCAACTGTTCTGTTTCTTGATCTTTGTGGGCTTGTTTTACATTTTTCCAATTCGTTAAATTAATTTTTAGCATATTAAACTCTCTTTTGAGCCCTTCAACAGGATACTGAAAACCTAGGTCCCAGCCTCAAACCCGTCATGAACAGCTGGTTGTAATGCTAGTGAAATCACTACACTTCTTTGAAACTCAGTTTCCTTATCTATAAAATGGGGATGATGATACTTGGTTTCTCAGGATGCAATCCCCTTTTGTTTTTGTCTTGGTTTAGCTGTTATATAAGCAAGTCTTAACCTTCTTAAAGATGGATTTGTTTTATGCCTTTCTGAAGCGCAACAGCACCAAATTCCTTCCTAAGCATACAAAAGAATCTGAATAAATATTTTAAATGGATCCAAATTTTACATATCTACGATTCAGTGTCATTTATTACTTTAAATAAAACACTGTTATGTGATTGCAAATGTCAGCAAATAAGCTAATGACCTTAACCCAGGCATCTAATAAAGAAATGATTAGCACTGACAATATAAACACAAATTATAGCCTAATTCATAAAACTTCATTATTTATTCCCGAAAAAACATTAAGCATGTCATACGTTAGCTGTGACATAAAATATGTGTGTACTTATATTTTATGTCCAGTCATTGTTTAGTTCCGAAATGTCAAAAAACTAAGAAATTTTAAGGCAGTTGTCCCAGAAGATAATTATATAGCTACAAAATTATCTCAGAAACACAGACCTTCATGAATTTCAAAGTTAAGGGATTTTTTAAATATTTGTTTCAGCAAATAATAGAGTGTCCGGTTATGTTCCAGTCACCGTGCTAAATGTTAGAGATGCAATGAGTTTCATACTCTAATGGGGGCTACTGGCTACTTATGGCTATTGAATAGTGTGGTAATTGCAATGACAAAAGTATATCAAGACGCTCACGGAACAGAGACAGTAGTCTCTAACTTTGCAAGAAGGTGTCTCCAGTGGTTTTCCGAATGAAACGGTGCTTTCACTGAGTGTTGCAGGAGGACCTGGAGTTTTGCAGGCTGTGGAACCATCTGGATGGAGAGCATTCACAGCAGAGGAACTACAATATGCAATGGCACCACACTGATATGCAGCATTGAGGCAGTGAAAAGCACAGAGCCTTGGTAAACCACAAGCATTTCAGCAGAGAGCTGGAGAATGATGTATCCAAATGTGAAAGGTGGGGTGTGGCAGTAATGACACCAAAGAGGGAAAGAGGGACCAGACTATAAAGAACCTTGTATGGAATGCTGAGAAACACGAAATTTATACAGCAGGTGATGGGAGCCATTGAAGGGTTGTCAGTAAAGGAGTGATAATTGTTTTTTTGGAAAGATCATTCTGGTAGTAGCATAATGAATGGAAGGGATGGATAACAGAGAAAGAATGAGAGCAAAGAGAGGAGGCTACAGAGAGTGTGAGGTAGACATAATAAGGGTCTAAAACTAAAGGAATCATAGGGCAAGATGGGAATTGATTTGCATGCTAGTAAGAAGGCCGAGTTGGCAAAACTTGGTGGTGGATTAGACATGAAGCACTATGAAAGGAGAGTAAGAGGTAACTTCCAGCTTGCAATATGAGAGAAATGCGTAAGGGGTAAACTCATCAGATGCCATTCCCTTCCAGTCCTATAACCTTTATAATTCAGAACACTAACTTCAAGGCAGGCTTTTTCATCAAATCACTGCCAAATTATTTCAAGATTATTCCTAGATATTTTGTGCTTTTTCTTCCTGAACAAGATCTTTTTTCCACCATAGCTTCCTAAATGGAGATGGCTGAATGAGGAAAACATATTGCTTTAGGGCTTTTATGTTTTAGCCGGATATTCTATTAAATTTTCTGATTGATTCCACATGTTTTTGGTTGAACCCTTTGCTTGTCCAAGTTGATAATTCTATCATTTGCAAATGGTGATAATTTTGTCTTCTCAACAGCCCTAACTCTTATTTCTGATTCATATATTATTACACTTGCCAAAGCTTCTAGGAGAACATTAAATAATAATCTTGATAATGGTCATCTTTGTTTTGTTCCTGATTTTAGTGAGGATGACTCCAATGTTTCATAATTCAGTGTGATTCCTTCTGTTGATACGACATAATTTTATCTTGTTAAGGACACTCTTCTTTGTTACTGGTTGACAAGGAATTTTGAAAGTCTTGGAATCAGTGTTGCATTTTATCAAGTCCTTTTTGTCCACAATGATTTTTAATAAAGTTTTTGCACTTGTATCCTAGATTTTAATAGAAAACTCAACCTTTAAGGATTTTTTGAGGAAATGAGATTAACGGCTAATAAATGAATGTTGGGGAGGAAGGAAAGACACATGGCTCCTGACTCAACCATACATTCATCTTCCACAGGGCAGGGATGGGATTTATTGCACCTACCATAGTAGGCACTCAATAAATAAATCCATAAAAGTTATCTCCCTGAAACGAGGTCTGGCTTAAAATTCCATGTCTGCTGGATAAGCTCATCTACTTTAGTGAAATCAAATAAAGGGATTTAAAAACAAAAAACAAAAACACCACCCATGGATCTTGCCTAAGACATCAATGATGTGTTGGGGGCCTCTGAGTATGGGAGAATATTCAAGAAATGGGATATAAATCTCACTGCACTGTAAATATGTAACAAATTTTTAGGCATAAATACAAAAGATGTTTCTTTTCCTTAAGAATATATGGTTGAGTAATTGGCTTGGGAAGTTGTATCAGGGAAACAGTACAGTTGACCCTTGAACAACATCAGAGTTAGAGGTGCTGACCCCCAACACAGTTAAAACTCCATGTATAACCTTTGATTCCCCCAAAACTTAACTCCTAGTAGCTTCCTGTTGGGAAGTCCTACTGATAACAGAGCCGATTTACACACATTTTGTATGTTATATGTTTCATATGCTGTATTCCTATAAGAAAGTAAGGTACAAGAAAAAAGTATTAGGAAAATCATAAGGAAAAGAAAAATTCATTTATAGTACTTTATTTATCAGAGAAAAAAATTCCGCATGCGAGTGGACATGCACAATTCACATCTGTGCTGTTCAAGGGTCAACTGTAATTTGTTTTTCCAAGAATACCTGTTAAGTGATAGGCTCTTTAATTCACTCTGATTTGTATGGAGGAATTATGAAATTTTTTACCCAATAAGGGAATGAATCTTGCCAGGTCTGCCTTTTATTTTGCTCTGACCTCATTAATGACTTATTTTAGACAATTCAGATGAAACCTATTCATTTGCCCACATTAAACATAGAGATAAATACAGTATGCTATATATCATTTGCCTATATCAAAAAGAGGGAGAGAAATTTTATATTATTTGAGAGGAATATTTACATTCTTGGTTACTAGTGGGTTCCTATAAGGTTCTTTTAAAGTTTTGATAAAGAACCTTAAAAAATACAAATAATCAACGGCCTTTTCTTTGTCCAGAATCATTGAGTTCATTGTGTTGTACACAAATGCTTTCAAAAGAAAAACTGGTATTCCAAAATGAATGAGGAGACAATAAATGCTCAGGAGCAGAGATATGTAAGTAAGATGACTACCTATTATAGAAAGCTTAACTCATAAGCTAAAAACATGAATCAGGGAAGACACTATGAATATGGTCATTGGGATTCTTTTGCACTTAAACATTATGCTGAAAATCTTCATGTACATGTGAGAAAATAAACTGAAAGCCCAGTATTTCTTTTTAGTATGATCCAGAAAAATAAGCAAAGGAATGATTATTGCAGAAATCTTAGAATTTCAGAAATGCCAAAGAGCCAAATCTTAGTTTGTGGAATATAACTGCTTTCGTCTTTAAACATCACCCCCGTCACATTTGGGTCATTATTATCTGAACCATACCATCCATTCCTTTTGAACATCTTTCTACAGGGTAAGTGTTCAATACTGAAGCCCAGCCTAAGCCAAGGATGCACAGATGGGTGGTTACAGCTGCAGTTCCTCTCACAGACTGCAAAAATCCGCTGGGACACTTCCCCCAGCTCCGTCTATCCATCTTGTGAGCTGGTGTAACTCCACCTTGCTCAGGGCTTTGTTGAGTGTGTCACAGGACTTTGGCCAAAATGTAACCATCCGAAAGGGTCTTATTAATGGAATGAAAAATGGGCTCCCAAAATACACACACACACACACACACACACACACACACACACACACACAGATCACATGTTTCTCCTGAAATGACAGACAATTCTAATCAAAAAGAACATTATAATAGTTTTTTTTAAACCCTCAGAAATAGTGTATTCAGACTCTCTTCAGCAGGGTGAATGAGTCAAGTTACTCAATAGGATCCATTCAGACTGATTAAATTGGAGCCAAGCCAAAACAGATCTTCAAGATCTGAGAGATAGTGGTCATTGAGCCAGGAAGAGGAAACTGGCATCAACTGAGAATGTACAGACCACAATACTGTTGGGAAATAATAAATTGGCCAGTCCAAAGGCTACCACGGAAATTTATAATAATGGAGGTTGTAGGCCGAAATCATCACAACCCCCTTTATTTAAATCATGTGATAATTAATCTGAGTCTGCTGCTTATTACACCAGAAAAGTCCACTTAAAGATTTTAATTAGAAATAGACTAAAGTTTCTACACTGAGTTTATATTTCCCTCTCAGTTATCACACCTACCTTCCCAAAACGATTTGAGATGTTTCACCAAGATATACTAAATGCACATATACATATACAAACACATGCAAATCTGAGGCTGTAAAAGAAAAAAAAAAATCTGAACAAAAACAACAGGGGTTAAAGAAGAGAAGTCATGAAGGCAAAAACCTAGGCTGATGTATTTAGTGAGATTAAGAATTAAATCTATTTCTGAGTTTCTTGCAAGCCAAGGCAAAAAGGGACAACATATTTATATACTTCCTATGATCTGCCAGAAGAAAGAATACCACCTTTTAGGAATAAAACTTTCTCTACTGTGACTTTCGAAAAGAACAGATCTGTCTTCAAGATTCCATCGACGATTTTAAGGCTGCCTGTTCCGCAGAATTCCTGACCTAGATTGCCAAAGATTATGAAATCAGACTTGATAAATAAATTATGAAAGAGCACAACCAATTTCTAAACTAAACAGAAAGGGAAAACCAAATGAACAAATGTTTCCAAACATTTAAAACTTAGAAGCGCCCAAAATAAAAATTGAAACCAGCGGCAAATGAAGTCAACCTGTATCTCCGCAAACCAGAATCACAAAACCCTGTCACTGCAAGCTTGGGAATAAATACTGCTTGTCAGTCAAAGTGTCTGTCTATGGCATATGGGTAAAGGTTTCAGTCTGCTATCTCCAGACTCATCTTATGGCACTGGTTCAACACCAGTGAATGGTGCTCTAAACAAAAGGGGAGCTCATTCAAAGTGGGCGTTTGTGAGTTGCTGGTCAGTGTAGCTGTGCAGTGTGTCTGAGCGGAGACTATTGGCACGAGAGAAATGAAGTGCAGCTCCAGGCCTTTGGAGTTTCCTAAGCGCTGAAAAGCAGCCGGGAGGTTAAAGCTGGCTGGTCGGAATGGCATACTTGGCTGAATGCACAGCCAGGTGGCTTGGGCATATTGGCAAACAACTGGCAATGTGCCCAATACATATGGCTTAGATTGCTTTGCTCTTCCCATGAAGCCTTCTTAGACTCTTGAGCAAGCATTCGTTTTAGAACAAAATGCATGTGAGTGTTAAATAAAATCTTTTAATAATATCTGTCTGATGTAAAATCCTTTTCCCAAAAATAAAAATAAAAAGATGGGAGGGGAGTGGTTGCCAAAGGCATAAATTAAGCCTTTCTTTTTTGGGGGGAAGATTCTGCAGATCCCTTCTCAACTGTCTTTGGACTCGATTATTTGGAGCGTCCTGTTTCACAAGGGTTAAAATGACCCCTGCAATCGCCGGGGAGCAGGGTTAACACACAGTGTACAGAAGGCTGCCAAGAGGTCAGGTGACCATGGATTCTTAACGAATACATAAAAATACAAAATAAGTAGGGTGACTCAATGGAAATGAACACCAGATACGTTTTATCAAGGAACATTATTAAATCTTGATTGACAGATAACACTACAAGGTGTGAGTATGGTCTATCATGTAAATCCATATCTGGAGACTTGTTAAAACAGTCTCCACGCGCTAACTGTTGAGGCACATGGTACTCTCCAGGCTTTACCAAGTGGCTGCCTTAATGTCAATAGCATGAGGCAAACTTGAGGTTTAATAACCCCAGCTGGTCACTAATCTTCTGTGTTACTGCTGTAGCACCACATTAGATATTCCACAAATACTAGTTTCCTGCTGGGGTTGGATTTCCTTCTGTCAGACATGTTTGCTGGTGTCCAACATTTCATTCTAGTTTACTAGATATCCTGAAAGTATTAACAACTGATACATTAGCTAATTAGATTACATGAATTATTGTCAAGATCCTGTTTCACGTATAAAGTTTAAAATGTATGCTTATGGTCTTTTAAAATGGCAAGTCATTTATCTAATAAACTGTATTAAATCCTCTGGAATTATTATAGTCTACTTGGTGGGAAGATTATAGAGTTGGTGTGGTATATGTGGTCGGTTGTGTGTGTGTGTGTGTGTGTGTGTGTGTGTGTAAGATTTTTTAGCTTGGTAACAGCTCAAACACTGACATAAACTCTTCTCTCATACTAGTGAGGGCTTCAGACATTAATAATCTAAAATCTTTTATAGATGCAAACATATATATTATGATATAAAAAAAATCATCTGTGCTTATTCAGCAAATCCTGAAGATGAAAACAATCTAGATGAGGACAGCAAACTTCTTTTTGGTGATTAAAAAAAACAACAACCAGAATTCCCAGCTACAGTTGCTCCTTTTCTTTCCCATGTAAAAAGATACTAAGTACATAAAAATTCACATAATGGCTCTACATTGACTATTTACTGAGGTTTTGCTTAAAATCTTCAAATCAATTTCCTTTTCACAGACTTTTTTTTTTCAAAGAAATAAGAGGGATAAAAACATTTTTTAAGCAATGGGGCAAATTAAAGCACAAGTGTTCAAAGGATTCCTAAGTCATGAATCTCAAAAATAATGTTTTTTAAAAGTCTGTTTCTTGGTAGGCATAACAAAAAGAGAGCTTCATTAACAAATCTTTCCAATACTCAAAATTACGGGGTGAAAGGAAAGGAGGCCTTTAAAAATGGACTTTAGGATCACACGAAATGACCTTTGTAGCATCACACTGTCACCACCCTTACCCTCTCCTCTTGATCAGCAAGTAGTACCACTTAGAGCTTTATTGGAACATCCCTTTGCCAACTTGGAACGGCTCCAGGCAAATCTGTCTTCCAAGGACGCAGTTTGAAGTACTTAAAGTAAATTGCAATGGACTGGATGGATGGGTACCAGAGGTGGGACAACTGAATCAAGTGGCCTTGCTTCTGAGATAAAGTCCCCCTCCAGGGGGCACTTGGTACACAAATGGAGACTGGAACGTATTCATTCCTAAGGGCTCCTGCTGGGCAGCAGGGTCAGCCGGAACATAATTTTTACAGCGAAAGGGACTGAAATCCTAAGTTTCTTCACTTAAATGCAGAGAAAAGGTTAAAAGCATAATTTCGCAAAGTGTGTTTTGGGGGGTTAACAAGGGTTACAAGCAAAAAGTTCTGCTGACAGATAAATTTGGGAACTGCTAGGTTAAACTAAGTTCTCCGACCTTTTAATGTATTAATGTGCACTGTGGCTTTTCAAGAGGGACAACAGTATGCATTTATATTTTAGAGGTATTTCACGCACACACGCGCACACACACACATGCACACGCACACACAGCTCCCTTTTTCCATAGAGCATACCACAAGATGCAAACATCGAAAAATGGATTTTGGTTGGTATAAATGTGAGGGTTTTAATTAGGATAAATAAATTTTATTTTACTTCAATAATCTATTTAATTTTACTGAAATGTATTAAGTAAAACTGTTTAAAATTGAAAAGCCCAATTCAAGATAATAAACTAATTTAAACATTTTTACAATTGAAATTCTTTCATAATTTTTCCTAATTTGAGTACCTCATCTAACTAATCTTACCGTTTTACACCTCAATAAATAAAATGCCATTCTATCAGCAGTAAAAATCACTCCACCTCCCCACTAAAGCTCTAACTCAAGCCTTTCTTCTCATATTAGGCAAGAACCATCTGGTAATTTGCAAGTGGGAAGGCCAGTTTTCAAACAGGCTGGTTTCTGAATATGGGCTTTAAATTATTTATAGCAAAATTTAAGGTTAATGTTCTTGGAAGGTTCCTCCAATAAACGTTTAGTTGATATCCTCAGAAAACCTCAGAGTAAATAAATGTTAATACAGTTTAGCATCCCCGATTCCCTTGACTTTGACCATAGAGTTGTCTGATAAAAAACATAAATTTGAATAAACAGAAATACAGTGGAAGGGGTAGGGGATAATAACCAACATTCCAAATAAAACCACTGCTTGCCATCAAATAAGAAATCCACACTCTTGGACACATAATCAGACAACAAAAAATTAAAACAAACAATACTGCAGTTATGTGGAATCTTTAAAAAAGTCACAAAGTGATTTTAGAGACTTTTTAAAAATGCTATTTGAAATGTTGATCATACATTCCAAAACCAAGTTAAATTTTATGGAGCTTCCAAGCAAACAATCTCATTTTATAGTCTCAATTCCCCAAAGCTTAAGAAAGTATAAGTTTGTGCAGGTCAAAATTTAAATTGGGTTTTCTTGCAGAAGTACAGAGAAGGCTGATTATAGCTGCATTGAGTGCCTTGAGAAAAGCTACTTTCAAAAAATGATACAAGAATCTGCCTGGATCACATCACACTTTCTTGGTAAACATTTGTTTCTGTTTTATTTTTGCTTCTGGACTCTGCCTATTTCCTGCCCAGTCTCACCTAATGGTAACAGAGGATTTATTTCTTGGTTCCAACTCCTGATGAAAATGTCCTTTAAATAGTATAATTTTATTTAATTTAATTTAAAAAGAACTGCTGTTAAAAATTCCAGCTAAAAAGAAAAATCAAACAGTTCTAAAAATAAACAATATTTGGTTAAACAAATACACAGATTTAAAGCATATGGGCAAAAATGAATATTAGTGTAAACATACGGCAACATTTTTTTTTCCTTGAAAAAATCCCAGAGAAGAAACCCCTCTCCCCCAAAAAAGTTATTTTGGTTTAAATTATGAAGCCACTTTTAATAAGTAATCTTTTTTATTCAAGGAAAAACATTTCTATGTCCTCAGAAATCTGTTTCATTTCAGTCTTTGTGTAAAACTGCACATGAGAAGTATATTTATAAAAGAAATACCAGACTTCAAATTATTTATGTGATTGTAGCACGTATACAAAATACACGAGAGCCCACTGGAGATATATACATATCTCACATACGTAAAGGTTGAATTCTGTCCTAAAACTTATTCTAAAAGTTTTCTTTTGTACTTGAATCAGATTTTAACATCTCAGAAAGCTTTATTTCAATATCACACTGTCTTACCTATACTTTGGCAAAGAGGATTCTAGCTTTTTTACCAGATGTGCTACTGACTCTAAAAATCTACCATTAAAGTTGGTAAGCTTTAAAATATACTGCTCTTGGACCGGGGTTGAGTTCTCTCTTCTTCTTAAGTTAACGGAAGGCTACCAGGACTCCAATCTTAGGCTTCTGGTAACATTCACCCCAAAATAGGAAACTATAGCTGTATAAACCTGCTATTCACAGATGTTTCAAGAACAAAAACAAACAGGTTGAAAATATACTAATGAGGAGAAAAGCCAAGGTACATAGAAACCCAGCTCCAAGACTCTTAAGGGTGTATTGGAAACCTTAGGAACAAAGTGCAAATGACTTCACTTTCTCTGCAATCTGACACTCTTGGTTTTATATTTAATATTTTACATCACTGCTGTGTATGAGAGTGTTCTTTGAAGGTGTTGCTTCTGCCGACTACATCGGAAAGATGTGTCAAGAAGGAACACGTGAAACTTCTAAACTTCTCTGTAACGAAAAAGAGGCCATGCTACCAATTTCTAGTGAAAACTAAACAAGCAGATCATTTTAAAACTCCTCACAGTGACGGTGTGTGATATAACTTTCAAAAAAAGTATCTTGTTTTAGGAAAATTTTTGAATAAAAATGTTGTACTGAGTTCAGAGTGCTTTTGAAGCCCAAAGACCAACTGTTCAGTTTTCACAAACCAACAATGTCTGTTCATTTTGCCCAAATCTTTTCAGCTTAAATATTCACAATGTGCCATTATTACTGAATCATTATCTGCCTTTAGCTCTGACAACAGCATCATACGGGCTATGAAAGGCTCCTTTCTTCTCATGATTAGGCCCTAAAACATTTCCTCATCTTACAGTGCTTTTCGACTTCCCAGAATGCATTGCTCAATTACAGTGCTGAAATTAACTGTATGCCACTCTTATTTATTGAGAAAAGAATAATCAAGTACTCCAAACCATGTCATGGGTTGCCCACAATTTTATATCAAATTTCAAGTAATAAAAATATTAACCCTTTCTGGACACCAAGTTTTAAAATCTACTATTTGTTTCTTTTTCAGCTGTGTCTCACACACACACAAGAAATTCAAGATTTTGGATTTCTGATGTCTTCTATAACATATAGCTTATACAATGAATTCTAAGTGTCCATGGAAGGGCTACTCTTAAAACAAAGACCTGTCTGAATTTTTCAAAGTAAGTTTTTATCAGAGCTCTCTTCAAACTTAAATTCCTCTCTTCTTTGCTTAGAAAAGTAGGATTTCCTTCCAACTTCTAGAAAGGCACAGTGTGAAACTACAGCAAATTATCTTTCTGAAAGCAGGAAAGAGAAAGATGTAGAAGCCCCGAGATTAAAACGTAGAAATATTCCAATTCCAGAGTAATTTTGTTTATACCACTAGATAGCACTTTGTCCTCAATAATAATTGTAATCTTATTAAACAGAGAATGTGAGTAATCTTTTTACACATGCTCTTCAAATAAGTGTGATTCCAATAGGTATTATTTTAGAACACAACATTATAAGTTAAATTGGCCAATCTTCAAATATTATTACATTGATTATTTTTATATTTTGGGGAAGCTATATTCAAAGTACTTAGTGAATTTAAAAACGCATTACATATCAAATACTACAGTTGCAATATAATTAAAGGATATGCACTGGGTAAATAAAAACAGCATAGAAAGCAAGGAAAAAGCTATGATTGTATTCACATTGCAAATACTTGTGTGAAAAGGGATGGGAATATTTAACACATGTGGATTTGTATTTATTTGTTTTATACCTTCAGCCAACAGAAGAATGTAAATAAAAACACTTTTTAAACCTCAAAGATACTTACTAACCCATGCATACATTAATCATTCATACTGCATGATTATTGTTCAGTATTTTCTGCAATAACAAATTGGAGGGTGTGGGGGTTATTGTGGGTTTCAGCAAACCACATTCTATTTAGGCAAAGCCAAGTATTAAAGAAAGGCCTAACTTGCCAAACCAAGATAAATACATGCCATTATTATGATTACATAAAAGCCACTGTTCTCCGCGTTACAATTTCTCTTATAATTGGCACTATTATAATTAAATGGATTCATATGTTTACAATTCTTCTTTGAATTGTTAAGTGATTTAGCAATGATAGTGTCTCTAATTTCTTTTAACTATACTGACAGACTTCACTTAATCAGTGGTCTAAATACCGCATTGCCACAATAAATTAGGTAAATACCCAGTAAGGCCTGAATTGCTATTGAGTTTAAGTATGTTATAATAAGGTAGCAAGTAACTTCTCCAAAGCCTGCTGCTGGACTAGGCCACAAACCCACAAATTGGAGGGGACAGGGTAAAGTATTCCAATGGCATTTAAGATATTCTATGAGGGATAGAAAGGCACATGGGCAAGGAAAAACACACACATGCAGTTAAAGCCCCATAGGTTTTGGAAACAGGCAGTGAGAGATTATTTTAAAAATATAAACACAATTACTGTGGATTGTGTGGTCCCTCTTCTTCCTTAAGCCCCAAGAAATTCTTCACTTCTCACCAGACAGACAATGGCATAAACATGCTCCCATGTTACTGATGGAAAATGCCCTAGTCTACCTGCCCGACACTATCATAAACTTTGTTCTATTAGTGAAAATAATGTAAGATAATTGGTATTTTCCTTAAACATAAGATAGCCATAAGCTTAACAACTCTATTAGTCATACAACATATCATAACTACATGGCTAATAAATTTTTTTAAATAGCTTTAAAATAACTGAGGTTAGTAGTTTGAAAAATAATTTTTACAAAGTGTATGAACAGAAAAAGTATACAAGGGATGAACTGACCAATGCCATCTCACTCAATTTTTTCTAAAAAAAAACATCAATGGCAAGTTAATGCCGCTTTTTAATAAAGCTGATCTATAAATATAAAACTGTGATGGGGCACCTGGGTGGCTCAGTTAGTTGGGCATCTGACTTCAGCTCAGGTCATGATCTCACAGTCCCTAAGTTCGAGCCCTGTGTCAGTGGGCTCTGTGCTCACAGCTCGGAGCCTGGACCCTGCTTCAGATTCTGTGTCTCCCTCTCTCTCTGCCCCTCCCCTGTTCGTGCTCTCTCTCTCTCTCTCAAAAATAAATAAGACATTAAGAAAAAATAAATAAATAAATAAAACTGTGACTGTACCATGTTGATATTGCCACATTAATACAATAGCAAAAATTTGCAAACAAACTCAATATCCAATTTAGCATGGATTTCACAAATAACAGCCAATCTATATTCTGAAATATAATGCAGCCGTTAAAAACGATGCTGTAGGAAAATAGACAATGAGAGGAAAAGGTCTTTGTGGCATAGCGTCCCATTTTTAAGAAGGATTTTAAAACTACACACGTTTGAAAGGCTAAACCCTGAAATGGCAAAATTTTAACAATGGTTTTCCCTAGGTGATCTTTATTTTCTTTTCCCCTAGGTGGTTTTATTTTCTTCTTTTTACTGGGATGTACGATGCAGATTATGACGAAGGCAGATAAGTCTGGTAGTAATAAACAGAGGTAAGTTTTCGTTGTTGTTTAAAAAGATACCATGACAGAAGGCATTTGTGCTCCACACATTGAAATCCCTCCTCTCAAATTCAACCCTAATAGTAGATGCATTTTAGACATTGTTAGTAGGTTTTCTGGTGTGTGTTAGTGCTAATCACAACTTACTAAACCGTGCTAAATTTCCAAATGCAACAAGGAAGACAGGTTCACAAACACAGGACATGCAGACTGTTATTAGATTACTACCATGAAATTCTCTTCTAGAAAAATTAAAGAATAACTCTTAAAAATTAAAAACTGTTGGGGCGCCTGGGTGGCGCAGTCGGTTAAGCGTCCGACTTCAGCCAGGTCACGATCTCGCGGTCCGTGAGTTCGAGCCCCGCGTCAGGCTCTGGGCTGATGGCTCAGAGCCTGGAGCCTGTTTCCAATTCTGTGTCTCCCTCTCTCTCTGCCCCTCCCCCGTTCATGCTCTGTCTCTCTCTGTCCCAAATAAATAAATAAACGTTGAAAAAAAAAATTTTTAAAAAACTGTCAAGAAGTAGACTGAGAGCCATAAAGCTTATGTGACTTTGTTCAAGGATACATAATTTAGTTAACATTCTTAGTTGAAAAGTGTGTGATTATTAGGCTCAGTTCATAAGAAGCAAGTGAAGTCAGTCTTATTTGGTAAAAATTAAAAATAAACAAAATATAATGAATATGCAGAATTAAGACAAAATTGGCTTCTTCACTTTTACATTCTTTGACATTCTAAATGATGAATGAGAACCTAAAGCTGTCTGGTTTGGTTTCCAAGTTTCAATAGAGACACCAAATTCCCAGCCAAAACGAAGCAAAAGTCTTCTGTATTTCCCTAAAAATTCAAAATCCTTTGAGAAATCTTCTAAAGATGGCTCTAGAAAAACACCAATTCCACTACAAACACTTTATAATGCACATTAGATGTGAAACTGTAGGGGCTCGGGGGTGGTCAGGAAACAGAATATTCTATTTGATAGTTACCACTTTCGATGCTTGGACACTGACAAAATTACTGAATTACCTTGTTCTCTCTCATCTATTCCTCTGGACAAAACACAGTTAATAATTCTAAAATGATGTCCAGATATGTACTCTTAAAAACAATGAACTAATTCTTGGAATACAGAACAATGTCTTGCACATAATAGCTGTTCAATGCTTTTACAATGGATAAGTGAATGCATGAAGTTTGAGGGCAAGTGTACAGAAACCATAAGAAATGCATAATAGATGAAAAGAATTCTACCTGGCATCTGAACTGTGCTCCCAACAAAAGTAACCAGGTAAGCAAGATGGCAAACACCACTAAAACTGACTCTGCAGAGGTGCTGTGACTATATTATTAACAATGTTTAAAATACAATAGACATAAAAAAAAAATACCCACATACAAAAGAGCTATTTCAGGAGATGTCCAGTAAGGCTGACAATTCTAATCACAGCAAATACAACCTTATCTCCGACTCACAAGTCTTGATAATTTCAAGCTATGTACATATCATGATGGATCAGTTCCACAACAAACCAAGAATTTGCTAAATCCCTATATTAAAGATTTCCTCAAACTGGCAAGTGTCCAAATATTTGGCCCTACGTATCATTCCTAATTTTCCCAGCTATAAATGGGACTCTTCACGACTGTGGGTTTTGTAACCCATCTGAATCTTCCATAGATTATCCCCCACCCCACTCTCCGCTCCCATAGAGGGGATGAAGGACAAATGATAATCCTTCTGGCAATGGTGGTCTTCGTGCCTGTTAAATTAAAGTAAAACCCTAAAAACTGAGGTTCAGGGCACACCATGATTCATGAAATGAATCACATCCTTTAAATGCTTTAAAAAAAAAAACTTGAGTGGGGTGCCTGGGTGGCTCAGTAGGTTAAGCGGCCGACTTTGGCTCAGATCATGATCTCATGGTTCATGAGTTCAAGCCCCACTCTGTGCTGACAGTTCAGAGCCTGGAGCCTGCTTTGGATGTCGTGTCTCCCTCTCTCTCTGCCCCTTCCCCCCCGCCTCTCTCTCTCTCAAATCGATAAACATTAAAAAAAATTTTTTTTAACTCAAGTATCTTTTCTACATGGTATAAAAACACTATTATTAAATCATTATAGTCACATAGTTTAGAAATTATGTGTAAAGTGAACAGCAGAATTAGCTGCCCTGACTTGGGCCTTCTACAGTGCCACGGCAAACCGTGCCGGGGCTTCCCATTCCTGAGCGTGCTAAAGAGTCTCTGTGAACTTGAGGTTCATAAAAGGCCCAGTTTCCATTAGCATAAGACATATAACAAGCTTAGCCCAGTATACAATAAATCTTCAACAGATATCAACAGCAATATTTATATTCTTGGACTGAAAAATGCAAGTAGGAGACTGTCATTAAAATCAGTATTAAACTTTTGGAGTCCCCTCTCTCTTCTGGAAAGGATGAAAGCCATGGCCTCTTTCCCTGAGAAAATCCATATACTCACAAACACAAACTACTCTGTGTGACAATTCAGGGAGTTCTCAGATACTGCGAAGTCAGTACACAAATGAAGGTGAAGAACCTCCTTTTCAATCAGAAGACTCCCAGATGAGGCTATCAACATATCTTAAAACTGTGAAACATTCAGCTGTGCAGAGGCAACGACTCCAAATGCATCACAAACAATGAGTGATGCCTTAATTATAAAATATGTATCTGCATATTTAGATATGTGTATTTCTGTTTTAATTACTTAGAAACAATAAGGTAAATACGTTTGGCAAATGCTACTGAAGTAATGAAATTTATAAACATCCCCACCAGCTTTCTCCTTAAGCTTTTGCTGAACAAGAAGGAAACCAACATTTATTAATATCTTCTGTGTGCCAGTGACTGTGTTAAACACTTTCAGACATTACCTCATTTCTTCTTGGTAACAATGCCACAATATAGATATTATCATTACCCTTTGTAGAGTTGAAGAAATTGAGGTTAACAGATAATAAGAAGCATGCCTAAAGTCCCGAAGTTCCTAAGTGGCAGAGGTCCGACTGCATGCAATGTCTGATCTTAAGCCTTTATTCTGTTACAGTTATGAGTCTATAAACCACTGAAGTCAGGTTTCCTCTAATCTAATGCTATTTCAGTAAGTCTGAGAAACCTTTCCTCTCCAAAATAAAGGTTAGTCATGTACAGGGTTATGGGGCAAATATTTCATATCCTCCTTTGACCTGTGTGTCCAAAGTTCTATTTCCCAATCTTGAGCTTTTCCCAGCAAAATCCAGCTCGGGTCCTGTGGGACCCATCCCATCCTGACTTTAGCTCTGTCATGGATTATTAACCAAAACTTGTACTCTAGAACAGCTCTTAAAACACAGCTGAAAGAAGGCTAAAAAGGGAAAATGTATAGATCACCTGTTCTAACCATAATTTTTAGAATTACTTATAGTTCTCTTCCCAGGCATAATTGTGCACATTAATAGAGTTCATACAATAGATACAAGCTATTTTAAAGTTTAATCAACCTCCTTTCTAGAGAATATATACACAGACAATTAAACAAAATAGGACAGTAAAGATTATTGCTACACACTGATACCAGAGATAGTACATGAATAATTATACCAAACATTTGTCTCAGAAGCAACTTGCCTGAGCAATCAATCACGTCTTGTTGAATTGATCAGTTTTTTTAAAAAACTAAACTGACAATTCAATGCTGCTGAAACAGTGAAACTTTTTCAAGTTTCAAGAACAACTTACATGTCCCACAGTGACATTTCATCTACTACTTGTCGCCAGAATAAGAAATAGATGCCTTTCTTTGAAACTCCTATACTCACCTTAATTTTATTTTATTTTTTACTTGGAGGCTGTGGGGGTGGTAGAAAAAAAGCAGGAACCCACAGAACTGACTTTGGTATCCCAACATTAAAAGCTATTGAGGTTATATAGACGCACCTTCCCAAAAAAGATTATATGATGATAGCACTGGATTACGACCCAACCCTCCCAGCCTGTCTAGAAATGTGGGCTATGTACCACCAAGAATGGTATACAGTGATGCTCACTAAAGGCCTAAATGCTGATGGAGTGAGTGGAAAATGAACCAAGAAGGCTGAATTGTGCCAACCAGCACTACTGGAGTGCAGCAGCACTGTGCCCAGTTCATAACCATCACTATTTTTTCCTTGCACTTGGTAACATCAGCAGTCTGGATTATCAGGTTCTTGGTAAATAAGCAATCAAATATATCAAGGGTCAGGGCATGTGGGTGGCTCAGTCGGGTAAGCATCCAGCTCTTGATTTTGGCTCGGGTCATGATCTCACACTTGTGAGATGGAGCCTCACGTCGGGTTCCATGCTGGGCATGGAGCCTGCTTATGATTCTTTCTCTTCCTCTGTCTCTGCCCCTCCCCACTTGCGCATGTGCATGCGCGCTCTCTCTCTCTCTCTCTCTCTCTCTCAAAAACAAAACAAAACAAACAAAAAACAAAACACGTATATCAAGGGTCTATTTAACCAAAGCAAGGTACATCACATGTGCCTAAGTCCTCACATTCTCCTGTTTAGTTTACCTGTTTGGGGTGGGAGTGACCCTGGCAGAGCAGAAGGCAGAATCTGATTCTGAGTCACGTGGAAAAGGGATGAACAAGTCATGAAACACTTCAGACCATCATGTTACCGAAATAAGATAATAAACAGCTATTTTGTAGTGACCTGATGTATACAGGCAATACAAAAAAATAAGTCATTTATAGGTCAGATATTATCATCCTTGTTCAATCACAGCTTGATAGATAGAGAGCTGGTGTATCTCACCTGCTTGAAGAAGTTACACTTCTACAATGTAAATGGTGAGGTGGACTTTACAAGCCTTTTTGTTCAGTGGTCATGACTGGAAAGGATTTTTCTATTCATCAGCTACAGAGGAACTGAATTTTTATCAGTGGGGCTGTCTTCTGATTTTTTTTTATCTAGTTTTGATGTTTTCCCTAGTTCTAAATGTATCTAATGATGTCTCCTAAAGAAATTATGGTCTTTTGTCTTCAATAGGGGGTGATTTTAATGCTTTTCAGAACAAGAAAATTTGGAACAAGCTTATCAAAAATTTATAGCATTACACAATCAGTAGTTGAACAGACATGGATCCGTTAGAATTTTCCAGCTGTGTTACAAATAAAGAAAATATCTGTATATGATATACAAGATTTTATACCTCAAATAATGGTATAATCATTTTTTAGAAGTTTGGCAATATTGAAGAATCTATCAAATGTACTTTTTAATTCTCTTCATTAAAAGCACATTCTAAAGCAATGCTACACATTG
The DNA here is from genome assembly GCF_027475565.1 of Acinonyx jubatus. NCBI lineage: Eukaryota > Metazoa > Chordata > Mammalia > Carnivora > Felidae > Acinonyx > Acinonyx jubatus. The sequence goes on along the minus strand of NC_069381.1, from coordinate 49,434,070 downwards.
TTTCTTCAGCTTTCAAAGAAATTTACTCACTGGGAAACACTAACTTTTGATACATATTATCACTGCAAGTCATGTCTTCTGCTAAAGACTTCAGACATGTCACAGCACTATCTGGTGTTAGCAAAGGGGAAGAGTATGTCTCTTAATATTTGCAGTGCTTAGCAAACTTTATAATAATATAGCAGGGAAGCCTTAGGGAGCTAAGAAAGTTTACACGAGTTTAGGCCTATCTCACAAAGGTGCTGATTTTAGCAAGCAAAGAATGCAACTTTGGTGCCATTCCCTATATTGGCTATGGAAGTATTAACTAAAATATACATTTATAAAACATCTTTAGTTCTGCTAGAATGCCAAATATGAGATAATAAAAGACAGGGAAGTCCTCAAGAAGCTAGATGACGACTTCGGGTCAGAGAGCGTGTCGTGTACCCAAATTCAGAAGTGACAGTTTAGGAATTTGAGAAAAATCTCTTAAATTCTCAGAGCCTTAATTTTATCATCTGTAAAATGGAATGTGATACTGGGGATAATAGTAAAAATAATGATAACAGCTTCTTTTCCTCAGTGAGCAGTTATAATGCTCAGATAAGGTACACATGAGCCAGTTTGCAAGCTGCTAACTGATATGCAAATGTAACTTATTATTAGCCCAACTTCTAACTTCCATCAGTCACACACCACTCCCTGGCTCCTAATCCCTATTTCCATCATTGAGAGCCTATACAAGATATTAGCATAACCCTTCTTTTCCAGGATTTTCTTTTTTTACTTGCAAGGCTGAGGGTGGGGCTCCACTTAACTCAAGTGGGTTCAATCCAAACCAGAAAAGCAACATCCAGCAGGAAACATCCAGATCAACCCTAGTAGAACACGGGGGGTGAGCCCCACTTCTGACCACGGGGTAGAATTCTCTTTCAGATGTCATCCATGAATTTATATCTTTTTTTTTTAGTATTTATTTATCTTTGAGAGAGAGAAACAGGGCACAAGCAGGGGAGGGGCCGAGAGAGAGGGAGACACAGAATCTGAAGCAGGCTCCAGGCTCTGAGCCATCAGCGCAGAACCTGACGTGGGGCTTAAACCCATGAACCGTAAGACCATGACCTGAGCCAAAATCAGATGCTTAACCGACTGAGCCATCCAGTGACCCCCCCTCAAATTTATATGTTTTAATCATCTGTCCACTCAAGCTTAGGCAGAGTCATGAAACAATGTCCTCCATGCACTTATAAGAAGAAAGCCCAACCTGGCCGACGACCTGCATGTTTAGGGGATCACCTCCAAACTTCCATGCTTCCGATGAAATGCGGTGGTGCTATCTATCTTCTAAGTCAGGCAGGTCGGTAGTTTGATTCTCACTTTCCTGGCATACATCCTTCACTGCCAGAGTCATGAAACGTATAACCAAAACCCTACACACCCCTGATGCGTCAGCAGGCATTACACTGTTTGACTGGCCGGGGGTGGGGGGCACCATCCGCGTGCAGTGTGAAACAGCAAGAGCAGCCAGAGGTTGAGTAACGTGCACTCTGACCATATTTCAAGCCACCAGAATTGCAAAGTTGTTGGTAAATGCTAAAGGGAAAAGTGGATTTTACTGCCCCTTTACGAAAACCCTGACATCCTTTCCAAGAAACTGTACTCGAGCAATAATAATAAGTATTCAGCATACAGTTATTTGGTATCAAGGGCATTTTATCCAAGGAAACCAGTAAAATAAGATCACCACAGAGCTGAGGTTCTTCTAACTCGGCTTCCACTTGGGTAGAAAACAACGCCCATGTGACAGCGAAGATTTAAATGACATATCATCAACTTGCGATGAAAGTGGAAAAAGGAAAACAAAACAAAACCCAGGCCCGTCATGAACAAGGTTATGTACACTAGCTCGTCCTTGGAGATCTGGATTTGCAGCCTGTCCCACGTGAACACCTATCTTCACAACCTTCCTCTCGTGCTGACATTGAAACATTCACACATAGTCTGTCGCAGGCATGCTGTGCCTCTAACTAGAATGGTATCCGAGTCTGGAGCATCAGGACTGATACATCAGCCGGCTCAAATATCAACTGCCCACCAGAAATTTCTAAGGGTCTGAGTCAAAGTATGTGAAATGGCCGGAGGGGCCAGCAGCATTTTCACATGCTCTAAATATCTGCATAGAGTCCGACTCAGGCCATGTTAAATTTAAAGTTTCATTACCGTTATCCCTGATAAAAACAATTATGCTTATTATGTTATGCTTCCCCGATTTTTGTCTTTCTGTAACTTCTTTTGCAAACACAGAAACTGATCTAACTCCCTGATACCAGAGAGCATGGCGAAGTCAGGGAAAATGCTGGACTAGGGGAAACCATCAGGGAAGAGCCATGGCGAGCCTCCTCAGAGGCCTCTGCCAGGTCACCGATGGGGAGAGGGCCACAGTGTGAAGACAGCCAGGGAAAACTAGACACTTGAGCAAGAAGCTAATGCAGCTGCCAAATTGAAAACAAGTATGGTCGACTTTCAATTATCCCAAGTGGTTTGACCACACGGCTTCCTTCTTCCCACTGCCCAACCTCAGTCTGGGCTGCAACCCAGACACCAAGCAGGGTGGGGGTCTGCAAGTCTGAATGGAGTGTCTGCGTTTGAAGGTGTGGTCCCAACTGTATTGAATTGTGAATTTTCTTTCATGAACCAAGATACAAAGTTTCTCTTTTAACAATAGGGACAACTGCAATATATATGAACGAATAGCTTCTTTTGAATGTTATATGAGATTAAAGTTCTATAAAGTTCTAGGCAGATGCTTAGTAGATGATAGGAGAAAACTATAAATTGTGCTCATTCATTCCTTCACTCATTTATTAACTCAAAAAGTTTTACTAGACCCATACCATGTTATCTGTTGGACACTGTCTCAGGCACTCTGGACATAAAGATAAAGATAATTCAGTTCCTACTCATGGGGCTCAGTCTACACTGGATATGAAACACACAGAATTCAAAACTAATGCTTTCTAAATCTAAAATATCCTTTTAGATTAATATTGCACTGTCCTTGAAATAAATGTAATTTATCTGGCAGCTCTATAGGACAAGAAGGTTTAGTGTGTGTCTCAAAGGCGACCTATAAAAAAATTTTCATTGGGGTCAAAGGTGAAGTTTTAGCAGTAGGTGGAATCTGTGTTTGATGTTCTGCCTCACCCTATGCCCTTGAGCACAGAAACCCAGCTTGAGTGCTTGTCCCTCTTTTAAATGTATGTTTATTTATTTTGAGAGAGAGAGGATGAGAGCAGGGAAGGGGCAGAGAGAGAATTTTAAGCAGGCTCCCTGCTGTCAGCACAGAGCCTGATGTGGGGCTCAATCCCACACCCATGAGATCATGACCTGAGCCAAAACGAAGAGACGTTTAACCAACTGAGCCACCCAGGTGCCCCTGCTTATCCTCTTTTAAAAACAAACTATGTTAACCATCACCCCTCTCCTTTAAATCTCTCACAACCAACCCCATTCTCCTACAACACATCCAACAACCCAATTTGCTCATTCAAATTCACAGCATGAGTGCATCTGATTAATGGAAGACTAAAACCTCTACCGGGTTTTCTCTTTTTAAAAAAATAGGCCTCTTTTCCAGAAATCTCTAACTGATGGACTATGTGGGAGAAAACATGTTTAGTTGAGGGGAATATTTCCTGGTATCACTTGCTCTAGATATTTATGACCTACATTCTAAAAGAAGTTACCGAAGCTATCAAAAACTGGAGTTTCTTCAGGGCGCCTGGGTAGCTCCATTGGTTAAGCGGCCTACTGCAGTTCATGATCTCACAGTTTGTGGGTTCGAACCCTGCATCAGGCTCTGTGCTGACAGCTCAGAGCCTGGAGCCTGCTTCTGATTCGGTGTCTCCTTCTCTCTTGGCCCCCTCCCCACTCGCACCTGTCTCTCTCTTGCTTAAAAATAAGTAAGAAAAAAAATTTTTTTTGAGTTTTTTCATTTGTAAAATGGGAATAATGATGATAACACTTAAAAGGTTGTTGAGCAAATTACATGAGGTAATTCATGAAAGCATTTAGCTTGGTATCTTTTAAAAAATAAGCTGTTACTGTTTATCATCATTTAAATATTACTGCTATTAAGTAAATTGTAACTTGACAATTTCTTCTTTTTTTTCAAGCTTCATTTTTTAAGTAATCTCTACATCCAACATGGGGCTCAAACTCACAAACGCAAGGATCAAGAGTCACACGCTCTCTACGGACTGAGCCAGCCAGGTGCCCTTTGGCAATTTATTCTAAATTGTAACCAACCACTGATTGAAAGAGCAAGACAATCATGGAACCAAAATTTTCTCAATATCATTAAAGCTTCTCAATGACTGGGAAGCACAATTTGATTGCGCCATTGTAATCGTCTCCTTAAAAAATGGGTACTGCTTGTTTTTTAAGTTAACATGCGATGCATTGCAAAGCCCTAGAAAATTATAACTACGGAGGCAGCATTTATTAGAGTGTATCTTCAGGTGAGAAGGGGGGGGAGGGGGGGGGGAAGGGGTAGGTTGTGAATGTGTGTGTGTGTGTGTGTGTGTGTGTGTGTGTGTGTGTGTGTGAGTGAGTGAGATGGGGGTAAGTTCCTTAGAAGAAAGTCACAAATAACCACGCACCATAATTCTGTTCAGTGTACCTTTTACATAGTTCAGTGTAAAAAAGAAAAAAGAAAAAGAAAGCTTATCCCTTAACTGGCCAGACACATGAACAACCCAAAAAGTCTCTGAACTTATCCGTTTCAGTTCACTCAACCAGGGAAGTGGGAAGAAGGTTATACTAAGATACCAATAAGCCACAAGAGTGTACAAACTTCCTTCCTAATACAGCATACTCCTTGCAATCTATTTCCTTGCTTGAAATTTATTGCTATAAATACAGAGCATGAAAAATGTGAAATGATGCCAGTTCAGCCATCACTTTGGCCCCGATCCTTTGCTAAATTTATGCATCTCTCTAGCTTGTTTAAATGCCAAAGAGCTAGGCAAACTAGAAGAATATTATGCTCTTCCCTTCAGTAAAGAAGTCCACCTGAGCAACGCATTGCAGATGGAGATGAGAGCCAAGGGAAAATGAATAAAAACGTTCACTTTGCAGATGAGAATAACAGGTTTGAGGTGTCCAATCAGGAAGGACTGCATGAGAACTACCTCTCAATACGATCTTTGGAAACCTTGCACATTCCCCAAATGTCATATCCATTTTTCCAGTCTTTGTACGATAATGGATGGGTGTGTGTGTGTGTGTGCGCGCACGTGTGTGTGTGTGTATAACAGAATTCAGTATGATTCAGCATGAGAAAAATCAGAGATGCATGGGCCATACAAGAAAGCATCTATAAATAAAGATATAACTCAATGAAAATAGTTTTTCATGATTCAGGACTGTGATAGATGCTGCAAAAATATGTATATGCTAACAATTCTCTCACGTTTATGTCCACCTCCCATTTGAAGTTAACGATAATAATTTAAGCTCTACTGAGAAATGTTCGGAGAGAAAAAGTTACATTCAAAACTTGGACTTGTGGAAAGTAATGATTTTTTCCTGAATAAGAGGAACACCACAATACAGCAGAACTGGGTTGTTGTACTGCCCTGGTGACCTACCACAGGGGCAACTGGAAGATTTTTCTTGAGTTTGCCTACCTTCCCTTTACAATCTTATTCCACACAAGGAACCGCATTTCCCGCTGCAGAAAGGAGGGAGCCTGGGCTGAGGAAGCCAAGGGTATTCTATCTTTCCCTGTGATCCTGTCATCCTTATTATTGTGTCTGGCTACCACCAGTTTCTGTCTAACACCTCCTGGCCTCAGTATGAGAAGATCTTCGAGGATCTTACGTATGTATTTATAATCACGAATATGTACGACAGTGCTGTGTACAAACAGAAAAAGATCTGGAAGGAAACACACCAAGGTGTTAATGATCATTGTTTCTAGCTTATAGAACTGTTATGATTTCTCTTCCATTTTTCTCTATTTTCCAAATGGCCTATAATAAGCTATTATTTTTTATAATAGAAGTACTTAAAAATTAGGATATTAATTTTCAGCCTAGGTACATACTGTGCTGTGTACTTTGAAGGCTACCTGATTCTTCAAAGAGATTATATGGAAAAATGAATTTAAAAAAATGAATAATGTACTAACACCTTTTAGGGGAGAGAGAAGTATTTAACGCTAAACGATTAATGACAGACTCTGGAAGAGCAAATCTGGACACAAATAACTGCTTTTACAGAATAAACAAGTTTCAGTTTCTCCAAAATCAAACAGGTAAATGTGACAGACAATGCAACCCTCTTGAGGGACAGCTATTTTCCTCTGAAAAAAAAAATCAACTTCTTAATATCAGTAGAATGCAATATATCAGTTTCTGAAAATAAGAGAAATATTTGATTTTTTAGTTTCCAAGATCCCTTAATTCACAGGTTCTTTGGGTCCTTCCTACTCCATCCAATGCAGCAGGAGATCTGTCGTCTTCCCAGGCAGCACTGGGAATGACCTCTCTATCTGGTCATCTAATCAAAGGGTCTGTTACTATTATGAACCTCATTCACTACTTTCTCCTAAACATCTCATGAAATCAGTATCTTTCAACTGCCCACTACTAATCAGCAAGAAACCAAGGGCTCATATGTCAGCCCTTTATAAAGTTTTAAATCTTAGACGCTAGATATGTTTATTAAAAATGTTAAATCATATTCAATCATAAAACTTAATATGTATTTTATGAAAATTAACCATGGGAAGAAAAACCAGGACAACTTTGTTAATACAAGAATAATAGCAAGCCCCCTATTACATGCTATAGACGTTATAGGCAATATTCTTCTCCTACCAACCCTGTTACATACTACTATTGTTCCTATTTTACAGACATCCAATTAGACGTTGCCAAGACTAAGTAGCTTGTCTAAGGTCACAAGGCACAGCTCCAAACTCAGATCTTCCAGACTCCAAAGACCATGCTTCTCATATGTCAAACTGCTTCCCTTTGAATAAAAAAGAGGGGGAGTTTGGATCTTTTCAAAACTAAAAAACAAAGCAACCAAGAAGACAGAAAAACCACCAGAATAGTCTTTTCCTCTTCATGCTTTTAAACCACTACCTATTTCTACTTCCTCTGCTGAGCTCATTCTTAGTCTGACATGAACCCAGCTGTATTCAGGCAGAGAACATGGCAGAAAGAATGTCAAATTGGTCAGAACCTTCTTGCAGCAGGATCTTCATATGCAAGGATTTACTGGTGTATAAGAACAAGAGTTTGACCATAATGTTGTGAACAAAAAGAAAAAGAAAAAAAGAAGAAAAGAAAAAGAAAAAGAAAAAGAAAAAGAAAAAGAAAAAAAGAAAAAGAAAAAGGAAAGGAAAGGAAAGGAAAGGAAAGGAAAGGAAAGGAAAGGAAAGAAAAGAAAAGAAAAGAAAAGAAAAGAAAAGAAAAGAAAAGAAAAGAAAAGCGGTGATCAGTTGTAAGGAAAGCTTCCGAGCAGCTAAGTGGTCTCTCTTGGCTAAATATTAAAGAAAGGAAGCACTTGACCCAATCCTGCTATACCATGGCTCTACTGAGAACTCTCACTTTTAAAGAAGTACTTCACATGTTGTAGATAGTGCCTTTCCTTATCCTTTTATGCAAAGCTGAGTAAAAAAAAGAAAGGGTTAGTACATTTACAAGGCATGCCTCCTATCCCGCATGCTGAATGAAAGTTTGTTCAATTCTGTTTTCCCCAGCAAAACCCCACACAAACACCAAGGTGGGATGTGCACATTTGCCCCCAAAATGATAATTCATGGAATACTATTAACATGGAAGTACACCCTAATCTCTGAAAAACTCGTGTGGGAATAAATAAAAGGCCTATGCCTAACCAAAGCAAAGGGAGGCAGAAACAGTGAATGCAATGGTTAACACCAGAGAAGGCTTCTCATTCATGAATCACTTTGCTGTTGGTGCCACAAAAGTCCCACTTCATAGCAGAGAGAGTCACAAGAATTCCATCTGGACACATCTTAACAGTGTCTCTGTGGCCAAAGATGAGTGCTCACAGTTCCCTCTTTCCCTGGGCTCCTTCTGCACGTCCAGGCTGTCAACTGAACCCTAAATGTCCTAGGAGTACCCAGGTTGCTTTTTAATGACAGTTACCAGGTTGGGAAGGGAGTCACATGCGAGCGGAATTAGTCAAATTTTCTAGGATAATATCATAAAGTCGAAAAGGGAAAGGACAGGACAGGAAAACATGTACATCACAGCTATACAGTTTTAAATTGCCTCGTGCTCTTGTTTTTAAATTTAAAAATCATGGGGAAAGAACAAATAGGGATATATGTGAAATGAGTCTATTGCTCACTACTCAGGAATAATTAATTCCCCAGTGAGTGTCTACTTAAATCTGAGAAAAAATAAAATGGCCAAAGAAAAACACAGGTTGTTCCTCAAACCAATTCACTAAGTTTCACTTTGAAATCTTACAAATTGTACAAAATTTGGAAGGTCTTCTTATCCAGCTTCTCAAGCCATCTCAGCCTCAAAATCTCTGAACCACTGCCTCCCAGACACGGAGTCCCCAGCTTCTCAACAAGCCACGTTAGACTCCGTTTATTACAATGACCTTCTTCATACTGATCTGATTTCGGTCTGCCTCTAACTCCCCGGCATTAATCCTAGATACGTACCTGCAACTATCAGAAGTCACTTATTCTTTGATATGAGAGCTCTTCAAAACAACAGGGATGTTGGTCTCAATGCAAAGGTTTGCAAACTGCAATGCAATGGTGTGTGTGTGTGTGTGTGTGTGTGTGTGTGTGTGTGTGTGTTTCCACGGGGTGTGTTTGGGAGTATAAAGACAAGCAGAAAATAATAGTTCTGAAAGACAAATCAGAGAAGAACAGCTCTGTGACTACCTTCGTTCTTTTCAAAAGTTAGTACCTAATGAATTCATATTTATCTAGAACACACCTTGCACCTTTAAAATGCTTTCTGGTAACATCCAAAGTAGGAGAGATTCCATCTGGTCAAAGGATGCACAGCAAAGGAGGAAATATGTATCTCTGAGGTCACACTAACAAATATGATCAAAACTGGGGAAAGACAATTTTCAGATTGACTTCTAATCATGATTATGACTGGAAGAGATAACATGCCAGTCACTGGGTTCATAAAGCTCGCAGAAGCCCAACCAGTCTTCTGTCCTGTCAACACAGTGAAATTGGGCTGATCAGAAGTCTTGCTAGCTGCCAAGGTAGTATCTATGCCTTTTCTTCCTAGTAATGGCTGATATGAAACCTTGAAAACTTCTCAGCAAGAAACTATGTGTCCAGTCAGACAAGATTTCCTATGTTGATAAAAAGACTAGTTTCAAATGAATATAAAATATTGAAAAATAAAACACTTTCACCCATGAAAACTTACACATAAATGGGGGCTCCTGGGTGGCTCAGTCGGTTAAGTATCTGACTTCGGCACAGGTCATGATCTTGTGGTTTGTGAGTTGGAGCCCTGCGTCAGGCTCTGTGCTGACAGATTGGAGCCTGGAGCCGGCTTTGGATTCTGTTATTCCCTCTCTCTCTGCCCCTTCCTGACTCATTCTCTCTCCCTCTCCCTCTCTCTCTCTCTCTCTCCTCTCTCCCCCAATAATAAACATTAAAAACAAATTTTAAGTTACAAATAAATGAATTTTGTGTCTACAAAATCCTGCAAAATAGAGTAAAACCTTACTGTAGGACATTTGTTGAATATTGTAAAACTAAGAATTGATGTAAAATATTGAGACCTATGTCCACAGTGACATAAACACCACAGTGAACTGCGGTTCTCAGTTCTTTCTGCAAACCTCTTGGTCCCATCTCTTCTGATAACCGAGGGTGTGAGCTGTGCCAGTCTCATAACCTCCCAACCTTCAACTTTCACATTTTAGTTTTTTTTAATGTTTTATTTATTTATTTTGAGGGGGTCGGGTAAGGGGGGGCAGAGAGAGAGGGCAAGAGAGAATTCCAAGCAGGCTCATGAACCGTGAGAGTATGACCTGAACTGAAATCAAGAGTCACACGCTTAGCTGGCTAAGCCACCAGGTGCCTCCAACTTTCACATTTTTAAAATGAAGAATCCAGGGGCTAGATCACTCCAGGGACTGTAAGTTTGCATGATTCTAAAACTTTCTGTATTTTGATATCATCATTACAATACCTATGAGAAAGCCTCATTTCTGAGAGCTAGCATTTCAGAAAATCTGTTAAATGAACTTTTAGAAAAATTGCAATGCTATGTATCATTTAGGCTAAGGCTTTCTAAAAGTCTTAGGCAACTTAGCATAGTATCAAGAGTACCAAAAAATAAATAAATAAAAATAGAAGGGTACAGACTCAGAGTTGAAGACTAGCCAGGTTCAAATCCAGCTCTACAACTTATGTACTAGCAGCATGACCCGGAGTAAATTGATTCACCTCTTGTGTTTCAGTTTCCTCATCTGTCGAAGGGGGAAAATAATGGCATGGCTTCATAAGGTAGCCACTGAGGGCACACCTGAGTCGACAGCAAAATAAACTTATAATTGGCAATGGGCTTTAAAGCAACCATGTGTCGTAGCACTAAGAAAATTATGTTTGAGCTAGGAGAATGCAACCTCAGTGCCTACAAGAGTGGGGATGGGGAGACTAGTTGCTGAGTGAATGAATGAGCATGCTCTGAGAGAAAACAGCTCTACCTAAGTGTTTGCAGGATCCTCCTGCGCAGGCCAGAGGAATGCTCTCACAGCAACAGAACCGCAGGCTGCTGCTGTCCTCACCGGCCCTGGGAGGTAAGAACAGCAGCTAAGTTTGTTCTACTAAGTGAAGCCCAGTATCCAATGTCCACACAGCTTCATTATCTTCAGTAACTGCATCAACCCGAGGGGTCCGTACGGCGGGCCAAGGCAGATACGGTACTGACAAACATCCACAACTAGAAATTCAACCAAACATCAGTGCATGTCTGCTTCTTTGTCTTTATAAGAAATGAAGATAGAGACAAATAAAAGGAAACTCCCTTCACAAGCCATCTAGGATTACACGGTAAAGGCACTTTAAAAAAAAAAAAAAAAAAAAAGGATGGCCCTCCTGCTGTGCCTGATCTCAGGGTCTACCCTTTAGGGTGCCTTACATGCATGTTCTAAATCCAAATGGATGTACGGGTCAGACTGACCATGGAAGTTCTGTGGCCCAGGACAACCTCCGAAGATTGAGATGTGAATCAGCTCAAGCCTGAATAACTTGGAGTCCATCAGCTAACCAACTTCAGCTCACTCATCGCAACCTAAGTTTAACTCTGATCCTTTGAGCCTGTGCTCACATAGATAAAAATCTGAAGACAGTAAACAAATCAGAGGTTTCTTCTAGACTAGATCCACTTTGAGGGGGGCCGGAGGGAAAGTGGAGGTCACTTTGATGAGACCTGTCTGAAGAAAGGCCCTTGTGCATAAATTGCTAGGTAGCTGGTGGGGAAAACAAAATCCTTTAGAATTTATGGAAGGGGGGATTCATAGGAACATCTGCAAAGAAACAACTTCTTTGGTCAAAAATGAGTATTCACAGGCACCAGCAAATGCACGCGCCTTAAAATCTACCCTGAGACATGAGGTCAAACAGTCCCATTGGAGCCTGGCAACTGGCCATGATCCTGGAGATGTACAGATTTCCCTAAACGTATCCTCACCACTTTATGGTCTGGCTCCTACTGAAATAGATTACTCTCATTTTTCCCCTTTCAGTCCAAACAATAGTTATTGAGTATCCGCCACTACAGAGCTGTCACATGCGCTAAGAAAACAGATCCAGTGTGGAAGACCAACTCTCATTCATTTAAATACAAATGCAAACCAGACTAAACTACCATATGGCAACCTAAGGCATGTGCAGTAGGTAAAAGGATAAGGAAGAAGGATAATCATGGGGCATCTGGGTGGCTCAGTCGGTTAAGTGCCTGACTTCGGCTCAGGTCACGATCTCACTGTGAGTTCGAGCCCCGCATCAGGTTCTGTACTGACAGCTCAGAGCCTGGAGCCTGCTTTGGATTCTGTGTCTCCCTTTCTCTCTGTCCTTTCCCTGCTCATACTGTCTCTCTCTGCCTCTCAAAAAATAAATAAATGCTAAAACTTTTTTTTTTTTTTTAAAGAAGGCTAATCATGGGAGGCTGGGCAGAAGAAGAAACATGTATTCCCTGCCTTATTCCACAAAAGGTTGGAGGCAGCTTGAAGGCTGAGCAGGATTTCTACAGGCAGAGGAAGAACTGAGCACTCCAGACACTGAACAGGCAGAGAAAAAAGGGGAGAGGGACAAGTCAGGTATAAATGATAGATCTGTTTTGTAAACAAAGGAGGGTGGTGAGCGGTCTCATGTAACTTCATGCTTTAATTTTGACATGTACACTTGAGCATTTGAAGTGTTAGCATTTACACTGTCTCCCTATTAATAATATTACTGATAAGTTCAAAGTATTTCTGAACTCATTCCAGTAGAAAATTCCCCTGCCTACAATGTCTTTTCTACCATTTGACTCCTTCATTTAGACAAGGCAGGCTTTAACATGTGGCTCATGGAGAAAAGTGAAACCATAGGCACCAATGGATCTCAGAATAAAAAACACATTTTGAAATAAAATAAAGGTTAAGCTCTCATACCAACAGACCTTGCTAGATCAGCAAAAATGTAGGTGTTACAGGAAATCGCTATATTGTGTAATCCCCATTTCACTCTCCACAAAATTGCACTATAATTCAAAATAAGTGAAGCAACAATTGGATGGATGACCAGTTTTTGTTGTTTACATAGTTTAATGCACAAATGTGCAGTTTCCATGACTTTCAGAATGACGTGATTTACATGAGGCTTTAACAATAAATAAACTTGAAGTGCTGTATATAGTTAGCATATGGTGGAATTTTTAAGCAAAACTTTTTCTTCCATTCCCTGCAAGACATTTAAAATATTCTCCCCTATTGAGGGTTTCTTTTTCCCTTTGGCCTTTAATTTATTTACACCCTGCTAATTTTCCTGTGCAAATATAAAAATTTTGTTTTATAAATAAAATTTCAGTGTGGAAAACAAACAAAACATATTCTTTACACTTTAATGCCACAATAATCAGTAACAACTGCACATAGACTGTATAGATATTTATAACTTTGCCATTCTAAAAGTTAGTCATGGATACCACAAATACTTATATTACTATGTAATAATTTATGGCATTTCCATAGACCTGGTATATGTCATCCTTCTTTAACCACCTGGCATGCCAAAATACCTAGAAAAGATTAACAGAATTACTTGCAATAAATCCCAAAAACATACCTTCTGAGGAACAGACACAAATCCTTAAACAATGAAGCATTCTATTGTCGGTTTTTAAAAAAACCCTTCCATAGAAATCTTATATGAACGTGATTTCCTGGAGTCTTACTGAACATATTTTGACCAAGGTTAAGGTTGTGTGTTTTTTTTTTTAATATTTATTTATTTTTGAGAGAGAGAGATAGAGCATGAGCAGGGGAGGGGCAGAGAGAGAGAATGGGAGACACAGAATCTGAAGCAGACTCTAGGCTCTGAGCTGTCAGCACAGAGCCTGACGCGGGACTCGAATTCACAAACTGCGAGATCATGACCTGAGCCGAAGTCAGACACTTAACCAACTGAGCCACCCATGTGCTCCAAGGTTGTATCTTTTATTGCATCCTCCTTTCCCCAATTTCACATAGTGCTTTCCTTCCTTCTCACCTACTTGAATTTTTATTTAAAAGAACCTTGATAAAGTTAATGACCACAGTTACTATAGGGAGGTAACACTTTAATTCCCTCTCATCGGAACCAGAAAACATGCCTCGATGGCATGTTTTGAATCTCAATTTTGAGATTTCAAATCTCAATCTGAAGTCATCATTGGCATCTACCATTCTGGAGTATCAGGACAGATGATGAGTTTGCAACACTAAAGTCGGGTGTGACGTATCACACGTCCAAGATGGGAGTCACATGCACAGCTTGATGTGCACTGACAGACTAAAGAATGCACTGGCATCTGATTTTTAAAGAAGAAAGGAAAGGATTACCTTGCTGTGATAGCTGTTCACCAAAATCATCATTAAGGAATACCAATGTTCAAGTATTTTATGAAATACTCTTAATTCAGAAATTGCCACTGGAGCCTCTTGACAGTTTTTGCTTTGCACTACATTTCTATTCCCACTTGCTACAAATATTTTACCTGAAATACTTTGTGTGGAAACTCATTAAAATTCTCTTGTGAAAGGAGAGTGCGACGCACAACACTACCGCCTTCCCTTTGTCTAATGGCACAGGATCTCTCTCATAAATTCATTCTAATTAAATTACGCTTCTCAAGGTGCTCCCTCTCATGCAATCCTTATGTAATTGTACCTAATATTTTCTCCACAATTGATGTTACATTAAACAGGCTTTTACTACCTGCTATCCTCCTAATGGCCCTCACTCTTTTTCTTTTTTTTTTCTTTTTAAAATTTTTTTAGCTCAAAGGAGGCAGGAATTTGACATGACAAATTCTATTTTAAGAGTTTGCCTTGAGCTTTCATCAAGTTCTTTGTAATTTTCTTAATGATACATAATATACACAAAGGCTCAAACAAATATATGTCTTTGAACACTGGAGAGAGCGCTGCGTTTTAAAGCTCAATGAAAGAAAGAAAACAGGTCAGTTAATGGGTCATTAGCCAGTTTTATCTCAAGGCAGTGATGTTCTAGGTGGGAGGATGTGTGGATTAAAATAAGTATTATCAACCCTACAAAAACTATCCACAATCACTGTATTTTCCACAGATGTAGTAAAGGATATTGATTCTCTCAGCTATCAGGACGTATTTCCTTCCATATGATACTTGGGGTTAAAAAAAAGAAAGCCAAATCTGAGAACGTGTGTGAAATCATAATACATATCTTGGCCCGTGTTGCAGATTCTCATCAGAATTTTCTATTTTTAAAGAAAACGTAGAGGGAGTAGTTGTTTTCTCCTTCACACTCTGCTGTGTTTCAGCAACCCTGTGGAATACATGGGAGGTTTACAAGAAATGAATGGTTTGTGGTTGAAAAGATTATAGATGATAGAATTTCATAACTTTGCTAAGTATGTAAATAACTTGTCTGGAGCCATAAGAGAAGCTACTTAAATGTGTCCCACCAGTTTCTACTACTGTTACTACCGTTGTTAGAAATATTACTACTAGCATTATATACGTTAGCAACATTTCTGGGCATTTTTTGTTTGTTTGATTTATGTGTTCAGCTTTTCTTCATCACTGTGCCGTTACTGGGTGATGCGTATAAATTTAATTATGTGGTTGTGACAATTCACTGTACTGAACATGTAAATATTCTAGAGCACTTGTTGAAACCTAAGTGAGTAGATAAGTCTTGTCTACCCAACATGACTGATAGCTGTTTAAGGTTTGTGATGATATTTTTTATTTTGGGTATTCCATACACCATTTCACAACAGAAGCTCCATGTACCCTTGTTGACTGGCAGATCAAATTAAGAGGGTAACTTGTTTTATTTAGTCAGACACTTTTAAAAAAGGTTTATGTTTTCATATGAGAATTTTCAATAGAATGGATTGACTAATCTTCCTGAAAAATAACTTATTTTTCTGTGTCAAGTGTTAAATGTGAAGATTAATTGGAGCTAACATTTGTGGAGTACTGTAATGTTCCAGAAGCAACATTCTGAAGCGTCTTACACGAATAACTCCTACTATTATCCCTCTCATACAGATGAAGAATTTGAGACACAGAGAAGTCACCTGGCTTGCACAAGATTATAATGCTAGTAAAACGGGAGGCTGGGCAGCGCGTGGGTGGCTCAGTCGGTTAAGCATCTAACTTCGGCTCAGGTCATGATCTCACAGTTCACGAGTTCAAGCCCCATGTTGGGCTCTTTGCTGACAGCTCAGGGTGTGGAGCCTGCTTCGGATTCGGTGTCTCCCTCTCTCTCTACCCCTCCCCCACTTGTGCTCGTGCTCTCTCTCTCTCTTTCTCTCAAAAATAAATTAAAAACGTTAAAAAGAAAAAGAAAATGTCCTAACTGGGAGGCTGGGATCCGGACCAGCAATCAGGCTCCAGAGTCCATACTAATGACCATGCTGCCTCCTTAGGTAGTCAACACCCTCCTAGATAATAGAAAGAAAACCACTTGTACACCTGTTTCTGTAGATGAGTGGCCTCACCATTAATCACAAGGTAGTAAGTAAATAAATAAATAAATTTTATGGCATGGACTGGATCAGCCATAAAAGCCTGAGCAGTGACATCTTTGGCATGAATGTCCTCCTAGAGATTAATGCTGGAGTTCATCAGAGATTTAAAATAAACCACAGGCACATTTTACCATGAGACAGCATGATCCCAACCTGGTTGTGGTTGAAAATACCCCTGGCTCATCATCATTGCAAATGGTGGCTAGGAGTTGATAGGAAATAAATCATGTAATTCTAGCTCAACTTCTCAAGCATATCAGCAAAACTTACTAAGATGACACACAAATGCTTATACTTGGAGGTATATGCCTCCTACCTAGGATACCTGGATTGGAATAAACCAGAAAAAAAAACTTGCATTTTCTTTCCAGACAGGAAGCAGTATAATCTGTCTCCAAACAGATCTGGGTTCAAATCTCATTTCTGTTACATACTAAGTATGTTAACTTGGAAAAGCTTCATAAGCAAGCCATAGTACATTCATTACGGACATGAGGACCCTAGCAGTCGTGATATAGCAGGGATGGTGTGATAATTAAACGAAGTGAGACATACGTAAGTTGATTTGCACTTCCCTTAGCATGTTGTAAATGACCAATAAATGGTAGCTATTAACAGCCGAGATCTCCAACCAGTAGTACGTTTTTCTGCTTTAAACACAGAGACCTATTTCCATAGAATGTTGCTGTTATTGTTTTCCAGTCGAATTGAATCTAATCCTTTCTTAAAATTTCAAATGTAAACACGCAAAGATAAATATACAATGTACATATAATATATAGACACAGAATGGAGAGCGCAAAAGAAATACATGTACTTATTAACACCACACTGTCTAATCCAAAAAGATAAATATTTACCATAATAAACAAGCTTCATTTAAAAAATTTTACACTATGTTTAAGGGATAGTAATATTCACTTTTTTTTTTTCTTTTGAGAAAAGCGAGGTATAGACTGAAGGGTAACCTGTACAACCTACTGGTGACACAGGGACCACATTTCTGGTCTTTAGAATTGTAGTAGAGGCCACCAGCCACATTTGCTCACACTCCTCCTTGTCCCTTAAAATAGAGACTATTCTTACTTCAAAATGGGAGGTGAACGAATGAGAGAATGCTGGTTTTTTAGTGAGGAAAGGCCGTTCCCCAACCCATGCCTCAGGATGGCAAACATAATACCTCAGAGTGATGCAGGAGGGGGGACAGGCTGGGGTGGGGAGGTCTCTGCCTTTTAAGCAAGCCAGCCAGCAAACACAAATGCATGCAATTTGAAATTTTAATTAGGGTGCCATGTGCTGGTGACATATGGCGACACACTGACAGCTGGGCGTCCAGGTTCAGGAACAGACCTGGGTTCTGAAGTCACAGTTGGCAGCAGCAAAGTTCTCCGCTTGTGCGCTAGGTGCTAGCATGCCTGGAAAGTGCTCTGCCAACATCACCCCCCTGGGCAGCACTGCCTTCCACCGCTTGTAGACGCTGCCTGCCAGAGACCTCTGCTGCAATTCAGAGTGAAGAGCAAATAGAAAGAAATAAAAAGATTAACTCCCCCCCCGCCCCCCCCCCCCATGCCTCGTTCACAGTTTTAAGCCAGAAAATGTCCCCAACAGCAGAGCCATTGATTTTTGGTGTGTGTGACTTCTCAGTCTCAGAGACCCTGGGACGTTCACACTAAATCATCCTTGCAGGAAGCACTCTGTGTCTGGGATAGGACACATCAGGGCATGGCGATTAAGAAGTGCGTTACCTGCTCCAAAGTCCAAAGCATTAAGCCCTTACATAAAACTAAATATGATTTAAAAGTCACATTTACATAGATTAGAAGATGAATCATGTTAGCAAAGTATCAAGATGGAATAAAAACATTTTAAGACAACTTGTTAAGCATTAAAGGTCAAGTTGGCTAACTTTTTTCTTCTACCAGAATTTCTTTTTTCCATGATGAATTAAATGTTGGTCAGTTTGACCTTTGAAGCTGAACAAGTCGTCTGAAATTGTCTTAAAATGGGTTAATGAATTGCCTTGTGGCTGCTTCTTCCGCTTTTCCTTGCCCACTGTGCTTATGCAGTCCGTTTGAAGTGGGAACAGTCGAAGTCTGCTGTTTCTAGGCAAGTCGAGGACTCACTGGAAGCAGAGTAACAAGACGGTTTCCTAGCTGAACCATGCAATGTTAAGGGGATCATTCTTTAGATCCTTCTCTACCTACAGATTCCTTCTGGGCTATAAATCTTTGTAAAGACCCAGAGTAAGTAAATGTACATGCCAAATTGTACCATCTACAACTCTGTGGGATCTGAGTTTCTAGCCAATAAGCAATGAAATTCTTCTGGGATATTATAAACATGAGGGCCAAATCCTTATCTCTTCCTTGCATTCCAAATTCTGCTATCGAATCAGCCAAATAAATTTAAGGTAGAACTATCATTGAAGTGGAAATTCAAAATTCATCAATTTGATTAAAAGCCAGTAATTTACTGCTTCCTCCTATTCAATTAAACACACACACACACACACACACACACACACACACAGACTCCTTTCAAGTTTTTAAACAGTGTGACATAGAAGAAATTTCACTTTACATTTTACTATTGGTATTGCAATTATTATGCAGAGCAATTGATTTACATCACATTTTATTCTTCTTCAACTTAATTTTTGGAAAGCAACAAAACAAGCTGAAGATTAACATCAGCCATTTCAGGCTTCAGACAACACTGCTGCAAGCTGGAAAATACAGATACTAGAATTTACACCCTCTAGTTGTAAGCCCATTAACCAGTTTGGACAGCAAATATGCATTCTGCATACAGCTACCCTTAAAAAAATAAAGCCTGCTGATAAAACAAACAAAAAAATACTATAGCCTTCTACATATTAGCATGAGCTCTCTGAAATAAAACACCACTGTTCAGTCATATTGCCTGTAAGATTTGCTCTGAGGCAAATATATATTCTCAATTCTAGATCTTTACCGAATCTATCTCAAACTAGATTTAACTGGTTCGAATGAAGATTCCTATAACTTGAGGAAGGGCTCCACAGCCATGACCAAGGAGTTTACTAAGTAGTTAGTGCTGGATACTGCCTTGGAGACACAATTTTTTGTCCTACTAAAATCTTCTATAAAATTGATCCAAATTTCTTGTCTAAATCAACGGTTAGGAACTGATTTCCAACCCTAGGTTTTCAACAGCACACTGTAGCTGTAATTTTCTCAAACGATACCACTAAATTTCATTTAAAACCCACCTCAGCACCTACCTACACACAAAAAGAATAAACACACCCCCAAAGCAAACTCAGTTCTAGTTTTCTTTATAAAATTAAAAACTTACAAAAGTGTGAACTGTAGAGTTTAAAATACACATTCCAAACAAAATTAGTAGACACAGAATCCACATGTAGATAGATAAAGCAAAATCAATCCAAAAAGATCAAGTTTGTGTTACAGAAAAAAATTCATTTACTCTATAAGAAAAACCAGGCTCATTAAAGTACTGTTAAATATAGTATTTTACTCTGCTTTATTTATACATTAATTTTTTTCTGTGAATATAACTAGGTTAATAAAACCTAAAACTGAATTTCTAGTCTCTGAAATATGATAAAGTAACATTTGAAACAGGTATTTTCTGGGGTGCCTGGGTGACTGAGTAAGTTAAGCGTCCAACTCTTGATTTCAGCCCAGGTCATGGTCTCACAGTTCCTGTGTTGGGGTCTGTGCTGAGGGCACAGAGCCTGCTTGGGATTCTCTCTATCTCTCTCTCTCTCTCTCTCTCTCTCTGCCCCTTCCCAGTGCTCTCTGTCTCAAAATTAATAAAAATCAACTTAGAAAACATATTTCTTATGGTTTAAAAAAAATCTACTGCTAATTAAGTGTAAATTTTCACTGCATCTCACAGAATGCCAAATTACAGAACATTTACAAAAGTATCACCTTTAAATAGGTTAAAACTGTCAGAGGATAAAATAATTCATAAATGTGATACAAAAGTAAAATGTTTAATGTTTAAAACAGTTCAAATACAGATAATGTGGAGAAGCCCATAAATTGTATTTTTAAATTTCTTAACTTTTGGCGAGAAAATACAACACAAAATAAGAAAAAGACAAATGTACAGAGGCAAGTATGCAAGAAAGGGGGTAAATGATGGATTAGACCTTGAAATGCAAAGGATCCAAGGAAATGAAAGTTTAGGTGAAAGCCCTTTGGGCTCCCTTTCACATATGAATCGCGTATATTGGTAATTTTCTTATGTGGCTAAGATAATAGTAACAAGGAGAAGATATTCATGATTGCATAAGACTCTGGGATCAGAGTGGTTTTGACAAAGGAATCTGAGTTGACCAAAATTAACATTTGATAAAAAAGAAAAGGGAAATCTATAAATGCATACCTAGAAGCCCAGGAATGTCCCTACTGCAGACTAAATATGAACAAATGGCAAATCTTTCACTATAGGTTCCTAGCTACCATTATCTTCAATGTGACAGAGCAGCATATGTGACAAGCAGTGGTGATAGAAGGAAGCAGAGGTCTACAGAATTGATTTGTCAGAGAGCTACAGAGAAAGAGCCACGATTTTGAAAAGAGGAAATCGGTAGGAACTTGTCATGGATTCTATGCTGCACTTGCTTTGGTATCTTTGAAACTGAAAGGAGCTCTATATGGTCAGACTGTCTGGATTTCATCCAGATACACTCATTAGACAGTTTGGGGAACCCCTAGAAAGTAAGAGCTATAAGCAACGTGTCAATAAGAGGCCAGGGATAGGGCATTTTTAATTACACAGAGAAGTGATCAGCATGGGGTGGGAGAGAGGCCACTGAACTCAGACCTGCTTCACCAGCTCTGCTACTAACTACACAGAACCTGAGCACAGTTCTGCTTCACTTTACCAAATAATGGTGGAGCCGAGGCCACCATCACTATGACCTAAGCTCTGCCTTGACTACCTTATTGGGTTTTTGGGAAATTAAAATAAGCTTCCGTAGAAATTATTAAGTGTTCTTTTTTTAAAATATAGAAACTATTGTTAGGACCGAAAGTTGATGTGAATGAGGGAGGGAGGAGTGTTTCAGCTGCAAAATGGTGGAGACAGTTGAGAGACAATGTGATGCTTGCACTACTAATGTCTTCAGAAACAGAAGGCACTCTCTGTTCACCCAGAAACAAATCTGACAGCCGCCTGAGACACGGTGTCTTTTGGAGGACACATATTTTAAAATCCTAGAACATAACAAAAGGTACTGTCATACACCGGTGACTTTGGGCCAAGTGTGCTAAGCACTTAACTGATTTCACTAAGCCTCCCAGCACTCTTACGGGGTACGTGCTGTTAACGCCATTTTAACAGATGGGGGGAAACGACACTGAAAATGTTTAAGGCAAAGTCATCTAGCTAATATGGATTTGAACCCAGGTCTCTGACTGACACTAAATTATCTTGTTAATCAAATTATCAAATGAATTAATTATCAAATCAAATCAATCTTGTTAATCTTAACTACCGCATTATACTAATGCTGTTCCTCTCTGCACAAGCACTTCCCCTGTTTTAATTAAATTCATCAGGCCAATCAGTTAATTGGGTCAAAAGTTAAGTTGATTTTGGATGTATACAGACAAAGTCCTGAATAAAAATGGAAGTATAAAGAGACCTACTCTTAAGAATCTGTACTAGAATCATCAGTCCTAGTGCAGTAGGATGCTTGCCTTTTGGTATTTCCATGGAAGACATTAGAGGGGAAATTTTTAAAGGGAAAGGTGGGCAGATGATGAAATAAGTACTTTAACCATCAGAACTTATTTCTGAGATATATGGTTTATAGCCTGTCCAGTAAAATGTATCACGTTTGTATATCCTCTTTGGTAGAAGCAAAATACAAATGACTTTGGAGGATAATCCTTCATCATCTCTTTTCTACCACATAAACAGAGAAACATTCACAGAATAACAATGAAAAGCTCCTACTGCACTTTTTTTTTAATAGAGAAAGAATGACTAATTTTGATTTAAATTTTTTTTTAATGTTTATTTATCTTTGAGAGAGACACGGAGTGTGAGCAGGGGAGGGGCAGAGACAGAGGGAGACACAGAATCCGAAGCAGGCTCCAGGCTCTGAGCTGTCAGCACAGAGCCTGACGCGGGGCCCGAACTCCTGAGCTGTGAGATCGTGACCTGAACTGAAGTCGGGCACTTAACCGACTGAGCCACCCAGGCGCCCCGACTAATTCTGACTTGATATTAGAAGCCGTTTATTTGCTATACCTAATTCAGAAACCACTCTATCCTTCTTTGGATGGGGGAAAGAGGGGTCATGGACAAGACAGAAGAATACCAGACATAGTAAGTTCAGTTACCACACTATGCAACTCTAAGAGACTTAGCAAAAGTTGGACATGAGAAAGACTCTTCTCATAGCACTCAGGGATCAAAGGAGAAATACTGGAAGTCACAGAAAAGCTTCTTTTCTTAAGCTTTTCTGCTCCATTTTATACTCAACTATTCTGAGTAGCAGAGATTAAAATTTTCATAAACACATGAACATTTTATAAATTGGTCCAAACCAAACACATGGTCACCTGCCAACTTTGCTACGTTTTGCAAGCACACTCAATGATAATAGCCATGTTTTTTTCCCTCATATCAGAGGATTCTGACAGTGCCTGCCAGTTGTGAACTCTATATTAGGCTAATCTAGAGAATACTTAATAGAAGATTTCAAGAATCTCAGTGTAAAAGTTTTCAAGAGTGCGAAACAAATGTTCAAATTCTGAAATCCAGGTTAGGGCCAGGTATGTGGTCAAAAGCCAGGATCCCTGATGAAAGTGGTCAACACCTCCTTGGAATACCAAATGAGACACATTACCATGGATGATTTATGGAATTTCCTCTTTAGATCAGAAATACTTCCAAAACCACCTCCCACTTGGTGCTTTAGCACTTCCAGTAAATGAAGTCAAAAGTGAAAATATACACAAATCCCTCCTTATTTTGACATTTCAAACCTCAATAAAGGCTCGGTTCCACATGGTGGCTTAAAATTAGACAAACTTTAGTAGAATAAAGAAAGAAAAGGAAGTTTTTTGTTGGGTTATTTTTAATACGCTTCAAAGCTTGTTCAGTCCTTTTTTGTAAATTTTAAGGCACAGTTTAGAAATAGGAGACAGGTCCCTGCAGGGGCAAACGAAATTCCAAACTCACAAGCTCAAAGTATTATTATTTAGCATCTAAAAGAAAATTAATGGCTTCCTAATGATTTACTAGTATTTGTAACCCAAGGCAGGTCTTGGGTTTGATCAGTGCAATCACCTCCACTTTTTGTGATGAAGGAGGAGGGAGGGAGAGAGAGAGAAGAGAGAGATGGGAGGAGGGAGGGAGGAGAGATGGGGAAAAGAGAGGAAAGGGAGAAAAACCGATTGACTCATTGACTGATTGATTGATTTGAAAGTCATCAAGAAGGGATTAGAATCCAGAAAGAAGCACATCACAACACCCTCACAAAGTTTTCTCAAACAGAGCTACTGTCTACATACCAGAAGCTGATGGAATCAAAAACCTTCAGCACTCTCTCTTGCTAATTGAATTGGTACATGTAATGGGAGGAAGCTGTTTCTCAGAACCGAAATGAGTGGTGCTGGGAAAAGGAGGCCAACAAGGCAGGCTGGGGACAAACAGAATTGGTAGAACAGGCACCCAGATTCTCCAGAAAGCAAATCCTGTTTAGCCCTTATCCATCCAGGTCACGGTGAAGCCTGTATCATAGCAACTTGTGCCTTTAAATACCACTATTCATTTGGTCATTAGTTTCTCTTGGTTCCTTTCATTTGGCCGTATTTTTGATAGCCAAATCCTTAAATGAAAGCAGAGGCTATGAGAATGTTGTCAAATTTCAATAATGCTCAAGGGGGGGAAAAATCGCCAATCTCCTAATGGTTTGGTCTAACATTCTTTCTGGAGTTACCCAGTAACAGATTAATGTAGCTAAGCATTGTAACATTGAGTACTGAGAAAACATGCCTGAAATTTACAAGTAGGCCCCACTAGCTAGTTTAAAAAAAAAAAAAAAACCCACTTCCCGCATTTTCACTGCCATGTTTCTTTATTTATTTATCTTTAATTTATTGTGGTGTCAAAACCCATGTCTGGTCTTAGAAGAATTTTGGCACAAAGTTGGCTTTTTATAGTACCAGACCATTAAAACTACAAAACCTCAATTAAAAAAGTGCCAGAAGAGTTTGGTGCTCAGTACCAAAAATGATATAAAGCCTGCAGATGGGGAAGGAAAGAAAAGGAGCTACTCTTGCAAGAAATCCAAGTCTAAGTCATGTAACTAAAATCCCTGGTGCTACAGCAACCAAATATAGTCTATGTTTTAAGTATATTATCCAATTCATATTCCTAGGTCCTGATTTTTTCACATATTCTAATCCCAAACTTTATAACTCTCTAAAGGGCAGAAACCCTTTTTGTTTGTTTGTTTTGTTTTATTTGTTTGTTTTGGTGAATGCCCCAAATCCAACCCAATCAGTTACCTCATAGGATGCATAAATGATGAAATTTGCAACAAATCCTGATAGAAGATTAGCTACCATTCTGCCCCTCTTGTTCCCAGCAACTTCGTGTTTGGAGCTGCTCTGCAAGCCTATTAGATCTGGTCCATAAAGCCAACAGAAATTTGAACAGGAATCACTGCGATGATCCCATGCCCTGATAAAGCCCAACCCTATTTAAAAAAAAAAAAAAAATCAATGATTAAATGCAAATCATTTTTGTGATGTAAGCATAAAAATGAGGTAAGGTATATGTGTCTGTTTTACAAGCACAAGAACTTGGATCTTTAAATTGCAGTTCTGACTGGAGTCCTGCTCAGGAAAACAATCTAGCCTCCAGGAATGATTCCACATTCCAGTCCATGCCTAGCTCAATACCAGTAGCACAAGAATAATAAATAGCACGGGAGGAATAATAGTACCTCGCTCAGGAGGTATTGTGGGGATTAAATAAGATAACTGACATGGAGATTTAGAAGACTGCCTGCTTGCCACACAGTAGCATTGGATAAATGTTAGCAGTATTATTAAAATTCAATAGCATTATAATCAGAAACAGCGATATGGGACATTTTCCCTTACCCTACAACTAAATATGAATGAGACGTCCCCCAATCCCAGATATGATCCAAACCCAATCAGTCCATCAGCAAGTGGTTAATGAGTCCTATGAGCCAACATCCCAGCACTCCTGTTAGCCAGCACTCCTCACAGGTAAGAAGACAAGAAGTTGTTTTTAATATAAGCAAATCACTCTGTATAACAAAACACTGCTGGTGAACTTCCTGATTTAGATACACAGTCCTTATTTGAAAACTGGGGAAGCGACGTGTGGCATATCTTTGAACCACATTTCCGAACCTTCTCTCTGTACCTATACTCTAGTTCTGAAGTCATGTGCCACCTAAACAGAGGGCAGAAAGAAAAGCAGGAGCCCAGCAGCTGTTGCCCAAAGATCAGGCCCCACCCCCCGCTAATGTTCAGGATTCCTGGCCTCATCTGCCTTAGTTTCCAAATCTGCCTCCTCCCCATCTTGTGCACACTTTGCCTTGCTTTCTCCTGGCCACAGAAGACTACTCACCTTTTCTACCATTTCATCCTCCTACACCAGCGGACTCTAGGACCTCAAACTGATCACAGATGATCCATCTGGCTCCTTACCAGCTCAATTGCCTGACCAGCCATGATGCCCCCAAGTCTGTGAAAGGCACCAAATTGGCTATTTTTGCCTGTGTTATGTGTCATCTTCATGATGAGCCTATTATGAGACTGTTATGGAGGTATTACTATCCTTATTTTATAGACGAGGAAACATTTACTGTACCTACGTTAAACAACTTGCTCCTGGACAGAATCAGACACACAGGACTTTGAATAGAAGAAGGCTGTGACCTCACGTGATTTATTTAACTTGGAAAAAATACACACTAGGTATGTCCTGGCAGTAAAAATTATAGTAAAATGGTGACTAAAACTGGCCCAAGTGTTTAGGTACAGTGAGTGACTTATTACTAACTTAGAAGAACAGATTTCTACCCATTGTAAATGCCCCCGAAGATTACAAAATGCACCTAAATAGCAATAACAACAATAACAACAGCACAGAGCTAAATAATTTGCCTAAAATCAAACAGTTGCCAAGTGATCAGCCCAGGATTGGAACCTGCATTATTAAATCATCCTGTTTAAGACTCCAAAGTAAGTGCACTATACATGTGGGGAAAACAAATTTTTCAAGCTAAAATTTAAAAAAGAAAGGGAAGAAAAGAAATCTCTAGTATCTTGTTCTTGGTTCCCCGTTTATATCTTGCTTTGCAGTACACCACACAATGGGTACTTTTGTTCAGCTCAGCAGGGCTATTTATATGTTGTAACTCTCAGTGCCTTTGGGGACTGTGTTCTTCCTTCTCTGAAATCTAAAGATGGGCGTTTAAGAAAACTTCCAGGATGAGCTAACTCTGTTTCAACTAGCCACGCCAGTGTTTAACTCTGTTAAACAACTAGCCACGCCAGGCCCACCACGTCTGGAAACACAGACCCACCTCCACCTCCACCGGGAAACCAAAGTAAGAGAGGTCGCTTAGCCTCCTCCTTGCAAGACTGCCCTGTCCCAGTCACAGAGAGAGAGGGCACAGTCCCCTCTCGCAGAAACCCACTTCGACAAAAGGGAAATAGAAATTGGGCTGTGATGAGCCTTGCCCTGGTTTTTAGCAGGCACAGAACACTAGCTTTCTGAAACAGGGGGATCTATC
Organism: Acinonyx jubatus; assembly: GCF_027475565.1. Lineage (NCBI taxonomy): Eukaryota > Metazoa > Chordata > Mammalia > Carnivora > Felidae > Acinonyx > Acinonyx jubatus. The sequence continues at coordinate 49,406,980 of NC_069381.1, read as the reverse complement.
CAGTTCAAAAGGTCTTGAAGGAAAAGAAACATGAGATGCCTCTGTAAAAACGTGCACCAGAGAAACGAGAAACAGAGGCAAGTTGTGGGCAATCAATACTTCCCTACTCCTGCAGATAAGCAAAGTCATGGAGGATAGGCCAGTCTGCAGTACCAAGTGTGTGAGGGGAAGGAACAGATCTTTCTGAGACTGTTCTCTGACACTGCTGAGGGAGTGGGTGGCAATATTGAGTCTAAACCGAGCGCGTCTCCATACCACCACCACAGCTCCTTACACTTCCCCAGGAAAACAAACTGCCTCACAGATGCATCGATTTCTGAGTTGAAATATAAAACGGGAAGAGTAATTTTTAAATACTAAGGCAGCTATGGCAGTTGGAGAGGCAGCTGAGGGACGATGCTAGCAACCTGGGTAGCATGCCATTTCAACTGCCGGGATCTTGCTCTCTTTGGAGGCGGATATCCCAGTGTGGAGGTGAACATGAGGAGAGAGGCTCTGGACGGTCACAGGGGATCACGGATCTCATTTCAATGTGGCTGAATAATAATAATAATAATAATAATAATAATAATAATAATACTTACAGCAAACATTTGTTAAATGTGTACCATATGCCAAGCAATATGCTAAGCACTTCACCTGAATTATCTCATTGTAGCTCATAATCACTATACAAGGTAGGTGGACATTTTACCAAATAAGGCAACAGGGCTAACAGAGTGAGACCTGCTCTTGAAGGAATCCTTTGGGGGCTTCCATACATTAAGAAACCAGGAGTGGAGCACCCCTAGAATGCCCCAGTGCCTACGTAGGGGTGGTACTTAAGTTCTAACAACAAAAATGCATGCGATCCCAGGACTGACATTTAATCGCTGTGTGACCTTGAGCAGGCCACTTGACCTCTCTTGGGCTCAGTTTCCTTCTTTGTAAAATGGGGAAGATGATCTGATAATAGCACTACTTCACAGGGGTGCTGAGAGAATTAAATGAGATAATATATGTACAATGCTAAGAGTTTTGTGTATCAGTAAAAGAATTACGTAGGTATAAGCTGCTATTACTTTATTATTGTCTCTAAGAAACATATTTTACCTAAAGGGCTACTTAATCTGGCTCAAATGCTACTTCCCCTAAAGCACCTTTCCTGTCTACCGAAAGGTAGTTGCCTCCCCTTCTGCGTTTAATACTCTGTTGAGATATTGTTAGAGCTATTGGCACAATGGATTATAAGGGTTTCACCTACAGTAGGTAATTTACATACACCTCTTCTCTGCAGACTGAACTATTTAATGGAGAGGACTGTTTCTTAGTACAGTTGCACTCCAGCTGCCAATACTGAGCCCACTGCACTGTTACTAATTAGCAGCAACAATCGCAATAAACACTTTTGTCATAAGAGTTTTACATCTGACATCACATTTAATCTTTACAATAATCCTATAATGTAGGAATTATTTGGAATCCTACTTGATAGCCAAGGAAACTGAAATGTAGGGGCTGACTCACCTTGCTTCAGCTCACATAGCTCATCAATGGCGGGGCCAAGATTCAAGTACAGGCCACCTGAAGATCCACAAGTTTTGAACTCTCTGAACAAATATGATCTACTGACTCTCAGTGGATAAGTGAAAGCATTAGTCTAACAAGGCATTTTATAATAAAAGTTCTGTGAATATAGGTAATAAAATATGGGATGCTTCAGTGAAATTAAGGCATATGAAGTACAGATTTTGGAGTGCTCTAACTTGCCCAACATTTCATTCTCAATGTGCTTAGGTACAAAACAAAAAGTAGAAAACAGAGTGGTAAATATGATTCCTGTCATTGTAGGACTAAAAACAGGTATCAAATGAGTAATCAAATAAATCAACAAGAATGTTTCAGATTACTAAAAGTTCTATAAAAAAATATAAGTATGAAGGACAATTTTAGATAGAATGCTCCTCCACAAATTTATCATCTGACTGAGGGCTGAAGGGTGACAATAAGCTAGCTACAGAAAGAACTGGAGGAAGTGCATTCTAAGCAGTCAACAAGTAGCAAAGAGTTTGGCAGGTTCCAGAAATTAAATGGACATCAGTAAGGCATCCAAGGAGTCAGTAGAATACAGTGAAGTTGGAGAGGGAGACCATATAGCATCTTTAGGCCATGGAAACAAGTTGGATTTTATTCTAAATCCATAGGAAACCGTGAAAGGTTTTTAGGCAGAGAAATGATAAAAACTAATTCTTTAAAGACCAGTCTGGCTACTGTGTGAAGAAGCAAGACTAGAATAAGGGGGAATACTCAGGATCACTGACATAGTCTCAGCAAGGATGATGGCGACTTGGGCTAGAGATACTGTCTTTTTTTTCTTTTGATTGACAAGTTTCCATACAAAAACAGGAGATGTGTTCTATACTTACTCTAGTTATTTACCCAAATTCAACTTCTAGTGTCTTCAGAGTGCAGAGAGATCTCACCTTTCTTCTCTATTACCTGCATCGTACCTACGTAGAAACTGAGGTACAGAGAGCTTACTGGACTCGCTAACTTCATGTAAGTAATTTATAGCCGACTTCACTCACTTAAAGTCAGTCATCAGGGGGCAAAGGCATAATAAAACATGTAAGTTTACAAAATGTTCTGTTGTTCCTTAGAAGCCTGCCAAGATTCCATATTTGAAATCTGCAGCTCTCCTTCCTTTCCAGTCTTTTTACCCTGTTTAAACCTCACATTAACTCTCATTATGAATATTACGTAGTCCAGCATTCAGCTCAGACATTCAGCTCAGACACGTAGATGGAGCCCACAGGGTTAAAAGAATGTAAGTAGAGTCAAGTCAGAGAATTGTGGGTTATGCCTGGGAGAAGTTCATAAAAGTAATTTTAAACTCTTCTGTTTTCTTTCAGTTCCGTCCTTCGTGTTTATGTGTAAATTATACCTTACTCTCTAGGTTGCCTTTTGCCATTTTTCTCTCGTTTCCCCAAGAAAGCTCCCCAAAGTGACAATGCTTTAAAAAAAAAGGGGAGGGGGGCCAGTATGAAGTTCCTCTGAGTTCCTGCTCTCTTCAAGCACGGCTCCTATCACACAATAATGTGTTATTTTGTTGAATTTTGGCATCCATCTAGCTTGTTTGGTCTGAAGCCAAAAAATTAGAGTGTGTCGGTCCACCAGTTTCTCAGCAGAGAAGCTCTCTTCTCACCCAGCGAGTGTGCTGTACCCTTGGCCTCTGGCCAAGAAGGGAAATCCATTTTACATAAAGAATGCACAAAGCTCAAGTGCTCAGAGACTTTTTACCTACTAAAATAACTTTATGGACAAATGCCAGTCTGCTAGACACATTCTGCAGGAACATTTGGCATGCAAAACAAGGTAAAGTGCTCTGTGGAGGTAGCAAGTTTTTTAGAAACAAGGAAATGGCTGTGCGTGCCCTCGTGGCACGTCACGTGGCTTGGCACGGCCGGCGTGATTGGCTGCGGCCGAGTAAATACAGCCGCCATGTAAGGAGCGGAACGTCGCCCTTCGCTGGCTTCTTAAAATGGCGGCCTGAGACCGCACCAGGAGAAGCAAGCTGAGTCCCACTCTCAATTTCCCCCCTGAAGTTTTTTGTTTTTGTTTTTGTTTTTAAATAAACCTTACGGATTTGAGTAGAAACAGATTTCTCACAACTTGCTTCCCCGGCTCAATTTCACAGTTCGGCATACACTCAGGCTCTGTCAAAAGCTTGACAATGTTCCAGGGAAAATATTAACTGTAAACTTTCCAAGAGGAATTAAAGGAACAGGCAGAAATGTCAGGAAGCCCTCCTTTTTGAAAGCATGGCCCAAGTTTGCCGCCTGTATGCGTGTTGCAAAGAAGCACATGCAGCCCGAGCTCAAATGACCTCCAGGATGGTCCCACTTCACCATGTCACACAGTGGAAAGGGGAAGGGGAAAAAAAAAAAAAAAAAAAAAGGACACATCCTCTTTGGCGAAAAGGCACGGAGGTCTCTCCCTCTCCCTCTCAGGCCTGACCAGTTGAACACTGCACACTCTGATGTATAAATATTTGCCTCTGGCTAAAGTTCAAGCAGCACAGTGTGGCTGCCAGACACAACAGAAAACCAACATCCAAGGGAAAGTGTTTACTGCAGTGGTGGCCAAAGGAGCAACTGCCAGCAAAAGATCGCATCTGATTGGCTGGGCCTGCCTGTGGTGTTATCATAAAGCACCTGGCCTCTGGCCACTGGCCACTGGAGTGTTCCCACCCTTTCGGTAATGGTTATGTCCTTTAATGCACAGCCTTGCCACAGTTAATACAAGACCAAGAGACATGCTGATGGTTTCACATGTGTTCCTCCACAGCAAGGGGCCTGAATGAGCCAAACCACCCATATATCTGCTACCACTACTGCAAAACAAGGGTTTGCTCCTTGCAACTACCCTGGTGGGGCCGGTGACCTTTTTACACACTCCCGCCTCACAAAACCACGGGCATTTCTCAGGGCCAGGGCCGCCTGCACACCTCCAGTTCTCATCCCTACGTATTCTACAATTAGATTCCTCCGTCAGCATCACTGGATGAATTTAAGCATCTTTGAAATTCCTGCAAGAAAATAAATTAGGAGTGACCCCTGATAGATAGCTACAATAGGTATTTTAAATAAAGCCACGTATCCTTCAAATGCTCTCTCCAAAAAACAAAATATACACCGCGCTATTTTACTGGCTCTATAGTTCTGAAATAGGTAGAAATAAGAGAAGCTGCCCATCAAAAGATTAAGATCTTCAATAAGGATAAAGGAACTGAATGAGAAACAGATCTCGAAGAGGATCTTTTCAGAGAAGTTATGAATTCATAGTTTATGCTAAGCATGTAGCCAGCAGGGCAGTCTTTTCATGGTGTTCAGTATTCAGGGCAGTTCGAATACAATCAACATAAGTCACAAAATTTTTAAATCATTGTCATCCATATAACATTTCTATCTTCATAAACAACAATGAATGAATCAAACTTTTCCTTAATGTTGCAAATGAAATGTTTCTGTTTAGTTGAGCTGAACAGAAAAACGGGACAGAAAAATCAAGGAGTATGAAGGTAAGAACTTCTTTTAAGTAAAATTTTTGATGTAATGGAACAATAATTTAGGTAAAGCAAGCCAAGCTGTTATGACTTCATCTGTTTTGAATAAAATACACATTTGCTTAATTGAAACATTTGCTGTTTGTTGAAAATAAAGAAGATTTTATATCCGTACACAATTTAGAGTTCTAACTTTGAAAATTCAAGGTCCTAAATCTTGGTTGATCTTAGGCTTAAAGAAATTTCTGCATCTGAATTTGTTGCAAAACAAAAATAATATACCAAATAATTCCATATTCGATTGTCTGTAAAACTTTAACGATTATATTGGTCTGGTGTAATCTAACTCTTAACCAAATGTGTCACTAAGGTTGATCTGTGTTTGACCTCAGAAGCCCAGGACTTATAGTATCAAGTTTGGCTTCCAAGAGATCCCAACGAATCATGGGCAAGCGAATCACAGAGGAATGTTCTGTTCCCAGCTGTGAACAAGACAGAATTAACTCTGAGACGCTTCTTCCTGCTGCCCCGGGTGGACAGAAAGGTCAAGATGGTTAGCTCCTACAGTCTCAGTACCAACAGTCAAAACAACACGCATGTTAAAAATAGATTGTCTGTAGGCAACTAAAATATAAATGTAGAAAAAATGTTATATAAAGATAGTTTTAATATATTTAAATTTCGGCTTCAAGTACCTTAAAGACTGTAACATGAAACCAAGGAGAAAAAGGATAGAACAGTAATTTTCCCAAGTGTGTTAACTTCACAAACTTTGAGTCTTAAAATTTAAAAAAAACAATCATTCTGACCCATAGATGACACTTTTCTTAGGAAATTCCTTGGATTCACAAGTAATTCATTGGGAATTAAAGCAGAAGAGGCAAATTTACCACTTTTATTTGTTTGTATTTTGATAACTACATTTTTCTCAGCTCAATTTCTATGGAAATAAAAATTCTGTTTACTGTCAGAGGAATTTCTTTATCTATCAGTGGGGAATAGAGTTGAAATACTGAGTTGTTGTTTTTTTAATACGATGAAATGATCAAGGCATTCTAAGGTGCTATGATACATTGGTTCTATCATAACCACATAGAAAACCAGGGGCAACTGCTGTTTTATATATAAGTAGATACTTAAGACTTATCAACAAACGGCATGTTTAATAGTCTCTGGCATTTGCATAATAAAATGTTAAAACATTAATAAAACTAAACTGGTGATAAAAGTAATTCTATCTTACAGACTTTCACACTGAACAAAAATGTACTTTCTAAATAAAAACGTTACAAATGTAAATATTCCTTTTAAAGCTGCTGAATGCATCACTTTACTAGGAAAGGCTTAGTTATGTTATTTGCAATTCCCTCATTGCACAACAATGTACATTACTGTCTGTAAGCTCTAATTTGGCATGGCGCATCATTAATGACCTGAATGGTGGCTGTTTCACACATACATATTTAATTACAACAGCTGAACAAATTACATATTTATGCTTTATAAAGGGGATTGCCAGTCTAATTCATTTGCTATGCATGCAGGTACAGGACTCCATCTGCAACAGCATCTGCACAACAAGAGCTAACAATTATCCATTGTACAGCGAGTAAGCATATCTGGGGAAACCTGTAAGGGAGGCAGTCATATTAACCATTTCATTGCCTCAGGCCCTGTAATTTTTCTAGGGGTCAAAATCTTTTAAGACAAAAATTGTACCCCTTATATTGGCCACAGTCATTTAACAGAATCGGCCAACCCTCTCATCCATTCTAATTTCCAATGGGCTTAAGATGAGAGGGGTAAATAATCTCAATCCTACAGGGAAGCTGTGCTTCGAGTGGCTTCTTCTAGCGAGCAGACATTTTCTTAGGACACTTTCACCTCCAGAACTCAAGCAAAGGTCCCTTAACGGCCCAACAACAGCCTTTGCCACCGCGTCAGTGGGGCTTATCTTCAACCAAGACAGAGGTTTTGTCTTTGCCACCACACCCTCCATCACACCATAGACCTGGGTGTTTATACAGGATGGGCCTGAAGAACTTTCTTAAGAGAAACCACACTCTGAGCCCCTTCTGAGAGCCCTAAGACCTCTGCTGGGCCATTCTTATCATCAATATACTTTCCAGCTAAGCCACAACTAAAAGCTACTATTCCCTCTTTTGGTAATAAAGTCCTATTCACCAGTGTTGCAACCTCATCTTAAATGGCTTCAGGACTTTCGTATGTTTAATTTAATATATCCAATGAGTAATATAAATATTCTGGACCATCACTTCTACTTCAAAACCCAAAGAGGAAGAATTAAGAGTCAGCCAATCAATAGTGAGGTTTCCCATTATCATTTAAGGCTCTTGCTAGGCAATAAAGAGGCTCCATGGTGATGGCCCCTAAAAGCTCCTTACGGCGTCTTTGCCTCTTTAGGCCACAAAATCAAAGCATGAGTCAGAGGTGTGGGTTTTTTAATGTTCCCTCTTGAGTGATGGAGTTCAAGCCAGGGTCTGACTGGGTGAGTGGGGTGAAGGAACGGTGGTGCTGGGCATGGCGCTGGATGTGAGGATGCACAGTCAGGGCCTTCTGCCCTCCTCCTTGGAGTCTGACTCCTGAGGAGCCAGGGGGTACTGAAGGGTGGACCCCAACATGTGCTCCCAGCTATCCATGCAGTTCTTGGCTATGTTAGGGCCAAATGCACACGTGGAGAGAGTCCTGATTCACTTGACATCAGCCACCTGTGGATGAGTCAGCCTTTGGTCAGAAACCAAAGTGAGAATTAGAGATGAAAGTCTCACTGACATCTTAAAGGCTGATGGACCTTTAGAAGAACCAGTGCTTTGGTTTGTGAATTCGAACCCCATAGTGGGCTCTGTGCTGACAGTGCAGTGTGCTTGGGGTTCTCTCTCCCGCTCTCTCCCTCCCCTGTGCTCACCCTCTCTCTCGCATGCGCGCTCTCTCTCTCTCTCAGAATAAATAAACACTAAAAAACAAAACAAAACACCTCAGTACTTTCTCAAATCCAAATCTTTCACCAGAAAAAAAAAAAAAAAAGAAAAGTGCCCTCCATAGGAAACTATCGGAAATACAATCTCACTATGGTGCAGAAGTGGGGTTACCAATTCTCAGTTGGCCAGAAACCATACTGAGAAGGAGGGGCCTAGATAGGCTCTGAACTCACCCATGACTTGTAAAGTGTCAGAATATTAGAAGACAGGCTTCCTGAGGTGTTGAGAGGGCACTCTTCAAGGAGCTTCACATAAAGCAAACAGTTGCCCTCAAATTCTACTAGCACCCAGTACTCCATCAGACGCCTCAATCAGGAGCTCCAGTGGGAACAGTGCAAAGGCTGCATAATTTACAAAGGCTTTTATGAACCCTGTAAGGCAGCTGTGTCCACTTTATAGATGAGAAAAGTGAGGCTCAGAGAAATGAAGTAACTCACCCAACACACAGCTAACGAATGGCAGAACTGGGACCAAGCCCAAGACTACCCGACTACTCCAATTCCTCTTTTCTGCCCCTAAGACTGATTTTAGCTTCACTGCGCCCCCCTTCACCCCCACCCCACCCTTGCTGCCTAGCTTTACTTATATAAGGTTGTCAACCCCCTAGTCAGGGTCACCAGTCTGGATGCATCTTCATCAGCACTAGTATTGGCTTCAAAAACAAATGTAACAGGAACTACTGGTGCCCTTCCCACACGCTGCCGCCCCCCAACCTGGAGGTCACTCGCGGCTGGATGGACATGCTTTCCAGCCTCAAACACAAACACCTGAGTCTCTCTCTCTCTGCCTTGGGGCTTTCTCTGTCCACAGGGCAGGCTGGAAGTACAGGATAATTAATGTACCCAAGAGCGACCCTGAACCAGTGAAGGATACAAGTTGGCCCTTAGTGAAACAGGTGTGAGTTATGTTCTGTAGACTCTAAGGGAGTGTGGGGGTGGGCAGAAGGATCGAACCCCAATTGGCAATAATCTGCTCATTGAGACCTCTTTTATTGGACTTACCTCCTCCCCATACTTCCTGGGATCATCTCCCAAATAAACTATTTGCACCCAAACCTTTATCTCTGGGTCTGCTAGCAAGAAAACTCGAACTATAAAAACAAACATCAGCACTATTAGCGATGCAAGCTTGGCTCCCACATCCACTATTAACTGTAACCGAATACTAGTATTCTGCCTTGATTAATTTGTTACCAGAATGTTACGTACAAACATCCTTCAAACAGTGAGTGATTCTAATAACGCTGTAGCCTTGCCAAAAGATGGTCACAGAGGCAAATGTTGCAGGCACTTGGTTTTGACTCCTGATGCTGCCCTTTGTTTATATATTCTTCAGCACATTATTTAACCTTAGTGGTGATCAGCTCCTGTGTGAGCAAATGAAGATAATGGTTTCTACACCATGGTCGGATTGTTAAGAAAAAAAATAGGGCAGTTGTAAAAACACCCAGCATATAGCCTAGGTTCATAACAGTTCATCGTTACCATTGTTACAGAACTAACGATGAAGCCAATATGATGTGGACAAATGTTAAAGAGGAAAAAATTCTCTAACAGTAGGATACGAGGTAAGAAACTTTTTCCCCTACTGTTTTGTCTATCCTCTAAGCCACCTTTAATTAACCAAGAGTAATTCAAATGTTTTAGCAAGCTAACTCCTTTGCTGGTGTTGCGTGATATCACCCTAAAAGTTATGGGTGATACTCAGCACCACTCTCTGTAAGTCAATGCCACAGGCACCTCGGCTGACCTTGGCAACTTTCAAAGCACAAAGCCATACTCTAATGCACTCCAGCCTTGATCTCGGGCGATCTAGGGGAAGTGGGCAGAGGGAATAACTAGGGACCCACGTAAGATAAATGAGCTCTTGTAAGGTGCTACATACCAATTCATGCGCTCGAAGGAAGAGATGAATGGTGCCTTGAAAGAGCTGATTTACTGTCTAAAGAGAAAGTCTCCTATAGATCTTCATTAAGAATGCTAACTTCCCAAGGTTGATTTGCAAGAGTGGCTACTGTGTGGGACAAAAGACAAAAAAAAATAAAGTTTGCAAATGTCAAGGTCTTACAGAACCAATAATAGAGATGGTTTATTAAAGCTCGTCTTTATTCAGGATACCTTAAATTTGAGGAGGAGGCTAATGGACAGGGGAGTCTGACTAGCTTAAAATCAAGGAGGATTTGTATAGAAAGCACAGTCTTCCAAAACATACCCTCGGGGGATAGAAAACATTTTTAATATAAACACTATACTAAAATATAATAGAACTTTCTTTAACGATTCAGAACATACCTGAGTATCATGGTATAGGGCTAATTTGTCAATACTGCAGAGTTTTCCTATCTTTAGAATCGTGGTAACAACAATGAATTGTTAAGAATTAAATGAAATAATGTACATGACATCACTAGGTAAATGGTACTGTATAAATGTGTTTTAAGTCAGGGTTATTACTATGACTGTCATCATGAATTTACTAAATACTGTTTAAATTCTACGCAGAAGGTATGGGAAACTGGAATAACTTAACCCCATGACATACATTTGAACTTATTTTTCAACTAACTCCTGATAAGCATCTTCTGAATTTTCTCATAAATACAGAAAACTAAATGCAGGAAGGAGAGAGATACAGATAATGCTGCTTTTGTCATTTTGGTATTCCCAATAATTGTCAGAGTTTCCTATAAAGGATTTAGAAGGCTTATTTTGCCATGGAAACATAATAATACAAATATCTCTTGAATAGGTGGATTTTTAAAATCAATTTATTATACTATGATCCCACTTTTATTTAAAAGTGCATAGAAAGGAAGAATGGAAGAAAAAACGAAAAAAGGGGACAGAATTAGAGTTACTTTTAATATTTCTCTATGTGTTTTTCTAGATTTTCTATACTAGAGATAATATTACCTGCTTACAATAAGAAATACATTATTTTTAATATCAACACATTTATATGAAAAAACATTATTGTTTTATTTTTATTTTTTAATTTTTTGAAGTTTATTTATTTTGAGAGAGAAAAGAGAGAGAGAGCATGACGGAGGTAGGGACAGAGAGGGAGGGAGAGAGAATTCTAAGCAGGCTCCTGGCTGACACAGTGCAGAGCCCGATGTGGGGCTCTAACTCAAGAACCATGAGAATGTGACCTGAGCTGAAATCAAGAGTCGGATGCCTGACTGAGCCACCCAGGTGCCACTGGAAGAAAAACTTTAAATAGAAGTAAGCAATTAGGAAGGATTTCATTTCTATCCTATAAAATATCTACTGAGATGAAAGAAGGAACTTGGTAAAACTGCATTAATAAGGAGATTTAAAGGCATTTACCATTCACTAACTCATGCCTGCCCCCTCATCCTGCAAAGTTTATGACCCAACTTAAAACAATAACTTTACAATAAAGACAATGGCAACATTTAAAAAGGGGGGAGGGGCGCTTCAGATTCTGTGTCTCCCTCTCTCTCTCTCTGCCCCTCCCCTACTCATGCTCTCTCTGTCTCAAAAATAAATTTAAAAACATTAAATATATACATACACACATACATACATACATGGGGGGGGAGGGAATTAGTATCTGGGAAAGAAGAAGTATGGCCCATCCGGTGGCCCTTTACCAGCCTCCAGGTAGCTTTGGCTCTTGGTTGACACAGCCATTCACCAAAGGTGCAAGAAGGACATAAGGGCTTTCACAAATGGACCCTTGCCTCCCTCTCTGCTTTTCTTTACACACGTTATCCTTGCTACCTCCACCCCGTAACAGCCCTTTGTGCCTCTGGATTCCCACTCATCCTCTACAACTGAGCTAGAGGAAACCCCTTTCAGAGACAGCCCTGAGAACCGCATGTAAGTCTCTCACAAAGAAAGCTGTATTATTCACTTTTCTGTCTCTTCGTTGGACAGTGAGCTCCTTGATGACAGGAGCACACGAGCACTGCGTGTGGCACATAGAAGGTGTGACAACGACCCAGTAAGAGGCTGTGATTACGTGACGTTACACAACAACACAGAAAGGCTTAGTGTAAAAGTCAAGAGTGAATAATGTTTTGGCGACTGGTCTGTTAACACCCAACACCAAGTCTTTGAGATGTATTTTTTAAAACCCTTGACACTGTCATCAGGGAGAAAGCCACATTTTCAAGAACACCAATATTTAAAACACATTCTAGCTACAGAGGGTGCTCTTCACTGCATGCCAGCGTGCCCCTCAAAAGAACAAATCATCAGTGCTCTAGCAAAAAAGTTCATCCCCAAATCCGAACTTTTACAGTTCAAGGTATAACTTCGGCCCCATCAGGTGTGGCTCGAACGAACCTTCTCAAAGACAAGATCTGTATCTTCCCTTCTTATTCCCTGGGCACCTATCACAGTGCCTGGGACATCAGAGGTTACCAGACAGAACCAACCCAATCTGCCCTCCCACTTCACCATGTGGGGGGTCAAAGGCAGAAACATACCCTCTCCTTCTCAGTTTCAATGCAAATGACAGGTGCCTGGCTACTAATTAGTCCTGGACCACATGGTAGTGCCCATCCACTCACTTCCTCTTCCTCATCTCCCCACCCCACAGCCAGACAAAACCGGAGATGACAAATTCTTCTAAAAGCTGTGGGGTACTACATCTCTATCCTGGTACTGGAATTCCCCAACCCATTCCATTAAAAGTCCATTTCATTTTTAGACCACATGGAAAATAAAACAAACCATCTGCCTCATGAAGTATGTGTGGGCACACACATCACTTTTGGAGAAGGTAACACTGCCTGGGGAAAGCCTCCCCAACAGCTTTGCAAACTCCCCTGGCCTGCTGAGAGTGCACGTGTTCCAAGACTGAGGAGGGTGGAGAACAGGCCCAGGGCACAGCTTCGATTAGTGCATTTAGCCCTGGACCCCTCCATTTGCGTGACGCCTTCACCTCCTAGGTTGCCTTTTCCTTTAAGACACCTCACATCTGGGAGGAAAAAAAGATGGGAGACAAAATGAAAGCTGAAAGATAATAAAACAAACAGTGCTTAAAGTGGAAAAAAACGGCCAGATCCCAAAGCCATCCCTCTCTCCATCTACTTCTCTCATCAGCTCTGCCCCTATCATCAATCTCTATTCACTTTTCCCTAATACGGAGTAGTATTTATTGAGAGCACATTGAGTGCCAGTCACCACGCATCCATTACCTCACTCAGTCCCCTCAGGTATCACCCTCATCCCTACTTGCCAGGGCAGTAACAGGATGAGGGAAGTAAAGTCACTTGTCCAAGGTCACACAGCTGCAACGTGGCTGAGCCGGGCTACCTGGCTCTAACTCTGATGTTCCTTCCATGGTGCACCCTCACCTCTCACAGGAAACACTTAGGAACATCTTCACCAGTCCTGTCTGGAAAGGTGAGAGAAAGAAAACACAGGAGAATCACAAAGAGTAAAGGATTGATTGAAGGCAAATAAAGCAATCCCTTACTCTTCCCTTGAGGGTAGACCTGAGGGCTCTATAAATGGAAAATGATTGCTTCTCCACCTCACATGTCAAGTGTAGCACAGTGATACCACCTTTCACATAGGAATGTGCATCTTCCCAAGGAACACTCATAGAAATTACTTCTCTGTCACCTTCACCACAGAAATGCAGGATGGCACGGCTGTGGCAGATGAGAGACTGTCGCCTTTGGAGAAATCAAAAGAGAATTCTCCGGCATGGAGAAGGGAAGTGACTTGCCCGCAATCACACAGGGAGTGGCCCAGGGAGAGAAGCCAAGTCCCTTGACCCCCTTGGTCTTTTCTCATTTTACTTATTAGCCAGTACAACTCTCTCAGATCTGTCTCTCCCAGCAGACTTCCATGTTCCTCAGCAAGAGCTGCCAATTTTTCTTTCCTAGATGAGCAATGAACCTTCCAAGGGTATCAAAACAAACAGTGGAAAGAGCACTGGCCTCTGAGCCAGAAGAAAATCTAGGGGGCTCAAGTCCCAGGCATTTTACTGGTTGTGAAACCCTGGGCAGGATTCACAAGCACTTAGGTTTCAGACTCCTCATCTGTAATTTGGAGGTAACAATACCTGCCCTCTCTACCCCATAGAGTTGTCAGAAAAATCAAATGAGGGAATGGATGTGAAGAGTCCCTTATAAAACTGCAAATACTGTACAAATATAAAGGATTATTATTTTTGGATTCAATAGACTTTCTCAATTGAAAGAAGCCCTGTGTAGCTGGATGGTCAAGTTATGTTATAAATAACCAAGAAAAATGTTCTGGTTCCTGAAACAATCTTACCAGCCGCTCGCTCCCACGAAAGGACACTGGTTGTAAAATGAATTAAATCAGCACTCTTTGCTATCTTCGGGACATAAATTGTTACTAGCTGAGGATAGGTAGGGGAATGGCTATTTTCAAAGGCACACAGACCTCTGCCTATAAAAAGCTGACCTTCCCTAGTCTAGAACACAGAGCATGAGGGCAAGACGGAAAAACAAAGGGGCTGCCTGCTGGTTTTACAACAAGAAATATCCAACATGGACTGCCTTATCTCCAACAATGGTTAAAAGAGCTCCTATGCTAAACTCAGCTTCTTGTTAAATATTTCAAGGATGCTAATGGAACCAAAAGATCAACTCCGTTATGCATCAACAGGCTGGCTTTATCCTAAAACCAATTATAAATAAACTTCTAAATACAGCCTGCTTTAAATATGCATTTTAAAAAAAAACATATCCAATCTTCATGCCATCCGTCACCAGCACATATCTGACTCATCTAAAACCCACTGTCTTCAGGGACCCAGTCCTGTACCTCTGTGACCATTTGCCTTCAGAATCATAGCTAGTGCAGCATTATTTCTAATAACTTCTAAAGGTTCCTTTCTCTTTAGGAAGCAGAAATTCACTGCGAAACACACTGCTTCCATTCACAAGATTATTTATGGCACTGATAATTGAATTCCGGTCACATGACTAAGGAAGACTGGGTTCAGAGGGAAAAGAACCTAACCATAATTTCTAGAGAGATCCATAAATTACTGCTTTTCTCCCCTGGAGGTTGAAGTCCTTGGAACTCTATGGATTCTTCCCCAGCATTTACGCTAAGTATGGAATCCTCATAGAAATTCTTCTCTCTGCACTCAGTGGCAAAGCTCCTAAGGTAAATCCTTTCAAATTACCCTTTGCATCAAACCCTGAGAAACCCTAAGGGGGTGGGGGGCGGGCAAAGGACATCCCCCCTTTTTTCAAGGATCACATGTTGCTGTCTCCAGTAGAGCACAGCCTTCCTAAGGGGGATGGCAGCTTAGAATTAAGGATATATTAACCTACTCCAGTATTCTCTTTCCCCAACAAAAGCACACATCACATCCACACCCAAATAAGCACAAGACTGTGGGCATGGTGGCCAGAGAAAGGTGGATTCTCTTATGCTTTCTCAGATTAGATCAGCAGGGCACTTCCTTCATTTCTTTAAGGAAGACCTACAAAAAATCTTTCCTAAATAAGCAACTCCTCCTCCTCCCAAATCCGATATTTAATGTTTTAACAAAGATGGGGCTTTAATGATTCAATGCAGCCTGAATTACAGATAACATTTACCTCTTATTATCCTTTAGCTCAACCAGAGAAGACATGTCACTATAGTTACTTTCAAAATATTTGCAAATTATGCTTAAAATAAAAATACAATGAATAATGCCAGTCTAGAAAGAACATCAAACATTTTTTTTCCTCTAAGAAATGCCCTCTTAAATATATCACATTTCCATTTGCTTGGCTTCTTATTTCAAGTAGATGGGTTAAACAGCATCATCCTATTGTAATACTTTCAGCCTGGAATAAATTTAGCATTTTAGAATTTTTTCCACAGTCCCTTTTATTTAACATCTCAGAGAACATAATAAACAGTATTTGATAAAAGATTGGGAATAAAAGAAATTGAGAGAGTAAATAAATCTTCCAAGGTTACAGAGCCAATCTGGTATCCATTCAAAGGCTCAGACTAAGTATGAACTCAGGCAGCCATGTGTGCGTGCACACACGCACGTGCATACCACACACACACACACACACACCCACACACACACACCATGGAGCAAAAGCAAATACTGTGTTAGTTGCTTAGGCCTTATTTTCTATAAACTTTCTGTCCTTTTCTATTTAGGAAATAATTCTCTCTCTCTCTTTTTTTAAGTGAAACTGAAAGAGTCCAGTAGCTAATTTAAAACAAACAAACAAACAAAGTCCGCTTCTTCAGAAGCTTATCAAGACCAAACACCTTTGCGGGTGCACCATCACTGATGTTGGCACAGTGTGGTGATAGGTGTCCAGCCGTTGAAAAGGCAGTGGCACTAATTTTTGCTCAGCTCAGAACATCTTACGAAGTTCCAAAGTAAAGAAACAATACTTCCCACTACACTCAGTGAAGAACACCACTTTGCAGGGAAGTTCCAATGTTACTGATAGTTATCTTATTGTCATTTAGATGGCAGAAGCAGGTTGGGGGATGGAGGGAGCATATTCCCAGGCAAGAGTTCCGGTTAGGTTACAGTCCTAAACATGCAGAAATCCTACACTGGCTGGAGTACAGGGAAAATGCCAAATGCTACAGTCAGGCTGTAAGCTACCGTCACAGACCATTTACCAGCAAGCTGGATTTCTGGGGCTAGCCTAATAATGTAGGTCTTAGTCATAATTTGCCCAAGATCCCTACAGCTCCAGGGAAGTCATCTTTAGTTTGACTATCTACCTACATTTACAGGTGTTACTCCTCCCCCCACTCCTCTTCCCCCCCCCCCCCCCCCCCCCCATGCAGGAAAGAGTAAATTCTGCCACATTGCTATGGATCAGAGCAACTGTGAACCTGTCCAAATGCTACCTACATGTTTGGTCCTTCAGGGAGACAAGTGTTAACTTACTCATTCACTTACCCTCTTCTGCATCATGGATGCCTTTGGGAACTTGACGAAAGCTACGGCTGATGATATCCAGAAGCTGTAGTTGGACAGTTGTCTCTGCATAAGGATTCCGGGGTAGCCCTGTGGGTCCAGATGAAGAGGCCAACACAGTGCCTACTGGTACTCAATAAAATTCTGACTGTCTGGCCTATGCTAGCTGTTGCCATGCCTTCCAAGATAAATAGCAAACATCTAAGAGTACATGGCAGGAGCAGTGGGAAAGTCTTCCTTTATATACCACAAAAAGATCACAGTATAATTGGAGATGGCATAAATAACATTACTTTAATTCAAATCCCAAAGAGGAAAGCTAATCTCTCCTGTTAAAATTCAATCTGGAAAAAAAACCAAAAACAAAAACAAAAAACTGGTTTACTCAATGATTTGACTAGATGAACATTTACTGAGTAGCTACTATGTGCAAGAAGCCAAGATTTGCAGGGGTTATGAAAGAATCACAAAGCTTTTTCTACCCATTGGAAATTCAGAGCCAAGTTGGGAAGAGAAAAGACCAAGAGGTTATGACCTCACAGGACATGTTTTTTAAACCTTCTGTTTTCTCCCATAAGTAATATCTAATGACTACCTGTTGACCCCTGAACACTACTACATACACAAACACCTAAAACACAAGGCAGAAAAGGAGCCACAAAGTCGGTAAGGTGACTGCATTGCAAAGCACAGACCCCTTTCCAAAAGGGAGAGTTGGGGGATCAGTAGAGACTTCGGGAAGAGATGGCATTTGCTATGCAGACTAAGGTAGAAGAAGTGAGGGTGGAAAAAAGGGGATGGCTGGAGGGACTGAGGGACCACAGTGTGAAAAGTGTCCCAGAAACAAACAGCGAGTGATCAAGTTGACTAGAACACAGAATAGATTAAGGGACAGGGCCGGGGGAAATACATATTTAGAATCTCTATTCTGTGCTTGTTACACAGTTGGAAAAACCAGGCTTCAGACTGTCTATGTTGCTTTTTAAGCTTGCAGCAGCAGGGGGAAAAAACTTGTAATATTTATCTGGAAGCTTTCAAGATCCACGAAAATTACTCCCCCCCCCCTTTCAGGAGGAATCAACTGAATTTTGTAAATAAAAGATCCCCTTAAACAGAGTCAGGGCTAAGTTTAACAAGTTGCTATTTTAACCATTTAGGCTTGCCACGAACAGAGGGCCCGATATGAGGAGCAAAGGATTCACAGGTTTGTTCTTTGTTTTATGTAGCCACATCTTGTCTCCAACAAAATTACGATAAGACAGACTTTGTTTTCTAAACAAGCTTGGGGCCTTCCATAAGCAAAGGAAGCAAGTCTTGCCGCAAAAAAAGCCAAATGCTGATAATTGGAGAAAAGGAGAATATTTAACAGCCATTCATAATTAAGCTTTAAAAACCTTGGGATCAAAGCTATGAGTTTATAGGAAACACCAAGACTATGACAGCCAGGGCTTAATTTTTCAACCCCTAGGAAAGAGACACATACCCTCCACCCCAGAAGCTTGAAACCATCCTAGGATAACACAAATATAATGTCGTTTTAAATAAATCTAACAGGAGAAGTTTTCGTTGAATATCTTCAAGAATCATAGCCACAGAAAAATGCTAGTGTCCATTTATCTGCACATGTCTCCAGTTTGGGAAGCTAAAACTATTCCTTAAAGGGATCTCAAAAAAGATTTTTTTTTTTAAGCCTCACCCAGCTGTATATTTAGCTTGAGTTTATGTTATAAATAATGCTCTTTTATTTTTATATAATCTCTCCTCAACATAAAAATAAAAGTGCAATTTACTTCGGTATTTTTTGTGTCAAAAACTATTATCTTTTTATCTCTCTTTCTCGATATATACCTATAATACACATGCACACACAGAGATAGAGCACTTGTACAGAAGTAGATGTACCTGAAATCACTTGCTACAGAAAAATAATGTACATATAGCTCAATTCTTCAACTTCAACAAAAGCACTAATTGTTACAGGTCTTGTAGGTGGTATTTGCACAACTGGTTAAGACCTTACATGTATCAGTAGGAGTTCATTCCACAAGCTTGTATGACTGCTGATGCCTCAATATTTAACATAAACGTATTTGTCAAACTTGGCTTACGTGTGTATGCATAAGGTAACACAGAAATCTTTTCGTAAAAAGCCCTGATGATGTTCCTCTCTCTAATCAAAACCCAGACCCATTAACACTTCCACAGTCCTTTGTCTGATCCATCATGTAAATGAAAGGTATCAATTGGCATGAAATCTTCATACCTTATTAACTTTACATCAAAATCTGTGTATGTGGAGAGCATCCAATTTTGGAATTTAAATAACCTTCAAGATTTGAGCTAGGGGGGTTTCCAGACACACCCAGAAATCTACTGGAAATAAGGATAAGCTGTGACATGCTTTTGAAAGATCAGAGGTAGAGGAAAGAAAATTAAAAGAGAACTAAAAGGACCATAACACCTAAAACCTGAAAATGTTTTAATGAGAAATAACACCATTTCTGGCTTATGGAAATGACAGGATTAATCACTGCAGATTTGTCCCTTCTACTGAGATCCTTCTTCAAATTATTTCAAATGAACACATGAAGGATTGATTTTTAAACCCATGTAAAATTCTTAGAGACAATGCAGACTGACTTAATTATAATCAATAGCATCTACAGACATTGATGCAACCCAGCAGAAACGCTGCCTACCAAAAAGCATGGTATAAAAATCACTCCATGGATCCCTTTGTACGTAACAGTGATATGACCTTAATAAATATTTCATTACTTACAGCGAATCACCAAGCATCAAGATGGCAAATTTTAATAGCTAGGAAACAATACCATAATGATTCTACTAAGAAAATGCCTCATTTAGATCAAAGTAAACTTATTCTAACTTCCAGCCGTCATTCCCAAAATACACTGCAAATCAGTTTGTAATCCTAAATAAGAGTACACTTACCCATCTCTTCCACATACAGATGGATGAATTGCTTAAAGAGGTTTTACAGGGGACTTTTCTCACTATAGCAACATTTGAAAAGTCATATGGGAAAAGATGTAAGTTCAAGTACATTTTCTTTCCATCTTCACACAAGGAAGTACTGAACAAATACTCTTCGATTAATTGACTTTAGGGGATAGCCAATGGTCAGGTCCCACGACAGCCTATACATTGGCTTTCAGGTTTCTTTTGTTGAGTTGTAATTAGTAGCTAAGAGCTCATATCCTACAAATAGTTTGGATGGTTTCTTTGTTAAGTACTTTACCGAACATTTACCCACACTTAAGTCCATCTGCTATTTTGCGTCTCACTTGCCCAATGTGGGTGGATCTTCCGATGTAGGGGAAAGAGACTGCATATGGAACACAGACAGAGCTGGGTTCAAAGGTCAACTCCAAAATGGACAGTCATACTTCAGGTAAGTGACTCAAGTACTCAGAGCTTTGATATCCTCCTCAGGGCAATGGGGGTCACAATACCCAATTTATAAAATTGCTTTGAGGATTAAGGGACAAGTTTAATGCATCTGGTATAATCTCTCACATTACGGGTACATACTAAATGGACACACACTATATTTTCCCATACAAATAACTCCCCTGTTCTTTTCCTTGTCTCTGGAATAGTCCCTCTTTACAAGTCCACTCTAAAGTAGACTGTGATATAGCATCTGGACAATATCTTATGTTTAACACTAAATAGATTACTTAGGGCAGTGGGCTGGTTTACCTATCTATTTACCTCCTTAAATAATTCATAGATTGTCTTGGCATAGTTTCCCCAATAAAAAACACTTTTGCCTCTTACCTTCTAGCTTATGGTTACTGAAATATTTAATTATCCTAGCATTATGAGAGATTTCACTAACTTACTGGGCCTGACAAAGTGATTATATGTTGGAATTATATGAATGTTGTAAAGGTCTCCATGCTTCTGGGTACTCAGTAGGTGGACCATTCACTCTACAATACCTTCCTAGATCAAGGAGGAACCCCTTCAGACAATCTAGAGTTGTTGTTTTGGTTTGGTTTGGGGTATTTTTTTTTCACTTAAAAAAAATTAACACCTAGATCATGAAAACCCAAATTTATAACCTCGATAAGAAATGATCAGGATCAAATTGGCAGAAATATTTTCTCTCAATTTATGTACTTATGGTGGCTTCCCGAATTTGTCAAGGGCATTAGACAGTAGCTAGCTCAGCGATAAGCTGCAAAAAGGCGTAAGCAAAAATATTACTGATGAGTCGATTGGCTGGAATCAAACAGATACGGTTTTCCTTTAGTGCATGCTTCCCTATGATTAAGAGTTCTTCGAAGTTCCATAATTCTTGAGTTTAATCAACTAAAAAAGACACCTGGTTTGGAGCAGTTCAACTGTATGCGTACATATAAAACATGCTTTGAATCAGCCTGAAATGGCTGCTTTTTTATAAAGCATTTTGGAAGAGTGTCCCAGGGTTTGAGTTAAATATACAGATAAATAAAAAGAAAATATTTCCTTCCAACAAAAGTTATTAAGATCTGGGGCGCCTGGGTGGCTCAGCCAGTTAAGCAGCTGACTTTGGCTCAGGTCATTATCTCATGGTTGATGAGTTCAAGCCCCGCGTCAGGCTCTGTGCAGACAGGTCAGAGCCTGCAGCCTGCTTCAGATTCTGTGTCTCCCTCTTTCTCTCTGCCCCTCCCCGCTCATGCTCTGTCTCACTCAAAAATGGATAAAACATTTTAAAAAGTTATTACAATCAGAGGTGAATGACTTATAAAGCAGATTTATTGTAGAATAAAAATAATTTTTTCAAAAATGTAGTTTATCCATAAATTTTTAAAAAAGGAAAATATGAGTTAACTTAGATATTTTATTATAATGCAGTAATACAGAAATAACATTGAATGGTATGTTCTTAACTTTTCTACCAAAATTCTACATATAAACTTCTCCGAGAATTATATAAGTTCATTTACTATTCCCAACAGTTTACTCATCATTAGCAATGACCTATCCCATATAATGCAGTAGCATTTTGTTAAAAAATAGGGGCACCTGGGTGGCTCAGGTGGTTAAGCGACCGACTTCGGCTCGGGTCATAATCTTGCACTTTTGTGAGCTCCAGCCCCGCGTCGGGCTCTGTGCTGACAGCTCAGAGCCTGGAGCCTACTTCAGATTCTGTGTTTCCCCCTCTCTCTACCCCTCCCCTGCTCACGCTCTGTGTCTCTCTGTCTCTCAATAATAAATAAACGTTAAAAAGATTTTAAAAATAAGAAAAATAAAAATAAACACCGGCCTTCCCCTAAACGATACTTTTCCTTTATAATGGTAAAATCTGGAGATTTTGATACATATTGGAGGTCGCGGGGTCTCCAGGCCCTGCATCTGGGTTTCCTGTTGAGTTAGTTTCTGCGTCAGGCCCTGTTCCCTGGCAAATACCGCAGCTATTTACAACCCCCCCCCCACCCCTCACCACAATAGGGACTAGAAAGCTGCATAGTCATTTCCCTGAATTTCCTTACAGCAAGTGATCCAGTTTTAACCAGTGAATCATACAGAGATGCCACCTGTTAAGTTTCTAGAAAAGTTTTCCCTTCTCTGATAAATGGAACAAATTAGGCTAGCATGACCCAACACTCCCATCCTCCTGCCTTAAACATACATATGGCAACTGTAATACGACAAGAATTACAAAATATAAGTCAACAAATAAGCATGTCAGGACAAAAAAAATGGAAAGTGCCTGAATTCTTACTGGTTTGAGTGAGCAAATAAACCACTGCCAGCTACTACCTCTGGACTTACCTTACCACAATGTAATAAAAATTTATCTTCATTTCAACCACTGGTTTTTGTTTCTTGCAACCAACAGCATTCTCTCAAGACTCAGCTGCCATTATTTAAAATATTCTTTAATTCATATCAAAATCTGGATTTCCAGATTCTTGAAGGCGGGGGGGGGGGGGGGAGAAGGAGGAGGAGGGGAAGAAGGAGGAGGAGGAGGGGAAGAAGGAAGAGGAGGAGGAGGGGAAGAAGAAGGAGGAGGAAGAGGAAGAGGAGGAGGAGGAGGAGTTGGAGGAGAAGGAGGAGAAGGAGGAGAAGGAGGAGGAGAAGGGGAAAAGGAACTGAGACATTGGGCCAAGGTTTTCACAAAACACCCAACACCAACTGGCTACAGCTAAGGGGCTTTTCAAGAGGACTTGCTGGCTTTCAATGGGACTTGAGCTCATCTGTCCATAGACTACTTCTTTAGTCACCTCTGTAGCTGCTTCAAGCATGTGAATGTGAGACCCTACACACAGCGTACAAAATATATACTATGTACTATGAAAACAAAGTACTATTATAACCAACAAAAGATTTGCATCTTTGCTACCTACAATCCAGATATGTGGCATAGGCAGTCATAGTCAAACTCATGAAAATATATTTTCTTTTTCTGACTCCTAACTTTTTCAGTAGACGTACCGTTTTGGGTTCTCATAGCACACTTACACAGAGAGGAGAAAGATACCATGTCACCAGAGGGCTATATATTACCAGTTATGGCTAAAGACCATACAATAGTGATAACGATGGTAATAATATCTACTATTTACTGAGATTTTTATGAGAGTGTAGGCAGTGTGCTAAGTGCTTTACAAATACTATGCCACTTAATCCTGAAAGGAAATATATTAGGTAAGTATCATTACCTTTATTTTAAAAATAAAGAAAGTGAGTTGTCAGAGAAAGTAACTGTTCCAAAATCACAGCTAACAAGCATTAGAAGGAAAATTTGAATCTCAGTCTTTCTGAGTCTAAGACACATACTATTTAACCACAGGTTATATTGCTTTACAACGAAGTCCAAGAATATAGGGCTTTTTTGAGAAATATTCAGTAAGATTCCTAAGACCCTACATCTCACTCCTATGAAACTACATTCTAACATGAACATTATGTCAATATTTGATTTTTAATACCCACTAGTAGAAGTCTTGATTCCGGTATAGGATTTTTTTTCAAGAGGCACTTCCTTCTTAAGTATAACTGACCTGGTACAGTAAATTCTCAAGATTCAAAAGTGACTCATTTCCAAAGCTCCACACATTAGCAGCTGGTATTATTCAATCTGAGATTTAAATTTATAATGTACTCTTGATAATGTACTCCCAATACATTTTTCACTTCTCTATCTCTTGAATGACACAAGATAAAAGATCTTTAAGGTATAAATATTTTATACAAACTTTCACTCTGTTTTTCCTCAGCCATTTTCCATTTGCAAACACTAGACATCATGCAAAAAAAAAAAAAAAAGGTTGAAAGAGTTTTATGGATTATGCTGGGGGGGCTGAGAACTGCTTATCCATTCTGCTGTGGCAGCAGACATCACAGCTACCGGCCTAACGGCCCTTGCTGGCTAATCAGAACGTTCCACCCTAAATGGGGTCTGATTCAAAGCACTATTTTTTCATGGGGCAGAGAGTGGGCTGGAAGGGAACAAATTCCCAGCATCATCTATAGAGATAAACTAAGTTTGTGCAGGGCACTGGTGGTGCCAATGGAACCCTGGTACCGAGGCACCTCATTCCGCTGGAAAGGTCAGGACACGGCCATTCCTCCCAGGCATGATCAGAGGAACAGAATCTTACCAGAAATCAAAAGACTTGCACAAGGCATGTGGCTTCTGGCAATCAGTTATTAAGTCCAAGGCTCTCTTTTCACATTTGTAAAATGAAGAGGTTGACCCATTGAAGGTTTTCAAACTATCTACACAGATCCCCTAGGGCCTTGCTACTCATGCTGCGGTCACTGTCTGTGTAATACCTCAGGGGTTTATTAAAAATGCAGAGTCTCAGGCCCCATCCCAGACTTACAGAATCATAATTTCCTTATAAGGGGTTTCCTAGGTGATTTCTTGCCCTAGGGATCCGTTCCAACTAGGGTTACTTTAGGAAGGCAGGCTAGTTGGGCCAAGCTGACAGGGATCCAGGACTCCCACACTTTTTCACGGTATGTATGTATGTATGTATGTATATACACATACGTGTGTGTGTATGGGTGTGTGTGTATATATACATACATATATATGTATGTGTATATACATATGTATATATATGTATATATATACAGTTTTCCCATGAATTTAGTTTTGAAGACCTCTATTTAAAGAAAATCTAAAACTACTGGATAAAAGGATCTATAAGGTCCTTCATAACTAGAACTGTCTATGATTTTACAAATTTGCAAAAGTACTCACATTTATCAATATAAGGGCTATTTGTTTTCTACATTAACTCACTGTGGAGAGAAATATTCTATAATTTGCAACTAATATCCTTATATTCAGAAACATAATTTGATCTTTTCCTAAAGATATCAAGAACATGAGTTACATGAGGGCCCTTGGGTGGCTCAGTTGGTTAAGCGTCTGACTTGGGCTCAGGTCGTGGTCTCACAGTTCATGAGTTTGAGCCCCACGGTTCATGAGTTTGAGCCCCACGTCGGGCTCTGTGCTGACAGCTCAGAGCCTGGAGCCTGCCTCAGATTCTGTCTCTTCCTCTTTCTCTGCCCCTTCCCAACTTGTGCTCTGTCTCTGTCTCAAAAATAAATAACTGTTAAAAAAAAATTTTTAAAAAAAGAACATGAGTTACACGGAAGTGTTCTATTACTGTTAATACCCAAAAGGGTTACTTAGGAACATTAGTATATAGGATATTTGTAGTGCACATATATAAAAATACATACGTGTAAATAAATACATGTATATTCATATATATACATGTATACCTGTATATATTTATACATGCATACACGTATACACATATGTATACTATGCATTTAATTCTTTATATGCATACATATACACATATATATGTACTATCTATATTTATTTTTATATTGTACACACATACACATGTATACATATGTGTATATCTAGAGAGAGAGGATCTCAAGCTATTAACCCTCTCGACCTCGTATCTGTTCTACTTTTGACAGTGTCTCTCTCACTGTTCAAGCTGCCAGCTAACACCTCTCTTTTGTTTCCACTTTCAAGGCTCAAGCACCTGTCTGCTATGACTTTACTTGCTAGTCTGGAATAAAATGTCAGATTCGGACAGGAGTTAGGTTCACTGATGAACATAAGATCAAGAGCTTTAGTGCTTGAACCTGATAAAATCTACTTTGGACAACTGGAGGCTGGCTGTGCTTTTTTCCTGGTTATCAGATGTATTCCCAAATATCAAAACAGAAAAGCAAAACCACAGGAATGTGAGGTCTGTCTGTAAATGACTGTAAGAAAAAGATGTATTTTATTTCCTTGGTTCTCTCCTCATCTCCTGCCTATGCAAATGGACTGTGATAATCTTTGTGAAAGTGCCTGAAAAAAATGTCAGTTGGTGCTGCACTGTGCTGACCACCATCAGGAGAATCGGAGGATAAGGAGGAGAATGAGAGAGAACTCCTCAGCCTGCATGTTTTTCTCTGGCTTAATCCGCTGTCATGGGCCACTAAAGCAGTCAGTCCCAAGGCTGGGCTAAGCTAGGAAGGTGTGGGCCGGTGCAGTTATGATCTGTTCTGACTTCCAGGCAGGCCAGGCTTAAAACCCAGATGTTCATTCCTCCTTTCCACACGTGCAGCGGGCACCCTTGGAGAATACTCAAGTCCCAATTCGTCTCTGCCTATGAGACAGGACACTCTGGATCACACAGAAAGGCATTCCCACGACTGAACCTATCCAGAGAAATGCTTCAATATCACATTTCAAAGTTGTCGGACACTTCAGAGTGGTTCTCAAAATTTAGCATGTATCGGAATCACCAAAAGTACTTGTTAAACAACAGGTTGCTGGGCCCCATCCCCAGAATTTACAATTCGCTAGGTCTAGGAAGGGACTAGACATCCGCTCGTCCACCAAGTTTCCAAGTGATGCCGAGGCCACTAGACTTGGAGCCACACTTCAAGACCCATTAATCCAGGTCAAGCCCTTATTTTAAAGAGGACCAGAAAGGTGGAGTGATCTGGCCAAAGGCATAGAGTGGATGACGGAAGTGAGGACTCCAGTCTCTCTCCCCTATTGCACAGTTCAGGACACTTCCTAGCACAGGAGGAGGCTCACACTGATTCCATGAAAGGTATGCCAAGAATGTCTTTATCTATAAGCAAAGATCCTTGGTGTCTTATACTTAGGTAGCCTTTTAAAATTTCATCTACATTATCTCATCTGAGTCTCATAACAGCCTAATGAGACAGGCAAAGATTAACGTCCCTATTTGAGAGATTAGGAAACTGAGATGCAGAGCTGTTAAATAGTCCTCCAAAGCCACCAAGTTCAGTCGGTATGCGCTGTAACAGATTGCTGCTATGCAGGGTACGGTCTGGAGCCCTACAACTTGGACATCCACATGGCGGGAAGCCTGTCAGCGATGCAGAATCTCGGGCTGCACCACGCACCTACTGAGTCAGACTCTGCCATTCAAAAGTATCCTCAGTTGATTCATATGCATAGTGAAGTCTGAAAAGCATTGGTACAGAGAGGCCTGGAAACCAGGTCAACTAATTCGAAAATCGATGCTTTCTCTCCCCTCTTTCTGTTCTGAATGTACTGCTCAGTATCATAGTTTGACTTGTTTTGGAACATAACCTAATTAAGACGTTAACTCCTATCAGGAGACTCTTACCAGATAAGAAGTTAACTCTCACCAGGTAAAGGACACTTAGCGTGTTGTACTTTAAGAAAAAAAAGAAAAACTAAACCAGGTTAAATTACCTTGATTACCAGTCTTGGTAATTCCTCTGTAGTCATTTTCTTGACTGATGTATAGACCCCTATGAAATGAATCCTCTGAGAAGAAGATGGGGGCAGGGGAGATACAAGACAGTGATCAATGGATTCAATTAGTTACAGTAGAATTCTACTAAGATGAAAAAAGATCAAGACGCAACGCATCTACTCCGGGGTGGCTAAACTACTTTACCCAGAAAGTACACCATTTCTTTCTGACCTTCTTCAACTATTAAGTTCAGAAAAGCCCAAAACGGCTGCTCCTGGGGAAATAACCACAATGAATGCAAGGTTCCTTACAACTGGAAGTATTTAAATACTGTTTTAGTGACCTAGGCAAGATGACAACTGCATTTCTTCACACACAGGAAGTGTTCTACAGACCAATTTCTCTAATGACAGCAAATAAACCCCTCTCGTGACATACAGTCAACCAAGAAGTAACTCAGTGGTTACCATAAGACCACAGTTTTGAAACATGTATGCAGGTTTTTCCTTCAACTTTTCAAATCAATTCTTTCGATTGACATTCTTTGTTGAACAGAAACCAGAATGCTGATACAGTGCACCTGTGAAAAGCTGCTGACTTCAGCATGGCAAAATGTAAATTCAAATGATTTTTTAAAAATATATCAATCCTAGGCATTCAAAGAGTACATACAAATACAAACACACAAGGGTTTTGGGGTTTTTTGGGGGGGGGTTGTTTGTTGGTTGGTAATTTCAAAGTTGCTCTGTGCAAACACATAATTAGTTAATCAGGATAGTAAGAATCCAATCATTAAAATTAATGGTCAGGGCACACCAATAACTATTTATAACAGCTGAGGAGGTCAGCATATGAAACAACACCTCTGCGATGCAAAACTATTATTTTAGAAAGATGCGAATCTATTAAAAGGAAGGTTTCTTCTCTAGTTTAAAAATAATGTGATGAATTAATAAAGTTGATCAAGTGATTAATAGAATCCACAATCTTAATCTTATTATTTGCAAAGATGAAAAGGCTTTTCTGCCAAGAGCCAACTGTCTCCATTTGCTTCAGAACAATAAAATCTGATTGACTGTGATCTGCCTACTCTCTCTGAGATAATTTGGCATGGGCATACCTTTAATTCTCCTTGTATTTCTTTATCAAGATACACAAAGCTGTTAGTGGTTTATCCCTCTGAAACCTGGGGATTCGTGTAAATAACTTCTAACGGTGGGATCACACATAACAATTTACAGAGCACTGTGGCATAATGCAATTCAAAGTTGCTCTTGATTTAAAATGTTTAAAGTCCAACCACAGTGTCAGTCTGCCCAGAGAAATCTCTTATAAAAGTTTTCACACTCTGTTGGGTTAAGAGACAGTGGGTATTAATCCTATGGCTTCTACGCCAAACTTCCTTTTTGTGGTCAGCAGAGAAGCTATGTGGTTGGTCTGAAGGAGTCCAAAGTCTTTTTTCTGTGTTAAAACAAGGGAAAGTGGGCCGGTTACAGAGTAAAAGAAAAACCACAGCCAGCTCACTCTGCTGTAGCGTTTCCCTTAAATGTGGCCTAGAGCTATTCTGCTTTCCAAAAAAAGGTTTAATTTAAACCATACACAGTGCTGCAGGCTGCCACGTTTCCAAACTCAACATTCCTTTCTAATCTGTGCACTTCAGAACCAACATTCTGTTTCCACTGGTACTCAGATGAGCTTTAATAAATAAAATATCACTACCCATCCATTACTTAATTTGAAAATAATATGCCCTTCTCTCCCCCCACCCCCACTGACATTATTCTAAGTGCTTGTATTCAAGTGTGTTGAACTGTTGTAAACATCACCCCTGAAAAATCGGTGCCGCTCTCTTTCGGGGAGTGAGGGGAAGGAAAACGGGGACTGCAGCATGAGGGGGCTGAGTGTTAGCAAGTGGTCCGGAGCTCAAGAAAACTGCTGCTCTGTGAGAAGGTTGAGTCTGCCAAAAATAACTTATTATCTTTACGTTAAGAAAGAAAAACCTTGTTTATTCCTCAGATGGGACACCAGACTCTGTGCCGTTATTCAACATGTCACTAGGAAAGACCACAGTCACAGCAGCTCACAGCTACAAAACAGCCACATGACCGATACGGGTCTCTCTCTGGTCATCGGCGTGGCTGGTGCCGATCACCACCCTGGCCAGAGCGAGCAGAGTGAATACTCCACAGCTGGGGCCCTTTCAGTTTTCGCCTCCGTGTATTCACTCGGATGTTCATTAAGAACTCCAACCCCAGCGGGAAGGCCGGTACACGGTTTTCTATGTGAGTCACCATGCTCCATTATACATGACACTTGTCAATTAAAGAGGAAACCCTTTTAAAGCAAACTGATGTTAAGCTGGTACTTTCTTCAACATCTGATTTACCGCTGCTGTTATCGTCCAAAGGGAAGTTTGTTTTAGAACAATGATAGCAGTAGTAATCCTCCTATTTCAGTAGTGAGGGATTTAAACACATTCAGGGCTCTGGGGACCAGTCAAAAGGTTTCTTTCAACAGAACTATGTATTTTCAGTAGGAAAAGGAAGGTCTTACTGATGGGATAACTGCCAAGATTGGACAATTTTTCAGCCTAACAGTTTAGAGAATATCATTTTAAACTACCTGGTATAATACAAATGTGGCACCATAGATCAATGCAATGAATTCTCTATAGTCAGTAAAATGCTCTCCCAAATAATGGCATCCATTAATAATGATTAGTGCCCCCGTGCCTTTGCCACAAAAGTAATGCCCAATGCTACATCTCCATAGTCTCTAATAAATACCCACAAGTCCCACGATAAGAACATAATCACAACATGGCAAATAAGCGCAGATTCCGGTGAGGGGGCAAATTAAAAAGCCATTACGTTTAAAACTTACTTTACCTTGTAAAATACACTTTCCTTATCTGTAAAATGGGGCTTAGAGGACATGATCTCGTAAGTCCCTTCCAGCTCTATGAGTCCATGAGGGTTTCAAGTTTTCTCCCGGGTTTTAATTCTTAATGCACCCACTTTAGGATTCCTACAGCACGCCAATAATAATTAATGCTAATAAGGAGCTGTGAAACTTTGGCAATGAAACTTTAATTTGGATTGATCTGGAGGGAAAAGAAAATGTAGGAAAGAAGATTTCAACCTTAGATTTTTAGACTCAAACATTACTTGTTTCCTGAAAAAACTGAAAGCAGCACATCTGGACTGTTGAAACGTACAATTTCCTGGAAAGGTAGGTAAGTGACCCAGCATGGATGGACACTCTTAAGAAAGCATATCTTAAGTATACCTTTAAACTCTTAAAAAGAAAACCCCAAAGCTCAGGAATCTATTTCAACTATGTCCTGGCTAATAATGATAATTAATATGCATTGTTTATTCTATGACCAACATGATGCAAATACTTTGTGTGAATTATTCCCCTTTACTCCTTACAACATGCTATAATTATCCTCAGATTATAAATGAGCAAACTGAAGTTTATGGAGAGTTAAGTAATCTCTTCAAGGTGAGAACTGGTAAGGAACCAAGACAGAACTAAACCCAAATTAGTAGAACCCCAGAGCCTAAACTCTTAGCCACAAAGAAGGCGCTGCCTCTTGTTACACTGTATCTGTGTGATACTCTGGGTCAATCAGTTTGCTATCTTCAAAAACCCTTTACTTCTGTGTGATATTGACCACCTTAAGTACCTAAGGTCAGGCCTCAGATTGGTTTACATGCAAGATTACGTCTATGCTACAGATCTTTAATTTGCTCTATTTAATTAAAATGTGTGCTGTTAATTTCTCAATCCACAATAGTCACCAACAGCCTGAGTTGACATGGAAAGGTTCTCTTTAGCTTGGGAGTCAAAGTATCAAATTGTCTTCCACTCTTTTTTTTAACAACCTTCCAAAATGCCCTTGACTGAAGGGAACAAATGTAACAAGGGCCTGCAGGTAACTCATATCCTTTCATCAGATGCAAAAGCCAACTTGTATACAGACTGCCCTCTCTAAGCTGACCAGGAAGGCCACATTTTGAAACACTGGCACTGCATATTTGGACAAACAACTTACTTGAGGCTTTGAGGACAAGAGTAGCCCAGCAACTCATAAAAGAATAAACTAAGCGCTCACCTAGAGTCTTTGGAACTTCACATGTCTAAAAAGGCAGGAAGATCTAAGAGCTATTTTTAGTAGATCAAAAGCTCACACAGAAACTATAGGCTTACTCAAGAAACAACTGCACAACCTTGCTAAAGCATCAACCAACTCATTACACAAAAACTATTTCATGCCCTTACTGCTGATGGCTTATTTGTATCTGTGAGCACAGTTACAGATGTCTGTTTGCTTTAAAAATAGGAAAAGAAATTAATTATTAACCAATGCAGTTTGTCTACAAGACAAAACTTTTCAAAGCATGGAGTCAAAAATATTGGTTGAGGTTCTTGGTGAGAGAAAGAATTGGAAGTGAGAGAAGTCAGATTGCATTGAAAGGCATCCCAGGCCAACATGAATCTCAGATTTAGATCCTTACAGTAGCAACAAAACACAAGGTCCCATTATAAAGGTATCACTACGAGGAATCATAAACACTTATAGACCATGCAGACAGATGACTGAAGCGGCTGCTAATACCCTATACCGGGGAATGGCAGGAATTATGGCCAACTAGAAGGCCCAGATTCCATCCCATAAGGTGTTCAGATTAAAATGTTTGAAAGCACTGTGCTGGCAGCATTCAACTCACAGAACACCAATTTACCAGGCCTGAACTTATTTCAACCATCAGGAAACTTGTTTTCCAAGAAGTAAAGTGACTTGACTAAATGCACCGCCTGGTTTACTCCCAGCTATGAACAACTCTAGGACTGGAAAGGATGTTTCCTGCTTCCCATTCTTGGGTGCATTTACTGAACAAACCCAGCGCTGACATGGGGCTATCCTCTCTGAAAAACACAGGGCTCGAGAGACAAATGATTTAAGTTGCCTACTCTCACTCTCCTTAGAGGAGAAGACACAGACCAGGAAACAAACATCACAATACAGCATGAACACTACAATGATTCTCTGTTCTCACAACTGCAATGAAAGGGCAGAGGAGGGTGACCAGAAGCCACTCTAGGCGATGCAGTCCTCAGATTTTAGCGTCCAACCCTTGCAGGTATGTACTACTGTGTGACAGGCTTTCTGGACTTAATAATTATATATATTTTTTAAGAAATATATTCTACAAAAAGGAAAAAAAAAGGTCTAACATGACACTCTTGGAAAGTCTTAGCCCAAGAAAACTTTAATGGCCCAGTTATAAATCTTCCAAAATGAGAATCTGTAATAGAAATACTGACAGACCTTAATTATGGCAGCACTATGGGGCTTTGTATAATAAAGCCCACATATTTTCAGCTTAGATCATTATTTATAGGACGCCTTGCAAAGGATTTTATTTGCAAGTGCCTGCCTGAATCAATGAGGTGAAGTTTTACACAAGGAAAGGAAGTGCAAAGTACACTGTGTGAAAAAGCAGGGATTTACCTCCTGGGGTTCAGGAGGCCCAGGGACCAGGGGCTTCAGGCAGTGAATGATGATTTTGACTCCTCCAGTTTGTATAAAAGGTTGAAGTTCAGTCTGGCGCAGTGCAGCATTCCACGAGACCTGCTGCCTCTTTGAGCAGGCGATTAATCTCATGATCGATAGACCATATGATTAGGCACTAATAGCTGATAGGAGGAGAGAATAAACAACCATAAATTTGCTTTGTACCGAGTAATCCAAGTGTAAGCGGGGTCATTTAATGGCCACATTGGGTCATGTTACCTAAGGGGCCATATGGAATAAAAATGGACCATACATACATTTTTTAAGATCTTCAGTTATTAGCTCAGGGTTATGGGACCAGGGTGGGGCTATGGGAGCAACACCTACTAGTTTAGTATTCTTCGGTGACAAGATGCAAGGATTTCCATGTACTGATCGTGGAGGGCTGACTGCAGAGAGAATAATGGAAAAGTCCCATTGTTGAAATAATTCCTCTATAAGCACCGTCGTCAATCACCCTCAGTATAACATGAGTGGCCCTGGGTGGTCTGTCTCATCAGTGCGTGAAACACTGGATTCTGTGCCTACAGGATGAACTAAAGGGAAGCCGGGCTCAGAATCCAGGACAGGATCTTGTGTGTCTCTCAATCAAAGCAGTTGCTGGACTGTTTAATTCCTCCTTTGCATGCAGATCACTGCTCCGGGTTCCCGGGCTGGTTCTCAGGGTGTCATGAACTTCCAGTATTGGGAATGGTTACGCGACATAAAAGCTGGGATCCAGAAGGTCATAAATCTCATTCTTTCTTTTCTCCTTTTCCCTGGCTTCTTCCCTAAGACGCTGACCTCCTCCATCAGCCCCTTGAAAGAAAGAAATCAATCACCCCCAGACTAAAATGAAAACCTGAGCCTTCCGTAGGCATTGGATGGCTTTCCCTTGTTTGTGACAAAATTCAAGAAAATCTGAAAAATGTCAATTCCCTCTTCCTTGTGTCCTTCTCTCCACCACACCCTTAGCCCTGGGAAGCAAAGATCCCTTAAGCTCTTGCTATCAATGACCATGAAAGAGAAAAGGAAGACACTTTGTTAGCCTAAAAGGAATGTGCCAGAGAAAAGTAATTGTTGGATAAAAAAGAACATCAACTGGTCCTGTGCTTCATTCTCAGCCCCTGGCAAACTACACAAATCTCTTTTCTTTGAAAACTATCTGGGAAACAAACCCCTCCAAATCACCCTCCCCACTTGTGAATTGTCCCTCCCAGCCCCCATTCTCTTCATATCCCCCCTCCCTCCCTGCTCCTACTAATATGGCCTTTGTTAATTTCCAAGCCTTTAGGGACAACTGTTCACCACCGTTCCTTCTAGTCTAATTGTTCAATACTGCTGATAGCTCTTGAGCTGACAGAAGAGTTTTCGATCGGCTCTTTGAGAAGAAAGCGGGAGCGTCAGACACCCTGGGGTTTGTTGGGGGAATGTTTGTTGTTGTTGTTCCCAGGAAGCTGGGAAATTCATTCCCCATTCAAATACAAGTATTATCAATGCCCCCAAAGAAGTTTCATGTGAGAAGGAGTTGTTACAGCTGAACCACAGGAGAATTTTTAAATTTACCCTGAAAATCCCTTCTAGGTTTACATTTATTCAAAGAGTTTCCACTCACAGAATATCTGAGCTGGAAGACTTTTGGGCCAGGTACATTGAACATAAAAGGATGCCCCCAAATGTCAAATCACAAGGGATACTCCAAGATCTGGCCATTTCTCTGCTGACACTTTTTGGAACAATAAAACCAGCCCAGCTAGGGCCACCCATCCTAACTCCCAGTCAGGAAGAAGGACTTGCCTTGGGAAGAAAACCAACCAGAGGGCCAGATAATCTTCTGCTCCAATGTGCTCCCAGCGGGGGGATGTATAGCACAGTGATGGAAAGGGACTTGGCAGAGAATGTGGAGCTGAGCAGAGCCTTGACCCCTGGGAACATGGGTCAGTGCTCTTACCTCTACACCATCCTGACTCCTAACGTGTATTTTTTAAAGTTCTTCCTTAGTAACTAGGATCAATTTCTAGTCAACTCTGAAACACCCAGAACAGAGGGAAGACACTCAGTTCCCTTCTTAAAACGATGTTAATTCTTCCCAGAGGGGGTAAAAGAAAAAAGAAAAAAACCAAGGGTCCTTTGCAGACAAATGGAGTCTGTTTAGATCTAATTCAGCTGTCCTTCCCTGATCTTGGTAGCAACCTGTAACCATGTCCTTGTTGAAACCCTCCAGGGCCTATATCTAATATGGTTTACAGTAGTAATATTCATCATAATAATACTTACCATTTACTGAGCATCAGATATAAACTAGGACACTTACAAAAGCGTTTCTAATTATCGAACAGTCCTGAGTTAATATTGCTCCCTCATTTTACAAATGGAAAAAAAAAACAGAGATGAAGGAACGCAGAGAGGGTGAATAACCTGCCCACAGTCACACAGCCTGGCAGCAGAGACAAGATTTAAGTCACACCTATCTTGTCACAAAGACTGATTTGTTTTCCAACAGATTATGCTGTTTTACACACTGTCTTAAGAATTTAAGGGTGAGATTACCCTATAGTTCTCAGGAGTTACTTGGTACTGGTACCAATAGCTGGCCTTTCTGGTTAATGTTTTTCCAAGCATGAAAGCAATACAGTCTTATACCATTCCCATGGATACCAGAGTCTCATATCACTAAAGCAATCGGAAACAAGATGAGTCAGTCTTAGCAAAAGCACTAAGTATAGACTGAAGCTAGGGCTATGTGGGCAAAAAGGAGTGTGGAGTGAAAGAGACTATCTAAAAAATTTTTAATCCTATTATAAAGCAAAAAAATAAAAACCTTTCATCCTCAGGAAATGTTGGCTGAGCACCTACTATGCACCAACCTTTCCTAAATTGAATTAGAAAGGAAATGGTTCAATTTCCCAACTTCTATTTGCCTTTGGACCCTTTGGTATCAAGCACACCAAAAGTAATACATCAGTGGTTCTCCTTCATCATCCCATTTTACCCTGAGGCTGATGCTCTGTAAACGCGAGAGAATTGGCTGCCTCACTGGACTACTTCTGCTCCTGGTACTATAGAGCCATGTTTTGCCCATTGCTAGACACAAAGTACTGGGTCGCCTGGGTGGCTCAGTAGGTTGAGCGTCCGACTCTTGATTTCAGTTCAGGTCATGATCTCACAGACATGGGATCGAGCACCGCACCGGGTTCCACGCTGAGCGTGGAGCCTGCTTGGGATTCCCTCTGTCTGCCCCTCCCCCACTCACGCTCACACTCTCTCTCAAAACAAGTAAACATTTAATGAATGGATAACCAGATGACTCAAGCATCTGACAATTATCCACATTCTCCTGAAAAGAAGGTTCAGATAGATACACAGATTTCAACATGTCCACTAGTCAGAAGCGTGCTGCTGTTATTCAAAGGTTCAGAGAGAGATGAAAAACCAACCAGGCCTTCAATCAGATACTAGCAATGATGCCTCCTGAAAGTCTTCTGGAAGGCACCAAATCACAAAGAACCAACAGGAATCAGCCAGACAAAGGGATGGAGGTGTGGGGGGAGAAGGGGCTTGAAGGAGAGAAGACGGAAAGTAAACAGGTCCAAAGGGAAGAAGAATGTAGAACATTGAACAAGCTACAAATAGTATATTATGGCTAGAAGGTGGAAGGCAAGATGGCTTGAGGGGTAGGCAGGGGCCAGTATTCTTAAGAGACCTTGTAATAGCAATCTTTCATTCATTCTTCTATTCATTTCACAAATGCTAATGAGCACCTACCATGTACCAGGCATGATGCTAGACCTCAGAGGTACTGAGATGGGTTAACCATGTCTCGGATACTTGTTGCCACCACTCAACGATGAGCTGTACGTTCGTTACATGGCTGGTTCATGTTCAACATACGAAACATGAACTGGAACATAAGAAAATGCCCCTTGCTTTTCCTAATCCACCTACTAAACTATTCACACCTGCAGGGGAAGGACTCACTTGCATTGGTTTACAATGAACATTAGCGAACCCCCTAGGATAACATTGGACTTTTGCCCACTCATCAATATTAATTGCAACATATATAGATGCACCCTGTGTTCTCCCATTTCTCCAATTTCAGCCCTCACACCAAGGTAGGCTCTTAATCCAACTGAAGTTTCAGAGCACACACTTCGGTGCAGCTGGGACCATAAAAATTCACATGGTATCATTAAGCACCACTAGGTGAAAAAAAACAAATGAAAATTACATGCTTTCCAACAACATAAAGCCCAAAGTCTACTTACAAAGAAGAAAAAAATCAGCCTGAACATTATAAAAGAGGCAAAATGAATTTCTAACAGTAACCACGCAGGACTCACAGATTTCTCCATGTAATAAGATTCTACTTTTAAAAACTGAAATAAAGTAAAATATCTCAATGACCAGAGGTATGATTCCATTAGAGTAACCCTAAAAGTTATCAGGCCACAGAATGTTCTTTGGTAATGAAAATTTATTTTAGTATTCAGTCATTCACCCTGATTTATATCATTATTTCCAAATATTAGGAATCTACCTAATTGTAGTAGATTTATGATGACACTGAGGGAAAAAGCGTGCACAGCTTCAGGATTATATTCACTTGAAAAGAAGTGTCCATAAGAGTCACTAACTCACCACCCAGTCAGGTGTCCAAATCATGTGAAAAGCCACATGGTGCCAGTCCTTTCTGAACCCACCTGGCCACACTCCACTCCCAACTTCTAAAATACCTTATCAAGTGAAATTAAGTGAGACTCATCTCACACAGTTTCTCAAAAATGTGTGAGAGAAGAATCCTTCCGTTGCTACAGAAACTTATACCAAATATCTTCTAGTGCCTAGCAGAAGCAGTCCCTTCCTGTAAAGAGCACACTATTCAGGGGAAGAGGAGGGGATGTGGGGGCCAGGGGGGTGACGAGTAAATCCACAAAATCACAACAGCAAAGGTGCTGTCTTGTAGTCACTTGCGCAGAGAGGGCCAGAGAGTCTCACATGAAGAACACCTCACAAGCCCAAGATAACCCAGGAAGGCTTCCTGGGGGCAGGGCTTTTGAGCTCAGTCTTGTAGAAGAAACAGGAATCATTAAGGAGATTTTCTGGTAGTTATGCATGTGTAAGTGACTCTGCTAAGTTAGCAATATTTGCATTTTAGACTGTGCTCTGTTGGGGTGGGTTTTCTAGAATGGAAGAAACTACTTTAAAAAAAAAATCCTGCCTATCAGCCAATGAGCCTAAGGACACTGGAATCTCTGGCAGGGTAGACTTAGCTGAATAATGAAGCCCACCTACCCGAGATGTCTATGTCCTAATCCCAGATCTGTGAATATGGCAAAAGGGACTCTGCAGATGTTATCAAGTTAAGGACCGGAAAGTGGAGAGATTATCCTGCATTATCCAGGTAGGCCCAATGATGTGATCTCAAGGTTACTTATAAGAGAGAGGCAGGAGGATCAAAGACCTGGGAGAAAGACGCAGAGACTGGAGTGATACGGCTATGCACCAAGGAGTGCCAAACCAGCCTCTGGAAGCTGAATGAGCCATCAGGGTTCTTCCCTGGAGCTTCCAGAAGCAACCAGCCCTACTGACACCAACCTGGTTTTTAGACTTCCTACCTTCAGAGCTGAAGAAAATAAATTTGAGTCACTTTGAGGCAAGTGAGTGAGGGGCAGAGAGAGAGAGGGAGAGAGAGAAGCAAGGCTCACCCTAAGTGGGGCTCGAGCTCACCCGAAACGGGGCTTGTGATCACCCCATGCAGGACTTGAGCTCAAGAACTGTGAGATCATGACCTGAGCCGGAGTCCGATGCTTAACCGACTGAGCCATCCAGGTGCCCCTAAACTTGTGTCCTTTTAAACCACTAAGCTTGTGGTAACATGTTATAGCAGCAATAGGAAACTAAAACAGAGTTTGCAGTAACATGAAGAAGAGCTAAGTTAAATCAGCACTAATGTCACCTCACAAATCCAGGGCACGAGGACGTGCCAGAGCAGAGAAACAGTGACAGTTGTCACTGCTGAAGGAGTTAAACTTTACACATAAAACCTAAAACAGGTGCTTGCTTCTACGACCGGAAGGGAGTGATCATGTAGCAGTGAGGGAGTTCATATCTGAGCATCTCTGTCGCGTGCCCTCCACCCCAGACCCAGCTTCTGGGTAGGGCGCCCCATGCCACAGACATCCAAACACACTCCCACCGGTGAAAAAGAAAGTAACCAAGCACCTGGAGAGCAGGTATTTTTGTCCCATTCGTTCGCCAGCACCTGGAACGATGCTTGGCACACGATAGTTGCTAATAATATTTAGTGAACTAATGAAAGTCTAAAAATAAAAAAAAAAAAAAATAATCTGCTTGTGAATAACAACCAAATCTCTGGTGGATACTGTTTCTTCTGAAGGGTTATCTGACTGGCAGACCCCGCAGATTTTGAGAGAACAGCTTCCTCATAATTGTACTTCTGGTGTTAGCCATACAACGTGACATGTAATAAAAATGGCAAAACAAAACTTCGGAAAGTCAGTGAAACCAGGTTATATGGCAATATGTTAGATTCGTGTTCTTACTGTACTTGAGGGAAGCATTAATTTCCTTGAGAGTTTTTCTCCTTGGCTTAGTGCTGAAATGGCATAAAAGAGGCAGAGGTTTGATTCTCTTAGATATACTATTAATGCCACCAGCATTTCAAGAATAAAATATGTACAAGCAGATATGGAAGAGCCTTAATTAAATAAGATTTTATAGGCATTTGAAATATCCCAAAGTTAACAGCCAGAGGGAAGGCAACCTCACTTAGACTGATGAGGATTAAGTACCAGCAGCAGCCACACTGAGGCAGGTCAACACACATTTCCAAAGGGAACGTGTGCGTCAGGTATGTTCTAATGCTGGGTCTCATTATTCTGGTAACTTCTGCTAAAGATGGACAAAGGGTAGGAATTAAACAGCTGCAGGTCTTAGGCTAATGGCTAACACAAAGGAAAATAAATATCCATCCATTTTCTAAAGAACATTCCCTGAGCACCTACCCTGTGCCAAGCCCAGGGCTACATCCGAGAGAGAGAAAAACAATTATACTGAGTTACTGAGCATTTTTTTTTGGTACCGAGCAGCTGCACCAAGCATGAGGTATGGTCCTTTTACTAATACCTGCATTTGCACAAGAAAACCAAAGTTCACAGAGTTCTCATAATTCTCCCGAGTTCGTGTGGCTAGTGCTTGGCAGAGTGAGAATCTGAATCCATGTATGTAGGAGTCTAGGGTCCATATTCTCACGTGTAAGTGCCCTAGTGCCTCTGCCCAGCAAGCGCCCCATCATTGAATGCCATCATGAAGTCAGACCTTGACAGTCAGACAGACAGACAGACACACACACACACACACACACACACACACACACACACACACACAGGATAAATTTGGCAACAAAATTTTCTACAGAGCTACCTGCTTCAAGAACACAAAAATGTTGTTCTAAGCCCTCTAGAACAGTGATTTTCAAACTGTAGCATACATCAGCATCACCTAGAGGGCTTGTTTAAAAACAGATTGCTGAACTTAAGTCCCCAAATTTCTGGACTGGGGACGAAGGATTTGCATTTCTGACAAGTCTCCATGTGAGGCTGCTACTGCTGATCTGAGGACCACAGTTTGAGAGCCACTAATGTATAAATCTGTAATGCAATCTCTCTAAAGGGCAAGATTCCTTTTTGTTTGCCGTCTCTAGAAGAATACTTGGCACATAATAGGTTTTCAGAAAATATTTACTGAATGAATGGATCTGCGGTGTATTTGAAAAACAGATAACCAACTGTATTAAAGTTGTGTGCAAATTAAGTGTAAGCAGGTTCTGGCTGGGACCTGGGAGATTACCTACCTCATGATTAAGGGCCTGAGACTTTCGTGAATGTTGTGACATATCCTTTGCCCGTTCAGAGGCACAGTATCAATGTATGGGTACTGCTATCACAGCCTTTCTCCATCATGGTAATGTGGCATATTGGAAAGAATATGGAATCAGTGTTAATTCTATACTCACTAAGCACAGAATCTCCAAGGCTAATGCTATACAGCTGAATATCCCAGGGCACGCTCCTAACCCTGGAAAGCCTAGTTTTCGCTTTTATAAAATGGGCTCTCGGGAAGATTAAAAACACAAATATCAAGTGTTCAGATACGGGTGGAGCACACAGTAAGAATTCTTCAACAGGAGTTATGATTACCTTAATCGCAAATAAACCTCCGTCAGGGTCATCATAGGAATCTTGATCTTCAGTAAATGGTTGTTCACTCGACAATATTTTGCAAATATTTACCGAGCATGCCAGTCACTCTGTGGGGCATGTTTGATTCTCAGATGCCACATGGAGTAATGGGTTAAGGAAAAAAAAAAAAAGAAAGATCCCTTCCCTAGATTTCTTGCCACCCAAAGGGCTTGTTCTAAAAACCCTGGGAGGAAAGGCCCACAAGAGCTCTCTGCAAGAGCGCGGAGGCAAGAATCAACAAGAGCTCTGTAAAGAGGTGAAGCCAGGTGTTTCTCCTCTCTGAGGAGGCATGAAGAGGGTTGAGTCAACAATCCTACTTGCTCTTGGGGCAAACAGTCACCACACAGGCGGTTCTGCTGGCAGGCGGGAACGGGTCAGAAGAGAAGCTACACTGTCCGGTGGCTACAGCTGGAAGGTTCTATCCCAGGCTTTCTCTTAAGCTCTTGGCCCAGGGGCAGACACTTTGCCTCGGCCAGGAGAGTCTCCGTCCGCGCCTTCCTGTCTCCTTAACCTGAAACACGAAGGGCGACACAAAATGCCCCTCCCTAGAGTCCAAGCCAGTGTGTATTGCCATATGTTTGCATCAAGTTCTACTGTTAAGAAAACCAAAATGACAAGTATGGGAACCGGATAGCAGAAAGCAACCTTTACGATTTTGTATTCCTGTGTTCATTCATAATGTAAAAGACTTAGAAAGGTACCCATTTGGACTCTTGAGAACAGGAAAATCCCAAAACCATAGTTTACTATTTTCAAAGGAGTTTCAATATGGGCAGAAATCAAGAATACTGTTCTTCAGGCTAAGTTTATATCCTGAAATATGCTTCTTGTAAGAAATAATTTAAAAAT
Organism: Acinonyx jubatus; assembly: GCF_027475565.1. Taxonomy (NCBI): domain Eukaryota; kingdom Metazoa; phylum Chordata; class Mammalia; order Carnivora; family Felidae; genus Acinonyx; species Acinonyx jubatus. Next base: position 49,364,606 of record NC_069381.1, on the reverse strand, counting down.
GTGGAATCTAAAATTAAGCAAAAATAACATACAGTATGTTCAGCTTTGAAATTTGCCGGGACTCAGCCAAGTTTACCATAAACAGAAGGCAGAACTGTCTATTTTTAACTTTACAGCCCTTGGGTGATTAAAATTTTGAGCCATAATAAACAACTTTTTTCATCTTTGCAACATAATTTCTCATTTGAAATTGCAGTCTTTTTAGTTGTTTAGGAGATATGGATTGAGCACTTCGTGTTTTTAAATTCTTTCTTAAACGGAAATTTCTTGCAGAGACTAAATGCATTCATTAGCATGCCAAAAGCAGAGATTTAAAAAAAAAAAAAAAGGGAAAGGAAAAGAACCTCACCAAGTCCCAGAACTAAATTGCCTTCTCTTCTTCTGTTTCAACCGTTGAGCAATTAGCACCTTTGGCCAGTTGCATTTTAGGAGAACACAGTAAAAGATCCCACCATTCTGCCTATGTAAGTGGAATCACCACAAACACCTCACCATCACCCAGCAGATTATTTGGCAATTTGGCATGTTTGCAGACCTATTATGTCAGCAGAAAGTGTATCTTCCCACCAGGAAAGACAGTTGCATATGCAATAAACCAATAGCCTTTGACACACCAGTTAATTACATCAGTTAACTACTATCTCCTGTGCATGATCATAGTGTTAATGAAACTATTTTGGTGTGGAAATGAAACAGGTCAAGACAAGCAGATCAGGAAACAGAAGGGATTTAGGGTCATAGAGGATGATAATGTGCTGAGTCACACAGAACTTAACCTCGGCCCCCAAGAAGGATATTAAATTATTCCCTCTGCTGTGAGTAACGCTAGTATTCTTTTTCTTTGGCATCACTTAGTGCTAAATAGCTCAAAACTCTTTAGAAATTATCAAGTTTAACAGTTTGCCTCCCTATCAAAAGCTATTAGCAACTGAGTTGTTAGAGAGCAACAGAAGCCCAGTCCAGAGGTGCTGACTTTAAATGCAACATCTTTTTTTTCCCTGAGTGAAAGGGATGAGTGAAAGATAATGCCCGATTTCTGGTCTGGATGACAGGGTGAAGAATGGAGACAGCCACTCATTTTGAAACACAGGAAGATGAGCAGATTGTTGGGAAAAATGGGTCAGGCAGTGCAAGATGTTAACTCAGGTTTTTGTCTCAGGTGTTTTCATGTCAGGTGTGGGTTTGAGGCTCCAGAGGAAAACCTAACTCTTACAAGAGAACAAGAGAATGTCCCAGCAGACACTTAAATATTTAAGCTCATTCTTAAGGTCATTCTAAGGAATCTCTGCTCCAGACTTTAGAGCCATGTTTTTCTCAACTGCCCCTCCTATGATATGATTTCCTGATCCATTAGCACCCAGGTCTCCATTTTGCTGGCATTCCTTTTAGCATGTGTACCAAAACTGGGCAAAAACATTCCAGCTGTGGTCAGACCACAGCCCAACATGGCCTTCGCCTTTTAAAAGGCAATGTCACACTGCTGGCCTCGATTAATCTTGAGGTCAACTTACACTCTTCGGTTGTTTTCACATGAACTTCTGTCAAACTAGGTTTCCTCCACCCTGCCTTTGTATAATGAAATTTCTATTCTAAAAGTAGGATGCCCCATTCCTGCCTGTGTTTAAGAGTAAACGGATTTTCATCCCGTTTTCATTTCATTCTTACCGATTCATCCCCCAACTCTACCAGAACACCCAGAGGTACAGTCTTTGGGAATGAACTTTCCCATGCTACACTCCAAGAGTAAAGATGCCTGAAAATGTTCTATACCGAGTAAAGACGCCTGAAAATGTTCTATACCGAGTAAAGACGCCTGAAAATGTTCTATACCTCTTACCACTGGATCCTCCATACCCCAGGCTACTTTATAAATAACGTTTTCCCCTCCAGAACACATGTAAAGCCATTGAGGGGTGGGAGCCCTACATGGAGAACAAGATCATCTTCCCCTGGCCTTGGAACAACACAGATGTACTGTAAATTATTTCTTTCTTATTCTAGGGTACAACATGTGTATGTTCACAATATAAATGTAGATTCCGTGCACTGCCTCATGCTTCCCACCCCCCCCCTTTCCAAAAAGAACAGCCAGATATTTACCAACATCCTGGAGGCCAGTAAACAATTTAGGTCTTTTCTGTAGGCAGTAGTAAGGAATGTTGATTGCATTTCCTTAGCTATCAGTATGTAACAGGCTGTGTAGGCTTCAGGGCAGAGGTGCAGAAAAAAGTGTAAAGGAGAGAGCTATGTCTTAAAAAAAAAAAAAAAAGTACACTGGCCAATTTCCAGCACTTATCTCTGCTTTGCAGCCCCTCCGCCTGGCGGTCTCAGGGTCATGTAAGGATTCGGATAAGTGAGCAGTCTCAACGCTTCCAGCTCCCTGGATATTCCCATCATCATTTACTGGGCATCTCTCAAGTTTGGTGGAACCTAATGTCTGGATTTCCACCAGGTCATGGAGCTGTAGGGAAAGCTACTCTTTTACTGAGTTCTTTTAACATCCTGAAAATTTCAACCCATTCACCCATACCAAAATTTCTTTGTAAAAATCCCTAACAGGTATAAAAAGCAATTTTATACCTCTGTGGAAGATGGTAACAGTAGGAAATATGCTTGACCTGATGCTTATCAACGTCAGAAATTAGCATGAACTTCTTAATAGTTAAACCGGTTACATACTCTTTTTAAAGAAGAATGGGAATACAACCGTTTGCCGTGATGTAGATGTAGCTGTGCCTGAAGGCAGGACCAAAGACAAGATCCCTTCCCAGTAACTGTCTGCGTTCATTTACGGTGCCACCAGGGCAGGCATCAGCGACTCAGAATTAAGCCCGAGAAACAGTGTTAGGAAATCTCAAGTTAGGGAATGCTGACTCGTATCAGCAACTAACTTCCCAGACCAGCTTTCAGGAAAGGCATCCTAACTTCTTTCCTTACTCTCTGGTCCGTAAAAACAAGATACCCAGGAATCTCTTAGGGAAAAGAAAAAGGTCTCTGTGAATGGCAGCATCCAGGATTACAAGAGTCAACAGCAGGCCTCCTTGCTCTGCAAAACCAACCAGCCCCACAGAGCCCTCTCAGAAAATGCTCAACCTGACCAGTATCCAAAGATACTTGGTCTCAGTAACGTAACAAGAGGGGCTACACAGGTCAGGTTCCAGATTGTCCTCTGCAAATTGTTTTCTTTCATTTGATCCTCAGAGTAACTGAGTTAAGAATTATTTCGATTGTACAGATTAGGAAACCGAGACTCCATAAGTTTAAAATGACTAATTCTTTCATTAGAAAGTGAGAGCTCGGGATTCATCCACAAATCAGTCTGACCAGAAAGGTTTTCTCCCTTTCTAAGGGAGCAGGTGTAAGGCCGTTATTTTGAAAATAATTTTTGTTTTAGTAAAAACAGATGAAAAAATGCTCTGGTCTTCAGCTCTCTGAGGGGCAAAGTTGCCATAATCATGTTTCTTTCCTTTGTTTTTCTTGCCATAATCTTCACTCCATCTAATTTAGCCTCTTTCAAAGGGAAAAAGAGAAAATAAGCTACCAGTAAGAATAAAGAACACTTAATTTTTACATGCTAATTAATGCATGAGCAACATCTATCACAACTGGAGAAGATTTCAGGGCTTCCATATTTCTTCCTCTAAACAAACAGGAGGGTCATAATCGACTCTGACAAATTACTAGTGACACATAGGCTACCAAAACACCTATGTCTGAGATAGACGTCTCTGAATGCAAGCTCTTGGCCCTGACTGAACACCAGGAATCACCAGGAGAGCTTTCGAAAACACTAATACTTAATCCCATCCCAGGTGATGTTAAAAGGCCAGCAAATGCTGAGAACCACAGCCCAAAAGCAACGGAACTGAGGGTTAACCAGGACACAAAATAAGTTCATTTAGAATTCTTCCGGGGCGCCTGGGTGGCTCAGCCTGTTGAGCATCTGGCTTCAGCTCAGGTCATGATCTCACAGTTTGTGAGTTTGAGCCCCGTGTCGGGCTCTGGGCTGACAGCTCAGAGCCTGGAGCCTGCTTAGGTCTCTGTGTCTCCTTCTCTCTCTGCTCCTCCCCCCGCTCATGCTCTCTCTCTCTCTCTCCTTCAAAAATAAATAAAAACATTAAAAAAAAAAAAAATTCAGACAAGAAAAAAAAAGGAGAGAGAACTGTGTATCCAGTAACTTATATGGCAAATCTGATTTTTAAAGCGATACAAACATCTGCTCTAGCCTGCCACCCAACTGCCCCAAAGAGCAAGCATTCAGGAGCCAAGCCAACCTTGAGTTCCAATTTTGGCTCTCCCATGGTAACATGCGACCAGTGTTTCTGAAGCTCTTTATCCTTGTCTGTAAAACTAGGTAACACCTACCTTGCAGAGTTGTCTTCAAATAGGTATATAAGGTGCTTAGCACACAGTGCTTAATAAATGTTTCAACCTTCTGAAATGTCTCTCCACTTGGCAGCTGTAGGCACCAAACAATTCATTAGGTATGTTTGGGTCATCATTCTGTCCAAAAACTACAAGCTTCTGTCCTCTAACATTTTCCCTTAAGATGATCTTGATCCATAAGATTATGTGTAGAATATTTACATTCATAACCTAATTCTCATGTATTTATAGGACAGTTCACTTAAAACCACTCTTGACTAAGTGGAAATTTCTCTTAAATATAGAACACCTACTTTTGAGCACCTATTATGCACCAGGTATTGTGCCAAGCCTTCTGTACACACACAATCCAATTTAATTTCACTGAATTCTTATAAAGCCTGTTCAGGAAAAGAATTATCTCATTTTATAGATGATGAAATTGGGTTTCACAGAGTGAGGTAAACTTGTACATACACACACGTGTACACATACGCACACATACACACACACACACAGAGCTAATGAGGGAACTTGTAAGAATTTGGACCCAGGTGTGTCAAAACTCCAAAGTCAGACCATAACTGCCTCTCTACTGTACAAAACAGTTCATATATAAAGTGCATACGAATAATTTATATACAAAGTATTCATAAAATACCTTGTGCATGTGCCTCCATGCCAAACTTCAAAGTATTTTTGTTATATTTTTTCACATAGAACAGCATCATAAAATTAATTTTTAAATCAATGTGGAAATTCATCTAGCTTCTGTGTTTAGCAACTGGTGTTAATTTACCTCTCATAAGTGTTAGAAAGACACTACAGCACCTCCCACCCCGGCTCTTTCATACTATTCAAGCTTTTTATTAGCCCTAATGTTGATTGCCTTCCCAGGGCATCTACTGGTTTTCATATAATTTGTCTAATTAAATTTAAAGAAGAGATGTTTCAGGGAGCACCATTTCATCATTTCCTCTTACACTCCATTCTTTGGGCTTTAATGAGCACCTAAACCCCATCTTAACTCAGCCTTAGTTTCAGCACAGATGAACTGTGCTTGTTAAGACAGTCTTCAGTTGTCAGGAAAAATAGCTTTATTAAGGTCATGGAATGCGGAGAGTTTGATTAAAGCTAATCAAGGAAGAAAGCCAGGCTGCAGCACTGTGAATCAAGTCTCAGTACAACATGTTTAACATAACTTAACCTAGCCTATCTGGTAAAAGCAGACATAAATAAGATCAGGTTTCCAAAAAGAATGCATGAACAAATGCAGGCATATTACACGGTGTAATATATCTTCTGCATTGAACTTGAACAACTCTTTGAATAAGCAGTATATATTTTAAACCACATGGATACAAGTGACAGTGGAGGGTTGTCAATAGCCCCTTATCATTTAAAAGTGGGGGACAGGAGAATTACTTATGTTCTTTCAGATGTAAAATGTGTGATCTGTGGATGTGTCTGTCCAGTGATGGCACATAGATACCTATGTCTCATTATTCTGTTAAGTTAGGCTTCCAGCTCAGTAAATCTGAGTGACACCTACTAGCAAAATGCAATGCTAAGGCATTCAACACTAACAGTATTTTGGAAAGCTCTTCTAAGTGGGGTGATTAGTATCGTTTTAGTTTTAAGAAAATTAACAGTTGTGTATGGGGAAGGGATAGTTGGAATGTGGAAATCTAAAGACCTAGGGCTTAGTCTAGACTCTAAAGTAACTGGTTGCCATGACCTTCCAAAAGATTCCTGGCCTGGGCTATCTGGGCCTCAGTTCTCCTAAGAGCCAAATGAATGTACTTACACTAAATGGTCTCCTAAAGTCTTAAAAAGTTCTATGATGCAATGGAAGTCTACCTCCAAACGTAACTTCTATGATACTATTAAAGCTTACTTCGAACTTCAAGCCATTTCTTCCTAATTTAAGACAATATGTTAATATGAAGGGCCATCCAAATTTGTTACTCGATATTTAAATTTAAGAATAAGAATCCTGGGTGGCCTGGGTGGCTCAGTCGGTTGGGCATCCGACTTCAACTCAGGTCACGATCTCACATGTTCGTGAGTTCGAGTCCTGCATTGGGCTCTGTGCTGACAGCTCAGAGCCTGGAGCCTGCTTAAGATTCTGCGTCTCCCTCTCTCTCTGCCCCTCACCTGCTTGTGCTCTCTCTCTCTCTCTCTCTCAAAAGTAAATAAAAAATAAATAAACAAACAAACATTAAAAATTAAAAAAGAAAAAGAATAAGAATCCTAATTCAAAAAATAACTGTGGAGAATGAATGAGTATAAAGCCTTGAACAACGGTCCTAAAGATCATGATCTCTGACCATGATCTCTTTTCTCCTTGTTAATATCTTTCTACTTGTTACTTTCTATCCTTTTCCCTTCCAGATATGCAGCTTCAGGACATATTATTATTAACGAACGCACACATTTTTTTAAAAAAATCTTTACAGATAATCCCATGACACTGATTTTAGGTCGACTCTAGGTTAAATTCATGATTATTCATCTATAGTATTAATGACTAATAAATACTTTAATTTGCTCATCAAAGAATCTTGAAGTGGTCATATCTAGGAGACCCCAGGTCATACCTAACATCTTGTATGGCTGAAACAGGTAAGACAGTCCATGAGATACACGCACTGGAGAGTTTGGAGTTCCACACAGTGAAATGGTCATGAGAAACAGCAGACCTCGCCTTCTACAACAGCCTGACTCACCACCTTTTTCTGATTTACTAGAGGTAATGGAATACAGAGGCTTAGGAAGAGCAGAGGAGAGCTACGCATAATGGGATTTAAATAATCTGATTTTCCTAAGAAAAGAAATTGAGAAGCAAAGAGATAAAGGATTTTCTGTACATACAACACACATATGCACACTCATTTAAAGCACCCTGCAGTTTCCAAAGAGCTTTTATACCCCTTAGGTATCATTTAATCATTATTTTAAAAACAAAACAAAACATGAAGGCAAGGGTTCCAGTTTTTAAGCCACAGAGGAGCAAAGAAATTAAATGACTTAGGCAGCTCCTCATACTTTGTTAACGGCAGTGCTGGAAGTACCCTCCAGGTCTTCCAAATTCCAATCTAATGCCATCCTGCTAATATGGTGCTGCCTATTTATTTACTTTCATGTTTGTTTAACTCAACAAATATTTATTGAGTGGCGGTCACACGTCAGGCACTGTTCTAGGTACCAGGAAAACAACAGGGAGCAAGCTCAATAAGCTCTTTTCCCTCCTAAAACATTCTAGTGTGCACACGCGTGTATTTACAACACATATAGTTTAATATATATGGCTTCTCATACACTTTTCTGTACCAGCCACTTTATGAGACTCATTAAAAATTAAGATCACATATAAATATTTATTATTTTTTAAGAACGGCACTCATTAGGTCAACACAGAACAAATAAACCCCAGCTACTCCTGCCTCCCTTCCTTCTTCGTTCCTCCACACAACTAGCCTTTTAAAACAATCTAAGCAAATAGCAAAGTAACATCTATTCGAGTTACACATTTGTTCACATGCTGAGAAGGAAAAAAAATGACTATAAAAGTCTTTAGAAAAAGGAGAGGTTCAAAATTATGGAGAGAGCTTTTTTTAAGGATCATTTTAAGCACACATACAGGATCTTAAAGAATGCACATGGACATCTTGTTTGGAAAAAGTTTGTTCTTTTTTCTTTCTTCTTTTTAATCTACACAAAGCACAGTCTTAAAAAGCCTGGGGGGTGGGGGGGGGGGTGGGGGGGGTGTCTGCTCCCCATCTCTAGTTCTGTTGCTGAATGAAAGATCGACAGGAAATTAACACAGTGGTAGGGAGTTTCTGGCCAAGAGTGAACTCTGAAACAAAAGACCCACTATTGTGTAAGAAAATCTGACATCTATACCCTCAGCCATGTTTAAAACTTTAGTAATCCTTTAGTGTGATCTATGATTTGTTGTAAGTTTTTAACATATATATCTGGCGTGTTGTATTACTCCTCATCTTCCAACTCCTCCTGAAAAAAAAGAAAGATTTTTACTTTCTTTGTTCCCTCCGTCCCTCCTTGTTTGTCTTTTTAGCCAGCAGCAGAGCAAATGAATTCAACTAGCTTCCTTCCTTTACCATCCATGTCAAAAGCACACTACCTTCAAGGTTTACAGGATTTCCATTGCTACCAAGTTACCTGAGATTATAACAGTAACGTTTTATTTTGAGCTGATGTTACAGAAAATGATCGTTTCTTGATACATCTGTCAACCTGACACTGTGTGTTATTTCCCCATTTCTAATACCACAGAAAGAGTACTCAGGCATGATGGTGGGAATCAGTAATCTAAGAAATTAAAATCAAACCACGTGCTGCTCAGGTAGATCCACTGAGCATGATCCATTTATGTGATGAAGTTAAAAGGTGAGATTCTTTTAGTAATGGTAGTGGATTGTCCTTGTTTTACATTCAATGCCAATCTCTCAGATAACTTTTTAGATGGATTTTCTTGATTCGTTTTGTCAAAAATGTATTAGCAAAGCTGGCCATATCTTCACTGTATTCCTTTTTTTTTTTTAATGTTTATTTATTTTTGAGAGAGAGAGAGCAAGCGCCAATGGGGGAGGGGAAGCAAGAGAGGGAGACACAGAATCCGAAGCAGGCTCCAGGCTCCGAGCTGTCAGCACAGCGCCCGAAGCGGGGCTCGAACTCACGGACCGTGAGATCATGACCTGAACCGAAGTCAGACACTTAAGCAACTGAGCCACCCACGTGCCCCTTCACTGTATTCATTAAAAGCAAACTGGGCTTACATCATTTCTATCAATTACAATCAATGTTAGCTTACCCATATTTAATTGTAGAGAAATGTATAAAACTGTGACCTACCAACACAAAATCATGCTCCTCTGCTATTTAAATAGGTGCTGGTAAAGCTAGAAGTAGGAACAAGTCACCAAAGTATCAGCTGTAGAAGTTTTCTGGGCACATTCCAAAAGTCTACATCTGCTTGGCAACAACTCAGAAAAGAGATACGGTTACTCTTTTTACAGTAACATAGCTTTCCCAGGCTTCAATGTATAAAAAACAGCTTGCTCTGTATCAGAAGAAAATCCAACCAGATTTGCAAAAATCACATACTCACTATTCTACCCCATCAACTTAAACTTTACTGCCATACATAGAACCAAAATCATCAATGACATGGTTATCATATATTGTCCTGTTCGTGTGGTCTAAGAGTCCAAGTGGGATTTTTTTTTCCTTTTCTTTTTGCAACATAAACACTTAAGCATTTAGTGATAAAATATTAAAAGCGTAGGGCTCCAGATCCAGTGAGTACAAGTTGCTGATATAGCACCAGGCACCAAAGAAAGGTGTCAAGTATGTTAAAATATGGCTCTAGCTTAGACATTATGGGCCCTATTCTTTCCCTAATATGCTTGCCTTGTTCCTACTGTCCACAGCTAAATGTGCACATCAGCACTAAAATGCATCCCCTTAAAATCTAGAGAGGAAATTCAACACATCTATGTCAATGAACAAAGTAATTGTCACATTTGTTCACCACAAACAACAGATCTAGACACTGTTTTTAATTATAACATTAATTGATCTTTTGTCACCACTAATTAGAGCAATAACATCACATTTAGTTACTTTACTAGCAGGAGTCAACTTTGAGTTGCTGGATAATGCATCAGTCGGGAAGAGGGTGAAGCAGGCAGAAAAAAAAAAGAATTTAGGGAAAAAAAAGTCTTATTATTTTTAAAGAAGAAATGTTTATCACATTGGGTGCGTTTTTATATTTTAATCTTATGTCTTGTGAAAACTTCATTTGGTCTCTTTGCAAATAGAGTTCATACTATCATAGAAAATGTTCCCTCATCGTTGGGAAATTACAGACAAGGAAGAATAGGTTGACGATCAGAAAAACTACCTTTGTGCCTTGAAAAAGACAAGTCACATGAACCTGTCATAGCCCTAGTCTGTGAGAAATGTAAGGGACTTTAATGGGTGTTTTAGTAGAACCACTTAAAATTAAGTGATGAATTGGAATGGGAAAAGTTATTCCAATAAAAGCAAACAAATTAACTAACCTGACCTTGGTCCACATAAAAGATTCATTTTCTTAATGGAAACAAACTCTTTGAGTCTAGCTCAGGTTTAACCACTGAAGTGTATGTGGAACCTAAATTAAGCTATAGAAATGTATGCCTCCAGAAACTCAGGTGTACATGCACAAGTAGGTAAGAGTTCTTATAGCTGTGGGATATGCCGCTGGCATGGTCTAGTATGACCCACTTCTACAATGATTACCACATGAGTCAGAAACCTGTTAAGACCCAATTAACAAAAATGTTATGCATCACTGATGCATGTTTTGTCCAGAGCTTAATTCCACTGTTTTCCTAAGTAAATTCTGTCTTTTCTATTCATTAACTTTCTCTTCCCTTGGGTACAAGTAGCAGCTTCTCCCATTTTGTTTAAAAAGGTTACAGAAGATCTGAAAGTTACAGGGCAACGGGCACGTCTTTGTGTCCATTACTCAAAAAGAGTAAGACAACACTGTCTTCATCACACACGCGGCATCTCTGATGTCGTAGAAACCAGGAATTTTTATTTCACCAGCAGTCTGAAAGACAGCATCAACGTAGCCCAAGCAAACTGGAACGGGATTGGTCTTTCCTCTTCTTCCTACCTCAACGACCAAAACTGTTTTAATAAAAAGTAGAAGTAATTACCAAAGAAGTCATTCTGGGAGCATAAGAAAAGCTTAAAGTCTAAGCTAGTGAGACAAGACAATCGTGTTTGAAGCAATCAAAGACACTGACTTTGACTTTTTGAGGAGAAGAGTCAAGGAAAGTTCATCCTAACAACAATGCGAGAACCATTGCACTGGGTCAATTCCCTTGTCCATCAAGCCAGGATTCTAACTTGAACGGGGGCTCCTCTAAGAGATAGTTTGAAGGAAGTTATGGCTGCACTCTGAATTTTTCTCAAAATTCCTAGCTTTATTAGAAATCTTTAACATATTCAATATTTTGAAACTCCCCTTGGAAAATAGCCCTAATGGAAATACAGCAAAGAACTAGTCACTTCAGATAAGAAAATATGACTGTTTTTCTTTCCATAGATATATTTCACTTGCAAAGAAACTGTCCTTTAAAATCAAGTTGTGTGATGGGGCACCTGGGTGGTTCAGTCAGTTAAGCATTTGACTCTTGATATCAGCTCAGGTCATGGTCCCAGGCTTGTGGGATTGAGCCCCACAGTGAGCTCCACATCAGACTCCATGCTGAGCATGGAACCTGTTTAAGATTCTCTCTCTGCCTCTGGCCTTCTCTGCCTTTTGCACATTCTCCCTCTAAAAAAAAAAATTTAATTAAATTTAAATTTAAAAAATAGAAATCAAATTGTGTGGATTTATGCTTGATCTGTAAAACAATGGCAGATATGCATACAATAAACTAATCCTGGGGTAACTGGGCTACTTCATATGGTCTAAAAATGACCTTTACTTAATCTTATACTTTTAACATTTGGAAGATTTAAAAAAAAAAAAAAAAAGCATGAGGTAGGCACCACCATTTGTTGGAAAACGTACTATTACACTGAATGTGTGACCTCTGGAAGGTCACTTCACTATCAGAACCTGAGTTTCCTTATCTGTAAGGTATAGGACACTGTATCAACTAACCTCCCTCAGGTTTCAATTCCTAAAATGCTCTTTTTATGTATGTAAAATCATCAGTTTCCATTTCATGCAGGCCAGTGCCCCTCTTCAATAACAACACACGAAGGAGTATGTTAATAAACACTTTTCCTCAGGCTACATGTTTTTTATTTCATACATAATAAAACTCATCATTATTAACTGGGCTCTTCACATCTCATTATGGTCCATTATTCTTCCTCTTCATTATTTATTAAATTAGTTAGGTGTTCAGTACAATTGTATTATTACACCATTCACCCAAAATAACGGCACATGAAATAAGGCTAACTAAAATAAACAGCCCAATCCTAGAACATGGGCAGTTTCATCTGAACCATTCCATTCAATTCATAAACTTCAAGGGTCTGGTATTTGCCAGTGGCTTAGAGCGAGAGGGTCAAGGACTTGCAAAGGCCCCTGCTCTTGAGGAGCTCCCAGTCCACTGAGAAAGCCAACTCCTATTCTACTATCAGTACGTGCTGGGTGTATACAGGAGATGCATCAGTGTTCCACACATTTTCAAAGGTCCCTGAAGAGTAAAAGGTAAGGTTTTGGTGAATAACACTTGGGCTTATAATTTTAAACAGAGAATAATGGAGGAAGTTTTCTACTTTGAATAGTTACTAATTTTTCACGTAAGAAGTTCCCTTAAAAATGTGGCAATCGGGGCGCCTGGGTGGCTCAGTCGGTTGAGCGTCTGACTTCGGCTCAGGTCATGATCTCACAGTCCGTGGGTTCGAGCTCTGCATCGGGCTCTGTGCTGACCGCTCAGAGCCTGGAGCCTGTTTCAGATACTGTGTCTCCCTCTCTCTCTGACCTTCCCCCGTTCATGCTCTGTCTCTCTCTGTCTTGAAAATAAATAAACGTTAAAAAAAAAATTTTTTTTTTTAAAAATGTGGCAATCTCCATCAACTCTCTTCCCAGAAAAATTCGCAGGTAGTCTAAATTCTGCATTCAATTTCAGGAACTAATACACAGACCATGAGTTAACCTAGCCTTTTTGTCCCGTTCACTATTAATTAATGGCTTATGCATGGCTTGAATGATGGCATAGTAACAATTGTTGATGAATCAGACAGGGTGAGATGAAACTAAGATATCTTCTAATGCTCATGATCTTTGAGTCTAGACCTCTAAAGATTCAAAAAGAGTTCCATATGTTGGAAGGTGAACTAGAATCAACAAAAGGACATTTGTGTGTGTGTGTGTGTGTGTGTGTGTGTGTGTGTTGTGTGTCTGTTGTCAAAAAAACCAACTAAGTACGAGATGGCAGAAACCATATGGGCAGCAGTCGTTGTTAACATACCTTCATGACAAAAGAGAACTCCATCAACTCTGTGTCGTTCCTGAGGTGGAATCGGGACCAAGGAGAGATGTTAATGAGAGACAGATTTCAGCAAAATAAAAGAAAGCATTTCAAACAACGTATATTACTAACACAGAAGAGAGTGCCTCATGAGGAAGGAGCTCTCCTCCAACCTGAGTGTAGTACAAGAAGATGGAACGAGGCTCTAATTTCAGTTTTGCCTTAATCTAGACACAGGAGCTGAGGCAAGCTTCCCTACTCGTAAATAACTTAGTTCCCTCACCTGTAATCTGGAGGTTATAAACCCACACGTAAGTCAAATGAGACGGTGAGAAAGTGTGCACCCCAGTATCTTGCAGATATTAGGTATTCAACAGAAGTTCCTGCCAACCTTCGTCCCTACTCCCCCAGTCCCTCAGTTTTTTTCTGAAAGTATTTAAGTAAAGGCTGTTGGGGATAGCACCTAGGAGGTTCCTACAGAGGAAGGCGGTTAGACATGATGGCCTTTAATATCCTTTTAAGTCTAGGGTTTGGTTAGCAAAACTATTCTTAGGTGATAGCTCTTCTACGTTATGCATACAAAGTCGGAATGATTTACTTCCATCCACCTCCCTTCCTTAAGCAGCCACCTAAAAATCAGAATGAATGCTCTTATTTTTCTTCTTAGGTATTATATGCTTGCTAGTTCATTCCACTTTATTTCAAAGAATTTTCCATAAGCTCTTAAATGTTTCCATATGACACCATATTCGGCAGGTAACCTGAGTTCATACCATTCCCTAAACACGAGTCCCTATAAAACGTTCCAGAATCTCTTTGTGTGCTCTGAATAGAATTTGTTAGGCTGCCAAATCATTCGGTCTTCTCTAGATAGCCTTGTCGTTCCTAACTTGGTTATCGAATTCTTTTATCAGCATATTTTAATCAAAGCCTTTCAAAACAGTCTGAGGGTTAGGAAATACCATAAGGTCTAAATGAAAAAGGCAAGAGGGCAAAATATAACTACCGACGGGGACAAAAGCAAAGGGCTACTCTGACTTTGCTTTAGGATACAACAGCGGAAGCTACTGTCATCTTAGGAGGAAAAAAATGCCAGCTCAAATGTCACATGTGAATAAATTATTGGCCGTTCGTAAACAACAACAAAAAGAAGGTATTCTGGTCTTATTCCCAGCCCATGAGTTTACACAAGAGCCTGAGTTAAAATAATTTTAAAAGGGGGGAAATTTCTCTTTTGTCAAGAAATCATCATCCACCACTCAAGCGTTTTAAAAATAAAATGAAAAATTAAAAAAGGAATTAAAGTCCCAGGCTCCATGCCTCCTAAGGCAGCAGAGATTCACTCCTCTTGTGGTGAGAAGCAGGGATGGTGGGCGCAATCCAGAGTCACAGCTGCTTTGGAAGCCGCCGGGCTCTCCTGTCATTTCAGAAGCCTTGCTGTACGCAGACACATTTGAACATGGCCACCTGGATTCCCTCCTCTCATGGCGGGAGGCCAGGTTACAGTGGTTCCATCCACTGCTGCTCCCGAGAAGGAAGAAGGAAGGCCTCTACACAGTGTTTGCCACCCTAGATGCGGGCTGATTTTTCAAACAGGGCAATAATTATAAAGAGAAATACTGGCGGCCTCCTCCCATCCAGCCCCAGTTTTATAACTAAAGGAAATCATTGTTTCTTTCATTATTATTTTCTTTCGAGCATGACAATAAACACTCTTCAGCGAATAACTCATCAGTGGAAAGCTATTCAAAGAATTTTACATTGATAACACTGCAAATGTGGAACTGGAAAGAACTTTGTTGATAATTTGTTCTGAACCTCTCACTATTCGCATACCTGGAATGTCTGCTCCTCTGCTGGTCAAAATAGAAAATCCTTATAAGAGATTTGTAATACAAATCTTCCTGTCTATTCCAGACAGAATGTTTCCTTCCTCTGTGAGCCAGTGTCTCCTATATAACACTCACTACATTATTCAGTTGTAATGTCTGTCTCCATTGCAAGACCTTAAGCCTCTTGAGAGCAGGGCTCAGTCTTATTCAGCCATGGATCCATAATGCCTAGCAGAATGGTTGGGTCCGAGAAAATTCTCATGGCACCTCAAGAAGTGGTTGCTGAATTAACTTGGACCAAAGGACACTGAAGGCCAAGAAGCTAAAATGACTGGCCAAAGATCACATGGCTAGAACAAGAATCCAATCCCCAGCAGTGTTCTCAATTCTTCCACATGGACTCGCCCATGCTAAACGAGAAGATATTAATGGCTATAATTTTATTGTCCCTCAAAACCCAATTATTCTTCCTTCAGCAACTTTTCCTCCAATAAGGTTCTCAGATTCAAGAAAAAGGATTCTGTTTTGCCTCGTATTAAACAATTTGATAAAAAGCTAGTAAACAGAGAGGTTTTACACATGCAAATCTGCCCTTGCACCCAATTTCAATTCTCTTATTCTCCTGATCTATATTCCTGCTCTCCAGATGGACCATCAGCTTTATACCAATGCCAGCAACAGCTTGTGTATTGTTTGTTTAAAACAAAGATGATGGATTAAATATCATATGCAATGTGAGGAAAGAGGTTAAGGCTAATATTCCTGTTCTGAAATATATCATAAACCCAGTCCATGTAGCTTTTTTCCCCCAGTGGATTCGTATAAATAAAGATTTAATTTTATTTTTCAGACTCATAGGAGGAAGCATGCATTCATCTAGAATATGGAGCCTTTCCATCGCTCCAGATTTATTCTTGTTCTAAGGCATCATTACCCTCCAAATTATACAGACTTATGTCATTTCATTGAAACACTCATTCACCCATCACATGCCCAGATCCAACAGTAACACTTTTGTTTTAAAATTATGCCAAAATGAGCAAACTTGAAATTCTTTCACCTATATTTGAGTACTCTGCAAAATGTCTTTAATCATCTCAAATAAATTCCAACCAAAAAAACCTACAATTTCAATGTGAAATACATAAACCAAAGAAATCACAGCAGAGGTCTCTTTTTGTACCCTATGCGTTATTATATGAAGCTGCCTAAAAAGTACTTGCCAGTAGGGTGGACTACGTATCAAAACCAGCCCTACTGTGTAGGTTTCCTGCCATGATTATGGATTCTGCTTGGCATATTTATATGTCATCTCCATTAGGAAAATGATGGGGGCGGGGGGGGGGGGGAAGGACACTTCTAGCTTTTAGAAGGCAAGATGGAAGAACAGTGCAAAATGCAAAGATAATTCCATTAAGGGATTCTGATGATAGGATATCATTTAAGTAGATTATCATCAACAAAAGAATACTGATTAGGGTCTAGAAGTCCCATGCGGAGTATCTCCAGAAGAAGAAACTAAAGGTAGAACTCTCTCTCCGTTTCCTTATGGCTACAAGGATGTGCGTATAGAGTAGAAACATGGAGCCCATCTGGAAGGGTTGCAAACATACAGTCTAATCCTTGACACAATCCAGGTATCAGCTTCTTGACCACAAGTTCTATTACTCTGCCATTTCTATCAACTAGTCAGGTTGAAACTTTATTTAAGGCTGGAATTTGGCCCTCCCCAGTTGCACCATGAAGAGAAAATATTTAAAGAAAGGTGTTTTGCAACTCCTATGTTTGGAATGAGTGATAAAATCTGTAGTGCTACCAATGCTTTCTAGATGCCAGTTCAATGATATCCATTTTATACGTCAGGACAAAACAGCAGCAAGACTGTATGTCTAAAGAGATACTCCACAGCCCTGTATAAACTCTGGGATACATGTGAGTTGGTCTAAAACTTTAAAAAATGACCCTTATGGCAACTTGACTGTGAAAAGCATGACTAATCCAGTCTTACTGCACTATAACTTTTTCCCCATTGTTTAATACTGGATTGCCATTTTCTCTCGTGTGTTTGCACGTGTGAGAGCATTAATAGACAAACAGGAATATACAAGCATCCAGACAAATAAAAAGATACTATAATACAGAATATGTTCCCACTGGTAATATAAAAAAAAGAGCCACAAATACATCATGGGCAAATAAGCAGACACATTAGTAAATTTAACTTTCAAATATGGAAAAATGCCATTCACAGTCACAGAATATTTTTTTTTCTAGGATCTTGAAGCTAAAATTTCGGTTAAATGAAACCTAAGGTCCCTTACAGCTATAACATTCTATGATTCTTTGAGTGTATTTTTATTTATTTGTTCCCTTGAATTTTTTCTTGTCAGGGAAGGTGGCTCTAGCCTCCCTTTAGAATATTTTTCCACCTACACATCTTCCTACTGCAATAACACAAGTTAAGCTGAACGCACAGTTATGTAACTTTAAGATCAAAAGAAAATGGAAAAGAGAGTTCTACCCCATACCCCCATGATATCACCACCAAGGTCCAGCTAATGAACACTTAGTTTTACCAATATACTAAAGGCTGCATCGAAATACTTCCCAATAGGTTGGGAGAAAAATTCTCCTGGATTCTTTGGATTTATTGTGGGGACAGAGAGGGCAGCGGGAATCACACCAGTGGAAGTTACCTGAATGATGGCATCTGCTGTTAAAATTTCCTTCACAATCCTCTTTAAGGACAGCAGAAAGGGTCTTTCATTTGTACACATCTACTTACCGAGTGCAAATTCTTTGCCTCATAAAGTGAACTTTATTTGTGCTTAATGTATATTCACCATTTCCTGCTAATGAGGTAAAAACTGATTCCAGATGAGAAGAAAAATGTCTTAGTTTTCACTGAAAATTAATTCCAGGACAAAAACTTTTAAGAAAGTTAAAAAAAAAAAAACAGCTATAACTCTGTAAATCAATTTCTGGTATCTTGCGCATGTATTTTACTCCCTAGAATTTTTTTTTTTTTTTTTGGAAGAGAGTCAGTTTATGATAACACAGTATACTTTTACATTCTGAGCATAAGGTTGCTAATTTCCATCCAGAATCCGAAGAGAGCCTATGTTTTCTTGCCCAAAAGAGAACACTTTTTTTAAAAGAGCAATACAATAGGGGCATAGACTATCACCTGAAAACACAAGCGTTCAAAAACCCCTGGAGAAAACAGAGTTAAAGATGATCATCTAATCAACCTTAACTCACACTACAATATTAGCTTATTGCATCATCGGCAGAACACAAGTCACACGCTGTACTCAGTCCACTCCATTGAGTAACAGACAATGCAATGCTTTAAATTTGATTTCCTAATGTCCAGGAGGTCAACCTAAGACCTCACAATTTGTTAATATATTTACTGTAAATGTATTTGAGATTTAAAAAAAAAAAAAAAAACAGGAGCTGGCATTATGGCTAATAGATGGCACAAATTAGCCATCATAAAATGCAAAGCATTGCCATGTTCAAGTTAAATCCGATTTGGGCAGTTACCAACTGTAAAAGCATCTTCTGTCCTGAACTTCTTTTGACTATTTTGACTATTTTGAACTTCTTTTGAACTATTTTGACTATTATTTCCCAATATTTTCATTTTTCCTTAAATTTAGAACCAGCTACAGTATTTAAAGAGTAGTTTGTGTGAGCATTTTGTAACGAACATAATTGTCAAATCACTATGTGAAATCACTATATCAGAAGGTACTATAGTATTGTATGTCAACTATACTTCAATTTAAAAATAAATAAGTAAATAAAATAAAAATGTCTGTGGTTCAAAAAAGGGGGAGGAGGAATTGTAGGAGAGCCACTTTTCCGCTTGAAATGGGCTTGAACTGCAGGTTGTTAACCTCAAAAACTGGAACCAGAGAGGGCCTAGTATGTGTTACCCTGATCACTTTTAAAGACATTTTCAATAATATCCTTTGAGATGGGACCAGAAATGACTTTATCACTTTCCCAAATACTTCACTTAAAAGTGTATCACTCTTTTGATAGCAGCTCTGTGTTACTGAAAACATCAGTGTCATGGCAGACGTAAAATGAGTGGACATAAGAATAAGACCATTAAAAACGACCAGAGTTTGCCTGGAATGCCCAACCCTGTGTAGCAACAAACGTTGATTTTGATTCTAACAATATTTCCAAACAATCCTTAAATCTGGCAGACAGAAAGAATACTAATCACCTAGATAAATGTGTTTCTTCTACATTCTGGAGAAGCGCCATAAGAATATATCAAGTTTAGTAAGCTTATGTGAGTAGAGCACTGTCCCACTTGGCATTACTCATTGAATTTCATATTATTTTATTAGGATTTGGTAAAACACTATGTAAAACTCTACAATTAAGTTAATTCAATCTTGTCATCTCACATAATTACAAATATTCCAGAGCCCAGACCAAACCTACAGCCATGTGTACACCACATAAATTTAGGTCCAAGAAATCTAGTTTGACCTATATAAACCAAAAAATATAAATGGGTAAAGGAAATTCCTTTTCCTTGCCCTTGATCCAAATAGGCTATCTATACAGATCAGGTTCCCCCTGAGATGTGCATTTACCCACAAAGGGAATCAACTACCAAACTTCTAAATATGCAAACTTTCTCCTTCCACTATTTGTTTGTAAAACAATATCAAAGTTAAAAAAAATAATAATAATATCAAAGTTGATAAGGTCACAGATAAGATGGGCTGAGCCAAAGCTGTTAAAATTGAAGAGCATTAAGCATAAGTATCTATTCACCAGATACGAATCTGCTATTTGATTAGTAATTTTTCACTAACAATTTACCTACTCTCACACATTTCTTCCCCAAAAATGAAGCAAGCAAACATTTTGAGGCATATATATTTCCACAATAAAGATTTTCACTTATAATAAATGAGTCAAACTTTCAAACCTAAGGACTGAATTTTTTTTTAACTTTCCTGAGTTTTAGTCTGAACACATGCAAAAATTTAGCAAGAAATATCACTAGAGTTATTTCAGCCATACAAATTATTTAATGAGTACCCATGCAATCTATGCCAAATAAAAATGAATAACACAGTGTAATGCCAACTTCTCTGATTAATGCATCCTTAGCTTACAGTTTCTCTTAATTAAGAACAAACAGAAATTTCCTCTCAACTGAACACTTTAGGTTCAAATTTACTTTCTAGAGCTATTTCTAAAAGTGTACATCATTTTGTTTTGCTGAGTAACTGAATCACCTCATGTGATAAAGCATTAATTATGTGGACCTGGTAACGAGGAGCACTTACTGGGCTCAAGAACAGAGGCTGAGGAGCTTACTAGTGAGATGGACTTTGGGAGTTGGGTAAGCAAGATTTTGTGTTACTAGGGAGGAAAATACCTAAATAGCAAAAATCATCACCAAATTACATGCATAAATATTTGAAATTTCATGGGAAAAGATCATCCAGTAAAAAGGGCTTAGGTACATTATGTCTTTCAACTCAAGATCACAATTTATCTGAAAATGAGCCTGAATAATTTTCCGCTTATATTATAGGAAGAAAATACCTATAGTATCTTTCATATGCTATACACTTTCTCAGAGAGTCCTGAAATTTCCTCTAGATCAAAGTGTTTGGATGCCTATAGAAATTATTTCTTCCACTAGTCTTTGGCGTTCACGCTCTGGTGCCTGAATCACGTGATAGTCTACCAGCATAGTCTGGAGTCAAACGCTACCTTCACCCCCACTGACTTGCTATGTGATCTTGTGGTAAGATCTTGTGTTTCCTCCCTGGAGGAACTCAGTTATCTCTCTTTAGACCAGTCTCTCCAACACACCACCAACCACAACGGCCTTCCTTTCTTCAGTCCCTACGAGACAGACAGACAGAAAGACACACACACACACACACACACACACACACACACACACACCCATCTCCCACCAAATTCTTCGCACTTGATCTTGGCCCACAAGAAAAAGCCTAAAGACTGGGTTCTACTTATATCACAAGATGAAAGGCAATTTGAGATAGGGACTGTGTCAAACGCATTAAACTTAGAACCTTATACACAGTAGGTATTTAATAAATATATTTGAGAGATTTAATACCTAACTGATAAACTGCAGTCTGTCAGGACAATGAATTATTAAAGCAACTATTATTAGTGAAGAATATGATGATCTCTTAAAACATTAAAGTTATGTCCACCAAATAATATTAAGTAAAAGGAAAACACAAAACTATGTAGTGCTGAATCATTACATAACCCCAAACCATGCCTACACATGAATCCATATTGCTTTTCTATGTTCCTAACATTATTACAGACTTGACCACAAAGAATTAGGGTAGAGAAAGACTAGTTACTAAATATAAGACCTTAAACTTTCAGGAGGAAAAAAAAATAGTATTAGGGAGACCAAGTGAATCCTGTATCATAACCCAGTGATTCATTACAAACATTCTTTTCTCTAGGGCTCGTTCTTCCATCACTATGGAGGGAATTATATCTGTAACCTCCATTAACATTAATGGAAGGTAGCCACATTATTTCAGCAGAACTCCACTAGTGAATCAGGCCTGTAAGAAAAAAGCTTTCATTTATTAAGTTTATAAAGAATTCCTGATATAACACAAATAGCAGTGCCTCTGTTAATTTCCATGATGAGTGCACTCATGCTGGAGAGAGTGAAACAGGACAATTAAACTAATTCTGCTATATCCACAGAAAATATGGTTCATAAAGCTATATGCTTCTAACGCCTTCTAAACCCCTCCACTCTCAACTATAGACTATCCTCTGATACTCGACTGTAATTCCAAAAGGAAATGGTAGTTTTCAAGTATTTCTCATCATTAAAAAAAAAAAAAAAAGCATGCTTTAAAATGGAATGTTCTAACAAAATACACTCACACATGCAGGGAATAAGAAATTTACAAGCCAACACAAGGTCATTATTTAATTTTTAATTAGGTTTCACCTAACAATGGAAAACTAAGTCTTCCTCCATCCATTTAACAAAATGCTCATTTAGAATACTCCATGGCTTAGAAAGCTTCTGAACAGATGTCTAAAATGAGAATTCAAGACTCAGGAAAATATGAAACTCACTTTACTCTGTTCTCAAGTGATCCGATAAACAAACAGCCTCACCCACTGCAGTCATGGTTGATAATTTATTTCTAGAGTCTGATGACTATATGGCAATTCACTTTGCTGATGAAACATTCTTTATTTGGGTGGGATGCGCACAGATACCAACTTAACGAATGTCATTCCCACAAGATAATAGACCATAGAGAAGACGCATGCCAGGCAGCACTGCATTGAAAAACCACTTTTCACCTATCAGAAGATGCCTTAACAACTGACAGTGTTTATCATATTCAAAAAACTTCATTCCTGCTAGGCAAAGATCCAGAGCCAACTTTGTTTCTTCATTAAGGTCATCGAAACTTTCTAATATCCATGTTTTCTGCATATTTGCAGTTACTAAGAATCCTCACCTTTGCAATTATTTATAGCAGCACTGGGAGGGACAGATATGTACTGTGAAGTTATTTTAATTAACTCAGGGTCTCATTTTCACCATATACAAGACTTTGCTCAAATCCATAAGACAATTCTATCGATAACTGAAGAATTCTTCTCCGACTCTATTCTGGGATCTCTAATTTGGGCCTCACATTTATACCACTGAACTCTGTTATAACTGGGCAGTCCCAGAAAGAGAAAAAATCAGCATCAGACCCAAACTCTCTTGGGGGAAAAAGAAGGGGATTCCTCACACTAAAGGAAGGACTAAAGATACAGCAGATACTCCACAGGTCACCCTTGGAGGGAAGGAGGAACAATCCAGCTGCAAGTGAAGAAAGGAAAGGAGCAGGGAGAACAATGATCTTCACCATCTTTTTATAGGTTTGAAAGTTTCATGCTTTAGTGAAGGGAATGTGAACATTTATTTATTTTTTAACGTTTATTTATTTTTGAGAGAGAGAGAGAGAAACAGAGTGTGAGCAGGGGAGGGGCAGAGAGAGAGGGAGACCCAGAATCCAAAGCAGGCTCCAGGCTCTGAGCTGTCAGCACAGAGCCCGACACTGGGTTCAAACTCACAGAGCGTGAGATCATGACCTGACCGAAGTCAGATGCTTATCCACCTGAGCCACCCAGGTGCCCCAGGAATGTGAAATTTTCAATATGCTCTTGAACCAAACTTTAAATATGCCAAGGGATACTATGCCAAAGGTACCAAATGTGGACCTTCTCTCTCTCAGGAGCAAAGGCAACTGGACAAACCCTTTCAACTCTGTCCATGAAGAAGCTGGTGGGTTCCTTACAGGTAGCCTAGCTCAATGGTTGGCACAAGGTAAGCGACGGGTGTTTGCTGAACAAATAAGGGCAGATGTGAAGACATCATATACACTGCATGCTCTGTGCTTCATCTAAGCCATGTGCCATTTCCAGAACACATGCCATAAACCCCCATCTGCGTGCTCGGTCCCTTCATTTTCCTGCCAACCTCCAAGACCCTGCTTTGATGTCATCTCCTTCACAGAAGTATTTCTCTTTCTCCACAACTCAGAATCAATACTGTCCTCTCTTGAGTCATGTGGGTCCCTTGAATTCTACTATAAAACATACCAGCGGCACCTGGGTGGCTCAGTCAGTTAAGCGTCCAACTTCGGCTCAGGTCATGATCTCGCAGTTTGTGGTTCCAGCCTGCGTCGGGCTCTGTGCTGATGGCTCAGAGCCTGGAGCCTCTTCAGATTCTGAGTCTTTCTCTCTCTCTCTGTCCCTCCCCCACTCACACTCTGTCTCTCTCGGTCTCTCAAAAATAAATAAACATTTAAAAAATTTAAAAAAAAGAAAAAAGCACACCACTTCACATGTTTTGCCTCTTCTCCTACCAACCGATGAGCATCTGGAAGGGAAGGACAGCTTCTTGATTTTATGTTTCTCCATCAACATGCCATGTTACCATATTTCCAGTAGAGGATTAGTATGTATTCCTTGAATATTGAAAATAAGCACATCTATGCCAATCTACCTTCCTGTCTGAATACAACACCCAATTTTCTCCTGAACATGTTAAAATATCCAAAATGTGGTGTCTGTGGCCAGATCTTTCCTAGTCTCCTGAAGGCACTCTCAGATTACATACTATGAATAAAGTAAATATAGAAAAGTGACAAGAAGAATGATAAAAGTCACCATGTACACACCATGTCCAACCTTATCAAATATAAGCCTTTAAAAGATAAGAAGAAAGGTCCAGAACGTTCTCCTGGGTAACTCTGACATGCCCTCACCTTCCAATAAAGATCAAATATTGGCAATGAAGTAATCTGGCCATACTCAAAAGAAACACGAATGTGTTCTTTTAAAAGTCAACTTTTAAAAAAATACATGGGAAAATAATCTGGAAATCAATTTCCTCTGAAAGGTGAAAGGAAATATAATGTTCTCTTTTTTTGTACACACACCTTTCTAAATCACAGAATTAATCACTATTAAAAATTAAAAGAAGTAAAATTTATTTTATGGAAATATATCTTTTAAAAGGTTTCAAACACCACTTAGAATCAGAAATCACTAACTATTTTTCAAAAGCACACTTTCATTTCATGTATTTAGCTTATTATATTGCTCAGGGCATAGGAAATGAAAATCACTGTTATTTTTAATCTTGTGCCAACACACCTACAAGATCTACCACTCACTGCCCCTAACTCTACTCTGTCGTCTTTTACAAGGCTCCCTGCATTTCAGCCTCATGATTACTCTTGCCAAAACACTTCCTGAAACACTTTATGCTCCTGTTCAAAAACCCTACCTGACTTTCTATTGTCTAAATCTTTCAACTGGCACTCAATGTCCTGCCCTACAGGAACCCGTCTCCTAACCGAATGTCTCAGCTGACCCCACCTGGGGCAAAACTGCATATTCCTGCTTCCACAGCTTCCCTCATGCCTTGCCCCTGCTCTCCAGGTCTTCTACTAGTCTTTAGCAGCACCCCTCCTCACCCACTAAAAATCCAAACAATCCTTCAATCCATAACTCAAATTTCATTTTATCCAAAAGCTTTCTAGACTATCCCAATACTTCACAAATTCTCTCCTGAATTTGCACAAAACGTTTTCTCACCCGTACTTATTTTTATATGCCCAAGAAAAATGTATGCTTCATACAAGCAAGGCGACACTGTGTAAGATTACATCCTTCACCAAACCTAGCATAATGGCTCACGTGCAGTTGACAATACGTATTTGTAAATTAACTATTTCTAAGACAGTAATTTGTAAACTTTACATGGTAAGATCAAATTAAAGAACAGATTTAAAGACTATCACAATTAAATTAAGATACGCTCTATATCACGAACAAATAAAATGCTTTCCAGACTGACAATCTTCAAGTAAAACTTTCATTCTAATCATATTCCTAACCTTGTCACAATTTCAGGGCTAATACGACATTGGAAATACTAACCAAGCAGGATAATTTAAATTCCTCAACCCCAAATGACTACAAAAATTAACAATAAAAAATCCTAAACTCTGCTGGTGACATTTTATTTCCATAGATGCACAATGTCGTTAAAGCAAACTCACTAGTAACAATAACTGCATATGAAATGAGTAAATGTCAGACCTACAAAGGAGAGCAGAGTCTTGTGGGGCAGTATGAAAACTTCATTAGTCCACTGTATGCAAACATGTCCCTAATTTTAAATGGGTCTTAGAGAAGAAGAAGACGGTGAACTGTACTAAGTCACCCTCGAGGCGGCTAACTGCATTTGGGTGGCCACTAAAAAGAAAGTTTTCTGACCTGAGATGTGAGCTATCACACATGTAGAAGACATGGGTAAAAACTACCTTTAACGTGTCCTCACTCACAACAACAAAAAGGAAATAAATACAAGACGTTGAAAACAGCTGGACGCTCTGAACGAGACCAGCCTACACTAAAAAATTTTAACTGAACATGGATTCAGACAGGAACACTTTACCAATTCCTACACACGGCGCGCGCACACACACACACGCGCGCGCGCGTATGCACACATATGCTTCACCATGCATCTAATGAGTCACGTTACTCTCTACCACAGGTAAATGGTACTGTACCTTGATTTTAATCTCTACTTATTAGTGATTTAGAAAGCAAAGTGTAGCTTTTTCATTTTAAAAGTGTATTAAATATGGAAGATTCTAAAAAGGACAGAGAAATATATTCTTAAGCAAATAGAAAGCATTTATTTTTTTAAATGGCATGGCTCAACACACTAAAGACATACTCAAGCTGCCAATTTTTAGAGCATGGGTTTTTTTTTTTTTTTTTTAATCTTTCTATTTTGGACAAATAGGATTAGGCTTCTTAGACAATTCTTTGTTGTTTTGACTTCAACAATTTATGCAAATGAGATGTTAATTAGTGTGATTGTAACTTAAATTATGCTTGTGTAAACCTCTCCATTGGTAGAAAAGTGTGGGAATCTACACAACTGGTATTTAAAGGAGCTGTACTAACCCCCTTCTGAAAGCCCAGTATAGCAAGATCACTTTCATGTCTTTACAATTTGTTTTTATGAGGTGATAACATTTTTACAAATACCATCATTTTTGGTTTTTTATATTGTAAGTGACAGTCTGACATTTTACAACTGGCTTATTGAAAACAAGAATTGAGCACTCTAGCAGTAACGGACATTAACTGCTGAATAGAGATTCAGATGCTAATGAGGTGAGAGGGGCTCCAGAAAGTTTTGATAAATGCTACACACACTCTAACTAGCTGTGAATGTGGGTTGACAAAGAACATCTACACCAGGGTTCAATAAAATGTAACCCTTTAAATTAATCATACTGGCAGTATTTAATAGAATGCACAACAATCTCCTTTTCTGTTGGCTCTAAAGCTGGAGAAATGCAAAGTCTTCACAAATGAATGCCCCCACATTTCCCACTCCACATTGCTACTTTCATTTGAACATCTACAGCTGTTTCAAAAGTACTTACTGTAAATAGCAAAGTAGAAGCATAATTCAGAGCCTGACTCTTTCACAACATTTTTCTGTCTAGATTTTTCCTCATTTTTCTGTCTAGATTTAAACAAAAACTAAATAAGAAAAAAAAAAAAAAAGTCTGAGGTTTGAGTGCCCGGGTACAGAACCCAGAACATAGTAGTTTCTCAATAAACGACAGTTATTGTTATAGGAAAGTTCTGGCAACGTATAAAAAGAAAAACCATCTGCTCACACAGGAAAAAATAAGAAAATTCAGGAAGTAAGGCCTTCTGTCTTCCGATTCATAAACTTAAAGTAGGCCTTTGTTCTTTGGGAGCTGTTGGGCAACCTATTTTATAGCTTGGGTGAGGAATTCTCTTTATACAGAAATAATAATGTCCTATTAAGTAGAACTATAATGAGCCTTATTATCACAAATGTCAGGGAACCTTGATTTACTTTATTTAATTTTTGATGTGCACATGAATAAAACTCTTCTATTGATTGCAAACTTGTAGATTTCAACAGACTACAGCTCAAGAGATCAACCTTGTATTTCTTGAGCAAATGCAGAGCATTAACATGTTATTTCTTCTTAAAGTGACAATCCCTAATATCCTTTTTGGTTTTTGCCAATTTTAATCTTGGCAGGAAGTGGAAATCTGTGCACTCAGCAACACTGCAATCTTGCTGGCTGTCAAAATTATGTGTCAGCCAATGCCTGAGTGGTATTCCTGTCATTTCACCATGGTAAGAAACTTATCAGTCTGACATATAAAGCCTCTAAAAGCAGCGATTTATGCCAAAATGTAGATGTACATACCCACCACCTAAATTTCATTTTTATAATTCCCACAATTATTATAACTTCCCCCAAATATATATTCAGATTGTAGTTCAACTTCAAGGATGCTTTTAAAAATTCAAGGAATAATTATGACTTTTAAAAAGCTTTCGATTAAAAGACAACTAAATTTTAAAGCACACATGGGTCTCCATGACACGTGCGTGTACAGTTTGAAAATATGCTTGCCTACAGGTATGGCATACTTTTTTAAAGAATCATTTTCTCCCAAACTCTCCACGTGAAATACACATCTCCAAGACAAAAAGCTAATTGTTTCTCAATAAACTGCATAAAAATGATACCTTTACCCTTCAGCAAGCACTGGTTACTCTCTGACTTTTCAAGAGTAAAACCTCTCACTTAAAAAAAAAAAAAAAAAAAAGTGAGCAAGTAGAGAAATGTGCGCTATGGTTTAGAAATGGCCATTTAGCCAAATTGCATACTTGTGCTGTGTCAGCGTCCTGGCAGAGTCAACTCATTCCACCGGTCTAATGGATGGCAATTGAATTTAATTAACAAAACTCCTTTGACTTAGTTTCATACTGTGCGGAATGTAATGGAATCTCCTCTCTCTCTCTCTTTCTCTCTCTTTCTCTCTCTCTCTCTGGCATTCAACTAAAAATGTCCTTAACTGCTGTCCACTTTAAGAATATTAAAGGCTATACATTATACTTAGAAGATATAATACAGTCATCTCCTTCCCCATGACTTAAATTTAGTTACTGAATTATGCAACATAAAATAATTAAAAAGATACTTTGATAGTGATACACAGTATAGATTCAATTACCACAATGTATCCATTAAAGGTACTTTTATAGTATGAATAAAATGCAAATCCTCTTTATGGATCAATACCAGAACATAATTCTATTCTTCCTCCTAAAAAAAGGAAGTTAACCATTATAAATCATCCTCACATGAAAATGGTAAAAAGGTGTTCCTTTAAAAGTGTTCTGTTAATCTCAATATAGTAAGAATGTTACTTTCTCTGTTACACCCATTTTAAAACTGTATGCCTAAATTCCAGCAATATTTGATAATCAATAAACAGAAAACTTATTTACCAATCTTCTTCATACTTATCTAAATGCCTGACACTAAATTCACAGAGGCATTTCTATTAATTAAATAATCTTTTCTAAATAAAATCAAGAACACACCAAAAGAAAAAAAAAGTGCTCCTAAGGGATTCCAAGTAAATACTACTCTCCCTAACTTTTGCCTGGCTGGGCACTCTGAGACAAGTTCCTATGATTGATTATCATGGTATCGCGGAATCTTTGACTTTGAACCATAACCTTTTTTTCGAACAATGACAGTTGGGACCTACCATTTGCCATCTGTAGAGATGGAGGGGGGAAAGGACTTCACGTACATTAATCAACCAATTAAGAACAGACTTAAACAAAACACTAAAGCATAATAAACCCCTGACTGCTTAATAGCTTTCTACTTTTAATAGTTGTCTTCCTGCAGGCTGCTCACAGGATTAGGAGGAATCTGTTCAAGTCTTAACAAAAATCGCATGAGCAAAGGGAAAAAAAGGGAGCCATTCAAACCAGGCATTTTAAATTGTGAAAAATGCTACCGAAGGATTGATTCCACAGTTCAAATCAAAATTTAAGAGGCTGATGTACACACCACCTTATCAAGGAATCTCAAGTCAATACAAACTATGGTACTTGCCTCCACTGAAGTATCCAAAATGCTTAGTACATACAAATGATCCTCTTAGTTTGAAATTTTAGGTGACTACATTTTTAAAAGCACCACTCACTCAATAATTTATAGTATTATCACTTGACATAAAGTAATTTTCCAGGAGAGTTTGAGGCTTTGGTTATTGGTGACACGGAGAAAACATAGTCATAAAAATTGGAGAAAAGTTAACAAAACAAGGTAAGGTCTTACGTTTTCTCTGATGAAAACGTGATCAGCAAATGTAGCGTTAAACAGTAAGGCATTAATTCAGTCTTGCTCACGAATAAAAAATAAATAGGGAACCAAGGGGAAAAAGTCAAGGACGCCTACCTTCACAGGTTAATTCAATACTGAATTGAAGGTACTAGCCAATGAAGTGAGAAGTGCAAGGAAATAAAAGCCTAAGATTGGAAGAGCAGAAATGAAAATGCTACTGCCTGCATTTGATATGATTAGCTGCACAGTAATCAAAAAAAAAATTTACAAACCACTGGCTGAAAATATGTAACAATAGCTGGATATAATAAGATCATTATACAAGAATTGACTGTATTTCTATACCAGAAACACACAGTTAAAAATATACTTTTAAAAACGCGACTTATAAAAGTGGTTTCAAAAAAGATGTTGAAGACCTGGGTGAAAAATAATTCAACTTTTCGAAAGATAAAATCTAAATAAATGGAGAGGCATACCATGTTCATAGACGTAGTGAGATCTGATAATAATAAGATGTCAATTTCCTTTCAATTCAAGGGTAGATTCAATACATTTCTAAGCAAAATCCACACAGGATTTTTCATGAAACTTGACAAAATGATTCTATTACCTCACATGTATTAGAATTGCTATTATTAAAAAGGGAAGAAATAACAAGTGCTGGTGAGAATGTAGATAAAAAGGGAACTCTTGTGCATTGCTGTGGGAACGTAAACTGGTGCAGCCACCATAAAAACAATATGGAGGCTTCCCAAAAACCTAAAAATAGAGCTACCATACGATCCAGCGATTACACTTCGGGGTATTTATCCCAAGAAAATGAAAACACTAATTCAAAAAGAGATATGCACTTCCATGTTCACTGCAGCATTACATACCCTTGGCAAGATACAGAAACAACCTAAATGCCCATCCACAGGTGAAGAAACAAATGTAGTATTATTTAGTCATAAAAAGAAATCTTGTCATTTATGACAATATGAAGGGACCTTGAGGGCATTATTCTAGATAAGGTAAGTCAGACAGAGAAAGACAAATACCTTATGACATTTTATATATGCAATCTAAAAGAAATAAAATAAACCAAGCTCACAGGTATAGAGAACAGATTGATGACTGCCAGAGATGGGGGCTGGGAGATGGGGGAAATGGTTGATGGTGGCCAAAAGATAAAAAGAAAGTTAAAAAAAAAAAAAAAAGAGGGGCACCCGGGTGGCTCAGTTGGTTCAGTGTCCGACTTCTTTGGCTCAGGTCATGATCTCAAGGTTCATGGGTTCAAGCCCCACATTGGGCTGGGCTCTGTGCTGACAGCTCAGAGCCTGGAGCCTGCTTCGGATTCTGTGTCTCCCTCTCTCTCTGCTCCTCCCCTGCTTGCGCTCTAATCTCTCAAAAATGAATAAAGGTTAAAAAAAATTTATATCAAAGCTAATTATAAGGGCTTAGCAACTGAACCAGCATGTTGTTGGTACAGGATAGACAAATTAATCACTAGAACAGAGAACCCAAAAACAGACCCACAGAAATATGAAAACTTAACAAATGACAGAGGTGCCATTGAAGATCATTTGGGGAATAGAGAAACTATTCAATAAGTGATAAAGTGGAAACTGTTATTCACATAGAAAAACAAATGAAACTGGATCCCTACCTCACATGACACAAAAAAATAAATGCCAAACGGAATGCAAATGTAAATGTCAGATGAACATTTAAGGATGTATAAAAAATACCATCTATTTCCAAACTCAGAGTAAAGAATGGTATTTTAAACAGGACACAAAGCACCAACTGTAAAACAGAAGATTAATAAACTTTTACTATATTAAAATCAAGAATTTGTGTACATCAAAGATATCTTAAAGAAAATGAAAAAATAAGCCACAAGTTATGAAAAGATATTTGCAAACACATAACACAAAAAAAGTAGAATCCAGGATATATATAGAATTCCTAACAAACCAACAAGAAAAAGACAAGCAACAAAATAGGAAAAAAAAATGAGTAAAAGACATGAGCATTGATTTCACAGAAAAAATAGTGGCTTACAGATATACAAAAAGATGTTTCATCTCATTATTAATAAAATTAGAAATGCAAATTAAGGCTGCAATAGAATATCATTTTATAGTTACCAGACTGGCAAAAAGTAAAAAATCTGGCATTGGTGAGTGTTGGAGAAAACAGAATCTTTTGTACAGTGCTACCGCTAGTGAGAGTGTAAACAGATACAAATAGTTAATAAAATAACAGTATCTTTTTTTGAAATGTAACCTTACACACTCTGTGATTCAACAATTCCACTATTAGGTACATACCCTAAAGAAAACCTTATACATATGCTCCGCTAAACATGTTACCTACCATACATAACACTTGTTAGTTGCAAGAAACTAGAAATATCCCATCAACCCACCACTAAATGGCATATTACACAAGAAAGAAGAATAAATTACAGTACACTTAGCAACATTAGAAACATAATGTTGCATGAAAATGCAATTTCCAGGATCACGTACATATGTATTTGTATATATATGCATACATGTATGTATACATAATTTTTATAAAACTTAGTAAGACTTAACAAGATATTTGATACACATATATGTGGTGAAAACATTTTTCTTTCATAGGAGGGGAACAGTAAACACAATACTCAGGATAATGGATGATATTTTCAGGGAACATAGAAGTAAATGCAAGGTATTGGTAATATTCTCCTTCTTGAGTGCAGTTGTAGATTCACAGGTCTTCATTATAATATCTTACATATATTCTTACATTGAAAAACAAAGTGAAAATAATGAAATCAAACCAGTAATGTTTATTAAAATAAAGGATTTTTCACAATATCTTAGAGTCTTTCAGCAACAGTCCTAAAAAGTTTTAAAAGAAATACAACTGAATACCTATGTTGACTTATTTTAATAACACTGTCCCTTTTTTCTCTTAGAAAATGTATGAATAATCAAATTGAGGGGTGGGAATCTTCATTCTTTTTTACTTGAATGATATAAATAATTTGTATTTTGAATCCAATCTCGGCTCCCCATGCCAACAGGGAGGATGCTGTGATAAAGGAGGAAACTCCAGTATGGACAAATTCAAACAGCAGATAATCCACATTTCTGCTTGACTTAAAATGCATCAGTCAGCCTTTTAACATTGCATTTTATGTCCTGATTATACTTGGTTTCAAAGAACTTCTATTGCTGGGAAGGGACTAAGAAAGGACGATCCACGTTTATTGTAGATGGTTGGGCAGTAATACACACACACACACACACACACACACACACACACACACACACACATCATATACTGTATGTCATATATCACACACACACACACATCTCTCTGTGTGTGTGAAGAAATCAACAAGGTGGTATTGTTGTGGTTTGGCAGAGAGGGGATGATAGAGGAATACAAAGCTGCCTTCCAATGAGAATGTCTTATTATAAATAACTCAGTTAAAGAACTGAGTTTCTATGAATTGTCTCCAAGAGAAAAAAAATTGAAAACCTGACTGAACAGGAGTGGCATGCAGTCCACAAGGATGAATTTAACTGAAAGGAGGCCGTCCCTGTTTCACTAGGAGCCTGGTCAGAATTCCAGCACATGTGTTTTACAGGTACACAGATTACACTGTTCTTTAAAAAGACATTCTACTTCAAAATGCCTTCCCAGGTATGCTAAAATAAGAAAATGAAA
Source organism: Acinonyx jubatus (assembly GCF_027475565.1). Taxonomy (NCBI): domain Eukaryota; kingdom Metazoa; phylum Chordata; class Mammalia; order Carnivora; family Felidae; genus Acinonyx; species Acinonyx jubatus. The sequence goes on along the minus strand of NC_069381.1, from coordinate 49,330,880 downwards.
TAGCAATGTCTTTCCATCCATACTTTGCCAGAATAAAGGTGATCACCAGATGCAAAAATATAATCAGAGAATTAAGTAATAACCAAATAAGTTAGAATTTCACTGATAAGCATTATAGCCGCTGATATAAAGTTACTGTCTACTAGTCAAGATCCCTCCACTATATGCCATCTAAGTACACACTCCTCACCCTGAGAGGTGCTCAGCTAGCAACACCAAACAAGAGAAGATGAATACAAGAAAGGCCACGAATTCATCATGATAGCTTCAACTACAGAATAAAACTGGAAAATAACCAATTTTTTTCCAGATGCTATAATTTCACTAATTAAACATCTCCTTTAGAAATCAATAATCCTCTAAGAGAGAAATTAGAATGCTTTCTAATTCAAGTTCTTAAACATAATTTTTCCTACAATTTTAAGAAAGGAAAAATAGATATTTACTTCTTCAATACAGTCTGGGGCTAGTGCTTTTGTCATTCAAAGAATTTCTGAATTATTGTATGACAATCTACAGTATCACAACAGATATTTTTCCTTCTCAAGATTCTTATTACATAGCTATGCATTGACCTTGACCTGAATCTTATACTTCAGAAACAAGAATGGAATTGCAAGGAGACACATATTAAAATGCAAGTGTTTTCATTAGCCTAACAGTTATAAAATGTTCCAATCCTACGAAGTACACTGGTCAAATCCCACACTTTCTACCACTTTGCAAAGTACAGGCAGGCACACTATCCTCTCTGCAGCTCTGAGGTCCAATTAGGATGTAACTGAAAAAAAAAATTACATTCTAGTTTTCATTCCCCACTAGAATATTTTTAGTGACTGTTCACCTAAAGAAGATGTCCAGATTTTGGTCCCCTTTAATAGTCTATGAAAGCACAAAAGAATGTGCTTCATTTTCAGTTTTCAAGAAAATTGATTTTCATATGATTTTAAAAGTTCTTGTTTCTCATTATTTTTAAGGTTTCAGAGAAAAAAAAATGGAAGACAGTAATGTATATTCTGTCAAAATGCTTCCATTATCCTTTGCTGAAACCAGTAGGAGGTTTTAGATATGAAGACGGGGCCAGACGGAAACACTTTACGGGAAAATCTGCAGTGGAACAGTGTTGATAATGAACATGCCTAGAGAAATAAAATCATGAATGCTGTATGTGTTGGGGGGGAAGAAACTCTTATCTTCAGTTGGGTTCTGTTTCCCTTAGAGAGGCTTATGTTACCCTACAATCAATAGGTCTCCAATTAAACAAAGAAGATTTACATATGCTGGTGCATTTTGGAGCTAATGAAATTGGTCTAACAGTTTTAATGAGGGCACAGCACTGGCTAGCAGGGGGAACTTAGAGGAGTCACCACATACAATGGGGCCCAACGCCTTCATTCTGATCTTTAACTCTTCTACTACTACTGCCTCTGGCCTCTCGAACCATGCCAAAAGGTACCCTGCTTGGTTAAGGACAGACAAGCCTGGAAATTCTCACTTAAGGTAAGGGTATGATCCACTAACACTTTCCCTGCAGAGCAAGACAGTGAGGGGTTCAAAAACAAACAAAAATGGGTGCCATCCTGAGCAGAGTGCTCCCTTTTTAATCAAGATCATGCTTTTTAAAAATTCAAGCATGAAGCTGATATCCTTTACTCTCCCTCCCAGCAGGGCACTGAGCACACAGTAGGTACTTGATAAATGCCTGCTGGTGGATAAAGGGGACTCCCTCACAAAGAAGTTGGAGCGGTGGCTTTACAACTTGATCACTTTCCTAGGTACACAGTTCAGATAAAAGTCAAGACCAGGATCTTAGATGGGAAAACAAACAGCCTGAATGTTTTTTTTATAAATAGTCTAGCATCACAAAACCTTTATTTTCAGAATTAATGATTATTCACATGTCAGTACCTCCTTTGCGTTAACATGAAACTTTGGATTTTGGTGAAGAAACAAAAATCAGTTAACATGATAAAGTGAGAAGGGAAAATCATTCTGACCAAACAACAACAACAAAATTAAGCATAAATTCAGTATTCCTGAGGGAACAAAAGCTATATTATATGTCATTATATGTTTTTCAATCCGTATTATAAACATCTCACAACTTTTTGCTTTGTGCAAGCCTGATTTTCCACTTTGGTCACTAGCTCAACAAACTACTGAACACACACCAGGTGGTGAGCCCTACACACCCGTATGGGGGAGGGTACACAAAAATAAATACAACTCAGTCTCTGCTCATAAAGAAATCACAGCCCAATTTGGAAGACAGATCATTTTATTACGATGCATGAAGTTCTAACGGTGAGCACTACACAGTGCTAACAGGACACTATGGAAATGTCGGGAAGGGGCCCTCAGCAAGTGCTGGGGTCAGAAGAAGGCCTAAGCAATGTTAACCAATTAAAGGTGAGTGAGGATGTGCTCAGTAGAAGGAATGACAGAGATAGAGATAGAGACAGAGACAGAGACAGAGATAGAGATAGAGATAGAGATATATGTTGTATATATTATATATAACATATGGGTGCCTGAGTAGCTCAGTCGGTTGAGGGTCTGAGTCTTGATTTTGGCTCAGGTCATGATCCCCAGGTTGTAGGATTGAGTCCTGCATCAGGCTCTGTAGTAAGTATGCAGCCTGCCTGGGATTCACACTCTCTCTCTCCCTCTGCCCCTCTCCCCTGCTTGTGCTCTAAAATAAAATTAAAAAAAACAGAAAATATATTAAAAAAAAAAAATATATATATATATATATATATATGCACATTTACAATGATACGAGGTGTGACCACAGCCTTCGGCAAGAAGGCAGCCTGTCCCTGTATACTCCATGCACCAAAATTCTCATTTATCACCTCGCATGTGCACTCTCCAATTTCAAGGTTAGTTGTATTCACTGTTAACTCAATCTAGAAAGGGAATATACTCACTTTAATTATCCCACATTTGTCTAAATACACCTTACCCTCATTTAAATATGGCAGCTACTCTCTTGATTACAAATCAGAACATTCGATAACGCACACCATCGTGAAAGTGGCCTTGTCAGAAGCATGAGTCATTCCACACGCTAAGTTCCTTACATCCTGAAACCCCCTCTCAGAGGTCAGCTCCTACCTCTAAAAGTTCAAGGATCCAAAGCTGACACATTAGAGTTTATTGAAACATCACCCTGGTGGGAATCTGCAATTGGGGATTCAGTCCAAATTTAAAGACAAACAATTCCTTTTCCAGATGTTGGACCCAGACAATGAGAATACTCTGAAACAACTTCCTCCTAAATAACAGATTTAAAAACAGAAAAGGGTATTATATTGCAGAGTCATAATTCTAATCTGAATATATAGGATTTAAAATATACTACATTAATGAAGTCTGCTTAGGGTTAATGTGTTCAGCTTTACTCATATCACGTGAAAGAAACCAGAATAAGGCCAGAACTATAAAAATGCGATTCGAGATTACAAGGAAAGAAGGTACAGGGGAGGTGAAGGGGGGAGATTCTGAAGATGAGTTAGCAAAAACAGAGATTTTCAAACTTGTTAAACTTCCATTATCTGGAGATAAAACACTCTTAGAATAAAGGGAACATCAGCTGTTGCTAAAAGCATCAGGTAAATTCTAAAGTCTGTATCCAGGTGGCTTATTTAATCTGAAGACAACATGGTTCTCCCTGGAGGAAATGAACTGCTAACATCCCATGAACTCTATCAAGTTTGCCTCACTTCTCTTACCGCCTGTAAAACAAAGAAATCTGTCTTCAGTTTCATGATGTCCCACATGGTACTGTGACTAATCCCCAACCATTTTTATTTACAGTGTTCAGAGTGAGTTTCTATGACAATCCCATGCCATTCTCAATGTTACACACAGATTTTCTGCCTTTTGAAAATAATTACAGAACAAATCATTTGTTCTGCACTCTATATAAAGAAAAGCACACTTATTATTGGCTGGGCAAACAGATTTCACTCTCAGATTAAACAATAAGCAGATAGAACAGAGAACCAAAAAAAAAAAAAAAAAAAGGAAAAAAAAACACAAAAAACTCCAATATCCACTGTTTGGGACCACCAGATTTTTGGGTCGTTATTTGTGTTTCATTTATCAGACATGCGATAGTGCTCCTTCCTGTCACCATCTGTACACACTTTCCCAGAAGACCCTCACAGCTGTCCCATTAACACACTAACACACACTCGCACATATAGGACCTCTTCTGTGCTTTCTGTCTGAATGCAATCCATATCTGTTTTCTTTTCACAGGAGAAAGAAAGGCAAAGCAGCTTGAGACCTCGGACAACTTAAAATCCACTTCAGTGTAAAAGTCTCAAGATTGCTAACTTTCTTCAGAGATAGAGGAAAACAGAGAATTTAAGTGGCTATAATACTGAGACTTGGCTGTGTTTTAGGAACTACCACCAACTGCCAAATGAATTCACCATGGCTTGCTCTCCAAGGCCTTCCCTTCCTTTCTGTTTGTCACTCCCTCATTCTCCTGCTGTTTAGTTTTCCTATAACTCTGTTTTATCCTTCGGCATTACAAGAAGGATGGCCTCTAAAGAAGAAATAGAACTTTTTTGTACACCAACATGCCACAGTGAACTATTAAGTAATAAAAAACACCTGTGCCCGGTCCTGTATCTGCTTGGGTTTTCTTTCCACTTCCACAGATAGTTTTGACATAAGAAAACTGAAAATTTAACAACGTAGTAGAAGTATCATCAAATGAGAGAATTCCTCAACATGTACCAATGGTACAGCAAGAAGGCAACAGCAACAGCTGGTTCTGCAAATGTTTAAAACTTCCATGGGGCGCCTGGGTGGCTCAGTCGGTTAAGTGTCCGACTTCAGCTCAGGTCGTGATCTCACAGTTTGTGAGTTCGAGCCCCGCGCTGGGCTTGGAGCCTGCTTTGGATTCTGTGCCTCGCTCTCTCTGCCCATCCTCCCACTCATGCTCTGTGTCTCTCTGTCTTGAAAATAAACATTAAAAATTTTAAACAAGGGTCGCCTGGGTGGCTCAGTCGGTTAAGCGTCCAACTTCGGCTCGGGTCATGATCTCACAGTTTGTGGGTTCGAGCCCTGCGTCAGGCTCTGTGCTAACAGCTCAGAGCCTGGAGCCTGTTTCAGATTCTGTGTCTCCCTCTCTCTCTCTGCCCCTCCCCAACTCGTGCTCTCTCTCCCTCTGTCTCAAAAATAAATAAACATTAAAAAAAAATTTTTTTTAATTAAAAAAAAAAAGCTTCCTATGGGCTATTAGTTTGTAAGGATCCTACTTCAAAAACATCAAAAGCCTTGAAATCTTAGTTTCTGGATCAATTTCACCCAAGATGGCATCAGCTCGTCTCATAGTATTTTCTTCAGTTTTGTATCCTTGGCATCTAGCACGGTGCCTAACAGGTAGCAAGCGCTCAAAATATGTTTCCTGAATCAAGTTGCCAGTGACGTGGTAGAATCTGTCAACGAAGGCAACAGAGGTAGATTTTCTATGCCAACACCAACCAAAGAGCCTGTGGTAACAACAGGCTACAGTGGTCCTCCAACTCACACAAGAATGTTCTATCTTCGGAGCTCCTGGGATGCATGCACTTAGTGTTTTCACCTTGTAAAATGAAGACCGCTTCCTTCAAGGTTTGAAACACTGAAATCTATTAACAAACCAGAAAAAGCTCTAGTCGCTCACTATTTTTTCAGCTTCAGAGAAAACCATGGCTTTCAGCACTGTTACATACTTCCAGTGAAAACTTTTACCCCATCCATAAATTCAGGGGTGGAGCTCAGAGAGCCTGATATCTTGGGGAACACCCTGGAGATAAAAAGCCCTAACACTAACTAACCATCATACCATGGAGATGTTACTCAGCCTCCCTGCGTCTTCATCTGCAGAAAGGTAATTATAACAAAAAGCTCCCCTACCTAAATTTAAGGTTTATGTGAAAAGCTAATAAAATAATATATATGAAAAGCCAATTTAAATATTATAGAGGTTAACCACACAAGTCTGGGTTCCGATGGATCTGGCTTTAATCCTGGTTTCGCCACTTACTCTTGGCAAAACCCTGAGTGAATTACTAACACTCTCTGAGCCTCTGTTTCCCCGAATAATGGGAGTAACCCACAACAGAAGTCAACTACCATCTCTGCTCACCCCCGCCACCCAACATGAACAATTCTCCCAAACTTGGAGAGGTCCAAAAGGAAAACAAAATAGAAACAAAGAAACCCACATAAAACCAGAGAAGCCCGTATCCACAATTTAGAAAAACCAACGAAGCCAACCCTAAGAAAAGGCACCCAGATACGTAAATTCCTGGAGATGCCCAAAATATTTAGAGTCTATCACAGAACGCTCTGCGTACAGAGCAAAAGGCACTGTCCTGTCTTCACTTTTAAACAAGGCGATTGGTAATAAAGGCCCAGAAATGTGCATCTCTAAGTGGGAATCTGTGCTCCTCCCCAATCTATCGGTTTCCATCCACTTCTGCTGTCTCATGACACGTCTTCACGGATTCAGCATTGCCCCCACCCCAGAACCTCTGAGGCTCAACTGTAAATAAAGTAAAAAAGCTGTGCATAATCAGTCTTTATACAGCAAAATTGAAAATGTCTCTCTTTGAAGAATTACAAAGCTTTCTGTCTGAAACCTCTGACCTTTCTAGAGAAATCAGAGTCACTGTAGTTTAAAAATGTAGGTGGTAAAAGTACAAAGGATTACATTTATCCATTTTGCATGTTTGCCGTCTTTTCTGAGATGAGGAGCAAATATCTTTAGAACAATTAGTTCTTCAACCCTAACATTTCAGGCTGTCATATCCTCATTCTCCAAAGAACTGTGTACATCCTGGCCCTGATGAGATGGCACTTTTCTGTTAATTACTTCTCCCACTTTATTTTACGGAAAATCTAAAAGCACACGAATTCCAGAACCTTCCTTGAAAATAAGACTTTTGTCCATACAGTGGATACACCAAGAAAATAATTTTAAAAATCATTTGATTGTTATTTAAAACCTCTGTAATTCTTGACTGGGTAGGGAGGAGGAGGGACTTCCAAAAGTACATCTAACAGAAAAAAAAAAAAAAAAAAAGAAAGAATTCTTAATAAAAGTCCTTGTCACATACTAAGAGCCCATACAATAAAAGTACTGCAATGACTATCCTTCCCTGACAGGAACATACAACAATAGTTATGCTGTTGAACAGCATCAAGTTACAAAGACTTCATTCTCAGAAGTTACTTGAAACTCCTCTCCAAAAAGAGAACCTCCACCATTTAAAAGAAGGGGAGGAAAAGCCAACTAAATGAATCAGAGACGTTAGTAACCTACTAATTTTTCATACAATATGCATCCGTGCGAAAATCTTGCTATGGTCACACAAAGATACCGAGCGGCTTTTGCCAAATTCTTATCCAGAACCCTTGCTTGACCTTAAACGTTTGTAACCCACTCATCTTTAACTCCCAATTACTTAATGCTAAAATTATGTTCTCAGCTCTACGTTGGTTTCCATCAACATCTTTAATATCTAATACTATTTACAAATTGTGTTCAGCATAAAAGATATTTATGATTTTCACTGCTAATCTGCCATGGTGTCTGAGCCCATACAGCTCTGTTGAATAGGATGCTTACAAAGGTTTACATGCAGATACATAGTATCTTAATTACTCATTCTATAGTGAGCTCTTTAAGCATCTCCATTCCTCACTCATTTGGAATGTTTAAAAATGCCACGGAGAAGGGCTTGATGTCATCTAAACACTGAAATCCATCTGTCTATGGCCCTCTTTTGACTTTACTCCTTCTGCAGCCAAATTTTTCACAAAAGTTGATGAGAATTTGTCAACCTAAGGACTTGTAATGTCAGCTCCTTTGAAAGGCAATGGAATATTTGAAAGTGACAATGATGGGATCCTGCATGTAGAATATTCACTGCATGTAGGAGTTTAAAATTAAATAATCCCTTTAAGATTAAAATACGCAGAATTCGAGATGCTTCCAATAGGGGAAGAGGCAGGCACATAACAGCAGAGACAGTTCTGAGTTCCCCATAGTAAATAATATGTCCCTAATTTTGAAAATTAAACAATTGATATAGTAGCACAAGTTCCTATTATCCACTGACAAATAAATAGCTTTCCATACCAAGAATTACCACTCAGATCAAGCTATAAAACTCACCACAGATACATCTTCCCCAACAGCATGAACATGTTGCACTATCCAATCATGGGCTGGCAAAATTACAAAAGGAAATAAAATCACCCAAACCATAGCAACAAAGACAACAGCCTGACAATGGCAGATGCTAAACAGACATACATACAAATTTTGAAATTGTATTCGTTTTTAAAGATACGTCTTATTGTTACTTTTGTTTCACCTCACATTTTTAACCTACGAAAACAGCCATTAAAATATTTATCTGAATATATATGCTCTGAAAACTATTTGGTCTGGAAACTCAGAGGTTATTGGGACCACCATAAACACTCATCAGAGACATCAAAAGGGATGCAGTATGGGACAATGGGGTGTGAATCCTATTTTTTTATTCCAATCCTCTTGTTTCCAATTTATACTTTTACTCATACACTTCAGTTTTCTCTTTCTGGCATAACTGACAGTGACTCCGAACAACCCTAACTTTTAATTTATTAGCATTTCTAAAAAAGCAACTTAAAAAGAAAGCTACATTTCTATTTTATTCAATATAAATTCAGCTCAGCAGCTTATTTTTTAAATAAACCCTAGAAGAATTAATAGACATATAATGAATGTAGTATAAATTATAATTACTGGCCTTTTTTTCTATTTACAATTAGAAAATTCATGTTGAATGGGGCTTTGAATTTTTACACTGAGGTCATTAAGAATTAATCTTGCTTAAGTTTAAAGATATGAAAATAAGGGTATTAAATATATCCATCAATTAATCAGTCATTTAAGGGCATTAAGATGAACCTTGTTCCTCTTTTCATTTTTTCTTTCTCTTTAATATTAAAAAACAATTTTAACAAATAAAACTCAACTTTTGCTTTTTTTTAAATAATGATACACGAGGCCGTAATCAAAGGATCTGTTTAGAGTAATGTAAACTTAAATTTTTTTATCTAATCATGAAGAGAAGTTAGAAATATACCTTTTGTTCACATAAGAAAATATGTACAAATTTTACCTCGTAAAATATTACGTGCAATTCTGATTTTTAAACTAATGCTTGCTTTAATTCTCAGTGGCTTCCCAAAGCACCTAGAACCAATTCATCTATCTTAGAGAAAGGGGGGGAGGGGATCTTAAACCTGTTACAGTGCTTGTATTCACTGAACTTCAACATTCTAAAAACAAGAAAGAACAAGTCACTCCAGACTTTGGACCCCAACACTGACCAAAGCATAAGAACATTTTCTCCCTCTCTTAGCCAAGTATGGACTCATTCTGTGCCTCAGGACTGGACTCCACAGTTAAAATGTCTCCATGGCAAGGGTCTGGATTTTGACTTTTTTCTTTCCCTCTGATTCAAGGTAGGTGTGGGATACCATTTAAATGACACCCAACCCCCGTACGACAGGATAAGAGAGAGGGATACAGAGTGGATCTTAACTGTAAGTGGAAGAGAAGTGGGTTTGGAATCAGAAGGCCTCGGTTTTAATCTTACTATACACATGTCACTTGGATACTCTGAGACTTTATTTTTGCCTGCACAAATGAAGAACACATATTTATTTACAATATTGCCATGATTTTTTTAAGAAAAGAATAAGAAAGGAAGAGAGAGAGAGAGAGAGGGAGAAAAAAGAAAACTACCATGTATGGCAAAACTCAGGATAATGCTTGCCGCAAAACAGACAACTCAATAAAAGTTCACCTTCCTGCCTTCCTTTCTTCCCCCATGTCCTTTTCTTTACTTTCAATTGATCTAGGTCCAAAATATTTACCACTAGGAAAGCGTGTGAAAGACATGAAGAGAAGTAAGTTTAAAGGTCTCAAAGAACACTAAAGCTATTCTACTTCAATCTCTAGCTATTATCATTGCCCTGATCATTTCTAGGTTTGGGATTAGCAATATATTATGCTTCAAGGAAGACCAACACAGGCCAAGATACGTATCAAGAAAAAGAGAACTTTTTTCTCTTAATTTTGTCTTATTTAGTTGCTTTTGCAAACAGAACGGCAAAAATATCCTCTCCACGTGGTTGTCACAATTTGTCAACTGCGGACTTCTTTCTCTGCCTCACAAGCCATGTTTATTTAACTAGAATATTCATAGGAGGGCTAGTGCTGTTATCAGAGAAAATATACTTTTACACTGTGAAAGTGAAATGATCGTAAGGACACATGAAGCGTTGTTTGCTAATATTCTGGGAAAGACCTAGGGTAAAAGTTGTTTCTGTCTTGGCAGCAGCTAGACAATTCTGCTAAGTTCAGAGGGACTCTAAAGTTTAGATCAATAATCTGTATCTTACAGTTGCCTAAACAACAGCCAAAATTTTGATAACACTGTAAGTTATCACTTTAGAAAGCAAGATGGTAATAATCATAAACGTCTCAACAGTCCCTTTCCCAAGTTTATGCATGTCACAGTGTCCCTTACGGGACCCTTCAAAAGATAAAAAGAATTTTCACAAAAGTTTTCTTTTCTAAAATTTTGAACAGGAACTCCGAAAGCCCCAAACACTCTCTGAGTCTGAAACAAATGGTGCCAAAACACGCACGCAGGGGGACGGATTATAAAATTCTCCACTTGATACCTAGGTGCTTGGGATCCTTTTACAGTCACTACTTAAACCAAAACACTTTGAGAGCATCTCCATTTGCGATTAAATTCACAGTTTTGTGTTTCTTAACAAAGCATGCCAGTTCATTCATTCTCTTCCTCCTCCACCTGACTTCTTCCTTCCCCTTACCCCACACCTCCCACCTCGCAAGGATGTAGAGTTTATAATATATTTAAAAACAAGATTTAACCTCTAAATAAAGATGGGGAAATTATTGCTGAGATGGTAATAAACTGGTATTTAACATTCTCAGTGAATTCAATCTGTATTTCATGTTTTTGCTTCTATTCTAACCTCAGAATTGCTTTCAATAATCTATATTAACATTTGCAAGCAATTAGAATTGTTGCTGCTTCTGTGCAAGTTTTTAAAAACTGACAGGCCATTCTGCATCCTGTGGAAGCAGCTTGAGGCCTTAACCAAGTGAAACACCCAGTCCTACTGTGTACAGCAGTGACCACAACAAAGGCTGTGGTTTCTCCCACACTAGCCCTAAATAGGTTTAAATTAATGCTATTCATCACTGGGTGGAAAAGGAGACAAGGCAAATCTAAGCCAGCAGCATTGGGAAATTTCTTACCAACATTCAAACCTCTTAGCCATAAATGAGCTGACCTCCGTTCATAAGTTTACTCCGAACAACCTTTCCTCCCTATTCCTATACCCTCTCTGCCTTTGAATTTCCATCTTTTTCACTACATTCTAGACAAAGGATATTGTTACTACCCTCAAGTTACACAAACATTGAAGGACATAAAAGCCATATTTATCTCAAGTCTGTTGACTGTTGGTGCTATTTCCTTTAAAGAATTAAAAGACAAAAAAATAAATGAAATTTTCTAAAACGGTGCATATACCAATAATTTGGAATGGATCAGTCAGCCACAAAATCTACCTTGAGTTTAGCTTAAGATTACGGTTAGAGTTTGAGACAGGGTGGTACTTACTCTTTTAATTTGAAACATCAGTGTGTATTAGTCTTACTCCCTCTTTTTCTGAATACAGCTTATTATTCTAAATCCCAGAAACTAGCTGCACACCCTTCTACTAAGGAGTTTACTGAGGTACTGAAAAAGCGTAATTACATAATGCTCGTCCTAAACTTGAACATAAATACACACATACGCATGTATGCCTGCTAACAAAATATACTGAACATATTTTAGATATGCAATACTGATGCAAACTAATGCACTAAGTCACTTAAAAATTAAGAAATTACCATAACTAATTCAGCATAAAATTATAAACTATAACAATCTAACATTAGTCACTTAAAAATGTTTACAATCCTTATTCTATATGCTCTGCTAACCTTACACATATAGTTACAGTGTATTTAAAGTAACAGCTTTTTAAAAAAAGAAATCATTTGCAGTGCTCTAAAGAGCACTCTGTGTGCAGCCTGAATGTGCACACACATGCACACGAAGCACACACACGCTCATACACAGACACTCCCAATCTTACACCTGCTCTGAAGCAGTAGGAAGTGAATTCTCAATCTGTCAACATGACCATCTGGTCTATCTGCATATCACGGCTTTCTCTATTACTATATGAAGGAATGGCAATCATGAAGCCAAAATAAAACTAAAATGCACCTGAATGGGACTATCTCTCCCTTTGTTGAAATGGAATAATACGTGGCACATCAGAATAAAACTGGCCGAATGTAAATAATTTAAAGGGAGCATTCACAACAGCATGATTAAATGAACAATATGGTGCAAGTAATGTGGTCATCAGTAATACTGGCCGTACAGGTTTACAGAACAGGTACCAGACTTCCGACACACCGAAAACAGCTCTTTCAGTGAGTGACAGGACCGTTACTATTCCTGGTCCAAGCAAAACTAAGCAAAGGGAGCAGCAGGGCCAGCATGGAAGCAACCAGTAGCTGCTGTACTAAAACAGTACTGTGTAAAATTGGTCACCTTCTACCTTAAAACTAACACTACTCGTGTTAGGACACTGGGACAAATTCAATTCACTCTGTCACTGGCTAATCAACAATTACAGTAACTACCTGACAAATTCCGGTCATTTATTAGTCTTTCAAAGCAAATTTTAAGGCCACTAAAAATACTTCCAGTCTTAGGAAATTCCTCATCTGCAAAAAGTGAAGATGCTTATTGCAATTTAGCTTTGGGCCTTATGCCGCTCGAAAATTAGCAAAGGCCTTACTCAGTTGATTTAAATATAATTCTATTTACTTAATTTTACTTTTTAAATGTCTCCACACAGCTGCCTCAGAGCTTTCATTCCACCTCACAGCAGGTAATAGCTATCAAAAATAAATTGTGACACTATCATTCTATAGTTTAGATACAGCAACTTACCTCTATCTAAGAGAGGAGTCCTTAAAAAGTCGAACCTCCCAACAAAATTTACCGAACTCAAATGAGAATCTTTCTAGAATCTGATTACATTACCAGAAGTTATACAGACGCAGTTAAAAAAAAAAAAAAAAAAACTCTCCAGAAAGTTCTCGGTTGAGTGCCTACTAATGAACAAAGGTTAACTTTATCTAAAAGGTCAAATGCCTGGTGGCTAAGGTTATGACCTTAACAACTTAAATTGTGACCTTGCCACGTGCCGGGTATATTGTAGATTCTGATTCAGATCATCTGGTAAAGACTGGTCATAAATTAGCTTTACTGTTACACGCCCACAAAGAAAGCCATTTGCCACAATTCCATAATATCTCCAAGTTGTCATACGATACATACGGAAGGACAACTCAAATAAAGACCAAATTAAGGGCATAAAATGGTTTTACTCTTTTATACTTTTAACGAGATGAAATTCTCAGGCTTATGGAATCACTCCAATTTCATTACCCTTGTTACTGTTTATCAGCCACAAAATTCAGACAGTTCTAACACCACTGGATTTAGAGGGGAAAAAAATTGGAAGGTGGTTTATGTATTGTACTTTAGCATCTCAATCAGTCTTAGGAGAAATCACCTCCACTTTTAAAGAATGATTGATTCTGCACTAGCTTCCAGTATTTATACGTGTGTTCTAAGATTTCAACTTCCTACCAATGAAAAAGCTGAGGCTTGAAGCAATAATTATTGTACAAGTTTTTAAAAGGGAAAAAAATCTTATTTTGGGATCTATGTAGTGGGGGAAATGGCATTTTGGAAGGAAAAACAAATCCAACATTTTAAGAGAGAGTGGGAAAAAAAATTTACTAAAGGTGAAAAGGCCACAATGGTTTTGGCATGTTTCTTGAAGCACGTTTCAGAGTCTCTGCCTCCTGCCAATACTGGCAAGTTCTCAAAACTTTTAAGGAGGTAAAAACATTGTTTAGTGTTTACAAATCTTCAGTATTATAACAGATGCTTGTCAAATCAGTTGTATGTAAGTTGACCGATCTACCTCGTATTTGTATTGGCAACTAGCTTCCCGTCCACAAATAACAGGTCTCTAAATCTCTTAAATCAAATTTGAACTATTGTCAGACAAAAGGCCCTTAATATTTTCTTCTGCAGCCGTCCTGTTGCGTGCACAGAGAAGCAGCCATTACTGCGCTCCGTGAAAGCCAATGGCCTAACACTTGGCTGCCATTCAGGCCTAACAGGGGATTCTGGGATACGTCAGGAAAACCAAACCGAGAGGTAGTCTGATCCACGTTGCTGTCAATAAATCTTTCATAAGCAATAGGGATGCTAACTCTCCTAAGCAACCTTCTACCTGTCACGTTACCCACATAATCCTTCAGGTATTGAGACAACCAGCCACCGTGTGAGCTCAAGGATTTGCAGCAACGGCACAGGAACAAACGGTCAACAACGAAGGAGAACACATGTAATGGCAATCACTGGAGAGCCTGCGGCTCTTTCAATCTAAGGGAAACGTTTGTATCTCACACTGAGAACGATTCTTCTCACCCCGACAGAGGTCACCGGTACTTCACCTCGACGTACCTGGTAAGGAAGCGCAAGCCATGGTGTGTGTCACCTGTTGGTACCCTCGTTTCTCTATGCTGGCCAATTAAAGCACTGGCGACAATTTATAAATGATTGACTTTTCTAAATATCAAAAAGATTAACCCCAAGATCTTAAAGGGTGCTCCCTGAAAGCACCTGTAGCACCCATCCTTTTTTTTTTTCCCACACCTTGCCTTTCCCTGTCAGAATCTCCACTTATGTACGCAAATAAATTTCTTAAAAATTTAACTCTGCTTTTTCAATAGAAAGAACAAAGTAACAATAGGGTGAAAGGGGGATTAAGAAAAGGATACTTGTTCCTGTCTAGAGGTCATTGGAGAGGTGCTGCCTTTTCATTTTCACTACCCAGAACTGGCTAAAGCAACAGGCGCTTCTTACAATTAAGTACACATTCTCCAAAACCCAAATATTTGAAACACTTACAGATCACATCCTCTAAAATACTCATCTATCCCCTGCCAACAGAATGCAAATGATAATGTGACATGCTTGCAAAGTTAATTTCTCCAGTTTCTCATGTAAGGACAGATGGGTAACAAAAGTTCTCTTTCTAAAACATATATTGAGGAAAATAATAGAGAATAGGCTATCAGCTGACTTTAAAAAATAGCTCGCATTTTTAGAATTAAAAACATTCTGCAAAACAGTACAGTGTTGATCTTACAGGTAACACCTCTCTTCTTTGTGGGGAGAAAAACATGAATATATGAACCCCAAAAGAGCCTACTGGTAGGATTCCACAACCTTCTTTCTTTCATCTGGCTCAAGTAACTGCCATGAAGGTAAAATCCAGCAAGACCGATATGTACATATAAAAAGTCAACAAGTTACACAAGACCTGAGCTTTCACATAACACAATGAACCTTTTGTCTAAAACGAGGCAAAAGAAACAAAGTAAAAATGCATTCTTTTAGTCAGCCCTCAGTAGTTTTATCCTGAATGCTACTCTAGAATGGTATAACATACACAGGTAAAACATGTCTCGAAAACAGCCTTGAAACAATAAAGAATTTTATCACCAATCAAAGCAACTCACTCCATCAATGGTCAATATCAATTTCTCAGCGCATTCATGCACTACCCAGGTTGGTTACTTTTAAGATTAACCTTACCATCAATTGCGTAAAGAGTTGGTTTGTTTTTCCTTCAGCTATCTTAGACAACAATGCGAATTCCTAAGTACAAAGCTACTAAAGTTTGCGTATTAATGTGATTCTTTTTCCTTCATAAATGATCAGCAATTTGACAGTAATCTTACCACATCTTCTTAATACGCATGGGGTCCAAGAGGCCCCAGTAGGTTAAAAACACTCCCAGAAGATAAGCAACTAAAAATACTGCCTCACCACCAAACTCAGTGCTTTTCAACTAGATCACCTGCCATCCAAAATACCCCCTTTATGAGAAAGGTGTTATGAGGCTTCTCTCACCCATCATCAAAAAACGTGGTTTAAACATATCACAGAACTACCAACACCTCTGATAACACTACTCGCCAAGAGAACTGAACTTGGGGAGAATCCTCTCAAAGCTACGTTTTTCCACCTGAGTGAAGATGTCCCCTCAGACACCGGGGCTTCTGGCTATTCTGACTTTGGTTCACCTTTGCAACCACACCTGTCTCTACGTATGTGGCCTGCCACTTGGAGGGGGCCGGAATGGCCCGGCATATACAGAGGTCAGCAGAAAAGAAACACACGAGAAAGCAGAACAACGTCTCACCATTGCACTTACCTGCTGCATGCACAAAGTATGCCAAATATAAATCGAGTTCCTTAACAGAAACCCCTATGTGATGGGGCTGCACACAGAGCCCTGGATTCGAGCACTGTGGGGACTTTACAAGGCGCTCACCATCAGTACTTTCGAGCGGAATACCTTTAAATAAAATCACCATAACGAGGTCCAACCTCCAGACTTTATCTGCCTGGCGAAGGCAGTCAATTCTTCGCATCTTGCCTTTCTGGTCTGGGTTGGAAAGAACACAACATGGAGGCTTTTTCCCTGTAACTGTAAGAACAAAATCCTCTCGGTACTCGGGGCGGATATCTTTCCGTAACTTGGCCAGAAGTCGAGATGCCCACTTCTGCTTGACCTCTGGTTTTTCACTTAGCAACTCATCCTTCACGGCTCTCTCTTCTTCTTTTGACATACGCTTTTCATGTTTTTTGAAGTATTTTCGTTTTCGGGCCTGCAGGTTGAACCATGTGTAGGCGAAGGCTCGGACGTGGGGCAGAAGTGCTTCAATGAAAGGATGAAACTCATCCTAGAGAGATGAACAAAAACAAAAATATAACTACAATGGAGACAAAAGGAAACAACTTTTCTTCAGATAGACATTAAAAAAAAAAAACAAAAAACAACAACAACAAAAAAATGCTTATTTCACTTGAAAGTCGACTCAAGCATTACCTTACCAAAATTATACAGAGGATGCCTATAGGGAGTCTGAGGGGGAAAAAAGAAAACTATCAGTATCATTTCTCACAATCTCGGCAAAAAAAATTGCTAAAAATCTTAAAATGTTTTGATATGTTCACCAAAGTGCACCAGGTTCTATTGCCAGGCTTAGGTCCCAAATCCTTTAGATAGTAAGTGAAGTTTATTGAAATGCTTATAACGACATATAATCTTAACCCTATTTCAAGAAAGGCATATCTAATTTTGCTCCAGCCTTGACCTCACTACTTGTAGTACAGCCAGGGCTCGGCCGCCAGATTGGCAAATCCTAAACATTTAGATGCCAGTCAATGTTTATGGAAGTCTAGGAGCAAAAAATCATCTCCACGATCAATGAAAACAAAGACTTTCCCTCTAAAAATATTGCCTGTAGACTCTAATCTGTTTCTCAGTCATTTTGGTAACATCTTAATTCCTTCTTAAGTATTACAGTTGCATATGATTTTTTTAGTCAAAAACTTAGAAAAATTTGGCGTCTACAAAAGAAGAGATGAATTTGATATTCTTCAGGCTGAAATAAAAGATCTATTTCCAAGACATACTTGCTGATACTGTGGGAATGAAACAAAAAGGAAGAAAAGGGGGGAGAAAAACAAAGAAAAGCGTACATGCCAAATAGTAAATAGAATGCGTCATTGTGACAACAGGGTTGCAACTAAATACAGTTAATTTCGTGAAATGCCTTCAGGAATAATCGTCCCTAAAAAAAGAGAACCGTTATTTAATTTTTGAAAATAATATTTCAGGCTTTTTCTCACAAGGAAATAGAGAAGCTGGTACATTTAATGTTTACGAGACTCCAGGAAAACCCTCCACGGTTGCCTCTTAAAATGCAAGTAATTTGAAAATAAAATTCAATTTAAGATGTTCACATTTTTCTTACTGTCCTATGAAAATGTTTGATTCTTTTACTTGATGTTTTCTTATGAAATATAAATACAAAATTAAAGAAAAATTAAACAGTAACCTCCACAAAGCTTTCTGAGTACATCTAACTTTTGATTAACCAACCCACACTGATCTTACATAACTTCTCTCCACCGCACAAACCCCCAAAAGATAAATTATTTACTTTCAAATGAATGAGGATAAGAAAACCAAAGAGATATTTGATGACTTTTTAAAGAAGGGTGTAGAACAGACAAATATTATAAAATGCATTCTTTTTCAGTTTGTAATATCCATCTAAATATATACTTTGGAGGCACAAGTAACTGTAATTTCCAAAATATTATTACTATAAATTATTAAGTTTTTAAATGTTCAAATGTAAATGGAGAGGTTAAAATTGGAAAAATATTCTTCCAATTTTCCAAGACTGTTAAAACATTCTAAATTATAATCAATCATGTAAACACTAGACGACTATTTTTAAAGCAAGTACATAATAATGTAATACATAATAAATCATTTCACTAATTGACATTTATCTTTTTCTTCTATGAACCAATTCTAGGCTCTGCATTTCAAGTTTAGCTTTGAAAACTGCTTTTATTCAATAAAAATCCAAAAGAGAAGTCAGCTTTTATAACATATGTGCATTCTTTAAGTGGAGAGGAAACAGAGAAAAATACAAGAATTATATTATCCTTTATCCATAAACATTTTTTAATTTCTGATGTCTGAGAATCTTTCTCACTGCCATACTTTAAAAGGCAGAAATGGGGTGGGGGAGCATTTTTCAGGTCACGGTTTATAAGGTATACACCAAACCGCAAAGCATTTAAACATTACTAAATTCTGAGCTCATCCTTGCAATGCTCTAAAATACATAAAACTGGGGTTTGGAACAGTCCTTCACATTGGCTGATTTCCTTACATACACAGGACATGCTAGGGACCAAGGCTCTGTGGTATCATGCAAGGAACTCCTGGAGTCTGCCCTAACTACAAAGTGAGCTTTCACGAAAGGGAGGATTTCATTTTAAAATCTCAGCCCCATTTTATAAAGCAAAGCATAACTACACTCCAAACAATCCACATTTATGTTAAAATGTTATCTCACTCAAAAGGTTTATTAATGACAATAAACATTTTTAAAAAAAGCATTCTGATATGGCATTTAAATGTTGGAAGAGACTCCTACTAGTAAAGCTTCTCACAGAACTGTGAGCTGCGTTCATTCGTGTTCAAAAGGATTTTGCTTACCTGCCAACCAAATGCCTATCTATCTCATCATAAAAACCCTTAAACGAGGCCAACTATGTCAACTAATCATTAAGAATAATCTAAGTCCCCAATTTTGCATCAAAAGTATTTACGACTTATTACTCCCCAAAGGTTTCAAGAATGTGCCAATAAAAGTGCACAGTATTTTGTATAACTTTACTCCCACGTACCATTAAAGTGCTAGTTATCTTTCTCACCTCACGATCAGAAATATTCTAGATCATCGAAAGTAAAGAATATCGTTAACTTGTAGGTAATGTCGAGGCACAGCATAAATTAATTTTGAAAAAAAAGTATGCCCTTATAAATCATGTTGCTGCACATACTGCCATACGCTATGTAATATTCCAAAATAGTCACGAGAAAATAAAGAATATTGTACATAGGTACTCAGTGAGAAAGTTAGAGGCCACCAATGAAAACAAACCTGAAAACCTGTTTCAAAAGCGGTATGACTTTGAATCAGCATCTTAAACGTTGATCTGTTTGTAAGTAAGCCAAGTTTAAGAACCACTGAGCGCTGATATTTCTGGAACTACTTTTTAAAGGTTCACCTATAAATTTCTACTGGGTTATATCATTCTATGGTCAGGTAAAGGATGGTTACGATATGCTTGTATGGTTTAAAATAAGATGTCTGACATTTTCTTGATAAAGTTTTAAAAATTGCACACACATACATGGAGTTCATTCTTTCATTTAGAGTACTTTTATCACTGTGCTGACTGGACTTTCTTTAATGACCAATAAACTACCTAAGTTTGTCTTTCTAAAACTGGCTCTAGAGCTTTGTAGGTGTTCCAGCAAGTTGAATAAAACTGTAAATCAATTTTTTAAAGAAGACCTCAAAATCTATGGCTCTCATTCACTATTTAGTGTACCTTTGCTTCACAAACTGTTACACTAAGTGTTTCCTTCAGCGGTGTTTCCAGAAGAAGGCCTAGTGAATGTATCAATCACACTGCCAAATATGTTTAAAAAACAAAGCAAAACAAAACAAAACTTTCTTAATGTGATAATAGCTCATGAGCCAAGAGAATCCAGCTTTGTCAAATACCTGACTCTGCCCTGGGCCTGCACAGAGACACAGGTATTCTCACATATGCACCAACCCCAAATATAAATGTATCTTTTGAGAGCTCACTTGAGAAGAGGCTCATGGGTCTGCTCAGGTCATTCCCCACTCTTGCAGCACCCTGGTATTGTCTACACATTCTCTGGGTGGCAAACTTTGGCCAGCAAGAACTTGAGGCTTAGTACTCAGCGTTTTCACTGAAGTCATAACTCACTCAAATTCTCTGACACTTTGCATCTTATCCATATGCAATTGTGAACCTTGCCAGAAGTGGTTGGAAAAGTTTCCTTCCTAATTCCACCAGTTCCCAAAATAGGAACTTTGGAAGTTTGCTAGGGAAAAATAAAAAACTTTTACAATAACTACAAGCAACTGCTACCCATTACTAAGGCTAGGCCTAAATCCCAAACAGACCATTTCAACATAAAAGATGCATTTTTAAGAGTCTTCCGAGATCAAATAGCCGGTATGATTACTGTTCGATATTGGAATAAGAAAGGATGTCATATGAAAAATAAATCCAGAATCTAGAAAGGAAAAGAAAAAAATTATTGGCACTTTTTTAGCCTTTCATCAAGTATTCCGGTTAAACCGTTATCTCCTGCTAAATGAAAGCAGTAAGTGGTAGCAGGTTTTTTAAGGGAGTGGTAAATAAACATTTTATATGAAGCATACAACTTCACGTAGGTGATTAATGGTCAGATTGCAATGTACCAAAACAGTACGAAAGCTCACACTTTTTTTCAAAAAAAAAAAATGTTTTTGGCGCAAAATCACTTTGACTTCATGCCTTTTACTCAAAGAAAATAAATAATATATTCAAAAGGGTCCAGATTTGGAGCCGTGAAGTAGCAATATTTTGCCTAGGGGTGGTGCAGACAAGAGAGGGATGAAAAGGGAGGGCATGGGAAGGAGGGGCGGGGGGCGAGAGAGACCCACGCTCCGAGTAGAGTCAGCAGAGTCGGAGGGGAAAAGTTGCCCCCGTCCTGCGCGCGGAGCTGCCCGAGTCGCGCGGTGGCGGGAGGCGGCGGGAGGGGAGGGGGGACTGGGGGAGCCGCGTCCGGCCCGGGTTGCTGCTCGGGCTCGCGGCCCAGAGCCCAACTCCGCCCGGCGCTCCCCGGCCCGCGCGGCCCCGCGGCCTCCGCCGCTCGCCGCCCTGCGCAGCGTGGGCTCGTCCCGGCACCGAAACTTTCACTCGGGAAAGCGAGCGGGCGCCGAGCTGCGAGGACGCAGGCTCCACCCGGCCGGCGCTGGGGGACGCGCGTCCACGCAGCCCCGCTCCGCCGAGCTCAGGGGCCGGCTCGCCGCCGCCCGCCCGCCCGCGTCCGAGGGGCGCTGTCCCGGCCGGGGCCCGGGACGCCGGCCCGCGTCCCTCCCGCGGCCGGACCCCAAAGGCTGACAAACAATAAACAAAAGTAAGAGTTTGGGGAGGCTGCCGCGGCGCGGGCTCCGCGCGCGGGCCGTGGGCGCAGAGGCGCGAGTTCTCCCGCACCCGGGGGTTTCGGTTGCCCCGAGCGTGCGGGGCGTGCGGTGGGCTCCGTCGGCGGCCCCCTCCCCGGGCGCCGCGGAACTACAGAAACCGGCCTGCCGGCTGCAGAAACGCTGAGTCCAGATTTCAGCGTGTCATGGGCTGCAACCCCGCCGAAACACGTGCGGGGCGTCCGAAAACACCGCCGTTCCGCAGTCAATCGCCCCGATATTAATTAACGCATTAATAAGAGGGCGCCATTAGCCATGTGCCCACACAAATGGCCGTGCAAGAGGAATGCACCCGCATGGAAACAAAGTTACTTTCTTAAAGCTGTATTTCTCCCCCCCTCCACGAGCACACGCGCACATACACACAGAAACACGCGCAGACCCGGGCACACACCAACACACATTCCCCGGGCCCTGCCGGCGCGACGGTCCCCGGCACCCCGTGCCCAGCCCCAGGTCTGCCCCCGCAACCCCGGCCCCCCGCCCCCCATCCCGCCGCATCCAAACAGCTGCTTACCTGGGTGAGACAGAGCGGAGAATACATAACTGCCGGGCGGTGGGGTGTGCGTGTGCGTCTGGGTGTGCGGTTTGGAGGTGTGCGTGAGTGCGGGTGAGAAAGGAGAAAGAGGGAGAGAGGAAGAGAGAGAGAGAGAAGGGGGGAGAAAAAAAATCAAGCCTGCTTCTTGCGTTCACATTTCCAACTCGGCTCAACTGCAGCCAGCCAGCCAGCGCGATTGCCGCTCCATGAGCTGAACTTTAACCCCGCCTAGAGTTTCCCTACACTCCACTATACATGTCTACTGTACGCGGGCGTTAAAGGCATAGCGCACCCTTTCCCGCTCCCGCGCCCGGCCGGCCGGGTGCCCGCGAGCTGCCCGCGCGCCCGCCTCCGCCTCCGCTCCGCTCTGCACCGCACCGCACAGCCGCCGCCCGCTCGCGCCGCCGCCGGTGGGGGGGGGGGGGGGAGCGCGTGGGGGAGGGGGCGGCTGCGGCGCCGCGCGGCCAGCCGGGTCCCGAGCCTCCGCGGCCGCTCGCGCTCGCTCGCTCGCTCCCTCTCTCGCTCCCTCGCTCGCAGGCTCTCTCGCTCCCTCTGCCCCCCCCCGCCCCCGCTTCCCCGCTCAGCGCATTACTGGGTAACGCAGTGAGGAGCAGTTACAGTCTGTACTCCCGGGCAGCTATAGGCTGCCACAGGATGTGCTTAAGCAAACAAAACTACTTTTCCTCATCCCCATCCCCCAAGCCCCGCCGCAGACCTTCGCGGACCTCGGTGGAGGACTTGGACAACTTTGCCAGGTTGCCCTGCGCTCCCGGTTCACTGTGTGGGCACGTAGAGAACCGAGGAGAAGGCCGGGGGGGGGGGGCAAATTTGCATGTATGCAAATTTTTTAAAAAATCAGACCTCCTAGGTAACTTTTTTTTTTTTTCCCCTCTGAAATGCGGTACGGCTCAAAGCATTGTAATCTCTCCAACGAAGCTTTCTGTGGGAATAGATCATCGGCAGAGGTAATTATGCACAAAATCCTGCAAACTTTGTGCAGCTTCAGTCCTGTGGCATTCAGAAGCGGGGGTGGTGGGGAATAATTTCACACAGAAGAGTCACCGGATTTGGGGGGTGGGGGGGCTGTCTGGAGAAAAAGAGGCGGAGATTAATGAGCGTTCTCCCTCCCAGGACTGTGAAACTGGTGGGTCTGAACACAGACGCCATAGAAAAAGTTCTATCACGTTCAGAAACAACAGTGGTTTAGCTGTGACATCTTTTTCTCTTTAGGAGAAAAAAAAAAAAAAAGGAAAGGGATGTCCCCTAAGGGAAGGGAGATATTCTGGTCCACAAACGCGTGCCCAGAACTGGACACAGGCTATCATTACCGTTCCTGTTCCTGGGACACCTCTGGAAGGGTGCCTTTTAAGAATCCCCTCTTTTTCCCTCCCCCAGGTAATCGTTCTTAAAATGGAAAAGAGCTTCCTGCAATTATTCTAGGTTTGCTAAAGTATTGTTTTGGCAGAAAAGGGGGGTGGTTTTTAGGGTTTGGCAAGTTGCCAATAAGCCTGCTTTTCCAGTTTTTTTAACCTCATATTTTCTCTCCAGGCTTTCCTCCCTCATGGAAAAAAAAAGAAAAAAGAAAAAAAATACCTTCTTCCTCCTGCCCCCCATCCCATCTCTTCCTCCTCCTCTTCCTAACTCTACTTTGCAGCCTGCTGCATTTGCGAATCCTTCTCAAAATTCCAAAAGGAAAGATCAGGTTGAAAGACACTGGCACACAGACAGAGGAATCTGCACCTTGGTAGAGGTTAAATAGCGAGAGAGCCTCGGAAAAGAGGACAGTCCTGTAGGAACCCCCACTCTGCAGGTGGGGATGAAGTGATGTGCTAAGGCCACGGTCATTCAGACTACACCACCCACCTCCACGCCCCCCCCCCTTTTTTTAAAGTTAAGGGCAAGAAACATGCTACTGGAGAAAACAAAATATAATCCTCTAAAATATTCTGCATCTGTCTAAAATTATTTTATGCTTGTTCTCCGATTACTTTATTGCTAAAATAATTTCTGAATGCTTCAGATCATTTTCACACACCCTGCTCCTAAATATCCTTGAAAATCTGTCAAATTATTTATTAAGGGGTGAGGGAAAATAATGACTTAAATCTTTAATGAGAGAGTCCCATTTTCCCCAATTAAACAACTGCTTTTCCTTGGTTCCTCTTGGATTTCAGGAGAAGAGAAATGTCCTAAAAGCTAAGCCGAGTTACAGAGACAACCTTCCTGGCCACGGAAACCTTTGCTGGGATCTATAACTTCAACTCGCTCCAAGTTTCCTCGATAGAAGTTTCTGGCTGACGGTCCCAACATGTAACTGAGGCACAGTGAGAAGTTATTGTTCCGTGTGTACTCTTGGGAAGCTCTCTTCCAGAGCAGATTAAAATCTTTCTTTTGGTGTATTAAAAGATATACTTCACATCTGCCTCTTTCCAAAACCAGAAAGATTCTTAGTTTTAACTGAATCTCAAGAAAAAGAAAAGGACTTTTTTAAAAAAAGGACTGGCACATCGCCCTGGTTTTTAAAAATAGGGAAAAGTAATTTAATGCTGATATTTCTAGTTTAAAAACTTCTTTTGTTGCAGCAGTGAATGTGCCCGCGATTTCCAGCTTTCTGCGGTTAGCAATATTATCTTAAGTAACTTTTGGCGCCCTTCGTAAGACTTTTGGATATGGGACGATTGTTTGCGCCCTCTAGGCAAGGGCTGGATCCAAGTTCAGCACCAAAGCCCTTCACATCCGCTCCTGCTTTCTCTCCTATCTCCGCCAGCTCCCGCTCCCTCCCCCGCGGGATGGGGGGGGGGGGGGAGGCGGGGAAACACTACAAAGCACAGTTCCAACTACAGCCTTTGGAAACAAGACTGAGAAAAATACAGTAGAAGAGTTACAGTTACAGAAAGGCTTCTGGTAACTTTCTCTCCAACAGGCATAAATTTAAACACACACACAAAGAAACAGATGTTCCTCAAAGGGCAGTCTGGGGGTAAAAAACATTTCCAACTCTCTCCCCTCTTCCCAAGTTGCAAAAGTAAATCCTTGTCCAGAGTTCACAAAGATACTACCACACTTGAGAGAGAGCAGGGATGGAGGGGGGAGAGAAGAAAGAAAGGATAGTAGAGAAAACAGTGTAGGAAACAGGTGAAGTACAAAAACTAGTTTACTGCAATCATATAAATGACCCATTGTTAGGAAGGATAAACCCCTTATTGGAAATAACCGCTCCAATCATTTATTTTGCAAGTGCTAGGAGGCTGCCTTGAAATGGGATTGTCTTTGCGCAAAGGAGGCTCCTGTCATGCTCTCTGCTATCCATATTCTTCCTGGCACAGAGCCCAGCCTTGCATTTACTGTGTTTTATTTGCAGAAATGTTACCTTGCCAGCTTTAGTGAAATCCTCTTAGATATATAAATTACGTCAATAAGGTTTCACTTATATGTACATCTCAAATACCTCTCATTTCGGAGGTTACTTGATAGGAAGATCTTATTAATATGATTTAGATTTTAATGCCCAAAGCAGTGAAGATAAAATTGGGGTACATAAGTGACACTGCCATTAACTCTGTAGTTCTTATCAAGACCAACTTTATCACTAGCATTTTCCAATATTTTTCTTCTCTAGTTTTTCGACCCACTGGTCACTTGCATGCAGATTTTTCTTAGATGCATATAATACTAAATTGGATAATGTCAGTGAACTGAGCATCCAAGTGGATTTTAACGTCAGGTTTCCAAACCAGATTTGATTAGAAGGCCTAAAGCCTTGGGAAATAGCTCGATGGGAATTTAATCCAAAGATGGGAAAGAGCCCATACTATTTTCCATTCATTTCCCAACAGAATTAGGTGTCTACAATGCTCAGTGGGAAGGAAGAGATGGATGTATTTTAGTCAGAGGCTGCCAGTTACTGCCTCCAAGACAAGCTGCAAGTTACTGCAGTTGGTTTCCACTGGATTGGTATCAAAGACTTGTCCAAGAGGCCAGACTCCAACGAAGAGTTAGCAAGTCAGCAATCTTCCACACACACCCTCCACAGGGGTTGTTGTGGTAACAAGAACAAATGTGAACTTGGCTAGTTCTAATAGCCTATTTGCCACTGACCATATATTTAAATAGCAGAATTCAGGAAAAGTGGAGAAAGAAACAGTCCTTCTCCCCCTCTTCCTTTCAAATGTATAAAACAGCTGTCAGTCCACCTGTGACACATCCTCTCCCCCCTTAAAACTGTTGTTTCCAGTTCAAGAAGAGAGGCTTGCCTCTTCCTTCAAAGTATTTGAAAAGCCAAAGCTTCTCAGATAACCAGACAGAGAAGTGTTGTAATGCTGAGTATTCAGTCCACTACTTCCCAAAGCTCAATACAGTCCTGTAGTTCAAGTTTCTAAGCTACACATTTTTTAAAAGCTGAACCTCCCCCTTCACAACAGTTAACAACTTCCCTGAATTTAAAAATAATTATTAATGCAAAGTTAGTATTTCTCTGGCAGAATTTTTCTAACTTTTTTCCAAAAGGCAATTAAGAAAGCATTACAATTCATGCAAAAATCCCCCCATCCGTTTTTTTTCCCCCCCTTTAAACTCAAAAACTCTTTCCTATTGTGCTTGCTAAATCCGGAAGACCTTGTAGCTTTGACAGCTTGAACCACACCATCCCCTTCAGAGCCGCAGAGAACTTCAGATCTTTTCTGCCCCGCCCCCTCTGGCTACTGAGAACCATTCATTGTACACCCAAGCTTCCTCATGATTGGCTGAAGCTTTTGTCAATCTCCCATGTTGTCCCATTGATTAGAGGATCGAATCGTCAATTATTCGCCGGGTCCAGACATTTCTTTTCGAGTTAGGTTGACTGCTGAGGCCAGACGTCTTTTTACAGAACAGAGCACGTAACAGGATTTTTTTCCCCCTTTCTGGAACCGAGCAAGCGCTAGGAGGAAAAAAATCTGTCAAGCTCAGCATTTTTTGCAAATCTCGGGAAAAAAAAAAAAAGAAGGAACCCCGATCTGTGATGTACATAGCACAAAAAAAAAAAAAAAAAACCATCCACAAAGCAACATCTTTAAAACAAAACCATAACAATAGACATTCACCCAGCAATCACTTAAAAGCATACGCAAGCTAGAGAAATTTTAAAGTCTTAGCCATTAAACAAAATCATTCTACCATTATTGTTGTTTATAAAACACACATCGTATAAACGCAAAATAGAAAGTTTAAGATGTGCCACGTACCATTGCAATGTAAAAAGAGTACGTGAGAAACTTTAAAATGTTCAGACGAATTGCTTCATTTGTTGTCCCCCTTTTTTTTGCATTAAAAAAAAATCTAAATAAACTTGGAACCGTTGAAAACCCGGAAGAGATTTTTTTTAAAGCTGTGGGCCAATTGCAGGCTTCTTGGAGATTTTTTTTTTTTTTTAACTCCAAATCAGAAGGCTTTTGCAATTGCAATGCGCGCTCTCTGCCTCTCTCACTGTCTCTCTCTCCTCTTTTGATAGCGATCCAACCCGGGCTGGCTGGTTCTCAGATTCTCTCTGGTTTTGCCTTGTGTGCTTTGGATTGTACGAGACTTTGCAGAAGTTGCAATCGATTCGCAGTCCCTCTCTCCTCTCCCTACCCCCTTGTTTATTTCCGCAATCGCTGCAATTTGCATAGTAACCACGCACGAGGCGCCGGCAGCCGCCAGCGGAGGGGGCCGGGAGGGGGCAGGGAAAAGGCCTTGCCCCCTTCTCCCCTCCTCCCGTCTCTCTCCCCGCCAGTCTCCTCCTCCCCCACAGTGCGTGGCCAATAGGAGCCCCGGAATTCAGCGCAAGCTCCGGTCGGGACACCGTTCGGAAGAAAAGCTCCTGTGTTACTAGGCCCTGCTCGCAGGATCGTGTTTTTGGCGCTGTGGAAGTTCCCCTGATTGCGGACCTCGCAGCCGGTACTAGGGATCTACGAGGATACAATACAATTGCCTGCGGTTGTGCGGGTTTTGCACGTTTTAATCAAGCCTGCACACCTGCTTTCTCGGTTTCTTTTTCCGTAGCCTCTCGTGAGTTATTAGGCTAGTTCATGATGGTTAGTGAGAGATTTAACCTTTATTTGCACTGGTGTAGACCAAGAGTTAAAGATCCTCTTTGGTGCATTAAATCACGAGAGTGCAAAATGTCACAGAGAACTTGCAGTGAAATAAAGCTTCTACTCTAGGTTCCTAAAGGAAAAGACTGGCTCTGTTCTCTGCAGATGACTGAACATAAAATTGCTAGGGGGGCTCCCTTAAGAATAAATTTGTTCATTTAAAGGAGGAGATGCAGTGAAATTCTAGTTGAATTGCCAAGCATCCACTTCGTCAATATCCTTACAAAACCTGGATTCCACAAAGTTGGACGCCCCCCTCCGCCTCCTGTTGCCCCGAGAGAAGGGCTCTGTTTAGACATTTGAAATGGGGGGAAGGGGAAGGAGACTGTTAAAGTAGTTATGGAACATTCAGTCCTTCATCTCACTGATTCATCTTATTTCATTAACCCAGACTCTTTAAGACCATTTCAATGTCAATCTTTCATGCGTTTGTTTCAAACAACAGACTAGCCACTGGTGCAGTGCTGGTGCCCGGAAGACAACTCTAAAGGAAGGGAGTGTCCCTTTAAATGGAAAGCATCACCACCGGGCTACTGCGTTTGTTTGCTTTGCGTCAGTTAAGTAGCTTTGGACGTTTTGCTGAATAACTGAGTTACAGGAAAATGTGTGCTTAGCTCACTTGATAAAAATTATCCAATGAGAAGTCCAGAGGAATAGGAAGCCACCTGGCAGTTGTCTGATTTTCTTAACTGTCCTTGGTGAAGGTACCTATTAATTAATAACAGGACCTTGCACAGCTAAATTAGAGGTTAGAGAAACCTCTTATTTCGTTTTGAGCCACATGTTTGGCTTCAGGCTTGCACTGTATTACTAGCTAACTGATGCAGCATTACTGAGAGGTATGGTTGTGTGGCCACTGCTGGTGTGAGACAAGCTTTGCTGTGCTGGCCTGCCCCTTATAGTTTCTGATACTCTCTTGCTCCAGAAAGTCTGTGGCATTTAATCCTGGCCCCTTCTGCTCAGCGTCGTTTTCAACTTGGACTTGGCATACTACTTTCACTCTAGAAATAACATTTGATGGGATGCAGTGGCTTCAAAAAACAATTAACCAAAAACCTTCTAGGCCTAGTACAGCTGGTGCTAGGCTGTGTAACCTTGAGATAGTTATATAACACCTATAAAATAGAACATCAATCTATCCTGAGAATGGGGGATTGTTTTTTCAGGAGCTAAGAGCCTTTCGAATGCACAAGAGGGATCAGTTTGTACTGCATTGCTCTGGAGATGCCATGGTCTGAATAACCTTCAAGGCTAAGCAGCCAGGCCTTGTCAGTAGGTGGTAACTGAGTTTTGTGTGCATGTCTGTAGTTCATTAACTCCGCTTAATGTGGTAGGTTAGTACTGTTTCCAAAGTGACCTTTTATATCTCCATCTAGTCAACAACAACATAGTATAGCTTTAGAGTTGAACTTAGGTATTAATGTGAGTCTTATGTGACTCCAGACAAATTATTTAACCTCTGTAAGCTTTTTATTCCTCATCTGTAAAACAGGAGCTATTCAGATAACATATATAAATTACCTAGTACATTATGTGTGCTGAAAATATTGTATCTATAGCGATACCACTATTACTGTTTAATATGTACCATATTCTAGGCACATTGCTAAGAGCTGGAGATACAGAGAATAAGACATTGTCCCTGCCCTCAAGAAGCTTTCAGTCCAAAGGGAAAGACAAAATAATAAATAATAATATAATGCGGTAAGTGCTGTGTCCAACTTAGATATACATAAAGGGCAATAGAAATACAGATGATACAATGGTTTTGCTCGGATAAGTAGATAGGAAGAGTCACAGGAGGCTAAAAAAGAGGAAATGACGTTTGTGTTGGGCATTTGTCAAGTAGACAAGGGAGAAGCAGGACATTCTTGTCCAAGAAAGCACAGTGTATACACAGGGCCAGAGAATGAGGATGTATTTAACTGTGGCTTGTTGGTCTAGCTTATATCACAGTAACTAGAGACGAAATCGGAAAATCAGGCTGAGGCAAGATGGTGGAGGACCTTGTAAGCTGTTTAAACTTTCACTTGAAGGACTTGGGAAACATCAAAGGTATTTAACCAAATGATATACAAAGTAAATTTTGCAGATTAGAAAGATCATTCCAGCAATGGAGGCAAAGAGACCAATTAGAAAGAAGTGAGAGAAGGTGAAGTTCTGAACTATGCACAGCAGGAATGAATGAGCAAGAAAGAGAAAGGGAGGGAAGAGAAGAGAGTGGGAAAGAGGAGAGAAAGCAAGGAAGACCCACAACTCACATTAGTTTTTAGGGACTTTGATCAATAGGGACAACTTGGGAGTGCATTTTTTCCAGGCTCTCCCAAGTCCAAATACCCATAAGATATATAATAAGAGCTATTAGTGAAAGAGGCTCTCCTTACGCCACAACATGCCACTTCTGTATCCTTAAACCTACCAATGTCAAATCATTTTGAAATAATACCAGCAACAGTAACAATCACTCACATGGATTCAGTGTTTATATTGGCTCTTCTCACCTTGTGAATTTGCATTCCAGTAACATCAGCCCCACCATGCCACTGAAAATCAGCTGCACATTGAATAGTGTGACTTTGGATTGCCAACCCTATTGAGAGCCTCATGCTTCCATGTCGACTGGCTTTATGCCTTGAAAATAGTAGGCTCTTCCAGGAATTCTGCTTTTTTGACCCAAATAAAAACTTAATCCTCTTTCAGTGCATTGATAGGGAGACTACAACATCAGAGTCTTACAGATTTAGCAACATGATTCAAAATTGCAGTTTTTTTCTAATAATGTATTTTTTAACGTGTGAACTAAGTTGAATGTTGGACCATACAGATATATTTCACATTTTCTTTTTTTTTAATTTTTTTAATGTTTATTTCTTTTGAGAGAGAGAGAGAGGCGGGGGGGGGGGGGGGCAGAGAGAGAGGGAGACCCAGAATCCGAAGCAGGTTCCAGGCTCCGAGCTGTCAGCACAGAGCCTGACTCAGGTCTCAAACCCACGAACCATGAGATGGTGACCCGAGCCAAAATAGGACACTTATCTGATGGAGCCACCCAGGCACCCCTATTTCACATTTTCTTGATTGGGTAAATCTTAGATCATCCAAAGCACTTTTTAGGCTAGGTAATCAACATGGCAATATAAATGATAGATACTAGAAGAAAATACAAATCTAGGAATTGAAGAGACTCCCTAATAAGCAGATTTTGGCAGACTGTTTCCCCCCACATCTGTCCCTCTCTATTTTTGGATACATAAATGAGCAGTTTGGAGCCTATATTTCCTAGCCTTCCTTGCAGATAGGCATGATACATGATTAAGATCTGAATAGAATGGAGAAGAATTATTGAGTCAACCTTTCATGTCACTTGCTTAAAAGAAATTTATCCTAAACTTGTGGCCTTTCCAAAGGCTGCAGTGAGGTCATGTTAGGGACTCAGCTTCAATTAAAAAGACCAGGGACAACACCTTGGGAGACAAGAAAGCAGCAAGATGGAGGGAACATGGGTCCCTAAGTGACCTTATGGAGCAGAACTTCTTCTCTAGTCTAGATCATATTTAAGCCACTGTGTTTTGAGATCCCTGATTTGGCAGCCCAGCCTCTACTATCATCATCATCGTCATCATCATCGTCATCAAGATTGTAAATCAGTTACATGGTACCTTTGGATTGTTTTCTGTATAAAAGCATATGGCTTTCCCCAGCTTAATACAAAATACATTTGTTTTTTGTTTTTTTTTTAATTTTTAAAACATCAATTCATTTAAACTAAAAAAAAAAGTTCATCCATTTCTCCCATTGATTTTATTATCAGCCCCCAATTCCAGACTTTCCCCCTGCCTAGTCTCCCTCTACTACCCTTTCATCCAGACTAAATGAGTCACTTTTCTATTTTCACCACTTTCTGAATACACCATGCATGTTCATCCCTCTCTTCCCTTGTTTGTGTGATATTTTCTGCCCAGAAGTCCCTAATGTCTTCTCCCTGTTCCATTATTTTTTTCAATAACCAGTTTAATGCTACTTCCCAACCGCCGCCCCCCAGCAGAATTGGCCACTCC
Source organism: Acinonyx jubatus (assembly GCF_027475565.1). NCBI lineage: Eukaryota > Metazoa > Chordata > Mammalia > Carnivora > Felidae > Acinonyx > Acinonyx jubatus. Next base: position 49,298,255 of record NC_069381.1, on the reverse strand, counting down.
CTCCTGTGTTCTCTAACATCTTATGCTCATCTCTAGGACAGTTATGTTCACTGTGTACATCAGTTATTTATTTGTGTGTTTGTCTGCTAGACTATGAGCTCCTTGAAGGGGCACTACCTTTATTCATCTTTGTGTCCCTACAAGCCAAGTGCTATAATCCTCAATGGATGTATGGTAAATTAATGTGTGAATGAAAAGATGAACAAATGGTTACCCTTTCCAGTCTTGCACTCTGATATAATACAGGCTCAGGAGTGTGACTGATGCAAGGCAGGGCATTATCACTAGGGGGAAATTTTAAGTATAAATAGCAGGACACTGAGTTTGCTTTTTATAGACCTTCCACACATGTTACCACTGTTAACCTTCCTTCTGGATAGGTAGGTTGGGCACTGTCTTTCTCACCACACAAATGAGGAAACTAAGGCACAGGAAACTGTAGGGAGCCACTCAACATCATTCACTTAGGTTGAATAGAATTCAACTCATTTAGCATTCTTCTCCAGAGGTCTAGCTATGACGTTTGGCTTAGGAAAGATTTCAGGCTTCAATTTTTTTTTTTTTTTGGAGTAACATTTTAATGTTTAGCTGGCTGTAATCATAATTAAAGGTAAACAAATGAACCCATCCTTTGTTTTTTAAATGGCTTTATTGAGGTACAATTGATATACAAAGAACCACACATATTTAATATATACAATTTGATGAACTTGGACAGAGACAAACACCCATGGTATCATACGCACAATCAAGATAATAGACATATCCAACACCTCCAAGAGATTCCTTGTGTCCCCCCAACCCCGGACCATTTTGGGGGGTAAGAACACTTAACATAAAGTATACCTTCTCAACACTGCATTGTTAACTACAGGCACTATGCTTGCACAGCAGATCTCTAGAACTTACTCATTTGGCACAGCCGAAACTTTATACCCATTGAATAATAGCTCCCTGTTTCCCCTACCCCACAGATCTGTCCTATCTTGGACACACAACACAGTATGCTGCAGAGGTTCTTGAAGACCACAGGTGATGTCACGCAAGTGAGCTGGTAGGATAGTCAGAGAGAGGAAGCCTGTATCTCAACCAAAGCCAAGGCTGCAAAGTATGAGTTTACAATTCACAGAAGGAGACCTGAAAGGGAGCTCAGAAGGCTCCAACCACCACATTTTACAGCTGATAAAACCGAAACTAGCAGAGTGAAGTAGCTAGCTCATGGCCACACAGCTGGTAAAGAATTAATCCCCGGTCCAGGGCCAGTGTCATTACATCATGCACAGGATATTTTGCAGGAATGGAAAAGGAGCAAACAACTATCTGTGGTATCAGAGTGGAAAAGAGGACTGGGCAAGTGAAGAAACAGTGAATTTGATAGGAGACAGAAAACGGTTAATCATCTAAACCAAAGGGATGGCTATAAAATCGAGGCTGGTACCTGAAAGATTTACCCAAACATGTTCAGACAATTCAAGGATAATTTTCAGGAAAAATAAGGGAGGGTGGAGATGAGAGCAACAATCTAGAACTGTAACTTGGTGTTAAAAGTTGTGAGCTGAACTGGTTCACTATTCTGTGCTGTTTGTGACCTTGGGCAGTTCAATCTCTCCCTCTGGCTTCCTTCTCAGTAAAATGTAAATATCAGGGTTTTGATAGGATTCAATGAAATCATGAGTGTGAAACTGTTATAAATTTAGGTTTCTATTCCATGAAGGCCTACACCACCAACAATTGTTTATAATACAGCACAGAATACAGAATATAGATAGTCGCATTTATCCAAAAGGTTTTGGAATAGAGATTGTGTGTGTGTGTGTGTGTGTGTGTGTGTGTGTGTGTGTTTATCTATATCTATCTGTATCTATGCACACATACATATATAAACATGCACACAAAGTCTCCATTCCAAACCTTTGAATAGAGGTAGGATAAATCTGATTACCTACCTACCTATATATATGAGAGAGACAGAGACACCATTAAAATAGAAATAAGGTGACATCAAGGCCAAGATTAGCAATCAAAATACATTCAATAAGATTCTATGTACTTTTTTAGGGTTGACTTGCAATTTTCCTTTGAGTTTCTTGGTAATCAACTTAAAAAAGAAAAGGTAAAAACTTATGAAATATATGATATTCATAGGATAATAAAATTCAAATCCAAGAAGGGTTGTTCAAAAGCAACACAGACATTCTGAGGTCTGAGAAAATGGGCCCCGTGACCTCCTGCTACCCGCATCACCATCACTGCATACAGACAGACAGACCAGGGTTGTCCTGAAGAGGACTGTCTTCAATATGACGCATTGAACCAGGTACTCAATCCCTGGATGAAATTCCAGCCAGCCTAAGGACAGAGGGAGTAGGAGGATGCCGGCTTCTAAAATTACAATTTTAGGAACTCCTTGGCTATAGCTTAGTGCCCTGGGCTAGTGGTGCTAGTGCTCAGTATCTGGTAAATTAGAATGTGCCGTCAGTGTCTATTGTCCCAGAAAATCAGCAACAAAGAAAGGAAAGAGCCAGTCGAGGTCGACTCCTCTGACCCTGGGGTTTTTCACACTCACTCTAATATTCCTAAGATTACATCCCACCCCCCACCCACCCCCCGAAAATAGTATGGAAAGGAATAGCATGGGAACTGGCAAACCCAGCTGGCATGGACGCTGAGTCCAGACTCTCTTCCAGCCCATGTCTTTAGCTCTTCAGCCTCTCTTGACCTCTCTCTTTCATAAGGTGACTCAAAATGGGATCAGGAAAGGGAACTCCAGTAAAGGAAGTTATAGAATTGGGGTTATTGTTGTTTCGGACACACAAGCAAAAACAAGTAGGTAGCTTGTCTCAAAGCCCAATCAGTAGGCTAAGAATTAGGCTTACACGTCAGCCAACAACATCACAAAAGAAAAAATAATGTCAAAAGCCTGTGTGGGTCAGGATAGGGAGATAAGTTACTATACTGGTAGATCCCTTTTGGGAAATGACAGTCTTTTTTTTTTTTAAGCTTTTTCCCCCCATTTTTTAAAGTTTATTTTTGAGACATACAGAGAGAGAGAGAGAGAGAGAGAGAGAGAGAGAGAGAGAGAGAGAATCCGAAGCAGGCTCCAGGCTGTGAGCTGTCAGCACAGAACCTAATGCAGGGCTTAAACTCACCAACCCTGAGATCATGACCTGAGCTGAAGTCAGAGGCTTAACCGATTGACTCACCCAGGAGGCCCCCCCTTTAATTGTGATTAAAAAGTACATAGCGTTTACATTATAAGCATTTTTAAATGTACAGTTCAGTGCCTTTAAGTATATTCATATCGTTGTGCAGCCGTCATCACTATGCATCTCTAGAACATTTTCATCATCCCAAACTGAAACTCTGCATCTATTAAACAGTAACTTCCCATTCCTTTCTCTCCCCAGGCCCCTAGAAACCATCATTTTACTTTCTGTCTCTATGAATTTGACTACTCTAGGTACTTTATACAAGTGAAATCATTCCGTGTTTGTCCTTTTGTAAGTAGCTTATTTCATTTAGTATAATGTCTCTAAGGTTCATGCCTGTTGTAGCACGTGCCAGAATTTGCTTTGATTTTAGGTGGAGAAGCATTCCCTGGTATGTAGATGCCACATTTTGTTTATCCATTCATCCACTGATGGACACTTAGGCTGCTTCCATCTTTTGGCTATTGTGAATAATGCTTCTATGAACATGGTATATAAATATCTATTTGGATCCCTGCTTTCAATGTTTTTGGGTATATCCATCAGAAGTGGAATTGCTTAATCATAGAGTAACTCTATTTTTAACTTTGGTGGGGGGGGGGGAACAGCAACCTTAGTTTATCTTTGGGAAAAAAAATGAACAAATTCTTTAATGACTTGCTTCATTTATGGAGTTGATTTCGTGAGCATCAGGAATCTTGGATTCTTATTAACTGTGTGCTCTTTGAAAGTCACTTGAGTTATCAGAAACACTCTCAATTTCCTTGTCTGAAAAAAATGATATCTTTGAAATAGTTGATATCCAAGGTCTTTGAAATTCTAAAGATCTACAATTCTGCATATTTCCTTGGTGTATGTATGGGTTCGTCCATTTATGTCTTCATTCATTCACTTTGGAAATGCTGTTTGAATGCCAGAGCAGGTTCTTCCCCCCTCAAATATAAACATGAGTGATGGGGAGAGGAGTAGGAATGGGAGGAAGAAGGCTGGCGTGATGGTTGAAAGAAGAAATAGAATGTACTGCAAGCCAGTAGGAGAACAGTACTAAGATGAAGGGATAAACATGGGTTGGGGACATTCTGGGCTAGTGACCAACTTTCAGATTTTACACTTTATCCTAACATTCATGGGGAGCCATTGTAGGGCTTAAAGAAGGTGGTAACAAGGTCAGTTTTGTTTTAAAAAATTACTCTGACAGCAGTGTGGAGAATGGACTGTATAGGTTCAAAACAAGTTATCTATCTTTACTCCATTATCTCATCTTTTCCCTTTTATTTTGAAAGCGGGGAAATTAGTCAAGGTGTCCCAGGACCCATTGTTTCATCTTGGAGAATAATACTGTATTATCCTTCTCTCTACAATAAAAAAATATTTGGTCGCCATTTTCCCTGAACTGTGAAAACTACTCGCCATGGTTGTAATATATTAGTATCTCCAGGTCATTAGTTTGCCAATTAATATTTTAGGACCATGACATTACAGCAATTTTAAAAAGTTTTGATCAGAGATTATTATCCCTTTATGTAAACATTAGAAGACTCAACATCACATATTAATATATTTTAGGAAAAAACTTAAAATTCGTATTGGATTAAGTAAATTTTTCCTTAATTGGGATGTCAATATAAAGCAAATGCTTTATATAGAATTCTTTATGTAAGTAATGTAGTATTATAAAATCTTTTTTTTTTTTTCAACGTTTATTTATTTTTGCGACAGAGAGAGACAGAGCATGAACGGGCAAGGGGCAGAGAGAGAGGGAGACACAGAATCGGAAACAGGCTCCAGGCTCTGAGCCATCAGCCCAGAGCCTGACGCGGGGCTCGAACTCCCGGACCGCGAGATCGTGACCTGGCTGAAGTCGGACGCTTAACCGACTGCGCCACCCAGGCGCCCTAGTATTATAAAATCTTAAAAGTCCTCAGTGATACTGTTTTCCTTTTGTATATACCTCTTATTTTCTGTGCTATGAAAGTTATGAGGTATACTACACCAGCAGATTGTATACCTATGAAAACAATGTATGATCCCTGAAGGACATTATTTTTAATGGGTGAAGAAAATAATTTGGTTTCTATCTTAGATCACATGAGTGCAGAAATGAGTTGTTTGGGAAAATACTCCAAGTTTTAATATGCAAGGGTAATTAATGCCTTGATTTACTGCAGGTATTAAGATTGATTCAACTACTAATGCCCCCTTCAGTAAAATAATGTTAGAAAGACTGGCATTTATCTTAAATAATTTTTGGCAGTTTGGCATAGTTTTTACTTTGTGTTTACCAAAGAAAGAAAACCAAAATGAGAGCGAGGAGAACCAATGATAAAGAGTGGTTTAGTTTGTCGAGGATGCTTGCAACAGCCAGTTTGTTACAAGCAGGGCCAGGCTGAGAACTTCAAGATTAAAGTTTGAAAGGTACCTGGTATATTTTTGGTATATTAAAAAAAATAAGTGCTTTTTTAAGAAAGAAGCCAAAGAATGGTACATGTTTCTGGTTTTAACATTATTCCTACGAGTTTGCTAGTCCTCCCAAGAGCTATAAAGTTGACAATAAATCAAACTTATTTTAATTTGTCATGAGATAGCAGAGAGAAACAAAATTTTTCCAACTGGTCCTCTGCCAAAGTGTTTCTACCAGTCCAATTCACTTCCGAAATTTATACTTACTATTTAAAATTAAGAAAAAATTGAACTATCAAATAAATTCAAGTCTGGAAAACATTTACTGCGTGCCACTGTAGCCAGGCACTATATCAGGTTCTGGAGGTGCAGGAAAAGTAAGTGGTGATCTGGCCTTCAAAGAGGCAAGTGACTCTTTAGGCAAGGCTGGGTTACCTTATATGCCAGAGGTCAGAGCAGAATAGACTTCTCCAGGTGAGTAAACGCGTATGACGTGTTATACCAACTATCGAGGCACATCCTACCTCGCTGCTCACCTTCCAGTACCTTATAATTAGCAGGACTATCTTTTGAAGAGTATTTGAACATCAGATTGCAATAAATCCTATATCCTTATGTGACAATATAATATTTGAGTAAATTCTGAAAATATAAAATGCATGATACTTGCTTCAAAGTGTGTTTAAAAAACACAGCCATTAGGGTTTGATTTAGTTTCTCGAAGTCAAAATTTGAAAAGACAATTGAATTTTATGTGACAGAAAATTGAAAGAAAGACTCATTGCAGTATCACTATTAGGTGCTATTTAAAATGCTTTAAATTTTTTTTAAAAAATTGAAAAAAAATTGACAAGGCAAGAGTTTTTCTCAGTAGATAGCAATGATACAGACATCCCTATTTCCCAGCTAAATGTCCCTAATTGGAAAGGCATGAAGAGCTTATAAAACTTGTCCCTTTTCTTTTTCTTTTGCAAACGTGAATGTAACTAATGCCTCAAATCCAGTTTTACAAGTGTCTATATTGTTTTGACATTGTTACTTGATCACTCCAGTTGTTTCAGTCAGCTCAAGTCTTGTGCTTTAATTTTTTTTTAATGTATAATGTTACTATTTGTCTTAAAGAGTATGCTAGGTGCAGTAATGATAGACTTCTATGGACTGTAGATAAAATAATTGGATTAACTTTGTAGTACCCTCCCCCCAAAAAACCCTCTCCATTTTTCACAGGTTATGGTATGAAAGTTTAACGTAATAATCCTCAATTGAAATTAAAAAAAACACTTCACTGATAGAGCAATTCCAATATGAGGAAATCTGAAGTTTTTTACTACCATATTTTATGTTACTTTAAAATAAAAGCACGATCCACTAAGAAATCACCATAATTAATGTTTATAATATTCAGATATATATATCATCAAGTGAAATGCCTGCTCACTTTAGTTCTGAAACACCAGCACAGGAACAATTTTTACTAAAATTTCCTATAATAAGAAAGCTTAGTTTGCAATTTTTCCCCTGGAGGCGGGGGGTGGGGGGGGTGGGGGGGGTGGGGAGGAGAACTTTGATACCACAAAAGTTTTAAAAGCAGACTCTCTTGCCTGAATAGGGTCTCTCTAAGGGACAAACCATAGTTATGTAGAAAATACTACAAAAAATATTCATTCAGATAAAGATTGGGGGAGAGCATTTCCAAGTTTAGAGCCCTGCCTAATAGCCAACAGAGTCTTTTTTGTTAGTTTTACTAGGTTCACATGGGAATTCATACATTTTGGTGTATCACTTTTATAGTTATACATCAGATTTATGCCCAACTGCGAGGCCCTGGAATCTGGGTCTTTAAGGAAAACACAGTGGAGGTGTTGCTGCCATCCAAAGTGTGGCTTTCCTCCGAGTTGGTAGGCCGCTGCTCTGTGGGGCTTAGACGTTAACATGCTTTCGTTTGTCTAATGACTGAATTAAACTACTCGTCTATCTCCAAGTCATTATAATGTGGAAATTGTGCACTGTGTACACATCGTGGGCTGTGAAACACCAGCCCAAACACACGACCAAGTTGGTGTGTTTTAAATGTCGGAGCACATGGGGTGGTTGGTTTTGAATTCATTTGCGCCTCATTTTTACTACTCGAGACACGCTCATTAAAAAGCTGTGTTTCAACTATGTTATATGTTCACATTTAACTGAGCTGGATTTTTCACGGCCCTGCTGCATCTGGCTTTTTAATTTGCCTTGAACAGGAGTATTCCCTCGTATCATAGACAATCCAGGCAGCCTTTACCAGGTAAAGTCAAGTCATTGGCTTGGCCTCTCCTTTCTCAATCTCTCCAAGGAAAATGGGCCTCTTTTCCAGCACACCCCTGGTACCCACAGGTTGGGATTGCAGACAGAGATAGGAATTGCAGAACCCCTACCCGGAGGGCTGAATCACCCTCACTTTCTGCAGGGGCAAGCTACTCATTTGCAATCCTCTCTGCACTTAAACCCCTTAAAGTTACAAACAAACTTTGGGAAAGTTACATCACCATAAACAAAGACACAGTTCCTTAAATTATTATTATGCAACACTGTGTCATTACTCACGCATCCACATTGCAGTGGCAAATACCACTGCAGCGTTGTAGGCTGCTTCAGAAGTAGAAATCTAGGCTAAATATCTCAGTGCCACCTTTACACACGGAAAAGGTTTCCCACCCTCTCAAAAAACATTCAGGTTTTATCCTGCAAACAAAGTGAGACGCCAAAGCTGTCTCCTAAGTCTTCGGAATCCCCTATTTTAAATGCAAATTATCAGTCTGGTCTGACCCACAAGCCCGGCGATAGAGAAATACACAAAAATGAATTCGTGGAAGTGAAGTTCTGGATGTGCTTTTGTAAAACTCGCAGGCATCAATACACATCTGGTAATCAATGTGTTAATTACTGTATCCCTCAAAAAAAAAAAAAAAAAAAACCAACAAGTTGTCTGTGATCGCTGGGTTGTGTCTCCCCCAGGTGATCTACAGATCTGGTAAGGAGACTGTCCCCACTGCCAACCCGCGCTGCTGTTCAACCGCTGCATCGCTTGGTGTTTAAACAGAAGACAAATCAAACATATTCTGGACACATTTTATTAACAACCTGAATCCAGATAAAAAGGATCAGGTTGTAAAAAGGAAAAAAAAATTGGTAACTAGTTGTCCAAGAAAAAAGCGAGACTGAGGACAAATGACCCGCACAAGAGCCTAGGACCATTTTTTTCCCTTGCTGTCGCAGAGCTGACAGGAGGCGGATGGGGTTGAGGAAGGGAGGGGGGAGGAACAGAGCAGGGGAAAAAGAGGATTTAAAGCATCATCTCCCAATCTGCAAAGGTCTGGTCTCCCCAGTGCTCAGGAAGCCATTTTCATTTTCTTTTTTTTTTTAAAGAGCGTAAAAGGAAAATAAAACAGAAAAGGTATATATCCCCCTTCCTGCACCAACAGCTCGGCTCCTCCCTCCAGAGAAAAAAGTATTAAAAAAAATCTCAGGTACAAAACCCAATCCACAGGCATCCAGTGAGGCTTCTGCAGTCAACTCGATTCGATTTGGCGAGTTGCACTGAAGGAGACGTGATCTTGAAAAATCAATCCGTGCTCGCGCCCCCGCGCCGCCGCCGCAGCCGCCGCAGTGGCCACAAAATTAGCGGCTCCGAGGACATTTTTGCCGCAGTGCACGTCCGCCGTAACCACCGAGCGCTCGGGTGAATAATGGAAGTACAGTGTGGAGACAATCAAGTTGATTTATCACGCAAAATAATTCACTGCTCCAGTCCAGCTCGTGGTCTGTCACTTTAAATCACAAACGCGCGGATACACAGATCCGTAGGCCCCACACATGCATGGCACACGTGTGTGTGCGCGCGTGTGTGTGTGCGCGCGCGCGCGCAGAGCCGAGGGGAAGGATTCCGGGCTGCTTCGAGCGAGCGTACGCGGGGAGGGAAAGAGCAAAAGGGCCTGTCACCCCGACCCCCTACCCCCACCTTTTGCAGCGTGGACAAGTGGCTTGTAATGCAGCTTGGAGCAAAATAAAGTCTGAACAAAACTAGACTGTGAGACTAGCACGTCCCAGAGTGAAAGTGAGTGACGTTAACGCAGTCTCTGTAAAGAGTCGGATCACTTGCAGGCAAAACTAAAATCCTCTTTTTTTTTTTCTAATATATAAAAGAAAGCAAAGAAAATCATTAACTAGGTTCAGATCTAAAATATTGCTTTTAAAATGCACGCACATGTCGAAGACTCAGCGACTGTAATTTCTTGGGTAAACATCTGGTGAAGACATTCCAGGAACACATCTGAAAGGAAGAAAGGCGTAAGACAGCCCCTTCTTTATATATCTCGGGTCAAAAAAGGGTTGTTAAAACTTTTTTTTCTTTTTTAGAGTGTGCTCTCGATCGAAATACCTTTATGAGCTCTAAGGGTCAGTTTGGTTTGGGAGAATGGGACCAAGCTGGGAGTGACGAGTCCTGGGTTCCAAGACACAATGGTGTGTGATGTTCGGGCAGGTCTCTTTTCCTATGGCCCCATTTTTTGCCCCCTTTTCTTGCTGATAAAATCTCAGGCGGTAAATGATATGCTTTCTGTGTGTGTGTGTGTGTGTGTGTGTGTGTGTGTTTCACAGACGCTCCATGATTCTATCTAAGATGCAGTGATGATGGGGTGGAAGAGGTTTTGATGTAGAGACAAAAAGAGGTCACATTCTTCAGGTGGCATCTGTGGACACTGGAGGTAATGAAAGTGATGAGTCCAGTTTGCCTGAGTCCTTAACAATAAAGATTGTGTCTATATTAAGAGCTACTATTGTCCCAGCTCTGAAGTATATATAGCATATAATGAGTGCTCTTTGAGAATGACAATGTAATCTTGTAATTATATTGGGGAGGGAGGGTCAGCCAAAAGGATTTTGAGACTGGAACAATATTCAATATTCTTGTTTATTTGTAGCCTGTATATGAAATGCATTAAATCCCTTGGGTAATTCAGAGACTGTTAACTTTTTAGTGGGTAAGAGTTCTTCTGTGCCAGATCGGCTGTCTAGATTGACCGGATTAATAGGATTAATTACTCCCTATCTACTTTTTCAGAAAACAGCTCCAAGCAGGGTCACAGGCAGGGGCCACTGTTTGACACCCCCCTCCCCCTTATCTCTGAGGTGAACGGTCAAGAGTGTGAGTGCTAGAGCCATACCACTAGCTAGTTTCGACATGCACTAGCTGAGTAATCATAGACAAATTATTTGCTTTAGTTGTGCCTCAGTTTCCCACATTTATATAAGGGGGATTATAATGACAACTAATTCATAGGGCTGTCGTCAGGATTAAATGAGTTATATTAAAGTGCTTGGAACAGAGCATGGCACATGTAACAAACAGCTCAATAAATGTTACAGGTTATTATTACTCCAATGTAAACACAAGGAAAGCAAGGTCAGATATAATAGAGGAATCTTTGAGCTGCTCCTGGATTTCAACTAAGGCCTCTAAGCACTTTATTTTATCTGGCTTTTATGTCAGCTTAAAGCAAGGAGCTCAGCAGTCTTTATTATTATTAAGAATAGGCCAGAACATTCCCTACTAAAACTCCATTCCCATGCATACAGTAGTTATGAAACTGAAGAATTCTCCACTTGACCAGCTCAATGTAAATATGTAATATTGGCTCTATATGTTGAGTGTGTACTTATTGATGTGTGTTTTGACTATCCAGGTGGGAAGAAGCCAAGTTTTGTTTTTTTGTTTTTTTCTTTTCCTTCCCCCTTTGGAGAGAAGTTTCCAAGGCATCAGTTCCTGACTGTTTCTGTTGTGGTATTCTTTGGTACACAACTTGTTACCTTAGGCCTAGCCGCTGTCATTGAATTATGAAGTCAAAACAACCCCAAATCTCTGGCGTGCTCCCTTTGTATCATTATTAGTTTAAAGGGGAAAAGCGGCATCCTGAATTTCTCTCCTCTCTTAATGACTCCCAGAGTCCAGACTTGAACAAGGCTTTAGGAAGGGTCACAGGCAAGGAATGCTTAAGGGAGCAATTCCACTAGTGTTTGCAATTTGGGATTGGAGGCGAGCTGCAGTTAAGCTTTATAGAGGAAGTGGAGATTAGGTGTTTTTCCAGAACAAGATAGGCGCTGGCAGGCCTAGTTAGTTCCCTGCTTGTTGGAAAGTCGTGTCCCCCTTCTTTCCTCCAGTGGCACCTGAAGCCCAGGTGCACTAACTGTTCTACCAGGGGCCGGCGAAGAGACCAGGGTGGCAGGCCTGGGACGTCCGGAGTGGCATCCGACACCAAGTTTAGAGGGCGGCAGGCGCATGGGTTTTAAGTTCAACTTTGGACAGAAAGCGTCAGCGACTGTTGCTGAGAGCGGCGAGAGAAAAGTTGATTCGTTCTAAGCGCTAGCGTGAGCGCTCCAGATACACTTGGTCAGTTAGATGAACACAATATCCTAAATAAATAAATCAATAAAAGACGGTGCGCTGCCTTCTACTCCACCTGCTTGCCCTCTTCCTTCCCTTTGTGGACGCGGAATGAGACTTTAGCTGGTGAAGACTCCCCCCTCCCCATTATTATCACAGGCGCACACCATTCTAAAGTGACTCTGTAAGGTGCCAGAGAGGAAGCCCAAGGTACCTATATTTCCAAAAATTTCGGGAGCCAAAGATGAGAAATCTGGCGAGTTTCTTTCCTCCCTGCCCGCAGCAACTTAGCATCCAGAAGCTGTGGGCGTCTGGCCGCGCAGAGCTTTCCAAGACGTCCGGCGTCCGGGGGACGACTTCACTGATCATAGTCCCTAGTGGACCGCGGACTTTGCCAGTTTCAGAGGTACTGGGGAAACTGAGAGCAAATAAATTAAATCTACCCTCCATCACCACCAACCAGGACGACGGGGATCCCCCACTCCAGGCCTGGAGGGGGGTTGGGGCGACGGCAGGTGGACCGAATAAGCAGGAGGTGGGGAGCAGCCCGGCAAGGTCATGACCGTGAGGCCGCCAGAGGAGGCCGCGGTGCGCAGCGGCCGGGCGCCGCCCTCTGGCCCCGGAGCTGACCCCTCGGCGCGCCCCCTTCTCGGCAGCCCGCCTGGCGCATCCCTAGGGGAAGGAGGGAGCGACGCGGTGGAACCGACCCTTACTTTCGCGGTGGAAGCTGAAATCCGCGGGGCTCCCGGATGGCTGTCCCGTAAGGATGTTCGGATGCTCAGCACAACTGAACTTTAGAAGGGGCTCTTTGCACTGGTCCCCCTTTTTAATGGCAACCTGTGAGAAACTTTTGTGCCCTCCCCTCCGTGTCTTCTTGCCCCGGGAACTTGGCCCAGACGACCTAGGTCTCCACATTAATTCGTGGTCCCACCTACTCAGCAGCCCCTTCTCTCAGACAGACTTCTAGGGTGTCTTGTAATGAAGGGAACAAGTTCAATGCTTTTTTCCTTTGGGGGGAGCATTGTGTGATTTAAAAATCTCCTAGGTGTTACAAAACAAGCCAGACCAAACAACAAAACCAAAAACAAAATGCGCTGCTTTCACGTGAGTGTAGAGTGGAGTCAATCCAAACCTTCCTTAGGCCAGTCTGAGTCTTTGGTCAGATAGTCGAGTTCCTGAATCTTTCAGAAAAACAGAGCCCTTTTCACACACTTCTGGAGGGGACTTAATAAGACTGCAATATATTACCACGTTTAAAAGGTTTTTGCAGAGGCAAGATTTCCTAAAAGCGACTTGCCAGCGATGCATGGAAAAGCAAATCCGCTTATAGAGAGGAGCCGCTGAAGAGGAAGGGGGGAGAAGGAGCCCCAATTAAAAACCGCAGTTTCCAACTTTTGAACCACAGCACTGATAATTGTAGGGCTGTGGGGGCTGCTGGAATGTAGCGACTGCCTCTGGAGCAGACAGGTTGTAGACCTCCAAGGCTGTTTTCAGTGTTGGCTGGAAGTCCCCAGACTTCTTTTCCGGTAGCCTTTCCCCTCAGTGGCCGAAGTTAAGTCCCCCCTTTTGTGTTTTGTGGGTGTGTGCTCGGACCCTGTTTGTGTGTGTGTGTGTGTGTGTGTGTGTGTGTGTGTGAAAAGCCTTGCTCCTCACACACTTAAAGTGCATAAGTTTTTGTTCTTTAGCTGGCAAAGTGTGGACCCAGGATGGGGATGTGGGTGCCAATGCGGGTGAAATCCTGTGTTTGTGCCAGTTTGTTGTCTGACCCCTCACCCTACTGCTGAGGAATGGGCCTAACACAGCCTTCATCTCCAGAAACTTTTGCTGGAGTTTCTAAGACAAATCATTTAATTATTTTGATCTGAAGGTTTTGGTATTTTGTATAATGAACTCAAGAGAAAAATCGCGGAGTGTGTAAGTTTTGTGATTTCTCTGAGCTTATAGAGGTTCTGGATCCCATAACTCTGAAGGGAAAATTACTGAGTCTTTTGCTCAGAAAGTATAACCTTCTGGGTTCATGAGGATACGGTAAGGAAGGACTGCTTTCCATAAACTTTAACACATCCCAAACCAGTGCACCAAGTCTCAACTACCCCGCCTTTGGGAACACACATGCATCCCCCAGGTATTTCTGGTCGTCTGGTGGTTACCAGGCTATTTTGCAGCATGTTCTCAAACTATCTCTTTGAGTGGCCATTCTAACTTTTACAAAGTTTCTCACTGTTTACCATGATAACCATGCACTTGCCCTGTGTGCAGCACAAGCTTGCCTTTGAGCCCTTGACATGCTTTCAACCCTGTACTGGGAGTGTTTTAAAGGTTACATTTTAGTCTTAAGGGATAAAAATGTTGCTTTCATCCTGTATACCCAGAGTGCTGGGGGTAGAGTGGCCAAGTTTGTAGGAAACCCGATCTCTTAGCTTTGCTAACATCAGGAGGATAGTTTCAACACACCATTCCTTGCCTGCTAAAATGTCAGAGCAGAGTACTCGGGGGGGGGGGGGGGGGGGGCGCACTGCATACGGGTCACCTGTTTCTGTCCACCTGCGGGTCCCGCCTCCAGCGCCGGGGATGCTGGGCGTGAGGGATGTTACACACACCTGCAGATTTTAAAGCAGCCCAGGAGAGCGGGAGTACCCCTTTTTCCGTCAGGGCTGCTTAATGTAGCAAGTGCTAGACCTTCACAAAAGGGAAAACATTTTAAGTCTGTCCTTTCTTAGGAAGCGCTTAGAGACCAGGCCCACCAATATTCCGGATAAAGTTAACGCTACAGAAATGTGTGGTGCATTAGGAGGCCGACTGGGGACTCAATGAAGACCAGACTCTTACAGTTAATCTCGCCTCCCTCTTTTTGTTTCCATGGCTCTATTTTTCCTTCGGTCTTTTTTCCTTCCCTAAAGGGTTTCCTAACCCCCCTCCCCCTTTTTAAATGAAGTAGACACTAAATTTGAGAGTTAATGTTGCAACCAAACTCTTCGGAATCCACCGCTCAGTTCGCTACATCTTTGCTGCCTGTAATGACAGCCTCTATTGTTCTTAAAATTCACCAAACTAACTCTTTCAAGTTCTTTGAGAAAGTGTAATAAGTCTTAATTGGAAAACACCACCACCGCCCAGTTCTCATGTATTTTATTTCCTCAGATCAAGGAAGAGGACCCCAAGCGAAAGAATAAACTTTATGCAGATTATTTTTTAGCGATTCTTCTTACTAAATCGTGCAGCTCCACGCGATCCCCCTTGTACCTCTTCCCCCGGTGTCCTCACTAACCCACTCAGCAATTGTCCCCAGACGACTCTGCGGGTAGTGAGACCCTCCGAGAGGAGCCTCCACGTACTTGCTCCCTCGCTAAAGCGCTCAGTTTCAAAAGTTCTGAGAATATCTTCTTCAGAAACTACAAATGGAGCAAATCATTTACCTAAGTCATTCAAGAGCCTCTATAGGAAGGACTTTGCAGGATGATGATCCTTATAATGCGGTACTAATGAAAATCCCCTTAGTCCCTCTCTCTTGGCCTCACGAGGGACGGCGTCCGCTCCCTGTCTGCGGTAGAGAGGCCCCGGCCAGCGGCGGTCCGGCGGCCCCTCCTCAAGTGCCCCCAGATGGCACAACCAGCGCGCAGAGCGACAGCAGCGGCTCCAGACGCCGCCGGGGCCACTATCCCATCCGCCGTCCCTGGCCACCCCCTTCCCGCCTCCCCCCACCCAGCGCGGGCCACTCCTAGGCTTTCCTTCTCGCCCTCCCCAGTGATTTTATGGAGGGGGGGGGGTGGGATGTAAAATGGGAACGTTCCCTCCATCGTGATGCCCAATTGCTCAGCTGTCTCCCACCGGAGTGGATTGTAATTAAAATCCGGGAATTCAATTTTGCTGCGAAATCTTAGTTTCCTAGGGAGGGGCTGGAGGGAAGGAAGACCCTGCGGAGATCGCGGGCCAGAGCAGCCCCCCACCCCGCCGCCCTGCCTTCCCGTAGGGAAGATGAAAGCGAAGGGTCCCTGGAGGGACTAACAGGCTCCGCCGCCCGCCCCCCCCCCCCCATGGGGCCAGGGCTTTAGGGAAGAGGAGGCCGAGGCCAGGCGGCGAGTGCAGGGCGGGGGCTTCAGGTCCCGCGGGCCACCGAACCCCCCTTCCCAGGCTGGGGAGCTCTTGGCCCTGCAGGTGCACCCCCGCCCCCTTTTAGGCCCCTCCTTGGAAACCGCCTTCCGGCCCAAGTTCTGTTCTCGGAGGCTTTGAACGAGGCCTTTCAGAAGTTTTTTAAAGCTGCCCCGCCCCGCCCAGCACTCACGGGGTCACACTCTCCCCCATCCCTCCACCCCCGCTCCAGCTGCCGGCAAAAGGGGGTGCGGGGAGGGAGCGGAGGGGGCAGGCTCAAGGCCCGGGGATCCAAGCACAAAAACCAGGGGCGGCTGGCTCGGCCTAGAGCGCTTGGAGATCGGCGCCTGAACCCTACCTCGGAGGAAGCTCAGGCTAACTGCTCGCCCGGCGCGCCAGCCCCGAGTGGGGGAGGGCGGAGAGGTGGAAGACAGACCGGGCAGGGGGGCACGGCCACATTGCCAAGGTTCCTTTGCAGAGCTCGCCAAGAGACTATTTTAATTGGCCTTTAGGGGAGGCAGCTGGTGACCCGTGTCCACGTTCTCCAAGTTCCCCTGAGCGAATCAGGGCGCCACCTACAGGCGAGCTCCAGGTAGCAGGAGGGAGAAGGGAGCGCCGGCCAAGTGCTGCGGCCCCTCCAAGCAGGGCCTGGTTGGTGCAGAGCCGCCTCTGAGCTCCAGCGTCCGAGTTCTGCCCTCTAGTTACGGGTCTGTGGGCAGCAGCAAGCGTCCCGAGGGCCCTGGGGAGCGGGGAATTGGGGGGGGGGGGGTAAATACAGGAATTGGGTTATTATACCAAAGAAGTTTCTCCTCCAGGCTAGTCTCAGGGAGTGAGTGCAGCGTGTTTCTTTGAGAAGAGTAGCTGTGTGGCCTTGGACAAGCTGCCTAATCTTTCGGAGTCTCGGTTTCCTCATCCTTTAAAAGGGGAGCAGTGGTACAGTTTATCCCTCGCTTTTGGAAGTGTGAGCCAGCCACTTCACTTTCACCAAAGACCCACCTTGGTACCTGTTTTCGAAAGCAGAAAGAAATGGAAGAGGACTCTTGCAAAACTAGCCATCAGCCTTTGTGTTATGGCCAGCCCTCAGCTACGCAGCGAGTCCCCGAGCAGTTAGAGTGGCGCCCCCAAGCTCCTGCCCCGGGAACTACAGTCAGCATCTCAGCATCCAACCCGTAAACCTTTGAATTCTCTGTGAGCCTCTGTGCTTATTTTGTGAGTCCTTTTAACAAGATGTGTGGTAAGGTATCAGAACAGTCTAGGAGAGCTTATTTTTTTGGGTTTGGGAGCACTAAAATTTTTTTCACATAGAATATAATAATAATTGTCTCTGTTTTACACCATTTCGGTCTACAAAAGTTTTCATAGAAACGCTCTACCTTCAGAAGGGGGGTGGAGGACCTGTGTCTGGCGGGGTCCTTGTGAAAATGAAATGAGATAACGTAGGTGACTTGTAGGGAGTTTTCAACTATTTCTAATATGAAAAACGGTTTTTTATCCTAAGAAATCGAACATACAAGACTTTGGCTAGCTGCGTGCTGTTTCTCGAAGATTAGGGCCTTAGAAGAAGATAAAGGGAACCGAAGAGGCTTGAGTGTCTGATTAGGATAGAAGGATGGGTTAGTGGAGGTTTTAACAACTACTCTCTAGCTAATCCCCTTCCCACAGACAAATAATAAACTATTTGTGGATCACTTACTATTACCACATACTAGTACCTCATTTAATTAAAAATTTTGCTACCACCTTCTAAGGTATGCCTTACCCCATTTTAAAGATGAAGAAATAAAGACATCAGGTTGCAAGGTATAATTGGTTCACCTTTTTTTTTTCTCTACTTAAAAAAATTCCCATTCCAAGGTCCTCTGGCTGGCTCAGTCAATAGAGTATGTGACTCTTGATCTCAGGGTCATGAGATCAAGACCCACGTTGGGCATAGAGAGTACTTAAAAAAAATTCCTGTCCCAGATATTTCAGAATCTACCCTTAACATCAGTTCGTTAAGCACATCCTATGTGCTTGGTTACTATATTAAATAATTGTACATGTGAGGTCTCCTGTAATTTTCATAATACCTCTGTGAAGTAAGAGTTCAAGTTCTCTCATCACAGAAGAGGAAATATTGGTTCAGAGACTTCAGGGGAATCCGTTAACATCCCACAGCCAAGAGGTGCAGCCAGGTCATGGAGAGCCCAGATCTTCTGACTACACATCTAGATGCCTTCTGATGCACGATGACTTAGGATGGTCCCAACTAGTGTTAGCACACTTTAAAAAGTTATCTAGAAAGGTCTGGCAGGAGAAGGGGACACCTTGGTGTTTTTCCTGTGTTGGAGGTATAGTAAATAGTAAACGATGGTGCTAATAACCTTAGTAATGGTGGAGTGTGACAATGTTTCCCAAGGAAATACTGATGGTGGAAGAAGGGGGCAGGGGTGCGAAGGGAGAAGCCAAGAATGAGCTGACTTACACTTTTATAAATATGAATAACATTAAAGAAAGAAATATGACCGAATCAATCAAATATCATTATAACAAATACCATTACACGGAGAAGGTTGGTACAGCGTGGCTATTGCCAAATCCTGGTATTTGACCTTGGCAGATAGTGCTTTGGTGATTCGGTTATAAAAATTATTTAGTAAGTATCTTTGTACATTAAATATTTCTTCTGGTTCGTGTCCATGTGATAGCAACATTTTATGATGAAAGGACTGGACTGTTCAGGGAGGAGAGTTACACTCCTTTCATTGCTTTTGTTTTTCCATTGTGTAGCAATTACTCATTGGTTCCGTTTCTTCTTACCTACCTAAGTACCAAATCAAACCACCATTCCTCCCCAGGACAACTGCCTTTCACATCTGAGAATAACTAAACATACACAAGGCCTGAGAGTTAAATGATAAAATGCTTTGGCTTGGGGCACTGTGTGTAAATTCGTGCATTCCACTTTCTTCTTTGTCCTACTGGGCCCTGCCATGATGCTTCTGCTTGCCAATGCATTACCAAGACCTCAGACTTCAACTGCGTTTCACCTTCAGCTTCTATACATTGTTTCTAATGATATAACAGATTTTCATTTTGAAACAAATGCCACAGGAGATTCTTTAGCAGGAAAACCCAACTGGGTAACTAACACCATAAAGGTATCAAATTTAAGGTCAGGTGGCTTTGGATTGTCGGTTTTGGGGAACCAGTTGGTAATTAGTAAGAAGGAAAACATGTTGAAACCAATACATATTTGTGGAATGTATTTGACATGTTCCAAATGTTCTAGATGCTAACAGAGACATAACAGAGTTTATATTCTAAGCTTTAGAGTAGAAGCTTCTCCTCTCTTCCATTCCCTGGAGCCATGCCTTAGTGCTGTTGTAATAGTGATGTATATCCTAGCTCAAATGTCAAGCTGAAATATTTCCTTCTGAAATTACTATCTTCAGACTAGAATTTTAATGTTACTCATTTCGTCATCTTTAGGTATGGTTATATAAATGAATGAATGGAGAAAGGACTTCAGGAAAGGTGGGAGCTATAACTATGGCCTCACCTCACATAGTCACCCATATATACATTTATAAGAGACAGCTTTGCACTTGAGACACTATTTTATTCTCTAATATGGAACTGTGCTTCTATGTCATGGAAACACCTATCAGTCATTGTAAGTGTGTGTATGGGTGTATACCTATATCTTGGAGATATTAGCTACTTCTTTTTGGTATCCTTCTCCAACAGTGAGCAATCCAGGGCTCTTTTTAGTAATGAAAGGGCGGATTCAATCTATAAGCCAGTTTGAAATTCATTAGTGTTGACCTTCCCCAGTCCCAGTCTTAGAACTTTTGACTGTGGGTATCTCCCCAAGTCAATTGCAGGTCAGCTCTGAGAACGAATATACTTAATAAAATGGAATGGCTTTTTATAACAGACAGGTGTAGGGGTTTGTTTGAGATGCTGAACTGCTGTTCCTGATCATGGGGAATTGAATTTTCTGCCAAAGCCATTGGTGAGAGTCTAATAAACTGATGTTACATATTATTGGCATTAGATGGCCCAGTCTGATGAGATAGTTGCTCAGAAAGTCAATTACTAGAATCCTGTAGTAAAAAGCAGTATTTCCAAAGAATTTTGATGCTACAAAAGATAGTAGTATAGCGTGGACTCCTGAGTGCCTGGAGACAACAGAGCTGACTGAATTTAAACAAGAGGGGCACAGCCACATGTTTATTTGAAGAACCCTTGAAGATGCCCTGAAGGAGCTTAAAGATCATGGGAGCAATTCTGAAATATTTGAAAGAGAAGAAGGGGTTATATTAACACGGAATGTTTTCAGGCTGAAGACATTGTCGTATTTGACCCATATAATCTTCACTAACTTGCAGCACAATGCTCCCATTTCACAGACAGAAACAGAGACCCATAATTATGTATGGTAAGAGGTATAGATGAGACTTAGACCTAGTCCAGTCTGGCCCCAAAACGCATGTTTTCCTGCTTTATTCACTCAATGTCCAGCCCCTCAGCCTTCTCAATCTGGCTTCAGTTCACTTGTCCAACTTAATCTTCCAATAGGAATGATTGGCTCTTTTCCTGTATGTTTGAGTTTGAGTCTTAATTATTGAGTCTGAGCCTACACAGAACAACCTCTAATCTCCAAGTCACTTGCAGGGACACCCAGATACAGAAATTCTGAGACTCCAAGAGCCAAGTCTAGTTGTACTCACCCTTTATTGGTACATCCAGCCTGGCGGCACCATTTGAATATTTAATCAAACCAATTTATTCCTTTTCTGAAGTTTGCCCTCTCTAACCAGCTTGCAAATCCCTATTTTCATTCTCAACAGCTGCCGGTGCCTGGGTCAGTGCTTTCTTTACACGTTGTTGTCTATCTAGAAATATTGGCTGGTTGCTTGTAAGATATCCAACCTGCCCTTACTTCTTGCTCTCTCCTATCCCCCACCACAAAGGCTGGTGCAGAAATATGACAAAAGGGGTAGGTTCAGCCAGCTACTCCTCCCTCCGTCCCCAGGCTGTCCCCCTCAGGCCCCAAATAAAAGGTTTAAGGAGGCTAGCTTCTTGCCTCAGCTCTAATAAACCCACACTTCCCTGTGGTCAGAAGGTTCTTTCCCTCCACAACCGCTGGGGCTGAACCTAGGCTCTCTTACTGGTACACCGACTGGGAAAGAGGAAACACGTGCGTGCTGTGGGTGTGTGTTGCCGGGGTGGGGGGGCAGGAGATGGTAGCAATGGGGGGGGGACACAACGTGGGGTGGTGGCGGCGGGGAGAGAACGTTTTTCAGGGAACCCGAGAGCCACACTACTTGCGACTGCGACCCCCAACTGTCCCAAGGGAAACAGCGGGCCTAGCTCTGTTGTCAGTGAGGCATTTCAATGGCAGCGCGGCCGGCTCCGCTCAGGTGGCCTCGCGGGGTTCGCAAGCCTTCTCCGGGGGAGGGGGGGTGGGGCTCGGCCCTGGACGATTCCAACAAAGTCTCGACGGCAGGCACCAGGCAAGGAGAGGCTGAGAACCGCCTCCATTCCTCTCCCGCCATCGCAGCCCCCCTACTCGCGGGAGCTCCCCAGCGGCCCGCGGAGGGGCAGGTGCCGGGCTGAGCCGGGCCGCCCGCATCCGCTGCCGTCCAGATGCGGGGTTTGTCTCTTTCCCGCCTCCGGAAACCAGGGTCCCCTCTCGCCCTCCGCGCTGGCCCCGCGGAAGGCACGGCCGGGGGAGCCCAGCACCCCGGCCTGGGCAGCGCGCTCGCCCGGGGACGCTGCCAGGGTGCCCGGGGAGGGGACCGATTCCTATCTCCACCCCAGCCTCCTTCAGCTGCGCGGTGCGCGCACAGAACGTCGGCGGAGTTGCAAGACGCTTTCTCGAGTTGGGCTTTCCGTTTGTGAACGGGGTGAAAAGTTTATCCGGCCCCTAAGCGCGCCTCCTGTTACCCGGCGGCTGCTAGCGGACACCAGAGGGCGCCCTTTTAATGCGCTTCGGTCGGGGACCCGCGCTCTGGGAGAGCGGCCGCAGGAGGCTGCGCCGGGACGCCGTTTCCCCGGGGGAGCTGCCATCTCGGGGACACAACGCAGCGCCCTCTTCCCCGTCGCGTTCCCTCCGTGGTGGATAGTGTGTGTGTGTGTGTGTGTGTGTGTGTGTGTGTGTGTGTTTGGGGAAGTGCTGACCCCGCATGGCTCAGAAGGCCCTGCGGCGAGTTCCCCTTTCCCTCTTCGCGAGAGGCGGGCTACTGCAGGGGTTCACTCCCTGTCTCCTGTCACCGAATGTGAATGAAGGGTGCCTGCGACCTTCCGTGTGAGGAGCAGGAGGGGTTCCCCAACCGAAGCCGTGCCCCCCTCTAACTGCTAAGGAACAAGTCTGCAGGCGTTGTTCAATTGCAAACGACTAATTAATTTTCCAGCACTTGTGCAGAATACTTTAAAATGGAAAAATGAAGGTCTTCAATGAAAATGAAGCTTGATAGTGTGCACCTGCCACTAATGTACGGTGCACGGTAACTTCCCCTCATTAGAGAGATGACTTGGGTTGAGAACAAGTCATATAGTGAAAATCACTTCAACACGTGCCTGTTCATATGCATAAACTCCTGTGTACCAGATGGCAAAATATAATGACATCTTAAACAGCTAATTGCATAAACCTTGTAATGCAGATAATTGCTGTACCAAAGTAGGAGTTAATAATTTCCCACTGTATTGCCTGGCTTCAGAGTAATCCTTAAGGAAAGTTGTGACAATTCTAACACACTAAAGTTCACCAAGCGGTAATTAAAACTAGCACTTAAATCATTTGACTTTCAAACCCTTAATTATGATGCGAAAGAACTGCTTTGTGGAAATCCAGAATTTATGGATAGTTACATGATAACATTTAATGCCTATATTTCATCAAGTTTTCTTTCATGGGCTTCATGTGGCATAATATTACAGGGAGTCCATGAGGGTATAGTCTATTTCCCAAAATTATTTCAATAGTGGGAGCTTTGCATTTGGGGGCGTATTAACCTCTGCTCCCAGTTGGGTCTGTTGATTACTTTCAATTTACGTTTATTTATAGAGCCCCTACTATAATAACTAATTCTAAGCCTCACCCTGTGCCTTGCATTGTTCTAAGCACTTATAAGTATTATCTCATTTAATCCTCGAAACAGCCAACTGAAACATGTATTGACATCCCCACTGTCCAGATGAAAAAACCCAGGCACAGAGATGCTCCGCAATTTGCTCAAAGTTAGCTGGAAGCCACGGAGCCAAAGTCAAGGCAGTCTGGCCCCAGAGCCCACGCTATTTACCGTACTGCTCTCCTGTCCCCTGGGCTAAGCCAGGACCTTAGTAGTACAATATTTCTTACTCATTTATTTTCTGATCATATTTAGTAATAATGCTAAAATAACATTGTTAGAGTTACAAAAGACGGTTGGCAGGTAGGTATATCGTTGTTGATTTTAACTTACTAGGTTACATCATGACATATTTCAGAAACAGATATCTGCTGTTTTCCACAGGACAGTTCTTCAACAGTACATAAGCCAAGAAAAGTAACTCACTTTTGAAACTCAGTTTTGATTATACCAACATCTAGTGTAAAAAGCAGGCGTAGCTTAGTGTTTCTACTTCTCTGTCTTCACAAAGACTAAGATTAGGTTTCAACACCTTAATGAGGATATACAAGAATGAACATAGAAAAAAATCTTCTTTATAGAATAGTGACATATAGTATTTTTTCTCCTTGTTAATATTGCAGTTTCCCTTTCCTCAGTGTGAGCAGGCATATGTAGCATAGGATGAGAGATACCAGTTATTTCCCTAGTATGGGGGCCATAGCATTTGAACTCCCACCAGTAGATTCCTTTCTGTGACTTAAGCACTCTCTCCTCTGGGCTGCGCTAAGATCCTTAATTCAGTGGGAAGCATATTGGTCTAGAGGCCAGAAGGTTGTAGTCTCATTCTAGTTTGGTTGTGAGGCTGCAGTATGACCTTGGGAGAGTCACTTCAGCTTCCTGAAATTGTCTCTTTGCCGTATAAATAAAGGGCTTGGCTTGGGATTACCTAAGTGGTAATTCTAGAATGTGGATCATTCTAGAATGTTATGCAACTACAGCCCACCATTACTTGAGTGGGAACAAGATTTTTAGGTTGATTTTCCTTACAAAAGAAAATGAAAGTCCTGGATTTGGGGGGAATGAATGGACAAGTGTCTCTGGGGGGAAGAAGAGTTTAATGAGCATTTTCCCAGGGGCAGTGCTCAGGCTATTATCAGGTGAAATAAGACATAGTCCTGGACATCATGAGTTCTTTTTTTAAAAAATATTTTTATGTTTATTTATTGATTTTGAAAGAGAGAGAGGGAGAGCAAGTACATGCTAACGTGAGTGGGGGAAAGGCAGAGAGAGTGAGAGAGAGAGAGGGAGAGACAGAATCCCAAGCAGGCTTCACGTTGAGCATGGAGCCCAGTGCGGGGCTTGACATGGGGCTCAATCTCATGACTGTGAGATCATGACCTGAACTGAACTCAAGAGTCGGTCGCTTAACTGACGGAGCCACCCAAGCGCCCCTCATGAGTTCTTAATGCAGCGGGTGATACTGACAAGTAAGCAGAGGAGTACCATGAAGAGTGATGGAGATTAACTATAGAGATAGGAGTGACTCCTATGCCAGGCTGCAGGACTCATGGGAAATTTCCTGGTGGAGGTGATTGACTCCTGAGCTGAATTTTGAAGGATAAGTTGAGTTGACAGTGAATAGTAGAAGGGCATTCCATGCAAAGGACACCATATCCATGGTATAGGGAAGAAGAGAGAAAGCATGGGTCTATCTGGGAACTGAAAGGGGGTCATTATTTCTGTCTGTTAAAGTGTGAGTTTGGGGAGGAGAAGGCCTAGGCAGTAGAGGTAGGTCAGATCTCAAAAAGCTCTCTTAAGGAGTTTGGACTTTGTTAGTACAGGGTAGTCCAAACCGAAGTTTGTCTATTTTAGGATGTTGCTTAGGTATTATACTAATTTCCAAGTTACCAAAAAGAAGCTTTTTACTCATTTATTTTGTCTGCTTTTTAAAAAAAAAATTTGTTTAATGTTTTTATTTATTTTTGAGACAGAGAGAGACAGAGCATGAGCTGGGGAGGGGCAGAGAGAGAGAGGGAGACACAGAATCTGAAGCAGGCTCCAGGCTCTGAGCTGTCAGCACAGAGCCCAACGCGGGGCTCGAACTCATGAACTGTGAGATCATGACCTGAGCTGAAGTCGAACACTTAAATGACTGAGCCACCCAGGCGCCCCCACATACTCTTTATTAAAAAGCAGACAGGGGCTCCTGGGTGGCTCAGTCGGTTAAGTAACCGACTTCAGCTCAGGTCATGATCTCACAGTTCGTGAGTTCGAGCCCCATGACGGGCTCTGTGCTGACAGCTCAGAGCCTGGAGCCTGCTTCGGATTCTGTGTCTCCCTCTCTCTCTCTCCCCCTCCCCCGCTCATACTCTATTTCTGTCTCTCTCTCAAAAATAAATAAACATTAAGAAAAAAAAAAATAGAGAGTATGTGAATATACACCAGAAGGAGGAGCCCTACTTTGGCCACTGGAGGGCTGGAAGTCAGTTTTTCCTCCTTGGTGATCCTCAGTAAACCAGCTTTCATACAGTCCTACCCCTGTGGAAAAGGTTGGCCTCCAATGCTAAGCCTCTAAATCCCTCCAATCCCCAAGCTGGTGGTTTATTTTACATACCAACAAAGAAATCAAAGTCACAATGATAGCAAAAGACAGGACAGGGAACAGTTAGAATCCTTTTTAAATTGCTTTAAAATGGCAAATCTCACCTACGTTTATAAGGAAATCATTTCTCAGAAGCTCTGATCTGATTTTAGGAGTTGAACATTATTGCTCTCAAGCACTGTTGTTGGAAGTATACATTGATAATGCTTTTCCGGAGGTCAACTTGACAGTATATATAATGCTTTGTATCTTTTGAACCTGTAGGAATTTGTCCTAAGGAAATAATCATGAAATGTTCAAATATTTGACAGAATAAGGTCTGTGATAGTGGTTTTATAGTGATGAATATTAGAAAAATTTTGATATACACTTTTAGAGAATTATTCAGATGAATTATGGCATATACATACTAGAATACCATAAAGCTATCAAGATGTTGTGATACAGTAAATGAATAAATTCTATATAAAATAAGTATAGTGTGATCTTATTTTTGTTAAAAATGTATATATGCATAGGAAGAAGAAGGAAATATATTTCACAATGGTAAACTTGTAAGTGGCTTTATTTTCTTCCTTTTTATGTTTCTATTTTCTAAATTTTTGACAGTGGGAATGTAAACTTTTGTAATAAGAAAGCAATCATAATAAGAAAGCATAACAATAAAATATGTAATTTATGATGTATGTAAATGTTATGTATATATTTATGTAATATAAATTATGATTACTTATATCCTTCCAGTTTTTATCAAAACAAATGGGACAGACTTGTACATCTATCAAGTAATGATGGACAAGGTAATTTGGACTGATCATCTTGCTGAAGACAATGAGAAGAGCTGATGAAAATACAAAAATATCTGCCTTAAGCCATTACAGAAGTGACAAGGTAGTGAAGAATGACCTGGGTAGGGTCTAGAGGTGAGGGAAGCCCAAGAAGTAAGCTCAGCATTTGGGCTTACTCTTCCACAAGGGGACTTTGCCAATTCAAGAGAGGGTAGCTGAGCGGTGGGATCAGGCAGGGAGAGATTGGCAATTGGGAGTATGAGTGGACCAGAAACAGAGAGGTCCAGCAGGGACGGAGACTAGTTCTGAATCATCCTTAAGTTGGATCGAAGTGATTATGGCTTGAAGGCAGAGACAAATGTAAATCTTCTGTGGGCGAGCTAATGTCATCCTAGGCCACAAATTAATTCTATAAACAAATGCTCAATTACAGTAAGTATTATGCAAGAAAAGAAAATAAGTAGGCATGTGAGGAGACAAGATGGCAAGAATGGAAACTCACAAAACCACTCGGCAACAGAAACAGGCCCACGGAGATTCCAGATATAGGAATTACGAGACACAAACTTTAAAATTGTTATGGCCAATGTATTTGTAAGAGACATACCTAAGCATAAAATATGGAAAAGTCGGGACACCTGGATGGCTCAGTCAGTTAAGCGCCCGATTTCAGCTCAGGTCATGATCTCGCAGTCTGTGAATTTGAGCCCTGCATTGGGCTCTGTGCTGACAGTGCAGAGCCTGAAGCCTGCTTCGGATTCTATGTCTCACCCTCTCTCTGTCTCCCCCGTTCACGGTCTGTCTCTCTCTCTCAAAAATAAACATTAAAAAATAAAAAAAAAAAAAAAGAAAGCAATTTAAGCTAAATATTAATGAGAAATATGTGTCTAGACTCGTGGGATACAGCGAAAGCCATGCTGAGAGGAAAATCTGTAGCTTTAAAAGCATATATGAGAAAAGAAGAGAGGCTGAAAATCAATAAGCTGAGTAGCTATTGAAATAGTGTAGAGATAAAGCTGAAACTTAAACTCAAATAAAATAAAAAGTAGGAAATAATAAAGACAAGAGCAGACAAATGATATAGAAAACAGAGTAGAAAGGATCCACAAGTCCGAAAGTTATTTGAAAGGCTAATAAAGTTGATAAATCCCTCATGAAGCGAATTGAGGAAAAAACGGAATGCAGAAAACAATGTCCCAAATGAAAAAGAGGATATGATTACAGATACTACACACACTAAAAAATTTCATGAAAGGATAGTATGAATAACTATGCTAATGCATTTGAAAGTCTGGATGAAATAGACCAATTCCCTAAAAAACACAACTTACCAAAATGAATTAAAGTAGAAAGTGTGAATTGTTCGATAATTATTAGAGAAATTGAATTCATACTTAAAAAACCTTTTTGCAAAGAAAATTCTAGAATGAGATGGCTTTCCTAGCAAATTTCACCTATCATTTGAAGAAGAAATATTGCCAATCTCCCAAAAAACCCTTCCAGAGAATAGAAAAAGGGGAGTATTACTCTATTTGATTTATAGAGTCAGCATTACCTTAATACCTAAACTTGATGAGGACAGTTTAATAAAATAAAATTATATGCCAATCTCTGTTATAAACATAGATGTAAAAACTCAAACCAAAATATTAGCAAAGAAATTTCAGCAATATATAAAAGGATAATAAATCATTACCACTTAGGGTTTATTCCAGGAATTCAAGGTTGGTTTGCTACTTCAAACTCAACAAATACATTGCATTTGCTGAATAAAAGAGAAAAATTATGTGATCATCTAAATACATGCAGAAAAAGTATCTGATAAAATTCAACATCCATTTATGATAAAAAAAAAAACCCTAGCAAGCTAGAAATACAAAGAAATTTCCTTAATCAAGAAAAGAGTAGCTACCAAAACCTAACAGCAAACAATATACTTAATGATAAAATATTAAAACCTTTGAGACTGGACACAACATAAGGATGTCTACTATCACTAATAGTCTAGTCCATTCACTATTGCACTGATCCCAGTTAGTATAGCAAGACAACAAAAGAAATGAAACATATGAGGATTAGAAAGGGAGAACTCAACTATTACTTGTATATGATACCATTAGGTATGTAAAACCCAAAATATGTATGCATTATTGGAATACGTGAGCTTAGCAGATCACTGGATACAAGATCAATATACAAAAAAAAAAAAAAGGCGTTTCTATATACCAGCTTCAATTATAAAATTAAATTTAAAAATGTGTCCTTTTTAATAATATTAAAAGTTTCAAATACTCAGAAATAAACCTCAAGAAAACAATAATATTGTATAAAAAATGCTTTGATAAAAGGAGGGACAGACCATGGATGTAACTGGATAATCCCATTTTATAAATATGTTATTTCTCTCCAAAAAATGCTGATGCATAGGGGCACATGCACCCCAATGTTTATAGCAGCGTTTTCAACAATAGCCAAGTTATGGAAAGAGCCTCAATGTCTATCAACTGATGAATGGATAAAGAAGATGTGGTTTATATACACAATGAAATACTACTTGGCAATGAGAAAGAATGAAATCCTGCCATCTGCAGCAACGTGGATGGAACTGGAGAGTGTTATGCTAAGTGAAATAAGTCAGGCAGAGAAAGACAGATACTTTCACTGTTTGCTTTCACTCTTTTGTGGATCCTGAGAGACTTAACAGAAGACCATGGGAGAGGGGAAGGGAAAAAAAAAAGAGAGGGAGAGAGCCAAACCATAAGAGACTCTTAAAAACTGAGAACAAACTGAGGGTTGATGGGGCGTGGGGGAGACGGGAAAGTGGGTGATGGGCATTGAGGAGGGCACCTGTTGGGATGAGCACTGGGTGTTGTATGGAAGCCAATTTGACAATAAATTATATTAAAAAAATAAAATCCCAAGCGAATTTTTAAAAATGGAACTTTTGAAAAGATTATTCTAAATGCATATTTTAATGCAAATGACCGACAACAACCAAGACATTTGATGAAGAGGAATAATGGGAGGATTTGCTCCCCTGGATGGGAGGACTACAGAAATCACTATGGCATTGCCACCTGGATACAAAGATAAACTAGGAATCCCAGGAACCCATACATATATGGCCGCTGGATTCGAAACAAAGACACTGCTTCAGAGGAGTCTTTTTCAATGCTGGATCAGTGGCTATGCTTTCGGAAAGAATGAAATGACTCCCTGCTTCACAGTAGATCCCCAAACAACAAACAAATGAGTAAATTCCAGGTAGCCCTAAAAGTGAAAGATAAAACAATGAAGCCTCTAGAAAATAATATAGCATATCTTTACAACCTTAGGACGAGGAAATGTCTCTTAGAGTGGACAAAATAAAGCACAAGGTTTAAAAAGAAATATTGATATAAAGGATCACATAAAATTAAGAATTTCTTTTCCTCTGAGTACACCACTAGGGGAGTGGAAAGGAAGCCACCAACAGGAGGTGCTTATAACAGATATAACTCATAAAGGCTCATGTCTAGAATAGATAAAATTAACTCCTGTAATTTGAAAAGGAAGACGACGAATCTGGCACATGGGCCTGAACTGGCATTGCACAAAAGAAGATATTCAAACTGTCAAAAATTATATAAAAGAAGCCTATTAGTCATTAGGAGATAAAAATTCAGACCATAATAAAATCTCACACACATAGGAGAGGGGCTAAAATGACTAGACCACAAAACGAGCCGTTGGTCAGAATGTGAAGCACCTGACATTGTCATACATTGCTGGTGGAAGTGACATTAAGCAACCACTATGGAAATCAGTTTGGCATTGAACATGAGAGTACCTTATGACCTTATGAACAATTACTCCCTAGGCATGGATCCAACAGAAAAGCGTACTCCTAGAAATGTGTATAAGAAAATTCACAGCCACATTATGTAAACTAGTTAAAAATTGGTAACAATCTAAATGTCTGTCACTTGTGGATTGGACAAATAAAATTGTCATATATTCACACTTTTACTCCAACATTGAAAAATGAATGAGCTGTAGCTACCTGCAGCAAAATCGATTAAGCTCACAAACATAATATTGATCAAAATAAGCCGAACACAAAAGAATGTATAGTATATGATTCAATTTATATAAAATCCCAAAAAGAAAAAGAAACAAAACCAAATCAAACTTTGGTGCTTGGGGATACAGCCTAGGTGACAAGACCATAAAGGAGAGCAAGGAAGTGATATCCTTAAATATCAGGCTAATGGTGGGCAGGAGGGGGCAAAAAAGAGCGGTTTGTAAGAAACTGATCACGTTCTATTGCTCGACGTGGGTGGACAAATTGTTGAACTCTGTATGTATATCTTCCATATTTTTGTTTAGTAATATGTTTTAATATATGTGTTTTATTTTATAATAAGAAAGTGAAAGGATGGAGTCATATGCACACAGTTTATAAGGTAAAGGATGATGATGAGCATTTAGATTGTGCCAAAAATCTTTGAGAAATCCACATTGAAGGCAATAGCTCTCGGGGAAGGTGTATGTAGGCCCTCGTGCCTTCCAGTTGCCACATCCTTCATGCGTGGTTGGTAGGCATCACCAGTAGATTGTGCCTCATTTTCCCACAGAGCTGAGCCAGCCATTCTCAATCAACCTGACTTTCCAATCTATTTTCCATCTGTTGTCTACATATCCTGACTTGCTAGATAAAGTATAATAATCAGACCAGTTTTTGTATGAGCTTGGCATACCCTTGAAAGTACATATTGACATGTATAAAGAAATTGTGCATAAAATTAGCACCATCTCACACCTCAGGAAACTAAACAGAGGACTCCAAAGACATATTCTGTTCTCGGGATATAGGACTAAACATATAAATAATACGTATGACTTAGTTCTTTTGAGAAAATTGGAGCACATTTTATTTGTTTATCGAAAGATAAAATGGGCACACTACTGTCACTTGGCACCAAGAGGGAGCATCACAAATATGATCCCTGCCCTTGTGGAGCTTCCCTCCCAGTCTTCCGGCCCCCTTGCCATGTGCACCATTTTTCCTGGTTGTCACCCTCCCCTGTATCTCCCACTGCTACTGTCGTTTATTGCCATTGCCCCTGTTCAATTCATTGAGAATCTGTACACTGCCATCTTGATGCTTAGAACTGTGCGAGATGGTATGAGGGCACAGGGTGGGGACGCAAGCCATAGTTTCAGTCTTCAATGCTTTTTCATGAACTGAGGGCCAAAAGATACATGTACGTGTTAAGGAGGTAAAAATATGGGTATGTGGTTAAGGGCAACCTGCCCCTGGGATGGATAACAGCTGCTGTAGGATTTTCAAGGCAGCAAGGATTAGAGAAAGTTGACGTGGGTGGGGAAGACTTCATAGATAAGAGTCACAAGGAATACATTTAATGTGATTAAAATAAAATCCAGCCTTCTAACATGGCCTCGGGGCTTTGTGACCCTAGCTCATGACGACTTCTCCACCTTCAACTCCTTGTGTGGCCAATTCACTCTTGACCTTCCACTTCAAGCCAGGTGCACCTCCTTAGGAAGCCTTTCCTGACCTCTCCTCAGGGAATCCCCATGGTGAGTAGTTTACTTATTTTCCTCAATTCTATAACCTTAGCATACAGGCTCAGTGACTTTTACTTAATAAGTAATCAATAAATGCTTGTTGACTATTGAGACAATGAATTATAGACGGTAAGGAAGTATGAAAAGGTGCCTCAGAAGTGGTGATAATGACACAGTGCATCTGCCTGAATATGGCAGCCTGGAGAACATGAGGAGAAGGATGGGACAACACTCTTTCCAATAGCGCATCTGGGGGTTAATTCTAATGACTAAATTCACATCCTCATGCTCAGTCTGGTATTATATTCCTTTTGCGAAAAATCCCTCCTAAAGGGCACCTGGAAGGTTCAGTCAGTAGAATATGAGACTCTTGATCTCCTGGCCATCAATTCAACCCCCATGAGTGGCACAGAGTTTACTAAAAGTAAAAAATCTCTCCTGTCATGCTACCTTTATTTGGCTTTGTGTAGTTCAACATTTCTATCAATTATTTGCATAAGGAATGGATGTTTCATTTAATAAAGTCTACAGATGACAGAAAGCTGGGAGGAATAGCTAATACTGCAGATGATAGAATCAAGATTTAAAATAATCTTGACAAGCTCCGACATTGGTCTGAAACCACAAGATGGAATCCCACAGGGATATATGTAAAGTTTCGTATTTAGATTAAAAACAAAATCAATGGCATAAGTACACAAGCCCAGGTTTCTATCAGCAGACTGGAAAACTATTTAGGAGTTTTAGTTGATCCTTAAAAGCGGTTCTAGGCATCAACAAGGGACCCTCCCTCTGCCCAAATCTAAAGACTTAAGTTACAGGAGCAGTACCTAATGGATGGGATTAGATACGTGCGAAAGGACTTTCAAGAGGAGAAAGTGGAAAAGCAAATGGAATTTGGTTGTGGCATAGTTGATGGTGTTGTATCTAAAAAGAGAAGGTGTCTGTGGAAAGGGGAATTGGTTGGTCAGGGTGAAACATAGGAAACAAAGAACCAATGCAGACTGACTGGTATGGTGTCAGAGGACAATAGCCTTTCCCTATGGTGTAGTCAGTGGATAAGTACACAGCCCTGGGGTCAGCCAGCTGCCTGGGCTTAAAACCAAGTTTGCCAAGTGCTAACTATGACAATTTGGGCAAGTTACCAACGCTGTGGCAATTCTCATTTATAAAATGGGGAGAATCATGATCTCTACTTACAGAGTAGGGGGTACTAAATGAGATGGTGTGGGTCAGGGTTCAATACCCATTAGTCTTTATTACCATTATCTTTACTATAGATCAATATAATGGTCTTTTAAGTTTCTATATCATTCTTTTGTGAGATTCTGCAGATGATTCTTTTCACAGAAGTCTGCCTCATTTTGGTGAGCTGAAAAAATAATCAAATTCCTGAATGGTTGACCTTGGAACTGTAGTCACAGTTATTTTTATTATTTTAAAATAATATTCATATCATGTAACTATGCTAAACAGACCAATAGTGGCATATTTCATTCATTTATAAAAAACCTGGCCTCTAAAAATGGCATGGACAAACCAAAGTCCATCCAGGTTGCCACGGCCTAAGAATGGCTAAAAAGCCAGAATGTTGAATGGAGCAGTGCAGTTGTCTTTAATCCTTGAAGGATTGAAGGCTGAAAGGAAGGCCTCCATTTTGGATGGAGCTTCCATCCATGAATGCACACATTGCAAACCCCCAAAGGACGGCCAGGGCAGAACAGCTCTTTGGCTCTGTATTTCTGTAGGTTTGGGTAAAAGCAAAAGAACTTTACCAGCCATTATAGCTTTAGCGTCCTCATGAACACCTTGGGAAAATGAATGGGATCTAGGATTTGGTCTTTGGCCTCGAAATCCAGTATTTTCAAAAAGTGTATTTTGAAGTCACTTGCATCAGAAGTACCCTTCACAGGTGTTTATTAACACTCCAGATACCCAAACCACATTCATAGAGATTCTGATTTGGTGTATCTGGAGTGGGGCCCAGGAAACCTCATTGGTCCAGTCCAAAGTGCTTTCTTCTACCAAACTTTCTACTATAATACCAATTTTAAGACTTTTTTCTTTTAAGGAGTGCCTGGGTGGCTCAGTCGGTTAAGCATCTGACTTCGACGCAGGTCAGGATCTCAAGGTTTGTGAGTTCGAACCTTGCCTCAGGCTCTGTGCTGACAGCTCAGAGCCTGGAGTCTGTTTCAGATTCTGTGTCCCTCTCTCTGCCCCTCCCCTGCTTGTGCTCTCTCTCTCTCTCTCTCAAAAATAAATAAACATTAAAAAAAAAAAGACTTTATTATTCTTTTGATGGATGTTTATCATTCCAACTATGCACCAGACCTGTTTCAAGGGTCTAGTGAATAAGACTATATGGGTCTCTTCTAATGGGGCTGATCTTTAGTAGGATGACACAGTTGCTAAATAAGCAAGCCAATAAAAATCAAGAACCATATCAGTCAGAAGAGCCATGTCAATAGCTAACTAGGATGTAGGGGCACCTGGTTGGTTCAGTTGGTTGAGTGTCCAACTCTTGATTTCTGCTCAGGTCATGATCTCACGGTTCATAGGATCCAGTCGAGCACCGGGCTCCACACTGACAGTGCAGAGCCTGCTTGGGATTCTCTCTCTCCCCCTCTCTCTCTCTCTCTGCCCCTCCCCTGCTTGGGTGTGCGTGCGTGAGTGCGTGCGCGGGCTCACTCTCTCTGAAAATAAATAAACTTTAAAAAAAAGAACAAAAGAGGGCTCTGTTGCCGAGAGTTATTGGTGACTCCCCTGGATTGGGGTGCCTCTTCCGGAAGGTGATGTTGAGCTGAGAGCTGCATGAGACCACCCGCAGAAGGTCAGGGGCAGCACGGTCCAGCCAAATGGCTGCCTAATTCCAAGGCCCTAAGTGGAGAGAGCACTTGTTGTGTTTGAGGAATAGAAACAAGCACATGGTGGCTGGAGCCTCCTAATGGGGGGAAAGTCAGGTCAGACAGGTTGACAGCACCCACATCGTGCCCAGCTTTGATTTTATAAGTACGAGACGGGAAGCCATTTAAGAATTTAAACCAGGGAGGAAATAATCTGATTTACATCTTAAAAAGGTCCCTCCTGCTGTTGTGCAGATTCTATAAGTGTGTGACACACAGCTATTAAATATAGCATCACTACCACTGGAGAGAACTTGTTCTTTATGGGTTTCACTGTTAACACTTACACAGCACTTTATAGTTTACAAAGCATTTTTATATACCTTATTTCTTTGGATCTTCTAAAAATTCCTAGGAGACTCAGCTTCCTATAATCATCATGTTGCTGATGGACAAACTGAGGCTCATAAAGGAGGAGATTCTTCTTAGGCTGCACGTCTTCCTCTTTTT
Organism: Acinonyx jubatus; assembly: GCF_027475565.1. Taxonomy (NCBI): domain Eukaryota; kingdom Metazoa; phylum Chordata; class Mammalia; order Carnivora; family Felidae; genus Acinonyx; species Acinonyx jubatus. Next base: position 49,262,722 of record NC_069381.1, on the reverse strand, counting down.
TTTTTTTTTTTTTTAACTTTTAAAATTTATTTTTGAGAGAGAGAGAGAAAGAGAGCCAGAGTACAAGTGGGGGAGGGCAGAGAGAGAGGGAGACACAGAATTCGAAGCAGGCTCCAGGCTCTGAGCTGTCAGCACAGAGCCTGACGCGGGGCTCGAACTCGTGAACTGCGAGGTCATGACCTGAGCTGAAGTGGGATGCATCACCGACTGAGCCACCCAGGCGCCCCTAGCCGTGTGTCTTCTAAGGCAGTCATTCGAAAAGGGGGGATTTTACATAAAGATCTGGACTGTTTGCTTTAAAAAAAAAAAGATGTGTCTTCACCTCATGGGGACAGTGAGCTGCTGAGGGGTGGCCTGTGGGATGACAGCTTCCCCCTCCCTTCCTGTTAAGCCAGATTGGCTTCAATTCTTTCCTTATCTGCTGACCCAGGCTGTATCTGAATTCTAGACTCCTGCTCTCCTGTGTCCTTAGCCTGTTCCTTTGGCACCTCTCTAAAAGCCGTTTTCCTCTTCCCCTATCAAATCTATTTCCAAAAAGGAAGGGGCGCTGGTGCAGCCTCATTATCCCCAGTAGGGACTGTGAGCTTGTTCTCTTGCAGGTTTAGTCCAGGACAAGCTGTGCAAACACGGAGGCTGTTTTGATGTATGTGTGTTAGCTTACAAATTTATGCAAAAGTTGCTTTCACTCTATAATACGGCTACTTGAGATACTGATTCTCCAGGGGCAGGGGGACGTCCATATTTGTCCTATACTTTCACATGACTTCATACTCTAGGTGTCTGGGAAGCCTCCTAAAATTATATATAGAATTTTGTGTTTGTGTGTAGTTGTCTAAGGAGAGGGTTTATAGCTTTATTCAGGCTTTTGAAGGCATCTTCATCTAAAAAATGGATTTATTCATGCCGGGCTTATGGAGGATTGGTTAAATGAGATGATATACGTGAAGTGCTTCACTCAGTTGGCACACAGGAGACATTCATTAAATGGCAGGAATTACTGTCGTCATTGCTGATGTTCACCTGCTATGGACTGAATTGTGTCCATATGTTGAAACTCTAACCCCTCTATTTGGAGCCTGGGCGTTTAGAGGTAATTCAGGTTAAATGAAGTCATAAGGGTGGGATCCTCGTTGGATAGGACTGGTGGCCTTAGAAGAAGAGGAAGAGATAGCAATCTCCGTCTTCATGCATAGGCACTAAGGAAAAGCTGTGTGAGCACACAGACAGAAAGCGGCCATCTGCAAGGCAGAAAGAGAACTCTTACCAGGGCTCAGCCTTACTGACACCCTCATCTCAGACTTCCCACCTCCAGAACTTCGAGAAAACAAATTTCTGTTGTTTAAGCCACCTAGGCTATGGCATATTGTTATGGCAGTTTGAGCTAAGACAATGCCCAACCCCTTTCTTTTCTGAGCCGGTCCCTTCTAGAGCAGGGAAAGAGGGGACCCTCTACTCCATCCCTGGGGGTGAGGTTGGTTTGGAATTAGTCTTGCTACTGTATGGTCTAGATTCATTGTGCCTTCCTGCGTGTTCACCAAGATGTAGTCTTTTTTTTTTTTTTAAATGACTGGTAGGCTGACCTGTGCATTCATCTGAGCTTCTGGCCGTCTCTCATTGAGTGTTCCACTTCCCCTGTTGACTACAGCATTATCCTGATCATCAGCTTTCTGAGGAAGTAAGGTGATTTAATGATTAAAGATGTAATTCCAGAGCCACTCTGCCTGGTTCTGAATCCCAGCTCGGCCGCTCACTCTCGGTGTGACCTTGGGCAAGTTACTTAACCCCTCTGTGCGTTAGTTTCCTTGTTCGTAAAATGGTGTTAATAATAGTGCCTATGTGAAAGGGCAACTGTCAGGATTAAATGAGTTAATGCATGGAGAGTGCTTGGAACAGTGCTTGGCACATATTAAACCCTGTAAACACTAGCTGTTATTATAATTACTCAACTTGGGCTTTCACCCAACTTTGGTTGGCCCCTTCCCCTGATGGTCTTGGACTTGTTTCCTATTACAGCAGCTACTTTCTGGATTCCTACTCCAACTGGATGTATCAGGTGCTTGATGTTGACTGTTACCTTGCCTAGAACATCCGGCCACTGTAACCAACTCACTCGATTTGAACTCTTTGTGTACGGACTTGAATGTTGAATTGCTCTTCCTTCTAATGTAATGCCTGACCTAACTCAGACAAGAGGATGCAGATGTGAAATTAATGCCGATAACTTGAGGCCTTTCTCTGCCCCTAAGTAATAAAAAACAAGCGGGCACTATTTACTGCATCTCTATATAAGGGCTCTTCTGCGAAGACGACTTATATAGTATTCGGATTGGAGGGTGTAGGAAGGAACAGAATTCGGTGGTTCTTAAATGTGATGGCTAAGGATCAAAACCACTTGAGAAGCTTATTACTGAGATGTATCCTTCGGTTCCATGACCAGTGCTCTTATTTTAGTAGGTCTGGGGTGGGGTCTAGAAAATTGTATTTAAAAAATTATTTTGTTTACTTATTTTCGAGAGTGAGAGAGAGACAGAGTGAGAGTGGAGGCGGGTCAGAGAGACAGAGACAGAGACACAGAATCCAAAGCAGGCTCTAGGCTCTGAGCTATAAGCACAGAGCTGGATGTGGGGCTTGAACCCACGAACCACGAAATCATGACCTGAGCCGAAGTTGGACGCTCGACTGACTGAGCCACCCAGGAACCCCTGGAAAATTGTATTTTTAATAAGCCCCTCATGTAATTCTAATGCAGCTGTTTAGCTGACTAGTGTTTGAGAATCACCTGGCTGGATGTTCTTTCAAGGTCCCTTTTAGCCTTTGGCTAAATAGATTCCAGAATAGATATAAGGACTGGGGAATATAAGGAAATAACTGAGAACGAAGTTCTACTTCCTTAAAGCATCTCCCAGGTCAACACCTGGCTGGTAAAACCACAACCAGGCAAATGTATTTAGGTTTTGTCTAGATTTTAATCTAAACAGGGAGCTAGATGTTTCTAGTTTATGGCAACCAAAGAATTTACAGTGATCATGTCAGAAAATGGAATCACGTTGTAAGTTATCGTAGCGCAATTTACAAATAGCCATTCTCCAAAAGCTTTTAGCCATGCATTTTGGGAAGAGTTTCTGGAATGGTGGTCCCATTTAATTTACTATAAATTCCCTTCTGGGCAAAATGGATAGCTGACAGTTATGGCAACATTTATTTGCAAGAATGAACTATCTGTGTAGCTAAGATCTTCCATGTATTAACTAGAATTTCAGAGTAGTTGGAACAAGAAACATCCTTTCACGGAAGACTTAAATCTTAGAAACGACCGCCTAGGAGATAAAATGCCATCCTCATGTATTCAGCGAAGACAGCCTGGGATTTGTTGAGAAAGCTAGCTGGTGTCAAGGAAGCTACAGGCACTGCACGTTAAAAGGCATCTCCCCTTTGACGAGTGTTTAATTTGGCCTTGTAAAGTGTATGAAGTGCAGGCTTTTAATTTGTTTGACAGAAGCAAGCCCAAAGCACCTCCTGTAATACTGTGCCACTGGGTTTCACGAGTCTTACCACATGTTAGGCATAGTCTGGGAGTCTGTATTAAATGAGCTTCAAGTCAAAACACTAGTATGACAAAGGTCTGTTTTAATTAAAAGACAAAAACCCCTCTCCTCTGAGCCAGATGGAGGGACATAAAAGAGTGTACCATCCACCGTCTTGTCCGAAGGAACACTTTGCTGTCTCCTATAAGAGGAAAAAGATGCTCTGGGGCAGACAGGTAGGAATCTATCAGTGGGTCCTAGGATGCTTAGTGTTGCTGGCCACCTGTGACATTCTCTTTCCTCCGACAATGCTGGCCATCTGCCACAATATCAATTATCTCTAGCTGAGACAGTAATAATCTAGGATACCACTTTACAAATATTATGTTTTAAGAAACCAGAATTAGGAAACTCTACAAAATTCACACACTTTGACATCCCATGCATTAATATCCCGCTGCTCATAAATCAACCACAGTCATCAAGCTTTTCTGCCTCAAGCACGTGAAGTAACCATATTTTAACAATATATGAAATATTCCCCTAACCTGAGTATTCTGCTGCTCCCTGTCCTCTGCTGACGCTTGGCCATTTTTCCCACGAGAAGACAATAGCTCTGCATTCTTAGAGAAGTGTAGCAAAGTTGGCTAGCTCTAATGTGAAATGCATGTATGGTTTCTTTTTGGGGGATCGTAGTTTCTGAATTTCCATTTCCTCATGACATGGCCCAATCTTCCCTTTTCACCTCCTCTTCTGTCACTTTCCCCCTTCTTCCGTTCCCTACGTTCTTGAGTTTCTTCAAAACGTGATATATTCTCCTGCCCCAGGACCACTCTACTGAGAAATTTGCCCCTCCCCCTTATTTCTGGTCCCTATACCCCTGAGCCCCTTCCACTATTTCCTTTGTTTGTTCATTCATTCATTCAACAAGTATTTACTGAGTGTTTTGTAAGTGCCAAACACTTGACTTAATGAAACTAATTACAGAAACCTTATGGATCTTACATTCGAGTTTTGGGGAGGGGGGTTACTCAGATTAAGATAGACATAATAAATAAGTAAATTGTATGTTAGAAGATAATAATTAACATGGAAGAATAGAAAGGAGTAGGGTGTATGGAAAGTGCTTGCAATTTTAAATAAGGTGGAAGAGAACTCCTTACTGATATGGTGAAATTTAAATCAATCCTCAATTGGATGTGGAGAAACCACAACCCTCCTGCACTGTTGGTGGCAATGCAAACTGGTGCAGCCGCTCTGGAAAACAGTGTGGAGGTTCCTCAAAAAATTAAAAATAGATCTACCCTATGACCCAGCAATAACACTGCTAGGAATTTACCCAAGGGATACAGGAGTGCTGATGCAGAGGGGCACTTGTACCCCAAGGTTTATAGCAGCACTTTCAACAATAGCCAAATTATGGAAAGAGTCTAAATGTCCATCAACTGATGAATGGATAAAGAAACTGTGGTTTATATACATAATGGAATACTACTTGGCAATGAGAAAGAATGAAATCTGGCTTTTTGTAGCAACGTGGATGGAACTGGAGAGTGTTATGCTAAGTGAAATAAGTCAGGCGGAGAAAGACAGATACCATATGTTTTCACTCCTATGTGGATCCTGAGAAACTTAACAGAAGACCATGGGGGAGGGGAAGGGGAAAAAAAAGTTAGAGAGAGAGGGAGCCAAACCATAAGAGACTCTTAAAAACTGAGAACAAACTGAGGGTTGATGGGGGGTAGGAGGGAGGGGAGGGTGGGTGATGGGCATTGAGGAGGGCACCTGTTGGGATGAGCACTGGGTGTTGTATGGAAACCAATCTGACAATAAATTTCATATTAAAAAAAAAATCAATCCTTAATTATTCTTAGAATTTAGTTGAAATTAACTTCGTTAGGGATATCTTCCAGGTCGATCAGTGAGATTTCAAGTGTGTATCTAGGTCATCCTCTGTTATATGCTCTCATAATTCCTGATAACTCTCAGCACCGTTTGTAATTACATACTCATGTGATTATTTACTAACGAATGTCCAGTCCACTACATTGTACACTCCATGAAAGCAAGGATGAGAGCCTTTTTGATTACTTCTCTATCTCGAAAGCTAGCTCAAGACAAGTGCTCAATACAAATTTGTTACAATGAATGAAAGAGCCTGAGCAGTACGGATAAAAATGCACATTCAGCCTAGGGTATGGGAATCAACTGAGATAATGAATAGCGAATAAATGATATGAGTGATAATGAAGGAGTGCTTCTTTATAAATTTTAAAGTTCGGTAAACATGGGGGCGTCATTATTTCTGTGGATGAAAGATCCTCTTGTATCAGTGTGGTTCTGTGTTCACTGATATCGTATGACCTCGAATCCTCTTTATAGCGGCAGTGTGGTTTCGTGGATAAGAGTATGGATGCTGAAGCCAGACTCCCTGCATTGATTCTTAGCTGTGCCACTTACCTTGTGACCTCATCATGCCTCTACCTCCTCACCAATGAAATGGGATGACAATGATACCAACCTCACAGGGATGTTGCAGGATTAAAAGAATTAATATCCCTAAGGTGCTTAGAGGAAGACCTGGCATATATTAAGTACTCAATAAACATTATCATGATTATGGTTGGTATTATTAACTGCCATGCATTCTACTACAATTCAGGGATTTATCTGTTGATGGAAATCTTTCTTGGTTTCTTCTTAGAGACAGACTACTAATTCCTAGTTCGGTGATGTTTTCTTTAACATAAATCAAAGAGTAAGGATGACTCCCAGGCCCCATCTTACAGGTTTTAGCAACTGTTCTGGTTCCCCAATGACTTGTTTTATCTTTGTGGTGCTTTTCCAATTGGCTTGGCAGATGGAGGTTAAGCTGGAGTTATTGATGGCCGAGAAAACTGGGTCCAAATCTTGATTCTGTCACTTACTGGTGGAAAGATCACTGGCAAGATATTAAACCCTTTGAGGTTCACACGCTCATCTATAAAACTGGACTCATAATTATTCCCTTGTGGGGTTGCTGTGAGGCCTGAGTGAGATAATGTCCATGAAGGGCCAGCTCAGAAAGCAGTTACAAATATCAGTTCTGCCTCTCTTGTCCTTTGCTCAGAAATAAACGCACATTTTAGGTTGTTTGTTTGTTTTTTTATGTAAGCTCTATGCCCAGCATGAGGCTTGAATTCACACCCCGAGATCCAGAGGCACGTGCTTTACTGACTGAGCCACCCAGGTGCCCCACTAATGTACATTTTAAAAGGAGCCTTCTGGAGACACAATGACACTGTGGTCTGTGATGGAAGGCTCTGACAAGCATTCAAAATCAGGAAGCCAAAGTCAACACATGTGGAACTCACTGCTCATGAGTGTAAAATGATTCATGTTACTGGCAGAGATCAGTGCAAGCCCAGTGTTCATTTGTTATCCTACAAGGAGGAGGAAATAGCTATTTAAAAAACATTATTTTTTAAATGTCAGAATGTGTCAATTTACATAGAACTAACAAGAAATGCCATATGAAATATACTTTGTGGATTGCAGAAAATTTTATGAAACAACTTCTTAGTATTGATCAACAAATATTAGTTAGGAATATTTATAATGTAACAGTCATAGGAACTCAGGGGAATCTTTCTGAATGTTCAAAGTTACTGCTGGATGATTGTAATCACATGTTACTCCAGGTTGTGTGTGTGGTTGCGACAAAAGTGAAAATAAGCCCAAAGTGTTCCCTTCACATGCACAAAGATTCCTTTTTTTTTTTCCCCCCTCTCCTGGACTTTTTGCTAGCCTTAACTGATGATTTTCACCAATTGTTCAATTGCAAAATATGCTTTTTGATATGTCACAGTTAAACTCTTCAAATGATGTCCCACTTCAAAAGACCTGGTTTAGTTTTCAAATCTTTTTCCCCATGTTGGGGATTTTTGATCAACAAATGTTTATTGAGGCACCACTGTGTAAGTGGCAGGCTCCCAGAATAGCTTTTCCAATGGCCTTGGCATTCCAGATGTTGGATCAATTGGAAATCTACGAATTTGAAGTTAAAGCAGAATTAAAATTATGTGTGAACATGAACTGAATGCTTAGAAGGCAACATGCTGTTCGCCACTGGCAGCAGCAGAATTGGGGCTTTATTTTCCACTTATTGGCTTAGAATGTGAAATCTAGATGTGAGGAGGCCTAGCATACCTGTCCTTAGGGGATCGTCATGCCAAAGCTTCTCATTCTAATTCATCTGACATTCTTGCTCGCTTGGTGAGTGCTTAAGCCATTCACCATCGTTCTAGTCAGGGCCTTTGATAGCGCTTCATGGTCTATAAAATAAAATTTGGCATTCAAGGCTCTTCACAGTATGGAGTCTGCTTACCTCTCCAGCCCTATTTCCTTTTGCTCCTCTGCTAGCTCGCAATAGTCCAGCTGAAACTAACTTTCTGCTCTCCCTCTACATTTCCTAAGTACCTATTCTTGGCCAAGCACTGCTTCATTAACTTAAAGGAATATTTTGTCTCCTCAATTTTCCTGGGAGGTAGTTATCATTATCCCCACTGTATAGATGAAGACACTGAGGCTCAGAGACATCAGATGATTTGTTCAAGTTCACGGGCAGTCATGCAGATGTAATGTTGTGTGCACCCGGGTCTCTAATTTCAAAACCACAGGGGGAAGAGCTCTTTCCATCACACTATAATGCTTTCCTCCTCAAAATGCCTAACACTGACTCATTCTGCGCCCTTATCTCATGTGGTGGCAGAATAATAGTCCCCCAAAGAGGTCCATGTCACAATCCCTGCCACCTGTGAATATGTTGCCCTCCATGGCATAGGGGAATTCAGGTTGCAAATCAGCTGACTTTAAGACAGGGAGAGGATTCTGGATTAACGAGGTGGATCCAATGGAATCATGAGGGTCCTTAAAAGTGGAAGGGGGCAGTACTGCAGAGAACACTGAGAGAAGGAGATTGGGAGATTGGTCAGAGACAAGCAGCATTGCTGACTTGGAAGATGGAGAGAAGGGCCAGGAACCAAGGGCTATAGGTTGCCTCTAGACACCAGAAAACACAAGGAAATGGATTCTCTTCTAGAGCTTCTTTTCTAGGGAACGCAGCCCTACAAACGCCTTGATTTTTAGCCCAGGGAGAAAGCATGGTGGACTTCTAACCTACAGAACTGTTAAGATAATAAATTTATGTTATTTTAACCCACCCAAGTTTTGGTAATTTGTTAGAGGAGCAGTAGGAGACAAGTCCACTCCAAGAAGTCTTCCTTTTCTGCATACTTCAGGTGCTGGGTGTCATGCTCAAGGCTGAAACCCACCGTCCCCACCAACCCTCCTCACTATCAAAGCCTGCCCTTGGGAAGGATATGAAGCTGACCTTGTGAATTGTACCATTCTAGACAGGGCTGATGGAAACTGTCCAAGCCAAGCTCCTCATCTTCGAGAAGTGCAATGACTTGTCCAAGGTCACACACACAGCAGTGCGGCAGTGTTAGGGCAAGACTCAAATCTACAACCCCTGCCTTCCACTTTTCGCAGCTTACAAAGGAACCCTAATTCAAAAACATCAGCATTATTTTGGGGGGGGGGATCAGTGCTCTGAGATTTAGCTATTGTCCATATCAGAATTTCCAGATCTAGCAAACAGATTGGATCCTTGCAAATCACACTAAATAGTCTATGAAAAAACCCGTGACTATTGGAATTCGCCTACCCACCACCATCCTGTTCACTCATTCGTTCAACAAATAGTATACAATTTGCCAGATACTGTGCTAAGTCCTGAGAATTGAAAATGAGTAAAAACATAGTCTGCACCCATCATAAACTCATGGTTTAGTGGGACAGGGGGAAGGTCAGGGGTGGGGTGAACAGGTAAATAGGAACTACAATGCCTTGTGATAAGTGATAAGATAAGGCGATAAGCAGTGATACGATAAGGCGAAGAAGGCTAGGCACACTAGAAAAAGGGGCTTCAGTCAAGTTTGAGGCTTCTGGTGAAGGCAATACTTTGGCCTTGGCTGGGTTTTGAAGCAGGAATAGGAGTTGCAGAGAAGCAAAGAGCATTTTAGCCTGGAGGGATGGTAGGATTGGATGGGTCATGTTAGATAAGCAAATCATAGAGGTCTCCTATTCTCTACCAAAGTCCCAAAGTCAGCTCAAAGAGTTGTCTGATAATCCATTAGATTCCAGAATGTTTAGCTTCACTTGTTTTTTGTTTGTTTGTTTGTTTCAACTTCTCTTGTGAATGAGGGCCCAGCCTTGGATGGTCAGTGTGCAGCATGCAGGAGGGGAAGGAAGTTTTACACAGGGGTATGGATTCTGACTCCACTCCTTCCCAGTTGTGTTGACACAGGGCATCCCTTTGTGCCTTAGTTTTCTTGTCTCCAAAATGGGAAAGCAAATTCCTTCTTTGCATGGGGGATGTGAAGACTAGAGGCAATGCGCCTGCTAGCACTTGCCATGGAGTGTTATGTAAATGGCAGCCTTATTATGAGGCCTGAGGATAGAGCTCAGATGCTCTCCCCTCTGTCTCTGTCCAATGTTTTGGGAAGCATTGTGTTGCTCTGCATTTCTTTCTAGTCTGCATTTCTTTCTATTCTGCAGGTAATTCTGAGTCCAGGGCGTTCTCACAGCCGGTCTATAGCAGGTTGGGGGAGGAGGTCCTAGAGTGGTCTGGCTTTAGCTAGATAACAGAGTCTACCATTAACCTTATAGCTGGTAGGGTCATCTTTCTGCAGTGGAAGGCTGGCTGTACCTACACTCCGCAGAAGGCCTTACCTTCCTGGTGCCCGGTTCCCTCTCTAGCATGACCTGCTACTCCTCCACCTCGGACACCCAGTGCTTTAGCTGCTCTTTACTTCCTGTGGTGGATGGATCTGCTCTGGTGGTTATATTGCCTGGAATGTCCTTGCCCTACCTTGTCCCGCACATTCCCATCACCTTTAAAACTCAGCTTACACATCACTCTGTGAAACCTTCCCTCACTTCTCCATGAATCAGCCCTGTTCTCCTCTGGGCTACCATAGTGTCTTGTACATATGTCTTAATTCATTGTGCACATTACACTAAATTAACTATTTATTCGTCTACCTCCCCTGTCAGACTGGGTGCTCCTTGAGAAAAATGTGGTGAATTATTCATCTCTGTATTTCTAGCACATAGTAGAGACTCAACACCTGTTTGTCGAATGACCAATTGACTGAATGAAAGGCAGAAAGGTTTTCAGAATTTTCCAGAAGCTAACTCTTATAAAAAGGCAGATTGGGAGACCTAGAAGTAATTACCCTTTCACATTCTGTAACGGATTGGTGCTAGCTGGGGAATGACAGTATGTACAAAAGGTAATGAATTAAAACCTTGCTTTGGCATGTTCCCTTTCATAAATGAGAGCAGTCTTCAGGTGACTTAGAAAACAGGATTTAGTAAAAGTGTAAGAAAATATATACGATTAGACTCAATCAATAATGTTGTCCCTGACTAATGTCTACATTTAAGGGAGCTTAATTAAATTATGAAAAAGGCCTTTCTGATTCAACTGTCATTCTGGCTTATCATATATGTATACAAACTGTTCATAGGGCTTTCAAGATTTCGAGACTCTCAACCAACTCAAAGATACAGAGAACTATCAATACACTGCTCAAGAGGGGAGAGGCTGGTAGGTGAGTTTGAGAAAGCAGGGAAGCCAACACAATTTGTCTAGGTACGTCGACAAAAACAGAAAGTCTGCAGAATGCTTTTTCTCTCTCCTCATTCATTCGTTCAGAAAATATTAATTCAGCACCTACCATATGCCAGGGACTGCACTAGGTGCTAGCACTTGACTGCAGTGGAAAAGAAAGACATCAAACACAAATATATATATATATATGTATATATATATATACATGTATATATATATACATATACATGTATATACGTATACAAATATATATACATATATATACATATATATATATATGTTACGTATTATGCTCCTCTCTGACCCCCACCCAAGCCCAGAATGCCCTTTCTTATTTTGTTTATGTAAATTCAACATCCTCGCAATAAACAAGAAGTACGGAGTAATATAAAATATGTGTTAAGTCTACGATGTGTCAGATGTGGTGCCAGGTACTAGGGACACAGAAATACCTTCAAAGAGCTTCTGGCTTTACAGGGAGAAACAGACACGTGAGCAATAAAACTAATAATGTAGTAAGAAAAGCGTAGTGATAGAGCCAAGGGTACATGCTGCCGGAAGAACACAGAGCGATGGAATTTCCTTTCTCTCTCCCCTCCCACAGGCAAAAACGCTGGGGAGGGGACTGGTGGGCGTTGAATAATATCATCAACAAGTTTTCTTAAGGAGAGCCAGCTTTGAATGGAATCTGTACTTCTGCCTACCTTCAGTCCTGCACAAGCAGAGGCAAAGGGTGAGGCCGGCAGACAGGATCATCCCTCCTGGGAGGATGGGGGAGAAATAAAAACTGCCATAGCCAGGAGCTCCCAGACAGGGCAGAGGGGCTGCCCAGAGCCGGTGGTCCTGAAAGCTGCATTCAGGGGCTAAGCCCTACAAGAGTGGCCGAGAGTCCACCGCACTGGCTCTATCACGCGTGGCCTTTCCAAGGTGCCCCGGGGCAGAAGGGACTGATGTCAAAGGCAGCGGCCGAACTAGTACCAGCCAGGGGATGCTCAGCTAAAATCTCACACTTGAAATATATTGAAGTTCACTGATTGTATTTAAAGCATTCTGAACATTTCTGAAATAAAGGGCCCCTTATATAAAATAAGTACTGAAATACCTGTAGTATCATTTTGCTTTGGGGCTGTAATCGTTAGCCAGAGTTCACAACGAGCAGTCCCAGGATGAATTTGGATTGCAGGCGCATTTTGCTGCTCAGGCATGTTTTAAAATTTTAGAATAAAAACGCCTTTATGGGTGGGGCGGGCTTTCTCTGCTCGCCCGCAGTTCCGAATACGCCCTGTTGCCTGCTGCTGTATATATATGTTACCTGTCTGGTCCCAGAGGGCAGCTGAGGTTGTGACCTCTCAGCTATGTTGACCTCTTCATTCTGCAGGCTAGGAAGCTAAGACTTGGAGGGAAGTGTGACTGGAATACATCAGAGCTAGGACTAGAATCTTGGGTCCCCTACCTCACCGGGCTCTTCCTCTGACAGGGGCTGCTTCTCAGAGAAGCCCTTTGGGAATATGGTGTGGCCAGGCTGTAGGAAGCAGCCATCACAAGCTGCCCTCTGCAAGAGAAAAATCTTCTCTTTAGTACCACCGATAAGTGCAGGCAGCGGGGTTTAGGAGGCGGGCACCTATGTCAAAGTCTCTGTAATCTATACCACTGTTTGGCCTTGCAACCTGAGATAAGTGACACACTACTTTGCATGGGGCGGGCACATGCCCTCTCTCCCTTTAGGGTGCCCGTGCAGGTGAGAGATAGCGGGGTGGCCATGGAATGCAACTCGGGGTAGGGTTTGGCTGGGAACACATCACTATGAAAACCCTCTGAGCCAGGGTCACTTTAGAATGCCTATTTGCAAACTCAGATGTGGATGGGTGGGGAAGATTATGCATTAGGGCTTATCTCTCCCTCTCAGCTGGGTTTCTGTTATTCCCAGGCGTGGAGGGGGCTGGCAAAGGCCCTGACCTACTCACTTGGCAGGTTTGATCTGCATGTGTGTATCTTTACCACTCTCAAGGAGGCGCTTGAGGGTGGGGGTGGGGTGGGGGAGGTGGGGAGAATTTGATCAGAAGCCAGATAGGAAAAAGAAATCAAATCCATGAATCCAAACACAAATTTGCAAAATACAGAATGACTGGCTAGCTTTAAGTGTTTGGGCAAGCCAGGCCAACCAGTTTAGGAAGAATATGCTTCTGGGAGAAAGGCTGATAATCAGCCTTTTCCCCAATGCCAAAGCATGCCGTCGCCCTTGGGGATTTTAAATTCAACTGATAAACAGTTCTCTCAATTGGCCCATTCACTGCCACTACCCATGGGTGGCATAAGGTTGTGAGTCCCTAAAATTGGGTACAAAAATCTGAAGATTTCCCACAGATGACGTGGGCAGCCTGAAGGGTGACAGGGAATCAGCCCATCTGCTATCACTTTTCCCCAAGGGCACACTGTCACCTACTTTGCAGAGGCCTTGTAAGTCACTGCTGGATCTTTCCCTTAGCCCTATCACCTGCATTTAGGGACATCTGGAGGGGATCCCTCCACCCCTGTAAAAAGGTCTTGAGTTCAGCACTCTCACCGTTGTGCTAACTGATGGCCTCTGAGGGCAGCCTCTTTTGTAAGAGCCCGGGTTGTGGAATCTGGAGATCTGGATTCTATTCTAGCGGCACCTCGCTTTCTCTACAGACAGGTCTCAAAATGCTCACTTTAGCAGATTAACACTGGACTTTATAACTTCAGAAAAAGGTAAAGAACTCTTATCCTAGACTATGACATTCTTACGGGAAGAAATGATGACTTATGTATATATCTTTGTTTCGTAGGACCTATGCAGTGTTCAACACATGGTTGGTACGTGGCAAGAATTCTAAATAAAATTATACAGTGTCAGTTATAGGCTATAACGTCATTACATCGTGATAAAAGGAAAAACGAGGTGTGTGCTTCACTCACAAAGAGCTTAAAATTTCATAAGGGAAAAGATGCAAATGAGGATTTCCATACAGGGAGAAGAAGGGAAGATCATCTTCTGTTGAATGGAAGAGAATGAGCAAAGGTATGCAGAAAGACAACTTCTCCTGCCCCCGCCCCACTTCACGGACATCACTGACTCACTTGTAGAGAAACAGCACGCATCTTGCACTTCCTGTCTCCCAGCAGAACTAGGTTGGGCCAGTTCATAGGTGACGTGTCTCATATACCTGGGCTCAGGCCCATTTGCTCAGCCACTTGACCTGCTCCTGGTGATCACGTTCACTTTGAGAAAAAGTTTTTCAGATGTCTTTTAGAGTTCATTTTTAAAAGATGGTCCACCTGGTACCTGCTCCTCGGCGCTGGATGGAGGCCAGAGGGTGACAGCAGCATGAACTCGCTGTGGATAACAAGTCCTCTGTTATGACTGGGAGCGCTTGCAATGCTATAAATAACTCTATCAATATTGTGATAATGGCACTTTAAAGAGGTCTATTTTACAAGTGCTGAATGTAAGAGAGACCACAGCTGCGCTCATTAATTCTGAAGTGTGCCTCCCTCTATGTACGACTTGCAGGTGTAACAATAGGAGTGTTGACTCAGTGGAAGTCTAGATAATGTTTAGATTAAGAAAAAGGTTAGAGTAACGTTGTTAGTTTTTCCATTGTGTTTGGCATAATGAAAACAAATTATACGAGCTTAATTGGAAGTGGGGGGGGGAAAGGGCAAAACATAACTTTGGTACAGATTTCAGATGTTCACAAATAGCTCCTCCCCCTCAAGAGCAAGGATCGTAATTGACAGCAGTAGATCTTTTGATAATTAATTGCAGTAAATTATCACTTGGCACAAAGAAGGCATAATTGTAATTAATTTGCAACCTTCCCAGCATAACACTGAATTAGAAATGGCACCGCCGTCATTTTTCCAACGGAGGAAATTGAGGGTAAGAGAACAGTGTACCCTCTTCCTTTGATGTGCATTCAGAGTTTTGAGGCCAGCCCTGGTTGTAATTTTTCTGGTATGATCGTGACATCTCTGTGACTCTCTTGGGTTAGGAGTGTTTAATTTAGATTGTGACTGTTGGCTGTGGGCTGTGATAGTTAGCAAGAGGGATCCCCTGCTGACTTCTGCCATGGCCTCTCATCACTTAAGCCTCCAGTCAGTCACTTAACCTCAGCGTATTTCTGTATCCATCCCATTCGCCAGGGTGCTGAAAGACCTAATTAATTCAGATAGTAGGCATTGTTTCAGTGCAAAATATTATATTTGTAATTGAATGAATTAAGAAAGATTTTCCTTCAAAGTAGTTTCCTCTTTTTCCAGTGCATCTTACTTTTGGGGGTGATGCAAGATCATTGTTAAGAATCTTTACCATGGTGCAATTTTATAGTGATTGCCACAGATCAAGGTTCAATCTAATTGCTCAACAATTAATTAGAAACAGAAATGAGGAATACAAACTAGTTTCACCGGATTCTAGAGAACTGTTTCTATTTCATCAGAATGCCTGGGAGAACAAATCATTAAGCCATAAAAGAGTACATCTGGGTTAGAATTAAAGTCAAGTGGATTCATTAAACCAAATGATGGCCCAGAGATTACTGTCTTGGTATGCCACACTGTTGACTAAGGCTGCAAGGGGTCATGGAACTTTCCTTCTTTTGCTACAGGATGTCCATTTGAGAGAATGAGGAGAATCATACTTCTGACAATAAGGGCAAGGAATCACTTTGCCTAGTGGCTGGTCATAAAAAAAAAAGATATAGATCATGGCCCTATTTCAAGCAGAACTGTATAACAAAAATAAGCTTTATTAAATTATTGTGGACACTCTTCAAAGTTCTTCTTAGCCCCATTGTTATAAACGTTGAAATAAGGTGAATTTATAGCTAGAGTCCTTCACCGTTGCTGCCCTGCCAATGAACTCAGGTTTGACCTATATGTAACACCTTCTCTGGGGGTTAACAAATCATTCAATCTTCATGCAACTTTACTTTCTCAAAAAGCAATGCCTTAAGTAACCCCTGCTACCCTGTACCCTGCCAATAACTTCCTCCAGTTGGGTTGAATTAGTCATGATAGTTTTACTGTGTGAGCTAATATTCACAAGTGTCGGAGTTCAAACCACCCAACATATTTCACAGGAGACTTCAAATTGAACTCAAACCTTAGTCCTAGCTGCCAAAGGTCCTAATGTTTATTTTACTGAACTCCCTATAGGGAGACCTAAAGCGCCTAACGAGGACACAGAGACACCACCTACGAGCGCTGTGTTTTGTGCCCATGAACCTGGGCTGCGGGAATCTTCACTGGGGACAGAACTCCAATTTTCTGTTCTAAAACTGAGGCATGGTTTCCACGGAGCAAATGGAGGGAGAAATTTTCTGACAGGCTCTTATTTGAAAAAGGAAGTAGACTTAATCTGTATATCCTCAGAGGAGAAGAACTAAGGTTCATGAATGGATGGTTCCGAGAGGTGGGTTTTGGCTTCAGGAAGAAGCATGTTAACATCTGCGGTTGTCTGAGAGGCGAAAAGACCCCTGTCCCCAGGAGGAGCTGTAGTAGAGAGTGGAGATCAGTGGGCACGGAGCATAAAAGAGATTGAGGCATGGGGCTTGAGAGAGGAAGATGAAGGCTTCAGACTACATGCTCTTAAAAGCCTCTTCTAGGGGCGACTGGTGGCTCAGTCAGTTAAGTGTCTGACTTCGGCTCAGGTGATGATCTCATGGTTTGTGAGTTCGAGCCCCACATCAGGCTCCCTGCTGTTAGCACAGAGCCCACTTCAGGTCCTGTCTCCCTCTCTCTCTGCCCCTCCCTCATGCGTGCTCTCTCTCTCTCTCTCTCTCAAAAACATATTAACAGTAAAAAAAAAAAAAAAAAAAGACTTGTATTAGAAACTTAGTATGGGTGTTGGGTTTCATGACATATGAAGGACAACAATGAAGCCCAGTCATCTACCCTTGGCTGTGGAAGGTGGGGGGGCAGGTGGCTCTTAGTGGGTGAAGTTCTACCTTGATGCCGAGGGCCTTCTGAATTCGTCTCCAGTCCTTTGGGAAGAATCATTAACAGACGAATGGTTAAACTGAAGTTCACTCATTTATTCTTTTAGTCATTTATTCATGCAACGAACATTTCTGCCGCATCTGCTGTGCCAAGCCCTTGTGTCCTGCTGCTCTGGAATTATTCAGGGATCACCCTTGCTCTGGCACTTTCCTTGCTCAGCCCGGACCAGGGTGCCCTAATTCTTTGGTATTTTGCTTTCTCATTCTCACTAGTGTCCAAATGAAGGAAAATACACTAGCTGTTGAGGAAAAAAAAAATGAGAAGCCAACTTTCTGAATCCTATGTAAAGTTCAGCTTGGTCATGAGATTGGGGTCTGGCTTCCACCTGCCTCCCTCACCAAACTCATATCATGACTCTCTCCACTGTTCTTTCCCTCCAGCTTCACTGGCCTTCTCCCCCTCCTCCCCCCCACTTGTGTAAATACTCCAGCTTTGTCCTGTGGTGGGGTGTCTACTCCTGCTGTGCCCTTGGCCTTCCCTGCACCCCTGGATCCTTTACTTCTCCATTATAACTTCCTCCGGGAAGTCTTCCCTGCCCCACCAATCCAGAGCAGCCCCTCCCACCACCGGGACATCCTCCAGGCATCCCACAGTTTTCTTTAATAACACCTAATAATAGTTTGAAAACATTTGAATTCAGTAAAAAAAATTGAAACATGATTTCATTGTTTACAGAACTCCTGAAACATCGTTTGAACCACAGTTTGAGATTCAGTGGTATAAAAGATTGGATTAATATCCATAGCACCTCTGGGAAGATGTCAACAAATTTGTTAACAAATAATAATACAGTAGAATAATAATAAGATCTTAAACTATGTAACTGTCAGGGCTTACATGTATTTTTTTTTTTTTAGAAATGTTTATTTTTGGGGGGGGCAGAGAGAGAGAGAGAGAGAGTATGTGTGAGCAGGGGTAGGGGCAGAGAGAGAGGGAGAGAGAGAGAATCCCAAACAGGCTTCATGCTGTCAGCACAGAGCCCACGTGGGGCTCAATCTCACGAATTGTGAGATCAGGACCTGAGCCGAAACCAAGAGTCCGATGCTTACCCGACTGAGCCACCAGGGTAAGCCACCAGTTTGCATGCATTTTAACACATATTCCTCTTCTGTTCCTCAAAAGGAACAAGTACAGAGGCACTTATATGTCTCCCATTTCACAGGTAAGTTGTCAGAGGCTGCACAGCTTGTGAGTGGGGAAAGGGCTGAGAAATCAGACCTCGTTCCGTTCACAATGGCAGTCTCCTCCTTCAGTGTGTTTTACATTTAAGTCAAGGTACCCACATGCAAGCACTTAGATGGACACTGTGTTTTTTTTTTTTTTTTCTCTTCTTTCATTCAAAGTTGCCCAGACTCCAGTCTCCTGGGGTGTAACCAGGCCCAGTTGGGGCAAAAGAGAACTGGGATTCGCCCTGTGGCTGGTCTATTTTCGAGTAAGCATATTTCCATAGTCTGCTGGAACTGGAAGGGGATTATGTTGTCCAGTGATACTTTGAGCTGTGCTGTGTGGAGCTTTACAGCCAGCACTGCCCCACGGCCCAGCTCCGGGGGCGGGGGGCCACTGGCACGTGGCAATCTATGGGAACGGTGCCCTGTGCGTCTGTGGGTGACTTAGGGACTGCCATGGCCACCTTTGCTTTCTTCCAGCCAAATACACTTTGATCTGTTCTGTATACTGAGCTTCCGAATAAGATTTTACTTGAAGGAACGGTTCTGCTCCTTAAGAAAGAAAGCACTTGGAACCTCATTACTAAATAATATACCAGCTGAGGCTTGGGTAGCCGAATGCCCTATTCATGGTCACACAGCCAGAAAGGGGCAGAATGGAGGCCTGAAACCAAACCTCTGGGTTCAAGGCTAGCACGGCGGCCTCTGCCCTGGGCTGCCTGTCTAGAGATGTGGCAGATTAGAGGGACGTCGTCTTGCGAATGAACCTGGGTTGCCTATTGGAAGAAACCTCATGATGCAGAGGGGTAAAGGTTGCAAAGCTTCAAACTAGCCACACGCTGGGGCCCCGACTGCCTTGGTTAGGCACGCTCAGTCCTTGGATCGGCTCTGAAAATATGCATCTCCCCTCCCCTTATCCCAGCCACCTGCTACCCCTCTCCACCTCCACCCTGACGTCTCCTCCTCAGGGAAGGCTTTTCTGTTCAACTTTGAGAACACTGGAGAGCAACACTAAGGTCCTTTCTCTGTTTCCCGAAATCGCTGGGTGTGCCAATTCTCCCTTATCCTCTGGATGGACCTGACTTAGACCTCACACTCAGCCGCGGCCTGCATTTGTAGCTAGGACTTTTCAATAGCTCTGAGGATCTTTTTCAAAGGATGAGAGTGTTTGTTATTGCCATTGTTCTTGATCACAAGTCATAGCAAAAAGGTGAAATATTCTGAAAGCCTGTTTTCTGCTTTTTGCTTTGAAGTGAGACAATCCTGCCCTGATCTCATGACTTCACTAATCACAAATGGCCCTGTCAGCACTTGGTGGGGGGGGGGGGAGGGTTGGGCTGAAGAAGGATTCCTGGTAGTATTCAAACCCAGACAAGCACAAATATACTAAATAGAAAGAAAGACCATTACTCTGAATGCGTCTAGTTTGCAGTCAGAGTCAGCAAATGTTACCAGCTTGAATTAATGACTATTACTTTGTCCTAACTCACCAAGTCCACTGACAGGTGCCGGCAAAATCTGTGTTTCTACAGTGTTATATGCTACGGCTAGCAGATAAATAAATTGGACATCAGATGGTGTCTTCCCACCCACTAAAATGGAAATAGACAGACTCAAACACCCGTTTCATGGAGTTGGTGAGTACGAAACCCTCCCCAAGATGCCGGGGCCTTGCTGGAGCCTTCTGTTCTTATGGTCAACTCTGGCTTTGAGCTTTAATTTAATTACCTCTGTCTATGGATTTTCTCACTACCTGGCTTATGTGTCTGCTTCCCCAGCATACCAACTGAGATGTGAACTCAGCAATTTCTCCTGACTTCTGCCAGGAAAGCCACCCACACACAGCAAGGCTTTTGGGTATATAGGAAGCTTTCCTGGAAGTGGGGAAATGGGAGGAATCTTCGTTGCAGCAACACAGATAACTTAACATTTTCCTGTGAAGGGTTTTTCTTTTGAAATCCCTTTAGTCATTTTGAGAAATTGGCCTCCAACCCCCTGCCAGGTGCCAAGCTTCCACACCCCCACCCCTCCCCTGTCCCTCTATCCACTCCCTCATCTCTAACAAACAAAATAAAACAAACATCCCATTTCCTTGTGCAGTGAGACTGAGTTCTCTTCAGCCTTTGCCCCAAGACTGAGCCCTAAATTCATCAAGGTCCTGAGCAGGATGAAAGGCCTTTGGTGAAACAAGGTCTCCTCCCCTCACTGCCCCCCCCCCCCACTTGGAAATAAAATACATAAAAGCAAACAAAAGTTGCCCTTGGTTCCATGGAAAATCAGTGTGGGGTAGCAGACATGAGAAAAGGCCTTTGGTGGCACAGGGTACCCCAGTTTCCAGGAAAAAGGCCTAGGCTTTCGGGCATGGTGAAGAGGGACAAACGGTGTGGGGTCACTGCAAGGCCTTTGCAGGCAAAGTGGCTTCCCTTGTGCTGATTCAGCATTCCAGGCTGCTGTCACCATTTACTCCTTGGAAAAGGGACTGCAGAAAAACGTGCCCTGCTTAGAAATGAAAAACTCACCAAGCCTTGCCCGACGCTGAGGATGGCTGCTGAGGGGCAGGGCAGGGACCTCCAGAGGATGTCCTCTGTCCCTGCCCAGAGCCCGTGGCCTGGGCCAACCACGATTATCATCACTAACATGAATGGGTGTGGTTCTGTACTATGTTCCTGAGCAAGAACTGCCTCTTCACACTCCCCTCAAGACACGGGAATTCGAACAATGGTCGGCAGTGTATGTGAAAATAGCAAAAACACGTGTGCGAAGCAGCTAGAGCCAGTGGGACATGTGCAGGTTGAGTCAGGAGACACCGTTCTAATCCTGCTTCTGCCTCGTACTTGATGCGTCACCTTGACTAAGTTGTGCCTCACCCTCTGGCCTAGATTCTCTTACCGTGAAATGAGGGTTCCTCGTTTTCAAAGCGTGTTCCTCAGGGGTTCCGTGAGGCTCTGCATGAAAGCAGAGAGCTGAGGGCAGAAAGAGGCTCCAACACGAGCAGGTCTGGCTTTCCCTGGTTTGTGGCTAGTGGTGCAAAGATTTTCTCTGCATAGAGGATTTGGCCATAAGAGAAGCTGGCAAACTATCGCTCTAAAGGATGGCTGTCTACAGCCTCTTCTAGTGCTGACATTACTTGATTCTAGATGGAGGCAAGAAAGAAGAATGGATGCTGGGAAAGACGCAAGCCTAAGAAAAAGAAGTTCCTGCTACAAATAAATCCCCGGCCAATCTCTCTTCGTCTCTGAAAGTTTAAAGATTTAAAATCTACTTTTTTTTTTTGTTTTTTTTGTTTAAACTGCAGTTCTCAGCAAATAAAGACTACTTTAAATTATTCAGGTTTGTTACACCCACAAATCACCCATACAGTACATTCTAAATAAAAAACTAATAACTCTCTTTGCGAGAAGTGTCCCTTCCGGAGGCCACGTATAAGGCATTAACCTGCACTGGGAGAAAATAATACCAGTGATTTCCAAATTACACTCATTTTAGGAAATAACTTAAATAAATGAATTGGGCCCAATGCAGCCTGCTTATTTCCTCTGCATTTCAATGCAGAGGTAATATTTTTCTGCCAGCAAGTATTGGAAACAAAATCACTTACAGCCACACTTAAAGAATGTTTTAGAATCTTCCATGCAATTAGTTTAGTTTCATTTCCAAAGCCTTTGCTTTTTACAGTGCTCAGAAGAGTGGGGAGGGGTTGAGGTAAGGAGGGTAGGAAAAGGAGGGTCCCCTGGGCTATGAGATAAGCTCCAAATGTAGAGACCTTAGCAGACAACTGAGGCCCCCCGTATCACATGCTTCTGTCTCTGCTTGTAACATTCCTCCCAGGTGCTCACCCTGCTTCTAGAGGACCCTCTCCAGGCATGGCCCCCAGTCTATCCTCTTTTATGACGGATCTAGTTGTTGGGCAATGTCTGGTGGAGTCAACATTCAGTGTTTGTGAATTAATGAAACTGCTCTACCCTCTGGTTGTTTCCCATTGTCCCGGGAAGCCTTCTGAGGAAGTGCACAGAACAACATTCCTCCCAGGGGAACCCACAAGCATCCTTTCTTGAGAGACGGCAGAGGCATGCTGAGTGGAGGGGGTGAGAAGCCAGGGACACGTTCTTTCTCCCTTTTGCCTTGGGCGGCGCTGAGTGGCAGGGTGAATTCAGTGTACAGCCCAGATTGAAAAAGCCGGAGTCAGAAGAAACATCCAAGGCTGAGTAAGGTTGTGGCAGTGCGGTGGTGCTGGGGAGAGTAGATGTGGGTGTCAGTTACAGCACGGAAGCTGGGAGCTGAGTTCTAGACCAAGCTGGGGACCTACTTGATTCAGGGTGTGAGCCTCCATGCCTTCATTTGTAAAATGAGGATGACAATGCTCACTTTACAGGATAGTAGTGAGGATTCAGTCCAGGAACATTTATAACCTAGTGTTTTACCCCAGGCCATGTGATGTCCCTGCCTGTAAAGAGTTCAAGGTCTGGGGGCGCCTGGGTGGCTCAGTCAGTTAAGTATCTGACTTCAGCTCAAGTCATGGTCTCACGATGCATGCATGGATTCCAGCCCCATGTCCGGCTCTGTGCTGACAGCTCAGAGCCTGGAGCCTGCTTCGGATTCTGTGTCTCCCTCTCTCTCTGCACCTCCCCCACTCATGCTCTGTCTCTCTCTCTCTCTCTCTCTCTCTCTCGCTCTCTCTAAAAAATAAATAAACATTAAAAAATTTATAAAAAAAATAAATAAAGGGTTCAAGATCTGAAGAGGAGACAGACAGGTAAACAACCGCAGGAATGTCATGTGGAAAGTCCTGCTCGGTAAAGGACAAGGCGCCAGGGAATGCTGCGGCAGAGCCTTAACCCAGCCAGGGGGTGTGGGTGGATCAGAGTGGACCTCCTGGCCGACAGAAAGATGAAGTGAGGGTTGTGATCTTCGTTGGGAGAACACGAAGCCAAAGCGATAAGCAGAGCCAAGATCATGAGAACCCTTGTTACGTTATGCTAAGAACAGAGGTTGCATTCTGGGTGCTGGGAAACCACAGAAAGGTTTGGTGTAGCAATTCAGTTTGCTGATATATTGGGAAGCACCTGGCACATTGCAGCGTCTCAATCAATGCTCATTTCAAAATTTGGAGCTGAGATTACTTTTTTTGTTTGCAGGAGAGTCCCCGCACCTCTTTGCTGAATGCATATGAAGACACTCGTGATAAGAGAGCTTTAACGCTGTAAAAAAAAGCACTGGACCAGGAGTGAGGAGACAGAAGTTAGCCCAGGTGGCTGTATTCACAGTCTCTGTGTTCTCGGGAAATTCACATAATGTCTTTGAGACTCAGTTTCATGATCTGCAAACTGGGATTCGCAGCACCCACCCTACCTTCACAGAGAGTGCTGTGAAGGGTCACTCAATATCAGGGGTTCCTGTTGTATTGTTTGTGGCTCCCCAAAGGGGGCTGGGGATCTAGGATCAGAGGACAAGAAAGAAGCGTTCGGGCAGGGTTGTGAGAACAGAGATTTGAGAGGGGGTTAACACGTATCTTCCTTTACTTTGTTAACCTGCACCTCCCAAGTGAGTAAAATGTATGCTGTGTGCATCTCGAGACGGCTGAGCGGAGTGGCTGAGGACAGAAATAGCCCTGCTGATTTATGAGCAGGAGGCAGATTTGCTTTAATATCGCAACACAAGGAAGTCAGGTCTCTTAAATAATATGGCTCGCAGATTTACAGCTGTGTTGCATGTTCGCTTCAGTGCTGTCTCTGGCCATGGACGGTGCTTTACTCTGGAAAGGCTGAAGTCAGCAACTTTCAAGACGCTGGCAAATAGATCCAGTGGCAGGAGCCAGTCCACTGGGTCAGCTGTTTTCAGTGGGGCCCCGCTCCCTCCCACCACTTTGTTACATGTTGTTAGGACTCGTTGTCCTACGTGCCCAGCAGGCTTGGGGCTGGTTCCGGTCTCGTGAAGCCAGAAGTATAGCACAGAGAAAGGGCTGGTGCTTCCAGGGTGCTATTTGGGAGGTAGCAGGAAGCTCCAATATTATGTCCGATATTGCCCCTGTCCTTTGGTTTAGGCCACCAAGGTAAGGATTGTTGTCCCTTGGGCCTTTTGAACAAATACAAGTATTTCAGGAAGCAGGGACGCAATGAGCCCCTGGTTCCTTAAAAATAATGATGTATTTATTCCACAAATATTTCGATAGCACTATTTATAGCCCAGGCACTGTTCTCAGTGCTATGTAATTATTGACTATTGTTCCTAACCGCCCTGAGGTAACTCTGTTATTATCTCCATCACATAGATGAGGAAACTGAGGTAAACACCTGAGATGAGTAACGTGACCAAGGTCCCAGGGCCAGCGAGAGGTGGACACAGAATTTGAATCTGACAGGCTGGCTCCATTGTCTGTGTTCATAACCATCGTGCCGTAAATAATGGCACAACACCGATTACAATAGCTGTGAACGTTCACTGGGTCCCATACACCAGTCATTGTACTGAGTGCTTGTTACACATGTCATTTCATCCTCACGGGACCCTGTGGGGGTACGTACTATTCTTATCATCCCTTCTTCGTGGAGGAGAAAGCTGAGGACGCAACTTGCCAAAGACCCCATTGGTCGCAAGTGGCAGTGTTGGGATTTACACTCAAGCAATCGGACTCAGGAGCTCGTGTGCTAAATGTCAATATGGTGACTGAATTTCTTTCCTTGCACTTTTTGGAAAGGAAGTGATAAAAAGAGGGAGAAAGCCGTTAGGGCAAGAATGGGAATAAAACTGCACCTATTTGAGTTTCTGCCAAGGGATGGCCCCATCGATCCTGCCACTGATAAGTCCATTCCAGGTTTGGCGGGTGAGGGCTGGCCAAAACGCCATGGAAACTAACTGCACCGTGTAATGAGGGACCAGGCTCCTTGCACAGCTTTGTTCTCGGCCTCAGGGGCAATTCGACACTCTTTCCATATACTCTCTCTTCTCCTGGCTCCATCAGGGTCTTGGGGTCTTCTGGCCTGCGTTTGAGACCAGTCCCATCTCTCCTTCTCTAGTTGTGGTACCTGGGTTCCTGACTTCTTCCTTCTACTTAACCATCCACCCTGATGATCTGTGCATGGTCCACTTCTTGCAAGACCAGCCCCTGCTCTGCTTTCTCCAGCCTCGTGAATGCCAGAGGTTTGGCTCAGACCTCCAGGCCTGTGAGTGTGGCTTGCCCCATACCTGCTATCAAACCCGCCCCGTGTTGATGAAACACCTCCGTTCATCCCGTCATTCATTCGGTGCATGTGAACGGAGCTGAGAGAGCACCTATCAGTGCCGGGCACTGTTTTAGATGCGAGGGGCACAGAAATGCACAAGATCAGTCCCTGCCAACACAGAGCTCCCAGTCTGGTGAGGATAAGCAAGTCAGTCATTACAACACAGCGGATGAAGCAGTGCACTAGTTATGAGCATGCAGAGAAGAGTGTTTTTTTCCAGAATTTTTTTTTTTAAGTTTTATTTATTTATTTTGAGAGAGAGAGAGATAGCACAAGCCAGGGAAGGGCAGAGAGAGAGGGAGAGAGGAAGAATCCCAAGCAGGCTTTGCACTGTCAGCGTAGAGCCCAATGTGAGGCTCGGACCCATGAAGCCGCGAGATCATGACCTGAGCCGAAACCGAGAGTTGGACACTTAACTGACTGAGCCAGCCAGGTGCCCTGAGAGGAAGAGTATTTAAAACCACATGGTGTGTGTGTGTGTGTGTGTGTGTTTGTGTGTGTGTGTGTATGAGCACGTGTATGTGAACTGGGGGTGAGGGAGGCATGGGGAGATGCATGGTGGTCTGGCTTTGACACAAGCTGATTTTTAAATGTTGGGGGAGGGATAAAGAAGGAGAGGGATCAGTGTTTTGCACAGAGGAAATAGCAAATGTGAAGGTTCTTAAGTATGGAACAGGGTGGCCAGTTTGGGTAGCTCTCAGGAGCCTGGTATGGGTGTGGGACACAGGAGGGGACCTAGGAACACTGAGGGGCCAGAACAGGCAGGTAGGAGCAAGAGCAGAATGGGCCTTGGGCACCGAGCCAATGGATTTTAGCTCATCTCTCTCGATAGAGAGCCAGTAGGAGATCGGCATGCTCATTGTCACCTCTCCATGTCACCCGCTACCTGCGCATGGCTTGCTCAACTCTCCTGCTCTCTCCAGATGCACCATATTCTTGTTCTCCATCCACTTCAGACAAACTGGGTCCCACCCACTAGACTGGACTTCCTGAGGGTGAATGCCCTGTCCATTTGTAGCCATGGTGAACTCTGCTTCTGTGGCCCCCTACTTCTGGGCCATCTGAGGAACAGCAGGAGACCAAGGGGCCAGGTCCAGAGATGGGGGGAAGAAGAGCTGAGGTACACGGTAAGACAGGTAACAGGGGCACACCGTGACGGCATCGTGAGCCCCTGTAAGGACGGGGCCTGGTGCTTTCGTTGAGATGGACAGCCATCAGAGGGTTTAAGCTCAGATGACATAATCTGATTAACGTCTTAATAGGATCATGCCAGCTGCAGCGTGGAGGAAATACTGTAGCGTGGCAGGAATGAAAGCCAGGAGACAAGCTAGGGGGCTGTTGCTCGATTCTGATGAGAGGTGCCAGCAGCTTGGGTGAGGGTGAATGGAAATGGACCAATTCTGGGCATCTTTAGGAGTCACAGGAAGTAGAATCTCCTGCTGTACTGGGTGTGGGTGGTGAGAAAAGAGAGGAGCCGAGGTGGCTGCCACGTTCATGACGAGTACGAGTGGAATGGCGGGCTTGCGGTTACCAGTCGTGGGCTAGACTCCTAGCTTTACAGCCTGTCTTTTGGGGGCCCTGGCATGAGTGTGGTCGGACAAGGAGACCACGGGAGAGGCCCAGGCGTTACAGGGATGCTGAGGGAGCAGCACCATGGCCTGTGGCTTGCACTGCGGGGTCTAAGGTTTGGAATATCATGACAGGAAACCTTCGTTTTGGGAAAATACGAGTAACTTACTTGCTTTGGTCTATTTTCTATATTTAGCTATTTCCAGGCACCTGCACGCTGCATCTGCCACCCCATTATATCTCTGAGAAGGTGCTGTCTTCTCCTGCCTTTTGCTAAGTGACAGGATTTACTGTGGCCTCTTGCGTTAGGCTTAAATCAGGCTTGGGGATGTGGACATTTTGCTAAGCAGGAACTCTGGTGCAGGGACCCAGTAATGAATGGGTCTTTCCACAAGCCTGGAGCAGTTAATAACCTCCAGGTTGTCCCCAAGCGATTTCCATGGGAGTGGACCAAAAATTGCCTATCAGTCCAAATGAAGTATGCCACAATTTCCCCTACTTTCTAGTTACTTTTTAATTTCAGCACCACCTGCTCCTAATTCTCCCAGGGCTGACTCTGCCAGCATCGTCATTACGGGTTTTGTCTGTCTGTGATGTGTAACTCATCATGTCATGGGCCTCTTCCTGCTCAGTGGCTAAAACAAGTACTTGCCAGTGTATCAGCCTCTCTGGCCTGAGAGGCGTAAAATGTGCTGCCCTCCTTATATCCAGATGCGCCTCTGAACCCATTGGCAAAGGCGTACCAACATCATCGCATTTTCTGCGAGCTAATTATTCTTGGCGTCAAGGTCAACTTGACCCAGGCATGGTATGTGGGAAAGGCAGTGGTTTTAGTGTCGGAAGGAACCGGGCTCAAATGCTAGATTAATGGCTTACCCCTCGGGTGACTTTAGGTAGGTTAATTCTGGTAATTATGTCACTTTGGGTTTTCCCGACAGTGACATGGGTGTGGTGCCCGTCTCATGGGATTGCCATAGGCAATATGGCAGTGTATGGGAAGCAGGAGAAATGGCTTGGCATATTTGGGCTCCTGGTACATGTTAGTTTCCCTCCACTGCCTTATGTGTGCAGTCTCATGACTTTCCTTATCTGTAAAATGGAGATACACTGGATTTCGCTAGAGGTTACAAGCGCCGGCTGTGGTGCCAGGGCACTTGGGTCTGAGTCTCTTACTAGTTGTGTGACATTAAGAAATAACTTAATCTTGGGGAAGGGGAGGGGAAAAAATAGTTTCAAACAGAGACGGAGGGAGGCAAACCATAAGAGACTCTTAAATACAGAGAACAAACTGAGGGTTGATGGGGGGTTGGGGGAGAGGGGAAAATGGGTGATGGGCATTGAGGAGGGCACCTGTTGGGATGAGCACTAGGTGTTGTATGTAAGCGATGAATCATGGGAATCTACCCCCCAAACCAAGAGCACACTGTAAACACTGTATGTTAGGCAACTTGACAATAGACTATGTTAAAAACAGAAATTACTTAATCTCCTTATACTTAGCTCTTCACTTGAAAAACAGAGAAAAATTTTAGCTAGCCTTCGCCAAGATTCCCTTACCATCAAGGAGATATTTAGCTTGTGGTGAATAAGCTCCCATATTAACTTTGCAAAGTCAACTTTGATACTTGATTCCACTTGAGTCTCATAATACTTGGGAGGTAGAAGAAAGGTCCTTTTTTTTTTTTTTTTTAAACTATCATTTAACATATGGGAAGCTGAAACACAGAGCAAAGAGGTAAATCACTCAAGGGCATTGACTAAGTTAGTGGCAAAGCCCAAGTCAGGCCATGTCTCCTTAAGCCCTATTCCCCATTCTCCTCACTGTATGATACTGACTACCATCGCCAGCAGGGTAGAGCACATGGGCCAAGTCCTTGGAACGCTGTTAAGTCTGGTGGCCCATGTAACTCTTGAATCTATGACTCCAATCTCATTTGGAATGGTAGAAACACCATGCATTTATTGTGCAGGTACTTGAAGAACTCCACATTCTTTCTATCCTTGACAATGATGTATAAAAAAGACTTTGTAAACAGGGACACAGTTAACAACCCTAATCTATTTTTTTGAGAATTAATTCACATACCATAAAACGAAACCTTTTAAAACATGTGATTCAGCGGTGTTGAGAATATTCACAAGGTTGTGGGACTCTGATCATTATCTAATTCCAGAACATTTTCATCATCACCCGAAGCAACCCTGTAAACCCTAGAGGTCACTTACTCCCTATTTCAACCCCCTGGTAATCACCCATCTACCTCTGCCTCTGTGGGTTTTTCTGTTCTGGATTTTTCACATACATGGAATCATACAAGATGTGGTCTCTTGTGACTGGTTTCCTTCATTCAGCATAGTGTTTTCAAGGTTCACCGTGTTGCAGGAGGCATCAGTATTTTGCTTCCTTTTTATGGCTAAATAGGATTTCGTTGTATAGATAAACCACCTTTTGTTTATCCATTCAGGAGCTGGGGGACATTTGGGTTGTTTCCACTTTGGGGCTATTATGAATAATATTGCAATAACATTTGTGCCTATATTTTTATATGAATATATATTTCCTTTACTCTTTTTTCTTTGTTTTTGAATATATGTTTTAAATTCTCTAAGATTATATACTTAGAAGTGGAATTGCTGGGTTATACGGTAACTCTATTTTAAATTTTTGAGGAATGGCCAAACTGTTTTCCAAAGCAGCCATGCCATTTTACATTCCTGTCTGCGGTGTTTGAGGGCTCCAATTTCTCCACATCTTCCCCGATACTTGTTACTGTCTATAAGGTATTCATTTTATAAGGACATATTTTCATTCTGAGAACTTTCCATCTTGAATACCATTAAAAAGATCACACTGCTTAGTCAAATAGATAAGAGAGAATCTTCAAAACTCATGGATACAAGAGAGAAAAGTATGTTTGCTTCCTTGGATTTTAAGAACAGCCGTAGGGGTGCCTGGGTGGCTTAGTAGGTTAAGCATCCAACTTCGGCTCAGGTCATGATCTCACAGTTAGCGAGTTCGAGTCCTGAGTCGGGTTCTGACAGCTTAGAGCCTGGAGCCTGCTTCAGATTCTGTGTTGCCCTCTCTCTCTGCCCCTCTCCACCCACCCCCCCCTTCTCTCTTTCTGTCTCTCAAACAAATAAACATTAAAAAATTTTTTTAAAATGGCTTTAATGGAATAGAACACTTAATTATTGGGTTGTACTATGTATTACCACTTGGCATTATTTTAATATTTCTCCTTTGTACCTTCCTGTTTTAAGAAATCATTTTCAAGAATGTGCATCTTGGAATAGAATTATCAACAATAGCCCAATTACGGAAAGAGCCCAAATATCCATTGCCTGATGAATAGATAAAGAAGATGTGGTATAATTACACAAAGGAATACTACTCAGTCATCAAAAAGACTGAGATCTTACCATTCACAATGACTTAAATGGCACTAGAGTATATTATGCTAAATAAAATAAGTCAGAGAAAGCAAAATACCGTTAGATTTCACTCACATGTGGAATTTAAGAAACAAAGCAGATGAACACAGGGGAAGGGGAAAATAAAAAGAGAAGGAGGCAAAGTGGAAGAGATTCTTAACTGCAGAGAACAAACCGAGGGTTGCTGGAGGGGAGGTGGTTGGGGACATGGACGAAATGGGTGATGAGCATTAAGCAGGGCACTTGTGATGAGCGCCGAGTGTTATATGTGAGTGATGAATCACTAAATTCTACTCCTGAAACCAACATTACACAATATGTTACCTAACTAGAATTTAAATACAAAGTTAAAACAAAACAAAGAATGTGCATCTTGGAAGAGACCAAGCTACACGTCCCTTAGGTCTGTTAGACTGCCTGTTGTAGTAGCCATGTATCTCTATGGTGTGGCATTATTCTATGGGATTTCGGTATGTTAGCACAATCTTTACAAGTTTGTGAGATAGTTACTAGTGAAATCTTCATTACACAGATGAGGATGTTGAAGTACAGAAGGATTAAGTAACTTGCCCAAGGGCACACAGCAAGTAAGTGGTAGAGGAGAGACTCAGACTATAAAGTCCATAAACTTAATCCCTGTCCACTGTGGTACTAATTTTTACAAACTTTGTGGTCTTGACTTATTCTGGGCTGATACACTCTCATATTCAAGATCTTTGGGTAGAGCAGAGTACCAGGACCATAATATTACTGTACATTTGAGTTATCCTGTGAACTGAATAAATGTAAAGAAAATGCCAGGGAGCCTGGGTGGTTTAGTCTGTCAAGCGTCCAACTTCAGCTCAGGTCATGACCTCACGGTTCCAGAGTTCGAGCCCCTCGTCGGACTCTGTGCCGACAGCTCAGAGCCTAGGGCCTGCTTTGGATTCTGTGTCTCTCTCCTTCTGCCCCTCCCCCACTTTGCACTCTGTCTCTCTCTCTCTCTCAAAAATAAAAGTAAACATTAAAAAAATAAAAAAAAAATGCCAAGTTAAGACTTTAAGCCCTCTTACAAGAATTCCTTGATTCCTTCATTCAGAATTATCTCTCATTTCTTATTTCTACTTTGTATGACAGTTCAGGCCAACAAATATTTTTGCTCCAGACATATTAATAGGCGTGAGGATGCAGAGATAAGTAAGACAACGTTCCTTCTAGTACTTATAATAGTTTGGCATGTATTATTTACACGTTTCTCTGTCTCTTCCCTATTCCTCCTGTCTTCTCCTTTCTGCTGGTGAGTCATACTGAAAATAAAATCTAAATTTTAGGCTGAGCCTTTAT
This sequence comes from Acinonyx jubatus, assembly GCF_027475565.1. Classification (NCBI taxonomy): domain Eukaryota; kingdom Metazoa; phylum Chordata; class Mammalia; order Carnivora; family Felidae; genus Acinonyx; species Acinonyx jubatus. The sequence continues at coordinate 49,230,789 of NC_069381.1, read as the reverse complement.
AACCTGTTACATGTCTATGATGAAATTTCCCCTTATCTCTCCGAGAAAGCACGGGATCCTCATTTCTTGTCCTTCTTCCTGAAGACGACTTACCTATTTGGAGAGATCGAGGGAAGGAAGGGAGCAGGTAGGTCTCACTCAGCACCTTTCTCTCCACCGAATGTGACACCTCGCCCTCCAGACCCTGGGCCTCTGCTCGTTTCCGTCTGAGGAAATGGCATCACCTTCTACCCAGCAGCTCAGATCCTGGAGCTAAGAGTGTCCTCGATTCTTCTCTCTTCCTCATCACCCACTTGGAATCAGACACGCGTTTGTGACCTCCTTCTCCAAAAATCACTCCACATCTGTCCACCTCCCTGTACCCTCTCTGTCCCCGGAGTCCAAGTCTCCCATGCCACCATGTCTCACCTAGACCCCTGCCATCGTCACCTCCCTCCTACCTCCTCCTTGTCTCCTGCAGGCCATTCACCACACAGAAGCCAGGATATTTTTAAAACTACTTTTAAAATGTACTCCTTTGCTCAAAAGCAGGCGATGGCTTTTCATTGCAGGAAATAAAATCCCAACTCCTGATAAGGCATTGGGCCGTTTGTAATCGTGCTCTTGGCAACACCTCCCCCCTCTTTTCCTTCTATTCTTCTGCTCACCCTCTCCAGCCCTACTGGGTGGCTTACTCTTCCTCAAATTCTTCTTGAACGTTGCCAGGGAGTTTTGTGTTAAAGTCTCTGCATTTGCTGTTGTTGCTGCTAAAATGTTTTTCGACTATTCCTTTTCTCTCAAATTTTGGCATTTATTCCCTTTCTACCTGGGCCTCTTGTAGGAATGCCATTTCCCGAGTGTGACTTTCCCTTGACCTTACCTATCTGTCCACTTTTGTCCCCTGTCATTGTCTATCCCCTTCTCGCCCTATTTAGTTTACACTCCTAGCACTTTAAAAAGTGTCCACGTCTGTCTCTTCCGTTAGAATGCCTGATCCATGAGTTTTGTTCATGGCCTTGGTGCCGAGAACAAAGTCTGGCACAAAGTAGGTGCTCAATAAATTTTCCTTGGGTAAAAGGAAAACAGCACCATTCTCAGAGCCCTGCCCATTTTCTTTTTCAGAAGTCCTGTTCTCAGGATGCACACAGCTTTTGCTCCGACACACGGGAAGCTTTCAGGTTGCTGTTAGTTATCTCTGTCCTGCCCAGGTCATTTGCCAGGGAGAAAATAGGCATCCATCAGGTCTCAACTTCAGTGTGAACTCTTGAGTGGACGCCTTCCCCGAGTACCCTGTCCAAAGTAGATAACTTTAGCCGAAGATGTTCTCTTTCTCAGCATCCTTTGGTTTCTTTCTTCACAGGGCTTATACTTGCTCAGTTATTTGTTTATTGACTTCATACGATAGCCTCTCTTACTGTTGCAAAACTAACTTGTGCCAAGAACCATGCCATCTCTCCATCTCTCGCTGGAGATCTGATGTGGTCTCCACCCTCAAATAGCCTTCGCTTTAATAGAGGGGCAGAGAAAGCAAGACAGACAGATGTCACTGCAGCAGAATTCTGAAGTGTGGAATACCAGACAGGGAACATTTGTTGTGGATGTTCATGCTAGCTAAGCTAAATTCTCTTACAACTGCAAGAAAGTGTAAGACAGCTCAGCCAAGGACTCACTACATAATCAGCTTCCTCGTCTATAGGATAAAGATCACAATAATGCCAACTTATTGGGGATGAGGATACAATGGAACTGTATGTGGAAAAACACTATAAAGGGCTGAGACTTGGTAAGATATGTGTTAACTTACAATGCTTGTTGTTGGAAACAAAAATGCCAGTTCCTTCTAGCAGAATTTGATTCCTTCCCTCTCTGTTGTTGGTGCTGCCAGCTTAGTATGTATCTGCAGTGGATTCTTGTGGGTGCAAACCAGGTTAGTAGGAAGACCCAGTGGTGCAAAATTCCTCTCCTTCCCCGCCGAGACACGCTTGCCCTGCAGCTGTCCCTGACTTCTCGGAAAGCTGGCCAAGATAACGTCCCTTGTCACAACCAGATGTGCAAGACCTGCTCCAAGCTCTGGCCAAATTGGAAAGAGCCAACACAACAACAAAACTGAAACCGAATATGGTGCATGCTACCCTGGAAGGCACACAGGTGGGCACACGGACTGACAAAAAAAGTACGCATTTCATCTGGGGCTTGATATAAGTAGTTCCAGAAAAAGCAGTTTGGAACTATTATTAGTCAATTCAGTATCTAAGCAGTGTCATAAATGAGGGATCTAGTCACATGGAAATCTATCCAGCCCAATGGAAATCAAGTTTTCATTTCAGTTTGGCAAACATTGAGTGCTTATTTCATGTCAGGCTCGCTTCTAGGAACTGGGGTAAAGAAAACAGATAAAAATCTTTGTCCTGATGCAGCTTACGTTGTAGTGGGGGAGACGGTTAACATATACAATAAAAAGGTTATAACATATGTAATAAATAGGTTATAACGGATATAATAAATAGGTTATAATAGATATAATAAATAGGTTATATGTAATTTTAAAGAGTCAGGGATAGGGCAGCTCGAGTAAAGAGTATAAGATGGGCAAGTAGCCATGCATATATACCTAAGCAAAGGGCATTCTGTACCAAGGGAAGGGTCAGAGCAAGACCGGAGTGGGAGCATGCCCAATGGGTGTGGGGAGTAGCAAGGAGACTGATGTGGCTGGAGGAACACTAGGGTGGAGAGCAGTGGGAGGTGAGGTCAGGGAAGAAATGGGCATCTGACCATGCAAGGTTGTAGAGAATCTTGAGACTTTGGCTTTTACTCCTGTGAAATGGGAGGGTTTGGATCAGAAGAGTAACATGGCATATTTAAAGACCCATGACTAGATGCTGGATAGAGAGTGGGCTATGGAAGGGGGCGTTCATAGAGAGAATGATTGTTGAACTATTCCAATAATCTGGGTAAAAAAGACGATGCTGGATTGGACCCAGAAGTAGACTCGCTTTGGATATATGAGGAATACACAGCCAACAGTGTCTTCTGCAAATTATTGTGGATTAATTAAACAGTTACCGTGCTTAAGAATACTGTCTTTTTTGAGCTTTAAAAAAAGTTTCGGTGTGTTATCTCGTGTGATCTTTAAAAAAATTTTTTTAAATGTTCTATTTATTTTTGTGAGAGGAGAGAGCGATTGAGAGAGAGAGAGAGAAAATAAGGGAGTGGCAGAGAGAGAGAGAGAGAGAGAGAGAGACAGAATCCAAAGCAGGCTCTAGGCTCTGAGTTGTCAGCATGGAGTCCGATGCAGGGCTCAAACCCACAAACTATGAGATCATGACCCAAGCTGAAGTCAGATGTTCAACCAACTGAGCCACCCAGCCTCCCCTCATGTGATCCTTATGACAATCTCGTGATGCAGGGCTGGGTGCGGGGGAGGGCTGGCAGCCTCATTCCCAGCACCGGCTGTGAAATGGTTGTCCTGGGGCCACATAGTGTGGTCAGTGGCTGAACTGGGACTCTCAGCCTCTCAGTCCCAGGCTCCTTTCTTGTCTCCTTTCTGCTGGCTGCCTTTGCATCTGAGCTCTTACTTAGGTCTTACCCTCTAGTTTTCGAGCTCCCACTGGACCATCATCATCTTTAATGGCCTCACTCATATCCATCCAAACCTCAACAAGGACAAACGGGAGTCAACAAAGACTTTCTGGCTCCCAGGCTGGACCCCACCCCCACCCCTCTTGGCCTTTCACGTCCCCCACAGGTCTCCCCCCCTCTGACACTGCTCGTCTGGACTGAATTCAATTATTTCTCGTACTCTCATTACAGTCTGACCAAGATTTATGAGTTGATAATTGTCTGAAAGTAAGACCACAAAGTATCATTTGTGTTTGAGGCTAACCTTCCCGGTGACCTTTAGGATTAAAGGCAAAATGAAAAGTGTGATTTCTGCAGAACCAAAGAGGGTAATGTGATCCAACCCAGCTAATGATCCAAAGCCTCAGATTTCCCTGGTGGAGGACACATTAAAGCTGGCACAAAGGGGGACAACTAATCCCGCAGGTTCATTTCACAAATTAATTTTTTGAAGGCGTCACAACCTCCCTCTCTCACTTTTGGGTGCATTCTGAGTGACGTTTTCCAAACAGGATGATGACAACAGCTCACACCTCTAAGGCCTTTATTGGATTATTTTTACAGGCTATTGAAAAACACTTTTTTGAGCAGCCCTAATTGAAAACAGACCTCTCCCCTCGCCCGAGTTAGCAAATGGAGCATCACGGAAAAAAAAAAAAAAAAAAAAAGAATTCATGGAAACTTTCCCAGGTTGGTGGGTGAGACCTGATCGCTCACTTCCCCGAAGCACCGTGTGCGAAATAATGGCTCTTCCTCACGTGCCCCAACTATTCAAAGACACGGCTGCAAAGAAAACACTTCTTGAGCCTCAGTTTATAGCTTCCAGCCAGCCTGAAGCATTTGGGAGGCATTTGTGGTTCTCTGTCGGGAATGTGCAATACTGTGTCATTCTGAGTTAGAAGGCCACTTCCGAAGGGAAGAGGGGCAGTTGGCTTCTGTCCCATGTAGTGAATCATAAAATGAGAAGGCCTAATAAATATGAAGCTGTGATAATGCCTTCCGTCTGCTCTGGCAGGCTTGATGTTCAGTTCAACAAGTATTTATTGTACCAGGCACTGTGTTGGATCTTGTGAAAAAATTTCTGCAAGACCTCAAGGAACTCACAGGCTAGACTCTCCTCTCAAGGCGAACAAGGACCGAGGACTCTGCTTGGGCTGGGGTTGGGAACAGATTGGGGTGATTTGCAGGTACTGGCCTTGGATCAAGGGGAAACAAAGTCATTGTGCTTGGAGGAAGGAGACTCAGGAAGAAGTATGGACTGCTCATAATGTCAAGTCCAGGGGGTTGGGCGTGGGGTTAAAAGAGTGAAGACTGGAGCTTCATGAAGGCAGGGACTATCTGTGTATTTTCCATCATTGTACTCATCTGGTTCACCAAAAGGTAGGATCAGCCATTGCTTAATTTCACAGTCCTCTCCCCCCTGCTCCCCGCTCCCGCCATAGGAACGTGTGGTGATATCTCTGAACACATATATTGTTTTGGACCAACTATTGGAACACACTGTCAAGAACATGTATTTATTCCACTTTGGTGTGTTCCTTCAATGTATTGTTTGCTTTCTGTACCGCATTTCAAACCAGTCTAACACAAACATGCACCTGTATTGCTCAGCAGATACCACGGTAGACTCTGAAGTTTGGCTGTCTGTTCCATCTGTAAAATGGGGCTATCAGTAGGGGCAGTAAGCATGTAAAGCACCTAAAACAGTACCCATTCTAAAGGCTCAATAATGGTTATTAAGTGCTCATGAGTGATTCTCAAGATTATTCACTAATAAACATAAGCAATGCTGATCTCTCAGATATCTGTGACACCTTCCAAAAACCTTCTCACTTTCCCCCCACCTGTTTGTTCTCTTTGTTCTCTTTCCGACCATGACTTGGCCTCCAATCAACTCTGCTCTTGTGGTCTGCTGTTCGTACTTTGTCTCATTTATGTGTCTGGCTTCCCGTTCCCCTTAAATATTGGCTTGGCTTGTACCCCCATCTCTTACTGATCCACATGGCTTCAAGTAAGCTCTCAGCTCACATCTGGCCTCTTGAATCCCCACCCCGCAGCTGGTGCCCTGGTCAACCCTCCGTCTGGGTGAAGTCCATCCAGAAGCGCGCTAAAGTGGGTTGAAACCACTGGGGAAAGTCAATTGTTAAAAATTACAGGAATTTTGCGAGTTGGTTGTTAAACATAGCCACCACTACAACTTAAATGATATCAATTTGCAATCAAATAAATGATAGGGATGACAGAGTTAATAAGTACTCCAAATTGATTGCCTCCAGATTATTTTATTATGTTTTACTCTGATCTGTACTTGGGATTATACATGGAGTACCATGTAGTGGTTTATTCTTGCACATCTTTTTCCAGCCCTCTGTTCTGTGATATATGTTGCTAACTTGAAATTGGTCTCACAGGGATTATTTATACCATGGCAATTGGCATGAGCTACGTATTAGAACTTCTTCTCCCTCAGAGAGCTGGTTGTTAAACATGGCCTTGCACACCACGGGGCCCAGCTCTCCCAGTGTGGCCTATTGAGGCTGCTCAGACTTCTGCCATAGCAGCTATGACACTGTTTGCAAGTCCTGGTATATCAGTTGTATCCTTTACTGCTCTATGACCAGGTGGAGGGTAGGGACCAGCATCTAGTCATCTTTGGAGCACAGTCTCCCTTTCCCTAGGCTGCCCTTATCCCAGCCTATTTGTAGAATGAAAGCTTGAATGTGGGCTTATGAAAGGGTGGTTTCTGGTAGCATCTGCCAACCGTTCCCATCCCTTCTCCTTGATCTCACAGTGTAACAAATGGAGAAAGGGAAAATGGCATCAGTGACTGTGACTTCATTCATTCTTGTAACTGGAAGGAGTTGTTTTTCAGTTGGGGTTGAGTTCTTGAGGACACTTCATGGCTAATGTACTGCACCAACACACCTTAAACTAGGCTGTTTCTATCAGCAGTGATTATGTTTTCAAAATGGGTTAGTGCATGTCTGTGTGTGTGTGTGTGTGTGTGTGTGCGGTATAGAGAGGAAGAAGATTCACATTGTTGAGCTATAGGAGGGAGAAGGTAAGAATGTGGCTGTTTAATCATTATTTATTTTTTTATTTTTCTTAAATAAATTTTTTAATGTTTATTTATTTTTGAGAGAGAGAGGGAGAGAGGGAGAGAGACAGGGTGTGAGTGGGGGAGGGGCAGAGAGCAAGGGAGACACAGAATCTGAAGCAGGCTCCAGGCTCCGAGCTGTCAGCACAGAGCGGAACTTGAACCCACAAACTGTGAGATCGTGACCTGAGCTGAAGTTGGATGCTGAACCGACTGAGCCACTCAGGTGCCCCTAAACATTATTTAAAGATGCTAAACATGTTCCAAAGTTAGGAGAGTTTTTGGTGATCAGACTATTAATACAAATGTTTCCATTCAAGGCTTTTGCCTTGAATTTGATGCCTGCATTGGAATGTCTAAATAGTGAATACCAGCTCCTTGTAACTGGGAATTCTTGAGGGGTCTAGGAAATAATATACAGCCCTGGGCCTGGTACATTCATAAATTTCATATAATGATAACTAGTTAACACTTTCCAAAGAGTCCTAAGAAACAGCCCGTATGAACCTTCACATTTAAAACTCAGCTTCACACATTTTATAATTAAATAGCCTTCCAAGTGACTTATAACTTGAGGTTTTTCTTTCTTCCTAATAGACAGCCTTGGCACCTTTTAGGGTTTGGCTGTTAACCTGGGTGGTTGCCTTTTGGGAATAATCCTGAGTTCTGGAGAATAAAAAGCCATTGCTTGTGCTTATGCAAAAGGATCACAAGGGAGACCCAGGTGGCCTCACTCCCCAGTAACCTGAAACATGTTGTTAGGTAAGTCTGTTAGGAATGTCACTTGCTCAGGTTTCTGACTCTGGATACAGTAAGACACTGTCAGAGATGAAACTGCTCTTTGGTTGAAAAGTTGTCTTCTAGGGGCGCCTGGGTGGCGCAGTCGGTTAAGCGTCCGACTTCAGCCAGGTCACTATCTCGCGGTCCGTGAGTTCGAGCCCCGCGTCAGGCTCTGGGCTGATGGCTCAGAGCCTGGAGCCTGTTTCCGATTCTGTGTCTCCCTCTCTCTCTGCCCCTCCCCCGTTCATGCTCTGTCTCTCTCTGTCCCAAAAATAAATAAACGTTGAAAAAAAAAAAAAAAGAAAGAAAAGTTGTCTTCTAACATACAGTTTGGGACAATTGAGATCCGTAGGGCAATCGATCTGATTTTGCTTTAAAGATTGCTTCAAACAACATGTTGCTGGCTTTCTTTCTAAAATAGTCATTTTGGCAGGGCTCCTGGGTGGCTTGGTTGGTTAAGCGTCTGACTTTGGCTCAGGTCATGACCTCGTGGTTTGTGGGCTCGAGCCCCACATCAGGCTCTGTGCTGACAGTTTGGAGCCTGGAGCCTGCTTCCGATTCTGTGTCTCCCTCTCTCTCTGACCCTCCCCCATTCATGCTCTGTTTCTCTCTGTCTCAAAAATAAATAAAAGTTAAAAAAAAATTTTTAAATAGTCATTTTGGACCACCTAGGTGGCCCAGTAGGTTCAGTGTCTGACTTGTGACCTCAACTCAGGTCTTGATCTCAGAGCCATGAATTCAAGCCCCACATTGGACTCTGCTGGGTGTGGAGCCTACTTAAAAAATTAAATCAAATCATCTCAAATTAAATCAAATCAAATAGTTATTTCAGTCTTGTAGCTCAAAGACTATGGACACAATTCCTATGTCTGACATCTCCTCACTAAATCAGAGCCAGGCATTAAAGTACCTTAGTGAAAGTTAATGCACATTTACTGTTATTTCTACTCAGAATAATCATAATGATAGCTAACATTTCTTGGACTATTGCTATAAGCTAGGCATACTCTAGGAATTGGATGTGTCCAAACTCATTCAGTCCTATATGAGCTGGGTGTTATTATCATCATCTCCATTTCTCACCAGGAAGAAAATCGAGGCTTAGAGATGTTAAGTAGCTTGCCCATGGTCACACAGAGTCCTAGTAGCTGAGGCTGACATTGAACCCAGAGCAGGGTAGGATGGAGAGGGTGGGGGAGTAGATCCGGGAAGGGAAAGGGAAGATAATCTGGCACAAGATACAACTGTGTATCTGCTTCCTGTAGTATACAAGGTATACGACACAAAGGGCAGGTGCTGCTTCTGAAAACTGTTGTTTCAGTTCTATGTGCATATATTTGTAAGTGCTGGGTTACCATGTAAAATCTATTTTTTACAGTAGATGACAGCACAAAAAAAAATGTTTGAAGAACATTTTTAAAGACAACAGGGACTCACAGGTGTTCAAGCAGGGAACTGACCAGGTGACTCGATCAGATCTGTCACTTAGGGTGATCCGCCTGGCTACTTAACGCAAGGTGGACCAAGGCCAGCCAGGTGAGTTAAGTGTCTGCAAGTGTCCAAGCGCCGACTAATTTCCTCCTAATTGTGGGAAGGGTGTCCATTGTGCGTCTTAAAAATCTGGTTCATTCTGTTCTCTTGAGAGGCAGGGTGACATGGGCAGTCTGAGCATGAACTCTGGTTCGTTGGTCGTGAGCAAGGTCTCTGAATTTTGTCTGCCTGCTTCTTCACCTAGATAATGAGGGTGATAATAGTACTGGCCCTGTGGGTTTGTTGTGAGGGTTAACTGAGTCTGGACATTTAAGCTGCTAGACCAGGGCTTAATGCACGTTGGCCAATATAACTTTGAGATTGACATAAATATGGCAATATTACAGTTATGGATTCATCTAGTCATTGTCTATTCAAAACCTGTTGACCGAATAGCCATTGTGTGCCTGGAACTTTACCAGGCCTAGAGATAAAGGTCGGTAGGGGAGACAAAGGGTGATGCTATAGAAATAATAAAAATAAACTAATTATGAAGACCAATGATATAGGGGTGCCTGGGTGGCTCAGTTGGTTAAGCGTCCAACTCTTGATTTTGGCTCAGGTCACGATCTCACCGTTTGTGAGATGGAGTCCCTGTGTCGGGCTCTGCACTAACAGGGCAGAATTTGCTTGGGATTCTCTATCTCTGCCCTTCCCCACTGTGCACACACACACACACACACTCTCTCTCTCCAAATAAATAAATAAACATTAAAAAAAAAAGACCAATGAGGGGTGCCTGGGAGGCTCAGTCAGTTAAGCATCCTACTTTGGCGCAGGTCATGATCTCACGGTTTGGGGGTTCAAGCCTCATATCGGGCTGTCTGCTGTCAGCACAGATCCTGCTTCAGATCCTCTGTCCCCCTCTCTCTGCCCTTCCCCTGCTCGCACACACTTGTTTTCTCTTTCCCTCTCTCTTAAAAATAAAATAAACATTAAAAAAAAAAGACCAATGATATATATTTAGGGCAATGTCCCCACTGGACTTCTAACTCCATGAGGACTTCGATTTTTTTTGTTTGTTGTTTTTATTCATTGCTGTTTTTTGTTTTTAGCAATTAGAGCAGTTCCTGACACATGGTAAATATTTATTGTTAGATAAATATGCCAGCCACTATTCTAGATTTACATGCAACAAAGCACCTCTTTTCACAACAACCCTATGAGGTACAAACTCTTTATATCCCTATTCTAGCAATGAGATCGGTGAACCCCAGAATCACTCAGTAAGATGTAAAGCTGGGATCTGAACCACAAGCAGCCTGCTGCCCACTATCCTTGCTTTTAACCACTTTGCTACACAAAAGAGATAGTGCATTACAGATCTGCAGATATTCCCATGGCATCCAATAAGGGGCACGACTGATGCACAGAGAAGGTCCACTATGTGTCACCATGTTTGGATCTGAGCTGCGATGATGGGGAAGGCTCCTGATGCAATTCCACTCTGGATTGTCTGCCTTCTAGGAACCATCCAGACAGAAGGTTCCCAGGGCCATCTTTTTGTGTACACCTCCTTTCCAAAGCACTGCCATCAATAAAATAATTCATTCACCGTGTGCCAGCATTGTGCTAGGAGGTGTGGGGATGAAACAATGAGATTGAGTTTGTGCTTTCAAATTCCGAAGACTTCATCTGAGAACGATCTCTGCACACGGAAAGATCACTAAAGACACAGGTACTGGTGATGAGCTGTAGGAGCTCTGAGGTGGGGGCTACTGCCTTCCAGGTGGTAGTAAGGCCTGAGATGGAGCTTGGGTAAAAAATAACACAGGAGGCCCAAAATGGAGTCACTTACGCTAAGGCCCACATCACCAAACCAAAAACTTAATTACAGTTTCAGCTCTCTTAGAAATGGAACCTTAGATCAGTCAGTCAGGAATCACCTGATCAGCACTAGTTAGGTCATCTGCCTGATAACCCCCCCACCAGCCAGTAAGGAAAGTAGCCTTGTTATAACCGATCTGCTTTTTTGCCGATATTTCCTTGATCCTGCTCCCTTCTGCCCATAAAATTCTTTCATGTGTATAGCTCTACATCTCCTCTCTGTCTGCTGGATGGGATGCTGCCTGCTTCATGAGTCATTGAATGAAGCCAACAAGATCTTTAAAATTTACTCAGTTGAATTTTGTTTTTTAACACTTGGAATTACAAATCTCCCAAAGTGCCGTGAGATGGATGAAAACCCCCTCTCCACAACTCAATATGGCTGCTGCCCACTTTTCTCCTCGGCCATTGGTGTCTACTACTCAAAGGGCACCCTATCAGTTCTGGACAGCTTGGTTTCTCACAAATTGTTCTTACTAGCTGGAATCTACCTTCTTTTGGTAGATTTTGGTGAAGACTAAGAATTGGAAGAGTGGTTGGGGAACCTCCGGGGTGGGGGGAGGCTGCTTGATGCGCAGACAGCATGCAGTACCTGGCAGTGAACGTTTCTTGACTGAGGAGCGGGTTTCCCGGATGGTATTAGATGTGAGCTAACGTCTCTACTAAGCTGTGTGCCTTTGAAAGAGAGCTATTACGGATGTTTTCCCTTCTGATGACACACACTAATTTCTCCACCAAAATAACAAGTCCTGAAGGCTGACATCTGCTGGAAATTGTATCCTCTGGGACCATTTTCTGTGTATAAGTTCATTTGGAGTTTTCCCTGTGCTGTGGAGAGGGCCAGCTGACTCCGCCTCTCCTGATTCCTTGTGATTCCCCGAACAAAGCCCAGAGTTATGTTTGCTCTTTCACAAGTTTGTGAAGCTCCTGGTGCCTCTGGCCTCAGGTCTGTGCTCCCCTGGGTGTAGGACTCACTGAGCTGTCTTCTCCCCTCGTGAACCCTGGGAAGCCCCGGCGGAGCCCAGAACAAGCTGCTGAGTGGCTTGTTTTGGTTCGTGGGGCCGACCCACCAGTCATCGGGCCCCATGATTGATGCAGGGCCTGTGCGCTGGGTTATGTGAACTCAGGCTGTTTTCAAGGGAAAATTTTGGTCATAAGGCAAAGCCTAGCCAGATTTGAGATAAGTGTGAAAAACACATTGCAAAAGGAAACAGACTCGAAGTTTCCTGACAAGGGAAACATTTAACCCTATGTTTAAGGAGTGTGGGAGGCACTCACGCAGAAACCATGCATCTCTGTGTGTGCACATGTCCCTGCCGGAAAGCATGACCGAATGTGTGACAGAACGTGTGTGTGTGTGTGTGAGAGGGTGTGAGTGTGTGGTGTGGCTGTGTACATGTTTGGGGGTGGGGTGGGGAGAGAGACCGGGAGAGAGAGAGGGAGAGAGAGAGAGAGAAACGAACGTGCCTCAGGGAAGGCAGGGATATTAATCATGCTAAAAGCAATCTGGCCCCACGGGAATTTATAAGGATCCAGCTAAAATCAATGGGAAGTTTTATGAGACAATTTTCTTCTCGCTGGCTCTGGGGATTGTTTGAACTCTCATTGAGCTTCGGACGGCGCTGGCTCAGAGCTCCCCCCGGTTCTCACACCTGTGCATGAGACAATGCACATTTTCCATGTTAGCAGCTCTGAGCTGACTCATCTCAAAGGGCTGCCGCGGAGGGGGCCCTGGCCTCCCGACCGCCTGGCTCTCCAGCTCAGAACTGCAGCATCTGCTGGAGGCCAGGAGATGTGTGGGGAGGAGAGGGGTGGCCGGTGCCCTTTGTGGGGTCCAGGTAATGGGGGAGGCAGCCAGAAGCACACAGGCTTACGGTCCTCAAGGATATCAGCGGTTCCCCATTGGTTTCGGAATGCAGTCCAGATACCTTGGTCTGGCTCGTGTCCATTTCCCTCAAAGCATCCTTCCCAAAGCATCCTTCCCTCCCGTCGAAGCCGTGCTATGTGCCCCATCCAGACCAGGCCGGGCATTCATTATTCTGTGCTCTTGCTGTGCTTCCCTCAGCTTGGAAGGCCAGTCTCTCCCCATTTCTCAGACTGATTTGGGGCTTCTAATTTAAACAGGATTCATTATGAGCTATTTCACATTTCTATCCAGAGAACAGAAATTGTTTACCAGAAACTCATATGCCCATCACCCAGCTTGAAGAGATGTCGACATTTGGCTAAGGCCCTTATCCTTCCCCTCCCCAGAGGTAAGCTCCATGGTGAAGTCGGATGTAATCATTCCCAGTGTGCTTTTACTATATCTAAATGCATCCACAAATCATCCATAACATTGTTTATGTGATTTTATATTTTGCATAATTGTATTAATCTGCCCATGTCCTTTGGGGAGCCATTTAGCAATACCTAGTAATTTTATTCACAATTGTCCCTGATAGGGAAGGATCTCACATGTGACCAAAGCATGTACAGGGATAGTCAATCTAACAGTGCACAAGTGGTAACGGCTTAATTGTCCCCTAGTTGGCAAATATACTGTGGTTTAAAAAAAATAAAATAGTATATCATAGTTACAGTAAATAAAATCTATGTGCGTTATAAACATAATGTTAGGTTTAAAAACAGGCAAGTTGCAAAATTCTCTCCTTGTTTTTCATGGCTAGGTCAAACATGTAATCCTTCTCTTTAATGAAGCATTCTCTGAAAAATCCCATTGAAATGAAATGAATTATTCTTTTTTTTCCCCATAGAACTTTATTTATAACTTTCTTTTGTTTGCTTAAGGATTACTTGTTGCCCTCCATTCTCCATTATAGGTTACACTGTGAACTTCCTAAATGCAGAAATCGGATTTTAGCCGTCTTTGTATTCCCAATGTCCTCGCCTGACAGCTTGTTTACAGCTGGCGCTCAGTAAATGAATTTCTAGATACTTCCACATATTTCATGACTTTCTCTGTCATGAGATCTTTATTATCTGATGAGGAAACTGACTGTAGTACATTCAGTGGCTTGTCCTTGGCCACCAAGGGCAGTGATGGACAAGATTCCAGGTGCCTCTCTTACACCATCTCTCTGGTGCTAAACTGCCTTGTGTTAGACTTCAAGAGAGTGGGATGACTTAAATTTTATGTCACTTGCCTAATGTATTTGGGAGAGATGGTGGAAAACTTTCTTGGAATCAGAGAGCAATATACAAAGACCCCTAGAGATAGGGTGAGAAAACAGCCCAGAGAAGGAGAGCAATTTCATTTCAACTCAGCATAATTGAATACATAGGATTGCATCTCTATGTTTGTTTATTTACTTACAAATAGGAAATTTATTTATTTTATTTATTTGTTTGTTTATTTATTTACAAATAGGAAATTATTTTTTAAAGTAATATCTACACCCAATGTGGGGCTTGAACTCACGACCCTGAGATCAAGAATCTCTTGGAGACTCAATCAAGAGTTGCATGTTCTATTGACTGAGCCAGCCAGAAGCCCCTGAATAAATAGAATTGAATATTTATAATGTGCCAAGCAATTGTGTGAGCTCACCCAGGTAGAGCAAATGGAGAACTCGCTGGGGAAGTGCCTCGCAGAGCATGGACGCAGAGTAGATTTCAATAGAGGTCAATGCTGTTTCCTTCTTTAAGGGCAGAGTCAGAACTAGACCCCAGATCTCCCGATTCTAAGGTCAGCATCCTTTCCATCCTATCAGGGTCATGGAGAGGTGCGACCAGGAAAATGAATCTGTAGGGAGATCATGCTCTTGCTGGTAAAAAAGTGATACCATGCTTTTTCAACAGCTCTTTCTCTCTGTCATCCAGCCCCTGTCTCATTTTATGCTCACATGGCCGTTACTCTCTATTAGCATACTAATAAATGTTTATGAGATTATACTGTATAAACTATAAACTTTTACATATTATTAATTAACCTCATACATTGGATTGGGAGCTCCTGAACATTTACTGACTTGTAAAACAGGAGAGTGGCATAGAGAGAGCCATGTCTGCAAAACTGGTCTTATCGGCTCTACCTGGAGACGGGCGTGCATTTCATTTGTGCGTCTCTGAAGTAAAAGCCACAGACAGCATTGTATTTTTAAGTGGCAGATCTGGGCTTACCTCTTGGGTAAATTGCCTAACCTCTCAAAGGTCTAGTTTTTTTTGTTTGCAAAATGGACATAATAATAGTACCCAGGGGTTGCTTGACACATGGCAGGGACCCAATAAGCATAAACAGAAATTGGACCAATGCAGAACCAATGAGTGGACATGGCAGGGAGTCAGAATTCAATTTGTTAATGACAGAAAGATCAATGCCAGGGCTTTTCAAGAGTGGAAGGCCTGTACTCTGATGTGGTGAGTAGTGCGTTCTCACTGGAGAAGCTGGATGAGGGGAAATCTGCATGGGTTGGGAGGGTACACTACATAAGGTTTCTTCTATTCCCATCATCTGAGTATTCCATGATTCTGTGATTGTTTTCAAGGCGAGAGACAGGGCCAAAGGGGGAGTGGCGACTCAGGAGTTGTAGATTCTACGTTTAATTTAGTTGCTGACTAGTTTTACAGTTTAGTCTAGACTCGGGATACATCAATGCTATCTCCGTTCTCTTATCTGTAAAATCACTACACAAATTCAGTGTGGCAATTAAAAAAGAGTACAATTAAGAAAGCACTTTTAATAACATAAGGTTGATCTTTAACAATTAAGTCAGTTCCGCCGTATTTGATACGGACGGTTGAACCTCCTTGTGTTCAATCTGCAAAGACATCGTAAGAAAGGTCCAGACCTGGGATTCAGAGCCAGTCCAAACTCTGTCACTGATAAGTCCTGTGACTTTGGTTGAGTATTTCTGCCCCTTGCGTCTCAAGTAACTGATGATGTCTCATAAAATGAGACTAACAAATCTGCTATGTCAACATCATTGGAGTGTCTGGAGAATCAGATAAGAAAAGGAATGCGGTTTAGTGCTTTGTAAACAGAAAAGGGCCATGGGAGTGCAGGGTACACTTAGAACACCTTGCCTTATTTCAAATCCGTTATGTTCTCATTTTCTACTCCACCAAGTTATGAGACCTTTATGCACAGAGCTGTCTTTCAGATCTTTATATATGCCAGTGCCTAGCTAAGTGAATTCATTGATTCAATACACATTTATGAAACACCTACTATGGGCCAGGCTTAGTGGTTAAGTATTAGCATTGGAGATGGAAAAGATACGGCGTCTCCCCTTGAGAAGCTTGCTTTCTGATAGAGGAATGAACTATGCATGTATTCAGGAATAAAGTTAAAGGAAACAGATTCTGAGAGGTAGCCTTCAAGGAGGCATTCTGTTGGTCTACATTGCTACCTGCAAGTCAGGAAAAGCTTCATCCCCTCTTTGCTCTCTTGTGGCCAAAGAAATGATGGCAGCCACCTTCTAAGTTGTTGACAGTCATCTTTCTTGATGGTCAGACAATTGTTAGTTTTGTGTGTTTCTGCCCTTGGACACGTTCTGATGGAATACCTAAGGGCAACTCCCTCTTGGGGTCCACTCACCAGGTGGCTGTGCACAAAAGATTCGTGGAATGATTTAAACCTTACAGAAATGGGTGAGCCCCCAGGGTCTAGAAGGTACTTTCCAACGAGGAAGAGGATGCCTCTTATAAATACAATTACTATTGATTACGGTCAGATTCTTTTATCTGATTCCTGCCCATTAGGCCCTCTCTTGTTGCTAGAAGCTCTCTCTTGCCCTCTGCCTTGCATTACCTCTGGAAGTGCCTCTTAAATGGGTCCTGCGGAATCCTGGTGATCCCTGAATAGCTTGTAGGTGTTACGAAAGCATTCGGAAGACTACTTGAAAGCTTGACAATAAATAACCATTTTACGATTATGACATAAGTGGAAAGAAGGGCCACATCTCTTGAGTGCTCCGTCTCAGAATGGTGGCAACCAAGCGAGGTTGGTTACTCTCTACACAGCTGCTTAGCAACCAGAGGCTTTGAGTGGCTCCCAACTGCGAAGTATGTTGTAAGGGACACCTGGAGTTTGCACCCAGTATATATTCCCTTTGCCTTGCTTAATGACTCCACTTTTGCTTTAAGAAAACTGTCCCTCACATTCTCATCCTGTGCTTTTGGGGGCCCCTGTGTGCGTCTGAAGTTGCTAGTGGTTTAGAAGGAGACTGCAGTGTGAGCCTAAGGGTGGAGCCTGTGTAAGAGGAACCAGGCCAAGATTCAGACCCTGGGGACATCATCATCCTGAGTCAAGCTGTGTCTGAAGCCAGATCGGCTCACATTCTTTTCCTAGCTTGAGCCCGTTTAGGTTGGCTTTTCTGTCATTTGCATCCAAAATATTCCTAATACAGTGCAGTGTGTGATGATCTATGGCCTTTTTCAACACAACTTGTTGAAACAACATATATTAAATTATTTTACTTAATTTTCATGCAAGGTTAGAAGACAAGCTTTATGATCTTGTTTTATCAATAGGGAAACTGAGTCTCAGATAGAACTAGTGACTCACCTGAAGGAACAAGCTAGTCAGTGATTGGGATGGGCCAAGGACACAGGGCTGGCTTCTGATCACAGTGATGGCAAAGACATATTCCACCCCCAAACCTGATACTGATGGCAATATAAAAGGAATGTGAAGGAAACTACAAGTAAGGCTGATCACACAATATGTTATTTGCTGGGATGTTTTGTCCAAAAATACATGATTCTGTCCAAAATTAAAAGACCATCAACCATTTTTTCCTACGGCCATTGCTTTGGTCCACCAGGCCTCCTCCCTTTCTCACCAAGCTTACTCCAGCACTTTTCCAGGTAGTCTTTCTGCCTCCAGTCTCACCCTCCTCCTGTCTATCCTCCACCCTATGATGGGTCCTTTTTCCAAATGCAAACCAGATCATGGCGTTGCTTGCTTAGAGCCCTCCAGGAGCTCTCATAGCTCTCAAGATAAAATACAAACACAGTTTTGCACACAAGACGCTCCGTAGTTTGACTCCTGTGTCTCTCTTCCGCTTTGCCTTCCTCATTCCTGTAGCTGTGATGAGGGACCAATGGTTCTGCAAATGCTGATTCACTGCTCTGCTTTTGTGTCTGCCATTCTCTCTGAGTGGAAATTGCATCTTTTTTTTTGCCTGGCAAACAAACCCCTTTTTTCTTTCTTTCTTTCTTTTTTTTTTAATGTTCATTTATTTGGGGCAGAGAGAGAGGGAGAGAGACAGAGTGCGAGTGGGGGAGGGGCAGAGAGGGAGACAGAATCTGAAGCAGGCTCTAGGCTCTGAGCTGTCAGCACAGATCCCGAATGACTTTTTTTTTTAATGTTTATTTTTGAGAGAGAGAGAGAGAGAGAGAGAGAGAGAGAATGTGTGTATGTGAGTGGACAAGGGGTAGGGAGAGAAGGAGACACAGAATCCAAAGCGGGCTCCAGGCTCTGAGCTATCAGCACGGAGCCCGACGTGGGGCTCCAACCCATGAACCCAAACCGTGAGATCATGACCTGAACTGAAGTCAAACGCTTAACTGACTGAGCCACCCAGGCGCCCCAAACAAACCCCCGCTTATCCTTAAAATCACCTTCACCCTCCAGATGTTGTTTCATTGGGGGAGCCTTCTGTGACCCATCAGACTGATTTGAACGTTTCTTCTCTGTGCCCTCGTTGTGCTCTGGACGTATCTCTCTCATCTCCTGTCTTATGCTGTACGATAACTGCATATCACCTGCCATTGTCTCCCTTAGACTGTGGGAAACAATTGGACCACATTCAATTTACATCACAGGGCCTAGCACACTGCCTGGCACATGACAATCTGTAAAGGTTTCTTGTGTGGATATCAAGAAGGCAAGAAAGAAAGAACTAAGGGAGGAAATGTGGAAAGAGATCAGTTCCTTTCTCTTGTTTGACACCTTTCTTTAAAATATCACGCACTATTGGTATACATTCTCTTTTATTAAATTCAGATAACATGTTCTTCATGGCTTTAACATCTGAATCAATTGCTTTGTTTTTGTTGTATGAGCTTTTTTTTTTAAAGAAAAATTTCATGGTGTTTCTGTGTTTATTTTTCTGTGATCTGAAAACACTTAGGCCGCATTGCAGGATGAGGTGGGGCAGGGGGTGGTGAGGGTTTTGTGTAGGGTAAGAGAGAAAGTAGGCATTAGGAAGCTAAGAGCAGGGGCTCTCCTGGTCCCATTGCTGGCTGAAGACTTTGGCAGAATGGAAATGATTTATGCTAGGGATCTCAGAGCCACTAACTTCAGTCTCCATGGACAGAAACGTTTCCTTCCCAAACATTTCAAGTTTGGGGTCTTGTGCTTACTGAGTCTGACAGTTGGTAAAGAATCTTGTCTCCATGGACCTTGTCTTAAGTTTGCCCCTGGAAACTTCCAAGGGGAATGGCATTTGCTCCTCAGGCTTATGCATCTCCTTCTAATTATGTTGCTTACCTGCTGTTTCCTGTGAGTATTAAGTGTGCAACGTGCTGTGCAGGAATTTTCCATGCCACGTCTCTTATTCTATGAGAACGAGCCTTTTCATTTATTTACTCCCACTATTCATAGAAAGTTTAGCTTACATCTCTGATTTGAGTAATTTATGCCTCGTAAGAGACCCTTCATACTGGTCCCAAAATGTCAAAGGAACTTTTGACAGATTGATTTCTAATTGGGATATCTGAGCTAACCACCCTTCCATCCATCCTTCCTTCCATCCATCCATCTTTCCATCCTTCCATAACCATTTTCTGAAATCCTATGTTGTTCCATGTACTACCATAGGAGCAGTAGGAGAAATACCTAAACCAGAGTAGGGACGGGTGGGAGGTAGGGTCAGGGAAGTCTTCCTGGAGGAGTAGTCATCTAACATGAATGAGAGTTAGCTAGTCAGCTAGGTTGGTGGATGGGGCAACATGGGTGAGTTGCTCAAGGACATCGGTGAGCGTGATGAGTTTCAGGAACTGTCAGCAGGAAGAATGAGCTCTTTTCTTGTGTTCCAGTGCTATACTGGGATCTCCTGGAACGAGCTTTGCTGTACGAATCCTACAGCAAAGGCCTAGTGCTTATTTACCAGTAATACATGGAACATTTAATGAATAAGTTATATGTGGATGGCAGAGGCAAAGGAGAAGCATGGGGGGGGGGTATAAATTTTATTCATTGTCTACTACGTGCCAGCAGTGTCACATTCAAATCCTCTGTGATGTCCCATGTACTGCTGTAAAAACAAACCCTATGAGAGATGAAAGATAAAGGGATGAAGCCTTGGAGAAGAAAAGAAGATACATATTGCCAGCTTAGGGGACTAAAAACATCCAGAATCTTTCCACTCTACCATTCTGTCTATCGCCAGGGAAGATCTTCCCTTTGACTAATGGCTCTGGGGACATGGATCTCACTTCTTTTCCCCTACAGCATCAGAAGCAGAGCCTAAGCATGCAGGCTGTGCATATAGGGAGAACCTTCTGAAAGGAGGACCCCTAGAAAGGGAGACTGGATAGAAACAGGATGTTGGGGAGTCACGTCACTTTGGTGCTTTGTGGCAACTGACCATCTTCCAAGATCCACCTTAAATCCTCCCTCCTCCTATAAGCTTTCCCCCGAGGACTCCAGACACACCCCCTTTTCTGCCTCATGACTTATTGTCTCTATATTATATTTAGCAACTAATCACATCCGGCCTTGTCACGGCTTGCCTACCATTGCCTAAACTTGATACTTCACTCTGGCCTCATAATTCATCTTTGTGTGTGTATGTTTTTTCTCCCAATTAGATTATGAGCACGTTGAGGGCAGAGATTTTGAATAAACATATTTAAAATCCTTCCTTACTCTCCAGTATTTAGAGCAAGGTTGGAGAGCAAAGACTCAACAAATATTTCTTTAGGTTCATATAAAAGGCCACCACAAGGATTTCTGAAATGAAGATATGTTAGAAATCTATTCAGTTTGAGGGCCAGGTGTTTCATATTTATTACCTATGGTAGAATTCAAAAATTGCCACAATAGGGGTACCTGGGAGGCTCAGTCTATGAAGCAACTGGCTTCGGCTCAGCTCATGATCTCGTGGTTTGTGAGCTTGAGCCCCACGTCAGGCTCTGTGCTGATAGCTCAGGTCTGGAGCCTGCTTCAAATTCTGTTTCTCCCTCTCTTTCTGTCCCTTCCATGATCTCATTCTCTCTCTCTCTCTCAAAAATAAATAAAAGCATTAAAAAAATTTCAACGATAATCTTAAGCAACTTTCCTCAACAGGCAGGGTCTGTTTCCCCGCTCCTTGAATCCGGACTGGCCTTGTGATTTGTTTTGACCAGTTTAATGTGGTGTAAATGCTATTTGAATTCTGAGCTTCAAGAGCCCAGCTGAGCCCAGCCCAAATAGCACACCCACAGACTTGTGAGCTGAACAAGTGGTTGTTATTGTAAATCAGTAAATTTGCAGGTGGTTTGTTAGGCAGCAAAAGCTGACCGATACGTAATCTCCTTTACTTGTCACAATAAACCCATGAGGTACGTGTTATCGTCCCTACTTTACAGATAGGAAAGCAAGGGCTCCAGTCACTCAGTTGCCCATGGGCCAGAGATCTCTCTGATGAGAAAACCTGTGCTTTGTTGTTTCTACATTGTGCCGTTTCCTTTCGCTAATGTGTGAGGGTTTTTACCTCGGGCTGTGACTCTAACTGCAGAGTATTCCTGAGAAGGGTTTTTAGGACCCTAGTAGTAACAGGGAATGTTCTCTGCTGAAGATAAGCTGGAAGAATATCATTAAGAATGATCGTAATTAGAGCCTTTCAGGGCTGCAATGAGTTAGCAAAAGTTACCCGGGTGGGGAACACATTACGAGGTGCATCTCTGGGCAGGAACTGGCCTATCTGATGGGAGGGGGCAAAGGAGAGTTGATTGGAGGAAGTCAGGAAAGGTTCAGACTACAGAGTGTTGCCTACAGCGGGTTGAAGGAGAAGGAAGGCAGAACCTCAGGGCACTTGTGTTCAGGCTGAGACAAGTGACTGGGGAGTCTCTAAAGAGGGAAATGATAGCAGCAATGATGACTCATTTCATGGAGCATCTCTTCTATGCCAGAGTAGGTGCAAGACCTCTCATCCTTGTTAACGGTCCTAGGTGAGGTGAAAGCGATTAAAGAGGCCACATAGCTCATAAGTGGTTGAACTGGCATTGAAACTTACGTGTGGCTTGGCAACTAAAATAAATGCCTCCTTCATAATATTGTCTGGTCTGTGACATCGTGTTCTCCCCAACTTCCAACAAACTGAATGGGGACCTACTTGTCGATGCTGGAAGAATGCTTTGAATGTTTTGGAGCATAGCCACACGTGGCAGAAAACCCGTGACTTGCCCCATATTGGACACAGGACTGGTTCCTCCAGTCCGATAAGATCAAAGGCCCCTCTGCGACATGCTTTTATGATAACATTATCTGGCCTAGCAAGATTTCTCCAAATAGCTCTTCTGGAGGCAACTGTCTCTTCTGTTTTTGCCCTAAGGTGAGAATGACCCTCAAGCAGAGGCCTTCAGAGGCCCTCAGGAGGTGGTTTCCTCCAAACTAAACTAATTATGCCCTTTTCCTTTATCTAATAGTTTACGTACCGTGTACACACACATCTTGTTGAATCGACCAGCACAACAATTCTGTGGGACTCACAAGGCAGTGTGTTTGATTCCCATTTGATAAAGTGAGAAAACAGAGACTCGGAAGAAGTTACCTCATGTGCTCCAGCCCACAGAGGTGGGTTCTGGTTGAGCTGGGACTGAACTTGGTCTCTGGCTTCTAGTCTCATGTTCTTGAGCTGGTCAGTTAAATCAACCGAGTCAACACAAGAGCACTTACTGTGCGTGAGGCGCAGGAGTATGGGGATGTTTGGGCTGGGTTCGTGTGCACGGTAACAGTGCACACCTCCACAGCTCTGGCTGGGCGCCAGACTTCGCTCTACGTGCCTCAGTGGGAATGGTCAGGCCAGGCGTCCTTGAAGAGGTGAGATATCAACTGGATAGTGTCACAGAATTGGGGGTTGAAGGGACTTCAGCCTTCAGACAATCTGATGGCTTTCTCTCACAGAAAAAAAATAGGTGGCCTCTATGTTTATCTAGTTAGTTGGGGATACAGCTTTGACTAGAGCCCAGGTCTCCTTCCTTCCAGATCTGGTCATTTGAGTATAGAACCTCCACGCAATGCCTGTCTGAATTGTTCTAGGCTAGCTCATTAGAGATGGTCATTCATCAGTCCATGCTAGTGCTGCCTTTCTCACACCAAGTCAGTCTGAGTTCATGTACTGCCCTTTCTCTGTCATTCTCTGGGGAGAGATGAAACTGAGCAATGAATGTAACAATGATGAAAAATCCTTCTACAGAAAGAGGGGACATGATAATCCATAAACAGTCTCTGGATAAAAATAACTAGTGTTTATTGAGCACCTATTATGTCAGGTGCTTACTAAACGTTCCCATTGATCTCCACAGTAACCTTATGAATTCAGTTCTTTTTCTTTGTCTTCCTTCACACAGACAGAAACACTAAATGCTTAGTTTTGTGGTAACTTAGGTTCAGTAGCTTTCTCCAGGTCTCACAGCAAAAAATGATTGAATCAGGACCAAAAGACAGTCTCAGTCCCCAAAGCCCATGTTCTAACCCTGGGGCAGAAATGTGGCTGCATCCTGTCTGATGGTAAGTAGTACCTGCCTGGACCACTAGTGAGGAAAATTGAGAGGCAAGGTCTTGAATCTGTTGGCAAGAATTCTGTGGTCTGTTAGCAATGTCTGCCATGGGTGAGAGAGTGGGGGTTGGCAGTAATACAAGGGCCCTGCTAACCCCAGCCTGTATTACTTCTCTGGAGACCGAGAGTCCAGATTGAGGCTGTCAGCGAAAGGACTCGGTTCTGTTAGAGAGGGGTAATAGCATCTTGGCTTGCTTTATTCTTCCACCCATGCATCTATCCCCCATCCCCCAGTCATCTATCCCTGCGTCCCCCCAAGTCAACAAATCTGTTGAAAGTGTCTGGGTCTAAGGCACAGTGCTTGACTAAGGAGATATATACGTCTCCTGGTCCCACAGAGTGTAGTGGGGCCTCCTCGAAGGATACTGTTAACATAGTGTCAGAAAGGAGAGGGATGATGAGATGGTTTATGCAGAGACAGGGTATTTGGGGAGACCATGCAAAGAGAATCAGCAGTTTGCTCCTTCACTCCTGCCTCCGTGGCTGCAGATGAGTACCCAGCTGGCCACTGGCACAGTCTGCCTCTTTGTGTGAAAACCAGTGGAATCACATATGTGCTGCTCCCAGATGCGTCCTCGGCACCAGCATTTTCCAAGCGGGAGGTTCTGTCATGGTATTGCCTGCCAAATCTTGTCCAGAGGACTGAGGCCACTTGGCCAGCTGAACCAGGCTCTGCGCCTGTGCAAAGGACTGTCTCACTATAGAGAGGATCAGGCTGGGGATGGCAGGGAAGGGCAAGAGCCTGTGTGTGTGTGTGTGTGTGTGTGTGTGTGTGTGTGTGTGTTTAAGCTGGATGGAAGCCCTTTCCCATTGCACTCTGTACTTAAGATACTTCACTGCATAGGAGACAAAGAGGCTTTGTGTTCTCTTCACAGTGCTCTGTGCTGACTGTGGTATACATCCAGGAAAAACCCAGCCCAAAGCCATGACATGGCCCCAAGTTCAAACCCAAAATGCAATTTGCAGTGGTTAGAAATGACAAAGGATGGGGGGCAAGACCCAGAGGAAAATCCCTGAAACCCAACGGACCTTAAACAGAGTTGAGGGCAATGATTTGATTTTTCAGGTGAGATCTCTAAGAAAATGTTATTGGATTCTTCATATCTGCGCCTATAGAAAAGTCGGCAGTCTGCATTTTGCCTGGCAAAGATTAGGTCTACTTTAAATTTTCTTTGAGGATTATTGGTGTTTTTATATTTAGAGTATGTGTCAGGGAGAGGGACAGGGAAGTCGCTTGTGAGATGTTTTTCTTTCCTTTTTAAGCCTCACCTGCTCTTAAGAGAAACTTGCACTTTGTCGGCCGCAGAATAATGCCTGGCATTCAGGCAAGTGTTTTAGATATAATTGAATTGCCAAGGTGCGTTAAACATTGCAGGGTTTTAAGCTGAGAAATAATTTAATGATGTGGCCTTTAGGATTGTTAATTAGCACTGTCTGTAGGAACATGTAACAATAACACCACCTACCGTAAAAGCGAATGTTCTACACTCCAGAACACTCATTTCTTTAGGGTTTCCCGCAGAGAAGCAGTCATTAACTCTTTTTTTGACAAACCCTTTTAGACATGCTCTTTAGGACCACGAATTCATCCCGATCCCTTCTCTACATTTATCCACGAGGCAGGCTGGCAAACAGGGAAGCATGGACGACTGTGAGCTCAGCCATCCACAGTGGCACTGAGTGGTGAGGAGGTGACGGTCTTTTCCGAGACTGTCACTCCAGATCCCAGAGAGAGATGTGGGGCGAGGATGTGGGGAAGTTGGAACACTTGTGCACTGTTGGTGGGAATGCAAAGTGGTGCCGTTGCTATGGAAAACAGTATGGAGGCTCCTCAACAAATTAAAAATAGAACTATCATATGATTCAGCAATCCTATTTCTGGGTATTTATCCAAAAAAATTGAAACCAGGATCTCAAGGACATATTTACACTCCCATGCTCATTGCAACAGTATTCACGATAGCCAAGATGTGAAAACAACCTAAGGGTCTGTCCATTGACGGATGAATGGATGAAGCAAATGTGATATATACATGCAATGGGATATTATTCAGCCTTAAAAAAGAAGGAGATTCTGCAGGATGTGATAACATAAAGGAAACTTGAGGACAGTAAGCTAAATGGAAAAAAAAAAAAGTCACAGAAAGACAGATGCTGCATGATTCTGCTTACGTGAGGTCTTTAAAATAGGCAAATTCATGGAGTCAAAGAGTGCCTTTGCCAGGAGCTGGGGGAGGAAGAGAGGCTTACTAATCAGAGGGCATCAAGTTCAGTTAAGTGGAAAAGTTCTAGAGATCTGCTGTATGACATTGCACCCATAGTCAATAATATTGTGTTTTACACTTAAATGTTTGTTAGGAGGGTAGATCTCATATTAGGTGTTCTCACCATGATTAAAAAAAAAAAAGTCATAGGATCAGGTCATTGGAGGCGAGGTCGCTGGCTCACTCCCTGCCTGGCCGGCTGCAGGAAATGGTCAGCAGCTGACTTCTTCACCAGAGTTTAGGTGGGTCGGTCTGAGGCGTGAGTGTGGAGGGGGCCCCCTCATGCAGTATGTCACTACTGTCTTTGGCTTATTGAATGTGGAGACTGATGCTAATGTAGGAATGAGTGGTTTCCCATGCTTTTCTCCATTAACACGGCAACAGCCAAGTGCCCTTTCAATCATCCATCCTTCTCTTAAGGCACAAGTGTCTTTTTTTTTTTTTCCCTGAAGACACTTTTCTTTTTCAGTGAGACAAAAGCAGCAGCATTCAGGTCTTTGAACACTAAACCATGTCTTATCCTCTATTCGGCCAAACCTTCCCATGGCCAAGGTCTAGGCCCGGACAGCTCCAGTGCGAATTCCACCTTGGACCTCAGGCCCCCACATCTCACTCTCTGACCTCCCCTCCTCCCAGCTCTCTTACTCCTTCTCTCTCCTGGCCTCATCTGGCCTCCAGGCCAGAGGTGGCGAATACCTGCTATGGGGACTGCCATCCTTTCTGGGCCATGGTGAACGTTCCTGATTGATCATGCACTCTTCCTTATTGAGCACAGAGGTAACTTTGGAATCCTTCTCCGCACAAGATTCTATCAGTTGGAGCTGACAGCTGAGATGAAAGCCATTTACCATTCCTACTCCAACGATTTGACCATTTTCTTTCAGCCCATCAGGCTAGCCCCCGTGGTTGATCATTTGAGATGGTCACAACACCCCTGTTCCCTTGCACACACACATGTCCATCAAGGTGTTCCCTCCACTCTTATGCCCTGACTACTGCGTGCTGTTTGAGTATCTTGCATTACTATGTGGAATGGATGTCACATTGGTGGTCTCTACTTCAGAATTGCCTTTGGCTTGTTCTTTAATAGTATCTTCTTACATTCTCAAAGCAGCTTTCCAGAGCACAACCTGCCCTTTGTGCTCTGATCACTAGACTGATCAAGACTGAACAAGACTGATCACTAGATCACTAGCTAGATCACTCTAGCTCCGCCCCTCAGCTGTTAACCTCCCTTCCCATTTCACGGGGAAAAGTTGGTAGTGGCTCCCTTGGCCTCCTCCCTCGCCTTCTTCCTCTGCCTCCCGCACACAACCTGAACCCCCTCCTCATCTCCCACTTGAGGGCCTTTTTAATAACTGCCTGGAGTACTGCGTCCTCCCTTTTCTTTCTCCTGAGATGTTCACTTTTCTTTCACACTCAGCCACAGCTCACCTACTCGCTAAAACCTTCCTTGGCTAACTGTCCCTCACCACAAGTCGACTAGGAAGTTCCCTCCTTTGTTTTTCTGCTGCGTCTTCTCTCTACCTGGATTGAGGTATTTACCCCTGTTCGTTGGCACATCTCTCCTTTCCAGTCCGACTTTCATTCCAGTCCGGCACAATGTCTGCAATGTGGCAAGGATTCAAGCCATACTTGTTGACTAAGCAAATGAATGAATTGGGAAATTGAGGCAGAGAATAGCTTTTGCCCGTCTCTCAGAGCTGGCCATCACCTCAGCCTTCCTGTTAAAATTCTTTGTCTGAACTTCTCTTTTTCAGTGCTGTTTATCATTTTGTAGCATTGGTTTTAGTTATCTACAGACACATCTTATCATCCCGTCCATCCCGGGGGCTCCTTGAGGCAGCTATCTGGATCTAAATCAACTATGTATCTTTCCAAATGTATACATAGTATATCACTCTTGTTGCATTAATGTTTGTTGAATGCAGGAGTTGTCGTTATATTGCTTTGTTCAGAATAAGAGATTAATACAGGTGTGTTGAATTAATAGAATTGAACTCTTTGTCACGAAAATGTCAAAATACCTAAAAAAGACCAGAAACCAAACTGGGCTATAAAGTCCATGAGGGCAGGGATTGTGTGCCTGTCTTGTTTTCATATTATTCTTAGCAGAATGATGGACAAGAGATTGGTACTAAATATTTGTTGATTAAATAACGAATATCTTTTCTCCGACCCTTAGGAAGAAAGCAACCCCAAGTGGCTGAGAGTAATTCTATTGTCATTTTTTATGAAGTTCCCCAGAATAGACAGCATGTTCTCTCCAAATACAATTAACCAACTGAAAGTCAGGAGGGGCCGTTGTCATAAGCACCTTACTCCTTTCCCTTGTTCAATGAACAAAAATCCTTTTGATTTAGGCCATATATATATATATATATATATATATATTGAATCCTGAAGCTCTGACATGGTGTTTGGGTTTCCAGAATCACTCACTCAGACTGACAGACTGTTATCTTTCCTGCTTAAACACTTTCCTTAATAGATGGAGTCTGGCGTCCTTACACACAAATGCATTCCCACATGGGAGAGTGGCCATATTTCAGCTGCAGTGATGGAGTGGGCAGTACTCTGTCAGATCAATTATGGACAAGGCCCATCTTCTACAGAGTTCCCTCAGTTTTTTTTTCCTCCTGACAGTTCACCTTGTGTCCAACCTTCTGTCTCCTGGAGGCAGACCTGGAGACAATCGCATGTCACCTGCTGCCTTCCCTCCTGAGAACATGACACAAAGGAACACTTCCTTGTCAAATTCTTCATTATCCTTCAGATGACTTTCCCTGATTTCTAGAATGGGCACTTAGACCTGTCGGGGGTAGCTAGACCTTCCTCATATTTCCACTATCACACTGTGAGGAATACCATCACTCCTTAGTTGAGTGAGTTCAAATATATAAGGTGGGGGTGCTGGGTGGCTCAGTGGGTGGAGCATCCAACTTCGGCTCAGATCACGATCTCACGGTTTGTGGGTTCCGGTCCCGCATCGGGCTCTGTACTGACAGCTCAGAGCCTGGAGCCTGCTTCCGAGTCTGTGTCTCCCTCTTTCTCTGCCCCCCCTCCCCCACTCGTGCTCTCTCTCTCTCATTCTCTCAAAAATAAATAAACATTAAAAAAAACCATATGAGATGGCATGTCATGGTGACCTTCGGTTTCTCTTTCTTCTGAAGTAACTGGCGCTCTGACCACGGTGAACAAGACAAGCCGTCACTGGGCCTGGTTTAGGGAAGCAGGGGTTCTCTGTCAGTGGTTTTTCTCTTCTGTCTGGGCCATGGTGAGTGGTGGTCAGGGGAGTTGTTTGGCTTCCTGGCAGGCATTGTTTTTTTGTGAAACTTCATAAAACCTTCTCCCGGGGTGAGCCGAGGAGATGACGTCATCACATTCTGTTCTTTGGTCAAGTTTTCATAGTCGAGCTTGGCAGAAGCCAGTCCAAACATAATGAGAGCGGGCTGGTGGGGGGCACCATCCGGGGGGTCAGAAAAGTAGCCGCTCTTGTCCGTTTATAAAAGTGCAAGGCGGCAAAAGCGAGGTCTGCTCTCCCTCAAAATATTTTCGGGACGTGTCCACTTCTTCACGTCTCCTGCTTGCACTGAACCCAAGCCAACTCTGCTGCTCCAGCTGGACTCCTGCAGTGGCCTCCCCACTGGTCTCATGACCCATCCAAACAGCAGCCCAAAGTCTGTTTTTCAATGCACATCATTTTAAATGCTCAAAACCCTTTCATACCTTTCCCTCTTACTTAAAGTCCAGTTCCCCACGATGGCCTGCCAGGCCCAGGAGACCTGCTCTCCCTCCTTTCAGATCTCATCTAGAGCCACTCCTCCCTCCCTCAGTGTATTCTGATCACAGTGGACTCCTCCCCTTCTGTGGGTGCACCAGGCTCCTTCCTGCCTTGTGTTTCTGCACTCGCCGCTTTGCCTGCCTAGTATCTTCTCAGCTACACTTTTGCATGGTTATAGCCTTCTTGTCATTGAAGCCTCGGCTCACAGCAAGCTTCTCAGGTGACACCTCTCTGACCACCCGCTAGAAGGTCGATCCATCCACTGTGCCCTGTTTTATTTTCTTTATTGCACTCATGTCTACCAGGACTTCTCTGGTTTACCTTATTTGTCTCTCATGTATAGTAAGCTGCCCCCAGAAGAATGTTTTTCCCATGATCATCACTGTGTCCTTTGGGTTCAGAAAGATGCTTGAGACGAAGTAGGAGCTCAAGAAAAATTTGTGGAATTTTGACATTCCCTGAGTCTTTTTCTATGTCTACTTAGATTGCCCAGTTATACCTTTCATTGGTCCCTTTCTTTAAGAAACATCTAGGATATAGTTGATTACAGAGTGGAGTCTGGAATCTGATGATGTTGTGCTCAAGGTCTCACTTTGGCCACATGCTACCTGAGTAACTCTCTCCAAGCCTCAGTTAACTCATCCCTAAAATGGGGATAATAATCGCAGGGCAACCTCCCAAGCCAGTTGTGCAGAGCAAGTGGTATTTTATTGTATCTGAAATATAGTAATTGCTCCATTGAAATTAAAGTGTGGTCAGTTTATGAAGGGTAGAGTGGATTCAACGCAAAGCCTTGAAAGGAAAAATAGATGCCCAGCGAGTCTTGTTTCCAAGAAAAAAAATTTTAAGCACGGAGGCCTTGCTGCCAGAGGGACCTGGGTTCTAATCCCAGCCCCAACATATAAGAGTCACTTCATTATAGTTTCCTCTCTATACAAGAAACAGTTCGTTTCTTGGGGGGTTGAGAGATAATGCCTACAACATGTCAAGCTGGTGCCTGGTTTTGGGCTTCATGAGCGACAGCCACTTTACCTATCTCCCATTTTCCTGGGTGGCTGGGTTTGCAGAGGGGAGAGGAAGAGAAGCAAAACAGACAATCTGGCAATCTGTGGAGAGTCTTTTCTAGCAGTTCTGATAAGCATGGGCCCAGGGGCTGTCTCATTTGACTTCCTCTTACTCACTTTCCTGTCTGGCTGGCAGTCACCAGGCTGGAAGCCATGCCGGGGCCCCTCACTGGTGGGTCAGTGTGTTTTATTTCCCCTTAGCCCTCTCTAATGAAAAGCACTCGCATCCAGTAAATCTTTCCTTTGCTCTTATTAAAGCACTTGATGTTGGTTATTGAGGTCTGTTCCGAGCTAGGTGAGAATCAATAAGGTGATCCACTAATCACTTCAGCAATCAACGAGCTATTTTCTCAGTTTGCACTCTGGCCAGTGCCCACAGAGCCCTCGTCACCCACGGAGCAGCATGGAGACTTCCCCCTTCATTTCCTCTCTCCCTGATGACCTCAGGGAGTCCCCAGGCCTCTGAGCCAGCTCTGCTCTCTGCCTGCTCTCTGCTTGGCTGTGTTTGGCAGGATAATGACCACCTCTGTGCTTCTGGAAAATACTCCTTGACATTAAGGGCTGTGGACAGTCAATACCTGATTACAGAGTGGCCCCGTTTCGCCACTGTGTCTTTGTCTGCTCCGTGCAACTGCTTAGAATGAGGGTTACCCTATTCTGCAGAACAACACGCCTTTCTCCCATCTCAAGATTCCAAACCCACCTATGCTGGGAAGCCTTCAAGCCCCCAGGAAGACTCAGTTCCCCGGCCCCCGTAATGTTTTGAACACAGGTCTACTCCAAAGCACGTTGTACCATATCTAGCTTCTGCTCTGTTTTCCAGCAGGTCTGTGGTCTTCTTAAGGGCAGAAACTGTGTCTTAGTCATCTCTGCATCAGACCCACCCTAATGCCTGGCACATGGTAAGAGCACAGTTGTGTTTGTTGGAAGGAAGGAAGGAAGGAAGGAAGAGCGGAAGGAAAGAAGGGAAGAATTGATTACTTCATACAGTCTTAGAAATGAGAACAGTTTCAACTCTTGGCATTGCCAATGCCTGCAGGGTGACCTTAGGCAAGATATATAATCTGGTTCAGCCTCAATTTCCTCATCTGTCAATGAAGTGGATAATCCCTCAAATTCCTCTGAGCTGAAACATTTTGTAATCTTATGCCTCTAAGCCTAGGTTTCAATGCTTTCATACCCAAAGCCACTTTTTCTAACAAGCATTTTGAAATCCCCTTTGGCCAACACGAAATGAAACGCTCCCATAGTATGACCTATCTCCAACCAATGTTCTAACTGTACTATGAAAGCAAAATAATTTATGATAAGACAGTATATGTTCCTTTAGGTAACGGCATGGTTGGGACCTCACTAGAAGACGAAACTGAGGGGTCAGATGCTTGTACACACTTCCATGAGAATCACGGAACGATGGCTGCCGTTGTTAATGAAACCGTGTTTAATGATGAAGGCTTAAAGCAGTGTGCAGTGTTTCCAGAACTGACAGAGTAGTCACAGTGGAAAATTCAGGATGTGTAAAACAAATAATAAGCTCAGATAATTATAAACAGGCTTTTCACCATGTGAATATCAAGTGGGATGTTCAAAAGTTCTCTTGCTTACAGTGCAGGCCTGTCCCCGACCTTGAGCGTCTCTGGAGTCTTTGGCCTGCTGCTTACCAGCAAGGCCTCCGCTCATTCTGCCAGCCAAGAACCTCCCCACCTACCAATATCCAAAATGCTGTCTACAGGATGGTACCATTCCCACCCCAAGCTTTGAAACATGACGTGAAAGGTTGGCTTTACAGGTGGGGGATCTGCGTAGTCACTCAGGGCCAACCTGTTCTTAGAAGGGCTCTGCGCTTGCTTTAATACTCTGTTGTCACTGCCTTAAAAATCCCTGAGTTTTGAGCAAGGGGTCCTGCGTTTTCGATTTGCCCCCCCCGCCCTGCAAATTATACAGCCAGCCCTGGCTGTGTATCTTGCTAAGACCCTTGCATTCCTAAGTATTTGAAAGATGCTTAGTGTTCGAATGACTGTCTTCTTTTGGCACCAGTGTTTTCTTTTAATCAGATAGATCATCTCTATTTTTATTGGTTGACCCGTGATCAATTCTGTCACACATTAAACCAATACGTATTGAACTTCTACATTCAAGGGAGGCTCTGGAGTCAGCAGACCTGAATTCTAATCCTGAAAAACCCTTGAGCTCTCTTTCTTTAAGCGGGTATCATTAATAACAACTGTCCTTGCTTGCTGCACAGAATACCCGTGAAGGCGAAAAGATACTGTGCACTTGGAAGTAAATCGGCACTCTGATGCGCATGTCGGTTGGTAATTCTGCTCTTGTGCTACTCTTCACCTCTGGAGTGGAATCCCTCCTTTTTCCCCCAGTTAGAGGTCATGGAACATGACACTCTTGACAGGGCACCCAATCCTGGCTGTCCTATGAAAAGCAGGAAATGACAGAATAGTTGGATTCAGCAAAGTCTATCCATTTGAATTTCAGTAATTTGGAATTCATGCTAATGCATTAAAGAATTTCACCAAAAAGAAAAAAAAAAGATTTGTTAAATTCAGTTAATCCGAGGATTGTGGATGTTTTGGGCTAAAACGGGCCTCAAAAAACCATCCAGTGCTTCGATCTGCTATAGAACCCGTATCAACTATTCATAGAGCCAGCTTTGGAGAACTCTCATGATGTGTGCTGCGGACACATGTGCATCCCGTGCTAAGAACATTGAAAAAAGCAATTTCCCGGGCTTCACACGCTAATTACAAATTAGTCTCATCTAGTCATTAAAGCAGGGCAGGCAGCATGCCTTCCACTTGGCAACACTTATTTAATCTACTTGTATTTTGTAGTAACAAAACTGCACAGAGAAGACATAATTTATAATCCATACTTTTCACTAATTCAGCTCAGCCCTAAGCAATTAATTTTTTATTCGTAAGGTATTACCATATTAAGCAGAAATAAAAAATAGAAAGACTAACTTTAAAAAGTGTTATGTTTAGAATCCACTGGGATACGGTTAATTGGTTCAGAGATGGGTCTGCAGCACCCATTGGTGCTTCAGAGAAAGGTAAAAACTGGTCTTGTTCTAATTGGTGGGAATTATGGACTGAGTCACGGTACAGGCCAGGCACCGTGTCACATCCAGGACGATCCCAGCCCTGCCATTTACGGGAAGAGAAAAGGCCATTGCACTTGGAGACTGGAGTTCTTCTCTTTGAGGTGCCTTTATGGAAATAGAATTGACCCTAGCCATATTTTTGTGTGGATTACCTGCTGTATATAGTAAATAGCTGATGGTTTGGAAATTAATACTTTTTGATAGCATGAAGAAAAATGCAGATTTTATTTAGATAGGTTTAAAGACATTTTTTTCACATGTTTACTTATTTCAGAGAGAGAGAGACAGAATCCAAAGCAGGCTCCAGGCTCTGAGCTGTCAGCACAGAGCTCGACGCGGGGCTCGAACTCACGAACTGTGAGATCACGACCTGAGCTGAAGTCGGACACTCAACAGACGAGGGAGCCACCCAGGCACCACTATTTAGATAGATTTTATATGCAAACCTATTTATGTGCACATGGATGAGAGTGTGTGTGTGTGTATGTGTGTGTGTGTGTGACATGAAGCATGAGGAGGTCAAACAGTCATGCCCTTTGATAATACTGTCAGGGTGGGCTATTACATAGCGTTGGAAGCACTCAAGCACTTTGCAAGCCGAATGTCACTGCTCAAAGCGGGTGTGAAATCCTCCTCCTGCTGCCGAAGCTCACAGGATATAAAGCGATACAGCCGCCTAAAAACAGGGGGGCAGATGATTCAGGTTAGAGAGACAGGGAGCTGCAGCAAAACACTGAAGGCATTTTAAGAGGGCGTTGGGGGGAATCAAAGTTTTCCCTGGAAATAAATTATTTAACCCTTACGACCTAGTATTTAAAGGCTGCGTTCGAAGGAAGTGTGTGGCAAAGACTAAGGCTTGTCCGTAACGGGTCTGAAGCAAGAAATGGGCATTTCTCCTTGAAGAGTGTGGGACAAGGGCGTGGGGACCCAGGGACAGGGTTGTTCTGGGGCCTTATTAGTTGCAACAATCCTTCAAATCCTGCCAACCGCCTGCCTTCGGCTCACTGTGGAGCTTGTGAAAAATGCTAATTCCACAGCCACACTTCAGGTTTGCTGAATCAGGGATATGTTTTTAACAAGCTTCCTTGGTGGTTCTTAATTCACCCTGAAGGCTGAGAATCAGGTCTTCTGGGAGGAACTGGATAAGTATTGGTTTAACGTCTCTCTCTTCTCTCCAGAATACGCATCCCGTGAGGATGAAGGCCCATGTCTTGTTCTTGCATCTAGTTTAGTCCATCAACCATGAATGAATGAATGAATAAATGAAGGAAGGAAAGAAACTACAAACCGATACCACAAACCCATAGTGTATCACTTATAGTTCTTTTTCATTTTGGTAGTAGAGCCAACAGATTCTAGTTCTTATTTCAGAATGGGATCGGACAATTTGTAATACAATTCATTATCTATATGTATATCTATATCTATCTATAGATATCTTGCCTTCAAAAACCGTAAAGCATCGTTGTGTATGGGTATCTTGAGTAGGTTCATTTTTCCTGATGATCACAGTGAAGATTTTGGCACTCAGAGTGGAGAGTGCCAGGTGTGTGGAGCGTCCCTCCCAGGATTCTTTCTTAATTAAATTTGTTTCCGTCTCTGCTGTATTTTTTAAAAATGTTTTTATTTTTGAGAGACAGAGAGAGACAGAGCGTGAGCAGGGGAGGGGCAGAGAGAGAGAGAGGGAAACCCAGAATCTGAAGCAGGTTCCAGGCTCTGAGCTGGCAGCACAGAGCCCGATGCGGGGCTTCAACCCATGAACCACGAGATCATGACCTGAGCCGAAGTCAAGATGCTTGAACCGACTGAGCCACCCAAGCGCCCCACTGTCACTGCTGCATTTTACACAC
Source organism: Acinonyx jubatus (assembly GCF_027475565.1). NCBI lineage: Eukaryota > Metazoa > Chordata > Mammalia > Carnivora > Felidae > Acinonyx > Acinonyx jubatus. Next base: position 49,195,168 of record NC_069381.1, on the reverse strand, counting down.
CTCTGGGAGGTGTCAGAGAGGTGAAGCAAGGGAACATGTATGAACTTCCAGTTAAAGCCCGGAGGAAAGAGTTCAAAGACAAAACACATCACACGCTGGTGGTTTGAACATCTTTCAACTGCCTCCCTGTTGCATAACCTAAGGATACAGTGAGACTGCAACTCTACCTCAAGCCCGTCTTCCCCAGACAGAGGTTGTTTCACAAAACCCACTCAGGCCTTTCTTCTCAAGTTCTTCGTACACTTTTCACCAGAAAAAAGAAATCATTCATATCTAACAAAGGGTCTTGGATTCTTTAGAGAGTTTCCATTATAAGTTTTTGGCACTGCTAGTTCCCTGGGCTCAGGTTACTCTTCTGATCGCCCTTCTTTCATCTGCTGAAAATGGATTATTTCCTTATTAGCCTGAAACCGTTACTGTTCACTGGGAGCAGCCTATGTACGAACAATGTAAAGTCTGGAATATTGCGGGGGATCCACAGTTGCTCAGAAAATTACCTTCAAAAAAACCCAAAAAAACCAAAAAACCAAGGTTTCCTGAGAGTGGGTTGGCAGTGTGTATTCTGGAAAGGGTTATTATCAGCAGGAAACTTTCCAGACCTCTCTGTCTTGAGAAAGTTGAGCCTTGCTGACACGTGTTGAGAAACCACAGCAAAGCATTTTCTGAGGAGCGCTGGGGTTCTGAGGATATCCCTCATGGTCCTGCCCCATTGGGGTGCTTGGGCCTCGGGGACATGTTGAAGAGACCCGCGGGTAGGTCTCCAAGTCCTTGATACTCTGCTTTAGTCAAAGTCCTTTTCCTTTGAATTATTTGACCATTGAAATTCTGCTTCTTAGTTCATTTGAAAAAAAAAAAAAGAACCCCATTCCTTGATATTTTAGAAATCACTTTTACAGAATAGCTCAAATTTGAAACATTTCCTAAGGTTCTTAACCAGGGTCTGTGGGCATTACTCAGGGATTTATGAATTTGGGTGGGAAAAAAATTACACTTTTATGTTTACTAATCTATGATTGAAGTTTATAATTTTTAGTAATTATGATTACAGGTGAGTCACAGTCATATCAGCAAAACCCATGACTATGTCCCTAATAGAAATCACAATTATTTTCATATTGCATTGCGGTTGTTGAAAGTACCTGGAAACATTATTCACATATACTATTATTTCGAAATTCTAGTAGTCATTAGTTTCTCCGATAGAACTTCCTTTTTGATGCATTAATAAAGAAGCACTTAGGGGCACCCGTGTGGCTCCGTCGGTTAAAAGTCTGACTTCAACTCAGGTCATGATCTCACGGTTTGTGAGTTTGAGCCCCCTGTCAGGTTCTTTGCTGACAGTTCGGAACCTGGAGTCTGCTTCGGATTCTGTGTGTGTCTCTTTCTCTGCCCCTCCCCTGCTCGTGCTCTATCTCTCTCTCCTTTTCTCTCTCAAAAATAAAGAAACATTAAAAACATAAAAAAAGAAGCACTTATATTACCAAAGCACAGTGTTTTAAATATTCTGATAACTAGAATTCAGTATTATTAGTGTATTTGGTAGTTCAATGCGTTTTCTTTTATGCATTAAAAAGAAATTATTTCATTTTAGAGAGAGACAGAGTGCACATGAGTGGAGGAGAGGGGCAGAGAGAGAGAGAGAGAGAGAGAGAATCCCAAGCTAAGCTCAGAGGCTGATGCAGGGCTGGTTCCCATGTCCCTGGGATCATGACCTGAGCCGAAATCTAGAGTCAGACACTCAACTGGCTGACCCACCCAGGTGCCCCTAAAAAGAAATTATTCTGACCAAAGTTTCATGGGCTTTCCCAGACTATTAAATGGGTCTACAGCACAAAAAAGGTTAAGAAATCCTGAAATCAAGTCGGTGTCTGCGTTCTGTTGTTTCAGTAGCTAATGGGTTATATAATAAGGTCAAAAGGGTCCTAGACTTGAAATCACAGGACCCAGGTTTGAGTCCCACCTCTGCCACTGGTCAGCAAAAGAGCAAGTTGTGAGCTCCTTGTCATTACAGAGAAATAATAGCTCCCTTGTGGGGTTATTGGGAGGGTTAAATAAATGGTGTGGGCTCCCCCAGTCTATGGCTATGGTCTCCCCATCTCACTTCTTTTATCACAAATATGCATGCGTTTTCCTTCTGGAAAAAAAAAAATCTTGATGTTGCCATCTCACCCCTGCCTACGGGATTTTGTCCAGCTTCTCGGCATAGCGTAAGGGGGCTCTACCCCACTTCGCCTCTGGTCCCCACTAAACCATGTTGGCCACGAAGAACGTTTTCCACTTCTTTGCCACATCCTGCATTTCCTTCCTTTGGACCTTTGACCATGCGTTGCTTGTGCCTGTAATCCCTGGTCCATCTAGAAAGCCTCTACTCAAGTCATGATGCATCTCTGCAGCCTTTTCTGCTTCTCAAGGCCAACTCCTCCCCTCCACCATGCTCCCAAGGACTTGCTCTGTTCCCCTGTGATAACATTCACACGTGTCATATTAATTCGTTTGTTCCATGTTTGGTTCTGTCATTCTCCATTATATCATGACTTTTTCCAAGCTTGGGATATGGAGTTGTATAAGGGAGGAAACTTGCACGCCTTGAAAAAATGTGTTTATATTATAATTGCATCAGTTTGATTTTAACTGTGATCATTCTTGTATTCTGAAATGCCAGAGACCACGGAGGACTTGCGGTTTTTATGTGAATCCAAAGGTGACGTTTATAAAAAGTTGAGAACATTTATCTGTTGAGGGAAATGGAGTAAAAAAGTCAAGAATGGCAATACATGTGGCAAGTTCCAGGGAGGCACACAGGAGGGGGCTTAGCCAGGGATGAGACCGTCTTCCTTGAGAAGTTCCAGTTTATTTCCCCCTTCTGAAATGAACTTGCAGGACCACCTTTACCTCTCTCCTTCCCTTTCAGCTCCATAGAGTTCTCTAGAAGGAGCATGCAGGGCCAGTGCAAAAACAAGGAAAGGACAGAGGCTTCTCTCCTGCCCTGCTTTTGGTTTCAGATTCTTGCAGAGGTGGTATTCTGGCTAGAGAAGTCAGTGGCTGGCGGTGGGGCTATTTGGTCCATCCACCCAGATGCGGGTTCTGAAATCCTCACAGCTCAGGGCAGAGGGACCATGGGGTAGACCTGCTGGGGTGTGTACAAGAGGTGATCCTGGGGGCAGAAGGTGGGAAAGACGGCCCGCATCTGGTGAAGCAGATATGCACACCCCCCTTGAACCTCGCGACAGAAGTGTGAGTTAGATATTCTTTGCATCTCACAGATGAAGGAACTGAAGCTTAACACACACACACACACACACACACACGCACGCACGCACACGCACACATGATTTACTCAAATTTCAGTGGTGGTGCTGGGGTTTGAACCCATAATACGAGTTCATGTGACTCCACAATCCAGGTTCTTTGTCCTCCGGCAAACTGTACAAATAGCACGCGTCCCAGCCTCACATCCTGATTCACCCTGTGGTCCTCGCTGGTCCAGGTGACCTTGGTTTCCCACAAAAAGGCGAGAAAGGGATGTTCACTCATCTTTAGCGTTACGTTTCGGGCAAATTAAAAACAAGAGAATGTATCTATAGTACATGAATAGCTTTTTGGCTCATAAAATGCCGTCCCATAATCATCTTCTTGGACACCACACCTCCCCCTCCCAGCCCCCAGTTTACAAACGAAGAAGTTGAGGCACAAAGTGGTTAAGTGACTTGCCCAAGGGGGAGATTTGTTCAGTCATAAAGATGGGCCTGAACTTTCTCTACTTTGCATTCTGACTTGAAGGGCAGAGAACATATGCTCAAGGGGGAGGTCTCACTAACTTTCATGTCAGATCGTCCTCTTGCTAATTTAATCCTGTCATTCCTAGTTACATCCCTTTGGAAAACCACCACCGATCCTTTCTCTTTTGATATTTTCATGCTAAAAATATTCCCCGCACAGCCACCTCACTCTTTCACAAACAAGCAACTCGGCACCCTCCCCACAAACGTACACAGCCCATCCCACCCGCACCCGGGGCCCCGGGTCGCTGTAGCTTCCCTTCCAATTGGAATTTATTCAGAGCCTCCCACTATAGGAGGGAGCAAGGAGGGAGGCAGTTATCTTTGTGGATGTGGGCGCTCCTCGATTCTTTGTCTGCGTGGCTGTGTCCCAATTAGAGCCAAGGGCTCCCCAAAGGGGGAGGCTTATTTAAGTTTGGTAAATGCTGCCCTCCAAAAACCACTCGACATAAATGTTTCATGGCTAGCCTCTGCGAGGCCAGGGCTGGAACATTCAGCTGTGAGGGTGTTTATATTTGCGGAGTTCTCCTGAACATTTGCTGCGGGTTTCAAACAGCTGCTATGCTAAAGCTCTGGGGATAGGAGGATCATGAATATTCAGGTGAAGCCACCAGAATGAACAGCCGTTAATAGAATAAATGCCTAAACAGTTGTGTAAGGCTTATTAAGACCTATTGGGGCTGAGATAATAAATTCCCACTCTGACATGTTGCAACTACTCTCGCTTAAACACTTTGGACCACCTCTTCTGAACTGAAGGGAAAAATGATGTTAGTGCTCTGCGCGAACACAAAGAAACACCTGGAAGCCTTGGCAAGGGGATGAGATTTGGCAGAGATCTTTCTGTGTACCGGCGCATCCTCGGGAAGATGATGTGCTGTTCATTGTTCGTGTTGTCAAGGTTATCTCAGTCGATGACCGGCTGGAACGGGCACAGCTCTCGCACTGGAGAAAATCCGTCCCCGCGCCATCACACGGCCCGGACATCAGCAGAGCGGCCACACGAACCTCTGCGGCACCGAGCCTGGCCATCGGCGTCCACACCCGCAGCGCCCACAGCCTGGGACCTCTCCCTCCGTCGGCCTCGCGCGTTGCGGCACTGGGGGGACCGGATATACATTAACATGAGGCTCTTTCCCCTTCTGCTCCAAAAATCCATAGTGGGAACATGATGCAAAGATTGCAAATGTAAAAGTGACCTTTCCAAGTGGCAACACCTGCTGTGTTAAAAAGTCCATTGCAGCCTGGGTTTGAAATGTGCATGCTGTAAACACGGGGAGTGTGGGAGATAGCGGAGAGGAGCTGTTTTCTCCTTTGGACGCTGGCTGTCACGTTGTGTTAGACTGAGTCAAACTGCTCAGTTCTGGCACCCGGAGTCACAAGGCATTAACCGAGGGGAACCAGAAGAACTCACTCAGGTTAGCACCTAGAGGCAGACTCAGTAATATTTGATCAGAAACCTGGTGTCAATTCACATAAAGGGCATTTGACTTCAAATAAAGGCGACTAACTCAATCAAGGAAGCTTGTACATGCAAGGCCACATTTGTTTCTCCGAAGCTGTCAGGGAGAGCTCATACACACTGGTCGTGTTCACTTACTTCCTCCATCTCTGAAGGCCCCATGGGGTCCTGTGGAAGACCCTGAATCATCAGAATTGTTTGGAAAACACACCCCAAAGAGATGCACATTTTCCAGCGCGGCTTTGTAAGAGCAGTAGATTGGAGGGCGATGCAGATCTGAGGTTACGTCAAGGTCTGAGTGACCCAAGGCAGGTTACTTGACTTCTCTGAGGTACTGATGCCTCATCTGTGACTCAGGCATTATCCTACCTATTTATGAGCTTATCTGAGGATTGAAAACATGTAATTCACCTGGTGAAGATACTGGCTCATGGTAATTGCTCAATTAGTATTGTTTATTCTTTTGTTCCACAATCATTCATGAGTTTGTTAACTTTGCCTCCTCCCCATGACTTGGAAAGGGTTAGGGCTAGGAAATCCTCTTGCAAAAGCAGAGGTTAGCTTCTTTCGCATGCAGTTTCAGATGTCTCCATGCCTCTAACATACTGGATAAATCAGTACTCCAGGCAAATGGAAGGGGGAAAAATTATGTGCTTCTTTCTTTCAGCCCTCCGTACTCTACTTTCCAGTGATTGTGGGTGAACTGGTCATCAATGTCAGAACAAACTCTGTTTTGGAAGCTTTTGTGTCATGGTCAAAGTTACAGAAGAAGCAGAGATAAGTATCATAAATTAATTAGTCAAAGCAACTTAAAATTTTTTTTTTAATGTTTAATTATTTTTGAGAGAGAGAGAGAGAGAGAGAGAGAGAGAGAGAGAGAGAGCATGAGCAGGGAAGGGCAGAGAGAGAGGGACACACAGAACTGAAAGTGGCTCCAGACTCTGAGCTGTCAGCATAGAGCCTGATGCCGGGCTTGAACTCACAAACTGTGAGATCATGACCTGAGCTGAAGTCAGACACTTAACTGACTGAGCCACCCAGGCGCCCCTAAACCATCTTTGAACTGAAAGGGCATTTCTCTTTCAAGAATGGCCAAAAGGGTAGGGGGAACGGGCAAGAGACCAGGTAGCAGAGGTGCCTCATAAAGCCTGAGGGCTAGAACTGGACATCGGTCTGTATTTTGAAGAAAGAGGTACCGTTTTTGTTCCACTTATCAAGTAAGTCAGGAGGGGATCCGATAGTTATCGTTTTTCCAGAAGTGGATTAGAAAGTGACCCTGAAAATCTGTCCGAATGGCAGAACTCCTGTAGAAGAGGGGGTAGAAAACCTTTCCTTCCATGCGTTCTTGATGCAGTGAAGACAGTCATTTGCCTGCAAGGACGCCTCCTGGCAGGAGTTTGGATGGGGTTGGTAGATGTGTTTAGGAAGCTGCCGGCAGAGCCTGCTTGTCTGGCCAACAGCCGGGGCCTGGCTGATCTGAGACCAGATCATGGCACCATTTCTCTTCCTCCTGCTTTTCCCTCCCCTATCATGGGCTAACAGTCATCTCATCACCTCCCTGCCTGCCCTACTTGGCGCCCCTCAGGATTGATCATCACTCCCTGGGTTCTGATTTGAAAAGTTCCACTCCAGGACAGAGATCTCTGAGAATTCTGTTTTGTTATTTCTATCACACAACAGGCGTGCTCGCTGGGCAAACCCGTGATGAGCAGGAGACCCTCCAGGGCCCTGGGCTATGGATTTGACATGTTAACGATTCCTGCCCCTCTTGCCCCAGATCTCCTTGTCACATGAAGCTACTCTACCATTTCTCTTTCCCTCTGAACCTGAACAAATAGTAAACAACACATGCTTTTCATTCTAATTCTGGAAAAGAAGAGCTGTTTCCAGTGAAAGTCCGTGCCAAGTGGAGTCCCTCTTTTTTCCAAGAGGTTTTGGGAGGGAGCGATTTTATATTCATCCAACAAACAGGGGGTAACATGAAAAATGGGGGTTGCTTCATAGATAGCCAGTGCAGGATGAGACTGAGAGGTGGTTGACCTCAGCCTGCCAGTGCAGGTGAGGAAATCTGGGGCCCAGAGGTTAATGACTGCCCCAACATTTGAGAAGTTGCAAGAGAGCTGGGGCTGCCCTTGGAACTAATCATAAGGATAAAGTACATTTACCGAGGACTTTGTTTTAGGTGCAGGCGTTCTCTCCTTACTCCCGAACAGTCCTCTCCTACTCAAGTGAGGAAGGTAGGGCTTGGGGCAGAGAGGTAGCTCACCCAAGGTCACACAGATGGGAACTGGCAGACTGAGGACTCATACTTGGGTCAGCATCTGAAGCTGATGCTTCGACATCCTGGAGCCCTTCCCATGGCTCCTGCCTGGAGGGACGGTGGTCCCTGAGGCCAGAGGAGAACCAAGGCTTCCATGCTCTCAAGCGGCACCAATTAGATCCAACTGCCCATGTGAAGTTGTCCGAGCAGAGCCAGCGAGAGTCAAGGCAGTGGGCTTGCAGGTCTGTGCTGAACTTCAGTCAGTGAGCCTAAGCCATTTGTTGCACCTCTTGCCATCTTTGAGTCAAAACCCCTTATTTGGCCGTTGTGGTTAGAGGTGATTTTAAATACGTTCCAGATGTGACCAGAGGCTGGTGAGCCGGTCTCCGGTCATGAAGGAGCTGGGCCATGTGTGCACTAGCACCCAGGGCTGGCTCAGGAAGCGGGTCTATCAGCTGAAAAGGTAATAAGCTTCCTTTCGCCTCTGGCCAGAGGAAACCGGGGCGGGGGGGGGGGGGGGGGGGAGGGGGGGTAGGAGGGGGAGGGCTACAGCTGGCTTGAGCTGGATGAGGGGGGGAGGGGCGGGAGGAGAGGGCCGATCCCAAAGGCAAGCAGCCCGCTATTTCTGTTTTTGTTTAGTGTGCAGGGGATGCATGATTTTTGGAGTCAGACTCGGGTCTGCACTTTAGCAGCTGTAGTTGGGAAGTCGCTTAATTCCTCTAAGCCTCAGTATACTTGTCTATAAAATGGGGATCAATACCTGCCTTTGTAGGGCTGCTTTGAGAATTAGTGGGGAAAGCATGCAAAGAATCAGAGACAGAAAATGTTGGCTATTATATATTAAAAAAATTTTTTTTTGAAATGTTTGTTTACTTTTGAGAGAAAGAGAGACAGAGACAGAGCATGAGCGGAGAGGGGCAGAGACAGAGGGAGACACGGAATCCGAAGCATGCTCCAGGCTCTGAGCTGTCAGCCACAGAGCCGGACACAGGGCTCGAACTCATGAACTGTGAGATCATGACCTGAGCTGAAGTCAGACGCTTAACCAACTGAGCCACTTAGGTGCCCTGGCTGTTATATTTTTTACTTGGGGGCAGGAACAGTAATTAAATCAGTAGTTTTTAGAATTTTTCTCCAACTCTCTCTCCCTGTTCAAAAGTTCCTGATTTTATTTTATTTTAAGTTTATTTATTTATTTTGAGAGAGAGAGAGAGAGAGAGAGAGAGAGAGAGGGAGAGAGAAACAGAGCATGCTAGCAGAGGAGGGGCAGAGATAGAAGGGGAGGGGGGAGAGAGAGAGAGAGAGAGAGAGAGAGAGAGAGAGAGAGAATCCCAAGCAGGCTCCACACTGTCAGCACAGAACCTGATGTGGGGCTTGATCCCGCAAACTGTGAGATTATGACCTGAGCTGAAATCAAGAGCAAGAGACATAACTGTCTGAACCACCGAGGCGCCCCAAAAGTTCCTGAATTTTTACAGAGAGTGGAAATATTCTAAAGAGAGAGGAACATTTCTTGGTTTCCTGAATGGGGTTGGTGGATGGGGATGCCAGCTGCTCTACACAAAGAAGAGATACGGGGTGTGGTGGGAGTGGCCAAGGGAGGGGAGGAGTCTAGAGAAGGTGCAGGGAGGAGCTGGAGGCAGCAGCAATTGCAGGGAAAGGCACTTTGGGGAACAGAGAGATTTCTGAGGATGAGTTAGAGGAGGTTCTACTTTTTGATATGAAACGTAAACCTCTCACTTCATCTCCATTAAGAAGCCTTTGGTAAAAACCTATTTTACTGTGCAGCGGCTTTGGAGTATGGTTTGTGATACTCATTGATGACAACCTTCAGGATAAGTGGTCAAAGTAGCTCAGTTCCACTCAAATTACTCTCCAGGCAGGGCGGGGCAGAGTTACTTTCTATTCTCTGCGAATTGGTCCATGCGATGAAACGAAGCAGACTCACGGGAGTGGTAATCAGTTGGCATGCTGGACTGAGTTGCTTTGAGAGAGAATGAAATTGGCGATGGTATGGATGGGTGAAAACGATGAAGTTCGCTCTCAGATCTGAAGACTTTGAAGCATTTCAAGAACAAGGCAGCAATTTTTAGGTGTCTTTCTTAATAGTAATGTAGGGTTGGAGAATGTCAAGGAGGAAGAGCTCATGGGGCCATTTTAGTCCTGTAGTACATGACAGATGGACGTCCCAGTGACAATAATCAGGGGACTCTGTTCTCTGGGTGTCTTGGAAGGAAGTCTGCACAGGGTGGGGAGAGGATAGAGGGAACCCAAGCCGGCTTTGCCAACTCTCCTTGTGATTGCCATCCAGTCTTAAAGGTTCTCAGGTCCCTCTGGGACCTTATGGTCAACTACAGGGCCCTTGAGATCTACTAGGTTATCATGACAGTACATTGCACGCTAAAATACCACGCAAATATACAGTACGATACAAATATGACAAAGCTCTAGACTTCACCTTGGCTTTGATGCTTCCAACTTTGGTGACCTTGGGCACTCATGTGACCTCTCTGAGCCTCAGCTTCTCTGAAGGAAAGCAGCGGCAGCAAAATTGACTCTGCTGGGTTGTTTTGAGGGTCCAAAAAGTAACATCGGCAAGTGTTTCATAAAGAGTACAGCGCTATCAACGTAAAGGCCTGTTGTAACTGATTTTACTGCTTATGGATTTTAGTATTGATCTCATGTAGATTAAAGAACAAAATGGAGCCTTTATATTAAACACCACATAGGGCATAGAGCTTTTTAATGCCCTGCAACACTCATTTCCAGTAAGAGGAAGAATGTAAGCCTTTCTGAAATGAAACACTCTTCCAAAACCATTTTATTTGAACTTAATTTTACTATGTGGCTAGCGTGGGCAGAGTTCTGTGGGTAATAAATGACTCACCCCTCAAGCTTTTCCAACAACAGTGAAAAGTTACAGCTCTTTGATTTCCCCAATAAAGAGTTATTAGCAGTAATAATCCCAGAGAATATTAGGTTTAGGTGCTGTGGTCCCTGTTCTCAGGGAGGCCCCGGCTTGAATACAGGAAATACTTCATGATAGCTCAGCAGCTAACGAGAACGGATGCAGAGCCCTGGGGCTCCAGGCTGCGATGGTGGCTGCCTCATGGAGTCAATCCACTAGCCTCTGACTCGCTCATCTCAACTTGGGTGCGACAGCCCTGAACTTACACGGCCTGCTGGATGGACAGAGGGCCCTGCAAGTCTCCACACACTACATGTCCCAAACCAAACAAAGCATCTCCTCCTCAGACCCATTCCTCCTGGTTGATTACCTGTCTTGTTAGCGACACCACCATCTCGCTGGTCCCAGAGAGTCAAGATGTTAGCATCTCAACTGGCATCATCCTCTCACTTCCCAAGGCCCATCAGGATTGGACTATGGCCAGCCAGGCACATCATCTTGTTGACGTTGGCATTTGTCGTGCCTTTCCCATTATTGTACCCATTGTCCCATTTCAGGCCCTTATTCTCAGGTAGACGATGGAAGTCTTGCTTATCTTTAACTAATCCCATCTGGATCTGGTTGTTCTGCCCTCCGGTGGTGTGTCCTTCCATATGATTTACTCTCCACTCATCTGCCATTCTGATCTGAAAACACAGATCTGAACATCCCACTACCCTGCTCATAAGCCTTCTATGGCTCCCGCCTGCCTATACAATGATGTTTAAATTCCTGGGCCTGGTATTCTAGACCCTCCACTATCTGGTCTTTTTGATCATTCCCTGAACCTCGTTCCTCAGCTGCATTCAACTACTTGCTGTTTGTTAGACACACTTTGCTTTCGTGCTTCTGTTCCTTTGTTCATGCACTTTTCTCCACATGTCAGATCTCTGCCCATCCTCCCAGGAGATCCAAAAGTGGCACCTCTCCCAGGAGGAGTCCCTTAGCTGGAAGTAAATGCCTTTTTAACCTGTATGTCTACAGAACTTTGCATCTTGGGTCAGCTCTTATGTACTCACTATACCATGAAATCTAAGTGTCACAGGCAGGGAGCAGCACAAATGATACTTTCTCAGGGAGCTCACCTCTGAACTCTCCCTTTAAAGTATATTATCCCCTATTAGTCTTTTTCATAGCATCTCATTCTTTTCATGTACCACATTTATAACTTTGTATTTGTGTGTATGCTTATTGCTTAATATCTGCCTAACTTACTGCACTGCAAACTCCTTCTGGGCGTGGACCATGCCAATTTGTTTCTGTTTATCACCAGTGTTTACCAAAAGTGCTTGGCTCATAGCATGTGTTAAGTAAACAACAGTTAAGTAAGTAAACAAATGAATGAAACGTCTGCAACCCTACCTAGATTGTTAACTTCTTTTTTTTATGTTTATTTTTAAGAGAGAGAGAGAGAGAGAGAGCGCGCAAGTGAGGGAGGTGCAGAGAGAGAAGGAGACAGAGGATCCAAAGCAGGCTCCACACTGACAGCAGAAACTCCAATGAGGGGCTCAAACCCATGAATCATGAGATCATGACCTGAGCTGGAGCCAGAAGCTCAACTGGCTGAGCCACACAGGTGTCCCTAGACTGTTCTTGGGGATATCTTTGCATGTCACCATTCCATCTATCAGAGTCCTGCTGGCAGGCGCCCAACAATAATTGAATTAGATTTTAATGTCAGGTCTTTATTTCTTTCTGTTGATTGAGGAAACTACTGTGGCTGACTTGTTGGCCTTCAGATTTGTCCATGAAAGAAGAGTGATGGGAAAGTATGCAATTAGATAGACTTTGTTTGCGTGCTAGCAGATTTCCACATAGGAGGTCCCCAACATGCTTTCTGGTAAAAAAAAAAAAAAAAAGCCTTCTCCTGGTAAAGCAGATTCACAAAGTAGATGTTAGCAGCCAAGAGGTAATTAACAAATTTCTGACATGAGTCTGTTCATACTGCTACTATCAGGGGTAATCATGTTGGTTTAAGGAAGACCTTTTGCCTTGATTCAAGGAAGACATTTTGCCTTGATTCTAAGAGCTCACACATGAAAATGTCATTAGACATGGATTCTGGCAAACTTAACATGTGCAGAAATTCATGTATGTGTTCCTATTGTGGATGAACTATAACTTTAATGTGGGCAGGGCATAATTTGTTTGTGAATTAATTGATTAGACAAATTGTCCAACCATTCATCTCTTCTTTATTTTGTTCTTCCATTTTTCACTCACTCATTTGTTGGCTTACTTGACAAGTATCTGAGAGGTAACTGTGGGCTTAGTAGACTGAACACTGTAAGCAAAAACACAACAAGTACCAGGACCATCCCTTGGTGAGAGGTTAATGTGCCTACAGGGATCACAATAGGCTTTGTGGAGAAGTACCTATGGAAAAAAAGAGATCCTTCCCTTTGATGAATAAAGTGAGAAATGAGATTTTCATTCAGTAATTTTATGTTGCTTCTCTTTCTCGGATCCACTTGGTCATTAACCGTATCGTATGTGTATGTGTGTGTGTGTATAAGCTGTGTATGTGGGTATGTATATGTTTATCTGTCTATCTATCTATCTATCTATCTATCATCTATCGTGAACTAGCCAGGCCTAAATTCTGGTTGTGAAAGAGAAATGGAGGAAATTAAAATTTCCTAACATGGGTTGCTCAACTCTCTGTCCCCAAAGAGTATCTAGGGTTTTGAGTAAAACCCACTGGCTTAACTCATTATCTCTGTCGTCTCTCATCTTTTGCCTTTAATTTTCAAAGTTTTATTTACTAGATACGTGTGATTAATATACCAGGAAGCAATAAAAAAATAACCAGCTGTGGCATTATTCCCCATGCATATGATCCCCTCAGATACACAAGAATCTACCAATACCCAGGTGAGGAAAGAGTTGGCACATGATGAAGTCTCAAAAGTTGCAAGCAGGGTCTCCTGGCACCTTTGGCTCAGATCATGGAGGTAGCGAACAGACCCTTAAAGTGATCCCAAGTATTCCTGAAATATTTCAGGCCCATCAAATAGTGTATAAAATGATGACATGAACACCCATGTGTCCACCATCAGCATAAGAATAAAACAACATAACTCTAACGGAAGGCCTCTGTTTACCCCTTCTTTAACTGCAATCCTTCTACCCTCATCACACCCCTCTCGACACCACCCCTTAAGGTAATCAGTCTTCTGGATTTGCGGTGATTACCACAGCCTGCCATCATTTTCTAAAGGCCACAGGGTGTAATTTGGTATGTACGAACTTTAGATTCAGTTACTCAGCAAGGAGAATTTCCACTTCTTTTAGATATTCTTCCTTGGATTACCACCAAGTGCCTTTTTTTATTAGTTGATCTGACCCTCTGAAGATAATTTAAACTTGACTGGGGTATATAAGTAGGTGGCTTCAACTTGAGCATGTTGTTCCACAGGGACCATGGTCCAGCTCCCCACTAATTCAGTTCACTTATTGTGAATAGCAATAAAGATTGGGAGGAAAGAGGATGATTTAAAGTTGAAAACTGGGTTATTAATCTTGGGGAAAGGCTAATGATGAGAAATTTGGGGAGTGTAATTGCCATCTAACTATTTTAGGGACTCATTCTCCTCCATACTCCTGACACCTAATTGGTCATCAAGTGTTCCCAATTCTACTTCTTAAATATCTCTCAATTCTGTGCCTCCCTCTTCAACACACACACACACACACACACACACACACACACATAGTACTTTTGTGTGTTGGGGCTCTTATCACTCTAGCCTGTTCTGGTGAAACAATTTCTTCACTCATTTCATGATTCTGCTCTCCCCCTTCTAATTCCTTTCCTTTCACTGAATCCAGAGAGGTATTTCTAAAACATAAATCAGAGTAGTTTACCCCATTTTTGGGGACACACTTCAGGGGTGCCCCATGGCCTTCGGGATAGAAATCTAGTCTGCATAGTCTGGGTCTCTGCCTACCTTTGTGCTTCATTCTGCCATCTGTTCCACCTCCCCTATTGCTTCAGTCATGTAGAGTTCTGTTTAGTGTTCTCCTCTTATGTAGATGTGCCTGAGCCTGCTGTCAACTCCTACTTGTCCTCCAAGGCTTAGGTCTACTGTCATTTCTTCTGCGAACCTTTCCTTGTTTGTCCCTTTCTCAGTTCTCATAAAACCCCAGACTCTTCCATCTTTATGCTCAATAAACTGCCTTATAAGGTCTTACTTGTCTGTCCCTCACTTTGGACTGTAGGCTTCTTGGGAGGGGGAGGGATGAGTGTCTACTTCTGAACCATAGCATCTGTGCCATGCCTGGTCCAATCCGAGTTTGTGAAATGGATGCATACATGTAGGCATGAAACTAGAGAAGGGGAACTGAAGATTATTCCCCACTCCAGTGTAAGCTTCTAGAAGGGTGGGGGTTTTGACTATTTCATTCTTTGCTGTAGCCTCTGTACCAAGAACCATGCATGGACATAACTGGCACTCAATAAACAGCTGATGAGAAGGTGAACTCAGATAAGACTTTTTCTGTGTGACTCCAAAGGGTGGAAGTTTGACAGTGGGGAGAAATTCCAGGGAGATTATCTGAGAGACATTCTAGCCCTGTAATTAACCAGCAGGAGGCTCAGTCCTGTGCAAGCCTTAACCAGAAGTCAGGTTTGGCAGCATGGTTGGAACTTCCTTTTCACTGGGTAAATAGTTTTCTTTTTTTTCTTTTTTAACGTTTATTTATTTTTGAGACAGAGAGAGACAGAGCATGAACGGGGGAGGGTCAGAGACAGAGGAAGACACAGGATCTGAAACAGGCTCCAGGCTCTGAGCCGTCAGCACAGAGCCTGATGCAAAGCTTGAACTCACGAACCGCGAGATCATGACCTGAGCCGAAGTCGGACGCTTAACCGACTGAGCCACCCAGGCGCCCCATCACTGGGTAAGTAGTTTTCAAAACAGTTTGTAGACCACCTGGGAAACCCCTGCAGAAGTCATCCAAGGTGCATATTAATATTGCAGGC
This sequence comes from Acinonyx jubatus, assembly GCF_027475565.1. Taxonomy (NCBI): domain Eukaryota; kingdom Metazoa; phylum Chordata; class Mammalia; order Carnivora; family Felidae; genus Acinonyx; species Acinonyx jubatus. The sequence continues at coordinate 49,179,736 of NC_069381.1, read as the reverse complement.
CACTGGCTAAGTCAGAATTTCTGGGGTGGCTCCACAAATCTGCATTTCCCCCTGCTTTCCACTTTCTGTGGACACCAGGAAGGTTCAACAATGGCATGAGCTACTCTAGAAGGATAGTGAAGCTACTCTGTGGGAGATCAAGAAAAGTTTTGGTGACTGATGTTGGGTAACACTAGGTATGTGTCTGACTCTCCCACAATACCCTCCTAAATAGTTCTTGAAATAGCACAGTGTGGGCACTCCAGACGATTTGCTGCAAAATATGAATGGGTTCACAGACTTGTTTAAAAAAAATTAAATAAGCGCCTGTGAGTGATGTTGTGTTCATTCTTTATATACTTAGGAAAGATGGAACAATTTACATGAACCGAAAGGTAGGTGTGGTTATTTTTTTGGACGTGAAATTCTTTTTATCTTCACAAATAACACAACGGATATAAAGTCATTAAATTTCTAACATCTTTCAAAGTTTTTTTTTTTTTCGCTATTACATTTGCATTACAAATTTCCAGTAAGAAGGAATCTCTTAAAGTTCACTCGAAGTTGACCTGGAAAGGGAAAAAGGCGCTTGAAATTGAGGAACCACAGTCATAATGACCTTAATCAATTTACAAAACACTTACCAGGAAAGAAGAAGCGAAGATACATAAATGTGGCGCACACAACATGAACAACTTATTTTCTTTGGCAGAAGATACCTTTAGGGAGAGTAATGGAGGGGCTTATTCCTCTTTGTCATGTTTTATCTTTAGCACTTACAAAGCATTGGCATTTTCAAGGCGCTATTCTGACCACCTTGATGCCTTCCTGCCTGGGATCTTCCTTTCAAATCAATAGAAATAGCAGCAGCAGAAAGAATAAAGAAATCCTTGTCAGACTGGGAATGCCTTTTTAAAATAAACTGGGAGGAATTCCTGACTCTCATATTTGCAATTTTCAGCAGGTGACCATGGATATGCTTTTGACCTAGTGAACAGATAACCATTTTTACCCTTCTGACTTTAATGCATTTTAATATCTGCATTTTCTATTGATTTGGATGTGTAAAGGAGATGATTAAAATGCTGTCATCCAGCTAATGGTTATTTGCTCTTCAAGGATACAGCCTGAGGCATTGCTGAATATGACCTCCCAGTACCCCATCTTTTTCGCTTAATGGTGGGGGAGACCCTCTGTATAGTAGGTTGAATAGTGACCCCCTCTGACAAGTATATATCTATTCATAACATGCATATGTGATCTTATTTGGAAAATGGGTCTTTGCAGTTGTAATGAAGTTAAGGATCTCAAAATTAGATCGTCTTGGATTATCCAGGTAGGCCTAAATCCAAGGGTCTGTGGAGGAAGAGGAGAAGACAGATACAGGGGAGATGGTAATGTGAATATTGGAGCACAGATTGGAGTGATATGTCTACTAGCCAAGGAAGATCACGGCTACTGGCAGCCACCAGAAGCTAGAAGAGAGGCACAGGACTGTTTCTCCCTCAGAGTCCCCAGACTTGCAGACATCTTGCTTTTCAGACTTCTGGCCTCCAAAACTATGAGAGAATACATTTCTGTTGTTTTAAGCCACCCAGTGGGAGATACTTTGTTATAGCCGTCCCAGGAAACTGATACATTATGCTTTGGACTCAGTATCTCCAGCTTATTGCCACCCCAGTCTGCTGCTGTAAGGCGTATCCCGAAGTGTGAGACCTGCTGTTATAGTGTTCTGAGGGATCTTATCCCACAGTCTGTGCTGGGCAACTAGACTTTGAGAATAATCACGACCATGTTGGGGCGGAGAAAACTGAAAAATAATCGAAATTTGTTGCTCACGTATTATTTGTCAGGTGTTGTGCTAGGAGATTTACAATGCATTCATTATCTTTTTCGATGTTCACAGAGGATCTCTGAAGTCGGTTCCAGGATTTTCTTCCATTTGGTAAATGAGAAAACAGAGGCTCAGAGGATTTACCTAGAACAGTTCAATTATAGTGTTGAGATGAGGGCTGAGCTTTGAACCTGGGTCAGCTCTCTCCAACGTCTTCTCTCCAGATTTCAGGAAAAACAGAGAATGCTTTCATGGCCAGGTCATGCCAAATAGAGCTCTGATATCCATGAAGGCATTTCTGGAGATGTGTGCGACTTCTTAGGTTTTAGAAATCACTCTACTCCAGTAGGGGATAATGGACTGACTCACTCAGGATTAGTGACTTAAATTTGATTTTCATTTAATTCCCAAACAATGTTATAAAAAATTGTTATGAACACTGTTACAAGTCATGGAATATTGAAGGTTTCTCATGAGTAAAAGAAACCACCAATATTAAATTTCAGATCTATTTGGTTCCCGAATCACCTTACATTGAAAAATGTATCCTTACACCATAAAAAAAAAATGTTAGTGAATGACCCTCTAATCTCTGTGTAGGAAGGATTTTTTAAGCTTAAAATTAATGGAAGGAATCACAAAGGAAAATTTAGATAGCCTGACTACCTAAGAATTAACTAACAACTATATGTCCAAAAATATTTTAAACAATATTAAAGGGCAAGCAAACATCTGGAAAAATACTTGTGGCAAATGTGAAGAAAAGCTTAACAGCCTTAATGTATAAAGATGTCAAACATATTGAGAAGAGAAACAATATTATTCTCCAGTAGATAAATGAAGCAAGGGAATAGTGTGATGAATTATGGTATGTCATATGATAAGACATTAAGTAGCCATCTAAATGATGTTTAGAAAGGGTATTCAGCAGCGGGGAGATTCTCATTATAAAATGCTAAATCCACAAAGCAAGCTATAAAATATGTTCAGTATAATAAGGAAAGGTAGCATTGATTTAGGGCTCCTCATGCACCAAGAACTACATAGAGTGCTTTCCATGCCTTATCTCCTCCCTTCATCCCCCAAACAACATGATGAGGTATGTACTATTACCATTTCCATTTTATATTTGAGAACAGTAAGGCTCAGAGAGGTTGAGTAACTTGCTTAGCATCATCCAACAAATTCACAACACAGCTAGGATTTCAATCCAGGTCTGTCTGTCTCCCAGTTGTAACTCTTGCTGTTTCTCACCGTTTACTGTATCATGACTACGCTATGGATCACTTGGTGGTGGGATCATGCCTTTGTACTTCTCTTAGTACCTTGAAAACAATTAATTTTGCTACATTGTGTGAGGGAGAGCTACTTATTGATTAAGAGACTAGTTCTTACCATTAGGCAGATCTGGGTGGCCCTGGACAATGGAACAGCCCTCAGCTTCAGTTTCTCCACCCCAGTAAGTCATGATAGGGATTAAGTCAATTTGTGTGCTTGGGGGCTTAGCATGATGCCAAGTACATAGAATGCATTCAGAAAATGTCAGGTTGATACTGAATTGAATGGTGTCACACCTCTGTGTAATAAGAGAAAAAAATTTATTACCTTAACAGTTGGTATGAACATTTCTCTTAGGGAAGAAACTGTCTTTGTTTGGGAAAATAACCTTGATGATTTACTAAGAGTGTTTCAGATCAAAGGGTACTGAGTATTGTTGTAAGCCCAACACCTCCCTTCTCCAAGAAAAGGGGAATGGTTCAAACAGTTGCATCTAGAAAATTAGATTTCTTTTCTTCTCCTGAGAAGGAAGAGAAGAGTACAAAGGGGCAGAGAATCATGAAGGTTGAGGCTGAGCTGGTGGGAAGGAAAGGAGTGAATTACAAAAAGTTAAGGGAAGTCCCATTGAAATCCTTGGCTGGTGAGATGGTTTAACTTTTTACATTTAATGCTTAACATGACATTGTGTTGTTGCAACATGAATCCCTCCTGTTTCTTCCATGAGTCCAGCAATTTCTCCCAAATACCTACTCACAAAACTCACAAAAGCTTTGCATGAAGTTTTAAATAAGTAGAGAGGACAACCTCTTTCATGACCTAGTGGACACAGGCCTAGGTAGAAATAGCACTCCCGAAACGGAGCCTGGATGACCATAGAATACGAACTCCTCTGAGAATCCTTAAAAATCTTTGGACAGAGTAAGCTGGGATTCATGTCGATACGGCTGACTCTTGGACAACACAGGAGTTTGGGGTGCTAACCCCCACGCAGTCAAAAATCCACGTGTAACTTTCGACTCACCCAAAACTTAACTACTAACAGCTTACTGTGGACTGGAAGTTTTACCAATAACAGAAATAGTCAATTGGCACATATATTGGATGTTATATGTATTGTATACTGTATTCTCAATAAAGTAAGCTAGAGAAAAAAATGTGATTGAGAAAACCATAAGAGAAAATATGTTTGCAGCGCTGAACTGCATATATTTGTATATAATTGGGCCCACACAGTTCAAATCCACATTGCTTCAGGGTCAACTGTATGTGGAGATGGGGGGACCCCCATTTGATATTTTGTTTACTCTGGTTGCCTTACTTCCTTTGCACGTGACACGTGCTCAGCAGACATTTGTTAAATAACCAAGGAGAACAACAAAAAACATATCTCTGTGGCTCAGACTCTAATTATGTAAGAATTAACAGGAGGGAGAGACCCATGAGTTAGGGGAAAGTGGGGAAGACTTTGTTCAGAAGCTGTCACTTCTGATGCCTTGGAGAGCTGACCCAATAGTGAGCTTTGCTGTTGTCACGGGTTGATAGAGGCACGTGAATGGAGAGTATTGGTACAGCCAGCCCGTTCTGTGCCCCCTAGGATCTGGGGTTTGTTCTTACGGGCACCTCAGGAGGCTGCTTGGATATCAGTGGAGTGTGGTCAGAAAAGGATCATGCCATTGCCATCACAGAGGAAAAGGGATCAGTGAGCTCATTTGGGAGGAGAGCGGACAACTCCCAGATCCAGGTGTGAGTGGTCTGGGCATGACCCAAGAGGAGGGGGATCGCTGAGAGCCTGAATGTGCAGACAGGGTGGGATTTAGCCTCAGAACGGTCAACTTGCCCGTTGCCCAGGAAAGGGCACCTTGGCTGCCTCTCAGTTGGAAGATATTATCTCCAGATGGAGTCCTCTGCCTGCTGGCAAAGTCACCAGCATTATTTGGTAATATTTTGATGTGCTATTTATGTGGAAAGGGGTTTTATTGACATATCTTTCACATCGTGCACAAACAGTTCTAGCTTTTCCTTCTGAAAGGGACTGCAGCAATGAAGATGGCAAATCTTGGAAAGGCATTAGGGGGCAAAGAATGGGCCGGGCCTGGGCTCATGCCCAACACCATGTGTCCTGGCTGGAGTGTCCAGGCTGAGGCCTGATTTGCATTCAGGCTGCATCCCTGGTTGGTGAAACTGAACTCGCTTGTCGTCCTGATGAATCTGGCAAAAGCTCCAGACGAGGGGTGACAATGAATGAGAAAACACTGCAGAGGGACGGGAGGGGAGGGCTTGGGGGAATTACCCAGGGGTTTTATGTCATACATGTGCCTGTTCATCATCTCCATTTGGGAAACAACAACTTCAGAAAAGCAAGCAAAGAAGTTCACGTTACGTTAGTGACCCCTGAAAAAACTTGCACATCTCTGCTGGGAAATGTGTGCCTTCCCTCCGTGTAGCAGTTATTTCAGGCATTTAGCTTCCCCACACAGTGGCAACTCTTTTACCCATTCTCTCTCTCCCTCTCTCCCTCTCTCTCTCTTTCTCTCTCTTTCTCATGAAATCGCTTTAGTCAGCACAAATTTGGAGGCAGAACCAAAGCCAGTAATAGCATATCTCATGCTGCTGTCAATTTTCCGCCAGAAGAACATTTTGGGACACAAAGTCCTTTGTCTATTTCCAGAAGCTCGATTCAATGACATTACATGAATGACTACAACACTATAGCGTGCTCTGCACCGTTTCAAATTGTAACCTAAAAAAAAAAAAAGGAAGAACTTGGATCGTGGCCAGCGCGTAATGATTTCAGTTCTTAAGAAAATCCAGCAACCATGACACCACATTCAATATTTTCTTGCTGTGGAAATTTAAGAATCGACTCTAATCAAATAGCAGCGCCACCACCCCATCCTCCATTTTGCTATGGTTCCTGTTACCAGCAGGCCTCCCACGTCTGTTTTGGCTTAAAAAAATAAATACGTTTACAATATGTTTTTAAAAAAATTGGGCTGAATCAGACAATTGTATATTCTGGAAAGTGAATGCAAAATGTAAAACAGGCTAATCATGATTCCAAATTTCAGGGCCCTAATTGATCCCATCCCAAAGGTAACATTCTATCTTAATTGACATGCCGAGATGGTTACAATTATGTGAAATAAAACTGGGCCTGTTGGAAACTCCATGTTTTCTTATTGAACGGGGATGGCCAGCTTTTAGAATAGTTGATTGCAAAAGGATGCAACCACTTTGCTCATATTTCCTATTTTGGTCTGGCCCTTGTACATGTGCCGTGGGGTCCCCCTCCCTTTCAAAAAAGTGTGGACGTCGAGGGGAATCCGACGCCACTATATTTTCCTTGGGGTTGGGGGAGGCACTGTGGAAAGGATCAGCATTTTCAACGTCCATTTTATAAGTCAGTCAAAAAGAGAGAAAGAGAGGGAAAGGATGAAATCGAGCATTTTCATAGCTGTTGGCAGAGTGCTTTTTCTGGGCCATTGTGACCACACGCACGAGCCTGTGCTCAGCATCGATGGGAAACAGATGGTAGTGAACGGGTGCAGAGCGTGCGAAGATCACACGAAGCCGGACCCATGGGAGGGACCACAGCCCTTCCAGGACTTGGTAGAGTCTGAATAACAAAGCCCATAAGGAGCCCTCACCCTCTCTTGGACCCCTGCAGCCCTTCTGCCTCTCTGCTGAGAGCACCCCAGACTGGAGGCTAGGTCTCCCTGGGGATGCTGGATGTTGAGGAGGCAGGAAGGCAGGAGGCCTGTTTATGCAATCAGGAGAGGCAGAGGCCGCCTTGGAACACCTGTGCCTCTTGGCATCTTGCCTCCCTGGATGGGTGAACCAAGCGAGCCTCGAGCTGGTGATTAGTACTAATCACCCTCCTGCCCAGCAACGCCAGCCATGGGGGTGCCTTCCTGTCGAATCTCCCCTCTACCCCTCTCTACCTCCCAGGAGTGTCAGTCTGTCCTTGTCCCCACTGGCACCGATTTCGTTCAGGGCCTCATCAAGTCTCTCCTGGGTTGCTGCAGTGGGTTTCCTCGCTGGTCTCTGTCCCCAGTCTTGTTGTCTGTGACTTGCATAGAAGCTGGAGTAATATACAAAGCTGACTGTGTGACTTCCCTGTCTAAACCCTCCATGGCTCCCCAGGAGACTCAGAATGGAACACAACTGTTGTTACTTATGTTCATAATCATTTGCCAGGCACTGTGTGCAGGGCCTTCGTGACTTTATGTTGGCTAAATGAAAGTGTCTTCCTTGAGCACCTAGGCAGACTCCCCTGCACACAGGGCCTTACACAAGTGTGCCCACAGAGTTCATCCTTAGCAAACTACCAGTGCTCTAGTCAATTTTTATCTGGGTCCATCTAGATAAATAACGCAGTGAAAGAAGAACTCTTTGAGCCAACAGTACAGTCTGGACATACTCAACTCCCCAGGAAGGACTTTGGACAATAATAGTGTGATAAACAAAAAAGGTTATATTTTGCTGTTACTTTTTGTAGACCCGCAAGACCTCAGGGCTGCACGGTCTTAAATCACCTTGTTCAACAGACTACCTTTACAGAGGAGGAAATGGAACCCCGACAGGGCTTTGTGACTCTCTAGGTGGTGAGGACTTAGTTCCGGGCAGGGCTGAGATGAGAACCAGGGCTCCTAGCCCAAGGATCTTGGATCGTGTGGGGCAGGAGCCCCAGGTGATTTGGGAAATAAGCAAAATGCCTCCATGGCACCTCCTTTAATTCCATTTCAATTTTATAACCGCCACTTCTATTCCTATTTTTATGTTATTTGTGCTCAAGTCCCCTGTGGAGAGCCCTGTTCAGGAGAAGCAGCTTGGGACAAAGGAAGGAGACTCAACCCTGGAGTCAGAAAGACCTGGGCTTAACTCCAAGCTCTACCATTTTGCTCTATGAACTTTAGCGATGGACTTAGCTCTCTGAGCCTCAGTGTCCTCACAGCAACCTCACAGAACTGTCATGAGGATCTGATGAGAAAACACGTGAAAAGCTCCTGCCATGTTATAGAAGCTTAATACATACCCAGTGCCTTTTCCTTCCCACTCCTCTTGAATCCCATCAAAAGTCACCCATCCTGAGTTTCTGGGCCATACTCTCTGCCATTTATTTATGCCATTGCATTTTTTTTTCCTTTTTGCACATATCCCAAGATGAATTATGCATTTCCATAGGATCTTTCTGGGATAATTTATAATAGCTTTGTTTACTATGTATCATACCATATAGTATAAGATACATATATTTATCTTATGTTTCTTTTATATAAAAAATTAAAATAAATCTTTTTGTCAAAGAGATAAATATCATACTGGGGCAAATAGATGAAGTAGAAAGAATTGGCTTTTGGAATCAGACATGCCTTTCAGTCCTCGTGCCCTAAATCACCAATGACACGTCTTTGGGAAAGCTACTTAACCTTAGAAAGTCTTAGCTGTCTCTTCTGTAAAATGAGGTTGATAATTTCACCTCCCCAAGCCTGATGTGTGGATGGAATGGAGTGAGTGCTTCCTGCCTGGTCCAGAGGAGGTGCTTCTGGGGAAAATGCTAGTCCCTCACTACCACCTGGCACAGTCTGGGGCCATCAACTGTAATCCCAACAATTATTTGTTGAATTATACTGAACTTCTAAAGCCTAAAGGGTTGAGTTTAATGTGGGTTGTGGTAAAGTAGAAGCAAGTTCACCAACAAACATGGCCTGGATTCCGTCATTTGCTAAGAAGTAGAAATTCTGGATGTATTCAGTGACTCACTGTGATCCCTTAATTCCTGAACAGGTTGGTTATCAGCAGAATATACACATTTCACAATACGCAACAAGATGACGTGATCTAGGCCGACAGCTACAAGGGTGTTTCCCAAGGTTTCTTAAGATGGAGAAGAAGGAATTTTTCATTTGAGTGGAGCCGGTAGGATATCCTGTCCAGGAGGAACTAGGGGGCGAGGTGGGTCTTGAGGGGAAGGTAACCAGCCAGAGCTTGGAGGAGGCCATGTTGATGGGAGGGCAGAAAGGATGGGTTCACTTGTAGCCTCCTGAAACACACCTTACAGTGTATCTGGAGGCGAAATTCTCAGTGAGGTAAGGGCTGGTGGCATGTAGCTGCCGGGAAATGTCCATCATTGATGTTCACTGGTGCATTTATTCCTAATCTCCAATGTCTTCGATGTCGCTTTTCTATTCTACCATGTTGGGGGTAGTGTTACCAGAGGAGGGGGTTGCTGAAAAGCAGTGGAACAGGAAAGCTATTGGGGGGGGGGGACACACCAGTCCCAACACTTGCTTTGTTGTCAGTAATTCTTCCATTCTTATTTTAAGTTCATTATATGCCAAGTATTGTCTTTGGCCAGTGGCACAGCAAGGGCAAATGGTATCCACAGCCAAGGTAATGTATCTGTGCTCTCTCTCCTTCCACCCATTCAGTCCATGTTGTTCTAGAGCTTTCAAGAGTAGCCTCTTTGTGGTGGCCCCACACACTGATTCCAGAGACACATGTCCCCCATTGGCTTCCATCCCGTATGTTTGTATGTGTCAGTGTGGCTCTCACAGTGATAAACTAGACATAGCCATGCCCTCGAGTTTGTTGTCTAGTGTATAAGTCAGCTGAGAATGTGCAGAGAAAGTCACAAATCATAATCGAGTTTCCTCAGTGCTGTGACAAATATACCCGTGAAGTGATTTGAGGTGAAGAGAAAAGGGGAATTGAAACCTGGCTGTGGTGTCAGGGAGACTTCTTGGAAGATGTGACATCTGGGATGGGGCCTGGAGGATAAGGCTGAGAGAGTAATTTGGGTGATGTGAAGACATACTGTATGCCAGGCACTGTTGTAGAAATCAAGATTACAGCAGGGATGAGCAAAAGAGAGTTCCTTCTCCCAAGAAGCTTTCATTCTAGTAGGGAGATAATGATGGGCAGAGTGGACAGGTACAAAGAACAGGAGGTTTTAGGGAACAATATATGATTCAGTGTAGCTAGAACCTTCAGTCTAAGGGGTAGGGAGAAGCAAGGAGAGGGTGGCTTGGAGAAAGGCAGGACCAAGGATAAATTTTGCCCTGACGACAGTAGGCAGCCACTGAAGAGTTTTAAGCAAGAGAGTGACATTTCCCTTTTAGAAAAATAACTAGTTACAGATATGAAAAGTCATTCCAGCTATTGGAATGAAATGAATTGGAAGGAGGAAAACTGTGAGACTTTGGGAAAATTATTTAACCTCTCTGAGCCTACCTGCATCTGTAAAATGGGTATATTGCCCATATAATAGGATTGCTGTGACCTTAAAATAAGGGAAAATAAATCAAATGGCTCTAGCATTACCTGGCCCTATATACTCTTCATGTTTCAAGATAATTGTTTTTTTTTTTAAATTTTAAATGTTTATTTATTTTTGAGAGAGAGAGAGAGAGAGAGAGAGACCACATGTGGGGGAGGGGCAGAGACAGAGACAGAATCTGATAGCACAGAGCCTGACGAGGGGCTCAAACTCAGGAACAGTGAGATCATGACCTGAGCTGAAGTCGGACGCTTAAGCAACTGAGCTACCCAGGAGCCCCTCAAGGTAATTGGTTTTTAAGAAACCCAAGTGCCAAGTGTATTTCAGGGAACAACTGTGGGAGAAGAGCCGAGGTGGGGCTGGACTGGGCTGGGTTACAGACTGAAGTCAGGGGCATAGACATTCAGCCCCTGATTCAGAATAGAGCTAATAATAATGGTTGCTGTGTGTCTAAGGATTCTTGCAGAAGCAGAAGTGCGGTGGTGGAGTGGAGGGGGAGAGATTACGACTTTGAGACAAATACGATCCTTGTCACAGAGTGAAAAGCCTTTGCTCAGACACACACCTTCCTGGGTGCGTTTGATTATAAGAAGCCAGGAAGAGCTTTGGGGGACGTCCAGATGGGTATGAAATAGACAAGAACGTGCAGACAGAGAAGAAACATAGGAGAGGACCCTAGGGAGACAGTGGAAGAAACCAGTAATGGGAGGCCAGAGATTCTGAGGGGAAGACAAGCAAGTGAGAAACCCTCCCTGCAGGGATGGCTGAGAGATTTTAAGAACAGGAATGCTTAATCGCCTGATAGTGTTGTTCTATTGTGTCATGGCCCATCCCTGTTCTCCTATATTCTTAGTAAACTGTTCCATTCCTGTTCTCCCATATTCCAGTAAACTGTTTGGGAGGGAGTGTTGTCTGGGGTAAATCTAAGAAAAAGGTGGCATTGTGTATTTAAGTCAGCATAGAGCAGAAGAGGGCAGACGCAGGAGGGGAGACCCCGGTGCTTTCTAGATGTAGCAGGAACAGAAACCCTGCATAGCAAGAGATCAAGAACATAGAAACCCTAGAATCCACTGCTGTCTTGGGGAGACTGTTAGGTTTGATGAGGAATGGCATGGAGGTAGGTCTCAGCAATATTAGAATCTCAAAGGAGAGAGAGATCCTAGAGGACACTTGAGTTGCATATGGAATTTGTCCCAACTATCCCACAAAGCACAAGGACTTTGAGAAACTGTGTGGCCTTTTGGGGGAAACACCAAGCAAGGGCCCGAGTTAGAATCTTACCCACTTTCTGCACATTTCAAAAAGGTTACCTATTCATCCACCACCTACTCATCTATCCACCCACCCATCATCCATCCATCTGTCCATCTGTCTGTCTGTCCCCCATACATCCAACGTTCCAGCATTTCTGTCTCTTCCTCTCATTGCTCTGTGGTGCCCAGACTGGTAAAGTAAAAAAGAACAAAACCAAAAATAATACCCCCCTCAACCTCCGAAACTCCCCAAAACAAAACAGAAAATCCTCTTCTATCCTTTAGACTTTTTCATGGCCCCTTTCCTTGCTTTACTGAAGAATTTCCTGAACAGTTACCTGCACTGCCAACAAGATCATTCTGAACCAATGTGGTCAGCTTCGAGCCTTCACAGTTTGCTCTAGATATAGGGATTTGGGACTTTACAATTTAATTGTAATCTATTTTCCCCCATTTTTGGAAGCTATTGAATAATATAAACTACCTTTCAAATCCTCTTAGCTTGCCCTGAATCTTTTGTATTTTCCCTTTAACTATTCTGATTGGTATAGACACTGGGAGATTTTGTCTTCAGGCATTAAAAGGAAATGAACAGGGGCACTTGGGTGGCTGAGTCAGTTAAGCATCTGACTTTGGCTCAGGTCATGAGCTAACATTTTGTGGGTTCAAGCCCCACATTGGGCTCTCCACTGTTAGCTCAGAGCCCGCTTCAGATCCTCTGTCCCTCTCTCTCTCTGCTCCCACCCCCCTCAAAAATAAATAAATATTTAAAAAAAAGGAAATGAACAGGGTGTTTTTTCCTTGGAAGAATCCCACTTATATTTATTATCTATCTTCATTTTATCCAAAAACAATTTGGATAGATGGTTTTTATATTATTAGGAAGTCGCCAAAGTTCCCAACCTGACTTTGGGCGTGTTGTGGTGAATAGCTCTTTGGAGCCCAACTCCATACGCCCAATTCTGGGATGTAAGCTCTAGGGCAACAAGTGACCTTGAAAGTAGGTTGAAGACACTTTTCCGGAATGGGGTTCGGAAGGCAGAAATCTATAGCGTGGAGGAGTCCGAGGCTCTATCCTAAAGACAGAGGCAAACCTGTGAGCAAGGCCACGTGAAAAGAAGCATCTGGAGCCTTAATGATCGGCTTGGCTTCCTGTCCCTGTAGTCCACTAGTCCTCCAGGTGCAACCACTTAACCTACACCTGTGGGCTCAGCCATGCCCCAGAACCTGAATAATGTTCTCTCCCCATTTAAGGGGAGTCTAAGGAACTCTAGCTGTTAGTTCAATCAACCCAATGACTAGTTCCAAACAACTGAGATTTGCATTCGAGTTCCCCTGTTTTTCCTAGGGCTTACCCCATCCTGACCTCCTGGTACGATGTCTGAAGTTCAGTTTCCTAGGAACCAGTTCTTTAATCCCTCCTTGCCTCCCCGATACAGACCACACGCCTGCCTGGATATTGCCAATGCTGTTGAGACACTACTTAAACCAGGATGTCACTCACAGCTGAAGTTTCCAAATGTCAGTTGCTACCCTGCCTATGTTTTTCCTCTTTCAAGCATCTTCTCCATTTGTCCCTTTGACTGGGGTTTGCCTGACCTCTGGATGAGGGTCCATTTTCATTTCTTTATTTGGAAGCTTCTACGAATTAGTCACTGTACTAAATCCTGTGAATACAGAGATGAATAAATCACAGCTCCTGTCCTCTGGGAGTTCCCAGCCTGACAGAGTAGACAGACATGGAAACAAATAATCCTACTCCATGGATGAAGTATATGTGGAAAGCCAGGAAAGAAAACAGGAAGAGTGTCCTACTCCTGGAGGGTTCAGAGACAGCTCCACAGCAGAGGAAATTTGAGCCTTAAAAAATGGGTAGGAGCCAGCTGCTCAGGTAATTTAGATGGAAGGAACAATTAAAAGCACATGTGTGTTTGGGGACGTGGGATGGGTGGCAGCTGAGACTAGTGAACCGGGCAGACCAGTGATGACCTTGTATAAGATAATAACAATGACTCTGGGGGTGGTAAGCGTAGAGAAGGATGTTGTTAATAACACCATATCCAATGTTCTTTTTTATTGTAGTAACATAATATTAATACGAATAGCATATATAGTAACAATAACCGCCATATGAGTTTTCTAGTATGTTCCTGAAAGTTTCCAACATCCACGGTCAGATGTTTGCAAATTGCCAGGTTAAAATGACATCAGGGCATTTCTCAGAACGTTTGATGTGTTAATGTGCTTTGTGACTAGGATGTGGCCAGGAGCACTTCCCAAATTTATTTGACCACCACCTTCCCTCTCCTCCCGCATCTCAAGGGACTGTAGTTTTGAGCAACACACTTTGTGGACAGACCTGGGATGTTCTTCATGTTCTGCCCAGTTTAGAGCATTTAGGAACAGCCAGTCCTGGGCTATAAGAAGATACCAACTGCAGGAGTCTCCTAACTGTCGTGTTGCTCATTGCACGCCCTGCTTTGTTTTATCATTCACAGGCTTGCCTGAGATGTTACTGCTAATCTCTTAGACACCGCACAAGGCCAAGGCTGCCAACGATTCACAGTTTCTGAAAGGGAAACATGGAGGAAAGAATCAGAGTGGAAAGGGGTGAAGTATGGTAGGGGGGAAGTACTACCAGTGGGGAGAGTAAAATGGGGAAAAAGCTTTAGAATGAGTAAAAAAACACCACTGCAAATGGGATATGGATCCCATTCCCAAGTTATGTTCTTGGTTTAGAGACTTTAGATCTGGGTTTAAAACATGTGGGTAAAAATTACCAGTAAGTCCGTGTTTCCCCAGCGCTGGAAAGGCAAGACCCTACCTTACAAATTTTGTGACTCCATAATGGCACCTGGTGTAAGGTAGGTGCTCAGTCCGTGTGTTAAATTAAATTTAGGTTTTCTCTCTGGGGTTCAGCCCTCTGCTAGTAGGCTTGCTGGTTTCTCTTGACATTAAAAATAACATTCCTTTGAAAACAGTGATGATCTTTGGGAGGAAGGATTGTGACTGCTTCACATTTTGTTTTTTCTTTTGATCTGCAATAAACACTTTTTTGTTGTTATAAGAAAGGCATTACTTTTATAATTAAGATACAACAATAACTTTTTTGAAACGTGCATCCCTAGTTCTCCCTCCATGCAATTTTTTTTTAACGTTTATTTATTTTTAAGATAGAGAGAGACAGAGCATGAACGGGGGAGGGGCAGAGAGAGGGAGACACAGAATCCGAAACAGGCTCCAGGCTCCGAGCTGTCAGCACACAGCCCGACGTGGGGCTCAAACTCATGGACCGCAAGATCGTGACCTGAGCCGAAGTCGGCCGCTCAACCGACTGAGCCATCCAGGCGCCCCTCCATGCAATTTTTATAGGTACAAAGAATGGACAGTTGAGGGGATAAGCTTTCATGGTGACTCAAATCAATCAACCCCAATATGGCAGGGAAGGATGGAGAGGAAGTTTAAGTCTTCGAATCTAACATTTTCAAATATTGAGGCCAGATAGTACGTGGTATGTAGTAAATGTCCATTAAGTATCTGTTGCCTGAACAAATATCAGGGAAGCCGGTGAAGCTTATTACTCCATTCATCCATTTCCCCTTCTGGAGATCGTTCCAGTTGGAGAATTCCTCTTGTGGCCTAGGGGCGAGGGATGGGTAAGTCAGGAACAGTGTCCAGACAGGTTGAATGACCTGTCCAGGTCACTCTGTAGGTTGGAGGCCAGTCAGCAGAACCTGGGCTAAATCCAGAGACCTGGGCTCGCCCTGGGTCCAGGGCCTGCAGGGTCCTCAGCCACTCAGGGTTGAGCACGGCCACGGACTGATTGCACACATGTTGCTCTCCGTGAGCGGTGGTGGTGTTTGGAGCAAAAGGGTGCCTCGAACAGATCTTAGCTACATGGAACAAAAGTAAGTTTGGAAAAAAAAAACAACAACCCACCAACTCCCTCACACACTAGCACCCTTCCTGCCGGCCCTGTTGTGATTTTGCACTGAGGGTGCATTTTAATTGATGAAATGTGCTACACAGCCCAACCAAATTGAAAAGTAACAACCTTCACTTACCATTTGGAGATGTGACGGAAGTGCCAGAAGTTAAACTCTGAGGACTAAATGAAATAACAGAAGCTCCCTATACTCTCTTGAAGAAGCTCATTAGTTTTTGCTTTCTCACATTCTGTTTGCTGTGGCCTGCAGCCAAAAATGGCGATAACGGTGGAGATAGTAAGTGAGAGTTAAAAATATGGGCAGAGTGGCTGGGCTATGTGCAGGACCCAGGGCAGCTGGGGGAAGGGCTCAGGTAGGGGGCAGCTGGGAGGGAGGGGGGAGGGGAAGGAGGAGGGGGAAGGAGGGCAGAAACAGGCTGAGAGAGAGAGAGAGGACAAAGAGACCTGGGAGATTGAATGTGCGCTGAGCATATATTTATACCAACTGGAGTAGGTTCCGAGGTCGAGGTCATGCGGTGGGGAAGGGCAGGGCAGGGTCAATCACGTCTTGTTGTTTCGTCTGCACACGGTACCCACAGCAACACGTAGACACAAGGGAAATCAGGCTTCACGTGAATTTTGAGGGCAGCCGTGAGAATGACGAGTGGGAGAGAGGATGTCTCAAATGTGGCTGGCCTGGCCATGGCAGGCCCCCTAGTCTATGATTACAGTTATAAGGAGCAAGCCCTCCCACCCTAGCTCCTCACTTATCAGGTAAATAAGGGGGCCCCTGGGGCTCTCCCGTTTATCACTTAATCCCTGCACTTGCAGGCCTCGCACCAGACCCGGCCAGAGCGGGAGCTTGCCAGAGAAGGGCTGCTTGACATAACGCACCGTGGTGCCGCGTCCTCCCTTCCTGCTGTTTCTTGACGTCATACAGCTCGGTATGTGCCACACATCTGCCGCAAGCACAGGCTCTGGTGAATGGGCACCACCCCTTTCCCCAAAGGAGCTTCTATGGCACTGGAAGAGAAGGACCAGAACGCGGGTGCCACCGCCCCAAGCAGAGCATGGGGTCCCAGCTAACAGCGACTTGGGCCCAGCTTGCTACATGTACGAGTCTCTGACAAATGCCACAGTGTGCAAGCCGACTTGGGTCTGAAAGGAAATGTCAGAGAGCAAAAAAAAGAAAAGGAAAAGAAAGGAGAAAGAAGCTAGCATTTACTCTTGTGCCAGGCACTGTCACATATGTTATTTCATTGAATGTACGGAGATACCCTGGCAGGTGGTTATTTTTATCCTTTTTTTTCTTCCCCCCTTGACAAGGAAAAGGAAGATCAGAGAGGTTAAGGAACCAGTCCAAGGTACCTCAGCTAGTCAGTGACAGAGTCACTAGCCTGGGTCTATCTGTCTTTACTGCCCCAGATTCCTCCCGAGGCCTCGTGAAAGTCGCTGTCCACCGAGGAGACAAGGGGCTGCCATGAACATTGAGACAGCCCCAGATCACAGCCAGGCTCTGGCTGCGTCCCACCCCTCCATAGATGTATTTTTTCAACAATGAGGTTTTCTCTGCAAGTTAGTGATTTTATGGCTCTCAGCAAAAATCTGTGACACCAGATGTTAAATGCAGCAGGAGAAAGTTATTTTCATCATTGGTGAAATCTTGCACAGTGCACTGAGTCTGGTCACATATCTGACTTCAGGCAACATGTGATCTGATTTCTGTTCACAGAAAGAGGCTCGGCAAGGGCTGACAGAGACGTGAATGGCTGTTTGGGCCTCTGGGTATTGGGAGAGGGGGCAGCTCAGTCTGTGACTTCTCTTGTGACTTGACTAATAAACAACACCTGGCTTATCTGTGGGACCAGACCTCTCGGCCAGAAACCCTGCCATCACTTGCTGGGGCCTTGACAACAGCACTTTTGGAACTTGTCCACACTGAGGCCATCATTCCCTTAAGTCCTAGCTGGTTGTGTCATATCGACCCCTTCTCTATTTCACTTCTGTCCTCTCTGTTCACTTCTAGCATGGTGTCCATCATTTAGATTCTTGGGTCAGTGTCCATGGAGCCAGCAACTATTGGATCGAACCACATGAAATTGCCTTTTTTTTTTTTTTTTTTGGTGGTTAAACAACAGCCAAATATTGGCAATTGTAGCCAGAGTGGTTTCTTCGTTGTAAATTGAGGTGTTGGTATCTGGATCACAGGGTTGTTGAAAGATTTAATTAGATAATGTTTATAAAGACACCAACGACATTGCTTGGAACATAGTCAGCGCTCAATAAACGAAAGCCAGGCTTAGAATATGATTACTATTGTCCCAGGCTCCTTACTCCATCTGCCTACAAGTGGAGTCTTGCCCCAAAGTCCTGCTTCATGTCATTGGTCATGTGTGCCACTCCCCACAGCTTGAGTCTGCCTGAAACGCCAGTCCAGCTGAGAGGTTCCCACCACCAAAGACTATCTCCAGCCCTGAATGTCTGCCTGCCTGCCATTGCCCGGTTTCATGTGGTGCCTTCATCGCCTGATGGCCCCAGTGTAGCCAGCTTCTGGGCAGAGTCCATCCCCTCAGCTTCTGTGTTCACTGAGTTACGCAGATCTTAGGTTGGTTTCCCTCTGTGTCTAGAAGAAGTGGGACAGCAGGGTCTTCTGGGGGGACCACAGACTGCTCAGCCTGGGCAGTTCTATAAATTTAGAATTTGGACCAGTGGTCAGGACAGATTCCTACTAGCTTGGCTTCCAGGAGGGCAGTGCACGATCAGGGCCAATTTATTCATTTTCAGTGAGAGACAGAGCAGCCAAAAGGAAATGCTGGGGTCAGTACATGGTCTCCGGGTGGAAAATCTTTAGGGGAAGTTTATGGGATATTTGGTGAAGAGTGAATCCGACAAAAGGAGGCCAAGCATCTTGAGGGATGATGAGGCCTGACGAGTCCTCTGCCCCAGCCGAGCACCCTCTCTGGTGGCCAGTTGGAGTCAGTGATGAGTGCACTGACTTTCTTCTCTTAAGTGGGGCTGGGTAGAAACAACCAGTTCTTCCCTTTAGCGGTGCTAATTATTTTCCTATTCCACTATGACCTCTCCCCTTTGGTAAATACCACCATTGTCCATCACATATGGCAACACCATTTGATCCCATTAACCATCCACTAGCTTCCTGAAATGCAGTTAATCTCGGTTTTGCCTTCCTGAGATGATCCAAGTCATATTCAGTTTAATTCAATTCCATACAATATTTACTGTGTACCTGCCATGTGCCAGGCCTGCCTAAGATTTTCCAGGTTATATTAAATTCAGTCTCTTCAACTCAGTTTAATTTGACCAGTACTTAGTGAGCTAGGCCCTGTCCTAGATCCCAAGGCTGCAATGGTAGACCGTATAAATATATATAGTCTTTATCCTGTAATCTAGTTAGGGGAACTACGCAGGGAAATTAGCAATCACAAAACAGTGTAGAAGGGTTACGATAGGGAAATATGAAGTGCCACTGGGCAGTCATAGGAAAGGCATCTAATCTACAGTTCTAGAGGGCTCCCTGGAAGAAGTGACATCTGCTCTGGGCCTTAAAGATCGATAGGAGTAGGGGGAAGGTGTGCACATTTGTGTGTGTGTTTGTGCGTGTGTGTGTGTGTGTGCGTGCACATGCACGTGCACGTGCATGTATGGGTGTGGAAGGGGGGCCCAGTGGAGACAGGATTAGGAGGGTACCAGGGGCGAGGCCAGGAAAGGGTTGAGAACTGCAAGGTCTCCTAGCCCAGTTAAGTGGTGAGGACTTTGTCGTCCTAACAAGGGGAAGCTATTGAAAAGTTTTAAGCAGGTTGTGAAGTAATCCTATTTGTGGTTTAGGAAGATCACTCTGACTGTAGGGAAGGCTTTGGGGGATTTCCAATATCCTTTACTAATACTTTTATAGATACATGTCTCAATTTCTGCTTACATATGATTAAATTTCCCCGTGGATTATGGATTATCTTGTTTATTTCATTCATTATTTCCAAGTTTCTGATGGGCTGGGGCGGGGGTTGGAGAACACTCTTTGTCACCCAGTGAACAGAATATGTCTCTATCCCCTCTTTTTTCCTGCCTAGGTGTTGCTAGAAATGAACCATCACGACTCACCCCTGAGCCTAGTAATAATAGACTGGAATAATGCCGCGCAGAAAAAGTATTTTCATGAGTGTTAAAACACTTTTTTGGAGGGAGCAAATGGCCATAAAGATGACTTTAAAAGTAAGAATTCCTAACTCTGCATTTGGTTGTTTAGGTTCCTAAATGATCTGGGTGTTACGAAGGACTCTGATGTGCGAGTGAGGGAGACATCATTGATCACTTCATTAATGGAAAAGGCTCTGGGGAAGGACAGAGATAATCCTGTTAGGGAAATCAGCAGGTTCTAATTGACTTAGAAGTAGTGGGGGCAGGGGGCTCCATTTCTTCTCCTTCACTTGCCATCATCAGATGGAGAGGAAACAGCTCTGCAGCTCTCGCCTGAGACTAGATTTTCCTTCACCAAGGGGAGGAAGAGGGACCTGATGCTGGCCTGTTGGGCACCATGACCTGCCTATTTTGGCTTCCACAGTGAGGTGTGGGTGAGGAGCAAAATGGAACTTCATGATACCTGCAGAGTTACTCTGCACTTCTGTTTGGGTTTAACACATGGAGGGAGGCTTTGCCTAAATTTCCCATCTTTTGCCACTTATCAGCTATTGAAAAGTGCACGTGTTCAGAGGCGCCTGGCTGACTCAGTTGGTTAAGCATCTGACTCTTGATTTCGGCTCAGGCAATGATCTCATGGTTCGTGAGTTCGAGCCCTGTGCTGAGCTCTGAGCTTGGGATTCTTTCTCTTTCTCCCTCTCTGCCTCTCCCCTGCTCTCTCTCTCTCTCTCTCTCTCTCTCTCAAAATAAATAAATAAACTAAAAAAAAAAGTGCACATGTTTGTGTGCATGAATGTGGATAACAAAGGATGCAGCTCCTAAAGGGGCAAGTTCCTGACAGCTGTGGAAAACAAGTCAACTTGACTTTGTGTTTCCTCAAACTTCTTGGCTGTGGGGGCCTCGGTCTGAGTGCTTCTCTTTCTTTCACCGATTGCTTCCATGGGATTGCCTCCCTCCCTCTCTTCTTCCCTTCTCTGTGCCTTCCTTCCCCTTCCCCTTCCCCTCCCCCTCCCCCTCCCCCTTTCTCCTCTCCTCTCCTCTCCTCTCCTTTCTTTTTCCTTTCAGGAAAGGTTAGTAACTTGCAACTGAAACCTATTCCATAAGCATTTCTAGACTACCAAAAGGAGCTAAAAAATAAGTAAGAGACTGTAGCTTCAAAGGGAAGCCATAAATAGTGAGTCCATAATGTGGAAATTCTCAGGGTTATAAGAGAGCTGGAGAAAGTGCTTACATTCAATGAGCAACTACTAGCTACTTGCTGTACATTATTTCTTTTAATCCTTACGAAAACCTCCTGAGGTAGACATTCTAATCCTCATGGTATTCATGAGAAGGTGATGTTCGGGGGATGTAAATAACTTGTTTAATGTCACAAAGTTCAGCTATGGCCACAGGTCCATTTGACTCCCAAACTCATGCTAATTTTACGCATGTTTCAAAGTATAGAGAGAATATATCCAGATTTTTTTGGAGGAAAGGGACTGTGGGTAAAGGCTTCATAAAGGAATAATACAGGAGATGGACACTGAAAAGAGGAAACCTACTTTAACATTTGAACATTGGGATTTTGTAGTGAGATATGCTTTTTAGTCAGAGAGAGGAGAAGCATACAAGGAAACTTTTCACATGCATGTTAAGTGAGAGAGTTTCAAGTAGAGACTTCTCTCCAAACTGGGTTTCTGGACCACAGCAAGATATGTTGGGGGAAAATAAACTGGCTTTGAAGCCTGGGTTCAAGCCCTGGCTCCACCATTCTTTGACTTTCTTGTGTGATCTTCGGCCAAAATAACGACTCCGAGGCTCAGTTTCTGCATCTATAAAATGGGAATAGTGACAGCTACAGTAATACCCGTGAAGATTAAAGAAGCAGATGTTTATAATGTGCCTGGCACACGGCAGCTCCCCCGTTGATATTAGCAATTCTTAAGATAAAAAGCTGCCTGTTGGGGTCCAAGCCACTGGGGTCAGTCAGGAGAAAGAAGTGAGGGAATTTTCAGATTCACCCTGGGTGTAGGCGATGGCTCTCAGAAGCAAACACTGCTCCCTCTAATGACACATCCCTTGGCCGTGTCTGGGAGCGGAACTATTTCCACCTTTTACTGTGTAGTTAGTACAGGCTTTTACAGGCTTCAGTTTCCTAGGAAGGCAATTTTTGAAGTGTTTATTATTTCTGGTTCTTATTCAGATGCTTGCTCGCTCTTCTTTGCACCGTGGGATGGTGCAGAAACGAGAGGCCAGGGACAGCCCCATGACGGGGAATGTTAGAACACGTTGGTCCACTGAGGCCAATTTGGTACGTGTAGCAGAAGGCCTGTGATGTTCACGAGCCAAGAAGTCTGAGGAAATGGGTCTGCGGACACAGGAAGACGCAGTCTCAGAAGAATCCCGTGCCGGCGCCTGGAGCACACGGTCTAGGGCCACAGAGTGGATGGAGCAGAAGGTGAGACAAGCCCTGTACAAGCTACAGACACAAAACATTACCGTGCAGACAAATTTCTTTACCCTGACGACACCAAAACTTACAGGAGAACAGGCCGTCATACGGAGGACGTGCCTCCCCAAACCCTGTCACTTAAGCTGTGGCTTGTGTATGTGATCTGCCTCCTCCACACCCTCCTGTCCGGCCTCTCCTACCCTTCCCCCTTTCATCTGCTCGGCCCCAGCCACATCCCTCTCTCTGCTTTCCTAGAACATTCCAGTCCTACCCCTGCCCTAGGGCCTTTGCTCTGGCCTTCCCTTCTGCCTAGAATGTTCTTTCCTGATTGCTTTGCTTAATAGGGCTCCCTCATGCCCTGGCCCTCCTGTCTTTCTCGCCTGCTTCATTTTTCCAGAGCACTTATTCGTCCAAGTTACAATGTTTGTCACATAACTCAGTTATCATTCTAAGTTAGAATGTTATTCTAGCATCGTTGTGGGTTGAATTGTATCCTCTTTCCCGAAATTTGTATGTTGAAGTCCTGACCCCCAGGGACCTCAGAATATGACTTCATGTGGAGGTAGGGTCTTTACAGAGGTCATCCAGGCAAAGTGAGATGGGACAGGTGTCCTTACAAAAAGGGAAAATGTAAGAAGTAAACATAGAGACATACACAGAGGGAAGATGATATGAAGACACACAGAGAGAAGATGGCCATGTGGAAGCCAAGGACAGAGGCTCGGAACAGACCCCTCCCTCAGACCCCTCCCTCAGAGCCCTCAGAAGGAACCAGGCCTGCTGACTTCCAGCCTCTGGGTGAGACACTGCATTTCTGTTGTCTAAACCACCCGGTTTGTGGTGCTTTGTTATGGCAGCCCTGGGGAACCAATACACAGTCTCTGTAATTTCCTCTCTCAAAATTAAACTTATTCTAGATCTCTCCCTGTGAGAACACAAGCTCTACAAGGCAGAGCTTGCTTTCTGTTCAGGTCGCAGATATAACCCCCGTACCAGAACGATGCCTGCCATATAGGTGCTGTTCAATAAATATCGGTGGAGTAAATCCATCAGAAGACAGGGCATTCATACGTTTACTCTCTGAGTGCCCACATTAGGCATGAGACTGGGAAGAGCAGCTGTCCGCCATGATTTGCTTGGTTCTTCTATGTGGGGGTGAGGACCCTGTACTCTGGGGGCTATCTTCACTTCCAGCAGGTTTCAGAAACCTGAGCCATTCTTCAGAAGACCTTCAAGGATGAGGAGGGAGCAGGGCCTCATCGGTGCCCAGAGAGAGTAGCTCCAGATGCAGCATTTAGCACACAGCCCAGGATCCAGTTACACTCACCGCCCTGCTACGAGCACTAATAGGGCCCGACGGCCTAATAGGCTGTCCTGTGGTGAGGCTGTGTTGGGAAGAGGTTACCAATAACAAGATTATTCTCTTGACGGTTAGCTTGGCAGGGGTCAGCAGCGCTGGAAGTAGGGCGGGTCAAGGTGTGCTGGGCAGAGGCTCGTGTGCAAACTCTGGGCTCTCAAGCCAGTTGCAAAAGGAGAAACCCCTTCCCTGTTGGCTGGCTGCAGTGGCGAACAGTTTTCTGGAGACACAAAAGGTCCTCTTTCTTTTCTTTGGCTCTTCTTTCACACTGGCCCAAGTGAACTAAAGGTATTAGCATAGCAGAACAGCTTTTACTGAGCACCTACTTATGTGGCAGGAGCTGTTCCACCGCGAGGAGATGAAGGGGTTAGAGACACGCTACAGAGGTATCATGAGGATGGAATTAAGTGAAATTAAATGAAATGCTAAGGAACGGATGGAAAGTGCCCAGTACAAGGTCTGGCTTCGAGTGAGCATTGAAGGATGCTGGGTTCCTTTCTTTGGCTTTTGGCGAAGGTAGTGACCTGGGGTGGAAGGCAGCATATATTACAAAAAGGCAAGTTGATTTCTAGTGTCTCCTGGTGGCAAAGGCTCTTATGTGTTACAAGTTTCAGAGGAGGCCGATGTCATGAGGCTGGACTGATCATGGGGATGAGAGTGGACCCAGAGGCTGAGAGATATTTGGATAAGGGGAGATGTATGGAGGTGTCTGGGTTGAGGTTGAAGCCCGTGTATTTTGTAGGGACAAAGGCACAGCTGTGGGTGGAAGTGTATGCATTTGGGAGGTCCCCAAGGTAAGGCCTGGGACCAGGGAGGTAGGGGCCAGGCTCTGTGCTAAGAGCTTTGTGTGCATATTATTTCTTTAAAAATCATGTGCCTCTATGAACTACGTTCAATGATCATCTTCATTTTCTAGCTGAGAAGATGGAGGCCCAGAGGGGGAAGTAACCTCTGGTTGCACAGGCTGTAGGGGGCAGAGTCTTGGTGCATTTGACTCTAAAGCTCATACCTTTTCCCACAAACCAAAATGTCTCCATTCTTTCTATTGTCAGCTTCTACCTCCTTTCCACCCCGTGTCCTCTCAGGGTATGGGAGTACAGTCCCTTTGTTTGGCAATGGGATTCCTTCTGGGGAATGCAGAGCACTTTTCCAAGTGTCACGTCACATCCCTTAACACTGTCCTTGTGACAGATGGTTGCACCTTCAGTAAGACTAAGCGAATGTCCTTGAGAACGTTTAAGTCTCTTAGGGCTGCTGTAACTGACAAGTGCCACAAGCTAGGTGGCTTAAAGCAATAGAAACGTATTGTCTCACGGCTCTGGAAGCTGGAAGTCCAAAATCAAGGTGTTAGCAGAGGCATGCTCACTCTGCAACCTGTAGGTGAGGAACCTTCTTTGACTTTTCCTAGCTCCTGCTGCTATCCTTGGCAGTCCTGGCTTGCTCTCATCTCGGCCTCTGTCTTCACAAGTTGTGTCTCCCTGTGTCTCTTCTTATAAGGACTCTGGTCGTATCGAATTAAAGTCCACCCCAGTGACCTCATTGTAACTTGATTCAATGTTTGCAAAGGCCCTATTTCTGTATAAAGTCACATTCACCGGTATTGGGGATTGGGGCTTCGACAGATCTTTTTAGGGAACACAATTCAACCCATAACGGAGCACCTTAGTCAAGATTCCACTACTGGCTGGGACCTCAAATAGGATTAAATTTTGAATTCCTTGCTTTCTTCTAAATTCTCTGTGTTCTTTCTTATCTCCTTGCTTTGTTTATCTAACTCACTGTTGGGATTGTTCTCTTCCTTCCTTTGTGCTGGAAAGTTCCTCCTTCTTTAAGTCCAGCAACCTCTGTAAATCGTCCTCCTTGACCTCAGTGACCTCAGCCCTACTGGCAGCTTCTTTCTCTAAACCCCATAACAATTAGGTTGACTATTTTATAGTTTACTAATTCCTACCTGTCACTTGGTCTTATTTGCCTAAGTTATAAGTTTCTGATTCTCAAATACAGGCTAATCATGACCATTTCTCCAGGGGTTAGTGTTGAGTGAGGCCACCGCAACTCACCGCAACAAAGCCTTGCTGGGGGAGTACTATTCATTTGTTTCAGATTCTAACTGTCCATTAGGGTTCCTTGGATTAATAGGACCACCCGGCCTACACAGAGGGCTGCGCAATGATCGGGCAAGGCTGATGCTTACAGGAAGCCAAGCTGTGCCAGGCCCTGAATTCGGTACTCTTTCTCTTTCTTCAAGACTAGAATCATCTGGATAATTGTCATAACTTTCCACCTGACTTAGCCTGTGCCCACCAAGCCAAAATCACCAGAGGTTTGACTAATCTACGGACCGGTAGACTGGAAGCTAAACTGATTACAGACCAGAGCAGAGTGGAAAATCTAAGGGCCCCTTTGTTCCAGATGTCCTCAGTGCAGCTCCGCCCCTGGGGGATCACGTTGCAGGCTCTGCTCCTGGGGAGCAGAATGCTTCTCTTTCCTCCCCAAAGGCTGGCAGGAGCCCTGGAACAGTGTCTCTGCCCTGACAGCTTTTACGTTACTGACAGTACATCCTCTCTGGGGCCCTGGTGTTTCCTCCTTCTTCTTAAGCACCTCTCTTGAGACCTTCCAGGGCAGGACTGATCGGAGCCCATGTTCCCTTCACTTCGTTTCTGGAAGTGACAGGCCCAATGATACCCAAGGAAGTTAGCAAGAAATTGAGAATATGAGAATCTTAGTTAGGTTGGATGATTTTGCTCAAATGTATATCGCTTGGGGAAAGGAAAACTGAGGCATCCAGAAATGAAGCCGTGTGCTTAAGACATACTTTACAACGATTAGGTGACAAATCTGAGATTAGGACACAGGTCTTTTTCCATGCAGACCATGTCTTATCTGCTCTCCCAGGTGGCCTTGGTAATCATGGAGCCAGGGACCCAGGAGGGGACTCTGCCCCCTAAAAGGAGTATGGAGGGAGGTATTCCTCTACATGTAGGATTAAACCCAGTCGGTCTCTGCTCACCTCTCTAGCCTCAGCATGCACCTTTCTTCCCCTGGTTAACGAAAGTGTAGCCATCCAGACCTTCTCTCATTTCTCCCTCCCCACCTCCAAGGCTTCACACAGGCTCTTCTCACAGTCTGGAGTTGTCTTTTGCCTACATTTCACCTGTATACTACCAACCCATTCTTTAATTCTTGGCTTAAATGTCACTTCCTCAAAGCAGCTTTCCTCGAGCTCTGTCATCTCAAGAACACTCAGCACTAACTGCTTTCACAGGACTATGCATTTTCTTTTATAGACTTGTCTGTTTGTTTGATGTCTGTGCTCTCCTACCTCACCTAGTCTGCAAGGCTCATGTGGACAGGGACCATGGGTGCCTTGCTGATGAGCACATAATCTGGGCTAGGCACATAGTAGGCACTCTGTACAAATTTGCTAAATAAATAGATATATGAATGAATAAAGTAGAAGACTGGCTTCTTGGATATGAGAGGGGCTGACCGATCCATCTATCAGAGCTTTGTTGTGGCTACCGTGTGATAGAGGACATGCTAACTCACTTCAAGCAGGCTTGTGATGTGGGTCTGTTTACTCAAGCTTTTATACAAGGCAGCTAAGGCTCAGAGAGGACAAGTGGCTTGCTTAATGTCACCCACATTGCAGATGGCCAGGCATAGGTTAGAATGCAAGTTTGCCCGGGTCCAAAGCTAATTTTCGTTTTCTGGTGCTTCCGCTGGACATCAGAAGCTTTCTCTGTATATCAGAAATGTCACCACGTCTCCTTCTGCGTGTCAGGCAGTTCAGGCTTTGGCTTTCCCAAGATTGCATCCCTTATCAGTGGAAAAGCAAGCTCTTGATAAAACTGCTGGCTCTCAAGTCAGAGTTTTGCATTCCAGCTTCACACTCGGGGCACCCCTTGGGTGTGCACTCTTTGGGGTTACAAGTCCCTGGGGCACACACTAGCAGAACTCCGGGCTGTGTGGGGTGAAAAAGAAGTCATTACAACACCCATTTACCACGAATCCTGTTTTTTATTTTATCCCTTGTAACTAAGAACAAAGCTCGTTTCACCAAAATGTTCTCGTACCAGGGGCCCAATGAAACTCCCGTTTTCAATCACTTGCACATAGTTAAGTGGAGACAGTTAGAACACTCTAATTACTGAGCTGGTAGGTCCTACTGACACCTGTAAGACATTTGGCCCAGTGCAGGAAGTAAGGCTTCCTTTCCAGTTTACATCACCATTTAATCTAATTATTCCTTCCAGTTTAGCTTTCACATACTCCATCAAAGAAGAGATTGCTCATTTCCTTGTGAAACTGTATACATCCACTGTAATGCTATTTTTTTTTTTTTTTTTTTTTTGCCTCTCGTAAGTAATCTGAGATTTCCTAACCTTCTCCCCCTACTGTATTCTCTGGCTAATGTATAAACTTGGAAGAAGTTTCTTGACAGAGAAGTCAAGAAGGTCTCACCTGTGGGAATAGCATTTACATTTCAGAGAATTTGAGAGCTCAAAGGGCCTTTCTGTCCTCAGCCACGTGGAGTCCTTCGTTTTCTAACTAAGGAAACTGAGGCCTCAACCGGGGAAACCAATCACCTATTGAACTCCTCTTGAGCTCTTGCTATGTATGAGACTCCAGAAAAAAGTAGCCCTTTTCTCTAGGCCAAGCCCCTGCCCTCAAGGAGCTTGTGTCCAGAGGAAAAGAGAGAAATAACTTTAATTGAAAATAATTAATGAATCTCAAATGCTCAAAGCAATGTATAAAAGAAGTACAGGTTTTTTTATTAAATTTTAAAAATTGTGGAAAATTCCCTAGGTAAGTGATGCTTAAAATGAATCATAAAGAATGAGAAAGAGAGGGGAAAGTGGGTGATGGGCATTGAGGAGGGCACTGGTTGGGATGAGCACTGGGTGTTGTATGGAAACAAATTTGACAATAAATTATATTAAAAAAAAAAGAACCCAATCCTTACTATTTTCAAGAAATTGAATTACAGAAAAAAAAAAAAAAAAGAATGAAAAAGATTTCACTAAGCTAAGAGTAGAGAAAGAGCATTCCAGGTGGAAGGAGCTAGCGTACGGTTAGGGCCACTGAGAGATGTCTGGAACACCTGGAATGGGCAGAGTTAAGAGAGAATGCAGTCGAAGTGAGGCCACCTGAGTGGCCAGGTGAGGGCCAGTCTATGGTAGAGCCCATGTTAAGAATATCTTCTTGAGGTCATGAGTGGATACACCCTTCTAAATCCACTCATCACCCTTCTGCACTGTGCTCCGTGCCCTAGGAGGCTGACCTCTATAAGCTATCTTGACAGGACTCCCTTGACTGCCCTCTGACTTCCGGTTGGGTTTGCCCAATAGGTGGCACCAGGGGAGATTGGAGATAAGGGCATTCATTCCCTGGGCTGCCTCTCGGCTGGGTGATAGGCTAGCAAAACGTGTTATGGAAGGTCATGGTTCTGGGTTAGGTGGTCATCTCCTATAGGTGTCCCTTCACATGTCCCTTTAAGCTTAGGGATTGTAACATGCTCTGCTCTTGCCAATGTTAGGTCACTTCTGATCTCTCCTTAGTCTCACTCTCTCCTGCCCACCCCATTATAAATAGACCCTTCATTAACCTCCCTTCAGTGACTCCATTGGAGTTTTCCATCTGTTTCCTGCAGGGTCCTTTAACAAGGGCTCCCACCCCAAAGGGCAGCCTGCAATGGAGAAGGCCCTCAAAGTGAGGATGTCAGTGATGTGCATCCCATGGCTGTAGCTGCTGAGGTCAGATCAAGGGAGAGGTAGCTGGGGGCCTAGCAGAGGACCCTCTGAAATCCCACAAAAGTGCACCCAATAAAGCAAGGCATCTCTCAAACCTGGCAGGCCCAGAGATCTCAAAGCTGTCTTATGAAGGTACCTATCAAGGAGGAACTTTCTTATACTCTCCTTCTACCCCAATCCCGCAGCCCTGTGCTCCAACCACAGAGGGGCCAGAAGTCAGGATAAACAAGTTCAGGGAAGAGATGGAGGGAGAGAGACAAAACCAGGTGTGCCCATTGTGTGAAGGTATGCCACTCGCCTGGTGCCAGCAGACCCAGAAGATTGAAGTATTGATTGATCTATTTGCATCTCAAAGTTGAGTTACTGTCTGAGTTGTCAGAAAAGTCATAGAATTATCTGAGTTATTCCCCAGGTGCAGGGGAATGACTTTGACTCCTAGCAAACAAATTTATAGGAATTGTTGGAAATCAAACACCCACAAGCGCTTTCAGTATTATTCTCCATGTAATCTCCATGTAACTCTTCAACATACTGGTTTTATGATTTTAGGAAATGCTGCAGACTGAAACTCTATTGTGAATTGACAAGTTGCCTATTTCACTTTGTTCGACTTGTGATAGATACCATTAAACTCTTTTTTCTGAGTAGCTAACTCTTAGGTAACTGATGTTCCTTCCAATGTACTTTGTAAAATATTGCTTCTGATACCAAATACACAAGTAAGTAAGTAAGTAAGTAAATAAAAAAGTGTCTTTTCTTCTGAGAGAGGACATTGGAATAGCTGGTTGAGGGTGTTATGATGAAGCAGATCCTAGCAATAGAGTTGTAAATAAAAAATTGATGCTCAGATCAGGAAGTTATAAAAAATCGTCAGAGAACATTTTGCATACCTGCCATGTTATACAAATAGTTAAGTCACACTAATAATGTGGAAGCTTTGTATTCCTTTCAGGAGCTCTGGGAACCCACAGTTCAAGGGAGAGTACTGGGAAGAGCCTACTGGGCATTAAAGGGAGGGTGTTAATGGAATCATGAGTATTTATCACGTAGTATATTCATCAACATGAAACACTGTGGACTTTGCATTTATAAAGGCATGTCCTAACTTTATAACTGATTTAAAATACTTGCTAGAATCATGGCAATAAAGCAATAAGTGAAAATAAGGAAGGAGAAAAACGTGAGGCAAAAACTTGCCCTAGAGAGGTCTTGAAATTCACTTTTGTGTGAGTGATGGCAGGCTGACAGGCAGGCCTTCGTAGACCCTTCATGGAGACCTTCAGACGTGGTTGTTTACATTTTGTTTCCCCGAAGAATTAAGTATTGAAGTTGTGGGTGCTGGTGCAGCAACTATCACAGAGAAGGTGTTCACAAACTATTTGCTGAATGAATGGCTTAGCCAGCACCTTCCTTTTACAGGTGGGACACAGGCACTAGTGGGCCAATTCCTTCCTTTCTCTCTGCTTTGCTTCATGACAGGTACTTTATAGGCTTTAAGTCTAAACTTCACAAAATCTCTATGAGGCAGGAGTTACGATTCTTACTGTGTGGATAAGAAGACTGAGGCCCAGAGAAGTAACACAGCTGGTGAGTGACGGAGCCGGACTTATCCCCCCCTGCCCCGGCCACCGCCCCAGACAACGTAAAGCACACCTGTTCTTGGGTTTGTGGGACTGTTGCCCATTTAGCCTAAGACAAGAACCATAAAGAATAGAAGTGTTCCTTGGTAACTTCCTCAAAAGCTTTCAATATGAGAGTTTTGGGCCCAATAGCTCTGAACACTTCAGGAAACCAACAATAATTCTTGATGGGCATTTCGGAGGGTAGGAAGCCGCAAGATGCTGGAAAGGAGGTCTGAGAGTTGAGAGAACAAAGTAAAGAGGGAATGATACATATTCCAATATTTGACAGCATTATGAAATAGGTAGGGTTGGCCTTTGGTACCCTCTCATCTCTACTTATTGCCTTCAGAATCCAAAGAGTTAGACATTTAATGGTGGGATTCCAGGCATTGTTTTGGGTGTTAAATCTGCTTTCTTCTCATTAGCATAGCTTTTGGCATCCCTAGAAGGTTGTCAAGTTCATCTGCCCATTCAGTAAAAGCCCCAGTTTCTATGGTCTTGTCTTATTTTACAAAAGCACATCTCAAGGTTGGGAGAGCCAAGTCAAGCCAAGGTGGAGCCAACTGCATTCTCCTGTGACCTTCCGGCTAGGAGTTCCTTGACTCTTGGGGGATGCCATCATTCATATTTTGTTCCTTGACTCAGGTACACTGGGAATGTTTATTGTTTTTAATTTAATTTAATTTTTTTTGGGGGGGAGGGACGTTTCTTTAAATGAAGCTTATGTATACAGATCCTGTTTACAATCTTTCCCACTTCCATTACCATTCTGACCTCATCTCCTACTATGTTCTCCCCGATCACTCTGTTCTAGCCATATGGGCCTCCTTGATGTCCCCTGAGTGCGCCAAGGGTGCTTAACTTCGCCTTTACACTGGCTGTTCCTTCTCCCCCCCCAGACACCTGTGCAGCCCACCAGTCACCTCACCTCCCTCAGCATCTTACTCAAATGCCAGCCTTTAAGACTCAACTTTCCTGACTACCCCATTTAAAACTGGACCCTTTCCTCACTCAGTACTCCCTTAGCCCCTTTTCCTCTTGCATCTGCTCTACTCGGAACAATGCCTGATACGGAGAAGGTACGCAATAAATGTTTTGAATAAACTAATGAATTCTAGCAGCCTCTGCTTTAATTAGATTTTCGGCAGCCACTCACAAGTCTTCAGTGCCTGTGCCTTGCTGGCACTGTTCTTCTGCTCAAACACTTCCCATTTTTATTAAGCTCCTTCCTGCTGGCCAGCTTGAGGTCAAACCTTTTGGCTAACAGGGGCAAGGAAGAAGACAGCCTTCATCAAATGTAGTGAAATCGCTGGGAGTGGCTGTATGCTTTGAATCAATACTTTTCTACTTTAAACACTCTTCCTAAATCCCTTCTCACTCCAAATAAGGCCGACCAAAAAACAACCAACAGCTCGTGGCGGAGTTTGGTCTTCGATGTTGAGTCAAAATTTAAGTCAGCCTTCATTTTTATTAATCTTTATTTTACGGTCAAAAGAGGGGGTTATGGAGCTAGAGCATTTGGGTCTAAATCCTTGTTCTACCACATATTATCTGGGTCTCGGATAGACCAGTTCTCCTCTTAATACTCAGTTCCTCGTTAGTAAAGGGAGGATAGTTGTCATCTACTTCATGCGGTCGTGGTGCGAATTGGCCAGGCTAATGTGTGTGAAGCACTTAGAACTATGAGTGCTCAGTGAGTGTTAGCAGCCTTCCTATTAGTCATCAGATGAGAATATGGCCACCCTCCTGTTGAGCATAAATGGTCACAACGCAGCACCCCCCATCTTCTCCCCTTAGCTGTCCTCATCAGCTGCAGACCCCGGCTTGGTGGGGGTAATGATTTCCTGGGTCTTGTATCAGCACAGCAGAACGAGGCAAGGAGACAGCCATGCCCAATTAAAACAGGTCACTTAAAACAACCCTGGGGCCAGCCTGGCTGGACTTCCCGTGGTCATCCCTGCTTACCAGCATCCCTACCTACTGGTAGCCACTGCCCGTCGACTGCCTGTGCCTGCTGGCTGGAGAGAAGACCACATTCAGAGCTCTTGCCAAGTCATGGGTGAGAGGCAGGCTGGTGCCTGGCCCAGCCCCATGACACAGGGGCCTGTTGCCCCAACTGAGATAATTTTCTTGTCACAAGGCCTGAAATCCTTGCTCGAAGTCATCTTCAAACTGGTGTTCTGAAACAGGGCCAAGTCCCCAAGCCTGAGTTTCCAGGCTAGGGAGCTGGTGTTGCTAAAATGCACCTTTCTAAGAAAAAAAAAAAAACAAAAAAAAAAACTTAATTCAGCTACATAGCTTGCCAGGGAGAATTAAGTGTCAATGCTTTTTTTTTTTCCCCCCGTTTTTCCTTTTTTTTTTTTTTTTTTGGAATTGGCTCTTTGGATGTAGACAGGAAGCTTCTGAGTCTTTTGCGACAACAGGAGAGAAAAGATGAAAAAGAAAATCCCCTACCTCCCTGGGGAGACATTTGAGGAATAGTCAAGCCTGAGGGAAGTTTGAATGCCAAGAAAGCCGTGTTCTGAGCTAGTCAGAATGTGGGCACGGTGGGCAAGATTTGGGCAGCTGCACAACTACTGAGCAGCTTTCTATTCAAACCCACTCTGGCAGAGGGGAAATGTCCTTTCTGCTTTCTTTCATCACTTTCTTTTAAAGGGGGGGGGGAACCACCATGAAAGATCTAGAGACATACTGATGTCACCGAGAGGGGAGACCTAGGTCATAATCAAAAGTTGGTTTCAGGGAGCCCTTCCCCCCCACCCCCCGCACCCTACAATAAAAGCTTTGCTCTAAAAGGCAGCTCAGACAATGGATCTGATGCCAAACCATGTGAAGTGCCCAGAGGCAAGTCCAAAACACCCAGCCCACCAGAGGGGACAGGCTGCCAAGGCACCAGATGCTGTAGCTTTAAAAATATCTTCAGCTGCGTTGGCATCTGCAGCTGCAGGCTGCTGCCTGGGAGAAGGAGCAGGCCGGGGCTGGGACAGCCGGGCAGGCGGCCGCAACCCGCGTGCATGTAATGGAGAGCGCCTCTAACCACGGGGCTGCCCATTTGGCCTTGTTAAATCACCCCCAGCATATGGTGAGAGACATCTGCCCAGGATTTGGACCTCACAGACTGGAAGAGGAGGGCTCAACACAGGCACTCGGAAGCTTGAGAGGGTGGAGGAGGCTGGGAAGGCATTTCTAGGGCCAAGGGCCTCATTTCACAGAGCAGCCCCGAATTCTGAGAAAGAAGGGACAGCCTCAAGGTCATGCCCTAGCCCTACTGTCAGATCTGTGAGCGACGATTCGTTTCGTTTCTTTGAGCCTCTGTTTATTTATCTGTGAAATGGGGTAGACATATACCCTACAGGCTTGATGTGAGGATTAGATGCAATAATTTAAGGGAATGGCCCCTGTCTTCTAGTTGAATGTTTCTCAGTCTTCCAATTATAAAGATCAAAAGCAGCCACTGACAACGTTACGTTTTCAAGAGGCTTCAGAGAAGATTCAATACTTTCCCAAATCCTTCTCCACCTGCCTAGAGCTAGAGGGAACTGCATCCTTTTGATTACTATTTAAGTACTATTTTAATGCAGCCTCGCTTCCCTGGATAAAAATGTGAACCGTAGAAGGTTTACTTCTAGGTAAGTTTCTTCTTTAGGGGCCGTCGTGAGTTATAGTGCGTGCTTTGTGAGAAGCCTTAAAAACTAGGAAAACCAGCAGGGGAGCCAACATCTTCATTAGAAAGTAGCCCTTAGCCTGTCAGAGCCATTTAACTTCCCTCCACCTCAAACCTCAACTTCAAAATCGAAATTATGGTTTTCTTTTTTTCTTTTTGGCTTCCAGATAACACTACTGGATTATCTGCACCAGGACCCTCCCATTAAAAACAGCCACCAGGAAGTAAATTCTTAAGGAGGACAATGGCCCAGCCTGGAATGTAGTGGGGGAAAATATACTCCCAGAGTGGCATTAAACGAGGAGAAATTCACACCGAAATCCTCGTGGACGTCGGCTCTGCACTCACACCTAAGGTGACTGGAGGTACACCACTGTTCCCCCCTCGCATATGAACACTTCGTAAATACCTCTGAAGAATACGACATATCTTTGGAAGCATCCAAAAATCTGTCCCAATCAGATCTAAAGACTTCCCAATACAGTAACATCATGACTGTTTCTTCACTACAGGGGATATTCGTGGCTGCCTTACCAGTCTTTCTTCTCACTTGTCCCCTATTCCTACAACTTCGAATCACCTATTAGAGATACCAGTAGTTCTAGGTTCCACTCAAGGTGTGGAAGGTATGACTGGGTATTTTGGTTTAAGGATGGGCCATGGGACCTACACAGATCCAGAGTGGCTCTTTGTTTTATTGTTGTTGTTGGGAATGCTGGGACCCTTTCTTGTTAGGTATGAATGGGGAAGTAACTCAGAAAGATTCCTGCCTTAGAATTCCAAGGTAGTCAAAATGGAGAAACTAGGTGACTGTGAGTTGCTGGATCAAGCCATGACTGAAGACAATACTACCTTTGGGCTTTTTGTATTTTATAATGTATATTTTATTTATATGTACAATATGCATGTTATATTTATATTTTAAGCTCATTTGGGCTATGTTTTCCATATTTAGCAACTGAAAATCCAGATGTGCTCCGGAAGCCCTCAGAAGTTACAGACATTTGGCCCTGGCTTATCTTTAGATCATCGGTTAAGACCTAAAGTCTTTTTGGTTTGTCACATATGTTACATGACAAAGCCATTAGAGCTGGGGGCTGAGTACGCAGATCATGCTCTTATAGATGAATAAGATAGTCTTGGATTGGGAACGAGGATAAGTGGGGGCAAATCCTCATCTGCCACCAAAAATACCTTCCTGGTCCTTCATTTATCCACTTGGATTGAAAAGTGGGTCTTACTACATTAGGATTTGCCAAACTTCAGTCATTTATCTATTATCGTTATATTTTTTTTTCTATTGTCGCCTGTGTTATTAGTTACTTAATATTTTTCTCTAAATTAACCCACTTTCCCTAATTTTGTAAATCTTTAAGAATAGAATAAAGTGTATCTTATGATAGAAAATGGAAAAGCCAGTGTTTAACACACATGAAAATAAACACTTTGTTATTAACATGAAAATGCTTGTGTACCACCTAAAATGACCTTGCATATGATCCACTGGGAAAGTCTAGGAGTTGATCGATGGCCTTCAAACTGTGTTTTTATGGGCTAAATTATTTAAATTTAAATTATTTGCAGTGTTATATGCGAGTTTAATTTTGTAGCACATTTTTAACTATTTTGAAAATTGAAATAAAAATCCATGAATATATTTAAGTCTGTGTATATATATATATTATATTTCTATTAGAGACCACCGTCATAATTATTTGTGCTGATAAGGTTACTAATTTTTGTATGAGCTCAGAAGAAAACTTCCAACAATTCCCATGGGTACTTTTAATTTTATTTAAAAAATAAGTCTCATCAAAATTGTAATACAGAAAAAGACAAATTACAAACGGGCAACAATCTCAATACCCACAGAATCCCTTTGATGTTAGAAAAATAACACTACACGTCTGTACATACATTCTAATATCTTACAAATATGTCACCGATTGCGACCATTGTAGCTCTCCAGTGGTCTTTCTGGAATGCAGATTTTTAACCTAAAATTGTATGAGTGAGTTACAGGTACCCCAAATAAATGTCAAGTTAACATCATATCAGTTGCTTTGGCCAATCCTTTTATCAAACTGTAACATTCTAATGCAGAAACTTGTGAATTTGAGACATGCTGATCTCCGTGAATCACATTATAGACAACTTAGTGTTAGTGTAAATTTTGGGCTCCTCCTGTCTGATTTTCATATTTATGTCAAAGAATATAGAGAACCATAGTAAGTGTTGTTACAGATTCAACTTTGAAACTGAAAATGTCTCGCTATCCTGCCTTCAAGCTTCTGGCCCAGATTAAATGAAGAGTATCTTGGCGATTGTGAGTCAAGCTGTTAGCAAAAAACAAACAAACAAAAAGCCCACAGATGTTACCACTTTCTCTACTTATCAGTGCAATCGGAATTTTCATAAGGCCATATATGCAAAACAAAATGCCAAAATAAAGATGATACTGAGGCTATGATTGCAAATGTCACCTATCACTCTAGTATTGAATGTTTGGGACGAATCTGAATAAACCCATTGCTCTTTACGTGATGAAGCACGTGTGATCAGTTGGAAATTATAAAACAACAGTTTGCCAATATGATATCAATATATGTGTCCAGGTACACAGACACACGTATACATCCACATACACACGCTCATTTATTCAGAAAGTCGTGCCAGTTTTCAGGTGTTCCTCCACCTCTAAAAGTAAAGTCCTTGTTTCCCCTTGGGCTGATAAACCTCAAAGCCGTGGTTTTGAAAAAGAATAAGAAAACAACAGGTAACATTTGTACAGTGTTTTTCAGAGGCACAAAGTGATTTTTCCGTTGACGGAAGGCTATGAAATCTCAACCCGTAAACTTAAATCTTACTTTTTCTGTGCAGAGTTCCTCCCCGGCTCCCAGGCCACGCTGTACTGCCCCACGACACATCGTTTTGAAATGGTTACCGTGCAGGCTTGCCTCTGTGGCTGGATTGTGACTGTCTCAAAAGAACACACCGTATCTTGCTCATCTTTGTGTTTTCAGTGCCTAGTCTCACGTGGACTACCTGCTTAATGAACGCTTAAATGAATGAATGGTTGTGTGGGATCCAATAGAAAAGCTGAGCCCTGTATGATTAAGTTTTTTTTTTTCCCCCATTAGCTCAGCACATGTCTTCCCCATCAGGAATATTTATTAAGTAACAGCATATGTTGTCCTCATGAAGGAATATTTATTAAGCAACAAATTTGCACGTAGAATTTTTTGGCAAGGTACCACTTGGTCTGACATCCCTCCTCTCCTCTCAGTCTTGACTATCCAAGTTCACCTCCTCCAATGCTTTCCCGGGTCTATTTCCTTGAACTCTTATCAGTACACATCTGACCCATCCCTACCTCTGGGCCTCTGTGCATGTGTTTCTTTTCACCTAGAACACCTCTCCTCATCGTTTCTGCACCTTCATTAACACCTGTACTCGAATCCTTTCTCCTTGTCTCTTCTGGCCCAGCCCTAGCTGGAGGTAATGGAGTGCAGATACGCCATTTTCTAAAACTCTCTAACGGAACATATCACTCTTTTATACTTCGTGTCACTGTTACTTGTAAACAGGCCTCCTTGACCCTTCTGGATTTTGCTCTCCATGAGGGAAGCCTGCACCAAATCATTTTTGTGTCTACCAGAATACCCAAAGCCTACAGTAGATGCTGGAAAAATATTTGGCGAGAGAATAAGTTGTATGGTCCCTATGGTTCGTTCTGCTGCTGTCCGAAACAACTGATAAGATAGTCGCTGTCACAATTGGAATAGAATCCTGGAATCTTGAATCAAGCTCACCCATTCCCACCAAGAAAACGAAAGGAACTTATTCCTGCTTTTTGTTGATTCTTATGTATTTACTAGCTGCATGTTCTTGTGCAGGCCACTTAGTTTTTCCAATTGCCCAGCTGCTCTTTCATAATCATGGCTGAGAGTGTGTACCTGAAGAGTGAAATGAGCTAATATATGTAAAGGGCCCGGCACAAGGCGAACATCGAGTGGATAGTCTCTATTATTACAGTAGGGGTTATTATTATTGCCAATAGATGCTGAAGAAAAATTTTGTAAAAATTGGAAATTAAAAGGCATGTGAATAGAGGAAGAAGGTTAAAGCTGTTTTGTAGCTGATGAACAGCTCCCTGACGGTAGGTTCTCTGTCTTTTCTGACTCTGCATCCCCAGCACTTCACGTAGTGCTTAGTACAAACAAGCGATGTATTAAAAGCTTTCTGGGGTGCCTGGGTGGCTCAGTCAGTTAAGCGTCCGATGCAGGATTTTGGCTCAGGTCATGATCTCAGTTCTGAGATATGAAATCGGGCTCTGCATCGGGCTCTTGGGCTAACAGCATAGGGTGGGTGGGTGGGGGAAGCCTGCTTGGCATTCTGTCTCCTTCTATCTTTCTGCCCCTCCCTGCATGCATGCGTAGGCTCTCTCTCTCTCTCTCTCTCTCTGTGTCTCAAGATAAACATTAAAAAAAAAAAAGCTTTCCGATGGAGCCAGATGCATTTGTGGATTATGTTAACTTTGGTATATTGTGTTCACTAGGTAACAGGAAGTGTCCCAGATCCTTTACAAACTGTCTCATGTACTCCACACAACACCCCTGCTGGAAGGAGCTACGCTACTATTTTGTGACTGAGGTCACCCAACTTGCTTGTGTTTGCACAGCCAGTAGGTGGCCCAGCCATGATGAAGGTGCAGATCAATCCGATTCCAAAGACCACTCTCTTTTACCCATTGTGAGGCACACTGCAAGGTTGCCCCACAATGTTAGAAAGCTCATAGAATGTTCCAGGCCCTGAGTGAAGGTGGTGGCAGAGGTGATGGAAGACAGAGAAGGAAGCAGCAGCCCTTTGCCTTTGGTGACCAATTCCTCAGAGAGGGACCTGAGGGGGTAGAGTGGGCAGAGGAAAGCTGAGGATCACAAAGACAATTCCTGACCGAGGCCAGCTAGGGAGCCAGGCTGCCCTGTTTCTAGCACAGTGCACTTGCCCCACCCAGGTCCCTGCCGGCTTCCCTCAGAGATTTCCTGACAGGCCCTGATCAAGGTCAGCAGTGGCCGGTTGTTGCAAGGCAGGCAGGCGAGGTAACAGCAGTGCTAATGGGAACTTGGCCCTGCCCCAGGCGGGTATGGAAAGCGGCTGTTGGCTCTTGTAAAAACCCTTGGTCCAGGCTGGTTTTTCCACAAAGAGAAATTCACCGCCCCCAAGAAATGCTATCGCTTGTTCCCGGTGCCAAACTCGAGGAAAATCAAGTCGTGAGACTCTCTCCTCTGCCTGGCTGAAATGACAGATAGCGAAAGAGCTTTCAGTTTCCTCTCCCCCAAAAAAGTCTGCCAGAGATATAAATATTTAAAAACAGGAGCTAGACTGAGAGGGTTAGCTTTCACCGTGTCTTCTTTGGCAAGCGTTCGATCCACCCACCAGATAGCATTTTATTCTGTGTAATGGAATGGCAGTTCTGGGTCGCACATCCCAACTTCTGACACACTGCGTGGAAAAAAGTGACTGTGACCCTTGTAAACTATTTTTGTCTTTGGAAACAGATACAGACCCAGGTTGCGAATGCCAGATTGAACATAGCTATGAGCGGTTTAAGTGGGGTGTGTGTGTGTGTGTGTGTGTGTGTGCGTGTGTGTGTGTTTCCTGCTGTTCCCTTATTTTTATCTCCTGCTAAGAAGTCCCCTCTCTAATTTCTGTCTAGTAGGATAACTCCTCTT
Organism: Acinonyx jubatus; assembly: GCF_027475565.1. Taxonomy (NCBI): domain Eukaryota; kingdom Metazoa; phylum Chordata; class Mammalia; order Carnivora; family Felidae; genus Acinonyx; species Acinonyx jubatus. The sequence goes on along the minus strand of NC_069381.1, from coordinate 49,139,471 downwards.
CCTTGTTACAGAGGATTTATTTATTTATTATTATTTATTTTTATTTAGCTGTTCTCACCTCACGTGGGTTAGACAAAGTGAAGGTCTGTCACAGTGTAGTCCGAATTTCTTTGTTTCTCTTACGTGGCGGTCCCTGCAACTATAATAGGTGCAGAAGACAATTCAAAGTTATTAATTCTTTTTTCATATGGAGAAGTGGGTGCAAACCTCCATGATGTTAAATAGGTTTGAATCATCCCAGATGACCTTCACAATCAAGGTCTTTATAATTTTAGATAGATTAGAGGAAACTAATGAGGATTTTGAAACAAGCTTTGGACTAAAACTCTCATCATGCAAATCCACGGAAAAACCCCAGGACTTGAAAGCACAATTAACCCGATCCCCTGTGCCCAACGTTCCTGTATCTGACTCATTGTATTTCCTCTTAATCTACTTTCTTCATAAAACAATAATAACAGCAGAGCAGTGGGTATTTTTCTCTGTCATCAGATTCCACGGTCCTTCTTCTTTTTCTTCTTCTTCTTCTTCTTCTTTTTTTTTTTTTGTTTTAAATTGCTCTGTCCTCAGAGTACTTTTTAATATGGTTTAGGACTCACAAGAGTTAATAGGCGAGGGTGGGGGGAGGAACCCACTTGTTTTAAGCCTGGAGCCTGTCACCTTTTCTTGGCAATTACACTGCTAATGGCTGGGTCCCAAGCAAAGTGGCAAAGAATATCTCTTCTCACGTTCCCAACTCACAGTGCATTCCCAAATACCAGATGGTGTTTTTGGAATCCATTTCACTATGTTTGATATGACAATACTTTTGTATAATGTTAAATTATATATAACTATTGCAAATAGCTGAGATCAGAACAACCAAGAAGCGGAAAATTAGACACAAGAAGGAAAGATAGAAACTAAAGACTGTGGACTTTCATCTGCCCCCATTGTGTCCTGTTTCCCTTGGATTTTCTTTTAATCTGAAGAGGATTGGCAGGCGGAGGCTGGGTTTCGGGGGCGGTGAGGGGGGCTGGAGCAGCATGGGGGATGGGGAGGAGCAAGAAATAGTGCCTCTGTGTTGTTGCAGTGAAATTACATCAAATTGGGATCCTCTCGCTGCTAGAGTTTGGTACACATCATGAAAAACTTGCCAGACGTTTCGAGAGCAGCGGCATCTCATTTCAATGGCCAAAAACCTCAAAATAAGCCGAAGAAGACTGATAAAACCCCACGCTCAACCCCTTTGGAAGCTGTGTGTGTGTTTATTCTGCTGGGAGGGACAAGCAAATGAATTACCAGATCCTAAAACCTCAGTCACTGCCTTAGGCTCCATTAGAAGGACGGTGAGAGAGAGAACAGACACGGACTCAAATCGGTACCAAGGAACTGAACAGAAAGAGTGGAGAGGTTTTTCCTAGTTTGGGGGCACATAGACATGTTGATGTGATTTCTAAAACAGTGGATAGAACTGGACCGCAGCAATAAAAACATCTCAAAGAATCCACCCTTGAAAAGCATGGGTAACGCCAACGGAGCTGCATTGCTACCCCAGACGGCCAAATGGGGGTAAACATATCACTTTAATTTTAATTTTCTGGCTATTTGACAATAGGCAACCTCTGGTCCTCTTTCCCCAACCTTCAGACAGGCCTTATCTCCACATTGCAGGACTTATTGATTTCAGCCCAGAGCGAATGCATTACAGCCAAGTGATAAATTGCTTAAAATTATTCTTAAATGAAAACGCTGGAAACCTCCGAGGCAGCTTTTTGAATGGAGGGTGGGCAGGACAATTTCCAGACTGCCCGGATCAGAGATTCTTGCAGACGATGGATTCCTCCTTCCCTGGCTACGGCTACGGCTACGTTACTAACCTTCAGAGCCCACTGTCAGAACCAAGGGCTTACCCTATTCGCGCTGCTCGCTGGGGTTTTCGGTGGCAAATGAGCTGTGTTTCCCTACCGGTCCTTGCTCCAAGCTACCCTCCTGGCCGCAGTCACCCCCTCCCCCACGTCCTTCTGCTCCCAGCCTATAGCCCCGGAAGGCTCCTACAGCTCCAGTGACTACTACATAATTAACAATAACTTGTAGTGATGCAATTTAAGAGTCCTTTTAATGGGCAGCGATGGTAGAATGTATAGCCCATCTTTCTTTGTCATCTGAGAAAAGCGGCCCCATGCAGAGCTGCTGGTTGCTGAGTGACGCTTTGTTGTCTGCACCAGACACAGTACCAGCTGCACTGGCAGGTAGCCGAAGTGCAAGGAGATAGCTGCCAAACTATGCTATACAAAGGGAGCCGTGCCAGAGAGAAAGGGACCTTTGCATGCGGTGACCTTTGACCCCCAAGCCAGCATGGATCCCATATTCATCCCTTCCAGACAATTGCATCTTTCATTCCACCACAAACTACGATTAGAAAGGGGCCATTTGTGATCAGGGGGCTTGGTTAGCTTATAAGTTCCTAGCAATGGGGTTATTGCTTTTTTTCTTCTGTTTTAATGGTGACAATATTTTCCTTAAAACGGGGTAGGAGGAGATGAGCAATTAAACGAGGGAAAATTATAAAAGCAAAACAGTAACCCAGCCAATGGTGTGGGGCAGGGATTCAAAGAAAGTGCAAAGCGTGTAGACAATGACCATATGGCACTTAAAAAGTCAAACGGAAATTGAACCCTCACCTGATCACGGGGAGGCTTCCCACAAGCAGACCGCTAGAACCGCGCATTTTTAAGGAAATTGCTAACTTACTCGACACTGCTATATAATACTTCTTTCATCCCATCAGCCAAGCTTCTGTTTGGTCAACTTAGATTAATGAGAAACTAACAGCTTGTATTTGAATATGTCCTAGCAAGTCCACTTTTGTTCTTCTTTGAAAAACACCGGTGATCTTTGGAAAACGGCCTTTATTTTGTGTTTTAAAGCCATTCTGCATCAGGACTTCTGAAAAGAAGCCTAGAGCCTCGAGTAAGGACCACCACCGAGTCAAGGCAGCCTTTCTGCACCTGCCTCTTGGCCATTTTGTCCAGTGGGCAAAGGAATCACTTGTAGGCATGATATAGCCGCCTGCATGGCTGCACACCCAGGGCACATAGGAGACGTTCTCACAGCGGCTGGAACCTAATGAACCACAGTTTCAAATTCTACACCTTTCCAGAGCAACAACAACAACAAAAGCCCGTGTGTAGGTTGGGGGTGCACTTGGAGAGCTTTTCCAGAGGCAGAGGAGTGTCTGGAACAGCCCCAGTTTGATCTGTCTCCCTACAGAAGGCACTGTTTCTCTGAGGCAGGGGAAAATCCGGGTACCTGCAGGCCAGCCCGAAGAGCCGCACCTGACTTCAGGCTCCCGTGTGAAGCCGTCTGTTCTTTATTTTCACTCCGTATGAAGCTAATGGAATTTGCAGCTGATTAACCTCAAATCTGGAGAAGTGATCCAGTCTGGGATTGCAGCTGGCAGGGCGAAGGCTACTTGTACTTCTTAAGCAAGTCAGACAGCAACAAGTGTTCTCCCACAGAAGTAGAGGCCCAGAGAAATGGGTATGAGAGCGAGAGTCCCTCGGGTCCAGAAGAGCCAACAGGCATGGAGGCAGACTGTGTTTAGTATCTGGGCTCCAAGAACAAAGTCCTGGTGTCTAAATGACAAATTAAACCAGGAACCTGAATCTTCTTTAAAAAGAAAAAAAAGAAGAAAGAGAAAAAGTCCCCAACACACAGAAGCTTTACTCTGTGGAAATGCAGCAGTGTGGTAGTTAAAGCACGGACACCAGAACTACACTGCTTGCCTTCGAATCCTGGCTCCCTACTTACTGGCCGTTTGACTTTGAGTAAGTTACCGAACTTCTCTGTGCCTCGGTCTCCTCACCTGTCAACTGGAATAATCATAGTCATCAAGGAATTGTAATAAAGACTAAATGAATTAATATTTGCACAGTACTGGAGAATCATGCCCGGCCTATCGTAAGCTTATATGTAAAGACACGTGGATTTTTTTTTCCCCCGGAAAATGTTCAAATATGGATTTTTTTGCTGGAAGATATGCAAATCCATATATTTTTTCTATCAGGGTCATTTCTCTAATTCATAGAGTATCAAGACAAATTCAGTGCTACGTCATCAGCTTCTAAACACAAAAGACAATAGTGTAAGGTATGCTGATATTCTGTTTGGCTAAAAAAATTTTACAGAACAACTCTCATGTTTAAGACAGTCAAGAGAGAAAGTAAAAGATGTGGGGTTAAAATTAAAACAAAGGTATAGGATTGTTTCTTATTGGTCTGCATCAGACAGTAAAGGTTGCTGCTGAATTTTCTGAGGGGAAGCTTCCACATATGGTATATTTAGTGCATGAAATGTGGCAGTTGGATTCCTGTGTGTGTTTTTTTTTAAATTGTCATATAAACAAATAATTCCAAACATATTTCTTCTTCGTGGATTTGTTTCTATTTTGCAAATTGTTTCAGGCATCAATAAACAGGATTACACAAATGTGCATACAACTGCAAAACTCATTTAGTTTAGCAAGTGCTTCTCACATATTCATTTACTCAACAATGCTACTTTCAAGTCATGTCAACATTACTCCATTGCTGCCTCATGACTAATACAGTGTTACTTAAACCCATTTCACATCTTACAACCCAGGAACACCACCAACCTTTTTGGTTTGTACCACCTGGTTTCTAATTAAAATCAAATTGAGAAAGAGGCCTTCTGCGGACGCATAGGCTCTTCCCCAGCACACTTCTGGGTCCTCAGCAAGGCTTTAAAATATAAGATCACTAACGTGGAAACTCATTAAAAGGAAAAAAAAGCAAAAACTGAAAAGCACATTAGACCCAATTAAGAAGCTGTGCGTGAGAGGCATATGGGTATCCAATAATGCCATGGTTTCATTGTCCGCTTTTTATCAAGGAGGGTGAAAAGAATTTGTCACTTGTAAAGTAAGACTTTGCCAATTCCAAAATACTAGAAATCATATCTGTGAGATCCATGGATGATAGAACAGAGGGAAACACAAAGTGAAGCCCCTCAGCCTCAGCATAATAACAAGAGAATCTGTGTGTCAGAGATTTCGAAACACGCAAGCACTCTAACCACGGCAAATAGGAAAACAATACCCGTTATTCACTCAATTTTCTTGAGCTAAAAAAGGCGAATGATAACAACATATGCTCTAAATGTGACCCATGCAGTTTAGCTTAAAGGCAAAATAAGATAAAAGTCAGCATTGCACACAGAGTTTAAACAGAAACATACGTATCTATACACTTCCTTTCCCTCTCCATATGTTACCCTGTGGTGGAGATTATAATACTGTATATCACACCTTTCACTCAAGGATCTCAAGCCCCTCTCAGAAATGAACACAAACCCGTACACCAGCCCTGGGAAGCAGGTGGTGAGTATTAATATTACCATTTAACAAATGGAGACACTTAGTGTTCCTGACTTCTAGTTGGTTGAACTCAAGGCACTGGTGCTCTCTGGGTGTGTGTGTCTGTGGTAGGGGGTGTGGCAGGTGGGGGGAAGTGTGTTCTCTCTCTCTCTTTTAAAAATTTTATTTTAGTGTCAATACAAGTGAATTGTAGCACTTATAAGTGCTAACGGTTCACTGATGGCATTGTAAAAGGATTTGTTTTCCCGCCACTGACTTTTCTTCCTCCCTGAAAACTGCCTAATATCACTAAGAATAATGATCTCAAACTTTCTTCTAGGTATCTCTGTTGGATAAAGTTTGGAACACTAACAAATGAAAGTCACAACCCAGGGAAGTGGGTTCTCAAACTGGATGTTTTTATTACGAGGGGGTGAAGCCTGGGCATCTTAGAATTGAAACTGATGCATCGCACCCTCTGAGATCCAAACTCCTGGGCTGTAGTTGGGGAAGTCGGTTTGGACAGCTTTCCAAGGCAGCTCAAATGTAAATCCGACACGGATAGGTGTGCTTCACGGCAGAGTTACCCATTTTAAGTTTTAAATTTTCATTTTAACTTCTTAGCTGCTCAATTTTAACCCGAGGACAACGGTTTGGGAACCTGAGGTCTAAGTCAGCATGCACACGGAGGGGTCTACAGCGCAGATTCCCAGGGAAAACAGACCTTTACAATCCATGAACTCATCCCAGATTGGGGATTTCCTTAAGAATCATTAACTTCCTGCCAGGTTCATGTTCTCTGAAGTAGGGCTTCAATTTGCTGTAGCTGGTCTTGTGTAAGTGACAACCTTTGTGTATTTGACCTAATGGATTCTTGGGAAAATATGCTTTTTAAAAAATTAAAAAAATCATTTTGCTTATCAGGTCCCAGTGTCTAAAGGAGAAACACGCATTTTGTCAAAATCATTTTTATAAAAATATATATTTATGGGACAGACCATTCTTACATTCTTGATGAGACCCAGCACAGTGTGAAATACATAGAAACACTGGATGGGGGCTCAGGAAGTCCTTTGTTTTTATTTTTAGGAGGATCACATATAGCCATAGGAGGAAAAAAACCCCCACAAATCAGAACTCCCTCCTCCTTTCCCTTGTCAAAAACAAAAACAAAAAAACCCTTAAAACAAAATAAGAGAGTATATTCATCTAATAATAATAGCTACAAAATAATAATACTTAACACTTTGAGTTTTTATTATGCACCAGGCACTGTGCTAAGCACTTTATAAGCTCGCATCCCTTTTAAAAATTTTGAGAAAACAGAGGCACCTGGGTGGCTCAGTCAGTTAAGTGTCTGATTTCAGCTCAGGTCATGATCTAACAGTTTGTAAGTTCAAGCACTGCATCAGGCTCTCTGCTGTCAGCATGGACCCCACTTCAGATCCTCTGTCTACCCTCTCTCTGTCCCTCTCCTGCTTGCACTCTCTCTCTCTCTGTCTCTCAAAAAATAAAATAAAATAAAAAATTCTGAGAAAACAGAGGCTAAGAAGAGTTTGAGTAACTTCTTCATGGTCACACAGGAAATGCTCTTGGACGCTAGGTCTGTTCGTCCCCAGAGCCCATGCTCTTTATCATTGCTTATACTGCCAAAGGACAAAATATTATTTATATGGATTACTACAGCCTAATTAAAATAGGAAGAGAATGAGGTAGCAAATAAAAGAGTTGCTTGTAAAATTATTTCTTTACAGAAACCTGCTGTGCTGGGTAATTATGCACCACACACAGCAGTCGTAGGTTGCCTTTGTTCCTCTGGATTGATCTCATTTCACCCAGCTTTCACCAAGCCTTCCTAGAGGCTAAGGGACTCTATCATAATTGCCTTTGTCTTCTCAGTAGCTAGAACAGTGCTGGTCATAGCTTAAAAAAAGCTGGTCACGCTTAAAAAAAGTCGAATGAATGAATGAATGAATGAATGAATGAAATGATTCTAGGTTCTCTGAAAATATATGGACCTGCCAATGGATTATCAGTGGCAACTTTTAAAATAGTGGCCAGTCTTTCCAGGCGTTGAGCCAGGCTCCCTTCCCCTCTGGTCTGTGTGCAGCATAATGCAAATGCATCGTAAACTATGATTATGTCCGGGGACAGTGGTGAGAGGTGACACTGGGAAAAGCATAGTAGGAGCAGCTAGAGGAAGAACTCGTAAGAGACTTGGTACTCATTTAAAAGAGGTGGCAGTGAGTGATGGAGATTCTGGAGAAGAGGCAACATCCTGATTCAAAATCTATTCTCAATAAGCACAAGAAAAGATGCTCAACATCACACATCATTAGGAACATGCAAATCAAGCCACAAGGCAATACCAGTCTGCATTATTTAAGTAGCATCAAAGATTCACCCTGTGCCATTATCCAGAAACCAAACCAAACCAAATCTGGAAAACAGTAAGCGTTGGCGAGGGTGTGGAGAAAATGGAAGCCTTGTACATAGCTGCTGAGAACGTAAAATGGTGTAGCCCCTGTGGAAGACAGTATGGTGGTTTATCAAGAAATGAAAAATAGAATTACCATATGACCCAGCAATCCCACTTGCAGGTATACACATACCCCAAAGCACTGACAGCAGGGACTTAAACAGATATTTATACATCTGTGTTCACAACAGCATTATCCACAGTAACCCAAAGGGGCAACAACTCTAATGTCCATGAGAGGATAAATGGGTAAGACGAGTGTAGTTTGTCTTACATATGATGGAATATTATTCAGCCTCAAAGAGAAAGAAAATTCCAACGTAGGCTACAACGTGGATGAATCTTGACAACATTATGCAAAGAGAGATAAGCAAGAAACAAGAGGAAAAATATTATATGATTCCACTAGCATGAGGTACTAGAATAGTTGAATTCGTAAAGATAGAAGGGTCGGTGGCGGAGAGAGGGAGGAATGGGCAGTTATTGTTTGATGGGAATGGAGTTTTAGATGAAAAAGTTTTGAAGATAGATGGTGGGGATAGTTGCACACCCGTGTGAATACATTTAACACCACTGAATTGTACACCTAGAAAAAGTTAAAAGATGATGAATTCTATGTTATGTGTATTTTACCAGCTTTATGTTATGAATTTTTAATGTAAAAAAACCTATCCTCACGGTCAGCAGGCAATGGGCCCGAAGCGTGTAAATGACTGTAAACTTGGGACAGGCCTAATCTTTCATGACACTTTAACAAATTCCCAGGGCCCACCATCATAGTAAAAGCATGCTTGGTGAGGGTGTTGATGGCCCCTTGGCAAACTCCCAGGGATGGGGAAGTGGGTGGCAGGTGCACAGCCCCAAGGGTGTGGTGTTTCCTGAGCCTGTTGGTAGGTTCCACCATCTGGCACACAGGACCGAGCGTTCCCAATCTCTGCTTTGAACACCTTTTGAATTTGAGTGGGTCCCGGGATGTCGAGCATAAAGTCTCTGGGTTAGAGGGCTGCTTCCCTTTCAACATTGCCTTTGGCTTTTAGCATGATTGCCACGCCAGACAGAGCAATACTTTTTGTTCCGGTTTGACTTAAAGGACGTTGCCCTTAGGCTAGTTCCTCCCTAGTTACGACGAGGACATTAATACAGGACATCAGAATCAGATGCCTAATGATTTTTGGAAGATGTAGACTGATTCGTTTCATGGTAAGTGGTACTCGATACGATTGTTTAGGAATCGAGAGCATTTAGGAATTTCGAGCAAAGGCGCCGAACTGAATTTTGGTTACTTCATACCTAACATATTAGGGCTTTAAATGACACGGATGATGATATGAATCTCTTCTTTGTTTGTATTGTTTTTAATATTTTATAGCATTGCTTTCATATCTGCTACTGACACTAAGATCCTCACAATAAAGAGCCTGTGTCTGGTTTCCCATCGGATCCTCAGTACGTGGCCCTTTTACTCCAGTTTGGAACCTAGGAGGTTTTCCGTAAATTGTTGCTGAATGACTCCGTGACTGTGTGGAAAACTTTCAGTGAATTGCTTACCGTTCTTTAGTAACGAGGGCTGGGGCTGGAGGACCTTCCGATTTCTTTTTCTATGACAACACCTTGATACAAATGGCAATTTTTCCCAAGCCAAATTTCTTCTGGAGAATCTGTCCACCAGCAAGGTTAAATACATCTTAGCCAACCAGCCACCAGCTTGGTGGGCTGAATGCCTCAGTGGTTTCCCCTTAAGTAAAAGATGTACATCTCGATTGCAAGCTGGCAAGGTAGTAGTGCTCCTCTCGGATCCCTCCATGCCACCCTGCACCTCCCAGCCCCTCCCCCTGCACCTAGCTCTCTGGTTGCCGGGCTTCTGTCACCCTTCCCTTTCCACGTCAGGCGATTCCTTGTCTGCTTCCAGACTAGCTGCTGCAGGCCAGACTCCCTTTATCGAGTGGCTTTCTATCGCTATCTTATCAGGCAACCCCACTCCTGTTCCAATCCTTCCAGGCCTCCCTGCTGGGTTCTCAGCCTTTGGTAGCTGTGCACTCCCCGCCCTGTCCCTCCCCCGCCCTTCCATGCCCATCGAGCTGCTTCTCTCATTCCCCTTCTCTCTCACAGTCTGCTCTGTTTCCCATTAGGGGAGCGTGCATTTTAAATGTCTCAGCAGCGTCTGTCTCTGCAGCCACAGCTCCACTGCTTCCCCATCCCCCCAACCCCCTTCCTAAGACAGACACTGGAGTGGGGGGCATCAATTTACAGTTTCTGGCCAGATACCAGATGTGCTGGGTGGAAGCAAATCGTCATAGAAAATGTTTGTAATTTCAGATAAAGATCAACCCGAAAGTGGTAAGGAGGGTAAGGAAAAAAAAGAACTACAGTTTTTATTGTCATCACGATTGATAATAGTCCCAAGCAGTCTCTCTCTGTCTCGCTTGGTCTGTCTCCCTCCTTCTCTCCTCTTGCTCTCTCTCGTTCTCTTTCAAGCAGTTGGAAGTGATTATAAAGTTTTTCTGATACATAGCCCCTGTCCTGCCCCGATGCCACCACAGTAACACAGGTAGCTAAGAAGGAATTTTTACTGGGTAATGGTGAAAAGTGATAAGTGATGATCGCAGCTGAAAGTTTTGTTTCAATGATAAGGCTTCATAGCCTCTTACGGTTGGGAAATGGAAGGTACCAGTGAAATGATCTACTTGAACCTCCCAATTTTGGAACTTCATCAAAAATAAAGACACTTGCCCAAGGTCACACAGCACGATTGAGGACTGTTGCTTATTATAAAATTGGAGAATCAAAAGCACAATAGCGTGTTCAAGACACTGAGATTCAGCAGTCAATAAATAAGTTTAACTCTATCTGGCCAAGCATACTCCTATTGAATCACATAATTTTTTTTCTCTCTCGGTAATTAGGAATTAGTGCTCTACAGAATATCCTTTCACAAAACCTGGCTTAATATAATAAAGGCCAGCACTATCTCTGGTCTTAAATGGTGTATTCGCACCCAAACAAAGATGCTTCTGTAATAACTGGAATTATTCTTGAAATGATTTTGGGGGGCTTGTAGAGAATGTGCCATCTGTCTGTGCTCTTTGGAGATGGTTGCTGGAGACACGAAACACTCACACTGGGTGACCTATGTTGATTTCATCTCCAAAGGGAGAAAACGCTTCCTATTGTGGCACATCCAATGAATGCTGCCTTCCAGAGTTAGAGTGGACGCCCTGAAGAAAACATTTCGAATGACAATTAGGGGAAATAAAAATCACCAGACTTTTAGCAAGCACCAAGTCTGAAAGATTCTGGCTGCTTGTCTATGCACACATACCTGGGATTCAGGGACAAGAACGGTATTCTGTGATATTAAAAGTGCTTTAGAAGTTGCTAAGTGAAATAGGTCAGAGAAAGACAAATACCATATGATTTCACTCATATGTGGAATTTAAGAAACAAAACATATGAACAAAGAAAAAAAAAAGGGACAAACAAAAAACCCAGACTCTTAAATATCAGAACACCCAAACAAACTGGTGGTTGTGAGAGAAGAGGTGGATGGGGGAGGTGAGTGAAACAGATAAAAGGGATTAAGAGTAAATTATCTTGACGAGCACTGAGAAATGTACAGAATTGTCGAATCATTATATTGTACACCTGAACCTAACATAACACTTTATGTTAATTATACTTTAGTTTAAAAGATAATTTAAATAAGTGCTTCGGGGGTAAGATAATAGAATCAATGGGTAGGTCTTCGAAAAGTGAACTGCTTGATTTAGAGACTTATGCTTCTGTTTTCCAATTGCTTCTTTCTTTTTCTTTGGGCCTTCTCTCTCCTGCCCAGGTGAGTATGTGCAGGTGAGTGAAGGAACCCAAACACATTTGCTCAGTCAGCATTTGGACTCCACAGGGACCCATAAAGAAGACTGATGATCTGAGTAAACGAATTCACTCATAAAGTGAGGGACGTGCTGTGCCCACAGGTGGCATTTCAGTCATGTGATAGCTTGCAAATTGAAAGAATTTAGAATCTTCATCTCAGATTATAGCGTGTAGGTGACTGCCTACCGCACCTATGCGTGACGATCGAAAAAAACGCAAACAACGTAAAAAGGTAGATGATTTAGTGTCCATGGCCACGGACTCAAAGGGAAAGAGCTGGGCAGGCAAGTAGGTCCAATAGAGCAATTGTCCCCATTTTGGGGACGGGAAGTTTGGGGTATCTTTGTCTCCTCAGGACTCTGAGGCCCAGGAGAGTTATGGCATAACTGTCAAGTCCCTATAGACAATGCTAAAAGGAAGGAACAGATTATTCTGAACTAAATTGAGTGGAAATGAGAATTCTTCTTTTGCTTTATAATCATTATAATAGGGTAAGAGGCGACCATAAGGTCAGAAATTGAAATCAGAATTTTTCTCAAAAATGTTACCCAGTATATTAAATTACCTAGGAAGACATTTCAAAGCAGGCCTGCTTCCTCTCCACTCTATCTGAATCTGGAGCTTTAAGGCATGTGTTGAGGGAAATCCTCCAACCCCCAGGTGTGCTGATAATGCCCTGTTTTAGAACCACTTTTGGGGGTTTGTCTCCGTGTAGATTCAAAGAACAGACCATGGGATTTGGGATCACCTTGGGATAGTTTTATGACAAGAGGGAATTTATTAACTCTCTGAAGCCTCGGTTCTTTTGTCTGGAAAATGAGGATAATAATACCTACATTTGAAAGCACGGAGATCCAATGTGTTTAAAAATGTCAGGTCAGTGACTGGCACAAAGCATAGTGCTCAATAAATGTTAAATTCTTTCTGTTTTTAAACTTAAAGCCACCACCTTATGCTCAGAAAAATGTGAGCTCTGCAAATCCTCAGGCATTAACTAAAACTTCAGCCCTGTGGAAGCAGAAAAGTAAGCTATTCTATTTTACAAGGAATCTTAGCCTCTAGAGCGGAGATCAAAATCTAGTTAGCTCTCAGCTAACTAGAAAGTAAAATCAAGTAGACCAACTCTTCTCCAAAAATACTGATTGAGATACTTTTGTGTATTGACAAGTGCCCAGAGGATCAACGAAAGAAACAATTTTACTCAAGAAAGGCAAGAGGTCTATAAATAATATTAAAGTTCTCCAGATTTGATCCTTTCCAAGCATACATTTCAACATTTCCAAGTCAACATTTTAAGGGTTGAGCTTTCAAAGAAAGTCAATTTCTGAATGGGAAGGGTGGGTGGGTGGGAAAAAATGTTCACTTAAAAAATAATTCCACTCTGTGTCTTTTCACAGCAGACCTTATAATTGACTGGTTGGTTTAAAGACTTTGAGTGGTAAAGTGGGTGGAGCATGAAACCTCACAATCAAACTACTACTAATTAAATACTAATTGCAAATGAAGAGCAATTTCTTAACATTCTTTATCCTCTCCCTACCCTAGGACTATCTTGCCTAGCCCTTGAGCTCACTTCTCTAATCACACTGGATGGATCACACTGGACGCTCTTTCCATTCCTGTTTGATCTTGAGGCTGCTACAGGTTCCGTTTACTTCTCTGAGACATTCCCACTTCTACCTGGTGAATTTCTATTTGGTCTTCAGGACTCAGTTCAGATTTGCCTCTTCTTAAAGTTCTCTGGTCGTCCCTAGACTGGGTTTTTGGTTTCCTTTTTAGCATCCTGTGCAAAGCTCTGTCATTCCAGTAATCACACTGAGCTGTAATTATTCGTTCCCTTGTCCATGTCTCCTACTATGAGGTACCTGGCATATCAGGGCCATCCAATAAAGAGTTACAAAATTTATTTATGACTAATATTCATTAAATGCGTACTATGTGCCAGATGCTTTTGTAGATACAGGAGACACAGCAGAGAAGTCAAATGGGTCCTTGACTTCCTAAAGCTTCTCTTTCAGTAGGGATAGACAGACAATAAGTAAATGGTGAAAAACACAAGGGAGAAAAAATAAAATTAGTAAGAAGGAAAGGAAGGGTTTTGGTGTATGTGTAGTACCGAATCTAGCTAGGGTGGTCAGGGGAGGCACTCATCAGTTGACATTTGAGCAGAGATCTCAAAGAATTAAGGGAACACACTCTGTGCATACCTGGAGGAAAAACATTCTAGGCCGAGGGAAAAGTGAGTGCAAAGGCCCAGAGGCAATTGTGCACTTGCCCTGATGGCAGAACAGCAAGGAAGCTGGTATGGCTAGGTAGAGGAGTGATTGAAAAATCACAGATGTGAGGTAGGTCAGAGAGGGTATGTGACATGCCCAGGTGGGTTCTGTGCCCACAATATCAGTTCCTTTCCATCCGTCCTCCACACAGCTGCTGGAGCAACTGATGTAAATGTGAATCTCATCTTATCACTTTCCTGCTCAAAATTCTAAAATGATTCCTCAGTACTTCCAGAGCCAATTTCAGATGGCTGGCCATACACTTCTCCCAGGAGTGTCCTGCCCCCAGCATGACTCTTGCTGGTCACACTGAATGAATACCTCTTCCAGTACACCGATTTGTTTCCCCTCGTCTAAATTCTCTGTGTTGCTTTTCCTCTGAGTAGTTGCCTCTACCCCAAGGCAAATCTTCATGTAACTCAATCAACCTTCAAAATTTAGCAACAATTGTCGCGTGTCCTGAAAAATGTTTCTGGACACCGAACTTTCTTTTAGCTCTCTGCCCCTCCTTATACTTCCCCCTAAACCTAACCTTAAAACTAAGTTGGATCCAGACCTACCCCAGATCCAACCTAATCCAGCTCCCACTGCAATGTTAACCCATAATCCTAACTACAATTTAATCCTTAATCTAGTCTGAACTCCAGCCCAAAGCTCACCCCAACGCCAACCTGGACTCTATGTTAGCTACCCTAGGATCCGTGTACTGTGATATGTGTACTGTCACAAAGACAGAGTGTGAAGTCCGACATTCCAGTACTTAGCTTCCTGCCAGTGAGGAAGTGTGGGCTATACATGCTAGCTTCTTCTTCTTTCTTTTTTTTTTTTTTTTAAAGTTTATTTGTTTATCTTGAGAGAGAGAACATGAGCTGGGGAGGGACAGAGAGGGGGAGAGGGAGAGAATCCCAAGCAGGCTCCACACTGACAGCATGGAGCCTGATGTGGGGCTCGAACTGACTAACCGTGAGATCGTGACCTGAGCTGAAATCAGGAGTTGGATGTTTAATGACTGAGCCACTCGGTCATTCATAAAATGAAGCAAATTAAATTTATGTCACAGATTTCCAATGAATCCAACATACTCCAATGCCAAAGGACACATTAGACCGTTGGAAGTTTAGCTCAGTTTGGACCCCACATGATCCTGGGTCTCTAGGAGGCCTTGGGCTTTTCCTTTACCTCTGAAGGGTCCCTTCTTTCAGTAAGCAAAGTAGTTTCCATATTAGAAACTGAATACATCTTACTTGGTAATATTGTTATTCTTGAAACTTGGTATTATCACACTTCATTCTAAGAGGATAGTAATCTTCATCTCATATTTATGCAGAATTTTGAAATAAAAATGTTTATTGTCTGCTGTTCAACTTCCACTAAGCTTTACCAAAGCAACAAATAAAGAAGCAAACAACCTACAGCAATACATTAGGATTTGGACCTGAATGGCACTGAACCTCTGAATTAATTTGGGAGAAAACTGTTGTATTTGCAATGTTTATGACATAGCATGTTACAGCCCTACACTGGGAACAGACTCATTAAAATCTCAGTAATGATTTCTG
Source organism: Acinonyx jubatus (assembly GCF_027475565.1). Taxonomy (NCBI): domain Eukaryota; kingdom Metazoa; phylum Chordata; class Mammalia; order Carnivora; family Felidae; genus Acinonyx; species Acinonyx jubatus. The sequence goes on along the minus strand of NC_069381.1, from coordinate 49,123,928 downwards.
GTCTACTCATATAGGTTGTCTACACTACTTGTTGGGATTTCTTCTAGGTGCTTTATGATTTTGTTTTTGTTACAATTGGGGAACAGAGTCATTTCTCATTATGTCTTTTATTGACCATTGCTGTATATAATTATCTGGTGGCCATCAGTTGACTAATCTTTTTCTTTAAATTGAAGTATAGTTGACATATAACATTATATTAGTTTCAGTAATCTATTTTATTAATTGCAAAAGTTTTTCATTTGGACCTTTTGGATTTTCTAAGTATTTAATCAAGTTACCAGAATAACAATACTTTTGTCTTCCTTCAATAATTTCATCTTGTAGGGCCCCTGGGTGGCTCAGTTAGTTAAGCATCTGACTCTTGATTTAGGCTCAGGTCATGATCTCACCGTTTGTGACAGCACAGAGCCTGCTTGGGATTTTCTCTGTCCCTCTTCCTCTGCTCCTCCCACATTCACATGAGCTCTGTCTCTCTCTCTCTCTCAAAAAATAAATAAACATTTGAAAGAAAAGTCTGTTTCTTGGCTGAAAAATATATATTCTTTAAAAAAATATATCTTGTATTTCTGTGTCCTATCTTCTCAGTTGGTCAGAACTTCCAGGATAACATCAAGTTATAATGGTAATTTAGGGCACCCTTACATTGTTACCGGTTTTAGTGGGAATGCTTCTTGTTTTGCCATTACGTATGATGTTGACTATTTTTTGTCATTATATTCTAGCTTCATTGCATGTGGCTAGACAAGAAAGCCTGTGTAATTTTCATTTTGGGGATTTACTGGTATATGTGTGTGTATGTGTGTGTGTGTGTGTGTGTGTGTGTGTGTCCATACACCTGTATGACATAATAAGTTTTGTAGTTTTCATGAATGCTTTTAATTTTTTTAATGTTTATTTATTTTTGAGACAGAGAGAGAGAGAGCGAGGGAGGGGCAAAGAGAGAGGGAAACACAGAATCCAAAGCAGGCTCCAGGCTTCGAGCTGTCAGCACAGAGCCCAATACCTGGCTCGAACTCATGAGATACCGGACTCGAACTGTGAGGTCATGACCTGAGCTGAAGTTGGTCGCCTAACCAACCTCGCTACCCAGGCGCCCCAAGTTTTCATGAATGTGTTTAAAGATGGCACATTCTATGTGTGTAGAGGTTCAACATCATCTAGTAGCCTTAATATTATTAATTATATTTATTTAAATTCTCCATGTCTTTCTCTGGCTGGTCTAATTCAACTAGAAAAAAATGGATAAAAGTGTGGTTAAAATTACAGGTACAAATAGCATTCTTGTCAGTTTATCTTCACTTTTCTAACCATTTTTGCTTTGTATCATTTGATATAAACCTATTTGTTATTAGGTTAATTGCTGCATAAAGGCATTAATTACTACTCTAGCTTCATTATTCTCTTCTCCAGTTTATAAACATAAATAATATAGGTAATCTATTTTTCTCTATTTACTTTTGCCTTGAAGCCTACTTTGCCAGAAATTAATAGTCTTTCTTATTTTTAATTTTTTTCTATTTAATAATTATTTTCCCTTTATTTTAAATATGGACACTTTTGTTTTAGGTATGTCTCATGGAGGAAGCAGATATGTGGATTTAATTTTTTACTACAATCCGAGAATTGTTTCCTAATATTGAGACTTAACCACTTAGGTTTATTGACATGGATGGCTTTGTTACCTTCTGTCATTCTGCTCTACATGACTTTTTTCCTTTTTGATTTTTTTGCTATTTCTTTTGGGGGTCTGCATATATGGAATGTTGTGTGTGGTTTTTGTTTCTTTAGTAATTGAGAAGGTGTATATCCTCTTCCCAAAATCCAGACTTTGGTTTATGTTTTTCTAATTATCAAAGTCAGCAATTAACATGGGATTTTAGAATCTCTTCTATGTGAGGTAAGGCATTTGGTGAATTTTTACTCCTCTCCCACCCAATTTTGTAGAATCCTTTTCCCCCTCCCAAAGACAAGGCTGAACTAGGTATGGATCTCTCATTGGGCTTTTCCTGAAACACAGTAAACTTAGCTCAATATATAAATGTCTTATGACATTTCTTCCCCTTCAAGAGCAGAAAGTTTTGTTTTGTTTTTGTTATTTCTTTGACTCTTCCTTATTGTCTACTTGTTCTATCTTCTTTGGAAACACCTTTGTAATCTTTGAGTTAGAGCTTCAGTTTCTGGGATAGGTGTCATTCTCTATCATATGAATTTCACATTTGGTGTAATTTGTGTATATCTGGGAAAGTTATAGAAAGTATGACTTTGGGGGAGACTGGCTGGCTCAGTTGGTAGAGCATGTAACTCTTGATCTCAGGGTTGTGAGTTTGAGCTCCATGTTGGGTGTAGAAATTACTTAAAAAAAAAAAAAGAAAGTATGACTTTGAAATTACTGGGTCAATATGCATAGTGTTTATTCTGCTCTATAGTAGACTTAATGCTATTAAATTTCTGGAATTACTGCTTTAGTCAATCTTATTTAAAATTTTATGCTCTGGGGGCACCTGGGTATCTCAGTTGGTTAGGCGTCTGACTACAGCTCAGGTCATGATCTTGCAGTTTGTGGGTTCAAGCCCCGCGTCAGGCTCTGTGCTGACAGCTCAACCTGGAGCCTGCTTCAGATTCTGTGTCTCCCTCTCCCTCTGCCCCTCCCCACTTGTGCTCTGTCTCTCTCTCAACAATAAATAAACATTAAAAAATTTTATGCTCTAGTTTTTATTTCATCATATATATTTTCTTTCCAATGACATTCTACTATTGTTTCACAGAAAAGAAAATTTTCTATTTTTCTCCTTAGTGTTTCCATATTTTATGATTTTCAGAAGATTTCTTCCTCCAAGTCTCTCTTTATTCTTGTTCGTAAGCATTTAATGCTTTCTATTCATGTATGTTCTTCTTATGTATCCATCTTCAAATGAGGGAGAGAATTATATGGATCTATTTTTTTACTAACATATAAGGTATATGGATTGCTCCTGGGCCCCGTGGCTCTCCAACCGGGTTCTGGTGAAATCCTCTTTCCAAATCTACAATGGTATATCAGACTGATGTCCTGGCCTGATTTCCAGTGTATCAACATCCTCCTGCTATTCTGCTAGACTATGATAAGAATATCTTCTTATCCCAAGGCTTGATGCCTTAATGTTCAGAGCAGGTGCCATATATAAAACTACAATTCCCAGAGTGTAAGGACACTCTGGCTTTCTCCATTATTTCCCCCAGCTTTTTGCATTCTAATAATGGGAACATACTTCAGAGGAAGCATAGTGTTATCACCAGCTTCCCTGCTACCACCACTTGGTTGTTTTGTGGCAGTTGCATTATCTAAATGAGTAAAAAAATCTTAGTGACAAAAGAGGAATGGCCATGTCTATGTGTTGTAGACTCATGTTTTTAAAGTAATAGGAAGACAGCACGGAAATGACAAAAGATCTTCCTACCTCTTGGCATGTGCTTGTGGGCCTTTCATTTTTGGAGCATAGCAGTCATGGGCCATTAACTGTACATTTTTATTCAATACCATAGGTATTTATTTAGTTAGAGGAACTTCCTCCCAGAATTGTTAGTGGGTACTAAGAATAGTACCAGTTGTCAGTATTTTTAAGAAGTCTTGTCTTTGTTGGTAGCTTAAGTATTAGAACATTGGAAAGTGACTTCTAGTTAGAAGCCCTTTTAAACCAGAGGTCTACAATTCTTCCCAATGACTCAGCAGTGAGAGGGCACCCAGGCTTAATTATTACACTTTCCAGGTCTTTAGTGATGTTGCCTTGACTCCTGGATCCTAATAATAGCTTTGTGATTACTATTCCCAATGTGGAAAAATATTAATGATATGATTAACTGTTAAATTAAATTCTAAACAAGTAATGCAGTAACACATTGAATTAGGCAATATAGCCAGGTGATTGAAAACATGAGTTTTGGAGCAGGGTTCAAATCCTGGATTAGTCACTCACTGGCATTTTGAATCAACCTTAGGTAACTTACTTAACAGTGCAGCTTCTAATCTATGAAATGGGAATATTTCTTGGGCCTTGTTGTTGCCCAGACTCAGTTGACATAGTAAGTTAACCTAACACATGAGGGGAACAATTTTATTGTTTTAAAATCCAAATATACCTTCTTGGAAGAATGAATCTGTTAGATATTCTTTCACTGCCTTGCTATCTTCCTAGGCCTCTGAACATTGATCTCCTAAAAAGTAATAACCAACATGATGATGAGAAGGAGGAGGACAAAAAAACAATAATCTTACTAATGGTTGACCCTTATGAGTATACCGTGTGTCAGGCATTTTTCTTAATGATTTATGCAGATCGCATAATTTAATTCTTACAATAATCTGGGCGGCAGGTACTATCATTTGTCCCGCTTTACATATGAACAGATTAAACAATTTGCCTGAGATCACCTTGCTGGTCTCATTCTAAAATGTGTGTTTTTAAACTACACTCTATTAACTTCTCCCTCTCTCTCCACTTACACTCATGCACGTAATTTCAATGAGCTACTTGAAGTCATTGTTGAGTAGGTGTGTTGAACTACACTCTCCTTCTTCACATATAGTCTATCATGAACAGAAGAGAAAGGAAAGGCCATGAGAATTTTTGATGGACTGTGTTTATTTGGATCCTGTGTTTCTTAGGGTTGACAACAGCACTGTCTTACATATCTACCACGCTTTATAATTTTCAGAGAAACTTTTCCACGTGCTTATTAGATTAATCAGAGAAAGATTTGGGATTATCTATAATAATCAGAGTAACAATAAACCATTTACTGAAGTCAGGGCTCACCCCAGGTTGGGGGCCCTTGGTTCTTTATTTAAGTTTCTATTTCTCTAATTACTTTACTAAGGAGAATTGAATTTTATTTAAAGGACTTATGAAGAAGACTTAATCTACTGTTAAATACCTTTCTGTATGTGGAAAATATTCATTATGATAATAATAATTAACGCTATCTAGTGTTCGCTATGGTAGGCACTATACCATCCATTCGCTCACTGATTTCCTAAGTATTGACTTACCACCCGCTATGGGCTAGGCATTGTTCTGGGAGCATGAAAACACATATGAGCAAAACATTATCTTTCATGGAGCTTACAGTCTTTTGGGAGAAACAGATAGTTACCAAATGATCACATATCTTTATAAACAGTGCTAAGTGCCCTGCAGGGAATTTGGAGTGATCTGAGAGTTTGTCAGTAGAGTTCTCTTACACAGTCTTGTTTCCTGACAACGCCACATTTGTATTGAGAAGGGAAGGTGGAGAAATGTTAATTATAGGAGAAGACTGTGTTCTGGGGAAAGGAGTAGAACATACACAGGATCTGGGATTTGGGGAATTTTGAGCAACTTTTAGGTTAATCAACCAGCTGGAGTATGTTTAGGAAGAAGAATGGCCCTAGACAGGCTTGGAGAGGCAAAGCCATACAGGCCTTGTTAAAGATTTTCTCTTTAAGAGACAGGGTAATTCATTGAAATGACAGATTACTTGTGTTTGAAAAGATCCTTTAGCCTTAAGTGTGAAAGAATAAATCACAGGGGGCAAAGATAGATGCAATGAGGCCAGTTAGGAGCCTACTGTGTTAATGTGGGCTGGCCAAGATGGCAGCTTGGACTGGGCGAGGGTGGTGGACGTGGAGAAAAGTGGATGGATTTAGGAAGTCTTTAGGAGGTATTTCAACAGAGTTTATTTTGAATTAGATACACAGAGTAAGCAAGAGGGCATTAGGATGTCTCCCAAATATCTGGCTTGTGCAGTATGCATTGTTTCATTTGCTCCTCACAATAGCACTATGATTACACTTCCAAGTTTCAGGAAACCCATTCAGAATGTTTCCAGTCACTGTCCATGGTCATACAGCTTATCTATGGCAGAGCCAGGATTCACTCAGGTCTGCCTGAATCTGAAATCTGTGCTTTTGACTGCTGTTACACTGGGGAATGGGAAGAAAGGACATGACCCGTTGTAAGAAAGGGAGTGTTGACAACAGCAGTTAAATGTAGAATTTAATGAAGGAAATGGGCATCACTCAACTCTGAAAATACATACATCCTCAATGCCCAAGCTCTCATGACATCCAGGCATGTTTGCATCTGGTGTTACTGCTCTTTTTGTGAGCTCAAGGAGAACAAGACCAATATCTTCAGTGAGTATGACTTTGCTAAATGTCACTTTTATAAATAAATAACACGTGTTCATTGCACAAACATGAACAAATACAGAAAAGCAGAAAGAAAAACAATGGAAATCTCCTGTAATCCTCAAAGGGGGAAAATAATTGCTTGTTTTTAATTAAACAATGCCATATACTATGATTTACCACCATGGGTATTTAATGGAAAGATCACTGGAGACTCCAGTCCTTGACCCAGACTTCTTGACAATTTTGACTTTGGGGGACATTTAGCCTATGGGGCTTTAGCCTTCTCCTCTATAAAATGAGGTGAAATTTTGTCCCCATTATCCCAGTCCTTTTTGGAGCCTGAGTCAGAGTGTGACAGTGCTGGGCATATTTGTGTCAGTAGAGTGTAGGAGAGAAAAGCACAGCTTTAGAGTTTCTCAAACTACTGTCTGGCCTCTTCACCTCTCCTTGGTTTCCTCATCGGGGAAGTGGAGACAATGATACTGATCTTATAGGGACATTTTGAGGATTAGTTCACATGCGTGCAGAGTGCTTGGGGGGCTCGGCGCCTACACAGAGCAAGCAGCCAGCACAGGGTAGTCAGGTATCTCCACAAATACCTGGCAGGGCAGTAGTTTTGCCGAACGGTCTCCTGTAGCTGTGAGCCTCATGCTGGGGAGGAGCAGAGTCACGAAAGGCCCACTCACCTTAAGTGCTCTCGCTTCTCCAACTTCTGCTGCTGAACTGCACCAAACCACTTTTTTTTTTTTTTTTTTTTGGTACTTGCCATGGGTTAGACATTGGCTAGACCTATAAAGAAGTATACGATTTAGACCTTATTCTTTCCTTTTTTTCCTTTTATTTATTTATTTTGAGAAAAAGAGCGAGTGAGCAGTGGGGTGGTGGTGGGGAGCAGAGCGAGAGGGAGAAAGAGAGAGAACCCCAAGCAGGCTTTGTGTTTTCAGCACAGAGCCCGATGCGGGGCTTGAACCCACAAACCAAGGGATCGTGACCTGAGCTGAAACTGAGAATTGGTCGCTTAACCAACTGAGCCACCCAGGGGGCACCTAGACCTTGTTCTTAAGGAAGAAGAAACACTGTGGGGCTGGAAAGTGAACAGAAAAAACAAACAAACGAACAAAAACCCCTCCAAATTATTTTAATCAGTGTTGTCGTAATACTTTGAGCAAAGGAATGGGGGGTGGCAGCAGCGGTGGCAGTGAGGTGGGGAAGTAACTCCTTTTGCCTCAGGGAACGTGGGAAGGCTTCCAGAAGAAGGCCTGAGCCTGGCAGGAGGGTGGAGTTTGCCGGGTGGAAAAAAACGGGCATGGGCATCGGCCTGTGTGCTAGTTAAGAATCCTCTTCTGAAACTCCCAGCCCAGGATACCCTCGAGATGCCAAAGCCACTTTGAGAAATCTGGTGACAAAGTAGAGGGAATCGGGGTGGGTAGGTGAGGCTCGGGAAGGCAGGTCTCTGCAGCCACCAGGCTCCCTGCTCTGCATTCTGTCTGCATCCTCCAGTATCACCCAGATGCCCTTCCGGCTAACCTGTTCCTGTTTGAGGGCCCCTCTCCCTGTTTTAGGAACTCACATGGTCTTCTGTCTCCCTTCTCCCGCCCACAAAAGTCTGCCGAGAGAAAAAGGATCAGATGCGAATGGGTGAACCTGCAGTGCAGTTTGTGCTGTTTGTGTTGCTGTGATTCCCTCTCTCAGGGATACTTGCATGTCAGTTCCCTGATTTTTGTGGAATGAAACACTTTGAGGCTGGGATCCCATTCTATCTTCAGATCCATGGCGTACTCTCACTAGCGCTGGGCCCTGGGTAGCAGGTGTGTTTGTTTGGTTATTACAGTTTTGTTTTTACTGTTGGTTAGTGGTAATTAGGTATCACTCTCCAGTTTGTCACCAAACGTACCATTCCCCACTAGATGGATTATATCCTCACTGTCTTACACTTAGCTCAACTGCTTGGGCTGAAGATATTAGCGTCTGTGGTGCCCCATGTTAGGCTTTGTTACTTCTTAACTTTTCAGTTGAGAAATTGTATCGGTCCCTCCTATGGTAATCTTCCCCCCCCCCCCCCGCCCCAGGACTTTTGCATGCATCAAAAAAGAAAGTGGCCTTTCTTACGCAGTCCTACCAACAATACTGTGTGCTCAGTGTTGGACAATGTATGACAAGTGTTCAAGGACTCCCTCCTTGGTACTAGGACAGAGTCCAGACCATAGCACCTGTTACCGGGTTGTTTCTCACATGTTTACAAAAATGAGAACTGAGGTTGCTGTTTTTCTTAAAATAAAACACAGCAAAGCAATTAATGATGATTTCAATTGATTCATAAATGAATAGACGACATAAATTATTTAGCCCACAATGTTTATCTTTTCAACGTTTGAAGGGAGCTTATCAAATCCAGCTGCTGAGACATGTCATTAGCAGGACTAAAAGTCATACATCTGTGGGGGACAGGGTGGATGAGGAATATTCGGGGTTGCAGGGAGGCAGATGAGGCCGTCCTGGGACCATGGAGTTCTCATACCCTAGGTGGGTATAGAGTTTGTCTACACCTAGGTCATATGGGGAGATGATGCAGATAATCTACTATCTACTGAGGTGAGAAGGCTCAGCCCCATTTACTGAATGTCTGATTCAGCTCAGGGGCGCCAGCCCTCCCCTATGAGCCTGCCATGCACTCTGATTTGGTGGAGGGCTTGCTCTGCCTAGGATTATGCATCCCCACCTCTGACCTGGTCATTATTCCCAATCATCATCCATTTCAAACAATCAGCAGGGCAATAGCATGTGCACATCAAGGATCACAAAAGGAACTTGGATTATGAGGAATAAAAAATCTGTCTAACATGTGGCGCCATTAAAGAGCTCTGACTGAGACATATTGTTTATATGCAGCAGTTGTCTGGAAAATAGATGTTTACTTGTAGTGAGTGTATTAAGATCTTTGCCATTAGGCAATATATATCCTGCACTGTATCTTCTCTTACAGAAAACTATGTTGGAATAAACCTTCAATTAGCAATGCCTGTGGCAATGAAAAATATTAAACAGCAGTAATATTCTACATGGGCATTTCTGCTTATTAGAAAGAGAGAGAGAGAGATTGAAACACCAGGAATCTTTCTTTGGAAGGATGGCCTTTTAAAAATGGCATATTCCACTTAAAACTGCACGTGAAGTATCTGCTAAATAAAGATTAAATTACCTACAGAAAAAAAAATGTCCCTAATATTCAGCAAGAACTTGAACACACTGATTTTCCCTGAACCATTCATCTTCTGATGAAAAGGTGTATTTTAATACGACCACATACATCAGCCTTTCCTGTCTCTGGGAGCTTCTGCAGTTGGTGAAGAGGCAGAAAGCTTCTATTACAAAATAGGAACTTGTTTCCCACAACTCTTCCAGAACAGGGCCTGGGTCCTATCTTGCTTTTGACACTTAGTCATTTCTCTGCCTCCATTTTCTTAGCCAATAGACTTGTGCCCCCCACAATACCATCATGCGAAGGGATGGTGCTAATCCTGGAAAGTTCTGAAAACTGTCACATGATAGCACTAAAAGAATCAATTCACTTATAACAAGTTTGGTCCAGGATGAAGCGAGCGGACTCCCGCAGTCTGGGCGGCTCATTCCAGGTATGCACATCCTTGGACAGCGTGCAACCTTTTGAGTCTTGGTCCCCTTGTCCGTGAGGTGCATCAATGATGCTTCCTTTATAGGTTTATGGGTAGGATTAATTTCAAACATATGCAAAGTACCTAAAACAGATTCTGGCAGATAGTTCATGTTCAATCAATGTTATCTCTTAATATGAAATATTCAGGGATGGAGAGGTTGGCTCCCTAGTACCTTTGAAGCTTGAATGATGGCAGCAGGCAGAAGCAGCACCTGATCCTCTGCCCCCTGGCTGTTTGTAGGGGCTCAATGCATATTTGGTGAATAAATGAAAAACTGCTCGAACAATCTCCTAAGTTTTCACTCCCAGATCAACCAGTCTAACTTGTCCAGCTCATTTTGCCAGACCATACACTCCTCTGTTTTCACCTTCTATTTTTCTCAGTAGAACCCACCATTTCAGTTAAAAGCAGGAGAAACTGTGACATATTATTCTGGAGCTTTCTTAAGCCAAATCAACAAATACTTATTGAGGGCAAGACAGGTGAGCAGAATGAGGTCAGGAAAAAGAATTCTCAGCATAGTTTCTAGAACATCGCTCTGCAAATATATACGACACGGTAAAAATCTAGGACAGTGGTTTGTCTTTATTATTCCTTTTCGATCTTAGATGATCTTAATGGAATAAGCTGAGTCTTTACCCTCTGTCCTGATTTGTTATTTCATTCCCTGCCAAGCACCCATTTCACAATATAGGGTCACCTGGAACACTCAGCCCTGTTGTCACAGTAAAGCAAGATTTCCTTTCTCCGTAGGTGCCAAGGAGAGCCCGACATGGCTTTGGAAGCTTCTTAGGTTAACTCCTTCGCTCCTTATGGGACACCTTCTGTACTCCCTCAATAATATGGGTGTTTGGAATTCCGAGCAGAACTGAGGAGAGATGGACGGCGTAAGGGCAGCGGCCATCTATTTTGTATTTCCAAACTAGTGCATCTTGCTTTCTCCCTTATAGTATTTCCTTATTTGCTTGATTTCACAGAAATGTTTTAATAAGAAAGTTTTGAGAATATCCTGGGATTATAGTCTTGGAATGAACTTTCATGATCGTAGGATAAGCCCCTTTAGTTTAAAACGATCCTACTTTAAAAGCATCTACTTATAACTACCAGCTGCTGGTTCTTTTCTCTTCATACTCACGCATGCATACACAGACACATATAGTCTGCATATGTATACACACGCACGCACACACACGCGCGCACATGATCCCTCACATGGAGTGTATATGTGTAAACATCCAGAAGGAACAATGCATTGTAGAAATTGTCCTGTTGAGTTTGTAATCCAGTGTGAGTTACTGAGTGCTGATAAGTAAAGGAAGTTCAACCAGACAGTTTAATCCTCCAATTTCCTGTCTTCTAATCAGCCCCTGATTCTTTTGGTTTTAAATTAGAAACATTCCTGACAATATTCAGGACAGGTGAAGGAAAATCAGCTAGAAAATAAGTAAGGACAAAGCATTTATTTTACAGTCTAAAGTTCACAGGAGAAATATGAGCGTAATAACAGGAAATCAAGATTTTTAAGAAGATAGTACAAGTACATAGGCTAGCTTAAGTAACCAATCACATTTCTGAATGAAGTACATTTGGATCATAATTTGATTTAGAGAAAAAAAAATAGGAGCATAGTTTAGTGTATTTGCTTCTCCCTAAGCATGGTAAATGGTAGTTTAAAAGATGTTGTATAAGGCTAACCTAAAGACAGTGGGAAGGGCAGTTTCTTAATATTTGTAAGAGAAAAAAAAGGAAACACTACCTTATTCAGATTTTGCTTGCAATCGATCATCGCTCATACTGTGAGACAATAATAGTGCATGGAAATCTTTGAAGTGAGTGCATATTCTTGGAAATTAATACAGTCACACATATTTGCAATGGGAGATAAAAATAAGACAAGTGTGCATTTAAAAATAAGCACAGGCAGCGTGTGCAAATGCTTGAAATAGAATGTATATAATTATGTTTATCATGGACACTTCCTTTTGAACGTATACTGAGTACCGAGAATACGATATGGTTTATTATTTACTGAACCCCCTCATTTTGATTCTTTTCATTTATAGCCATTGGAGCGATTTCCCAGTTATTTTAATTATCATCACGAAAGAGCTAGGGCAAAAGCAGAGAGAAATCTCCGTTAAAGTCATTTCTTCAAAGGAATATGGAAGACAAATATTAACATAAGTGGCTCAGTGGAGAATTAGCATTTTAAAAATTGAAAGAGTAAACACAACCTAAGTTGTGATTCAAAGCAAACAACAACAGCAAAAGGTTGCACGAAATATGAGTTCTTAGTTTTGTGTCTGCAGCACTTAGGACTGTCAGGTGTTCGAGAAGTAGGCTGGAGTTAAGAGTTTTTTGAATTGTTGAACACAGTAAGAGTATTTCACAGATGTACCTTGTTTGGTAAATATATATATAATATATATATATATATTATACATATATTTACTTAAAAAATGCCATTTACATTATAAGGCCTAGCATATCCTTTCTACGCATGTATTTTCCTGGTATACAAAGTCTGAGTTGTACACATTTGAATTAAGTGATGGATAATTCTTGGCTGAAAAATTGTATGGCAATTTCTAAAAAGAATGTTTCCGAAATAGGTGCTTGGGAACCTTGCAGGTGGTGAGGGGGGTGGCAGGATGATCCAACAGCCTCCGTTTCATAGTCACTACGAGCTTTTACATTGGGTTGAAGAAGCAAGACAAGTGTATTTTGTAATTCACATAAAAATCGTCCCCTAATACCTTATTGGCAAATCGCAAGGAAGAGGACACTATTAATTCTGCCTTCATTTTAATGCCATGTGGATGGAATGGAGGTGATTCCCTGGGACAGAATGATATTTTGAAGCATATACATGATTCCGGGGCATTTCCATTTCATTTGGAGTGGAGAAAAACTTCACGAGGGTTTTCTCTAGTTGTCTGTGGAAGGTTTCAAATAGAGATGTCACAGCGTAGCTAGATTAAGGTGATATGCAATATCTATTTCTTGATTTGCATGATTAAAGCATTAGAGAAGTAGCTCAGGTATCAAAAGATTTCTCATAAGCAGTGGCGCCAAAGGTAATTACTGTTAAAATGTACACGCTCGAACCCTGGTCGCTCGTTAACTTCTAAGTTGTGTTTACAACTCTTTGGGTGGGAGTAAAAGTTTTCATGTGATTTTTGGATGCCAAGACCCCTTTCTCACTCCATTTTGATATCAACAGTATATTGAGCATTTCTTATATCCTATGTCTATCACGATGACAATTAGCTTCAACTCAAAAAAGCAATAAAAGGTAAAGAAGGCCCTTCTTACTATTTCATACTTTAATTGTTTCTTAAGCAAATGTAACCTTTTGAAGACAAAGCTAAAATGTATACTTAAAAAAAACAACAACGAACTGATTAATTTAGTCAACCAACCTCCAGTTCCTTATCAAAAAGTGCTGTTAAAACCCTACTGTAAGCTGGGTGCATTATGATAGGGGGTGGGGACAGAGAGGGAAAGAGGAGAGGGGTTGTTATTCTCAGCCTTTTATTAACCAGTTTCTTTCATTCTAGTGGGTCTTTATTATTTAGAAAAATAAAAATGATCTGGGGCTCTATCCATTCTCACCTACAATTTTGGAGTAGGTAACGGCTGCCTACAACGGGTCCAACATATGCCCCAAAACTAAAACAAACAAACTCATTTGCCATACAAATTGTTTACGATTCATTAAAAAGCAAAATTGCATATCCCGGTGCTGGCAGCTGAGGCCGAGCCTCCACGGGCGGAGGGGGCATTCACTGAGTTGCCTTTGTATGCTGGGAGGACCAAGCCGAGGTTCCCACTATGCAGCCCGGAGTCTGTGCAGCCAGATGACGCATGAGGTAATTTTAAAGCTTTATTTGCCTTTAGTGTGAAACTCGGATCTTGTACTGTCCTTTGGTTAAAGAGCCATATCAGCCAGAGGCAATTCTAAATTTCCTTTTTTTTTTTTTTTTTTTAGTTGGGAAAAATTGTTTGGGGTAGTGAGGTGAGAGTGTGGAGGGAGAGGGAGTGAATTCTATTCAAGGGAAGAGAAGAGCTAAGAAAAAATGCGAAATTTGTCTTATTTTAATTAATCCTTCCCTCCACCCCCCCTTCATCAAAGTCCTCAATTTCCCATCAATAGTGGGGAATTTACATTAGAATTATTTGTAACTGGCAGATTTAAAATGCTGTGGTATGCGCTTACCTTTGAGGGAAATGAAAAATCGATTTATTCTCTATGGTAACTTCTACAACTTCTACACTCTGATTTCTCACCCCTTTTCAAAGCAAAGATCTAGAAGCATTGAAGTTGAGAGAAACTTCCTGTAGTATGCAGCCTAAACAGCAGCATGGAGCTTACAGCATTGTTTATTTTTAGTCAACTGCATTGCTAAATGTTTCCACCACTTTTATATTTTATATTCCCGGCGGTAAAACATCTGTAAAACAATTTTAAATGAAAAGCAACTTCCAAGTAAACTTTGCAAAAAATAAATGACAGTTTTCCAAGTTAAAAAAAAAAAAAAAAGAGGAGCATTTGGTGATCTTTGCAAGAAAGAAAAAAAGATAACACAATTTGCCATAAAAAGTAACAGTCTATAAAATCTATGAGCTCTTGAAATACAAGGAAGTAGAATGTCACCCAGAATATGACATCAGCGCGCAGGTTTTTTTTTTTTTTTTTTTTTTTTTTTAAGGCTTACAACTTAGCATAGAAAATAATAGCTAAACCAATCAGTATATTCATTTCTGGTGTTTAACAAGCTGCACAAGGCGAAGCAATAGACAACATCATGACATACAAGTAAACCTTGTTCTTGCTGGCAGAAACACTAAAGGGAAAATAAGTGCCCTGAATAGTTCAGCATCTAAGTGGATAGATCTACTGTTAGTCTAATTAAGCAAAAAGTGCAAGTTACATTGTCCTGAAATCACTGGTAAAGTTTCTATTGTCTAGTTAAGAAATCACAAGTTAAAATACACATGTACACACATACCCACAACCACCTTTACTCAAGGGTCCTTAGGATGGACACACTGCACCCCATGAGCAGCCGAACAGAGTCCTGTGGTAGCTCACTTTTAATAGTCTCTCAGTCCTCGGAATTCCTAAAACTTGCCCAAATAATAATACCATTGGTCCAGGAAGGGGAGAGGAGAACTCTTTCCGCAGATCATGCAATGAAACCGACCATGTCCTGTCTTGTAATTCCATTCGCCAGTCTCCCCCTCCAACACCACTCTCCCTCTCTCTCCCTCTTTCTCTCTCTCTCTCTCTCTCTCTCTCTCTTTTTTTTTTCTTAAACTGATATCTATGTGAAATGAGCTGAAGTTCACGGTCCAGTTAGGAACGGATAATACATTCATTGTCCTGGCAGCAAACTTTTTTTTCACTCCCTGGAAGAATTCACGCTTGCCGCAAGAATAATAATTACGGAAAACTAAAAATGCTCTGCTAACGAAGTAATCCTTAACGGACACCACCCTAACGAGGGCAGTGATGATTTGAGGACTGTCTTCCTCACAGGACTCGCATCTCCCGTGACAATAAGCTATTGTGCACCCTCCCAACTCACTCTACCTCTTATAGATCCGAGATGTCAAAGGTTGTCTGGCCTGGTTGACCATGACATGTGAGTTAACTCATTCTGCGGCGCAGGGTAGAACTTTATTAAAACTTTATTTGCACCCAGAATCACCAAAAGATAGCGTGTGGGGGTCTTTCCCACTCAGAGCTAGAGTCCTAAGAGACTTAAGACCTGCTCTGAGATAAACAAATGGGGAAAAGTTAGATGAGAGCTATAGGTCCCCAGATGGAAAACAGGCAGTGGGGACCCAGAGTTCTCTCACAGGTGACTCCAGGGGATCCAGTTAATGGGGCAGGACAGGAATTCGCCCAGGGCTTGCTTCTCCCCAGTGTCCAAACACACGTCCTCAGAAAATACCACAGCCGAGGAAAAACCAAGCACCCCATATCCCCTGAAAACAAAAGTAAAGGGGATGTGAAGCTAGAGAGAGGGAGCAAAACCTGAGGGCCAGGACAAGCGTTTCATTTTTTTTGTTTTTTGGTTTTTTTTTTTTTTTTACCCCAAGACCGACTTGGCTAAAATACCCACCTCCACCTTAAAGCTCCTGCTACTTTAAAAATAAAAAAAAGAAAAGAAAAGAAAAAAAGCCCCACCAACTCTCCAACACTGTCCCATGGCAAACCAGGGCAAGCATTGCTGGGAACTCGAGTCGCAGAGTGGCAGGGAGAGGATGGCAAGAGGAAGCAGTGTGAGGCTGCCTCACTGAAGAGTGTGAAAAAAATCAAATGTGAATTTGATGAATGTGAGGTCTGGGACATTTTGTCAAAGAGGGAGGGAAAGTAGAAAAGGGAAAAAAAAAAAAAAAAAAAAAAGCAGCCCGGCTGCCAACTCACCATCCACCAAGTTCTGGCCGAGATGTCGTAGCAGAGTTGCCATTTGATGGAGCCGTCGGAAGCTTTCCCTGCCATTACGCTGTCAGCAAGCTTCATCTGATGCTAACTCACGGGAGATAAGACACCTAATTGAGAAAACATTTGCAGTGGCATGTGGGGCAACATGTAGTCCGGTCCATACCATATGGAATCATGGGTAAAAAAAAAAATCTCCTTGACAATGAACCAATCTCTCACAGACCCAGTGGCAAGGTGAAGTGGAGACGAAAAGTCTTCTGCTCCTAGCACTGTCTTCTCTCTCCTTTTTTAAAAACAAGGACCCACGGCTACACATCAAAGAGAGGCGGTTAAAATTAGGGCTTCATCACTCAGATGATTTTGGTCTGCAAGGTTTTTCCTTTCCTTCCAACAACCAATCCCCCCTCTTTTTTTTTTCTTTTTTTCTTTCTTTCTTTCTTTTTTTTTTTTTTAAGGAGAATAAAGAGATTTAATAGGACAAAGGCAGGTAGTGGACTGCGGAGGGAGATCGCCACAGGCTATTAGCCTAAAATTTCTGCTTGACAGATGGAACTGCTTAGAGACTATCATGCGATGTTTTGGGCTTTTTTTTTTTTTACTGCCCCCCCTCTTCGACTTTAAGTCTGATTCAGTATCTGTTTTTCACAGCCACTTTTCTCGAGAACGTGAGCTGTGCATTTAAAAAAAATGTTTAGTTCAGTTTTCCTGTCTTACACATCTCATTGGAAGCAAAGCGAAAAGTCTAAAACTAGATCTGGAAACAGCTGAACAGGTTTTCCAAGGAGAAAAAAAAAATTCCAGGGAAAAAATATTTCTCCTTCCTTACCTTATTATTTTTTTTTTTTTAAGAATTCATTAGTTAATTTGGTTGTGAAGGAACATAAACCTGAGACAACAGTGTTCAGAGTCCCTAGATTTTTGGTTTCGCTGGCATTGTATTTAGATGTGTGTCTTAATGTGAGGAAATACATTACTGATATTCACAAGTTCTAACCTAGGCTAGGCTACGTGCCATCTCTACTTTTTGGTGTTCTATTTTTTTTTTTTTTAATGAATTCTGAGCTTTTTGATTCTCTGTAAATAAAGCGATCAGTCATTATCAATTCAGTTTAACACAATTCAGGCTAAACTTGACATGACTACTTCCTTATTCAGGGAAAATCACATCTGATTTCCTTACTGTAACCAAGCGATCGTCTTCACAGGGGTTTTTGACCACACATCCTCTCTGTAGAGGAAAAAATAAACCACAGCACGGATCTACCAATAAGAGTGACTATAAAAATAATTTTTTTTTTTTAAGTGAGAAGTCCAGGCAACTAATGAATTTCCAGTCATTTTACTCAAGGACCAAGAGGGGAGAAGACGTAGAGAGAATACTTGTATTTGCTGTATTTTATTCTTTCAAACTGTGTGAAATTAGGAACTGCAGAAATACCTTTATAAGAGCAGTGTAACGAACACATCCTATTTTTTCTTTTTTTCCCCCTGGATATAAGTGGTTCCTCAATCCCCAAGAATTTAGCAGTGATACTACAGTTCTGTGCACTGCAAGTCTCCTATATGGGCACTCAGGAGCCTCAGGGAATTTATCTCAAGCATTTTTCAGGGCGATTGAACTGTGATTATTTAAAGAGTTGTGCATTTACAGCCCAACTATCCAGTGGATTTTTTTCTAGTCACATTTCCAACTGAATAATATTTAGACAAACTTATTCGGGACACATTTTAAGTTCCCAAAAGGTTAACTTTGGTGGCATTTGCTTTCCTACTCGTAACCTCTTCCTCAGTAGGTGTTAGGCTAGCTCTTCAGCATCAGGTCGATAGTTGCTTTGACAAAAATAATTTCCGTAAAGTAAATTTTATCCAGTTGCATCTGAAATGTTTTATAATTTGCGACACGATGCACAGACTGCTTTTACAGAATTAGCCACAAGTGTAATAAATATGACATTTTTTTCTTCCTCATCCCTCAACGTAATGGGATTTTTTTCTCATCATAGCGGGGTAGAGGCTGGTATCGGGCATTATTATCAAATATGGATATTGCCGTCACTCTCAGAAGCGTCTTTACATTCTATTCTTTATTACTCTGGAATTACCTCCCTTTCCAGAAAAAGAGTCCGCAGCAGTGCGGGCAATGTTAAGTTACCTTCAGCTTCAGCAAATGGACCTTCCTCCAGGATCTTGCCCTGAGCTCGCCAGCCAAAACATTTGTTGCCTCCTGTAACTGCAGCGTCATTAAAATGACCTGGTCTTTCTGCGGTTTGTCATTTAGACAAAGCAAAGGAGAAATGCTGCAAATTCTCCATAAAATGTAAAGTAGCATAAACTGGAAACAAAACAAAACAAAACAAAAGGGTAAAAGGGAATAAGAAAAGAAGTGGAGCAGCTTTCTGCATTTGAATCAGCCTCCTGTTCCATTTCATCCTTTCCTACTTGTCTCTGGAAAGCAGACAAACCAAAGTTTCTTTGCGTTAGGGTCTTCTCCGCATTCTCCGGGGGCATAAAGGCACAGGGGCATTTTGGATTTGTGGGCCCACAGCCTTACAATTTCTAAGTCGGCCACGCGGCAGCCTCTGAAGTTCGAGGTGTCTCTTATCTGAGCGGCTGCATTTCTGAGACTCAGAACACCCTGTGCACGCCCATTATTTATGAATGAATGGGGCATAAGGTAAACTGGAGTCCAGATTTTACTTTGTGAATGATGGACTACCCTGGAAGGTTTTGCAGGAGATGGCATAGTAGTTTGGAACAAAGAAACGAGAAATATTATTGGATAATAGTGTTTTAAATCCAGAACAATTAGGTGCATTTAACTTTATCATTGTTCTCTAAGAGGCTGGTGGAAGCTGTCCTTTCTCATACAGCAATCAGCCTTTTCACAGTGTGGCCCGTTGTTAATAGCCTTAAAACAAGATTAAATAAAACATGTTAAATATTGCAATTATTGTGGGAAATAAAATTATTTGGTGAGCATAATGGGGAGCAATTCAAGCATTTAACATGATCCAGGAAATGCTACTCCAAACAATTGCATTTGCTTTATGCATTTTTCCCCTTTGATTGCTGACAGATGCCTTTTTGGAAACAAACATCTAAATGGTTTGCTTTCAGTCAGGAAAAAAAAATATAACAGAAAGTGGCTACATGTTTTGAATTTAACTCTTGTCATTTGAATACTTCTTCCCACTGCACGTGAATGAGTCTGAGGCAAAAAAAAAAAAAAAAAAAAAAAAAAAAGAACACCAGGGCCCTCATCAAGAAGTAACCCCATCAGGATTTGGACTTTCTTACTTCCTTTGAAGGTGTTTTATAAGAAGTGGGAATCCTCCAGCTATGAAGCCAAGGGGTGGGTTAACCGCTGGGCATTCCACATGGTGTGAGCAAGGTGCGAGGGATACGGTCTGGGGACTGTGGGGCAGCATTAGAAAGGGAATTGCTTTCTAATAGCAAACTGGCCTCTGGCAGAGGGCAAGTTACTTTCCAGACTCTTTCTGGCTCTTGTGGCCAAAGCTCCCCAAATCAGCTACCCCCTTTTCATGAGTGGGAAGAACCCAGGAGAGCTGAGGGGATGCGGGATTCCCATCTCTATCTTTGCTGCAGTACTTGGATAAAGGCCTCAAAGACTTCTCTGCCAACAGGTGTACGATACCAAGGAAGGGTTTGAGTCTGTCAGGTG
Source organism: Acinonyx jubatus (assembly GCF_027475565.1). Classification (NCBI taxonomy): domain Eukaryota; kingdom Metazoa; phylum Chordata; class Mammalia; order Carnivora; family Felidae; genus Acinonyx; species Acinonyx jubatus. The sequence goes on along the minus strand of NC_069381.1, from coordinate 49,103,967 downwards.
TTGCTAAAAGGTAACCTGAAATGAAATATTAATGTTTTTCAGAGGCTGGGGAGTAGAGTGGTTGAGCACACTTTCTGAAGTTCAATTGCCCATATCCTGGCTTAGTGGGTTACTGTGTGACCACTCCCAGCTTACTTAACCTCTCTGATTCTCTGTGTCCTAACAGGAAAATGAAGATAATCATATATACAATATTTATATAATATGATATAATATTTATATAATATATGAACATGATATGATATAATATTTATATAATATTATATAATATGATAATTATATAAATATAAATTATACAGTTATTTAGCAAAAATACTCATAAAGACAATAATTCCTGGTATATAATCAGTGCTCAAGCACCGGTATTGTTTTGTTATCGATGTTTTGTTAATACGAGTCCTCTGTTGAGTTCAATCCTGTCTTGCCTCTTCTGATCCCATCTGGTGAGGCTGGGTTAGGTCCCTTCTCTTTGATCTAAGAATCTAATAACAGTCCAATAATCTAATAATCGTCTAATAATCTGTGTCTTGCTCCACTGCAGCTCTTAACACCCTCTATGCAATTCTTCTCATACTTACACCTTTTCATTCACCTTGGCTGAAACGTTTGTCCCTCCTAGAACATCATCTGCCTTTGCAAGTTAACTTTCCTCTCTGAGACACCAGTCCATAATGATCTCCAGTACCTTTGAATTCCCGTTGGCTTCCATATCTGTATCATTCATTGGTACTCACATAAATTGACTACATTATTTTTTATCTTTAATGCACCTATGTCATTCATTCATTCATTTGTAACTCACTTAACGGCAACTTCTGCAACACAGGCAACTAAAATGATTTTTTATCCTTTTTCTCAAGCTTGGTTTCTAGAGCCATTGGAAAATTAAAACTCTAGGAGAAGAGTAACTTGATTTGGAATGCACATATAATAACAGCTAACATGTATTGAGTGCTTCCTCTTAAAGACAGGTGCTGTTCTAAGATCTTTTTATTTGCGGATATGTCCTTATGATGTAAGATCTATTATTAACCCCATTTTAAAAATAAAAAACACAGGCTTCAAAAGCTGAAGCAACTTGTTTGGGGTCCTGGAGTTAGAGATGGAAGGATTCAAGCCTAAGAATTATGACTCCAGAAATTTACCACTCTGGTAAATTTCTCTCTCTCTCTCTCTTTTTTTTAATACTTATTTATTTTGGGAAGAGTGCAAGCTGGGGAGAGGTAGAGAGAGGGGGACAGAAGATCTGAAGTGGGCTCCATGCTGACAAGCTGACAGCAGCAAGCCTGATGTGGGGCTCAAACTCATGAACCATGAGATCATGACCTGAGCCAAAGTCAGATGCTCAACTGACTGAGACCCCCAGGCGCCCCTGGTATTGCCTCTTAAACCATGAAAGAGGGGAAATAATAGGACTTAGTACCTGCTATGTGCCAGGTATTTTTAAGGTGCTTTTGGGTATGATAAGTCACTTAACCTCACAACAACCCTAGGAGATTCATATTATTATTTTCAATTTGCAGGTCAGGGTCCAAAAGTAAGAGTCTTGCCTAATGACACATACTGAGCAGGAAGAGCCAAGATTCAACCCTATGTCTTTATGTCTAAAAGGGCTTTCATACTCTGATTAGGTAGCTCTCAGAAGATTTTTAAAAATTTCTTTTGTAGAGTTGGATGCTGGGCTTAACACATATGTATGGCTTTGAATCTCCAGGCTCTTGGAAATCATGAAATTAGAAATGTACAGTTTTGCTGAAACTGTAGAGAAGTTTGGTTTAGAGCAATAGGCATTTGAGACCTTTTTTTTTTTTTAAAAGCCTGTATTGAAGAAGGATTATCTACTATTAATACCTCAGTCTTTTCTCTAACCTTCACCAGGTGAAAAATCCTAAAATGGTATTCAGGACATCAGTGTCCAGCCTCGAAATGAGTGTGTACTCAGATGTAACCTTTGGAATAAGGGGAAGAATGTGCACAAAAGGATAGATAGTCTAGTTCCTCTGAAGCCCAGGAAAATGCCAAGGTCTTTGGTGGCAGATTTATCCCTTTGCGAGGACAGTAGCAAAGTCTTCAGAACAGGTACACATCATTATTGGGCACGAGTGTGGTGACTTTAAGAAACCAGTGTCCCAAGTCACCTGGCATGGTTTTCTCACCGTATGGCAAAAGGAAACGCTACGAAGCTGAAAAGGGCAGAATTGAAGAAAATGCCAGGGGGTCCAGACAGCCCCATCCGTTTCCATGATATGCCCAGAGATTGCCCAGATTTTTGAACTAGCATATATATTTTTTTTTTCTCAAAAAAATACTGATAATTTTTTTTCCACAGAAACTCACCCTCCATGCCCTGCAAAGAAAGAGTTTTTTTCTAGTGGCAATTCTTGTACTTCATTTCCATTTAGATATTCTTTGACTTTTCCTTTCTCTGCATTTTCTGTTAACCAGCTGCCACCCAAGATTGGACTAAACCCTCTGCCCCCTGTTAAAAAAGAAAAAAAAAAATCAGGGAAAACGGCATAGAACACAACCCTCTAATAAGTATATTCACAACTTCCACGCAAGGCGCTTAAGAAAACTAAAAGGTTAATATATTCTAACTAGATGTTGGGTATAGAATGTCAGATCTGTCAAATTTCATTATAACTTGCTGCTCATTGAGAAAGATTTGATTTCTTTTGCCACTGTCCTACTATGTTCAAGTCACAGACTGCCAGCAGCGGCCCACCGAAGACCACAGGCTGGCAGTGAGCGGGCTCGAGTGGGAAACCAGCCGCAAGGACCATCTGTTTCCGATTTCTAGCTGAGCCAAGATGTGCAGTGAAGTGCATTCCATTCACCAGGCCAGCTTCTCCCCTGCTCAAGTTATTAGTGTTACAAGTGAAATTATCTTTTCCAAACAGCAGGGGAGCTATAATCCTTATGGAACAGGACCTTAAAATGCGCACATGCACTCGCGAAACACACACCCACATACACACGCGTGCACAACATTCAGGCATCTTCTGTTAAAGTTGTGTGTCAGGCTGCTTGTAAATTTAATTACGGCCTCCATGGGGTTTATAAAGTGTGTTTTATTAAGCATGATAACCTCTGAGGCAGCAGCTTATACATTGGCCTCATTTAGTCTAATTGAATGATCGAATATCTTTAGGATGCTTTTTGTGGGCATGGTTAAACATGACAAGGCGGATGTATTTAAGACATCTTAAAAGGTAACGGCTTTCAGAATGGAAAGGGTTTTTAGGAATAATCAATGGGAGCCCTTGCTTGGCGGGCCCAAGTGAGACAACCTCATGCAAGTCGACAGTGCTGTGGCTAGTTAGCCAGCTATTAATTCCCGGAGGGGCCAAGTGACTGGTGTCACCATATAACTTGGGAGACTATAATAAGTTACATCATTGTTATTTGGTGTTGGTTGTCTGTCTTTCTCAAGGTTGATCATTTTTTAGAAAAATCTGGAGGTGAATTAGCAAGGCTGATTGTATGATAGTGTAATAGAAATAGCAAGGAGAGAAGTCAGGAGGTTTTAATGAACTAATGTGGTAAACACGCCATCTAGTAACTCATGCTGGCCACTGTGCCAGGTGCTCAGGATACAAGTAAGAAAGACAGGGGACCTGCACTCAAGGAGCTCTTGGGCACTTCCGTTACAGTGTGACGGAACCATGGTGGTAGTCTGGCCTTGCTTCTTCCACATTCGATGCAGGACTCTGCCTTGTCACATGCCCTCTGGAGGCTTGTCTGTAAAATGGAGATGGCAATGGCAGTGGCCATCATCCAGGGAGTGTTGTCTGAATTAAATGAACCAACATATGTAAAAGGGCCAAAGTCAGTGATAGAAACTTATCACTGAGCAGGTGCTCAATACAGGTTAGTTTCTGTTTCCCTGTAGTTATTCTGGGAATCCTCTAGAGCCTTATAAATTACAGAGTGATCTTCCAGCAGATTTCTCATTTGTGGATGAGTAGCATAGTGGATCCAAGGAGGCTGCCTGCGTTGTGGCTCCCTAGCCATGTCACTCAGCACCAGACCACAGATTTCAGAGGGCAGGGCTTACAGGCGGCACCGGAAAGAGCCATGAATAATTATCTTTTCCACCTAATATACATTTTTGGCTCCTGGTGAATGAAAGACTGATTGAGGCTGATTTCTCCAAAATTAACTTTTTTTTCTTTTCAAACCAAAGATCACATAAATTCATTTAACGTGAGGAGGCAGAGGGACTATGACAAAGCTTCTTATTTTGTAGATTAAGAAAATGAAGCCCAACTGAGAGAATTACCGGGAATTACCCAGCTAGTTTTGAGATCTCCAACCCAGAGATCCAAATATTCAGTGTCTCTGTCACTGTATCACTAGTTTCATAATGTTTGAAGAGCTGATGTCCTGAATTCTGTAATCAGTTGGATTCAGATATACATGAGACCCAGCTGTGGCTGCCTCTGCTGATTATATTATACACCTGGCAGTTGCATCTTGTGCTTTACTCACGTTTATGGACAGAAATGGAAGCATCTTGCAAAGCCCTCTTACTGGATCAATGCGAAAGCTAGGGACCAGTGTCCCAGGTAGGTTCCTCCAAAACCAACTTCGAGTCTTGTGTGAGACTTGTGGAGATGTGTATGCGAGGATTTTACTGGGGTGGTGGTCAGGATCAGTACCTACATGGAAGTAAAAGAAGGAGGAGCTAAAAATCCATGCAGTCCCAACAGAGGTCTAGGTAATTCTGTAGGGAGCCCAGATGCTGGAATGGCCCTGCAGAACTGTTCCAAATTGGGCATGGGGCCAAGCCTTTGAGATATAAGGTTTATTTTTTTAAGGTTTATTATTTTTATTTTATATTTATTTATTTAATTTTTTAAATGTTTATTTATTCTCGAGAGACAGACAGAGACAGAGTGTGGGTGGGGGAGGGTCAGAGAGAGAGGGAGACACAGAATCTGAAGCAGGCTCCAGGCTCTGAGCTGTCACAGAGCCTGACACGGGGCTCGAACAAACTGTGAGGTCATGACCTGAGCCGAAGTCGGATGCCTAATTGACTGAGCCACCTACGCACCCTTTAAATGTATTTATTTAAATTCAAGTTAGTTAACATACAGTGTAGTATTGGTTTCAGGAGTAGAACCCAGTGATTCATCACTTACGTATGATACCCAGGGCTCATCCCAATGAATGCCCTCCTTAATGCCCAGCACCCATTTATCCCATCCCCCCACCAACCTCCCTCCAGCAACCCTCAGTTTTTTCTCTGTATTTAAGAATCTCTTATGGTTGCCTCCCTGTTTTCATCTCATTTTTCCTTCCCTTCCCTTATGTTCATCTGTTGTATTTCTTAAATTCTACATATGAGTGAAATCATATGATATTTGTCTTTCTCTGCCTGACTTATTTTGCTAAGCATAATACACTCTAGTTCCAGCTACATTGTTGCAAATGGCAAGATTTCATTCTTTTTTTTATCATCTAGTAATATTTCATTGTATATATATATATCACAACTTCTTTAAAAAAATTTTTTTTATGTTTATTTTTGAGAGAGAGAGAGAAAGAGACAGAGTGCAACCAGGAGAGGGGCAGAGAGAGGGCTCCAGGCTCTGAACTGTCAGCCCAGAGCCCCACGTGGGACTTGTACTCACAAACTGCCAGAGATCATGACATGACCTGATGTCAGATGCTCAACCGACTGAGCCACCCAGGTGCCCCTATATATCACATCTTCTTAATTAACTGAGCCATCCAGGTGCCCCATCACATCTTCTTTATCCATTCATCAGGTGATGGACATTTTAGCCCTTTCCATAATTTGGCTATTGTTGATAGTGCTGCTATAAAGATTGAGGTGCATGTGCCCCTTCGAATCAGCATTTGTGTATCCTTTGGATAAATACCTAGCAGGGCGATTGCTGGGTTGTAGGGTAGTTCTATTTTTAATTTTCTGAGGAACCTCCATACCGTTTTCCAGAGTGGCTGCACCAGCTTGCATTCCCACCAACAGTGCAAAAGTTTCTCCTTTCTCTGCATCCTAACCTCTGCACTCTTGCAATCACTGACCAGTTATTGAATATGAACCATCTTGGGCAAAAAGAAGAGACTTTGGGCTAGATGGATCTTTCAGCCAAAGACAAATTCCAGAGGGTTTTCAGCTGACAGCTGTCAGGCTCCGATGTTCCCTATAGCTGGAGCGCATCTAGATGTATGCCAGAGGATCCATTGGTGCTCGGAGAAGTCAAGTGTCTTGCTTAAAAACACTTGCCAAGTTAGTGGCAGACTTGGGCCTAGAATTCATGGGTCCCAGTCCATAGCTCTATTAGTTTCCCAAATTTCCAGGAGAAGGCTTCATTTCCTATTTCAGCAGCATCTACACAGTACATCCAGGAGTACCCCTTCTCATTGAAAAACAATAGGGGGCAGGGAAAGAAAGCCAAGGCAATGAGGACAATGTTGGGCATTTCTTGGCTTTTTCTCCAGTTGTCCAGTGGCAGATACATTCCTTGGCATATACAAGAGTTCAGTGGAATGAATAAAAGAGAGGTTTGGAGTGTGGCTCTAAACCCATACAGTCAGATCTCTGTTTGAACCACCAAAGAGTGTCTTAGTAGAAGCCTGGGTTGGCATCTCCCTGGGGGTACTGTTTCAGTGGAGAAGAGAATTTGGGTGAGAGAAGAGGGGAAGCAAAAGGCGGTAGTGGAGTGAGAAATTGGTGTTTCTTAGTCCCTATATTTTCATCTCAAAGAAGCTCTCCCATAGAGCACCTGTTAAGAAAAGAAAAAAAAATACCCCCAATTCTGAAGCATTAATGGTATGGGGTGATGAAATTCTTTGCTTCAAAGGAGAGCTTTGGAGAACAAATCCAAGCTCCCATGATCTTTTAAAAAGAGCAAATTTGTTCAGAGCTGAAAGAAGGCTTTTGGCTATCTATACCCCCATCTAATCCTGACTCCTTAATTTCTTTTTCCTTTATACCTTCAATTGGACTCTTTCATTTGCTATAGCATTTAAACATATACATAAGAATATAAGATATTTAGAAGAAGCCATCTTGATTTTTGAGACATTACCATCTCTACACTCTACTGGCAGAGAACATGATGTAAATGACTCGGGAGTCTGTGGGGGCACACAGAATCTCTTAGTTGGTACCTTTTCCCTGGAACTTTATGGGAGAAATCCAAGAGACTTATTTCTGCCTTGTTCTTCACTGTCCCCTCACAATGGGCAGATACTACCAGAGGGGATCATGGGCTGTCCCTCATCAGAAGCAGAAATAGGATTTCCACATGCACTTTGGGCAATTTTCCTTGCATGTCTCTTCTAATGATTTGGGGTAGGCTCTTTCCCTACTCTCCACCTTTCCACATTCCAGTCCAGAACCTGTATTTACAGTAGCGAACTTCTTTCATTAGTCTCTCTCCCCTCCGTCCTTTCCTTCCCCCTTCTTGTCCTTCCTTCCAACATTTATTGAACTCCTCTTATATTCCAAACACTGTGCTAGTTACTAAGCAGGCTCAGTTATAATCAAGATGGGAATCCGCTTTCACGGCACTTGACCTCAAAGCAGGCAGGCAAGCCATGCCAATCCAGTGTGATAGTCATTATGATGGGAACCTACAGGGTGCTAAGGGAGAACAGAAAAAGGGCACCAAACTTAATACAGGGCTGGTGGTAAGGATGGGTTGGTTGCATTCCCTGTGAGAAGGACAGTGCAGTTTGGTTTGAAGAATGAAAAAGTATGGCAGACAAATGTGGATGTTGAGAAGGAGGATGGTGGTAAGAGGTTTGTAGTTCAAAAGTATAACACAGCAAAAACGGAGGGGGTGGGGGCTGGTGAGCAGAAAATAGCCTAGTGTGCCCGGAGAGTCTCACATTACCTGACCTTCACATTCTCTGTAGATGTATCTACAGTTCACCATCTGTTTTTCTATGGCCCCCAAGCTAAGAATAATTCTTACCTTCTAAATGTTTGGAAAGAGATGAAAAGAAGAATAACATAGTGGGACATATAAAGTGATATGAAATTCAAATTTCAGTGTCCAAAATCAAGTTTTCTTGGGCATCGGGCATGCACATTTGGTTGCATGTTGCTTATGGCTGCTTTCACACTAGAGTTGCAGAGTGAAGTAGTTACAGTGTAGACCATAAAGCTGGAAAGACCTAAAATATTTACGATCTGGCCCTTTACAGAAAAAGATTTCCTGATCCCCTCCAACCCCTGGTTGGGGCTTAGGGCTTGTAGTCCAGCAGACTTGGATTCAAACCTGAGTCTTCAACTTCTAGTGATGTGACCTTGAGCGAATTTCTTGAACTGTCTATATGTCAGTTTGCTTACTTGAAAAATGGTAATGATAATACTTCACAGGCTTGTGACAGTTGAAGGAGATATTGCTGTGTAAAGCTCGTGAGACTTGGAAATGCTTGAATAAAATTATTTCTTGAAAATAGTTAATGAAAGTTTCAACCATTTGAAGATATTAATAGAATGTGTAATAAGATAAATATGAAACATCGTGAACTGCCATATTCATCACCGAACTACTGCTTTGGGGATTATCAGTTAAAAAATATTTTCTGTTAATAGATAAATGGGGAAAGAGAAAGTCAGATTTGTGAGTGAGAAGAGAAAGCTGTGAATTGCCAGAACTCCTCAAATAATTACAGCTGAAATTGATTGAGAGCCTGCTATGACGTGTTGCTAAGTACTTTATGTGCATTGTTTTATCTGATCATCATCAGACGTATGAGATAGCAACTCTCGTCACTCAGCTTTGCAGATGAGGAGACCGGGGTTTCGAGCAGTTAAGTTAATCCAAGCCACACAGCCAGTAGGAGGCAGAGTCCTAACTTGAACCTGGAGTGGTCTGATGCCAAAGTTTCTGTCTCTACCACTGTGCTTTTGGAAAAAATCTCTTGTTAAAAACCAGGGACCCACATTTCAGGGCCCATAGCCGTGCCTGTGGCTGGCACATTGGAGCATCATTCTGAGCTGAGCTCTGCAGAATTGCCAATTGCTATGGCTACTGCCTTGGGTCCATCTAGGGTTAATTTCTCAGACTTCCCATGAGAATTGCAGCCAAGATTACTCCCTGAGCATTGTCTTATTGGGAGTGGTTCTGCATGTAATCTGTCTGTTACATGGCTATGGGGAGATGGGTATGACAAATGAGACAGAGTTTGGCTGTGTGATGGGGATTAAATGTTATGTTTAATAAAGAAAATCTTTTTGGTTTTCAGGTATTATTTATTGACATGAGAATATGCTCACAAACTCTTCTACCAAAAACTAAAGCCATGCGATTGTTTCAGTTTGGTAAGCATGTGTGTATATGTATTTATTTTTTTAAAGGGTAGGGAAGGAATGTGCCAGGATGATGAGTAGTTTCTCCCTGCGGGCTGAGGGAATGATGGCGAATATTGTTATGATTATTATTTATCCATACTTTCTATTTCTGGAATTCTAAAACAATGTATAATTGTGCAAAAAATAAGAAGATATATATTATAAATGATATGGATCAATTTGCCAAAAAACTTAAAAAAATCTTTAAATCTTTAATGCCATAATTTTACCCTGGTACACCATCCTAAACACGGATTGACTGTAATATGTAGAGACATATGTTCATTTTAACATTATCTGAAATAGTGAAAAAAAATTTTTAAATGGTCTGAATGGCACAACCACTTTAAAGCATATTATGTAACCATGAAAGAAAATGTTTACAAGTGGAAAATGCTTATGCTATTATAGTGTAAATAAAGTAGGGTATGAAATTGGACATACAATATGAACACAGTTCAGTGAAAGCTCAATGATCTATTTGGAAAGAAAAGATGGAAAGAAAACACATCCAGGTGTTAATGGCTCTGTATATAATTGGGGGGGATTATATATTTTCTCCTTTTCCTGCTTCTCTGCAGCTTCAAAATCTTTAAAAAATGGATATTATTTCTATAATGAAAGCAAATAGGCCTTAAAAACACTGTTGAAGTTGGAAATCCACTGACTGGTGTTTAGTCTTAAAAACATCCCCCTTCCTCCACACCCCACTGCATGACCCTTTATCTCTGTTGTCTCTTATGGTTAGTTGGATATTTTCCAGCTTAGTCTCCAGAAGCTTAATGAGAATGCAAAGAACATCAAGCTAGGAACTGGGAGATGTGGATTCTAGCCAGGGCCATGCCACTAACTCACTGCATACTCTGGGGTGAGTCCCTTTTTGTCTTGGGGCCACTGATTCTTTATAAAATGAGGAGAGCTAAGACTATATCAGGGGTTCTTGGCGACTGGGCTGAGAGGCAGTGAGAGGTCTCAATGACAGTGCGTGCTCTCTGAAATCTGGATCCTTCTCCTCCAACACAGCTCAATACAAGCACTTCTGCTTTTATAGCTTCTTTATCGAGTTTACTGGAAAAATTTAAGTGAAGAATGATTCCAATGTTAAGTAAAGTTTCAAAACCACTGTACTGGGCAAACTATATTGTCTAGATCATTGCTTACAGAGTGTAGCTGCTGTTCATGTCTCTTATAATTTTTTTAATTGTGGTAAGAAAACCTATAACATGAAATCTCTATTCTCAACAGTTTTTAAGTATACAGTATTGTGAACTATATGCACATCATCGTATAGCAGATCTCTAGAACTTTTTCATTTTGCATGTGAAACTCTATTCTCATTGAATAACAACTTCCCATTTCTCCTTCCCACAGCCCTTGACAACCACCAGTTTACTTTCTGCTTCTAAGAGTTGGACTACTTTAGATCATTCACATAAGTGGGATCATGCAGTATTTATCTTTCTGTGACTGTCTTATTTCACTTAGCCTATGCCTCCAAGTTTCATCCATGTTGTAACATATGATGAGATTTCTTTCTTTTTAAGGGTTGACTAATATTTCATTTCATGTATATATTCTACTTTCTTTATCCTTTCATCTGTTGATGGACTTTTAGGTTGTTGACACTTCTTGGCTATTATGAATATTGCTGCAATGAACTTGGGAGTGCAAATATCTTTTCAAGATCCTGATTTTAATTCTTTTGTTGGATATTCAGAACTAGGAATACTGGGTCCTATTTTTAGTTTTGGGCGGCAACTCCGTTCTGTTTTCTACAGCAGCTGTGTCACTTTAAATTCCTACCAAAAGGGTGCAAGTGTTCCAATTTCTCCACATCTGGACCATAACTTGTTATTTTATGTTTTTTCCCCCCTTTATGTTGTGTTTTTTAATAGTGGCCATCCTAACAAGTGTGAAGTGATATTTTGGTGTGGTTTTGATTTTAATTTCTCTGATGATTAGTGATTTTGAACATCTTTCATATACCTGTCTGTCATTGATATGTCCTTGTCTATTCATGTTGTTTGCCCATTTTTTTAAATGAGGTTACTTGTTTTTTGTCATTAAGTGGCATGGTATAATTAGATCTATTTTGGATATTAATCTCTTATAAGATGTATGGCTTGAAAATATTTTCTCCTATTCTGTAAATGGCCTTTTCACTCTGTTGATTGTTTTCCTTGCTGCATAAAACGCTTTTGGGTTTGATGTAGTCCCACTTGTCTGTTTAAGCTTTTGTTGTCTGTGCTTTGGTGTCCAAGAACACATTGCCAAGACCGCTGTTATTCCCCCATGTTTTCTTTTAGGAGTTTTATAGTGTCAGGTCACACATTTAAGTGTTTAATACATTTGCAGTTGACTTTTGTGCATGAAGTCAGGTAAGAGTCCATTCTTCTGCATTTAGACGTCCAGTTATCCCAGCACCATTTGTTGAAGAGACTATCCTTTTCCCATTATATAGTTTTGGCATCTTTGTCAAAGACCATTTGACCCTATAGGCAAGGGTTTATTTACTAGATCTCTGTTCTGTTCACTGGTCTACATGTCTGTCCTTATGCCAGTACCATACTGTTTTGATTACTGTAGCTTTGTAATATGTTTTGAAGTGAAACCATGTGAAGCCTCAAGTTTTGTTCTGCTTTCTCAAGAATATTTTGGCTATTTGGGATCTTTTGTGGTTTCATATGAATTCTAGCATTGCTTGTCCTAATTTTGTAGAAAACAATACCATTGGGATTTTTATAGGGCTTGCATTGAATCTATAGATTGCTTTGGGTAGTACGGATATTTTAACAATATTAAACCTCCAATTTATGAACTTGGGATCTCTTTCCATTTATTTATCTCTCCTTTAATTTCTTTCAGCAATACTTCATAGTTTGTAGTGTATAAGTTTTTCACTTCCTTAGTTACATTTGTTACTAAGTATTTTATTCTTATTAATGCTATTGTAAATGGGATTGTTTTCTTAATTTCATTTTCAGGTTGTTGTTAATATATAAACACACAACTAATTTTTGTATGTTGATTTTGTATCCTGCAACTTTGCTGAATTTGTTTATTAGTTTCACAGGTATTTTTTTTAACATTTATTTATTATTGAGAGACAGAAAGACACAGAGCATGAGCAGGGGAGGGGCTGAGAGATGGAGGCACAGAATCCGAAGCAGGCTCCAGGCTCCGATCTGGCAGCACAGAGCCCAACGCAGGGCTTGAACTCACAAACCGTGAGATCATGACCTGAGCCAAAATCGGATGCTTAACCCACTGAGCCACCTAGGCGCCCCCAGGTTTTTTTTTTTTTGTATGTGTAATCTTTAGGGTTTTCTACATATAAGATTATCTCATCTGCAAACAGAGATTATTTTACTTCGTTCTTCCTAATTTGGATGACTTTTATTTCTTTTTCTTGTCTAATTGCTCTGGCTAGGATTTCCAGTACCATGTCAAATAGAAATGGTGAGATTGGGTATTCTTGTCTTGTTCCTCATCTTAGATGAAAAGTTTTTTGTTTTTCACTGTTGAGTTTTTCACTATAGACTTTGCACATATGGTCTTTTTTATGCTGAGATCATTTGTTTCCGTTTTTAGTTTATGGAGTCTTTTTATCATGAAAAGATGTTAAATTTTGTCAAATGCCTTTTCTTTACCTATTGAGATGACCATGTGATTTTTATCCTTGTTTTATTAATGTGTTGTGTCATGTTGATTGATTTTTTTGTATGTTGAATCATCCTTGTATTCCAGGAATAAGTCCCATTTGGTCCTGGTGCATTATCCTTTTAAGATACTGTTGAATTTGGATTGCTAGTATTTTATAGAGGAGTTTTGCATCTATATTCAACAGGGATATTGGCTTGTAGTTTTCTTTTCTTATAATGTCTCTGTCTTCACTATCAAAATAATGCTGGCCTCATAAAATGAGTTTGGAAGGGTTCTCTCTTCTTCAATTTTTTTGGAAGAGTTTGAGGAGGACTGGTGCTAATTCTTCTTTGAATGTTCTCTGTGGTCCCCAGGTATCCAAAGTATGCAGTTCCATAAGAACTCTCAGTCAGGCAAAACAGAAATCAGTCCTTCCAATAGCCCCCTGAAAAGCTGGAACTTTAGATCCACATTTCACTCTTCTCTTTCCTTCTCAAGGGAGATGCCGCAAGAGTGCCTACTTCTGATCATGGTGAGCTGTTCCGGTTTCTTTCTGTGGTATTACAAATCCCACAGAGTTTCATAAACTGCTGAACTCTCTTTTGTTCCCTGAGGCCCCCAGGCATCCAAGGTATGCTGGTTCTCCATCACCTTTCCACATCAGGCAGGACAGAAACCAGTTCCACCTCAGGCAGCCCTGTGAAAAGCTGAAACATTGGACATACATTCCACTCTTCTTTTTCCTTCCTAAGGGAGAAACTGTGAGTTGGACTTTTCATCTTATTTGCAAACTGTGCTGGCTTGGGAGAGGCAGATGTGGTTGCAATGAAATGGCTTTACATACCCACTTCAACGTAACTCTTCTTGGCTTTGAGATAGCCTGGGGGTATTCTGACTTCCTAACTGATTTCTGGAGCTCTTGTAAAGGCTTTTTGGATCATATATGTTGTTGCTAAGTCAAGAAATGAAGTCTGGCACTTTCTATTCTGCCATCTTGCTGATGTTGCTTTCTCATGTGAGAAATGAAAGCTTGCTCATACCGTAACTCATGTGCAAAGGCACACACCTCCTAACCTGTGATTCTCCTACCTCTGGCCCCTTCTCATTTCTATAATCCTTCCACTGAAGTACCCTCTCCCCCAATATTGTCTAGCCAGTCACCTCTGAGGGTTCATGATTAGATTTAGTGCTACCTGTAGACCTAAGTCATAGGGACCCCTCACTGAGCTTTGCTTTGGAGGGCTGCACATATGACAAGCACAACAGATTTATTCAAGAACACCTCTGTAGCTCAGGATCTATTGTTGAAGACTGACACGCACAACTCACTTTAATTCTATATATCTACTATCATGAATAATACCTTTCAGACCTCAAAGAAAAACTCCTTTACATCTCTTGTTGTATGTCCTCTTTAAAGACTTGTGGTTTGTGCCATTGCAATATCTCAGATAATCTCCACTTGAGAATGTGGGGAGTATTTATTTTTTCCCAGTTTTACTGATATAAAATTTACATATAACTTTTTTTAAGTTTTTTTTTACATTTATTTATTTTTGAGAGACAGAGACAGAGTACAAGTGGGGGAGGGGCAGAGAGAGAGAAGGAGACACAGAATCCAAAGCAGGCTGCAGGCTCAGAGCTGTCAGCACAGAGCCCAACATGGGGCTTGAACTCACAAACTGTGAGATCATGACCTGAGCCAAAGTCAGATGCTTATCTGACTGAGCCACCCAGGCACCCTGGTATCTCTCTCTCTCTCTCTCTCTCTCTCTCTTTCTCTCTCCATCTATCTATTATCTATCTCTATATTTATACCTATATCTCTCACATCTTCTTTATCTATTCATTCATTGATAGATACTTCCATATCTTGACTATTGTAAATAACTCTGTAATGGACATGGGGTTTCAGATATCCTTTTGGGATGGTGATTTTGTTTTCTTTAGATATATACCCAGAAGTGAAATTGATGGATCATATGGTAGTTCTTTTTCAATTTTTTGAAGTTTATTTATTTATTTTCAGAGATAAGGCATGCACACAAGTGGGGAGAAGAGTAAATAGAGACAGAAAGAGAGAAAGAGAATCCCAAGCAGTCTCTGCACTGTTAGTGTGGAGCCCAGTGTGGGGTTGGAGCCCATGAATCATGAGATCATAACCTGAGCCAAAATCAAGAGTTAGACACTTAACTGACTGAGCCACCCAGGCACCCTATTTTTAATTTTTTGATGAACTTTCATACTGTTTTCCATAGTGGCTGTACCCATTTCCAATCTAAACAGTATACAACGGTTCCCTTTTTTTCTACATTCTCATCAGCTCTTGTTGTTTTCTGTCTTTTTGATAGTAGCCATCCTAACAGGTTTGAGGTGATATCTCATTGTGGTTTTGATTTGCATTTCCCCAATGATTAGTAACATAGAGTGCCTTTTTATGTACTTTTTGCCATTTAAATATCTTCTCTGGAAAATGCCTATTTAGATACTCTGTCCTGTTTTAAAATGGATTATTTAGAGTTTTGTTTTGTTTTTGCTATTGAATTGTATAAATTCCTTTTATACTTTGTGTATTAACCCTATATCAAATGTGTGTGTTGAAAATGTTTTCTCCAGGGGTGCCTGGGTGGCTCAGTCTGTTGAGTGTCTGACTTCAGCTTAGGTCATGATCTTGTGGTTTGTGAGTTCGAGCCCCCACATTGGGCTCACTGCTGTCCGCCTGTTAGTGAAGCACCTGCTTCAGATCCTCTGTCCCTCTCTCCCTGACCCTCTCCCGCTTATGTTCTCTTTCTCAAAAAATAAATAAAACATTAAAAAAATAAAAATGAAAATGTTTTCTCCCATCTGTATGTCTTTTTTTTTTTTCATTTTGTTGATCATTTCTTTTTCTGTAGAGAAGATGTCTGTGGGGGAATATTTGACCAGCAGATGCTCTCAGATGAAGGAATGGCAAATTAGTCAACTTGTCAATTCTTTTCAGATAGCTCAAATGTGATAGATTCTTGCTCAATAAACAATCATTTCCTAGAGGTGTAGAGGATCCCTTTTCTTGCATCTCTGTCTTCTAGTGGGGTTCCAGAAGAGTTATTTGTGGCAGATGGAGAACATTTTGTAATAGTTAAAATTCATATTACTCTTTTTTTTTAATGGTTTTTTTTTTTATTTTTGAGAGAGAGAGGGAGAAAGAGAGAGAGAGAGCGAGCAGGGCAGGGGCAGAGAGAGAGGGAGACACAGAATCCAAAGCAAGCTCCAGGCTCTGAGCTGTCAGCACAGAGCCAGATGCAGGGCTTGAACCCACAAACTGTGAGATCATGACCTGAACCGAAGTCGGATGCTCAACTGACTGAGCCACCCAGGTGCCCCAAAATTCCTATTAGTCTTAATATTGTATATAGGTAGGTCTAGAAGTACTATTTATGAAATGTGACATTCATTTTTACCTTACTATATGGGTTTAGGTATTGTTTTAAAAATGGTAAAAAATAAATAAAGGGGCTTAAGAAGTACAAACTTCAAGTTATAAAATAAATAAGTCATGGAGATGAAAAGTACAAAATAGGCAATATAGTCAATAAAATTGTAATAATGTTGTACGGTGACAGATGGTGACTATATTTATCATGGTGAGCATTAAGTAATATAGAGAATTGTCAAATCCCTGTGTTGTAAGCCTGAAACCATTATAACACTGTGTGTCAATTACCCTTCAATAATAAAAAAAATTAAGTAAAAATGGTGAAGATGATGTGATAATTTGCACAATGAAATTAAAAGTATGTAAAGTTTTCTTTGATATTTTGTCACATGTAATCCCATTACTGTGTTTGATTATACCTAAAATTCACAAATCTTTATAAATCTAAGTATTGGTTTAATAATTTTGTTGACAATTCCAGTTGCTGCTGCCTCTAAAGAGTGAGATGTTCCAAATTGAAATAAAAAAAAAAGTGGGAACTGCAGTGGCCCAGGAATGAGTGCATCATTTTGCATTACTACTAAAGAATAAAGGTTATGTGACAATCTTAATCATGATCGCATAACTAAAGATTTTGCCAAAACAAAGAAAGAAGAATAAACTTTGTGGAATTAGTATATAGTAATTTATAAATTATGTATGCTTTTACCTTATCACTCAACAACCTCAACCACTAGTAAGTAGAACTTTCAGACATATACAATAATTCAATCCTGTTATCTTTGATATCTTGCTTATTTCCAATCATATAAAAGCTATAGCTTTACATGTATTTTTAGATTTTTGTGTCTATCAATATATAGTTAACCTTTTACTGTCTTGATTACAAATTTCAAATATTGAGTCATATGGCATGTGGGCCTCTAGGTTTATCTTTGTCCTGAACCCACAAATGTTTGGGGTCATCTTGAATGGGTTATGGTGTGATGGCCAACACTTGCTGGGCCACTGTGGCATGCGGATGAGCATGTGATTACAATGTGGAGATACGCTTCAACAGCCTGCTGGTCATGACTCAGGAGCTATTTGAGGAGTCCTCAAGAAGCACAGTGCTCAGTTCACAGAAGGTGGATGGAGAGAGGGGAATGGGCTGAAGTTTCTGGCATGTTATCTTCAGGTCACAGAGTGTTTATCTTTAGTTACATAAAGATCTTTTGGTCGTCTCATGACTGTTGCTCTTTGGTCAAGCAACTGCAGAATGACTAATGACACAAGCCCAATTATAGGTTCATCACTGTTTAAAATACTGGTACAGGTGCCCGGATGGCTAGTTGGTTAAGTGGCTTACTCTTGATTTCTGGCTCAGGTAATGATCTCTCGGTTCCTGAGCTTGAGCCCACATTGGGCTTTGTGCTGACAGCGGGGAGACTGCTTGGGAATCTCTCTCTCCCTCTACTTCTGTCCCTCACCGGCTTTTTCTCTCTTGCTCTCTCTCTCTCAAAATAAATAAACATTAAAAAAGTAAAAGCTTTAAAATACCAGGTTTAAGAAGGTTTGATTGGTATCTATACCAATTTACATTCTCATAATAAATTTCAACACTATCTTTGTTGATGAAAGAGAGCTCTCAGAATCGTCATGATTTTAACTGTTGCACATTTTTGAACAGTGTTAAAAATTGGATTTTTTATCACCTACTTGTGAAAGAAAAAATTTCTTCTTTGTAGTAATTATTAAGTATTTGAAGAGATTATTAGTTTAAGAACCTTGATCAAAGACTGTGTGTAGTTATTTCAAGCATAAAAAAATCTGATAATGAAGATTTAATTATAAGTGCAAACTCCAGTCTTGCATTATAATTTATGAAAATCATTTTAAGTTTTCTATAAATTCTAAATTTATAATCATTTACAATATTTCAAATTTTTATATCATGATTATAATAATGAAAAGATGTTTTCTAAAACCAATGCCATATTTCCATATACCAAGCCCCTAAATTTTCTCTAATATATTTCAGTGTGCTTTATAAATAGTCGATTTCTATGTGTGCCATAACATTAAAAAAAAAAGTTGGAATCCATGTTTCATATGATAAACAACATTGGCTGCACTTTGAGGACACCAGATGAGCTTTATAAAGTACCCGGCCAGTACTCAGTCCAACCATGAAAGTCTGATTCAATTGGTCTGGGGTGGGAGTTAGAAACTCTGTGTTCTGTTTGTTCTGGGAGTAGATCTGAATGTTAGAGTGGCCAGCAGAACTTAGAAAACACAGATGCTTGAGCTTCATTTCAGACTATTGAGTCAGACTATCTGGACCACAGGATCAGGACACCGTATTTTCTCAAATGTCTGAGGTGTTATCCTGCCCTCTCCTTCCATTTTATAACAAGATTCATTGCTCAGCCCTCCAGTAGAAGACTGTGAGTTAGAATCGAATGATATGACAGCTCGGAGCCTGGAGCCTGCTTTGGATTCTGTGTCTCCATCTCTCTCTGCCCCTCCCCTGCTGTTTCTCTCACTCTCTCTCTCTCTCTCTTTCTCTCTCAAAAATAAATAAAACATTTAAAAAAAGGATAAAACAAGCATGACTGGGCCTTACCCCAGACCAAATTAAATCAGAATCTCCAGAGATTGGACCTACATACTGCCTTTTTTTTTTTTAAGCTTCTCAGATTATTTTAATGAATAGCCAAAATTGAGAACAGTTGGCTTAAAGGCAAAGTGCAGGATTTGATTTCCAATTACTTCCCTGCTTATGTTTCGCGACTCACACTGTTCTACTTAGTGTCCGCTGTCTGTACCCATTCCTAACTCTGTGGTTCTCATCAACTGCACGATTACCCATTCTTCCTTCTTTCATAAACCATCTCAACTTTTCTCATCCAGCTAATGACTCACTATGTCTGCAGAGCCTCCCTTTACTGCCCTAGCTTCCAGTGACTGCTTCTTCCATGATTTCCTCTAATTTTAACACTACAGCTATCAGTGAGAGCAAGAACAATGCTGGACCCATCTCTGTGTCCCAACACAAGCAGTGTGTATTCACAGCAGTAGTTTAGGAAATACTTGCTGTGGCTGACTGTGCTTCCCTCAGGGAAGGTGGAGGCAGAGAGCAACTAAAGGGATTCAAACTCTCCATCTCTATTTTCTTTCTTTCCATTTGAGTCATCTTTAGAGTGAAGGTGTGAGTCCAGGCTATTGGGTATGGGTCTTTTATTGGCAGGGTTTTCCATTTTACCACCGTTATTCCACTTTCATGTCATGGTGAGAAGATCTTAGACCAGGTGCTGTGTTCATTATAATGACAAATAGCTAAAGCCAGAAATCACTTGGAATTAGACCATAGCTGGGAAATACACCTCTTGATCTTAGATCTCCTGTGGCATCTTCTAAACATAACTTGATGTTCTCCTCTTGGAATAGGAATGTGAGCTCTATCCCACAACTCGTGTGAACCATTTTGATCTTCATCCATTCACTTCTTCATAACTCATTTGTTGAGTACATTGTGTCCAAGCCCTGCATCAGGCCCCATGAAACTTCTGTAGGGCCTGCTAGCTAAGTGCCTACAACTTTCAGAGCTGGGGTTTAAGGAGTAACAGAATAGCAGTTCCTTAGGAAGATTTCCCCTACTCATCTAATTTTTTTTCATTTTATTTTAAACTCATTTTAATTTATTACTGAAACACTGTAGCTAAATTATGCAGGCTAAGTACATCTAGAAAAATGAAACCTTTACCTGAAGTAAAAAATGTAATCTTTGCAAATGTTTATGAATGCAAGGTAAATAAATCCATATTCATGCAAACACAGAACTATAAATAGAAGGCACATGCATATGTGATATGCATTGCTAATGCATATGCAGACCCTTGTAACATGTCCATTTCAACACTAAATATTTAAATTCTCCTTAAAGATGCCAACAACTTGCCAATTCATGGTAATTTCATTCCACTCTAAAACCTTACAACAGTTCCAAGTATAACTGGTTCATAATTTTCAGTGCTGATATTGAAGCCCCAAGTTAGGAATTGGATAATTACTCTGTAATTACATGGTTTTGGTATCTATACACACTGATTGTGGCTGAAAAAGGTCTTGGTTCATTTTGTGTATTTATAAATTATTAACCTGTTTTCCTGGAGTTCTTGAATTTGCATTCATATATTCAAGTAATGTCTCATTTTATGAGCATTTGCCCATGGCTAAAAAATAATAGTCTAATGAAAACAAAAACAAAACAAAACAAAAACACAAGTCATTGGTCTTTGCTTTACAATGTTTCTGAGAAGTGAATCTCATTTTAAAATTGTCATTTTTAATCTCTAGATCTTTTGGTGAACTAACCAGTTCATTCGAATTTGGGAAGTTGATCCTGTTTTTTTTTTTTTTTTTTTTAAGATTCTGGGACTGTGACTTAGTCACTGCATGTATAATTCCAAGAAAACTTTAAAAGGAATTTACACAGAGCTCTACTGGAAAAATAAGCAAAGCAGAATGGCACCCAGCTTTGATGTTATCACTGGCTTGTGTAAAGGCTATCTGTAGCTTCTGTTTGATCATTACCCTTTCTACCTTTGGGGAACCATTCTTCTTTCCTGGTGTCTTGTGTGGTGGAAATGCCAACAAGGTGCTCTGCCACCCCCAGGCAGAAGATAAGGCATCTCACACTGACCAATCCCAGGGTTATACCTGGGAGTTTGAATACTCAGGGGGATTATGGGGGTGGGGGGGTGGGGAGGATGAAAAGTGGGGCTGAAGCATTGTGTAGAGATGACCCTAATGCTTACAATCCCAAAGAGGCTATGATAACTGATGTTTCCAAAGTGTTTTTCTTAATGTTTTCCTTAGACTGGATCACTTTTTACATCCTTTCAATACATTCCTTTTTTCCAAGGGGTGAAGTCTTATGTTATACTGAGTTTGTCTGTGATGTTTGCAATCCAAGAACCCTAAGAGGACTTGGAATTTCTGAGATGATCATAGATTCATGGAGATTTTATATCTAGAGTACACCCAAGGGATCATTTGGTCCAATCATCTCATTTTACAGATAAAGAAATAGAAGCCCAGAAAAGATAGCTGACTTGTCCAAGGTCATACAGATATTTGGTGGCAGAACAGGAAATAGAATTAAGTTCGTTCAGTTGTACCAGTGTACTTGTTGGAGTTAGATCCATAGATTCTGAAGACATGAGAAAACTTAAAGGAGAGCCTGGGTCCATTTATCCAGTTACATAATGTATTATCACTAACTTATAGGTGAGCTGAGACTCCAAACATTTGAAACTTGCCTGGTTTTGCAGATATCAGATGCCCATTTAAAATCCATGCCCATTCAGATTTTCCTTTGGGGAACTATCTCTCCCAAACTCTCAATCCATGTGGTTGCAGTAGGGCTGATCCTACTTCCAGCGATAGATACACGAACCAGGTCTGGCTAATCAAAGCACTTCATTTCTTTGGCCACAGTTTTTGATGATTATGACCACAACTCTGACATGGAAGCCAAGGAGCCTCCTCCCCAGGGCTTTTGTTGCAACTATTGAGAGAGAGGAGTTCTCCTCTCAATAGTCTAAATTAGTGTCTAAAAAGAAATAAATGACATATTCAAATTAGATGACTCAAGGCAGGTCTATTTACAAAGGGACTTTTAACAAGAGTGCTAGGAGAGATAAGGTAGGTATCCTGAGGCCAGTAAGAGAAGAGCTGTCTCCCTCAGGCAAAGGCATGATGGGAAGAGTAGTTGTAAGTAATCAAACAGGAATAGTTATGTAAAACAGATCACTTCGGTCATGAGATATAAACAATCCAGCCTGACCTTTAAAATTTTTTTTTCTTTTTTACATTTTATTTATTTTTGAGAAACAGTGAGACAAAGTGTGCACGGGGGAGGGGCAGAGAGAGAAGGAGACACAGAATCTGAAGCAGGCTCCAGGCTCTGAGCAAGCAGTCAGCACAGAGCCCGATGCGGGGCCCGAACCCACAAACTGTGAGATCATGACCTGAGCCGAAGTCGGACGCTTAACCGACTGAGCCCCCCAGGTGCCCCCCAGCCTGACCTTTTAGGAAGGGAGCCAGCTGAATGAACACCTTGCCCTCATTCTCTTTCCTCTCTCCTCCTGCCATCGCTTACTATTGGTCAAATCTCACCAAAACACAGGAATCTTTTGACGTCATCCGTACATGACAGCCTTCCAGGGCACAAAGCAGTGTGGCTAAGGGTGGAGAATAGATAGAAAGGGGCAAGTTGGAAGAGATCTGGTATAAGTAGAGAAACTAAGCAGAGGAAATGAATTTTTTTCTTTTTTGGGGGAATCTTCTCAGGGTTTTTCCCCCTAGGTTTTTTGAGGCATAATAGACAAACTGTAAGATGTTTAAAGTATACAGTGTAATGATTTGATATATATTTACATTGTGAAAGGATTTCCCTCTCCACTGAGTTAATTAGCACATCCATTGCTTCACATGTTAACCCCCCTCCTCTTTTATTATTATTATTTTTTGCTTTTGGTGGTGAGAACATTTAAGTTCTACTCTCAGTAAATTTCAATTATGCAATTATGTAATACAGTGTTATCAGGTAGAATCAGGTATAATACTTGGATCCTCAGACCTTATTTTATAAGTGGAAGTTTGTACCCTCTTACCAAACTCTATTTCCCCCACCCATCAGCTCCTGGTGGTCGCTATTCTACTCTCTGGTTCGATGAATTTGACTTTTTGAAAAGAACATTCCACACATAAGCAATACTGTACAGTATTTGTCTTTCTCTGTTGGGCTTATTTCACTTACCAGAGTTCTCTATGTTCATCCATGTTGTCACAAATGACAGGATTTCCTTCTTTTCTAAGGTTGGATGATTTTCTTGTATGTATGTATGTATGTATGTATGTATGTATGTATGTGTATATGTGTGTGTGTGTGTATGAAATACATACATATATGAAAAAGACTCTGCCTTGGTATAGGAACTTCAAAAAATTTTAGCCATGTTATTTATTTTTTCCAACTGCATAATCCCTTTCCCTTTTTTGAGGATCCATATATCAATTTAGTGTAGCTCATGTGCTCCAACTCCAGGAGCAATCGCTGAGAATTCTAAGGCTTGAGAGAGCCTCCGAGAGCATCTTGTATAATCCTTGGATTTTATAGATGAGGAAACTGCAGGCCAGAGCAACACAGTAACCCCGTAAAATAGGCATTTTCATCCCATTTTACAAATGAGGAAGGACGGGAATCACAAAAGTTAAACACATTGCCGTAAGCCACACAGCCAGTTGGTGGTGGGGCGGGGCTGAAGCTCATATGTGTCTGCTTCAAGCGGTCTTTTAACTGAACCATTTCAGTTGAACCCCTGGGACCTCATTTCAACTCCTGACATGCAAAAGTTGGGTTTTGTGCAGTGTAAAGGATCAGCCCACCGACCCTAGAGTTGGGGGCAGGGGCGAGAGTAAAGATGAGCAATTTGGCAGTGTTTACTTTCCTCTCTGTTAGAGTCCTTTCTCAGCAACTTCTGAATAGTTAACCATATAATGGCTGACACGAATTCCATCCTGGCCACTGAGTTATTGTCACCTAGGGTCCTACTAATCTAGCTGTCCTTTGAGTATGTTTGATGGTATTTTCACTCCTACGTAAGTTTTTCTGCCTTTATTAGAGCACATTGTTTTCTTTTCATCTTTCTGAAGCCACTTTGATTCCAGTTTAGCAATTCCCCCAGAAAACTTTTGTTGGCATTTGAAAATTCCAGTTTGAAATGACTATGCTCTTTGTGAACCTAGCACATCTTATCTTTTATCGTAATGACTCAATTAGTTCCCCGTCCATAGCTCCGACTATGAATACCTTTAAGGCAGAGATTCTGTTTTCCATCTTTGCTTCCCCAGAATTAAGACAACACCTGACCCCAAGTGTGTGTTCATATTTATCAATGTGAATAGACCTATGGGACATACTCAGCTACAGTCAAGGTCTGGTCAATGTAATAAACACAGTAGTGGCGTGCTCACTCCCAGGAGTCGTGCACTGTTAGACCTTCCTCCTTCTAGAGATGCAGGCACTGAGACAGCTGTCGAAATGAACTGCTCAAGATCACAGAGCTGTATTTTAGTAGAACTGGGAACAGAATTTAGGATGGATCCTTTCTTGTCCGTGGGGCCTTTTTACGGCAACCGTGGTTTTCAAATACCTTTTTAGCTATAAAAGTCTTTGTTGAAATAAAATGGGATTCAGCCCACTACATCAGATTGTTAGAAGTAGAACTGCTTTGACTGTTGTCGATGGTGGTGTTGGCAGGGGGAGAAGGGAGCAGACAGAAGACTTGGCCCTGTGGCTGCGGCTGCCAGCTACCCAGCCTCTCTCTGCCTCTAGTCCTTGGAAGGGTTCCGTGGAATACAGTTTGAAAAACACCGTGCTACGCTCTGCCCCCTTGCTTCTTGACTTAGCTCTATAAATAGCTAAACAAATTCACAAGGAAGAAAGCAAAATCACGCATACATTCACTGCCCACGGCAACTCTTCTAAGCAGGAAGTTTTGCCCACTTGGTAACCCCAGCGGGGATCAGAGGAGCAAGTGTCATTTTCAGCCGCGCAGCACAAAATGCCCATTCTTGCACTTTGAGCAGAGGCAGCACAGCTGGGCGGGGCTCCCATGGCACTTCTGCTGGGCTGTATCTCACAGGAAGTAGTGGAGCTCTTCAGAGATAAGTTTCACTGGGGAACAAAGAGGGATTTTGTTCACTGGCTCAAGAATGATGCACTGAACCTGCACTCGGCTTTTCAATTCTTGTAGCTGGAAACAGGGCAAAAATGACCCAATCTGCTTATTTTTTCTCCTCCCCAAGTCAGGCAGAGTGGCCCCCTCTTCTTGTCTTCCAAAGAGGCTTAGAGAGCACTATCTACCCTTTTCTTTTCTTTTTTTAATTTTTTTACTGTTTCTTTATTTTTGAGAGAGAGACAGAGCACGAGTGGGGCGAAGGCAGAGAGAGAGACACACACAGAATCCGAAGCAGTCTCCAGGCTGTCAGCATAGAGCCCGTCACGGGGCTCGAACTCATGAACTGTGAGATCATGACCTGAGCTGAAGTCAGCCGTTTAACCGACTGAGCCACCCAGGCGCCCCAACCCTTTTCTGTACCAATCATTTCCACTACCCCACCACACTCCCTGAAATCAAGCTTGAATGTTTATAATCGTGCTTAGTTCACGCATTTTTTCCCCCTTTGGGAATCTGGGCAGTTGAGCATATTGACAGTAAGATGCTACAAATGGTGGAAGCCATCGTTAAAGGGGTTTGAACCCAGTCGTTCCAGCAAAGTATCACAGAGTCGCAGTGGCAGAGCTTTTTCATTTTTGGGGAAACATGCTCTTGAATGAAAAGGGACAGGCCTGGGTTTGACGTTCAGTTTCCATCAACTGGACCTTGAGCAGTTTTCTGACTTCTCTGTGCCTGACTGTCCTCATTTGCAAAGTGAGAATAATGATACCCCTACTCCTGTTTCAGAGATGAATCCTAGAGAGTAGGCATGCTCTAGGAACGTCCCGTAGCAAGGTAGTGCCGAGGGTATACAGGCAAGGCTCAAGACATGCCCTCGGAAGCTGGCCTGCTCGTGTGGCAGATGCCTGACCCTCAGCTTTGTGTCTCCATCCTAGCTTCAGTGCACAAATATGACCACATCTGACTTTCCAGAAGTTGTACATTTCCTGTGAGATAATGAGGTGTGGTATGGAGGCAGGCAGGATTTATATGGCAGTTAAATGTAGTTTGGTATCAAAAATATGATTGCATTATTCACTGTGGCATAGCAAAGATCACCTCTGCCCCCTTGCTTTTGGCTGGATCAGCAGATATAGACCACGATTAAGGAAACACTGTCAAGTATTTCTTTATAGTTTAATTTCCCTCTTACTCTCCACTGCCTGCAATGTCCTTGCCTTTGGAAAAGTGGCAGAATAAACATGGCCTTTCTTTTTTTTTTTTTTTTTTTTTTAAGTCAGTTTGTCCTTCCTGCTTTTAGGGAATGATTTAGGGATACTGATTGGCTCTGGTGGTGGCATATCATCTTTGGCTTGTTGCATGTGGGCATAGGGTGGTGAAGTAGGAACTGAGACTCTCCACCCAAAGCAAACTAAGGGCCTTTTGGCAGCTGAGAAAGTCCTGAGATGGGGAGACCACTGCCTCCTCAAGCAGCCAATTTCATTTATGAAATGCTCTCATTATTGGAAGCAAACACTTTCTAATAATCAGAGAGGTTCCATGATGGGTTGAGTCAAATGTGGATTATGGGCTTTTAGTCCAAGGAAGTGGTTACATATAAACTGAATGTGACCTTTTCAGGGAAGCTAACAGAGGGATTCCTGCATGAAGATCAGGCAATCCTGGGTTTGAATATTAATTATGCTATTCTCTTCCCTAAACTCTGAGTCTCAGTTTTCTTGTATGTAAAATGGGGCTAATAATGTTTACCCACTATTTTTTTCCGGGGATAAATTGAGATGGTCTCTATAAAATGCTTAGCATGTATGATAGGTCCTCAGTTAACAATGTTTTCTACTTGTTTACTTGTTTAGAGACATAGGTCTTGGATCTTTGGAAGAGTAAACATCTTTACCGATGGAAAGAATTTGTAATGGAAGATTTCAGGCACTGTGGGAAATGGGCGGGGAAATCATTTTGGGAATGGTAATATGAGCACCTTTGTCTGAGGTCAAGCTTCAATGCCAGAGAATAGTTCATCTTAATGTTCTAGGTCAATGTGGGGTCATGTGAAGCTTAGGAAAGCATCAGTTGCCCAGATGGTCAATGTCTCTGTTGAGGGATTGGGGTGTTTACAGTAGCAGTGATACCATGGACACGGATTAGATTGGATCGGAGGCAAGGTGGGAAGTGGTGAGAGGCAAGCATCCAGGATTTTGTGAATTTAGTAAAGTTTTCTTCTGCTTTTGAGAGAGAACAACTCTCTTTGGTGTTCTTGCATTATAACACTATCCACAGGAAATTTTATACTGACCTGTATCTTCTCTAATAATCTGTGAACTCTGTGAAGGTGGGAACAGTGGTCTATTTACCTTTGTACTTCTAGCCTTTATCATAGTGGTTGATCCAGAGGCACTTGATGAATCGTTGTACAACTGCTCTGAAAGTTCAGAGAGTAAGTTGGAGTGTCGAACTGTATTTGCATCTTACGTCTGCCACTAACTATGTACTTGTGAGTAGGTTAGTCACTTAACCTCTAAATGCCACAGTTTTCCCCCTCTATAAACTAGGGACAATAATTGTAGCTATGGTGTTTGAGGACACAGGGTGGTTAAATAGTAGGAGCAAAACATCTAAATTAACCTTGGAAAATAATGAGAGTTTAATAAGATTAGTGATAATGTTGTTGTAATGGTAAGACTCCAGAGGGCAGAACTGGGACCAAAAGTTAGCATGAACATGAGGAATATTTCAGCACAAGATAAATAATTTTCTAATGAGGGAGGGCTTTTCTGAAGGCTGAATAGGCTGCCTTAAGAAGGTGTGAATTTTGGTAACCAGAACAGCATGGTAGTGATGTACGGATAAACATACAGAGAATAGAATAGGATGCAGAGTCTAGATATAAACCAATACACATATGGTCAGTTGATTTTTGACAAGGGTGCCTTACCATTTAATGGGGAAAGAATAGTCTCTTTAACAAATGGTGCAAATGACTGGATACATATATACAAAAGAATGAAGTTGGACTCTTACCTTACAAAATCAACTCAAAAGGGAGCAAAGACCTAAATGTAAGATATAAAACTATAAAACGATTACAAGAAAACATAGGGCTAATCTTCATGACTTCGACTTTGGCAATAGTTTCTTAGACATGACTGCAAAATCATAAGCAACAAAAGAAAAAATAAAGAGATTGGACTTCATCAAAATCAAAAACTTTATTTTATCAAAGGACACTATTGAAAGAGTGAAAAGAGACCATGAGAAAAGACATTGGCAAATCATACACCTGATAAGTGTCTGGTATCCATAATATGTAAAGAATCCTTATAACTCAACAACAAAATGACAAAGAGTTCAGTTAAAAAGTGGGTGAAAGACTTAAATAGACATTTATCCAAGAAGATCTACAAATGGTCAACAAGCACATGGAAAAATGCTCAATGTCATTAGTTATTTAAGAAATTTAATCAAAAGCATAACAAGTTACCACTTCATACCCACTAGGATGGGTTTAATTAAAAACAACAGAAAGTAACAGGGGTTTACAAAGATGTGAAGAAATTGGAACCTTCATATATTGCTGGTGCGAATGTAGAACGGTGCTGCTATGATGGGAAAAAAGTTTCATGTCTCCTTAATAAGTTAAACAGAATTACCATAGGAAACATCAACTCCACTCCTACATATATATTCCAGATAATTGAAAAAAAATGTTCAAATGTTCAAAAAATGTTTGTAAGAATATTCACAGGAATATTCCAATATTGGAATATTATTCAGCTATAAAAAGGAATGAAGTATAAAACAGGCTAATACATGGACGAACCTTGAAAACATTATAGTGAGTAAAAGAAGCCAGACACAAAGACCCCATAGTGTATGATTCCATTTATATGAATCGTCTAGAACAGGCAGATCATAAAGGCAGAATGCTGATTAGTGGCTGTGGGGAAAGAGGTTATGGGGAGTGACTGCTTATGGGGTATGGGGTTTCCTTTTGGGGAGATAAACATTTTCTGCAACTATATTGTTGTAATGGTTGTATAACCTTATGAGTGCACTAAATGCCACTGAACTGTATGTTTGAAAATGGTTAAGATGGTTGGGGCTCCTGGGTGGCTCAGTTGGTTAGGTGTCTGACTCCTGATTTCTGCTCTGGTCATAATCTCACAATTCGTGGGATTGAGCCGCACATCAGAGCCTGCTTGCGATTCTCTCTCTCCCTCTCTCTCTCTCTGCCCCTGCCCTGCTCTCTCTCTCTCTCATGAGCATACTCTCTCTCTCTCTCTCGAAAAATAAATAAATAAATAAATAAATAAATAAATAAATAAATAAACACTTTAAAATGGTCAAGATGGTAAATTTTATACTATGTGTATTTTACTGTAGTAAAAAAAAAAAGAAGTAGGGAGATTTCTCTTGTAGCAGATTTTCAAACAGAGACTGAAAAGCCATTCACTGGGGATGATGTGCAGGGAACTCCACAGGATGATGAAGCCTGGACAAGATTACTGCAAAGAAGTCAGTGACCCATGAGTGAACAAGCGTGGTCCTTGTTGGGAAGCCAGGGTGCCACGTCCAGGCTCTGTGACCTTGGGCGCTACTTAACCCTTTCTGAGTTGCATCTGTAATGTAAGGACCATAATTACAGGGGTTGCTGGAATGATACATGGTGAGTGCACAATGCCTGACACATGGTAAGTACTCCATTAAGGCCAACCCCTTTTCCAGTTTTGGGATTCTATAATTCTGTAAAGGAACCTCCTAATAGTAATAAAAAATACATTTTTAACATAATCATGACGTGTTGGGGGTGCTGTGGAAGTCTCTCAGAGATCAGGAAAATGTGAAGGCACCTCCCTCCTTTCCCATCTGTTCCCTGAGAAAACCACTGCCACCAGACCCGTTTTCCAGGCCTTGAAGGGTTTTGTTCCTTAACTTTGTCTTTGCTCTATTTTCATCAGCATCCGTCTCTGATGCTGGTCCGTCTCTGAAAACTGGACCAAGCCAGTGTAAAGCCTGTGAGAACACCTTCTTCATTTTTTCCTAATTTGTTTCTGGAAAATGTTTCTATGTCCAGCTTGCTTTGTGGGTCCCAGCCCTCCCTGTGTATTGGCCTCATAGTTTCTGTAATACTTTAGTTTGTTAGG
Source organism: Acinonyx jubatus (assembly GCF_027475565.1). Classification (NCBI taxonomy): domain Eukaryota; kingdom Metazoa; phylum Chordata; class Mammalia; order Carnivora; family Felidae; genus Acinonyx; species Acinonyx jubatus. The sequence goes on along the minus strand of NC_069381.1, from coordinate 49,073,706 downwards.
ATTCTCACTGTAAATGGTCAGTCACCCTCCCTTTCTCTAAGTAATTACATCTACAAGGACTTGCAAGGCTGAGGTCAGCACTTCCACAGGCCTGTGGCATTTTCAGAGTTCACATTCATGGATTTGCCAGAAGGCTACAATGGAAATTTGAAACACAGGCATTCCCTGACCTCTGAGGATCTAATTTACAGAGGTCAAAACTCCATGGAAGTTTGACCCATGCCAGGCAGGGAGCTTGGGAAGACTCCCTTTCCTGTGGGCCCTGGAGAGTGAGGAGTTTCAGTTCACCTATCTTGCCTTCTTACTATGGATGCAATGGCTGGGGGATCAGGGAAGGGAATTGGCATAGGGGGAATAAGTGTGTCCCCAAGAACTCTCCATTTTCACAGATGATGTGTCACAGTCCTTTCTTCCAGAGCCTGGAATTAGGCAATCAGGACTGGATTAGAAATCTGGCTCTACTTTTTCCTGAGTAAACTGCCCTGCTTGTTTTAAGTTTCAGTTTCTTTATCTATTAGGTGGAAGATAAATATATTTATCTTGTGAAGTCATAGCAAAGATTAAATGAAACAAAATATGTGGCACAGTACCAACAATAGCTGACATGTATTGAGCACTTACTACATACCTGGAACTGTTCTATGTGTTTTGAAGTAATAACTTTTATTTAAAAAATTTTTAAACATTTTTATTTACTTTTGAGAGATTAGAGAGAGACAGAGCATAAGGAGGGGAGGGGCAGATGGAGAAGGAGACATAGAATCTGAAGCAGTCTCCAGGTTCTGAGCTGTCAGCACAGAGCCCTATGGGGGGCTCGAACCCATGAACCATGAGATCATGACCTGAGCCGAAGTTGGATGTTTAACTTACTGACCACCCAGATCCCCCAGAAGTTATAACTTATTTAATCACAGCAACACTAAGAATACAGGCATAGTTTGGAGATATTGTGAGTTCAGTTCCAGGCCACCACAATAAAGAGAATACATCAATAAAGCAACCAAATAAGTTTTATTGTTTCCCACTGTATATAAAACTTACGGTTACACTCTACTATACTGCATATAGTATATATTGCATACTTACATACGTAAGTGTGCAATAGCATTATGTCATAAAAAAGCACATACCTTAATTCAAAAATATTGCTCAAGAATGCTAACCATCATTTGAGCTCTCAGTGAGCCACTGATCACAGATCATTGTAACACATATAATTATAATGAAAAAAAATTGAAATATTGAGGGAATTACCAACGTGTGACACAGAGACACAAAGTGAACAAATGCTATTGAAAAAATGGCACCAATAGACTTGCTTGATGCAGGGTTGCCACTAACCTTCAATCCGTTAAGGAAAAAAAAAGCAATATCTGGGAAGCATAATGAAGTGAAGCACAATAGCAGGTTATGCCTGTACTGTTTAAATTCTCGTTATATATATGTGGAAACTGAGGCACAGAATAAAGGAAGTACCTTGTCCAATGTTCAGATCCAGTCAGTGTTTGGAGTCAAACCTAGGTAATCTGGTCCTAGTGCCTATGCTATTAATTGTTAAGCTATATTGTCTTCTCAGATACTATTTTCTTCATACAGAGGCCGAATTCGCACTATTATATGGCTTTCAAAATATTATTCCTGGGAGAGAGAGAGAGAGAGAGAGAGAGAGAGAGAGAGAGAGAGAGATGAAATGTGTCTCTGATGGTTCTGAGATTCCTAGGATCTTGCCTCAGTGCTAACATACTGCCGTACATCACCTTCACAGCTTGACTTGGTTTTTGAGGGTCCTACTGGGAATCCAATTTTTGTTCACAATATTGTCACTGTGGAAAAATGCATTCAACGTTCTTGAGGACAGATTTACACAGGGTGTTTTTCAATACTACTTATAGTAGCAGAGGTGGTGTAGTTATAATTTTCCTCACTCTTAAAGAAGGCCAATAAGCTTAACATTTCTTTTTGTATTCTTAAAATGTTTAGCGTGAGATGGAGAGGGGAATTGGAAAATTGGTTGGGTTTTCTTTTTTGAAAGCAGAAAACAATGTAATTAGTGGGAAATTTACCCGTAATCTTGATCTTCAAAATCTTCCGTCCTTTCATTCCATTAAGATTGCCTTTTTTTTTTTTTTTAAAGGAAGGGGAAAAATGCATAAATAGCTAGGCTACTAAATTCTCTTTAATGACTGAAGCTAATAAGAAATGGCTCTGGTATTTCATCCAGCCTCTCAAATAATGGCTCTGTTGTTTTGATCTCAGAAGTGTAAGGGAAGCTTTATTTTCAGAGATGGGCGTCCCTGTCTCAAGCACCTGAGAGACTGCATTATATATTTGAAAACCATTTTACAGTGTCCCTTCCCAGAGTGTGAGGCCATTGATGCTTTGATGTGGTTAAGTAATTTAGTGCAATCATGTAATAGATTAAATTAGATTTCAGCTTCCTTGACATTTTTGAAGAATGCCCATGAAATGAGTGCATCCATAATCTTGCAGCATTTTCCATTTTTCTGCTTTTATTTTTCCATAGTAAAGTATTGGTAGAGAAAGCAGCAGTGTTCCTTCGCTTAATCTTGAGTAGAAGCAAAAGAGAAATTGCTGAATTGTGTTCTGATGTACCCATGCCTGAGTGGGAGAAAAAATGTTGGAGGAAGAAAGAGGGAGAATTTTTTTCAGATATAGAGGAAGAAGCTGTTTTATTTTTCATAAAATAAATGGTATATATTGGTGGGTGGGGGCAAGAACAAAGATTTTGCAGGAGATTTATAAATAGGCAGATCGAAGTTTTAATCTTGATTCTACAATTTCCTTGTTTTGTTACTCAATCTTCATGAGCCTGTTCTCAAATCTGTAAAATTGGAATCACAATATTAAAGCTGAACTCTTAGCGTGGGGTTAAATGAGATGATGCAGTTAAATGTCTGTCAGAATGCCTGGCAGAGTCAATCAATGCTTGATAAATGATTGTTCCTTTCCTCTGATTCTACGTTTAGTCAGTTAACAAATATGTACTGAGTTTTTATTTGGAAACATACACTGTAAGGGGTCCTGGATACTGCACTGAATAAAACATAAACTATCCACTTGACATCTCTACTTGGAGAATTTAGTGTTGCCAAACTTAAAATATCCCGAAATGAATTCATGATCTTCCCTTTTACCAGTCTCCTCTAGCTCAGCACATGGCACCCTCTTCACCTGGCCGTCCACAAAAGAAAACCAGGAATCATCCTTGAACTCTGCTTCTCCTTCACTCCTGACATTCATCACCAAGTCCTGTCAGTTTTCTTCTAAAATATTGTCAGATCCTTTAATTTCGGGAAAACATTTCCAATGTTAGTCTTGTCAGCCATTCTCGAACATCTTTACCACTTTCCTGAATCAGATGAACACTCCTGTCCTCTGCATTCACCTCTGCGTACCTTCTCCACCCTGGTCTTTACAGAGAGTGCTTTTGTAAATGCAAGTCCTAGCATGTTACTTCCCTGATCAAACACCTTTAGTGGTTTCCTATTGCTTTTATGAGAAAGACAAAGATCTGTTTTGTTCATTACCTAACATGAATGCATTGCACACCATATTAACGCAATAAATATTTGTTGAATAAATGATTTTTAATTTTTTTAACGTTTATTTTTGAAGGAGAGAGAGACAGAGCATGAGTGGGGGAGGGGCAGAGAGAGGGGGAGACACAGAATCTGAAGCAGGCTGCAGGGTTTGAGCCATCAGCACAGAGCCCAATGCGGGGCTCGAACCCACGAACTGTGAGACCATGACCTGGGCTGAAGTTGGACGCTTAACAGACTGAGCCACCCAGGATCCCCGAATAAATGATTTTTTAAAACAGTATTGGTCTGGCTGCTGTGTGTAGAATGAAGTGGAGGAAGTAAGAGAGCAATCATTGGAAGACATTAAGGACTGAGGATATTATGGCGTGAGGAGTTGAGGATATTTCAGGAAGGTGGAACATCACAGGGAAAGGGTGGAGTGTGGGTAACAGAGATAAGCAAAATGGAAAAAAGTTGAAGAAATAGTGTAAGACTCTGAAAATTATACTGGGGTTGATATATAAGGAGCTTTTTGAACATCTTTAGGGCGGTGGCTCTCAGTGTCTTAGTTGTGGACCACTTACCCAAATATTTCAACTTTTCAACTGTCCAAGATTTTAATGCTAATAAATAATCTGAGAAGACAATTAGAAAATAAGTTCTTATTTAATTTCTGAGAACTATGAACTTGTATGCATGCTATATTATAGCACAATGTCCAATGACTCAAGATAACTCAATAATTACATTATATTAAGCTTTGTTATTTGTTTTCTGTTTGTTCTATCTGCCAGTTTGTTTCTCTGTTCCTCTTTTCTTAGTTTCTTTTGGATTCTTTGATTTTTTTTTTTTTAGAATTCCATTTTAATTTATCTCAGTGTCTGGCACATGGCAGGTGCTCAATACATATTTGATAATTAAATTAGAGAATAAAGAGTGTAGTATCTGAAACATAAAATTCATAATAAATAGAAGCTTCATCCCTTTCCAACCAACAGATGATGTGGTAGGAGGGATGGAATTTGGTCAGGCACCGGTAGGATTCACTTGACAGAGGTAAGAAGAACCTGGCTATCATTCAAAACTCAGGGCAGAAAGCAGCTGGCAACTGATATCGGGAGTGAAGAAGGCAGATCCAGACCTATGGGGCTGGCCTCAGGTAATATTGTGATAAATGCTCATCATCATTATTATTTTTATAGCGTCTTGCATAAGTATGTTTCACATCTTTCAAAGCACTTTTTACACCTATGATTTTGCTTGCTTTTAGGACAGTTCTTAAAGAAAGGCTGCTGGTATTTCATGTATATTAATTATATGTCAGATGCTATGTATATGTGTGTATACATGTGTAAATTATATATCATAAACAAATTATATATACAGCACCTGATATAATTTCCTGTATTTGCCTGCCAGTCCTATAAAATCTGCACAGGATTAAATCAGAGGGTCTGAAGTTGTTTGGCCCCTAATAACTCTGAGCAACTCATTTGATATTTATAGGAATGTTTCCTTATCTGGATTCTGGTTCTCAGGACTGAGCTATAAAATCTTGGAAAAGATACTTAACTACCCGTGTCTCTGTTTCATTATCTGCAAAACATAGACAATATTATATATCTCATAAAGTTATTAATTCACGAACACATATTTATTAAGTGCCTACTATATACCAGGCTATGTTCTAGGAGCTTGTGGCACGTTGGTGAACAAGAGAAATGGAAACTATTATAAAGTTGAAAGGAGAAGGTGGATGTGAAACAGTGCCTGTCATAAAAAGAGCGATCAATCAGAGTGTAATTATCTTAAAAATGAACAAACAGTATTTTCTAAGGTTTAATTCAGTCTGAATTTTATTATGTGTAAAGGGCACTATCATAATTTTGATTTTGTTTTCTTTCTCATAAATCTTGGCTTTTAAGACTATGGATTTTCCAAGGGTTCAAGAGAATCAGCTTAGAGTTGTTACAATGAATGAATCTACAGTGACAAATCATTATTACCCAAATTCATAATTAGCCTTACAGTTCACTCTTGGTGTTGTATACCTTGTGGGTTTGGACAAATATATAATGACATATATCCACCATTAGGGTATCATCCAGAGTATTATCACTGCCCTAAAATTCCTCTGGGCTACATCCTTTCATCCTTCCCCACTCTCTCAATGCCTAGTAATCACTGATTTTTCTATAGTCTCTCTAGTTTTTTTTTTCTAGAATGTTATATAGTTGAATCATACAGTATGTCACCTTTTCAGATTATCTGTTTCACTTAGCGATATGCAAATAAGTTTCTTCTGTCTTTTCATAGCTTCATAGCTCATTTCTTTCTAGTACTGAATAATATTTCATTGTCTGGATGTACCACCATTGATTTATTCATTCACATGTTGAAGATCATCTTGCCAGGTCCAAGTTTTGAAAATTATGAATGGGGGTGCCTGGGTGGCTGGGTCAGTTAACCATCTGATTCTTGACTTCAGTTCAGTTCATGATCTCACAGTTAGTGAGTTTGAGCCCCGTGTTGGGTTCTGCACTGGCAGTGTGGAGTCTGCTTGGGATTCTCTCTCTCTCTCTCTCTCTCTCTCTCTCTGTCTCTCTCTCTCTCTCTCTCTCCCTCTCTCTCCACCCATTCCTCACTTGTGCTCTCTCTCCCTCATTCTCTCTCAAATAAATAAACTGAAAAAAAATGAAAATAATGAATAAAACTCTATGTTTATGTTCAGGTTTTTGTGTGGACATAAGTTTCAACTCCTTTGGATAAATATCCAAGCAGCATGATTAATGTATTATGTGGTAAGAGTATACTTAGTTTTATAAAAAACCTCCAAACTATCTTCCAAAGTGGCTATGTTGTTTTGCATTTTCATCAACAATAAATGAGCATTCCTATTGCTCCATATCCTTGTCAACATTTGTTGTTGTCAGTGTTCTGGATTTTCTCCATTCTAATAGGTGTGTAGTAATATTTTTGTTGCTTCAACTTGCATTTTCTTGATGAAATACGATGTGGAACATGTTTTCATATGCTTATTTGCCATCTGTATATCTTCTTTGCTCAAGTGTCTCTTAAGGTCTTTGATTCCTTTTTTAATTTGTTTGTTTTGTTATTATTGAATTTTAAGAGTTCTTTCTATATTTTGGATCAGTCTTTCATCAGATGTGTCTTTTGCAAATATTTTTCCCAGTTTGTGACTTGTATTCTTGTTCTCTTGATCAAATGATTCTTATGTCAAAATAGTTTGAGAATTACTATTATATATTATTTGATGAATGGACCATAAATGGAGTAGATTCACATTATTTGAATTGACCCTAACAGTGAAAAGAGTGGGAAATATCTCAACCAAAGAAATGGGGAAGGAAGCTAGCTATACTGGGAACCCACTGAATCCTAGACAAGGTGCTTGGCAATTTATCAATATGATCTGATTTTTTGTCCTTGATAACTATGTTATGAAATAGGTATTAGGATACGTAATTAAAGAGGGCCTTATTTGAGGTTCTAGAGTTAAAAGAAGTAGAAACAAGACAGAAATTTGGGTCTAATCAACATTAAAGCCTTATGCTTGGTTATACCTGTACCAAATTGCTGAGTATACATTTGTATACTGAATCACGTGTAAGTCAGGAGAACTAAACTTTAATTCCCACTCTGATAGTATTTATCTCTGTGGTGTTAGCTAAGTTTCTGGTCTTATTTCTTCACTCTTTAGAGCTTAAGTGTCATGTAAGAATATGGCTCCATTTTCTATGGTGGTATTCCTTGTTAAATCTCTAATAAAAGACACTGGACCACAGAAAGAACGTCCATGGGAACTAAGCCTGGCATCTGAGGGTCACATGTTCTCTTCTCTTCTAAGTAACTCTCTGAAGTCAATATTTAAATGTTTTTAAAAAATAATTCTTGAGAAAGAATTCTATTTTGTTCATTTGTGCAAGCAATCTGAGACAGAAGTCCAGTGTACTGAAGATGTATTGGCATTATTTATTTACTTATATAATTTAGAATGCTCCCAGTCACCTGCCCTCGAAATAGGGCCATATATATTAACACCAACAGAATCTCAAGAGACTTATTCAGCAAAACTAGAAAAATAAAAAATGGTCTCACATTTGCTATGGCTATTTGCCTTCTACATTCCCGGATAAATTATGTCTAACCTCTGGGACCCTCTGTATACCAGTAAAGGTTAAGGGCTTTTTTTTTTTTTTTTTTCCTAGATGCCTGTTCTATTTATAATGCAGCTGCCTCATTCTGGAACTAAATCCTGTGGGAAACATTAGCAGTGGCATCCAGGCAGCCAAGAGATTTCTGGCGGCTCTTTAAGTCACCCATACCTGTGCCCACACTGTTCTCTCAGGCCAGTGGGTGACTGAAGCCATGACAGGGTTGCATGTCCTTCAATGTGACTAAACTTTTCTAAATCATTTTCTCTGGCTCCAACTCATGTTGCATCAGAATGAGTTCTGTAGCCCCTCTAGACTTAGCACTCATACCACAGGTGTTCTTAAGGTCTTTGGTTTGACTTTTTCTTTTATTTCCTTGTATCCAATACGTTAGCAGTGGCCCACAGGATGCTGTCCATGGCCAGCATTCAGCACTCAACACTTAGGTGGTGACTGGCTTTGTTAGCACCCCCAACTCTCCCCAGCTCTCTGATGACTGCAAGATAAGGTGAACAAGGGCTTTAATGAAGACTGGGGTGACCACACACTGGTTTGCCAGTAAACATCCTTGTTTACTTCCTTATCCCAGTATAATTATTAGTAATTTTCCCTTTTGCTTATAAAATGGCCTGGGTTTGAAAGATTAAATTATATCGTCACTGTATGTATAATGTTCTCTATCCCATGGAAATGGTCCTGTAGTGTGACACCCCAAAGAAACAGAATTACATGCCAAATGAAAAGCTGACTCTGATGAATTTTCATGTATCATGGAGCTTTTCAAAACAGAGTCGCTCCTAGCACAGTCCCTGGTGCACCATAGGCATAAATAAATGGAAGTTTCATATCATCAATTCTGGTCACTTGTCACACTACCTGGGTTAGTGTGGATGGTAAACCCACAGTGAATCAGCCCAGCAAAGCATCTGTACTCCCCATAGGACATGCCAACCTCTATGTTAAAGGGGGTCTCAGGACATACTTTCCATTTTGAATCAAAGTTCTAAACTTCTCTGACCAGCTCATCCTTTCCATTTTCTATTGTCTGATTGCCTTACTTACCAATTCTGTAACTCATTTTTAGATAAAGAGAGGTATTAAAATGATAGAAGATGCTGTTGCAGAAAAGAAAGAACTGAGGGATCTGGATGTAATGTGTTTGTAGCTGAAGCAATCTGAGATAAAGGAGGAAAGATAGCACATGAGAAACATCTACATGGGTTTTACAAGTGATGATAATTTTATTCAAAAAGAAGGGGGACTTGGGGTGCCGAGGATAGGAAAGATTGGGGGGGGAGCTCTAAAAGTCCTTTTTTTGGTTATTATTTGTTTTATGATGTCTGGCTTCAGTGAAGGCCCCTGTGTTTCAGAAGATGTAGGAAAAGTGCTCTCCCCTTCTGGGCCCAAAGGAAGCATGTACTCTCTGAGGCAGCCAGATTCCAGGTCTTGGAATGAATGGTAAGCCTTGGAGCAATCACATGTCCTCTGCTAGGAATGCATTCCTGGGGATTTGTGGTCTCCCCATCTGGGCTGCAGGTGATGGAGTGGTATTAGATCAGGGAGGAGAAAAAGGCCCAAGAGGGCATTTGAGACCCTGGGCTCTGCAGGAGCTTTAGCTGGATTAACACAAAGGCCACGGTCATGGCCAGGCAGAGGGATTTTCAACTCCCATTGGCAGCACCCTTGTGTACGGTGTTGGGGGTAGGTGGTGGGGGTTTAAACTGTCATAGAGGAGCACCTGAGTTTGGAAATGAAGGAGAGCAGAAAACTTAAGCAGCAAAGGTCAGAGGAGCCAAGGATAAGAGCAAGGATGAAGGACAAGGGGTTAGTCATAAATCAAGAGGTCTCTTTTGGCATGAAACTAGCTGCTGAGTACTTAAGGAAAGATCCAAGTCTGTAACCCCTTAAACACGTGAAACAACTTGTAAATGAAGACCCAAGTTTCTCAATAGAAGTGCTATGTTCTATATCCTGATGCAGAGTGGTTGACTGAGAGAAAGCTGTACTTAAAAAGACAGAGTTCAAGTCCTGAGTCTACCCTTAACTTTTCATATGTGCTTGGACATATTCCATTTTGTCTCTCTCTCTCTCTTTTTTAAGTTTATTAATTTGTTTTGGGTGGGGGAGAGGCAGCAAGAGGGAGGGAGAGAGAGAATCCCAAGCAGGCTCCATGCTATCAGTATGGAGCCTAACATGGGGCTGCGTCTCATGAATTGAGATCATGACCTGAGTCAAAACCAAAAGTTGGATGCTTAACTGACTGAGCCACCCAGGCATCCACCTCTATTTCTTCATTTAAAAAAATTGGACTCTATATCTGTGCCACATATGATGACTTAAATTTAAATTTAAACTAATTAAATGAAAAAAAAAGCTAGTTCTTCAGTTACAATAGTCACATTTCAAGTGGTCAACAGCTACATATGGTTAGTAGCTAACATATTGTACAGGGCAAATACAGAAGATTCTCATCTCTGCAAAAAGTTCTTTTGAAAAATGTTGCAAAGATGATCTCTGAGGGACCTTCTAGCCTGGATTTTGCTTGAGTCTTTCTCAGAGCTGTAAAGAAAGTGACTGTGTGTCAGGGTGAACCTAGATGCCATTTGTGCTCATCCCAGGAATCTCTGTGAACAATCTTTGCAATGAGGCTGCTGCGGGGCTGGTGGAGACTTTCTCAGAGTTGAACCACAGCCTGAGGCTCTTTCTCCCAAATTCCCTGTCTCCCCCTTTCCTTCCACAGGAGAAAGATCCAAGTCTGTAAAGTCTGCATTGCAGCTTACCCACTGCTTCTCCTTCCCCTTTTGTCTTTTGGAGGCACTGTCCTCAATAAATCACTTGCATTTCTATTTCCATCTTGGCATCTGCATTATGGAGGGCTGGAACTGACATGTGATGGAAGGTTCTTCATGATGGACAATTAAGATCACCAAAGAATATGAGTGCAAGTCATGGTCTGAGCAGGCAGCCAGGACTGATTTGTCTCAGAATCCTTTCTAGTTCTCTTCTCAGCATTAAGCTTCCTAGAGACAACCTATAAAAGATTTCTTGCCCTTCACCTCTCTAGTCTCTGTCTTCTGGGTTCTCTGTGTTCTGCATATTTTATTTGAACAGACTTTGTCATTCAGAGCTCATACAGGCCAGATCTTGGACCACTGTCTTGAGCTTGATATGTTTGACTATACTTTTATTTAAGGCCCACACTTATTCAGGATACGGATCTTGATTCTCCTTTCCTCTGTACTCCATGGTTTTAGCCACCTAACTTATTCCCAGCCTTGGATTTTTGAATTCCAGCCTAGGGAAATCAGTAGGCCCCTTCTTGCCTGGAAAGCAAGGTGGATAAGACTACAAATAGAACAACGAAAACAATTGGGATTTTCCTATAGGTAGAAGTCAGATGTACCATGCCTGGGAATCTAGTGGTATTACAAAAGGAATCCAGAAGGGTAACAGTCAGTCAATAGGATTCCTTGACAGTCTTTTGGTCTTTGGAGTAGAGGATTGGAAATGAGGAAAGGCTCCTAAGAGGACAATGGTAGAATATATCATATCATTCATTCACTTTTTCCCCTTAATATTCAACAAGTGTTTGTGTTGTGCCAGGTCCAGAACTAGCTGGGAATGAAAATCTGAATTAACAAAGTCCCTGCCTCTAAGTGTTTATGGTCTAGACTGTAGACTTGAAGTAGGGATTCAGGAACTCTATCTGTGGCAGAAAACCAGCCATATACCTGGAAGAAACATTCTAGTCAAAGTATGGGCAAGAGAGTATTGAAGCTGAGACCTTGGAGGTGGCTCTAGGGCTACTCAAACTCTCCTACCTCAGACAGCCCTGGGATTTGGACTTGAAACTCAAACGGCTCATTCTGGGAGAAGAAGAAAAGAACAGTAGAGGGTGGGATCCAGAAAGACTCTAACACTGGCTTCCCTAGATAGATACTTTGTAGATTTCAGGCTTCTATGCCCTCCGAGTGACATGCAAACAATTGGAGGACTCACAGAAGCACTCCTTATTATAATTTTGAATATAGTTCATAATTTCATGACATCTTGTGTTTGTACATCTCTTCTTCTTGACATATTTGTCAATTGAAATATACAGAATTCATCCAGACAAATGACTTGTCCTATAGGTAGGTGTAAAAGGATATAGATATGGCTGCATATAACGGAGACCTAAGTCAATAGAGGCATATCTAGACAGATGTTCAATTCTGTCATATAAATGTGCTGCTGCTAGGGTGGCTCTGATTTATGCATTCATGAAGGAAGGACCCAGGTCTCTTCTCTCTGGTTGCTGCGACATTCTTAGATGATACTGTCAACCACATGGACCAAGATTGCTCACTACCATTCCTGGGTTCTATCCAAAAAGAAGGGGGTTGGGGAAAGGGACGAACATATATTTTCCTTAAAAGCAGAGCCTGGACATTACACCTACACTCATATCCCACTGGCTAAAATTTACTCCTAGGCTTTGTGGAAGAGGCCATGTGCCAAGGGGAAGACAATGGCTACTAGGTGATAATTTCCATCAATCCCACTTAATTTACAGTGTGGACTATTTCTATCACTGCCCAGGTGTGGTTTCTAAACTTTTTTTTTTTTTTTTTTTTTTGCTATTACCATCACTCAGAATTACCTCTATTAATACTTTTTTTTCACTGTGGATTCTAACTCAGTGTTTATTTGTATCTGTGAGCTTCTTGCCAAGTAAAAACTATTCATATCTGTTATGTGCCAAGCCTGGCACAAAGTAGATGCTCAAAACACTGGATATCTGGCTCAGTAAATGCTTGGTGAATGGATGAGATCCTTTAGAAATGAAATGTTACAAAATCCCTGCATGAAAAGAGATGTTCAACTATAGGCACTTTTTTTTCCTCCTGTGAGGACAAGCCAGGCTTGTACATATTTTTTGTGTTTTTTTTTGAAATTTTTTGAGATGATTAAAAAAATCTATTCACATCAGTTATGATTTACTGAAGAAATGACTAAACAGGTGCGGAAGTTACAGGTTTAGCATTCCCAGATGCAAAAGTCACTGTGAATTTCAGCCTCTGGCCTCTCTAAGCTAGTAGCACTCTCCACTCCTCTGTGGATAGGAACTGGACAACCTTTTCTGGCTTGGTTATACCAAGTGGAAGTAACATCCTTTCCCACCCCCTGCCACATCAAAGGGGCCCTGGGAGCAGGGAGGAGTGTTATTGTGGCTTTTCACTTCAGGAAGCAAGCATAATGATGCTATTCATTGCATTAACTGCAAAAATCTATCATTAAGTCTTTGAATGTCTTATAATCATGGGGAAGGGAACTAATACTTTGGAGCTTCAAATATGCCAGGCGCTTAGCGACCACCATCTCTTTTAATCTTCTCAATATTTTATGAGAAAGGTAATTTGAATCCCCATTTTACAGATGGGAATCATCCCAGAGAGATAAAATAATGTGCACAATGTGATGCTGGGGTTGAAACTAGGATTTGTCTGTCTGAAAACTTCTGCTCTTCCTGTGATGCCAAGTGGCTGTCCCTTATGTTCCTACACTACTTTGTAATACATAAAGTCCCTTCATAACACCAACTTACTTCACCCTGACGATTACCCTGTGAGGTGTGGAAGGCAGTGGATTTGGTCCCCATTTTGCAGATGATGAAATGACTTGGACATGTCACATTGCTATTAAATGCAGCCAGAACCAGGTCTTCAAGTCTAGGGCTCTTTTGCCCGGTCCACACTCACCCTATGCAGAAGTTGTGTAGTTGGTAGAAGAGAAAAAGAGTTGATTTCTTCAAGATATCAAACATTGTCATAATGGAGTTGTGAAAATTAATGAAGGGGAAATGTACTAGAACGGAGTCGGGAGGTTTGGCAGGGGCAGCTCTCCTGTCCTACCGCTTATAGGCAATTGCATACACATGATAAGAAAGGAATTCTGCACCTGGATACTATTTTACTACCCCAGCAGGAGGAAGAAAGGCTTTCCTCATATTCTGGGAATAGCCTAGCCAATGAGAGACAGTCACAACTCAGCCAATGAAAAACCACTATACTTCCAGCTTCCAGTTTAATCCAATGGACTTTTTGTTTATTTAACCCCCCCCCCCCCCAAGTTCCTGCTTTCCTCTATAAAAGAGGATTCCCCTCTGGTGTTTAGAAGACTTGTCTATGGTTTTGCCAAATCTTGCTTCTCTCCAATTGCAATTCTCTGTTATTCCCAAATAAACCCATCTTTTGCCGGTAAAATAACTGGCAGTTTTATTTTTAAGATTAACGGGAATGGTAATTGATTTGTCTTGATTTTCCCAGGATTTTCTTGGTTTAAGTACAGAGAGTCCTATATCCTGGGAATACCCTTGGCCTTGGGCAAACTGAGACTGTTGTTTCCCTGACCAGGTAGGATTTTTTGCATTTCATAGAAATCAATAATTTTCTTTGACAACACTATGCCAAGGAAAGAGTATCATAATAACAGTAGATTTGTGAATGAAAATACCATCATCATTGGCTCAAAACTGTTTATTAAAAAAGTTGGTTGGGGGTGGGGAGGGGGGGATGAATTCCGGCGTCTTGAAGTTTAAGAACTTGCTCCAGCTGAGATGTATCTTGTGATTGCACTTCTGATCCGTCCTCATGTTAGAGCTAAAACCCCTCGGCCCCATCTGTGTATTTAGCTAACAGTGGTTCTTGAAGTTTATTATCCACAGAATCACTAGGGAGCTTGTTGAAACACTGACAGCCTCAGTCCCAGCGATTCTGATTCAGGAAGTCTGGGCTGGCACTGTGAGCTTGTCCCTGAAATAGGATCTCAGCAGATGCTGATGCCACCAGTTTGTGGAACACCCTTTGAGCAGCACTTGGTGAGTTCAATGCTCCCTAAAGTGAGGGTGCAAAGCAGTCATTGGGGTGTGGGAAAATTGAACATTTGCATATATAATTATGAAATTTAAAAAATTGTGATTTTAAGGAATACATAAAATAAGGTGTTAGTACAATAGTAAAAGTAAACAATATGTAAACAAATATGCATAATTAGGGGTGTCTGTCAAGAAAATCTTGATAGAGTCAACCAATCAGCTTTTCTCCAGGAAAGCAGGGTGTACCTCCTACACCAGTCACCTCTGTGCCTCTGAACCTGCATTCTGGGAGGAAGCAGGAACTACATTTTCAGCAGCCTACCTAGGTAATTCTTATGCACACTTAAATTTGGAAGCCCTGACCGAAGTTCTGGGGCTCATTCTCTGAGCCAGTGGTTCTCAAGGTGTGGTTCTGAAGCATCAGCATCATCTGGAAACTTGTTAGGAATGCGGATTACTAGGCCCCACCCCAGACCAACTGAATTGAATTCTCTATGGGTCCCACCTACAATCTGTGGTTGAACAAGCCCTCTAGGAGATTCTAATGCATAACAAAGCTTCAGAAACACTGTTCTCCACAGGAGACCCTCAAGGAGAAGGAGCTGGTGACTCAGTAATGGGTCACTCTCAGAGTCCTACTGTTTCTGACTTTTTAACGCAGACAAATCTCTCTTGAAGACTACCTTTCCTGAGAAAATGAATGCCTACTGACTTTCTTCTGTCATGGAATCAGAGAAAAACAAACTAGGTCAGAGCCTAAGCCTCACAGAATCTCAGTTTTTTTGATCTGTAAAATGGGTGAATCCTAATGATGTCTTGATTAGAGAGATCCAATGGGATGACAGGTGAAAAAGGGGTTTTGCTGATTATAAAGAACTATGAAAATAGTATTTAACTTTAAATTTTGAGCTCTGTTTAAATTCGTTTCACAGGGTTTGTTCATCCTTCTTGTCTTGTGTATATTGGATCAATTTCCACTTGCATTTTCTTCTAGCTACCCACTTACTACCATTTGCTGAGTGGCTGCTGTGTGCCAGGCACTTTGTTACTGCTTTACACACCTTATTTCTAATCCTTATAGGCCAACTAGTTATTTCCATTTTACGGATAAGGAAACTGAGATCCAAAGAGTTTAAATAATTCTCCTAATAAGTAGCAGAACTTGGATTTAACTCAAGGCTGTAGGACTACAAAACCCACACTTCTTGAATTACAGCATGTTAAATCCTCATTCTGGTCTCATCATTAGAATTGACCTTTGTTTGTTCCTTTTGGGCCCCAACCTCCCGCGGAGTGGGGTAGGTTGTCTCCTCGGGTCCTGAGCCCTGATTCAGACACCACTGCAAAGGGCTAGCAATATCCCGCTGGAGTCATCTGATGCCAGAGGCACACAAGAGTCTGTAAATATCACGGCTTCACCTGAAAGCAGTTGTATTTCTGGTTCTTCCTCAAACATCTTAAAAGTCTAACTTAAATACCATGGCTTTTTATTTTCAACACACTCTCATGTGGGCTGCCTTAAGACCCTGTCCTATTTGCTCCCTTAGTATCTCAGGCTTCCTTCTCTTCTATTCCTTAAAGTGGTGACCTATGTGTTGTAGGTGCTGGTAGTTGTCCAGCCAACAGCCACTCTCCTCCTTGTTGCAAGACTGATTTATTCAGCTGCCTGCTTACTCTAGGAGTAAGTCCTCATTGTCTATTCATGGCAGCTTGATTCACGTTTTGAGGCACTGGTTTAGGGATGGGCATATTACACAGTAATGGCCAATGTCTGAGAGAAGAAGTCTCCTAAGGGCTCTGGGAAAAAGTTCTTTACTGACAAAAAGATACATAAGAAGCCACACCCCTGCTTCCTGTGCTGCAAGATGGCTTTACATGTGGGTCCTTAAAACTATGGCAGCCATGTTGTCTATATAAAAATAGCTAGCTTGTGGCAATGCCAATGTGCTGGAATGAAAAGGAGCTGAATTTTTTACACCAGTATTGAGACAGTGCATAAAACATTCTCAAAGGAATTCTGTCTGTTTGGGCTGCTATAACAAAATACCACAGGCTGGGTAAGCTTATACACAACAGAAATTTATTGCTCACAGTTCAGGAGGCTAGGAAGTCCAAGCATGGTTGTGTTTGGTGAGGGCTTCTTTTCTGGTTCATAGCTGTGCCTTCTTGCTCTGTCCTCTGTGGAGCCTTTTTCATAAGGCACTAATTCCACTTATGAGGGCTCCACCATCATGATTTAAGAAATTTCCAAAAGCAACTGCCACCCCCCCACCTTATGAATACCATCACTTATGGGGTTAGGATTTCAACATATGAATTTGGGGGGGGGTATAAACTTTCAGAACATAGCACCTACCTTGAACTTGTGTGAGATAATAAAACCTCCATAGATATTAAATCATGTTTTGAATTGGGGTTTGAATGTCTATTATTTGCATCTGACAGCATTATAACTGACACTTGAAACTATTTCCTTCAGTCTCTACACTGGAAGGTGGGGATTTTATTTTTCTTGTTTGAAGTTATATCCTTAGCATCTAGCCTATAACTGACACACAGCAGGTGCTCATCAGATGCTTATTGACTAAATGAATAAGAGCTCTGTCAGGGGAAACTCACTGAAAGTAGAAATGTGATATCCTTGCCTGGGAGGCAGATTGAAATAAAAACTTGAGATGACATTGTGTATGGACCAGGAAAAATTTCTGCTGGATAATACCCACTAGGAGTTAGTAGAATCCTTGGATATCAGAATAGAAAGGGGTGTTGGACACAGTTATCTCAAACTGCCTTGTTTTCTTTTTAAAATGAAGAAAAGAGGCCCCAAGAAGGTAAGCAACTTATCCAAGGCTCTTGTTGTGGACCAAATGTTTGTGGTCCTACAAAATTCAGAAGTTGAAGCCCTAGACCCCGGTGTGACTATATTTGGACATAGGGTAAGGTTAAATGAGGTCATAAGGGGGTGGGCAGTCCAGTAGGATTAGTGTCAAGAAGAGCGATCGGAGACAACACCCACCCCCAATAATGTGAAGGCACAGTGGGCTATCTACAAGTCAGGAAAAGAGCCCTCACTAGAAATCTAATTGGCCAGCACTGTGATCTTGGATTTCCCAATCTCCAGCTCTGTGCACAATAAGTTCCTGTTGTTGAAATCAGACAATCTGTGTTATTTCGTTATAGTAGCACCTGTATATTTCTTGGTTCTCTTCCTTTATGCCAGCCAGACCCTTACTTGCTATGCCACTTGCTATGTGCCTGGGGCACATAATACCTACTCTCTGAGCCCCTTTCTTTCTTCTTTTCATTCTATTCAGTTTATTTTTTTAAATTTTCATCTAAGTTAGCATATAGTGCAACAATGATTTCGCAAGTAGATTCCTTAATGTCTCTTACCTATTTAGCCCATCTCCCCTCCCACAAACATATTTGTTTGTTCTCCATATTTAAGAGTCTCTTATGTTTTGTTCCTTTCCCTGTTTTTATATTATTTTTGCTTCCCTTCCCTTATGTTCATCTGTTTTGTATCTTAAAGTCCTCATATGAGTGAAGTCATATGATACTTGTCTTTCTCTGACTAATTTTGCTTAGCATAATACCCTCCAGTTCCATTCACATAGTTGCAAATGACAAGATTTCATTCTTTTTGATTGCTGAGTAATACTCCATTGTATGGTAGCAAAGGGGTAATGATTCCTGTTGGCTCACTTCCTAGGTTTATGGAAACAATAAATGCTATGATAGAACTGGAAAAGTTTTACAAATTACACAATTCAAATAAAATTTAGTTTGCTCTTATACTAGATGTCATATATAGGGGTATTGAGGTAAAATGAGGAAAAGAGCTATAACCAGGGTGCCTTGGTTGTGGGTTCATAGGGAACACATACACAAAAGTATTCAAATAGAAAAGGAGGGGAATGAAGAGATGTTGGAAGGTAAAACTGCTAGTTTTCAAGATTTGGTTTGTGCCAGGCACTGCAATAGACCCATGCATCCATTATTTTGTATAATTATCACATTAGCCATGAAAAGGTGTTTTGGTTTTTACCAATGAAGAAACTGAGGCTGTGAGAGGTTCAGAGAGCTGTTGAGGTAATGGGTGGTCAAGCAAAGTTTGTACCTATATCACCTGGCTCCAAATGTCCATGGATAAAGAAGATGTGGTGTATATATATACATATATATATGTATACATATACATACACACACACACACACACACACATAAATACAATGGAATATTACTCAGTGATCAAAAAAGAATGAAATCTTGCTATTTACAACAACATGGCTGGAACTAGAATGGATTATGTTTGTGAAATATGTCAATCAGAGAAAGACAAATAGTATATGACTTCACTCATGTGGAATTTAAGAAACAAAATAGATGAACATAGGAGAAGGGAGGGAAAAATAAGATAAAAAACAGGGGGGAGGCAAACCATAAGACAGTCTTAGAGAACGAACTGAGGGTTGCTGGAGGGGTGTTGGATGGGGGATGGGCTAAATGTGCAATGAGCATTAAGGAAGGCACTCGTTGGGATGAGTATTGGGTATTATAGGTAAGCGATGAATCACTAAATTCTACTCCTGAAACCAATACTATACTCTATGTTAACTAACAGGAATTCAAATAAAAAAATTAAAAGTAGAAAAGAAAGGTATGAAAAAAAAATCATCTGGCTCAGCATCCATGCTTTCTGCCATACTATAGGCTACTCCAGAAACTTGAAGGTGTCTGTCTGGATGACCCACTTTGAGGTCCTTCTGCCTCTAGCATGCCAAGTCTCCCATTTTCCCACAGGCCCTTCCCTGACTGAGCAGTGGGACTGTACCAGGAAGGTGGCTTGGATAGTGAAGGTTCAGATGTTATTGTGTATATGGTCATGGTGACCATCCACAGCAACTCTTCCGACTCCACCAGCTTAGCCCCCAAAAAACAAGGCATGGGAAATTCTTCATTTTTGTTTTGGTGTATAGTCCATGTAATTTTTCTTTGCTTTGGTTGTGTTTGGTCTACAAACCAGAGCTCTGGGATGAGGGCAATAAGAACTAGCAATTTGTCTGACTTCAAGTCAGGCATAAGTTCAAAGTCCAGTTACACCACTCTCACCTATTGTCTTTGTGCAAGTTTCTTCTAGGTCTCCATTTATTTACTTGGGATGTGGGGATAAAACCTTACTTGGAGGTTTATTGTATATAGTGATGTTGAATGTAGTTTTTCCATGCAAGAGATACTCAAAATGTGATAGCCATTCCTTAAATCGTTATAGAGGAGAGAGAAAAAATTAATTCCAGATCCTTACAGTCCAGTTACTACCTTTCCCCCCACCTCTCTATACCTTTCTCATTTGTTCTCGAATTAGCTTCTATTTCCTGCAAATATATCTCTGATAGGTCCTACTTTACATTTTTTCTGGTTTGCCTTCCCAGCTCTGTTTATCACTCTTAAATGGATTGTTTTGTTCTCCACCTCTCTCTCTTCCCCTCTCCCCGCCCCTTTCCCCCTGTCCACTTTGCACCCCAGACTTGTTATACATAGTCATATAGAAGGCTGTGTTTGCCCTGAGTTTGTTTCCAGCTCCATTCAGTGTCTGTCTTGCTCCAGGAATTTTTGAGGCCAAAACATTTGGCTGCAGAAGTGACTCCCTATGGCATCCATTGAGGTGCATCTGGATTCTGCAGCCAGCAGCCTTTGAAGCCCTACATTGCATCTGGTAGAAAATGTTTTTGGCCAACAAGGAGCTCAATTATCTATGCACTTTTCCCCCAATCTCTTCTTCAATCTGTTAAAAACATCCAGATTTCTTGGGTTCCATTTAGAATGGAAAACTATAACCACTTGGGAACTCTGATAGTAAAAACCTTTGCTGGCTCCCCATTGCCTATGGAATGAATGCTAAAGTACTCTGCAGGCAATCAAGGTCCTCAGAGTCCAGCCTCACTTACAGCCTTTAATCAGAGGTTCTTAATCTGGGGTTTGGGAATCCCTTGAAGTTCCAAGCAGAATTGTTTGTATGTAATTTTTTTTTTTTTTGGTCTTCTGGTTAGAAAGTTCAAAGCTTTCATCAGTTTCTCAAAGAGTTCCCCAAATCAAAATGATTAAGTGCCCATCAATCCATTAGGCTTGCCCTTGAGTCAAGTAACTGGCACATCAAACTATCATTTTCATAGACTTAGTTCTGAACTTCTTGCTCTTCTGTGCCCCTACCTACTGCCTTCTTAGCCTATATACTGCATCTTCTCTCACTTTCCTGCTTGCTGGCTTATGGTTCTATTTCCCCAGTTTTATTTCTCTTTTTTATTAAATTAAAAAAAAAACTGTTCATTTATTTATGTTGAGAGATAGAGGGAGAGAGAGAATCCCAAGCAGACTCCACGCTGTTAGCGCAGAGCCCAGTGTGGGGCTCGATCTTATGAACTTGAGATCATGACCTGAGCTGAAATCAAGAGCCCGACACTTAATAGACTGAGTCACCTAAGCGCTCTATGTTTTCTCTTTGTAGCATTGTCCTGATCTTCAAAGCTGACCGTTGGTTCTGTTTTTCCTGATAATGACTTTGTCTTTTGTGATAGTTTTCTGATAATGTCTTAGTTTGGCTTCCCCTCAGAAGCAGACCTTGACACTAAGTCAGATGTGTATGGTATATTTTGAGGAATATATCCTAGGAATCCTAGTGAAGAGAGTGAAGAAGGAAGCTGGCAGAGAATTATTACCAAAGAAGTTAAAAACATGGGCAGCTGGAGCCTAATTCTATAGGGCAGCACACATGGCAGGCTTTCCCTACCTGAGGTAAGTGAAGAGAGGTATTTATCTACCATCAGTCCTTGCTTGGACAGGGAAGAGAGCAGACATCAATTCTCTAGCACTCTGGCCTGCCTTGCCTACAGTAAAAGTGGAGTATAGCAGCTAGAGAGTCATAGGTGATAGCAGTGGAAACTGGGGTGGCTTGTACAGAAATAGTATATGATGAAGAGATACAGGTGGGGTCCCAATAGCATCGGCTACATGATATAAGCTCTACTTAATTTTACCTTCTTCTTCTGACTACCTAGGCTTTGTACCTCCCAGTCTAGCCAGTCCTTGAGTTACTTCTTATGGAGGCACTTCTTTCATGTTTGCTGCACAAGACCTCTTACCAATTCCCAGGTGTAAATACTATTGTCTAGCTTCTGTCTGATTTCTCATTTTGCTTCCTTTTGCCTATGATGTCCCTGTCTTCTGCTGAAAACTTAATCATAATTCAAGGCTAAGATAAAAGTCTAGCTTCTGTCTGATTTCTCATTTTGTTTCCTTTTGCCTATGATGTCCCTGTCTTCTGCTGAAAACTTAATCATAATTCAAGGCTAAGATAAAATGTTCTCATTTTTATAGATTCATCTAAGTAAGAACCAAACACCCTCTCTCATTTGGTCCCTTAATGTTTCATGTTTGCTTCTATGAAATTGGTGAACCATTCTGGGTGGATGTACTGTCTCTTTTCCTAGGAAGCGGAGTCAGAGGTCATGTACTGATTTATTAATCTTTGAATCTCAGAGATGAATCAAATGCTTGGTACACAGTAGGTATTTGAAAAAGGTTTGCTGAGATGAAATTCATAGTATCTAAGGATACAGTTCATGACTACATCATGCCGTTGGACATGGAGTGTTTTGTTTGGTCTCTGAACTCTAACTCCATATGTGGTTTACTTGAGGGATAGTCTTTTTTTTCTTGCAGTGATCTATTGTGATATCCTGATCTCAGTTGCCTTTCTGGAAATCAGTGCTTTAGGATTGCCCTAAAATCATCCTATAAAGAAGGTTGTTAATTGATGCAGCAAATACTTACTGAGCATTAGCTATATTCTAAGTACTAGAAATATTCACCTAAGTATACTTTCAAGGAACTCTCAGTCCTGCTTCACCACTTTCTGGTCATGTGTGTTTAACCAAGGGAATTTGTCAAGCTGCCTCAGTTTTCTCTGAGAGGATTAGATTCATTATCTTTATAGGAGCCTGTTTCTAACTCTGTGATGCTCAGAGAAATTTTTGATACTAACGATAAAGATAATTTTCTTTGACCCTTTCAGATTCTGCTTTTTCTCCCTTACCAACACTAAATTAGAACTAATACAGTTGGAACCACAATGGCTAGGCTGTATTTACAACCTTGGAGCAGTACCTGTATCTGTTTTGTATGTATGCAAAACTCTTCTCTTTGTGACCAGATTGTAAAGCCAATGAGGAAGTGTTCAAGTATCCCTGCCCCAGAATGTGTATGGGTTATTATGACAGACTAGCAAAAATCTTATGGGTAATTTCAGGACCATCTCAATAATTCTTACTCAGCCTTCAAGGCTCAGTTCAGATGTTCCCTTCAGGAAATGTTTGGGCATTCTGGCTCGGCCCATGCAGTGGTCCTCTAGCATCTGGGGCTTGTCATGTTATATTAATATTATTAGCTGTGTTTCTACCTAATTGATTGTCAGCTTATTGAGGTCAGGGGCTGTGCTTTGTTTGGCTTCTTCTTGAATGGAGTATCTGGTGTAAAGAAGGTCTCAATCACTATTTGTAAATGGAATATAATTCACATGCACACGTTTTTTTTTTTTTTTTTTTTGTTTGTTTTGGAAGGAGAATCCATGGTAATTCCAGAGGTGGGTGATTTTCCCAGCAGACTTTCCTTTAACATCCTCTTTTCCCCCTCATCTATTCAGTCTTTCATTACCTTCCTTGATTGATTTATAGACTAGGTTAGATACAACTCTAATGAAGCCAAAAAATTGTCACAGTACTTTTGGGGATTGCTGTACTTAACTTCTGGAGATAATTGTTCATTCAGGCTCTTACTTCACCTTTCATTCCTTTGTTCAGAGAAGGAGATGTTTTATGCTTTCAGGAGGGTGAGAGAGGCTCCAAGTTATTTAGGTTAGTCAACAAAAATTTGCTGACTATAGTGGGCAGGAATATGCCATGTCTGTTTTTTGGGAAATAGTAATTTTAGAAAACCATTGGATAGATTTTAAACTCTTGATGTGTCCAATCATTTTTATGGCCTTTTTCAGATATTTCCTTTGATTTTAATTTACTTTCCATGGATTTTTCCTGCCCCCAAACAGTTTAGTGCTGTATTATCAAAATGTAGCTTTAAGAGTTCAAGGATATGTCCAGGCCTTGCCTGTACCAAAGGATGAGACTGTTAGGGGTCCTTTTCACAGGGAGGCAAAGAGGCCTAGAACTGGGAAGCAGGGATCAGTTATTCAGAACAGCTAGAAGCAAGGTAGCCAGTGTGGAGAGCCAGAGCAATCTGGGTTCCAAACTACAAAAACACTGGAAGTGGGATTGGGAAGGGAGATAGGATGCAAATATGAACAGTTAAGTCATTGAGTAGAATACTCTAGACCAGAACAGTATGAGATATGAGGTACAGAAAATAGAAAATGGTTAAGGAATGAACTTGTCAGTAGAAGAAGCCACCAACACCAGCTGTTTAACTGATGCCTCATATAGAGGCAGGTGCTGCACCTTAAAGAGATCCCAGTTGTCTGGACAGAAGATATAGACAAAAGGTCCCTGTTAATAGGGTTTTTCCTTCACTCTATAACACTTTCCAGTCCCTGGAAACATTTCTGGAGTAGAATTATACTATCCACGGAGAGAATAAATACCTTAGGCAGTCATGCCTTTTATGATTTTCTTCCTACATCTATTTCCCATCCATTTGTACTTTACTTAAAAAACAAGGCAATCACAGACCTACCATGCCTGTATTTCTGCTGTGTGGTATGTGAGCTAGTGGGGTAGCTATGAAAAGTCAAATATAAAACAGGTGTTCAAGCACTGGAAACAAGAGAGAGCAAGACCAGATTGATTCCAGTACCATGCAAGAGACACCTCCTATCTCAATTCAACCTAAATGCTGCCTATGCAGCCACCATCCCTCTTGTTGTGGCTTTGACTCTCCTACACATATGCCACATATTATGGAATTGCAGCACCAACAGGAACGGAGTGGTTTCCATGCAGTTCAGCTCACAGCCCCCTTTCTCTTTACACTAATGCTGACATATGCACCCAAAGAATAAGTGCACTCTCTCAGCCCAGATGGACCACAATGCCGTATTACTTTCAAGATTTAAATTCCTTACTCACAAAATGGTTGCCAAAAAGTGAGCAACCCTTACACTCATTCACTCCAACCTTGGTGGACTATCCACTGAAATCAACTCCAATTAGCTATATAATTAAAAGTACAAATTGAAGTCTAATTACTAAAAACCATGGACGAAAACTCAAGACCCTAAATTCAATAAGTGTCTCTTGGTTTTATAATGGAATTGAAAGAAATGGAAAATCCATGTCCGTCCACAGGAAGTATAGTGTCTAAAGTGATTCAATCCACATCTTCTGAGACTGACAGTGTTAGGCTCCATGAGAACAAGAGACATGGTTTAGACATTATTCCTGGTCTTAAGGAGCTCATGGCCCAGTGAGAGAGATATTCAAGGGTATAATCTGTTGATATAATATGATTAATTCTATCCCTTTTGAAGGTACAAATTAAATATTTCCAAAATCAATCCCATTGACTGCAATGAAGTCTTTCTTCTCAAAGCATAATCACTACAGTGATTGAGCCAAGGGTTCTAAAGAACTTGAAACAAATTCAAGGGGTAAGTCTTGCTAATTATTGTCGTACAGAGAAAAAAATAAATTCTGAGCTGTGGCCTGCATGGTCCTGTTCTCATGGAGTGTTACCACTCAAAACAATTGGTGAATGGCCTGACCATCTCAGTAAATGCTGCAGGGTCCCAGACACTGTCACAAAACTAGGTGTACCTGTTTGCTGGGAGGTCAGGCAGTCAAGTGCAAGGAACAACTAAAAATACAGACTTAGCCCCCTTGCCACTGGTGGCTAAAAGGGCATAAGCCTGTCTTTGGTTTGGAGTTCAGACATGAGAAGGTGATGCATTTGATGCGTTTTCCAAATTAATGCTTGAGGTTTTCAATTTGATAGGAATGTTGGGATGGAATTGCTGGGAAGTTTGTTAGTTTGTTTTAACAAAGCTAGAAACACTGAAGAAGGTGCAGAACTGAAGGAGACAGTCATTATTTCTGCTTTGGTCATGTAGATTCTGGGGCTGCTGTGAAGCATCTGACAGCAAATTTCAAATAGGTGTTTGGATATAAAGGGCTGGAACTACAAGAGTGGCTAGAGATATAAATTTGTGTATCATCATCTTATTATTAATCCCACATTGTAAATGAGGTTAAAAACTTGCCAGAGTCTCATCTATATCTTATATGGTCTCTTCCTGTTTCTTTGTCTCTCTCCCACTCCTACATTACTCTGTGCCTAGAGTGGAGTCTTGTCCGAAGGAGATACTCAGTAAATATTTCCATATATCCCCCAAACTCCCTAGATAGATATCTCAGATCCACTTTAAATCTGCTGGCGACTCTTGTCACTTGGAAGAGCATGCTTTGAAACTGTGAGCTCTCTGATGACTGCACTCTGGGAGACAACAGGCGAGGAAACGCGCGGTGAGACTGCTAATTGCATTTACTGGACCACACGCCTTCCCTGGCTCTCAGAGGAATACACGTTTCCAAGAAATATGGGGTTT
Organism: Acinonyx jubatus; assembly: GCF_027475565.1. Taxonomy (NCBI): domain Eukaryota; kingdom Metazoa; phylum Chordata; class Mammalia; order Carnivora; family Felidae; genus Acinonyx; species Acinonyx jubatus. Next base: position 49,047,525 of record NC_069381.1, on the reverse strand, counting down.
GTCTGAGGTCCAAGGGCACTTAGACAATGGAGAAAACAAATCCCTCAGGTTGTGGTTAATGTCTCTGCCTGTCTCAAGACCTGACTCCCTGTTGCCTTATTTATATCCGAACAACCAGGACTTTGGGATATTTGTGTTTAGATTTTGTGTACACAAATTTAAAGCTTTTTTTTTTTTTGATCTAGGTGAATAACACCCTGTCCAGGGGTTTCAGTGCTCTTAGTATGAATTGTATGTGGCGTTCTAGATTTGGAGACTGAAGCCTGGGCTGTGTATGTATTGTGACCCCCTAGAAGTATATGACCTTGGGCAAGTAATTCTAATTATCTGAGCTATGTTTTCTTTACTCGTAACAGGGGATTAACATTACCTGCCTCCTAGGGTGGTTGTAAGGGTTCAGTGAAGTGGCCAGTGTGAAAGTATGTACCACATGTTTTTTAAAAAATATCTAGTGGGTATTGGCAAAGCATACTCTTCCAAGTCTTTTGGGGGTTTAATATTTTTTTGCCCATCTTCAGCTGGGGTGAACTTCTCATCTCACACCTCACTCTTTCTGTGGATAAATGGAGCTACTCTGCCTCAGAAAGTGCCCCTGAAATAATATTTTAAGCCACTCTAATACAGATTGCTTTGTCTCTTGAGAATAGCCATGTCTTTTGGGGTAAATTTTCTTGCTCTAATAATGTTCTGGTTGAGGTTGCTTATCATAGATCCTGCCCTTGGCCAGAGAAACTAGCTCCTGGATTAGGTCATTCCTAGACCTCCAATCCTTTAGCTGTAGTTATTAACCTAGCAAAGTGCACAGTGTCCAACTGGGCCAATGTCTTTCTCTTGAAGTTTAAATGAAAACCAACCCTGGGAGGGACCAGTTTTCTTTCCTGCTAATATGGAGAGAGAATTAGAGGCAACAAGTGGGGAGAGTTCTGGTAACATCAGTTCCTGGACCATTGTCCTTGAGGCCAACTTCAGCCCTTGATTTTTCCAGTTTCATTGGCTCAATAGATTCTCCTTTTTTGCTTACACTAATTTGGTTGGAGTTTTGCACTTGTAGCCATCATGATTTTTCCAGTTATCTATTATGGCATAAAAAAACAACCTCCAAATTTAGTGATCTAAACTGTGGACTGCATCCTGGATTATGTGGGTCAGGAATTCAGACAAGGTACCAGGGGAACAGTGTCTCTCTGCTCCATAACGTTTGAAGCCTCAGCTGATAAGACTTGAATAGATGGGGTGATTCAAATAGCTCAAAAGCTGGGACTACCAAGGGGGCTGAAGATCCCAACACTGAGATGGCTCCTTCATGCACATCACTGGCACCTGGGCTGGGATGACCCCAAGGCTGGGCTCACCTGAAACTTGCTTGGAGTAGCAGTGTGTGGCCTCTTCAGGTAGCTGAATCTATTCAAAGAATTGTGGCTGGGTTTTAAGAAAGAGTGGCCCAGGGAGAAGCATTGGGAGAATAAGTATTCAAAGACAACAGGTGAAGCTGCATGACCATTTATGATCTAGACTCTGAGGTCACATAATATCATTTCTGACATACCCTATTGGTAGAAGCAATCAAGTAAAGGGGACACAGACCCAACTACTTGATAGAAGGAATCTCAAAGACTTTAAAGCCATTTAAAAAATAAAAACAATCAGAACAATCTTAATACACCTGTCTTTCCTTTTTTTTTTGTTTTTTTTTGTTTACAGCCTTATCATTCTAGGCCCTCATCATCTCTGTCAGCGCTTACATTGGTGTCTTCAAAGCTTACCTTCTCCGGGAAGCTCTCCTTGACCTTCTTTATTTTACTCAGAACTCCCTTTGATTCTTTGGTCAAAGGCAAAACATTTATTTGAACTAAAGAAAAAAACAGAGTGTCTTTATTAACCATTGTCTCCTTGGTACTGGTGATGGTCATTTCTTATATATTCTTAGGTACCTCTATGAATCACAGAACCATAGATGTTGAAAGGTATGTGAGAAATAATTTGGTTGATACTTTTAGTTATGCATATTAAATTCAAAAAACCTTTATTAAATTCAACTCTATTCCAGCTAGTACAGAAGTTAAGAAGTTGAGCTAAGTGCACAGAATATCCATTTAGGAAATTTATCATCCAGGGAAGCATTTCCTAAAGCATCTTTTGAAAAGTTAGGTTCCACTGAATGTTAAGCATTTTATGAAGAATAAAAGTTATGTTGTTAAATATTTGAGAAATACAGATTTAACAAAATTAAACATCTTTATGAGAAGATTCTTTAGGGCCTCTAATGTACATCTATTAGCCTTGAACAAATGTTTGTCCAATAAAGATCATTGGATGAAAGTGCATTGTACATCTTCAACGTGGGGTGAAGTTCTCTGATCTCATAACTTCTTTCCTTGAAACTTACACCCAAACTGTTTTACCGTGGAAAATATTTTGGGATTGACAACAGAAGAAGAAATCAAACAATTACTCTTCGATTCCTCCCTTTCCCCTTTAGACTGGCTTTGTGCAAGGCCTGGGCTTTTGCTTCACTGTCCTTGTGTGCATTACTATATCCTGATGAAATGTAGACTCAGCCCTCACAGTCTGCTGGTTAAGAAACTCCAACAATATAGCCTCACTCTTGCTAGGACTCCCTTCTGGGAGCTATGTCTTGTGCCAGACACCTGATGGGCAGACATTCTGCTACAAACACACTAATGTTCCAAACCATGATGCCAGGATTCACCATAATTTGAGAATTCCCCATCCCTTAGATTGGACCTAAAATTCTGCCTGACAGAAACAGGTCTAAGTAAGCTGGCCTCTTCTTAACAAGTGATAATAAGACTAGTTACTATTCATCAAGGATTTACTTCAGACAAAGTCCTGGGTGAAAGTATTCACAATACTTTGCATGGGTTGAACCATACCATATTACCATTTTTGTAGGTCAAACCAGTTAAATATTGGCAAGCATGTGGTTGTGCCTAATATCACTTAATCTTCATAAAATTTCTACAAGTTAAGGCTTAGCTGGTCTAGGTCAAGGCACATGGGCATCATGGCAGCTGAATAATTTGTGCTCTTTCAAATTGATCATCTTTAAATTTCTAGCTCTTACAGAGAGGCTGAGGGTAGTGTAGGGGAAGTAGAAAAAGAGGATTCCTGTTGGCCAGCCAGCCATTCTTCTATTTTGCAGAACAGTTGCACTCTGGCCCAAGATTTCATAAAGCCCAACTGTTAATCAGACATACCACTCCTTAGTAGGTGGTTTAGCAACTATTTTTTTTAATATTGCTCCCATATCACCAGCAATTGATTAAAATATTCCCCCCATATGTTTTCACTCTTATGTGGATCCTGAGAAACTTAACAGAAGACCATGGGGGAGGGAGAGGGGAAAAACAAAGTTAGGGAGGGAGCCAAACCGTAAGAGACTCTTAAAGACTGAGAATAAACTGAGGGTTGATGGGGGGTGGGAGGAAGGGGAAAGTGGGTGATGGGCATTGAGGAGGGCACCTGTTGGGATGAGCACTGGATGTTGTATCAAAACCAATTTGACAATAAATTTCATATTAGAAAGAAAGACAGAATAAAAAAAAATATTCCCCCTAGCTACATATTCTATTTTTGTGAAAGAAGTTCTGGAAAATACTTTCCCTACTTAATTTCATTTTCAATATTGTTTTGATGCATTACATACAGCTGCTTGGAAAGCTTGGTAGATTTCATCTGGCTCTGGCTATATTCTCTCCATTTTTCAGATGAGAAACTCAAAGCTCAGATAACTTAATAAATGTGCTAAAGGTCCCAGTGCCAGTATGTGCTGGAGCTGGGATTTTACTCAGATATGGATGACTCCACATCCAGTTGTCTTAACCATTACAGAGTCCAGCTCTGGTTGCTCACAGGCATAGTTTCCCTCATTAAGTCAGCTAAAACCATAGTCCTTAAGAGTGTGTCCAGCCCGGGCTTGAATACTGCTTTGCTGCTTACTAGTTGCCCCTGTAGGGTAAATTACTTAGCCTTTCTGTTTCAATTTCCTCATCTGTAAAATGGAGATTAAAAATGCATTTTTGAGGGGATTTTGTGAGGATTCAATGACTTAAAAATAGTAGTGACTGCTGTCATTTATTATACCCTATCCCCATATAGTTAATTTCTATCTACCTTGCTTTTCCATTGGCCTGTGTTGCTGAAGACCCAGTCAGTCCTGGACTAGAACTGACTTAAGCTGGAGTGGCCTATTTAAAAGCCAAAAGAATCTGCATCCTCATCTCTCTTTCCACTTGGAACTGGTGCCCAGGAATTTAAATGGCCAACATTAGGGGATTAAATGGTACAAATTTAATAGCCACCAATAATCACCTAGTGTTAGATATTTAGATTGTGCCAAACTTTTGCAATTATAAACACAAAGAGCAAGGACAATTAAAGGAAAATGAAACAGAAAATTTTAAAGGTCAAGAGACGGATTATATAAATAGACAATGGTCAGACCGTATATGACAATAGAATGCTGACCTACAGCCTCTGCAACAAGCAACTGGATTTGGTCAGTGACTGCCAACTTCCCTATTCTGTGCTCTTACTTCAACTCAGAACCAAACAGAGAAAATCAAATGCTCCTCAAACTGATCACATAAGGTACCTTTCTTCTATTAGCCTGACTCCAGCTTCCCCACATCAACAACCTCCAATTAAAGCATGCCGAAAACCTTCCCATTTTTCCTTCTGAAAAGATTTCCCACTACCCTGCCTGCCTGCCTTTGAATCTCTACCAAACGTTAGTGACAGCAACTAATTCCTTGCTACAGCAGCAAACTCTTAATAGTTTGTTCTCATTTTGGTGGTTTTTGTTTATTTCCAGTTTTTCTGGAGGTACCACTGAGCTATAGTCTACACTGCTCATCGCATGGACCCCAGGCTTCAAGCAGGTACAGCATCCAGAGAGGCCCCTTGTGCCTTGCTGCTCACAGCTTACAGACTCAGTGTCTTATGTGGTAAGTGAACACTGGGTCTGAACTCCATACTCTTGGATTGAGGTTCTTGGATATCTATTCTCAGTTTAGTAATTGGGTTTTGTTATTAGTTCTCATTTGGTTAGCATTCTTGGTGGAATCAGGCCATTCCTTTTTACCCCTTTGCTCTGTTTTGTGCTTTTGCATAGGCCTTGTAAGCCTCTTGTCTGAGCCACCCTGGTGAGTTTGTGGCTCTTACCAGACCAGCATCCATACAAACTTTGCTGTGGGTCACCCATGAGTAAGGTTCTCCTTCCATCTAAATATTTTGTCCTAAGAACTTAGCTTTGATCCAGAGACTGTTTTCTCTTTTTCTACATTCTGGGGTGTGCTGTCTGTATTTGGAGGCTACCAACTGTCAGATTGGGGCACTGAGACACAAAGTGCACAAGCACCAATTTCAACTGACTATTGCCAGCTCTCATGGGGTTGTTTAAATATAAATCCTCTCCAAGTCTTGGGAAAAACTGTCTTATAGGTACTCTCATTAGAATCCTAACTTTTTCAATTACCTCTCTACATGACGTAACTTCACCAAAGATGATTTAGCCTTTCAGTGGCTACTCTAGGGAATGTTTGAACTTGAACAAAATTATTCATTTGAGAGATGCTTTGGAAGGTAAAAGGAATTAATATTTCTCAGGCCCAATGAGTAACATTTTTTGTTTGATTGGTACACAGAAGCCTTCAAACGAAATTCTGATTAAAATAATTGCTTTATTAAAGGATGTTTTGGCCAAGGCTAATGAGTAATTTAACAAACTTAAGTAATTGTATGCTACACTCATTTTTTCTAAAAAATCATTTTCTTCCTTGTCCTCTGGTTGCTTCCCTATAACCAGTTCTCCTGTATGTTATTCAGATCTCTCTGCTTCTTTATCTCTGTTGACTCTTCTTACCTCTACACCTTGACAAGATGTTCTACCTTTTCCAAAAGACCCTCTTGAAGACGTCAAAGTGTCAGTTGCCTCTAAACATCCATCTTGCCTATGAGCCAGATATGCTGGCTACGGTAGAATTAAAACCATGAACCCAAGCTGAATTAAGAACTATAAGGATTTTCCTAAACCAAGACATGACCAGCAACTATTCTTAAAAGCCATGAACCCAAGCTAAATTGAGAACAATAAGGATTTCCCTAAACCCAGACATGACCAGCAACTATTCTTAGAAGAATTCAGAATTGTTTTGAATGCATACAACCAAGGTTGCCTGACCTATATCAAGTTTTACACAGGTTGGTTGGAATCTTAGATGGTAGATCCTTGATGACAACAAGAATTAAACTGACCCAGAAAGGGACCTACAGGAGTTTTCTTTTCATAGTAAGCCTGATGGCCAAAGAAAGCCCTGGAAATTAGGGTAAAGTCTCCTGAAAGATGTTTCTTAAACATTTCCATTAAAATTAATTGGATCATATTTAATCATACAAATAGAGAAAAGAGAAAAATATAGCAGATTTTGGGATAGACCAAAAAATAATTGCTGACAACATCTGTGAGTTAGAGAAAGCACCAACAGCACCCATGACTTTTATTGAAGATTGACTAAGAAAACAGAAATTAAAAAGGAAATAGCCCTTTTACCTGAACTACAACATCTGGTAGAACATTTTGTAAGTGCTCTAGAACACAAATGAAACAGGACTTCAAATAAACATATGGCTCTGCAGAGCAATCAGTCGGTGGCCCACTTGCTAACAGACTACCTTTTGACAAGAATACTTATAGAAACTGTAAAGAGAAGGAACAATGGAAAATAGATTATCCCATCTGGGAAAAGAAAATCCAAGACAAAGTTTCTTAATTCAGATCAATGAGATTGCTCCAAGGAATGAGAAAGTGTCCAATATTCTGCTTTTGTCCTAACGTGCAAGGTAAATCATTATAAATATAAATAGTCAACCTCCCCTATTTCTTATAGATATGTATGCTATTCTTTCTATGTTAAATTCTATCACCTTTGATCAACTTCTTATTTGCAGTAAACATGCCACACAGATGGTAGGTATTTCAAATAACTCACAAATTCCTTATCTCCTAGTCCTTAACTATAACCCTCAACTGAAAAACATTCTTTTCCTGCTCCATGATACTATTGTTGCAAGTTTAATAAGAGACTTACTTGGCAAATGGAATTGTAATTAGCACATCAGGGGGACAATTTCTTGAGGTTCCAGAAGTCTCCTCTATTTATAATTAAACTGTGTCTGCTTTGGATGTACCTTTGCCTTCTCCATTATAATTGATGCATATCTCATCTAACGATCTTGACAATCGATGAATTAAAAATTTAACTGACATAGGGAAAACAATTGGTGCAGAACCTATTACATTTCAGGTAGATCCTACCAAACTATTACCCAAACTTTTCCAATATCCCTTGAAGCCAGAGGAAAGGAAGGACTCAAACCTATTGTTTATGGCTTTTTATCCAAAGGCCTTCTTATAGCCTGAACCAGATCTTGTAAACACTTCTATCTTTCCAGTAAATAAACCAAATGGATGAAGATATTGATTTTCAAGATCTCGGGGCTACCAACAAAATTATAATTCCATGATATTTTGGTAATACCTAACCCAAGTATCATCCTTAAGCCACTGGCTTCACTGTAGTGGACATTTGTTCTGCCTTTTTCAGTTAGCCTCTAGTAGAGGACAGGTAAAAGCTTTTTGCCTTCATCTAGTGAGGATAGAAAAGGTCCTAGGGCAGTCAGTGCCCCAGTGGTTCACTGAAGCACCCTTCTATTTCTAAATGATATAAATTTTAAAACAAATTATTAAACTAACAAACAAAAAGTAGAATCCGACCTATAAATGCAGAGAAGAAACTGATGATTGCCAGAGTGGAGGGGGTTGGGGGATGGGCAAAATGGGTTAAGGGGAGTGGGAAATATATGCTTCCAGTTATGAAATGAGTAAGTCATAGGAATAAAGGGTGGAGCATAGGGAATATAGTCAATGGTATTGTAATAGCATTGTATGGTGACAGACGATAACTACCCTTAGGGTGAGCATAGCATACATGGAGTTGTTGAATCACTATGGAGTACACCTGAAATTAATGTTACATTGTGTATCAACTATATTCAAATAATAAAAAAATCTAAATTTCCTCTATAATTCAGTTCTGATACAATATGTAGATGATCTCCTACTTTGTTCAGAGAACAAGTAAGCCTGTAAAAAGATCACATTTTCTTTTTCTTAGTCCAGGCAGAAAGAGACTTAATGTTTCAGAAGATAAAATTATAATTTTACCTTGGTGCCTGGGTGGCTCTGTTGGTTAAGTGTTCGACTTCAGCTCAGGTCATGGTCTCACGGTTTGTGGGTTCGAACCCTGCATTGGGCTCTGGGCTGACAGTTCAGAGCCTGAATGAGGCCTGCTTCAGATTCTATCTCCCTCTCTCTCTGCCCCTCCCCTGCTCATACTCTGTCTCTTTCTTTCTCAAAAATAAACATTTTAAAAAGTTACAATTTTACAAAAACATAGTCCATTTTTAGGGGAAGACCTATCCGTGGAAAAAAAAAACATGATCTCCCAATAGACTAAAAGATATGCAAACTTTCCTACATCTCTCACAATATGACAATTGAGAATATTTCTCAGTTTAACTGGATGTTGCGGACAATGGATGACAAGTTTTTCTGAGATTTCCATATTTGTTTATGGATTGGCTAAATCCTCAGGAAACTACTCCCTTCTCTGGGAGCCCAAACATGGACAGGCCTTATGGAACTTGAAAACGTTTCTTTGATAGCCTCCTTCCTTAGACATCCTTAACTATGAAAAGCATTTGTCTGTTCATGCATGAATAATCTGGACAAACCCTTAGGTTTTAACTCAACCTATGGGATACATAAAAAGCCTATCCCTTACTATGGCTTGAATACTGAACCAGCTACAAAGGCTCATCTCTCTTATCTTAGGGCAGAAGCCACTACAGCAAAATTTATCCATGCTTCTAATAACCTAGTTCTAGGTTTCCTACTTGACCTCTTGGTTCTTCATCCAGTCACACTGTGACTGACTGAGAACACTCAACAAATTACTCTTTTCAGTGATCAGATTAATTTTTTTAGGAGAGTCTGTCACTACCCCCCTCTCACATTATTATTCACCACTACAGAACCCTGAATCTTTCCACTCTCTTGCCACAACCAGAGAATCTCATTCTCCTTTTACATCAGGGAAACTTCTTTATCTCATTGAAATTTATAAGAGGTTTTCATTGGGAACCTTGTTCTAATGTTATTTGTTGATGAATCATACTCAAAACAAACTGGTTTCAAGCACAATTTGCTCTAACTAATTTAAACTATTTTTTTTATAATATAGTCCTCTGAAGTAAAATCAGCCTGGATAGCAGAACATAGTGCATTTATTAGAGCTTATAAAGACCTAGCCAAAAACCAGAGTGTAAATACACACACACACACACACACACACACACCCATCCACCCACCCACCCACCCACCCCAGGTATACTTGTGGAGTAATACCTTTCTTTGAGATGCTTTGAAAACAAAGGATTTATTACTTCCTCTGGAATTTTCATCCAAAATGGGCAAGTTAAGGAACTTTTAGTTCTCCTACTTTTTAGAAAGATAGCTATTATGAAGGATGAGGTCCATGAAAAAAGAGTTGAATTTTATCCGGCTCTACCCTCCATGGGTTTACATATGTTTTAGTTATTGTATGTCTATTTGGGGGATGTATTGATGTTAAAATATTTCCTTGGCAGAAAGCTACAGTCTAAAAAGCTGTAGCTTGCTAAAAAGCTGCTTGATTTTTGTTTCCAACCTGGGGTATGCCAACTTAGATGATTAAGACACATACTTTATGGGAGCCATTATTAAAAAACTTTGTAAGCTGTCACCAACAATTCAAAAACTACACAGCTCATACCATCCAAATCTTCTGTAAAGATTAAGAGAAACAATGGCATCCTTAAATTAAAATTAGCATAATTATCAAAACTTTTAGTAACCCTTGGCTGAAGGTACATCTACTATAGCCTTTTCCCTTGGGGACCCATCAGTTATCCATTTATGAACTGGTGTATGGAAGGCCCATGCATCAAGGGGTTTCACCTCTAATATTAAACTCTGCCCTATTGCATGAAAACATGGCAAAATATTGCGTGGGACTCATATGTTATCCCCAGTTCTTTCACCAACAGTGTAAGTCCTCCTTCCCACAATATCTGCCTAAGCAATCTTTTCACGATTTTCGAAGACAAATAAAAGGAAAACTGTACTTGAGCTTCATTGTAAGGTACTTTAACAACAGAGTAGTGAAACTCTAGGGAATCAATCCTTGGGATTATGTTTCATAAGCAAAGAAGTAATACAGAATTCCACACAATTGGGAGGCCACTAAAAAATGAAACCTCAAAAAAGGGTTTTCATGGATCCTTTAAAAAGAGCTGACCTTTGGAAGTAGACAGTTGATCCAAGACCTTCAGAATCATCTGATGGCCTTAGGTAATGGTCAGCTCCCACACAAGATGTCAGACCAATACCTGTGTAACCCGTTTTGTTTTTCATTTGCTGGCTTATTATCACTTGTCTTGCCATTTTATATAGAGTCTTTTTGTTTATTTTTTTCAAGTTTTTATTTAAATACTAATTAACATATGGTATAATATTAATTTTAAGAGTAGACTTTAGTGATTCATCATTTACATATAACACCTAGTACTCATCACAACTAGTGTGCTCTTTATTGTTGTCCACCTATAATGGTCCTTTTTTCCCCTTTAATGACCATTGTTAGGTTACAATTGAGTTAGATAATTCTGACCTAAAAGTCAAAAGATGAACTCTAGAAGTTATTGATGACACCACTCTTGCCCTAGATAGAATGCAACTTGTTGGCACAAGTAGTAGATTCATTGTCGTAGGCTTTTTGTTGGCTAGGCATGGTCTGTGTTGGTGTCATTGCTGATAGTCCTTACTTACTCAGATCAAAGAAACCAGCAGCATAGAGCAGGCTATTCTTCACCGTAAAGAATAAGTGATGGGGCACCTGGGTGGCTCAATCGGTTGAGCATCTGACTTTGGCTCCCGTCATGATCTCACCATTTGTGAGGTGGAGTCCCTCATCTGGCTTGCTACTGTCAATGCAGAGCCCACTTTGGGTCCTCTGTCCCCTTCTGTCTCTGCCCCTCCCCACTGGCACTGTCTCAAAAATAAATAAGCATTCAAAAAAAGAAAAAGTGACTTGATTTTCCGAGGCCCATCCTCATGGCCTGTGGGATTTATTCTCTTTTCCTAGATTAGCCAGTTGGAATTCCCTGTCCTGACCATCTAAAAAGAACTATTAATTGCTCTTGTTTTTGTCATAGTGGTTATAGTGCTGGCCCATTACATTCTGTGCAGACTTGTACATGCTTCCATGCAGCAGCTCTCTCATCTGATGGTCGCTATGATGATACAACAATAAAAGGGACAAAACAATCTTGTAATCCAGTTGACTATAGAGACAACTGGTCCATTTCCCATTAAGAGGGTCTGCATCTCCAGTCCCTGTTTTATTTCTCACCCTCCTGTAGGTGAGAAAATGAACAAAAGGGGGACTGAGGGTCTGAATATACAAATGGGTGATGGCCAGGGTATATATGACAATAGAACTCTGACTCAAAGCTATAAATATGGAGTTTGGACATAGGATAACCTAAGTCAGGAGTCCGCAAACCTTTTCTGTAAAGGACTAGATACTAAATATTTTAGGTTTTGCAGGCCATATGGTTTCTGTAGCAACTAAAGCAGTCATAGACAATAATAAACAAATGGACATGGCTGTGTTACAATAAAATTTATTTATAAAGACAGAAGGTGGGCTCATCTGACCTGCTGGCTATATTTGCTGACCACTGGTTTACTTGTCTGTAACTGAGAAAGCCTTCCCCTTATAATAAGAGCGGAGTGGGGGGGAAGGAAGGAAATAAACACTGATCAAATTCATACTATGAGCTAGACACTGTGCTCAGGACTTCTGTATTCACCACATCATTTAATCCCCACAATCATATCCCTGTGCTATAGAGAAGAAAATGGAGTTTCTGAAAGCTAAAATAGATTGTCCACAATCACATGGCTGGTGGAAAACAAAACCTTCTGACTTTAAAATGTTTTTTCTTCCTCATCATCACAGATTTCTTTATTTGCCATCCACATGCCTTCCCCAGCATCTCTAGCCATATTTGCTTTCAACTCTATAGTAACCACCACAACAAAGAAATAATAGCAGCTAAATGTCCCTGTTTGACATATTTATAATATATGTTCTTATTTTTATTAAATAATTTATAATTAAGTTATATTAAATTTATATTAAATTTATATTAAATAATCTCCACAAAAATCCCAGGAAGTATATTTTCCCTTTTGAAACAGGGATGGGGAACACCAAGTTCACAAAGCTGGAAATTGGCAAATGAAGCATAAGAACCCCTATTTCCTAATTCCTAATTTTCTAACTAGGACTTTATTTCCTGGTCAACATTTGTTTAATTAACACAGAATAATATTTTCCTTTCTGTGAACCTCTCTAAGTACAGCTGCCAAGTCAATTCTGACGAACAGAAGTAGCTGAGACTAGATTAATGGTTTTGGAGGGAATATCAAGTTTAATGAAATGAAATTCTGTTAAAGTAATATAGATTGGTGTCCAGGAAATATCAGAAACTCGGTGCTTTGTCAACAACTTGGCTATCAGGCTGAAGGCCACCTGGATTCCTCTTTAAGGAGTTCCCCAAGTGAAAAATGGCTTTGCAGAACATCTAACTCTTAGATCTCCCAAAGTTCTGGGCAGGAAGAAGCCACTGTCTTTGGCTGACATTTCACAAAATATAAATTCAGAGTCTCAAGGGTAGGAAATCTTTTTATTTTTAAAGCTGTGTATTGAAAGAGAGAAATCAGGATATTCCCAGATGATACTACTGGAAACTCTTCAGACTTTTTCCTTTTGTAGCTCTATCATAAGCAGTTTTCTGGTTTGACCTGAGAGGAGCTTCTGAAGGAGAAGTGTGCCTGTCTCCCAGTCTCCTGGATCAACAGCCCATTCTTTGGTAGCCTGTGCTAAAAGGATGTTGGAGGCTATAGAGCAGGCTTGAGGTGAGGCTTTCAGTGGAACTGGTCTGATGAGGAAAGTGTAATGTAAGCCCCAACACTGCCTGACTATGTTAGGATCTGACCTTGCAATCTCAGATGTGGAAATGTCATTAAGGAGGGGAGGGGAGAGGAAGGGGGAAGAGAGGAGAGGAGAGCAGATTAGAGGGGAAGAGAAGAGACATACCTCCTTTCGTTCCTAAATCCAGGTCCATCCCTGGGCTTTAGATACCAGTGAGCTGGCAAAAGCAAGTATCTAGCATTTTTGCCTCTATAAGAAGCAATTTCATCGTCCAACAAGATCCATGCTGAGTAGCTATCATAAATGACTAATGACCATGAGAGTCTCCTGCCCCAAAGCCTTGACCTTCGCAAACTCTTGCTTTCCAAGGAACCCTATAGTGGCATTCTCTCTAGAGGACACTGAGTTCTGAACCTTTCCCTCTTCATCTTTCACCCCATCTTTCTTACAATGGGCTTTGTGTATAACCCCAGAATCTTGGCATCTCTGTCACAGAGGCACAAAAATGAACACCCAGGCCAATGTTTTCAAACAGAATCTGGGGAACCATAGAGCTTCCTCAGATACCCCATACCAGTGAAGGCACTTTCTCCCTTCCCCACCCTCCCCATCCATACCCAGCCCATTTCAGTTTGGAGGAGCTCATCTATGAATTGTTTTGCAAATTGGGCTTTTCTTTTGAAGGAGGATTCAAATGTTTATAGCAACTGGTGTAGCCCAAGACCATCTTCATGTCCCATTCCTCTTTGTAACCCTGGTGCCTTCCACACCTCTGGCACAACAGAGGTACTTAATAAGTATTTAGGCATAAAAATACATATTTAATTCATATGTTAATTCATGTATTCACTGGAGAAACACTTGTTCAACTCCTGTTGCATTGTGAGGATCATTTGCCCATGATTTCTGCGATTCCATTGACTGCCAGTCCTCAGTTAGTCAGTGTATGTGGTTGGAAACAAACCATCCATTTCCCCCCTCACTACACCAGCTCCGTGCAACCCATGCTGTATCCCAGGCTGAATCAGCCTGAGGGTTAAAAGTGAGGTCATATTAACAGTAACAGACTTTATTTATTTATTTATTTATTTATTTATTTATTTATTTATTTATTTATTTTGGCTTTACTCCCAATCTGTTATCGTACATTTGTCTCATTTGCTGGCCTCATTTCTCTTTGAGACATGCTTTGCTGTGAGCTTTGTCTCCTTACTAACACAGGATAGAAGTGGTGGGAAGAGCCTTTTGTTGCAAAGATTATGGAGCTTTAATAGAATATATATCTGAAAGTACTTTGAGCAAGGGAAACCGCTCTTCAAGGGTCAGAGGTTGTTATTAAGTAGGGCTGCCTGCCAGCCAGCTGGGTACTTGTGAGAAATTTAGGATGCCAGGGAGAAGATACTCACCCAGAATAATTGATGCTGTTGTTAAAAAAGCACTTTGCGGTCAAGTCTCAGACAAATTTTAGTCTTTCCCGTGGGGAAAAGCCACAGCTTGTTGGTAGTGTTTCTATTTGGTACTGGCATCATTCTGCTGGCTATTTGAACTAGACTGTGGCCCTTTGCTTCATTCAGCTAACATTTAATGAGTACCTTTTAATGTTTAATTTGCACATGCATTCATGCAGCCATTCATTCATTTACTAATTCAGTCAACAGATACTTATTGTGTTCCTACTATGTGCTATAAGGGTACAGCAATAAATGAAATGATCTAGAATTTCCGCCCTTTTGCAGTTTATAGTCTAGTGGTAGCAACATATAAGTGAAAAGTGAGGTGAAGATGTAGAAATATATGGAGTCTCAGATGGTGATAAGTGCTGAGAAAAATAAAAGCAGGGAGGAGAGATAGAGAATGTTGGGGGGATGGGATCACCATTTTAGTTAACATGGCCTAGGTAGGGAAGATCTCCTCACAAAGACGATGGCGATTCTATGAGCTAGATGCTAGCTCTATTGTGTAGATGAAGTACCTCAGCTCAGAGAGGTGAAGTGACATGGTCAAGGTCACACAGGGAGTTAGTGACTGAGTAGGTACTTGGGCCCAGTTCTGTGTGACCTTAAATTCAGATTCTTTCAATAGTGGAACACTGACTGCCTACATGTTTTCATCTATAAAATATAAGGCTGGGCTAAGCCAGGGCATAGAATCCTTCCTTTCTGGCTTTGACATACCTTGGGTCAGTGGTCTTTTCTGAGGGCTACAGAAATTTGTAACTGCTTTCAGTAACATCTGAAAATGACTGACATTACCCACTCTCTTGCACAATTTGAGGCAGTAATTTCTTGTTAGAGATTTGGCTTCAAAGTTAGATCTTGAACAGACACAGACACAATACCGAAAGGTGAAATGGAAGAGACATTTTGGTGCTGTGTAATGCTGTTAAAATGAACCAATGCGGGAGTCATAAGTATTATTTATGGTAATAGATTATTTAGATTTTAAACAATATTCATGAAGATCATAGAAAAGTAATGCTGAAAAAATCTATATGTATGGAATGCCAGAGAATTCTGGAAGGGGGTCTGTAGGTCAGGCTGTGGATGGATGTGAGAGTTCTGAGGACCAGTGAATCCTGCGAAGTGAGATGTAAGGAAGGGGCATGCTGCTATCTTGAAGTGCTTTGAGTGCAGAGCCTCCAGAATTAAAAGCCAGATCCTGTGGCTAAGGTCTACCCATGAGGGCAGGGATTGACTTTTGATTCTTTTGTATCTCCAAGGCCAGGCAGAGTGCCTGGTACTTACTTGATGTCTCAATAAGTACTTGTTGAGTGAATGAACGTAAGATGACAAAGAGATCTGAGACCATATAATACAAGGAATGGATGCTGGAATTGAGACTGTACATTGCTTTTTCCACACTTGCAGATATTTCCTTCTTTCATTTGTACTTTTGCAAAGGAACATAAACTAAGTTATGGCACTATTAAATCTCTCTTTCTCTTCCTCTTTGGGTCTCAGTGTATACATCTTGATATTATCCATCTATCTCGTTATTTCATATTTGTTGCTATTATTTTTGTTGTTGTTGGTGGTGGGTGTGTGCACATGCGTGTGTGTGTATGTGTGTGTATGTGAAATTGCGTCTGAGTAGAAGGTCTAATCATTTCTTCAGTAAATTCTGTTAAGAAAATTGTAATAATGTCTGAACAGGAATAAACCTTTCTTTCATTTATGATATTCAAGCAGCCGTAATTGTCTAGTGCTTTTGACAATGCTCTGCTGATTCCTGAGTTGTCATTGCTATGTAAGCCCCATTAAAGGCTATACAAACCCTTTTGAGCTTTCTCACAGCTAACTAATTATGCCTTGATTGATGGAAAAGTAAGCACACCTTGATTGCTTATGTAATTTTGAATTAATTACATTACTTCCAGATTTGTATGTCATTGAGGAAGGTACTTATCGACTGATTCCAATTAATGTATAACAAATTTATGATATACATAGAAGCTTTACAGACTTAAGATATTATAACTCCCAAGGTTCAATTCATTCATTCATTCATTCATTCAGTCATTCAATGAATATTTATGGAATTTTTAGTATGTAAAGATGCTTTGGGAGTTGGTATGGTAATGCAGAGAACATATTATACTTGGTGCCTGCATCCTAAAATGGGAGTGACGGGCACACAGATAATCACAAAGTGAAAATGTCAATACATAGGATAGTTACTTTAGCTTTCTGCCTTATCTTCATTTATATTAGTTGAACTAGGAAAAGAAAAACCCTTTGGGGAATTTAATGCAGGGAATTGGTTACACAGGTGATAGAAAAGCTGGGACATCAGCAAGGGATGATAAGGCAACTCAAAGATTTGTGGCAGCAAGAAGCTCCCACCTCTGTAATTTAGAGGGACCAAAGAAGTATTCCTGGAGCCCAGGGGTGGACACCACTGGACAAAGCTTGACCATGGCCAGGCTATCAGGTGGTGTCTGTAGCTTTGGAAATGATGGGGCTCTTGAGCATAGAGAAGGGGTGGGAGATACTCTGGCCCCCTTCCTCTTGCTCCAGTCTCTTAAATATCTCTCCTGGTAGTTTCAGGCTGAGGTGAGCCCTTGCTATGATATGGGGCAGAGGAAGGGTGAGGAATGGATCTGAAAACAAACTGGCCTGAGTCTTGCACAGAACTCTAAGGTTTATGACTGTCTAATACACATTACATTTAAATGTAGAGAAAGTGTTTACATCATATTGGAATCACATACAAGGTCAGTTTGTGGAGAGAACTCTGTGTGTATCTGTGGGCGTGTCTAATGTGCACCCTGGGTGTTGGGGGGGGGCGGGGAGACTGCTAGCTTGGAAGAAAAGAGAATGATAAATTTCTCCCTAGTAGTGGATCAGATGTGAGAACTTAATGGTAAGCTGTCTACCATTAAGGTAAAATATTTGGAAAAGGATTGGAACTTACTTCATGATTGAGTTGAGGTGGGAATCCAATAATATAGAGGGTATAAAAATATAGCCTTACTGGGAGACACTTAACAGTGGTTAGTCCATTAACTAATTAATTCGACAAACATCTATTAAAAGCCAACTATAGACCCAGTGCAGGATCAGGTGCTGGTGATACTATGATGTGCAAAAATAGACTTGTTTCTGGCCTTAAGGATTTTATACCCTAGTGAGTGAGAAAGATGTTTACTTTTCAAATGATTACAAATGTGAGTAAGTACTGACTGTGATAAAAGTAATAAGAGTGCAGAGGATTATAATGATGTATTGTAGGGGGACGGTGATTTGCCTGAGGGATCAGGGCAAGCTTCCTACAAGAAAAGCCAGTTGATCTGAAATTTTTAAGTATTATAGGAGTAGGACTAAAAAAGGGAAAGAGAGTGGGGATGAATGGTCCAGGGTCAAAGAAGAGCCATGCAAAGACCCTGGTGTATGAGGAAACATTCCAGTGAGATGGGCTGTGGTGGGAAATAGAATCTTTCAGTGGCATTTTCAAATAGGTGATCAACTACAGTCAAAAGGACTCACGTATCACACTTTTCTGTAACCTTCCAATCCTAAAATTACGTGATTTACAGCATTCAATTGCTTGCTGACTTTGGGTTCAATCCAGTGAGACATGCTTTGAGAGACAGAAGAAGAGCAGGAGACGGGGTGATTTGGTGAGGAGAGCAGAACACGCCAACAAGTTGAGTAACCATATACAACAGCATATGATTAAGTACTGCAATGAGGGGTCTACATGACTGGAAGGATTGGAGGTCAGGGAAGAAAGCAGAGTGGGATGGGGCTTCCTGTTGTCACCTCTCCTGATCAGACAGCTAGATTTCTCTACTCTGCAGGAGGGCGTCTTACTGAAGAGAATTCTTGGCAGCTGGTAGGTAATCAGCTGCCAGTGTGTAACTCACAGGAAGGAGCAAGAACACAGCGGGTGGGGGAACCATTACTGTTTTGTGCCAGGTGTTTTAAATGTATTGTCTCATTTAGTCTTTATATCCACTGTATAAAATAGTATTATTATTCCCATTTCATAGACAAGGAAACTAAGATGTAGTGGTTTGGATCACATGCCCATGGTCACACATTTATACAGTGGCCAGCCTAGGGTTAGAACCCAGTTTAGAACCTAGCTCTAAACTCAATGGTTCTATCACAGAGGCTTCCCTACTCACTGCAGTTTGTGCATGTGTTGTGTTTTCTTGCTTTACTCCTTATCTTAGAGTATTACATTCTTAAAAAGAAGGGAAATAATTTTTTGAAGGATCTGCTGTTCACCAATCAATATGCTTGCTAATTACATAGAATATTTCATTTCATATTTACCAAAAAGTCCAAGCTATGTGTTATTCTCTCCCTTTTATAGATGAGGAGACTGTTAAGTGTCAGGTGTAAGGTCTTTCATTTACCAGGGTAGCAGAGCTGGGATTAGATTATGGGTCCACTTGAGTCCAAATTCCATGCTCTTTCCAGTCAATCACTTTTGTCTCTGAGACCTTCCAAGTCATGGTTATATCTTGCACTATCATGAAACTTCTCAGGTTCAAAAGTATTTGTTTATTTACTATTTATACATTGTACAACATTTTTGTGGTAGACACTGTAGTGAGCACAGAGAGTGGAAAATAATTCTTTTAATTCCTTTTTGGTCTTATGGTCAGTTCTAAACATTATGACACTTAATTGTTCTCATACTCTTTCTTGGATTTTACTCCATGGATATTAGCACTTAAAGGGATCTTATAGATCACTAGTCAGTGTTTCATATTCTAAAAGATACTTGTATCAAGATTTTAAAATCCCAAATAAAACATCAGCTAGCAGAATTCAGCAGCATATTAAAGAATACTATACCACGAGAAAGAGAAGTTACTCCAGGAATATAAGGATGAATCAATATAAAGATATATATTAATAAAATTGTTCATACTAATAGATCTCATGAGAAAATTTTTCTGATCATTCTCTAGACATAATGAAATGCAATTGATTAGTGCAACATCACACATATCTTATGAATATGCGAATTATATATGCATATATTATACATGTATGTATAAATGCAATTATGTGTTTATCTACATGCATATAATACACACACATACACACACTTTTAAAATTTCACAGAAGAAGAGCTGAACAAATAACAAGGCATATACTAAGTCCTTGGATAGAAAGGTTCAACCTAATTAAGACATTTTTCCCTTCATTAACTTATAAATTGGATACAGTTCTAATAAAAACACTAAAACTTTTTTAAAAGTTCTTATGGAAAAAGAACCAATAAGAAGAGCCAAAAAACAGAAAAAGAGGGGAAATTAGGGAGCATGAGTAAAGCGTATCATAAAACTTCAATAAATTAGTGAGATTGGTTGATAGGCAAGACCAATGAAAAAGAATAGAAAATCCAAATATATATGAAATTCAAACATATATAGAAATTAGGATGCAATAAGGTTAGCAACTCAATTCAGTGTATGTGTGTGTAGAGGGGAGCAGTAACAGACTAGTCCATATGATAATAACTGGTAGCCACTTGGAAAATAATTCAATTCATATTTATATTAAGCACTAATATGAATTCTAAATGGACCAAAGACTCAAAAGTAAAAAATGAAATCATAAAGGAAGTAGAAGAAAATATGTGAGAATTTTTTTATTACTCAGGAATGGGAAAAATCTGTTCAATTATTATGCAAAATGCAAATGGCAGAAGAAAAATATTGATAAATTTTACTTTATGTATCTAAAAAATCTGTATGCAAAAAAATGTAAGCAGCGTCAAAAGACAAATGACTGTAGGCAAAACATCTGCAGCTTATCACCAAGGGTTAATCTCTTTAATATATAAATAGCTCTTACAAATCAATATAAAAAATCATCAATTCACTACAAAAATGGGCAAAGGATCTACATAGACAGGTCAGAGAAAAAGAAAATCCAAAACTAAAGTCTCTTAAAAAAAGGGAGAGTCGCTTGATTTTTTGCATAATAGTGGAAATGAAAATTAAAAATATGCTCATCTACCATTTTCACCTATCAAATTGGCAAAAATTCAAATGTTAGGTGATACCCTCGTGTTGCCAAGACTGTGGAAATACTCCTATAATGCTCCCAGTGGGAGGGAAATTGGTATAGTTTCAACAATATTAAACAAAATCACAAATGCATCTCTTTGTTGACTTCTTTTACCATTCCACTTCCTGGAAATTATACTATGGATATATTTACCCATGTGAAAATGACATATGCAATATTATTCTTCATAGAAAAGGATTGGAAATAATGTAAATATTCATCAACAGAAGATTTGTTAAATGGAATTATGCAGCTGGAGCTTTTTAGCAACTGATTTGGAAAGATCTCCAACTTGCATTTTTAAGTGAAAAATTAAGCTGTAGAACAGTGTGTATAGTATAGAAGGAAAATGGAAAAAAAGAATAAATACATTTGCTTCTATATTCATTAATAATATCTCTGAAAGGACTCATAACAACTTACTGATAGTGAAAACTTTTTCTGTTGTTTTTTTTCACTTTTTCTTTTGCAGAGAGGTGTACTGAGTAGTGGGGGGATTTGAATAGGAGAACGTTTTTCATTTGATACATTTTTCTACTTTTTCAATTTTGAACCATGTATAATATATAAATGATTTTATTTTAGCAATTCAATACCTACAAAATATGTGAATGAAAAAACCCCAAATTTTCAGGTTCCTTTTCTGGGTGATATTAAGAGGGCTGACCCATAGACCCATTCAGTGTATCCTCTCCTCTTTTCAATGACCACCATAGCACCATTCATGGACAGTCTGAAAGCCAACTTTTAAACTCTGAGAATTAGTACTTATAGAGCATCTCTGAGAGGGCTGGCACATAGTAATTATTTTGGCAAATGTTATCTGTTGTTTTTATTTTTATACTTCGTATGTGGGTAAACTGAATCACACAGCCAGAAATTGTTAATTAGATTTTAATATGCTTTTAAAATGTTTCTTACATGGTACTTATCAATGACTTGACACATAGTGGATATTCAACAAGTACATGGTGATGAATTGACCTCACCCTGTGGTATCATCAGTGATTAACAAAGACCAGGGGCGCCTGGGTGGCTCAGTTGGTTGTATTCAACTCTTTTTTTTTTTTTAATGTTTTATTTATTTATTTTGAGAGAGAGAGAGAGAGAGAAAATCCTAAGCAGGCTCTGTGCTGCCAGCGCAGAGCCTGATGCAGGGCTTGAACTCATGAACAATGAGATCATGACCTGATCTGAAATCAAGAGTAAGAAACACAACTGACTGAGCCACCCAGGGGTCCCAAGTGTCCAACTCTTGATTTTGGCTTGGGTCATGATATCCCAGTCATGGGATTGAGCTCCCCATCAGGCTCTGTGCTGAGCATGAAATCTGCTTGAGATTCTCTCTCTCTCTCTCTCTCTCTCTCTCTCTCTCTCTCTCTCTCTCTCTCTCTCTCTCCCTCCCTCCCTCCCTCCCTCCCTCCCTCCCTTTCTCCCTCTCTCCCTCTCTCCCTTGGCCCCTCTGTCCTGCTCACACTCTCTCTTTTAAAACCAACCAACCAACAAAACAAAACAAAAAAACAAAGACCATATTGTTGGTGGAGGCCTATGGGCATGAGGTAATGTATCAAAATGAGGTAGCTTGTCCTGTCCTAGGCCTGCGGAGCTTCACCTCCTGAGAGAAGAGTGTTCAGCAGGCAGGATAAATTTCAAATCACAACCTATGGAAGAACATGGGGTGATAGGAAGCTCATGGAATCTTGAGTCAAAAGATCTAGTATAGATTCATGGTTCACTCACAGAGTAGCTTAGAAAACCCTGAGTGGGTCTCTACCTGTCTCCATTGTTGACTGTATCCTTGCAATATCTGCCCTCCTCTCCTCATGGCTGCTATAAAGTCAGAAGACCTAACTAGATTTCAAAGCATTTCAAAACTATATAGTAGCATAAAAGTTGCAGCATAATACATGACAGTTTCACAGTAACATTAGGCCTGTTCACTCTCTCTTCCTAAGTAGAGGATTTGTGGCTGGTTAAGACAGTGTTAAATTTACAGAGCAACCCAAGAAGAGACTGGCTTGCTATAGGGGGAGACCCAGGACTGATGGTAGGCACTTAACAGCATGTTCCAATTACAGCCTTTAAATCTAATTGCATACTCTGTTAATCTCTGTCAGTGCGGCATCATTTAATATCATCACGGCAGCCTCTAATATCGTGAGCAATGTGAGCTGAGCTGAGACTATTGAAAAAGTTCAGTCCCAGGTCTTCATATCCCCTTTAATTCTCTCTGTCAATTATGCCACAGCCAGGAGTTCAAACAAAGGTCTTGGGATCCGGGGTTGGAGCTACCTTTTTGAAGCGAAGCCTCTTATAAATATACAGATTATATCAGGAGCCTCCAATCCCTTCTCTTGGTTATTTTTGATGGGTTAGTTAAATGACTAGTCCCTGAGATATAACTTACTGTGTACTTATTTCAAATAAATATTGTAAGTGCTATCTGTTCCACAGATTATAGTTTTGGAAATAACATGGTGTCACTTGACATGTATTTCCCACCCTACCCCCAAACCTCCTGGCTCGAGAAAGGTTGATGGGAAAAAAAACCCAGACACCTACTTAGCTCTATTCCTTGTACACAGTAGGCTTTTTACCTTTGTTTATTCTCATTACGAGTGACAGTTTACTAGCATGAAACTGCTGGTCACAAACTTAGATTTATTTTTTAAATTAAATTGATTTTAGGGGAGGCTGGGTGGCTCTGGCTGTTGAGCCTCTGACTTCAGTTCAGGCCATGATCTCATGGTTAGTGAGTTTGAGCCCCGCGTTGGGCTCTGTGCTGACAGCTTGTTCAGAGCCTGGAGCCTGCTTTGGATTCTGTGTCTCCCTTTATCTCTGCCCCTCCCCCACTGTGTTCTGTCTCTCTCTGTCTCTCAAAAATAAATATATAAGTGTAAAAAAAAATTAAATTTGAGTATAGTTGACACACAATGTTACATTAGTTTCAGGCATACAACTTAGTGATGCATCAGGTTTATGTATTATTCTATGTTTGCCACAAGTATAGCCACCATCTGTCCCATTACATTGCTATCACAGTGTCACCGACTATGTTTCTTCTGCTCTGTTTATTATTCCTATGACTTACTTATTCCACATCTGGAAGCCTGTATCTCCCTCTCCCCTTCAGTCATTTTGCCCAACTACTTACCCCTCTGGCAACCATTATTTTTTCTATTTATAGTTCTGATTCTGGTTTTTGTTTATTCATTTTTTAGGATTCCATTTTTAAAATTCCAATTTAAAAATTTTTAACTGGAATCATATAGTATTTGTCTTTCTTAGTCTGACTTATTTCACTTAGCATAATACCCTTTAGGTCCATCCATGTTATCTCAAATGGAATGATCTTGTCCTTTTTTATGGCTGAGTAATATTCTGATATAATATTTGATACATTTGATATAATATATAATATTCTGATATAATATAATTTTCTAAGCTTCTCTAAATCTAAGCTTACTTTTCTGTTAGTTTAATACCTTTGTTTCCATTGAAGCACTGTTTGGAGGATTAAATGAGATAACCTATGTAAAATACCAAGTACAATTTTGAGCACTTTTATTTTGATATGTTCAACTTGTTTTTTTTTTTTTTTGCTAAGAGTTCATGAATTGTTACCATCTATCAATCAAAAGGTTAAGCCCTTACCATGAATCATTGATTCATTTAATTTTTCTGGCAGCCCTATAGTTAGACACCATTATCATTCCCATTTTCAATTAAGGAGGTTGAAACACAGGAAAATGGAGTATTTTGTCCATGGTGTCGCAGATGGAACATGGGGAGCAGAAATCTTAACCTAGGAAATGGGAATCCACAAGTGTGTTCTCTAAGACCACGGTAAGATCAATTCCATGCCTCCAAGGACTTTTCTTCAAATATTTCTGGAGAGATGAGGCTCACCAGAAGTAGTAATTGATTAGCCAAATCCAGCCACATGTGATTAAGTGCCTACGTGACTCTGCATGTTTTGTTGGAAGGTTCTGAGACAAGGTGTGTTAGAGGACAGGCTGAGCCACTCAGACACATGATGTAAATGAGGTAGCCCAAGTGTTTCTCTCTCAAGAAGTTGTCCAGAGATACATTATCCTGGGATGCTTGGTTTCATCTGCCCTCTGCACACAAAGTTGATTTCAAGGCAGCTGCTCAAATTATTGTTAGTCTTGGGTTCTTCCTATTTGTGTGACCCAGTGTAATGGTATAGTGATTAGGACTTCTGTTGTCTTCTGCCTATGGGAACTTAGAGTATTTACTCTCTGCTTTAGTTTTCTCATCTGGAAATAGGCATAATAATAAAGTTGATAAAATTGGAAAATATTTAGAACAGTGCTTGGCACATAGTGAGTGTTTTATTTTGTATGTGTTATTATTATTTGTATATAGTGGGTCTCAGTATTTGCGCATCAGTTGGCTCCTTGAGATGGGTGTCCCCTTTCTGGAGATGCCGGAGGTGAATCTACTTACCTGAAATGAATGAGATTTGTAATCTTCTCAATCTGGAACTCCTGCAATGGTAACAGGGACCCAGATGGAGATTACAGGAGACAAGACAGAAATCAGACTACAATGCAAAGAGCATAGGGCAGGGCTTATTTGTCTGTAGGCAGAGGGGTTCAGAAGCAGTATGGGGTAAGTGATGGGATACTCCACAACCACTAGTAGAAGTGCAGACTTTTCCTGTCTTTCCCATCCTTTCTTTACTCCTACAGAGAAAATGAATTCCAATTATAGTCAATGATATACCATAGACCATAGAACTAGACAGGGATACTTTAGCATTTTAGGCAACGTTTCTTTGAAGGCTCTGCCAAAGATAATTTCAAACATTTTAAAATCCAGCCACATCCCCTATTTTCTATAATTATATATAACCGTATGAGTTGAGTTGTAGTCTAGTAGCTGACAAAATGTTACATTTATGTAGATACTTAATTCAACATTCATTCATTTTGATTTGCGGTTTTCGTTGCTTATTTTGGAACCAATATATATTTTTTATGCATGGAAGTTTAAGGCTCTGAGGTCACAGTACCAAATGGTTTAAGTAGCCTTGGCAGATGGTTGGGAGCAGATGATTTGGTCAAAATAAAAAAAACTGGTTGAAATGACGATTTTGCTTTCCACTGATTTCTTTTTGGAAACTTTGTTCAGAACCTGTGTGGTTGGAATTCCTTCTGCATGGGAGGGGGGAAAAGCTCATAAACTCTTGCTTTTTTTACTCTTTTGGGATTGCTCTTCACTTTAGATGGCAAGGTAAGATCGTCCAGGGATTCTTCTCACTGAGAAGATGGGACTCTACCGCCAAAAGCAGCACAGGGTCAAGATGGTGCTCAAAGGAACCCAGAAGTGAATGCTTAGATTTGATGCTTGAGTGGGGGAAAAAGATTCTGGAAGTGTCTCACATATCTTAGTCCAGATAGTTGGAGTATGCTTTAATAATGGTGTGACCTTCAGCAGAGGTTAGTGGAGTCATGGAGGAGGAGGGGTTTAGAAGCTGTAGGAACAGGAATCTCAGTTGGAATGTCAGCAAACTCCAGGGCCCTTCATTGATATGACCAGAAGAAGGTTTTACAAAGATATCTTTCTTTCTTTTGTGGAGGTGGAGGGGGGTGGGGGTGGGGCAAAACCTTCTGAACGGTTGGTGTGAGTTACTTAATTCCTGGCATCCTAGAAGCAGAGACTTTTCCTGGGGACAGGATTGGGAGGATCTCTATGAGCCAGTCACTTTTCTTACCTTAACTAGACCAGGGCAAGTCCTGGAGGAGATTGATAAAATGCCTTAAAACTTTAAGCTTCCTTCTGTTTGCTTTTTTGGTGACCCCTTTTCTGCCTCTTAGTAGTGATGAGCAATAACAACCCTTATGATAAGAAGGGATAATGAACTCACCTTTTGGGAAGCAACATATATTTTAAAAAATACTTAATAATATAACCCGTATGAGAGGTACTTACTGAAGGGAAAGGTAGGTTCACAGATGGGGGGCAGGCTTGAGATGAGGGAGAATAGTGGTAAAGAACCAAGGTTTTTGAGTTAAATCAACTTGTGTTTGAATTTTACTTTGGATCTTATTAGCTAGCTGTGTGATGCTGAGGAAACGATTTAATCTTTGTGAGACTCAACGTCCCCATCTATAATATGGGTCTCATCATTGTCATGATATCTTTCCATAAAAGGCTTATCATAGTGGCCAGTACACACAGAAATGTAACATGGGGAAGTAAAATCATGTAGAGGCAGCTTACAGTTGGGAAAAAAAGATGCTGCTGTTGCCTCTGCTTCTAACGTCAAAGAGACACCTGCTATAATATCCAGTGCTGGCCACATGTGAGTTTTGCATAGCATGGCATTCCAAAAGAAATGGTAGGACAGCACTTTACCTGCATTGTCTAGTCAAATAAAGCTGTGTGTGTGTGTGTGTGTGCAGAAACTATTTTAGAGTTGAACTGAAGTTAGTCCCCTCTTCCTACTCTAACTGAATCCTTGGGATTTTTCAAGAAGGGAAAACTGATAATTCATTCTCCAGATGAATGTTTGCTAGATTTAAGACACGTTCCCAGGATCCCACAGTTTGGAGACAAAACTGGTGCAGAATGTTGGAACAGGGCAAAGGTCATCTGCCTATTGTGGGTTCTTAAGGAACACTGAAAAATCCCACATACTTCTGCAGGTCTTGAATTTGGGTTGATGAGGGTAAGGAGACTGTTGATCTGAAAGCTCATCAGAGATGACTGTAGATATTAAAGATATTATCTGGAGTCATGCCCCCAATCTCTTGGGGGACTCCACCATAGGGCCATGTCCAAGCTGGCTGAAGAAACTAGTGCTCACCTATCTCAGACCATGAGTAGAAAGGCAATGAGAGAGAAGGGAGAGAGGGCACCAGAACTCACAAGTGTGTCCCTCACATTCTTCTGGGGAACAGGCTGCTCCTCCATTGACCCCCACCCTGAGAAAAGAGAGTACATGAGCATGATAATGAATGGTCAAGGAAAGAGCAGGCCACCCTCTCCTCTCCTTTCGCAGTGGCCCCCGGCAGGTGCTTAATGGAAGATGCAGGGATGAGGGATGATAATTCCTACATGGGACTGAGTATTTACCTGAAATAAATTAGAGGGTCCATCCACAAACTGCCAAGCCAGGTTGGACTATTGGAGCGACTATGATATGGTCAAGGGTTATTTGTCAATTTAAGGTATCACCAAACCATTGCCCCAACCTTACCTCTCCACTAGCATGTTGTGGTGGTAAGTACTCAAAAAAGCAGGCAGCATATAAACAGAAGATTATAAAAGGGAAAAATAGTGTGATAGAGTTAAGTAGGGAATGCTATGGGTCCACATTCAGAAAGTGAGGTCCATGCCTATGGAGGGTATGAATGTGCAGTGGTGTAAATATTGAATAATCCCTCTCTGGGAAGAACGATCCTGATTCAGGTATTTGCTAATTTCTGTGGTGTAAATACTCCTACCACAGCTATAAATATGATGTCACAAAATAAGGAGTTGAGAAGAAATGTGCACAATCAGCTCTAGCAAGCTAGTTCCGGCTACCTCCAGCATACCAGAATGTGTATGTGTGAGTGTTTGTGTGTGTGTGAGAGAGAGAGAGACAGAGAGAGTGTGTGTCAAAGAAGGCTTTCTGGGAAAAGGGACCCCTGACCTAAGTCTGAAAGGATGAATAGGAAATAGCCAGGCAAAGAAAGGTAGGAAGAGGAAGGACATCCCAGGCAGGGGAATAGAATGAGCAAAAGGAGGAGACCTAAAGTAGCCTGCCTTCTAAGGACAGAGCATTCAGTATACTTTATGGTGGTTACCAATGCTCAGTGCAGTTCTGTTCTTTTTATTTGTGTTGTAATTGACATGCATGTTACTCAAGTCAGGGCCATCTTTAAATCTGTTCATTTTATTGACTCATCATTCGTCAAACACAACAAATGTTGATGAGAGCCTACTTTGTGTTTATTAGGAGGTAAGGATTTAAAGATGGGTAGGACATAGTTCCTGTCCTGAAGACACTTATAGGTAGGGGCAGAACATAACTGTGTAACAGGTAACACCATGGTGAGCACAGTGGTTAAAATATGTATATGTTATTAGGGATTGTGGTAGGCTAAGTAATGAACCCCAAAGACATTCTTGTCCTAATTTCTGGAACCTTGTGAATATGTTAGCTTACATGGAAATAGGGAATTTACAGATGTGATTAAGTTAAGGATCTTGAAATGGGTAGATCATCCTCTGTTATCTGGGTGGGCCTTATCCATAAGAGAACAGTTCTCAAAAAGAGAACAGTGGTGTAAGGAGAGAAGCCGAAAGAAAGAGAAGGTCCTGTGCTTTGAAGATGGAGGAAGGGGCCTTGAGCCAAGGACTGTCAACAGCCTTTAGAATTTGGAAAAGTTAGGTAAAGGAATTCTCCCCTAGTCTCCAGAAGCAATGTAGACCTATCACAACTTGATAGCTCAGGGAAATGGATCTCAGACACCTAACTTCTAGACTGTAATTCATGTTGTTTTAAAGTTACTAAATTTGTGGTGATTTGTTACTGTAGGAGTAGGAAATGAATACAGGGGTATTAAAGGGTACGATGTAACAATGATCAAGGATCTTGACTTGTGAGTCAGATTGCCTCTTTTTTTCTTTTTTAGGTTTATTTATTTATTTTGAGAGAGAGTGTGTGAGCAAGGGGCGGGGTACAGAAAGAGAGGGAGAGAGAGAGAAACCTAAGCAGGCTTCGTGCTGACAGTGTGGAGCCCGAAATGGGTCTCGGTTTCATGAACCATGGGATCATGACCTGAGCTAAAATCAAGAGCTGGAAGCTTAACCCACTGAGCCATTCAGGTGCCCCCTCAGGTTTCCTCTTTTACAATCATGGCCTCATCTCTTAATAGATCCATAATTTTGGAAAAGTTACTGACTGCCTCAAGCCTCAGTTTCCTCATCTGCAAAATGACATAATTATACCAACTTCATAGGTTTAGAGTCTGGATGTTGTAAAATTCTATACATACTGCACTGACTCCATAGTGAGCAATCTGTAAATGTCAGCTATGCTTTTCTTTTAGACTATCAAGTTTCCTCCTTTCTACTTCCTGAACTGACTACATTGAGGATTAAATAGGCTTTTGTGGTATGGCCTGGACGAATGGCTACCATTCCCAAAGTTATTTTTGTGGACAAATATGATCTCAAGTTGGAAAAACCCAATACTTGACAAATTTTGGAGCTCCCATACAATTTTAATGTGAGGCCCCTCTTCTCTTGGAAATGAACACTCACGCTCCATCAGCCAATGAAAGGGTTAAGAGCTGTGTGTCTTTCCCATCTCCCAGCCACCCCTCACCCCCACCCCACCAATAAAAACTCCCATTTTGTGCACCCTGTCTTTGGCCCGAGTATTATTCTCTGCTCTGTGATTTGGAGTCGGCCTGTCTGTCCCCTGACTGAGCAGGAGCAGCTGAACAGCTGTGAAAACAATGGAGAAGCCTAGGAGCGCTGTGATCAGTGGGGGAAGCTGGGGAAATCTGGGACCCACCGGCCCGTTTCCCACGTCAGCACACAGCCTGCAGAACCTGGGTGTCACGTGGCCAGGCTCAGCCTTGGGGGCCTGCTCCCAAGTGGGGGCTCCCCCATCCCTGGCCCTGGCGCAGCTCGGACTCTCTGGCACCCTCGCTTCAGAAACTGTTCTTTTATCCCCCCTCTCTTACTCCTTCCATGTTCTCGGGGCTGTTGCATAAACATAGTGTTGCTAGGCAGCCCTCAAGCTTCCTTTCATCCTGGATCCCAGGAAACTGTCCAGGCAAATTCACTGGAGTGTGCTTACAGCTGGTGTTGTGCTCAGAGCCAGCTCTCCTGTCTGGCCCCGGGTTTCCCCTCCAGAAGCCCCCCAGCGTCTGTCTTGTACGTTTGATTTTCTGGATGTGGATATCAAGGCAAGTTTAGGGACCCCCCCCAAAAAACGTCCCCCTGCTATTTAGTGCCCCTTACTCTGCAGGCTGTACATACACAATGCCTAACTTAATCACAGCCCTTTGCCAGCCTGCCCAAGATTACTGGACAACAAGGAATTTTGCCCAGTCTTCACTGACATACCCAGTGACCACCTAGTAGTGTTCTGTATGTCACCCCTCTTTTTCCTCTGAGCCACAGAACTCACCACTCCCTTTTCCCAACTTCCTCCCACCTCAGCTTCCTCGTGCTCATCCTCTCCTGGTTTTCCTTTCCCTGAAATGGACAGCATGTTCCCCTTCCTCAGAAGTCAGCAGTGTCCCATTCACCTTTATAACCAGCAACCAGCATACAACCTAGTACACATTTGGTTCAGTAAGCATTTGTAGAGTGAAGAAATGATGAAATTATTTAAATAGATTCCTTCCTTATTTATCTCCCGCCTTTGAAATAGAATTTAAAAAATCTTGGGGCGCCTGGGTGGCTCAGTTAAGTGTCTGACTCTTGGTTTCATCTCAGGGCATGTGGGTTCAAGAATTGGGGTTCCATGCTGGCAGTGTAAAGCCAGCGTTGGATTCTCTCTCTGTCTCTCCACCGCTTACGTTTTTTTCTCTCTCTCTCAAAATAAATAAAATAAACTTAAAAAAAATCTTATTACCATCCTGATCTTGGTTTAATATTTTCTCTTTTGGATTGAGTTGTCACTATAATTATTCTCAGTTCTCATTTGATCAAAATAATCTACATACATTATAAATGTTGATAAATATTTATTGAACATAAAATTAGAATTTTCACTGAAAAAGCATCTCTCAATGAGATGAATGGGCTTATTCATGTAGTTTATGTATCTGTAGATGAATACTACTTATTTTTAGAATGAATGAGGCTTCTACATTAATTCTATTCCAATATTCTGTTTCTCAAATATTATATATTATTGGAAATTTCAAATATACGCTAACTGGAGAGCCTAATATAATACAATTATCATTCGCCTCTTTTTCTGGTTGCATACCAATAATACTTTCTAGATGCAGATGAGCTATTTAGCATGCGTAAGTTTTTGTTTAGTCAACTTTTATTGAGTGAATGATGTAAACATCTGTCCTTATTTGACTTTTTTAATTGTTATACACAAAATATTGCTCTTATTTGTATCAGGCTGTTGGAATGTTGACTATGCATCCTATGTGGCATCATCCCTTTTTGGGGCTATGGCAGATTTGCTGATCAATCAGAATATTGGCTTCTGCTGTACCTTGATGCAGCTCAAAATTCCTCTTAACATGGTGGCCAGGCAATGACTACCAACCAATTGGATGAGCATGAAGCCAACACCAATTTTATGGCCTTGCATGTTTTTTAAGAATAATATCTTTATTATTTTTGCAAATAGAGTACATATGAATGAAAAGCAAACAGTATTGAAAAGTTCATAGAAGCAAGTAAAACCTCACCCCAAATTCCTCCACCTATGCATTAACATCATAAGTGTTAGACAGTATTGTTTTGTATACTTCTCTTTGCAAACCTAGTAATAAAGCTACGTACAAATAATTTCATTAAAAATGTGATCATTATATGCCTATCATTGAGTAAAAACTACATTTATTTTTTCTTGAATTTAGTGAAAAAAAGATGGAAGTGCTGAACTTCAGATTGTTTCTTTATAAGAAGAAATATTCATTCTTACAAGAGAACCTCAAAAGTTAAGAAAAACATTGTGAAATAGACTAAGGAGTGAGGAAAAATTGCTTTTAAATTACATGTTTCAAATTGGGCAGTATCTATAATGCCGTCTTTGAAATATGAGAATATTAGGTAATCTAAGTCTCCATATCCCCTCCTCACACTTCCCATTTCTTTCTTTAGTGAAATTATTTTCCATTGTTGGAACTCATAATATTAGTATTCGGATCTCTAATTCTGACCGTTGTTTAATCTTAATTCAATATTCAAATCCGTTTAGTGCTCAGTACTAGCCTTGTTACCATGGATTTGCAATTAAAGAGGCCTTTTATTTTGAAACATCAATTGTTTGGTATTTTGTTATCAGGTACCTTTTTCACAAAAGACTCATAGGTGTCATTTTTGAATTTTTAATATGCTTGAGAATGCTCTCATCTTTATGCTTGCATGGCAGATAATTGTCCTAATGATTTTGTGATCTGGACAACAAGACGATACTATTATTTCTTTGCGAAGGGACTTACGGATGGCCCATGTCTTCAGCCTTTGGGTGTTCCTCGGAATCCTGCCTGAGGTCTGGGAGGATCAATCCTCTTCTCACAGCCAGCACGGCTGCCCCAGGAGGCCCCCTTCGCCTTTCCTGCATCACTCTGCCTCTCTCCAGTCCCTCTTTGCTCTTGGCCCAGCCAAATACCTTTTCCTTCCTTACCATGTGGATCCTAGTTCTGGCCTTCGTCCATCCTCTGTGAGATTTAATTTCTTTAGCACCTGCTCTGGAAAGATCGTATTTCTCACCAAATTTCCTCTTTCTTACTCACAAGGAAAATGCATTCTGTCCTTGGCACCTCTGGAAATTGGAGTAAATGATTTTTCTAAGCCTTTCTGCAGGTTTTGCGACTTATTCCATTAGGATTTTCCTTGTCATCTCTCTCCCTTTTTTTTTCTCAGCCCAATGTTTCCTTCTTTCAGGATACAGCTGCTTGCTTTGAGCGGTTCTTTATTCTGTCTAAAAATGGGTTGCTTGTCAGAGACCTATTACTTCACAGCTCTGAGATGCAGACTGGTTCAAAGTCTGATAACCGATTAGCAACATCTCACTTGGTTTCTGTCTTCGACTCTTGCCCACTAAACAGCAGTAATAACCTTTTCTTAAAAAAAAAAAGTTTTATTTTGAGAGAGAGAGAGAGAGCATGAGTGAGTGGCAGAGAGACAGAAAGAGAGGGAGAGAGAGAGAATCCCAAGCAGGCTCTGCACTGTCAGCACAGAGCCCAATGTGGGGCTCACACCCACAAACCATGAGATCATGACCTGAGCCGAAACCAAGAGCCGGACACTCAACCAAGTGAGCCACCCAGGTGTCCCAGTAATAACCCTTTTTTATTAGCATGGTACAAATACAAAACCTAACTAATTGGGGGTGATGTCTGATTTGTGATTTCAAGGGGAGCAGACAAGATGACAATAGTTCTAATGCAAGTGTTGCTTTAACCAGGATGAGAGGAGGGATGGTGGGAAAAGATGGTCTAAGCCTGTTTAAGGGCTTCAGGGAAGGTTTTACAAAGGATTTGGCATTTAAAGGGAGACTTGTAGACCAAGTCAGAATTTGTCAGGAAGTCAAGCCCTTGGGGAGAGTACAGCAGAGAATGACAGAATGCGCAAAGTGGCAGCAAGGAAAACACGGTGGACTGTAGGGACTAGAAGTCGCTTAGCATGGCCTGGAAGGAGGAGCATCGGAGTCTATGGCTTGTAGGTATGCAGAGCTGTGTGTACCATGTAGAAGAGTTTTGATTTTATGATGAAGGTGGAAGGCAGGGAATGATTTTAAAAGGCAGGGATTTGATTTAATTGGATGTGCATGTCATGGGAGGTCACTCTGGCAGGGAGTGGGGGCCGTTGTCAGAGGGTGAGCCTAGAGACAGTGAACAAAAGGCTACTATAAGTGTACAGGTGAGAGACAATGGGCTTGACTTGGGCCTGACTGACTAGAAAGGCAGTGGTCATGGGGATGACCGCACTGTGAGATTTCTTAGATGATCTAGAAGACAGACCGCAAGTTTTTAGAGAAAGGATCAACAGCTCTGAGTGCATGGGACCTGGTGCAGCACTGGCTCTGTCCCTGATTGACTGTTTAATTATGGGATAATCACTAGACAGCATTAGACTCCGTTTCCTCATCAGTGTATGGGGGAAAAATGCTCAACCCACAACTGTGAATGATATACATAGAGCTCTTGCTGGGAGAATGCTGGTGGCTAGCGACCCATCAAAGTGAGTTAGGAGCACCTGTTTCCAGCCTCCTTGACATTTAAGATTCTTTGACTCTGTGAACAGTTATGCTATCAACTCTCTGAACAGTGGGGGTGAACATTCTGTATTTTGAACTATCCTAGTACCACCTTGTGTTACTAAATTGTTCAGAATGTGAGTCAGGAATATAAAATCAAACCCAGCTGAGTACATTTTGTGTAAGATATCTTATTAGACACAGGATGAAAGGTGATACAAATAACCTCTCTTTGCAGTTTCTTGGGACTAAAATCCATGTGGAAGGTAGGGTGGGAGGAGGTATATGGCTAGTAATACTATCACTATCACACAGCTACTAGTCCTAATACTTGCAGCTACCAGTAATTGAATATTTAACAGTATGAGGCATTGTGTACCAAATATTTTAATTGCATTATATCATTTAGGTCTCACAATAGCTTATGAAGTGGACATTTCTCACCTATTACTCAATAAGGGAGTATTAAAGTAAAGCACTGTAAATAACTTACTTGAAGTCACTTATCTAGAAAATATTGACTTTGGAAACCGGAACTGTATCAGTTAGCTTTTGCTGAATAACAAACTACCCTGAAATGCAGTAGTTTCAAATAACATTTATTATTACTTATGAGCCTGAAGGTTGGTTGGATATTTTGGGGGATTTAGGTCAAGCTTGGCTGATATTGGCTTGGCTTTCTTCTGCATCTGTGGTCAGATGGAGGACTGACTACTGGAATGGCCTCTCTCAACAGCCTCTCTGGCTGTGGCTGTTGGTCAGCTATTGACTGGAGCAGTGAGACTGAATGGGCCTCTTCAACTAGCAGGCCAGCCTGGGCTTCTTCACAAGACTGACAGGGAGTGCTCCAAAACCAAGAGCAAGTGTGAAGAGATGCTTGAGACCCAGGCTCAGAATATCACGTCTGCCACAGCCTTTTGGCCAAAGCAACACAGGGCCCATCCAGAGGAAAGGACGGAGAAGTGGATTCCACCTCTTGGTGAAAGAATTGGAAGGAAATGTGGCCATTTTTGTAATATGCAACACAAGCCATGGCTTTGGGCTTGCAAGTCTATGATCCTGCAGTAAAGGATGTTGTTTTTGTGCTTATTTTGTAGATAGAAACACTAAAGTTCAAAGATATTGAACAATTTGCTCAAAGTCACTTGACTTAGTAGCCAAACCATTGTGTGAAGCCAGGCATGTCTGACTTCAGTCAGTGACTTTTTGCTGGATACTCATGGTTCAAAGTCTGTGAGATACAAAGCCATACCCTTCTAGAGGTGGAAGGAACCTCAGAAGTTGTCTGATCCATTAGCTGATAGAATTCTGAATTTCATAGGTTACTGTAATTTCAAAAGTCATTTTGGCAACCAACATGGATTTGTCAACTCTTTTTTTTTTTGCCTAGTCAAAGCACTATAAAAACCATCTCCTAGCTTCCTCATTTAATGGAGGAAAAAAAGGAAATTTCAATGCCAAAAAGCATAATTTTGTAATAAAGTGAAATTGTTTAAATTGAATTAATTCAGCTTTGCAAAAAAAAAAAAAACCAAAACAAAAAAACCTTACTACTTTGTCTTTAATTTTGCTTCTTTTGTTGTGGGCCTGTGATGTCTTTACATTGGTTAAAAGATGAGCATACAGGAGATACTAATTTAGCTGATTCTCCTCATTTGTTAATACTCAAATGCCCTCCAGAACATTCCTGAGATGTGGTCTTCAACTGTTGCATACTTCTGGTGAGAGAGCTCTTTATTATCTGAAACAGTTCACTTCATCTTTAGACAACTGCAGAAAAGAATCTTCTCTTACTATATTGAGCCCAAATCCTTCTCCCAGTGATGTCTACCCACTAACTGAAGTTCGTGTTTCGGTGCTCAATTATAAGAGATGAGTGCACGAAGGTATCTGGAAATAGTCGTGGGTCCCCTGGATTGTCATTAACCCTAGTTCCTTTGGTCTCCACTAATATAATATTGCCTTAGAGTGCCATCTGCTTTTGTCCTGCCCTCAGGCTCCATCCAGCTTGACTACATCTGCCTTCATGTGGATGCAGAAGTCAGTTTATGTCTCTGGATTTGGCCTGATTAGCTGGCATAGATTAGGTCATACCTTTTCTCTCTCTACATGTGATTCCTCTGTTAATGAGGTTTAAGATCATATTAGCCTTTGCAGGAAATCTTATCAAGCTGTTGACTCAAGGTTCAACTTTAAGACTCAATTTCTGTATGAACAAAATGTGAGCACTGTAGAGCTGTTTCAAAGGCTCAATAAGTACTTTAAAAAATGCAATACAACTTCAGTAGCATTTAAAGAATATCTGTCATGGATTTGGCTCTGTGATAGGTGCTGGCACTATAAAGAAGAAAAGACAGTCTTTCTGTTTTCAAGGAAGTCAGAGTCCAGAAAGTAAAACAGACACACAAAAATAATATTACCACAAGATGATTGGCTTTTTTGGGTGGTGTGTTCCAAGTGAAGATGGGCGAATAGGAAAAGGAACATCAGTGCCTACATGGGGCTCAAGGAAGGCTTTCTAGAGGATGTAGCCCCTGAACCAAGGCCTGGAGAACATTAAGATTTGCCAGGTGGGCCTGGTCTCTTTACATTCATGGCAGGTGTTATATCATAGCAATTAAATAGTGCAGGCTTTAGGACCAGACCATCTGAACTCCAGTCATGGCACCTGCCACTTTCACAGGTTAAACCCCTGATTCTTCAGCTTCCTTCTCAAGGATATTATTGTTCCCTGGTAAGGCTTAGATGAGTCAATAAGCATAGGATTGTTGGCATAATCCTGGTGCATAATGTGGTAACTATTCTCATTCCAAATGACTAAGATGACTCAAATTCTGAACTCTCCTAGTTTGATCAAGGACATTTTAACTCCCTTAACCTTTGTCCTCCGCCCAATGCAATGAAGAGCTCACCCAGGATGCATCCTTACCTGTCAACATCTTAAGAGAATGACTTCATGAAGAATGTGTGGGTGGACCAAGAGGCTGCTGCGTTCATAGTGCTGATATCCACTAAAGCAGCAGGATAGTCTGAGGTGATCAGGTTCACATTTCTCTTCTAAAATATAATTGCTGGAGGGGTGCCTGGGTGGCTCAGTTGGTTAAGTGTCTGACTTCAGCTCAGGTAATGATCTTGTGGTTTTTGAGTTTGAGCCCCACATCAGGCTCTGTGCTGACAGCTCAGAGCCTGGAGCCTGCTTCAGATTATGTGTCTCCCTCTCTTTTTGCCCTTACCCCACTCATGGTGTCTCTCTCTCTCTCTCTCAAAAATACATAAAAATTAAAAAATATTTAAAAAATAAAAATAAAAAATAAAATATAATTGCTGGAAACCCAACCCAACATTTAAAAAAATTTTTATTGTGTATATAAACCATAATTTCTTTATCCATTCGTCAGTTGATGGACATTTAAGCTCTTTCCATACTTTGGCTATTGTTGAGAGTGTTGCTATAAACATTGGGGTACAAGTGCCCCTATGCATCAGCATTCCTGTATCCCGTGGGTAAATTCCTGGCAGTGCTATTCCTGGGTCATAGGGTAGATCTAATTGTAAATAATTTCAAACATGAAGAAAAATCAAAAAGAATAGTACCATATGCTCTTTATCCAGGTTTTCCTATTGTTAGCATTCTGCTCCATTTGCTTGATCATTTCCTCTCTTTTTCCCTTCTATACACACACACACATGCACACACAGGCACACACATACATACATAGACACACACAGGCACAAATACACAGAACAAATAGACATACACATAGACACTCATACACAGATACACACACAGACAAAAATACACAGACACACACATACACAGACATGCAGGCACAAATATACAGACACAGATAATATACACATACACATAGACACCCATACACAGATACACACAGACACATCCAAGGATACAAATACACAGATACAGAAAGACACACACATAGACACACATACACCGATACACATGGACACACACACACATATGAAAATTTTTTCTGAACCATTTCAGACTAAGTTGTGTCTTTATCTTTACCTTTTCCTGTTGGCTGGGAACAATGATGTTCTTTACATAATCACAAGGTGATTAGCAGCTTCAGCAAGCACTGATATAATAATTTGATATACTCTAATGTCATTATTCCAATTTTGTCAATTTACCCAATAATATCCTTTATAGATTTTTTTAACCTCCATTATAGAATCTAAAAGTCAAAATTTTATAAAAAGCTCTACCCAGAGGGGAGCTACTTCTTTCCCTCCCCTTCTCCCTGTTTTCTCACTCCTATAAGTAACCCACTTAATTGTTTTCTGGTTTATCCTCTTTTATTGGTAAAGATAAGCAGGGACTTGTATGTTTTCTTATTTCCCCTTTTATTTTACAGCAGTGCATATTATATATGTTATTTTGCATTTTGCTTTTGTCACTGAACATTATCTCCTGGAAATCATTCCATGTCTGTGTATAGAGACCACCATCCTTTTTTTACAGCAACCTAGTATGACACTGTGTATTACTATGGTTTTTTCAACCAGTCTCCTGTGCTTGAGCTTTTAGATAGTTTCCAATGTTTTGCAAATAAAAATGAGGCCACATGACTGACCTTATGCATTTTATTACAGGTGTATATTCAGGGTAAATTCCTCGAAATGATATTGCTGTATTGAAAGGTGAATTACATATGCAGTTTTTTTCTTGCTAAGACAACATTTATTATACCAAACACATTTAGTTCCCTTTCTTTTTTTTAATGCAGTTTTAGTATATATATTGACAAATTGTCTTCAAAGGGGTTATATCATTTTGCATTCATACCAGTAAGAGAGTACCTGAGAAATCCAATGTTTTGATTTTTATTTTTGCACAATGATAAATTAGGAAGGATTCAGGAGCCAGAACAGGATGAAGATCAAAGGTCAGGTGCTGCATGGAGTAAGAAAAAAGGATGCCCAACAAAAAATCAATTCACAAAATGCTTTTTCAGACACTTGGACACCATTTGCTTAAGGGCAGGGCAGTCTTATTTAATTTTTCACTCTAGGGCGAGGCATCTCTAGTAAGATATCTTAGCAAGGTGCCTAGAACATAGTAAATGATCTATAGATAGTGACTATTTAAATAAATGAAAGAATAAACTGGCAAAAACCTGGCATGGCCCATGGGAATAACAAAACCTGGCTGGGAGATTATTTTGAAGGAGCACATCTCACCTCTTCTTCTCCCTTCCCCTCCTAGACAGATGCTTCCTTGTACAGTTATTCCTGGGGACTGAGCAGTTTGAAGTTTCCAAAGATGAAAACATGTAAGCAGTCCTTGCATTAGGAGATGGGGCTGCACAGAAGCCTATTGTCTGCAGGGACACAGGGAGCTCTGTGGTGAAAGGGGAGTGTCTTCCACAACAGCCTGGCCTTTTCAGGCTGAGCATTGCCTTTTCTCTCTGGAATGTAATATTCTACCCATGCCCTTCGAGTGGCATTGTGCAGTAGCAGGGTCAGTACTGGGGGGTGGGGGGTGGGGGGGTGGGGCTGTGGTGGGGGTGCAAGCAGGGAAATGATCTCTGTGCAGGCAATCCAGTAAGTCAGAGGCAGCATCAGAGGGCACGGCCAGGTCTGGGCTCTGAATGAGCGCTTTGTGAGAGTCTTGGTGGCAGTGGCTGGAGAAGCACCTTCCCCTTGCAGCTCACCTGGTGGCTGAACAAAGCTGTCTTTCAGGCCTCAGGCCCCACAGCAAATGCTGTGCAGGTGATAGATCTGCTTTCTTGCCCTGCAATGGCCTGGGGATCGCATTTCTGCCTGGCATTTCTTATGGGTTGCCACTAAGGCCTGTACTCCCTTCAAGATAATGAAATAGCAGAACTAGCCCAGGAGGAGATGGGCCACCTGTTCTGAGGCCAGAGGGGTCACTGCAACCCTGAGGATTTCTTTTCAGAGTCACAGGGGAACAGGCACGGCTAATCTAGGTTTCTGCTGACTCTTGGCATTGTCCACATGAGCAAGCACTCTTTGTCCAGCCCTCAGCATTTATAAAAATTCTTTTTAAAATTTGATCTCCACGATGGTTTCCAGGGGTCAGCGTGACAGCTTTCACCCAGGAGAAAATGGAGCCATCATGAGCTGGAGTGGGTGGAGCCTTCCAACTCCAGAGGCAGAGTTCTCTCTCGGACACTGGAATCCACAGTATCACAGGAATCAGTGTGATGGCAGGGGGCAAAGTAGGATGCTGCAACCGCATTTTGGATTTTGTTCTGGCTACGAGCCACACTTGAAAGGGCAAGAGGCTTTTCCCTCTCCCTTAATGTAAGAGCCAAATCTCTGTATTCTGAGTTTGGCTTCCTTGTCAGAGGGATTGCTAGTTTTTCTGTGTCAGGGTTAAAAACAGATGCTGTGGAGCACCTGCAGAAAAACACGCCTGGTTCTGTTTGGGTTTATAAGCTCATGGAGAGAGGCCGGCACTGGGATTCAAGGGACAGAAAGGGTAAATCCGGAAGCGGAAGGATGGATTTCCCTTGTGTTAATCAGGGGAAGTTAGTTAGTTGCTTAGACAGGGTTAGTTAGGATTTGGGGTGTTTTTGTGAATGGCAGAGATCCAGGACCTACGAAGCACCAAATATAGGGAGATGTCTGTGAGAGGACTGTGAAGGCCTGCTGCCAACACAGAAGCTTTTGGAGCAGGTGTTGGGCCTGTGTCGAGTGGAGAGGCCTGCTGTGGAGCACCTCTGAGCCACCTGGAAGACCATCACCTGCTAGATGGCTGAGGATGGTTGGCCCAGTACTGTCACATACAGAACGGATACAACTAAGGATGGTGAACACCATGCAGCCATCCCTCATTTTGGGGATACCATCTAAACATCCAAGGTTGTTTTTAAAACCCCAGGGAGGGAAGGAAATCCCCCTTAGAAGTGACTGAAATTGAATCCTTCCTGTACCTATCAGATAGGTGCTCAGAGACAAATTTAATTTGCTTAAAGAAAATGAAAATTCACTCACTCATGTATTCATTCATTCAACAATGTTTATTGAATGTCTTAACAAAATTTGACTAAAATGGATTATTTTGATATTTGGCCTCTGTAATGGTTCTGCTTTCTGTCGTGTTTCCTCTTTGTGGGTCATTTGCTCCAGTGTTTGCTTAAATCCTACTCTTCCTTCAAAATATGGCTCAAATACCTTCTTTTCCACAGACACTTTCTTCTCCCACCCAACCCATAAATTAAGGTGGAGTTGGGTCTCAGCTTGAGCATGGGCCATGTCTGCTCATGGATCCAGGCATGTCTGAGAATGTCTGGAAAACTGCAGATTCAGGCCTGATGGAACTCAATTTTGGGGGCTATGAGAATCCTCCTGTGAAAGAAATCATGATGTTTCCACTTGTGAGATCCAGCCAGACACATCTCAGCATGTCTGGAGAAGCACTAGAGTGACTTCAGGTTTTAGGAGGGGATAGCAAATTCCCAAGAAAAACCTTATCCTCTAGTGAGAAGGAATCTTACCTAAAGATCTTGGTACAGTGACAAGCTTTACTTTCAGAGGCCAGAGAGCAATAACTCTGAATATAGTATTCAGATATTTGCCATTTGGGTTTGTCTCCTAGCTTGCCTGAGGCTCTTTTGGAGGCTGGCTCTTGTGAACACAGAGTTGCCATATATAAAAACAGAAATAACTACTTAAATCTCTGCAAACTTTGGGATAAAATAATCCCTCATGGTAACCTTTCTCTGCCTCCTCATTCTTGGAGAGTTACACAAAAGGGATAGAAATATTCTCCTCCATTTGACCATAAAATTGTGCTGAAGCTTTGGCACCTAGAAGTTTGAGTCATTGAAGGTAAAATTTGTCAAAACAGAGTTAGGACAGCCACGGACCTTGGTCTTGGGCTTGACTGGGTAGCATAGAGGAGCAGCCAGCACCATGGTGCCTAATGTCAGGTGTAGAACTTCTTCAGAAGTGGGATCTGCCTGTGGAATTCCAGAAATTACTTGAAAGACAAGTCTTGCAGGTGGTTAGTATTTGTCCAGTAGATGCAAAATGCCACAAAATGTTTGGATGTTCAAATAATGTAACCTAGATCCATAAGTGTGGGTGAAAGAATGATGGTGACAAAGCTGAGGAGGGCAGTGGAGGACAATGATGGACAATCTTGTAGCCGGTCCAAGGCAGTATGAATTGATCATGAGGACTGAGGTCAGATTGTATTTTAGAAAGATTGTTCTGGAGGCTGATTGGTAATTACTAGGAGATAGGTAAAACTTAAGAAGAGGAAATTAATAACATTGATAATAACTCAATGTTTCTAGGGCTGTGTCTGACCATGGAATATCTCCTGTCCAGGAAATGGCAGCATTTCATCCCCAGTGTCCTTTGTTTGGATGGGATAACTATCTGGGGAATAAGGTGCAAACTTAGTCTTTATCTGGAATTCTTTTTTGATGACTCTACTTTCTAGTTATCAAAGAAATCTTTG
The DNA here is from genome assembly GCF_027475565.1 of Acinonyx jubatus. Taxonomy (NCBI): domain Eukaryota; kingdom Metazoa; phylum Chordata; class Mammalia; order Carnivora; family Felidae; genus Acinonyx; species Acinonyx jubatus. Next base: position 49,004,487 of record NC_069381.1, on the reverse strand, counting down.
ACTTACAGGCATTTATTAAAGAATCCTTCATATTACAAATCTTGATAATCAAACTTTGGTCTCAAAACTAATTTCTGCCTTTATTGTGGCATCTCAAAGATCTGACCATTCTGGGATGGTAGTGAATAAAGAAACAATGAATAAAACCTGATTCTTCCAGTGGGCCTCTCACCCTCCCATGTTTTCCTCATTTTGTCTTAAGTAATAAGAACACTCCCTTCTTTAAAACTTCTGTTTGCTTTTAAGTATATTTAGTAATGTTTGTCAACCCTCAGTTCTCCCGTGACCCAAACACACACACACACACACACACTCCCATACCACTCACATACCACTCGTGAAGTGCTTGACCCTCTCTCATCAGAAATAGTGGTTTATTCTGACCAAAAAATTGGGGACTTTGAAGACATGACTAGTCATGTAGTTTGAAAAATTTCATGCAGAAATGTTGCTATTTCTCAAAGGGCTGAGAATCACCAGCCTTGTAGAATGGAGGCCTATTTACCTTTTGGATCATTGACACCCACCTTCAGGATCTACCTACAATGGCATTTAGAAAAGCAAAATATTTATGTGATCTCTAACTACCCAGAAGAATTTTACCTGTGGGCAATGGAAGAAGATTTATGTGGAAATCCAAACACAAGAATTATTGAAAACAAATTTATAATGATTTCATTATTCTTCTTTAAAATGCCATTGGGATAGGGGTACCTGGATGACTCAGTCAGTTAAGTGTCTGACTGTTGGTTTCGGCCCAGATCATGATCTCCTGGTTTGAGAGTTCAAGCCCCACACCAGGCTCCTCACTGACAGTGCAGAGCCCACTTGGGATATTCTCTCTCTCTCTCTCTCTCTCTCTCTCTCTCTTCCCCTCCCCTGCTCGTGTTCTCTCTGTCTCTCAAAATAAATAAATAAACTTAAAAAAATTCTATTGGAGTAATCAGAGAATGCTTTCCCATGGTGCCTGGTGAAGATCCACAGGGCTATGAAAGATGGACTGATGGGTCATGTGGACAGAGTGGGACGGCAGGTTGTCATGGATGATTGCAGTGACATAATGAGGGAGTTTGAATTTTTTTTCCTTCTTAGCTATTTATATGTTTTTATGACAAATTATTTTAGGATATTAAATGGCAATTACACCATTATAATATTATCTTTTAAAAAGATAATTGAGCTCCTTAACAGTGTTTAGTATTATTAATCTGGCAAAGATCAGAGCTGGAACATTTCAGTTAAAGGTCTTTCTTCCTTTCTTCCTCTCTTTTTCTTTTCTTTTTTTTTAAACGTTTTTTATTTATTTTTGGGACAGAGAGAGACAGAGCACGAACGGGGGAGGGGCAGAGAGAGAGGGAGACACAGAATCGGAAGCAGGCTCCAGGCTCCGAGCCATCAGCCCAGAGCCTGACGCGGGGCTCGAACTCCCGGACCGCGAGATGGTGACCTGGCTGAAGTCGGACGCCTAACTGACTGCGCCACCCAGGTGCCCCTCTTTCCTTCCCTTCCCTTCCCTTCCCTTCCCTTCCCTTCCCTTCCCTTCCCTTCCCTTCCCTTCCCTTCCTTCCTTTCTTTCTTTTTCTTTCTTTCCTTCTTTCTTTCCTTCTTTCTTTTCTTTCTCTTTTCTTTCTTTCTTTCTTTCTTTCTTTCTTTCTTTCTTTCTTTCCTTCTTTCTTTCTTTCTTTCTTTCTTTCTTTCTTTCTTTCTTTCTTTCTTTCTTTCTTTCTCTCAGAGAGTGCAAGTGGGGGAGAAGGGCAGATGGAGAGAGAGAGAATCTTAAGCAAGCTCCAGGTCAGCATAGAGCCTGAGATGGGGCTCAATCCCATGATCCTGGGATCATGACCTGAGCTAAAATCAAAAGCTGGATGCTCAACTGACTAAGCACCCAGACTCCCCTATTTATTCTCCTTTTAATATGCCTTGTTCCAAAACGTGGAGGATTTAAAGGTGTATTTAAAGGTAACTTAGTTGTTCAACAAAACTATGACATGTACATTTTTATTCTCCATGTTAGAATTTTCCAAAATGGCCAATGTTTCTGTCCCTTTAAAGTATCCTTAAATATTAAATAAATGAAGGAAGGAAGGAAGGAAGGAAGGAAGGAAGGAAGGAAAGAAGGAAGGAGCATGAAAATCTAGTTAGCTAATTACAGTTATGTTATTTATTTATTTATTTTCATAAACCTTTTCTGCAACCAGGATTGTACATGCAAAGGGATGCCCAAATCTTCCATGGCACTTCAAATCCTCTTCTGCCCAAACACTGAATTTCCTCAGAAATGGCTTAACATTTCTTGGTCAAGTCATAGTTGAGGACTATTCTTTTCCTAGTTTTTCCTAGTTCTAGAAAAAAACTCTCTTCTGTCTCATTTTTATTTGTACAACAAATGGTTAAAATGGGACAATGCCATTTTTTTTAACCTGAATGGTGACTGCCAGCTATTAAAATGCTAATTTCAAAAAAAAAATTACAAAAAAAAAAAAAAAACCAAATAGAAGAGCCAAAGACAGCCAGGAAACAAGAGGAATGAAGTCTACTGAGTGATTAATCATTTGATTAACCAGGTAAGTCTCTGGCACATTACTAATTAGCTCACTTACAAAGCTCTGGACTGAGCAGCCCTGGTTTGATTAAAGAGGTGCCGAGCCATTCAAACCCTGATGCTCCAGCTTCTTTTATAAAACAAAATGCCACTTTCATGCTAAGCTCATCTCTTTAATCCAGCTGTGATTTCTCAGGCCTCTGACACTCAGGCCTAGGCACATAAATCAAAGAGTAGAAAATGGTCCTCATGAATGTTCACAGAATAGGATCTAAATTTTAGGACTCTGTTTTTTTTTTTTTTTTCTAATTTAAAAAGGGGTTGTTTAAATTATGAGGTTGTGGTAACTACCTGTTGACTGTATTAAAGCTGCTGCCTTTGATGACCCTTTAAGGTTATCTGCAGGCACTGGTAGAGGCCCTGCCTTTGTAGGAGGGAATAAATCTGCTGTCACTACACTCTATTACTCTGGGAGGATTTATGAGCTCTAAACAAGGATATTTGAAGTTGATAATATAGATATTCTCAACTTTACTAGGGAGTCTGGCTTTAAAATATTTTCAAAGCTTGGGGTGCCTGGGTGGCTTAGTTGGTTAAACCTCCAACTCTCGGTTTCAGCTCACATCATGATTTCACTGTTTTGTGAGTTTGAGCCCCACGTCGGGCTCTCCACTGAGAGTGCAGAGTTGGCTTGGGATTCTCTCTCTCGCTCCCTCTCTCTTTTTCTACTCCTCTCCCGCTCACACTGTCTCTGTCTCTCTCAAATAAATAAACATTAAAAATTAAAAAAAATATTTTCAAAGCTTATTTCTTTGTGATAGAGTATTTGTATTCTTAGTCACATTAATGCCACCCTGCTCCTCACCCCGAAATATCCATCTTCTTGGTGGTACTGAAGTAGAGGCATCCTGACTGTTTAGTGGAAGCAGTGAACTCTTCCTGCTCCATGATTCCACTTCGGATCCTCATTCAGGATCTTTGCTTCTTTACTTGAAAGCTTGCTTAAGACGACTGAATACTTTCTCATGCTGTGCACTGTATCAGTAAATCTGGCAATTCTGTTGTGGTTTCCTTTGTGACTGTTGCAGGAATAAAGAAACTAACAGAAATGTTGGCTGGATCAATTGAAGTATAGGGTTAAGGTCAAAGCTAAATCCTCATCTCCTGATATTCCAGGTTGATCATATCATGGCTGGAAATTGTCTCCCTTGTGGGTGTTGTATTTTGAAGGGGCACGAATAAAAAGAGCTCATCTAGCAAAGGCCAGGGAGGAGACGATGGTGGGGGACATCTTGTCATGAGGGCAATAGCTAAGAATCTAGAGAGGAGACTAGTAGAGTAGATATGGAGTAGAGAAACGTGGTACCTGTCTTTAAATTTTTTAAGTTTATTTATTTATTTTGAAAGAAAGAGACAGAGGAAGAGAAAGAGAGGGCATGAGAGGGAGAGGGGTAGTAAGAGAAGGAGAGAGAGAGAGGGAGAGGGAGGGAGGGGGAGAGAATCCCAAGCAGGATCCAAGAGCAGTACACCCAACATGTTGCACAGTGCTTGGTAAAGAGCAGCCATAAATAACAGTGATCACTATTTTTTGAGCACATGTTATGCTCAAATTAGAGCATATGCTAATTATCTCAATTAGAAATTATTATTATCTCCAATTAATAGTGGAGGAAGCTCAGGCTCAAGATAGGAAACTTGTCTAAGGTCACATAATCAATATCTAGGCTAGGATGCAAGCCAGGTCTGTCAGGGACGGAGTACTCCTCTCAGTGATGCACTGCCTGGAAAGACACCTCTCCTGATGCAGGAATGAGGATGATGTCACCAGGGTCTGGGGTGATGCTTCAGTGACCAGATTCTATCACTTTTATTTTTTCTCCTGTGGATGAAGAATCGCAGTTAGCGATACAGAGTTTCCACAGCCAGTATGTTCCAGACTCAGGATTGAAACCTATGATTGCCTTGTACAAAATTCAACCTCCTGATCACTATGTTTTATCATTTTCCTGGTGCAAACAAATGCAATTAATGTGTGTTTCTAGTTTCACCTGGGCGAAATACTGCTATTTCGAGTCTGAGTCTCTGTTACCCTTACCTTCGGCTTAACCTCTGAACACTTGAGCACTCCCTTGTCCTCTGTACCTGAATTCCTGGTTTGCCCTCATCTGGTGCTCTGTTCCTCTTTGGATTCTCTACCTGGCCTGCTCCAGCTGACGTCCCTCCCTGATGGAGATGAGGATAATATAATTGAAGTTTATGGAGTGTTTTGTGTCACTGTGAAGATATGAATTGCAGTCCTAAGGCTTATCCTCATCACATTTAAATATTCCTTATAACAATCCCATGAATATAATGAGTATTGCCTACATTTTGCAGATTAGCAATCAGTATCACAGAGAGGTTAGGTAGGTTTTCTTAAGGTCACACAGCTAGTTAGTTAATGCCTAAATTAGCCTACTAATACTAATGCTAATACTAATAAATATTACATTTGTTTTTTTCTACCACATGCATGCTGGGAATTATTTCCACACTTCTCACCTTCACTTGCCAACTTTTTCCTTCTTGTCCAGCAAAGAGCATGAAGATCCCCTACCTAGTTAACCAGGTCATCACCGGGTAGGTACCATCATCATCTTCATCATCAATTCATGTTGAAAACTCTAAAAAACGTAAACAATTCTCAATTCTAAAAGGAATTCATTACAAAGTAGAGAAACTGAGGCTTACAGAAATAAGGTGCATTTCTCAGTCACTTAGCTAAAGAGTAAGAAGGCGGTGCCTTAGTTTTAGAATCTTAAATATTGGAAGCATGTATATTTGATTTTTTTTTTCAACGTTTATTTATTTTTGGGACAGAGAGAGACAGAGCATGAACGGGGGAGGGGCAGAGAGAGAGGGAGACACAGAATCAGAAACAGGCTCCAGGCTCTGAGCCATCAGCCCAGAGCCTGACGCGGGGCTCAAACTCCCGGACCGCGAGATCGTGACCTGGCTGAAGTCGGACGCTTAACCAACTGCGCCACCCAGGCGCCCCGGAAGTATGTATATTTGAAACAGGAGCAGTTGGATAATCCAGATGTTGGTAGGGGAGGGAATAGACAAAGATGGGATAATGTTTAAGAGATCTACAAAAGAGGGGTTCTTGGCTGGCTCAGTTGGTAGAGCATGTGACTCTTGATCTTGGGGTTGTGAGTTTGAGCCACACATTCAGTGTAGAGATTAGTTAAAAAATAATTAATTAAAAAATTCTTTTAAAAAGATCTACAAATGATAGTGAAAGGTTATAGAAATGTCATGGAAGTCTTAGTAGAGCATAACTGAAAACTTTTAGTGGTATTAGGCTGTCTGTATAGCTATGTGTGGGTAGACAAAGCAGCCCTTTTTAGTTCAGAGGGGATTCCTCTGCTCAGACCTCTCCACTGGCTTCTCATCTTGCTCAGAGTACAAGTGTAGGTCTTTATGTCAACACCCCTTATGATCAGGCCTCTGCTTAGCTCTTTTGTTTCCTATGTCTATTGTTCTGCTTGGTTCTCTCTCTGCACCTGCCACGCTGGCCTCCTGGATGTTTCTCAGTCATGGCACGCATGCTCTGGCATCAGGGCTTTTCCATTTACTCTTCTATCTGCTTTGAACTCTATCTCCAGATATTCACAATGCCTGTCTGCTTGTTTCTTCAGATTTCAGAAACCACCTCACTACCCAGTCCTTCTGCGAGCCACCCACCTAGAAGAGCCAGAACTTTCTCTCACCACCTTCGCCCTTGGTACTTTATCACTATGCCCGGTTTTGTTTCTCTTCCTTGCACTTGTCACCATCTGACATATTCTATTTTTGTTATTGTTGTTCATTTGCTTGCTTTTTGTCGTTCTCAGAAATACAAGCTACTGCGTCCCCTTTGCCTACACACCTAATGGGCACTTGTAAATGTTTTTAAATGAATGAATAAAATAAGCATCTGGGTATGTGACCTTGGTCAACCTAACAGTGTAAGCAGTTATGATGACTGCTGCCCAGGGAAGGTGGTAGGGGGCTGGTGGTGGACCCTTGTCTGTCAGATCTCACAGGCCCAGCCTCAATAGTGACCTCATGTGGCATGAGAGTCAAAGTCAGCAGAGGGCTGACGTTAGACCATTTCTCTCTGCCTGGCCTGGCATTTGTAAGTAGGACTGAGTAAGCTCCAAGGGGTCCTGGGCAATTGTAGGTGGCATGTTTTTTAAAATTTTAATTCAACATATGTCGTGATAAGGCAATATATTCTCATGGTTTAAGATACAAGAATAGCTTAAGGTATATAGTGAGGGGTCACCTCCTACTCTTTGCTCCTAGTTACCCAGAAACCCCTCTCAGTTCCTGTGTGGCCTTCTGGAAATATTCTATGCAAGTTTAAACAAATACATATAGAGACCTATATATTTTTCTTTTTTGCTTATATTGTACACAATACAGGATATTACACATACTATTCTATATCTTGCTTGTATTTTTTAACTAAGACAAAACATCCACAGTAAAGTGCAGAAATTTTATGTACAATTGATAAATTTGTCTTCCCATATATGCTCATATAATCATCATCCAGATCAAGATATGTATTTATAGCACCCCAGTATCACCCTGTGCCTCTTCTCAGTCTCTCCTGAGGTCATTGCTCTTCTCACTCTTATCACCATCTATTAATTTCCCCTGGTCTTCAATGCCACATGGATGGAATCAGATAGTATATGGTGCTGTGTTTCTGACTATTTCACTTAAGGTCATGTGCTTTTTAATATAAAGACATATGTCTTTTGTGGGTGGCTGGGTGGCTCAGTTGGTTAAGTGTTGGACTCTTGAATTTGGGCTCAGATCATAATCTCAGGGTTGTGAGATCGAGCCCCAGGTTGGGCTCTGTACTGGGTGTGGAGCCTGCTTAAGATTCTCTCTCTCCCTCCCTCTCTGCCCCTCCCCTCCTCTTTAATTAAAAAAAAAAAATCTGTTTTTGATGATTGTATCTCATAAAGATAAAGGACATAAAGAATTTCTTCATCTTCTTTTATGATTCCATGGTATTCCTTCGCAAAAATGCCCCATGCTTCATTTCACAGCTCCATCCTGGTTTAGATGGGTGTTGCAGTAAAATGAGCAAAAACACTTGTGTAAGTGTATCTGTTCCTTGCGTACAGGGAAGTGGGATTGCTAGGTCAAACAGTGTGTATGTGTATAATTTTTAGAAGGCTCCCAGTGTCCTTCTGAGGTGTTTGTAGTGATGTGCCCCACCAACAATACCTGAGAGTGCTTATTTCCCTAAGTGTTTTCAAACTGTGGATCTTTGCCAATTTAGAGAGAGGAGTGATATCTCAGTATAGTTTCTCATTATGAGAGAGACTGAACATCATTTCTTATTTTAAAGACCCATTTTTTTCTTTTGTAAGCTATGTCCCCATAATTTGATCATTTTCAATGGGGTTAGTTATTTTCTCTTATCCCTCCCTAAACATCCTATTTGTGTTAGGAAAATTATCCCTTTGGTGAGTTTCCAATATATTTTTCCAAATATTTCATTTGTCTTCTATTTCTTTAGCCATTTACAAATATTTTGTTTTTATGTGGCCAAACTTATTAATTTGTTTAAAGTTTCAGAGTTTTGTGTCATTGCTTAAAAGGGCTTCTCTACTCCTAGATTGTTAAAACGAATCATATTTTCTTCTGGTCCTTTTATAGTCTCCTTTTAAATTATTAAGTGTTTTGACACTTCTAGAAGTCATTTGTGAGTAAGATATGAAGTAGGGATCCAACAGTTTTTCCCCCAAATTACCCCAATCATGCTCATTCTGTATATTCATGGATCCACTTTTCCCAAAACTGAAATGCCATTTATCCTATCCTAAATTCCCCAGGCATTTGGGTTTCTTTCATAATTTGACATTATGTTCTATTTATGTGTGTGCCAGACTAAACTATTGCAGCTTTACTATAATATCTGGAAGACTTGACTTTAATATCTGGAAGACTTATAAGTAGGGGTATGCCAATGTGGAGGTACTGTTTTTCCTTCTAATAATGACAGCCGGCTCCATAGCAATTAATTATAATAACTGAAGAGATATAACTATATTTGCATCTCAAATTTGGGAAGCAGAATGCAGTAGCTAGAGAAGAATAAAATACAGCAATTAGAGGGATCTTAGACTAGGATTCCAAAGTATATGCCTATCTGCCTCCCACCTCCCACCCCCAGCACACACACACACTTATCAGATTGCCTGCCTGGAGTAGACAGGACAGTGTGCCCAGAGGAGTGTGGATGGTAACATGAAATTGATAAGTGGGAGCTTGACTGAGGGGGCTCTTTCTTTAGTCCTCGTCCTCCAAAAGTTATCTTATGAATAACAGAGTTTATAAGTCTACTTTTGTAATAATTTAGAATTTTTTCATCTTAATTCATAATTAAAAAAGAATTATGTTTTGAAAAAAATATTTATTGACTACCCACTTATTAGAATGGCCAAAGTCCAAAACACAGCCAGCACCAAATGCGGGAGAGGATGTGGGGCGATAGGAACTCTCATTCACTGCTGGTGAGAATGTAAAATGGTACAGCCACTCTGGAAAGTTGGCAGTTTCTTACAAGAATAAACACAGACCATATGACCCAGCCATCATGTTCCTCAGTATTTTAGCTAAAGGAGTTGACAAGTCATGTCCACCAAAAAACCTGCACACAAATGTTTATAGCAGTTTTATCCATAATTACCAAAACATGGCAAGATGTTCTTCAGTAGGTGAATGGATAAATAAACTGTGGTATATCCAGACAATGGAACATTATTTAACACTAAAAGAAAATGAGTTATCAAGCCATGAAAACATGTGGAAGAAGCTTAAATGCATACTACCAAGTAAAATAAGGAAATTGGAAAAGGCTACATACTGTATGACTCCAACTATGTGACATTCTGGAAAAGGCAAAGCTGTGAAGAAAGTAAAGAAATCAGTGGTTACCAGGGGTTAGGGGCAAGGGAGGGATAAAGAGAGCACCAAAAATTTTTAGGGCAGTGAAACTATTCTGTACAATGCTTTGATGGCGAATACATGTCATTATGCATTTATCAAACCCCTACATTTGTCAGTGTAGCTTCACTGATTGTAACAACTATACCACTCTGGTGTGTGTTGATAGTGGGGGGAGATTCTGCGTAGGGCAGAGCAGGGGTATATGTGAATCTCTGTACCTTCTTCTCAGTTTTGCTGTGAAATTAAAACTACACTACAAGATAGTCTGTTCAAGAAAGTTTTTTTAAAAAAAATTGAGCTTCCATTTGATTTTAGGTAGTTGGCATCAAATGATAGTCCCTGCCCTCATGGATCTTGAGAATTCTGATTTAAAGATTAAGTAATATCTGATGAAAGAGTCCTAAAAAATATTGGAGGGAAAGCAGTAAGAGTTGAAGGGGCTTTGGTGGCAGTCAGCTGTTAAAATTCTGACTACACAAATTACAAGCACAACTTTGGACATATTTTTGAGACTCATTTGCTCAGTTGCAAGAAGGAGATTAAAATTTCTCTCTTGTGATATTATTCTGAGGATTAAATGATAAATGTAAAGGACCCAGAGTAGCACCTGACACATAATAGGTATTTATGAGATATGGGTCCTTTCTGCTTCTTTGTGTGCTATTTTACTTGGGCAAACCAAAGGACAACTTAGCTCAGAGAGTGCTGGCAATGCTTTCTGAACATGCAGCATGTGTATATCCCTCTGTAGAGAGCTTGCCTGGCCTTGGCAATTTCCCCCAGAATCTTCCCAGATTGCACATGTTCTTTTCAAACTATTAGACACAGACTAAACATTCATCTTTTGCTTCCATGTACCTTTCCTTGGGCTTCTCTTGTTTATTCTCTCCTCTTCCTTTGGCTGAAAACTTGGCTTTGTAAGAAATTTCTCAAGTGATATGCTCTTCTTTCCAACTAAGAAGGTAGATGCTTTTGACAACTGAACATCATTATAATATTTATGCATGTATAATATTCATAACATCTGGTTTTTTGTTGGTTTCCCAAGGCCTAAGCTGACTACTAAGAGGAGAGGCGGATACAAAATCAACTGTGTCAGTCTGATTCACAGCTCTGCTTTTGGAGGGAGGTATTGGAGGTCAGAGCTGAGTGTTCACTCTAGTATCAGTGTGAACAGAGACTGAATTATGTAGCCCAGACAGGAAATATGTGCCATTGTCTGATTCCCATTCTGGACTAGATTCCTTCCTTTGTTGCTCTCGCAGCTCCTTGTGTGTTTGCCCCTGGACAGGTAGTGTTGGACAGTGATTACAGCCCATGGGCTCTGCAATCTTACTGCTGGGTTCAGAGCCAAGTACCATCATGAAGGCATTTTGGATCTGTATTAAATTGCTTATCTACTCGGTGCCCTAGTTTTCTCATTTGTGAAATGGGCTTAATAATAGCACTTACATCACATGGTTGATGTGAGGATTGAGTGAATTAATGCATAAGAAGCACTTGTGCAGAAGTGCTTTTTATGCATTAATTCATTCAATCCTTACAACAACCATGTGAGGCAAGTGCTATTATTAAAAGTGTTCAAAAATACTATGTTTTTCTATGTCAAAACAGTTTTCACAGTGAATTGTAAATCTATGTTTACTTGTATCTTTACCCCCACTAACTTGTAGGGTTTTGGTGGCAGGAAATATGTTTTGTTCATTGTTGTATCTTCATGTCCCAGCATTGGGCCGGAACATAGCATGTATTCAATTTTTATTTCAAAAATAAAAACAACATGGATGGGCCTTGAAGGTATTGTTAGGCAAAGACAAATACCGTATGATAGCACTTATATGTGGAATCTAAAAAAGCCAAACTGGTAACATAATAATAATAATAATAATAATAATAATAATAATAATAGAGTAGAATGGTGGTTAACAAAGGCTAACGGTGGGGGGTGGAATGGGCAGGTGATGTTTAAGGGTACAAATAAGTTCTAGAGACCTAATGTGGAGCATAGTGATTATAATCAACCAATACTGTACTATAAACTTCAAAGTTGCTAAGAGACTAGATATTAATTATTCTAATAGAGAAACCCTGGATTAGGCAATCACTTACATGGTTTCTTTTTTACAACTTTTCTTTGTATGCACAGCTTCCTTAGTTAGGCATCCTGAAGGGGAGGAAGGGCTGTGTGCTAATATTTGAGAAACAAAACCCCACCCTCAAACCCCCAAATGTCATGGTCCTTGACCGTGACCACAAGAGGCTGGATATTATGGAAGTTCTAGAATCAGAAAGACCTGCATTGAATCTGGGTTTCATTACTCTGTGACTTGGAAATGTGTCTTAATCTAAGTTTCTTCGTTGTGAAGGGGAAGCCTGTTTGTATCTACCACATAGGGTTCTTGTACAGATTCTGCATGATGATGTATGCAAAGCACTTACTATGGGAGTGTCTGTGGGAAGTGGGCAATAAATGCAAAGTAAAATCATTTTAACTAGTTTCCCATTTTGAAGATTATCAAGAGTATCTTCTCTTGATAACAGCCATACTTATTTTAACTTGAAGAGATAATTAAATTCAATTAAAAATAGCTTATTCCCAAAGTGAGCCATTGAGCTAGAAGTGAATTTTAATATTACCTTTTCTTTTGAATGTGTGGACAGTTTCTATGTGTTTAACTTCATTTCCCACTGTTTTTCAACACATATGTTTCTTCCCTTTGCTTCATAGAGTCAGCACTTCAAGGTCATGGGGGCATGCCCAGGAGACCCAACTAAATGACAGTTTCAGGATCAGGAAAGTTTATCAGAGAAAATAGCAACTCACCTGGCCAGTGAGAGTTACCCAAGCATAGCTTAGGGGTGGAGGGTCCTGGCCAGCATCACCCACAGGAGAGAGAAAGTTGGAGAGCTGGGGGATTTGCAAGTCATTTGTTATGATTGGGGTTGAGGGAGAGGAAGGAGTGGCTCTAGGTAAGTATGGAGTCATTGGCAGGCATTAGGTCATAGAGGGTCTTGCTAGCACAGGAAAGAAAGGGCTTTCTAATAAGGGCAATGGAGAATCACGGCGGGGGGGGGGGTGTTTAATAAGGCTGCTGATATGAGAAAGTGTTTTCTTTAGAATGATCTTTTTGACTACAGTGTGAAGAATGGGTAGGGAAAGAAAGACAAGAGGCAATGAGACCAGTTAGGGAGTTACTGCAATAAAGTTGCCAAAAGATGTTGATGATTTACACAAACACAATGTTCTTGAGGATGGAGAAGAGTAGATGGATTCTAGAGATACTTTAGAGGTTAATGTATGAAACTCCATGATTTATTGGTTATAGGGAGTAAGAGGTGAGACATCCAGATTTAAGTAATTGGGTGATGTGGTATCATTAATTAAAGTAAGAGAGAAGGAGCATGCTTTGTGAGAAAGAAAATCAGTTTTGCACATAGTCTATCAAAACAAGATGAAAACCAGGAGTTGATAACACAAGAGAAGGCTTCCCTAGGAGAAAGGAATGACCACCAGTATCAATGCTGCCAAGATGTCAAATAAAAAAGATTATCAGGGAGATCTAGGTTTCAGTGAGGAAAAACAGGTTAAAGATGTAAAAGGGTGTGGTTTCCATGGAGAGAGATTTCTTGCAAAGGTTTGAGAGAGAGGGGAGCATAGATAATAAGTCTATGGAAAGTAAAACAGCAACATCAATAACATTTATGGTGTGCTTACCATGTACCTTGTAAAATGTTTTACCTGTATTACTGGAGTTGATAACTCTCATTATCCTGTGATTGACTGGAGTTCTGAAAGGTTAACGAAATTTGCCTAAGGTCACATAGCTAGTAAGTGAGAGTCAGAATTTGAACACAAACCTGTAGACTCAAAATCCTGCTCATCATCACCAGCTATGCTGCTGCCTAGATATCATGCACAAAACATTGTGAAGAGTAGAAGGTAAGTAACAAATGGCCACCAAGACCCAAGTCTTTGAGTCTAACCCTGTGAATTGCATCAGTTAGGGTCCCTTGCAGGTTGCCTTCTGATTGCCTCCAGCCAATGGGAGATTGGTGGGCAGGAGGAAAGGGACATCTTTCCTATTTTAGTGTCCCACATCTGGCAATAGCTGTCTACCTCTGGGCAGCCCCTCGTTCTTTAGGGCTATAGTGCTCACTGTGCTCTGGTAGAAGACTTACTTGCTTTGTCCCTGAGGCCATAGCAGGGGATAACTGCTTCCAGATATTGCTGGCCTCTTGGCACCTCACCATCCTTTGTTTATTCTCTTAACTATACCCACCCCTTTCTAAATAGGGGCTTCATTAGAGTCTCCCCATTTGAACCATCTGGAAATGAATCATTTCTCCTGCAGTGACTCTGAATGATAGAGACAGTAGCCAGGGGTAATGGGGACATGGGGATTGAAAGATTTAACGGGCAGCAAAGCCTATACACTCCATCACCATAAATAGCAGTGATGAGAGTCATAACACCCACTCACGGTTGTTGGCACTTTACAATTTATAAAGTGCTTTCACATAAGTTATATGATTTGAGTCCAGAAATAATCCCAAATAGTAGGTGCCATTATTTACACTTAGACAAACAAACTGAAACTCAGAAAAGTTGATTTGCCCAAGGTCTCCCAATGGATGGAGCTGAGCTTCTGAACCCAGACCTCTGGAGACCAAGGCCAGCATTCTTTCTACTGCACCTTGTCTGCTTCCCATTAGTTACTGAGGTGACAGGATACCTTTTCTGTATATAGCCTCCTGCAGTGGGCAGGCAAAGAACATCTAAATCATGCCAGGAATCCCCAAGGACTCAGTGTGTTTCACACATAGCTAGATTCACATGAAACAAAATTTCCCTCCACCTCCTGGGAGCTGTCTCACTGTGTTTCTTGAAGAAGACAAATAAAGTGTGCCAACTTCACCAACAGTATCAATATAGAATGGGAACTGATAAAAGGTCTCTAGGGGAAGAAAATAACTGGACAAAGTACTAAAAATCACTCCACCATGCCAGGAGATCATGCTGATGATTGCATTGAATTTATTCCCTTTTCCAGCATGTTGGGCATTCCTCTATGAATGTTGTTTATTTCTTAAGATCCATCCTAGCTGAGTATAGTTTCAGATTTGAAAACGTCTTTTGACAGCCTCCTCTGTGCCAAAAGTTTTCACATGTATGATCTCATTTGAATTCCCATAGCAGCCCAGACAGGTGAGGTGTCTTTTCTCAAGGCTGTAGGACTAGTAAGAGGATGGAATAAAAGTACCAGGTCTCCTGGTACTTTTCAGAATATAAGTCTCTCAATTCTGTTGCTACTGGTCAGAAATCAGCTCCTGCAATTTCATGCCTATGTATGTATGTCAGTATGTATTTATTTATTTGAATTAAAATTGGCATAAAATATTACATTGATTTCATGCATACAGGATAGTAATTTGACATTTTTATACATTATGAAATAATCACCATGATAGGTCTAGTTACCATCTGTTACTATATGAAGTAGTATTGTCTATATTCCCTATGCTGTACATTACATACGGGTAACTTATTTATTTTATAATTGGAATTTTTGCCTCTTAATCTACTTCACCTATTTCACCTGTTCCTCCAACCCCGTCCCCTCTGACAACCACCAGTTTGTTCTCAGCTCTGTTTCTCTTGTTTGTCCATTTGTTTTGTCTTTTAGATCTAACATACAAGTAAAATCATACAGTATTTGTCTTTGACTTATTTCACTTAGTATATATCCCTTAGGTCCATCCATACTGTTGCATATAGCAAGATTTCATTCTTTTTTTATAGGTGAGTAAAATTCCATTGTATATATACTATACTTTTTAATCCATTTATCAATGGACATTTAGTTTGCTTTTATAACTTGGCTATTATAAATAATACTGCAATGAACATGAAATGCATATATCTTTTCAAATTAGTGTTCTCATGTTATTCAGGTAAATACCCAAAAGTGACAGTGCTGGATTGTATGGTAGTTTCATTCTTTTATATTTATTTATCTATCTATCTATCTATCTATCTATCTATCTATCTATTTATTTTTTTAGGAATCTCCCTAGTATTTTACATGGTGGTTGTACCAATCTACATTCCCATCAACTGTGCACCAGGGTTCCCTTTTCTCCACATCCTTGTCCACACTTATTATATCTTGTCTTTTTGATAATAGCCATTCTGACATGGTGTGGTAGCTCATCGTCATTTTGATTTTCATTTCCCTGATGATTAGTAATGTTGAGTATATGAATATATAGTATATTTTCTTTGCAAAATGCCTATTCAGATCCTCTGCTCATTTGCTAATCAGGTTTTTGTTTTGTTTTGTTTTTCAGTTTTATGGGCACTTTGTATATTTCCAACTCCTTATTGGATATATCATTTGCCAGTATCCTCTCTTGTTTAGCAGTTTGTCTTTTGGTTTTGTTGATAGGTTCCTTCATTATGCAAAAACTTTTTAGTTTGATATAGTTTATTTTTGCTTTTTTGTTTCCCTTGCCTGAAGAAACATATCTAAAAACATATTGCTAAGACTGATGTCAAAGAGCTTACTGCTTATGTTTTATTCCAGGAGTTTTATGGCTCCAGGTCTTATATTTAACTCTTTAATCCATTTTGAGTTTATTTTTGCATATGATGTAAGATAGTGATCTAGTTTCGTTCTTTTGCATTTAGCTGTCCAGTTTTCCCAACCTTATTTGTTCAAGAGATTATCTTTCTTCTTTCTTTCCATTTCCTTGGATGTGCCTAGGAGAAACTGAAAGGAGGATCAAGTTCATGGGGTTGGATCTGTTGATTCAGTCTAAGGGTGTGTGAAAAGGGCTCTGCTGAATAAATAGGGAATAAGGCTGATGGAGTGGAGATTTATATTGCCCAACACCCAAGTCTTCCCTTCGTCTTTGCCTAGATGCTTAGACAGAAAGGAAGAGGTCTAAACTTGTTTTTTCTTTTATTTTTGGGTTATGAGAAAATAGGCTTGGGAAACCTCTCCTCTAAAAGTAGCTCTTGAGAGGTGTTCTAACCCAGTTCTCCAGCCTGAGCAGAATAACTCCCAAAAGTGACTCTGACAATGACAATCAATAATACTAGCCATTGTCCTTTTTATCATTGTTTACTGCCTAAATTATTGGAATAGTGTACTAGCCTCAGGGTTTATAATGTGAACTAATGAATGGTTCATCCAGGCATCATTCTTGATGGGAGTTGTCATTCTCTAAGTGTGACAGTAATGGCCTGAACATGGCAGTGGCAATGGAGATGCAGAGACCCTTCTGTTGAATAAACTCCTAGATGTTTAGCATGGAGTACAAGGCTTCTCAGCTTGATCCAAACTTATGCTCTTGCTATGTAACCTGCTTATGATTCTCCTCCATGCATACTGAGCTACAGTTGCACCAAATTATTCAAGCTCCTTGAACACACCATACCTTCGTGCCTCTGCGAGATTTTCCCGTGTCAGACTTCCATCCTTTTCCATTTGAGCGATGTCTGTGTTTATTTTAGGATGCAATTCAAAAGTCATCTTTTCTTTGGAGGCTTCTCTGATTCTCTCCTCTCATTCCTACTGCTCTAGAGCTGATCACTCCTTTTTCTGTGCTCCCAAGGTATTGGCATCTTACCTTCAGTGCAGAGTTTATTACTTATAGAAAGCAAGCTATCTGTGTTCCTGACATTCTGATAAACTCTCTTCAAGGGAGATAGCTGTTCCAAAGTGGGCACTCAGTGGAAGCTGATGGCTGGGTAAGGGATTGGATCCTAATTCTGCATGTGGAGGATTCTAGTGTTCGATAATTCTCTGATCCTCACAAAGTATTCCAGATTGTGGTTATACAACGACAATTTATATCTTTGCCTTCAGATAGGACCAAACTTTGGCTTGATGCCTAACAATATCGTGGACATAAATTAACAGTGAAGCAATTTACAGTCTGTCATGTCTTATTGCTTAATGAATTTGTCAAAAATCATATTACTCTGAAAATTATGGCAAGCAGGGTCCATGGGGCTTATGTCTTTAAGAGCAAGATTGCTCTGGCCTCATTCAAGCAAAACTGCTTCACTACTTTCGTCTTTTTAATGCAGACACCAGAATCTCTGAGCACTTCTGTTTATTTATCAAATCTCTATTGACTTTCACTTTGCATTAGGACTACCAGGGATGACCTTGGCCAGTTTGCAAATCCTCAACCCCAGTGCACCTGCTGTCAGAGCCAAATAGGATTTAAGAGTCTCTTAAACTCCTGATTCTATGCTAATATGATGTCATCCATTTCTGGCTTAGGCTCACCCCAGACTTTATTACTCATTTTTTGAACAAAGCCAAGCCTTGTCCTCTATTATAAGGGCACCAAGAAGAACCCCCTTTTAGTTCTGCCTCAACTTCTCCATCCTCTTCCTCTTTCCCCATTCATTTGCCCCCCAAATCTCTCTTAATAGTTGTTCCTCTTTGTTTCTTAGAATATGAGTTGTTTTGAATGACGCTATTTCACAGGGTAAAGAAACTTGGGTTTCTCTAGGCACTACTGTCCTCATTTGTGCAATGAGATTAACATTAACTCATTGGACTAGCGTGAAGATTAGAGTGCCCCGGCATCCATCCATCCATCCATCCATCCATCCATCCATCCAACCATCCATCCATTTATCCATTTAGAACACATTCATTCATGTTGTAAACAATGTCTGAGAACTTAAAATGGGTCAGGCCCAGTGCTTTATTTAGGATGCATAGCCAAACTTTAGACTCTACTGTCAAGGACCTTTGAGTCTACTAGGAAGATGGACAAATTAAAAAAAAAATAGCTAAAAGCTAAGATGGGAAGTTGAGTGATTGAGACATGCTCACACAGGATGGCAGTTTCATAGTGATTTTCACAGGCCTCCCAGGAGGTGTGTGGAGGGCTGCCAGGGCTCTGTCCTGGAGGGACAACTGCCCTTAGGTTTGAGGCCATAGTTAATACTCAAAAATGGTGATGGTGCTGCCGGTGGGAGCAACAGCACTGGCAATAGCAGTTTTGACTGTTGTTCTCATATTTCTGTCAGTTTCTCTCTCTCTATTCTCTGTTCCTCTTTTTGTAAGGCTCTCTTCTCTACATTTCTTCATTTCTCCTTTTACACCTTGTCTTATAATTCTTTTGGGAACATGTAACTATGGATTAACTGATGGCCGATTAAAACACAATTGGATCTTTTTATTATGTGTTTTTCCTAAGGAAAAATTGCCCCAGTGGCACCTGAACATATGGAAGAGCCACGGCTCGGTTGCAAACCAGTGGGGGCTGCCCCATGAAGGTGGCAGATGCCCCCGGGCAGCTCCCTGGCTCATCCTGTGATCTGTCTGGTTGGCCAAATGGAAGCAGGCCAGCCACCTAACAGTTAACTGTGATGCTTTTTTTTCCCATTTCATTTCAATCTCTTTGTTCCATGCAACCAAAGAGCTAATGCCTGGCGAATTTATTATGACCCATTGTTTGGCTCGTGGAATAAACCGATTCTTCCCCTTTCTGTGTTCTGACTCCCCCCTTTGTCTGCAATTTTATTTTATGGTTCTTTTTGTACACATCCAACACATGCTGAGGTTATTGAAAAGCACAAATTACACAGAATTCAATTTGCATATCTATTGAGGGTCCAATCCCAGAGTCCTTAGTCAGGCAAAATGCCCGTTGACTCTTACCTCCTTTACTCTGCTCCTTCTTGGCACCAAAACCTGCAGGCTGCCCCTCTGCTGCTTCTAGCAGACCTGGCAAGTGGCCTTCATGGAGGTTTTAAGCAGAGTCACACCGTAGAGGACAATGAGTTGGGTTTTTGTAAACTTCCAACAAAGTCACTCAGAGTATCTTAGTGGACAAGGTAGAGAAAGAGAGGTCAGATGACAGCCAGGTGGGGTCAATTTAGTACCGGTGTGACCGAGAAAGTACAGGTGTTAGAGTCACTCAGGGTTATGTATGAATCCCTGCTGTGTCAGTTACTTGCTTTAAAATTTTTTTTTGTTTTGAGATAGCTGTGGGTTCACATGCAGTTGTAAGAAATAATACAGAAAGAGAGTTCATGTAACTTATACCTGGCTTCTCCCATCATTTGCTTTTGACCCTGGGCAAGATACTTAATCCATCTGTCTCATTTTCTTCGCCTGTAAAATGGGAGAAATAATATTACTTACCAAATTAGATTGTTTTGAAGAACATCTGAAATAACATCTATGAGATAACTTAGGATAGTACTTGTACCTGTACAAGTGCCTATACCATAGTGTTTGTAACCTAGTCCCCAATAAACAGATATTCCTCTCAGAAATAAGTGATGGTGGATAAACAATTCTGATCATTGAGAAATATTAGTCTGGAGAGAATCTCTAGCAGCACATTCATAGTTTTGAGCTAAATTCGGTCATGAAAAATAGCATATGTATTTAAATTTTGTTGTAAGAGTGATATTTTTTTTGTAGAAACATTTAAAAAAGAGAATAATATAAAATAAACTAACCTAGAATTCTAATAGCCAGATAAACTTATTGCTAACATTTTGTTGTTTTTCCCTCATAGGTGTATTTTAAACAACAAAAAATGTGATCATACTTCTCATAGCCTTTTGTAACCATTATTTTAGGGTTATGTGATATTGTACAGTAAGGAGGATCTGAATGATTATAACAGTCCAGGCAGAAATGTGTTCTCCTATTTTACAGATGAAGGTATTGGAACTCAAAGAGTTAATTTACTTGCCTGAGGCCAGAATTGGTAGAGCTGGGTGTTGGCTTCTTATCGCCAAATGTTATGCTTTTTAAATTTTCCATACCACAAATTTTTATTGGTGAATCTAAGAGGAATCAGTACAAAGTAAAGAAGTTGGACCTTCAAATCCAAGTGGACAAAAAACCCCATTAGGAGATGGACTTTTTCTAAAACATCTATCAGAAAGACTTGAAGCAGCATCCTCGAAATATTGTCCAAAAATCACTGACTCCAGAATTTTTGGTGGGGGAAATTATTAAAAATTCAGGTTCTTGAGCCCCACCATAGATATACTGAATTAGGATCTCTAAGTTGGGGCCCAGAAATCTGGATTTCTAACAAATACCTACATGATTAGCATCACACCAAAGTTTGAGAACCAGTGGTTAGGAGTTTTCATGAAATTGGGGTTTAATATAAATTGGCAGGGTAATATTCCTGAAAAGATAAAGAGGTCTTAATGTGAGCCAAATTTATATTGATCAAGAGCAAACACACCTACACTGTTGAAGTCACTGTAGTGCACACATTTGTAGAGAAAAGTAATCAGCATGGTGGGTGTATTTGATACAGTTCCAGGCATTGTTACCGCTCAGGCTGGAATACAGAAAACTTATATACAAAATAGCACTGCTCGTACCCAGTTACAGGTAAGTGATGATATTTGCAATTTAGTACACAGCAGCATTCAGCTTTTAGGAAATCAGAATTGGACATTAAATTTGAATAGCACAGTCTAGATTCCTGCTTTTAATTATTATGCTAAACAACTTTTGTATATGTTGACTGAATAAATTAGTCAAATAAAGGGTTTATAGTAATGACTATTGTTTTCTTGGATCTAGTAAAGTTTGGCTTCCAGAAAGTATATTCTTTTTTTTTATTAAAAAATTTTTTTAATGTTTAATTTTTTTTTGAAGAGGGAGAGACATAGTGCAAGTGGGGGAGGGGCAGAGAAAGAGGGAGACACAGAATCTGAAGCAGGCTCCAGGCTCTGAGCTGTCAGCACAGAGCCTGATGCAGGGCTCAAACCCATGAACTGCAAGATCATCACCTGAGCCGAAGTGGGACGCCCAACTGACTGAGCCACCCAGGTGCCCCAGTATATTCTTTTCTCATACGAATGAAGCTTATTGACAGCTTTTTTTTTTTTTTTTTAAGACTAGAATGAGGGTAGGGCCTTTATGGTAAGACCAAGCATTTAAAAATTATGTTGAAGCCCTTCACTTAAAGGAAGGTCAGTCAAATATTTCTTAAAGATAGAAAAATAATGGATCATAAGAGAAAAGATTGATAAGTTGAACTTCCTTAAAATTAAGATTTTTTCTCAATTTAAACCCCATTAAGCAAAGGAATATACAGTTTTCACAGTTGGATAAGATGTGTACAATGCACACCTATAGAACTTATTCAGAATACACAAAAATTCAAATAAGTCAACTAAACAGCAGAAAACAACACAATTAAAAATGAGATAAATACTTGAACAGCTTTTTCATAAACAAGGATAAATATTTGAAAAATTACTCAAAGGGCTTCCTGCAGATAAGCTATTACATCTGTGTTCTATGGCCTTAGTGCATGACTTGGACCAGGGCTGATATGCAGATGGCATGAACTGCATCAACCTTGCAAGTTGTTAATTTTGTGAATGCCACCCTAACTTCAGTCCAAAGGACAATAAGCCTTATGGAGGGCTCGATCACTGCTTAACACAAGACAGAAATTCCTCACAGTCACAGATGACATGAACTGCTCCTGAAGTAACTGAATTCCCATCAGTGGGGATGTCAAGTTCTCTGGACAAGTTCTTGCAGATGCTATGAAGAAGATTTGAGTATCAGTTGAAAGCATGGACAAGATTTGTGATCTTCAAGCTATTTTCTTGTTTATTATTACTGGCAGATCCATTTCTCAATGGAAATATTAGATAAGGGCTCAATCCATAAAAGAGATAAAAGAAATGCTAAGATGGGGTGTCAGGGCTTCCTCCTTACACTCCCCTGCAGAGGCCAGCAGTACAGTTGGAAAACCTAGGACTGGGGACCATATGTTCTCTGTAGCAGGGCAGTACAGGCTCTCATCTTGGAGGCACCTGTGGAAGTCTTTCTCTAGCAGGAGGAAGGGCTGTCATACATGGGATGAATGGCAACTCCCCTCACTATCCCAGATTTAAAATCTATATATTTAAATATCTATGTTTAAAAACACTGTGCTCAACGGTAACAGAGCTGATCATGCTAAAGTAGGAAGGAACGGAACAAATTAACAATAAGTTCTTGTCCCTTTCCACAAGCCCTGCTCCCTAACTCACAGGGCCATTGTAAAAAATGAGTAACTATATATGTAAGGAAGGACCATGACTCTGCCAAACTTGGTTTAAAATGCATTATTGTATTCCTATTGTAATCCTTGAGAGGCAGCTGTTGTAAACCCCCTATGTTATAGTTGAGGACACTAAGGTCCAGCATGTGAAAGCATCCTACCCATGGCAGTCATTGGCAGCTCTTCATAAAGGAAATTGTTGACACTACGTAGAGGTGAGGGGTGAGGGGACTGTGTTCTTCTGTAATGTCATTGGTGAAGAAATGTACCATGATTTAGGTAAGATAGAAACACAAGAAGGGTCTCAGGAGTAGAGCTGTTTGATAAATACAATGGGTCTAGGATAACCTTGTGGCAAGGATGATCTCCTCTTGTGTGCATTTGTGGAGTTCCTGCCCTGAGTACACACTCTGCCAGTCACTGGAGAGACAGCCAATAGCACACAGTTTCTGCTATTAGAGTCCCCTCAATACTTGCAAAATCAGTTTACATTTACACTTTTTGTAGATTCTGCTTCCTTCCTCCTGCCTCCTCCTTTTCTTCCCTCAGTTACCGGCCTGTGAAAACACTGCCAAGATAGAGTGTGGATATTCTGCCTCCTCTCCTTCTCACACTTTGCCTTTTTCCTGGTAACAATTTCTTATATACTTACTATGTGCCAGACTTTGTGCTGCACACTTTATGTAGACCATCTAATTTAGTCTTCATAACAACACTGTAGGATGTTTAATGATCCCATTAAAAAATAGATCTGGGATGTTGATTTGTTCTACATAGCGTGTCACGGCCAGTAAATGTTCAAGCTGGCTTTCATGCCTGGATCTTTGGTCTTGAAGTATACCACCCTTCACATGATAAAATAACTGCCTCTATACAGCATGCATATATGTTTGCTGTTGACATTGATAATTACTTTGGTAGACATTAAGTATAAAAGGTTAACGGCTTTTGGAAGTCATATTTTAAGAAGGTCGATGTGCTATAGTATGGAAATTATAAGTAAAGGTCATATGTCTAGGAATTATTTATCTCGTAGGCAAAATTAGGAATGGGTACTTACATGCTATCATTGTTAAGAGCCTGTAGAGTTAGAAAAATTGGATTTGAGTCTTGCTTCTACCATTTAATTTATGTGTGACTTTGGAGATTTTATTCAATTTTTATTTACTTATTTTTTGAAAGAGAGAGAGAGAGGACACACAAATGGGGTAGGGGCAGAGGGAGAAAGACAGAGAGAATCTTAAGCAGGTTCCACGCCTAGCATGGAGCCTGACTTGGGATCGATCTCATGACTGTGAGATCATAACCTGAGCTGAAATCAAGAGTCAATTGCTCAACTGAGCCACCCAGAAACCCTTTATTTATTTATTTATTTATTTATTTATTTATTTATTTATTGAGACAGAATGTAATTTTTATTATCCTCATCTGTATAATGGGAATAATAATAGTGTCTTACATATGGTAATTACAAAGATTTGAAGCACAGCATAATTCCTGGTGTGTAGTGAGTGCTTATTATTATTACTATTATTATTACTATGACTGAGATGTTAATGTTTTTCAGGTACTCTCATGGGTCTAGTAGAGGGTGCTGTCATTTTTTTTTATGCTCCATCAGTGTAGCATGAGTGGAAATTTCATGAGTTATTTCACACTGTTAGAAGGAGATGTTTTCTCCCCATGACCTGCTCTAGGCAAGTTTTTAGTTTCCTTTTTTTATGGAATTGCTCTGTTTCTGGAGAGGTGTCAAGACTTCATGAAAAAAATTAGGTAGGAATAACTGGGGATGACCTATTCTTTTTTCCTCTTGGGGAAAAGCAGGACTACTCTCCTGCAGTGAACTTTCCTTCTGCTTAGCCACACTGTGAGTGTCACCTGAGCATACCTGTCCTGGCTCGCCATGCTGTAATTGAGTCTAGTTACCAGGTTTTTGTTTTCAGTGCTAGAAAAGCCATTTTGATTCACCTGCTAGCTTACATACTCCAACCTATCAGCACAGGCACTGAAGTTGGACTTTGACCTTCACCTTCTATTCTTATTATTATTCTGCTTATTCTTAAATGCATTCAGGACTCAGGAGAGGAGGGGTACTATTTATTCCAGGTTCCCTCAGAGACCCCCAACAACACTTTTCAGTTAATTTAGCAATAATTTATTAACAAGTCTAGTGAGACCTGCATTGCAAGGTGCTGTTAAGTCTAGGCTGTAAAGGGCTTACAGTGACGTGGCAAAGTCAGGACTTACCCTTGGAAGCCCGTGGCCCCAGATGACAATGTGGGTTGTACAGTCAAGACAAGAAAGGACAATAAGAGGAATCGGTATGGGCTAGGATGGAGTTGGAGGAGAAGTGAGCCTTGAGATGAGGTCTGGAAGGATGGAGATAAGATCAGGTAGTTGAAGAATATTTGGCAGGCCTTTCAGGGAGGAAGAGAAATGGTACTAGCATCAATGAAATGGCTGAGCTCTGACGTTTGAGAGATTGTGATTACTGTCCAAATAGGATATGGACCTTGTATAGCAGTGGGGTCCTCAATTTGTAATATACTCACTGAATGAACTTGGGCAAGTGAATGCCCCTCTATGAACTATGGTTTCATCATCCTTAGAACGAGAACAATAACTTTGCCTTTGCCTGGCAGTTGTGAGATATTACTGAGACAATGGATAGAAAGCAACCAGCTCAATGCCTGGCACATATAACAGCTTAATACATTTATTTGTTATGACAAGAGTAACCACAGTGCCTGTAAATGAAGTGGCTTGCCTGCAGTTAGTGTCACCTATGCTTTCTATAAAATCATGTCAGAATTCTTTAAGCTCTGAAAACAAAACCCCCTAATTCTTAAATGGATATACTCATTTTTCAGTAGACCAGAATTCAACCTTTAACTTGTAGTTGCAAAATTCTTTAAGCTCTCCTCTTTCTTCAATTATTCATTTTCACTAAATTTTTAATAAAAGAAATGTAAATACAGAACTGGCATGACCAAATTACAGTTCTGATGTTTTGTACCTATTATTACATGTAGGCTTTAAATATTAAATACCAGGGTTACTAAGGAGGATTTTATGAAATCAAGTCTTGCTAGAGGTTTCCTCTGCCTCAATTTCTTATTATAGGTGTTCTATCAAAGTCCCATTTCCTGTCAGCAGTTCAATTGCTTATTTTTTGTATGTTTTGGAATAGTTTAAACGTGAACATTAGGTGAAATAGCCATGTCCTTAGACAACAGATAGTTTACAACCAGTAGAATAACAAGTATTCCATAGGAAATAAAAAACAGTTCTTGACATGCAATCAGAACCAGATTGCAACTTGAAGAATACCACCCTGCCATTTCACATGGGCCACCCCAATGATAGTGGTGGACTGTCCAAATTACCCACTTGGTGACCATTGCCATCTATATACAGGTGATTTCCAAATCTATGTCTTCAGCCTAGGGTTGTCTTCTCTGCCCCACATCCACTTGCTCAGCTCTTTAATGGGCTTTTCCACCATGACTTCTCAATTGCCTTAACTAATATGCTCCCAAAGAAATGTAATTCTTTCTCCCAACATCTCCTTTCCCCTGTATCAGGAAGTAAATGGCATGACCATCCATCCAGTAGCCAACAAAGTCACAGTCAGTCACTCCTGGGAGTCACTCTTTGTAGCACAGTATTGGTGATATCAGTAGTTAAGAACATGGACTCAAAAGGACAATGACCCATTCATTAGCTGTGGGACTTTGGGTAAGTGACTTAACCTTTCTGTGTCATATTTATCTCATTTATAACACAAAAATGATAGTAGTTCTAATTTCATAGGTTTGGTGTGATGACTGAGTTAATATTTCCAAGTGCTTAGAACAGTGCTTGGCACATAGTAAATGCTATGTAAGCATTTATTAAATAAATAAATCACACATAACATTCCCTGAAAGGCTATTAAATTCAGCCTCTCCATCTCCATGAAGTCTCCCTTCATTCAGACTCTACCTCCTTTGGAATAGTGCAGTGATTTTCATTTTCTCAATGAGCTTCTGCCCCTCGTCTTGTGTCCCTTCAGTCTATACTCCCCATGACAACCAGAATGACATTACTGAATGCAGAGCAGATTGTGTTTCTCCTTTATATACAACTTTGAGTGATTTTTCAGTGTCTTACCCAGGCTAACTTGGTTCTTCATAGTCTGGATCCTGCCCTCATCTCCAGCAGCCACCCTCCCTCCTTGTCACTAAATATGACAAACAAATTCCGTTTCCCTAAACTTGTCTCCATTTACTCTGATTCCTGTTGGTAGAAATCTCCTCTCTGCCTTATTTACCTTTAGATCCAGCTTAAGCATCCCTCTCTGTCTCTGAAGACTCCTTGATTCTTCCACCAGGAAGAATTCCTTCCCTTGTGTTTCCTCTGTATAGGTGGTTATCATTGCACAATGACCTTTATGCATTTATTTGTTTGCACATCTACCTCCCCCCCGCCAAAATGTGAGCTCCTGAGGGCATGGAATGTTTCTCTGTCTCACTCTAACTTAGTTTTAATTAACTTTTTTTTGTTTTATTCTAGTAACTTTCCCAATGTCTGACATAGGGTAGATGTTTAATCAACATGCATTGAGTAAATAAAAAATAAACTGAGTGGCATCTTTTTTAAAAAAAAATTAATGTTTATTTATTTTTGAGAGACAGAGAGTGAGCAGGGGAGAAGCAGAGAGAGAGAGGGGGAGACACAGACTCCAAAGCAGGCTCCAGGCTCTGAGCTGTCAGCACAGAGCCCAACGCGGGGCTCAAACTCATGAGCCATGAGATCATAACCTGAGCCGAAGTCGGATGCTTAACTGACTGAGCCACCCAGGTGCCCCATGAGTGGCATCTTATTGATCACTTAACCCTTAATTTTGTAAATGAGAAAACAGATCTCAGAGAGGTTAGTTATCTTGTTCTAGGTTACCCAGCTGGTCAGCATTAGAATCTAGACTAAAAATATCTTCCTAGTATTTCTCATTACAACATAACCTCAGTTATTAAGGCCCTTTTGGGTCAATTACACAATTTTAAATTCTCAAGTGAGGAAGCTAAGTGCTCCCTGACCCCATTCTCCTAATATATTCCCATTAGAAATACCTTTCTTGATACCCTGGATTCAGACCCTGTGGTCATGAATGTTAGCTTAATCTCTAAATCACTTAGGGTTTCTATGGAAAGCCTACTTTCCAGGCACTGGAAGTGACCTTTATTTTTCAGCATTTTAATTAGGGTTGGGGTTGTTGCATCAGGCCACTTTTTGAAATTTAAATATGGGAACTCTTTTAAGGAGAATTATTTTGTCCTTGAGAAACTGCGTGTGTGTGTGTGTGTGTGTGTGTGTGTGTGTGTGTGTGTGTGTGTGTTGAGCAGGGGGGTAATAGGTTACTTGAAAGAATGGTTCAGAGATGAGAACTTGGGGATGCCTTGAGTTTTGCATTCTTGTTGAAAAGTCATCAGAAAAGAGTAAGGTCAATTCTGAATTCTGCCAAGTTTTGCCTTCCGTGCTGCAGAATGAAATGAGGTAATGTACTTTATGAACTGTGAAGATTACAGAAATGTGAGGCATTTTTAGAATCATTGATTTATAGAAAAGGAAAGCCTTTAGAAATGGTGTAGCCCTCCCACTTCCTCATTTCACAGAGAGGGGAAGTGACTCTCCCAAGGTCGTAGCTAGAAGGTAGCCAAGCTGGGCCCTGCTCTCTCCCCAGCCCATAGCTTGCCTCTCTCCATAGGTACTCTATAATCTCACCAAATAATGTGGCCCTGAAAGGGCTGAACTCTCCATTCTTCTGTGCTTTTGCAAATGCTATTCCCCATGCCAGGATTCCTTGATTTTCATGATGCCTTGGATACCTCCTCATCCTCAACTGACAGTGCTCTAGTCTTCCAGCTCTGTACTCCTAATGTCTGGTCACAATACAAAACATGTAGAAGACAGCCCTTCCCTTAAAGACATTTACAGTGAGCTATTTCCATTTCAAAGGAGGTCCCTTGAGTACAAGTTCCCACTCATAGTTGTGATCCCAACTGGAGATGTTTTAGGTGGTGGGAGATGGAATTAGGGCACAGAGAAGGTCCTCATAGACACATGATCCTCTTGGTCCTTTCCAAATCACGCCTCATAGACCACGTCCTATGATATTTAAAATCAGGGAGTTTATAGGAAGTAGATATCTTGGGGCTTCAAAACTGCCTGAAATATCTATCAGAAAAATGTTTGCTTCTCAAAGAGAGATGGAGTTGCAGAAGAAGACTTAGAATCAAGGAAAACCTTTCTTACCAGGGATAAACAACCATAGATGGGTGTGCATCCCTGAGGAGGTAGAGATCTCCCTGTCCCCTGGAGTGTTCAAATACGGCAGCAAACAGGGCTGAATCACATGACCTCCAAGCTTCCATCTGGCTCTGAGTTCCTCGATTCAATGAAAGAGTTTCCATCTCATCTCCAGTATTTGCAGCTTGAAGTCTTAATCCACAAAGCGAAGAGGAGAGTTGTTTCTGTGAACCTCTATAGATGTGTTAGTTTAATCAAGATTGGAATGACCAAATGAAGATTTCTTGAAATGTTAAAAAAGGTCATCATTATGGTGTGTGTGTGTGTGTGTGTGTGTGTGAGAGAGAGAGAGAGAGAGAGAGAAAGAGAGAGAGAGAGAAAGAATGGAGAAGCAGCAAATATAGATATATCATTTATTTTTTCTTTTTTTCCTTCATCTTTTCCACCCACTGGTAATGCTGTAGAACCCTTCAATACACATATATTGAGCACAGATTCTGTATCCCAGCTTCAAAGCTAGATTTTGGGGTATAGATTAAAAAATGAATAAGATTTGAACACTTTCCAGTTTGCTTAGCTTAGTGGGAAGAGAGAGAGAGAAAGGAGAGCCTCTCTACTTAGCCCTCAGCTGTTTCAGTGTCTCAAGGTGTCCCTAAAAAATATACTCATTTTCCCTCATCTTTAATGAATTCCCATGTCTACATATTTATTTGGAGTCCACGTGCAGGACTTAGTCCCAGAAAGAAATAGATGACATACTCAAACTAGGCTATTGGGGTAGAATTGAATAAAAGATTCGTTTACAGAGGTATGGATAGGTTGTATGGAAGCCACAAGAAAAATACTGTGTCTGGGACTATTAGCAGCTGGCTATTTTTACCCTTGTGTGTGAGGGATAAAAGGAGAGAGCAGTTAACAGAATCTAATGGTATAGAAAATGGTATGGAGAGGGCTACTTGGCAGGAATTGTGACCTTCTGCCAAGGATACAGCAGCCTGCAATGACTGCAGAGGAGAAAGATGAGATGACTCTTCTTTCTCTCAGATCTTCGAGATGCCCTCCATTGCTTGACTCAACTGGTGGTCAGGTAGGAAGCCCTTTGATGGAGTCTGAACAGGTCAGGCTCCCAGGGCACACAGCTAATGATGAGGGGTCAGGTGTGGATCTGAGGGAACAAATCGGAGATAGATAGTTCATTATACTGGATAAAATAAGCCTTCCAGGGCACCTGGGTGGCTCAGTCAGTTGAGCTTCCAATTTCGGCTCAGGTCATGATCTCGCAGTTAGTGGGTTCAAGCCCTAGGCTGGGTTTTGCTCTGACAGTGTGGAGCTTGCTTTGGATTCTCTGTCTCTCTCTCTCTGCTCCTTACCCACCCCCATCTCAAAAATAAATAAATATTAAAATAAGGCTTCAGTCCTACAAAGACATGCTCAGGGGCTCCTCACTCTACACGCTCAAATACCTACACGCATGCTTCTATCACTCCAAGTTTATGAGAATTTGTTGGTGTCAAGAGACTGTATGAAAGACATCATCTACTGTGTTTTCATCACAATCATGCCTCAAAGTAGGTGAAGAGACAGAACAAAAGGAGAATAAAATCTGTCTCCAAAGTGCCTGTAGCATGCCGAATTTCTGAGCAGTATGAGCACATTGGCTTTGGGAAGTATCCTCAGGAGATAAACTCTCCTCTGCCTGGACATCCTTCCAACCCTCACCTACCTGACCAGCCATGATTCTTCACCCCTGACTCAGGTTGGTTTTCTCATGCAGGAAGTCTTTATAGAACCTTCCAGCTGGTGGTGTGTCCCTCTCTTATGCTCCCTTACATATACTGGCCTGGCTTCTCATGTGGCACCAACCGTATTGAATTTAATCATCTTGATTATTTTCCCTGTGAGGCTGTTAGAAATTTGAGATCAGGGATCATTTCTTTTTCATTTCTCTGTCTGTAAACACGCAGTGTCTGCCATGCACTAGGGCTCAGTAAATATTTCTTGAATTATTGAAAAATAAAGACTTCATCTATAACTAAAGAAGATCAGGTGGAGGAATGCTAGGAAGGTACAGAATATCCTTTCTTTTTCAATGTTTCAGGAATATTCACATTCAGGAAACCTATTCAAATAGTAGGTTCTGTAACCAGATAAGCCAAAATGATGTCATGAAAATCCCACTGTTATCATCCATGAGAACACCATCCCATTGCAGTTAATGGAAATAAATGTACCATTTAGTACTTTAAATCACGAAGCAACATAACTGCCTTCTATTTGCAGTGACCTTCTGGTGCCCTCATTATTTTCTCACTGCGGATGTCTGTGCCTGATCTTGTTGATTCAGCATAAGGGGGTGCATCCAAAAGGCATAGGTGAGGTGCAGAGAGGTGGTGGAGTCGGGGAAGGAGGAATTTGGAGTCACCTGAAGACTGGAGAAGGACTACCCGTGATTCTTTACTCTCATCTGCATGTCTGACCTTTAGTACATTCGTTGCATTGCTGTGCTTTGCATAACTCCCCACTAGACCATGAGCATCCTGAGGGCTAGTATCACATTTAGCTCATTTCTAGGTCCTCAGTGCCTGGTATAAAATTTTGGACATAGGAGGTTCTCCATGTGTGCACTATGTAAATGACGAATGAATGAATGAATGAATGAATGAATGAATGACTAGGTTTTTCTGACCTCTACTCTGGATTCAAAACAATGACTGAAGGGGTGAGAGAGGGAGTTAGGACCCTGTGAAGAACATGACGATTGAATTTGGGAGGGAGAACCCCCAAACAAAGATCTTTTGTTTTTTATTTTTTTTCCTGGTACTATTCCTTTCTCTCTGACAGCCTTCTTGCTTCCTCTGTAGTGACACCCATCATGGTTAAGCCAGGCACCATAAGCACTATATTTGGTTCAGTGTGATAGCCTCACTGCTTTGCACAGAGATTGGCACATCATTGTAACTCAATGAGTATTTTTTTAATAAGGTTAAAATCTCTCTCTGGGCTTTGATTCCTCCTCTCACACTTGGCCCCTCCTATCTCTCTTGCTTCCACTTCAATGCTGCATGCACACCCTGAGCTGTGTCGCCCCACGGACATTCCAAAGTGAAATAGGAAGGGGGCTAGCTCTTATGCTGTTTAAATTTTCCATTTTATAGACAAGCGAACTGAGGCCTCAAAGGGAAAAAGACTTGTCTAAAGTCACAAGAATTAGTAGCAGGCTTGGCATTAAAAAAAATGAATCTCTTGTCTCCCTTGTTTGCCATCATATTATGACCCCAAAGTTCAGTTTTGTGGTTTAGTGGCGTTCAACTATTTTTGTTTTTTAACTAGGAAACTCTTTTTTCTAATCCAGAAGCTCAATGTGTAGGATGGGCAGAGTCAGTGCTGCTCTAGTTAAAGTAGCACTGGAGACACTCCTCCCAAAACTCAAACACAAACAGTAGGGTGCCTGGGTGGCTCAGTCAGTTGACTTCTGCTCAGGTAATGACCTCGCAGTTCATGGGTATGAGCCCTGCGTTGGGCTCTGTGCTGACAGCTCGGAGCCTGGAGCCTGCTTCGGATTCTGTGTCTCCCTCTCTCTCTGCCCTTCCCCTGCTCACTCTCTGTCTCTCAAAAATGAATAAATATAAAAAAAATAAAAATAAATTAAATCTCAGCCTACTTGAGAAATGGCAATAGAGAGACAAGTCTGTAATATTCCATTCTGAAATTGTAGAATAATTTAGCATTCACGTTGTTCACAAGTGTTATCTCTATTCATTAATGAAAAATCCTGCAATGTAGATGTGATTAATGGAGAGACTCTGGGGAGACTCAGAGAGGTAACATGATTTTCTCCAAGTCATCCCAGCAAGTTTGCCACAGAGCTGGGACTCAGAGTAGTCAATTCCAGTTAGGGCAATGTTTATTAACTATATTCATGATGACAGTCCTAACAGCTATAATAAGTAAACCTCTAAATCTTAATGGTTAATACTACAAACGATTTTTTTTCTTGCTAATCGGAGAGCCCAGTGTGTATGCTTGTGGTTAGTGGGTCTTTCCTAGGCAATGATTCAGGGAGCCAGGTGCCTTCCATCTGTGGTTCTACAGTCTTAAATGCACAGCCCCCGTGTTACCTGTGGGTCATCTCTATTCCATTCAGTTGGAAAGGAGGAAGCACATGGAGGGTTACATGAGGAACAATTTTCTGGAGCAGGTCTGGAAATAACCCACACCAACTACCATGGGTCTTAGACAATCGCATGACCGTGCCTGACCGCAAGTGGGCTAGGAAATTTACTGTGTGCCTGGTAAGTATGGAAATGGACATCATAATCTGCCACATTAGTATTGTGAGCACCTTGAGGACCAGGGCTGCGTCTTATTCATCTCTCTGTAGTGCAAATTGCTTTTGTATGTGTTGAGAATCATATGTTGAGAACCTCCCTCAGCTGTTGTTGAAGTGTCTTCTTTCTGTTGGTGAGATGGAGTGTGAGATCCTTATTCCTCTCTGTTCTTCTGGGAGCAGCCTACCCCCATCCCCTTTCATACAGATACAGCTGGGTTTGCCATATTGTTGAACATAACCTTGCTTTTTCAGACACAGCTGATTGGTACAAGAGTAGGTACCACCCCAAGCTGAACCAAATAGAATGCTTCATAGAAGACTCTGGGATTTTTCAAGCTGTGGGCTCACTTCTCTGGTGCAAGAATCTGTGTGATATGAGGCTCAGGAGTCATGGGTAGCCACATTTTTCACTTTGCAGAAGGCAGTCAGCAGGGATCGACAAGGAAGCCAGCAGTGCAAAACCAGGGAGGTGCAAAAACAAGATGAGACAAGTCCTTATGGTTCATATTCTAATTGCTCCAAGGTCCAATTACAACCATACATTCCTGCAGTTTGGTTCAACACTTCCACCTATGTGAGATAACCCAGTATCCTTCCAATATATTTTCTCTTTGCCTGAGCTAGTCTGAGTTGGGGATACATCTAAAGCAATCACAGACGACCTGATCATGCAGTTTGACAGCTTAGGGTGAGCCAGAACAGGACTCTGCTGCCCTCCAGAAGGGCTTTCTCACTTCAGTGGGTTGTAGTGAGCTCATTCTCCTCCCTGGAGTCCTTTCCACCCCCAGTGGAACTCCTATAGGAGGACATTGTTCCTGAATATTCTAAGAAAATTTTCTGTGTGGTTGCATGGTAGACTTTCCCTTTGTCTTTCATCTGCCTCACGTAAACCAAAGCACTTGATTATATTTCCAAGTATATTGAAGGTCTTATCTGGAAGCTGTGGGCCAATGAGGGCTCTGGTCCTGGGCTTAGTCCCATCTCCACCACATGATCTGTGACATCCCTTCCTACTCTGAACCATGTACAAGTGTTACATGGGAACATGGAAAAATTATGATTTCTGAAGTGCCTCTCCTTTTACAAAGTGACTCTCCCATATATTTATCTTTTAAGCCTATTGGGGGTGAATGACATCATCACACATGAGCGTGGTAGCCTAGTGACCTGTAGGATTTCTGCCTTCTCGTTTGTAAAATTCATGATTAGTGAGGATTACATTCTATTAATGTATGCAAAACGCCCGGCCACGGACAGGAGCTTGCTGAGTATTAGTTCTCACTCATAACTCCTCACTTATGTACCTCTCTACTCAGGGCTCTGGGCAGCAGAGGCAGCTTAAGGCAAGAGGAATACACTGGTTTTGTCCAAATTCTCTCAGGAACCACCACCTCGCCCCCTCTTAACCTGCTCACCTTAACCCTCCTTTCACCCTACCTCCTTGACACCTCTATGTCTCTTCTTTTTGATGCAGTGTCCTTGCTGTCTCCCACAAGCCCCTCTCTCATCCCTGGTCCCTCTCCCCTCCTACTGCCAGCCTCAGCTGCTGGTGTGGCTGGCTGTTCAGATGCTATTGATTTTCTTCTATAAAAGATTGCTCAATTCATTTTCTCCACCTCGGCCCAGCGCCAGACCTCAGGGTAGGCCCCATGATGACCGAGTTGATTATGTGCACTGCTTCCCCTGAAGGACTGCAACCGCATTCCCTCTTGATTCCCAGGCAGGATAAGACAGTGAAGGTGAACATGATTCATAAACTCTGCAGAGCTAAACAGAGAGCAGTGGACCCTGACTTACTCATCTCCATATATACAATGCCTAGCACAGGGCCTGGCACCAAGTCAGCGTTCGTAATGTTTGCTGAAATTAAATGAATCTCTATTCTTAGCTTCACAGCATTCTGGGCACACAAGGAGGATCTCCACTGCTTCCGATTGCCTACTGCATTGGTTTGCAGCCCTGACTGAACATGAGAAGCACCTGGAGAAATTTAAAAAATACCCATTGCCTGGCTTTACCCAAGACTAATTAAACCTGAAATCGCTAGCAGTGTGGCCTGAGCATTGGCACTTTGTAAGAGTCAAAGGGTGACTTTGATATGTGCCCACTGGCGCATATCTTACAGGATACGACCAGGTTCCCAGTCTGTCACTCAACATCTCCACGTCTCTTCTCCTGCCTTGTTTCCAGGCTCATCTCTTCCCACTGCATTCCACATACTCCATGTTCTAGTTGCTTTGACATTTTTGCTCTTCTCCTTGGGCATCACTATGCATTTGTCCCTGCTGTTGCCCTGTCAAGGAATACCCTTCCCTAGTTTCTCTCCCTGGTAAGCTCCTGCTCATCCTTTAAGACAGATCAAATGCCACCTCCTCTGAGAAGATTTTTCTAGCCTTTCCAAGACTCTGGTACTCCAGATTTTCACCTCTGCATCACATTCTCTTTTCTGAATGGGCTTCTTCCACTCTGTCTCGTTCCTCCTGCCTGATAGTCCAAGTAGAAGTTTTGCCTGGCCTTGTACTGTAGCTTTGTCCTTGGTCGTGGCTTTTTGGGGTCCTCTTTGGCTCTGAGCTTTGAAGTCCACTTGCTGACCCCTTCCCTGTATCCTTTCTCAGCTTTTAGAACTCCTGTACAGGTACAGTGGCTGGGACCCTACATCTCTGGAAGAGGCATTTGCATACAAACTGCACCGGGTAACAATGGGTGAAATTTATTGAGTGTTTACTATGTGCCATGTTAAAGTGCTTCACTGCATTGTCTCACATGGCCCTTTACTATTGAGTCACTGGGACTTAAAGACCATAAGGGACTTGTCCAAAGGCAAATAAGCAGGAAGAGGGGAAGCTGGTATTTCTCTGCAGCTAGCAGTGTCCAAGTCCATGTTTTATGCCTATGTGATACTTTCTCTAATGATTCTCTGCTCATTGTTTTTTCACTCTGTTGTTGCATTCTTGTGCTGGGTCATAATTTATTGGTTGCTGTGTCTTGTCCACCCTCCTACTCTGTGATCTTCTCAAGGTCAGGGATTGAGGTGTTCAAGTCTATATTCATAGCATTTAGCAAATCACCTGGCATGGAACAGAGGCACCATAAATGCTGTGGCATAAATGAATAAGTATATGACCACTATAGCCTTAAGGGAGACTGGTCGGTCCCCTTTATAGACCACAGACCAGAAAGGCCATTCTACTGGGTCCCTGATTGGTGAGATCTCTGCTGGGCAGAGAAGGCAGATGGGTGGAGGAGTAGAGGCAGACGGCCCCAAGGGCGCCTTTCCCTGGTTCCCTTGAAAGCCGGCGTCTGTCCTGTCCTGTCACCCAACAGCAAGAGAACATTTGTTCCCCGAAGGACCGGCGCTGTGCCAGCAGCAGGTGGCGGCCTGTCCACCGGGAGGGAGGCAGCAGGCGGGAGCACTGATGTGTGCCTGAGACAAGATGCTGCGAGTCTGCTCTCCGCACGGCAGTGACAGCAGCTGGGACAAGGTTGCAAGGCACCATCCTGTAACCATTAAGAACCAGTTGCTGTCCCTTTCGTAATAATAAATGAAAATATCACTCCAAACCGTGCTGGTTTCAGAGAGCAAAAAGGAAAAAAAAACCCACAAGAAACAACAACAACAAAGAAACCACCACATAGCATTGGACCACATGTCATCAGTTAGATTGTCTATGAAATTGATAGTTGTCTTGGTAATTACAGAAAAGCTTTATGGCTGCTTTTCAAGATGCAATTTTTCATTTCTCACAGGAAAAAAAAAAACCTACCAAAACCCGACAATGTACACATTTGGAAACAAGAAGGTAAGAAGAGTAGAAGCAACATATCTCTGTCTTCTTAGTTGGTTGCTTGAATAACTTCAGTGTTATTACTAAACCAAGCCATCAATATCTCTTTTCACAACTGTCTGAAAATATACCTATTTGATGTTGGCAGGACCTGCAAGGAAGCCTGTAAAGTTGTCCTCAGTGGCCCCATGTGCTTTGGCCTTCTGCAGACTACTTTTTAATTTAATGACCAGTTAAAGTGTCTGGGAGCCCTTTACCTGTCTACAGTGGGCAGCCCGTGCC
This sequence comes from Acinonyx jubatus, assembly GCF_027475565.1. Lineage (NCBI taxonomy): Eukaryota > Metazoa > Chordata > Mammalia > Carnivora > Felidae > Acinonyx > Acinonyx jubatus. The sequence continues at coordinate 48,967,193 of NC_069381.1, read as the reverse complement.
CTCCTGAAGATGTAAGTGGATTCATGACATAGCTCCTTATGATCTCTTATGGTCCCTGGCTGTGAATTTGGCTTCTCAATCAACCAGCTCACGCATTGCCTCTCATGATTGCCCTCCTGCCTCTCCATGCACAGTCTCATTTATTGACACTTTCTTCTTCACTCTACAGAGCATCGCTCACAGAATGCAGCTATATGTAACAGACTTTTGCTAAAAAATTTAGGGATGACTACAGGATTATAGCACAGAATGGGAAATGACCTAACATGCAAGCTAGACTACTAGACATCTCAAAAACTGCCAGCCTTCTTTTCTACAGGGAACGTCTCACTTGCAGTGTTTATAGTAGGTCCCACTTACAGACTTACAGATATGTTTCATTAGACCACAACTCCAAAATTCCTGTTAACTTATGTGCAGAGCAAGTCAGTGTGTGTACTCTCTCTCTCTCCCTCTTCTTTTTTTGTTATTACCCATCCAGGGCAGCATAGGAGGCTTTTCTGGGTACAAACTTCTTTTTTTTTTCCTTCTGTAAACAGGAAATAGTTTCTGAATTTTATTCCAAAAGAAATAAGAATCTAGATTTTATAATACAACTAAGAGAGGGAATCTGATTGGATAAGTTTGATATCAAACTCTTACTATACAATATGACTACTACTATTACCATTAAAATTACCATATTACTCTAAACAGAAAAAGTTGGGCTGTTCTATGTCCCTTTGGTTTAGAGGCTGAGAGCTCATGCTCTGAGCCCTGGTCTGAGCAGTCTTGGGTAGCAGGGTGGCACTGTGGCTGTCACAGAAAGGCTACACACAACAATCCATTTGCGGTGACTTCCTTAAAAAGGGGCTGTAAGTATGGCAGGTATTTAAATTTTCAGCCTGTTCTCCAGTAGGATAAAGTTGGGTCTTTGAGTTAAGGGGATACTTATACTGATAAGTGTAAGGGGATACTGATATCCTGGCGGAGGGCTCCTTAGTTTGCTTAATAAAAGGAAAGATGGAAATGCCTCAGTGGCATAAAGGTCTTCTTCCACACTTGAAGTCATACTAAATATGTGAGATTTATTATTTATGAGGTCTCATTCCTGATGAGTCAAAATGAGTTCTTCAAGGAAGAGGCAGTGGATTGCAGGAGTTTGCATGAGACTGGCTGATGCCTGGTATACAGCGGACACCTAAGTTGAGTAAATGGAATATGGTGTATCATGACAAAGGCCCTTATGCATGTTATTTCTGCACCCTGGAATGTTTTCCCTCAACGTCATGAATGTGTACACACACATACACACACTCACACAGTCTCTTCTAACTTGGTTGATTCCTACTTATTCCTATACATCTTAGCCTCCTGTAAGCTATGTCCTAATACTTACAGAAGTTGCCTTTTGTACTCTACATTCATATCACATTTGTAATTGTATTGCTTAAATATGTGTGTCCATGTATTTGTGATCACTTGTGAAACACTTTATTCTCCTCTACATTCACAGCTGCCTGAGGGGAGCCCATGTCTGAGTGCTCTAGGGCATAGCCCGATGCCTAGAGCAGAGTGAGGCATAAGGGCAGAGATGGAGTAGTTTTCACCAACCCCGTTTCCCCTTCTTCATGGGCCAGGCTACATTTCCTACTCCCTTTGTTACTAAATATGGCTATTTGATGGGGTTCTAGCCAACGGAATGTGAGCAGAAGTAATATGTGCCACTCCCTGCCTTTCCTTTTGAAAATCTCGCGTGTGAGGTCATCCAAGCTCTTTCTTCCTACCACTGGCTTGTGGAAGACACTAACCATGATTTTGGAAGGCACATATGAAGGATGGCAGAGCCACAGGGTGGAAGGAACCTGAACCCTGAGTCATCACTTAGAATAACAGTTTCACCAATCAGGATTACCTGTTGTGGACTATCCTTGAATGAGATTCTCTTATAATATTTGAGCCCTCATGCATCTCAGAGTTTGTCACAGTGGCTAGAATCCCCTCAATTAACATAGTACTCGTGTGTGTGTGTGTGTGTGTGTGTGTGTGTGTGTGTGTGTGAGATTAATATATGTACACAGAAAAGCAGATATCTAGGGTACAGATTTTGTCAGAAATGTTGAGCCCTATGATATTAGGCCAGTCTTCAAGGAGACCAATGATTCCATAAGTAAGAATGAGGTGATATTCCAGCAATCCAACATTTCTGTCATTCTTGTAATAAATACCTCGGACTAATGCTAACAGAGGCCTGTTCCCCCTTTGCACCCATGTAAATAAATCCTCCCTTCTCTAAGACACTTAACTTTCCCATTTGGCACGTGCTGAATGTTTGTGTTCCCCTCAAATTCATATATTGAAACCTAGTCCCAAATGTGATGGCATTAGGTGGTGGGGCCTTTGGGATGTGATAAGGTCATTAGGGTGGAGCTCTCACAAATGGGATTAGTGTCCTTGTAAAGCAGACTGCAGAGACCTTTCTTGTCTCTTCCTCCACATGAGATCGCAGCTAGAAGACAGTGGTCCGTGAACTAAGAAGCAGGTCCTCACCAGACACTGAATCTGCCGGTGCCTTTATCTTAAACTTCCCAGAGCTGTGAGAAATAAGTTTCTGTTGTTTGTAAGCCACATTGTTGTTTGGTATTTTGTTATATGAGCCTGAATTATGATATGGGCTCTCTATTCCAAAGCGATCTTCCCTTCTTTGCCATGCCACTGAAAAACACAACATTTGACGAGGCATTAATGACCTTCTGAAGCCAGCTTGTATTAAAGGGTCAACTACTGCTTTCTGTTTTACTTTCATGGGGAGACTGTGCATTTTTAGGGACAATGGCAAAAGTCAGTCTTTGCTGAAATTTCAAGAGTAGATTAAACTGAAGCATAGATCACCAAGCGCCGACAGGCAGCTTATATTCTCATCCTAAAGCATTTGCAATAGTCACTCACAATGGCAGGGAAAACTAACAGAGGGAGTCTGAGATATTGATAAAAACACACAACTGCCTTACCTGTCCTGGACTTCAACATCTGATCTTTTATCGAAGGAATATAATTCCTAACTGAAATAGGTGTCATGTTTTCCCATGACAATGGGCTGCCTCTGGAATCATGGACATCAAGAGACTGAGAGGTGAAGGTAGGAATGTAGAAGCTAACTGTGCCAGAAAGACTGTAGAAATGCTTGGTAGTGGGTCATGAGATTTGTTTTCTTTTCCCTTACTAGAACAGCCTATACTATTCTAACTAACTGATTTCTTGCTTAAGTTTTAAAAGTTACCTGTTGTTTATTGGGTGTGTCACCAGACTCATTTTGTGCACTGTTCCATATCTTCTTGGCCATGGTTTTCTGCTTGATGCTGTTGATCTAGGAAGATCAACAGTTGTATTCTTACAGGCCGAAGAGGGGAGGTTTTCATCTTAAGATCTGTGACCACTTTATGGCAGGGCTAACTTGTCACGGTACTCCACCTGTTTCCAGTCCCTCATATCTACATGATGGCTCCTATTCCAGGGATTTCCTGCTGCTACTGAGTCAGGAAACACTGTGAAGCCCTGACATTTGTTGTAAAGCATGCATGCTAGCTCACTGTGGTTGGGCTGCAGGCTGCACACATACAGACGAGGAGAGCCACAGGCTCACCACCTGTAGGGACTCATGCCTCAGCTACTCTTAGGGGATGGCTTCAGGGATCCAGGGATCTGACTTCCCTGAGACTGTTGCCAAGGGGCAGGGTAATACAGTTGGATGTGGGAGGAAATTGATGCTAACACTGAGTTAACTTTATCAGTTAATTCTCCCTTTTGGTCCATATTCCACCTCTATGGAGAAGTGATGGTTTCATAGGATCTCTCAGAAGATACCCCCTGAGAGTGAGATATGACCAGTATGGTAATGCTGTCTCTTGTATTTTCTTTCTTTTCTTCCTGGTCTCACTCCCCTTTCTCTGCATCCTGTGTCCCTGGGATATGCTCTCCAATAAGCTCTACCATGAAAGCTTTTGACTCAGGATCTGTGTTCTTGGGAAATAAGACATAAAGCTCCAGTGTTGAGTCAGGGGGATGTTAACCTACCTAAATTGGGATATTTGAGGTGCTGGACAAAATTGAATATTGTTATGGGGATAGAGGGTTGAATAATTTTAATATTTATATGTTTTTATGAAAATATATGTTGTAGGAAATAAAACCCCACAAACTTTGTTATTAATGCACTCATCTTCTCTCATCCTCTCTGGCTTTCCTCACTCACTCACCCACAAGTCCAAATATTTGTTCATTTTATTGATGAGGAGAAGCTCTGATATTCACCCTAGAAACGCACTAGGGAATTGTCCCATTGCCTTTCCAAGGGAGAAGTTCAGCATCTTTAGAAATACTAACCCCTCAGAACTAGAACTGGCAGAAATGTGAGGCAGAAGAGACCAGTGAGTGCCAGAGACATCGTGCCATGGACTCACTTGGCTCAGGTTGTATTCCAGATGCCAGTGTGTGCACACATGTGTGTTTGTGCATCGTGGAGTGAGCAGTGAGGGGCAAACAGCAAGAGAAAAGAAGGTATCATCCCACATCACTCTCTCCCTCATTTCCCAGTAACTTCCCATTGAGGCAAAAACATATTTAGAACAGCGTGATTTGCTAGCGTCACAGCCACATGGAGCCTCTTCTTTCAAAGTGTGCCTGGCAGCCCTTTATCACAGGAGTTGAGTCCAAATGCATTCGCATTTTCACCTTTGTCAAGTGAAGCTTTTAATGACGGCTGGGGTCTTTGGGAGACACAGTTTGAAAATAAATGTAGAGGTTTGGTGAAGCTGCCAGAACCCAGACCTTCACCTTTTAAATTGCATTAGTAATGGTGGTATGTGTGGTTGCTGGACAAAATGGACTTGAAATATCATCAGGAAGGAAAAATAAATCAAGATATGTTTCCTTCCGGTGGCTTACTCTGAAAGCAGGGATAAAAGGCCCACAGATAAGAGGGGGTCAGATCTGGGTTGCATTTGTAACAGCAATGAATGAACAACAGCAAAAATCCATTCCTGATCCACAGAGCTTGAAGAGAGGTCAGATCAGATAAATTAGGAGCTCTATAAAGAAAGAAGATTTCTCACAGCCCAGCCAACCTGGGCTCTAAAGCAATTGAAAGGGACTCTGGAGAGCTGGTGGGGGGGACCCTCCAGATAGGTTAGAGAAGAATGGGGAGGAGAGGTCTGTGGGTTGGCAGCTGGGGTCACAGACTTAGCTTAAAACTTCAAAGCTTTGCATCTTGAAATTTAACTTTTTCCCTATCTTGCTCTTGGATTTGGAGACCCAAAGGTCTTTTCCAGGAAAAACTCAAGATTGAGCAGCTGTTTATTAAGTTTGGCTTTTTGGGTGGTATGAAACAGAGTGTTGCCTACATTACGTGAGGACAGTATTCTTTAGGGACATATTTAGATGGAAAAGGAGGAGTTGTTAGGAACCAGGCAGCTCTGATGACTGCTTCCTTCCTCTGTCATGGCCTCATGGTCTCCCCCACCCTCTCAGAGGTTGTACTGCTCCATGAGCACATCCACTGCATTCTTTTCCTACCCACTTGGATTTCCAGGCATCTGTCCATTCTTGCACCCTGTATCTTTGGCTTGCCCTTGGACCATCATCATTACTCTAGTCCTGACTCTATCACTGAGCTGCAGTACCCAATAGTAACCTAACTAATCCCCTTAGGGTTCCTTATTTCAACGTTCCAAGAAGGATATCTGACTGATGACTTCTGGGTCTGATTAGCTGTAGTCAAAGAGCAGAATCATATATCACATAGGCTGCAGGGGTTGTAGAAGAGGATCTGGATGAAAAGGTACAATAAATATCTGATTCCTCCAGCCCCAAAGGCAAGCTAGATTCTCAGTAGGAATGTACACTAGATGGTTTTGGGTGAGTGTGATCAGACCAGATTCACCTTTGGGTAAAATGTGTGATCTGGATATGGGCATGGGAGATACAGCAAGAAGAAGTAGGAGGGAAGGAGCCAATGTGTGTCAGTAACTAAGTATGAGTCAGACATTTGGTAAAATGAGGTAAAATGACTTTTAGTTCAATATAATAGCTCTGGGGAAATTACTTAGATTCCCTGAGGTTCAGTTTTATCTTCATTAAAATAATGTGGACATCAAATAAGAGAATATGTATGAAAACATATAGGACATTCACATATTTGCTGGTGGAACAGCATGGTGTGGATTTAGAACATACACAACTCCCACTAAATTTAAATCCAGGAAAGCCACTCACTAGGACTCACTAGGGCAATCTTGAACAAGTTGGTCAATCTTTGCAGGACTCAGTTTTGTTATTTGGTGAGATTAATAGAAGGGAATGGCATGAAGCATATTCTCAATAAGTACGTAGTGTGAATATTACAGTCATTGATGTTTGTTTCATATTGAAATAATTGTACGTATGAGCCTGTCAAGTAGGGACTGGGAGTGGGGAATTACTTGGGTCATGGGAAAACAGTGTATATAGGCATAGAGTTGTGGAATACTTTGTTTGGAAAACAGAGAGGGGCCCAGTGGAGTTGAGTGAGGTTATCAGGCAGATGGAAAGATTGGCAAAGGCCACTTCATAAAGGACCAGGGCAGCAGGGAGGGCTCCCAGTGTCTTGGATTGGGAAGGTGCAGAAGTGTGGTGCAGAGTCAACCCTGCAGAGGTCTGTCTTCAGGTTTGCCATCTTCAATCCATTCTCCACGATGCTGCCAGAGCCCTCTTTCTAAATCTCAGATCTGAGCATATGGCTTCCCAAACAGAGTGCTCAATAACTTCCAATCCCTGCAGGATAAAGTTCATACCCCTTAGCAGGGCATTTAAGGCCCTCAGGATCATTCTAGGATTCTGTCCCTGCTACCACAGCTGTGCCATAGAAAACAGCTTTCTGATTCCTGCTGCTTTGTTTCTCCAGCTGTGGAGTCAAAGCCTTAGGAAGGGGCAAGGGGTGGATAGAAGCCAGGTTAGGTGCCCACATGTCAGCTGCCAGGCAGCTGGGCAAGTGAAAACCTCCATTTCCATCTTTCAGACAAGCATGAAATGCAAATCACTTTTTCCATATTCCAACTATAAGTGGTGGCTGACCTTTTGAGGGATGTTTGAAGTAGAAAGTTTTCACTACACTATATTGATTTTGCAGATACTTTTCCTACTTGCCTTTACAAATGAATAAAAACATTATTTTACCTTGAATTTACATGAAATATTATTGGTAGAAATGACCAGAATAACAGAAAGTTGGTAATGACTAAAACTTTACATGATTAAATGTATTACAGGTGAAAAAAATGGATAAGTTGAAAAAATGCAAAAATGAACTGGGGAAATGACAATTTTGGGAGAAATAACCCAACAAAACCATCAAAGCCTAAAAATGACATATGGGGAAAATTGACAAAATATTGATGAGTGAATAAAATAATACTGACAAAAATTATAAATGCAAAATTGCGTCAAGAAAATTAGACTTTGTGGAAAAAATGGCCCACAGGGAAAACTTACTATGGCAGAAACTATTATTCAATTCGATGTGGATGAAAAAAATCAATAAATGAAAGTTCTATTATAAAATGTATGTGAAAACCAGTGGATATTCATGAAAGTAATTTTAGTAAGATAAAAATAAAGATGGAACAAGAAGAATGAAATCTTGCCATTTGCAATGACATGGATGGAGCTAGAGTGTATTATGCTAAGCAAAATGAGTCAGAGAAAGACAAATACCATATAATTTCCCTCATATGTGGAATTTAAGAAACAAAATAGGTGAACATAGCAGAGGGGGGATAAAAAAGAGAGAGATGGAAGCAAATCGTTGAAGACTCTTGACTATAGAGAACAAACTGAGGGATGATGGAGGGTGTTGGGTGGGGAGATGGGCTAAATGGGTGACGGGCATTAAGGAGGGCACCTGTTGTGATGACCACTGGGTATTATATGTGACTGATTAATCACTAAATTCTATACCTGAAACCAATTTTACCATATATGTTAACTAGAATTGAGATAAAAACCTGAAATAAAAAAAAAATAAAAACAGAAAATATTATTAAAAAATTGGTCATAGAATTAAAATGACTTTATACACACACACACACACACACAGTACAAACACGAAAACAAACATATATAAATATAAATATAGATATATATATTTAAATTTTTTTGATGTTTATTTTTGAGAGAGAGAAAGCATGCATGTGCACAGGAGGAGCAGAGAGAGGGGGACAGAGTTTCCAAAGCAGGCTCCACACTGACAGCACAGAGCCCCATGTGGGGCTCAAACTCACAAACAGATCATGACCTGAGCCAAAGTCAGACACTTAACCGACTGAGCCACCCAGGTGCCCCGTGTGTATTTTTTTTCTTTTTAGGGAAGATTCACTAATACTGATATAATTCTGGGGACATGTTTGTATTTGTGACTGTTGAGTTTAAACAATTTTAGGGTCACTACATTTTGATTGAATTGAGCATTGTTAGCCAAAAATTATACCACTCATTTATTGGCAATGGAACTATGAAACTATTTATTAGAAAAGCAAATTTTGGCTGAAGTATTTCTCTGAACTGAACATAAAAAGCAAGGATTTATTCGTTTCTTCTGAGTCGATAATTAGATTCTGCGAGCAAGCTGCTATGCAATGTGCTCCTGATATGAGAGGACTCCCACTGGGGAGGACAGCAACTGTCATTCTGCAGTACCCAGAAGCTTATAGAGAAGCCTGTATTCTTCAAAGGTACTGGGTGGTGAGCAACCAAATACGGCATACTGAGCTTCTGGGAGTGTCCCAAGGGGTCTCCAACTCTTTTTCTCTTGTCATCCCCTTAAATAATTTCTCCCCTCTGTTCCTGGGAATGTGAATAGTACCCAGGGATCCTGGGGGTCTGCTCCCTACGGTTGGCAACGCTAGGCCATGCACACAATATAGGACCTGTTTCAAAGTAGGACGCATGGGACATCTCCTCAATGTAGCCCCATGGACACTGCCTGCTGAGGTCTGTTTCTGCATCCATTGTCAACATCTAAATGCATTTACTCGGATCTCTTTGTAAATACTTCATTGTGGCACTGGACACAATGATGGGAACAGATGCGGTGGGCCAGCCTCCAGGGGTTTGTAATCCAAGGCAGAAGGACAGACAGTGTGAGCACAGATGAGCGCTCAGGCATAACCTGCAAACCAGGACACAGGTATGACAGTTGGGATTGACACAGTGCTGGAACCAAGGCTGAGTCCCTCCCTTTACATAAGGATGCTTCTTGTTACCATAGGTTTCCCTCTAGGGCTCCTTTAAACAGCTGGCTCTCTCTGTGCATTTCTAATCGGATTTGATTTACAAAAAAATGTCTTGAAAACAACTTACACAGCAGCATATTGACTGTATACTGCTCATAATGTTGGTATAAGAGGATGTGGTCAACACTGAACCGGGCTGTAAAGGAATGTGAGCGTGTATTTACATGCTAAACAATCCTAAGTGCTCCTTCCATTGTGCACAGTAGTAAAAACCCTGGTTCATTTCTGTGCCTGGCGGGTGGGAGATGGTCACCTAATGTTTATTAAATGAATGGATGGATTAAAAACAAAATACTTACCCCATTCATAGGTAAGATAGATAAAATTCATCTCTGTTTTCTACTTGTTCTTTCTTCTCTACCCTCTTCTTCCCTTTCCCCCTTCTCTCCTGTCCCTCACTTTCTTCTCCTCTTCTTCCTCCTTTTCCTCTTCTCCCTCCTCTTCCTTATCTTTCTTCCTTCTCTTCCTCTCCTTAGCACATCTCATTTTACTAACGATAATGTGATTTATTTTGGTATATAGTATACGGTGAGACTTTACATATTTTTTCCCCAGGGTATTAATAAATTCCCTGAAGACATTTATTAAATAGTCCTTCCTTTGCCACTGACTTAAGCTTTTACAAGACATAGACTCTTGTTTTCTAATCTTGATGTCTCTTGTACCTGCTGCAAGGCCTAGAACCTCTCATCTTCTTACTTGGATGTTTGATGTATTTGTGTTGCCACACTTAGCACCTGTTATGGGCTGAATTGTGTTCTTCCAAAATTCATGTATCGAAGTGCTAACCCCTGGTACTTCAGTATGTGACTGTGTTTGGAGATAAATTCTTTAAAGGGGTAACTAGGTTAAAATGAGGTCTTTACCATTGTCCCTAATCCAGTATGACTGGTCTCCTGATAGCAAGAGGAAATATGGATGTAGATATACACAAAGGGAAGAGCCTATGAAGACGTAGGAGATGGTCATCTACAAACCAAGGAGAGAGGCTTCAGAAGAAACCAACCTGCCGTCACCTTCATTTCCAACTTCTAGCCTCCAGAACTGTGAGAAAATACATTTCTGCTGTTTAAGCCACTCACTCTATGGTCCTTTGTTATGACAGCCTAGGAAACCAATGCAGCACCTATAAAAGTAACATATTTTTTGTGTTACCTACTTTACTACTTTAAGCTATCTGACCATGCATTCTGACTTTGCTGTCTGAATATGTGTACATTGCATTGTTTCAAATATGTATCATGCTCACCGCAGAAAAAGGAAAAGTAGCAAAATGTTAATCTTGGTTATCTCTGTGTGAGCGATTTTGGTTGAACGTATTTGTTTATTTGTACCTTCCAATATTAAACAAAAGTTTCTATAATGAATCTTAGCCACTCCTCTCGCTAAGGAAAGAAATTATTTACAATTCATATGACGGCGTTAGTGTGTTTATGAACTGGTGACCTGGCTACGAGTCACAGGGGAGGTTGATATGCAGATGAGTTTTGCAGTCTCTGATGCTCCTGATCCAGTTTTGAATTGCAGTAGCCTAGGTTTATTACGTAAAAATCCTTGTTTCTGAAGACAGTGATTTGTTTGGATAATCCCCCCCCCTTTTTTTGGTCTTTTTATTGTACATTTGAAATGGGAAGGCATTGTTCACCTATCCTGACATAGTTCCCGCTTCTCTTCCTGGCACTGACAGCATTATTTGCAGCTGCTTTTTCTTTTTCAGCTTCTTCTAATTTCCACACTACCACTTATTGTATTGCATTAACACTGGTTTAGAAATGCAAGGCATATAATTAGATTGAGAGATATGCTATCGATTTAGTTTCCCATTATGATGTTATCACATGCACAAAAAGAAAAGTCATTTGGTACACTTGTTATGATTAAAACCACAAAAGAGATCTATTACATCAGGCTTAGTTGTCAGTGCCTGATGTGGTATAAAATCTGAGAGAGGGGTTAATCCGTTTTTATTAGAGCTGTATATGTCATGTATCCATAATGCCTATGGGCTGATAATTTCAATTGAATCTTCAGTAGACAAGAGGTTTTTCAGGAAGTAATATTAGATAAAAGTACATCAATACTTAAATTTTTTTTTTCAACGTTTATTTATTTTTGGGACAGAGAGAGACAGAGCATGAACGAGGGAGGGGCAGAGAGAGAGGGAGACACAGAATCGGAAACAGGCTCCAGGCTCTGAGCCATCAGCCCGGAGCCTGACGCGGGGCTCGAACTCACGGAGTGCGAGATCGTCACCTGGCTGAAGTCGGACGCCTAACCGACTGCGCCACCCAGGCGCCCCTACATCAATACTTAAATATTCTATTTTTAAGGTTGCCATGGATCATCTTTCCCAGTGCTGCACAAAACTGTGCAAAAACACGTTCTGCACGTCTGTACAAGGCATGTTTTTATTGGAGGGAGACTAGGAAGGGCAAAGAGCATGGACTCTGGAGTCAGGCAGAAGTGGGGTCAAATCAGAGTCCTGTTGCTGACTAGGAGAAGGTGGGGTCACTATTTAGTAAGTATGTACCAAGACCAGGCTTTTAAAGAGGGTATTTCAATCAGTTCCTACAAAGCCGTTAGGTTATTGGCCCAAGTTCATCACTAGTAATTGACAGGATCTTAGTCTTCTTCACCCCAAAGTCCATGGGCTTTCTGCAACAACTTTCTTGCCTGTTGTTGAGTGATGTTGAATAAGTTACTTGACATTTCTGTACCTTCCTGAGCCTTAGTTTTCTTATTTGCTAAGCAAAGATAATATTTCTTTCTAAAGTAGGTTTGAGGAGTGCCTGGGTGGCTCAGTCAGTTAAGTGTCCAACTTCCGCTCAGGTCATGATCTCTCAGCCCATGGGTTTGAGCTCTGCTTCCAGCTCTGTGCTGACAGCTCAGAGCCTGGATGGAGCCTGCTTCAGATTCTGTGTGTGTGTCTCTCTCTCTCTGCCCCTCCCCGGCTGGCGCTCTGTCTGTCAAAAATAAATAAACATTAAAAAAATTTTTTTAAGTTGTTTTGATGGTTAAATGAGTTATACTATCTGTATAAAACTGAGCATCCTCCTTGGCTTATAAAGTCGGTAAATGCATTTACCCTTTCCATCTGGTAATCTGGGGTAACCTGGGGGTTGTTCATGTTTGGAGGAGAGATGCTGATATTCCTTACCCCTGCATATACAGGTAAGGAAAATGTAGGTCAAAAAACCCACAATTTATGATACACAAAGATCTTGTTTGTTAATTAGAATGGCCTGGGAACTAGCTGTAGATTATCTTATGGCTATGCTTAAGTTTTTTTTTTAATAGACTTTAGTTTTTAGACCTATTTTAGGTTCACGGCCAAATTGAGAGGAAGGTATAGAGATTTCTCTTACATCCCCTCTCCTCCCCCCGCCCCCACAACGTTCATAGGTTTCCCCATTGTCAACATTCCCCCACCAGAGTGGGACATTTGTTACAATCGTTGAATTTACATTGATACACCTTTGCCACCTAGAGTACAAAGTTTACATGAGTGTTCACTTTTGGTGTTGACATGCTGTATGTTTGACACATTTATAGTGACATAAGTCCATCTTTGTAGTATCATAGAGAGGGCAGTTTCACTGCCCTGAAAATCCCCTGGGTTTTGCCTGTTTCTCTCTCCCTCCATTTTAACCCCAAGCAACTACTGATCTTTTTACTATCTCCACAGTTGTGCCTTTTCCAGACAGTCATATTGTTGCAATCATATAATCTGTAGCCTTTTCAGATTGGCTTCTTTTAGTTAGTAGTAATGTACTTTTAAGGTTCCTCCATATCTTTTTATGGTTTGGTAACTTTAGTTCTTTTTAATGCAGAATAACCTACTCGAGTTAAGTGATTAACATACCACTGTATTGCCGCATTAGAATATTCTGAATTTTACTATATTTTTACCTTTACCAGTGTGTTTTATATATTTATATGTTTTCATGTTACTAATTAGCATTCTTTCATTGCAGCTTGAAGAACTTCTTTCCACATTTTGTTTAAGGCAGGTCTAGTATTGATGAATTCCCTCAACTTTTGTTTGGGAAAGTCTTTATCTCTCCATTTCTGAAGGACAGCTTTGCTAGGTAAAGTATTCTTGGATGACAGAGGTTTGCTTGCTTCTTCCTTTCTTTCTTTCTTTCTTTCTTTCTTTCTTTCTTTCTTTCTTTCTTTCTTTCTTTCCTTCCTTCCTTCCTTCCTTCTCCTTCCTTCCTTCCTTCCTTCCTTCCTTCCTTTCTCCTTCCTTCCTTCCTTCCTTCCTTCCTTCCTTCCTTCCTTCCTTCCTTCCTTCCTTCCTTCCTTCCTTTCTTTCTTTCTTTCTTTCTTTCTTTCTTTCTTTCTTTCTTTCTTTCTTTCTTTCTTTCTTTCTTTCTTTCTTTCTTTCTTTCTTTCTTTCTTTCTTCTTTCCCAGCACTTTGAATGTATCATCCCACTCTCTGCTGAGAAATCAGGTTTATGTGGGTTCTCTTGTACATGAGGATTTTTTTTTGCTGCTTTTAAAATTCTCCCTTTGTTTTTAATTTAAAAATTTTAAATCTTGGTGAAGATCTCTTTGAGTTGAATTAGTCTGGGGACATCTGAGTTTCATGAACTTGGATGTCAAATATTTCCCCAGATTTGTGAAGTTCTCAATCATCATTTCTTTAAATAAACTTTCTACCCCTTTCCCCCCTTTGTTCTGGTACTATAAAAATGCATAGATTGTTTCTTTTTATGGTATTCTATAGTACACTTAGGCTTTATTTACTCTTTTTCATTCTTTTTTTTCTTTGTTCTCTTCTGACAGGATAATTTCAAATGATTTCTTTTCTACCTCACAGATTCGCTTTTGTGCTTGATCAAGTTAATATTTATGTGCCCCATTGTACTTTTCATTTCATTCATTGTATTCTTCAACTCCAGAATTTCTTCTCGGGTCTTTAAAATTTCTGTGCCTCTTTTAAACCTCTTATTTTGCTTGTGTATTTTTTTCTTGATTTTGTTGAATTGTCTTTCTGGGTTTTCTTAGCTCACCGAGTTCCCATAAAACAGCTATTTTGAATTCTTTTTTCAGACAAATCACAGATCTCCATTTCTTTGAGGTCAGACCCTGGAAAGCTATCACATTCCTTTGGTATGTCCTATTTCCTTGGTATTTCATGTTCCTTGAGGTCTGATTGCTCTCCTTGCATTTGAAGAAGAGTCATCTCCTCCAGTCTTTATTGACTGGTATTAGGAGAGAAATACCTTCCATCAACCCTTTTGGGGATTCTGAGGCTTTCTCAAACCTTTATAATATACGTGCCCCATACATTTTTTTCCCCTTTTTGTGGGGGAATTCTTAAAACTGTGTGCTTTCTCTCAGGTGCTGACAGCCTTCCATTTGCTTTTCCTGGGATAGCGCTAACTGCTCAAGTTTCTGTGTTTTCTTCCAATCCTGAAAAATTAGGCCAGCTTTCTGTGTATTCTCACTAGATATCTGCAAAGGCTTGATCTTTCTGCCCTCAGGGACATGCACAAGGATCCAACTGTGGGATGGGGCATGTGTAGGTGAGGACACTGTGTGTTGGAGTCACCCATCAGTCAGTTGAGGGGATCTACAAGCAAGATATCCGCACTGGCTCATGGGCAGGCTTCCTAATGGAGTCTGCAATGCAGTTAGTAGTACTACATTCCTTAGATGCTGTCTGAGAGGCCTGGCTGTTGTTTTTCCAGCCACCTTCTGCCCCCAAGTTGTACAGCATATCTCAGTATACCGGATTGGGCAAGAAAGAAGAGAGTGTCTTTGGCAGCATCCTGCATAGCTTGGGAAGCCAGATGTTCATTCGTATACTCTCACTTGTCTTTGTGGGAGAAGTCATGGGCCTGGAAGGTCTCTTTTGGGAGGGGTAACACAGGAAAAATGAAACTATTCCTCTTACCCTCTTCAATATGTCCTGTATCAGATTCCACCCCCCCCCCCCCCATGGCATGCTGGAATTTCTCTGCTGGGCTATTGGACTTGCACAAAGGCACTCTCACCCATGGGTGATTGTCAGAATCAGTGTTCTTTGGGATTAAGAAAGTAGAAAACTCCAATTTTGCCATTTTGATGATATCATTCTTCACAACAATCAACTTTGATTTTTATGTTAGAGCTACAAGCGTTCCCCAAGTTGTGTGGCACACGCAGTGATGAATTCCTTGGGAATGAAGATATTGTACCTCTAAGGATGATGTTATGGACTGAATTGTGTCCCACCCAAATTCATTCTTTGATGCTCTAGCCCCCAGTGTAACTATATTTGGAGATGGAACCTTTAGGAAGGTAATTAAGGTTAAATGAAATCATCAGGGGGGTTTGCTAATCCAATAAGGAATGGGATCCTTATAAGAAGAAAAAGGGATACCAGGAGCGTGCATGGAGAAAAACAAGTCCATCTGAGTACACAGTGAGAAGACAGCCATCCACAAGCCAAGGAGAAGCTTCAGGAGAAGGCAACCCTGCCAGCATTTTGGTCCTGGATTTCCAGTTTTAAGAACTGTGAGAAAATAAATTTATGTTGTTTAAGTCACCTAGTCTATATTTTGTTGTGGCAGCCCTAGCACATGGCATCTGGCCTCTTTTACCTTTATGGAAGCTTCAAATCA
Source organism: Acinonyx jubatus (assembly GCF_027475565.1). Classification (NCBI taxonomy): domain Eukaryota; kingdom Metazoa; phylum Chordata; class Mammalia; order Carnivora; family Felidae; genus Acinonyx; species Acinonyx jubatus. Next base: position 48,951,279 of record NC_069381.1, on the reverse strand, counting down.
TATTAGATTTGTTTTCAAAAGTTTCAATAATTCATGCCTTTTATAATGGTAAATATTCATGTTTGTTTAAAGAAACAGTTGTTGTGTAGATTAAATTAAACTGTTAGGATTCAAAAGCAGGATAGCTTTTCATACCATAGAAGAGAGCTTGAGAAGGACAGGCCTGAAAAATGAATAGGCAAGTGGGAAAATGTGCTGTACAGAAAATACCAGGTTTTTTTTTTTCTTTCTGACTCTAAATGTGAACCTGATACATTTGTTCTTTTGCACATTAATATGAGCAGCAGCAGGGCCACAGCCACATCCTGAGGGCCTCTGAGAGGAAGGAAAATGTGTGAGAAGTCATTTAACCAGCAAGAGGATCACACATTTCTTCCCCCCCCACCAAGTTATTTTATTTTATTTTTCTACCAAGACTTTATTTAAACTCAAGTTAATTAGCATATAGTGTAGTATTGGTTTCAATTTAGTGATCCATCACTTACATATAATACCCAGTGCTCGTCACGAGTGCCCTTCTTAATACCTATAATCCATTTAGCCCACCTCCCCCACCCACTTCTCTTTCAGCAACCCTCAATTTGTTCTCTATAGTTGAGAATCTTTTATAATTTGCCTCCCTCTCTGTTTTCCTTCCTCTCATTTTTCCTTCCCTTCCCCTATGTTCATCTGTTTTGTTTCTTAAATTCCACAGATGAGGGAAACCATATGGTGTTTGTCTTTTTCTGACTTATTTCACTTAGCCTAATACACTCTAGTTCTATCCATGCTGTTGCAAATGGCAAGATTTCATTCTTTTTGATGGCTGAGTAATATTCCTACACACACACACACACACACACACACACACACCCCACATCTTCTTTCTCCATTCATCATTTGATGGACATTTGGGCTCTTTGCATCATCTAGCTATCATTGATAGTGCTGCTATAAACATTGGGGTGCCTGTATCCTTTCTCTGTATCCTTGACAACATCTGTTGTTTCCTGTGTTGTTAGTTTTAGCCATTCTGACAGGTGTGAGGTGGTATCTCAATGTAGTTTTGGTTTGTATTTATTTTCCTGATGATGAGTGGTGATGAGCATTTTTTCATGTGTCTGTTAGCCATTTGTATGCCTTCTTTGGAGAAGTGTCTATGTCTTCTGCAAAAGGATCACACATTTCCAAAAAGACATTTAAAAAATGCAAATAGGCAAGTATATAGTATTTATTGAATCCTACCTCTGTGCCATACAAGGTGCTGAGTCATTTACTAAGAGTTAAAGTTTTTATTAATAAGTATGGTATTTTGTTAACTGAGCAATGCTAGCTGTTATAACAAATTAAATGCCAATATGTTAGTGGATGAACTTAGGGGAAATTTATTTCTTTATCATATTTTAGTTCAAACAGCATTCCTGTCTAGAGGAGTTTCTCTTCCATGTGGTAATTTGGGAATCAGCACTTCTTTTGTTCAGTTATCCTTGAGGGACTTTCACCTGGAAGAAGGGGAAAAAGAGGGAGAAGTACAGAGGCTGCTACCCTACTTTGGTTCAGGAGTGATGCTCTATACTTCTTATGTTTCATTGTTTAGAACTAGTTACATGACACGATTAACATTCATGCTTTTTTTTTCAATTATGGGGGTTTGTCACTGGATGGTAGCTGTCCAGACAGGCACTACTGGGTCCCCTCTTAAACAAATCTGGAGCTGTGTTACTAGTTCTTGTTAATGGAATATGAATGAAAGTCATGTACATAACACCTGGGCCATGATGGTAAAAAATGGGCATCATTTTTCACCTTTTTTCTCTTTCAGTGATGATAAGGCCCTGGGGCATGGAAAGGCCTCAAAGCAAAGGAACCTGGGTCTTTGCATGATTGTTTAGAATATTTCCCATTTCACTCACCATGACTAATTCCATTTTATTGCAGATGAAGCAGAATGAACTTTTATTGTGTTAAGTCTCTGGAATGTTGGGATCTCTTTGCTACAGTGGTTAAGTTTACTCTAACAAATCCACATGACCTCATCTAGATGCAAGAGAGGATGGGAGATATGATCCCTGGTCATGCAATCACTTCTCAATGGAAACAGTTTTAATACTTTGGAAACAGGAGTATAGCTTTTGGGTGCTTAGTTAGCTGGCTTTGCCCAAGCACCTTTCACAGTGCTTGATGTTGCTGAATGAATAAATGGCCCATAATTAAATTTTTTTAACGTTTATTTATTTTTGAGAGAGAGAGAGAGAGAGCAGGGGAGGGGCAGATAGAGAGAGACACACACAGAATGTGAAGCAGGATCCAGGCTCTGAGCTGTCAGCATAGAGCCTGACGTGGGGCTTGAACTCACAAACTGTGAAATCATAACCTGAACTGAAGTCAGACTCTCAACCAACTGAGCCACCACGTGCCCTGGCCCATAATTAAACTGATGCCTATTTGGGGAGAAGCTCTGTGGAAGTTGATGTAGCTATTAAACACTAGCCCCAGTACTTTTTATAAACATACTGAGTTATTTATATACATTATTTCATTTAACTCTGGTGATCAACCAGTTAGTTTTCATTATCCTGCACTCTTATTTGTATGTTGTTCTTTTTTCTTGAACTATGACCTTCTCATCATTAGAGTTAGTGTCTAACTTCTCCTTGTGCCTTTGGTGCCTGGGACATGGTGGGGACTTAGTGTGTGGTGATTGAATTCATGCATGGACAAGTGGATGGGTAGACACTGGTTAGTATCTATAAGTCCAACTGTATGTCATCTAGGGCTTATGTGTCAGAGCTAAAGGCAAAACAGAGCTAGGAGCAGGAGAAAGGTTTTGGGAATAGACATGTATACTAGGTGAGGGCTAGAGGCTAGGTGCTAGACAGTAAGCTGATCTTTAATTGGGAGAAATTCTCCAATTGGGAGGAATTCTGGTCAATAAGTTCAAGCACAAATTAGGAATATATGGTTTGGGGTGCTATGGTCCAAGCAAGTGTTGAATAGGTCTCCAGAGTTATGGGATCGAATTGTCCTTTAGATGTTCTAGGCAAGTATTCCTGAATCTTTTGGGCTATATATACCTGATCTACAATGCTGCTAATTTAGCAAAAAACCATGTCTCTAAAATGCTTGGTTTTCTAAAATTGAAGAGCATTCAGAATTTCCTAGGTAATGTCAGCACTTTTTTTGAAAAAGCATCAGATGCACAGTTTAAGTTAATCTTCCTCAGTCTGTTTCATCTCATCATCATCGGTACTAGAAGGTACGCTTTTTTGTGTTGTTATATTTAGCACTTTCCCCCTTCATTCTCTTTCCCTCTCTGCTATTTCCTCCATTTCTGCAATTGCATACAAATGGTATATTTGATATATGCCCTTCTAAACCATCTGCCACAGAAGAGGTGATATAGCATGCTGTATAACAATTCAGGTGCCAGGGGTACCTGCATGGCTCAGTTGGTTGATTGTCCAACTCTTGATTTCGGCTCAAGTCCTAATCTCATGGTCATGAGATTGAGCCCTACATCAGGCTCCATGCTTAAGATTCTCTCTCCACTTGCCACCCCCCACCCCCGCTGACTCTCAAATTAAAAACAAAAAGAAACTTTAAGAATACAAGCTTTAGAACCTAGGGTCCACTCCTCATCCTGACAGTGGGACTTTGGGCAAGATGTTTAGCCTCTCTGTGCCTCATTTGCTTAATTCGAATATGGTTGTTTGGTGAATAAATAGATTAATATGTATGCAGTATAAAATTAGTGACTGGCAAATAGTAAGTGCTTGTGAACTCTTGAAAATGTACATATTTATGTGTTTAAAACAGCTATCCACTAATTTATTTTCTGTCTCTATCATCCGGTCTTTTCCAAAATGTCATAAAAATGGAAACATAAAGTATGAAGTCTTTCAAAGTGGCTCCTTTCATTTAACAATATGCATATAAGATTCACTGGTAGTGTTGATTCACTTAATAGCTTATTCCTTTCTATCCCTGATAAGTATTCCATGAATTGGTACAGTTTCTTTACCATCCACCTTTTGAAGGACATCTGGGTTGCTTCGAAGTTTTGGCAATTATGAATAAAGTTGATAGAAGCATTTCCATGCAGATTTTTGTGTGGACATTGCATCTACATTTAAAACTGAAATTGGCTTGTATTTTTATTTTCTCATCTTGTCGTCTGATTTTGGTATCAAAATGAATTATATTAGCTTCACAAAATGAATAGGGTTGTTTCACCTCTTTTTATATTCTTAAAAATAAACTTGTCCAGATTGGAATATTTATTTCTTGAAAACTTTGTAGAATTCATCTGAAAGTCTATATGCTGTGGCTTCTCAGGTGAGCAAAGGTTTTCGGTTACCATTTCAGTTTTTAAAAAGTGATTATTGATTCATTAATATTTTCTAATTTCACATACGCTTGTTTTGGCATTTTATATTTTCTAGAAATGTATCAATTTTCAATGGGTTCTCAGAAGTCTTCTTGTTTCATAAAAATTTCTATTTTTTATGAATCTATTTCTCTTTTTTTCCTTCTGTGCGTGTGGTGGTGTGGGTATGTATGTGTGTATACATGTGCTTTCTTCTTCTGTGTTTGTCAGTTGTTCTTTACTAGAGATTTATCTATATTACTAATATTTATTTTTTTACATGTTTATTTATTCTTGAGAGAGAGAGAGAATGCGAACATGGGTTGGGGGGGGTGCAGAGACAGGAGACACAGAATCTGAGCAGGCTCTAGGCTCTGAGCTGTCAGCACAGAGCCCCACACGGAGCTTGAACTCACAAACTGTGAGATCATGATCTGAGCTAAAGTCAGACGCTTAACTGACCGAGCCACCCAGGCGACCCTATACTACTAATCTTAAAAAAAAAAAACAAAAACACTATTGTTTGCTGTTTACCTGTTTTCTTCTTTTTCAATTACTTCTTTTATGTTTTTTATTTCTTTCTTTTTGTTTCTTTGTGTTTATGTTAATACTCTTTCTAGCTTCTTTTATTTTATTGGGGTAAAAATAGGTGACACGACATCTACCCTTTAACATATTTTTAATTGTACAGGACTGTTAACTATGCATATTGCTTTAGAGCAGACTTCCAGAACTTATTCATCTTGCATGGCTGAGACTCTATACTCACTGAACATTGATTCTCCATTTCCCTCCCCCTATCCCTTGGTGACCACCATGCTACTAACTGCTTCTGCGAGTTTGATTGCTTTAGGTACCTCATATAAATGGAATCATGCAATACTTGTCCTTCCGGGACTGGCTTTTTTCATTTAGCATAATGTCTGCAAGGTTCATCCATGCTGTAGCATATGACAGAATTTCTTTTTTAAGGCTGAAAAATATCCCCTTGTATGCTTATATGACATTTTCCTATCCATTTATCCTAGATGGACATTTATGTTGTTTCCACCTCTTGGCTATTGTGAATAATGCTGTTATGAACATGGAAGTGGAAATATCTCAAGATCCCCTTTTCAATTCTTTTGGATAAATACCCAGAAGTGGAATTGATGGATCATGTGGTAGTTCTGTTTTTAGATTTTTGAAGCTCCATACTGTTTTCCATAGTGACTGCAACATTTATACCTCCATCAACAGTGCACAAGAGTTCCAATCTCTTCCCATCCTTGTCAATATGTATTTTCTCCTTTTAAACTAATGGCCAACCTAACAGTTGTGAGAAGGTATTTCGTTGTGGTTTTGATTTGCATTACCCTGATGATTAGTGATGTTGAGTATCTTTTCATATATGTGTTGGCCACTTGTATGTCTTCTTTGGAGAAATATCTGTTTAAGTCCTTTGCCTGCTTTTAAATAAATTATAATTATTATTGTTTTTGCTATTGAGCTATACTCTTTTAGCTTATTATTAAATGCTCAGTTTATTTGTTTCAGTCTTCCTTGTTTTTTAATAAACATATTCATAAGTAAAATTTTCCTTTTAAATACTGCTACAGTTGTATCTCACAAATTTTGCCATATACCTCTCTCATTGTTTTTCTGCTCTAAATCTAAACAGTTTCCTTCTGACTTAATTTTAACCCATGGATTATTTAGTAGTATTATTTCAGTAATTAGGACCAAGAAATTTAAAAATTTTTTGTAGTTTATGATATTATAGCAGAATTATTTTAATTATTAGATATATAGGATTATAAGCTTAGCTTTTTGTAATTTACATGGGATATTATAGTGTATTATCATCTCAAATTTGGTACTCAAGCATTCTGTTCTTCAGCAGTTGCTTGGTATAAATTTCTATCTGTTTACTTTTAACTGTTTTGTTTCTATTCAATTTATTTATCTATTTATTTATTTAGGTTTTATTTGAATTGCAGTTAGTTAACATACAGCGTAATAACTGTATTTTGCTGAAACTATAGTTTCATGTGTACAATATAGTAATTCAACACTTCCATACATCACAACAGGTGCACTCCTTAGTCCCCAGCACCTAGTTCACCCATTCCCCCCACTTACCTCCTCTCTGGTAACCATCACTTTGTTCTCTACAGTTAGGAGTCTGTTTCTTTGTTTACCTCTCTTTCCCCACCCATCCCCCCTGTTTGGTTTTTTTTTTTGTTTGTTTGTTTCTTAAATTCCACATGAGTGAAATTATTTGTCTTTCTTTGACTAACTGCTTTTGCTTAGAACTATACTTTCTGGCTCTTTCCACATCATTGCAAATGACCAGATTTCATTCTTTTTTATGGCTGAATAATATCTAAATCTCTCTTTTACATTTAATATATTGCTGGATTAAAAAATTATTCTGGAAATATCTTTAAATTAGCTAAAGTTATTTTCATTATTATAAATAATGATAAGACCTATTTCTACTATATTATCTATATTTACTAATAGTCATATTTTCTATACCTATTAGGCCTTTCTTTGCTTTCTTTCCTCCGTCTCTCACCCTGCTTTTCTTTCTTCCTTCTTTTCCTTTTCTTTTCTTTTCTTTTCTTTTCTTTTCTTTTCTCTTTTCTTTCTTTCTCTCCTCCTACTCTTCCTTCCTCTTCTTCATCATAATTCCCTTTTCTAAGACCATATCTTCTTATGCAGACTCAGAAGTTGTGTAAAATTCATCCTTATATATAAATGATAATTCAGCTGGATATAAAATTTGTTTCAAATCCTTGTCCTTCAAAATAAAAGTATATACTATTTTTCTTTATATTCACTGTGGGTATTGAAAATTTTGACATCTGTTTGATTTCTTTCCTGCCTTAGGTGAATTACTGTAACTCTCTGGAATTCATTTTTTTTTCCTATTTGAGATTTGGGTGTTTTGAATATTCTTTTTTTAATATATCTAGGCATTTAGAAATCTATTCTATGTCAAACTCTATGATCCCTTTTAATTTGAAATATTGCATATCTTTTTATTTTGGTCATTGTTCTTCAAATGTGTTTTTCCCTCCTTTTATCTTTCCATTTATTTCTCTCATTCCTCTCATTTAATGGTATTACCATCAAATGTTGATACCTCTACATTTCTCTTCTGTATCTCTTGTTTTCTTTTTATTTAAAATTTCTTGGGATGCCTAGGTGGCTCAGTCAGTTAAGCATCTGACTTCGGCTCTGGTCATGACTTTGGCTCAGGTAATGATTTCATGGCTCGTGAGTTCAAGCCCTGTGTCAGCCTCTGTTCGGACAGCTCATACCCTGGAGCTTGCTTTGAATTCTGTGTCTGTCTCTCTTTCTGCCCTCCCCCACTCATACTTTCTCTCTCTCAAAAATAAATAAACATCACAAACATTCTTAATACCTTCTGGGATAATTCTTTGACTGGATCTTCTAGCCAACCAAATCATTTTTGATTCTATATTCTGTTATTCAGCCTATCCATTGAGTTCTTTACTACAGCAATAATGTTTTTATACCCAATAAATCCAAGTGATTCTTTTTCAGAGTTGCTTATTTCTTGTTTATTTTCCATTATGCTCCTTTTTCTCTGTGTAAATTATTTAATTGTGCTTTTAAAAGTTATTTCTCTATTCGTTTCTTCTATTCTGCTGCTACTGTTAAAGAAAGTTGACACATGAGCCCCTGCTTGTGATTTTCCAAATAATATTTTTTGGGGTTAGTGGTGGTGGTGAGGCTGGAGTTGTTTTTTTTTTATTTTTTTATTTTTCAATATATGAAATTTATTGTCAAATTGGTTTCCATACAACACCCAGTGTTCATCCCAAAAGGTGCCCTCCTCAATACCCATCACCCACCCTCCCCTCCCTCCCACCCCCCATCAACCCTCAGTTTGTTCTCAGTTTTTAAGAGTCTCTTATGCTTTGGCTCTCTCCCACTGTAACCTCTTTTTTTTTTTCCTTCCCCTCCTCCATGGGTTTCTGTCAAGTTTCTCAGGATCCACATAAGAGTGAAACCATATGGTAACTGTCTTTCTCAGTATGGCTTATTTCACTTAGCAGAACACTCTCCAGGTCCATCCATGTTGCTACAAAGGGCCATATTTCATTCTTTCTCATTGCCACATAGTACTCCATTGTGTATATAAACCACAATTTCTTTATCCATTCATCAGTTGATGGACATTTGGGCTCTTTCCATCATTTGGCTATTGTTGAGAGTGCTGCTATAAACATTGGGGTACAAGTGCCTCTAATGCATCAGCACTCCTGTATCCCTTGGGTAAATTCCTAGCAGTGCTATTGCTGGGTCATAGGGTAGGTCTATTTTTAATTTTCTGAGGAGCCTCCACACTGCTTTCCAGAGTGGCTGCACCAATTTGCATTCCCACCAACAGTGCAAGAGGGTTCCCGTTTCTCCACATCCTCTCCAGCATCTATAGTCTCCTGATTTGTTCATTTTGGCCACTCTGACTGGCGTGAGGTGATATCTGAGTGTGGAGGCTGGAGTTGTAATCGAGGCTTAACCAGTGCCTGTTTACGGCTCTCTCCCTCCTTGCCGGAGACACTTTCCCTGACTGCATCTTCTGAGTATTGCTATTTTCTGAAGGGTATCTCTGCGCTTTGTTGCCTAGCTCATGGATAGGTCATGGAAGGGAGATGAAGAAATAAGGAGAGATATTGAATTAAAAAAAGAAAACAGAAGGAATATTTATAGGTAATATCGATCTCAGTTCCAGTAGCAGTGGCATGTGGACCAGGTCAGACCTTGATTTGCCTTTGGCTATGGCTATTTCCCAGCCTGATCATCCATCCATCCTCTAATGGGTGTCTGTGAACCTCCCCCTCCCTCCCTCCATCCTTTCCTTCCTTCCTTCCTTCCTTCCTTCCTTCCTTCCTTCCTTCCTTCCTTCCTTCTTCCCTCCCTCCCTCCCTCCCTCCATTCTTTCCTTCCTTCCTCCCTCCCTCCCTCCCTCCATCCTTTCCTTCCTTCCTCCCTCCCTCCTTCCTTCCTTCCTTCCTTCCTTCCTTCCTTCCTTCCTTCCTGTCTGTCTTTTGGAGACCCAGGGTTATTACTGGGTCTATTATCTTTTGCTAGCTCCCATGAATCCTGGCTAGAACACTACGTGCTTTAACCTTTTAAAATGCAATAATTTTAGAAATTAGTCAGAACATATATTCCCTGGGCTTGTTAGCTCAAAGAAACATTTTATATGCAGGAAAAGATTAAGTTGTAATATGTTTTATGCTGTAAGAGAAGGAAAAAAACTGGATGTGCGAATCTATTGCTGGCAAATGATTATTTTGAGTAAGATATGGAAAAAGATTAGAAGTGAGGTTTAAAAAAAAACATTGCTTTGAAAGCAGGTGTCACACACCACCTCCTTCTCCTAGTAAGTATAATTACTCGATTTCCGGTGAAGTCTGTGCTTCCCAAGTGAAAGGAGAAATGTGGAAGACATTTCAAAGAGTTTTAGCTGTGTATTTTATTTATCTATCTCTTGGTCGTCTTTCCTAATCACGGAGAAACCCTTGTCTGATTAATAAACAATTTCTGGCTCTGTTTCAGAATCTGGCTGCAATACATTTGCTATTTGATATCTGAGAGATGTACAACATGTTCACAGTGAATTCTCCAACTGAAAACAGTAGAGTTCAAATAAAGTCAATTAATTCACAGAGTGAATGGATTGAAGCCCAGAATCGCGTGTCTTGTGGAGGCCTTTTTGATTCACTTGCCAAAAGATATCTGTTTATAAATGCATTAAATGTAACTATTTGGTACTATAGCAGTTACAACCTGATGTGATTTTTTTTCTTCCTGTGTTATGGCTAATCTTAGATAATTGAGTTACATTTTACATACATTTCAAATGCTCTTTCTACCACCCTCCTTCTCACTATAATTCTCTCACATCTTCCTGATTTAACATAGAGACCGTTTCTCTCATTTCTTCTCGTTCTCTCTCTCACTTTCACCTTCCTCCCTTCTTTTTTCCTCCCCCCCATTATCTTCTTCCAGTTCTCTTACTCTCCATGCTTTCCTTTTTTATCTTTCCCACTTCCTCTTTCTTTCCTTCTTTTCCTCCCTTCCCCTTCTCCCTTCCCTCTACCAGCATCCTCACCTGGGGTCCCTGAAACTGCTCCCCTGCAGGTGTATGAACACCCTCTCTCTGAGCACACCAGGTGTCTCATTCTCCTCTACTTCTGTTTCCACCATGCCCTTGTATGGTGTGTCTGAGGTGACCCTCAGCAGTAAGTGTTCATCGTGGCCCTGGATCTCGCCTAACTTGCCTATATGCCTAGGTCCTGTATCTATAGCTGGGTGTGTTGCTGTTGTTGTTGTTTGAATTTTTTTCACATTAGTTTCCTTTTTTTGTGTGTGTGCCAGTCCATACTGTGTGTGAGCCCTGGCTTAACTCTTAGCCAGCTTAGCTATTGACCAAACATCTCTTTTTAGGCCTCATTTTTTTTTTTAATTTGGGTGCTGCTGTCCCTGATACGAAAGAACAACAAATCGTTATCATATCCTGAAAGGTTTGGTAACCAGGATTCTGAATGAGTCTTTACTTTGTTTTCAAGTGCAACAACCTGCTTAGAGATTCCCATAGCTGTTTCCTTCACATGATATTGCATGACATTGGGCTCCTTCTTTTACACCAGGTCGAGGACCCATCAGCCTTTCTTCCACCCTCCCTGGCACTCTGTATTGAACCGTGGAACACTCTAGTAGAAACAGCCAAACAAGTTGCCTCTGGTCATTCCTGCATCAGTAAGTTCTATTTTCCTCTTTCACCAAATCATCCTGGTTGTATTCCTTCCATCCTCTCTTTACCTCCAGCCCTGCATATTTTTTCCTCTTTCAGTAGAAAGATGGACAAGAATATGAAGCAGGAGAATAATGGACCCTTTCTTTCTTGAAACATGATTTTCTTTCTTTTTTGTTTTTAACCAACCTTTATTTTTTCCTTTATTCTTTTCCCTGTTAGTATTGCTTTTCTTTTTCTTTTTAAAATTGCTTGCAAACATCTCATCTTCACTGGACCTTTAAACGTTAGTATTCTTGAGCCTTTGGGACTCTCTTCTCAGTCACACCCTTTCCTGCTCTGATCTGATTCATTCCTACTGTTTTATAAGCCATCTTAATGGTAGTTTTGCCTAGTGATTTTTTCAGCACATCTAGTTTTGTTCATTTTGTCTGCTTAACGTTAATGGACCTAGGTTCTCAAATTAGTAAATATCTTCCTTGAGTGATTTGGTGAGCTTCCCATGGTATAGTGTTTGCAAAATTTCTCTGTAAAGCATAAAACACTAAATAATAATGGCTAACATTTACAAAGAAAAATATGTATGCCAGCAATTCCTTTAAGCATTTAATTTAATTTATATATTTTTAAGAGAGAGAGAAAACATGAGTAGGGGAGGGGACAGAAGGAGAGAGAGAGAGAGAGAGGAAGAGAGAGGGAGAGAGAAAATCTTAAGTAGGCTCCATGATCAGCACAGAGCCTGACCCAGGGCTTGATCCCGCAACCCTGGGATCATGATCTAAGCTGAAATCAAGAGTCAGGCGTTCAACCGACTGAGCCACCTAGTGCCACCCTTTAAGCATTTTATACGCCTCTTTCAGAGACTCATCACAGCTTCCTATGAGCAGAAACTGCTATTGTCCCCATTTTATAGATGGCATAACTGATGCTAAAGGGCATTGTATTAATTGCAGTATTTGCAGGAAAAAGAAACTGACTTGTCTGATTTGAGAAAAGGGAATTTTTTAAAAGAATCGTCATGTTAATTGGAAAATCAGATTTGGAAGATGTTTACCAAAAACAGGACCCAAAATCAACCCTAGAAAAACTGGGTTGTAGTGGAAAACATTGTGACTGCCAACACAGAACTAGCAGTTACAAGACACTAGAGACCGACAGCTGGAATGTTATTTTGTGATGGTAACCTCCGAATGAGAGGATTTCCATGGTGCTGCTTCTTGGGGTTATGAACTTCTAATTGAAAGCCCATGGTGGATTTTGCTGGTCAGCAGACTCAAATGCTCAAGTCCTACCTGCCTAGGAGACTATAAACGCAAGCATTCAGCTTCTTTAGCTTCTAAGGTGAGAATTAAGCTATGCTCTAACCAAGATTTATAAGGTAGAAAACATCCCAAACATGCAGAAGAGGTTTAGATAATAGGTAATTGAAAAGAATGGCAAATGTCCATTACAAGAATTTGCCCCAAGTCACAATGCTGAGATGCTAAAGGAGGGTTTGCTAAGACCCAGGAATGAACTACTTTAGCGTGCTACTTTGTGGGCTAGAAATGGGAGCTGGTGGAGAAAGCTATTTAAGCAAAAGCATGGAATCCTAAAATACAAGTGTTGAAAGGCTCCTTAGAGGTGACCTTGACTGGAATTCTTTATAGACTCCCCCGTCACCCTCCTTGAGACACATTGTCTTTACTAACCCTAGTTTGGCTAATTCTGTTCCGGCAGACTGGTGCTGCATGTTGATTGGAAAATCAGATTCAGAAGATACTTACTCACCACTGCTTCTTAATCTTGGCATCCGAGCTCCTGGTTTGGCATCTCTCTCTTAGATTTCTGAGTTTTGGCTTGTGTTGTGTGTTTGGCTCCAGTTACTGTTTCCTGCTAGATAACATTCTTTTTGTAAGTATGTGTGTTTTTTAAACAAACATGTAGTGAACTCCTCTTATCGATCAGGCTCTTTCATGGATATTATCTCATTTATCCTAATTAATCCTTATCACAAATTTGTAATGGAGGCACTAGGAATGCCATGTTGCAGATAAAGACACTGAGGTTTAGGAAGATTAATTAATTTGCCTAAATTGTCACAACTTGTAGATTTATAAATAGAAGGTCTGGTATTTAAAGCCAGCATTGTCTGACGTCTGAGGATGTCCTTAGTTCAACACGTCATCTCACTGTATCTTCTGGTTACTCTATTTCACTGACCACCGTTGACAGATAATGGAGAGACTTCATGCTTAGAGGGCTCCCCATGACCCCCATTCCCTTCACCCAATACCTGATAAATTGCTGTTTTATTCCTTTATATACTAAAACACTCTTAATATCTGAGTGGTGAACATCTATTTTCCATCTTCCTTTTGGATAGCAACAGAGGAAATTAGACTTTTCCAGAAGCCAAGTTTGAAGTAGATGTTTAACTTTCAGATGTGTTGATGAGAGCTTCAGTTAATCCACCTTTATACCATTATTGATTAATAGATTAATCAGAAAAATATACATCAAACACGTACTATATTATAAATATCATGTTTCATCTCTTTAGGGTTTTTTTTTAGTTCTAATTATTTTTCCCTCTATTTTTCTTTATTAAGGTACAATTGACATATAATATTGTATTACTTTTAGGTGTACAACATACTAATTTGATATCTGTATATTTCTCAACATGATTACCACATTTAGTCTTGTTAGCATCCATCACCATTCATAATTATAATTTTTTTCCTTGGGATGATAATTTACTATATTAACAATTTTCAGCCACCAGTTCTCTGCATTGATGAGTCTGTTTCTGGTTTGTTTGTTCATTTGGTTTTTTTGTTTGTTTGGTTGGTTTTTTTTTTTTAGATTCCACATGTAAGTGAAACCACAAGGTATTTGTCTTTCTGTGACCTATTTTACTTAGCATAATACCCTCTAGGTCCATCCATGTTGTTGTAAATGGCAAGATTTCATTCTTTTTAGTGGCAGAGTAATATTCTGTGTGTGTGTGTGTGTGTGTGTGTGTGTGTGAGAGAGAGAGAGAGAGAGAGAGAGAGAGAGATTCAAACTGCTGCCAAAAAAAAAGGAAAATAAGAAATTCTTGAAGTTAACCAGATAAAGAAAGTATTCACATTACATATGGAAGAAAAAATAAGAATTACAGCAGATTTCAGAAATCATGCACACTGAGAGATAATGGTATGACATCTTTACATGCTGAGAGAAAACCCAGAGAGGATTTCTAACACCAGCCATAACTGAATAATTGAAAATAGGTTTACTCTTTCACTGAAAACAATTAGGGAACCTGACAAAATATTTAAAATAATTTTTCAGGGGCACCTGGGTGGCTCAGTCAGTTAAGCATCTGATTTCGGCTCAGGTCATGATCTCATAGTTTGTGAGTTTGAGCCCCGCATTGGGCTCTGTGCTGACAGCTCAGAGCCTGGAGCCTGCTTTGTACTCTGTGTCTACTTCTCTCTCTGCCCCTCCCCTGCTCACATTCTGTCTCTCTTTCAAAAATAAATAAACATTAAAATAATTTTTCATACATGGGACAACAGGTACTGCAGAACAGTAATCTCTTAGAGAAGGAGAGAAAAATAAGGTGATTGTCCTGACTATCTGTTTGGAGGAATTTTCTGGACTGTGGTGCAGATAAGGGAACCCCACACATAGCATGGCATTTTCACTGAGTTGTGGGTACAGGGCTAAAAGTTTAGAAATTATAAGTGGTAAGAATTTTCTAGACAAATTATGAGAAAGGAAAGGGATCTATGGATAGAAAATCTCCTTGAATCCTTGGCTAAATTTAACCTATTCATGTATAAAGATAGAACAAAAACAAATGCCATTAAGATGTAAGCTAAATAAAAAGATGCTCAGCATCATTTGCCATCAGGGAAATGCAGTCAAAACTACTATGAGATACGACTTCACACCTGTCAGAATGGCTACAATCAACACAAGAAACAACAGGTGTTGGCCAGGATGTGGAGAAAGGGGAACGCTTTTGCACTGTTGGTGGGAATGCAAACTGGTGCAGCCACTCTGGAAAACAGTATGGAAGTTTCTCAAAAAGTGAAAAATAGAACTACCCTGTGACCCAGCAATTGTACTACTGAGCATTTACCCCCACCACACACACACACACACACACACACACACACACACACACACAATACAAAAGCACTAATTCAGAGGGAAAAAGATTCTTACTGTTGAGAACTAATGGTTACCAGAGGGGAGGTAGGTGAGGGGATGGGTGAAATAGGTGATGGGGTTTAAGGAGTCCACTTGTTGTGATGAGTACCAGATGTTGTATGGAATTGTTGAATCACTATGTTGTACACCTGAAACTAATATAACATTGTATGTGGACTACACTGGAATTAAAATTTAAAAAAGGATATAAATTAAATAATTCCAAGAGCTCACTCTGGACTGGGAGATGTTTGAATACAGGCATACTTCATTTTAGTAAACTTCATTTTATTGCACTTCACAGATATTGTATTTTTTACAAATTGAATGTTTTTGATAACCTTGCATCAAACCAGTCTAACAGCACCATCTTTCCAGGGGCGTTTGCTCGGTTCATGACTCTATTTCACGTTTTGGTTATTCTCACAATATTTCAAACTTTTTGATGATTATTATATTTGTTATGGTGATGTGTGATCAGTGATCTTTGATAGTACTATTATAATTGTTTTGGGGTGCTATGAATCATACCCACACAAGCATGAGAAAATTAATAATAGACTAAAGAAAGAGCAAAATGAAACTTCAAGATTAAAAAAATGTAGTATTTGAAATGAAAAATAAGTTTGCTAGATGGAATTAGACAGCAGATTAGAAAATGCAGAATAAGAGGTCAATGAAGTTGAAATATACAAATGGAGCCACAGAGAGGAAACAGGTTTAACAAATAAACAGAGATAGACCACTTCTGCTTATCAAGTTGGAGTAACAAAGACTAAATTTACTCTCCCATATGAAAGAACCAATAAACACCTTCCCAAACCAGCAAAAACCCAGTGATTTTCAGGAAAGGGGTAAATATAAAGTAGGCCCTATGATCTTGCTATCTTGCTGCCATGGGAGTTTCCAGGCCATGGTATGGCTAATGGGAGTCTACATGGAGCCCATTGGACCCCTTGAGTTGAGGTGCTACAGATGAGCATCTGTGGAGACTAAGACAGGCTCAAAAGTCAAAGTACTGGAGAGGGGATAGCTTTACAGAATGAGCCAGAGATCTGTAGAGGATGTCCACTGAATATTCAACAGCTGCTGTAGAGGATCTCCATGGAATATTAAACAGATAAATCAGCTCATACTTGTAGGGATTCTACCTGAGGTAAAGGAAAGAATGTCCTGAAATGATAGTGGGAATAGTTCATGGCACACATGCCAGGCTGGGAATTGTGCCCATTTCTACCAGTCAGAGTGGAAAAAAGATCAGACCTTATGATTCATCACCAAGATTTGGGTTGAGCAGCCAAAGAATTTGCCTCCATAGTGGAAAGTAAATAGCTTCATACAGAGCTCTGCTCTGATCTCACCCAATATGTCTTTTTTTCTTAATTTAATTTAATTTTTTAATTTACATCCAAGTTAGTTAACATATTGTACAACAATGATTTCAGGAGTAGATTCCTTAATGTCCCTTACCCATTAATCCCATCCTCCCTCCCACAACCCCTCCAGTAACCCTCTGTTTGTTCTCCATATTTAAGAGTCTCTTATGTTTTGTCCCCCTCCCTGTTTTTATATTATTTTTGCTTCCCTTCCTTTGTGTTCATCTGTTCTGTGTCTTAAATTCCTCATATGAGTAAAGTCATATATTTGTCTTTCTCAAACTAATTTCACTCAGCATAATACCCTCTAGTTCCATCCACATAATTGCAAATGGCAAGATTTCATTCTTTTTGATTGCCGAGTAATACGCCATTGTGTATATATAAATATACACACACACACACACACACACACACACACACACACACACTACATCAACTTTATCCATTCATCCTTCGATGGACTTTTGGGCTCTTTACATACTTAGGCTATTGTTGATAGTGCTGCTATAAACATTGGGGTGCATGTGCCCCTTCAAAACAGCACACCTATATCCTTTGGATAAATGCCTAGTAGTGCAATTGCTGGGTTGTAGGGTAGTTCTATTTTTAGTTTTTTGAGGCACTTCTATGCTGTTTTACAGAATGGCTGCACGAGTTTGCATTCCTGCCAGCAGTGCAAAACAGATCCTTTTTCTCCGCATCCTCGCCAACATCTGTTGTTGCCTGAGTTGTTAATGTTAGCCATTCTGACAGGTGTGAGGTGGTATCTCATTGTGGTTTGGATTTGTATTTCCCTGATAATGAGTGATGTGGAGCATTTTTTCATGTGTCGGTTAGCCATCTGGATGTATTCTTTGGAGAAGTGTCTATTCATGTGTTTTGCCCATTTCTTCACTGGATTAATTGTTTTTTTTTGGTCATTGAGTTTGATAAGTTCTTTATAGATTTTGGATACTAACCCTTTTGCAAATATGTCATTTGCAAATATCTTCTCCCAATCCATCAGTTGCCTTTTAGTTTTGCTGATTGTTTCCTTCATTGTGCAGAAGCTTTTTATTTTAATGAGGTCCCAATAGTTCATTTTTGCTTTTGTTTCCCTCGCCTCTGGAGATGAGTAAGAAGTTGCTGAGGCCAATATCAAAGAGGTTTTTTCCTGCTTTGTCCTCGAGGATCTTCATGGCTTCCTGTCTTACTTTAGGTCTTTCATCTATTTTGAGTTTATTTTTGTATATCCACCCAATGTATCTTAAAAGCAAGCCTGAAAGGACCAAACTGTTTCCAATTAACAACTTCAGCATTCAAGAAGAAAACTCACAAATTTGATATGATACAGAAAGTATCAAACACAAAACATGATAAAGTCACAATATTTGGCATTAAATTTAAAAATGGCAGGCATATAATAAGGAAGGAAAATATGACCCATAATGAGTCAAAGAAAATCAATCAATGAATATTGATTTAGAGCTAACGAAGATGCAGAATTTGCAGATGTATTAAACCCATTATAACTATATTCCATATGTTCAAAAAGATAAGTAGAGACATATAAGATATAAAAAGGCCAAAATCAAACTCCTAGAGATTGAAACTGTAATACCTGAAGTGAAAAATTACTTAATGGGATTAATGGTTGACTAGACATTGCAGACCAAAAAATCAGTAAACTTGAGACATAGCAATAGAAGCTATAAAAATGAAACACAGGAAGAAAAATAATTTAAAAAATAAAGAAAACTTCCAGAAGCTGTGGAATAACTTTAAGTGGCCCAATGTAAATATAATTGGATTTCCTGAAGATCAGGAAAGAGAAGGGACAGAGAAAATATTTGAAAAATAATCACCCAAGCTGTTCCAATTGGATGGATATTGTAAACCCACAGACTCAGGAAGATTAATAGATCTCAAGTGCAAGAAACATGAAGAAAGTTACACCAAGGAATTTATAATTAAATTGTTCAAAACCAGAGAAAAAATAATTAAAGCAAATATATAAAAAGAGACATGAACAGAGAAACAAAGCTACAGATAACAGCATACTTCTTGTTAGAAACACTGTAAGTGAGAAGAAGTGGAATGCAGTCTATAAAATTTTGAAAGATGTCAGTTCTCCTAAGTGAAATAAATCAGTCAGAGAAAGGCAAATACTATATTATTTAGCCATATAATAATACTTGTGCAATGTATTTGAATCTGTTTTGCAGCTTAGTAAAAAGTTAAAGCATGTTAGATTATTATCTAAAAAAGTAAATATATTGAGAACTAAATTAAAATGAAATTTATTATTGAGTGCTTAAAGAATATCTCACAATATAAATACCCAAATTTTCAACCTCAGTTTTGCAATCAGAAAGCTGGGTTTAAATGGCTTTGAATGATTGGATAGGTTCATGAATTTCTACGAAATATTTTTTGGGGGTAGGAAAAAACTGTGGTCTAGATAATATTAAGTAATATTATATAGGTGAAAACACATCCCATGGTTTTTTGTAGAAGTGGTACACATTGTTAATAAAGAAAATCACCAATCTTGTGAAGGGGAATGGGAGATGAGAGACCAGTGTAGACATCTTTGCAATGTCACTGGGGAGAGATATCAAATACTGGAACAAGGATAGTGGTGGTGGGATTGAAGGCGACTGTATACATTCTGAACACGTAGAGATAAAATCTAGAATAAAGCTTCTTGTTTTTGGTGGCTGTAGCACAGATAAGAGCATTTTACTTGGCAGGCAAGAAGCTAAGTTTTGAGCTTCCCTTTCTTTGAAGATTCCCATTCTGTGAAGGCAGCCAAACCAGGGATAAGATAATGCCTTTGTAGACAAAGGCCTGGAATTGCTTTGACTTTCAGACTGATCCCAGAGGGTTTGTCCAAACCTAAATGTTTAGCTTAGAAAGTTTAACAATCGTGTGAAGGATGTTAACTCGGCGTATGTGGGTTTTTGAGTAGTTGCTGGGGTACGGGTGTCTCAGTTGCAAGTCTGACCTCAAGGAACTCACGGCTAAGTGGGGACAACAAGTTCTAGCCAAAGATGATTTCAATACACTGTCACACGTACCAAACCCATGGGCTGTGGGGCTACAGGAAAAGTTTCCTCACTTGTGCGAAAATTGAAAGCATTTAAGACTTTGTGCCTGAAAATGCTAAGCCATGTTTTCCAGTGAAGAAAATGGGAATTATAATGTAAGGAGGCATTAGTTCCTGGAAAACACTCATAGAAACAGTTGTTTGACACTATCATTTTTTTAGCTTTTGTACTTCCCACCTTGAACTGGTAAAAATACTGGTGTTTCCAGAGGTGTTCGTAGATGTTGTATTAAAAAAAGAAACAAAGTAAAACAACACGTAACACAACGATTAAGCAATTAAATAAATTTTTTATTGCAGATTTTCTTGGATCATTTGATTTACTAATGTGAATTGCTAGATTCAAGACGGATGTAAACATAGTGTACATCATTTTCCAGACTTATCTGACCACAGAACACCTTTTTTTTTTTTTTTTTTTTTTTTTTTTTTTTTTTGGTAAGATCCCAATGAACATTTCAAATATGTGTTCTGGGAACAGTTTAGGAAGCATTATTATTGTATCCCATTTGTTTCTTAACTTTTCTTTTGGCATCTGTCAAGGTTATTGAAAAGATATGTTCATATTCAACTTCTCCTGCTTCTCATTCAAGCTCTTTCTCAAGTGACCAACATCTCATGCCGAATTGCTTTCAGACTTCCGATAGGAGAAAACCTATCATTTCCCCCATAATATTGCAGCAATCATACAACAGCCTGGATCCGGTTAGTCCGTCCAGTGCCATAGCTTCCCCAGTCCCAGGCCAGGGCCTCAGGGTATTCTGAGCAGAGACCACTCCAAACTAGAGCTCAGTTTCCTTGGTGCTCAGTCAGCATC
The DNA here is from genome assembly GCF_027475565.1 of Acinonyx jubatus. Lineage (NCBI taxonomy): Eukaryota > Metazoa > Chordata > Mammalia > Carnivora > Felidae > Acinonyx > Acinonyx jubatus. Next base: position 48,930,690 of record NC_069381.1, on the reverse strand, counting down.
TACACCTCAAAATCTCAGATGCCACCCATATAGCCCCTTTTGCCTCCCCGGGGCCCACAATATAGCTTTCTTGGGAAAGAGTCTGGGTAGCCAACGCTACATGAGGAGGCTTGATGTTTGTCCTCTTGCAGCTCAAAATCTTCCTTGAGGGGCTGAGCAAACTTGCACGCCCCCACTAATCCCCATTATTGCCTACAGACTGTCTCTGAGGTTCCGTGCTGCTTACTTCCCATGAGGCTGATCATTAGCATCCTTACCAGATAAAGAAACCAAAGATTAAAAGTTGCCCAGGGTCTTAAAGTGGCCGAACTGGCACCCAGATCAGAGAGAGATGACTCCAAAGCCTGGACCCTTAGGTCCCCATCCTTTATCGCTGTTTGGTGCCAAATATGCGTGGCCGGCTGATGTTCAAGTCCTGGTTTACAGAGAGGACTCTCTTCCCTCTCCCCATTTGAATGCCTCACAGTGTAGTTCAGAATGTCTTTATTTTTCTTTTCTTTTCCCTTTTTGAAAAGGACAATCTCCAAGAAAACCCCTTGAGGATTCCTCACATCATCCCTGATCCAAATTCTAAGTGAAGACTCCTTTTGAGATTTGGTGACTCATATTTAGCACCACATTAAGATGCGCCCTCTAAACTTGGGATGTGAGATTGAGGTCCCCAAGCACACATTCCAGGCACTGAGAAAGCACTCCCTTGCACATGCCCAGTGAAGAGTATCTCCTTACAATCTCTATATACTACTCAGATGTTCCAAAATTTAACTGTAATAATTACTTTATTGGATGGCTATTTAGCATGACATACTTGATAAAAACCGTGTCTGCCCGGTACTTTTGCATGTTGTAATAACTTAGTTTATTATTATTTCTGACAATAATAATAATTTCTGATGGTATGAATGAATTCTTTATGTTTTTCTAGTCAGAAACTCCTGCTGCTAATCAGATCCTTCTGAGTATTTCACATCTAGTTTTGATCTCCATGCCATATCCTTGGGGTGGGGGGGAACATGTAGTTTTAATTTGATCATGAAGTTTACTGTTTGAATAGATTTTTTTAGACTTCAGGCATGCTGGTTATTTAAAGTGACTCAGACAATATAAACTAGGCTTCCTGACATTCCAGAGACTTCAAGGGTCAGTGGCTTCTGGCAAGGGCCCCAAAGTCCTCTATTTGGCCTTAACTAAGTTGGCTCCAACACACCAGTTCTTTAGCATTATGTGCATGGTGAGAGGATTTCAATAAAGAATATTCCAACCTGGAAGCGCCTGGGTGGCTCAGCTGGTTAACCTTCAGACTTTGGCTCAGGTTATTATCTCATGGTTAGTGAATTTGAGCCCCACATCGGGCTCTGTGCTGACAGCTCACAGCTTGGAGCCTGCTTCAGATTCTGTGTCTCCCTCTCTCTCTTCCCCTCCCCTGCTCATGCTCTGTCTGTCTGTCTCTATCTCAAAAATAAATAATTAAAATATTTTTTTAAAAAGAATATTCCAACCTGAAGCCAGAATACCTATGGCCATGAACTGCTAGAAGAAACTTTCTCCCTGTCATTCTCTTTTGGAATCCTGTAGCCCTTTTATAGATCTTGCTATTTTGCAATCACAAAGGCATCTGTTGGTTGAGAGACCTCCTTGTAACTGATATGTTGAATTTCTGTTACTCTCATGGTATACTCCATTTTACAGATGATGGAACTGAGGTAGAACAGGGGACTTACTCATTAAGCGACTTACTCATTAACTGCTATTTAATGATATAACTAAGGTGTAAACTTGCAGTTATCATATATGCACAATGAAGATTTATTCTTTTTTAATTATTTAAAAATGATAGAGTGCATGAGCAGGGGAAAGAGGCAGAGAGAGAGAATCTTTTTTTTTTATTTAACGTTTATTTATTTTTGAGACAGAGAGAGAGCACGAACAGGGGAGGGGCAGAGAGAGAGGGAGAAACAGAATCTGAGACAGGCTCCAGGCTCTGAGCGGTCAGCACAGAGCCCAACGCGGGGCTCGAACTCACGGACCGTGAGATCATGACCTGAGCCGAAGTCGGACACTTAACCGATCGAGCCACCCAGGCGCCCCAAGAGAGAGAGATTCTTAAGCAGACTTCACACGCAGCATGGAGCCTGACTCGGGGCCTGATCCCACAACCATGGGATCGTGATCTGAGCTGAAATCAAGAGTTGGATGCTCAACTGAGCCACCCAGGCACCCCATGAAGATTTATTCTTAGTGTAAATATAGCATTCACTATACTCTACTCACTGTTCTATTAGGTTGAATCACATCAAATTACTGATCTTTCACCAGAAAACAGTAATTTTATAGGCTTTAACCTAACATTTGTCTCATCTGATCTTAACAACAGCATTAAGAAGCAACTGCTGTTACTGTCATTATATAAGAGAGGAAACTGACCCTTAGCTAAGTTATATAATATGCACAGGGTTAAATAGTAAGTGGTATGCTTTTTTTTTCCTTTTTTTTTTCCCCACCAAGCAATTCTTCTTCACCATGACCTGGTGACTATGATGAACTGATGTGACATTTTTATTGTCCCCAGTGGTGGCGATTTTGAGTTTGTTAGTTCACTGACTTCATTCAGTATATTGAGCACATGCTGTGTGTGTGAATCATGTATATTCAACCTTCGAAGGAACAATGAGGTGGGAGATTAAGCTGGGTATTCCAGATTTGGGTTAAAAAAACAACAACAACTCAACGCCATCTGAAACAGATTTTCTTTAGTGCCTATGTAGGTAGATCTTGAAGACTGTTCCTAAAGTATTTAGAAATTGGTTATTATTGGAGCAATACGTAGCCTTTCAAAGTTTTTTTTAAATTTTCTTTAAAAATTTTTTTTTCAACGTTTTTTATTTATTTTTGGGACAGAGAGAGACAGAGCATGAACAGGGGAGGGGCAGAGAGAGAGGGAGACACAGAATCGGAAACAGGCTCCAGGCTCTGAGCCATCAGCCCAGAGCCCGACGCGGGGCTCGAACTCACGGACCGCGAGATCGTGACCTGGCTGAAGTCGGACGCTTAACCGACTGCGCCACCCAGGCTCCCCTCAAAGTTTTTATGTCTAAAGTAATTTCACTTTCTGGGTAGTGCGACTATACCCTTTGGATATAGTGTAGATTCTGAGGTATTTGTTGCTTTTGCTGTTCTCTCTGCCTGGAATGCCCAGTTATTTCCTCATCACAAATCTTTTAAGTCTTAGCTCAGTGGTCACTTTCTTCAGAAGGCTTGTCCAATTTTCCCAGCTATAAATGAACTATTTTGGTTCTCATTGCATTTTTTTTCACTTTTCATGTATCACTAGTCACCTTCTCTCCTAAATTATGTTCATTTGCATACCCATCCATCCACCATTCACTATACATCTGTAAAGTTCTAGTCACTGTTAAAGGCCCTGAGGATACAGAGATGCAGAGACATGGTTCCTCTTCAAAGACCTATTAAAGGGACACATAAGTAAACAGAATATTTCAATACAACTATCATACTCTATTTTTATTCCAGCTCCACACATCTGAAAGTTGCATTCCTATCATAATGGACACTTATGACCATTATGGCTATGATTCTGGTGGTTGGTGAGGACTGGTGGGAGGGGAAAGGGGGAAAAAGGGGGGTAAAGGGGGAAAAGGGGAAGTGACATGTCCCCCTCACCCCAGAATGGAGATAAGAAGACAGGAAACACATGATGCATGTCTCTTTAGTCTAGCCTCCTCAACTGGGGATTAGTGTGAGACATTAGCACAGGTGTTATTGCCACAGAGAAGAAGTATGTTTCCACCACACTTGGAACATCCTTGAGGGTGGTGAAGGGAAGACTTCTGGGAGCTGATATTTGAATTAAATCATGAAGACAAGTTCACTCAGTGAGTGCAGGAGGGAAAGAGGTCAGGTAGAGAAGACCTGGAGGTAAAAAACCGTGTGTGTGTGTGTGTGTGTGTGTGTGTGTGTGTGTGTGTGTATGTAAGTCTGGCATAGCTATGTTAGAGGGCAAAGTAGCCAAGAATTGAATGGTCAAGATCAGTGTCCAAATAATGGCTTTAAAAAAAATGTTTATTTATTTTGAGAGAGAGAGAATCAGCATGCAGGGGAGGGGCAGAGGAGGGGTGGAGAGAATCCCAAGCAGGCTCCATGCTGTAAGCACAGAGCCCAACTAAGGGCAGTCTCTCGAACCATGAGATCATCACCTGAGCTGTAATCAAGAGACAGCTGGATACCCAACTGAGCCATCCAGGGGCCCAAGATAATGGCGTTTTTTAAAGTTACACTTAATGATTTGGAGAATGGGGCGTACGTATGTACCTTATATCGATCAATGGACTGTGATCTACCTGCAGGCAGAGATTTTTTTTTGACCTTTTTTATTTTTTATTTATTTTTCAATATATGAAATTTATTGTCAAATTGGTTTCCATACAACACCCAGTGTTCATCCCAAAAGGTGCCCTCCTCAATACCCATCACCCACCCTCCCCTCCCTCCCACCCCCCATCAACCCTCAGTTTGTTCTCAGTTTTTAAGAGTCTCTTATGCTTTGGCTCTCTCCCACTGTAACCTCTTTTTTTTTTTTTATTCCCCTCCTCCATGGGTTTCTGTTAAGTTTCTCAGGATCCACATAAGAGTGAAAACATATGGTATCTGTCTTTCTCTGTATGGCTTATTTCACTTAGCATCACACACTCCAGTTCCATCCACGTTGCTACAAAGGGCCATATTTCATTCTTTCTCATTGCCACATAGTACTCCATTGTGTATATAAACCACAATTTCTTTATCTATTCATCAGTTGATGGACATTTAGGCTCTTTCCATCATTTGGCTATTGTTGAGAGTGCTGCTATAAACATTGGGGTACAAGTGCCCCTATGCATCAGTACTCCTGAATCCCTTGGGTAAATTCCTAGCAGTGCTATTGCTGGGTCATAGGGTAGGTCTATTTTTAATTTTCTGAGGAACCTCCACACTGTTTTCCAGAGTGGCTGCACCAATTTGCATTCCCACCAACAGTGCAAGAGGGTTCCCGTTTCTCCACATCCTCTCCAGCATCCATAGTCTCCTGATTTGTTCATTTTAGCCACTCTGACTGGCGTGAGGTGATATCTGAGTGTGATTCTGATTTGTATTTCCCTGATGAGGAGCGACGTTGAGCATCTTTTCATGTGCCTGTTGGCCATCCGGATGTCTTTTTTAGAGAAGAGTCTATTCATGTTTTCTGCCCATTTCTTCACTGGGTTATTTGTTTTTTGGGTGTGGAGTTTGGTGAGCTCTTTATAGATTTTGGATACTAGCCCTTTGTCCGCTATGTCATTTGCAAATATCTTTTCCCATTCCGTTGGTTGCCTTTTAGTTTTGTTGGTTGTTTCCTTTGCTGTGCAGAAGCTTTTTATCTTCATAAGGTCCCAGTAATTCATTTTTGCTTTTAATTCCCTTGCCTTTGGGGATGTGTCGAGTAAGAGATTGCTACGGCTGAGGTCACAGAGGTCTTTTCCTGCTTTCTCCTCTAGGGTTTTGATGGTTTCCTGTCTCACATTCAGGTCCTTCATCCATTTTGAGTTTATTTTTGTGAATGGTGTGAGAAAGTGGTCTAGTTTCAACCTTCTGCATGTTGCTGTCCAGTTCTCCCAGCACCATTTGTTAAAGAGACTGTCTTTTTTCCATTGGATGTTCTTTTCTGTTTTGTCAAAGTTTAGTTGGCCATACGTCTGTGGGTCTAGTTCTGGGGTTTCTATTCTATTCCATTGGTCTATGTGTCTGTTTTTGTGCCAATACCACGCTGTCTTGATGATTACAGCTTTGTAGTAGAGGCTAAAGTCTGGGATTGTGATGCCTCCTGCTTTGGTCTTCTTCTTCAAAATTACTTTGGGTATTCGGGGCCTTTTGTGGTTCCATATGAATTTTAGGATTGCTTGTTCTAGTTTTGAGAAGAATGCTGGTGCAATTTTGATTGGGCTTGCATTGAATGTGTAGATAGCTTTGGGTAGTATTGACATTTTCATAATATTTATTCTTCCAATCCATGAGCAGGGAATGTCTTTCCATTTCTTTATATCTTCTTCAATTACCTTCATAAGCTTTCTATAGTTTTCAGCATACAGATCTTTTACATCTTTGGTTAGATTTATCCCTGTGTATTTTATGCTTCTTGGTGCAATTGTGAATGGGATCGGTTTCTTTATTTGTCTTTCTGTTGCTTCATTGTTAGTGTATAAGAATGCAACTGATTTCTGTACATTGATTTTGTATCCTGCAACTTTGCTGAATTCCTATATCAGTTCTAGCAGACTTTTGGTGGAGTCTATCGGATTTTCCATGTATAGTATCATGTCATCTGCAAAAAGTGAAAGCTTGACTTCATCTTTGCCAATTTGGATGCCTTTGATTTCCTTTTGTTGTCTGATTGCTGATGCTAGAACTTCCAACACTATGTTAAACAACCGCAGTGAGAGTGGGCATCCCTGTTGTGTTCCTGATCTCAGGGGAAAAGCTCTCAGTTTTTCCCCATTGAGGATGATGTTAGCTGTGGGCTTTTCATAAATGGCTTTTATCATGTTTAAGTATGTTCCTTCTATCCCGACTTTCTCAAGGGTTTTTATTAAGAAAGGGTGCTGAATTTTGTCAAAGGCCTTTTCTGCATCGATTGACAGGATCATATGGTTCTTATCTTTTCTTTTATTAATGTGATGTATCATGTTGATTGATTTGCCAATGTTGAACCAGCCCTGCATCCCAGGAATGAATCCCACTTGATCATGGTGAATAATTCTTTTTATATGCTGTTGAATTCGATTTGCTAGTATCTTATTGAGAATTTTTGCATGCATATTCATCAGGGATATTGGCCTGTAGTTCTCTTTTTTTACTGGGTCTCTGTCTGGTTTAGGAATCAAAGTAATACTGGCCTCATAGAATGAGTCTGGAAGTTTCCCTTCCCTTTCTATTTCTTAGAATAGCATGAGAAGGATAGGTATTATCTCTGCTTTAAACGTCTGGTAGAACTCCCCTGGGAAGCCATCTGGTCCTGGACTCTTATTTGTTGGGAGATTTTTGATAACCTATTCAATTTCTTCGCTGGTTATGGGTCTGTTCAAGCTTTCTATTTCCTCCTGATTGAGTTTTAGAAGTGTGTGGGTGTTTAGGAATTTGTCCATTTCTTCCGGGTTGTCCAGTTTGTTGGCATATAATTTTTCATAGTATTCCCTGATAATTGTTTGTATCTCTGAGGGATTGGTTGTAATAATTCCATTTTCATTCATGATTTTATCTATTTGGGTCATCTCCCTTTTCTTTTTGAGAAGCCTGGCTAGAGGTTTATCAATTTTGTTTATTTTTTCAAAAAACCAACTCTTGGTTTCGTTGATCTGCTCTACAGTTTTTTTAGATTCTATATTGTTTATTTCTGCTCTGATCTTTATTATTTCTCTTCTTCTGCTGGGTTTAGGCTGCCTTTGCTGTTCTGCTTCTATTTCCTTTAGGTGTGCTGTTAGATTTTGTATTTGGGATTTTTCTTGTTTCTTGAGATAGGCCTGGATTGCAATGTATTTTCCTCTCAGGACTGCCTTTGCTGCATCCCAAAGCGTTTGGATTATTGTATTTTCATTTTCATTTGTTTCCATATATTTTTTTATTTCTTCTCTAATTGCCTGGTTGACCCACTCATTCTTTAGTAGGGTGTTCTGTAACCTCCATGCTTTTGGAGGTTTTCCAGACTTTTTCCTGTGGTTGATTTCAAGCTTCATAGCATTGTGGTCTGAAAGTATGCATGGTATAATTTCAAGTCTTGTATACTTATGAAGGCTGTTTTGTGACCCAGTATATGATCTATCTTGGAGAATGTTCCATGTGCACTCGAGAAGAAAGTATATTCTGTTGCTTTGGGATGCAGAGTTCTAAATATATCTGTCAAGTCCATCTGATCCAATGTGTCATTCAGGGCCCTTGTTTCTTTATTGACCATGTGTCTAGATGATCTATCCATTTCTGTAAGTGGAGTGTTAAAGTCCCCTGCAATTACCACATTCTTATCAATAAGGTTGCTTATGTTTGTGACTAATTGTTTTATATATTTGGGGGCTCCCGTATTTGGCGCATAGACATTTATAACTGTTAGCTCTTCCTGATGGATAGACCCTGTAATTATTATATAATGCCCTTCTTCATCTCTTGTTACAGCCTTTAATTTAAAGTCTAGTTTGTCTGATATAAGTATGGCTACTCCAGCTTTCTTTTGGCTTCCAGTAGCATGATAGTTTTCCATCCCCTCACTCTCAATCTAAAGGTGTCCTCAGGTCTAAAATGAGTCTCTTGTAGACAGCAAATAGATGGGTCTTGTTTTTTATCCATTCTGATACCCTATGTCTTTTGGTTGGCGCATTTAGTCCATTTACATTCAGTGTTATTATAGAAAGATACGGGTTTAGAGTCATTGTGATGTCTGTATGTTTTATGCTTGTAGCAATGTCTCTGGTACTTTGTCTCACAGGATTCCCCTTAGGATCTCTTGTAGTGCTGGTTTAGTGGTGACGAATTCCTTCAGTTTTTGTTTGTTTGGGAAGACCTTTATGTCTCCTTCTATTCTAAATGACAGACTTGCTGGATAAAGGATTCTCGGCTGCATATTTTTTCTGTTCATCACATTGAAGATCTCCTGCCATGCCTTTCTGGCCCTGCAGGCAGAGATTTTAATGCTGTCCATGTCCTGGTTTGCCAGATTCCTAAGACATTATTCTAGATGCTTCAGAATTGCACTACATGGTAGCTACAGCTTGGATATCATCTCTTGTCTTTCATTCTGGGTTGGCCAGCTTGCAGGGCCATGGATGTCAGAAGAATATTGCTAGTTCCTGGGGGATACGAGGGACAGAGAGGCACTTGGTTAGAAGTGAGAGGATCTGTTTGGAAGAAATAAAGGAGGCTTAAATCCATTATCATGATGACACTTAAATACAGCATTCCTTCTCTGAATGGTATCTGTTCCTGTTTACTTTCCTCCTTGTAGCATCGAGCTGGGCTACATTTGCTGTTTAGACATAATTACTATTTTATTATTATTTTTTTCACAGTTAAGTGGAGCATTTGAGCACAGCTGAATTGCTGGGAGCCTCGGTGGAAGAAATCTATTAGTGGTATGGCTTGAAACAATACACAAAAGGCCCCTGCGTGTGGTCTGCCCTCCACGCTTTCAACTTCCTTGTGTGGAACAATAAATTTCCAAGTCAGCTAGAATGCAGAGACTCACATCCAACGAGAGGAGAGCTGCATTTTTATCTTTTATTCATTGGCAGGAACATTAGCTGTAGGAGGTATTCAAATCACACTTTTATTTAAACAAACACAGCTGGATCGCAGCCTCTTAATATAGCAATTCTCTAATGAAAAATAACAACATAGTATTTATCTCTTTTCTTTTGTGTGACTCTCAATTTGCTAAAATTAGGCAGACTTCAATCCCATACAAAATTGGCATGTTTTCATGACCAGAGCTCATCGCAACTAACTGCAAAATTATAATGGGGATATAATTATAGGAGGGCATGTGAAATACACATCCTTTTGCTGCTGTAAGCTATATGGGGTTATACAATTATGTTGTAATAACATCATTTATCTTAAAGGAGTCAGACAGCTGACTTCATTTATTTGACTTGAGCACTCCAATTATGTGCTGTGTCAGTTTAACACAAATGTCTTGCCCAAAGAACATGGTGTAATAATAATGGTAATAGCAATAATAATAATAACACACATTTGTATAGGGTTCTATGAAGCACAAAGCCTTTTTACAATTGTGATCTTGCTGGGACCTCCTAACTGCTCTGTAAGGCAAGCATCTAGGCCTGTGATTGTATGTGCCCCATTTTCCTGGTAAGATAAATGAGATTTGGAGAAGTGAAATGAAGTTGTCAAGGTTACACAGTTAGTAAGTGGTGAAATAAGAGCTTAAAACTCAGGTTTCCTGACTTAATGTTCGGGGATCATTCTTCTACTTTCACCGGTGGTACCAGATTTTGGACAGTGTGACGTCCATTTTTATCTCTTGTCCTATTTTATGTCACAGCTATTTTTTTTATTAAAGTTTTTTTTTAATGTTTATTTTTGAGAGAGATAGAGAGACAGAACATGAGCAGGGGTGGGGCAGAGAGAGAGAGGGAGACACAGAATATGAAGCAGGCTCCAGGCTCTCAGCTGTAAGCACAGACATGGGGCTCGAATCCACAAACCGTGAGACCATGACCTGAGCCAAAGTTAGACGCTTAACTGACAGAGCCACCCAGGTGCCCCTGTCACAGCTGTTTTTTTTAAGGCATGTAGAACAGTGTGTGGTGTTGGGAATCACAGGGTTAATTCTGTGACCTTGGGCAAATTAAATGAATTTTTTAGATCCCAGATTCCTTCTCAGAAAAACAACAGCCAATAATATCTATTGAGCAGATGAACGGAGTTATTATAAGAACTAAATGAGATAATGCTTGAAAATACATGGCTAGGTGCTCAGAAAATAGGTGTATTCTCCTTCCCTGCAGGACAAGAACAAATGCTTTCATTTTATAAGTGATGAAATTACTATACGTTTTGCATAACTGATTTGCCTAACCTACCAATTGAGTGTCAGGGCAGTGTCTAGAATTCACATCCTCCTCTTTCCAACCTACCTATCATTATTTTTAATCATATTGTAATGTATTTAAATGCCTCTATCACCTTTCAGCTTTTTAATTTTTTTTTTTTTTGCAAAATTTACTTGCTTATGTCCCCAAAGATTGAATAAATTACTTGTCTTTTATTTGAGCTAAATCTTAGGGCTCTTTGCTTGAGTGGGAGAGGTCAGAGGGGTGGAAAGAGCAGGATTTGGAGTCAGAAAGCTATGTTGAGTTTCGGCAGCAGTGATGAGTAGTTGTGTGAATTTCCACCAGTCCTCTGACTTCTCTCAGCCTGGGTTCACTCATTGATAAATCCTATTTCAATCTGAACTTCCTGAAGGAAACCTGCAGTTCAATGAGAGAAGAAAAAAGCTGTAAAAGAATAGACTTTGTTTACCCTGCGCTAGGCACTTTATTTGGCACATTATTCAACAAAGACTGTCTTATGTAATTTCATAAGATGTTTTTTCCTGTTTTACAGGCAAGGAAATAGAGATTAAATAATTTGTCAAAGAATCATAGGATTTGTATTTGAGAAAATTCTACTTAGTGGTTTGGGGGACTTCATTTTCTTTGTTTTTAAAAAAAATTTTTTTTAATGTTTATTTATTTTTGAGAGAGAGAGAGAGAGAGCGCGCACGCGTGAGCGGGGGATGTACAAAGAGAGAGGGAGACACAGAATCTGAAGCAGGCTCCAGACATGGGGTTTGAACTCACAAACCATGAGATCATGACCTGAGCTGAAGCCGGACACCCCTGGGGGACTTCATTTTCAAGTTTCCTGAATAATTAAGTAGTTAAATGGGAGAAAGTGGGTGGGGTCTCTTTGGATGCCTCCAATTTACAAAGCACAAAGTTTTATAAACTTTATCACGATTCCTAGAGGGACCATCTAAAGATATAGTTTCTATAACATCAGTGTTTCCAACTGAGCCAGCAAGGATGGGGTTTCTTAACTTAGGAAACCTTTACTTAGTGAAGTCATTGCAGTTGTCTCACCTAATCCAGGCTCAGCCCAGGGGCCCAGGTATTTTGTAGGTGAGTGGATGGAGGCACAGAAAGATGAAATAGCCAGGAAGGACAAGAACAAGATTTTATGCCTATTTCAATGCTTTTGTTCCTCCTTCATTATTTCTCTTCTAACCGCCCCCCCCCTCTCCTTATCCATTTATACACTTAATTTGCTAAGACCTGAATTTAAAAAAAAAAAAAGAAGAAGTCCTATACTTACATTGCTTTCCAGGAACTCACAGCGTATCAGGGGAAACATCCAAGGGAGGAAGCATCACAATGAGATTGCAGTGAGACAGATGCTGTGCCAGACAGGAATGTTAGGTTTAATGTAGGCTTAAAGGTGGGAGCTATCAATTCTGCTCAGAGGATAGAGTTAGGGCAGCTTTACAGATGAGGATTCCCTTGAGCAGACTTTTTCCCCCAAATGCTTTTAATTGTAAGTGATACAAAACCTATATAAATGATTTAATCTCAGAGGACTTTTATTGTAGAGACATGAGTGTGTTCCCAGTAATCAAGGATAGCAACCTGGCCATGCCCAACGTTCATTTATCTGAACATTAACAAGGCATCTCTTCACCTCTCCTCTCCACCTCACTTTGGCTGCAGACTGGTCTTCTCTGTCTCTTGGTGTCTTTCTCAGAAAGTATTGAAACTGGCACTTGCAAAAGCTTACACCAACAGCTTCACTGGAAAGAAGCTACTCCAATGAACTGTCCACATGCCAAAATTCTGAGGCCAAAATTTCTGGGGAATAAATGTATTGGTTCGCTTCCAAGCCAACCAGATGTGGTTTGGGGCAGGATTACTTAGAAATAGGAGCTTCCACAGGAGCTGTATCAGAGGAGCTGAAAGAGGCAGTTCCCAAAAGAGGGGAGATAGGATCAGGTTACTGAGTCCATAGGTGACTCTCAAAGTATGGTCCCTGGGTCTCAAAGCCCTTTTCGGGGGTCCTTGAGGTCAAACGATTTTCTCAATAATCCTCAAACATCATTTGACCTTTTTTGGTTTACTATGTTGACATTTGCATTAATGTGACAAAAGCAGTTACAGGTGCAAACTGCTTGGCATCTTAGCATAGATCAAAACAGTGGCACCAAACTGTAAGGTTGTGATTGTATTTGTTAGCACCTTGCATTCACAACTAAAAATGCCAGTTTAAGAATGTCCTTGAATAAACAGTAAAACTTTTAATTTTATTAAATATTAACCCTATTTACATGCCCAATTACTTATGCCATAAAGTTATTTTGCTGCATACTGAAGTAAAAAGGCTGCCTTGAAGAAAAGTCACGGCACAATTATTTGAGTTACAAGCTGAACTAGCTGTGTCTTTTTCATGGAACACAATTTTTATTCAGAAAAATAATTTACAGAAAAACTATGACTGTTCAGATTTAGATGTTTGCTAGACATACTCATGAACAAAGTAAGCCTGTTACTTTAAGGAAAACAACTAACAATATTTGTTGCCAGTGATAACATTTGAACTTTCAAATAAAAATCAGAATTTTGTAAAACTTGTGTCCCCCCATTGTGAACTTGATCGTTCCTAATAATGACTTTTCTGATGAGATGTGTGGTGATATTGATATGATAGGTTAATATTTCAACATTTGGAAGATCCACATGGCTAAACCAATATTTCTCAAGTGCTCTATGTATTGATGCTACAAAGTCTGTGGGTAAAAGACCCATTCAAAGTTGACCAATGGATTTTAATATAACAATGTATGGAGAGCTTATTAATGTGGTTTCAGATTCCATATTGAAGGTAACCTTTAAGAAGTCACCACTTATTGAGTTTTGCATAGATTCAAAGAATAATATCTACAAAGTTATCCAAGTTTTCTTTATATACTTCAGCCAAAAACGTCAAAATAGATTCAATGCAGTCACAGATAGGAAAATCTTCTTTTAAGCCAGAATAGTCCTCTATTAAGTCAGACAACAGAGACATTTGCAGAAATATAAAACACTATAACTCTTCTCATTATTTTTTAAATGTAGTTATTTTTCATAAAATATTTTATGTATGTTGGAACATATTCTTAACCGTAAATGAATTAACATGTCTTTATTCAAAATTATTGTCATTTTAAACTTCTAAGTGATAAATGTTAATAGATATAACTGACATGAGCAAATAACTTTTGTGGTCCTCAATGATATTTTAAAGTAGGTTATGATTCCAAGACCAAATGTTTGTTAACTACTGCCATAGATACGCACTGCAGTCTTTAATGTTTCTTAATGTTTATTTATTTATTTTGGAGGGAGAGAGCATGTGTGAGTGGGGTAGGGGCAGAAGGAGAGGGGGAGAGAAAATCCCAAGCAGGCTCTGCACTATCAGCATGGAGCCTGGTATGGGGCTTTATCCTAACCACAACCATGAGATCACAACCTGAGCCAATATCAAGAGTTGGACACTCAATCAACTGAGCCACCCAGGCACCCCTGCAGTCTTTAAATACAGATAAGAACAACTCAAGTGAGTGAGAGATGGAAGAACATGTCAGGAGAGAGACAGGAGGCATGAGGCAATGTGGCACATTCAGGACCTTATGCTGATGGAAAATGGAATATTGGAGTATATTATGAAGAGACAAGGTTGAAAAAGGAAAGACCTGTCAGGTAATCTGGAACCTTCGAAAAGCTTTAAGTGAGAGAATGATGCGACTGTATTTGGATTTAGACATGGCACCTTTTTGGCAGTGTGGAAAATGGTAGGTGCTATAGATAGAATGTGTTCCCTCCAAATTAATATGTTGAAATCCTAACCCCCTAGGTAATGATGGTAGTATGTGGGGCCTTTGGAAGGTGCTTGGGTCATGAAGGTGAAGCCCTCATGAATGGGATTAGTGACGTTATCAAAGAAAGTTTTTTTGCCCCTTCCACCATGTGAGGACACAGCAGAAAGATGCTATCTATGAACCAGAAAGTGGTCTTTTTTTTTTTAATGTTTATTTATTTTTGAGAGAGAGAGAGAGAGAGAGAGACAGAGTGCAAGCCAGGGAGGAGCAGAGAGAGAGAGGGAGACATAGAATCGGAAGCAGGCCCAGAGCCTGACGTGGGGCTTGAACCCATGAACTGTGAGATCATGACCTGAGCCGAAGTTGGACGCTCAACCGAGTGAGCCACCCAGACGCCCCCAGAAAGTGGTCTTAACCACACAGTGCATCTGCTGATGTTTGATCTTGGACTTCCCAGACTCTAGAACTGTGAGAAATAGATGTTTGTTGTTTACAAGCCACCTAGTCACTATAGTATATTTCTATAGCAGCTAGAGCTAAGACATTAGGCAATGAGGTGGAGTGAGCAAGTTGGCAAATAAGTGACAGGGAAACAAGTTAGGAAGAAGTGTAGAACAAAGGAGATGAGAGACTGAATTAAGATAATGGTGGTAGGGATGGAAAGGAAGGGGTATGTTGTTGAGATTTTTAAAAAACTGAATTGAAAATAATGTCATCTTGAGGGAAGCTATACAGAGTAGATTTCATAGCTGGAGCCATGCTTTAACATGGATGGTCCCCTAGTAATTATTTTAAAGTTTTGTCTAAATCCAAGGTTCCCGAGGTTTATTTTTGTAAAGTTGCAGAATCAGATAGGATTGGGTTCAGCTGTACATAATGGAAAATACCAAACAATGACTTAAATAAGAGAAGAGTTTGTCTCTTGTGCTAAATAAGTAAATAAATAAATAAATTTAAAAAAAACCTCAGGGGGTACCTAGGTGGATCAGTTGGTTAAGCATCTGACTCTTGATTTCAGCTTGGGTCATGATCTCATGGTTCGTGCGTTTGAACCCTGTGTTGGGCTCATGCTGATATTGTGGAGCCTGACTGACATTCTCTCTCTCTCCCTCTCTGTCTTCTCCTCCCTGACTCATGCTCGTGCTCTCTCTCTCTCTCTCTCTCTCTCAAAAATAAATGAATAAAGTTAAAAATTAAAAAAAAAATTCAGGGCCATTTTCTATTTTCCTACTGTCAGCATATTGCTTTCATTCTCAAGGTCACCTCATTCTCCAAGATGGCTGCTGGAACAAAACCACATCTGCATTCCAGGATGGAAGCAGGACAGCCAAAAGGGTTCAGGTTTTCTAGTTTCTACTTACCTGTCATGGCCTTTGATCATGATCTTTTAAACTTTACCACACTCAACAGTAAGAAGGCTAGGACATGAAGTCTTTTAGCTGGGTTCATTGCCATCTCAAATAATATCAGGGTTCTTTTACAATAAATGTGGGGAGAAATGTTATTGGGTGACATCCAGCAATCTCTATCACAGAGGTCTAAATTCTTGCCTTCTCTTCCCAGAAATGCTGTTATCCAGATTTTTAAAAACCTTTTTCCTTTTGTCATTAGATCTTCTGGGAATGAGAAAGATACTTACTTTTTTATTTGGGGTCTCTTATTTGGAAGGCCCAAGTTTTCATAACACAGCTGGAGAACTGACAATAGAATAAATAAGTCTGTAATATAGCCTCTTAACTACTTGTTCCAATTTATTTGCATATTTCACTCCAATCCTCCCTACACACTGTGGCAAGATTAAGTTTTCTGAAGCATATTTCACATCATGCTATTTCATTTGTCAAGAACATCAATTAATCTCTCGTAGCCTACCAAACATTCACAAATGTGTACCAAGCATTCAAAGCACTCTTGCGTTTTTACCAAAAGCAACATTTCCAGGCATACTTCCCATACCATGTTTTAGACAAATGGGACCTAATCCCTTTGGGAAATCTAACCTCTGGTTTTATTCAAGTTGATTTACTTTTTAGAATTCTAGCTGTGCACCTTCATGGACCAGTGAAACCTATAGAGGATACAAGGATTTCTTGAATTGTAGTCCCCTCTCGACACTATCCTTTGATGACACATCAGAAGACTCAACTCTGTAAACAGTACATTTCACATTTTATGCTTAAAGGGCATGTTCCTTCAATCCATGTCCAACATCCATAACACTCTCAGGGAATGAAAGTTTGCTTAGAAGCACAGTCTGGGCATGTGCTTAAATGTGGCCCCTACACCTCTTACACAGAGTTCTATAGTATGTTTCTAACCTGAGCCCTGCATTTATGAAATGGACAGTTGTTGCTGATACTATTGTGTTCACTGTTATCATGTGTCCCTCCTTTGACCTGACTCTTAACAATACAAGTGTTTTTGGCTTTGAAAGAAGATACCTCAGCATCATCTTCACACACATTTCTATTTTATTTAATATATATAATTAACCTTACAAACCAACCACCAACATAAGTAAAAGAACTTGGAGGATTATCAAGTGCCAGGGGCTCCTTATTAATATGGGAACTTTTGTGTTCATATCTGCAGACCAAATGGTCTCATTTGCTCTGGCTTCTTTGAAAGGTGCCAGGGAACCCAACACCTCTAAGACATGCTTTTCGTGATTTACTCCTGCTACCATTGGAAGTGTGTTGTGGAAACATGGTGGACTAGAATGAGGACACCTGAAATCTCCTTCCCACCTTTGCCAGAGATCCACAGTATGATGTAGTATAAATGGAGCAGGTGGTTGATTCAGAGACTGATTCAACTGTGTGTACTATACAATTTGTAGGACATTGACACAGTGCTACATAATCCTATTAAAAGTTATATTTTGAACCTGAATTTTCTCATTAATCTATGGAAAATAGTGCCTATAGAACTCTCTACTTTTCATCTTGGCAACAATCCTTTGAGAAAGTCAGGGAATTTACTGTTATTTAGCACCATTTAAAAGGTTAGATATGTTAAATAATTAATATTATTTTCTAACTCTAAGGTAAGTAAAGGTCCATTCTGAGATTCCATTCTGTCTCTCTTCATTTCAGTTTTATTATCTATAGAATAGATATATAGTAATGATCTTATATCACTAGTCAATTTGGAGCACTAAATGAGATAAAAGATGTGGAAAATTCTGGCCTACGGTAGGTGTTCACTAGGGATTGGTCTTGAGAAATGTAGCTTAATTCTCTATCATTCTAGATTTTCCTTACCTTTGCCCAGTATTTCAGCTAGTCTGGTTAGTTGCCTGGTAGAGTAACACAGATCTTTATCCCTGATGGAAATGAGCCCTTAAGTGCCTAACTCTTGTTGGGTTGTGGTTGCTGTCATTGCTTATCAGTGATTATTGCTTGGCATGGAAATATTAGAAGAAATTTCAGTGAGTATCCTGAGTTAAAAGCACAGTCTTCCCTGCTGCCCATGTCATGTAGTAACTTCTTTGTTTGCCTACCAGCCCACTAGCAGGATGTACCCAAAATAGCCACATCACAATCCAGTTCAGTGGAACTGTTAATTGACTTCCTTGCTGGGTATGTTCCCTATCTCCAACACAAAGTTGTGGGGATAGGAACTACAATGCTATAAGTAGGTCCCTGGATATGAGAAAGGACATATGTACATCCACTTCTTGATACCTGACCTATGTACTCTAGGTGTTGTGGTCACAGTACCGCATGTTGGTTTTTGATTTAATACATATTCCATATTCTGGAAGTTGGGAAGCAAGACAAGGTGATGTGTTATTCCTTATCTATTGCTTCATAAACACCACAAATATGGACCCCAGATCTCTTAGCAGTTGGATCCACTTGGCCTCGTGAAATATTGCTAGTCAGGATATACAACAATCCCAGGCTTCAGAGAATTCCAAAAGAAATGAGAAGGAAAGAGATTGCTTGGCTTGTTCGAATTTCCTATTCATTCATTCATTATTTATTTATTTAAACAACACAAGCAGGGGAGGGGCAGAGAGAGAGAGAGAGAGAGAGAGAGAGGGAGAGAGAGAATCCGAAGCAGGCCCTGCACTGACAGTGCAGAGCCCAAGCGGAGCTCAAACCCACGAACCATGAGATCATGACCTGAGCAGAAACCAAGAGTCAGATACTTAACTCAGCCACTCAGGCGTCCCCAGTTTCCTTTATCTCATTGGTTAAAGTTAGCCCCACTGGGAGTTAATACATGTATGCTTCTTGGCTGTATCCTCCATTCCTTTGATAAATTATTACTAGCAGTATAGTATGATTAGTACTATTATTATCATCATTATTATTACTCTATACTAGGAGAGGAGAATATAAATTTACATACATGTCTATAAAGCTCTCTATCTCTATATATCTATCATAGTAAATGCAATGACAAGTGTATTTAATGGGAATGTCAGAGCACTGAGCAGAAAAAAAATTAATCCTCTTGGGGATCAGAGGTGCTAATAAGGAGAAGGGAAGAGGGTCTGCCTGGAAAGTGAATTTCAGTCAAAGAAATAGCATGAACAAAAACTCTGAGTCAAGAAACATTACAAAATATGCAACAAAGCTGTTTATTAGTATTGAAACATGAAATGTAAGGCAAGGCTGTCAAACCAAGTAAGGGCAGTATTATATAGGGACATAGATTTCTATTGAGAACTTTGAAGTCGGTTCAAATGTTGGTAACTTACTAAGTCATTACCCTTTCTGTGCTTCAAATTTCTCTTTTTCATAACAAGAATAATAATATCTACCTCACATTGTTTTGTTAGGAAGGTAGTGAGGATTCAGGAAATGTTAGCCATTATTAGATAGCAGAGAGACACGAAACATTTTCAGTGGCAGAACGACATGGTCAGATTTATGACATTGGCATTGACAATGGATTGGAGAGGATTAGGGCCAGAAGCAGAAAGATAAGTTATTTGCTGATGTGATACTGTAATAGCCCAAGGAGTGATGGTTGCCTAGAGTAGACCAGAGTCAATGGGAAAATAAAGGAAATACCTAGAAGGCGAAATGGATAGGACTTAGCAGGTAATTGGTTGGAAGTGGCAAATAAGGGAGAGGGCTGATTCAAAGATTACACTCAAGTTTTTGACTTGGGTGACTCAGTAACTGTGATGAAATCAAATAAAATAGGAAATAAGGAAAAGAGAAGAGAGCAGTGGATTTTAAGAAGGAGGACATTAATGCTGACCTGGAGAGGGTCAGGAAAGAAGAGGACAGAAATTCATCATTGCATTTGTATTAGTGATCTTAGTAATAGTATTTTCAGGGAAGTAGTCACTATTTTTATCTGTTTTTTACAAAACAAACAAAAAAAAGGAGTCTCAAAGTTGTGAAAATCCCTTAAGATTGTATAACTGGTTAGGTCCAGCATTCAGTGTGGGCTGTTAATTCATTAAAAACTGCAGCAGCCATAGCAGCTGCAGCAACAACAAAACACTTACTGAGTACTTACCACTGTAGTAGGTCCTGGAAACCTAAGAAAAGTCATACACAGCTCCTGCCTCCAAAGGGCTCATGCTTTTGGAATCCATGTAAAGAAACACTGTAAAAATTTTTTTAACAGAGCTGTGTTCAGAGTAAGGGGCAGTGGATATAAAAAGGGTGCTTAGGGATTTGATGCTAGGGATTTGAAAAAGATTTTAAAATGGTGAAGTTGCTCAGCTGACTTTTGTCTGGGGTGAGTTGGGGAAGTGGGGGAAGATAAGGAAGAATTGCAGAGTTTGGGAGTAGCAAGAACACAGGCAAGGAAGTGAGGAAGAGTGCCATATCCCCAGGAATTCACAAGCAGTTCAATATGGCTACAGGTAAACTGGGGCTTCTTAGTGAGGGTTGGAAAACTGGTCATAAATTTGACTGTATCTTACAGAATTGAGGTGCTGAATAGATTGGTTTTAGAAGGTCTTATGAGATCCGTGAACTCTTACTCCCAAGTTTCTATATAGATCTATGTAGTCTCAGAAGAGGGGGGAGTTTCAAGAAGGTAGTGGTTGTCAGTGTCAAATTTTAAAATGAATATACATCTTATTTTTCTCAGGAGGTAATTATATTTTATAGAAAAAAAAGCCTGAGTAATCTTAAGATAATTGTATACTTCCTACTCTGCCAATAAGTCAGTATAGGATCTCTGGGGAATAGATAATTAAATGTGCAAGAGAGTTCTTGGGGGAGATGCTTGTGAAACATAAGTAGGAAGGGAGCAGAAGGAGGCAGGAAGAACTTTCGGACCATAATTCAAGTCTGACACCTGTGAAAGGAGAAAACAGAGGAGGACTGTGTCAGAAGATCCTCAGACTAGAGCAATTCTGAGAATGATTGGCTAGGCAGATGGGGAGCTGCCAAGAAAATGTTGCCCATCTGAGAAATACTGTTTGGGGCATTAATGGCCTCCCACCTCTTACACCTTTCCTATCATGCCCAGTCATTGTCTGGGAACAGTGTGGAGGAAGCACGGCCTTGGCATGAATACCACACAGAATCCAAGGATGTGGCCACAGGAGGCCACCAGTCAACTATGCTCTGTATAGTGGGTTATCTAAAAGGGAGGTCTGGCTGCTCCATTTTAGACTCAGGGAAAAACCAATCAAGCAGAATGTTGATTGGTTACATCTATTGCCAGAATTATTAAGTAGGGTCTGAGTTGAGGACACGGATTCCAGTTCCCCATGTTTTAAAAATAACTATCAAAAATTGGGGGTAGAGGCTGCCATACCTAGTCTTACTAAGAGCTGTCAGAATTGGCTCTGTTACAACGACACTCCTCCTCTCTTCAGATTCACATAAGGGAAGCATACTGTTTTTAAGTGTATAAAAAATACAATATTTCTTCAGAGGAAGTACCCTTTTATCTGAAAGCTAGTAGTGGGAGTGGGAGTGTGAAGTAGTTCTAAAGAGTTATTGTAGAGACTGGAGTAGTTACAACATACGGACTGGCATTTTGATGAATGGACTTATTATACTGAAGAAACTTTAGCCTTATTTGGATATTGATTTTTTTTCCAATATATGAAATTTATTGTCAAATTGGTTTCCATACAACACCCAGTGTTCATCCCAAAAGGTGCCCTCCTCAATACCCATCACCCACCCTCCCCTCCCTCCCACCCCCATCAACCCTCAGTTTGTTCTCAGTTTTTAAGAGTCTCTTATGCTTTGGCTCTCTCCCACTCTAACCTCTTTTTTTTTTTCCTTCCCCTCCTCCATGGGTTTCTGTTAAGTTTCTCAGGATCCACATAAGAGTGAAAACATATGGTATCTGTCTTTCTCTGTATGGCTTATTTCACTTAGCATCACACACTCCAGTTCCATCCACGTTGCTACAAAGGGCCATATTTCATTCTTTCTCATTGCCACGTAGTACTCCATTGTGTATATAAACCACAATTTCTTTATCTATTCATCAGTTGATGGACATTTAGGCTCTTTCATTCATTTGGCTATTGTTGAGAGTGCTGCTATAAACATTGGGATACAAGTGCCCCTATGCATCAGTACTCCTGAATCCCTTGGGTAAATTCCTAGCAGTGCTATTGCTGGGTCATAGGGTAGGTCTATTTTTAATTTTTTGAGGAACCTCCACACTGTTTTCCAGAGTGGCTGCACCAATTTGCATTCCCACCAACAGTGCAAGAGGGTTCCTGTTTCTCCACATCCTCTCCAGCATCTATAGTCTTCTGGTTTGTTCATTTTGGCCACTCTGACTGGCGTGAGGTGATATCTGAGTGTGATTCTGATTTGTATTTCCCTGATGAGGAGCGACGTTGAGCATCTTTTCATGTGCCTGTTGGCCATCCGGATGTCTTTTTTAGAGAAGAGTCTATTCATGTTTTCTGCCCATTTCTTCACTGGGTTATTTGTTTTTTGGGTGTGGAGTTTGGTGAGCTCTGTATAGATTTTGGTTACTAGCCCTTTGTCTGATATGTCGTTTGCAAATATCTTTTCCCAGTCCGTTGGTTGCCTTTTAGTTTTGTTGGTTGTTTCCTTTGCTGTGCAGAAGCTTTTTATCTTCATAAGGTCCCAGTAATTCATTTTTGCTTTTAATTCCCTTGCCTTTGGGGATGTGTCGAGTAAGAGATTGCTACGGCTGAGGTCACAGAGGTCTTTTCCTGCTTTCTCCTCTAGGGTTTTGATGGTTTCCTGTCTCACATTCAGGTCCTTTATCCATTTTGAGTTTATTTTTGTGAATGGTGTGAGAAAGTGGTCTAGTTTCAACCTTCTGCATGTTGCTGTCCAGTTCTCCCAGCACCATTTGTTAAAGAGACTGTCTTTTTTCCATTGGATGTTCTTTTCTGTTTTGTCAAAGTTTAGTTGGCCATACGTCTGTGGGTCTAGTTCTGGGGTTTCTATTCTATTCCATTGGTCTATGTGTCTGTTTTTGTGCCAATACCACGCTGTCTTGATGATTACAGCTTTGTAGTAGAGGCTAAAGTCTGGGATTGTGATGCCTCCTGCTTTGGTCTTCTTCTTCAAAATTACTTTGGGTATTCGGGGCCTTTTGTGGTTCCATATGAATTTTAGGATTGCTTGTTCTAGTTTTGAGAAGAATGCTGGTGCAATTTTGATTGGGCTTGCATTGAATGTGTAGATAGCTTTGGGTAGTATTGACATTTTCATAATATTTATTCTTCCAATCCATGAGCAGGGAATGTCTTTCCATTTCTTTATATCTTCTTCAATTACCTTCATAAGCTTTCTATAGTTTTCAGCATACAGATCTTTTACATCTTTGGTTAGATTTATCCCTGTGTATTTTATGCTTCTTGGTGCAATTGTGAATGGGATCGGTTTCTTTATTTGTCTTTCTGTTGCTTCATTGTTAGTGTATAAGAATGCAACTGATTTCTGTACATTGATTTTGTATCCTGCAACTTTGCTGAATTCCTATATCAGTTCTAGCAGACTTTTGGTGGAGTCTATCGGATTTTCCATGTATAGTATCATGTCATCTGCAAAAAGTGAAAGCTTGACTTCATCTTTGCCAATTTGGATGCCTTTGATTTCCTTTTGTTGTCTGATTGCTGATGCTAGAACTTCCAACACTATGTTAAACAACCGCAGTGAGAGTGGGCATCCCTGTTGTGTTCCTGATCTCAGGGGAAAAGCTCTCAGTTTTTCCCCATTGAGGATGATGTTAGCTGTGGGCTTTTCATAAATGGCTTTTATCATGTTTAAGTATGTTCCTTCTATCCCGACTTTCTCAAGGGTTTTTATTAAGAAAGGGTGCTGAATTTTGTCAAAGGCCTTTTCTGCATCGATTGACAGGATCATATGGTTCTTATCTTTTCTTTTATTAATGTGATGTATCATGTTGATTGATTTGCGAGTGTTGAACCAGCCCTGCATCCCAGGAATGAATCCCACTTGATCATGGTGAATAATTCTTTTTATATGCTGTTGAATTCAATTTGCTAGTATCTTATTGAGAATTTTTGCATGCATATTCATCAGGGATATTGGCCTGTAGTTCTCTTTTTTTACTGGGTCTCTGTCTGGTTTAGGAATCAAAGTAATACTGGCTTCATAGAATGAGTCTGGAAGTTTTCCTTCCCTTTCTATTTCTTGTAATAGCTTGACAAGGATAGGTATTATCTCTGCTTTAAACGTCTGGTAGAACTCCCCTGGGAAGCCATCTGGTCCTGGAATCTTATTTGTTGGAGGTTTTTGATAACTGATTCAATTTCTTCACTGATTATGGGTCTGGGGAACCTGGTGAGAAAATCTTGAGGAAAGCTTGATGAGTAAACCTGGATGGTGAGAGGTTTAATTGGGACAGAGAAGGCTATCTTTTTGTTTATGGGGTTTCCTGGATGTAAGGTGCTTGGTGGAGCAAAATGAACTAAGAAGCCAAGGAAAGGCTATAAGGTTATCTGACTGGGAATAGGAAAATAGTTGTCCAATTCTAGGGACCATGAAAAGGAAGACCACAGCATCTCACACTGCTCCATGTGAAGGAGACCAAAAGGTAGAGACGTGGCAGAGGCTACAGAGCTTTCCAGGAGACTACTGAGCATGAAGACATCCACTTAGAGAGGACACTTGGGGAATGCACCACTGGTTGTGGCTGAAGGAAACATGGCTATGTCTTTCTGAGGGGCTCTTCAGGGATGGAGGAGGTGAGGAGAAAGCCAAACACTACTCCAGAAAAGCCCAAGATATATCTTGTCTATGTAATATTCACTATATCTTCCACCCACGAGGTGTGGCTGTGGGTAGCTTATCTAACCTCCTTGTTACAGTTCCAAGATCAGGAAAACGGGTTAATAATTATAGCAGATCTTACAATATTAGTGTCTTAGATGAATTAGGACATGTAAAATTGTTAGAACTGTGGCTTGCACATTCTGTATTTTATCAATTTTCAGAGGCCATCAATTGTTAGAGTCATCATTATTTTATGCACCACAAGAGTGAAGAAAATGCTTACAATTAAACCATGAGACATCATCAATTATTAATCACATTGCTATTTCAGAAATATTGGAATATGAAAGAATGTATTTTAGAATTTATGAAGTGTGGTTGTGAGTGCTCAAGAAGCATCATATATCATTATAATTATAGCTATTATTTGTTACAATTATTGTCATTATTTGTGGAAATCACTAGGAGAAGATAAACCATGCAATCAGAGTATGATCAAAGATGGCTTCCCTTTACTGATAATGTGATCAGTTTTATACAATGACCCCTACTTCCTCTATTCTTCTTGGGTCCCTATCAAGCCCTAGAATAATTAGAATCAGAAGAGGGTATAGAAGACTATGTATTCAGGGCTTTTCTCTATGGTTGTGCAGATTATGTATTGGACAACATAGAGTGGGTCATATGGTACACTGTATGAATGCTCCCTAGAGTTGAACGTTACATATCCTGCATGGATCTCATAACACAGCCCACCCAACCTCATCTATGACCCCCTGCTCTTTTAAGTCAGAATCACAGCCCAAGGTTTAGGTGGGGAAAGTGGAAGAGATGAGTTTTAAATCAATTTTGAGATTAAAGTTTTAAACTTTACTTCAGTCATGAAAAATAAATAGATATTATAAAATCTTCCCAAGGTGTTGTAAAGAAATTTGAAAGGTTGATTTATCAGAATACTGTGGAAGGTGTTAATGGCAAAAAGTTAAAATATATTCATGTTTTTACTACACCCTAGTGAGAATCCCCAATAATCTGGCCATATAAAATTGAAAAGAAGATATGTTTCTGACCCACTCCTCCCAAGAGAAACAGACAAATCATAATGAGCTAAGTGCTATTGGAGAGGACAGTTCTAGCCAGTATGAGGAGGGGCAGGAATTAGTTCTGCAGGAGAGTAGAGAAAGATTTCTTTGGAAAGTGGATATTTTGAACCAGCCTAAAACATGATCCATGGAATCCAAAGCCACGTCTGACTTCTGTAAATGGTAAATTAAGATAGTTGGAAGAGGAACCCTTTGGTAATATTGTGTTATCGACTAAATGTTTGTGTTCCCCCTCAAATTCATATGTTGAAGCCTTAGCCCTCAATGTGACTATTTGGAGAGAGGGCCTGTGAGGAGGTGATAAAGGTTAAATAAGGTCATCAGGGTGGGGCCCTAATCTGATAGTCCTCGAGTCCTTATAAGAGGGAGGGCCATCAGAGAGCTCTCTCCCTCCCTCCTCTCTCCCTCCCTCCTCTCTCCCTCTCTCCCCCCACTTTCCCCCCTCTCTCCCCCACTCTCTTCCCTCCTCCTTCTCTCCCCCTCTCTGCCCCCCCTTTCCCTTCCTCTCCCCCGGCTCTCTCTCCTCAGAGAGGCCAAGGAGGTGATCTGAAAGCCAGGGAGAGAACTCTCTTTAAGAACCGGACCCTGCCGGACCTTGATCAGGGACTTCCAGTCTTCAGAACTGTGAGAAAACAAATTTATGTTATGTAAGCCACCCAAGTATGGTACTTTATTACAGCAGCCAGAACAGACTAATACTCTGTCCCTGCTCTCGTTTCTGTCTCAGTTCAACTAATTCTAGCCCACAATTATAATTTTAACCCATAAATCCTCAGCCATACAGAAATAGCTTAGTTTTTTCTTTGCTTCTTAGCAATCAAATTTCATTAGATCCTCACAATAGTCCACTGAAGATAAGTTACCTTCCCTCTTTCAGAGATGAAAAGTGTTGAGGGTCAGAGAGTTTCAGCCAACAAGTTGCTCTAAGTTCATTGCTGTTTCTATTCAAACCCAAGTACTGTTTTAAACTCAGAGCTAGGGTCAGGACTTTGGCAGCCCTAAATCACAGCACCTATATCTCCCCTCTTCACCTAAAAAATAAGGTTGTTCTTTCTTCCTCCCTTCCTCGCATTCTCTCTTGTTCTTTCTCTCTTTCTTTCTTCTTTTAGAAGAGCAAAACTTCTGGAATTTTAGCAGATCTTTGAAGCCTTAATACCATCAGGTTGTTGACTTTTGCGGGGAGGTAAGAAAAGCACTTATCATAGTGACTCAAAGAATGATCCCAGAACATATTTGATCTATCTTCTATTTATTCTTTCCAAGGATGTGTTTTCCAAGTAATTATGCTAAAACATCAATTAAGACCCTTATCAGATATGGTAACACCTCAGGTGCAATTCAGAAAGTGCAATTATTAGAGTGTAAAGGTGGCCTCAAAGCCATCAAGCAATCACATCCATCAGTCTTGGTGTTTAGGCTAAAATAGCAGCAGTTGATGTTTGGAAATATTACCTGGAAACTCTTGTTCCAGTTGATTTGAGAGCCCAATATCTAATAATTCCATTTCCAGATGGCCCTCCCACTTGACAGATTACTAATCAGTAATCTCCAAACCAACCCACAGTCCCTCTTTTAGCCCTCTTGCCTCTTACCCACAGAATCACAGCAGGGTCCTTATACCTTCTGTAAGGCCACAGTTCTGGTAAGGCTCTTTGCCAATCCTTTCCTACTACGTTTTTTTCTTTCTTGCCATTCTTCAAACTGTATTTAACATTAATTTGTCATCTGGATTGGTTATTGATTGCACTGGAGCACACTGAGAAGCTGGCTAAGAAGCTCCACACTTTAAAAGTTCTCTTGCTTGCATTTACAAAGGATTTGGATTTTAGTGGGTCTGAACTGCTGGGGTAGAAGGATTTAAGGAAACACATTGCCCTGAGAATAGCAAGCCATGCACATCAGCATTTTCCTGGGAAAAATGAATAGGGCTCCTTGTAGTTATGTGGCCACATGCCATTTACAAGATACTTTTTCATAGGTGATTTTGTTTTTCTCCCTTTTCTCTTTTTCCTTCCCTCTTTCCCACTTCACTCTTTTCCCTTCCTCCTTCCCTCTTCCTACCTCCTGTCCTCCTTTCTCCCTACATCCCTTCCTTCTTTTCTTCCTTCCTTCCTCTGTTATTTTTCCTTTTCCTTCCTTTCTCAATTTTTTTTTCTGCAAACATTTGATGACTGCTTGACACTGTGCCAAAAACAATGTGCTTTCAGAACCAGAAGATTGTTAAGGTGTTCAGTGTGAGATTGACAGTAAGTAGTGACTCTAATATAGATCGATAAGTTATCTAGTAGAAGCACAGAATATTTCCTAGAAAAGAAGCCTCTAACTCCAAGTAGGCTGGGTGCCTGGGCAGGGGTGAGGTTAGGAAAGTCTTTCCGCAGGTCCCCTGAGCTACTTCTGAAAGAAGGAATTCAATTTACATAAGTGACAAAAGGAGACAAAGAGTTTTCTAGGATGAAGGGATCAACAATTCAAAGGATTGTAGACAATATGCTTACTTTTAGGAAAGTACAAATACTTAGGTATAGCTGGCATTGAGGATAAGGGAGGTGGCAAAAGGGGTCATGTGGAAGGTCAGGGAATGGTAGGTTGAAGGCCTGAGCATATAAGAAATGGTGACATGAATGTTCCTGTGTGTCTGTCACATGAAGGAGTCTAGATCTGTGTGTATGTGTTCTAGTGAAACTTTATTTATGGACGCCGAAATGTGAATTTCATAGTTTTCTCATGTTATGAAATATTTTCCTTCTTGTGACTCCTCCACCCCCACCCCACTCCCAACCATTTGGAAATGTGAAGACCTTTTTCTCATGAACCAGATAGGTGTGGGCTGCAATTTACAGACTCCTGCTCTATCAAAGTGTGGTCCTTAACTAACAGCATTGGCATCACCTGGAAAGTAGTTTGAAATGCAGAATTTTGAGCCTCAGCCCAGCTTTCATCAATTAAAGGAGTCTAGTTTAATCCCGAAGGTAACGGAATGTTCTAAGAAGGCAAGCATTGCAGTCTGGTTAAACTCTAATTAGATTTCGAAGTCCCTTGTTTGCTTTTAGAGTCAACCAAATGTTCAGAGTGTTGTTGCATTCTTACACTTCACCTGACCTATATGCTGCTGTTGCTTTGCAGAGTAGGAGAGCAGTTGCTGAATCAGCACTGCAGGGAGGAGCGTGTGTAGGGAACATGGATTATTCATGGGGCCTGTGCACTGTTCCAGGTGCAGCCATGATTGCCGTAGACTGGGACCATTTGTAATGCAAAGGCATGGCAAGAAAATCCATTTTCTCATTTTCAGAGCCAATTTTATCTTCATGCTCCTGCCCATGTTACAAATTTTAGGCTGATAACGTGAAACAGGAGGCAGAAGAGCAAAATGAAATTTCTGACGATTGTTTGCAAAAGGCATTTTTAGATACCAATTTATTAACTCCTTTATTTGGAAGAGAATGACTCAGAGACTGTATCTTGACACCTTGTGGTCTAAAACAATGGCAACTGAGTTTTAAAGTCAAATATGAATTTGAGTTTTGTGACCTTGGGCAAGTCAGCTTGCTTCTCCGTACCACATTTTCTTTACCTGTAAAATGTGAGTAATGATGCTATGGGAGGCAGAATTATCGGCTCCAATTTTTTTTACTTCTTCCTATATCCTTGACTTTTACCTTGTGCCTGCAGTCACTCCCACTATAGGAAAATCTTGTCCTTTTGATTAGGGGTTAATCATAGGACTTGCTTTGGCCAATGGGATATGGAGGGGAGGGAGTTACAGCATGATAACCTTAAAGTCATCACATGATTTTCTTCCTGAATTTCTGCCATTTCCAGCAGAAGAATTTCTCTAGGATTTTGCAGTCTCCTTTGCCTGTGCCCCATTGAAACAATGGAATGCAGCTATGTTGACACCTTGATTTTTTTTTCTTTCATTCATTTTTTTGGGGGTGGGTGGGGCCACTGAGACCAGTACCAGAGTCAAACCTACAGAAATGTAAGATAATAAATTTATGCTGTTCTAAGTGCTAAGTTTGTGGTAGTTTGTTATGACAGCAGTAGAAAATGAATACATAGGGTAACGCAGCTGGGCTTAATGAATACGGATTTTCTTTTCCCTCCATTCATTTTTGAAACAAGTGGATTTAACTCTGTATAAGAGCAGTTTGTACATAAACCTGATAGCATTATTGAGGATTATTGAGAAAATGCAAGCCCTTAGAACAATGCACATAAAAAGCCGTCAAATGTTAGCTATTCCATAGGGAATAGATTCCAGCATTGGCTATAAGACTTATTATTATTCTTTTTTCTGGGAATCCCAATGCTCAAACTTATAACTTTACTGCAACAAGTTTGGGGTCACTTGTTATAAACGTGTATTTTCCTGAAAAACAGTCACAGTTTGAGGCATTTCTTCTTGTTGCTAAAATGAAGTCTCAGGATGTGAGAATTGTCCTCAAATATCTCATGGGCTGTCATGTGGAAGCAGGAGCAGATTTTTTTCCTTCTCTGTGATCTCATTAGGTATAAGGTTCAGGGAAGCAGAAGAAGAATCACTGGAGTTGCCTAGAACCCCAGGGTCCCTACAAGGCGACTTATGAACTATAAAATGAACAAAAAATTAGAATATGTAATGCTATCAGAGATATGGTGGAATGCACACTTTCAATCCCTAAGGGGACATATTCAGTCCACAATGTAGCCTCATAAAATAATTAAAGATGTAGACAAAGGCATGTGCAATTATTTTGTATGCAGCATTAATTATAATGGTCAAAACAAAACAACAAAAAGGAAAAAACCTAACTGTTCATTGGCTAGAGAGAAAGTGTGAGTAAATCAAAACACATCCATTTACTGGGTTATTACACAGACATTAAATATGATTCAAAGTGAAGGGCTTATATGAAATAAAATATATGGTATAATTTTTAAAATATAATTTATTGTCAAATTGGCTTACATACAACACCCAGTGCTCATCCCAACAAATGCCCTCCTCAATGCCCATCACCCATTTTCCCCTTTCCCCCACCCTCCATCAGCCCTCAGTTTGTTCTCTGTATTTAAGAGTCTCTTATGGTTTGCCTCCCTCCCTCTCTGTTTGTAACTATGTTTTTCCCCTTCCCTTCCCCCGTGGCCTTCTGTTAAGTTTCTCAAGATCCACACATGAGTAAAAACATATGATATCTGTCTTTCTCTGACTGACTTATTTCACTTAGCATAATACCCTCCATTTCCATCCACGTTGCTGCAAATGGCATGATTTTATTCTTTCTCATTGCCAAGTAGTATTCCATTGTATATATAAACCACGTCTTCTTTATCCATTCATCAGTTGATGGACATTTAGGCTGTTTCCACAATTTGGCTATTGTTGAAAGTGCTGCTATAAACATAGGAGTAATGTCCACCTATCCATAAGCACTCCTGTATCCCTTGGGTAAATTCCTAGCAGTGCTATTGCTGGGCTGCAGGGTAGTTCTATTTTTAATTAAAAAAATTTTTTTAACGTTTATTCATTTTTTGAGATACAGAGACAGAGCATGAGCAGGGGAGGGGTAGAGAGAGAAGGAGACACAGAATCTGAAGCAGGCTTCAGTCTCTGAGCTGTCAGCACACAGGCCAATGTGGGGCTCGAACTCACCAACTGTGCGATCATGCCCTGAGCTGATGTCGGACATTTAATCGACTGAGCCACCCAGGCGCCCCAGTTCTATTTTTAATTTTTTGAGGCACCTCCACACTGTTTTCAAGAGTGGCTGCATAGGTTTGCATTCCCACCAACAGTGCAAGAGGGCTCCCATTTCTACACATCCCCACCAGCATCTATAGTTTCCTGACTTGTTCATTTTAGCCAGTCTGACCGGTGTGAGGTGGTATCTCAGTGTGGCTTTGATTTGTATTTCCCTGATGATGAGTGACGTTGAGCATTGTTACATGTGTCTGTTGGCCATCTGGATGTCTCCTTTGGAAAACTGTCTATTCATGTATTCTTCCCATTTCTTCACTGGATTGTTTATTTTGGGGGGTATGGAATTTGGTGAGTTCTTTATAGATTTTGGATACTAACCCTTTATCTGATATGTCATTTGCAAATATCTTTTCCCATTCTGCCAGTTGCCTTTTAGTTTTGGTGATTGTTTCCTTTGCAGTGAAGAAGATTTTTATCTTGATGACGTCTCAATAGTTCATTTTTGCTTTTAATTCCCTTGCCTTTGGAGGTGTGTTGAGTAAGAAATTGCTGCGGCTGAGGTCAAAGAGTTTGTTGCCTGCTTTCTCCTCTAGGGTTTTGATGGTTTCCTGCCTCACATTCAGGTCCTTTATCCATTTTGAGTTTATTTTTGTGAATGGTGTAAGAAAGTGGTCTAGTTTCATTGTTCTGCATGTTGCTGTCCGGTTCTCGCAGCACCATTTGCTAAAGAGACGGTCTTTTTTGCATTGAATACTCTTTCCTGCTTTGTCAAAGATTAGTTGGCCATACATTTGTGGGTCCAATTCTGGGTTCTCTATTCTATTCCATTGTGTCGGTTTTTGTGCCAATACCATACTTTCTTGATGATTACAGCTTTGTAGTAGAGGCTAAAGTCTGGGATTGTTATGCCTCCCACTTTGGTTTTCTTCTTCAGTATTTCTTTGGCTATTCGAGGTCTTTTGTGGTTCCATACAAGTTTTAGGATTGTTTGTTCTAGCTTTGAGAAGAATGCTGGTGCAATTTTGATTGGGATTGCATTGAATATGTAGATTGCTTTGGGTAGTATTGACATTTTAACAATATTTAGTCTTCCAATCCATGAGCATGGAATGTTTATCCATTTCTTTGTGTCTTTTTCAATTTCCTTCATAAGCCTTCTATAGATTTCAGCATACAGATCTTTTACATCTTTGGTTAAGTTTATTCCTAGGTATTTTATGGTTCCTGGTGCAATTGTAAATGGGATCAGTTTCTTTATTTCTCTTTCTGTTGCCTCATTATTGGTGTTAAAAAATGTAACCAATTTCTGTACATTGCTTTTGTACTCTGCAACTTTGCTGAATTCATGCATCGGTTCTAGGAGTCTTTTGGTGGAGTCTGTCCGGTTTTCCATGTAGAGTATCATGTTGTCTGTGAAAAGTGAAAGTTTGGCTTTTTCTTTGCCAATTTTGATGCCTTTTATTTCCTTTTGTTGTCTGATTGCTGATGCTAGCACTTCCAACACTATGTTGAACAACAGTGGTGAGAGTGGACATCCCTGTTGAGTTCCTGATCTCAGGGGGAAAGTTCTCAGTTTTTCCCCATTGAGGATGATATTAGCTGTGGGCTTTTCATATACGGCTTTTATGTATGTTCCTTCTATCCTGACTTTCTTGAGGGTTTTTATTGAGAAAGGATGCTGTATTTTGTCAGATGCTTTTTCTGCATCTATTGACAGGATTATATTGTTCTTATCCTTTCTTTCATTAATGTGATGTATCACATTGATTGATTTGTAAATATTGAACCAGCACTGCAGGCCAGGAATGAATCCCACTTATCATGGTGAATAATTCTTTTTACATGTTGTTGAATTCAATTTGCTATTGTCTTGTTGAGAATTTTTGCATCCATGTCCATTGGGGATATTGACCTGTAGTTCTCCTTTTTTGTGGGGTCTCTGTCTGGTTTGGGAGTCAAAGTTATGCTGGCTTCATAGAATGAGTCTGGGATTTTTCCTTCCATTTCTATTTTTTGGAACAGGTTTAGAAGGATGGGTATTAACTCTGCTTTAAATGTCTGGTAGAATTCCCCAGGGAAGCCATCTTGGTCCAGGACTCTTATTTGTTGGAGATTTGTGATAACTGATTCAATTTTTCACTAGTTATGGGTCTGTTCAAATTTCTATTTCTTCCTGTTTGAGTTTTGGTAGTGTGTGGGTGTTTAGGAATTTGTCCATTACTTCCAGATTGTCCAGTTTGTTGGCATATAATTTTTCATAGTATTCTCTGAAAATTGCTTGTATTTCTGAGGGATTGGTTGTAATAATTCCATTTGTATTTGTGATTTTATCTACTTGGGTCCTCTCTCTCTCTCTCTCTCTCTCTCTTTTTGAGAAGCCTGGCTAGAAGTGTATAAACTTTGTTTATTTTTTAAAAAAACCAACTCTTAGTTTCATTGATCTTCTCTACTGTTTTTTTATATTCTATATTGTTCATTTCTGCTCTGATCTTTATTATTTCTTTTCTTCTGCTCGGGGTGGAGTGTCTTTGCTATTCTGCTTCTAGTTCCTTTATTTGTGCTGTTAGATTTTGTATTTGGGATTTTTCTTGTTTCTTGAGATAGACTTACATTGCAATGTATTTTCCTTTTAGAACTGCCTTTGCTGCATCCCAAAGGAATTGTATTGTTGTGTTTTCATTTTCATTTGTTTCCATATATTTTTAAATTTCTTCTTTAATTGCCTGGTTGACCCTTCATTCTTTAGTAGGATGTTCTTTAACCTCCATGCACTTGGAGGTTTTTGAAAATTTTTCCTGTGGTTGATTTCAAGTTTCATAGCATTGTGATCTGAAAGTGTGCATGGTATGATCTCAATTCTTTTAGATTTACTGAGGACTGTTTTGTGATCCAGTATGTGATCTATCTTGGAGAATGTTCCATGTGCAGTCAAGAAGAATGTATATTCTGCTGCTTCAGGATGAAAATTTCTGAATATATCTGTCAAGTCCATCTGGTCCAGCGTATAATCCAGGGCCAATTTTTCTTTATTGATTTTCTGTCTATATGATCTGTCCATTGTTGTAAGCGGAGTATTAAAGTCCTCTGCAATTACCACATTCGTACCAATAAGATTGCTTATGTTTGTGATTAATTGTTTTATATATTTGGGTGCTTACGAATTCGGTGCATAGACATTTATAATTGATAGCTCTTCTTGATGGATAGACCCTCTAATTATTATGTAATGCCATTCTTCATCTCTTTTTATAGCCTTTAGTTTAAAACCTAGTTTGTCTGATATAAGCATGGCTACTCCAACTTTCTTTTGACTTCCAGGAGCATGATATATGGTTCTCTATCCCCTCACTTTCAATCTGAAGGTGTCCTCAGGTCTAAAATGGGTCTCTTGTAGACAGAAAATAGATGAGTCTTGTTTTTTTTTTATCCATTATGATACTCTATGTCTTTTGATTGGAGCATTTAATCCATTTACATTCAGTGTTATTATTGAAAGATATGAGTGTCATATCCCATAGAGTCATTGTGTTATCTGTAGGTTCATGCTTGTAGTGATGTCTCTTGTCCTTTGTGGTCCTTGCAACATTTCACTCACAGAGTCCTCCCTTAGGATCTCTTATAGGGCTGGTTTATTGGTGATGAATTCCTTTACTTTTTGTTTGTTGGGAAACCTGTATCTCTCCCTCTATTCTGAATTGCAGGCTTGCTGGATACAGGATTCTTGGCTGCATATTTTTTCTGTTCATCACATTGAAAATTTCCTGCCACTCCTTTCTGGCCAAGTTTCAGTAGCTAGGTCTGCTACTACCCTTATGTGTCTACCCTTGTAGACACATCCCTAGTTGCTTATCCCTAGTTGCTTTCAGAATTCTCTCTTTGTCTCTGTATTTTGCCAATTTCACCCTGATATGTCGTGCAGAAGATCAATTCAAGTTAAGTCTGAAGGGTGTTCTCTGTGCCTCCTGGATTTCAATGTTTGTTTTTTCCCCCAGATTGGGGAAGTTCTCAGCTATGATTTGTTCAAGTACACCTTCATCCCCTTTCAGTCTCTCTTCTTCTTCTTCTGGAACTCCTATGATATGGATATTGTTACATTTCATTGAATCACTTAGTTCTCTAATTTGTCCCCTCATGATCCAGAATGTTTTTATCTCTCTTTTTCTCAGCTTCCTCTTTTTCCATAATTTTGTCTTCTAATTCACATATTCTCCTCTCTCCTTCTTCAATCTTTGCTGTGGCTGACTCTATTTTATTTTGTACCTCATTTATAGCATTTTAAAATTAAAATTCATCATTACTATATTTTAGTTCCTTGATCTCTGCAACAATAGATTGTCTGCTGTCTTCTATGCTTTTTTCAAGCCCAGTGATTAATCTTATGAATATTATTCTAAATTCTTGTTCAGTTATATTATTTATATATGTTTTGATCAATTCTTTAGCTGTCATTTCTTCCTGGAATTTCTTTTGAGGAGAATTCTTCCATTTAGTCATTTTGGCTAGTTTTCTGTCCCTTTTGTGTTTTAAAAGCTTTTTATGTGTCCTGCACCTGTGAGCACTACTATATTAAAGAGGGGTCATACACTGTCCAGGGCCTGGCCCTTCAGGAGGTGTTTTTTGGAGAGTGTTACTTGCTCTCTGTTGTTGTGACTTTGGTTACTTTATCTCCCTACTAGTAGTGATGTTTTGGCCCCTCCACCAGGTATGCTTTGATTTGTTCCTTGAAGTAGCCCTGGAAAGGAAAACAAACACACACACACAAACAAGAAACAAACAGAAAGCAAAAACATGCAAACACACAAACAAAAACCCCAAAAACAAAAAACCAGAAACAACAGCTACAAGTAAACAACAGGGTGGAGGCGGGGCTGATGGAAGAGGCCTTATCCCATACAAAGAGAAAAATGACAGGGGTGGGGAAAAAGAAAGAATAAACTTGACCAGAGAAACTATATGGCTTAATCCAGATAGAGAGAGAAAGGAAAATTAAGAAGGAGGTGGGGAAAAATGAAAGAAGATAGTTGTCCAGGCAGAGAAACTATATGGCTTTATCCAAAGAGAGAACGGAGGATAAAGGAGGTGTGGAACATGTATCAAGAGAATGGATTAAATATGTCTGCTTAAACAAACCAACAACCAGAGTAACCAGACTAGAGGAGGGAGGAGATAAGAAGGAGAAAAGGAAGGAAGAATGTATCTACATAATAAGAATTGTTGGAGAATTAATCCAGGCAACGCAGCAGTGCAGGTCTGGAGTAGGGGCCATTGGGTTCCTCACTGTCTAGCCCGCTCCTGTAGATACGCAGTTACCAGGCACAGGGGGGTGTGGTTTCGTGTAGGCGGGTCCTACCTCCACTGTGGGTCCCCCTGTCTGATCCCTGAGACCCCCCCCCCCTTTGTGGTGGTGGGGAGAAAAATGGTGAAGCCCCCGTCTCTCCTCCACAGACCCTCACAAATGAGGTGGTTTGTCTCACTCCACCGACTCCCATGCCTGGCGCTTGGCTGGGATTCAAACTGTCAGTCTGTACATCCCGGTACTAGGGAAATGCTGCTCTGATATGTGGTCCTTGGCTGGTGGGCAC
Source organism: Acinonyx jubatus (assembly GCF_027475565.1). Classification (NCBI taxonomy): domain Eukaryota; kingdom Metazoa; phylum Chordata; class Mammalia; order Carnivora; family Felidae; genus Acinonyx; species Acinonyx jubatus. The sequence continues at coordinate 48,893,725 of NC_069381.1, read as the reverse complement.
AGGCTTTATCCTGTCCTGTAGCACTCTAGGGAGGGGATTGCTTTCTCCTACTGTGGACTGCTCCCCTGACCTAGCCACCAAGCCCAGGACTGGGTCCCCTCCACCCCAGGTTCACGATCCAGGCAGCTGGCCCCGTCAGAGCAAACCCCACAGTTAGAGATTGGATCTTTGTCTGTCCTGGTCTGAGGTTTTTCTGTTGTCCAGATATAGTCCTATGCTTCCCCACCTGGTCTTTCTCTTCCCTTTGTCTCTCTGCAGAAGTGAATCCCTCGCCTCCATCCATTTTATCTCTCCCAGTTTGCAGTCATGCACCTGTGGCCGGTCAGGTTTTCCTGGTGGGTCCCTGGAAGCACGACTGTCTCTTTTTCTCCTGAACTCTTTGGCTTCGACACTTCTTTGTTTGGGAGAAGAGGGAAGTTCAGATCCCCTTACTTCTATGCCATGTTGGCCCCCTCCTCCGAATATATGGTATAATTTTAAAGGCAAATACGCAGGAAAAGTAACTGTATATTCAATAAGATAACAACTATATAAAACAAATAAACAACGGTATGCTCAGAAGGTAGAAAAATGATAATGAAACATATTTCACTAATAACAGATGTTTTCTTTTGGGAGAGGAACTCTCCTCCTTCTCTTTTTACACTTCTATTTTTTCAACATATTTTCATAATGTGCAAATGTTACTTTTGCACTGAGAATATAATATGCTTTTTTTTAAGTGGATAAAAGGTGCTCTCAGAATGTTTTTTCTTCCCCATGCATTTATATTGTGTCCAAGCGAATCCAGATACTTCACTGTGTTTATACAAACACTCACTCAAAAAAGTCACTGTGCAAATTATTAAAAATGATAACCCATTTGTATAAACAAATAAGTACAAATACTAAAAGAGGCTCTATCCTTATTAAGTATTTACCACATATGAGGCAGGAGAGTGTTAATAATGAGGTCTTTCATTCATTGTTGAGCAGTGGACATAGACTATTACCATTATTTGGGTGTTTACTATATGCTGGTGATTTTACATATATTCTCTCACTTGTCCTCACTACTGACATGCAGGTTAAATATTACATTCTCAATGCCAAGATAAATAAATTACAGCTTATCTAAGGTTGCCCAAATAGGTCCCTGCCTGGATAGGAGTAGAGGCCATGTCTATCTGTTTCCAAATTCCATGTCCTCCTCAGTACCCCATGCCATTGATGCACAGAACATGTAAAGCACCAGTTTTTCTACTGTCACCAAAACCATTAGCTTTGTCTTGTTATGAAAGTGGTTGAGACTTCTAATTTATCGTGTGTTCCTTTGTGACTCCTCTGGAAGTTCTACAGTGGATCAGGTCAGAATAGCTTGAAGTTGAATATGATGTTCTTCAAAGTGTTAGGATTTCTGCACTATTTTACTCTCCTGACTTACTTACCTCTAGACTCTATGTAAATATATTATTCATAAGTCATCCATTCTCCACTCTCCTTTAAATTTTGTTGAAGAGGAGTTTATGATGCACTACTTCCTCATAGGACATTTGTACGTGTTATTCCAGCAGACCGGTTGCAGATGACTGAGCCAGGGGTGGATAGCTGGCTCAAGGACAGCCAAGGACCTAGCATAATAGATTTGTCCAACAGCCATGTTAATCACCAAATGAACCAATTAGATCTTCCCTCAGTGAACTTGACTAGCATACATACAGTGAAAGATAATGATTAGTAGTAAAGGCAGAAGCCATAAAGTACATATAGGATGGGAGTTACTGAAAGTTTGAGGTGATAGAAGATATCAGTACCAAACTAAGTAAATAAGGAAGGAAACCAGCCAGGAATTTGTTGGTGGCAGCAGGAGAAGAATGGTCAAGTCATGGTAATTGTGGACATCAGAGAAGGTCATGCACATTAACTGTTGATGCAGCAGTAGCAAAGGCTAGTCACTAGAATGGCTTCCCCATTCTTTAGCAGTATTCCATCTGCCTGGAGTTTGGGGTCTGCAGCAATTGAAATGTATTTCTCTGTGTATTCTTGAGCAAACAAACAAACAGAAACTTATGAATGTAATATGTGTGTGTTTATTTCTGGTCATTTGAAAGAACCTAACCATCAAATTACATCTGGCTGAATGGTGTAAGGTCTCTCATAGAGCCCAGAAGACCAGCCACATTAAAGGATGGGTAACTGATAATGCATAGCCAGGAGAGCTCCCTTCAAAACAACTGATTCTGGAATTTGTCTTACTTGGGGAAGAGAGGGAAGGAGAAACACTAAGAATATTACTTTTTTCAATTTTTTCTAAACCTCAGACTTTCCTATTTGGTGTTTTTCATTAAAGCAGTGAGCAATCGACACATGCAGTGGTGTAAATACGTCATATTGCAGTCCTATCTGTCTCCCATACAGGCTTGGTGATGTGATGGGAAGGAATGTAGGACTGAGAATTTGAAAACTGAAAGTCATGCCTTATTGTGTCCATATTAGCTGTGTGATTCCTGGCAAGTTACTAAGTTCTCTGGATTTCAATTACCTCTTCCATTAAAATAAGAGCAATAATAGCCCCTGCCTTCTTAACCTCTAGGATTGCTCAGCAAGTTAAAAAAGATAATAAATTTGAAAACTATGAAGTAATTGAAAGAACAAGTTTTTTTCTTACCACCAATAATAACACACTGCTAATAAGCCAGTTGTGAATTTGAGGAGTTTTAGTGAAAAGTACTTAGATTATGTAAACTTCAGTTGGACAGGCTCTAAAAGCAATGTTAAAGAAACCTTGTGGACCATTTGCTAGAAGGGCTATATTAATTTCCCTAAGGCACTGACCCTGAGCTGGGAGTAGCATTGGGAACAGGTTAACATTTGAAAGCAGCTGTTGATGGTATGTAGTTTGCTAATGATCTTGTCTGTCTTCCATGTCTCTTTAAGAGTTTCACAGGGCACCAAGCCATCACTGACAAATCTGCTTATAACATCTCAATGACAGCCAATCCAAGGTGCAGGTCAGGAAAGGCGGTTACCTCCTTTATGTTGGCTATAGAAAGCCAAAGGCCTTTATTTGAGCAGCCAACCCAAGAGCAATTGTGGTCCACACATCACCTTGTTTCTTCTTCCCAAAGTCTTTGGTTGTGGAGTCAGCTCATTATCAGCCACCTCCCCATCAAAGCCCACCTCAAAGGCCAATGCCTCATGAAGCCTTCCCTGGTTCCCTTTAGGGGAGAATGATCTCTGTTGTCTGTCAAATATCTTAATGTTGTTCCTATTCCGTTTTTATGGAATTTAGTACTTTCTGCATTGAATTTCACATTCTTCAGGGTACTTTCCATTTCTATCACGAGACTGATACCTTACATGAGGGTAAACTGTGCTTCTGTTTCATCTTTTTATGCTCCAGAATGCCAAACTTGCTAGCTAGCACATAAAGGTTTCTCTAAAAATGATCAATGAACCAGTAGGTATAGACTCATAACAAACAGGAAAATAGAAGGATAGACTCTAACTTACAAAGTTTGCTATTAAAATATTCTACAAGTTAGCTTTTTGAATACTATAACTTCATTTCCCATAGAGAATATTATAAATGGTGAGCAGTTAGTGGTATAGTCAGTCTTCAAACCTAGATTTGTCTGCCTCCAAAGTCATGTTTTTAATCACCATGCTAGTTTGTAGCAGGCAGGCAATATTCTTTAAATGTGGGGTAGGGATGGGGGCAACAGAATTGGAGACAGGTCATGCTTTTGGGTCTGACAGAACTGGATTGGAATCTGAGTTCTTTGGTTTCCTACCGCTGAGATCCTGGACAAGTGATTTAATCTCAATGAACCTGTTTCCCATAAAAATAAAGAGAGATGATAATGTATTTGAAAGGCCTAGGTCATTGGTTGGTGAAACTATTCTTTCAATTTTTTACTCTTGCTCTTCTGTTTCCTTGAAGTATGGTGACCATAAATGCCTATTTCCTAGTGTAAACAAGACCATTTTCTTTCACTGTTAAATAGGTCTCATTTGAACACAATGAATTATACAGGCATGCTCTGGATGATGGTAGTATTCTCCTTGCCTTCTTTCTCTGCATCCAGTGGTATCTTTCTAATAGAAAATATGATTGTAGCTCTCCTCTGATTAACACTCCTTACCTCATTTCTCTACAAATAAAATCCAGTGCCTTCATAGTGATATATTACCTGCTGCCTTGGTATCTTCTTCTCATACTCACCCAGCCTTTTATTCTACATACTGTTCATAGCAACTGCCTGAAGTCTCTTGAAACATCTGTGGTATTGCTCCTATGCCTTTGCAAATGCTTTCCTGTACCTGGGATATTTTTTATCCCTGTCATTGATATGTATCACTTTTTTTTTTCTATCATCAGGACCCTTGCCAAGTGTAGGGAATTCTCTACTTGGAGATATGGTGTTGAATAGACTGTTTTACTGCACAAGGAATGAAATAAATGTACTTCATTACAAACCCCATTATCGCTAAGACATAGGCATATGACCCAGGCTCTGCCAATCAGAATTTGGCTTGGATTTTATGGCACAAGAAGGCAAAAACAAGGATTATCTATTTGACAGAGGCAGCAACAACAGGAACTTCAAAGCCAGAGAACTGAGTCCAAGTCCTCTGTACCTCAGTTACTAGTTGTGCAATCTTATACAAGCTCCATAACTTTACTTAACATCAGTTTCTTCATCTGTAAAATGGGGATAGTAATAGTACCTACTTCAAAGACTGCTTGGAGGGATTAAACATATATGCAATATGACTGAAACAATCCCGGGCACTCAGTATGTGCTGAAAATGTTAGATCTTATTACTATTGTTGTTGGAAATACTACTAATAATAGCAATGACTACCTTCTGTAATACAAGCTTTTGTTTCTTGCATCTAAAAAGTGTGACCAATACATTTCCCTCTGGCAAGACTATTTGGATTTATGTTTGATGTCTAAGTTGAGACTTTTTTCTTCCCAGAAACCTTTTCTGAAACTGCTGCCACATTAGAGACCACAGTTATGGACTCATATTTTGTTGCTATTATAAGTAGCAGAGCACTTGCCACACTTAATTTAAATGCCTGGTCTTTCACATTCTTCTCAACCAGACCACGAAGTTCTTCTAGATGACACTGACTATAGTGCTCGCTTCGGCAGCACATATACTAAAATTAGATGACACTGACTGTTTCCTTTACTTTGTATCCTTAGAGTATTTCTTGGACAGTACCTTGACCCCTTGTCGGTGTTCAGTAAACATCTACTGGATGAATGAGCAAATACCCTGCCACCCTCCGAGATGCTGTAGTGGGAGAGTCGGCCAAGCAGGGGAGCAATTGATTTCTATTCATATGCTCCAACTCTTGCTGTGGGTTCTCTTCCTATGACCCCATGTGGGATTTTTGCAATCAATGTTCATATTTGCACTGATGATCCTAAAATATCCTTGACAATCTCAAGAGAGTTGCAATCAGTACATTTTATTGCCGCCGTGCTCCAGCCTCCCAGGTTTGGCTTAGGAGATGGAACTTACCCCAGAGATTTGATCCCAATCAGTGCTATTGTGCTTCCCTGGAAGAGTATCTTACAAAGTCAGGAAGATGCAAAGCCGTTCTCCAGTTTGGGGAATGAAATGTGTCGTAAGAAGCAACTAGGTGCTCCTATGTGCCCTTCTCTGAGTCAGTGACCTGAGGCAACACTGTGCTATCTTCAACCAAATAGAATGACTTAGTGTTCTTGTATTTAAGGCTAAACATCTACATCTTTTTGCCTTTGTGTATGCTATCATTTCTATTTCCTGTGGTGTCTCACTGTTTGGAGTATAAAGCCTTGATGACTTAGCTGGGTATTCAAAGTCCCTCACAAACCGAGCCCCATTTACTTTTTCAGTCTTATCTCTTATCACGTTCCATCAGATCCCCTAGCCTCTACATGATTAATCATTTGTTCATTCCTTTCATATCTTTAACAATAATTTATAGATTATAATGTGGACCTTGTAGTAACCCTCATGGCATTGCAGTCTGCTAGTAGACATAGCATTTAACAAATAATATAAAATAGAAGTAAAAGTATTATTATAATCAGAATGCTGAAGTTAATTCATAACAGGGGGCTAAGCATGGCAGGAGACTGTCTCACGTTGGGGTCTGATCATGGAGAGTTTATGGAAGTTAAAACACCTTCAGAAAGCCCTTTAGAAGTTTATTGAATCTAGGCATTGTTCTGTGTCAATGCTGCTTAGCATCAGGCCCAGGACAGAGCAGGCATGCAAAAAATGTTAAATACATGTAGGAATGAAAAATTGACATTGATAAAGAATAAATTAATCTGTACACTGTTTCATAACCAATTTCCACTCTTCATTCTTAAGTAACAGTTGACAAAATGCATGCACACACACTCATACACATATTTGGGAGCAAATACTAATGTAATTGTATATTAATTGATACTTCAGTGTTTATGATGCTTTTCTATCCAATGTCTCAATGAATTGAATGTAAACTTATCATGTGGGGAGATATAATTCTTATGTTTATTTATAGAAGCTGAGTTTATGAGAAAGTTGCCCAAGGTAACACATCTAGTAAGAAACAGATATAGTAGTTTGGACTTCTGGCTTCAAATCTGGGGCCTCATTCTTTTTTATTTACAAAGAATTAAGAGTGAGATGACTTCAATAATATAGGAATAAGTAATGCAAAGAAACACTCTATTGGATAAAATATTAAATAACATCTTCTTGAAGAAATAAAAACTTTATCAATGCAGTAAAGAATCACAGGGTCAGATTTGAGAGAACGAAATCCAGGGAGATGAGTCTGGCATCCAGAGCCCCTTTTCAACTAGGAACATCTGCCATTTCAGGCAGAGGTAGCTGAGATATTGGGATATGAGGTCCAAGGCCCATCATGGATAGGAAGCTCCAGTAAATCACTCATGCTTTGAATTGGGAACCCAAAGGCATCTACTCCAGATGGGACAGAGAGCCACAAATAGCCTGGCTCTCTAGAGACTCAATCACTATAAATGCCCTGAGGTGGAGTTTCACTGCTAGTGCCCCTAGCCACTGCCAGAGGCAAATCTAAATGTTCCTTGAAGCAGGAAACATCACCCAGGCTCCAATTATTTCCAAAATTAATTTTTTTTCACATAAACTATTCAGAACTCGATAAAAAATAACCTGCAGGGAATCATTCTTGGGTAAGTTACATTTCATCTCTCATATATCATTGTGTCTCTGAAACTTGGCTTTATATTGGGGCCATTAAAGGACTTTAAGAAGGATATTGAAATATTTGGGTGTGTTTTTAAAGAGAAAATTCTGGAAGCTCTATGAATATTGGTTTAGTGTTCATTTAGAATTCTCTTAACCAGCTTCCACTTAACCAATTGGCTAGGTTAACCAACTTGCAAGATTAAATGCTGCTCTTCCTCCCCTCTATAAAACATTCATATTGATGTCTACAGAATGCTTGTGGCCATCTGGCAATACTCTAATATTCTCATGTACTTCTGATCTGATCAAGGAGTTAGTTATATTTTTTCAAAGAGTCACTTGTGTTAATTACCAAAACATTTGTACCAATTAGAGTTCTTACCATAGATATATAATTTGAGTAAATGTATATATACTAATATTACTAGGAAAGGACAGTTTTTGTTTCAATAAAGTCTGCTGAATGCTTTAGAAAAACTCAATAGAGGTGCATACTAAATAATTACCATCAAATAAGGTGTGAAGAAAATAATTCTGATTAGAGAAAACTGCAAAATTTTAGAAGGATTCTGTGTTTAAATTATTTTTCAAATATTTTTAAGTTTTTATTTAACTGGGAATTTAAATGGAGGTAATGGATCCTTGCTCTCATGGAGAATTACATTGCAGCTTCCATTGTAATTCTGATATGCAAAATATTTGCATATATAAAAGGATTTATTATGCATCTAATGTTACTATTAATCAATAGCATAGAGTCAAATGAAATACTTCCATATTAGTAATATGACATATAATAAGATGACATTATTATATCATAATATATTATTGTATTTATCATAACAGTAATATTCTCCTATGCTATATTGTTCATATAAATATAAATATAATTAGGATAATGCCATAGCACTATTATATAGTATTAATTGATAATGGCAAAATAGCAAGTAATATATTCAGTTTTCAGCCATTCCATATATGAATATCCTCTATCCTTAATGACTAGCCCAAGGCTTGTGACAGAGTAGGCACTCAAGATTACATAATGAATGAATAAATCAATATTCACCCTTTCAGAATCACAATCACTTTTCTCAGGTATCACTCAAATCTGTCAACATCAGTTGAAGAATGTGAACCCTGCAAATCAACACAATAATTGTAGGTATGCTTTCACTAGCAATGGCCCATTTTCTCATAGAGTTGATTCCTAAGGAATTTGTCATCCAATAAACCGATACATCTATTTTCACACAAAATGCTCTTATTCCAGCTCATCCCTCATTCTGGATGTGTGGAATTGATTTTTATAACCTCGGTATAAAAATTTGTATTGATTAATTTATTCATTCACTAGCCCCACAAACATTTATAGAGTACCTACCATGGGTCAGATATTGGTCTAAATATCTCAATCAATTGTCACTTTATACATTTTGACCTATTCATTACAATGTTTATTTTGGGCACTTGAGTCTATCATCTAAGATATTAGCTATTTCTACCAGCTGTTTGTCACTTGCAAATTTTGCAAGCAGTTTATCATGTAATTATTCTAATCATTGAGGGAATATGTTGAACACAATTGGGTTAAATAAAGAAGACAGCAGAAATCACTGGAATATTTTTTTTAGGTTGCCAAATTCCTGGTCTCACTCATTTGGGGATAGATATGGAACAAATCTCAAAAGGTGGAGTTTCAAATAACCTCGGTGTTTTAAGGATGGGATGTTAAGTATTCCTCAGTACTACCAAGTGTTTGAGGCTATCTAAGAAAATAAACAAGAGAAAAGTTCTCTTCAAAAGGGGAAAAAGTTGATGCCCAAAGAGCAGCTAAAAGAGAACCAGCTAGAAATATAACCAATATGGGAAGAAGAAACCAGGGGAAGTCTTAAGTTAAGTTGATAGGGGTAAAAGGCAAGCATCTAGGTATTCCATAAGAAAATGGTAGGTGGCTATGACAGTTTTTTCTTAGACCATCTTATGTGAGTGTGTACTTTTCATGGCAGCAAAGCTGAATAGGGATAGGTTGACCTCAATCTACAAATCTTTCCTCTTTTATATTGTTAAATCTGCTTGGGTCCTTACTTTAACCCAGTTAGTGGGAAAAGGTATTGATTACTTGCAAAAGTAGGGTTCCCTGACCCCCAAACCAAAGGAGAGTGAACCAGCCATCATATCAATACCCTTCCAGTGATGACCTGGAGATGTAGAGAGAACTGGTGCTTCCTGGCCAAAGGGTTAAAGGGGTTTCCTGGTGCTCTCAGCTAGCACTTGGTCCAGAATTCCCTTATTCTCAGATCCTGGTCTTTTTTGCTTAGGATTTTTTTTTCTCTATCACAAATTTCTCTATCCTGGTAGAAGAAAGCAGAGTTCTTATTGCCTTAAGCCTAGTATATGGGGACAGAGCACAAGTAAAGAAGGTTTTAAGGTGCATTCGTTCAACAAATATTTGTTGACCATTGACTATGTTCTAGGCACTCCTCTAAACATTTGGAGTATATCACTGAGAAAATAGACAAAGAACGGTGTCCTCATGGAGCTATTGTTCTAGCAGAGAGAAATAGATAACAAACATTAAAACCAATCAACAAGTGAATTAGGTAATTTCTTAGGAAGTCATAATTATTATGGAAAAAAGCAAAGTAGAAGTGTAAGACAGATAAGAGTTTCTGGGGTGGGTAGACAGATTGTTGTAGTCAGTAAAGTGATAAAGTAGGAGAGCCTCAATGAGGAGGTGAGTTTTGAGTAAAGTCTTGAAAGAGGTGAGAAATAGAATCACATGGATATGGGGGTAAAGAACACCAGGCAGAAGGAATAGAATAAAGGCAGTGTCTGAGGTGGGAATGAGTCTGGCATCTCTGATTAACAGCAAGTAGCAGAGTTGGTGATGGGGAAGCAGTAGGAGAACACAAAATTAATGGTGGACAATGTCATAGTGGCCTTAGTAGATTTTGTAACACTTTGGCTCTTACTCTAAATGAAATGGCTATTAGAAGTTTTTGAACAGTAAAATGAAATGATATGACTGATGTCTTAAAAGATCACTTTAGCACTTGTACTGAGAACACACTGCAAGGAAGGAAGACTGGATTCATGAAGACCTATTAGGAAGTTGTCAGAGTTCAGGGGGAAAGTTTTTGGTGCTTTGGCCTGGAATGGTAGCCATGGTAAGAACTATATTCAAAGTGTATTTTGATAACAGATCTTAAAGGAGTTCTTGGCCAGTTGGGTGCTGCATGAGAGAAAGAGATGTGTCAAGGATGATTCCAAAGTGTTTGGTCTCAGCAACTGGAAGAAGTAAGTTGCTAGAAACTGAAATAGGAAAAACTGTGGAGGAGCAAGTTTCAGAGGGAAACAGAGTTCAGTTTGGGACATGTTAATTTTGAGATGTCTACTAGACATTCAAATGGAGATGCTGATCCAGTTATGGATATATGAGTCTGGACTTAAGGAGAGAGATCTGGGTTAGAGATAATTTGAGATTCAAAATATTGGTGGCATTTCAAACCATGAGACTGGATGAGTTCCCTAGGAGAGTGAGTGGAGATAAAGAAGACAATGGGGACACCTGGGTGGTTCAGTCGGTTAAATGTCAGATTCTTGATTTTTGACTCCAGTCATGATCTCACAGTTCATGAGATCAAGGCCCATGTCAGGTTCTGGGATTCTCTATCCTACCCCTCTCTTTCTCCCCCACTTGCACTTTTTGTCTCTAAAAATAAATAAATAAACATTAAAAAAAAAAAAGAGAAGACAATGAAGGACTGGTTCCTGGGCCACTCCAATATTAAGACAAGGACAGAGTGGCCAGAGAGGCCACTGTCCTGGATGCCAACAAAAACTGTGAAGCATATGGAGTACTGCTGATAGGCCAAGAAGGATGAAAACAGAGAATGGAAACTTCAGCACTGTGGAGGTGATTGGTGACTTTGTTAGCACTTTATTTGCTTTATGAGGAGAGTTGACTTTCTCTTTAATCCTGCAGTGGTTTTCTTGTGGTGAGGGGGTAGAGAATGTAACCTACTTTTTGTTTCTTGTGCTTTATTTCTGGGTGGGATTCCTGGAAGGACTCGTAACTGTGGGAATTATCTACCTTCTTCACTCTGTGCTTCTGAAACTGCCGAGTTCTCAAAGATAGTATGTCTCTGATTCTTGGCATTTGATCCAGAATGGCATTAAATTAGCATACCTCTGTTTAGATGTGGTCTCTGGTGCAGTTAGTTTCACTTCACATTTTTGTTATTTAAAAAAAATCTCTTGCTACTCATTGCTGTCTCTCTTCACTCGCAGGAAAACAAGTCCCACTGACCTGGAGGCTATGACAACAAGGAGTTAACATCAATAATTATCACTGCTGTACCAGCTATTGTTCAATATTATAGCTAATTCTAACTGCCTCATCTTGTCATCAATGAGGGCATCCCAAAGGTTTTGTTATGTGGCATTAGACCTTGTTACTGACAGATTTTGTGATATTTTGTTACTTGTCAGAGAACATGTTAAGTGTCACATTAACACTATGGTTATTGTTCTGAGATTTTTCTTGGTGGAATCTTTTCCAAGTGAATTCACAGTGGCTCCATGTGATCTCCTTGGTTTTCCCACATGCTAACAAGAAATCTGTTTATGACCCTCTCTCTTGCCTGGGATAAAATCATACTTACATATCTTAATTTCTTGGGATTTTCTTATTTACCCTCCTTTAAAAGAGTAGCCTGTTTTTGATATTTTGGCATATTTCCAGTTCTCCATGATTTTCTCATGCAAGTATGAATTTGAAAAAAAAATTGCACAGCTTTTCATTAGCACTTTCTGGAATTCAGAGTTGGCAAAAGATGTCAGTTTGGAGAGAAAAATAGGGATTTTTCTAGGAGGAACGGAGGCTGGGATGTTTTTCTGACATATGTTACTATATTTATAAAATAAACTGTTTTTAGAGATCAGTTTATAAATTTGACATAAGGTTTAGTATTTCCATTCTATTTTATTAAACTTTTAATTTTCTTATGAAAATAACACAGGAAGCCACATGATTTTAAGTCATGGTCTAGCTGTAAAAATATACAGCAAAGTCTTTTCTATACATTGTGTGGCTTAGTGGAAAGACTGTGGCTTTGGATCAAAAATTTGAAATTACATTCTGATTCTGCTACTGACAAATTTTGTAACTTTGGAGGTTACATTGATTCTTGTAAACTTCTTTTCATCATCTGCCAAACAGGAATAATTATACGTGTCCTATGGGTTGCTGCCTTTTATAATTCATATAGTACCTGCTGTAATGCTAGATACCATGCTGGGCATGGAGGATTCAAAGATAAAAGCGTATAATCCATGCCCTAGCAAATCATTGTAGGAATAGACGTGTAAACACACTAATAAAATATAGTAGATCCTCTCTGTAATGAAAGGATTCTATTGGAAATGTATCACTTAATATACATGACAGATTTGGAGTATTGAGTCTGAAACAATTCTGGATTCTCCTCTTTTTTAAAGGTTTTTAAATACATGAAGTATTGAAAACTATAAAGTCTCATCAAATGGCTTAGCTACCAGTTAAAGTATAATTTAAATATAAGATTTGGGCTACATTAGAACTTCTTTTAAGTTATGAAGTCACTAATAAAGTGACAATCTCTAGGCTTTGTGGGACTTGGAACAAGATGAAAAGGCAACTCCAGATTACAAGAGAAGATAATATAAGAGATTGTGTGATATATTATGATATTTGGTCTAATAGGTTAGATTTCTTTAACACCTGGAAATTTTAGAATTGAGTGAAGAAATCAGTGGATATCAAACACAAGAATATATATCCTAAAACTAAAATGTTAATATTCCACTCTATATCTGTCCTTACTAATTGTATACCTAGGCAATTTACTTAAATTCTCTATACTTCCTCCATTTCCTCACCTATAGCTTGCTTGCTTTTTCTTTCTTTCTTTCTTTCTTTCTTTCTTTCTTTCTTTCTTTCTTTCTTTCTTTCTTTCTTTCTTTCTGAGAGGGAGAGAGAATCTTAAGTAGGCTCCATGGAGTGTGGAATCCAATGTGGGACTCAATCTCATGACTATGAGATCATGACCTGAGCCAAAATTAAGAGTCTGATGCTTAACCAACTGAGCCACCTAGGTGCTCCAACATTTCCTTATCTATAAAAGGAAGAGGGTGACAGGGTTGTTATGAGGACAGAGAATAGTCTGGAACATAGTAATTACTTAAAAGTGTTATTATAGTAGTATTAGTTACTAGCAATAATATTGAAAATCACTAATACTAGTTATTAACTTATTTTTTTTTAATTTTTTTTTCAACGTTTATTTATTTTTGGGACATAGAGAGACAGAGTATGAACGGGGGAGGAGCAGAGAGAGAGGGAGACACAGAATCGGAAACAGGCTCCAGGCTCTGAGCCATCAGCCCAGAGCCTGACGCGGGGCTCGAACTCCCGGACCGCGAGATCGTGACCTGGCTGAAGTCGGACGCTTAACCGACTGCGCCACCCAGGCGCCCCTTAACTTATTTTTTTTAAGTCAGGGAATTTGTATTCAAGTTCTAGGCAGTACCACAGATAAAGGAAAATACATTAAGGTCCCCAAACCTGGAAATTAGGAAATTAAAGTGGCATTATTTGCAGATGATGTGATAATTGATATTGAAAATTCAAAAGAATTTACAGACAAGATATTGAAAAAAATTAAAAGATTTCAGCACAGTAGCTAGCTAAATCAATACAAAAAAACTCATTGGTATTTATATATTAAGTATTATCCCCTATTGTGTTATTAAATACCTATGAGACCTTGAATAAGTAATTCAGCTCTCTGGGCTTGGCATTTTATCAGTTGATATCAGTTTATCTCTGTAAACTGATGTCATTTTACTCAGTCTCTGCTCCTTTCCAGTTATAGTATATGATGGAACATCAGATTTTATATCATACCTCCCCTTGACAGTGGGAGCAATTGAAAAATATGCTCTGATATTTGCTAAGTGCAATGTGTTATTTTACATGATAATTTTTATATCCTTGCCTCCACTGAGTTTATAAACTAGTAACAACAGAAATAGTAATGATACCTAGCTTTGTCTTAGCTCATCAAAATTATTAAAATGCTTTTTAGTTTTGTTGATTGTTTCCTTTGCAGTGCAGAAGTTTTTATTTCCATGAGGTCCCAATAGTTCATTTTTGCTTTTAATTCCCTTGCCTTTGGAGATGTGTAAAGTAAGAAATTGCTGCAGCTGAGGTCAGAGAGATTTTTTTCTTGCTTTCTCCTCTAGGGTTTTGATGGTTTCCTATCTCACATTCAGGTCCATTATCCATTTTGAGTTTATTTTTGTGAATGGTGTAAGAAAGTGGTCTAGTTTCATTCTTCTGCATGTTGTTGTTCAGTTGGAATACTACTTGGCAATGAGAAAGAATGAAGTATGGCCTTTTGTAGCATTGTGGATGGAACTGGAGAGTGTTATGCTAAGTGAAGTAAGTCATACAGAGAAAGATACCGTATGTTTTCACTGTTATGTGGATCCTGAGAAACTTACGGGGGAAGACCATGGGGGAGGGGAAGGAAAAAAAAAGAAAGAGATGGAGGGAGCCGAACCCTAAGAGACTCTTAAAAACTGAGACTAAACTGAGGGTTGATGGGGGGTGGGAGGGAGGGGGTGGATCGGTGATGGGTATTGAGGAGGGCACCTGTTGGGATGAGCTCCGGGTGTTGTATGGAAACCAATCTGACAATAAATTTCATATTAAAAAAATAAAATAAAATAACTAATGAAAAAATTAATAAAGTGCTTTCATTGACGTGACACAATATTTCATGAGTATATAGCAAGTAAATAAATAATGTGAGTACCATATAGACTATTTCAAGCTCAATAAAAGAGATAGAAACCTAATAGTATTTGGGAGAACTTCAGTTAACATTGGCTGATTGGCCATGTGTTTATTTCTCTTTTTTTGTTTGTTTGTTTTAATAAAAGTATAGTAAGGAATTAAATAAAAAAAAAAAACCTGTAAGCCCAGGAGGGTTATGATTTATCTGGCACTGCTTGATGTATCCCCAGAACCTAGAGGAGTTCCTGGTACCTGATGGAAACTTAATTGATATTTGTATGAATGACTGAATAAACAACACCAAGAATTGAGGAGAAGCCATCAACAGATGGGATATTTCAACAAATTTGTGAAAGACAATGAAGGTAGAAAAATTCATTTCCAGTTATATGGAAGATTAGATAAGCTAACTGACCCTCCTGTAAAATATACCTGAAAGTTCTAGATTTAATGTGAGTTTTTAAAAATAAACTAATTAGCTAGGAAGAAAGGAGGCCAAACTAACTTGAAAATAGGAACCTAGAGAGCTAAGCATAGCCCTGCATACTGCTTTTGATCTGAAGGTGTTTGATGAACACAGATGATCTTAGTTTGCATGGTTTTGAAAGGCACCTATGGCCCAGGAACTTTAATACAGTACATCCTCCCTCCTTTTCTTATAACTGAAGATACCTTCCAGTGTATCCTTTGGTTAAGTCTGAATGCCCTAACCTCAATAAGACAGCAGGGAAAAATCTTAGTCTTTTGTTTGTTACAGAGGAAAACAAACTATCTTAAGAATTTCAACAAAATAGCTACCATTAAAATATGTAGGCAAAATTGACACTGGCTGGTTTAATTTAAAAAATCTCAATTTGAGGAGCCCCTGGGTGGCTCAGTCGATTAAGACTCTGACTTTGGCTCAGGTCATGATCTTTCAGTTTATGGGTTTGAGCCCCATGTCGGGCTGTGTGCTGATAGCTCAGAGCCTGGAGCCTGCTTCAGATTCTGTGTCTCCTCTCTCTGCCTCTCCCCCACTCACACTCAGTCTCTCTCTCTCTCTCAAAAATAAATAAACATTAAAAAATTTTTTAAAAACAAATCTTAATTCGAGAGTCTAGTTAAGAGTTCTAGATTTATAGTATACTAAATGCATGGAAGAAGCAAATATAACTACCTAACTTTGCAGAAATCCTCAAACTAAACCTCAATGAATACCTAAACTTAAAAATATATATAATTTAAAAGTTAAAAATTACAAAACGCAGAAAAAAATGCATACCATGGGTAAGAGCCAGCAGAAACTACAGATAAAATAATCAGATTCAACCCCCAAATTTCAGATATTGGAATTATCAGTCAGAACATAAACTAAATGGGGCCCCTGGGTGGTTCAGGTGGTTAAGTGTCCAACTTTGGCTCAGGTCATAGTCTCATGGTTTGTGCGTTCAAGCCCTGTGTCAGATTCCATGCTGACAACTCAGAGCTAGCCTGATTCAATTCCGTCTCTCTCTCTGCCTCTCCCCCACTCACACTTTGTCTTTCTCTTTCAAAAATGAATAAACATTAAAAAATTTAAAAATAGTTAATATTAAATTAGTTAATATATATTAACTATATATTATAGTTAATTACTATATTAACTATATATTATAGTTAATTAATATATAGTTATATTAACTATATATTAGTTAATATATTAAAATAGTTAATATTAATTAAAAAATAGTTAATATTAACTATTAACTAAATGTACACATAACTTTTATCTAAGTCTGTGTAACAAATCACTTCAAAATTCAATGGTTTACAAAAAAAAAACAAATTAATTTCTTGCTAGGATTTGTAAGTAGAGATATGATTCTACTTTTTTTTTGTGGGATGTCATGGGCCTGGTTGAGCTTGACTCTAAGAAGAAAGTTGGCTTCAGGTATATTCCACATGCTTCAAATTCTGGGACTCAGGGAAAAAATACAGTAGTTCCCTGGGATGTGCTTTTCTTATGGTGGATTGAAATAGTTCAAGAGACCAAAACAAGCAATGCAAAAACATTTAAAGTCATGTACAAGCATGGTATACATCATGTCTGTTGATATTCCATTGGGCAAACAAGTTACAGTCAAGTCCAATGTCAATGGTGCAAGAAAGAATAATTCTCCCACTGGTTTGGGGTAAGAGAAGAGTGAATGTTTGATGAAAAATAACGTAATTTACCAAAATAAGCATGATCAGTAGGTTGAAACAAATAAAATAAGTTTTTATTTTTTTATTAAAAAAATTAATTATTTTGAGAGAGAGAGAATCCCAAGCACGTGTGTGAGCAGTAGAGGAGCAGAGGGAAAGAGGGAATCCCTAGCAGGCTCCATGTTCACCATATTTTCCTTATCTTTTCATCTACTGATGAACACTTAGGTTGCTTACATGCCTTGTCTATTGTAAATAATAGTGCAACAAACATAGGAGTGCATGTATTTTTTTGAGTTAGTGTTTTCATTTTCTCTTGGTAATTACCCAATAGTGGAATTATTGGATCATATAGTATTTCTATATTTAATTTTTTGAGGGACCTCTACACTTGTTTCTACAGCAGCCATACCAATTTACATTACCACCAACAAGGCATGACAATTCCTTTTCCTCCACATATTCAACTCTTGTTTATTGTCTTCTTGATTTTAGCCATTCTAACAGGAATGAGGGATATCTTGTGCTTTGATTTGCATTTTCCTGATTATTAGTGATGTTGAGCATCTTTTCATGTGCCTGTTGGCCATCTGTATGTCTTCTTTGGAAAAATGTCTGTTCATGTCTTCTGACCATTTTTTAGTTGGATTAATTGCCATTGTATAAATTCCATCCATTCTCTTTCAGTCTGTATGTGATTTTGTAGGGAGCATATAGATTAGTCTTGTAGGCAGCATAGAGATTAGTCTTGTTTTTGTTTTTGTTTTTTTTAATTTTTTTTCAACGTTTTTTATTTATTTTGGGACAGAGAGAGACAGAGCATGAACGGGGGAGGGGCAGAGAGAGAGGGAGACACAGAATCGGAAACAGGCTCCAGGCTCCGAGCCATCAGCCCAGAGCCTGATGCGGGGCTCGAACTCACCAACCGTGAGATCATGACCTGGCTGAAGTCGGACGCTTAACCGACTGTGCCACCCAGGCGCCCCATCTTGTTTTTTTTTTTTTTTAATGCATTCTGTCACTTATGTTTTTTGATTAGAGAATTTAAGCCATTTACATTTAAAGCAATTATTGATTGTATGTGATTTTTGCCATCTAAAAAATTTGTTTTCTGGTTGTTTTTTTAGTTCTTCTTTGTACTTTGTTCTCTTGCTCTCTTTCTTCATGATTGATTAATATCTATAGTGTTTTGTATGGCTTTCTTTCTCTTTATTTTTTGTGTATGCATCATAGGTTTTGGAGTTGTGGTTACCATAAGGTTCATATATATAACATTCTAAGTAAATAGCAGTTCATATTAATTTGATGGTCATTTAAGTTCAAACACATTCTTAGCAAATAAAAAAAGAAAAGGAAAGGAAAGGAAAGAAAAAAATTTTCTTTGCTATTTTTTCTTTTTCTTTTTCACCTTCTTTTGTCTTTTTACTACCATTTCCATATTGTATATATTTTATTACCTTATCCACATTTTACACCTTTTATTCATATTTTTCTTATGTATAATTTTGGCCATTGCTTTTCCAATAAAAGAAGTCCTTTAACATTTCTTGTAAGACTGGTGTACTGGTGATTAACTCCTTTATGTTTTGTTTGTCTGGGCAACTCTTTAAATTTGAGTTTGTTGAGTTTGATAAATTCTTTATAGATTTTGGATACTAACCTTTTATCTGATATGTCATTTGCAAATATCTACTCCCATTCTGTCGGTTGCCTTTTAGTTTTGCTGATTGTTTCCTTTGCTGTGCAGAAGTTTTTTTATTTTGATGAGGTCCCAATAGTTCATTTTTGCTTTTGTTTCCCTTGCCTTCAGAGACATGTTGAGCAAGAAATTGCTGCGGGTGAGGCAAAAGAGGTTTTTGCCTGCTTTCTCCTCTAGGATTTTAATGGCTTCCTGTCTTACGTTTAGGTCTTTCATCCATTTTGAGTTTATTTTTATGTATGGTGTAAGAAAGTGGTCCATGTTCATTTTTCTGCATGTCGCCATTCAGTTTTCCCAGCACCATTTGCTGAAGAGAGTGTCTTTCTTCCACTTGATATTCTTTCCTACTTTGTCAAAGATTAGCTGGCCATACATGTGTGGGTACATTTCTGGGTTCTCTGTTCTGTACCATTGATCTGAGTGTCTTTTTTGTGCCAGTACCATACTGTCTTGATGATTTCAGCTCTGTAATACATCTTGAAGTCTGGGATTGCGATGCCTCCAGCTTTGGTTCTTTTTCAGGATTGCTTTGGCTATTCAGGGTAACAGATTCTAATTATAGGAAATTCCAAATTATGAATTTCAAGGAGACAGAAGTTATCTCATATCAAAGCCTTAAGATGTAATGTGGAATGATAAACAATAATAAAAAAGTAGCCAAATGAATGAATATTGATTTGTAAAACAAAATGTTTTAGTGGGATTAAAATAAAATAATGCAAAATGAAAAGATATAGTAACAATATCACATATAAATTGGGTGTGTATTGATAAGAAGGAGCATAAGGTATTGAGAACACTTTGGTAAATTAAGTATGCATGTTAAATATGATATATAGTAAGGCCAAAAAAATTGAGAAAAGTGATCAATCTAAAAATAATTAAAAAAAAGAAAAAGAAACAGAAAAAAAGCCAAGTCAAAGACAAAATACACAATAACATTGTAGTAATAAATTTGGATAAATCATTATTATGGTAAATGTAAATGAACTATACTCTGTTTGAAAGACGAAGATTATGAAGATAGCTATATTAGAAAACTCAAGATAAATACAGTTAATGAAAGTCATATCTAAAATACATAGACATGAAAGAATGATAGTTAAGGGATGGAAAAAGATAAATCAACAGATATGGAAATGGTTTTCTAACACTGTTGCTTAATTAACTATATTTGACAAAAATCATTTGCTTCAAGCTACACTGGGCACTAGATTAAAATATGCTCCCTATCTTTAAATGTGTGCTGGCCACCTATTTCCTAATATGACTATTGATTCCTTCCCCAATTAGTTGGGATTATTTTCCATGATATAGTGCCATGGGCTATCTTGCTGAAATATTACCCTGGTGTGGCCCCAGCCCTATAATCCTCTACCTCAGTCCAAGTGCTTCATGGGAAAATCTCCTGTTAACATCATTTTGGCAAACTCTCCTGAACCTTGGGATGGAATTCACATTTTCCCAAAGGCCTTACTTCAAGGGGTTTAATATGGCATTTTCATGCAGGCTGTTTAGGAAAAGATTTTAAGAATGGGGCATTTTGGAGATTCTGGAATTATCCAGCAGTGAGAGTTGGTTCTTTTGCCTTTGTCTTTGTGTGAAGCTGTCAATGATTGAGAGGTATTTTTTTCCATTTTCAGCCCCTGCCATTTCTAGTCCAGTTAAGTGGAAGTCACTGTGTTTTTGCTTTGCATAGTTCCTGAGTCAAGTCTACCAACTTCCTCTTGCCTCTGTGTATATGAGAAAGTGGAGTACATTGGGCTGAGGAATGGTTATGAGGCATTTAGCTAGACTCACTTAGTAGATTGAGAGACCAATTTCCTCACATCTGTCTTATACAGTGTATGATTCAAATTCATGCCTCAACAAAATGAGAAATTCCTTGTGCTAGGGACCTTGCAGGTTTGTTATGAATAGGTGGGAAAATGTTAATGTTAAATTTACAAATGTTAAGTTTCTACTGACACTCTGCTGCTTCTGTTTTGACTGTCATGTCACATTTTTTATTAGAGTTCTAAATGATTTCTCCAATTCTCCTTCTTTTGATTAATTTCACACATGGCCACCATGTTAATTTTCTATAGCAAAGTTCTGATTATGTCCCTTTTTTTCAGAAACCTTCCACTATTATTTGGTGCTTAAAGAAAATAGTCAAACTACTTATGCCAGCCTACAGACTCTTTATTATCTGACTAGTCATTTTTTCCAAAAAAAAATTTTTTTACCACTATTCCTTTTTTTCATTCTTAATTCTCTCTGTCAAATTTAATGTTTGTTATTTGTATGCATTCTATGTTTCCTGCTTACCTGCCATTGTCCATGTTGTGCCTTCTGCCTACAGTGCTCTTACTCTCATTTCCAAAATAATTTTTTGGGTGTCTTAGTAAATACTAGGAAAAATAATCCTCAGATATTATTATGTATAAGTACAAAGTAACTGAATATTGTAGCCAAAATTATCATGGTCAGAGTGGGCAAAAACTAACTAAATTGTTTCCTTTGAGAATTCCTCATTAGCCAGTTCATTCCTAGATGTGTTAAATATTTTCTTAGACTCTATCTGAATGTGTTATATTTTTGTGTGAACGTGTGCGTGTGAGTGTGTGTGTGTGTGTGTGTGTATGTGTGTGGTGGGGTGGGATAGAGATCTTTTGCACCGATATGTGTACTTACAGACATTTCACCAAGACTGAGCATCTTTCCTCTATAGTATCCAATTTTAACTGATGATACAAAAGGTAAGTCAGAATGTTTATGTTTTCCCCATCCAATCAAGAGGTTTTATCTGAACCTCTAGAAAGAAAGGTGAAATAAACTCTTGTTTACAACTTTTTGTATGTACACAGGACATTTGTTGACTACTGCAGAGAGCATGGAGAAGTTCAGCATTGTAGAGACTACAAACCTGTGTAGACTGGCCAAATCCAGAGAAAACATCCTTGGAAGTAGGTGCAATTTGGTAAGTAAATGATCTATTGATCAGATCTCATTTGTCTAAACTACTCCCTTTATTGTTGACTTAATTCTAGTAAGAAGAAACACAAATGAATGAGAAACACTGCATTTCAATGCATTGAAATTTCAGAAGGTTTGGATGATACAGGTGATCCACTGATAATGTGGAGTAGTGTGACTACCATATTCCCCCCATAGATTCTTAGATATGGTTTCTTAAAAATGTGTTATAGACCATGTGAGAGGCAAGGAGGAGGCTGTTATGGACTGAACTGCAACCCCCCAAAATTTGTATGTCAGAGCTCTAATTTCCAATGTTATCATATTTGAAGACAGAGCCAAAAAGGAGTTAATTAAGGTTAAATAAGGCCATAAGGGGGGGCCCTAATTCACTAAGACTGATGTCCTTATAGAAAGAAGAGATACCAGGAGCGTACAGGCACAGAGGAAAGTCCATGTGAGGACTCAGTGAAAAGGTAATCATCACAAGTGAAGGAGAAAGCTCTCACCACAAACCAACCCTGCTGGCATTCTGATCTTGTATCAAGAAAAGGGAGAAAGTAAATTTCTGTTATTTAAGCCACCCAGTTTATGGTATTCTACTGTGGCAGCCCTAACAGATTAATATAGAGGCCAAGTAAACAAGTTTGGTCTCTGTATCTCCATTTAAACTGGATTTATTCTGCTCCTGCCTTTTATATATTGAAGTTTTATATAACAACTGTTTCATTCTTTTTTTTAAATAAATGTTTTGCTGTTGAAAACTTAGGAAGGTAAATATATTGTATAGTAATTTATTCATCTATTTGTGATGGGAGCATTTATTCCTAATACTGGTCCCATATTGTGTCTCTAATCAGAATGCTTCCATTGAGCTCCTTCTCTTGTCTTTCTGGACACATGGATGACCACATCTTTGGAACTTTTTTTTTAAATTCAAGAGGAACTTCTCTTTTTTAAAAAAAGTAACTTTTTTTTTAAATTCAAGAGGAACTTCTCTTTTTTAAAAAAATATAATTTATTGTCAAGTTGGCTAACATACAGTATATCCAGTGTGCTCTTAGTTTTGGGGGTATATGGGAATATGAGTTACTTTGATGGCAGAAAGAAGATATCACTCATCTTTATGATTTCATCTTGCCCTATGCTATGGACTGAATGTATGTGTCCCTTCCAAATAAATATGTGGGAAATCCTAACCCCTGATGAGATGGAGGTGGGAACTTTGGGAAGTAATTAGCTTAGATGAGGTCATGATGGTAAAGTCCTCATGATGGAATTAGTGTCCTTATAAAAGAAGAGATCAGAAAATCAGTGCCCCATCTGCTATCTGAGGCCACAGCAAGAAGACTACAAGCTAGGAAGAGGGCTCTCACCAAGAATCGAATCAGCTGGCACTTTGGACTTGGACTTCTAGCCTCTCGAACTGTGAGAAATAAATTTATGTTATTTAAGCCACATAGTCAGTGATACTCTGCTACAGCAGCTTGAGCTGACCAAAACACCCTGACTGTCCCACCCTATTCTGTAATTATGTTCAGGTGTGTACTTAGTAGTATTAAATATGTAAGTAAATTTCATATCAGCCTATTCAAAAATGGCCTTTTGAGCCTCATTGACAATATATAAACCTATGCTAGAAGTCCCATGGTATCAGAAAGTATACCAGAATGCAGGTTTTAAAAACCTTTAAAGATTTCTATGAAGTGTTTGCATTTTCTTTAAAAACATTTTTTTTCCAATGTTTATTTATTTTTCAGAGACAGCATGAACAGGGGAGGGGCAGAGAGAGAGGGAGACACAGAATCCAAAGCAAGCTCCAGGCTCTGAGCCATCAGCACAGAGCCTGATGCAGGGCTTGAACTCATGAACCATGAGATGATGACCTGAGCTGAAGTCAGACACTTAACTGACTGAGCCACCCAGGTGCCCTGATGTTTGCATTTTCATAAGTAGCTTTAACCATTTTTATCTCCATACAAATTCTTGTGTCCACTTATATTGCCTAGATTATTCTCTACTTAGAGATTTTATAAAGGGAATATTTACACCTGGTACTGGCACAAGTGCTATTTTGTTTTTGTTTTTGTTTTACAAGTTGAGGGTTCATGGCAACCTTGCCTGGAGCAAGTCTGCTGGCACTGTTTTTCTAACAGCATTTGCTCACTTCATGTCCCTGTGTCACATCTGAGTAATTCTTGAAATATTTTAAAACTTTTTTATAAGTATTTGTTATGGTGATCTGTGATCGGTAATTATGACTCATGAAAGTTCAGAAGATGGTTAGCATTGTTTTTAGCAATAACATATACTTTTAAAAATTTTTTGAGAGAGAGAGAGTGAGCATGGGAGAGAGAGAGAGAGAGAGAGAGAGAGAGAGTCTCAAGCAAGCTCCACACTCAGTGCAGAGCCTGACACAGAGCTCGATCCCACGACCCTGGGATCATGATTTGAGCCAAAATCAAGAGTCAGTCAGATGCTCAATTGACTGAGCCACCCAGGCACCCCTGCAATAATATATATTTTAAATTAAGGTATATATATATATTATTTTTAAGACGTATGCTATTGCACCATTAATGGACTACTGTATAGTGTATACATAACTTTCATATGCACTGGGAAACTAAAAAATTCATCTGACTTGCTTTATTGCAATGTTTTCTTTATTGCACTGTCTGGAACTGAACTTGCATTATCTCTGAGGTATGCTTATCTTGTGATAAAAACTACTGAAAGGAGGCTTCATTTTGTACACCTCAGTTGATCTTTGCACTATTCTGTGAGGTTGGCTATGGTAGTTTCACTTTTCATGTGAGGAAACTAGGGCACAAAGAGTTAAAAGTAACAAATTATAATGATAATAAGGAGGGCATTTAAGTTTTGAATTATACATTTTATTCCATATCATTTCCTTTGCTTTTTATGTGCTTAACCTATGTAAAAAATAAAAGCCAGAGAAACATATATTTATAGGATGAATAGTCAAGTATGAATCCGTATGGTCAATTGTAATCAGGTCCAGATGGTTAGTGCTCTGAGCTACTAGAGACCCCATTTGATGCCCCAGTTACCTACCATCATCACGATTAGGATGGGCATCAGCCGACACTTAATAAAGGAGACAGCATAATTTGGTGGAAAGAACATGGGCTTTGAAATCTGTCCCAGAACCAATTTTCAGCTCTTCCACTTGCTATCTGTGAGATGTGGAACGATGAAGAGTTAACTCCTCCGAATCCTCATCTCCATGTGTGTAAAATGTGAATAACAGTAATATCTACCTTATGAGGAAGAAATGAGATAGCAAACAGGCAAGCATCTACGACTGTCCTTGACACAGAGCAGGCATGTCGTAGGCATTCAATAAAGGTTAGTTGAACCTGAATTGTAGTGTCACACATGACCACAAATTAGTATAAACTTCAGTCTTTCCCTCATCAGGGTTTACAAGCTACTTGGTGAGCCACTGAAGAATGGCACTGTAAAGGCAGCAAAGACCAAGAACCAAGTGAACGAAACCGTGGCATGACAGTGGAGGGGGAGATTCTTGAGGGCTAGGACAGTTAGGACAACTGAGTTCTCTGAGATCAAGCTTCTGAAAAAGGCAGCTTTTATTTAGGTAGACAGGGAGGAGGAAGCATGCATGAGGCAGAGAGGGAGAAATGACTTAAAAGAAGTGGATATGGTTGTGTATGGGAAGAAGTGTTGATCACTATGGGAGGAGCAAAGGGACTGCAGGGTGGTTTGTGTCTTGTGCTTTACAGTGTACAAAATCTTTTGCTTATTTGAACCTTTCTTCAGATCTAAGAGAAGGACAGGGCTAATTTCACTATCTCCCTTTTAGGCATGGATAAAGATAAAACAGAAACTCTGAGGAGCAAAGTGACTTGGCTAAGGTAACGCCTCTACTGTGTAGTTGAGTGGGGCCTCAAACACCAATCTGCTGTCTCCCAGGACTTAGAAAAGTGACAGAGAGGAAGAAGATTAATGGAAGTTACAGAATAATTTGTGACTTTGAATGACAACATTAGGGGTTTGGAATTTTTATTCTGCAAGCATAGGAAACCACAAAAGCTTATGACAAAAGTACATGTGCAAAGTGATAGTTTTGAAACTCAGTCTGGCAGCAAGACTAGGGGTGGATGTCTCTTCCTGAGACAAGAGTGTTTTTCTAGAATCTATCTCTTTTAAGACCATTGTCCAAATGAATTTTAGGCCAAAGAGGACTCTGTTCTTTATGCCATCTTGGAGAAAGCCCTCTTAATCAGGGAAATGGAGCTATTAGCACACTGGCAGCCTATTCTGTTCTGCATTTTAAATTGTTAATTCAATTTATTTCTGGATAAAATATCTGTGTAAATCAAGCCAGTTTGCAAAACTGACAGCCTCGTGAAAAAAAATGTTGGGGGGAAAAAGAATCATATGCATGACTAAGCTATATTTTAATTTAAGCAAGTGTTCTGATTAAAACATAAAAGGAATGAAAATGGCATAATGGGAACATCATAACTCACTGAATTGGGGTCAGGTTCATCTTTGCAGACAGCACCAGTACAATGAGGCACTGGGTTTGGTAGAAAGACTGAGGTTTGGGGACAGGTCAGATCTGGGTTCAGATCTTAAATGTAAGCTCCCAGAAGTCAGGAGCATTTTCCCCCGGGTTGTAGTCCCAGCACCTAGGACAGTCTCTGACTCAGAGTAGGTACTGTATAAATATTTGCCAAAGTTAAATGAAATAAAAACTCAGCCTAACCACTTGCCATTTGGAAAACAGTGAATAAGTGCCTTTACCTCCATTTTTCATCTGTAATAGAGAAATAATAATATTTACGTTATAAGATTATTGTAAGGGTTAATAACCATGACAGTAAGGAAGATAGGGAGTTGTGCAATGGGATGGTTTAGTTTAGGTTCCTACTTTTGAACTCTGGTCATAACCTGGGGTTTCTTTTCAGTGTGTTTCCCAGCATGCTTTGCTGGGCTGAGGCATTGCTCCAAAGAGCCCTAACTGAAGCAGACTTTAAGTTTATATCCTTCTTAGGGATTAGAAGAGTACTGTTACTAATAGGTGCTCAATTGTTGAAATTAAATTTTTTAGGGTTGTAGAATTTTTTAACTAAGTTTATTTCTTTTTGAGAGAGAGAGAGAGAGTGAGCAGGAGAGGGGCAGAGAGAGAGAGGGAGAGAGAAATGGAGACAGAGAGAATCCCAAGCAGGCTCTGCATCAGCAGCGCTGAGCCCAAGGCAGGACTCGAACCCATGGACTATGAGATCATGACCTAAACCGAAACCAAGAGTCAGACGCTTAAACAACTGAGCCACCCAGGCACCTGGGGTTGTAGAACTTCAAAACAAATTATTCTGACTTAGCAACTTGTTCATTTAGAAAGATGATAGATGCCCACGTAACAGACACTTTTTAAATTAAAGTTATTCTATGACTTCTCCTACCAAAAGATACTGTATTCTTTTACCTTATCTTTTTAATCCCTACAACAGAGTCCCTTCTAACGTATTCCCGTTTTGAAGATGAGGAAATAGATTTGCAGAAATGAAGTAACAGTCTCACAGTCTCACATTAAATAAGCAGCAGAGCTGACATTTGAACCAGGACTTTTGGGTTCAAAGCCTCTGTACTTTATAAAAATATTCCATATACATTTGTTGATTGAATTAATGGGCAAAGGCCAATCATGGCCGGCTTTAACTTTCTTTCCTTCAGTCACAGGATGTTCTTTCAGTTCCCGCCATGAAGATATTAAAAACAAGGACACTGGCTTTGGTTCAGTTGCTAAAAGCATGTGTAGTCTGGAACTGTTAGGTTTCTGTTAGACTATTCATAAGTATATATCAGTCTTACAAGAGCAAGGGCATCCTTTTGATTTATTATGTACTCTCCCTTCCACCCAAAGAAAGAGAAATGAAATAAAACATAATGAAAAGGCCAAGGTAAAGAGGCTATGAATTTAATGTTCATAACGGTGGTAGCTAACATTTATTATGTACCAATTATGTAACAGGCCTTGTGCTATGTGCTTTACATACATTAATTCACAAAGGCCCTCTGAGGGCATATGGTTGTCCATAAGTTGTAAAATAAGAAATTGCTCAGAAGTCTCCACTGGCTTCTTGTGTCATTCAGGATAGTGCCAAATGTTCTGACCATGGCTCGCAAAGCCCTCCATGACCAATTTGATCATCACAAATCGAGTGTAGAAAACACAGTATGATGAGTGAGATTAACACTTGCAATGTGTACCCTACCGCGGCTATTGGGAGGCAGTGGAATTGCACAGGAGCATTACCATTTCTATACCTCTGCCTGATGTGTGGAAACCTCCTTCAGTTCAGGTTCCAGCCAGGGGAGAGACCAAGCATGGGCAAACCTTTCCATCTCAGTGGTGATGTTGGAGAAAACTCAAACAGCAAGAGGTTGAAGTTGCCCTTCCATGGCACGGAGTACAGGGAAAATACGGGGCTGTGGTGCCAGCAGCGAGGGAAAAAATACCAAGTTGCAGTCACTGTTTGGGGCATAAGTGAGGACACAGACCTCCTTAAAGGTACTCTGATTGAAAAACAAAACGAAGTAAAGTCTTCAGTTAAAATGGAGAATGAGTGGTTATGGAGAGGAAGGCTTTCCCAGGGGTGCAAGAGAAAAGAAGGAGGCCTTGTCAATGTGAAAGGCTGACATCCTTGAGGATGCCAGTTTCACCTTCAAGAGGACCCACTTATCTCTTTGAGAGATTTTATTTGCGAATGTAGAAGTGGTATTCCTGGTAAAGCTTGATTTGAATGTGGCTTACTCTTCTTTGATGGCCTTGGAAAAGGGGCTTTGAGGGATGAGAAAGTGGGACATCTCAGATCTCTTTGTGAAAGGGTGCTTACCTGACCCTCCACCTGGACTAATGAGAGTGGCAGACCTATGGGCCATGTTCCGCGAAGCCTCCTCTGTGCAGTGACCAAGGACTGTGCCAGGTGGTCATCAATCCTGCGTATGGCCTTACCAGCAGCCCTCTGCTCCTATCCTTTACCCACTCCTGACAGGTAGAAAGCAAATTTGCATAACAAACTGTTTAAACATTCAATTTTGATCCACCTTCAAGGCACTCTTTGTCCTCAGCAGTTCTAATGGTTAGTGACCCCTTCAAAATCAACATCATTTGTCAAATCAAATTAGGCCTGTTACTAACTGCAAGGCAGTGACATTCATCTTTTTTGATGCTTTCAAACCAGTCTGAGGTAAAGTTCTCTTATGGAATTGGGTTTGGTATGCTGAATGAGTCACTTCCTCAATGAGGCAATTGTCAGAAAAATAGGAGCCTTAGCTCGAAGGTAAATATTGTTGGGTCACTTGAAATGTATGCAGATTTGACATTTCCCTTCTGATTAGCATGTCTACACATTAAAGTTTTTTTTGTATGTCACATTGGATAGTTCAGATGCCAGGGTAATGTCAGTGAGCACTTGATAGAAACTTCATTTTGCTCCTGATGAAGAAAATGGGAGGATTAAGGGAGAAACTTCAGGTGGGAATCTTATTTGGGATGACACATGGAATGAATACGGGGTATTCAAAATAAAAAGTAAATGCTGGGAAGTAACTTTATGGTGTGCCAGTGTCTGGTGTGTGTGTGTGTGTGTGTACTAATTTAATCTATTTAGAGATTATGATCTTCATTGAATAAATGAGATGAAGCCTAATGTCAAACAGTAAAATAGGAGGCTGGAATTTCAAATTCATTCTGATGCCAAAGACCATGCTTCTTCCTCCGTAGCATGATGCCTCCTTAAGATGCAAAATATTCTACCTAGCTCTGAAAGCCCTGAAATAGAAGTATTAAGCTATCCCTATGCATCCTGGCTTTGTCCTTAGTTTGTAAATATAAAATCAGAAACTCAGATTATTTTTTGGTCCAACCTGTTCCTTTCATCAAAAATTAGTATTCAAGGACACCTGGGTGATTCGATTGGTTGGGTGTCTGACTTCTGCTCAGGTCATGATCTCATGGTTTGTGGGTTTGAGCCCCACATCGGGCTCTGTGCTGACAGCTCAGAGCCTGGAGCCTGCTTCGGATTCTATGTCTCCCTCTCTCTCTGCCCCTCCCCTGCTCATGCTCTGTCTTTCTCTGTCTCTCAAAAATAAAGAAACATTAAAAAATATTTTAAAAAGTGAGCATTCAGCCTCTACTTGCATACTTCCAGTGTCCAGGAGCTCAGGATTTTACCATGTATCCAATGTCCATATTTATTCCCATACTGTTATGTTTATTCATATACCAAGATCTCTATTTATGACGTTACATGCTTAAATGTACAATCATATCTATATCTAATTATGACTTTAGAGTATTTTCTCTGTTAGAGACTATACTGTATTTCCTCTATTATATAATTTGATCATCACAATAAGCCAGTAAGATATGTCCCCAGTTTATGGAAGAAGAACTTGGACTTAGGAAGCTAAGTAACTTGCTCAAGCACATAACTAAGAGTAGCGCATCTAAGTAATATACCATTTCCCACTTTCCAACTTTTTCCTAATCCACATATGCAACAAAACATTATCAGGAAAGGAAATGCAGCCTTCACCCTTAATCCAAGGTTGGCACTCTAACTTTCTGATTTCCTGCTAGTAAAATTTTATAAAATATATCACCAGTATAAAAGCAATGAAAAAGTCCAGATAATTCCAGGCTTTCACCATCATCTGTGTACAAAGGCTACCACTAGAGACCTTTTACATATTTCACACCATACGTTAGATCAGGGGTTGGCAAAGTGTGACCCACAGGCCACATTAGGTACACTTCCTGATTTTTTAAATAAAGTTTTATTGGAACATGGTCAACTTCATTCATTTACATATTGCCTAGGACTGTTTTCTCACTACAAGTTAAGAGTTGAGTAGTTGAGACACAGACCCTATAGCTAGCAAAGCCTAAAATACTTACTCTTGATCCTTTAGACAAAGTTTGCTGACTCTTGCATTAGGGTTTTTGCATAAATCCTTCATGCCACCCATAGAAAAGGCATATAAATGGAATGTCAGGATATTATGGGGTGGCCATGCGTCCTATATGAAAAATTGAAAACCAATGGTCAAAATAGTGTTTCAAACTGGAGAACCAAAAAACAAAAAATAAGTTATCCAAATCATATTTTAGTTTTCAGTTCAAGCCCTCTACTATTAACACATAGATTCTCAAATGGCTCCTCCAATCCTCACTGAAGCACCAGAGGGTATTGACTTTATTCACTTACCTTGACTCTACCCTTAAAACAGTGATTTCCCAACTCAAATTCACCTGGGAGAGATTAATTTTAAAAATGCACGTATCTTATTGCACCATACATAGAAATTCCAGAACTACTGAGTCAGAAACACTTGGAATGACACCAGGACAATTACATTTTCAAAATGTTTGATCAAACAGCCAATGTTTGAGTATCATTGCCACAAACAACTACAAACAAATCACTTTACGTTTCTGCAAGCACTTGAAGAAAATGATCATTCCCATGGTTTTACATATCGTATGTGTACCAATAACTTGACCTTGACCTTCCTCTGAGCTGCACACACATTTATTTCACTGTCTACTTGTTAGTTCCACTTGGCATCTCTAACTTCACCTGCCCCATCATAAACTTTTGATTTTGATGTCCTCCTCATCACAGTTAATGGCATTGCCTAATTGCCAGTTGCTTAAGTCCACGTTCTGAAATTTTTCCATGATTCCTTTTTTCCCAGTCCCTTATTGCTAAACCCAAAACATTTCCTGATTCTATCTACTACCATTCTCCCCAACACCACACGAGGTCAAGACACCATCATCTCTCCCCTGGGCCACTGTAAAAGCTCCAGACTTTTTCTGTGACTGGATTTTTGAGCTCCTGAAATCTATAATCTTTGCTCTTAAAGACATTTATAGTAATCTTCCTAAAATTATGTCAAGCCACTTTCCTGCTGAAAGCTCTCTGATGATGTTTCATTACATTTAAAAAAAGAAACGCAAACTTCTTACTGTGTCCTGAAAACTTGACATGTTTTGGCTATTGTTGGAATCCATCTGTATTACTTTTCTCCTCTGTCATTCATGGCAGCCTTTTGAGTCTTTTTTCTGGTTCTTGAACAACTAAACTCATTCATTTCCCAGGGGCTTTTCCCTTGTTATTCTTTGAGCCTGGAGAGTCCCTCCTTATCCTGTAGGATTCAGCTCAGGGAAGCCATTCCTGACTACCCTATCTAAAGAAACTACTTAAAAGCAATATATCACTTTTATTGAATAATCTTGTTCTATTTCTACATAACTCTTATCGAAATGAAATTATTGTGTGTGTTTGCTTATTATCCAATTTTCTTCAATAGAATACAAGGTCCACAAGAATATCCCAAGTGCCTAGAACAATGTATAGTGCATTGTTCTTGCTTAATAAATATTTCTTAAAATAATAACTACTATTTTTCTCCTTAATCCTTTCTTTTTCAGGACAAAACTTCCTATTCTTTCAAATACTTAGTGAAGTGTACTATGTAGTATGGTGTGAATTCTTTAACTATAATCTGTTCTGTGGTCACAGTCTATTCTAGCAAACTTGCTATATACTTCCTCGGAGCAGAAACTGATTTTCACCTTTCTTTGAAAGCTTCCTATGCATTTAGTACAATATTGTGTACATAGTGGGTATTGAATAAATGTTGATGAATGGACTATATAATGGGCTTTTGGCTCCATACATCAAGATTTTCTTGAAGGACAGATAATTACTTCTACTTTATATCTGACATTTTAATATAACTGGTTGTGGTCATTATCTTTTGGAATGGCATCCTAGTCAATTCCTTTAAAAAAAAAAAAAAGAAAAAAATAAGGCAAAATTACCTTGTGAGCAACCCACAATTGGATTTGCATTTAAAAATTGCCGAGTGAGCAATCCTGCCTGATGGCCAAAGGAAATTAATCTCTCGTAACCCAAGGTCTCATCTATTCAGAAAGAGAGAGAGAGAGAGAGAGAGAGAGAGGGGCTGGACTCAAAGAGGACTGTAGGCTTTTTAAATAGTAAAAATCATCTCTCTCATTATTTATATTTATTGGGTGTCCACTATGTTAGCCAGTGGGAATATAAAGGTGGTTAAGGTACTGTCCCTATTATTGAGGAGCTGTCTCTAGTTTACATAATTAAGGTCCCTGTACAGCCTGAACACTACTTCTAAGAAGTGTTTCACATCCCTGATGAAGGGGTAGACCAGGTGTCCATGTTAATAATTGTTTATCTTCTCTTCTGGACATAGCTGTTGGTCTAAGGGTAGACACCTGACCCAATGGACTCAGTTTCTCTTTGTTAAATGTTTGAATTAAAGGGACAAATACTGAAGGAGTTGGCCTCTGAGCTGTATAAATGGTAGAACACAGATGTCCATGAATTCCTGCTGCTGTGGTCCCTGGGAAGGCCTTCCTCCTGACCTCCTGAGACCTGCTTATGCACTTTTGGTCTTGGATTTCAGCGAGGCTTTAAGAGAATCTGAATAGGCTTCTGTTTCTTGCAACAAAATTTCCCTAAGAAACAGTTATGTAGATGAGGAGACATATAAACCAAAACCTGTGCTTCAGTGTGACCAGTGTTAGAGGAGCAGTTTGGGCAGGTTGGTGTGCAAGCAGAGAGGAAGTGCCTTAAACTTGGCCAACAAGGGTCAGAGAAAGCTTGTGTCAGAAGAGGCACCATCTAGATTGAGTTATGGTGAGAAATAATTATTATGGTTAAAAATGGTGAAGAGGGGGGCACTTGGGTGGCTCAGTTGGTTGGGTGTCCAACTTTGCCTCAGGTCATGATCTCAAAGTTCATGAGTTGGAACCCCACGTGGGGCTCTCTGCTATCAGCGCTTCAGAGCCCACTTTAGATCCTGTCTCCTTCTCTCTCTGCCCCTTCCTGTGTGTGAATTCTCTCTCTCTCTCTCTCTCTCTCTCTCTCCCCCTCTCAAAAATAAATAAACATTCAGAAATTTTTTTTTAAATATGATGGCGAGGAAAAGGGAGGTTTATGCAGTATGAATAAATCTGGGGAACTATGGAACAGCAGGGATAATTTGGAAAGTGTAAGTTTAGCATAATTTGAGCTCAAAGTATAAGGTGAATGAAATGGTAAGGAAAACATCTGGACAAGCATGTAGAAGCCAGACTATCAGATGTCTTTCATAAGATGCTAAGGAGTTTGGGCTTTGCCTTGTGGGTTTCTAATCTGTTAGATGATCAGTTTTAATCCTTCCTCTGAGAAGATATAGTCTATATCCTCAGGCACCTTGTAGCTATTTCACATCTTCTTTAAAAAGTGACCCAAGGGTAACTTATAAAAAGAAACACATATCATATAGAAAGAAGCCAAGACTCAAAATCTGTAGTCCAGATTTTGAGCCTCTGCTCATTTGCCCTCCAGCTGAGTAATATTGAAAAGGGAATTTAATGTTTCTGAACCTATTTCCTCATCTATAATATAGAGGATATAAAATATCTGCCTTCCCAGGGTTATAGTTCAGATCCAACTCATGTATTTTTTTGTTTATTTATTTATTTTGACAGAGAGAGAGAAAGAGAGAGAGAGTGAGTGAGTAAGCACAAAAGCAGGGATGGGGCAGAGAGAGAGGGAGAGAGAGAAAATCCCAAGCAGGTGCCCACTGTCAGTACAGAGCCCAATGCAGACTCAGTCCCATGAATCATGACATCATGACCCCACTTGAAGCCAAGAGTCCGATGCTTAACTGACTGAAGTACCCAGACTATCCCCAACACATATGTTTTGAGTACCATGCTATAGGTTAGCTTCAGACCTTACTCTCTACAAGTAGCATCGCAATAAATTGCCACCATCGTTTTGAGGTAGATATTATGGTCTCCTCATTCAAATGGAAAAACTCAGTCTCAGGGAGGTAACATGTCTTCTCAGTTTTACATGGCTAGATATAGAAGAGCTGATATCAAGACTCCTACCTTTTAAAGTTAAATCCATTGCTCTTTTCCCAAACACAGCTGCTTAATGATAAAGAAGCAAATGAGAATTTTAAAAATAAGTGTTTTAACTAAAAGCTGTATGCATACTAGCTGTTGCCCTTCAGTGGGTGAGGTCAATATCTGCTGAACTCCAACGTTTTTTCAGAGGGCTTCTGTCCCTAAAGTGCCCTGTGTCTTTTTGGGCTTCTTCTTGTTATAGATAAAATGCTTCCACATGTTGAGGTTCCACATAGGCTGCTTACCAAGACATCACCTGGGTTCATGATCCTCAGAGACTACCTCTCCAAAATGTTTTTTTTTTTTGGTGTTAAAAAAAAATTAATATTTTTTTTAAATGTTAAAATTTAAAACGTTAAATGTTAAAATTTTTTTAACACCAAATTTTTGGGTAATAATTTACCCAAAGATTTACCAGATTAACTGATTTATCCTAAGGAATAAAAGACTTTTATTTGCTTATTGCATTGTGCCTGCATTGTATATTTCCTTGAAATAGAGTTTCCCTGAAGACCCATTCCTTAATCCAGCTTTGTTAAAGCTGTTCTTAAGAATATTAATGTAAGGAGATGCTCCATTAAAAAAGAATTCTGGAAGCTACACTTGGGGTGAGCATAGCAGAGTGTATACATTTGTTGAATCACTAAATTGTGCTCCTGAAACGAAGGTAACATTGTGTATCAACTCTACTTAAAAAAATAATAAAAGAACAGAAAAAAGAAAAAGAAGGAATTCTTAGAAATCATAATTGGCTAACATGTGAAAGTCACTCAGGAATCCTGAAGATTTAAAAAAAAGACGAAAAAACAAAAAACACTACTTTTTATAACTTAATGATTCTCCTTTGTTTTTTTAAAATGTTTATTTATCTATTTTGAGAGAAAGAGAGAAATTGGTGCACGCATACATGCGAGCACGGGAGGGTCAGAGAGACAGGGAACCTCAAACAAGCCCTGCACTGGCAGTGCAGAGCCCAATGTGGGCTGGATCCCATGACCTTGAGGTCATGACCTGAGTGGAAACCAAGAGTCTAATGCTTAACTGACTAAGCCACCCAGGTGTCCCTCTCCTTTGTTTGTCTGCTAATTCTCTTTTTGTGAGTTACCTGTTAATATCTTATAAAATTAGCACTACGTAGAACATACTTTGGGAGACAGGGTCTTAACAGAAAACTGTCTTTGTGGAAATTCTGGCATTATACTACTGCCTGAAAGGAGTGAT
This sequence comes from Acinonyx jubatus, assembly GCF_027475565.1. NCBI lineage: Eukaryota > Metazoa > Chordata > Mammalia > Carnivora > Felidae > Acinonyx > Acinonyx jubatus. Next base: position 48,857,629 of record NC_069381.1, on the reverse strand, counting down.
TTTGTGGCAGTGGAATAATATATTTCTCAAAATACAATATATTGGCATTATTCCCAAGTGTTTTATGGGATTTGAAGATTATACAGTGGGGAGGGGAGACTCTCTATGGAAAAAAAAATTATAAATCAAAATTAGGTTTTGGAAATGACTTCTTTAAGTCCTACAGCGTAAATTTTATCACCTTTATCATCAATGCATGAAGGATTGGTCTTTGTCAAATTAGTGTAAGCCCAGCTTGGCTTGTTTTCATGCAGTAAGCAAAGGAATAGTGGACCAGGTGACAGAAGGCTTATGTTTTTGTCCAGAACTGCCCACTTTGCTTCCACTTACTAGATTCTGTGAAATGGGATAATTTACTTTATTTCTCATCCTCATGGGCTTTATTTATTTATTTTTTAAATGGGGCGATAACTGTCCTGTTGATGAGGAAGAATCATTTTGAAGAAATAATTAAAATGGAAGCATTAAAAAAATAGCCATGTTGCATTATTCAAATATAGGTATGATTCTTATGAACGGTTAATTCTAAGTACTGCACATATGTTAACAATTATTACTATTATCACTAACATGTCAAATAAAAAGCAAATGTACACTTAACTAAAGAAGAGGCTTTATTCCAAAAGAATATTGCAGGAAGGATATTGAGGCTGTTGTAATAGAGAGAATGCTTTGACCATAAGTCCTACAAGCACCTCAGACAGAAAAGGAATTTTCTTTGATAGGGAGGAGTAAACACTACCAAGGTCAGCTGGTTCTCAGGAGGATCATTAAGGAGGGGTTGTTCCAAGTTCTGTGCTTAGTGGTGAGCTGAAGTTCAGAGACACAGGGGAAGGAAAGAACACTGTATAAAGTTTGCTCAAGTCAAGTTATGAGCATTTTGTTGAGACTGGTCAGTGGAAAGAAATAGTTAAGCTAATCATGTATCCTGTATCAGACCAAGAATGGGAATTTGGAGGATCTGAGTCCTGTCTTATCAAAGGTAAATAGGAGCCATATGTACCTTATATGGGGAAGATTAGTTCTTTGCATTAAGCCATTTTGGGGGACATAAAACAGGGGTTAAGGGGATTTCTTGACCATTGCCTTGCTGTCTGTATTGTTCATGCAGGAGCACAAAGCTTAGGTAAAATTTAACACTGTCAAATATCATCATTATCATTGTTCTTCTAGTGTCTGGTTCATTCAAAATACAATATATTTGGGCAAATGGCTTAATTTTTTGGAGCTTCAGTTTCCTCATCAGCAAAATGCAGATAATCAGAATAACAAGTGGTTCAATAAGATGCTGTGAAGCTTGAATGATCCAATGATAACAAGTGCCTCATAGCTGTAATATTGTAGAAATGTTATTTGTTTGTTATTGTCATTATTAGTGGCTCCATGGGCCCTGTCTCCACATCTTTGTTGTTGTTGATGTTGTGTTGTTGTTGTTGTTGTTGTGGTGGTGGTGGTGGTTGTTCTTCTTCTTCCACTTTAATAAGGATAAATATTACCTGATGCAACAAAAAACGGAAGGCATCAGACATTTACAAAATGAATATTAGGTGGCTGGCACAGGGCTACTCGATACTCAGCAATAAAACCCCAAGATGTGTGGTGTCCCCATATTACAAAGGAGGAAAATGAGGCTCAGGGAGGTTTATGTGCCTAATCTCCCACAGTTTTCAAGTGGTGGAAGGACCTGGGACAGCTTTAGAGGCGTTGGACTTGACTGTTTCTCACCAGGTGCATGGAACATGAACTGGTCATGTGCATGAAACTGCCCATTTTTATTGCAGGAATATGGAAGAAAAATGGAGAAAGAGACATTTCAGCTCTTATCCACAGATGCATGTGGATAGTTGATTTTTTTTTATTCTGGAAGCAATGAAATTGTTCTCCCATATAGTTTTCTTTGAAAAGGTAAAGAAAATGATAAAGAGGAGAGAGAGTGAGAGAGACCCAACCCATCAAGCCCATATTGCAAGTCGGCTGCCAGCTATGTTTCTTTTTTTTTTAAATAAAATAAAAATGTTCGGTTGTAGTTTTTTGTTTTTTTTTTTCCCTTTTGGAGAGATACGGGAATTGCAAAGAGAGTGCCAGACAGCACTAGCATATGCTTATTTTTCTAACTCAATGTGGGCAGCCTTTCTTAAACATTTTGTATAAATATATTTATTCTCCCACTGAGACCTTGCCTGCCAGGTTCAGGAACAACTGAGTAAGCAGATGAGTTATAAACCGAGGAAAGAAACGGAGGGATTTCCATGGAAATGCTGATGGCCTCTTTATTCCAGCTGAGTACATTGCCTCAGTGTAATAAATTAGTAGTTGGTGCGTTGATGATAAATCTATAGTGGTTTTCATATTCAAAGTAAAAGATATTTTACTCTGCCTTTGCTGGGGATGTAGTCGGAAAGCAAGGAAATGTTGACATCCGGTGGGCAGGATTGAAAAAAAACACACATACAAAAACCCTTTGGTGCTCAACCCACATTTGCAAGCTGTCTGCCTTTCTTGTATTGGCCTCAGCTTTGACAAATGTAAAAAAGTCACTAATATTTTGACACTCTCCCTGCCCAAGTCTGATACCAGCTGGCTGCGAAGCCACATACTCATTGTTCTGCTGGATTTTAAAGACTGGGTTCCAGCCAAAGGACTGGACTGGATCCATTCATTCATTTTCAAGATTGAAGTTGTAGCTTAACCGTAATGACCATTTCTCAACTCAATCTGGAAACCTCTTCCAAACCCAACAGATGCCTGAGAGGCCAATGTGCATTTGGAGTGGAAACCATGCTCTCAGATAAAGAAACAAAAGGTGATCTTTGAATGTGAAAGCAGTTCCTTGTTGTGAAAGCGATTAATATTCTGTATATTGACTATGTCTTACTTTTATTTAAAAGAAGTTCCCCTGCTTTCAGAACCTTTGTAAAAGTGCTTATGTTACCCCTTTAAGTGAAAATGAACATTTAAATTGCAAATAGAGTATGACAACAATTATGGAAAAATATGCTCAGGAAAAAAAAAATTGGAAGGAAACACCCAAAATGTCAAAAACGTTAACAGGGAAGATCTTTAAGGTTATGGTGAGGTTTTTTTCTTTCTACTTTTATGTAGTTTTCTTCTATAATAAATTTTACATTTGTAATTGGGGGTAAAAAAGAAAAACTATTTGTTCTTTTGAAAACGTGCTTTCTTTCTTCTACTCTTACTGTTTTTGAACTCCGGTGACCACATTGTTTTAGTAATCATAAGGAACTATTGCTAAAATATGCTCCCACCATGGAAAATAAAACCACTCTGTAATCTAGAAAAAATATCTTTGCTTTCTACTTCTAAAAACTCCTCCCCCGCTATGTGTTCCTGCTGTCCCATTTTTCCAGCCACTTAATAATTAGAGACAGTAACCCTGATCACTTGCAAATTTTCCATTTAAATGTATTTTCAGGTAAGCAGATGTTGGGAAAACTGCCATCGTAGGGCTGTAGGAGAAAGGGCATTATAGCTCGATCCTGACATTAGTTGAGGGGATCATTCCCAAGGCAGGGTGATAGGCATATACCATTAGTGTCAGAGTAATCTTTGAGAAGTCATTTGTACTAACATTTTGATACAAGTATAACTCATTGTGTCCTTCTCTGTGCCAGATACTTTGTGAATGAGGTTATATGCACTATTTCAGGTAAGCCACAGACAACTATATAAACTATGTACCTTCCTCACATACACTTCAATTGAGGAAATTGATACTTGGATGGATTAAAATTTGAACCTACATCAGCTTGGTTTCGGCCTGTGCGTTGCCTGCCCCTAGTTATCAGGTTTTGCCATCACGGAGACTTGCCTTTTGATCTCCATGCTTCCACTTACAACCTGGTGGCTCCAGCCAATCACTGGGTCTTTTGAAGTCCCGGTTTCCCCTCAGTAAACTGTGGATAATAAAATCGAGGACATAGGGAAGTTGCAAGAATTAAAGTAGTTAATGCCATCAACATCGATTGAAGGAAAAAAAAAAATAAAAAAACCCCTCTGATTGCAGGGCATCCCTTCCAAGTAAAACCTACTGAAAAGGAACACAGAGATAGGCATCTTTGGAAGCATTTCCCTATTCTGCCTGTACAGATTTGACAGCATTTCGCCACAGCCCGTAGCCATATTCAACCCTCTGGCTTGCACAGCACTGATTAAAAAACAGATTGCCAGCAGTCATCTGTGATTGCCTACCAAGGAAGTGCTGCTCATCTCTTCCTCCACCCACTGTCCCATGCACTATTCATGAGTTCTACAATATTCCAAACTTTAATTTCCACTGATTAATTCTCACTAATTATGCACCATGCGAACCTTTGCAGGAGAATTCCACTGGATGCTCTTCCATCCTGAGGCAGGGAAGGGCAATGTCGAATCATTTTCTGATTTCAAGTGGAAAACAAACTAATTATGTGGAAATATGATAATAGATTGCGCTGCAGGGACCAGTCCTCTGCAGGCTTCAAAATGTTTGCTTATGATCGGCTCCTCGTGTTATTTCTTCCAGGAGGAGCTGCCCTTTCATAATGCATCAACATTATTGACTGGCCTGTGATTCCATACTTAGAGTTAAGATAATTTGCATAATTGTATATTACTTCCGTCTGGTGGAAACAAACAAGATGTTCGGGTGCTAATGATCAAGCAGGCAGCAGTGGCTGCTGGGAAAAAAGGCATTAGTAAAGTCCAAAAACCAACAAATAGCCGCTTCTCCCTTTGGCATCTTTCACCACCTTCCTCTGACCTAGCCCTCTATTCCACTTGGCCACAGGCATTGTTATTTTTATGTCTGTCCAAGCTTAGGAGGTGGCCGGGGAAAGGCATTTATTCCAAATCTGTAAAAATATAAAGCATCCTTAGGCTGTGAATTTCCAAACTTGTTTGTATTTGTTTAGGTCATTTCTTCTGCTTGGAATGTCTTCCTTCTTCTCTCTGGCAGAGAGCATCTTACCCTTCAAAATCCAGCTCAAAACGCTGCTCTCCTTTTGATGTCCTTCCTCCAACTTTCCCAGTTAGTATTCACTGTTCTCTGGATAAACAAATACCAAATGTGCACAGTAGGTGCTCAGCAAATTCATTCTCATTCACTTGCTTAAAAGATTTTGATCTGAATGATTTGCTGGCTCTATTCTAGGCACTCGAGGTAGAGTGAACAAATAAGAAAAAAAAAACCCTTCTCTTCCTTCAGGTCTTCAATGCTCCTCTGTAGCAATTCATTATCTCTGTGCAGTAATTATTTATGCTGCCTTGCAGTACACCTGATGGACAGAGTCATGGCTTACTTATCTGTATAACTCCATGACCTGGTACACAGTAAGGGCTAAATAAATGTTTGTTGGATAGACTCGAAGTTTCCGGAGAGCAAATCACGCAAACTGTGTGATGAGTTACATCAGGGATACAGATGAGGTACCTTGCTCGCCACTTCAAGTGACTTGTAGTGGTTGTGTGAAATCCTGTGAAAAGGATTTTGAGGTTGCACTTAACTGGAAAAGTTTTCTGTGATCGATTCGTCATGTCTGCAACGGAAATGTTAGTGAGGGATAGAAAACCACATATCATATGTTTGCATTCTTGTTCTAGATATTTAACACTGGGCATCTTTAAAAGACTCAGTGGGTATATATATACATGTGTTTCATGCGTGGGGCTGATGAAGTTATCAGGTTGTGTACACAGTTCAGGTGTTACATGGATTACGATCTACCAGGAAGATCGCAATATTGTGGTTTTGAACATGAAACCCTCGAAATGAAACATTTCAATTTACTTTGCAGGAAGTAATAACTGCCATTATAGGGCTAGGCACCATCCATTTTTATCCCATTTAATTTGTCCTAGCAACACTACATATTAGGCCATTTTAATCCCATTTTACAGATGTAGAAACTGAAGCTCAGAAACTTGACCAGGATGAAAAGGTTCTGAATGGCAAATCCAAAATTCAGTTCAATTTATCCTGACTCTACAGTTTATGCTTTAAAAGAGGGAAAAAAACCTGTTCTCAATACAAACTGTCATCTAATTCTAGTCTAAAGCATGCTGCTTTGCACTTTTGAGAAAGGAGCCACCTTGACCTAACAGATAATAAGCCAAATATATGTGAGGTATTCCAATGATCATGGTCTTGGTGGGTATTAGAGGATTGAGGACCTTGTGTGAGGGTGTGTGTGCAGACAGATTTTAAAGGAAAGCGGCTTCAAATGGAGAGGATGATGGGGCGCCTGGGTGGCTCAGTCCATTGAGCATCCGACTTCAGCTCAGGTCATGATCTCACAGTCTGTGATTCAAGCCCCGTGTCGGGCTCTGTGCTGACAGCTCAGAGCCTGGAGCCCGCTTCAGCTTCTGTGTCTCCCCCTCTCTCTGCCCCTCCCCTGCTCATGCTCTGCCTCTCTCTGTGTCAAAAATAAATAAAAAACATTAAAAGAATTTTAAAAAAATGGAGAGTTTGAGTACGAAAGAGAACTTCTTTTGTTGAGTGTGTTTTGCATGCCAGGCATTGTGTTACATGCTGAATGATTTTCTTGAAGATCTTTTGGGACGAACATTACTAGCTCCATTTCTCAGAATAAGAAAATATAGGCTCATTAAGTGCATTAATAACAAGAAGGATATTGTTCACTCTACTTGTCCAATATTGTATTCCTAATTCAATATTGCATCTTCCACCTGGCCCAAGTTAAAGTCTAAATAAACAAATAAATATATAGAAATATGTTTTTGTGATGCTTAATAAGAAGTAAACCAGATTTTAAATCTGAGTCTTTCCAACTCCAAAGCCTGTGCTACTGCTATCATGCCAGGCTGCCCTTGGGAAGTTTAAAATGCGCTTAAGACTTTGAAAGCAGTTCCATTTTTCAAGGATAACTTCTTATACAGCTGCCTTAATGCAGCTGGTCCTTTGGAAAAAAAATGTTTATAAGAAGGCTTGGCAGGTTTCTTGGACATTAAATATCTCTTACAAAATAATATTTTGATGGATTACATGTAAATGAATCAAAAACATATGGCTTCCATTTCCTTTAGAATGCACACACGGAATGTTTTTATGTGTTTGGCAAAATGGATTTTCCTGAATGGCACCTCCACGTGCCCCTTCTCTTTCATCTCTCAGTGTATTATATACAAAAGGACTGGAAGATCTTCTAAGAATCCCATAAAAACCTGAAGCCTTCCATCTATGCTTCTGAGTCCACAATCCTGCGTAGGTCATTTTCCCTTTTATTTCCAATAGCAAGGCAGCTGCTATTCAGTAAGGCATTAAGAGCCCACCTAGGGAGTCTCTAGAACATGAGTCTGTCACCATAATCAATACTCATTTACTTATCTTGGGGATGCTGAACACTCAGTTATTGCAAGCAAAGACTCCCTCTTCATGTATATACCATGTTAGGTCATGTGAACTTCATAATATAAATGTGTGCATATTTTGAGGCTTTCTAAGAAAGAGACGTTGTGCCCAGGGGCATTTCATCTTTAAAAAATCCACTGGACTAGACACAATCAGATATTTATTTAGAACAGATAAAAGCTATTATGTAGCCTGTGGGGTATGAAATGCACCCATGATGACTTCATAGCTAAGTTAGTAACCACAACATACATACTAAAGCTGCAGAACAGACTGGTGACCAACTGAACCCCAAAGAAAGTCAGGGGTGCCCAAATAAAGATTTTGTAGGGCTTTTTATATCCATTCTCAAAAGCTGGTGTCTAAATTACAATGGCTGGCCTTAATATTCAGCTTAGATCAATGGAAAAGTGAGGTATTTCTAGCTAGTGATTTATTATAAAAGTTATTGTGACATTCAATGTCTATATGTTGGAAAGAACAGAACCAAGTCAGGAAATATGATCGTATTCAAATTACAAAAGCAGTAACTTCAAAAGAAAGGGTGCAGGTTTCACCTAAGTCTATAGGTATCACACATTCATATGCCTCAGGGATCAAGGTAAATGAGTGAACACAGGATGATAGCTAATCGGGTTTGTTGGTGGCCAGAAGTAGCAGGAGTGAGCACAAATGCCCTGGGAACACACTCAAATTCATAATTTTTATATCGTTAATTACAGATACATTTTTGAATCACAGAAATAGATACCTCTTTGCCTACCTGGTTTTTAACCTCGGTGACCAGTCATTTCTGGGCAAACCTATTTCTCTTACATCTGCAAACATTTCCTCTCCTTTCCGCCCTCATCTACTTCCTCCAGCCTGTCTTGATATGCAAACAAAATGCCTGGAATTGGCCTGCATTAACTGTTGAGAAAATTTGCCAGTAGTGAAGCTTTGCCAGATTCACTCTCTGCCCTCTTTCCTTCTCCTTATCTTTCTCTTCTCTCATATAATAACTGTTTTCACTAAAAGAACCTGATTCTGTTGAAAGCAATGTGATTTATACCCAAAAAAGGGAGTCTGGGCTGGAGGCAAGAAAACTTCAGAGTGATGTTTTCAGGTTGACAGGCAAGGCTAGAATGTAAATGAGAGCAAGAGAAAAGTTCAGTAATAATGGAAGTGAAGAAAAAGCAGGGTATGCTTGAATAAAGTAAATTTAATATAAAGAATATATTTTTAGCTGTTTGCTTAGGTTATTTTCAGTTTATTTTAGGTCCACATCAGGTCAATTGTCATGTATTCTCTGCAGCATTTATCTGGAAAAGTACCACATCCTGTCTCATAGAATTGCCTCATTGCGAAATAATATGATATAATGGCTGAGATCACTGGCTTTGGAGTCATGTATCTGTGTTCAAATCCTGGATCCCCAAATTTTTCTAAGGTCCGATTGTTATTATTATATCAGAGCATGTTACTTGGTATTTATTTAAAAGATATACCGAGTAGTTATTTTTTACACATTAGATTTTACAAAGCACATTTACATCCTTTGTCTTGTATATCCTAAAATACTCTTGTAAGACAGGAAGAGAAAAAAATAAGTAATGCCATTGTTCCCATTTGAAAAATGTGAACATGGAGGCTCACAGAATTTCTTACAGTCACAAAGCTAGTAAGTGGCAGAGTTGAGACTAGGAATTCATACCTCTTAATTCTTAGACCACTTTTCTTCCGACATGATACCTCACCAAAAAACAAAACAAAACAAAACAAAAAACTAGATTAAAAAGTGTGGGTGAATCTGTTTATCCAGTAAAATGACTCAGTTTATCTAGTAAAGTAACTCAAATATTTGGGGATATGTGAAATAGTAAAAATAATTTTTGTGTGGAAAGTGGTTCATCATTTTTGTTGAAGAAAAAAAATACATATCTATACGACAATTTCCAGAGAATTGCATTGTAGAATCAGCAATCAGAAAGCAAGCTCAGTTATAGATAGTGTGGTTCACTTGCACTTGGAATGAATTAAGCTCATCACAACAAAATGACCCTATGGATAATAGTGAAATCCTCTGCAAAAGGCATTGGACTGAATGTTTGTGTCCTCCTAAAATTTATATGTTGAAACCCTCACCCCCAATGTTATGGTACTAAGAGCTGGGACTTTTGACAGGTACTTAGGTTAGGTAAGGTAATGAAGGTGGCACTCCCAGGGTGAGATTAATGCCCTTATAAGAAACCGAAGAGGCACCCCAGCTTCCTTTATCCATCTTGTGAAGATACAGGGAGAAGACAGCCATCTGCAAGTTGGGAATACAGCCTTCACCAAGAACTGAATCTGTCATAACCTTGATCTTGAACATCCCAGCCTCTAGAATTGTGAGAAACAGATTTCTGTTGTTTAAGCCACCTAGTCTACTGTATTCTGTTATATCACCCTGATGTGACTAAGACAAGCATCTTGAGGAATACAAAATCCCTAGAGATTTCTAAGACAGAAAATTTTATCAGAGAAACAAATTTATTAAAGTGATTAGAGGAGTGGCATAGTCAGTTAAGTGTCTGACTCTTGATTTTGGCCCAGGACGTCATCTCACAGTTGTGAGATTGAGGCCTGCGTCAGGCTCTGTGCCCGGCATGGAGCCTGCTTGAAATTCTCTCTCTCTCTCTCTCTCTCTCTCTCTCTGCCCTTCCACCCCTCTTTCTCAAAATAATAATAATAATAATCATAATAATTAGAAAGTCTACAGTGAAAAATGTAAGCATTGAAATTAAGAGGTTAATAGGTTTCACAGCAGATTTGACACAGAAGAAGAGAGAGCACTTACCTGGAAGAAAAGTTAGTAGAAAAGATGAAAAACACAGGGAGAAAAAAAGATAGAAAATGTACAAAAGAGCACAAAGGAATATGGAACATGAAGAAAAAGTCTGACTTATGCATAGAGATCTGGTAGGAGAGGAAGAGAAGGAGGAGGAAAAGGAATGTTTGAAGAATTATGGCCTAAGACTTATTCAAAACTTACAAAAGACATCAAGCCATGGAAATTGAAGCCATCTATGAATCTCAAGATGTGTCAATATAGAGATTTTTGGTAAATGTTTCACGCACACTTAATAGCAAGCTGCTGAAAATCCAAAGAAAAAAATCCTAACAGACAAAAAAATACATATTACTTTCAAGGGAACAATAAGATTGATGGCTGATTTAAAAAAACATTCTTGAGGGGTGCCTGGCTGCCTCAATCGGTCAAGCATCTGACTTCAGGTGGGGTCATGATCTCGCAGTTCACTAGCCCCTCGTCTGGCTCTGTGCTGACAGCTTGGGGCCCGGAACCTGCTTCCGAATCTGTGTCTCCCTCTGTCTCTGCCCCTCCCCTGCTCATACTGTCTCTTTCTCTCTCTCTCAAAAATAAATAAAAACATTAAAAATGTTATCCTTCTTCCTCATCCTGAGGCAACAACTGATTTTCTTTCCATCACTTAGGATTAGTTTAGATATTTGACAATATATTATATGGATGCAACTCTTTTTGCCTGGCTTCTTTTACTCAGCATAGAAATTCTGATAGTCATTTACGCCATTGCTTGTGTAAATAGTTCATTCCTTTTGGTTGCTGAGTCGTGCTTCCTTGCATGATTATGCCACTGTTTGTTAATCCATTCACCTGTTGATGGACATTTGGACTACTTTTAGCTTTTGTCTATTTCAAATAAAACTGCTATGAACATGTGTGTAAAAATCTTTGTATGGACATATGTTTTTAACTCCCTTGGATAAATACCTAGCAGGAGAAGAGTTGCATTCTATGCTAGGTATATGTATTGAGTTTTAAGAAATGGTCAAACCATTTTCTATAGTGATTGTACCATTTTCTATTCCCAACAAGAGTGAAACAGTATTCTACCTACTCTACATCTATCACCAACTCTTGATCAGATTAGTTTTATAAGAGAAGTTTAGTCTTCTGAATGGGTTTGTAGTATAGTGTATGGGTTTGATTTGGATATCCTAGATACTTAACGATGTTGAGAGTGTTTTCAAATGCCTACTGACAATTAATATATCCTTGTTCAAAAAGTGCCTGTTTAAATCTCTGTCGATTTTCTTAATGGAATGTTTGTCTTATTATGGATTTGTAAGAATTCATTAAATATTCTTGGTAGAGGTCCTTTGATATATGTGTTCCAAATATTTTATCTCAATTTGTGACTTGCCTTTTGGTTTTCTTAATGAGATATCTTAAAGAGCAAAGCTTTTAAATTTTAACGAAGTTTGATTTATCATTTCTTACTTTTTTGGCCCATGTTGTTTATATTCTAAGAAAACTTTGCCTTACCCCAAGGTTGCAAAGATTTTTCTCTTATGCTTTAGAACTTTTATACACTTATTTATTTATTTATTAAATTTTTTAATGTTTATTTATTTTTGAGAGAGAGAATGAGAGGTAGAGGGGCAGAAAGAGAAGGAGACACAGACTCCTAAGCAGGCTCTAGGCTCTGAGCTGTCAGCACAGAGCCCGAGGTGGGGCTGAAACTCACAGACTGCAAGATCATGACCTGATCCAAAGTCAGTTGCTTAACTGATTGAGCCACCCAGGCACCCCTATTTATTGATTTATTTTAAGGTTTATTTACTTATTTATTGTTTGAGAGAGAGAGAGAAGAAAGAGAGAAAGAAAGAGTGAGCAAGGGTGGGGCAGAGAGAGAGGGAGACACAGAATCCAAAGCTGGCTCCAGGCTCTGAGCCATCAGCACAGGGCCCAACTTGGGGCTCAATCTCATGAACCGTGAGATCATGAGCTGAACTGAAGTCAGATGCTTAATCAACTGAGCCACCCCAGTGCTCCATATACTCTTAGTTTTAAATTTAATTCTATGCTCTGTTTTGAGTATATTTTGCATATGGAGCAAGAGCTGAGATTTAGTTTACTTCTTTTTTTCCCATGTTTTTATTAGATTCCAGTTAGTTAACATTCAGTACAATATTAGTTTCAGGTGTAGAATTTAGTGATTCATCACTTACATACAAGACCCAGTGCTCATCACAAGTGCCTCTCTTAATGCCCATCAGCCATTTAACTCATCCCCCCTGCCCACCTTCCTTCCAGTAACCATCAGTTTGCTCTGTATAGTTAAGAGGCTGTTCTCTAGTGTGCCTCTCTCCCTCTCTTTTTTTAACCCTATGTTCATCTGTTTCGTTTCCTATATTCCACATATGAGTGAAATCATGTGGTATTTGTCTTTCTCTGACTTATTTTGCTTAGCATAATACTCCCTAGCTCCATCTAGGTCATTGGAAATGGCAAGATTTCAATCTTTTTGATGGCAGAGTAATATTCCAAGAAGAATATACACATTTTCTTTATCCATTCATCAGTAAATGGGCATTTGGGCTCTTTCCATAATTTGGCTATTGTTGAAAGCACTGCTGACATTTGCTTCTTTATGGTTATCTAGTTGATCTAGCACCGTTTGTTAAATTGACTTTCCTTTTTTTATTGAATTGCCTTGATATCTTTGTCAGAAATCTATTGACCATATATGTGTAGCTGTATATATGTATTCACTATTCTGTTACCTAGATATATATGTTAGGCTTTTAACTAACACCAAACTGTCTTGAATACTGAAGCTTTGGAGTAAATCTTGAAATCAGACAGTTCAAGTTTCCCAACTTTGTTCTTTATTTTCAAAGTTGTTTCAGCTATTCTAGTTCCTTTGCATTTCCACATAAATATTAGAATCAGCTTTCTGATTTCTACCAAAGAAGCCTGTTGGAGTTTTGATTAGAATTGTGCTGAGTAGACTGATCAATTTGGTGAAAATTCACTAATGGAAGCTAGATTATGGGGAGCCATCTTGATGGTGTTAAGAGAAAATCATTTCAATGTAGAATTATAACCATAATGAAAATATCCTTATAAAATGAAGGGGAAATTAAAACATTTTCAAATAAGCCTATCGAGATTATCCATACCAAAGTTCGGAGTTAAAAGTATGGAAGAAGACATATTGTTCAAATATTTATTATAAGAATGACAGTATAGCTGTACTAATATCAGACGAGGTAGGTTACAAGGCAAAGAGTATTGATAGAGATAAACAGAGTTTTCTATAACTGTATAAAAGGGTGGGGTAAATCTACCAGTAAGATGTTACAATTCTAAATTTGTATACAACTGATAACATAGCCTCAAAAACATATGAACCAGAAACTAACAGGAATAAAAGCAGTCAGATCTAAAATTAAAGTGGAAATTTATTTTATTTTATTTTATTTTATTTTATTTTATTTTATTTTATTTTATTTCATTATTAAGTTTTACATTTTAATTCCATTATTGCTAACATACAGTGTTATATTAGTTTTAGCTGTACAATATAGTGATTTGGCAGTTCTATACATTACTCAGCGAACATCATTATAAGTGGGCTCTTTAATACCCATCACTTATTTTAGCCATCCTCCCACCCAACAGTGGGAAATTTTAAAGAAACCCTCTCATTAAATCATAGAAGAAGCAGACAAAAGGAAGCAGGCATAGAAAATAAAACATATAATACGGTTGTCACTATTACCTAAGAATTCATGCCTCCATCAAGGAACATTCCTAATGGACCTAACCAAGAGGTTTCACCACAGTCAGTTAGCCAATATTGGCAATAAAAATTTATCTGATTGTAGTATATTATCTGTTATCATAGTCCTTCCCAGTGGATGACTAGAGCTGATACTTTGGAATCTGTGTTCTGTGCAGAGTCAAGATACAGTCCCTTAAGCCTTTATGGGAGTTTGAGGATGAATACAATTTATTTCTGTGACATCACATAACAGTAATGGGTGATAGAAAGCATTAATGCCAAGTCTTGTGTTTCAGTTGGAACAAAAGCGTTACCTAAAGGCTGAGTAGTGCAAAGAACATGGGCTTCAGAATCAGACACACTTGGCTCAAGTTCCAGAATGACCACAGCCTAGCCACAATGTCAACTGGGTAAACTTTCTGAGGCTTTGTTTCTTCATCATGACATAGAGATTATAATAGTTATAATGATTACTTGCAGAAAGACAGGCTGATCAGAAAGGGCTGGGCTCTAGAGTGTACTAGACTAGTCTCATAAAGACAGTTGGTGAAATTAAAGAAAAACATGATACCTTTGGGGGGCACCTGGGTGGCTCAATCATTAAGAGTCTGACTCTTGATTCTGGCTCAGGTTATGATCTCACAGTTCATGAGATGGAGCCGTGTGTTGGGCTCCATACTGACAGTGTAGAGCCTTCTTGGAATCCTCTCTCCCTCTGTCCGTCCCCCCTCTCAAAATAAATAAATAAACTTTAAAAGAAATGATATTATTACTGATCTTAAAGACCTGTTGCACCGAGATCAACAATCTGACAATTTCAGCCAATTCATTGCAGATATAGCAGAAATAGTAAGTTAGAATGTATTTGTGTAGTTACCTAAATTTTTTCAGAACATAGAACTAAATGAAGAGGAAAATTATGGTCTAGATACTAAAATTATCAAATCAAGATGAATTCTCTGGAGGTCAGCAGATGATAATAAGAAGATGAGATCTGGATGTTATGGACATTCAGTCTTTTTTTAACAGGCAACAAGATCGGGACGCCTGGGTGGCTCAGTCAGTTAAGCGTCCGACTTCGGCTGAGGTCATGATCTTGTGGTTTGTGGGTTCGAGCCCCATGTTGGGCTCTGTGCAGACAGCTCAGAGCCTGGAGCCTGCTTCAGATTCTGTGTCTCCCCTCTCTCTGCCCCTCCCATGCTCATGCTCTGTCTCTCTCTGTCTCCCAATAATAAATAAACATTAAAAATAATTTAAAAAACAACAGGCAACAAGATCTCTTGCAATTTTATGCTTTTGGACATAGCAATCACTCTGCTGAGAATGCTTTTTCCTTCTCTGCTTGATTAACTCCTACTTATTTTTCAAAAATAACTGTACAAATACACAGCCAGCAGGTAAGTAGTGGCACTATGTGTAAAATCACATTACGTATCATTTCCGTAGTGTGCTAGTGAGGACTCTTGGTTGCAAGTAATAGAAACCCAAGCCCATCTGGCTTCAACAAAACAGGGCTTTTAATGACTCATATACAGGGAAAGTTCTTGTCAGGGATTTGTCCCTCAGGATCTTGTGGTTCTTCCTCTTTCTCTGTTGGTTCCTGTCTCTTGTTAGCCCTGCCACCAGCAGCTCCTGGCTTACATACTCGTATTTCAGCAACTGTCCTGGAAAAGAGCTCTGCTAATTCATTCCTGTAGAAGGTTCAGGGCCAGTTTGGGTCATGTGTACATCACTGACCCAATCTCTATGGGATAGGGAGGTGCAGTACTATAAGCAGTCAGGGCTGGGTCCTAAGTCCACCCTGGAGCCCAAGGGTGACTTTATACCTGATGATATTGTTTGTTTGATTGTGTTCCCCCACGGCACTGACAGCTTTGCAAGGGCTTGCTGAATTTCCAAATCTCAGAGGGGTGTGTAGACGTATTAGAGAGCTGTGGTTAGGCTGGTAGGGGCTGGTGATAGAGTGGTTAAGGGAATAGACTCGAGTCTGACTGTCTAGGTCAGAATTCACGATCTGCCACTTAGTGTTCTGTCAGCTTGTGCTAATCACTTACTCTTTCTGAGCTTGTTTCCTCTTTTCTAAAGTGAATAATAGTAAGTAATAATAATGCCTACCTCACAGGCATACATAGTGAATGAATTCATACATGCAGCATGCTTAGGATGGTCCCCGGTATTTTTTTATTATACACATAGTCTTAATAATTTTCTTAACATACTTAACGTATAATTTACTTAACATATTCTCGGAACCTCGCATAGTTCCTGGCACACGGTATGCACTTACATGTTTTTAGTAAATAAACATTATTTGCTCTTCCTAACGACTCCATGAACTTAGTGCTGTGATTCCCATTTTACAGATGAAGAAAAGTGAGGCATAGAGAGGTAGAGTAACCAATTCAAGGTCATACAGCTACTGATTATGTAGGTCAGGATTGATCTTAGGTCTGTCTGACTGCAGAATCTGGGTGCATAAACACCCCCTTAATTGCTTTAAAGACTTAGCTTCATTCTTGCCTCTTCTGGGAGAATTTCCTTGGTGCCGGCATCTGCTGTGGTGAGAGAGGTTCCCTTCTCTGCGTTTTCCCTATTTGCCTGTCTACATACCTGAGGGTATGGTGTGTGTCTTGTTCATCTTTGAATCCCTAGTTTCTATCACATTGTTAGTTAATTAAGTTAATTGATGATTAAGTGAATGAAAGTTAAACAGTGACGTGGAAAGATTCTGGGAGTATGAAGAAAAACTAATCCCTCCTCTTACATGAGAATGAGAGCTTATGGAAGATATTTCCTTTTGGGAAGAGAACTATGAGGAAAGTAGTATTTCACGTACATTTGTTCACAACAGAGGAGATTGTGCAGATTGCTTGCAGAACTGGCAGAGGGATCAGCTGGCAAGGGTCTTAGAGTCTGAAACCTAATTCTTCACCACAAACAAGGATGCTGAAGCTCAGAGTGGAAGGGACTTGCCCATAGTCTCACAGTCTGGGGAGGGCCAAAAAGAGACCCAGTCTTCTGAGCCCCATTACACATTATTTCCACTAGCTCGTGTGATGAACAATTTGAGGCAGTAGGAGAGCCCAGGGGAAATAAGGAGCCACTAGCCTTATGAAAAGGCTTGAAAATGAAAATACATTAAACATTTAGCAAATGAAGAAAAATGCACAAAAACTCCAGCAGAAAAAGAGACAGGGGGAAATTTATTAACTTAATAAATATCAGGCCAACCTAGAGCTGGGTCTGGCTTTGGAGCAGGAAACGAATTCTCCACTGCTTTCGAGTAGAATAGATTACTTTCCTACTCTGAAACAAATGCAGGCAGATAACAAATCACTGTCAACTGTTCAAGAACACTACGGATAGTGAGTCCCCTACCTTTTCTCTTGGAGTACAGGCTCAATGCTTACTAAGTGCAGACCCACTCTGGCCCTGTCTGGTGCCATGGAAAGAACACAGGCTTTGGGGCTTCGACCTTGACTTTACCATTCTCCAGGTCTATGGCATCTGGCAACCCATGTTCTCATCCTCTTGAAACCTGAGTTTCCTCACATATAAAATGGAGTTGTTAATCTTCAAATAAGAGGCTGGTGAGGATTAAATGAGATAGACTATGTAAAAGTCCCGACCAAGGTAGGCATTCAGCAAACGGCAGTTTTTGTTATTACTTCAAAGATGATGGTGCACATAGCTAGAAGGTGAACCCCCGCACTGTATAAGAAAACCAGCAAATGAGACAAAAGAAAATTGGCTTCATTCAATGCTTTCTATAATTTCTTTTCTTTCTCTACTAAAGATTCTACTCTGTAGGCGTTGTGTATGGTGGCCCCTTTAGGACATTTTATTTTCTGTCTGATGGGAAAAAAAAGGGTTCCTTTGAGAGTGAGATCAAGAGTGTACAGAAGGAATTGATAATCATTTTGGTTATAAGTTTAAAAAAATGAAGTGTCAATTAGTCTATGTTTCCACTTTGATTTTCTAAAATACTGAAAATGGCATATTAGAATCAATTTAACTCAAAGCTACAGATGAGAAAAGAAGAAAGACCATGAAAAGCAGAAGTAGAAGAATAAAATCACAGCATTCTGGGCTGCTTTGTACGTGGTGAAATAACCAAATATATATAATTAGCTCTTTATGGCACAGTCTATTTGTTAATATTCATATAGATTTTCTTAAATCATCAGTCAAAGTATCTCCCTGTTTTCCTGTCCTCATGCTGAAAGGATGAGATATACATATTTTATGAAAAAGCAAAGCAAGGGAAAATGAGTTTCATGTTTACGAGAGGTAACTTGGCACACCACATAGATGTTGGTACGTGGAGACCTGGGTTTCTACTTTCATAGGCTCTATGGCTTCACAGAGACTGCTCTCCTCTTTTGTCTCAGTCCCCTCTTGGAAAATAACGAGAAAGCTAAGATCAGAAGTCCAAAGGTTTAAGGTTGCAAATGACAGAAATGCAAACCAAATAACTTTAAGTAAAATAAACATAAATATATATAATTAATATCTTAGTTAATATGGTCACTGGAGCAACTTATAGAATCAAATCACAGAAATCTTACTAAGGCTTAAGAAAACTACAACCAATGGCTTGAATGTCATGAGGACTCTCTGTCTATGTGATCGCTTTTCTCTGCATGGTCTATTTATGTTCTCTTTCTCCGCTCTTCCTTCTCTCTTCGCAATGGTTTCCTCTAATCTTCTGGTGTTCATACTGGCAAACAGGATCGGGAACAGAATCTGGGTGAGGCATGTGAGGCACTTAGGGCCCAAATTGACTGAGGTGCTCACTCTCAGGGCCCTGCGAGTGCTGACTCCTAAACGCTGTGTCCCCAGTGCCTCTTTTGCTTCTCCCTGGTCCCTGTTTTTCTGGAATATATGGCTTTCAAGAGCAACCAAATTTTTGAAAAATCTGTTTCTGTCACTTTTCTCTCTTGATCCCAAGCCAAACAACTCCTCTTCCCCCTCCTCCTCCTCCTCTTCTTCCTCCTGTTCCTTCTTCTTCCCTTCCCCCTGTTCCTCCTCCTTCTTCTCCTCCCCCTGTTCCTCCTTCTCTTCCCCCTCCTCCTCCTCCTTCTCCTCCTCCCCCCACTCCTCCTCCCTTCTTGTTCTTGTTCTTGTTCTTCTCCTCCTATCCAAACCACTCAGGGAAGGTGCATCTTGAATTAGTTTGAGTTAGTATGCACCATGGGTAAATTAACTGTGGCCAAGGGTTGGGCATATTTTACATGGTGGGAATCATGGTACCCATTTGAATGAGATGGGGAGGAGGCAAGAGGAAAAGTTTCTAAGAAAGAAGTGCTAAGCAGAGAATGTATTGATACCACCCCAAATACTGGACCTTGACTGCTATTGGTGCCATAGTGGGCTGAATGTGGCTTCTCAAAAGATATGTCCTCACTTTAACCATTAGAACTTATGAATGTGACCTTATTTGGAAAAAAAAAAAGTTTTTTTGAAGATGTAAATAAGGATCTTGGGATGAGATTACCTTGGGTTATCCAGGTGGGCCTTAAATACAATGACAAGAGTCCTTATAAGAGATACACAGAGAAGAGACAGAGAAGGGAGAAGGCCACGTAAGGATGGAGGCAGAGATTGGAGCCACAAGCCAAGGAATGCCTGGAAGTTAAAGAGGCAAGGATCAGATTCTTTCTGGGAACCTTGAGAGGGAGGTGGCCCTGCTGACATCTTGACTTTTTGATTTCTGGCTTGTAGAACTGCAAGAGAATACATTTCTGTAGTTTTAAGCCACCAAATTTGTGGTAACTTGTCATGACAGACTCACAAAACCAATATAGGTGCAAAATAAGAAATATTAAACAAGTCATAAGATTTCTGTGGCCCTCAGGGCAAGACATGCAACACAGTATTTAAGAGCATGAGCTCTGGAAACAGGCTACTGGGGTTTGGATGCTGGTTCTGCCATTTAATAGAGATCATCCTGAACAATTATTTAACCTCTTCTGAGCTTCAATTCCTCATTACTAAAATAGGAATAATATTACTTAATTCATGCAGAGCTTAGAATAGTGACTGGCATATACTGTATACTGACTATGAAGCATGGTTATTCATGCATGAATTTGGGGTAATAATAATATTTTGCCTGACCACATCATCATGTTGGTGGGATAATTCACTGGAAGTAAATGTGAATCTCATTCAAGTTAAATGACCTATGTGTAGCAGGGAATGGGATAGGAAATGCAGGGGGAAATAAAATAAGCTAAATATCTGGTTCTGAGGAGTTTACACGCCTGCTATAGACTGTACTGTGTTCCCCCAAAATTCTGAAGCATTAACTGAAGCATTAACCCTCAATGTGACTGTATTTAAAGATCAATCTTTAAGGGGGTTCTTAAGGTTAAATGAAATCATAGTGTGGGGCCCTAATTTGAGAGGGCTGGTGTCCTTATATGAAGGGGAAGAGACACCAGAAACTTTTCTCTCTCCGCATGTGCACAGTGCAAACGCCATGTGAGGACACAGTGTGATGTTGTCTGCAAGGCAGGAAGAGACTACTCACCAGAAACCAACTCTACTGCTACCTTGATCTTGAACTTCCAGCCTCCAGAACTCTGAGAAATAAATTTCTGTTGTTTATGTAACCAAATGTGTGGGATCTTGTTATGATAGCCTTAGATGACTAACACAAGTCCATTAGTGGGCACTATAAAGTAATCTTTATTAAAATTATTGTATTCTACTGCTAGTAGCAGCTAATACTTCCAACCAATACACCGCCCGTGGATTCATAAAGGATGCCTCTAAGGTACAACCCTTTCTTTGTTTTACACTCTGACTCTAAAACGTTTGTGCACATACACAGTGGAATTCTGGAAATTCGACAGCTCTAAATTAAGTTCTCCTATGAGGGTTGTAAGCAGGAAAGAGATGAGAATAATACATACTGCTTTCTACTGAGAGAGACTTTTTGCTTTTGTAAGACGTGTTTGCTCCATTTGCCCTCTCCGCTATTTTTTTACTTTCATTTTGTAAGTCTTTTAAAATAAAAAAAATTGTTTTCTTATAGTATGGATGGAAATGAGTCTAAGGTAGAATATTATTCCCTTACTGAAAGAGGAAATTATTTTTCTCCCATGTATTAGACAAAGACCATTCTTCAAATGTCTCTGTCAATAAAATTCCTATTTGGCTGTCAGGTGCACTTACATGTCACCTCTTCCATGAAGGCTTTTCTGATGCCTCTTCTCTCAAATTAGAATTAATTAATCCCTCCTCCTGCCACGTGTCTCAGTCTGACTTGGGGCAGGTGCACCTCCCTAGACTATTAGATCTTCAAAGTCAAGGGCAGTTACCTTTAGTCCTGAACTCATCTCTTTCCCCATAACCAGTGAGGTTCCCATATTTAGAAGAACTTCAATATATGAGTTGAAGGGAGTCTCACCTATTGCTATTTTTAAATAAAAATTTTAATGTTTATTTTTGAGAGAGAGAGAGACAGAGAGACAGAGATAGAGCATGAGTGGGGGAAGGGCAGAGAGAGAGAGGGAGACACAGAATCTGAAGCAGGCTCCAGGCTCTGAGCTGTCAGCACAGAGCCTGATGCGGGGCTTGAACCCACAGACTGCGAGTCCATGACCTGAGCCAAAGTCAGACACTCAACTGACTACGCCACCCAGGCGCCCCTCACTTATTACTATTAAAACACACACACATTAAAACACACACACACACACACACACACACACACACACACACTCAACATTTCCGTTTGTAATTCTTGTCTTCCGGTGTAATCTAAATTTACCATAGGATAAAGGTAAGAGTGAAACATTCAAAAGTCAAAAACTGGTATCTTATCCTGACCTCTCTAAGCATGCGCATTTACACTACTATGTACCTACCCCAACATCTCATCTCTGGCAGTCATTTAAACCTGGTGGTGGGGAGTCTGGATATGCCTGTGACAATTGCCTCAAGCCTTTGACTTGATTCCCCACTCTTAGCATTATTCCAGCTTCATTGGCATGGTGTCCAATTTTCTGCCTTGTCTCTGCCTCTTGAACATAATGACTGATGTGGCTTTCCCGGTTTTGACTAATAGCACCGATGTTTCATACTTCAGTCTATTGGGGTTTTAGACCTCAGCACGGTGCATTGAATGCTGGAAAATTGTTTTTCAAAGTGTGGTTTCTGGACCACCAGCAGCAGCATCACCTGGAAATATGTCAGAAGCACATATTATACAGCCTCACCCCAGAACCGCTGACTCAGAAACTCTGGGGGCAGGAGAGGTCATGCCCAGCAGTCTGTGTTCTAACAGTCTTCCAGGTGATTCTTCTGATGCTAAAATTTGAAAACAACCACTGTAGAAAGTTAACCAAATTTCTTTAAGTTCTCAGCTGTGCAGGTATAATTTCCATCCTGCAAGGTGATTTTTGTGACTTAATAAGTCCTAAAGTCCACTAAGTTCACAGTGAAGGTGCTAAGTACAGAGTTGAATCTGTACCTAATAGTCCTGTGTTAGAGCTTTGGGTCTGAGTAACCACAATTTCACTTCATGGGGTCTTCTATTCACATGGGCTTTCGTGCACCTGCTTCACAACACGGCAGCATTCCCACCCACACTGTGGTAAGCTCACTATCACCTGGCGCATATGCTGCTCTGAGTCTCATCACACCTTGGTGAGGGAACACATGGGCCCATATGTCAGCCAATGTGTTTATATTCTTTTATACAGAAAGGGGAAATATGTTTCACAATAAATGTTTGCATACTTTGGAGCAGACTTTTTTTTTTAAGAGAGAAAGAGAAAGAGAGAGACAGAAACTTTGGTGGGAACTAGTTAAAGCTTTGTTTCTCTGCAAGGTTTTCATCAGCCAATCTTGAAAAGAATCTGCTTGTTCACTGAGAATAATCTTTGCTGAAGTTTGAGTCCCTGGAGACAGAACAAGTGTGGAGTGTGTTCGCTAAGACAATCAGGAGGGGACAAGTCAATGGATCAAAGGTAAGAACTCTCAAAGTCCATGCAGGCAAACCAAAACCAAGAGATATAAAAAGCCACAAGATAAGAGGCAGGAGCTGGGAGCTGGAAGGATCCAGGAGATATTCCATAAATATTTTAGCAGGTTGCTAGATGATTGCCAGAGTGGTCCCAGCATGCTTTAGTTGGCTTTTATGTATACAACGGGGATAGATTGCTTTCAGGAACAATAAAAAATGTTTGTCTATTAAACTAATTGTGATTCAATAACAATGATAATCATAACAGTGATGATAGTGACTATATGTGATATGGTAAACTGACGTGCCTTTGTCCTTCTCTTTTCTTGTGCATATCTATTTAACCCTGTGACATTCTCCCCATTCAGGCTCACAATCAAGAAATAAATATTGCTCTGAAGTTGGGCTTTCAGTGGATAAAATTAGAAGCAAAATAATAAATAAAGGTATTGTTTTTATGTTCTAGAAAACAATAATTTAAGTGTAGCAGAGAAATATTGTGAAAAAATGAGGCAGAAACAATTTGCTCTAACTCTTTTTCCCCATCCCAGCCCCCAGGGACAAATACACTAGATGAATACGATCCTCTAAGAAAGAAGAGAACATTTAAAGAATGCAGAAAATAGATGTTAGTCACCATAGAAGGCCTGTCTTGTACTCCTCTCCTCCAGCCATCATAAGGAACAAAAACCGTAGAACCCTTAGATATATGTGGGGATGTAAGAGTAGATGAAACTCATGCTTGCCTCCTGTCTACAACTCTGAGAGAGTAGATTCACACATGGTCCCCACAGCCCTAAGTCATAGAAACTGTACAGAATTATACCAAGTTTGGTGCTATGTTCTTTGAATGTATTTTCTGAAAACAACCCATATTATTAGACTCCTTTTAAAGAGAAAGAAATGAGATTTAAGCCCCATGGCTGCACAGCAATTATGTAGGAGAGGTGGTAAACAAATTCCTTAAAACAGCAGATGGAGAAAAGAAGTCCCTGGTAATCTTCAGAATTCTGTCTCCTTGAAAAGTTGTGTGAATGTGGACAAAACACTTAATCTTTCTTCATCTATAAAAATATGGATATTTACTTTTGTTACTAAATAGGATCCTTGGAAGGATAAGAAAATGGGGTATTTCATTTTGATCCTGCTTAGGGCTCTTCAAGTTTCTTGGACTTGTGGTTTGGTGTTATTTATGCAGAATTCTTGGCCTTTATTCCTTCAACTATTTTTTCCTGCATCATCGTCTCTGTCTTCCTTCTCTCCATAAGACACTTATTACACATATGCTAGACTGATATTGTCACATAGCTCCTGGATCCCCGTTCTGGTTTTCTGTTTGTTTGCATGTGTTTTATTTGTTAGTTTTAACTTTTTTCTTTTTGTGTTTCAACTTGGGTAATTTCTAATTGATCTATCTTCAAATTCACTGATTCTTTCCTTGGCTGTGTCAAATTTAATGATAAACCTGATAAAGGAACTCTTTGTCTCCAATGAAATCCCTTTGTATTTTTCCTATTGCCATTTGCTTTTTATGATTTTTATCTTTCTGTTGAAATTTCCCACTAATGTTCATATGTCGTGCACCTTTTTCACTTTTTTAAAACATATTAACCATTGTCATTTTTCAAAAGTTTGTTTATTTTGAGAGAGAGAAAGAGCAAGAGAGTGTGGGGTAGGGGCAGAGAGAGAGAGAGAGAGAGAGAGAGAGAGAGAGAGAGAGAATGCCAAGCAGGCTGTACACTGTCAGCAAAGAGCCCCATGTGGGGCTTAATCTCACAAATCTCACAAATCCTGAGATCTTGACCTGAGCTGAAATCAAGAGTAGGACACTTAACCAAGTGATCCTCCCAGGCTCCCCAGCCATTGTCATTTTAAAGTACAACACTTGGGTCCTTTCTGATTGTGATACTGTTAAGTTGGGGTTTTTTTGTTTGTTTGTTTTTGTTTTTGACAATGAATTGTTTTATTTGTGTCCATGTAACTTTTTTAATGAATGCCAGACATCTCATGCAGAATAATAGAGACTTGAGTAAACACTATTTTACTCTTGAAAAAGGGCACACATCAAGACAATGATGTGAAGGTTTGAGGAAAATGTAGCTAAGAGTTCTGGGGCTTGGGCTTTGTTGCTCTGGTCACCTTAAAACACCACTGCCTTTCTTCTAAAAATGCCTTGTGTTTAGGATAGAAGTTGTGGTGTTGGGGGGAGATGGGGTGGTTTCTCAATGTACATACTCCATCCTTACTTTTCAGCTTTTCTTGGGCCATGTACTAGAGGGCAGTGTTCTTTACTTATGCCTTTTTAACTTCCTCGGTAGTGTATTGTTGTCTGTTATTCGGTGTGGGTAACACTGGTGGAGGGAGAGCAGAGGGAGTTCTCTTTTCCTGGTCTAGGCCCAGTCTTGGGAAGATGTTATATGGCTGGGTCTCCTTTCCCTTTCTGCATGCCCCAGGAAGGGGCTGCTCCTTAATTTGGGTAATGGCATGAAGATAAAGTGGAACTGAATCAGACCTGACCCATGATGTACAGGTAATGTGAGTAAGGAGTACATTGCTGTTGCAAGCCAATAAGACTTTGGGGCCTTCTCATACTGAATAATACTTTAGCCAAAGGTGATCGGTATAACTCTAAAGCACTACTTTTTTTTTTTTCCATTTAGGTGATTAAAAGTTTTTGTGTCAAATCAAAGATTTTTAAAGCTCTGAGAATTGGTATATTTGGTTACCCAAGTATTCTGATTATTTGAAAAACAGGGCTCTCTGGAATCTCTTATGTTTAAATGGAATAGGAAAAGGATGGACTAGGATCATATGGTACAACTGGGCTGGATTTTAAGTCAAAAGATACGGGTTTGATTTCTGACTTAATTTGCTTTATTTATAAAATGAGGGAGATTGGACTAAATCTAGTAATTTTCAACCTGTAAGACTTAGAGTACTGAGTGGACTTGCAAGGCGTTTGCATGTTCAAATAAGCTTGAACATTATTTGTAGGCTGAATAACTAATGTCTTTCACGTAGATTGTTCCTCTCTCCACCCCACCATCCCCAAAAGTGTATTGAAGACCTAACCCCCATGACCTCACAATGTGATCTTATTTGGAAATAGAGTCTTTACAGAGGTAGCCATGTTAAAATGAGGGGAAGGAAAAAAAAAGGTTAGAGAGGGAGGAAGCCAAAACATAAGAGACTCTTAAAAACTGAGAACAAACTGAGGGTTGATGGGGGGAAGGAGGGAGGGGAGGGTGGGTGATGGGTATTGGGGAGGGCTCTTGTTGCAATGAGCACTGGGTGTTCTATGGAAACCAATATGACAATAAATTTCATATTAAAAAATAAATTAAAATGTAAATAAATAAATAAATAAGTAAAATTTAAAAAATAAAATGAGGTTATTAGGGTAGGTCCTCATCCAATATGAATAATGTCCTTACAAAAAGGGGATATTTGGACACAGGAGCAGACACTCCCAGAGGGAAGACAATGTGAAGACACAGAGGGAGAAGACAGCCATGTAACTGGAGTGATGCATAGAAAAGCCTTTGGACACCAAGGACTGCCAGCAAATTCCAGAAGCTAGAAGAGGCAGGGAAGTATTCTTTCCTATCGTCATCAAAGAGGGCATGGCCCTGATGACACCTTAATTTTGGAATTGTAAGCTTTAGAACTGTGAGAAAATAAATTTCTGTTCTTTTAAGCCATTCATTTTTTGGTACTTTGGTACAGCAGCCCTAAGAAATTAATGTAGATTTTGGTGCCAGGTTGTGGGGTGCTGCTGTAACAAATATGTAAAAATGCAGAAGCAGCTTTGGAACTGGTGATAGGGAGGGAATGGAAGAGTTTTGAGGCACTTGATGGAAAAAGCCTTGATTACCTTGAAGAGATTATTGGTAGAATGTGAATGTTAAAGTTCCTTCTAATGAGGTCTCAGATACAAAAACATATATTGGGAACTGAAGAAAGATATACTACTAGAGGAGAATGCCCAGGTCACAGGAGACCTAGCTTCTGGTGTTTAACTACTATTACCTAAAGAAATAGGGGCTCCATCATGCCCATGGCTGTAGGAGCCCAGTTATGAGACCACTCTCCTACTGTCAGCATTGGCTTCCATATTGGGCCACCTCTGTACTTTTTAGTGATGCCAATGTTCCCTCTCATCAGCACATTCTTGATGGCCTTCAGGTCCAGGCTGCAGTACAAGCAACCCTGCTGCTTGTACAGACCCTATAGAATTGTATCAGTGGTTAGAAAAATGCAGTATAAGTTTATGGTAAGCCCTGTTGGCAGAATCACAGCACACATCCCAGGGATTCTGGAGCAAGGCCATTCCACCTGCAATTATATGTCCTTTAAGAACAGTTTCTTGTGTGTTACTGGGTCCTAGTAGAAACAGAAGACTTTCTCATGGGTCACCAAAAGAACATGCAACTGGAACTACCCATTATGGTCTGGATTGTGTCAGAGCCACCAACTGTAAGTCAGATGGAGCCAGGAGTAGTCCATTCTAAGATGAAAATGGTACATTTGGGATGATCTAATGTGTGTGAATGATAGGGGTAAGGGAACAGAAGTAACCACAGGATAAAGGGAAGGAAGAAGGTTGATAAATATGGAAAATCTCAGACTATAGTGCAATTTTGAGAAAATGTTGGCCAGGCTGATGGGAAGTCTCTAAGCAAAGATTGCCTGTTATAGGGATCAAGTGGGAATGACCTAACTCTAACACCCACACTGTGCTTAGTCATTGGTTAAAAGAAGTCTGGCAAAAACCTGGCCTCGGTGTGAACATTTTTACCCAAAGGGTGTTGTCTGGAGGCTGCCAGTCAACCATGCTTCTCAGAGAAATTTCTTTTGAATGGAGATCTAAGTAGTGTTCCTCTATTGCTGACCCATTGCTAGGTCCTAGAACTTGATTTCCCTCTTTCTCTTTCTCCAAGTTATGCTGTATTCTCTCCTTCTGTAGAGTCGTGGCATATGGTATCCCCTCTGCTTGGAAAACTTTTCACTGCCCCCACACCCTGCCAATCACTCAATTGACTCTTTAGATCACAGTTCAAATATCACTCCTCCAGGGAGGCTTTCTTTGAACTTCCATATAGGTCAGATCCCTTGCCATACTGTTTCATAACTTGCTGTATGTTTTTATTCATGGGACTTACCAAATTTTGGAATTACCCATAGTAAAACGATTTTTTGAACGTCCTTATAAGCCTATAAACTTTATACAGACACAATCTTTTCTATTCTCTATCCCCAATACCTACCATGGTGCCTGGCATATAGAATACATTCGATATGTATTAAATGAATAAGTGAATGAATTAATTATGACTCAATTGTCTTCATTCATTTCAACCAACTGAATTCATCATTCTATAGACAGATGAAAGTACAGAACATTCAAGGAATTGGTGCCAGGAGTTATAATTTATTAAATATACTTTTTTGGCTCTTTTTTCTGACTATGGATGGAATCTAACAATAAAAAAAATGTTGATTTTGGAGAATTTTGCATATTTGTCTTCCTGGACTTCAAGATTTTAAAATTGGGCATTTGATTAAAATAAAATTCTAATGGTAAAAATAATAATACTATCATATAATTTAATCACTATTTTGTGACATAAATTGAACCAAGTATCATATATGCCCTATTTCACTGAATATTCTAAACAAAGTAAGAAGGTATTATTATTATGATTTTGCATATTAAGAAATTAGCACTTAGTAAATTACATATTTGCTCAAGGTCTCAAAAATAATGTGTTATGGATATAGGTTTAGATCTATCACATCTGTTTGGCTCCAATTACCATTGGCTTTATCCACAATCCTAAAACTGCTTAAATTTTGAATCTGTTGCCCAAATATTGATTTTTAAAAATTTCTCTCTGGGAGTTTGTCTAAAGAATAAGAACTTTGAACTCTTATCTAATTTGACCCTTCATTCAAGTCAAATTTTAGCCTCAGATTCTCCTTAGCAAGTCAAAATCTTCCTCATGAACATTAGAACCTCCCCCTAATCCCCCCATTTCTCCATCTGTATACCTTTCTTGTTTACACCTCAATCATAATATGTCCAAGGCCAAACTTAGTGCTTGAATTCCTGTATCACTCTGTTTCCTTGTTTCTTTTTTTCAGTAGTGTTGGTGGTATACTGGTGAGCACAGATATCTTCCTTGTTTCCCTTTTTAAATAAATTCCATCACCATATTCCCAGGCACCAGGTTTCAGATCTCAAAGCTATGTATTCTTTCCTCAAACAGTACTTAAGTTTCTTGAGGATAGAGATCTTGTTCTGTTATCTCTCTGTGTTTATCCTACATAGCATCTGTCATGGAATAGGTTTTCAAAAAGCAATGGTAGAATCTCTCCTTCTCCCTGGCCCCAGGCATCTAGATAAAACAGTGTTTAAATGCAACAGAGTTCTCCAGTGAGAACTAAATTCTGTTAAATGCAATGCCTTTTAACTGGAGGTCAGTGGATGTATCAGTCTATCCTTTGAAAATTTTATAAGTCTTTGTGTGTGGGTATATATGATCATTTTTATAGGAAAGAACACATCCTTTAAAGAGTTTAAAAGCCAGTGGTCTTTGGAATTTTGCAACATGGAGGTCATTGTCTTCAATTTCCTGAGTGGTAGTAGCAGAATCAGATTTCAAAATGTTAAGTGAGTGAGAAATAAGAAAGTGGGAACAGAGGCAAGTAGGTTCCAAGAAGAAGGATAATATAAAGGTGGATGTAGTTTAAAAGTATATGTTTCAAGGGCACCTGGGTGGATCAGTCGGTTGAGCTTCAGACTTTGGCTCAGGTCATGATCTCGCGGCTCATGGGTTCAGGCTCAGTGTTGGGCTCTGTGCTGACAGCTCAGAGCCTGGAGCCTGCTTCAGATTCTGTCTCGGTCTCTCTCTGCCCCTCCCCTGCTCCTGTACTGTCTCTCTCTCAAATATAAATAAATATTTAAAAATTTAAGAAAATTTAAAAAAAATACATGTTTCAAGATGGGAAAGACTTAAACTGGAGGGAGAATATAAAAGCTATTTCATTGGACACTTACTATGTTCTGATCACTGAATTGTGTACTTTACATAAGTTAGGTGTAATCCCAGATCAAGAACCCCTAATTTATTAATCAAGTAAAATCTTGAAGATGCAGTTGGGGGAGGGGATTAAAAAAAATGGAACAGAGGAGTTGGCCTAAGAGAACATGAGGAATGCCTCTCTCTCCAAGACTTGAAAGAGGGAGGGAAAATTGGGTACTAATACAGGAGGGGAAGAAAAGGCTAAGTTGGTTCATACACATGGACTCAATATTGTCTATCAGCTTTAAGGCAATGTCCTTGAAACTAAGGAGAAAGAGAAACTGGGTATGGAACTTGAGGAAATTGGGGAAAATTTTGAAAAATTCTGAGAAGCTTTTCTTCTTTATG
The DNA here is from genome assembly GCF_027475565.1 of Acinonyx jubatus. Lineage (NCBI taxonomy): Eukaryota > Metazoa > Chordata > Mammalia > Carnivora > Felidae > Acinonyx > Acinonyx jubatus. The sequence continues at coordinate 48,827,281 of NC_069381.1, read as the reverse complement.
TAATAAATATTTATTAAAAATAAATATTCTCCATAGGTACTGAGAATACATCGTCTTTGTTCTCTAGGAAGTTGGCACATTTAATAAATTATGAGTTCCTGAAAGGTATGGAGCATGTTATAATTATTTACATATTTCACAATTGTGCATAGCCTAGTGCTTTGAGAACAGTAGGTAAACATTAAGGTTTTAGGTCAAGTAAATTGAATACACAATAACTATTTATTTTCAGCAAAGCCTGAGAATCTTGGGCAGTGAACTGTTTTGGTGAGTCCTTTACATCCAAACAACAGAGATCTGCAGTTGGGAATATAGTTTGCAATCCTCAGTAACTAAGAATATATTTAAAGCAGTCTCTCAGCCTCAGCACCATTGACATTTGTACTGGATAATTCATTGTTCGGGGAGCTATCCTGCACATTGTAAGAGGTTTAGCAGTATCCTTGGCTTCTGCTGACTGAATTCTGGTAGCACCCTCCAACTCCTACCCAGTTCTGACAAACATTACCAAATGTTCTCCAGGGGGATTGAGGGGCAAAATAATCCCAGATCAAGAACGCCTAATTTAAAGTATTGACAGTTAATTTATGTAAAAATAATTCTGCATAACAAATATCTAATTTGGAAAATAATTACCAAGGCTTGTCGCTCCGTTTGTCTACTGACGGGCGTTTGAACAATTTCTACTTGTTCAGCAGGGAGAAGTGAGGCAACCCTCAGACAATGATTATTCTCTCTCTTTAGAGGCTCTAGATGAAAGGTTGCCCGTATTTCTTTGACCTTTGCCTTCCTTCTTTTAGGGTTGGAGAGAATGAGCTGTCCTTAGTGCAGTTATTTTCCAGTGATTGTTCCTATGTCCATACAGCATGTACACTACATGCCATAAAATAAATGTTGGACTCAAAACCAAAGGTCTTGGGTTTAAAACCAACTTAGTTATATAACCTTAGAAAATCAATTATTTGTTCTTTCATTGTTACAGGGCTGTTTTCATAATGATAGATGAAGAACAGAGATTTGTCAACTATAAAGCACTGTGAAAAATTGAGAATTAATATTTCTTGCCCTGTGTATATATTCAAGATGATCCCTTATTTGGAGCTAATGGATCAGAGTGATGATTTAGGGAGAAAACTAGAAATATTTGACATTTTTTTAAGTGTTGGGGATGACAAGAAGTCAAAAATTTGACATTTTTTTAAGTGTTGGGGATGACCTTGCCATATTTTCAAGGGTTCAAAAATGTGATTGTGATGGAGTAATCATGTCAGACATTGAAAGAAGGATCATAGGAAAAGGAGGGTTTTGAGATATAACTCATGTGACATAAAATTCATTCTTTTAAACTGCACAATTCAGTGGGTTTTGAGCATATTCACAGAGTTGTGCAACCATCACCACTATCTATTTTAGAACATTTTCATTACCCCAAAAGAAACCTCATCCCATAAAAGATCACTTCCCATGCTCACCTATGCCATTCCCTGGCAACAATTAATCTATTTCTGTCTTCATGGATTTGAATATTATGGAAATTTAATATAAATGGACCATATAATTTGTGTCTGACTTCTCTCATTTAGCATGGCCTTTTCAAAGTTCATCTATATTTTACTATGTGTCAATACTTCATTCACTTTTATGGCTGAGTAATATTCTCTTTTATAGATATACCACATTTTGTTCACTCGCTCATCAATAGGTGAATATTTGAATTTTTTTCACTTTTTGGCTATTCCGAATAATGATCCTATGAATATCTGTGGACAAATTTTTGTGGAGAACTATGTTTTCAGTTCTTTTGGGAATACACCTAGCAGTATAATTGCTCTATGTTTGATACTCTTAGGAATTGCCAAACTATTTTCCAAAGTGGCACAAGAGAGATGATTGAAAAGATTTTAGTTGAGAATTAACTTGGTCTTGCACATGTTGATTTTGGAGTGTTTTCAAGACATACAGGAGGCTATTTAGGGGAGATTGTTAGCAAATGGGTTTTAGGCTTAGAAGAAGAGTATGAGTTTGAGATGTAGCTTCTGGCATCATTGACATGTAGGGCTGGAGATTACAGAAAGCAAAAGTTCACCCAAGGAAAGTACTTACATAGAAAATAGCAGGGAAATAAGGGCACAGGCATAAAGAAGAACTGTATCTCTAAAGTCTATTGAAATAAGTATGCATGGTCTGTGTGAGTGAAGGCAGGAAAAAAAGGAGATTAATTAGAACTTGGCAGTCAATGATCAGATTATTCTTCTGATAACAAAAATATTTGCATGGCATGAAGGATTTCACTGGTAGAGATGAACATATGGAGAAAAGAGACAGGCATTTTGATATGGGGTCTTAAATGTTGCGGGATGAAAAGGAGTCTACTAAGCAGTGGAGTGTGGGAAAGGCTTTCCAAGCATAGGAAACAGCATGTGTGAAGGCACAGTGTTCCAAGTGTCTGATGAGCTCAGGATAATTAAACAATTAGCATTCACTTGGTGGTTTTTCTGTGCCAGCACTAGGTGCATTACCAGATGATCTCATTTATTTACTTTTTTTATTTTAGAGAGAGAGCCTGAGTGGGGGAGAGGGGCAGAGGGAGAAAGAGAGAAAGAGAGAGGGATTGCGAGAGAGAGAGAGAGAGAGAGAGAGAGAGAGAGAGAGAGAGAGAGAGAGAATCTCAAGCAGACTCCATGCTCAATATGGAGCCCAATGCAGGGCTCAATCCCACAACCCTGGGATCACGACCTGAGCCAAAATAATGAATTGGAGGCTCAAACTGACTGAGCCATCTAGGCACTCTCCAGATTATCTCATTTAAACCTTACAAAAGCTTTCATTTTGGAAATAAGCAAGTAGACTCATGGATGTTACATACTGAGCCAAGGTCTCACAGCTAGAAAGTGGTAGAATCCAGATAAGAACCAAGGTAATTTGATTCCAGAGCCTGTACTCTTATACAATGAAATAGCTTTAGCTAAATATTCGTAGGTCCTAGGTATTAAGTACCAGTATTCAACATCAATGTTGTGCTCCTGGTAGCTGATTTAGTGCTTCCAGTCCTGGTCCTCACTCAATGATTTGATGGCTCATTTGGTATGGTCTTCATTGTTCTTAATTTTAGAACAGGGGTTCCAAAACATCAAATTCATTTGGAAAGTACTTAAAAATACAGGTATATGGATGCTTCTATAAGAATAGTCATTTACATTCTTCAAGATGAGGCCCAAGACTCACAACTGAATACCCCTCAGATGATTTTGCTATATCCAGTCTGGCTGATGCATAAGGTCTGTGATTAAGGAATCATTTCCTAGAGTTCTCAGATGCCCAAAGTGGAAGACAGTACTTCCCAATGTCCCAAGTTCAGTTGCTGAAATAGTAGAAAATGCTAAAGATGTTGTTTTCTGGCCATTCTGGACCTTATTTATACTGAAGGGTTTTTTCTTTCACACTTACTGACTACTTATTAAGCACCCGGCACATGCTAGGTGCTTTCACTGAAACTGACTTATTTTTTCAAATTACCTCTAGGAAACGTGTTATGTTATTCTAGTTTGACATTAAAAGGAATAAACTCAGAGAAATTAAGTAACTTGACCTGGTTCACCGGCCTAGTAAGAACTAAAATTTAAGCCAGATATTCAAAATTCAAGTCGAGGGCCCTTCCACTCCCCCAGACAACCTCTCTAATGGAAAATGTTAAATAGTAGGATTAATCCATTTAGTAGCTTTCCATTAATATATTCTTCATTTCTACAATGTGTGAAGACTTGTACCAGGTTACCTATAAGAAAATTCCAAGTCAAACATTGGTCATACTTCATTATGTGACTTATCTATTTTAAAAAGAAATTTTAAAAGTTTGAATTATTCCTCCTCTATTATGCAAAGCAGAGCTATCATGTGGTCTGAGGCCACAGTCCATTGAAGGATCACAGACCTTGTTGGCAGAGGAAAATAATCCCCAACAGTTGGAGCTGCAAGCCATCTGTCCTTAGCTACTTCACATTTTATCAAAAATCATCAGCATAGTTGGAAAATAGCTGTGACCAACAAATATTATTAAAATGTAAAGTATGATTAAATGGAATACTCAAACTCTTTACTCAGAGATAAAATATATATCCTTTAAAGTTTTGGAATAACACTAAGAATATTCATATTGCAAGGGTATTACAGAATATTTGATGGTTTGGTGAAAGAAAATGGATTTAAGAATCTTGTTTTCTTACACGAGAACTGCAATTGAATTTAAGGACCATTTATCTGAACTCCTTTGTTTTGTCAGTGAGAACAATGAGACCAAGAGAGGTTAAATGGGTTGTCCAAGATGAAAAGGTATTGGAGAAAATGGCACCTACAATTTCTCACTGTATGAAAATAGAGTCAGATAATCATTATTATTATGACTAATACAAATAGCTCTGATTTATTTGATGCTTATGATTTGGAGAACGTTATATATATTAACTTGTTAATCTGTACAGCCAATCTAGCGGGTAAATATTATCATCACCATTTTATAGAGGAAAAACTGAGGCTCATGAAGGTCAAGAAACTTACAACATGGACTCTATACAGATATACAGATGATATAAATAAGCAAATAAATACATGAGAAGAAGCAAAAGCTCTTTCTTGGATTAGAAGGCCAGGTAATAGGTAATGAAGAAATAATGAAATAAAAAAAATCACCAGTTGGCAAGCATCACTGTATTCCTTGATCAAGGGAAGAATCACAAATAGGTGATAAAACCAGTGAGAAAACAGTAAAGACACTAAGATAATTTACCTAGACCCAAAAGTTTTGTCCCATAAGATAATCGCTGATTAAAAATGAGAATAATAGTATTTTTACAGTGGAGAAATCCAGCAGATATCATCTTAACCACTGACCAAAGGTAATAACTACATGAATAGGACAAAAAATATGTTCTTTCTGACCTCATGCACTGAGAAGGACACAACATCACCTCTGGGATATTCCTGTCAAAAATGTGTAACCTGAAACCAATCGTGAGAAAACTGAAGAATGAGGGACATTCTAAAATACATCTGCTTGTTCTTTAAAAAATGTCAATGTCATGAAAGACAAAGACTGTAGCAACAGGTGATTCAGAATTTTCTTTTGACGTGAAGGACAATATAGGGACAAGTGGAGAAATATGAATGCAGTGTGAAGGTTAGATAATAGAAGCAGAACAATGTTAATTTTCTTATTTTGTAATTATACTATGGTTACATAACAAAATGTTCTTGTTTTTAGAAAACACACACTGAGTTATTAACGGTCATCATGTCTGTAACTTACTTTTAAATTGCTCAGAAAAAAAAATGTGTGTGTATGTGTATGAATGACAAAACAGATATGGAAATGTGCTGACATTTAAGGACTGTGGGAGAAGGTATAGGGGAATTCTTTATGCTATTCTTGTAAATTTTCTTTAAATCGAAAATCATGTCGAAAAGAAGTCAGAAGAAAAAGAAAATACATTTGCAACAAGTCATATTCCCAGGTCTGAGACACTAATGCCAGCCTGCCTGAGTTCAAAGGCCGTACTCTCTAGCCTCCAGCATTAAAGGGCACTTGTTGGGAAGAGCACTGGGTTGTGTATGTAAGCAATGCATCATGGTAATCTACCCCCAAAACCAAGAGTACACTGTATATACTGCATACAAGGTGACAATATATTAAAAAATTTTAAAAAACATGGATGTTATGCATTATCTCATCTTGACAGAGGGGCTCTTACCTCATCCACAAATCCTCTACTTCTTTCTGTGGGGCAAGGAGTTCTATTTACTTAGATTTATATTCCTCATGTAATTTCACCAACAACGACTCTTACCTTCATCAGATAGTGCAATTCACAAGTGAATTCTCTCACCTACTAATTATCCTTTGTGAATCTCAGTTTTCTCATGCAAAAGAGGGTACAATAATATGTATCAAGGATTATTATGAGGATTAAATGTAATAATGAGAAGAAAATTCGTGGTGGTCTTTCAAAACAATGTTACTTGTGTTTTCCGTTCCCGTTTGGTAATTCCCATGGCATTTAGGTTAGGCAGAGAGGGTCTAGGGAATTGACTAGGCAATGACCAAGGTTTTTGCAGGTTGGATCAAACGATTCCGAATTGTTCTCCCGGTATTTTAGTTCCATAAGGAATGCATGGGTATCTTTTATGCGCTCTGTCATAAGCGTTGCGGGAGGAAGGTGAGACTACGAGTTTGTATAGCAGTGGAGGAACTACACGGTAGCAGAAGGTGCCTTTTTTCTAGTATCTCTTTATGCTGATATTATATTTTTTCTAATATCTCCTTTTGCACACCTACAGGATACCAGAAGTTTTAAACTATCAAATTTGCTCAAATTTGTCTACTCTTGTATAAATCTTACCAAGGCTTTTGTGCAACTTAACAAATTTATTACAAAAATTCTAAATTGATTCTCAAATTTTTATGTAAGAGACATAAGAGAAGCTAAAATACCTCAGAGAAAAAAAAAAGTGCAGAAAATGAGGGACATGATCTATTGGATATCAAGATTCTTATATAAAGCACTAATAATTTAAAATGTAATGTTAGTTTGGGGAAAAATAGACCAATAAAATTAGAATAGAAATAGAAACAAACTCACAGAAATGTAGAAATTGTATATGTAACAAAACATGCAGTACAAATTGCTGGGTAAAGAAGAGACTACTTAATTAATGATAGTGGAAAATATTACCTATATTGGAAAACATTAAATTGGATATCTATCTCTGTATATTACAAAAGCAACCATAGTTAAAGGATCAACTTTGAAAAAGAACCATCAAATTTGTGGAACATAATATAAGAGAACATCTATGTGATTTTGGAGTAGGGGAAGATTTTATAAAGCCACAAGACCACTACCATAAAAATAAATTTTATTTGGGGCACCTGGGTGGCTAAGTTGGTTAAGTGTCCAACTCTTGATTTTGGCTCAGCTCATCTCACGGTTTGTGGGTTCGAGCCCCACATCAGGCTCTGCGCTGACAGTAAGAAGTCTGTCTGGGATTCTCTCTCTCCATCTCTCTCTGCCCCTCCCCTGCTTGCACATGTGCTCTCTCTCTCTCAAAATAAATAAATTTAAAAAATAATAAATTTATTTATGTAACTAGTATACAAAATATACTATTTTGTATTTGCCAAAATGGCAACAATTTAAAACTCTGCTAATATCAAGTTTTGGTAAGAATGTAGAACAACACAACCTACACGATTACTGGTGACTCTACATTTTATGACTATGTAGAAAACAATTTAGAATTCTCTCCTAATGTGAAGATACATCTACCTTACAAACAAGAAATTCCTCTCCTGGTTTTATACTTTAGAAAAATTATTATACATGTGTATAAAGAGTGAAGTACAAAACATATCCATTAACTTGTAATAGACAAGAGAGAAACAAAAGCAAAGCACAGCAGCAAATATCACCAAAGAGGAAACAACTCCATTGACAAGCAGGTGGATAAATAAAGTGTGGTTTAGCTATGTAATGAGTTAATACACAGCAGTAAAATACTGAATCAACTAAAGCTATATACCTCCGCATGATTGAATAACAAAAGAACTCATATGACCCAATCCCATTTATATGAAATACTAGCAACATATTGTTTAGGAGTATGTTGATAAATTGAAAAACAGTATCAAGGAAGGAAAAGGAATAATAATAAATATACAATTCAAGAAAGGATCATTGTTAGGAAGTAGGGTAGGGAATGAGATCAGAAACAAGCACAGGAACTTTCAAGACATTGTGTAATTGTGGGCCACAATTGTGTAATTGTGGCACTGTGGGTTTTTTTCCTCAAGTTGGATGGTGGTTATGTGGATGTGTGTTTTATTTACTTTTCAATTCACACATTTGTATAGATATTCAGATTGGAGCCATTGTAATTTCACCTCTATCTTCTTTCAAGTGTTTCACTTCTATTTGAGTGTTGGTTTTCACCGAAATTCTGAGGAAAATTTTGTCCTGTTAAGAAGCCATGCTAGGGGCTCCTACGTGGCTCAGTCAGTTGATCCTCCGACTCTTGATTTTGGCTCAGGTCATGATCTCACGGTTTGCGTGTTCAAGCTAAACAGCACAGCGTTTGCTCGGGATTCTTTCTCTCTCCCTGCCTCTCAAACTCTTTCTCTCCTTCTCTCAAAAATAAATAATTTTTTTAAAAGTCATGCTAAATAAGATTTCTCATTTAGTATTTATTTAAGATTTCAGAGGAATGATGATCTGTTTTAGATTCAATGCCTTTCTTTACCTTTTAGTCAAACTTATCGGTTTTTGGAAACTTAAAAACAGTAAATCTCAATTTCCTGCAAACTGAAAGCCGCTTAGCTTAACTATGTTGGAAATAGAATTTGAAATTATTGGGGCTTCCATTGTGGCCTTTTTGGTGAACTTCCTCCTCATTCTCACTGGCTTATTCTCACTCAGCCCTGAATCACATCAGATCTTGTCAGAACAGCACCCCCAGCACCGTCCTTTACCACATCCACCAATGAGTCGTTGACTGCAGACTCCCAAATAAATGGATCTGCAACCAGATGATATGAATTTACGGCCTTGACTATCCACTAATTACCTATGTGACCTCATCAAAATTTGTGTCAGGTGAAGTGGGGAGCGATGGAAATTCAGTAATCAGCAAGAGAAAAGAAAAATGAATACACATTTATCAGATTCCTATACTGGACACCAGGGTAGACCGAATAACAGAATAATGACACTCCCAAAATGTCCATGTCTTGATCCATGAAACCTGTGGAGATGTTACTTTAAATAGCAAAAGGGACTTTGCAGATGTGATTAATAATCTTGACATGGGAGTCATACCATGGATTATCAGGTGGGGTCAATGTAATCCCACGCCTCCTTATAAGAAGTCCTCTAGAAGCTGAGGAAAGCAAGAGGTGAACTTTCTCCTAGAGCCACTAGGAGGAATGCAGTTTTGTGGGCGCCTTCCTTTTAGTCAGGTAAGAACTATTTTTGAGCTTCTGATATCCAGCACTGAAAGGTAATACATTTGTGTTGTTTTTTAGTGACCAAGTTTGTGATTATGTGTTATAATAGCAAAAGGAAACAATTATAGACACCTCGTGCATGTCACTAAAAATCCTTTTAGCTTCCTCTCTTGCCCAGCTGCTGCTGCAGTGACTCTTCTGACTAGCTTTGTCCAGTAGCAACCAGATGCACCTTGCCTGTCTTTCATCTTGCTGAAGGTTTCTCTTGTGGCTGCCAGAACTCTGACAAATACACACAACCTGAAAATGCATGTGTCTCAGTCAGTTGAGCGTCTGACTTCAACTCAGGTCATGATCTCACAGTTCATGAGTTTGAGCCCTGCATTGGGCTCTGTGCTGATAGTTCAGAACCTGGAGCCTGCTTCAGACTCTTTCTCTCTCTCTCTCTCTCTCTCAAAATAAATAAAAACATTAAAAAAACAATGCATAGCCTAGAACTGTCCTTGGCAGGGTGGGGGTGGGGGATGATTTCTGATGAATAAATACTTCCCACTTTTTTCTTCAGCAAAGTTTTCTAAAATTCATTTCATAATACTCCAGGGAAGGAAGTTCAAGCACCAGTCATGTGTGCTAGTACAACATCCTTGTACTAGTTTTCCTTTCTTCCCTGCTTTCCTCTCTGGACCTTCTTTCCTCCTGGAGATGACTTCCAGATTAAACCACATGTGTGCCTCAGGCTCTGATCTCAGAGGGTCTCAGACTAAGTACGAGATACACACTATACAGATTGCCTTACTTGCATTTTCTCATTTAATGAGAATACCCACACAGTAAGGTTTATTCATGTCCCCTTGATTTTATCAAGTATGGTGAACTCAGATAAATTAGTAATTTGTAGAAGATAATTCAAATGACACAACAAGCAATTGGTGAAACCTGGATTCACCTTCCAAGTTACAAGTTAGGCTGGTTGTAAAACCTCAATGTTTTCTATACTACTTATGTTTTCTAATATACTTCTCAAATACTGCTGAGAGGGTTTAAATGAGATCATGATTGTGAGATTCTTAGCATAGTTAACAACAACAACAACAACAACAACAACAACAGGGCTTTCGATCTGTAGAATTCATTTCCTTTTTTCAGGAAGGGAAATACTCCATGTTATCCTTTGCCCTCCAAGAAACATGGAAAAATTCAGTGGAGAGTCCAAATCCCAATTTATGTGCTTCTTAGGATATTTTGTTCCCATCAAAAAGAAACTTTGAAGAATTTGTATCAGACAAAAACGCTGTAGAGGGAGAACAGAAATCAGTCTATCACATTATGCCCCACATGTAGAAGAGCAGCTGAATCTGATTGCCCCTCACCTCTAAGTGCAGTGAAATTCTGGGAATTGAGATCATCTGTCACTTCAGACTTGTCAGAGTCTGCTGAAATAAAACATATAGTCTAATTTGCAGAGTTCTCCTGTGGAAAGAGTCTTAAAAATGTATATAACCTCTGTCTCAGTAATTCCATTAGGAATTTATCCAACCCAAAATGTAAAATGCTGAGAAAGATCTACATGTTGGCTGCTTCTGGCAGCAGTCTTTAAAATTATAAAAATTGGGAGCAACCAAAGTCTCCAAAATTATACTAATGGTTAAGCAATAGAACACATCCATCCACACTATGAAATAGAGCAATTGAAAATTCAAAATGTATTTTATATGAGAAATTATTCATGGTCTAGTATTTTGTTTAAAAAGGGAATGAATTAAACTATTTTGTAAACCAGTGCCTCTCTATGTTTTTATGAGCCTGAAGGGTAAGAGGAAACTATTTGTCTTTAACTGTTGGGGCTAAGGGTGATTTTAATTTTCTTTAAAGGTTTTTTTTTTATCCTCTCAATCTTTCATAGTCTCCAGTAATTTATAACAAAAATTTTTTTGAGTTTAAGAAGAATAAAATTGTGGGTCAACATTTTTTTTACAAGAATCCTTAAAAAGTGGTATTACACCATTTGACCGATATTTAAGTCTGCCTACTTAGAGAATAGGAGGGAAGGGAAGGACTAGTGCTGGGCATGTTCAAACAGATAAGGACCTGTTCGGTATTCATTTCCTTTCCCACTTTTATTTTTGTTTCTACTTAATTTTCTTGACCCACTGTAATCTACCTTTTACCTTATGGCCCTCTCTCTCTCTCTTCCCCTCTCCCCCACTTGTATTCTCTAGCACTTGGGAGCATGTGCTCGCACGCGCTCTCTCTCTCTTAAAAAAAAAAAAAGGGGGATGTGGCTGAGTGAGGATGTGGTCTCAGCTCGAGTCTAGCCTCACCCTAATCCCATGGGAATTTCTGGAGAATAAATTGTATACAGCAAGGCTTGAGGTAAAGGGAGAGCCTCTTGTATCTGTACATTGGCTATTGGCTAACGGCTGACCCCCAGGGTTTGGGGGAGGCAGATCAATTGGCCAAGCACATTGCCTTTGAACGATACAGTATGTGAAATATTAGCAGTTAACATTCATTGAAAACAGGATCTACCAGGAAAATCAAAAGATGAGATACAAACCATATGAAGACACTTAATGCATATAACTGACAAAGGATTTCTATCACAAATACATTAGGAAGTTCTATAGATTAAGAAACAGGGCCAATATATGACAATCCTCTCAACATTATTAGCAATTGGGGAAATGTATATCAGCACCATAATGAGATACCTTTACACATTTACTTAACAAAATATAAGAATCCTGACAATAATTATTACAGAGAATTTAAGTAATTGGGATTTTACTCCTATCTTGTTGGTAGTTTTATAAATCGTTATAATCACTTTGTAAGAGTAACTTGGCATTTTCCTATAAAGCATAATATTTACATAATTTACAACCCAGCAATTCTATTTCCAGGTATATATTCAAAAGAATGTTAACCCATTCATGGAAATATTATTCATAAAGGCAAAAAAAAAATAACCCAAATTACTGTGAATAAAATAATTAAATAAATTATAGTATAACCATAGAATATTCAGCAGTGAAAATTAAGAACTGCAACTAAACAAAATCAGATGGATAAATATTAGTAATATAATGTTAAATTAGAATCAAACTCCAGAGGCACCTGGGTAGTTCAGTAGGTTAAGCTACCAGATCTTGGTTTCAGCTCAGGTCATGATCTCATGGTTCATGAGTTTGAGCCCTGCATCATGCTCCGGGATGAAAGTGCAGAGTCTGCTTGGAATTTTCTCTTTTTGCCCCCTCTGCTTGTGCATGAATGGGCCCGTGCTCACTCATGTGTGCACGTGTGCGCATGTTCTCTCTCTCAAAATAAATAAATTTAAAAAAATAAAATCAAGCTCCAGAAAACTACATGACATGCTTTTAATATAAAGTTCAAAAATGAGTGAGAAAAATAAAAAACTAATTGTGAACACAAACTCAAAGGAATTGTAAGCATAAAATTGAAACAAAGGAAACTTTAGGTTGGACAATAAATCAGATTAAGATTGGGAAGGAGGAGCACGTAGATGAAGTTACAATAGTTTAGTTGTAGGAATAAGAGGTGGATTCATATATATTAGTCACATTCAATTAACATGCATATAAATTAGTATGATTAGTTCATTAGTTCACTGCATGAATGGATGACTGTGATAAAATAGGTGTATGTTAATTTTGTTCACCTAAGGTCTGTGTAAATAAAAGGATATTTCTAAGGAAAAAATTTAGGAGCACATGGCTCTGAAAATTCCACTTGAATATGGAGCATCAGAACTAAAATCAGAGGAAAATGGATTTTCTCCTACTTCCCTTGGGATACAAGACATCAGAGCCTGTCTTACCTCCCTATCTAAATTGTAAATAGACACAGATATACATATGGATATGGGCGATGATGGTGAAGTAGTAACCATATCATAACCAGAGTATTTACTGAATGTGTGTGGTGTCCCAGGCACAGAACAAGACCTAGTCTAGCTATAAAGATGTATGTGTAGCTGATAACTGTATTAAAACTAATAAATGTTCATAAAAGGATATGATCAAGGTATTGAAGCACAGAAGAAGAAACAATAGAATAAATTGGAGACGACCTCATAGGAGATGAAATGGTGCTGGGTCTCGAATGATAAGTAGTTTACCAAGAGAGAAGAGAGGAAAACATTCCAGATATCTGGAACATCATGTTACCTAGATGGGCCTGGGAAATGTTGGGTTTTGGAGTTACAGAGGTAGAAAATTGCAACCAAAATGAAACTTGGCTGGTGACAGTGTTGACCAGAACTCACATTCCTAAGAATAAAAAAATTCGTTATACCTGTCATGACTTAGAGGGAGGGAGGGAGAGGGAGAGCGAGGGAGAGGGTGAGGGAGGGAAACTCCTTGCATTTAATTTATCCTAAACCAATTTTTTTCCCAAATATTCATAAAGTTCCTTCCCAGAGAACGAGTAAATTACAAAAATGTATTGTGCTTTATTAATCTAAGGAGCTAGGAAATCCACTTATAATTAACATTAAAAAAACTATTTCATAAATCGTACAAATACCATTTATATTATCACTGTGAGATCATTTCCTTCATACAGAGGAGAATAAACTTCAAGGCCCTATCAACTCCACCCAATTCATTAAAACTTGCTTTTGATTCTTAAGAAATCTCCTAAGGATTTTGCCCTGCAAATTTCCTACTAAGCTATTCTTTAAATTAGTCTCGGGTCTTTTATATTTATTAAACTGTCCAAGAAAAACCACAGGACCCACATCACTTGGAGACCTTTCACTCATGAATTTAGAAAAAATCCCCCAACCAACAGCAACCAAAAGATGACTGTATTACTTGTTACTCCTCTATGAATGAGGCCTTTTAATGTGTCCTTTTAATGTAGTAATGTTGGACACGGACCACTATTTTCCTGTGTGATTGCTCCTGGTTTTTGGATGCTTGATGATCTTATTTATTTATTTTACTTATTTTTTATATGAAATTTATTGTCAAATTGGTTTCCATACAACACCCAGTGCTCATCCCAACAGGTGCCCTCCTCAATGCCCATCCCACTTTACCCTCCCCCCTGCCCCCCATCAACCCTCAGTTCTCAGTATTTAAGAGTCTCTTATGGTTTGCCTCCTTCCCTCTATGTAACTTTTCTTCTTCCCCCCCCTTTTCCTCCCCCCTGGTCTTCTGTTGAGTTTCTCAGGATCCACATATGAGTGAAAACATATGGTATGTGTCTTTCTCTGCCTGACTTATTTCACTTAGCATAACACTCCAGTTCTATCCATGTTGGTACGAATGGCCAGATTTCATTCTTTCTCATTGCCGAGTAGTATTCCATTGTATATATAAACCACATCTTCTTCATCCATTCATCAGTTGATGGACATTTAGGCTGTTTCCATCATTTGGCTATTGTTGAGAGTGCCGCTATAAGCATTGGGGTACAAGTGCCCCTATGCATCAGCACCCCTGTATCCCTTGGGTAAATTCCTAGCAGTGCTATTGCTGGGTCATAGGGTAGATCTAAGAAACTAATCCCATTCACAATTGTGCCAAGAATCATAAAATACCTAGGAATAAACCTAACCGAAGATGTAAAAGATCTGCATGCTGAAGACTATAGAAAGCTTATGAAGGAAATTGAAGAAAATACAAAAAAAATGGAAAAACATTCCATGCTCATGGATTGGAAGAATAAAAAATGTTAAAGTGTCAATACTACACAAAGCAATGTACACATTCAATGCAAAAAAAGACCCTGAATAGCCAAAGTAATTTTGAAGACCAAAGCGGGAGGCATCACAGCCCCAGACTCTAGCCTCTATTACAAAGCTGTAATCAAGATAGTATGGTACTGGCACAAAAACAGACACCTAGACCAATGGAATAGAATAGAGACTCCAGAACTGGACCCACAAATGTATGGCCAACTAATCTTTGACAAAGCAGAAAAGAATATCCAATGGAAAAAAGACAGTCTCTTTAACCAATGGTGCTGGGAGAACTGGACAGCAACATGCAGAAGAATGAAACTAGACCACTTTCTTACACCATTCACAAAAATAAACTCAAAATGGATGCTTGATTATTTTAAAAGCAGAGTGAAGTGGCCAATTGTCCCTTGTTGTGTTAGAAAAAAGGTGAGAGATGTTACTCAAAACAATGGTCACCAAATTTTTTATTTTAGTTTTTCTCTGACTCAAAATGCAGATTCAGATGGCTTCACCTTTAACAGAAAGTAAACAACTTCTAAAAGAGCACAGTATATCCTAGGCCTGATTCAGAGTCTTTGAGTAAACCTAGGGCTTCATTTGGTGTATTGAAAGGTCAATGACACTTAGATGACCGGTATCTTTTATCATAAATGTTATCATTCCTTTGTGGTTTCTTCCTTGTTCATACTTCCCTTTCACTTGAAAGGCATTTTGTGTTTTATCACATCTATTCTATAATTGCCATTTCTAAAGTAATGATTCCTAAATTTCTACCTGTCCCCAACCTCTCCCCTTAGTTCTAAATCCATATATCCAAATTTGTATACTCATTTAAGTGTCCTCAGATCATCTCAGTCTTAAAATTTAAAGAACAAAATTAATATATTCTGTCCTCCCAACATGTTCTTCAACCTGTATTCCAATATTAATCGCCTCCAAACAAGAAACCTAGGATCATCCTTGACCCCTTCCTTCCGTGGACCAATTTCCAACTCTTAGAGATGGTTATCCCTAAATATTTTTTTAAGTGTCCCTTTGTATTCTTTTAGTAATAACCCTTATTCTATGTTCCCATGACTATAATGCCCCCTTAAATAATTTCCTGCTTCTATTCTTTCCTTCCTCATGTTTATTCTCCATATAGCTGCAATAATGCGCTAAAATGAAAATATAAATCAGTTTCTCCACTGCTTACAACCTTTGTATGGTTTCATATTGCCCTTTGGAAAACTAAATCACACAGTTGAACAGGTAATACATAGGCCATCATAGTTGGGCTAATAATCTTTTCAAGCCTAGGTCTCAGATGACTCCTCACTCCCTAAGATCTAAGCATGCTGCACTATGGACATTGTCTGAAAATTTGCTATACTATTTTACTATGGTGGCTTTGAATGTTCCTTTTGCTTGAAACCTCTTACCCTTCTATTTATCCTATTCCTCCCCTTCCTTTAAGAGCTAACTCAAGCTTCACCTCATTGTACTTTTCCTTTATCCCTGGAGAGAACTAACCATTTCCTCCTTCTCTGTCCAGAGTTTTGCATTCTACAGTAGCATCCATCAAACTGGTGGCTTTTATTTATTTTATTTATGTAAGTCTCCCATTTAATTATGAGCATTTTAAGAGCAGGGGCCATGGGATACCTGGGTGGCTCATTCGGTTAAACATCTGGGTCTTGGCTTTGGCTTAGGTCATGATCTCAGGCTTTGTGAGTTGGAGCCCCACATCAAGTTCTGTGCACAGAGCCTACTTGGGATTCTCTCTCCATCTTTCTCTGCCTCTCCTCTGCATACATGCGCACACACTCTCCCTCAAAAAAAAAAAGAAACAAAAACTTAAGACATGGCCTCTGTTATTTTTTTTTTAAATCTTCCTAGCACCTAACCCTGACCTAGAAGAAGAGTCTAGTGAATATTAGTTCCATAGGTAAATGGACTTCTTGAAGAAACAAATTGAGAGCCATAAGATAGGTAATTCTCCTGTCCTTTTAGTCCAAGGGTTAAATTCATCCCAGAATGATTGTACCAATGTCCACATTATTTTTGAAAAACTCCACCTTTCACTGGCAAGGGTACTGTTTGGCTCTATGGCCACAAGGCAATGACACAGGAGGGCAACAGTCCAGCATCCCTACCATTTGAAAGGCTCACTTATTTACCTCTGACTTCACACTTGCCTAAGGTCCCAACACTAGGAAGAGATGGAGCTGAGATTCCATTTCAGTCCAGTCTGTGTTGTGCTAAGTCCACCCAGCTCTTTATCCAGTTTCTCTCCCAGCTTGAGTTAAATGGTAGGCCTGCATTTCTTTTCCCTGCGATCACAGAGTCTCTATTACTGATCTTTTGATCAACTACAAGCATATGCATCTTGGTCAAACAAGCAATAATGTGCAGCCTAAAGTCCTACTTAATGAAGAAATCTTTCTCTCAAAGAAGCAACAAAGTATGCAAAAAATATAGCTTTGCTAAAACATAACATTGAATTTGCATTGCCAAATAGCACATTGATCATTTTAGTCTAAAACATATGCATTCAAGGTTATTTCACTATTTTCTCCAAGAATAGGGATGGTGGTGGGGTGAGGGTATACAGCTAAATACATGTATCCAGATGATTCTTCCCACAACAAAGGAATGGTGTGCTTCAAAATTTAATTAAAATAACTACCACTTATAGAAAAGCTCTGATATTACTTTAAAATTTTCTGCTTGAGGTTTAAAACAAAGTTTTAAAGTCAAAGTAATCCGAGTGAATGAAAAATAGCACAGTAACAATAATGGTCATAACAATAGTGATAGCAATAATATCAAAGAGAGCTAGTTGCCAAGTTTATTTTTAAGCACTTTCATGTAGTTAATCTATTTAATCCTCACAATTACTCTTTGCATTAAATACAATTACTTCCATTTTTACAGATATCTTAAGACCTTTAAAGTAATGTCTGGAATGTACAGATTAAATTACCTGCCTGTCATCTATAGCAATAAATGACAAAGCTGGGATTCAAATTCTGTAAGTCTGATTTCAGAATCTATGCTCTTAATCACTATAATCCCTAAATGAATGATAAATATGGATGCCATATTATAAAACACATGTATATGTGTATGCATGTACTCAATTCCTAAATTTCTATATATATAGATGAACATTTATATGCATACGCCACATATAGACACATTCCCACATGCGTTATATGCATATACACAGAGAAATGGAGACATACATATTTATATATACACACAAATATGAAAATACACAAAATGTAATTAATATAAAATAGAAATACAGCAATCACGTTAGTAACTTTTCCTACAAAAATCCAACAATAAGAAAAAGAAAAAAAATTCCCTCACAATTATATTTAGCAAATGTTTTCCAAGAAATATTGTTTAATCACTTCAGGGAAGCAGAACTTTCTAAGGCTGCAGCCAAGTCAAACTTTTGAAAATTGTTTTTGTAATGTTTACCCAGTGAGATCATATTTTCATTGCCCTGATGAAATACAGGTGCAAAATCTAAATACATCAGCCCCTATAGTGCAGTTTCCTGCTGAGTTTCTTTCCTAGCATGGCTGAAATCCTTCCGCCTCTTTTTCTCAGACCTCTGTCCTTCACCCTAAAACTTACTGAACTCCTGTGATTCTAATAATATTCACTGAAATGAAAAGTAGAGGAAAAATCTTATTAACTGAATGTCTACTATGTGTAAATAGCTATAACAAGCAATATTTCACGTAACTAACTCAATGATACTTTGTGCGTTATTTTTACAGAAGGAGAAACATGGGCCCAGAAAAGTTAAGGAACATACTCAGGAAAACCAAGAGATTAAATGGTAGATCGAGAAACTTGTGGTGTTCCCTTGTAATCCTAGCAAAAAGAAAGGAATAATAGAATTGTAGAATACTACTGTTGGGAGGGGCTTTATTTATCCCATTATACTTGTGTGTTTACTGTGTACTCCTGGAGGGAAATGAATAATCCTGTCTATATTTGAACCTCCAGCCATATGCATTGTGCTGACACAGAGTGTTCACTGGATAGTTGTCTAATTTGAAAAATTGGTTTCTAAAATCTGTTATCCAAAGTTTAGCACATGTCAAGCATTTTGCTATCTGTCCTATACCTTCTTTGCTTTAATGGACTCCAGTACAGCCTCCTAACATTGCATTGGAAGAAACTAAGGTCCAGAAAGGTAAAGCAGTTTATCCAAGGACACCCAGTGGGTTTGAAAGTGACCATTTGGAATTAGTGCTCTTTGCATGCCACAAGAAATAGTTCTCCATTAATGATAAATTTCTGATTAGGTGATTTGAACTAAAGAGACTTGAACCAAATGGAAAACTATGGGTTCCTTGCCCATCTAAATTGCCAACACCAGTTCACAGACCAGATGGAAAGAATGTTTACTCCTAGTAGTGCTAGGAGGTTAGGACAGCATTTTTGTTTTCATAAGCAGGGCGGCAGAACCCTCTAGCCTGGAGTCCATGCTCCCATACTAGGGGCCAGAGCTTCCAGCTATGATCCAGAAGGGTATAAGCTGTTGCTGGGAATTCAGACCCACAAATCCCTGCATGGAAGATAAAAATCTTGTTTGCTTCTTAATTCAATGACATACCCAACTGGCAATCTTACATATCAAAATGGGAATCCTGGGAGGCTGTTGGAATATGCAGATCAACAGAAGCTAATTAGCATTAACTTGCAGCCCTCTGAAACTGATTGGCAGCACAGCTGTGGGGACCCAACAAAACATGCTGAGTTGCATGTTTGTCAGGCCACCTGCCACTTGGCAGAATCCAAAATAGTGCAAACCACGGTGCCATAATAACTTGGTGACCTTAGTTGAGAGGAGTAGGAAACAGACATATTTGGATCATGCAGTAATTAGTACTGCCTTCACCTGACACTCATGCAACAATAGACTTCTTGGAGGTACCTTCCTAATCTGACACTATGATGTCTTAATTGAGAGTGACAGCTTCTTCCTGAGGCTACCAGTTCTCCATGAAGTTTGCAATCTTACTCAGAATCACTACAGACTGCAGACATTGGGACACTGGTACAATTTCATTTCCAGCCTCCTGAAGCCTGGGTCTTATTTCTTAAAGGTACATTTTAGGAATAAACACAAAAGACCTTAACAAAGGTATAAGGAGCATGGGAGCCAGAGACTTGGCTGGGTGACCTTATGAAAGTTGCTTATACCTAATTTCCTAAACTTCAGCCTCATCTGAATTGTAACACCTCATGGAGTTAATGTGAGCATTTGATTAGGTAATGTTTGAAAAGCCCCAGCACAAAATAGGGGCTCAATAAGTGGCAGCCATTTTTCTTTTTATAGCAATTAAAAATAGTAAAAATACATACTTCTGCTAGAGAACAGAGGGGCTGACAGGCTACACTCTCAATGGGGGAAGCATTGTAAAAATATTTGAGTAGCTCACTATTGCTTTTATTTGGGAAATTCGCAAAGCATATTGTAAACCTTCATTTTATTTTCAAGTTTCTATCTAACATAAAGAAAGTAAACTTTAATAATGAGGACAAGTGCTAACATTTATTGAGAAATTACTATGTAAAACATTATATTACTACATACATACGATCTTATGTAAACTTCACAAGCCCAGAAGATGAGTACTCAAATATTTCAAATTTAAAATGAAGACTAAGGCTTGGAAAGGTCTAGAAACTTGCTAAAGTTCCACCTTTAATCCAGTACTTGTTGTCTTCCTGCAGATTTTGGGTGACCCGAATAATAGCTCTATTTTGCACTTGAGTTGTGTTTCATTTTTATTAGAGAACTGAGCTCCTTATTAAAGTCTGCAGGAGAAATTGAATACTTCCTCGGTTGTAGAAAACATGTTTGCAGCAAGTACAAGATTGGGGAGATAAGTTTCAATTTGGGAGTTGTTAAGATCCCTTTCAAATTGGAGAAACTAATTGACGTATTTATGACATTTTTATTGTAGTTAAGTGATCTACTATCTAAACTTCTTTCGGCTCCAGTAGATGAGTCAGGTGAAGTAGTAGTAGCTTCAGTTTTAAAACAATTTTGACAGTGGTGACCTTGGAAGAGGAGAATTGAGTATTCTGAACTTTGAGTAGAATAATGGTTCTCTTTTGGATCTGGCAATATCCATTCTACTGATGCATTTCCTGCAGATGTTCTGAGATATTGTGAGATTTGCTTTTGTTAGAGTTTTGATTGTTTTTGAAAATCCAAATTCCTTCTGTCTGTCCATTAGTGAACCTTTTGCAGTTGGCTGCCAGAGTAAGTTCACTGTGCCAAGAATCTTCCTGGTCACTTCCCCACCCCCACACCCATCTCTCTACCACCACTGGTAACCTGCTACCTTCACACACAATTTGTGAAATGTCTTAAAAGTGTATACACTTGGGATGGATGAAACACCAACCTGGAAGTGGCTAAATATAATTCAGCTATACCTTGGCTCTGACCTATTGGTAATGGCAGCTGAAAACTGGGTGGAGATTGCTTTGAAGCCCCATTCTAACTCACTAGGAAAGGGTGAGCATGAGATCAATGGGACATGAACCAACTAAATGTTGTTTGTACTGTAAATTGCTCTTAACTATTGAATATTCTATCATAGTAAGTTGAGATTGGAGAGTGGCAGGCAGAAAGAACACGAGGGCACTCTATACCAGGAAGGGAAAAATAGTCGTAAAGTAGGGTAATTTGAACTGATGTCTCTTCTTAGCATTATGAAATAAAGAGGCAAGAAACCAACATTTTAAAAGCAACTGCAATGTTTAAGGAACTTGAACACCTACTCTCACAGTCAATCATTTGACAGATGAAAAGAACTGAACACTGAGATTTGGACAGAGGGACAGAGCTAGCAAATGATGGTGACTGGATTAGAGCCCTGTCCTGACTGATGCTTAGGCCCTTTGCTAAGCAATTTCATCACTTAGTGTAGAATGCAAGAGATGTGTCAGTTACAGAAAAGAGGAATGGCATGGAAGAACACAAGTGATACAGAGGGTTCTACTCCTGTCTGGTATCAGTAACCCTGGACAAGTTACTTATCCTAATAATACTAAAAGGTACCTTGTATTAAGTCTAGGACATACAATAAGCACTCAACATGATTGTTTAATTCTTGCACTGTCCTAGGAGAGAGATGTGATGAACTCAATTTTATAGATAAGATTCTGGGGGTTGAATTAACTTTTCAAGAAAAATCTGGTGAGTATCTGGGGTTTAAGTTCAGGTCTGTAAGCCTCCAAACCCCAGCTCTTAACAAATTTATCATGAAAACTCAATAACATAATAGTTTTCAGAATAAATGAATAGTTGAGTGAAATCACTGCTATGAGAGGTGAGTTGAAAAAGAGAGAAGGATTTGAAAGATTGATGAGAAGGGCATTGTATTGATAAGAGAACAGACGGTAGTTGGTAAAGAAGGTAAACTGTAATGGATGTCAAGTGCATACATGTAGTGTACAACTACTAACTCTGGATTTTTGCCTTCATCTTCCCTGCTACCCCATGCCCATAAGATTTTGATGGATACTGTGGGAGAGTATCAACTCTTAAACTCAATCTTAGTTCTTTGAAGGCTCCTTATCTCATCAGCTTGGGCCGCCATAACAAAATACCATAAACTTGGTAGCTTATCAATAGCCAGCTCTCCGGCCTCTTCTTATAAGGGCACTAATCCCATTCATGAGGGCTCTACCTAATGACCTAATCACCTCTCAAAGATCCCCCCCTGCCCCCATCTCCCAACTTCATCACATTGAGGTTAAGGTTTAGTCTATGTATTTGGGGGGGGATATAACCATTAAGTCCCTGACATTCTTCTCTTGTAGGGCCTTCAGGGTATTGTCTGTATAAGGTAGGCTCTGCCTGCTGCTTGAGAGTATGCATAAGGAAGTCGGAGGAGAAAGAATTCCAGGTTAAAGTAGTCAGGGTTTTTTTTTTTTTTGAAGCCATCTTTGGGTCCACCGAGAAACGCCTGACAGGTGTCTCAGCACAGAGGGAGAAAGCAAGGAATCGTGAAGCCTAGGAGACTACCTGCATTAAGTAGGAAAAACAGCATTCAAGGTGGACTCTGGAAATTCTCAGGTCTCATTAGGTGCCAATATGGCTTTTCAAATTTTGTGTTTTTTGAAATGCTTCATCAGTGGAAAGAAAAAAAAAACCTGGCAATAGAAAGGTGATAGGTTAAAGGAAGCTAAGCAGGGTCTTTGATTTGACACCAGGTGTACCAGCTCTGTGCCCATACTCTGTGGTTAAACAAGCTTTCCCTGATGCTGTAGACTAAATTGTGTCCCTCCCAAATTCCTATGTTGAAACCCTAACCCTCAGTGTGACAGTACCTGGAGATAGGGTCATTAGAAGGTAAAGTTATGTGAGGGTGGGACCCTAATCTGCTAGGACTGTGGCTTAAAAAGAAGAGAATGAGAAGCAGATCTATCCCTACCATGTAATGACACAGACACCTGTCATTTGTAAGCCAGGAGAGCCTTGCCAGAACTAAACTATGCTAGCACCCTATCTCAGATTCCTAGCTTCCAGAACTGTAAACAATCAAATTTCTTTTAAGTCTATGGTATTCTGTTATGGCAGCCCAAGCTAACATACCTGGAATATTCTATAGGAGTTCCTTTTAAGGCCCAGTCCATCCCAGCCTACTGAGTCTGTGGGAACACCATGGAGCACAGGGCATGCTGAGATAATAAGGCTCAGAGGTACTGGTTACAGGGGAAAATATAACCATCAGTGACCTAAGATTTGCCATTTAGATCGCTCCAAAACCCCAGGAGATAGTATAATTGTCCACATGACAGGGAAGAGGAAACTGAGGGTCCAAGGAGAGGCATGGCCCCTGAAGCTCCTATATCTAGTACGTGTTCAAGCTTCAAAAGAAACTAGTTTGTCTGAAATACTAGATTCTTTTTTTGTATTTTTTAAAAGTTTATTTTGACAGCGTGAGTGAGCAGGGGAGGGGCAGAGAGAGGGAGAAAGAGTCCCAAGCAGGCTCTGTGCTGTCAGCACAGAGTTTGATGCAGGTCTCAAACTCATGAAGTGTGAGATCATGACCTCAGCTGAAACCAAGAGTCAGATGCTTAACTGACTGAGCCACTCAGGTACCTCTGAAATAACGGATTCTGTTAAGAAAAGTTGTCTTGGCTTTCTGTCCTTAGCTTTAAGGACAAAGGCATTTGAACCTGTACCATGCACTGAAGTTACCAAGAGATGGTCCCTACTCATGGAGTTTTTAATTATGTGTGTTTGTGTCTTACGAAGGCAGTTTGGAGTTTGAGGTACAGAGGTAGTCAACTAGGCAGAGTATAAAAAATATCTTTATGATGTCCATGACAAGAGCCTGCACTCTGCAGATAACCTGATAGAGAGCAGTGCATCAACAAGGAAGACTTTCAATATAACTTGTCAGAAGTCATTCAAATTAAGACTCCAAATCTGGTTCCTGTTCTTCTAGAAATCTGATTGCCAATTCCTCCTAAAATAACCTCATTGTGATCTCTATAGTCAACAGCTTTTTAACACTTGCCTATCACGCTTGCTTTCTTAGGGACCAAACCAGGTACCTGATTGTTCAGTTTTGGCATTGATGCACTTTGCTTTGTATTCTATTTAGGACCATCAGAAATAACAGTAGGTAATATCATTTATCCCTAGGAAAAATCTGGGACTCAGCATATTGATATTCCACCTTCTGTAACCCAGGAGTTCCAAGATAGGTGCATGAGGGCACAATGGAGGCTGAATCCTTTACCTAGTATGTTTTTCTTTTTTCTTTTAAACAGCTTTGATTGAGCTATAACTTTCATATCCTAAAATTAATCCACTTTAACTATACTATTTATTGATCTTTACTAAATTTAGTCTTGCAACCATTATTGCACTCCAACTTGAACATTTGTATTAACCACCACAAAAAAATCCTCCTATCTGTTTGTAGTGACTTCATTCTCACCCTCTACCCCAGGCAACCACAAATCACCTTTATGTCTCTATAGGCTCACTTTTTCTGGACATTTCCTATAGATGTAATCATATAATATGTGACCTTTCTGTCTGGACTTCTTCAGTAAGCATGTGGTTTTTAAGGTTTATTCATGTTTGCAGAAGATGTCAGTACTCTGTTCCTTTTTTTATTACCAAATACTATTCCATGGAATGGATGTACTATATTTTGTTTATCCATTGCCCAGTCGATGGGCATTGGGTTGTTTCCCTCTGTTTTTTATTATGAATAATCCTGCTATGAACTGCTACTTACATATATGTTTGGGTGGACTTGTGTTTCATTTCCCTTACATAAATGCCAAGGAGTAGAATTGCTGGGTCGCATGGTAAGTGAGTGTTAAACCACTTAAACTGTCAAACTCTTTTCCAAAGTAGCTGTGTCATTTAACATTCAAGTTGCCAGTTTACCCACAGTCACATTAACACTTGTTTTTGTCTATTTCTGATGATAGCCATTC
Source organism: Acinonyx jubatus (assembly GCF_027475565.1). Taxonomy (NCBI): domain Eukaryota; kingdom Metazoa; phylum Chordata; class Mammalia; order Carnivora; family Felidae; genus Acinonyx; species Acinonyx jubatus. The sequence goes on along the minus strand of NC_069381.1, from coordinate 48,802,088 downwards.
TAGTGGGTATGAAGTAATATCTCATGGTGTTAATATATATTTCCCTAATTACTAATGATGGGCATCTATTCATAGGTTGATTGGGGATTCATATATCAGATGAAATGACTGTTGAATTTTTTGTGCACTTTTAAATTGGTTTATTTTCTTACGGAGATAAGAGTCCTGTTGGCCTAAAATCAGGTCCCTTTTTTTTTTTTCTTTCAGCTAGAGGACTTGTAAATATTTTCTCCTAATCTGTAACTGGTCTTTGTCACTTCATGGTGGTGTCTTTTGAAGCACAAATGTTTTTAATACTGGAAAAATCATTACTTTTATTTTTTCCCCTTAAGCTTTTGATGTTTTATTTAAAAGTACTTAAACGAGGTCACAAATGTATTCCTGTTTTCTTCCAAGATTTTGTTTATATTTTTGGCTCTTTATGTCTAGGATCCATTTTTTTATTTAATATTACATGTGGTGTGAGGTAAGGGGACAAATCCATTCTTTAGCATATGGATATCCAGTTGCTCCAAAACATTTCTGCATGAAATTGTCTTGACACCTTTGTCAAAAATTGACCATAAATAGAAGGGTTTACTTGCGACACTCAATTCCACTGATATATATGATACCCTTATGCCAGTACCATACTGTTTTGAATGTTGTTGCATTGTAGCATGGTTTGAAATCAAGAAGTATAAATTCTCCAGTTTGTTCTTCTCTTTGTCTTTCAGGATTGTTTTGGCTATCTAGATCCTGGGCATTCCCATATGAATTTGAGGATTGGCTTGTTAATTTCTGCAAAATACTAGCTGCAAATCTTGACAGGAATTTCTCTGAATCTTGGAAGCACAGCATTTTAAATCCTTAGACTTAAAATCAAGTGCTTTAAAGAGAAACAGTTGCTCTCCAATTTGCCCAGATCCCCACCATTTTGTTTTATTCCAGACTGTTCACACACCACATGACCCAACTGGTTCCTGAAGCATTTGAACTTTGAACTCCTGGTCTCCACCTATGAGTAGCAGAATAAGAAATGAAGTAAGAATGATAAAGATGGGGACATTCTAAGGTTTTTGATGAACAGTCATTAGTAAGCACTTATTCTTAAGGATAGAATGTAGACTAATACTTTAAGTTTATTTCTGAGAGTGTGTGATCAGGGGAAGGGCAGGGGGGCTGGGCAGAGGATCTATAGCAGGCTCCATGTTGATAGCAGTGAGCCCGATGTGAGGTTTGAACCCAAGAACCATGAGATGATGACCTGAGCTGAAGTTGGATGTTCAACCAACCGAGTCACCCAGGTGTCCCTAGACTAATGTTTCTAAAGATATTTAGCAAGGGTGGAACAATGAATCATCAAAAATTTGATAATGTTTCAGCTCATTTATGGGGTATCAATTACATGTTTGATATTTGAGACCTTTGCATATGGGCACTCTTATCTATAAAACACATCTACAAAGTAGTTATTACTGTTCTATGAATAATTAGTACATAGATTTTCCCTCAATAATTCCATTGCATTTTTGCCTTGACCTGGAGGCAGTGTTTCTATCCCCTGGAATCCCATGGCATTCTCTCTGGACCTCTCTTAGGACATATAGAAATATTTCACCTTTTATTTTACCCAATTACATAAACATAATCCCTCTTACTAAATGGAAATTTTTGAGGGGACAGACCCTATCAAACCCATCGGTATCCCAGACTATGCCTTCTACAGTAAAAATTGAACATGGCAGTGCATTCATATTTGCTACATGAGCAAATATATCAAATGATAATTAATAGAGGTTTCAATAGGTTTGTTTTTCTTAATAGGAAGGGCTTTTGGTCTTATTTTACACTTAATTCCAATAAAAATTCTAGCAAACTAAGAACACTTCGGAGAATTTGGGCTACTAGAAAAATTCCTTGGATAAGCTGGCAATCCTCAAATTCAAATGAGATCTAATATATAGAATTTCAAAACTCATCTGCAGATGATAATTATGTTGTATAAGTGTCTTTCTTTATTGGCATGTTTAAATTTTTTTTTCAGGATTATTTTAGAGCTCCCTAAACTGTCTCCCATACAGCATATGTATTACTCTCCTTTTTTGGAAACCTTATCTTAGGAGTTGATGAGAATCTTTGATATGTTGTCTCCTTCAATGCCCCGCAATTGGCCACATAACTGCTTTGATCACAGTCTGATCTCCTTGTAAACCCCCCCCCCCCCCCCCCCAATGCAAGACTTGTACTGCTGGCTGCCAAGGCTTTTTATTCGGTGTTTTGTGATTGCATGTGCAGGGTGAAACAGCTTTGTCTCTGATGCTGCTGAGTTCTTACTCTTCTGAAGAGTAGTTTGGGAGTCAAACTGTGGCTTTTATTGACTTGTTATTGGTACATCAAGAGTATATTATAAAGGGTTTTGAGGGTAAACAAAGACCAAACATGAACATTAAGTTACTATAGTTTCAGTGGTTAATTTTAAAGGTTGTTTTCTGTGTGTGTGCTCTGAGAATACTCTGACATTGCAGCAGGAGATACTTGAGGATTCCCAGATCCCAATAATAGGTGAGCCAGGCCATGGAGCACATCTTATTTCAACATTGAATTCTGAGCACTTAACGTGGTAGCTGGCATATGTTTGGGCTTAAATAGGAAGGTTTTTTTCTTTTGTTTTTCTTCTCTTTGGTTTTTTTTACTTCTCAGCTCAAAGGACTCTGAACATCTCAAACTTAACAGATTTCATTTGAAAAATAAAACTGTCGCTAGATACTACTAGAGATCAGGCAGTCGCCTTTCTCCCACAGGGTGATTTGAATGTCCTAGGATCCTGAGACAGACGCAAGCCCCGCTTCTGGCTTCATGTTGCCACCACGTGGTTTGGAGCTAACTCTTAACTCTTTTGTTCACTTCTTGTTTTGGAAGTGCCTCTAAGGTTGGATGTCTGACAGCTGGGATGACGGGACATTTAAAAACCTATTCAAATATAAGTATTAGAAGATGTTCTCTCACTCATTTGTCATCTAAGATAGAAATATAGAATATCTACCATGTCCCAGTCCCTGTGTTGAGAACTGGGGATAAAAAGAGGAAGACATAGTCTTTGTCCTCAAGAAGCTTACAGTATAATTGGGCAGGGGAAAGACAACAGACTCCAACATGTGCTGATTGCTGTATTAGAGTGAATAATGTGCTCTGGAAGCAGAGAAGGGGAGTGAAAAATGTTGCCGGAGGGTTGGGGAAGCATGTGTATTTTGTTGGTGTGCATACTCTTTTGTCACGGGAAGCCCCGAGGACAATTTTTACACATACTCATTTGGTAAGATAATATTTATAAAATATTTTACTGTCCTCAGATCATAAGGGAAATGATTCATATGGCATAGCAGGACATGAAGCACCAGTCTAACACTGGATTAATACCTGGAAAAGTATTTACAGTTATTACTGTGAAACAACCTCAAAGGATTCCAATTTACTTTGTGACGATGGATGCAAACAGAAGCTTGCTGGACAAACAGCTGTTTCCTCTGACCCAAGAACATCTCCCTGATTTGTCAGGTTAAGAAAACCCCTTTTTTTTTCCTATACCTCCTTTTTTGTCTCTCCCCCTCCCTCATACTCTATCACCTTCAAGTATTTTTTGAGCACTTGACATGTGTTAGACTGTGTACTAGATAGAGTATACAAAGATGGATAAAAGCAGTCTAGCAAAGGAGACAAATACACTCTCTTCACTTGGACACATGCTCTAATAGAAGAATGTGTAATAGGCTAGGGATGCTTTAAGGAATAGTGTATGTGCCTCGGGGAAATCTAGCAAGGCTTCTGGGAGGGGGCGGTATTTGAACAAGGTTGTGACAGGCATGCATTACTTCATACATAAAGTCTTATCTAATTAGTATCTGGACCATTGTAACGATCTGTGAAATTATGAGGTGGGTCTTCATAAGAATAATGTACAAATTGTAAATACCCAGAGAAAATGAAAACACTAATTGAAGAAAAAAAATATAGGCTCCACTGTTAGTTGCAGCATTATTTATAATCACTAAGATAGGAAGCCACCTAAGTGTATACTGATAAATGAATGGATTGAGACGATGTGGTGTATACATATACAATGGAATATTACTCAGCCATAAAAAAGCATGAGATCTTGCCATTTGCAGCAACATTGATGGATCTAAAGGGTGATATGTGAAGTGAAATAAGTTAGAAACATAAAGACACATATTATATGATTTCACTTATATGTGGAATCTGATAAACCAAATAGAAACAGGCCCATAAACACAGAACAAGCTTGGTGGTTGCCAGGGAAAAGGAAAGGGGGGACAGGCAAAATGGAAGAATGGAAGTAGGGGTACAGCCTTCCAGTTCTGCAATATGTCCCAGGGATGAGAGGTACAGCAAAGGGAACTTAGTGATCCTGAAATAGCTTTGTATGGTAACAGATGGTAGCTATACTTCTTAGTATAACACACAGACTTGTCAAATCACTGTTGCACAACTGAAACTAATGTAACATTGTGTGTTACATTAAAATTAAAAATTAAAGATTCAATTAAAAATTCTACCCCTGAAATCCTTACATTAAAAATAAAATTATTTTATAAATGTTCTTTTGAAGCATTTTTTAAAAATAAAAGCTGGATTGGCAGAGCCTTCTTGTAAATTCAACGCAAATGGAATTAACACTTGATGCTCTTTGAGGTGTGAAGGGTTACTAAATATTTTTGAAATGCAATTCTAACAACATTCACATAAGATTGTGCAGTCTGTTTAGGTCCAAATCCAAGGGCCCTATTCAGAAAGAAAGACCATAATATGATTCTTTTTTTTCTATGAGTGGGGCAGCAGAACAAGTTATTACAGCTTCTAAGATAATCTCTTCTTTGGCTCCTCTTTGTCATTTGCATATGTATACACGTCTACATGTGCATATGTGCATATACACACATATCTGTGCATATACACATGTCTACATGTGTATATGTGCATGTGTGTATATACACACATGTCTACATGTGCATATGTGCAATACACATGTCTGTATGTGCATATACACAGTCTACATGTGCATATACACGTCTACATGTGCATATGTGTATATGCATACACGTCTACATGTGCATATGTGCAATACACATGTCTGTGCATATACACACGTCTACATGTGCATATACACACAGATACATGTTTTTCTATATATTCTATACACATATATAAATATAGAAAAGTATACATATCTCAAGTGTATAACTTAGCTATCACAAAGTGAACATACCTATGTAATAAACTTGCAGACAAGAGCCAGAACTATGAATGTTATATATATATATACATATATATGTATATGGTTATATATATAACCAGAATGTTATAAAATTCCCCTTAAGCCCTTTCTAGTCATTACTCCCACAAAGTTAACTATCCTGATTTTGAACAGCATTAATTAGCTTTGCCTGTGTGAGAGTTTTAATTAGCTCTACAACTTTGATGTATTTTTTAAGTTTAATAAACATGCAGTGTTGTATTAGTTGCAAGTGTGCGACATGGAATCAACACTTCTACACATTACTTAATATGCTCACCATGATAGGTATGGTCACTATCTGTAACCATACAATGTTACAGCAATATTATTGGTGATATGCCCTATCTTATATATTTCTCCTGTGACTTATAATAGTTTTCTGGTGGAGTCCTTAGGGTTTTCTGTATATATCATGTCATATGCAAACAGTGACAGTTTTACTTCTTCCTTACCAGTTAGGATGCTCTTTATTTCTTAATTTCTTTTTCTTGTCTAATTGCTAGAGTTAGGACTTCCAGTACTATATTGAATAAAAGTGGTGAGAGTAGATATCCTTGTCTTGGTCCTGATCTTAGAGGAAAAGTTTTCACTTTTCACGGCTTAGTCTGATGTTAGCTATGGGTTTTTCATATATGGCCTTAATCATGTTGAGGTATGTTGCCTCTAAACCACTTTGCTAAGAGTTTTTATCATGAATGGATGTTGCATTTTGCCACATAGTTCTTCTGCATTCATTGAGGTGATCATACGGTTTTTATCTTTCCTCTTGTTAATGTCATGACGTAACACATTGATTTGGAAGTATTGAACTACACTTGCACCCCTGAAACAAATCCCACTTGACTGAGGTGAATGATTTTTTAAAATGTATTGTTGAAGGGCACCTGGTTGGCTCAGTTGGTTAAGCATCCGACTTCGGCTCAGATCATGATCTTGTGATTTGTGAGTTTGAACCCTGTGTCAGGCTCTGTGCTTACAGCTCAGAGCCTGGATCCTGCTTCAGATTCTGTCTCCCTCTCTCTCTGCTTCTCCACCACATTCTGTCTCTTTCTCAAAAATAAACATTAAATTTTTAAAAAATGTATTGTTGAATTTGGTTTGCAATATTTTGTTGAGGATTTTTGCACCTATGTTCATAGAGGTATTGGCTTGTGGGTTTTTTTTTTCTCCGTGTCTTTGTCTGGTTTTGGTATCAAAGTAATGCTGGCTGCATAGAATGAATTTGGAAACTTTCCTTCCTCTCTTATTGTTTGGAATACTTGAGAAATTTTAATGTTTATTCATTTTTTGAGAGATGGCACAACAGGGGATGGGCAGGGAGAGAGAGAGACACAGAATCCGAAGCAGGCTCCAACCTCTGAGCTGTCAGCACAGAGCCTGGCATAAGGCTCAAATTCACCAACTGCAAGATCATGACCCAAGCTGAAGTCAGACGCTTAACCAACTGAGCCACCCAGACACCACAGGTTTTTGGAATACTTTGAAGAGACTAGGTATTAACTCTTTAGATGTTTGGTAGAATTCAACTGTAAAGCCATCTGGTCCTGTACGCTTGAGAATTTTCTGATTACCGATTCAACATTACTTCTTGATTCAGCTTTGGAACACTGTATGTTTCTAGGAAATTATCCATTTCTTCAAAGTTGTCCAATTTGTTGGACATATAATTGTTCGTGAAATTCTCATAATCTTTTGTATTTTATGGTGTCATTTGTTATTGCTCCTCCTTTGTTTCTGATTTTATGTATTTGGATCCTCTTTTTTTTTTTTTTTTTGATGAATTTGGCTAAAGGTGTAATGATTTTGTCTATCTTTTAAAGAACCAGTTCTTGGTTTCACTGATCTCTTCTATTTTTTGTCTCTACTTAACTTATTTCTGCTCTAATATTTATTATTTCCTTCCTCCTAGTTTTCAGATTTGTTCTTTTTTCTAGCTCCTTTAAGCATAAAGGTTAGACCATTTGAGATTTTTCTTCTTAAAATAAGTTTGTACTGCCATAAATTTCCCTCTTAGAACTTCTTTTGTTGTGTCCTTTTGACTGTTCTGATTTTAATATGTCTTCATGTATTTTTTTATTTCCTCTTTGGTTTCTTGGTTGACCCACTGGTTGTTTAGAATCCTGTTGTTTAGCTTTCGTGTGTCTGTGTTTTTTTCCAGATTCTCTTGTAATTGATTTCTAGTTTCATACTGTTGTCAGAGAAGATGCTTGATTAGGATTTCAGTGTTCTTAAATTTACTGAGACTTGTAGCATAACATATGATCTATTCTGGGGACTGTTCTATGTGCACTTGAAAAGAATGTGTACTCTGCCATTTTGGAATGTCCTGTTGTGTATTTATCTGTTAGGGCTATCTGGTCTGTCATTCAAAGCCATTTTTTTTGTTGAAAATTTGTCTGGGTGATCAATCTAGTAATATAAGTAGGGTGTAAAAGTCCCAAACCATTATTATATTACTGTCAATTTCTTGCTCTGTCTATTAATATTTTCTTCATATATCTAGGTGCTCCTATGTTGGGTGCAATGGTATTTATAATTGCTGTATGCTCATTGTATTGTTCCCTTTATCATTGTGTAATGCCTTTCTTTGTCTCTGGCTACAGTCTTGGTTTTATTTTTTTTTAAATATGAAATTTATTGTCAAATTGGTTTCCATACAACAACCAGTGCTCATCCCAACAGGTGCTTTCCTCAATGCCCATCACCACCCACCTCTCCCTGCCACCCCCCATCAACACTCAGTTTATTCTCAGTTTTTAAGGGTCTCTTATGATTTGCCTCCTTCCCTCTCTGTAACTTTTTTTCTCCCTTCCCCTCCCCCATGGTCTTCTGTTACATTTCTCAGGATCCACATAAGAGTGAAAACATATGGTATCTGTCTTTCTCTGTATGACTTATCTCACTTAGCATAACACTCCTGTTCCATCCACGTTGCTACAAAAGGCCATATTTCATTCTTATTGCCACGTAGTATTCCATTGTGTATATAAACCACATCTTCTTTATCCATTCATCAGTTGATGGACATTTAGGCTCTTTCCATAATTTGGCTATTGTTGAAAGTGCTGCTATAGGGTACAAGTGTCCCTATGCATCAGCACTCCTGAATCCCTTGGGCAAATTCCTAGAAGTACTATTACTTGATCATAGGGTAGATCTTTTTTTAATTTTTTGAGAAACATCCACACTGTTTTCCAGAGAGGCTGCACCAGTTTGCATTCCCACCAACAGTGCAAGAGGGTTCCCATTTTTCCACATCCTCTCCAGCATCTATAGTCTCCTGATTTGCTCATTTTGGTCACTCTGACTGGCATGAGGTGATATCTCAGTGTGGTTTTATTTGTATTTCCCTGATGAGGAGTTACGTTGAGCATCTTTTCATGTGCCTGTTGGCCATCTGGATGTCTTCTTTAGAGAAGTGTCTATTCATGTCTTCTGCCCATTTCTTCACTGGATTATTTTTTGGATGTGGAGTTTGGTGAGTTCTTTATAGATTTTGGATACTAGCCCTTTGTCTGATATGTCATTTGCAAATGTCTTTTCCCATTCTGTCGGTTGCCTTTTAGTTTTGTTGATTGTTTCCTTTGCAGTGCAGAAGCTTTTTATCTTCATGAGGTCCTGATAGTTTATTATTGCTTTTAATTCCCTTGCCTTTGGAGATGTGTCAAGTAAGAAATTGCTGCGGCTGAGGTCAGAGAGGTTTTTTCCTGCTTTCCCCTCTAGGGTTTTGATGATTTCCTATCTCACATTCAGGTCCTTTATCCATTTTGAGTTTATTTTTGTGAATGGTGTGAGAACGTGATCTAGTTTCATTCTTCTGCATGTTGCTGTCCAGTTCTCCCAGCACCATTTGTTAAAGAGACTCTTTTTTCCATTGGATATTCTTTCCTGCTTTGTCAGTCTTGGTTTTAAAGTCTGTTTTATCTCATAGAAGTATTATTATCCTAGCTGTTTTTTCCTTCCATTTGTATGGAATATACTTTTCTGTCCCTTCACTTTCATTCCATTTGTGTCTGTAGGTCTGAACTGTACCTCTTGTAGGTAGCATATGGTGGATGAGTCTTATTTTTTTTTTATCTGTTCCATCACCATATTTCTTTTGATTGGAACATTTAGTCCATTTAAATTTAAAGTGATTATTGGTAGGTATGTACTTATTGCCATTTTGTTACTGTTTTCTGGTTGTTTTTGTAGTTCTTCGGTGTTCCTCCTTCTCTTCTCTTCCCTTGTGGTTTAATGGCATACTTTAGTATTATGCTTGGCTTTATTTCTTCTATTTTTTTGTGTTACCTATATTTTTTATTTGTGATTACCATTATATTCATATAATATCCTATGTGTATGGAAGCATTTATTAAAATGATGGTTGCTTAAGTTTGAGCACCTTCTAAAAGCACTAAATTTTTAGTACCCCTCCATGTTTTATTTCTATGATGTCATATCTTATTTTGTATATCCCTTTAGAAAACATTTTTGTAGATGTAGTTGATTCTGCTTTGGCATTTTAACCTCCATACTGGTTGTAGAAATGATTACTACCTATACTATGTTTTTTATCTGTGAAATTTCTTGTTGCAAAATTTCTCCTAGTTATGGCCACTTATTTCAGGTTAAAGAATTCCCATTAACATTTCTTGGGAGGCTGATTTAGTGATGATGAACTCCTTTAATGTTTTCTTGTCTGTGAAACTCTTTTATCTCTCCTTTTATTCTGAATGACATCGCCAGGCAGAGTAGGTTGGTTGTAATTTTCTTCTTCCCTTTTAGTACTTTGTAGGCCAGGAAGGAGTGACATGATATAGTCAAATTTTTTTCTGAACGGTCAGTTGATAAATTTATGGGCTTTCTCTTATGCAACTTTGCTCTTGCTGCTTTTAAAATTCTTTATCATTAATTTTTGCCATTTTAATTGTTACACTTCTTGGTGTGGACCTCCTTGGGTTCATCTTGTTAGGACCTCAGTTTATGGATTAGGATATCCATTTCCTTGACCAGTTTAAATAAGTTTTCAGCTATTCCTCAAATTTTCTATCCCTTTCTCTTTCATTTCCTCTTCTGGGATCCCTGTCATATGAATGTTTTAGGCTTAATGAAGTCTCAGAGTTAGCTTAACTTATTCTCATTTTTTCCTTTTTTGCTTTTTACTGTTCAGCTTGGTTGCTTTCCATTACTGTCTTCCAGATTGTGATCCATACTTCTGCAGCTTCTAATGTGCTGTTGATGTCTTTTAGTATATTTTTCATTTCAGTTTTTGTATTCTTCAGCTCTGACTGGTGGTTCTCTACATTTTCTCTGTTGAAATTCTCCTGGAGATCATTCTTTTCTTGAATCCATGGAGTATCTTGAAGACCGTTAATTTGAACTCTTTATCAGGCGTATCACTTATCTATATTTTATCTTGCTCTTTTACTATGGTTTTTTTAAAAATTTTTTTAAACGTTTATTTATTTTTGAGACAGAGACAGAGCATGAACAGGGGAGGGGCAGAGAGAGAGGGAGACACAGAATCTGAAACAGGCTCCAGGCTCTGAGCTGTCAGCACAGAGCCCGACGCGGGGCTCGAACTCATGGCCAGTGAGATCATGACCTGAGCCGAAGTCAGACGCTTAACCGACCAAGCCACCCAGGCGCCCCTACTATGGTTTTTTATTTGGAAAATGAAAAATTTCTTTGTCTCCTCATTTTATCAAACTCACTGTGTTTGTTTCTATGTATCAGGTCAGTTATATATCCTTGTTTTGAAAGCAGTGATCTTGTATAGAAGAGGTATTGTGGTGCCATATATTCTAATTCCCCCTAGTCACAAGCATCAGGTGCTCCAGGAGTGTCCCCTAGTGTCCCACACAAGTAGAGTGGGCCACTTATGCCCCTTGTGGTGTGTTTGAGCTGTGATTGCCTTCACCTCAACTGGCTGTGGGGACCTGCTTTGCCTGGTGTGGGTGCTCTGGGTGGCAGAGTTTGTCCCTGTGCTATTGAGAGACCCATCTGAAGCTGCCATGGGGTTCTTGGTGGGCAGGACTGGCAGTCAATGTGTCTGCAATTGGCCATGTGCCACAGTTGTGAGCACACTGGATGGCAGGGCTTATTCCCTGCATAGCCAGCTAAAAGGCTGGGCCGCTGAAACTGTGAGCCCACTGGTAGGGGGTTATCTCTCCTTCTCCCCACGTCAGGATTCTTTTTGGAATGGTACCAGTTCCTGATACATGTCCCTGAAGGAGCTGCTTTGGAGGGATATCTACCTGTAGTCAGGTTGAATGGGGTGGGTCTGTAGGACAACAAGAGGGGGTGGGGTGGAGTGGTGGTGCTAGCAAGGTAGATGGTGTTAGAACTGACTCCCACAAGTGTTTGGATATCTAGGCTAGGGAAGGGGAAGAGAAATGGCACCTTCCAGCATTTTTACTCATGGACAAATCTCCTGAAGATTTCTGCCCTTCTAGCACATGTTCTGAGATTACTCAATACATCTCCTTCATATATACGGCAGGCACTTTTCAAACTGCTGCTTCTGTGCTATGTTTTGAGCCAAGTTATTTATTACGCTGTTCTTTAAGGGTGGGGATTCCATTTCCTGTTTTCCTCTGGCTCTCCTGATGTTAAGCCCTACTCTTTTTCAAAACCAGATGTTATAAGGACTCCTCTTCCTTGTGTGGGTCCCCACTGCCACAGGTGCCTGGAATGGAGTCTGATCCTCTTGATTCTCTGTTGGTGGTGTCTCTCCTGTTTATGGTTAGTCTTGCCCACGGTTTGATTCCCAGCTGCATCTCTGCCCTTTCTTCCCTTTTCAATGTGGCCTCTTCCCAATGATTAACTGTGGAAGGTCAATTCTGCCAGTCTTCAGGTAGTTTTCAGAGTTACATAGATGTAGCTGTTTTCTCAGTATGTCCATAGGACAAGGTGGGCTTAGGATCCTCCTACTCTGCCATCTTCCCAATAGCCTCCGAAATCTTTGATATATTAATGCTTGCTTTAAAGTTGGCAACATTCATCTTTATTTTAGTCTATACTTAAGTAATATACCATTTTATTATAATACTAAAACCTTACTACTGTATACTTGCATTTTTCCCTTCTACCCTTCCTGCTGCTGTTTTTAGAATTCTTATCTATAAATAGATTTTAGGTTCCCAAATACATCATTATTATATTTTGTGGACAGTGATATTTTATAGACCTTTAAAAACAAGAAAACAAATATCCCTGCGATTTATCTCCAAGTTATCCTCTCTAGCTTTCTTCATTTCTTTGTATAGATTCAAATTTCCATTTTTTATTCTTTTCCTTTGGCTTGAAAAATCTTGTTTAGTGTATTTTGTGTTGTAGGTTTGCTGCTGCTGAATCCTTTCTGGTTTTGATTGTCTGAAATGGTATTTATTTTGCCTTTATTTTTGGAGGATAATTTTTGCTGGGTATAGAATTCTAAGTTAATAGTTTCTCTTTGTGTTTTAGCATTTTAAAAATATTATTCCATTGTATTGTCCCTTCCATTATTTCTGATGCAGAGTCCATATTGATTCTTGTTTCTTTGTATTTTTTTCTCTGAAGCTTATTTTAAGGTTTCTTATTGATAGTGAACAATTGTACTACATGCATTTTTATGGTTTGCTTTGTATTCACCCTTAATGTTTATTTAACCTCTTGGATATAAGGGTTTGTATAATACCAAAATAGGAAATATTTTGACCATTATCTCTTTAATAACTCTACCTCTTCTATTTGACACACTGATTATTTGTATATTAGACCACTTTAAATTATTCCACATGTCACATCAGTTTTGTTCATTTCTTTGAGCTGTGTGTGTGTGTGTGTATGCGTGTGCACTTCATTTTGAATAGTTTCTATTGCTCTGAATTAAAATTTATGGATATTTCATTCTCCAATGTCTTATTTTCTGTCAAGATGACCCAGTGATATTTTTTTTATTTTAGGTATTGTCATTTTCACCTCAGAATGCTCTTTAAATCTTTGAATATGAGGGATGTCTGGGTGGCTCAGTCAGTTAAGCATCTGACTTTGACTCAGGTCATGATCTCACGGTTTGTAAGTTCGAGCTCCACATTGGGTTCTGTGCTGATAGCTCAGAGTCTGAAGCCTGCTGCAGATTCTGTGTTTCCCTCTCTCTCTGTCCCCCACTCCTCGTGCTCTCTCTCTCTCTCTCTCTCTCAAAAATTAAAAACAAAATTAAAAAAATCATGATTATCAATGGTACTTTAAAGCCTAAAGAGATGCTGTCATCTCAGGCAAGGGCAGCAAAAGCGAAAATAATTGAATGAGATTACATTCTCATTCTAAAAAGCTTCTGCACAGATGAGGAAACCATCAACAATGCAGCCTATTGAATGAGTGAAGATATTTGCAAATTATACATTTGATGAAGGGTTAATATCCAAAGTACATAAAGAACTTACACAACTTAATATTTTTTAAAAATTTCCCCCCAGACCCTAAACAACCTGACTAAAAACTGGGTAGAGGACTTGAGCAGACATTTTCCCAAAGAAGACCTATAGATGGCCAACAGGCACATGACAAGATGCTCAACATCACTAATGATTATGGAAATGCAAATTAAAACCACAGTTAGATATCACCTCACACTGGTCAGTATGGGTGGTATCAAAAGGAATGGTAAAAATTTCTGGTGAGAATGTGGAGAAAAGAAACCTTTTGTGCACTGCTGACGGGAACATAAATTGGTGCAGCCACCATAGAAACCATATGAAATGTCCTCATATTAAAAAAAAGAAATACCATAGGATGCAATAATTCCTCTCCTGGATATTCATCTGACAGAAATGAAACCACCAATTTGAAGAATTAGATGTATCACTCTGCTCATTGCAGCATTATTTACAATTGCTAAGATACAGAAACAGCTTGCATCCATCAATAGATGAACGAGTAAAGAAGATGAGGTATGTGTACACACACACACATATATATTCATGATGAAATATTACTCCGCCATGAATAGGAATGAAATCCTGCCATTTGTGGTTGCATGGATGGACCTAGAAAGTATTATGCTAAGTGAAATAAGTCAAAAGTGAAAGACAAATACTGTATGATTTCACTTACGTGTGGAATTAAAAAATAACAAATATATAGATCAGACCAATAGATACAGGAAGAAAACTGTTTGTTGTCAAAGAGGGGGAGGGTTTGGGGAGGTAGTGAAATAGGTGAAGGTGATTAAGAAGTATAAATTTTCAGCTGTAAAATAGGTCATGGGAGTATAATGTACAGCTCAGGGAGTATAACCAGTAATATTGCAATAATTTTATATGGTGACAGATGGTAACATGGGGGTCATTTTATAATATATAAAAGTATCAAATCACTATGATGCACACCTGAAATTAATATGTCAGTTGTACTTCAAAAAATACTACCTACAGTTAAATTATCAGCATTTACATTTTGACACTTGATAATTTACCTAGGATTGGAAATTTGGGACTTGATGTGTATTATAAAATTAGCATATGTACATCTTATTGATATGCTTTGATATGAGGAATTTGAAATGTTTTATCAAAATTAGGCTGATAATTTTCTTTTTGCCATTTAATATTTTACATACAATCATAGAATAAACTTATTGGGTAGCTTCTTTCACTCAGTATTATGTTTGAGATTTATCCATATTTTTGTGTTCAGTGGAAGACCGTTCACTCATTACTTGATTCAATGACACAAATATACCATAATTCTTTTTCTAGGCTACTTGTAATGGGCTTCTTATAGGATTTAACTCAAAATCAGAAAAGGGAAGGAAACCAATACTTGCAGAGCTACATGCCAAGTGATTTCTTCACAGGATGGCTGCCCGTTACGTAGTATTGCTAAGGACCAGGCATTGTTGTTAAGTGCCTTTACAAATATTAAACTCAATCATCACAACTATCTTATAGTATAAGTGATTTTCTTATCACCATCCAAATTTCCACATCTGGATAGTGAAGGAAGATTATATTCTGGACTAAAGTCCCACATAGAAAGTGTATGACCTTGTATTTGAGTGCAGTTAGTTTGGCCTTAAAGGACTTGCTCTTAATTTTGCCATATTGTCTGTGCACAAACAAACCATTAAATTTATACTCATTTAGTTATTACTGCTAGATGCTATCTCCATTTTGTGGTTTAGTGAGCACACGTATAAAGTTTGTCCAGTGAATGAGTCAGGTCTATCACTCTTCTGTTTGCTACTGTTATTTCAATTTTTTCATTTATTATCTTGAAATAATTGTAGGTTTACAAGGATTTTCAAAGATAGAACAGAGAGTCTCATATACTTTTTTCCTAATCTCCTTAACGGTAATCTTTTTCTATAACTAAAGATCACTGTCAAACCAGGAAATTGATATTGGTGTGGTCCACGAACCAAGGTTGATTTTATGATGGTTTCTAAACCCTCTCTGAAAGTTCTGACAGAGTGAGACAATTGGTTTTCTTTTCTATAGATAAAGGGTGGGGATGGGGGGAAACTAAAACCACCAAAAAATACTGTGATTCTAGCAATGAAATCCTCATACTTCCATACCTTAAAAAAAAAAAAAAAAAAAAAAAAAAAAAAACACATTCACCCCTGATTAGTTTAATGGCAAAACTGGCCAGCAAAATGTTCTCATACAGTGTAACTCTATTATATACTCAAATCTCGCTTCCATAAAAGGAGAGGAGTTAATTTGTGAATCTGTAAAGATACAGATGTAGGTCCTCCTGAATCCATGAAAGCAGTACCTATGTGAGAGATTATACAATGGGATGCCAGATTCTAAAACGTATTGTAGGAGTATTGCTTATCTAACCTCCCTCAGAAAATTGATGGCTGGCCTCTTTCTAAAAGTTTTCCATTCAGTCTATGGTAGGAACTTTTGCTCTGCAATATTACCATTCTAAAGATCTTTTCATGGAATTCACTAAAAACTTAGATTCATTGCTCAGGAATGAGTATAAAACCATTTAGTCTATAAGGCAAGAGAGATCTGCATTTGCTCTTGTTAGGTCGTAAAGCAATCTCCCCTCAGGTATTCCAATAGCTATAGCTGCATAAGAATGAGAATTTTGATATGTTCACAAAAATAAATCTTTGTAGCTTTTCCCAAGGCGGAAGACCAAGACCAGTCCCATGTTTCTTTGAAATTTGAAAACCAAATTCTAGCCTCAATTTAATCCAGAGCCTCTGCTGTTCTGCCCGGCCCATCCATTTACTTATTTTTTACATTTATAGAGCACCTTTCCTCCAAAGCAACATCCTCGGCAGAGCTGGTTCTTGGAGGAACAATTGATCACAGGGATGTTGTGGAGCTGGCGGGGTAAGCAGTATACCCTTTGTTATTCAAAGCATGATTACTGTAGGAAATTTCTAAAATCTTGGAAAGAAGTGAAATTTTTTGAGTACTTTATTATAATCTACTTGGAGCCCTAAACAATAATGCTTTTGTTATTAACTTGTAACAGTTCTATAACAAATTAAAGTAGGAAAAGTTTCTTATTTGCCAATTTAAACAAGATAGGAGGAGTAAAAATAAAAACATCTCTGGGTTATCAGAATCAGATTTTGGCAGATTTGCAGACATTTTGATGTGTAGATATATCTCAGTCTTTCCAAGCTGTGTCATACCTCCTTTTCCCAGCAAGGAGGAAGAAATATCAGGCAAAGTTCAGAACTTTGAAAACACATTGCAATTATTTTTGAGTTTGGGAACACAGTCTCCCTGACCCATATGATGACAGGAGATATTAGCATAGAGATGCAGACATTTCCATCTCTCCATTCTTGCCCTGAGAGCGCACTGCCACATTTTTTCACAGCAGATAAACACAGAAGTGCTTTAAATTATTGCCAGAACAGGTTGAAGGGGCAGGTGAAGGAATATCATAGGTGAAAGAGCATTAAACCAAGAGTCAGGAAACTTGACATGTGACTCTGGATAACTTATTTGTTACTACTAGCCCTTAGTTTCCAAATTTATACAATAAAATGGAAATCCTAGATTAGCTCGTCAGTCATTTCCCCATGCAGCCTTCTAGGAAACTCCATTCTCAAAAATCCTGGTAAAGGTCAAGTATATGATAGAATCAAATCATGTCACCAAATTTTCATTTATCATTTGTAAGTGAAGTACAGTGAAACTTAGCCAACATTCAAAAAATATTTGTTGCATATATTGGATAACTACTATGTGTCAGATGTTATGCTAGCTGACTCAAACATAAGTGTAAGAAAGAGACACAAGGGCCCCTCAGTGAAAGACCACTTATAATCCAGGGAGATAGAAATTAAATGAAAAGTAAACAAATTCTTAGTTGTAATTGTGATAAAAGCTGAGAGCAACACAGGCTGTTACTGAGAGCTTAGGACAGAATTTGGCTATCTAAGCCAGGTACACGGTTTGCTGGCTTTTATTAAAATTTCTTTTAGATATTCTGAAAGAATATGAAGTGAAAAGCATATTTATATCACATACTTGTTTTAGGAACAATCGGAGAATATAGGGCTACAGTTTGTAAAGTACCCTTTATAGCACTGTTTACACCTTGAAACAATGTATGCAAGCAGTAAATTATGTCCTAGTAAAAGCCCCCTGAAATCATGCTTTACCTCTATGTTACAAAACATGGAGCATTTCACCTGGTTCCTTGCTTTATTTTGGTGTCTTTTTTTTTTCCCAGACTATATTTTCAAAGATACTGGAATAGTGAAAAGTCTTGGATGATAGAGATAGTGTTTCCTTCTGGAAAAGGTTTACTTACTTATAACCTTGGAAGATAATGGTAATATCTCCCCCTGAAGTAAAGACAGGCATGCTTACTGTCCATTATAATAAAGATCATGCTCTCCCACTCCCTGTAGAAAGGGGAGGCACATTTATTGCTCACTTAAAAAGATCTGAGTTCTCTGGGTTCAGGGTTCCTTCCCTGTGACACAGACTCTTGGTTCACAATCCTTTGTGAATCCAAATGTGCAGTTAACATTTGGCCCTTTTCCTGTCATGCTGTTGGAATTGGGTCTTGGAGAGCAACACAAAAATTGCTGATGATCTAGCTGCTGATGTCACTCTGAGTAACAAACTGTCCTTTGTCTCATGTCTACCAGCAACATCCATGAAATTGTGACAAGCTAACATGGTGGTTTGCAAGTAAGGCATAATTTCAGACCCTTTGAAGTTTTTAATACTGGCTGATAAAGATGTAGGAACAAAAGTTTTTGTCATCTTGGCTCAGGATGGCAAATACTAAAGTATATACAGATCAAGTATTTGAGTCTTACTGAAACAACTGTGACTTGGAAGAGGTCATGATTCTTGCTTTAAAAAGTTCCTTTTGGAGGTGCCTGTGTGGCTCAGTCAGTTGAGTGTCCAAATCTTGACTTTTGCCCAGGTCATGATCCCAGAGATGTGTGATCAAACCCTGTGTCAGGGCTGAGCTCCAGGCTCCGCACAGAACCTGCTTGAGATTCTCGTGCTCTCTCTCTTTCTGCCCCTCCCCACCTTGTGCATGCGTGCTAGCTCTCCCTCTAAAGAAATGGTTTTTTTTGTTTTTTTTGCAGAAGGGATTACCTATTTCAGTAATGAATTTACTAACTCATGCTCAGTAGATACATATTCTGATTATACCATGCAAAGAATTTTACATACATAACTTCTTTCACTCTTGAGAGAAACCAGTGAAGTAAGACACATCAAATCTCAGGCTTTAGACAGCCATAGCTACTGTCTCTTCTCATCTTGCTCTGGGCTTCTTGGTCCTTCCACAACTTTTTTCCACATGGTTACTCTAGTTCTTACCTTGTCCATGTGGAACAGCTTAGGGTCTCAGAGCAATGCAAGATTCCAGATAAAACTCCATGGCGCTGTTTTCTTCTTCAATGACTGGCATTCTGTGGATGGGCCCTCCTTGTCAGCATGCACAGACATGAGAAAGTCAACTCTCTGTGAGGATACACTTCGTTTAACTTTACCTCTGACCTTAATGAACTCAGGCCAAAACAAATCCATACCATCCCAGACAAACCAGAGTCCTTTCCCCAAAACTCATTATTTGTGGTTACAGTAGAGTAAAAGTATTTTTCTGAAGCCAAGTGTATTTTGGGGTCAGTTTCCTTGATTTTGAGTATAAATGTTAGTGCTAATATGTACTTTTGTATGCCTATCAATTGCCACAAACTGTGTTATGTGCAATACATAATCTCAGTTTTCATAATAACACAAAAGAAACTTGTTCCATCAGGATTAAGCAAATTGCAGTACAGTTAAGCAGTAGAATTTAGTCATTAAAAGCTTTGGTTCTGGAATCAGGCTGGATACAGATTTAAATTCTTGTTCTACCTTCTACTAGCTTTGATGACTCAATTGCTAAGCCTGTTTCCTACATGTATAAGGAGCATAAGAATACCTATTTTATAAAAATATGGTGAGGATTTAGTAAGTATGCTTCCAGATGTGTTGAATAATGTTTTCTGAATAGTAATTGCCCAATAAATGGTTGCTGTTATTAATCCCAAGTTAAGGTAAAAAGTGAGTCCATGACTACCGAGACTACCAGATAAAATACAGGACATGCAGTTAAACTGAACTTCAGGTAAAAAAAAAATAATAATAAAATAATTTCTTTAGTATGAGTAAATTGCAAATATTGAATGGGACATCCTAATGCTAACTCTGATAAAACTTACTGGTTTTCTTTGCCTCTGGTCCTGCTTTGGAAAGGCTCTCTGGGTTTTTCCGGCCTCGTTTCCCAGCTACAATTTTTACGGCCCTTTCTGCTTCTTTAGCTTGTGTATCTCCCAGACAGCTCAAACTCACAGGGCCCTCCTTGTCACCCAGCAGGAGTGGGCTTTCTGGTATTACAGGGGGGGAAAGGTATACTCAGTCCTCAGCTGCTTGCACATCTTGTGGAAAACACTATAGTTGGTCTTATGGAAGCTTTTGAGCATCTTTTTCCTCTGGCTGATGCTTATAGGCACATAGTGCTTGTGGGATTTGTCCTTGCAGAATTTCTCATGCATTCTTCATAATTGCAAATCTTGACAGGGCAACAATTCCAGCCTCCAGGGAGCTGGTGTCCTCAGGGTCCACCACAATCTTATTCGCCAACTGCTCTTGCTTGATTTTTAGCTGCTGCTTCTAGTTGGCCATTTCCAAAGTCAAGAATCTTCTTATAGCATTATCAAACTTCTCAATTTCAGGAATGTTCTGGTAGTCTTTGAGCAGCATGGAAGGGGGAAGGTTATCTTCTTGGCCTGGTTGGGCTGGTTTCTGGGTGGCGTATCTGTGAAGAGCCAGGAGGATGATGCCCCAAGGAGGAGAAGGAAGGCTCCACTGGTGGGAGGGAGGCCTGGCACACGCTCTGCCTGGCAGCCCAAGGACTGGGACCTGAGCAGCCCCAGGACTGGGTCTGAAGCAACCCCAGTACCTTACATGCCATCTTCTGTATGCTGACTTGTGACCCCACAGGGTCAGCACCAAGGCTGCCGTCCCTTTTGCAGCATGGACTGGGTTCAAATTCCTTCTTCTTCTCCTTCTCCTCCTTCTCCTCTTTCTCCTCCTTCTCCTCTTTCTCCTCTTTCTCCTCCTTCTCCTCTTTCTCCTCCTTCTCCTCCTTCTCCTCCTTCTCCTCCTTCTCCTCCTTCTCCTCCTTCTCCTCCTTCTCCTCCTTCTCCTCCTTCTCCTCCTTCTCCTCCTTCTCCTCCTTCTCCTCCTTCTCCTCCTTCTCCTCCTTCTCCTCCTTCTCCTCCTTCTCCTCCTTCTCCTCCTTCTCCTCCTTCTCCTCCTTCTCCTCCTCCTCCTCCTCCTCCTCCTCCTCCTCCTCCTCCTCCTCCTCCTTCTCCTCCTTCTCCTCCTCCTCCTCCTCCTCCTCCTCCTCGATATTCCAATGTAGCTAGATATGTTATAGTTTTATTTCCTAAATCTGATCACCCTAGCTCAAGGTTAATTTGTCCCAAAGACCATACTCTGCCCATTGGCCCATTAAAGGAAAATTGGTTATTGCTATACTGTCAACACATTTTTTATCATACGTTTCTATTTCCTTTGTTTCTCATTACTTTTTAACCGCTATTGGAAAGTAACTGAGAGAAGGAAGATGTGAAGAAATTAAAATTGCACAATATTGTTAGTATCCCTGGCAGAATTTAAGGAAATGGAAGAAGCTGAATTAAATGAGACAAAAAAAATGTGAGGGGCTAACTTTATTTGGGAAGCTTGTCTTGAGTTCTCCACATGGGGTTAGTTACCCCATCTGTGTGCCATACAGTACTCAGAAATGTTGCTATGTCACTTTATCACCAAGGTTCTCAAAGATGGGCTATCACCCTTGGAGGGCTTGGTAAACCAGAGATTGCTGGACCCCATTCTCAGGGATTCTGATTCAGTAGATCTGGGTCGGGCCTTGAAGAATCTGCATCTAACATGGTTCTGTGTGCTGTTGATCCCATTAGTCCAGGGGCCACACTCTGTGGACTTGGCTTCTACTCTGTCAGTTTACTCCTTTGACTACAATGGTGAGATCTTTAATGAAGCTAGCATTGACTTCCCAAAATTCAATTTTCTCAAAGTCAATTCACCAAAGATCAGCTCACTAACTCATTGCGGATTTGTTCTCAGTATGTTTAGTTTGTCTTTGCCCTGTCTCTGTTCTGCCCATGTTTCTGCCCTAGTGTAGGCCCTGAACAAAATATGGCTGTGGTGAACTCCTCTAGATTCTATGTTTGTCAGACAATCTCTGTGGCTGGCCCAGAGGTGGGCACACAGGGTGGATAGGGCATATACCCACCACTAGATGTTAAATAATATGCGCGCACGCATGCACACACACACACGCACACACTTATTAAAAGGAAAACACATCCCATTATCTAAAGGACAGGTGCAAAAAGTAAGCACAAAAGTAAAATAAATTTTTTTTTCATTTGGTGAAATAAGCTTTCGTTGATTTAGTCCCTTAGTGAATTGATAGGAGACTGTTGTTGTTGTTCCCATGTTGCCGTTAAACTGACTTTGATCTTTTCTTGGGGAAGAAATCGTCTTGTTTATAGAACCACAATACATTAAACAATATGTAACATTTATAAGTACTTAATTTTTTCTAATTATTGAATAAATGTGTTTATACAACTCAATTAGCCATGATATTCTTGAATCTTATGACTAATGAAGGAATATCGTTCAAATATCAGATTGGAAGAAAATTAGCAGTTTTTTTTTTTCTGTAAGGTGAGCCAAAAAGTTACCATTATTTCATTCAGTGTAATATTTCCAAATGGAAAGTGTGTTTCTCGGGAGTAGCTTTTGTTCTTTGAGACTATGATTCAGTAAATTCTAATTTTCTTCTGGCTACAATTCTTGTACTGATTTAAAGTGCAAGGATGTTAGAGAAGTTAGAAATGGCATTGGGGGGAAAAAGTCAAAATCAGGTTGTCTACATTATTACTCTGCCTCTTGAAGCTACAGTAATGTGGGTTTTTTCTGCTGAGCTGGAAGACTTCTGGTTATAGTGTAAGATATGTCAAAGAGATGATGATCACAATTCATTTGAGGAGCTTAAATAACACACAGTTGAACATGTGGAAGACAGAACTGCTGTGTCTCAATGTGCCACAAACTAGGAATTTCCTTTATCTCTTTCCTACATAGTTTGGGAAGAAAGTATTATATGTTCTGGAAATCTTTCAAAAACTAATAACCTTCTCAAAGTCATCTCATAATTGGAAGGGACTTGAAATATTACAGGGCTAAAATACACTGAAAATAGAACTTCTTTTTGGTATTATCCCTGCCTATTTTTCTCTCAGGTGACAGGGAGCTCACTACTGTCCAAAGCATCTACACAAGAGGTTTAGTTGCAATAAAATTCTTTTTGTCTTGGGCTAAAATCTGATTTTACTTTCCAATATTGATAGTTCATTTATTCACTTACTAATTTATCTCAATATGTACAGTCATAACCATTCTCTGAGCAGGGAGTAGGCACTGGCCTACACAGTTGGAAAGCTATAGTCTTTGGTCTCTATTATCTTTTAGTTTAGTAGGAAAAGAAACATGGAAGTAAATACTCTATAAAGAAAGATTGATTTAATGAGGGTACATACAAAGTGCAGTGAGTACTTAATAGAAAGAGTCCCTAAATCAGCCTTGGGGGGATGGAGAAGGCATTAGGAGTAGGTAATACTTTACTACTGGAATAATAAGTTGCATTGTAGGCAGGGAAATACCATGTACAAAGGCCAAGATAGGAAAATCTGTTCTGGAGCATAGACAGTGTACACATATGCATTGGAGGTGGTAGAAGGAGGAAGTTGGAAGCTGCAGAAATGGAAGTTCACAAAGTGGGACATGCAAGTAGGAACCGAGTATTCGAAGGAGTTTATTTTTTACCCTGTGGGAGGCACTGAAAGATATTAAGAAGTAACACAATTATATTTTCTTATAAAAAAAACCCCACAAACTTTGGGAACACCCTATAAAATACGTTAGTGTGAGATGGGACCAAATAGAGACATGAGAAGCTCATTGCAATTGTCTAGACCAGACTAGAAAAAAAGTAGAAGGGAGAGGGGTGAATATATTTGAAATGTATTCATTGACTAGTTCCAGAATAATTGGGAAGATTTGATGACTGTTTTTGAAGGAAAAGGGAGATGAACCATATTTCACATGAATTCAAGTTTTGTGAATTAGATCCTTACTCCTCAGCGACCAGCAGCATGGGTATTCTCAGGGACTTTGTTAAAAATGCAGACTTTTGGGCCTCACTCTAGACCTACTGAGTCAGAATCTGCATTTTAACTGGATCCCCAGGTGGTGCTTTTGTATACTGAAGCTTGAGAAGCACTCTCTGAAACAAAAGATTGGACAAGAATGCCATACCTTGAAGCACAAAGCCCCCAGAGGAAAACACAGTAGGTTCTTTTCAGGGCTTAATTGTTGAGAGTCAGAGAGAGGGGATAATTTCAGTTTAGGCATATTGAAGAGTTTGATCTGCCTGTGGAAATCTGACTGAACAAGCCATTATATACAGGACCTCAGAGCTCATGGTGAATAGCATTTCAACAACCAACGGATCATAGGAAACAGTGAAAATTAAGATATTGGAGGAGATTGCCCCAAAATGTAGGCAGCCTGCAATCCATTACTTTATGACACTGATTTTAGGTTCCTAATCATTGAAAAGAGAACATTTTCAAGTCTGTTTCTTTGATTTGAACCATTTGGTAGCTAGTCTGCAAAGATAGTCTCAAACAATCCTTCCCTTCTTATATGTCCATGCTACTCTTCGCATTAAGGGGCGGGGGCTTATTTACCTTCTCCTTGAAACTGTACTGTCCTTAAGACTGGCTTTGCCAAAGAGGAGGCATCAGAAGTGACCTCCAAGCACTTCCAAGCCCAGGCCTTAAGAGGATGAGCACCATGGGGCCCCTGGCTGACTCAGTCATAAGAATTGTGTGACTCTTGATCTGGGGTTGTGGCTTCAAGCCCCATGTTGGCTATAGAGATCACGTAAATAAATGAAACTTAGAAGATGCTCCTCCTCCTTTTTTAAAATTTCCTCAAAAGTCTAAGCAGTGTGGATAGGACATGTGGAAGAAAACTGAGACACTACTATCATCATAAACTGCTGAACTCCCAGCTGACAGCACCAAATGCAGCCATGTGAATAGCCCACCTTGGATGTGCCAGCCTAGTCAAGGGCCAGACGGCTGCAGCCCCAGCAGACCTCACATGCAATAGAACTGCCAGGCTGAAATGAGTTCAGTCAACCCACAGGGCCATCATATTTAGCAAAACAGATTTTGTTTTAGGCAGTTAAGTACTGGGGTTGATTTGTTACACAGTAATGAATAATAGAAACCATTTAGCTCCTCACATTTTTAAAATAATGTTACCTCTGGGCAGTTAGTTGGACACAGGGCAGGCAGCTTCCATTTGAAAATGAACGGAAAACATGTTTACATACATGTTAATACATGATAGATGAAAAGAAAAAAAATGGCAATGTTTACTACTTACAATTAAAACCCAGGCACAAATTTAGAGGAGACTCTTGATGCTATTAGTTGATTTCACTCCCCAGTTGTCTTTCCTTCTCTCACCTCTCCATTCCTGTTACTTTAGTCCAATCAGTCATGTGTTACATGGAATACAGTGAAGATCTTTGCACCTTCAGTTTTGCCAACTTAATCATCTTAATGTCACCAGAGGGCTCTTCCTAAAGATTGCTTTGAACATAGAATTCAATGTTGCATCATCAACAATAGAATTAATAACATCATTCATTCATTCTTCAGTTATGCTCCTTATTCAGTTATGCTCCTAAGCACGAAGGTTATTCATGATCTTAGTTGAATCTAATTTTCCAGTCATCCCCTCTCCTTTCATGAACCTCCTCCTCCTTTACAGTGAGTTTTTGGTTCTGTCTACACTGAGCCATCTTCTGTTCTCCACATTTTTGGCATGAACTTCCACTCCTCTATGCATTTTCCTGGGTCTTCCTGCTTTACTCTGGTAATTACAAACCTCTCTCAAGGTTCAGGTGAAACACCACTTCCTTGGTTCAGGGGTTTTCTATACCACTACTCAGAGCTGATGGCCTACTTCCTTTGAATCTAGTGTGTTTTTCAGCCATTTTCACTAATTTGAAAGCACTATATTTTGTGTACACGGTGTTAAATACTTTGCACACAGTGTGTGTCTTAGTCCACAAGACAAATAACAAAGAACCTAGAGGTAGTATTACTATTTCCATTTCATAGATAAGAAAACTAAGACACCTGGGGATTATGTAACTTGCCCAAAGTCATGGAGTTGTTAAACAGAGCTAGACTTCCAGTCCATGCTTTTTGGACTCAACAGCTGAAACGTTAAGCACCAAATTATGTGGTCTTTTTCTATAGAACACATTTTAGTCTCATTTGTACCCTTAATGGTCATTAAAGGTCTGTCACCCACTAGACCTAAAGCTCCTTGAAAGAACGAGAGTTCCCATAATCTCTGCACTTAGCAGGGTGTTCACTATTTCTTTGCTAAGTGATTTGCTAAATTGATATACTTTAATCTAGATTAGTGAGGTGTGCCATTCAAAATAATTTTCTATATGCCTTACACCGTTTGAGTTGCCAGGGGGGAGAGAGAAGGAAAATTATACCCCAGTGTTCCCTGACTTAAAACTTGTAATAAAACTGAAAAGGGAGACAGATGTTACTACCACTCCACCAGTATAGATGGAGTTAAAATGTGCTTTAGCAGAGCTCCTTTTCCAGTTAATCGCTCTCTGTGTAAGCACTTCCTATATATTTTCTATTCCTTCCATGTTAATGGGGACCAATGTTTCCAAAGTTTATATGCATTGCAATAGAAGGTGTTACCCAAGAAAGGAGGGGACAAAAGCACTTACTGCATGGTGAGGTCTAATAATAGACAACTTACTCACCTGGCATTTACTACATTAACATTCAGGATGAGCTCATTGTTTTGGCAACCAGCATGCTGCTTACTCCTAGGGGAAAAGAAAACGCATCTTTTTCCATTTGGCACTGTCCTGTTCCCACCCTCCATCCTCATGAAAGCTCTTTCTCTACCCCAGTGTTAAGTGCTAGCAATGACAGCCTTGCTAATGTGGGGACTACTTGGTAAATTACCAATGGAAAGCGTATGTTTTGGGTAGGATAGAGAAACATTGAAAACTGGAATACCTCAAAGTTTCTCCATGGTCTTTCCTGAATGCCCGGGGTTCTATCTACCACAATAAAAAAGATGATGTAAGCTCCAGATATTCTCCTTAAGAAAAAGATCCTCCAACAATATTTTACATGGTTTCAGTGGAATGTTTCATGAATGACCAGGGATCCAAGGACTTGTTATTTGTAATCAGTCTTGGAGGATTAAAAAAAGATTTCCTTTTCCTTTTCCCCTTCCCTTTCTATGCCCTAACCCCTTGTCCTAAGTCCTTTCTGGCTATGTCTCATCCTTCTCTTCATGTTCTAGCAATTTCTGCACTTTTTGATTGTTAATATAGCTTTGTGGTTTCTCATGAATCAATGCATTTGCATATTCTGAGCTTTCTGGGGTTTGCCTGTAATGCATACTTATCACCAACCTTCCAGACCTGGCTCAAGCACTTAGTACTTTGAAATTCTTTCCCACATTCTGGGCCATTTTAGGCTTTTCTTTCTGTATATGCTCACTACATCTATAGAAAGGATCGTCAAACTGCACTGTAACTGCTAGTATATGTCCTTGCTCACCAGTACTCCTTTATGGCTGGAACCCTGTTTATACATTTTTTTAAGTTTATTTATTTACTTTGAAAGAGTGAGCAAGCAAGCAAGCTGGGCAGGGGTAGAGATGGAGAGAGGGAGAAAATCTCAAGCAAGCTCCACACTGCCAGCCCAGAGCCCAATGCAGGGCTGGATCCCATGAACTGTGAGATCATGACCTGAGACGAAATCTAGTCACATGCTTAACCAACTGAGCTACTCAGGCACCCCTCTATTTATACATTTTTGTATTCCTGTGATGTAGTATGTAAAGGAACTGAACAAGTTTTCTGTTTAACAATGGCTATAATGTAGCTCTCTATTTCAATAATTTTTTTGGAGAGAACTTTGAATTGATTGAATTTAAGTCCTCTCTGGCACCTTCTGGCTAATCAGACAAGGAGAGGAAGATCTGTAGTGGGAGGCAGCCATTTCCTCCAGGACCACACAACTTGGGGGGATTCTGCAAAAAGGAGACAAGAATCCAAACCGGTGTAGTTGTCAGCAGCTGAGAGAAGGAAGTATGGGGAATTATTGTTTAATGGATACAGAGTTTTAGCTTTGTGAGGTGAAAAGAATTTTGGAGATGGCAGTGGGGATGGTTACAGAACAGTGTGAAATGACACTGAACTGTACACTTAAAAATGTTTAAGAGGCTAAATTTTAGGTTATATGCATTTTATTTAAAAATTTAAGATAACTAAAAAAATGCAACTAGGAAAGATGATATTAACAATCAAAAAATGGTAAGTGTTCATAAAAGGGCCCAAGAGAAGAACTTACACATACATCACTTTCAGCTCTGGAGGCTCCAAGAGTACTTTGCTGCTGTGGGGTCTTAGAAGAATCACTTTACCTCTCCAAGGCACAGAGTAAACCAGATTGCTCTTGGCAAACCTTTGTTGACTTTCTGCTACCTGAACCTGTGCAGCTTTTTTGGTGTCTCTTTGTTTTCCAGGTCTACTCTTGTAAACTTCTGTCAATGGGATGGGTCCCTAATAATTTTTCCATAAATTATTTTTCTGCTTAAGATAGACAGTCTGTTTCCTTTGCATTTAACCAGAAACCCTGAGTAATAAAGATTTTTATTTACACAAGTCTTCAAGAAGAGATCCTAAGAGGGGAAAAGCATCCAAAATAAGATGTGAGAACCTTATGAAGTTATCTCCCACATAGAGATTTTCTCTAAATACACACTTTAAATTATTCCTTGGAAGATCTAAGTTTTTTTTAAATAATGTTTGTGTAAATTATCCTTCAATATTCAACACCTTTAAAAATCGTCACACTTTCTCATGCCTTCCTTGATATCTCCCACTACCTTCTTCTTAGTTATGTAACTTACTTCATTGCTCTATTGACTGAACTGTGTCATTGACTCAATTGAGACGTCCATGAGAAAAGAGATATATTAAACATATGTCTACCCTTGGTACCTAGGGAGTTCCTGGAATCTAGAGCAGTAATGAAAGAATTAATGAACGAGGTGGAATGTGAGTGGATGAGTAAAGGAATTGCTGAGTATAGTCAATTTGGACTGAAGATTCTGTTCACCTTCTGATTGATTTCCCTTTCCCCCTCAAGCTTTCTGGACTGCATACATTCTTTTTGAAGTCCCATTACCACAGTCAACATTTGCACCATGGCTAATAAATTAGCATCACTTTGAAAACAAAAATGATTCCATTTTGCACTTGGAATGTGGTCTGAGAATTAGAAAGGGCAGGGGTGTTACTTGCCCTGAGGCCTGGAAAGTCTCTTGGTGTTTTATTAGGTAACAATTTCTGTTTTTACTGGATTTTCTGGTCACTAGCCCCTGGGAACCTGAATGAATGCCAAAAGTAAAAAAAGAAAAACGCATGCTCCCTGCTACTTAGAAACCATATAACCTCCTAAGAAGTATCTATGATTGCAATTAGAGGCATCTATGATTGTAATTGGGAGCCTGGCTTGTTAAAGGGAAAAGACAAGCAAAAGTAGGTCAATGTTATGACTTGGCTAGATGCAACTGGTACCACATTCTCTTCCTGCTGGTCCTGCTTGTGGGAAAGTCCTAGAAATGAGTGAAATAGAAATGTCTATTTCTCAGAATGACTTTCTAAAACATGAATATCATAGAAGCAATCAGAAAATGGGTTTTCTTTTTTAAAACCTTATATTTAAAACATATCTTACAAAAAATATTTCACAGAGACAATAAAAAAATGGATTCTCTTTTCAGTGATGTGTCAGGAAAGTAGCACTAATTTTTCAGAACCTTGGGGGTGATCTGATGGTACAGTATTGGTCTTGTTCCTTTTTAATACCCACATTGGGCTTTTTCATAAATCATCCCTTTGTTGTTATGTTGGAAACCAGAGCATCTCTGTGTCCTGCACCATAGTGTAGTAGTTGAAGGATTAACTCAGGAGTTGGAAGATCTAGGACAGCCTATATCTCCACCTTTCACAGATCAGTGACTCTAAGCCAGTTAACATCTCAGAGCTTTAGTTTCAAATCAAGGATGTTGATGGCTATCCTACTTAACTACCTTCCTCCTACACTTTTAAAAGCCACAGAGAATGCCAAGTCTGTCAAAATATTTGGTAGGCCAAAAGACATTGTCAAAACGGAACAGATGACAAAAATATAGTGGCGGGGGGGGGGGGAGAGGAAAGGCCATTTTCCACTTGGCTCCCCAGTTGACCTCTTAAGAACCTCCAGTAAACCATGGCACCTTCACAGTGGGGCTACAGAAAGTGCGGAGCAGAGAAACAAACCCAGGGTTTGGTGACTGGCAGATCTGGTTCACATCATTCAAGGAATCTATGCTTTCTGGACCTTGATTTCCCATTTGTAAAAACAGATGATAATGCCTACCGTAAAAGGATTCCTAAGGGGTGGGGGTAGATGAAATAATGGAATAAAACCGTGCCTGAAACATGGGAGGTCCTTGGTTTTAACTTCTCTCTATCTCAGGATTTTAAGAGGGGTGGGACAAAAGGAGTTGATAGAGGAAATTCTGCTCTGGGTTACCCATGGTCATTATAGAAATTTGCCCACTTGATTTTAACTGTTAATGGCAATTAAAGGAGACTAAGAGGGGTTTCTCTGAGAAATTAACAAACGTGGCAAAAACAAAAAATTATTCCCTAGGAGAAAAATTGTACCATCGACAGTGAATAAGAGCACAGGTACAGAGTCATCCAAAAGAGCTATAACAGTTCTCTGGCTGAAGATTCCGACTTTAATCTGATTAAATGTATTTACATAAGAGAGATGCCCCTGAATTTAAGGTATAGTGGTCAAGTAACAAAAACCTACAGAAAAGTTATGTAGGTGGCAGGACACAGTCCTTTTTAGTTTTATTCTCCAATGACAAATTATTAGTGAAGAAGCTGCAAGTATTATGGCCCCATTGACAAGGTGACCCTCAAGTTGAGGAGGAGAGCTGTGTTAGTTTTATAGCAGGCAACTCAGTATAGGAATTACATAGCTGTACACATATTACATAATAGGAATTATTACTGAGTTGTAACACAGACCGAAGTTTAAATCTTGGCCCTGGCATTTACTAGCAGAGTAAATGTGGCCAGGCTATTTAACTTCTTAACCCTCAGTTTCCTAATGTGCGAAATGGGGATGATAATATACTCAACCCATAAGGTCGTTGTGAGGAGTAAATGCCAGGATATATGTAAATTACCTCTCATAGTGATTGATGTCTTGAAAATACTCAATATTAGCCTTTTTAATCGTTATTTGAACTTATTTACATTAAACACTAGTACTATTCTGTTAATTCTTCTGAGTTTGATTGTCCACTTTTTTTTTAATGTTTGTTTTTTTTTTTTTTTTTTTTTTGAGAGAGACAGAGAATGAGTGGGAGAGGGGCAGAGAGAGGGAGATACAGAATCTGAAGCACGCTCCAGGCTCTGAGCTGTCAGCACAGAGCCTGACACAGGGCCCAAGCCCACGAGCCCTGAGATCATGATCTGAGCCAAAGTCTGACGCTTAACTGACTGAGTCACCCAGGTGCCCCTGATTGTTCACTTTTGAAGAAGCTTCTCGACTTTCCTTGGTTGGTTTGGCTATAAAGAAATGCAATGATTATTATGGCTTATATGATTATATTTCTCATTATAAATTTACCTATCATTTTCTCTGACAATTTTCTCTGTAATTTAAATCTAGGCTAATGCCTGCAGGTAATACTTGAAGGAATATAGGGTTAGAGCCTGACCTGTATTGAATTAACAATGGAAAACACCTCCTAATGGGCCTCCTGGAAGTCTGCAAACAGGCAATTCCTGGCTGCACCCCATGGGACCATAAGTGCTATCAGTGAGCAATTCAGAAGGGGAAATTTGGTGGAGTTGTCACGGTCTTATTTGGCTTATTCAGTATCTTCAATCCATGAGTTCATTAGACTAAATTAAAAAAAAAGTTGTTTCTTGAAATTTAGCATGCTTAGAAGGCTTCTTAAAGCTCAGATTACTGATCCCGCTCTCTGCCCCTAAGAGTACCTGATTGAACACATCTGCATCATGGTCTGGGGGTTGGGGTCCAATAATTTGCATTTCCAACAAATTCTCAGGTGATGCTGATGTTGGTAGTCTGCAGGTCTTATTTAAGAGTCACTGCTCTAAAGTGAGTAAGTGAATATCTATTTCAGGGTAACCATTTTTAAAAAATGTTAAAACATTTGTTGAATGTCTGTCACGTTCAGGCACCATGCTGGATTTTGGATATACAAGAATAAGCACCTACTAGGAGACAGATAAATAAACCAGAATGCCAGTAATTGGAAAAGTTAAATTGGCAATCCAATTAAACCACTTCATTTGGTTGGCCTTTCCTCTCAAGAAGAATCTATATGGAAATTCAGTCAGTCTGAGTAGCTTGTTTGGAAACAGTTAAGAAGAAAGATGTTGAATAATATTAATGAGCAGGGCTGTAGTAGGAGAGGAATGTTTAGGTCTCTGACTACTTCTCTGACATTTAAACCTGTTTCTTTTCTTGCTTATTCCCCCCAAAGGAGTTTTTAGTCTTCTTAGATTGGGTCCCTTTACTAGGTATTGTGTGTGACTTTGTTTCTGTTTCTACATTTTTCTTCTATGCGTTTGGATGGATAAGGTAAACCTTATGTGTCTTTTTAGGACACATCCTGCCACCTTGATTTTTGGCTAAGAGAATAGAAAGACTTTTGTGGCCTTTGGGGATATAGCAAGTCCTCCAACCCAGAATCACCATCTCAGTTTTCCAGTATAAATTTCTTTAAAAAAAATATACGGTGTGTGTGTGTTGAGCAGTTTTAGGTTCACAGCAAAATTGGGCAGAAAGTACAGAAAGTTGCCTCATACCCTCAGTCCCTACACAGGCAAAGCTTCTGCCACTATCAGTATCCTGCACCAGAGTGGTATATTTGTTAGAACTGATAAATGTATACTGACACATCATTAAGCCCAGTCCATAGTTTACCTTAGGGCTCATTCTTGGCCTTGTACATTCTATGAGTTTGGAAAAATGTGCAATGATGTGTATTCACCATTATAGTATCCTGCAGAGTAGTTCGACTGCCCTAAAAATTTTATGTTTTACCCATCCCCTCTCTTCCCCCTGCTCCTGGCAACCTCTGGCCTTTTTACTGTTTCCATAGTTTGGCCTTTTCCACAATGTCACATAGTTTGAATCCTCACCATTAAGTTTTATATGTTCAGATGCCTCAACATTGTAGGTGATTTTCAGGAAATATTGCAGGCATTTGTGTGTATTCTGGAGAAACAACATCTCCCAGCAAATACCTCCAGAAAGATGAAAGATGGTGGTCCAAGGCCTTGCTGGAGAAAATACACCATCAGGTTATTACACTCTGGTGAAAACAAATCTAGACTGCAGAATACCAGCCTTCCATTAGTGCATCCTTTGTTCCTGTGATCAGAGAAGGGATATCAAAATGATGGCAGGTACTTTGACAATGCATAAGGATCTCAGAGGAGGTCACCTGTGTTCCACTTCATGCCAGGAGCTTCCACTACAGTAGATACTGTTTTTATTAGAGTTCAGCCTGAGAATTGGAGACTTGGAGGACGTCACTTAAACTTTAAGTTCGGGAATGGGGTTTAATAATTTCGGTGTCATGGACTCATGACTAATGTTAAGGTTATGAATCCTCTCCCAAAAGAGATGTGTATGCACAAAAGTTTCCATAAAATGTCAGGGGTTTCACTGAAACATGAAGACCACTGACCCAATGTAGAAACAATAATAATAAAAACAACAACTTAAAAAGACGCAAAGACCAGTATCTGTCCCTGAATACGTAATATTGTCTAACTCAACTTGGGTTTGATTGTCAATCACGCTGGCTGCCATACCCCATTAGAATAGATGGTGATGGGTTGTTTTGGTGCAATTTGAAGGTCAAACGATGTTAAGAGAGTTATGAAATAAACACGCCCTTAGTTATTGCTAAAATAGCCTCAGGTCTCTGATCTCGTGTGTGTTAGAGTCTAGTCATTGAAATTCCTAACTGTTCCATAAACTTTTCAAGTAATTTATTAATATACATGTTTCTTCAAATACTGGTTCTTGAAAATATGTGAGTCCTCTTACTAAAAACCAATATATTCTATAATACAGTTAATTAAATTTCAGCTTTCCTTGTTTTCTATAGTTCTAAGAAAATTGAGATATTCTAGACGTATGTGTTCAACTTGTTTTCTTCCATGCCTTCTAGCTTTCTCTTGTGGGGACTCACTTTTATGTAGGCTTTTCATTCAATACCTATTCACTGAAACCCATTCAGTGCCAGGCGTTGTGCTCTATTCTTGGGGTATGGTGATAGAACAACCTGAGATGGTAAAAAACAGAGTAGAGAGATCCATAAAAACTCAAATCAAACTTGGGGAACTTATTTTTTTTATGTTAACCAGATTATTGTCTATCTTAGAACCTATTTCATAATCTGACAAGGCGTAGCAGTAATGACTATCCAGTAGGGTGGCCATGCACAGTCTGAATTGATCTATTTTATATTAGGTTTGGGGTGTTTTCTACTTTCAAGGTGATTTTTTTTTCTGATTTTTGTCCACACAGACTGGAAGTACCTCAATGAAGTTGTAATTATTGCTGTTAACACACCCCCCCTTCAGTTATTTTAGGCCTTTTTTTTTTGTTTCCCTCCAGTGCACACACTTCAGGGCATAGTAGTATCTTTTCCCTCCTAGTACAAGCAAAAACATCTTTTGCCAAGAGTTTAGCTCTGATGTGCTTGGCACAGCAAAGCAACAGAGAAATGAATGGTCACTGCAATTATAAATGGGTTAACATTCCACCGTACTCCAGAAGAATAGATTTCAGGCCAAGCTGCAATGAGAGATTGGGGGGAGGAGGGCGGTATACAACTGATTCCATTCAAACATGGGAACAAACCCTTCTAAGAATGACTACAGAATGAAACACCTGCCACCCAATTCTTCACATAAAAGTTTGGCAGCAATACAGGGGGCAATTTGGAACAACTTTCATAGTCCGAGTTAAAGGAACTAAATAAGAGCACTACACAGATGATTCCCTGAGAATGGACTTTTATAACTCTGCTGTTTAAAATCAATAGAGCAGAAGTCAGAGTTTAAAACTCATCTTTTCCACTTTGCTTCTCCAAAATATGTTTTCGTTTTGTGTCAAGATTTAGTTTGGCCACTTGAAAAATTACAAAATGCTAGCTTGGCCCTGACCCTTTAAAGCCCTGCTCTCCTCTTTTCTCAGCTATTGGCAACATACGCTCAAACTGTTGGCTCAGATTCTGCCCCATTCCTCAGACCATTATTTTCTCTTCCTCCCTCACTCTGTTCCTTCTCCCTCCCACCTCTTCTCCTTCCCTCTCTCCCTCCTTTTCTTCCTCCCTTTTTTCCTCTACTGTTTTTGTTGTTGTTGTTGTTGAAGTACACTTTTCATAAAATAAAATGCAAAAATATCAGACCTACAATTCAATCAGCATTGATAAAGGCAATTATTTGTGTAATCCACATACCTATTAAGATAGAGAACACTCCTATCATCCTAAATAGCTCTGTTGTGCTCACTCCATATGTGTCCCAATTGCCCTGAAGCAACCAATGGCAACCAGTTTTCATTTCGTTCACCATAGATTAGCTTTACTGGTACTAGAAATTTAGATAAATGGAATCATATAATACATACTCTTTGTATGTGGCTTATGTTATTTTTGGAATTCATCCACGTTGTTGCACGTATTAATCTGTTTTATCTTACTGCTGAATAGATTTATAATATGTAAATATGCCACAACTTATTCTTTCTCCTATTGATGAATATTTGGGTGGTTTTTAGTTTTGTGATACTGTAAAGAAAGCTGCTGTGAACATTTCCTAAACACATTTCTCATTGATGCTGTGGTAAATGGTCCTATTTATAATTTTTTTTTCAAATACTTGTTGCTTTTTTTGGGCAATAAATTATCTGTATCCTGGGATTTGATGTTTTACTTATTATGTTTATCATATAGATTCCTGAGGATTTTCCATGTAAATAATTATGTTGTCTGCAAATGAAGACAGTCTTACTTCTTTCATTCCCTGGTACAATACTGATAAAAATACTGAATAAAAATAAAAATTGCCTGTCTCAGGGGAAATGATTCAGTGTGTCTCTATTAAGTATTGATCATATTGGTACCTTTTCTATAGATGCCCATTATCAGATTTAGAAACTTTGTGTGTATTTGTAGTATGTTAAGAAGTTTTGTTTTTAATCACAAATTAGGGTTAAATCTGGTGAAATGTTAGGGAGGTATCCATTGAGATAATCATGACAATTTTCTTCTTTATGTAATCTCCATATTACAATTTGCAGTGATCAATCTTTAAGTGTTAAACTAACCTTGCATTCCTGGGATGAATGCCTCTTCTTTCTCATCATGTCTTAAAACTTTTCTATTTTATTGGGTTCAAGTTTTTGTGCATATCATTAGAAAAAAAATTAAAACATTGTAATTTTTCTCATTATTTTAGTTGAGGTAGACTGTATGTCCTAAAAGTATGAAACAGGAAATTATCATTGCTGCTCTGCACGGGTGAGTAAAAGCTTGTTTACAAGGTTCATATCATGGTCTCATTACTCAATGTGACCTCTGTGGATGGTCATAATCCCCCATATCCCAGAATTCAGAGCGACATGATAAGCCACCTTCTCCTGCAGTCTCAGCCCCACATGACAAAGTCTAGGTATTAAATATTTAACCATATTCTGTTCTGATTTCTGCTCAACCAAAGTAAGACTCACTTCTTTATATAAATTACTGTTTCCCTCCTTTCTTCCATTGAGTAGTATATTATTCATCTGATTAACCTGGAGATTCTTTGTTATGTGGTAAGTGAACATGGTTTTTAACCCCTCAAGCACAATTTTTGGCTTCTAATTAACTTCCATATCCAATATTGTATTTTTTTTTCTGTCTGAAGGGTTTTACTCACCATATAGCCTTCTCTCTCTCTCTCTCTCTCTCTCTCTCTGTCCCCCTCTCTCCCTCCCTCTCCTTTCTTCCCTCTCTCTCTCTTACTCTCTCTTCTTTTGCACAAAGGTCAGGACCATGAGAGCCAAAACTTTGGTTAGATTTTGAATGCTATCTATCATTCTCTGAAACCTAAACAAGATTTTCATCTTTTTTATATATGTTATCCTTAAAATTGAATATATCTTTCTCCCTTTGTGTATGTTTTAACAAAGGTTTTTAGAATATGCATCCATTCATTTGTCATTTTCCCCATCAGCCATATTATTTATCCCTGAATTCATCGTTGAAAACATTCATTTATTGTCACTTTGAGTCTCTAAGATCAATGTTAGACTCAGTTTGTTCAAGTATTTCATCTAAAGTCTGGTGGTTACAGCACCCATACAAAAATCTGGAACTAGTTTATACATAAACATATTATTCTGTTACATGTGATAAGGGTATTCTTGTTATATTTTCAGATGTTAAATAGGTACTAAAGTTCCCACAAACTAAGTGACAAGCATCTTGTATTTTTTTCATTTTTGTAAATGTTTATTTCCTTTGGAGAGAGAGACACAGCTTGAAAAGGGAGCGGCAGAGAGAGAGGGAGACACAGAATCCCAAGCAGGCTCCAGGCTCTGAGCTGTCAGCACAGAGCCTGACACAGGGCTCAAACTCATGAACTGCAAGATCATGACCTGAGCTGAAGTCAGATGCTTAACCAACTGAGCCACCCAGGTGCCCCTATTTACTTTGTGTTTTATTTGAAGTATAATTAACAAACAATGCTATATTAGTTTCAGGTTTACAACATTGACTTAATAATTCTATACATTACTCAGGGTAATAAGTATAGTCATCATCTATCACCAAGTAACATGCTTGCAATATTATTTATATTCCTTATGCTGTACTTTTCATCTCTATGGCTTACTTATTTTATAACTGGAAGTTTGTATACCTTAACCCCCTTTATCTATTCTGTGCATCCACCTACTGGCCTCCCCTTGGCAATCATCAGTTTGTTTTCTGTATTTTAGCGTCTGTCTTTGTTTTTTTGTAGATTTCATTTATAAATGAAATCATGCATTATTGGTCTTTCTCTGACTTATTTCACTTAGCATTATACACTCTAGGTCTATCCATGTTGTCACAAATGGCAAGATCTCATTTTTTTTTTATGGTTGAGTCATATTACACTGTATATATGCCACATCTTTATCCATTCATCTATTGATGGACACTTGAGTTACTTCTATATCTTGGCTATTGTAAACAACACTGTAATAAACATAGGAATGCACTTACATTTTTGAATAAGGGTTTTTGTTTTCTTTGGGTACATACCCACTAGTGGAATTACTGGATCATAGGGTATTTCTATTTTAAATTTTTTGAAAAACCTTCAGACTGTTTTCCACAGTGGCTGCACCAATTTACATTCCCACCAGCAGTGGCAGAGGGTTCCTGTTTTACCATATCATCACCAACACTTGTTATTTCTTTTCCTTTTGATTCCAGTCATTTGGACCAGTGTAAGGTAATATCTCACTGTGATCTTGATTTGCATTTTTCTGATGATTAGTGATATTGAGCATCTTTTCATGTGTCTGTTGGCCATCTCTAGGTCTTCATTGGAAAAATATCTATTCACGTCCTCTATTTTTTAATTCAATTACTTTTTTGGTATATAGTTGTATATGTTTTAAATATTTTGGCTATTCACCCCTTATTGGATATGTCATTTGCAAATATATTCTCCCATTCAGAAGGTTACCTTTTCATTATGTTGCCTTTTCATATCACCTTTGTTAGGCAAAAGCTTTTTATTTTGGTATAGTCCTAGTAGTTTATTTTTGCTTTTGTTTTCTTATGATGTATTAAAACATTTTGCTAGGTGCAATCTTCTAACACTTCATTATTGATTTTGTGCCTATATTCATGAGGAGTATTGGTTTGTAGTTCCTTACAATGTATTTGTCTGATTTTAGTATTAGGTATATAATAGCCAGGTAAAGTAAAATGGCAAGTGCTCTACTTGTTTCTTTTCTTTTTAATAAAAATGATTATTTTAAATATTTTAATATTTTAAAATAAAAATAAATACTAATATTACTTCTTCCTTAAAAGTTTGATAAAATACTGCAGTGAAGTGATATAAACTTGGTATTTTCCACGTGGGATTTTTTTTAATTTTGTGAATTCAATTTATTTAATAGACTATTTTTATTTTCAATGTCATATATAGGTTTGGTTTCTAGGAATTTATACTTGATTTCTGAGTTGTCAGATTTATTGGCATAAAATTGTTTATAAAGTTCTTTATTATTATTTTTTTTTTTGTCTGTAGAGATTGGATTAATGGAGTAACAGCCTTTCATTCGTGATCATAATTTGCTCATATATGCTCTGGTGCTCTCCCTCCCTGCATCCCAATTTAATCCATCTCTAATTTGATCAATTTAACTAGGATCAAACGCATAGATAGGTTGAAGGAGTTAACCTTTGATTGTGCTGATTTGTTCTATAATTTGCTTATTTTTTCTATCATTAAAATTTGTTTAGTATTTCCATCCCTTTAAATTTTTTTAAATGCTAATTTCTTCAAATGGATTTTTAGGGTATTAATTTTAGATTTTGTTCTAAATATATTCTAATATATTTAAGGTGTAAGCTTCCCTTTAAGCAACATTATAGCTGCATGCTGCACATTTTGACATTTTGTGATTTCATTGAGCTCAAAATATTTTCCGAATTCCCTTGGGATTTCTTCTTGGACTCACAGAAAATTTAGAATTATGCCATTTAATTTTCAACTATTTCAGGAAATTTCTGACTGGCAATAAAACCAGTATCAATGGATTTAATATTGAAATAAGATGGAGGATATTCTCAGAAAATTAAGGAACAAACAACAAAGAGATTTTCTTTTTCATCTACTTTATCAAGTAGGAAAGAGTTTTGAAATCACTACCTATAATTGTGAATTAATTTATTCTCCTTTTTGCTCTCAAGTTTTGCTTCCTATTAGGTCCTTGTATATATATAATTGTTGTGTCCTTTTGATGAATGAACACTTTTCTCATAATAAAATATTACCCTTTATCCCTAGTTATGCTCACAATATTTCCCAGGGCACAATATTTCACACAATATATATATATATATATCAGTCTATAATTCTTTGAATTGGGGTGTGTGTGTGCATATATATATATATATATATATATATATATATCATTCTATAATTCTTTGAATTGGGGTATTTTATTTATATATAATGTAATTGTTGATATGATTGTGTTAAATATATTATGTATTTTTAAATAGTTTCATCTTTTCTGCTTCTTTTTATATTTCATTTAATCTTCATTATTGGCTTTTCAGCTACACCTCTTCAATTTTAGTTGTTTTTTCTAGGATTCCCAGTCTATCCCTTTACATACAATACAACATTATACTTGATCCTTCTAATCATTCACACTATTCTTTTCATATGCTTAATTTCTATAATTATTATAAACCCCATAAATACATTGTTATAATTTTTGCTTTAGATGGTCCCTAAAAACTTTAAGAAATGGGAATATTTTTTTACACCTACCCACATATTTACCATTTCCATGTTCCTTTGTATAGATATGAATTTCCAGCTCTTGTTTTCTCTCAGCGTGAAAACTTCCTTTAACAGTTCTTGCCATGCTGGCCTACTGGCGATGGATTCTCTTGAATATTGATAGCCTGGAAGAGTTTTAATTACATTTTTATTTTAAAAGGCTATAGACTTAATCTTATGACTCAATTCTGAGATCTGGCTCTTGCTGTTGGACCTTTGCCAAGCTCCTTTAAGGACACTGTCCCAGCTCAGTAGAGCTACACCATGACATATATAAGAACTCACACCTTCGTCTTCTGATTAAGTCCCAAGCTTATGTTTATTATTGTTATTTGATTATTTGTTGCCTCACTTGAGATGTGGACTATAAGTAGTTGTTCCTATTATATTTCATCACTTAGTATATAATCCTGCCTTGATCAGTAAAAGCTTTTTTTTTAATGTTTATTCATTGGGGGGGGGGTTGGAGAGACAGAGAGAGAGGGGGAGAGAACATGAGTGGGGGAGGGGCAGAGAGAGGAGGACAGAGGATCTGAAGTGGGCTCTGTGCTGACAGCAGCAAGCCCAATGCTGAGCTTGAACTCACAAACCAGGAGATCATGCCCTGAGCTAAAGTCAGACACGTAACTGAGTCACCCAGGTGCCCCAGATCAGTAAGAATTTTTGAGTTTTTAATATGTGTAAGACCCTGAACAAATTGCCCAAGGCACCATATTAGAAATAACATGGTAAAAACACACCAATGGACTAGAAAGTAGATTTGGGTGCTAGTCCCAAATTTTTCAATGATTACCTTTAGATTACTCCCTGAGCATTTTTGAGCCTTGGTTTACTCATTGTTTGTTCATCTGTGAAATGGAGATAATACACATTCCATGAGGTTGCTGTGGAACTCACTAATGACATAGGAAAATGCCAAACCCACTACCTGAACTCAATCAATCATTGCTGAATCTGAATGGTTCACATGAACATGATGTGAAAATGCCAAGAATTACTTACATAGAAAGTGTCAAGATGAATTATAACATACTGGCTGGACTTCTATTGAGACACAAAAACTTCTGGGAATTTAAAGAATGGATTTAGGAAAAGTAAAAATGATTTGAAAATGCTAGTTTTAAGTAAAACTCTGATAGAATGAGGATGTGAAATGATGGTGCCGGGAAAAAGTTAAATAAAATCTCATCCCAATTCCATTAAATTGCTTTCAACTCTATTTGATGTTATTCTAAGTACTAAATTCTTTTTAAGTATATATATTGGGGGGGGGGGGTACAGAGAGAGAATCCCAAGCAGGCTGTCCACTTTCAGCACAGACACCTACATGGGGTTCAGTCCCAAAGTGTGTGAGATCATGACTTGTGCCAAAATCAAGAGTCAGATGCTCAACTGATTGAGCCACCCAGGTGTCCCAATAAGTACTAAATTCTAATAATTAGGATGAAAAATCCCCTCCAAAAAGGAACTTAGTTTAATGAGAAACCAGTAAAAGACATTTAGTGAGATGGTAGCATTCTTTTAAATGTTTATTTTGAGAGAGGGGGAGAGAGAGAGAGAGAGAGAGAGAGAGAGAGAGAGAGAGAGAGATTGTGTGTGAACAAGGGAGGGGCAGAGAGAGAAGGAGAAAGAGAGAGGATACCAAGCAGGCTCCATGACGTCAGCACAGAGCCTGACACAGGACTGGATCTCACAAACTGTGAGATCAGGACCTGAGCCGAAATCCAGAGTTGGACACTTCACCAACTGAGCACCCAGATGCCCAGTAGATCTTGTCAAGGTAATGCTATGCACTGGCAAAGACAAAATCTCACTGTCTTAACATAATGGAACTTTAGTTGCTGCTTTTATAAAATCCAAGCAATGACATGAGTTGGGTGGGGTAGGAAAGCTCTGCTTCACACTGTCATTCAGGGACCAAGGACGAAAGATGAGTGCCTAGGGCATTGACATCAGGCTAATAGGTGGGGAAGACAGAAGGAGGA
Source organism: Acinonyx jubatus (assembly GCF_027475565.1). NCBI lineage: Eukaryota > Metazoa > Chordata > Mammalia > Carnivora > Felidae > Acinonyx > Acinonyx jubatus. The sequence goes on along the minus strand of NC_069381.1, from coordinate 48,759,434 downwards.
GAATCATACCAGATGTTTGTTGGGGTCGGGCCTGGCAGTGGAGAACAGCATACTTACACTCGGTTGACAAGAACTACACAGGGACAGGTGCCCCAAATATGTGCCTAGGCAGAAAGGGAAGTAGACTCACTAAACACCTAGACAGTCTCTGCCATACTGTCTCAGTTTTCACATGTGTAAAATCAAAGTAATAGTAATATCCATCATTTCATTGGGGTTTCTTAAAGTGTTACAGGAGTTCAGTGAAATGATACACATAAAGTGCTTAATCCAGTGGCTGATGCGTGACATGCTAGTTACGTGTTAAATGTTAGTGTAAGTGCTATGACGGGTAAATGGTGGATTCAACAAACATATAAAGGAAGGTACAATCAGCTGAAACTGAGATATTAGGTAAGGCTGTACAGGAGTTGATGGGGCTGTTATTGTCAGTGGCGCTGACATCAACAGATGAACTTTGTAAAACTTTGTGATGCAATTATGTATCTTCAGGCTTGGCTGCTTCTCACCAACCACCTGCTCTCCTATAGGAGCTTCCTCTTGAATTTGGGCTCCATTTTCATCCCAGAATGAGGGGAAGAATTGCAAACACAAAGAAGAACCTTTCAGGTAGGACACAAACTTTACTGTGTGCAGCTATCTACACTTCCTTGAGATTATTTTTGCTGAGTTTCTACTTCTTGGTGTTCCAGGTTAAAGTGATTCAGAGTTCTATTCTTGCTCAGATTCCCAACCTCTTGGAGTACTATGGGAACAAAGATGAGATGTACCTCTGAGGGAGGACCCTCTATTCAGTGATATTATTAACATATAATCTCTTACATCCTCTCCAAACCATCTCTTACCTCCCCTGATACTAAAGACAGGCAGAAGCTGCCTTCACAGAGAGTCTTTGAGTATAAGAAATAAGAATCAAAATCTTTCTTTATTACAGTCTTCATTGACTAGTTTCCCTTTGTTGTATGCTTCGTCTCTGTGACGTATTTAGTTTATAACTGGAAGTTTGTACCTCTTAGTCCCCTTCACCTACTTAGCCCATCCCCTCAACCCCCTCCCCTCAAGGCAACCAAAAATCAAAAATTCTCTGTAATTATGAAGTCTGTTCTTATTTTATGTTTGTTATTTGTTTTGTTTTTTGGGTTCCACATGTAAATCAAACCATATGGTATTTATCTTTATCTAACTGACTTCTTTCACTTAGCATAATACCCTTTAGGTCCATTTGTGTTATCTTAAATGGCAAGATCTCCTTTTTTTTACAGCTGAGTAATACTCTATTGTGTACACACACACACACACACACACACACAGACAATATATATCACATCTTTATCCTTTCCCCTATTTTTATTTTATTTTTAATAAAAAATTTTAAACCCTTATAATTGAAGTATAGTTGACATACAATGTTATATTAGTTTGAGGTATAAAACCTAGGAATTAGACAGTTCTATCTATACATTATTCAAGGGATAAGTATAGTCACCATCTATCACCATACAGATTATTGACTAAATATTGTTGGCTATATTTTCTTTGCTGTACTTTTCATCTCCATGACTTATTTATTTTATAACTAGAAGTTAGTACCTCTTAATCCCTCCCCCATTTAATGCATACTGCACCCCTTCTGGAAATCACAGCTTGTTTTCAGTATTTAAGAGTCTGTTTGTTTTGTTCTTTATATTCCACATATAAATAAAATGATATTGGTCTTTGATTTTCATGTTGTCCATTCATGTTGTCAGTAATGCCAAGACTTCATTTTTTATAGCTGAGAAATCTCTATCTATATCACACCTCTTTATCCATTCATCCATCAGTTGACACTTGGTTGCTTTCCCTATCTTGGTTATTGTAAATAATGCCAAAATAAACATAGCAGTGCCTATATCTTTTACAAATTAGTGTTTTCATTTTTTTTTGGGGGGGGGGATAAATACCCAGTTGTAGAATTTCTGGATTGTATGGTATTCCTATTTCTAATCTTTTGAGGAACCTCCTTACTGTTTTTCACAATGGTTGTACCAATTTACATTCTAACACTGTACAAGGGTTCCTTTTTCTCCACGTTCTCACCAACACTTCTTGTTTGTGTTTTTGATTCTAGCCATTCTGACAGGTATAAGATGACATCTCATTGTGGTTTTGATGTGCATTTTCTTGATAATTGATGTTAAGCATCTTTTTATGTGTCTGCTGGCCATCTGTATGTCTTCTTTGGAAAAATGTCTATTCAGACCTTCTACCCATTTTTTAATTGGAATGTTTTTATTTATTTTGGTGTAGAGTTGTATAAGTTCTTTACATACTTTGGATATTAACCCCTTATGAGATATATCATTTGCAAACAACTTCTCCCAGTTAGTTGGCTGCCTTTTTTGTTTTGTTGATAGTTTCCTTTGTTGTGCAAAAGCTGTGTGTGTGTGTGTGTGTGTGTGTGTGTGTGTGTGTGTGTGTAGTCCCAATAGTTTAATTTTGCTTGTTTGTTTCAAAAGATATATTCATAAATATGTCCCTAAGGCTGACATCTAAGAAATTTCTGCTTATGTTTTCTTGTAGAAGTTTAATGGTTCAGGTCTCATATTTAGCTAATGTATTTTGAGTTGATTTTTGTGTGTGGTGTAGGAAAGTTGTCCCATTTCATTCTTTTGCATGCAGCCATCCAGTTTTCCCAGCACCATTTTCCCATTGTATATTCTTCCTTTGTTGTAGATTAGTGTCCATATGGTTGTGGGTTTATTTCTGTGCTCTGTATCCTGTTCCGTTGATCTGTGTTGATTTTTGTGCTAACATTCAGTTTTGATTACTATAGTTTTGTAGTATATCTTGAAATGTGGAATTATGGTAACTTCAGCTTCATTCTTGTTTCTCAAGATTGTATTGGCTAGTTGGGGTCCTTGTGGTTTCATACAAATTTTATTGTTCTAGATCTATGCAAAATGCTATTGGTATTTTGATAAGGATTGAACCGAATCTGTAGATTGCTTTGGGCAGTATGGACATTTTAACTATGTTAATTCTTTTAGTCTGAGCATATTCTGAGCATAGTATATCTTTTCATTTTGTGTAATTTTCAATTTCTTTCATCAATTTCTTGTAGTTTTCAGAATATAGGTCTCTCACTCATTTGGTTAAATTTATTCCTAGGTAGTTTATTCCGTTGGGGATAGTTGTAAATGGAGTTGCTTTCTTAATTTATCTTTCTGCTACTTTGTTAGGATCATAGAGAAATGCAATGGATTTCTGTATGTTAATTTTGTATCCCGCAACTTTATGGAGTTCGTTTATTCTTATAATTTTTTGGTGGAGTCTTTAGGTTTTTCTATCTATAGAATTATGTCATCTGCTAATAGTGGCAATTTAACTTCTTCTTTACCAATTTGGGTGCCTTTTATTTATATTTCTTATCTAATTACTATGGCTAGGACTTCCAGTACAATAATAGATAAAAATGGTGAGAGAGACATCCTTGTCTTGTTAATGATCTTACAGGAAAAGCTTTCAGTTTTTCACCATTAAGGATGATGTTAAGGGTGGGTTTGTCCTATATGGCCTTTATTATGTTGCAATATATTCCCTCTAAGTACACTTTGTTGAGTGTTTTTATCATAAAAAAATGTTGAATTTTGTCAAATGCTTTTTCTGGGTATTAAAATGATCATATGGTTTTTATCCTTCCTGTTATTAATGTAATGTACCACATTTGGAGCACTGAACCAATGTCGCATCCCTGGATTAAATCCCACATCCTCACAGTGAATGATCCTTGTATTTTTTATTAGATTTGCTAGTATTTTCTTGAGGATTTTTGCATCTACATTTATTGGGGATATCTTCCTATATATATATTTTCTTGTAAAGTCTTTGATTTGGTATCAAAATAATGCTGTCCTCATAGAATGAATTTGGAGTTATTCTAATTTTTGGAATACTTTGAGAAGAATAGGTATAATTCTTCTTTAAATATTTTGTAAAATTCACCTATAAAGCCATCTAATCCTAAACTTTTGTTTGTTGGGTGGTGTTTTATTATTTTTTCAGTTTTGTTACTAACAATTCATCTGTTCAGATTTTTACTTTTGTCCTGGTTCAGTTTGGAGAATTTGTTTCTAGCAATTTATCCATTTTTTTTCTAAGCTGTCCAATGTGTTGACATATAATTTTTCATAGTATTCATTTATAATTTTTATTATTTCTAGTCCTTCATTTCTAATTTTGAGTCCTCTTTTTCTCTCCATGAGTCTAGTTAAATGTTTATCAAATCTACTTATCTTTTCAAATACCAGATTTTGGTTGTCTTGGTATTTTTCTATATTTTTTCTAGTCTCTATTTTCTTTATTTCTAATCTACTCTTTCATATTTCCTTCCTTCTACCTTTGGAATTTTAACTTCTTTAGTTCTTTAGGTGTAAGAATAGTACTTTATTTGAAAATTTTCTTGTTTCATGACGTAGGCCTGTATCACTATAAACTTACCTCTTAGAACTGTTTTTGCTGGGTCTCAAAGATTTTGGACTGTTTTTTCATTTTCTTTTGTCTTCAGATTTTTTTTTTTTATTTCTTCATTGACCCATTGGTTAGAAACATGTTATTTAGACTCCATGCATTTGTTTTTTGTTTTCTATCTTTGTCCCTATAACTGATTTCTAGTTTCATACCCTTGTAGTTGGAAAAAATGGTTGATAGGATTTCAGTCTTCTTAAATTTATTAAGACTTGTTTTGTGGCCTAACATGTGATCTATCCTGAATAATGTTCCTCATGCCCTTGAAAATAATGTATATTCCGCTGCTCTTGGTTGGAATGTTCCGTATATGTTGGTCAAGTCCATCTGACCTAAGGTGTCATTAAGAGCAATGGTTCTTTGTTGATTTTGTTTGGATGATCTATCCTTTGATGTAATTGGAGTGTTAAAGTCCCTTACTATTTGTCAGTTTCTCACTTTGTTAGTATTTGCTTTATTTATGTATCTATTCCTCTGTTGGGTGCAATAATACTTAAAATTGTTATATTCTCTTATTGATCCGTTTATCATTATGTAATGCATTTCTTTGTCTCTTGATTATAGTCTTTGTTTTAAAATCTATTTTATCTGATGAAAGTATTGCTACTGTGAACTTCTTTGAGCTTCCATTTACATGAAATATCTTTTTCTCAGTGTATGTGTCCACAGGTATGAAGTGAGTCTTTCATAGGCAGCATATGGATGAGTCTTATTTTTTAATCCATTCAGTCACCCTATGTCTTTTGATTGGAACATTCAGACCACTTGTATTTAAAGTAATTATTGATGCATACTTATTGCAATTCTGTCAATTGTTTACTGATTTTTTTTTTGTCGGTCTTCTCTGTTCCTTTCTTCTTCTCTTGCTCTCTTGAGTTTTGATGACTTTTTCTAATGGTATGCTTAGCATTCTTTTTCTTTTGTTTTGTTTCTATTATAGGCTTTTTATTTGTGGCTACTGTGGCTACTGTTGGGTTTGTGTATAATATCCCATGTGTATAGCAGTTTATATTAAGTTGATCTTTAAGTTCAAATGCATTCTAAAAGCGCTAAGTTTTAAACTTGCATTCCACATTTTATGTTTATGAGGTTATATTTTACATCTTTTTGTGTATCCCTTGACTAATTTTTATGGATATAATTGATTTTACTGCTTTTGTGTTTTAACCTCTATTCTGGCTTTATAAGTGATTAACATAATACCCTTACTTTTTTCTTGAACTTGACCTAGATTTTTTACCATTGTGATCAGAAAAGATTCTTGATATGATTTCAATCTTCTTAAATTTATTGAGACTTCTTTTGTGCAAAACATATGAGCTATCCTGGAGAATGTTCCATATGCATGTGACAAGAATGTGTATTATGCTGTTTTTGGATGGAATGTTCTCTGTGTGTATCTGTTATGTCCATCTGATCTAATGTGTTCAAATCCAGTTTCCTTATTGATATCCTGTTTGGATAATCCATTGACATAAGTGGGATGTTAAAATCCCCTACTATTTTTATATTACTGTCAATTTCTCCTCTTATGTTTGTTAATATTTGTTTTATATATTTTGGTTCCTATATGTAGGGTGCAAAACAAATTACAATTGTTATGTCTTATTTGGATTTATTCTAATAATTTTGGTGGAGTCTTTAGAGGTTTCCATGTATAGTATCATGTCATCTACAAATAATGAGAATTTAATTTCTTCCTTCTAATATGGAAATCTTTGATTTCTCTTTTTCATTATATCATGGACTACTTTGTCTCTTATTTCAGTCTTTTTTTAAAGTCTGTTTTTACTGAGATAAATAGTGCTACTTTGCTGCTTCATCTTATTCTTCCTTTTATTCTTTTTTTTTCTTACATTGATATGGAATATCTTATCTGTTTATTTTCACTCTTTATGTGTCTGTAACTCTGAAGTGACTCTCCAATAGGCAGCATATATATGGGTCCTGTTGTTTTCTTTTTTAATCCATTTAGTCACCCTATTTTTTTGTGTGTGTTCTGTTTTTTTTTTTAATTGGAGCATAGAGACCATTTACATTTAAAGTAATTATTCATAGGTATGTACTTATTACTGTTTTAATTGTTTTCTGGTTGTTTTTGTAGTTCTTTTGTTCATTTGTTTTTGTTTTGCTCTCTTCCTTTGATGTTCTTTAAAAGAATTTTTTTTTAATGTTTTTATTTTATTTTTGAGACAGGGAGTATGAGTGCGGGAGGGGCAGAAAGAGAGGAAGACAGAATCCTAAAGTAGGCTCCAGGCTCTGAGCTGTCAGCAAAGAGCCCAATGTGGGCCTCAAACTCACAAATGGTGAGATCATGACCTGAGCCGAAGTCAGACATTTAACCAAATGAGCCACTCGGATGACTTTCTTGTTGCCCTTGATGACTTTCTTGTTGCCCTTGATGACTTTCTTGTTGCCCTGATGACTTTCTTGTTGCCCTTGATGACTTTCTTGTTGCCCTTGATGACTTTCTTGTTGCCCTTGATGACTTTCTTGTTGCCCTTGATGACTTTCTTGTTGCCCTTGATGACTTTCTTGTTGCCCTTGATGACTTTCTTGTTGCCCTTGATGACTTTCTTGTTGCCCTATGCTTGGAGTCCTTTCCCTTTAGATTTTGTGTATCTATTACAGGTTTTTGGTTCGTTGTTACCATGAGGTTCATAGATAGCCTAAATATGTAACAGTTGATATAAGGTGATGGTTTCTTAAGTTCAAACACATTCTAAAAATAGTACATTTTTATTCTCCACTTACATGTTTTATTTATATGTTTTCATATTGTACATCTTTTTAAAAAATTTTGTGAGTACCTAAGCTAGTTTTTTTAGGTATATTTAATTTTATTTTTTTGTTTCAACCTTTATGCTAACTTTGTAAATGGTTGATGTACGAATGTTATTGTATGTTTGCTTTTACTTGTGAATTTTTTTACCTTTCATATTTTTCTTTTTATTTTTTCACTTGAAGTCATTTTAATATTTTTTGTAAGGGCAGTTTAGTGGTGGTAAAATCATTTAACTTTTGTTTTTCTGGAAAACTCTATCTTCAGTTCTGAATGATTACTTGACTGGGTACAGTATTCTTAGTTGTAGGCTTTTCCTTTCAGTAGTCTATTATACTATGCCACTCCCTCCCTTATGGACTATAACACTTGTGCTAAAAAATTAACTGACAGCCTTATGGGCTTTTTCTTGTACATAACTAGTTCTTTTCTTTTACTGCTTTTAAGTTTCTTTTTCTCTTTAATTGTTAACATTTTGATTATTATGAGTCTTGGTGTGAACCTCTTAAGGTTTTATTGTTCTAGGCTTTCTGTGAATCCTGGACCTGGTTGTCTATTGCCTTCCCTAGGTCAGGGGAATTTTCAACCATTATTTTTTCAAACAATTTTCTGCTCTTTTCTCTTTCTGTACTTCAGGAGCCCCTATAATGCACTTGGTGTGGTCTGAGAGTTCTCTTAACCTATCCTCATTAAAAAAAAAATATTGTGTTTTTGTTGTTTGTTTTGTTTTTTCTTTTTGCTATTCAGCTTGGGTGCTTTTCAATACCCTGTCTTCTAGATCACTTATCTGTTGTACATTTTCTAATCTGCTATTGATTCTCTCTAGTGTATATTATGTTTCATTTGTTGTATTCTTCAACTCTGATTGTTTCACTTTTATATTTTTTCTCTTTGTTGTTCTTAGTGAGTTTATCCACTCTTCTCCAGACTGGTGAGCATCTTTATTACAATTACTTTGAACATTTTTGTTAGATAAATTGCTTATCTCTGTTTAATGTTCTTTTTTTTTTTTCTTTTGGAATTTTATCATCTTCTTTCATTTTGAGCATATTCCTCTGCCTCATTGTTTGACCTTCTTTGTTTCCGTGAAGGCAGTGGAACAGCAACTTCTTCTAGTCTTGATGGAACAGCCTTGTGCAGGCATGTCTTCTGTGTGGACTGCATGTGCCTGGTGGCTTTGGCTAGCTGTCTGGGGCTGTAGCAGTTGTGTGCTGGCAGTTCAAGAGCACTGTGCCTGAGGGCTGCCTTAGTAGATTGGCTGGAGCTAAAGCAGACATGGGTCAGGTAGTCCTGGGGAGTTCCATGCAGAGTGTGGCTTGGTAGAACAGCTGAAACTGAAGCAGGCACTTTTGGGGGTTCTCAGGCATTCTGCACAGGTGGATACCTTGACAGGAAAGCTGGAGCTAAATGGGCACAAACCAGGGTGGTGGTCTCTAGGGTGCTCTGCACAGGTGGCACATTGGGAAAATAGCTGGAGTAGATGTGGGTGTGGGAAATATAAGAGATAGAAACTAAATGGAAGGATTTAAATTATAAAGCATATATAAACACCACAAAATAATCAAACCAAATGAAATTTGTATTTGGAGGAAGGAGATTCCATGCTTGGTTTAAAATAAGGAAAAAGGGATTAAAACATTTTTTCATGGAGAAAGGGAGCCTTAGTTAAATTTTGCTTGGCTTTTGGTGTCTGGAAGGTAAGACATTCTTGGTCATTATGAGTAGGCACAAGACTATGGGAAAGCACAAGTCTTTTTAAAATAAAGAGACACAGGCTAGGGCTGAGAAGTTAGGGACATGAGTTTAACGGACAGATCTCCATTTAAATTGTACCTCTGCATTAATCACCTGTGACCTTGATAACTTATTTTACCACTCTCAGCCTCAGTTTCTTCAACTTTCATTGGTGGTTATAACCTTTATCTTGTAGATTATTTGAAAATTAAGTAGCTAGTTAATATAAAGGATGTAGAATATACTTGGTAAGTAATAACTATTTTTGTTGTTAGTTGTGAATTGTTGTTAATAGTTGGGCAAGGACACATGTTAATAAGTAGATAGGGAAAAAGGGTTTAAGTTTTATTAGTCCCTGAATGCTAACATGGCTTTTGCCCAAGAACGTAGACACTGCTTGTCTCCCATGGCACTGTGGTTCAGAGCTCTGGTGGGGAGCTATTATTTTTCTGAACATGAAGCTAAACCATACTTTGCCCATCACTGTTCCCTCATTATTATCTTCTCTAATAGGACATATAAGAGGCTTGTTATGTGGCCTAGCTCACCTGCCAGATAAGCTACCACTAGTATTTATTCACTCAAGTATGTCTTAACTGACCAGCTGATGCCTGCAATCAGATCCAAGCATGTTTTAGAACTTTAAAAATGTTCTCTCTTGTGAGTGTAAAAGACCAGATCTTTGGCTTATATACTAGGGTACTGGTTTCTGGACTAACTTTTGGTGTCAGGAAGCCTATCTTTTATGGTTAACACACAATCTTTGCTGGCACAAAACTTGGTTTAGATCATAGTCCTCCTACTTGGGGACACTGGTACTTGCGAATCCATACAATTAAAATATCTATCCTATAGACCTTCTGAGAGGATTAAATGATATTGTAGCTATAATTTTAATAGATTAAATGACGTATATACAGCATTTTGCTCAATTCCTGACCAACAATGAAATGTTCAAGGAATGGTGGTTTTCGTGATAATTGGTAGCTGAGAAGCAGTGGAATCTATACACTCTATGGAATAAAATGATATGGCTTCAAGTTTCTCCTACGACACCCACCACACTTTACATTTTTTTTTTATCTACAATATGGCAATAAAGATATTACTTAATGAATTGTTGAATGTATAGTGAAATTAAGAGTTTTTTGAGTCTCTGCTTTGGGTCAAACTCTTGTGTCTATCTTGTTTCACTTCAACAATACTAACACGTGAAGCCTATTATCTACTATAAGAAAGTAAGTAGAAAGTGGGAGAACCAAATTTTAATCCACAGGATAATGTGTGAAAAAAATAAGTTATATAAAATTTTTCACACTGCCTGACAGTGGTAGGCACTCTAAACCATGCTAGTTATTCTGTTGATTAGAGATGACAGGGAAGTGAAGGAAAGTTGAGGGTTTTGCCCTTCTTTGGTGGCATGTATAAAGGCCCTTCACTTTCCTGCCATCTGACAATATGTGACTCATACCCAAGGCCTGGATTCTAGATGTGGCTTCCTGAAAAGTCATGGATCACAGCCTCTGATCAGCTTTGTTCTTCTAGCCTCATTTTCTCTTAGGATCTAAAGGTATTTGCTTGTGTCCCTTGGCCAGAGTCCCTACTCTAATTTTTAGTTCTTGATCTGCTTCTGGCCATGTCCACCTCTTTTCCTGAGAGGTGGTTGGATGCTCCTTTTCACTGCCAGCTGTGGCCAGACACCAGGCTCTCTGCTGCCTGCACATACTCATTGACAGCTTCTCTCCTCCACCTTGGCTCTCCTACAGAATCAGGGATGGTTGGATCTAGCATGAAGTCCTTGTTCTACCCTTCAGTAACAATGTGTCCTTGCCTCTGTCCCTTAACCTCACTGAGCCCTGAAGTACCATAGTTCTTCATTAATAAATATAATGTTTACTTTATTCAAAGTCACCCCCAGACAAAATTGAAAGGGAAGTCTACCTCAGCCATTGTCCTTTCCCATCTCAATGAAGGCCTGGTTTCATCATTCTCATCACTGCTATGCTGGGCTACTCATGGCCTTCCACCTTTACTGTCTCAGACCTGGCTTACCTAATGATGAAAACCCCAGGCTTCTACTGCACTTTTCTCTGCTCAGTTTTCCCTTCCACATTTATATGTGCTGCTAGTGTTTCATCACCTCCAAGACTTGCTGTCTTTGAAAAGTTTCATTTCTCTCAGTAACAAAAAGTTTAGGAGTAAGCTATTAGAGGCATGTGACAATGGTGGCCTGAGTCACCAAGGACCTAAGCTCCTCCAGCTTCCTGCTCTTCCAGCCTCAGCATGTGCTGTTTTTCTTACAATCACAACATGGGAAGACATAGGGAAGGACGTGAACAAAAGACATGTATCATCTGAGTTTGTCCCTTTTTAGCAGAAAAATAATAGCTTTCCTAAAAAGGTGTCCTCCACTGGTGGTCTAATGTTTTTGTGTATATCTCATTGTCTAGGGTCATATCACGTGACATTTTCCACCTTCAAAGTAGTTGAGAGGAGTCATTTACTCCCCCTAAAATTGAGGTTACATTCATAAAGAAGAGGAAAACCATTAGAAGATAGGAAGCTTGAAATACTTGCCACACCTTATTACACCAATTTTATTTCCTAAGTATTTCTTTGCTTCATTACTTCCCCTCCTCTCTTGTTCTCCCTGCTTAGCTGGATGGTTACAATTGCCTACTAAGTAGTCACTCTGTCTTACCTTAACCCTTTTTAAATTTTGCTTTTTACCCATAGTAATTTTCTAAAATGGAGGGCTAACCTGTCAGGCACCTGTGTAATCTCTCCAGTAGCTCCTTATCACAAGATCAACGTCACAATCTTGAGGATGTCCTCTAAAGCCTCCCAGGTTCTGGCTGCACCTACTTTTCCATTCTCACTTCCTATGCATCCTACTGCCTGTCCTAGACTTCTCATTCATTTACACGTAAATACTGAGAGTTGTTGCCTCATGATGCCCTTTCACACCTCTGTGCCAAAGTAAAGGTAATGTCCTCTCCCACTTCTTATTTCTCATCCTTCAAGAGGCATCACCCTTCCCTGAGATATTTCTATTAACATCAGAGTAAGTGAGGAGAATACCTCATGTGCAGGAAAGGTTCCATAATTTGTATGGCTTAATGAAAAATGAAAATGTGGGGCCCTTTGTTCAAAAGTTATTAAGAATTTCAGGATGGTAACATCATAACATTAACCCAAACAAGGTCCCTACTAAGCAGAGGGCCTTGGGTGACTACACACATCATATACCCTTGAAGCTAGCCCTGGTCCTGTGACCCACTGACCTTATTACTTCCTAGGTTGTAACTGTTGGTTTTCTTGTCTCCCTCACCAGACTGTGAGCCTCTTGAGGACAGTGACTGGGTGGATTATAGTCATCCTTGTATTGCAGACAATGGCACCTGCACACTGGATTTTGTTTTACTCCCCTCTTAACAAATAAGCAACAGAATATTTTCAAAGGATTTTCAAAGGCTTTTCTCCTACTACCTTCTGACTTACGGTGGATCTGATTAAAGATCGAGAATTATAATCTGCTCCTTGCATGGAGGCTACCAACTGCGGGACATGTTTCAGTAATTTTACATTTGTTGGTCTCCCCAAACTCAAGTTCAGTGTATGTGAGCACTTTGCATGTTCTTTAGGCCTAGTTTTGAGGCCAATAGTGTAGCTATTGAGCAAGCACTTCTGAGAAATTAGAACAGATTGTGAAAAACAGTGCAAATTGCAGGACTTAAATCCACTGGTAACAGCAGGACTGTAACAAGTGAGAAAGGAGGAAAATTGCAGGAATGTGAGTCCTGCCAAGATGTGTATGCAGGCTCCTATAGCTGCAGGCTGGGCACTTGTTTGGGGTGTGTGTGTGTGTGTGTGAGAGAGAGAGAGAGAGAGAGAGAGAGAGAGACTTTATAGAAGGAGCACTGACCCAAAATGTGGAGTCCTCTGTTTGTGTCCTGGTTCCATTGTTCAGCAGCTGGCATATCCTGGGAAAATTGTTCAACTTTCTCAGTTTCCTAGATTACTCGTGTATAAAATCAAGAATAATACTATAGGTGAGGGGTGCCTGGGTGGCTCAGTCGGTTGAGCGTTCGACTTCAGCTCAGGTCATGATCTCACAGTTCATGAGTTCGAGCCCCACATCCAGCTCTGTGCTGATGGTTCAGAGCCTGGAGTCTGCTTCTGATTCTGTGTCTCCCTTTCTCTCTGCCCCTCCTCCACTCATGCTCTGTCTCTCTCTGTCTCAGAAATAAATAAACATTAAAAAAATTTAAAAAGAATAAAAAAGAATAATACTATAAGTAAATGGTTATACTAATCCAGCAAGATAAGCTGAATAGTATCATCCAGAATATAGGAAGTACATAATAAGTGTTCTATATTCTATATATTTCAGTTATACACTTTAGCTACAAGTTGCCTGAAATCGAATAACATTATTCCATTAATTTTGCAACTCCTGTCTGCTGGGAATTCTAACTATGCATCTCATTCAACATGGCTCATGACTGTTCCTGTCCTGATCTGCATTCCTCATGCTCAAACAAGGGAGGAGGCTCAATAAGAGTGTACAGAAGTTTAGAGACAGCTTTGATTTTACTACGTAAAAACTGTGCATTGGGGCAAGCAGTTAAAGTTCACTGACACTCTCATATGTTTTCTTGTATGTTCTAACAAGAATCATTTTAGAGTGATGGTGAAATTTTTATGAATGAATAGTCATAAAGCCCAAATACATTGGAAGAAATTTCCAGTAGTAAGCACTTAATGATAGCTAGTTTTATTCTGTCACTCTAGCACCATTTGGTCCTGTACTTGAGTGGCTGCTGAGAGGAGAGAATTCTAGTCCCCACTGGCTCACCTATATCTGGGCAAGTTTTCTAGATCTCTAAGTTGTAGATCAACCTAGACTATGTATAACAGACTGATATTCCCCACATCAGTCCAAATACACTAGCTAATATTTCATTTTTAAAATAGCCACAGTATTTAGGTACTTTATGATTTCTGTTTCACAGATGAGAAAAGTAGGCTTAAGGAGATAAAATGAGATCCACAGAATGAGAAAATAATGGAGCTGGTTTTCCACCCAAGCCATCTGCCTCCACAGCCCTTGTGCTCCAATTATATGTATATTGATACTCATGGAGTCCTTTGAGGAAAGGATCACTGGATTTGCAACACTTCATTTCTCTTTCTCAGTTTTTGAATACCTGTCTAGAAGCCAGGGCTTCTGAACCTCCAAATGGTTTCTTGGACCCTGAGCAAACATACTCATCACTCTTCTTCCCACAAAAATAAAAAGGATAGTAGGCATAGCTGCAGAAGAGCAGATTTATTCTCATGCCCAGGAAAGAAATATACCTCTGTTCTCTTTCTAAAACTAGTTATAGTTTGGCTGTGTAGCACTCTGTCACTGCCAGGAGCCTTTGCCCACCATGGCACTGAAGCCGAAGGCACAAGTATCTGGGTTCTCACATCTAAAAGGGGGCTCTGGAGAGCTGATTACTGATCACCGCAAAGGAAGTTGGGAAGGGCATCTGTGGAGTTTGTCTGCCCAGCATCTATGTCCTCTTTCTCTGGCCAAAGTGCCCTGACTGACTTTTAGAGAAACACTTCCTTCTGCTCTTCTCACTCCATGTGATTCAATTAATTCTGACCCCATATGCTGGCTCTGGGCACTAGAACATGACCTGGGTCAGGCCTATCAGTGTCAGCTGGTCCTGAGATTTTTTCTGAAACTATTGAAGAATAAGGGTCTCTTTTAAGAGATGAACTTTTCTCTTTCCTGTGGAGTCCTTAGCTGTTAGAATATGTACCTGGGATTGCTGATGGCCATTTTGCCTTCCCAATGTCCAAGAATGAAGAAAACTCAGAGCAAAGAAGATTCCAGGGATAAAAAAAGGAACATATTCCTGATGATGATTGGGCACATGGACCCAACTGTGCCTGATGCCACCACTTCTATGAGCTAACCCATCCACCCTCTGGTTTTTGTTTAAGCCACTTTGTATGGTGTTTCAGTTTTAAATAACTGGGAAAAAAAGCTAATACATAAATAAAGGAATAGGTACAAAGCTTTAGATGAGCCAGGAAGAACACCTAAATCTTTCTTTTTTATCCGGATATTCTAACTGTATATGCGGCAGTATTGAATTCAGCTAGTATTGTCCCCCAATTGTGGTAGAGCCTGTGAAGGTGGCATCTTACATGGCAAGAGGGACTTCGCAGATGTGACTAAGTCGAGGATCTTAAGATGGAAGGTTAGCCTGGATTATGGTGCTGGATCAATATAATCATAAGGGTCCTCATAAGAGGGATGCAGGGCAGTTGGAGTCCAAGAAGGAGATGGGACTGAATCAGAAGTTGAGAGTGAGGAGATTGTTGACCTTGAATGTGGGGGAAGGAGTAGAAGCAGACATTGGAAGCCAAAAGGGGCAAATAAATTGTCTCCCCTAGAGCATCCAGAAAAGAATGCTGCCCTGTTGACACCCTGATTTTATCCTAGGGAAACCCATTTTGGACTTCAAATTTTGTGTTTTTTAAACTGCCAAGTTTGTGGTAGTAGGTGACTGCAACATTAGGAATCTGATACACAGCTCATATACCTGATGTGTATCTTTCAAATAATATGAGTAATGACTGTCAATTAAGACAGATTAAATATGTACCTAGAAATGCTTAGATTTTGGGGAGCATGGTTTATCTTTTATCCCCATAATAAGTCTGAGGAAGAGGATAAGCCACTGACAGCATCTGCTACAACTCAGTATGTCTGTGACAAGCTGACAGGCTCACATGACTATATGGTCATTGCATTGCTTTGGGCTGCAAGTACTAGGGAAAATATGAAATTGACTCAGTAAGGGCATTTATTTTATGTAATAAGAATTTGTAACATGGAGAGTTTCAAGGATTTATTAAACTAATAGCTGAATGATTGCAAAGACTCGTACTGGCTTTTGTTCTCAGCTGTCTCTTGATGTCCTGCCCACAGCAAGTTCAAGCACAAGTGCTTCCCTCAGCAGCTAGAGGCAGAAATAGGAAGACGCTTCTCTTTGTCCATGTGTTTTGAGGGTATATAAGCTTTCCTCTAAACTTTTCTACCCGAACTACCCTCCCCCACCTTGTTTCTTGCAAAATTTCACTCTACATTGTTTTTTCTAGGAAATGCAACTTCTTACATTGAACTAAAAGTATATTTTGGTTTTCCAAAACTTTGTCAAGATTTCATCATTATTTTTGAAAGACACTGTCATTGATGGAAACACATGGCTGATGGGATTTGAGTTGCCAATAGAACATACTTGTATTTGGTTGTATTCATAACTATTGCATTCACTATGAATCTATGCATAGATATAAGTAAATGACAACTTTTTTATGTATCCAAATGTGCTTGAGAAGTAATTGTATATTGAAATACATAATATAAATAACTTCTTTATATTCTATTATTTCTTTCATGTATAGCCAATACCATTCGTATATATGAATATGTTTATAATATATAAATATATACCTACACATATTTATGTTTATATACAGTTACATGTGTGTACACACACACACACACACACACACACACACACACACACACACGATGAGAAAACATAAGACAAGCTGACAGGTCGCAAACACCCCCCACCCTCCCCCCCCCAAAGTGGGATATGTGTGATATTCCTCAGGCACTCCTGGCTGCCCAAGAACAAAGGAAAGGGGAAAAACAAAGGGTTAACTGATAGAGATCATAGTCCCACAGGACCTAAGTCTCCATCACCCCTCTGTAGTGATGTGGAAAACAAAGGCAGAAGGAAATGGCAGATAGAACTAAATTTCCTTATAACCTGCAGCCCATTGACAAATACTTGAGGCAGGCAGAGTAAAACGTTTCTCCAGAAACTCCCTACTGTCTTCCCTAGTACTTTGCTAGAGGGAAGAAAAACCCTAGCTTGACAATAGAGAGGCCTCCAGTATCCTGGGAGTCTTCTTTAGTTTATGAAAATCTCACAGGAAACTTCCCCTGGACTTTACCTCCCCCAACTCTATCGTATAAAACCAGTGTCTCCTCATGGTCCCAGGGCAGCTTTTCCTGCCCATGGGTCCTGTCCCCATGCTTTAATAAAATCACCTTTTTGCACCAAAGATGTCTTCAAGAATTCTTTCTTGGCTGTTGGGTCTGGACACCACGAACCCCACTATCACCCCTCAAAAAAACTCATCAATACATACATATGTATATATGTTGGGTAGGTTATATCTATGCATCTTCTTGTAAGGTAATTAAGGAGGCATTATAAAACATTTGTTAGAGAGGCTTTGATAGGATTAAGAATAACTGCTATGACTCCTTATGCAGTTTACCGTTTCAAGGGTATATTATATTTCTTCACGTCTCTGGGAGTTTGCAGAAGCATTCTTTCTGGAAAATCCTTCCTGTTTGCATCTGTTGAGAGGGATAGGAGTCTTTCTTTGATGGGGCTCTGTTTTCTAACATGACTTTGTGTCTACTTACATTATAGGGACTCATCACGTGGCCTCAGCATAATGAATGTCTACTATATATTTCCTATGGCTACTGTAACAAATTACCAAACCAAATATGGCTTAAAGCCACATATATTTGTTATCTTATAGTTCTGTGGTTCAGAAGTCTGACACAGGTCTTGCAAAGCTTAAAATCAAGGTGTCAGTGGTGCTGTGCTCCTCTCGGGAGGCTCTAGGGGAGAATCTATTTCCTTGCCTTGCCTCCAAGTTCTACTTTCCACAAAGCACAAGAATACAAATACAATTCAGTCAAGTTCTTTGCCTCTTGCTAACAAGGATGACTTTTCTTCTGGTTTCTAATATGGTGTTCCTCACTTCCATCTGCAATATCACCAGAATGGCCTTTTCCACTCGACATTTCTATACCATTGTGTTCATGATTATTCATAGATTCTCTAAGAAGATGGAGGCTTTCTTTCCAGCCCTCTTCTTGCACCCCCCCCCGCCCCCACCAAACACCAGAGCTCTCACTGAAATTACTCTAACATCCATATTTTTAGCATACATTTTATTTATTTAGTTTTTTAAAAATTTACATCCAAGTTAGTTAGCATATAGTGCAACAATGATTTCAGGGTACATCCCTTAATGCCCCTTACCCATTTAGCCCATCCCCCCCTCCCACAACCCCTCCAGTAACCCTCTGTTCTCCATATTTGAGTCTCTTCTGTTTTGTCCCCCTCCCTGTTTTTATATTATTTTTGCTTCCCTTCCCTTGTGTTGATCTGTTCTGTACCTTAAAGTCCTCATATGAGTGAAGTCATAGGATATTGGTCTTTCTCTAATTTAGCTTAGCATAATACCCTCTAGTTCCATCCACGCCGTTGCAGATGGCAAGATTTCATTCTTTTTGATTGTCAAGTAATACTCCATTGTATATATTTCACATCTGCTTTATCCATTCATCCGTCAATGGACACTTGGGCTATTGTTGATAGTGCTGCTATAAACATTGGGGTGCATGTGCCCCTTCAAAACCACATACCTCTATCCCTTGGATAAACACCTAGTGGTGCAATTGCTGGGTTGTAGGGTAGTTCTATTTTTAGTTTTTTGAGGAACCTCCATACTGTTTTCCAGAGTGGCTGCACCAGCTTGCATTCCCACCAACAGTGCAAAAAAAGATCCTCTTTGTCTGCATCCTTGCCAACATCTGTTGTTGCCTGAGTTGTTAATGTTAGCCATTCTGACAGGTGTGAGGTGGTAGCTCATTGTGGTTTTAATTTGTATTTCCCTGATAATGAGTGATGTGGAGCATTTTTTCATGTGTCGGTTGGCCATCTGGATGTCTTCTTTGGAGAAGTGTCTATTCATGTCTTTTGCCCATTTCTTCACTGGCTTATTCTCCGGGTGTTGAGTTTGATAAGTTCTTTATAGATTTTGGATACCAACCCTTTATCTGATATGTCATTTGCAAATACCTTCTCCCAATCCCTCAGTTGCCTTTTAGTTTTGCTGATTGTTTCCTTCGCTGTGCAAAACCTCTCTGATCTTGGCTGCAGCAACTTCTTACTCAACACGTCTCTAGAGGCAAGGGAAGCAAATGCAGAAATGAACTATTGGGACCTCATCAAAACAACATGCACTTTAAAACTGCTCCAGCCTGTACCCATTACCCATTTTCAAAGCCATTTGGTACAACACACTACTACTTAGTACCAAAATTTGCCTTAGTTAGCTCCAGCTGCTGTAACTGAATATCATAGACTAGATGGCTGAAACAATGAACATTTATTTTCTCCCTGTTCTGGAACCTCAAAGTCCATAATCGAGGTACAATTAAACTTGATTTCTGTTGAGAGCTCTCTTTGGCTTGCAGACAGCTTGTGCTTGTGGGGAAGGAGTTTTCTTTCTCTGTCTTCCCATTCTTTTAAAGCCACTAATCCCATCATAAAGATTTAACCCTCATGACCTAATCTAATATCCTCATTTCCAAATACCATCACATTGTAGATTAGAGCTTCAACAAAGGAATTTTTGGAGGGACACAAGCATTCAGTCCACAACAAGCAATATGTGATAAAGTGCCCTGTGTAGCAAAATGTTAATTGTAGAATTTAAGTGGCATAAATATGGGTGTTCACAGAAATTTTTTTCAGCTTTTCTCTGTTTGAAACTTTTAATAAGATATTGAGAAAAATGTTAATCCAGGCCTCAGCATAGCAAACTGTCTCTATAAATAGTTGTTGAGAAATTGGTAAATTTAGTGGAAATCTGCTTGCCAATTAGCTCTGAGGTTAAGCTGGAGATCAGGACAATCTGTCCTTTTCATGTTTCTGATGCACTGATCCTTTTCTGGAAAGCATTATACAATATGATCAACACTCCATTTGGAGGTGCTTATGTGCTGAAGGAGCAGTTGCTGCAACAAGCTTGGTGATTAGAAGCCCGTGCAGCTAGTCCCAGCAATCTGGGCTATTGTTGAGTGTGGGCTGTAAAGCAGCAGGTGTCTTCTTGTCTCAAGCAGTCTTCTGGGAGTCCTGAGGTTACTGTGCATTACAGAGGATAGATTCTAGCCAGTTATGTATATAATACTCAGATTGAAAGAGAATGAGTGGGAGGTTAGTTAAATAATTTTCAAGTCCAATTACAAACATTAAATTATATGGTTTGTTTATGACCATGTCTAAGAAAGAAAATACATTTTTGTCAGGTAGTAAGTTAGTAACTACCTCATTTAGTCATCTAACATGTATTGTCTGAGCACCTACTATAGGCTGGGACTTGGGTTAGATACTGTGATATATATGATATATAGGTAGAAGAGGTAGAAGAGCTGTTCCAGTTAAAGAACAAAACAGATTTTTGAATAATAAAAATGGAATCAACCATAGGAAGTAGTGTACTTTCTGACAGGTATAGTGTTAAACTTGGATCTACCTTGTAACTCATCCTCCACTCTCTGACTAGGATCATGATGAAATGAAGTCTGGAAGTGGCATCCTTGGAAGCACAAATGTAACAAATAGAGTCCCAGTTAGAGGGATGCCTAGAGTGGGTGTTTAAATCAGTTCTGCCCTAAATAGTCAAGGGAAAGAAATATAAAAATGGTTTTCAGTTATTTATTTTATTTTTTTAGACAGAGAGTGAGCGTGTGAGCAGGGGGAGAGAGACAGAGAAAGAGAGAATCTTAGGCAGGCTCCACACTCAGTGTGGGGGCTGACATGGGGTTCAATCCCATAATTCTAAGATCCTGACCTGAGTCAAAATCCAGAGTCAGATATTTAACCCACTGAGCTACCCAGGTGCCCCTGGCTTTTGGTTATTTAATCCCACATGGCCCAGTAGGAACTATCTAGGGATTTAAGCTGAGGCTGGTGCTAATAATGAAAAGGGAACATATTTCTGGTGTGTCCTTTATATAAGTATTTCTCAGAGTGTAAATTAGAATTGCTGTAGAGGTAAACATCTCATTAAGAGTCAAAGCCTAAAATCTCTACCCGTCTTTTCTCAGGAGACCTATCTTACACTTAGTTTCAGTAGCTTAAAAGGGGGAATTAGATCTATACCCCTATAATGACCGATATGCTCCTTACTCTTTATTGTAATAGTAAATATTATTTTATAGTCCATATCTCCTTTATCAATTTTGAACCATTAAAGATCAAGAACTATTATTTATTCATCTTTCTATCCCCAGTATCTAGTACAGTGGTATATTATTGCTTAATAAATATTTTTGAATGAATTAAAGAAACAATTAGTAGACAATTGCTATGGTCTGAATGTGTACTCCCTAAATTCATATGTTGAAGCCCTAGTTTCCAGCAAGGATATATTTGGTGATGGGGTCTCTAAGTTAGCAACTAAGGAATTAAGGTTAAACGAGTTCACAGGGCAGGGCCCTGATCCCATAGGATTAGTGTCTTTAAGGGAAGAGACACTAGAGAGATGACTGTCTTTGTATACACCTACAGAAAAGGCAATAGGAGGACATAGTGAGAAGGCAACTGTCTGCAAATCAGGAAGAGAGCTCTCAGGAAAAAACTGAATTAATCAGAACCTTGATCTTTGACTTGTAACTTCCATAACTGTGAGAAAATACATTTCTGTTCTTTAAAGCATCTAGATCATTATACTTTGTTATGGCAGCCCACGCTGGCCAATACAGTAGTCTAACCAAAGTACAGAAGATGCTAGAGAATTTTAAAAACTATCTGTTCCATCTGTGGAAAAGTGGATAATGTCAGTGAGGAAGCTGCAATGGAGAGCCTGGAAACATACAAAGTATTTTTCCAGTAAGGAGGACCATGATAAACAAAGGAGAGAGAGGGGGAAGGACTGGAAATCAGGTCACAAAAAGGAGATGACTTGTCTGAAATTGGGGTTTGAGAACTTCAAAATTGGGGGATAATTTTATATCCAGAGAGGGCCTTGGAATTTATTTTCATAAGCATCAGAGAGTGATGAAATTTTGAGTGGAAATACTAATGTGGTCAGAGCAATGTTTTGAAAGGAATGGTTTCCATGTTCAGGTTTCCTGTCTGAGAATAACTGACATCAGAAGTGACTTCACCATTGACAGTCCCAACAGGATAACCTTATCCTGTATGTAATACATCAGTCCCAAATTCATATGTGATACTCACACAGTTACAGAGGAGTCATTGGTTACATCACTGCTAAAACAAGCGTTAGTTTGGGGCCAGCTCTCAAGGAAGCAACTTACCGACCCAGGGTCACAAGGAATCCATTGCAGGAGGAAACAGTAGCTCAAGATCCTTCTTAAATTTACCACTGGATTTATTTCCAATTCTTTGGTAATCTCTTCCTTAGAGCAGTAAATTCTGAGCTCACAGGGCTTTGCATTTAATTCCAGTATTTGGATTGTGAGAGCTTTTAATACCTGTGGACTTGGCAGTTGCAGAGAGTAAAATGCATCCCCATTAATCAGAACTGCACTGAGTCATGTTACACAAACCATAGATTTCTACAAGAAAATTAAAAGGCAATATCATTTCACTTCTGCTAAATGTTTTCTTATGATTTAGGTGGAGAAATGGGACACTCTATATTGTGTCCAGTGACACTGCCAAAAATATATCACCAAGAGACACGACAAATGAATGTATAAATAGGAATTGCTTAGAAGGGGTTAGTCATAAATCACTGAATGAGCCGGAACCCAGGTTCTTTTTTGTGTGTGTTGCTTAAAATGTGGAACATTATTGGTGACTCCTAGAAAAACAATTTGATTTTTGTACGGTTGCATTAGAAGGTTATGGGAAATAGGAAAGTATATTTTCCCTAGGTGAAATCAAAGGCAAGATAGGAAATTTTCTGGTGACTCTAGGAACCTATAAACTCCTCTGAAAAATGTAATGGAGATTGTTAAAAGAATAGCAGTGGTGTGGTTTCTAGAATCATGAGTTTTCATCTTGAACATTTAGAAATCTGGGGTATGATGATGGGCTGGCTTTGGGTCAAAAATGCACTATAATAAATTGGATTGAGGTAGCAGCAATAATTATGGGACTTTTCTGTTGGGGTCTTATAATTCCTCCATCATCCTTACTCCTGGAAAATCTTTCTCTACATTTTAAAAGGAATTGCTTTAATGATGTCCTGAGTTATAGCCCAAACAATTACTTTTTCTTAGGGAAAAAAAGAAACCAAATTTCTGTTTGTTTTAAAGATATTAAAGTGGGAACTCAGAAACTGGATAAAAGACACTAAGACTTTCCCATATGGAAGTGTTAAAAATTTTAATAAAACTGCAGATATTGTTCATGCTAAAGAAATGCTTATTTTTTTCTGACCTATAATATTCCTATTGTGCCTTTTATCTTTTTTGGTTAAAATTAGTGCATTTCCTTTTGCTTAGAACACAGTGGTTGAGATTGCTATTTTTATTTTCACAAAACCTATAAAGAGGTTTGGAGGGTAGTGAATTTTTTCAGTCATCAAACTCAACACATAATTCCTTAGAAGACAGTCAGGACTTAGCTGAGAAGGCCTGAGGCACTGAATATATTCCCATGTAACTTAATAGCCCATATTTTTACTTTTTTTTCCTGCATAATAAACGACCCTGAAACATTTACTCATGATTCTGTAGGGTTGACAATGTGGTCTGGGCTCAGCTGGATTGTTCTCTTGCTGGTCCTACCAAGGCTTACCCAGTACTTGCCACCAGTTAGAGGGCTGGTTGTAGTCAGCTTTTTGGTCCCAAATATTTGGAGTTTGGCTGGGGTAATAGGGACAATTGGATCATATGTTTCTACTCTCTGGTAGGTAAGCCCTGGCTTTTTCCTATGGTGGTTGGGTTCCAAAAACAGCTAGAGAGGGCAAGCTCCAGCGTGCACTTTCAAACTTTGCTTTCATCATGTTTGCTAATGTCCAGCGACCAAAGCAAGTCTCACGGCAAAGTCCAGATTCAAGGTGTGGACAAATAGTCTCCAAACCTGATGTGGTTTGGCCTTTCCTCTTTACATGTTTGCTGAAAATAATATTAGAAATTTTAACGCCTAGGCTCTTGAAGAAAGGGAGTGCAAAATATTTGTCATAGTGTGTGTGTGTGTGTGTGTGTGTGTGTGTGTGTGCGCGCGCGCGCGCACGCGCGTGCACATGCGCAGGTGAGAAAGGGATTGATTGATTCGGTCAGTCTATCACATTCAATTCTTTCTTTAATGATGATTCCAGTGGTGGATAAATATCTTAGCTCTACTGCTTAATAGCTGTGTGACTTTGGGCAATTTCCTTAGCCTCTCTATTCTCCAGTTTCTTCATTGCCTTATGGGTCTCAAAGCAGTATGCATCTCCTAGATTTATTTTGAGAATTGAATGAGTTAACAACTAACTTTTGGAAAAATGCCTGGAACACAGTGTGTACTCTATTAAAATTAGCTATTACCAATTTGGTCTTGTACCTCCCTATTAGTTTCCTATTATTGCTGTAACAAAGTACCACAGAAGTGACTTAAAACAACACACGTTTATTATCTTACATTACTATCTTACAGTTTTTATTACCATACGTTTATTATCTTACTGGGTGACCTCTGGGTTTCACTGGGTTAAGATCAATGTATCAGTGGAACCGTGTTCATATATTTTCTTGCCTTTTTCAGCTTCTAGAGGTTGCATCCATTCTTTGGTTTATGGGGACTTCTTTCATCTTCAAAGCCATTAATATCCAGTAGAGTCTTTCTCACATTATATCACTTTGACCTCTGCTTCTGTTGTCACATACTCTTCTCTGACTCCCTCTTGCCTCCCTCTTTTACTTATAAGAACACTTGAGATTACAATGTGGCAAACTGAATAATCCAAGATAATCTCCCCATCTCAAGATTCTTGGTTTAAGGACATGTCCAAAGTTCCTTTATCCATGTAAAGTGACATTGTCACAGGTTTCAGGTATTAGAACATGGATGTGTTTGGGCGCCCTTATTCTATCTGTCCCAAATATTCTTCTTTTTAAAAAATTTTTAATGTTTGTGGGGCACCCGCATGGCTCAGTTGTCTAAGTGTCCAACTTTGGCTCAGGTCATGATCTCACAGTTCATGAGTTTGAGCCTGGCAGTAGGCTCTGTGCTGACAGCTCAGAGCTTGGAGCCTGATTCTGTGTCTCCCACTCACTCTGCCCCTCTCCCACCCACACTCTGTTTCTTTCTTTCTCTCTCAAAAAATTTTAATTAACATTTAAAAATTATTTTTTAATGTTTATTTTTTGAGAGAGAGCAAGTTGGGGAGGGGCAGAGAGAGAGAGGGAGAGAGAAATCCCAAGCAGGATCCATGCTTTCAGCACAGAGCCCGATGCAGGACTTGAACTCACAAACTGTGAGATCATGACCTAGGCAGAAACCAAGAGTCAGATGCTTAACTTAGTAAGTCACCCAGGTACTCCTGTCCCGAATATTCTTAACCATCCATCTCTAAAGAGAAATATGTTGAAAAGGCTTTGCTTAGCCATAACTATTTAGGGAATTGCTCTGTATCGAGGAGGAAATTCTAAATTCTGTTGTCTGTAATACTGGAAGTATCTGAGTACACTCAAAACTACCAGGTGGGGAGAATAGATAACTTTGAGTGCTGAGACAAAATGGTTAACCATCACCTATCAGAGAAGTGTGATGAAGAAACTGCTTTGTATTCACCAAACTCTATTTTTCCTCTGGCATTCAACTATATTATACTTCATCCCTGTTGCCTCTAAGTGTGGTCATGGGCAAATTCTCACCGATGAAATGAGAGTGCCATTGTTCTGTGTCACGTTTGAGGTGAATCAGTTAAGAGCATCTGTGCCCAACTGATGGTAACTTTTTTGTTGGGTGGTTGCATATGGGATGTTTACCAGAGGACTCTGAGGCCCTAGGAATGGTTAGGACACAGAAGATAGAACTATCCTGGTTCCTTGAGTGACTGTGTGGTTCAGAGCTCCACCTTCCTATTAAGTCACTGACTGTTAAGGTAGTTTGTTTTAATTACCCAAAAATTGGTCTGCAGAAAGATCCTTTATTCTCAGCCTTGAAGCCTAGTGAACAGGGATATGGTTTGTGATCCACCTTGACCCCATTCACTTCCTTCCCACTGCTGGACAGCAAGCAGAGACTTTAGATATTTTGCTAGACTATAATATAACTTAATTTAGAGTATACTGTAAAAGAGTGGTAGCTATTGACCTTATCATGTTTCTGGCCAGAATAATCTTCACACCATTGTAGAACTTAAAGAACCAAAAGGTTTGCTAAGATCCTCTCAGACAGTCTCCTTGCTGAACAGATGAGGAAACTCAGGCCCATAGTGTTTCAGTGATTTTCTAAAATTCTCCAGTGAAACTCACCAGTGGAACTGGAACTTGAATCTTAGGCAGCACTGAGAGCTCAGTAGTCAACATAGTGCCTCCTATGCCAGGAGGTCTGCAAGTAGTTGTCAAAGAAATAAATGGGTGCGTGATGGTCTCAACCTTCAGTGTCCAGCTCACTGGCACCTTCTCCATGGAGCTTTTTTCTTTAAAAAACCCCGTTTGAAATTAACCTCCCATATCCTCTCTTATCCTCAAAGATTATTTTGATTCTCTATATTGCACTTAATAAAATATGCTTGATGGATCACAATACTGAAATACAATAAGAGATCTTGTCTAGCTCAGCACCGTAAATGATTAGTAATGTCTTCCATGGGAAAAGCATTAGAAAATAATACAATATGGGCCACGAATTTACCAATCCTAGTCTTGTTTTTTTTTTTTTAATTTTTAAATGTTTTGTTTTATTTTTGAGAGAGAGAGTGTGTAAGCAGGGGAGGGGCAGAGAGAGAGGGAGAGAAGGAGGGAGGGAGGGAGGGAATCCAAAGCAGTAGTCTTATTTATTAGAATAAAAACTTCCTTAGGACAGGGCACAGCAGCTTTTTTTTTCTTTTACCTTGTACCTTGCATGGTACTGAGAAGAGTATCTTATATATAATGAATAGTATATAATAATATATATTATAATATAAATAGATGCTTACTATTTGTTGAATTAAACTGAAGTGAAATCCTCATAATATTGGATCTATAAATTGCTTAAAATCTGAAACTTCCATCTACCCTTCCCCAACTTAGTTTTCTTCTTCCTATATATTCTAAGATTTTTTTGAGTAGTACTCTCAGTCTTTGTAATATATATTTACAATGAATCTCTTGGAAATAATTTACTTCAAAATATTTTTTCTTTCGTAGTCTATATGTTACACAAGGATATTCCAACTAGGATATCTTCTCTACAAGAATATAATAGAATTAGTAACCTGATTCATTATCATAATATATCAGCTAGGAACTTGGCCTGCCAAATATACTCATTTAAAGTTGTATATTCAGGGGCACCTGGGTGGCCCAGTCAGGTAATCGTCCTGCTTCATCTCAGATCATGATCTCATGGTTTGTGAGCTCAAGTCCCACATTAGACTCTAGGTGGACAGCTCAGAGCCTGGAGCCTGTTTCGGATTCTGTGTCTCCCTCTCTCACTGCCCTCCCCGCTCTCATGCTCTATCTCTCTCTCTCTCAAAAATAAATAAACACTAACTTTTTTTTAAAGTTTCATCTTCAAATAATAGAAGGAAAGAAAAGAAGTGGTAGATATGAGACAGAAAAGGAGAAAATATCAACTAATTGCTTTAAACTTGAATGAAGAACTTTCAAAAAAATTAGAAAACTTGTCAGATGTACTATCTGATCTATTTTTTAAGAAATCAGAATAGATGGGTTTATGTCACAGTAATTTATATGTTCTCCTGGGGAAAATGAAATTATTGGTCTGGGTGCTCTCTAAGTAATTACTTTACAAAAAAGGAACAGATTTGCAGGCCCAGGGCTGTAGTGGAAATATGCTATAATGATATATATATATATATATACATATATATATATATATATAAATAAATATATATATATATGTATATATATATATATGTATATATATATATGTATATATATATATATGTATATATATATATATACTGACTCTTAAAAGCAGGAGTGTAGAAGAAGCTGGAATGCATTATCCAGGGTATTCAGGAATTTTAAATGTTAAGCACTAAGATTTTAACTCTTTTATCTGCCTTTGGAGGTGAGATCTTCTGCCCATTTTTGTAATCCAAATTTGGTCCTCAGGGGATTTGAGGAAGTGACTCAGTGGCTGGGTCCTCCATTTGCAACAGCCTGTCGAGTACCTCACTGTAGATGTCCCTGGGGCTTCGCAAATTTACTCTGCATAGCACAGAACTCATCCCTATCAGGAAATCTCTTCCCTTTTCTGTGCCCCATTTTTACAAAAGGGACTACTAAACTCTCAATTATCCAGTCACAAAGCCTTGGGCTTCATTTTTGCTCTTTTTTTTCCCCCTCATATACCACACCCCTTTATAAACTCAGTAAATCTTGTTCATCTTACTTCCAAAGGACGAGAGCAGGATCTCTAACAGACTGTCAGACTAAAATTGAGGACCCAGCTCTGTCACTTAGTAAGTATGACCTTTGTAGGGTACTACTTACCTTTCTAGGCCTTAGTGGGTATTTTTAAAAAATTTTTAAATGTTTATTTATTTTTGAAAGAGACAGTGCAAGTGGGGGAGGGGCTGAGAGAGAGAGAAGGAGACACAGAATCTGAAGCAGGCTCCAGGCTCTGAGCTGTCAGCACAGAGCCTGACGTGGGGCTCGAACTCACGGACTGCGAGATCATGACCTGAGCCGAAGTCTGAGATCATGACCTGAGCCGAAGTCGGACCCTTAATAAACTGAGCCACCAGATGCCCCTCTAGGCCTTAGGTTTTGAATCTATAAAATGGAAAGAATCCTTCATTTACTGGTTATTCAGGTTTCCAATGATTCGTTGAATACAAATCACTTGACACTATGCTTTTTATAAGTCTCACTAAATCCTAGACATGACTGATAACGGCTGGTGTTAAATATACTTCTATTAATACCACCACCACCATCTTTCCTGTCCCCTGTTTCCAAATTGCCACTTCTCCCACTCAGGACCTCAGGACCTCTTACCTAGGATCTTGTACTCTGCTTCTCTCTGATCTTCCTACCTCAAAGCTGTTGCTCCAAGGTACTTTTTTCGTATTGCTTTCACTCTTATCTTGCTGGTGTTTACTTCTGACAGTGACATCTGCTATTCAAAAAGCACCTGTGCTTCTCCACTGTCAGGTTTCCTGTTTCTCAGCTTACAAGAGTTCCCCAAGAGTAGGAAAGGACATTCCGCAGAAAACCGTACCCATTGCTGGGTACTGCCTCAGCAATGCCCTTTAAGAGATAGCTCAAATATTTGGAAAAATTCAAGGTCAAAAAACTCAGCCCCTTGAAAGAAGTAGAGACATGGGTTGAAGTCCAAGAATAAAATCATGCCCTTTCTACTAGAAACAGAAATGTGTGTGTGTGTGTGTGTTGGGGAATGGTCATAATAGTTTATCCATTAAAAATAGTCTCTTGCTTTGGGGTGCATTTTCCATTGTTCCCATGAGATCCCAAGTATCAAGACAAAAGAACCTTAGGCAAGAGCCAAAAATGTCTTCAAACCAAATGTCACATATTCAGTCTAAATTATAAGGACAGGTTTCATAGGCCAAAGCCCTGTGATAATGAACAATTTGAATTTCACTGGGCCTGCTACACTTTTTCAGGTGTTTCTAGTTCTGGTAGCAACTGGTTGGAGACTCATGGTTTTGGAGTCCTAGTCAAGTGGCTTTCTGATTAATCACAAGCAACAAAGACATCTTTTAAATTCAGAGACGAGTGCTGGAGAACTTCCTCTTTGGCAATCATGGCACATAGCCTGGGATAGAAAGATAAGTAAGGGTCAGTCTTTGTCCTTTAGCACTTAAAACTTCAAGGATCAAGGAGAGATAGACACATAAGTAATACAGATACAGCATGAAGAGTGCTTTAAGAGAGGCCATATTAATTTCTATAGAAACAGAGATGAGAAAGTAATTCTGTCTATGAGGAAGGGTATAATTTCCAGAAAAAGTAATTCAAATGCATGAAGACAGAGGAATGAAAATGTAGAGGAACAAAAGTGTCTAAGAACATGGATGTGGCCTGCATGTGGAGGTGGGATACGTGGGGCCAGGCAGTGAAGGGAGAGAGGTTGGCTAAAATTTACAAAGGAATGAAAAATTAACTGAGCCAGATTGGTGTGCGTTGTGTGGAGTTTCTACCTTCTTCTGCAGTGTTGTCTGGACTATCTGTTCCAGAGAACGTTGCTATTATCTCTGGGAGTCTTAGACAGTTTTCATGTAGGAAGTGATGCAGTCAAATCTACATCTAGAAAGGTAATACTGGTGGAAGAGTGGCCGTGAATTGAGAGACCACTTAGAACAGTCTTGTACTAACTGAATTGTGATGATGAAAGCTCAGATGAGGGAATAAATAGTGGATAGTGAGAAGGGGAATAATGTGAGAAAAGTTTTGGTGGTGTCATGTTGATTAGCTATGAGAAATCAAGATCAATAGATTGATTTTTTAATGTAGACCATTGGGTTGAGTAGATTAAGATAAACTCTATGGGAAGGGCAAGCAAATAAGCAAAGTTTAGGAAGGAAGGTGAAGATTTTGTATATATTCAATTTGATGAATTTGTTCTTGTATCTTGTTAGAAATATGTGCTGGGCAGCAGGGGTTCAGAAGAATGGGAAAAAATGAGGACTTGGAATGTAGGTTTAACATAAAGGTGGTCAGCATAACAGAGGCCTTTGAAAGGATTGGGGTAATGAAGTTTAGCCAAGGGAGTGTGTGAAGTGAGAAGAGAAGTTTGGGACAGAATTCTTAGAAACTCAGTCTTTTAAGGATGGGCATTGCTTCTCTTTTCCTTTTATAATGTCTTCCCTTGGCCTAGAATTCCATCCCTAGCTTCTTGCATCTTTCAGTTGACTTGGCATACATCTTGAATTTCATGCAGTATTTTTTCACAAAAGGTTATAACTATTTTATAAAAATTCTGTGAGACGCCTTTTCCTCTGTCTCTTTTGAAAAGCTGGTAAACTCCTATGTAGTAGGTTTGGAACGGGACATAAACTGAGCCGTGATTCCCACACAGGCACAGTTTAAATGGGCCATATCCACAGGCAACACTGTTAAAAATATGCAAATGGTGCCAGGTACAAAGAAGTGCATAGTGTGAACACACAAACAGTGATTCATTGGTTTGCTGCACATGAAATACAGTCATCTGGCAGCACTGCCATCTGCTCGGAGGTAACTTTTCCACAAACCCGCCCAAGACTGGAGAACAATGGGAGTGAAGGCAGTTGCTGAGCTGGTTTTCCCTTAGACAAAAGACTGATTCTTAGGCCTGCCAAAGGGAGAAGCTGCCCTGGAGCAAATGGAGGCGGGGGAGGGGAGGGTTGAGCTGGCCCCTGGACCCAGTTCTCAGGAAACCCCATTGCCTGAAGAGACCGTGAAGAGATGGAAGCCTTCATAAGTGGGAAGAGGAGGCCTCTTTAGGAGGGGAAATATGTTCTGAGAATTTCAAGTAAGTATGTTCTGAGTAAGTTCAGTAAAGGGGAAACACAGATAATACCGGTAATAAATCAAGATTTCATTATAAACATCTCCCAAGAGGCCAGAATACCCATGTCACTGTGGCACTGTGCCTTAGAACTATACTTGAAAATGTTTGACTATTTTGGGGTCTGAAAGAACCTAGTGCTCATTTGTAAATGGATGAGATATTATGAAAAGCAGCCAAACACCAAATCCAAAGCAAGTGAACATTTACCTCTTCCTAAGGGCACTGGATGGGGGCACAGAGGTAGGAGAGTCATGCAGTGGAATTTCATGTCTCTCTCGCCAAAAGCCACAGGCTTTTCTTTCTCATTTATTTTAAACCATCCTCTCCAAACTCACCGCATAGTTCAGGTTGCCAAAGCCCTTAAGTTCTAGCGGTCTGCTTTCCTTTTCTCACACCCTTCTGAAGCATATTGTGATGTTTGATCTAATGCCAAAGATTGACCACTGGGGAAATTTGGAAATGGAGCTACTCAGTATTTTGTAACCAGAAGGGAAGGGAGGGATATGTAATTTCAACAGTGTTGCCTACCAGATGATTTCATCTGGTTGTTGTGGAAATCTTTGTACTCCTAGAGAAATGCATAAAGCGTAAAGGAAAAAGAATAAAGTGGCATCCAAAACTCAGACTCATAATCCTATCATTCTGAAACAATCATTGTTGCCATTTAGTCATGCTTTCTTTCAGTCATTGTAATTTTTATATCTAATATAGTTCAGATATACTGGCTGTTTCCATTATTTATACATATATTCCCAAATATTTAAAACCACAGTGCTAATTGTTTGTGTTTTATTCTCACAGCAGTTAGATTTCTGTTTCTACTTTATAAATGATATCATAGATGGGATCCAGAGAGGTTAGGAGACTAACAGTATCACACAGATAATGGATAATCAGTCTGGACTATGGGCCTACGCTCCTTGGCTTCATGTCTATGATTCTTTTACTATAAACATAGCTGCAAAATTGTTGTTGGAATTGTTCAGAAGGTTAAACAGCTTGAATTTCAACTGCCATGTTAATGGATAGTGCAGCTTGAACAGATTAGTATCCAGGGGTGTTTAGCTTCAGTAATAAATCTCTGGCTTCCTTGACCCCTGATGACATTGTTATAGATTAATATCACAAGCTTAATTTTTAATAATAATGATATTTTATTGAGTATAGTTGACAGTGGTACATTAGTTTCAGGTATATAATGTGGTGATTCGACAATTCTGTACATTCTGCTGTGGTTACCACAAGTGTAGCTACTGTCTGTCAACATACAATGCTATTATAAATACCATTGACTATATTCCCTATGCTGTACCTTTCACAGTTTTGTAACTTATTCCATAACTAGAAGCCTGTACCTCCTATTCCTCTTTATCCGTTTTTTCTCATCCCTTACCCCCTCCCTTCTGGTAACCCTTAATTATCTGTGTTTGTAGGTCTGTTTCTGCTTTTCTTTGTTCATTTGTTTTTTAAGATTCCACATGTACTTGAAATCATATGGTATTTGTCTTTCTCTGACGTGTTTCACCTCATTGTGGTTTTCGTTTGCATTTCCCTGATCATTGGTGATGTTGTGTATCTTGTGTGTATGTCATCTTTGGAAAAATGTATGCTCAAGTCTTCTGCCCATTTTTTAGTTGGGTGATTATTACTATTATTGGTATTGATTAGTATAAGTTATTTTATATAACTTGGATATTAACCCCTTTTTTTATATATCATTTTCAAATATCTTCTCCCCTTCAGCAGGTTGTATTTTTGGTCTGTTGATGGTTTTCTTCACTATACAAAAGCTCTTTATTTTGTTACAGTCCCAATAGTGTGTTTTTGCTTTTGTTTCCCTTGCCTGAGGAGACATGTAGAAATGTCTTGCTAAAGCTGATGTGCCAGAGTTATTGCCTATGTTTCTTCTAGGAGTTTTATGTTTCAGGTCTCACACTTAGGTCTTGAAACCATTTTGACTTTATCTTTGTATATGGCGTAAGAAGTGGTTCATTTTAATTCTTTTGCATGTAGCTGTCTAGTTTCCCTCGCACTATTTATTGAAGAGACTGTCTTTCCTGTATTCTATATTCTTACCTCCTTGGTTTTAGACTAATGAACTATGTAAGTATGGGTTTACTTCTCAGGTCTCTATTCAATACCACTGATCTATATGTCCATTTTTTATGTGCCAGAAACATGCTATTTTAATCGCTACAGATTTGTAGTATATCTTGAAATCTGTGCATTTGATAACTCCAGATTTGTTCTTCTCTCTCGAGATTTCTTTGGTTATTCAGGGTCTTTTTGTGGTTCTATATACATTTTAGGATTATTTGTTCAGGTCTTGTGAAAATACTATTGGTATTTTGATAGAGATTGCATTGAATCTATAGATTGTTTTGGGTAACATGGACATGTTAACAATATTTTTCTTCTAATCCATGAGCATGGTATGGCTTTCCATTTGTTTATGTTTCCAATTTCTTTCATCAATATTTTGTAATTTTCAGAGTACAGGTCTTTTGCTTCCTTGGTTAAGTTTTTACTAGGTATTTTATTCTTTTTGATGCAATCGTAAATGAGATTATATGTTTAATTCCTCTTTCTGCTATTTCATTATAAGTGTATAGAAATGCAACAGATTTCTGTATATTAGTTTTGTATTCTGTAACTTTACTGTATTTATTTAGAATAATTGTTGTTGTTGTTTTTGTGGTGCCTTCAGTGTTTTCTCCATGTAGTATGATATCATCTGCAAATAGTGAGAGTTTTACTTCTTTATCAGTTTGGATGCCTTTTTTTCTTTTGTGATCATTGAGGCTAGGACTGCATGCACTATGTTGAGTAAAAGTAATGAGTGTAACCATCATTGTCTTATTCCCGATCCTAGAGGAGAAGCTCTCAATTTTTGACATTGAGTATGGTATTAGTTGTGGATTTGTCATATATGGGCTTTATTATTTGAAGTACATTCCCTCTACATCCACTTTGTTGAGTATTGTATCATGAATGGATGTTGAATTAAGTCATTTTTTTTCTGCATCTATTGAGATAATAATATGATTTTTATCTTTCATCTTCTTAAGTTGAGGTATCATGTTGATTGATTTGCAAATATTGAACCATCCTTACATTCCTGGAATAAATCTCATTTGATTGTTGTAGATGATCCTTTTAATGTGTTGCTGAATAAGGTTTGCTAATATTTTTCAGGATTTTTGCAACTATGTTCATCAGGGATTTTGGTCTATAGTTTTGCTTTAGTGCCTTCCTCTTGTTTTGATACCAATGTAATGCTGACCTCATAGAATATATTTGGAAGCTTTCCTTCTTCAATTAAATTTTGGAATTGTTTTAGAAGAATAAATGTTGATTTATTTTTTCTTTAATGTTTGGTAGTATTCACCTGTGAAAGCATCTGGTATTAGACTTTGTTGAGTGTTTGATTTCAATTCACATTCATCCCCCAGCAATTTATCTGTTCATATTTACTATTTTTTTCTGTTTCAGTTTTGGAAGATTGTATCTTCTTGGAATTTATCCATTTATTCTAGGTTTCCTATTTGTTGGCATAAACTTTTCATGGTAGTCTCATAATTATTTGTATATCTATGATGTTGGTTGTTCCTTCTCTTTCATTTCTTACTTTATGCATTTAAGCCCTTTCTCTTTTTTTCTTTTTTTCTTTTTTTTTTTTTCAACGTTTATTTATTTTTAGGACAGAGAGAGACAGAGCATGAACGGGGGAGGGGCAGAGAGAGAGGGAGACACAGAATCGGAAACAGGCTCCAGGCTCTGAGCCATCAGCCCAGAGCCTGACGCGGGGCTGCAACTCACGGACCGCGAGATGGTGACCTGGCTGAAGTCGGACGCTTAACCGACTGCGCCACCGAGGCACCCCTCTTTTTTTCTTGATAAGTCTGGGTAAAGATTTATCTATTTTATTTTTCCTTTCAAAGAACCTGATATTTGTTTCATCGATCTTTTTCTATTGATTTGTTGTTATTTTGTTTTCTTGTTTCTATATCATTTCTTATCTTTATTATTTCTTCCTACTACCTTTGGGCTTTGTTCTTGTTCTAGTTTCTTTACGTGTCTATGTTAGTTTTGAGATTCTTACTGTTTCTTGAGATAGGACTATAGTGCTATAAACTTCCCTCTTAGAACTGCTTTTGCTACATCCCACAGATTTGGGACTATTGTGGTTTCATTTGCTTTTCTCTCCATGTATTTCTTATTTCCTCTTCAATTTCTTCATTGACCCATTGGCTGTTTGGTAGTAGGATGTTTAGCCTCCATATGTTTGTTCTTTTTCCAGTTTCTTTCTTGAAATTTATTTCTAGTTTCATACTCTTGTGGTCAGAAAAGATGCTTAATCTGATTTCAATCTTTTTGAATTTACTGATAATTGTTTTGTGGCCTAACATGCGATCTATCCTAGCAGAAATCCCATGTGCACTTGAAAAGAAAGAATGTGTATTCTGTGTTTTTCTTTTTTTCTTTTAATGTTTCAAATTTTTATTTAAATTCCATTTAGTTAACATATAGTGTAATAGTTTCAGAAGTAGAATTTAATGGTTCGTCACTTCCATATAACACCCAGTGCTCATCCCAACAAGTGCCCTCCTTAATACTCACCACCCATTCAGCCCATTTCCCTGCCCACCTACCCTTAGCAACCCTTAGTTTGTTCTCTATAGTTAAGTGTCTCTTATGGTTTGCCTCTCTTATTTTTTATTTCCCCTATTTTCATCTATTTTGTTTATTAAATTCCACATATGAGTGAAATTATAGGATATTTGTCTTCTCTGACTTATTTCACTTAGCATAATACCCACTAGCTCCATCAACACCATTGCAAATGGCAAGATTTCATTCTTTTTGATGGCTGAGTAATATTCTATGGTATATATACCACATTCTCTTTATCTATTCATCAGTGAATGGACATTTGGGCTCTTACCATAATTTGTCTATTATTGATAATGCTGCTATAAACATCAGTATGTATGTGCCCCTTCATATCAGTATTTTTGCATCCCAAATGGACAAAACTTTCTTGGGAAAAAAAAAAGCTGGAGGCATCAGAATTCCAGACTTCAAGCTATATTATAAAGCTGTAGTCATCAAGACAGTATGGTACTAGCGTAAAAACAGGCACATAGATCAGTGGAACAGAATAGAAAACCCAGAAACTGGCCCACAATTTTATGGGTAACTAATCTTTGACAACACAAGAAAGAATATTTTGTATTTTTAGATGAAATATTCTGTATATAACTGTGAAGTCCATCTGGTCTAATGAGTCATTCAAAGACACTGATTATTGATTTTTTTGTCTGAAGTATCCATTGATATAAGTGGGTTGTTAAAATCCCCTGCTACTATTGTATTACTATCAATATCTCCTTTTATATCTGTTAATAATGGTGTTATGTATTTAGGTGCTCCAGTGTTGGATACATAGATATTTATAATTGTTATATCTTCCTGTTGATCTCTTATCATTATGTAATACCCTTCTTTGTCTCTTGCTGCAGTCTTTATTTTAAAGTCAGTTTTGTCTGAGATCAGTATTGCTACTACATTTGTTTGTTTCCATTTGCATGGAATAAGTTTCTCTATCCCTTCACTTTGTCTATAGGTGTTTGTAGGTCTGAAGTGAGTCTCTTATAGGCAGCATATAGATGTGTCTTTCATTTTAATCAATTTTTTTCACCCTCTGTCTTTTCATTAGAGCATTTAGACCACACATTTAAAGTAATTATTGATAGGGGCGCCTGGGTGGCTCAGTCGGTTAAGTGGCTGACTTCGGCTCAGGTCATGATCTCACGGTCCATGAGTTCGAGCCCCGCGTCGGGCTCTGTGCTGACAGCTTAGAGCCTGGAGCCTGTTTCAGATTCTGTGTCTCCCTCTCTCTGACCCTCCCCTGTTCATGCTCTGTCTCTCTCTGTCTCAAAAATAAATAAACGTTAAAAAAAATTTTAAAGAAAATAAATAATTATTGGTAGATATGTACTGATTGCCATTTTGTTAATTCTCTTTCAGTTTTGTAGTTTTCTGTTCTTCCCTTGCTCTCTTTCCTTGTGATTGATGACTTACTTTAGTGTTATGCTTACTTTTATTTTGTGTGTGTGTGTATCAAAGTTTTTTTGTTTTGTGGTTACCCTGAGGTTCATAAATAATATCCTAATTATATAGCAGTCTATAATAAGTTGATGGTCACTTAAGTTCAAACACATTGTTAAAGAACTTAATTTTATTACACCCCCACATTTTATGTCTGTGTTGTCATATTTTTTACATCTTTTTGAGTCGCCTTAACTAATTTTTTAGATATAATTAATTTTACTACTTTTGTCTTTTAATCATTATAGCTTTATAAACAATTGCTCTAGTACATTTACTGCATATTTGCTTTCACTCGTGGACTCTTTTCTTCAATAATTTATTAATGTCTTTTTTTTAAACTTAAGGCCCTTTGTGTGCTTTCCATAATTTGGCTATTGTTGATACTGTTGCTATAAACGTCAGGGTGCATGTATCCCTTAGAATCAGTATTTTTGTATGCTTTGGGTAAATACCTAGTAGTGAAATTGATGGATCCTAGAATCGTTCTATTTTTAACTTTTTGAGGAAACTCCGTACTGTTTTCCAGAGTGGCTGATCAGTTTGTATTCCCACAAACAGTGTAAGAGGGTTCCCCTTTTCCACATCCTCACCAACTCCTGTCTTATCCTGTATTGTTCATTTTAGTCATCCTGACTGGTGTGAGAAGATAGCTTATTGTAGTTTTGATTTGCATTTCCCTGATGATGACTGATGTTGAGCATCTTTTCATGTGTCTGTTAGCTATATGGATGTCTTCTTTGGAAAAATGTCTATTCATGTCTTCTGTCCATTTCTTAACTGGATTATTTGTGTTTTGGGTGTTGAGTTTTGTAAGTTCCTTTTATATTTGGGATACTAACCCTTTATCTGATATGTCATGTACAAATATGTTCTTCCATTCTGAAGGTTGCCTTTTAGTTTTGTTGACTGTTTCTTTCATTGTAAATATGATTTTTATCTTGATGAAGTCCCGATAGTTTATTTTTGATTTGGTTTCCCTTGCCTCAGGAGGCATATCTAGTAAGTTGCTATGACTGATGCCAAAGAGTTTTGGCCAAAGGATTTTGATGGTTTCCTGTCTCACATTTAGGTGTTTGATCCATTTTGAATTTATTTTGGGGTATAATGTAAGAAAGTGGTCCAATTTCATTTTTTGCATGTTGCTATGCAGTTTTCCCAACACCATTTGTTGAAGAGACTGTCTTTTATCCACTGTATATTCTTTCCCATTTTGTCAAAGATTATTTGATTATATAATTGTGGGTTCACTTCTGTATTTTCTATTCTGTTCCACTGGTCTATGATCCCAAGTGTTCATCAACTGATGAATGGATAAAGAAGAGGTGGTGTGTGTATGTATGTATGTGTGTGTGTATGGAATATAATATATATATGGAATATAATATATATATAGAATATAATATGTATATGGAATATAATGGAATATATGTATGGAATATAATATGTATATGGGATATAATGGAATATATATATATATATGGAATATATATGAAATATTACCCTGCCATCAAAAAGAGTATTATGCTGAGTGAAATAAGTCAGTCAGAAAAGACAAATACTGTATGGTTTCACTCCTATGTGGAATACAAAAAAGAGTTGAACATAGCAGGGGGAAAAGGCAAACTAGAAAACAGACTTTTTTACTTTTTATTTTAGAAAAAGACAGCAAGAGTGAGAGCTGGCAAGAGGGGCAGAAGGGGAGAGAGAGAGAATCTTAAGCTGAGCATGGAGGAGCCCAATGTGGGGCTTGATCCCATGACACTGGGATCATGACCTGAGCTGAAATCAAGAGTTGGACAATGAACCAACTGAGCCACCCAGTCACCCCAGAAATCAGACTCTTAACTATAACAACAAACTGAGGGTTACTGGAGGGGAGATGGACTGAGAAATCAGTTAAATGGGTGACGGGTATTAAGGAGGGCACTTGTTGGGATGAGCACTGGGTGTTGTATATAAGTGATGAATCACTAAATTCTAAACCTGAAACTAATATCACACTATGTTAACTAACTGGCATTTACATAAAAACTTGGAGGAGGAGGAGAAGAAGAAAAGAAGGAAGGAAAGAAAGGAAGGGAAAGAAGGAGAAAGGAAGAAGAAAGAAAGGAAAGGAAGAAGGAAGCCATCCCTTTAACATTTCTCATAAGTCTGATTTAATGGTGATGAGCTCCTTTAACTTTTGTTTGACGGGGAAACTCTTTACCTCTCCTTCAATTCGGAATGATAACCTTGCCAGGTAGAATATTCTTGGTTGTAGGTTTTTTCCTCTCAGCACTTTGACTATATCATGCCACTTCCTTCTGGTTTACAAAGTTTCTAGTGAAAAGTCAGGTGACAGCTTTATGAGGTTCCCCCTTATATGTAGTTAATTGCTTCTCTCTCACAGCCTTTAAAATTCTTTATCTTTAATCTTTGTCATTTCAGTCATTGTGCCTTGGTGTGGACCTCTTTGGATTCATCTTGTTTGTAACTTTCTGTGCTTCTTGAACCTGGTTGTCTGTTTCCTTCCTCAGGTTAGGGAAGTTTTCAACTATTATTGCTTCAAATAAGTTTTTTGCTTCTTTTTCTGTCTCTTCCCCTTCTGGAATCCTTATAATGTGAATGTTTTCTTGATGTTTCTCAAGAGATACCTTAACCTATCCTCATTTTTTTAAATTCTTTTTTTTTCTTTTTGCTTTTCAGCATGGGTGGTTTCCACCAACCTGTCTCCCAGATTACTGATCTATTCTTTATCCTCTAGTGTATTGTTGATTCTCACTAGTGTATTTTTCATTTTTGTTATTGTATTCTTCAACTATGGTTCTTTGTTATATTTTCTCTTTGTTTATGTTCTTATTAGGTTCATACACTTTTCTTTCCAGTCTGGCAGACATCTTTATGACCATTATTGTGAACTTTTTTTTTATTGTTTTTAATGTTTATTTTTGAGAGAGAAAGGGAGAGAGTGAGCAAGCATGAGCAAGGGAGGGGCAGAGAACAAGGGAGACACAGAATCTGAAGCAGGCTCCAGACTCCGAGCTGCCAGCATAGAGCCTGAAGCAGAGCTTGAAGCACAAACACTGAGATCATGACCTGAGCCGAAGTCAGATGCTTAACTGACTGAACCGCACTTTATAAGCGGACTCTTCATAAGATGATTGGTTATTACCATTTCATTTAGTTTTTTTTTCTTGTTCTTTCATTTGGAGCATATTACTCTGTCTCCTTGACTTTCTGTGTCTATTTCTAAGGATTAGGCAAAACAGCTACTCCTCATCTTGAAAGAATGGTCCTGTGTATGGTCATTGCCTGTGTAAACTGTATGTGCCTGGTATGTTTGGCTGGCTGATGAGCTGTGGTTGACATAAGCTGGGAGTCAAACGGCACTCCATTCTAGGGCTTCCCTGGTTAAATGTCCAGAGCTGAAGTGGGCACAGACTGGGGTATTCCCTGCTCTGTCCGCCCAGAGGGTGTCCAATAGGAAAGCTAAAGTGGTGGTGGTTGCAAGCCAGGGTACCCCAGGGCACTCTGTGCAGGGGTGCCCTGATAGGGCAGCTGGAGCTAAGACACAGTATGGGCTGGGTGTCCCAGGGCACTCCATGCAGGGGGCACCTTGGAGGGGTGGCTAGAGCTGAGGCAGGTGTAGACTGTGGAGCAGTTCGCACAGGGCTGCCCTGATTGGAATGGCTTGAGTTGAAGTGGGCATGAGCTGGGAGGTCCCAAAGCACTCTGCACCAGGTGTGTTCTAGCAAGTAACCTATAGTCAAAGTCATAAGGGGATAGAGTGTTTCAGGGTTTGGACAAGATATATAGAAAAAGGGGTATTAAGGTATTTTACCTTCTTGTTTTCCTCTCATTATGAATTCATAAACTAGGTTAGAAATGGTAGCAGCATCATTTGTTCATTCAAATTCTGTTCCAGAGAAAACATATCAAACTTGTACCTATGACTTGTAACCATTTTGTGTCATTTAAAAAATTTGACTCAACTTAGCTCTATGATCAAAGTATCTGACATAAATTTATCTGTAACAAATTACATAAATTTTAAAATATTAATTTTTCTAATTATAAAATAAATTTTATTGTAGAACGCTTAGCAAATATAATTAGTATCCATCCAATCAAAATCTGTTAATATTTTAATATATTTAGTTCTAGTTTCATGTGTGTGCATATACTTGAAATATCATACTGTGTATACATACATTTTTATATCCTTTTTCACATAGCAGTCCATCTTTAATATGTTGTAAACATAATTATTGATGGCTTAATCGGCTGGATAATTTACTTAGGTATTTTCTTCTGTTGGCGATTTAAGTTGGTTTTGGACATTTAACTGTAAATGAGATTGTATTAATTTAGAACAAAATACAGAAACTATTGGGTGTTTATAATCAGATTTATTGATGTCAATGAAAAGTTATAGAATATTCACTAGGTTAGCAGAATGTAAGAAAGCAAATGCTCAGTCAACAGAATCCTTTGTTCTAAGTTTGTTTTGATTATCCTCCCTATCAGAGACAATAGTTTAAAAAAAATGAATTCGAAGTCCAAACTGCCTTGAATTCTGATCTTGGTTCAGATGTTGATCCTTAATATATCGGTTATGTGAGCTCAGGTTATTAAGTTTCTCCAAACTTCTGAATCCTCTTCTACAGAATGGAGTTAATAATGCTGGTATGATAGAGGAGTTGTGTTAATTGATGAAATAACAAATATAATGGGGCTTATAGTTAAGAGTGGTATACAAAACAGATACATAAGCAATACAAAACAGTTCCATAGGTGCTAGGGTGAGATGAGAACAGGACCTTTTGGGAGTAAACAAGAGAGGTACAACTATGGCCGGGAGCAGGTATCAAATCAGGAAGGGCTACCTGATGGATCATTAGGAGGTAGGCAGGAGTAATAATGTAGTTATGTGTTTTCTAAAGGGACAAAGGGAAGCAAAAAAAATTTTTGGTAAGGAGAGGAATTAGGAAAACAGGCATAGGGTCAGAGTGTAGAAATAGGTGATTTCGAGCATGGGTTGAAGTGAGCAGCACCACAAGATTTAATAATCTGTAGGGATCAAGGCTCAAGAAGAACAAATTAATATCCATCCATGACCTACTTGATGGAACTATTTTGATCTCTTTTGTGGCTCTTGTAGAAAAATAGAAGAATTTTTTTCTTTTTTTACCTACACTCCTAAGATCTGAATACAACTACCTTTGTATTTTGATTATATTAGGGATACTCTTCTATACGTGATTGTTTTTAGATCATGTGATCATTCTGTGTATATAATTTAGCATCTGTTTTCACAACGTCATGTTGTACTGGAAACATCTTTTCATATTCTTAACCCTTTGGAAACATTGTCCTTTTTCATTTTCATCACTGTGTTGATGGGAAGGAAGTTTGTACTTAGTTCCTCTGGGGCCCTGCCTTGCCATCCTCTCTGCCAGATCTCTCACTACATCTATGGTTGAGATGTTCTGTTCTGTAGACACTTCAACTCATTTGCACTGATAGTATTTCATCATAAATGTATTGCACACCTTTGCTTTTCTTCCCCCAACATCAGATGGTTTTTTTTGCCCTGTGCACATGTGAAGCTCAGTAGTGCTGGGGAGTGAGGACCTCTGAGGGCAGCCCTGACCCCAAAGGTTTACTATAGTCTGATGGCATGATACATGCACCCATGACTTTTGGATAAACAATTTAGGGTGGCATCTTGCATGCCTCTTAGGAGAGTATGACAGAATTGATGTCCTGTTGCTCACAGCAGTAACCTTGATAGTGCAGTTGTCTGGCTTTTCCTCTTGCCCTGTTTCACACTGTCTAGTTCTTCATTCTTATTCTCTGGAGTCACCTTCCTGCACATGAATTCTTATCAAGCTCCATTTGGGGGGAAACACAAGATAGGGCAAACATTTTTAAGGATCATGATATGTGCATGTTGTACACTTGATCTCAGTCAAAAGGCCAAGAAGCAATACATACATGTTGTAAAATTGCTTTTCAAAATGTTCAGCATTTCTTCTAGCTTTATTCTAAGGAAATCTGATCTATTAGCTTTCCCTAAGAGTTCAGTTCCAAAATTAAGACTATACTTTGGATAATGGCTGAAAATATATGACTATTTTACTCCAGTCAAGTGTCAACAATAACTATTTGTCCTTTTCAAGATGAGTTGCACCCCAGTTCTAAAAAACAAAATAAACAAAAAAAAACCCTGAAAAACAAAAAAAAAAAACAATGTAAAACAAAACAAAACAAAATAATACATTCAGAGCTCCCCCTCCACCAGTAGACAATGTCTGCAAAGAATTGGTTACCATATGCCCAGAGTCTAATGCCTGGAGGAAACAAAGCATAGTGCCCTTACAAGCATAGGGTCCCCAAAACCTGACCTGCCATCTGCTATGAATTTTTGAATATTAAATTCTACTCCTGGCTCTGCTTTGCTCCTGGAGGCCAGAATCCCACAGAAGACCCAATACAACTCCTGAGGCCTTGGGCCTTTCTCCTTTT
Source organism: Acinonyx jubatus (assembly GCF_027475565.1). Taxonomy (NCBI): domain Eukaryota; kingdom Metazoa; phylum Chordata; class Mammalia; order Carnivora; family Felidae; genus Acinonyx; species Acinonyx jubatus. Next base: position 48,715,244 of record NC_069381.1, on the reverse strand, counting down.
ACACATGGCCCAGATGGTTCCAGGTACTACCTCTGAGCAGTATTCTGCTTCTGAGATTTCTAGCATTATATTACCCATACCTCTCTAATGAAGGATATCCTCTTAGTCCAAACTCAGGATCCTTTCTTTTGTTGACATCAGTTGGAATTGTAGTCCTTTGTATGAAATACATTGTTTCTGCCAAGGATGACTATTTAAAAAGAAGTTTAGAATATGCAAAACAGACAAAGATGGAATAGAGATGAATCTGGGTAAAAAATTAATTTGAGGAAGTCCATGAGTGAAGATTCTTGGAACCCAGGCATGGAGATCCAAGATTTGGTATGTACTTTTTCACTTGGAAGTCAAGCTTTCTTCACCAAAGCCCACTTAGGTTTGACTGTCACAAGCTCACACCCCATTTTTCTAGGGGCATCAGAAATACCTGAGTTTATGATAGTTCCTGGAGGACAGAAGCAAGTTGTACATCATATGCTCTGTATTTTACTGAATAAAAGTCCATATTTAGTTCCTACCCAGTGATCATTGTAATTGCCAAGATAATTTTTACTTTTCCACCATTTATTCATTGAAGAGCTGCTCAGGAGAATATACAGAGGCCATATTCCTTATAGAGTTGCCTCTCAGTTGATAACACTTTATTTAACTGCAGGCATGTGTCTTTGCTGGAATCTGACTACACTGAATTATTCATCATCAGAACTTAAAACCGTTTCTTTATCTAGAAATCCAACTCTTGCCTTGCATATACTATGTAATCTGCTTGTGTACTTGAGAGACAATAGTGCTATTTATTCTTGGAAGTTACCTGGAGTCCATACCACTCATCACAGCTCACAAATATATTTACTTTTTCCTTGATTGCTTTCATCTAATTTTTTTCCAGCCTTCTTCCCTCCAGCAAGTAATGAACTGGAAAAAGAGACCGTTTTGGTTGTCATTCTGTACTGGGTAATCCCAAACCTGTGATGTTCTCTGCTGCAGGAGGCATTCTCTATCTCATTAGTTAATTTATTCAGCAGGTATTTACTGAATGTTTTGCCAAGCAAAATACAGCCATGAAGAAAATAAATGTGGTCCCTATTCTTATAGAACTTATGATCAATTCTAGATAGTCTCACCTTGGGTTTAGGAGGGATATTAATCTAATTATGGCACCAGGTAGAATCAAGGAGAGGAATTTGGAACCAGCATTGAAATCTGGGAACCCAAGGAGCTCTGGGTGACTCAGTCAGTTAAGTGACAAACTCTTGATTTCGGCTCAGGTCATGGTCTCACAGTTGTGAGATTGAGCCCTGCATGGGGCTCTGTGCTGGGCATGGAGACTGCTTAAGATTTTCTCTATCTCTCTCCCTCAGTCCCTCCCCCCACATCTCTCAATAAATAGAATAGAATAGAATAGAATAGAATAGAATAGAATAGAATAGAATAAAATAAAATAAAATAAAATAAAATAAAATAAAATAAAATAAAATAAAATAAAATAAACCTAGGAACCCAATAATGACTTTCTCCATAAACATATGGACAAACTATCAAACATTGTTAAATTCCCATGAGTTCCACACAGAATATGAGGGTTTCTAGTCATGCAATGAAGGAAGAACAGTTTTTTCCTATCTCTGTGACCTTGCATATTAACTTCATCACCTTGTATCTCATTTTGTCTCAAGTGTAAAATGAATGAGGTAATAAATCTTATTTCATAAAATTGTAAATATTAAATGACTACATACATGTAAAACAGAACAGTAAATGACACTGAAGTTCTCAGAAATAATAACTATTAATGTTATTGTTGACACAACAAAGAGTCTTGAGAGGTCAATATTTTAAATTTGGGATTCAGGTATGCAGTTACCATTCATGAATTTTGTTGGGAGGCAGCAGGGTATTGGTTCTGTAGTGTAGCTAAAGGGTAAGCAGATTATTGACTAGAGAGGATGAGAGCTTGAAAAGAAGCAGTTCAGGGGTGTGGGGAAGTTAAGTGCTGGAAAGGTGTTACAAGAGAAAGGAAATCTATCCCAGACATGTTAAGTGAGACTTCACAGAAGAAGTGACAGATGAATAGAACTTCAGAGAATAAGGAGGATTTAGTCCTGAAGAGAGGGAGGTTATGACTTGTAGGGAAAAGAGTATACGGTGTTGGAGGAACAGCAAATAATTTATTCTAGCTGTGGTATGAGGTATATTTGGGGTAATGGTGAAAGAAATTACTAAAGAGAAAAATAAAGTCCACGTATGTAAAGCCTTCTGTAAGAATTGCTAGGGGAGGCAACTAATGATACCAATCCCATAGCATAAATGGAATGACCCAATGGAAGTTTAATTCTTGATAATTTAATAGTTTGATGTAGATAGTCTATGAGTAGTTTTCTATTTAGTGATCCAGGGACCGAGGGTCCCTCAATTTTGTTGCTCCGTGATCTTAGGTATCTCGATATTGCAGTCTTCTGTTGAATCCTTGAATCTGGGGTAAAGACACAGAGAAGATAGAGACTATGGAGAGTCAGTGGGAGGTTTTTGTAGCTAGGTCTGTAAGTGGTAGTCATCAGTTCAGGTGACATTCCATAGGCCAGAACTCAGTCACGTGGCCACATCTGATTGTATGGGAGATTGAAAAATATAGTCATCCTACATGTCCAGGAGGACAAGAAATGGGTTTTGATAAGCACATAGCAGTCTCAATCACAATAATCTCTTTTTCAATATCAAAATTACAGGAGACTGAAATTTTTGTTGATTAGGAATGTGGGCTGTGGAATCTGGCAGAACTAGTCCTAAATCTCACTTCAGCCATTTACCAAACCTTAAGTAAATTACTCAGCTACTCTTTCAGTTTTTCCATCTATAAAGTTGAAATAGCAATAGTACCCATCTCATAAACATAGAGTAAAAATGACTTAATATAAGTACCAGTTCACTGAATGTTTTCCATGTTCCATGCTCTAAGAAGGCTCCTAAAGATACATTATTTCACCTTCTCTACTAAAAAATCTGGAGTCAAGAGCTTTAGGGGATCAAAGATAGGGCAATAAAATATTTCTGGAAGAGTGATAGGAAGGAAGGATTTACAAAGGAACTACTTTGGTCCTTGCATATGAAGCCTGATTGTGATTGGCAAACCTGTTGCGGCCAAAGGACCCTCCAGGCAGAGGGAAAGGTGTATACATAAATATTAATTTATTCATTCACTCAGCAAATATTCATGGATCATCAACTATGTGTTAGGCATGGTTCTAGACACTGAAAATTTATCAGTAAACAACATAGATTTCCAACAACATGGAACTTAAATCCTAATGGAGGCAAATATATAAGCAAATAAATGTTATCAACTACTGATAAGAGAAAGAGAATGATTTGGATTTGTAGAAACTGATATGGACAAATGCCCATGATAATTTCTGAAGGACAAACAAGTTACAGAATATGAATAATACGGTCTTATCTTAAAATACAATCCTATACTAAGGGTATGAGCATGGAAAAAAAATACATGTCACCTTGTTAACATTCGTTATCTCAGGGTGCTGGAGTTGACAAAGGGGGAAAGAGAGAAAGTATTACATTTCAAAATCTATTCTCAAGTAATTTTAGCAGTTGGTAAAGTCAATCCAGTCAATGAAATGAAAAACATGTCTGTCATATGTGAGCCTACTGATGGTCCATCTCCCACAAAATTATGTCATCAATAGTCTTATAAGAACAAGTAGCAGATGAGGACACAGTAGGGTTAAAAGTTAGAATCCTAGTCCTGGATGTATCCTTAGCATCATAACCATCAGCATCTGTACTGACCTGAGTAGAGCCACTTTGACTAACCGTATCAGATGTTTTGGAAGGTGAAGGGGAATGGGTGGCACTACTATGGTCCTCTTTATGTCCTCAGTAAATAGGCTGGCTCTGTTATCTTAAGGGCCTGAAATCGTGAAACTCAGTTGCCCCTTGTGACTTAATTCAGACGTGGATCTCTGCCCTAAATTTCAGAAACATTATGTGGCACGTAAAAAAAAGGCTTTGAGTCCATTTAAAATAACACATAGAAAATATCTCAGGTTTGGGACTTAATCCATAACTCTTAGCATTTTTGAGAAATTAAACTTCACTTTAAATTTTTTTCACGTTTATTCATTTTTGAGAGACAGAGACAGAGTGCAAGCAGGAGTGGGGCAGAGAGAGAGAGGGAGACAGAGAATCTGAAGCAGGCTCCAGGCTCTGAGCTGTTAGCACAGAACCGAACACGGTGCTCGTGCTCGAACTGACCAACGGTGAGATCATGACCTGAGCTGAGGTCAGATGCTTAACCGACTGAGCCACCCAGGCGCCACACACTTTAAAGGAAACATAATCATATGGACGACAAAATGTAATTGTGAAGGTAAAGTGAAATTACAAAAGGGCCAAGTGAGCATATAGCACAAACTAATGACAGCTAACATTTATTGAGCACTTTACTATTTGCCCGGTAATATGCTAAGTGCTTTACATGATCCAGGAATATCTATTAAATGAGGCACAAATTGGTTAAGTAGGTAGGATTCTAACTTATCTAGGTGGCCAGACTACAGTATGCTTTAGTGTCTCCTAGATAATTAGCAAGGCACTGCATACTTAGTTCTTATTCTTCTTTATATTGTTTAGCTGTTGTTACTGGAGCATCATCCCAAACCTAACCTCTCTATTCTGCCTTGATTCCACAGATATTGATCTCTTTGAGGACTGTACTTGTTCCATTGGCCATCCCTTTCCTTTAGCTATTACAGTACCCCCAGTCCTAGAGCAAGACACTGTGCTATTGGCATTTTACAAGTGTTCTCTCTTAACCAGCACTGTAACCTTATAAAGTAGAAATGGTTTTTCTGTTTCTTAGATAGGCAAACAGTGGTTCAATCACATGACCAGAGTCACAAGGCCAATTATATCTCATCCTAATCACCATGAGCTTTCCATTTAGTCATACATGTCTTTGTTTAGAATGCTATTCCTAGGATTAAATACACTATGCCTGCATTTCCCAAACTCTGTGCTGAGGCACCCCAGGGTGCTGCAGTTTAACTCAAGATGAAATTTTTGAAATTTCAAGAAAACTCAGAGAGACTCGATGTTTTTCAGAGACCACATGAGCTGCTAGCTGCAGATAGTTCAGAGTTTCAACATTAGATCACACCACATTCCTTTTGATGATGTCACATTTTTGCAAAGCTAAAACTTTTATTAAAAACAAGCACCAGGTGTGAGGGAGGAAGAGTTATATGGAAACACTCTGTACTTTGCACTTCTTTTTGCTGTGATCTTGTAACTGCTCTTAAATATAAAGTCCATTAAAAACGATTCAAAACTAAGCACCACCTGTGAATCAATGAAACAGGAAGTGAGAATGGTGGTGTCCAGTATCATTCCAAAGTCTGAGAAATTACATAGTGTTCAAGAGGCATACACTTCCCATTATTAAGTAATTTTGGTTATTTAAAAATGAAATTTTTTCTTTCAATATATATGTATGACTTTTTTATTTTTTTAACATTTATTTATTTTTGAGACAGAGACAGAGCATGAACGGGGGAGGGGCAGCGAGAGAGGGAGACACAGAATAGGAAGCAGGTTCCAGGTTCTGAGCCATCAGCCCAGAGCCCCACCCGGGGCTTGAACTCATGGACTGCAAGATCATGACCTGAGCCGAAGTCGGACGCTCAACTGACTGAGCCACCCAGGTGCCCCTGTATGACTTTTTTTGAGCAACCACTAAGTAGCTAGGATATGAATACTTACTAGGCTGTTTGTATCCATCTACTTAATAAACAGAATTGTGTTATTTCTCTCGGCTCTGAAACAAATACTGTGACACAGCGTATACCATGAAACCAAAAACATTTGGGAGACCTTCTACTTAGCTTTATTAAACCCTCTCAGGATTAAAAGTCTGTGTGGTATGCTTTTTAAAATCTGTCCTATCTGAACTTTGTATTGTGAATATTTACTACGGCTATTTTGAAAGCAAAAGCCACTAGAGTCATTCACTCTAGGAATGACACACAGTCTATGATATATCACTCCTTTAGCTTGTACGGACAATTCAGCACTTAATTTTGTGTTTTATACTTAAGATTGGTTTTGTATTTTTTTTTTCTATTTCCTACCCTATCTATATTACACAGCCCTTGAAGACAGGAATGTCTTGTGCTCTGGTACATGTATGCCTGTATGTTATACATATATTTGTTCTAAGCATAGGACAAATTAGATGGATATACATTGCACTATTAATAATGTTTACCTCTAGAGGAGCTATTTTATTTAAATTTTAAGTGGTCAGATTATGAATGAGTATAATTTTCCTCTTTTTTTTAACAGTTCCCAAATAGGGAATTTTTAAAAGACAGTTTTATTGATAAATAGAGGTTGCATAAAGCATCCTATTGCCCGTATTACACAGAAAGATGTGGAAGCTGCTTCTGAAATAAATATTTGGAATGGCTTCCTTAGAGTTGTTCTTGGAAATCAAGCCAGATGTAATTTAGCAACTTGTGTATGCCAGGCACTGTGCTCCCTGCTATCACATATTGTTTTATTTACTTCTTACAACTACCTCAGGAGGTAGTATGGTCTTTGTTTTACAAATAAGGAAAAGGAGGTTCAGTTTGAACTTTTGGGTGTTTGTCTAATGGCATTAGAGTTTTAAAATTTAAAAAAAATTTAACATTTATTTATTTTTGAGAGAGAGAGAGAGATGGAGAGACAGAGTGCAAGTGGGGGAAGGGCAGAGAGAGAGGGAGACACAGAATTTGAAGCCGGCTCCAGGCTCTGAGCTGTCAGCACAGAGCCCGACATGGGGCTCCAACCCACAAACGGTGAAATTGTGACCTGAGCCAAAGTCAGATGCTTAACCGACTGACCCACCCAGGTGCCCCATAATGGCATTAAAGTTTTAAAACTCAAACTCAGTCCGGTCCCAAAAATCACATATTGCATGATTCCATTTATATATGATGTCCAGAATAGAGACAAGAAAGTAGGTTAGTGCTCGCTTGGGGCTGTGTGTATGTTTTGGAGTGGAGATGACTGAGCAACGAGGAGTGTCTGATAGTAGGTATGGGTTTCTTTGGGGAATGTATTTGTGAATATACTAAAATTCAGTGAATCATGCACTATAAAAGGTTGAATTTTATGCTATGTGGACTATACTTTAATAAGCCATTTAAAGGGGAAAAAACTCAAGTTTTCCATCGTTAAAGCCTCAAGGACAATTTTAGCAGTCTTTGGTGGACCTTCATGTTACAACTTAATCCAAAGAATTCAGAAGGATCCCAGAAAATGCATAAAGGCAATGAACTCTACCAGGAAGAAGTATTTCTTGTGGGATTATCTATTCTTCTTTGAAAAGCACCATAGCGCTTCCCAAACACATAATTAGAAATTAGACTGAGCGCAGTGAGGCCAGGCTTCCCACATCTAGCAGAAGCCCTATGCCTTTTCAATAAATATTTGAGAATTTAATTAAACACAATGCCTGCTCAATAAATATTTGCACAATTTAAGGTGTATCAGTGACATTCAGAGATAGTCATTCAGAGACAGATATGTCTCTGACAGAATGTCAGATAGACATTCAGAGACATTCAACAGATAGTCTGTTTGGGGGAAGAAAAACACTGTTACATAAAGAATGGTATGCCTTCCTGAGATAGCTTGAATGAAGCAACATTACTCGTTTGTGTTTTCAACCCAATCTTTGGGTTCCAAATAAGTTACTGGGAATCTTTTTTGTCATTACTGTTTTAATTACCATAGAACCTCTAATCCAGGCCAGAAATTCCTCGCTGCCCACATTTCTCTCTACTTCAGAATGCGTATCTAATAGCAACCAATTACTTTTCCTATTTTCTCACTTGGAATCTGTTTGGGGAGCTGGGGATCACTATCTAACCAAATCGGTAACATCTGCAACAAAGGGCAGCTGAGTGGGGAGAGGGAGCTGGCTAGACAGATTTCCTGCATGGTAAGGCTCTTTTCTTCTGCAGAGGTTGCTCTGGGACAGTTACTTGTAAGGGCTCCTCTGATTTTTTTGAGTGTCTTTCTACCCTTTCTTACTCGATCTTTTTCTGAGGAGGAAAAAAAAAATAGAGTTTTGGGTTTAAGAGGTCAAGTGACTTAAAGGAACTATTCCAGACTTCTGAAAGTTTGTGTTTCAAACATGAAAAGTAATTCCAAAGAAACAACCCCAACTCGGCTTTGCTTCCAGGTATGGCTTTGATTTTCATGTTGGCGTGCATCTAACACTCACTACTTTTTAACTGGCCTTCCAAGAAACCAGGCTCAGTGCCTTAACACTAGCGCTTTTTCACATTTGGCTCTAAGAGAGCTGAAAGATTAGAAACCGTTTTGTACTCATTCTTTTTGTACTCATTCTTAAGCTACATGGATCCAAGTCTTCTATCATATTTAGAGACACCAATTTGCACTTGGAAAACACATCCAAAATGGAATGGTGTTGGATGATTTTAAGAAAACAAGGTAAAGGAAATGATCCTTTACATTTATTAAATAATTTGTTTTGTATTTTTTACCCTTATTACTTTTTTTTTTTTAACCAAAGCCTATTCTGTGTTCCTTGGCTCAGTTGGTGACTGGATACATCTGCAACTTTCAGAAAAGGCTAGTTCAAGGGTGAAAACGATGGTTTTGTTTTGGGGAACTAATTTTGTTGTTGTTGAACAGCTTCTCCGCTCTTTAGAACAGACAACAAAAGTATCATTATTTGGTTTAGGGAGATGCTGATAAATTATTCATACCACTAATGATGACTCTGAATCTTCCTGGGGAATGCTGTGACTTATTTTTCTTCCTTGTAAAAGATAAAACCATTTTTTTGTAGACATTTCTGGCACACCTGCATGCTTGAGGCAATCAGGTGAGATGTATTCCTGACACACTTCCCTTTCCCCTCATTCTCCAGGCTGTGGTTTTAAAATAGAAACCTCTGGATATTTGGCCTTCTTTTGTATGATAGACACAATTTCTGAAATGAATTCACCAGGTTGAGGGAGGGGGAGCTCACCCATAAACTACTTATGATTAAGGAGCTGACACCCCGGATCACATTAATACCTAAATTGCCAGTTACAGGTGCACATGCCTTTGAAACCACAGAAATGTTAAGAGCTTAGACAGTGTTAATAAGGAGACTAAGCTATTAAAGTGGAATGCAAATGAATAGCCTTCATTGAGAGCTTACTCTGTGCTAAGTACTTGGTGTACATTATCTCATTTAATCCTTATTTTGCTAAAGAGAAACTGAGTCTTAAATGGATTAAGTAATTTTTTCAGTGTCAATAAGTGGCAAAACTAAAAATTGAATCATGACTATCATTCCAGGAGCACCTTGCTGACTCAGGCAGAAGAGCATGCAACTCTTGATCTCAGGATTGTGAGTTCAAGCCCCACGTTGGGTATATAGAGACTACTTAAATAAATAGAACTTAAAAAAAATAAAAGAATATTACTCCAAACCCATGCTGTTGACCATACGGCTATTTCGTGAGTCCTATGTGGCAAGCAGCATACAGGTGTTGGGAGTATAAAGGCAGATAAGTCATTGCTCCTCCCCTCAGGAGCTTACATTTTAAACTCATGTCTTTTGATTATACTATTCATTCACCGGAAGAACATTAATTGTGTGCCCATCCCATGTCAGTTCCTATGCTGTGCAGTGTCTGGTATGGTGAGTCTATTTTCAGAAACAAAATGGAGGACATGCCACCTGACATAGAATTTGAATAATAAATTAGAATATAATGGAATGGAATGTTTGAATTCAGTGTTTTAACACTGCTTCTGAAGAGGGGAAAAAAGAGGAGGTGGGGGGGAACCAGCTACCAAGAAAAGAGAAGCTACTAAAATGGGAAGAATGACTGTCTTGGGGTTTTTATTCCAAAGAAGAGTAGGTAATATCCAGAAGAGATAGATATTGTTAGTCCCCAGCAGCCTCATGTACAAAATAAACTCTTCCTTTGAACTCACGATTGGCAACTAGAGAACTCTGGCAATGACCTCTGTTGCTGAAAATCTGGTGGTTGGTAAGCAAGGAACCAAGGAGGGGACAAGGATAGGAATTCTCTTCTCTGCTTGGGCCATGTGTCTAGTGGACCAACCCAGAAGTGAAGCAGGATAAGTTGTAAAGATAGGCCTTAATACAACCTCCCACTCACACAATTGTGCCAAGTGGCTAGAAATGGGAACATCAGTCTGAGCTTGTGTATGATTATTCTAACAGGCAACATTTTAAGAAAAACGGTTGGCAAATTACCTTTGCATGAATATGAATTGTTTCTTCCCTTTAATAGTAGGAAATGTCACTTTTTTTCACTGTAAGAACGACTTTGAGGTTCCAATTTTTAACTCTGACCCCTCCATGCTTTTTCTTGAGAGAGGAGGCCAAAGTTGGTGTTCACCAAGAGCTCTTTTCTTCCTAGTTTCACTCTTTGCTGCACAGCATGTTGTTAGTAAAACCACTTTTTCAACAGGATGTAAAAAATTAGAAGGGAACTATTTCCCTCTCTTCCCCAGGAAGGCAGAGGAAGTGGAGATACAAAAAAATTTGAAGCCTTGGTCTAAAGAGTCACAAAAGGCAGTAGGAGGCGGGGAGGTAGATTTGCTTTAACTCAAAGACAGGCAAATTCAGCCTGAAGTATTCCTAATGAAACTAGGTTTCTTTAAGGATATTAGTCCATCTCATTAGACCTGGATTACCCACTCTGTGTTGGACCCTATGCAAAGTAACACATGTGTCAGTTGAGACACACCAGGTTATGCTGCAATAAGAAAGAATCCTCAAGTCTCAATGGATAAAAGTAAATGTTTATTTTACAATCAGAGTATGTGTTTAATATAGGTTGACAGCAGACCTTTGTTCATCATAGTCACTCAGGGATCCATCTTGACATGTGCTTTCACAGTTACCACAACAGGAAAAGAAGATAAAGTGAATCAGTAACACTGGATCTGTAATGCCCGAAGTTCCGAAACCTCCCACAAAAGTCCACCAGAGTCGTAAGTCAAAGCCAAGCGGCAAGGGTCGTTTATTGCAGGTTCGAACCTGGTCCCCCGCGCACTCGTCGCCGGTGACGCAAGAGGCCTCGATCAGGGTTGGTACAGCGTTTTTATAGACAGAGACAAATAGCACAGGGGAGGTTTCAAATTATGAGGGGCCTGATTAGTTGATTTTAAAGTAAGGACATTTGTTGTTCTCTGATTGGGCGTCCTTTGTCCGTCCTTTGGTGGGAAGGCTTTGTCCGTTACTTGTGGCGGAAGGGGGAAGGGGGTAGGGTAGGTGAGGAATGTGCTAAGCAAGCAGGTTTACAGAAGCGAGAAATGCCGGTTAGTTTATGTACAATCACTCATTCCATTACATATCAGACTACATTTAGGAAGGTTTACAACCCATTCTACTACACAGCGGGTTACATTCAGGAAAGGCGTCACAATGCTCGTAGCAAACAGCAAGCAAAACAGACTTCTCAGCAATTGTATTTCTTATCAAAGATCCTTAATAAGCAGAAAAGAGAACCTAGCTTTAAACTAAGGCAGGGCTGTCATTTGGATTGTTCCTTTCAGATCTTAAAGCTTCTGCCCACCACAGATCACTTCTTCTCCTACTGCACAAAGGAAGCTGCCTATACATTCAAGGGGATGGTAAAGTGAAATCCTACCATGTACTTGGAAGAACCAGAAGTATTTGATGAAAAGTTTAGAGAATATCACCATAGATGAGCCTCATGATGCACCACCCTCTCCCAAAATATAAAACTCAATATCAGCTATAAGATGAAGAAAGGGGAGGTATGCATTATTCCAGCTCATCTATAAAAGAAGAAAACTGAAGTTTGGGAGGGATGAGTGTGTCCAAAAATTGATAAATTGATTTCATTTGTCATTAGCTTTAGGGAAGCACTAATGAAATCTTTAAATTATCTAGTTCTTGTCTAGCCACAGTGTAGAAGAGAACTGTATTAGAGTATATACATGTATTTTATCTAATCCTGTGGAAATCTTTATGTACTCTGTACTTTTTATGTAACTTTGTATCACTATGGGCTCATGGATTTCTTTTTAATTCATTTTTAATGAGCCAATTGTCTCAGATTCAACCAGGAGGAATCACTTCAGGCTAACTCCCTATTTTTCTTTTCGGTCAACTTGATTGAAACATAATTTACAAACAATAAAATGTATCCAGTTGAAGTAATCCTAAGGACAGTTAACCAAATTGAGGACATAATATTAGAATACAATACCATGGGGTGGGGGAGATAATTTAATTCTACCTTTCTAGCCTGCCTAGAAACTTTGGCCATATTAAATGAAAAAATATTACAACAGGTTTCCTGTATTCAGTCAAAAAAAATTTATGAAGAAGAGGCGGAAACTTTGAGATTTTCCTCATTGTCTTGTAATTCTTACCTGTCTTCTCTAGTGTCATCATCTTCTTGATTTTACACTATAATCTAGCTATTTTGTATACTTTTCATACCTTTGGGTCTTTGTACACACTACTCCTGCTTGTGATGTCTAATTTGCTTGTCTTCCTAGGAAATTCCAATTCTTTGCTTTAATACACAGTTCAGCCATCACTTTTTCTAGGCAGTTTTCCCTGAAACTTTTTCTCATGTGCTGCCCTCATTCATTTCCAACAGGGAAATAATTGTGCTCTGTCATAATTCTTAGAAGGAGAGGCTGTGTTTTTGTCCATATCTTCACTACCTTACAAATGGCCAGATTTTCAACGTGGGTTGAATAAATCTTTATGCAAATGTCATTATAGTACAGTATTATTTTTTTGGAGGAGGATCTCTATAAATATAAGCTCCTTATTCAAAACTTCTTTAATGAAAAGAGCAGTTAGTGAACAGGCTAAGGTAGATAAGCTCAATATTCTTAAATAAATGTACATGGTGGTGGTAGAGTATGTGTGAACTCTCAGATCAGAGGCATGAGCCAGAAATCTAGGCCTGAAACTGAAGTTATTTTCATGGCTTAATTCCCCAATATTAGTCCTTCATCTTAAAATGGAGATAATACAGGTGTGTGTGTCTGTATGTGTGTGTGTGTCTGTGTGTGTGTGACCATTAATGTATATGACTATCCAGCCTATGTTAATGTTCAATAAGGAACAGCTCTTATGGGAGATTTCTTTGCACTTTTAGAAGCTATCCAAAGAAGCAATTATCCTTAGACAAGTTTTCCCATCTTCATGGGTGTATGAAATACATTAAAGAATGACTTTCATGCCTCAAAAGACTACTGCATTGAAAAACTGGAAGACCCTGTAGCTTAGTAAGCACCACACAAGTGGGCATATGCACATGAAAGGCATGAGTATTTTCCCATTCCTCTGAGCAAAAGACACAACCCTCTACCTTCCCTCGTTTTACAGAATAGATCAAGGGTCCCACTATTCTTCATTTCTTTCAGCCAGGCCTGACATCCAACATGCCTGCCTTCATTGCTTTCAGAAATAATTAGGTGTTGAAAGCTCTGACTAGAAGGATTAGGGATATGAATAACAACTTGACAGATCAAATCAAATACATTCTGATTTGATTACATTACTAAGTCAATTATTATTTCTTGTCACGTTAATTATGGCAAGAGTTATAAAATGTGTCTTCCAATAATTCCCTAACTAAATCATAATGGCGATATTGTTGTCGTGAACCTATGCAACAGCAAGTGTTCGTATTTGTGCCAACAGTGGAAGAGGGAATGGGAAGAGGAAAGAACTTTTTACGCTTTTAAGTAATCTCTAAACCCATTGCAGGACTCGAACTTACAACCCTGAGATCAAGAGTCACGTGCTCCACCAACTGCATCAGTCAGGTGCCCCAGGAGGAAAGAACATTTATATAAATTGATTTATTGAATATTAAGCACCCTCTACTTTATTGAATATTAGGCACTGGACTTAGTTATGAATGTTGGGGACAGGGAAATAAAACTATTCAGCACCTGCTACCTTCAAGGAGCTCACAGCTCTGAAGGTGAGGCAGCCTATAAATAGACAAATCCATCTTAAGATATAGGAAGGAGGTAAAAGGCACAGTGACAGAGTGGAGAGAGCCTTAATTCCGACGCTGTGTTCAGAAAAGTCTTCATAGAGGATTTTCTGCTTGGGTCTCTGGTTATCTTGCATCAAGTGTACCCAGAAACTGGCTGGAAGATATTTTGCTGAACAAGATCATTGTTAGTAGAATAAGTGACCCAGGAACATACTGAACATCAAGGCCTAGAGAATGATCACATTGTCACTCTGTCCCAACAATACACACAAAGTTTTTAAATGAGACTAAGAGGTACTTAACGTTGAATCAAAATATAAAGTTACTTTGATGTATGAATGTGGCTCACATGTTAACTTGAGTTTGAAAATTCCTCCATGAGCCAAGTACATGGCTAAGCAAATCTTACTACCTTGGCTCACTTACTGCTCACATGTTCCTCTTGAAGCATATAATATTCTCAGTGATTTGGTTGTAGGGCATTGAGAGAGGGGTTGACTAACGTGCCACGATCACACAGCTAGTATATGACAGCACAAAGATTCAGACTTGGTCATTGCTGATTTCAAAGACATTCCATTGTGATTATGAAGCAACTTAAAATATAGACAGTATTATTCTCATGGTGGGTCAGAGTAAGTAAGTGACTTGCTTGAGATCATAAAGCAATTTAGTGGTAGAGCTGGAACTTGCACTTGAAACACACAAGCTTCCTCCAAGTGACTATTCTCTTTTCAAACTATGTATTAAGCCACAGCATGTCCTATAATCTACACATATATGATATAAAGTGAGTGATGCAGAGCAGACCCAATGCTTTTGAGAAAAACAAACTGCTCTACCTAGAAGTTCTATAAGAATTCAATACAATGTCAAATTCTAGACACTGTTTCTTAGACTTTTGTTTAATGGAGGAAAGTGGAGAAAAGAGAGAAGGAATCAACTGAGTACTCTGTTAAAAACAACAATAATTACAATAGTTGCCATGCACCCAACATATGTTATAAAGAGTTATAAGCATCTTACATGGATTAACATGTTTATTTTTCATAATAACCCTAAAAAGTTGGTTCCCTTAGGATTCTCATTCTACAGAAGTAGAAACTGAGGAGCAGAGAGCTTAAATCTCTAGCCCTAAGTCACAAAATGGAAGAGGTAGCATTAGTCATCATTCAAATGCCCATGATTTACAAACATTTTCCCATTTAACATTGGATATAGTCATATGAAATGTTATTGTCATTTTCCAGATGAGGAAACTGAGGCTCTGAGAAGGAGATTGAAATGCTCAA
Organism: Acinonyx jubatus; assembly: GCF_027475565.1. NCBI lineage: Eukaryota > Metazoa > Chordata > Mammalia > Carnivora > Felidae > Acinonyx > Acinonyx jubatus. The sequence goes on along the minus strand of NC_069381.1, from coordinate 48,699,898 downwards.
GGGGTCACCAAGAGCAAGTGGCAAAGATAGGATTTTAAGCCCATGACTTGGGGTTTGTTTTGGGCACTAATTGACTGTTAAACCAGAAGTATATATTTGAAAAGTACACTTGGATATCAACAAATCTTCATGAGATTTATATGACATGGTGGAGACATAAAGGTTGGCTGCTCTTGAATCTATGGGTCATAGATTGAGTGAATTGATTTGTCATTTCACTATTGTCTCCACTTCCTTTTAACTATTGACTGATCATTTCAACCATTAACTATAAATTATCTACAGTTAACTATAAATTTTCCTTTTTTTAATGTTTATTTTTGAGAGAGAAAGAGAGGAGAGAGCTGGTGAGGGACAGAGGGAGACACAGAATCTGAAGCAGACTCCAGGCTCTGAGCTGTCAGCACAGAGCCTGACACAGGGCTCGAGCTTGCAACAAACCGTGAGATCATGACCTGAGCCGAAGTCGGACACTTAACCGACTGAGCCACCCAGGAGCCCCAACTATAAATTATCCTTAGCCAAATCAAACAATGTCCTAGCAGCCTCACACCCACCAACAGGTTAAAACTAGAATTTCTCATACTCCTTTTAAAAGGTAGCTGTAGTGTAAACACTATACTCTAGAGCCTGTAAAGTAAAATCTTTAGTGATAACCTATGGGTTCCAATCTTGCTTTAGCTTATTTCAATCTGTGTCACCTTGGGCAAACTATTGATTCTTTCTGGGATGTACCTTTTCCTGGTATCTATCATCATTAAGAGTGAAATTCCATCTTTAGCTATGGTCTCCAACCCTGGTATGTCTTCCAGACCACTCACATGATTGTTACTCACTGCCTAACCCTTTTTGGCACCCTCCCAAATCTTGCCTTCTGTGTACCTAGGTCATTGGCTGAGACACTGTCACGTAGAGTTTTCCATCTGAAGTGATGGGGCCACCCTCATGACTTTAAGGATCTGCACAGATTCTTGATCTTAATGGATATCAAAACAAGAGAAGACAAAGCCTGAGTTATTGTTCCTCACTGACAATCATCCCCCTGGGTCTTGTTGAATCCACTCAAAGGAGAGTACCACCACAGTTCTGCCCTAACCTGGTTCCCTCCCCTTTCTCAACATCTGCCTAAGATTCAAGTGTTACTTGCTGTTAAATCTACATGAGTTACATACCACTTAAAGTATGTCAGTAACTAGCCAAAAAAAGTCCAGAGGAAGTGTTCTAGTGTTCTGTCCTTGAACCTCTCTCTTCTAGTATTTTAGATGAAACTTTCTATCTAAGGGTGAGATTCTAAAAGGCATAAGCCTAAGATCTGAGAAGATGTTTTAAAGTAAATTTACGTAATGGATAAAGGTAGAATTTAGATGGAAACTAAATTCTAATTTTAAGATAATATTTTCTGTGATTCTACTTATTGGGATTTTCTGAGAATAACTTATTTAACTTATAAAATTATAAAACCTAAAGTTAGGGGATCAATAAGAATGTTGTCTCAAGATTCCAGCCAATTCTAAGATAAATTATTATGAGACTGATAGTTTTACATTTTGTGGTTTTTAATGACTGCTGTTGGCTCAACCTACCCCAGAATTCAAGATTATGCAGCAAATGCTCACTCACTTTTTAGCATTTACATAATTGGTCCCTAACAGAGTTTATTTTGCTTTAATTTTCCAGATTTTATATACTAATTCAGTAGTTTGCCAGAAGTTGAAGATCTTTCCAACAATCTGTACTCGTGAGGCAGGCAGAGCTTCCTATATGTAGTGGCTGAAACAATTTGGTCCAAATGGTTGATGCCACAAGCAAAATATCCAAAGATTGTTCACTTGAAAATTATGACACTTTTTCAGGATTTTACCTCGCATTATTTGTTTTATGGACTATTCAGTATGCATTGCACCAACACTAATTACTGCACTAATAAGTCAGTGTGTTACTAAGATGTTTTGCCATTATAATTACAGCCACATGTTGTTGTCCTTCCTCAAATAGTCCAGGCTTAATTGCATCGTTTTTCAGGAGAATTTATGTGGTACAGCTTAATTCAAAATTAGTACATGAATAAATGAAGTGCAAACTATTTTCTGCACTGACTCACATGCAGGATAAATGTTGTAGAGAGGAAAGTAGGCAAGCTTTCATGTTCCCAGTTGTCTGTGGTAATTTCCAGTGGTAATTTATGGAATGGAGGTCACAACTGGCAGAGGAATCAGAGTGGATGTGCAGAAAGGATGTTGCCCAATGTACTAGGAACATGGGTTCTAGACTCTGCCAGTCATTTTTCATAGGGCTCTTGGGGGTTATTTTCCTCTTCTGAGGCTCCAATTTCTTTATCTGAAAATTTAGGACATTGTTCAAATGATCTTAGGTTCTCTCTAGTTTTCTCCTCTAATGATGAGTTATTTCTACTAATGTCCTTCTCAGAAGATAATATTAAAAGTCTGCCTTCCCTTAAAAGGATATCTATTCTTTCCCATGGTAAAAATTAATAATGATGCCTACTGTGGAAATAACACAGGTCATTTGAATTCTACATTCTGTGTGCCACCCCCATTTCCAACGTGAACCTGTATAATCTCTCCCTTGCACTTTTCTTACTTTATTCTTTTCCTTTTATCTCTTTCTTTTTCCTTTTCTCCTTGCTAACAAAATTGACCTCTACTCATGAATATGTACATAGTGCTACCTTATGTACATGTTATGTACTTATTATGGATACATATTATGTAGAAGTAGAAAAACAAGATTTGTTCAGGGACTCCCAAAGTGAAAGGTAAACTTCAAGAAAGGGAGAAGAAAGAAGCATGGGATGGTAGATGGGCCAGATCTGTAGAATTTAGCTTTATACTGGTTCTGGGAGAGTAGATTAAGTAATGCAATCTTGAATTCACAGTGAGGAGTTTGAGAGGGTCTCCACCAGGCCATAAAATACTATCATGGACGTAGTTTTTAATTTTTTTTAAATGTTTATTTTTGAGAGAAAGAGAGAGAGAGTGAGCAAACATGAACGGGGGAGGGGCAGGGAGGGAGACACAGAATCCAAAGCAGGGTCCAGGCTCTGAGCTGTCAGCAGAGAGTCTGATGCAGGGTCCGAACACACAAACCGTGATATGACCTGAGCCAAAGTCAGACTCTTACTCGACTGAGCCACCCAGGCGCCCCTTGTGCAAATAATTTTTAAAAATCACATCTTCCTCAAGATATTTCTTCCATCAGTTAGAAGCTTATGGTAAATATACAATTCTATAGTGTTTATGATGTAAGATAAAGCATCCTTGTGCAGGCACTTGAACAATTATAGGAAATACTGAGATATCTGTGGCTTGTGGAATTTTTTTTAACTCCTAGTGGTAGAATGGAGCAAGAGGTGATAGATTCATTCATCCTTTCTTTCAAAAGTATATCCTAAGGGCCTCTTAAATGCCAAATCAGGGTATTAGGAACTAGAGACACAGCAATAAAAAGCCACATTCCCTGACCCAGATAAACAGGCAAGATTAAGACAAGATAAATTATTTTGATTGGTCGTAGATTTTCCCCATAATATCAGAAAGCTTAAGTGATGGCATACGTGGTGAGTATCTGAATTCTTGGCTTAAAGCAAAGGTTTTCAATCACCAGGAGTGATTTTGCCCTTCTGGGAACATTCAGCAACATCTAGAAACATTTCTGGTTGTCACCACCAGTTGGGCACCAAGGGTGGAATAGGATGTTCTACACACATCTACTGGGTAGATGCTAGGGAAACTTAAATATCCTACAAGGCACAGAACATTCTCCTGCACCAAACAGCAAACAGTTATTTGGCCCAAATGTCAAAAGTTCTAAGGTTGAGAAACCTTGCTCTAAGTAAACATTATCCGTTATGCTACTGTAAGAGTTTATATAAGAGATAATAAAGCATGAAATAAAGTTCCAGCAATGGTACTAGGTAGGAAAGAAAGAAAGAAAGAAAGAAAGAAAGAAAGAAAGAAAGAAAGAAAGAAAGAAAGAAAGAAAGAAAAGTACTTAATCAACTGGAAATGGAGGTGCAGCTAGGGAGAAGAGTCGAAAATGAGCCTAAGAATTGTACATTGAATGACCTGAAGAACAGTGATACCATTGCTACTAATATATTGGCTGTGGTGGAAGAAGTGATGGATCTGGTTTTTGATATGTTGAGTTGATGATAGGGTTATCAGATGGACGCATCCAGGAAGAGTCAGAGGTGGAAGTTGGGGGACAGTGCAGGCTACTGGAAACCTCAGGGTGCTGGGGGTTTTGGCAGTGGACTTGAAGATGTGCAGGTGAATTGCATCTTCCAACAGCCATTCTGCACACAACAGACTCAACAAAAAGAAATGCTCACAGGTTGTGGTTTTGGTGGCTGAAGAGCTTGGAGACTTCCCATCCCCCCACCCCCACTCCTTAAAGAACCACAACATTTTATCCCTTTCTACACACACATTTGCTTCCTTCCAGGCTAAATTCCTTTGAAGTTAATGGGTAAAATGGATGGGGAAGTGTGGGGAAGGAGTGGAATCTGTCCCACACTTCTTCAATTTCCATTAAATTACATGGTTCTTGGAAGATAAAAGGAAAGGTCTGGGGGCAAAACACATTTTAGGTTTCATTGAACCACATTTGAGTTTCCTGATCCAGGGCTTGGGCATTCCATTTATTCAGCCAGACTGAGGCAAACCAGTTCAGGGCTGAGACCAGTGGTGTGCAATCTGGGACCCACAAGACCAAAGTCAGGGATTGTGTGAATGTCCTCTTTATCAGAGGAATGTGGTAAGTGCATTTTATAGGTGTTTCCATTTTAATGAAGTTAGAAATTTACCATTGATAAGACAGGAATAGAAGTAAGCCCATTTTCCTGTCTTCCTTCCTTTCCTATCTCCTTGTTTTCCTTTTCCTCCTCTTAACATTTATTAAATGGTGACTACAGACCGTTTTTTTAAGGTTTCAAGGATAGAAAGATGATGTTTTATAGTAGTCAAAGCAATTTTGCATTTTGCTATCTGCTTCTCACAACCACTCTCTGCGAGGGAGTCTAAGTGTTATTATCCTCGTTTTTCAGACAGGAAGCCTGGGTTTAGAATCATTGTATATTACAGTTATATAGATATTTCTTTATATACTCAGGACTAGATGCCGGATCTCCTGATTTACTGATCTGAGAGTAGCAGAGGGAACTTTGTGAAGTGACCGATAAACTTTGAGATAATTCACTGTAAAGCCCAAGCCTGTGTGAGGAAGAGATGGTAGAAAAATGAGTTTTGTGACTGGATTGTCCTGGTATGTGAAGTTTCTCTGGGCTTGGTTTCTTCATCTGTAAAGTGGGCGTGCAAGATGAAATAAGTGGCTTTTAAAGTTTTGGCTTTTTTTAAACAGCTGAAATGTATTTTCGAATAAAACACTTTGGAACCTTGAAACATAAAACAGATTAAAGCAGATGTGCTTTGATTGAAATAGTAGCAGGGACCCCAGAGCAACCCTTGGTCCCTTGCCATATCACCTTCACTTTACCACCAGTGGACACGTAGGCACCTGCAGGTACCTGAATTCTTCAGAACATAGTGTGAAATCCCCTGGGCTGCATCCTCCTGACCTAATATTCTGTTTCTAGTCATAATCATCTCTTACCTAGTATGCACACTGCTTTCAAATACATCATTTCAGGTGAAGAAACTGAGGGCATGAAAGCTTAAGTAACTTTTCCAAGATTATTCAATTCATATAATATGGTTCCAATGCTTAGGCTCTTTGTACTTCTTGGTGCTGCTTCCAATGGATCTGAAATATCTTGCGTCTATAGAAAGGAATTCGTGTATACTAGCTGTGATGTGTGAGGTCAAAGGCCTTAGGAAGTTGGTCAGCTTACCCTTCCTGTTCCATAAAGGTTGAGGCTCTCTGTGTTATCCCCAGTTGTGCAGCATAGCATGCTGGCATGTTGTATAATGTTATTTTAGTCATGGTATATAAGTCAAATGGAAAAAAATAATCTGAGCTCTTATCTCAGACTTGAACCATATGGTGATGACAGAGTAGAGAAGGAGGGATGAGGAAAATTTACTCATTCATTCAACAATGTACTATGTGCCAGGTAGTATATTCTAAATATTGGCAATATGGAAGTAGGCACAAGAAAGAGGGTCTTTTCCCTTATGAAGGTTATAGTCCTGTGATAGAAATAGAGCATTAATCAAACTAATATTTGTGAAACAACAAAATGGCAAGTGATAAGAAGGGAAGATATTGTTTCTATGAGAATGTAGAGCACCTAAATAAATTTGGGAGATCAGAAAAAGCCTCCCAGAGGGTGGCATTTTGAAATGAGATACAGAGGAAGAGAGAAAAATTAAATATTGAGAGAAAAAGTGGCACAGAGAGGGATCAGCAGAAGTATGGGGAAAGAGAGAAGTCTGGCTAGGGTGGTATGAGGTGGGCTGATGACACAGGCTCCAGCCCAGGCTGATGTGACTGGCTGTGTGAATGGTCTGGATTTTATCCTGAGTGTAGTGGGGAACCACCAAAGAGTTGCAAATATGGGGTGACAGGATCATGGTAGAGTTTTAAAAAGATCACTCTTGTTACTGCATGGGGAATAGGGTATAGGCCTAAAATATCCTGGATCCTTCTTGTCTTAAAAATAATTAGAACCACCAAACTGACTTTTGAAAATAGTCAAATAGGATTTAATCTAAGAAATAATGAAAGCATGATGAAAGTAAGTATTTCACTACTTGAGAAGTTGACATGTATGTATATAATTGAAAAAAAATTGACAATGATTTTATTTTTTTAATGTTTATTTTTGAGATAGAGAGTGTGAGTAGGGGAGACACAGAGGAAGGTGGGAACAGAGGATCCAAAGTCATCTCCATGCTGATAGCAGTGAGCCTAATGTGGGGCTTAAAGTCACAAACTGCAAGATCACAACCTGAGCTGAAGTTGGACGCTCAACTGACTGAGCCACCCAGGCACCCTGACCTGATTTTAAATCTGGGATCGTCAGCTATGTGATAATCAAACTAACTATTTCACTCCTCTGTGCCTTAGTTTCCTCATCTGCTGACAGATGTAACAATATCTATCTTGCAGAAATGTTATAAAAACTATGTTTGCAAAGAGCAAGATGTCTGACAATGAATATTAATTAAGTACATATTAGTGACTTCTATACTGTTTAAATTTTATGTCCTAAGCTGGTAATTGTTTATAAATAAAGGGCAGCCTGACACCCAGATGCCTAACTAAAAACACTAAACAGAGGATTAAAAATCACTTATTGAAATGAACAATGGCAGTTGATATTACATAGGGTAACAGGTGCTTAATTGCCATTTCCTACCCAAGGAACATGTTCCCAGGAGCAGCGTGCCCAGCAGGTTTCTGAGGTTGTACAGGTGGAGTCTCTCCTTGAATACCTCATCTAGAAGTGCCAAATGCATATTTTGGCTATCTGAGCCCAAAGGGCCCCGGAATTTTCAGCAAGATTTAGAGCCAGAGCCTCTTTTGCAAAAACAACCAATTTAGCTTAAAGCTACAAGCTGTGCTGATCCAGAAGAAAGACAGCCAATATTCATTTGGCATCTGGAGCATGTAGCCAGCCGAAGCCAAAAGGCTATTGCCCCATCCATAAAGGGGTATAAACATTGCATCCTAGCTAGCTCTTCTAGGGAAGATGATCATGGTACCCTACCCGAGTCCCCTTTATGAGGCCAATAAACCCATCCATTGGTGCCATGAGTACTGATTACTAACAGCACAGAGCTATCTCCTTCCCTGGAGAAATCCCCTTCATGCCTATATGTTAGGTCCCCTTTGGCCCTGGGGGAAGACTGAAGAAAAGGAATGATTGATATGAGGCTGTAGAAGGATGGCCTCTTGCCTGATGATGGGGCTAACTCTGTGAGATAATTTAGGCTCCAGATCCTACTACAGGATCAGGGTGAAGCTAGTCTTCAGTTGCAAGCACATCCTTAGCTTTTCCCCCTCTGCCTACCCTGGTCTTTATACCCACTTTTCTCCTGAGAATACACCCTTCAATAAAACATTTGCACAAGAATATCCATGTCAGACTGTTTCTAGGGAATCCAATCATATTTAAAGCATTGAATTGTTTCTTGAAAGCCTATCAAGAAATTATAGTTAAAACCAAGAGCTGCTGAGTCAAATTTGGGTTTGGATCCAAGCTCTGTCACAGACTGGCTTTATTGACCTCATGAACGTTTCTTCTGAGTAGGGAGAGTAAAAATTTCTCTAGGTAAAAATGAGACAAGCAGACCTACTTCAAAACACTGTTGTAAGAGATAACATTTTGAAAAGTGCTTCACTTTAAGATTTTCATGCTTCCTTATACAATACAATTGCTCAGTAAATTATTTGTTCAATAAACCCTTATTCATCATCCACTTTATGTCACAAACTCTGTTTGAGTTGGAGATAGAGACAGGTCTGAGGCAGATCAACAAAGGTTATGAGAGAGTGAGAGGTATCCTACAGTGGCGACACTGAGGGGTGGTAACTAGCAGATATGGGAATAATTGTTACAAGGTAACCATGTAAATACTTGCATGTTTCTGCATGATCATGTACTTTCTGAACAAAAATTATTAGGAACTTGGGTTAGAGGGTAACTGACTAATAGCACTAAAATAGTAAAATACTCCAGAGAGAGAAAGAGTTAGGGGTTTATCCCTCTGGAACTAGGTGTTTAAGTCTCAAAGGAAGATAAAACCAGGAGCTATTTCCAAACGACTGTAACCATATTGGAAACTTTTCCAGAAAGAATTTGTTTATATTAAGAAAGGTTTCTCTCCCTCTCTCAGAAAGGGACCTAAGATGGGGGTGGGAAGTGGCAGCTGTGCAGTGGTTCCTATATAAGTTCCCAGATTTATAATTTTGGATTTTTTTTTTTTTTTTTTTTTTTTGGTTATACATGCAGTGTGACATTTTCTCTCATCACTGCCCCCAGAGGTAGAAGGAGGTATAAGGAACCAATGCACTTCCTGCTGAAAGTAATAATTAAGCTTGATCTTCGATCCACAAACCTAATGCTTGCTTCCAGAAAAACAAATAAATATGGATATTCAAAATTTATCATGGTATGTAATGAATAATGAACTTGGGTTCACTAGGCAGAAAGATATTCCAGACAGAGAAGCAAAATGTGCTGAAAGATGAATACATGAAAATAAAATTCAGTGACATCCTAAGTATATAAGCATTTCAACTGCTTTTTTAGAATCTGTATTCATTCCCCATTATGCACAGCCCATCTCCTTTGTGCTTTTATAAAGTAGTAGTGTTTGGACATTATTGGGGATGTCTCAGTGGTATCCTATTTAGAGAAGGAAATATTAAGCAAATATTAACATTATGTCTTAAAGTGATGTATTATAAAGAATACAATATTTTTTCTTAAGTGTCAAAAGCAATGTGAATTGAAATAGAGATGCTTGGCTTCCTCAGAAGGCATTAGAAACCAGCAAGGTGCCAACCTGTATACATGTATGGATTAGAGCAAGTTGATCTACATAGCCCCAATAGAGAGAGATTAACATCTATAGAAACAAAGAAAGTGATTCAGGGGAGAAAAATCAAGGAGGACGTAGAACACAAGATTGAGGAGACTCCATTGATGTCTGGTGTCATTTTTCTCCATCTCAGCCCGAATTGTAGCTGCCCAGGGCTAGGGGCTTCCCAGGGGATACTTCTGTGGTTAAGAGGCTTGAGGTATTTAATAACATATTTGGAAAGCCTTCTTAAGTCCACTTTAAATGAAAAACATTAACTTAATGATATAAGAAGACAGGCTTTACTCTTTGAGTAATGTTATTTTTAGAACTATGGAAATACACAGAGTTATGATGTTGGCAGGCACATTAATAGAAATGCCAGAAGAAAGTCTCTTACCTGCAGTAATAATAATAATGCCTTTCATCTAAGTAGCACTTTCAGTATAAAAATATTACCACAAACATGGTCTCATTGGATTCTCCCACAGCCTTTGGAGGAAGGCAACCTGAGGTTATGAGAAAAGTGGAGGCTTTGGAATGAGACAGATTGGGGTTCAAATCCATGGTCTTCTATTGACATGTTATCTTCAGCAAATTTCCTAAGCTGTCTGGAACAAAACTTTCTTATCCATGACAATAGGTAAATGAATACTTTGTACCCAAGTCAGCTGGAAGATTAGATCACAAATGCAGAAATCACCAAAGATAGGCTAGCATAATAGGTGTTTAATAACTTTTTTTTTTTTTTTTTTTTTTTTGCTAAGTGCAGGTAGATTTATGATAGCCTGTTTATTTTTTCTGGAGAAAAAAAATGAAAACTTAGATAAGTGACAATATGAAGGTCACCCAAATAGAGAAATAAGTTTAAAACCGAGCTTTTATATCCTCAAGACAAATCCTTCCCATGGCATGGTGCTATGAAACAGTTCAGGTAGTGTCTATTTTTTGAGCAGCTCATTTGGGGTCAAAGAAATTGAGTTTGTAAGATAAATCTGTAGAATGTTGATATAAAGCCTCCCATTCCTACTTCACCAAAGATGTCTACATTCTAGTCTCCAGAACCTGTGACTATGTTACCTTAGATGGTTGGATGAATTTTGCAGATTTAAGTTCAAGACCTTGAGATGCGGTGTTATCCTTGATTGTCTGGTGAGCCAGATGTAATCACAGGATCTTTATAAAGAGGAAGGCAGGTCAGAGAAGAGATACTATACTATGCTACTGGCTTTGAAGATGGACAAAGTAGACATAAGCCAAGAATGTAGGCAACCTCTACAAGTCGGAAGAAGAAAAGGCAAAAGATTTTCTGAGTCTCGAGATGGGTCACAACCCATCTGACCTCCAGAACTACAAAATGATAAATTTGTGTTGTTTTTAAGCCACAAGGTTTGTGGTAATCTGTTACAGCAGCAATAGGAAACTCCTACAGACCCAATAGAAACTTCTAATCGGTGGAGTTGTGGGGATAAGTGGACTTTCTAAGTTTAATGTGCACATATGTTAGCAATGATAATGTTTTAAAAGTAAATGTTTGATTCTGTTTCTTCCTGCTACTTTCTATTCCAGGAAAACAGCATTGCATGTAAGACTTTCATTTCCCTCATCGGCAGCATGAAACAGTTATAATGGGTGTTAGAGAACTTCATGATATAATGGGGTTTTCTTTGGATTATGATATACTATATTAAAGAATATTGTTATTATTTATGTGATGTTTAGAATTAGGTAACTGTTCAATATTAACAGTATAGCTGGTTTATTTGTGGGTTAGGAGATAATCTAAAGAGTCCTAGAGATAAACTTTCATCAGAGATATTTTAGTTGCTTCAAGAAATGTTTTGTTTATTCTTCACTTTTTATTTAAATTCTAGTTAGTTAACATATAGTGTAATATTGATTTCATGAGTAGAATTGTGACTCATCGCTTACACACAACAACAAATGCCCTTCTTAATACCTATCATCCATCCACCACCCACCTCCCTCCATCAACCCTCAGTTTGTTCTCTATTGTTAAGAGTGTCTTGTGGTTTGTTTCCCTCTCTCTCCTTTTTTCCCCTTCCCATATGTTTATCTATTTGTTTCTTAAACTCCACATATGAGTGAAATTATGAAGTATTTATCTTTCTCTGCCTGACTTATTTTACTTAGCATAATATGCTCTACCTCATTCATATCATTGGAAATAGCAAGACTTCATTGTTTTTGATGCTGAGTAATAATCCATTGTGTGTGTGTGTGCGTGTGTGTGCATACACATATATATGCCGCATCTTCTTTATCCATTCATCAGTCGATGGGCGTTTGGGCTTTCTCCATAGTTTGGCTATTGTTGATAATGCTGCTATAAACCTTGAGGTAAATGTACCCCTTAAAATCTATTTTTATATCATTTGGGTGAATACCTAGTAGTACAATTGATGGATCATAGGGTAGTTCTCTTTTTAACTTTTGGGGGAACCTCCATATTGTGCTCTAGAGTGGCTGCACCAGTTTTCCTTCCCACCACCAGTACAAGAGGGTTCCTCTTTCTCCACATCCTCACCAACACATGTTGTTTCTTGACTTGTTAATTTTAGCCATTTTGACAGGTGTGAGGTGGTATCTCATCGTGGTTTTGATTTATATTTGCCTGATGATGAGTGATGTTGAGCATCATTTCATGTGTCTGTTAGCCATTTGGATTTCTTCTTTTGAAAAGTGTATACTCCTGTCTTTTGCCCATTTTAAAACTGGGTTGTTTGTTGTTGGGGCGTTGAGTTTTGTAAATTATTTATATATTTTGGATACTAACCCTTTATCCAATCTGGCATTTGAAAATATCTTCTCCCATTCCACAGGCTGCCTTTTAGTTTTGTTGATTGCTTCCTTCACTGTACAGAAGCTTTTTTATCTAGATGAAGTACCAGTAGTTCATGTATGCTTTTGTTTCCCTTGCCTCTGACAATATGTCTAGTAAGAAGTTGTTACAGCCAAGGCCAAAGAGGTTACTGCCTGAGTTCTCCTCTAGGAGTTTGATGGCTTCCTGTCTCACATTTAGGTCTTTCATCCACTTGGAATTTATTTTTGTGTATGGTATAAGAAAGTGGTCCAGTTTCATTCTTCGGCATGTTGCTGTCCAATTTTCCCAACATTTGTTGAAGAGAGTGTCTTTTTTTCCATTGGATATTTTTTCCTGGTAGGTCAAAGATTCGTTGACCATATAGTTGTGGGTCTATTTCTGGGTTTTCTATTCTGTTAACCTATGTATTTGTTTTTATGCCAGTGCCATGTTGTCTTGATGACTACAGGTTTGTCATATAGCTTGAAGTCTGGATTTGTGATGCCTCCAGCTTTGCTTTTTCAGGATTGATTTGACTATCAAGGTGTTTTGTGTTTCCATACAAATTTTAGGATTGCTTGTTCTAGCTCTGTGAAAAATGCTTGGGGTATTTTGATAGAGATTGCATTAAATGTGTAGATTGCATTTTGTTGTATAGAGCTTTTAACAATGTTTGTTCTTTCAATCCATGAACATAGAATGCTTTTCCATTTCTTTGTGTCCTCTTCAATTTATTTCATAACTTTTCTATAGTTTTCAGCATGCAGATCTTTTACCTCTTTGGTTAGGTTTGTTCCTAGGAATCTTACAGTTTTTGGTGCAATTGTAAATGGGATTGATTCCTTGATTTCTTTTTATGCTGCTTCATTATTGGTGTATGGAAATGGAACAGATTTCTGTACATTGATTTTATATAATTCATATATTCTAGCAATTTTTTTGGTGTCATCGCTTGGCGTTTCTACATAGAGCATCATGTCATCTATAAATAGTAAAATTTTGACTTCTTCCTTGCCAATTTGGATGCTTTTTATTTTTTTGTTGTCTGATAGCTGAGGCTGATTTCCAGTAATTAAATAGTAATGGTGAGAATGGACATCCCTGTCTTGTTCCTTACTGTAGGCGAAAAGCTCTCTGTTTTTCCCCATTGAGGATATTAACTGTGGGTCTTCTGTACATGGCCCTTATGATGTTGAGGTATGTTCCCTCTATCCCTACTTCATTGAGAGTTTTTGTCAAGAATGGATGCTCTATTTTGTCAGATGCTTTTTTTTCTGCATCTAATGACAGGATCATATGGTTCTTGTCCTTTCTTTTATTAATGTGGTGTATATTGTTGATTGATTTGTGAATATGGAACCACTCCTGCAGCCCAGGAATAAATCCTACTTGATCGTGGTGAATAATTCTTTTAGTGTACTGTTAGATTGATTGGCTAGTATCTCCTTGAGAATTTTTGCATTGGTGTTCATCAGGGATATTGGCCTATAATTCTCCTTTTTAGTGCAGCCTTTATTTGGTTTTGGAATCAAGGTAGTGCTGGCCCCATAGAATGAGTTTGGAAGTTTTCCTTCCATTTCTATTTTATTTTTTTTAACAATTTGAGAAGCATAGGTATTAATTCTTCTTTCAATGTCTGGTAGAATTCCTCTGGGAAGTCTTCTGGCCCTGGACTTTGGTTTGTTGGGAGATTTTTTTTTTAATTTTAATGTTTATTTATTTTTGAGAGACAGACAGAGCCCAAGTGGGGGAGGGGCAGAGAGAGAGAGAGACTCAGAATCTGAAGACGGCTCCAGGCTCTGAGCTGTCAGCACAGAGCCCAACATGGGGCTCAAACTTACAGACCATGAGATGATGACCTGAGCTGAAGTTGGATGCCTAACTGACTGAGCCACCCAGGCTCCCCTTTGGGAGATTTTTGATTGCTGATTCAATGTCTTTGCAGTTATGGCCTGTGCAAGATTTCTATTTCTTTCTGTTTCAGTTTTGGTAGTTTTTAAGTTTCTAGGAATTTGTCCATTTCTTCCAAATTGCCCAGTTTGTTGGCATATAATTTTTGATAATATTCACATATAATTTGCATTTCTGTGGTGTTGATTGTGATCCCTCCTCTTTCATTCATGATTTTATTTATTTGGGTCCTCTCTCTCTTTTCCTTTTGAAAAGTCTGGCTAGGGGGTTATCAATTTTATTAATTCTTTCAAAGAACCAGCTCCTAGTTTCATTAATCTATTCTATTGTTTTTGTTGCTGTATGTATATTATTTTTTCCTGTTCCAATGTTAATTATTTCCCTTCTTCTGCTTGCTTTAGGCTTGTTTTTGCTGTTCCTTTTCTAGTTCCTGTAGATGTAAGATTAGGTTGTTTGAGATTTTTTCTTGCTGCTTGCAGTAGTCCTGTATTACAATATATTTCCCTTTAAGATTACCTTTGCTGTATCCCAAAAGTGTTTGGACTGTTGTGTTTTCATCTTCACTTGCTTCCATGTACTTTTTAAATTCCTTGTTTAATTTCCTGGTTAACCCATTCATTCTTTAGTATGATGTTCTTTAACCTCTATATATTTATATTTATGGTCTTTCCATTTTTTGTGTGTGTGGTTGATTTCAAGTTTCATAGTATTGTGGTCTGAAAATATGCATGGTGTGACTTCAGTTTTTTCATACTTGTTGAGGACTGTGACCCAGTATGTGATCTATTCTGGAGAATGTTACATGTGCACTCGAAAAGAATGTGTATTCTGCTGCTTTAAGATGGAATGTTCTGAATATATCTGTTAAGTCCCTCTGTCCCATTCTATCAAAGCCATTGGTTCCTTGTTGATTTTATGCTTTTATGATCTATTGTTGTAAGTGGGATGTTAAACTCATATTATTTATGAGTTTCTTTATGTTTGTTATTAATTGATTTATATATGTGGGTGTTCTCAAGTTGGGGGCATGAATATTTATAATTGTTCGATCTTCTTGATGGATAGACCCCTTAAGTATGATGTAATACCCTTCTTAATTTCTTGTTACAGTCTTGGTTTAAAATCTAGTTTGTCTGAAAAAAGTATGGCTATTCCAGCTTTCTTTTGACATCCATTAGCATGATAGATGGTTCTCCATCCCTTCACTTTCAATCTTCAGGTGATGTAGGTCTAGTCTCTTGTAGAGAACATATAGATGGGTCTTGTCTTGTTATCCATTCTGATATGTCTCACCCTATGTCTTTTTATTACATTCAGAGTGATTATTGATAGGTATGAATTTAATGACTTTGTGTTACCTGTAAAGTTGGTGTTTCTGGTGATGCTCTCTGTTCCTTTCTAGTCTTTGTTATTTTTGGTCCTTTTTTCCCCACTCAAAGACCCCCTTTAATATTTCTTTCAGGATTGGTTTAGTGGTCATGAACTTCTTTAGTTTTTGTTTTGGACACTCTTTACCTTTCCTTTCATTCTGAATGACAGACTTGCTGAATAAAGTATTATTGGCTGAATTTTTTCCTATTCTTCACATTGAACATATCATGCCACTCCTTTCTGGCCCACCAAGTTTCTGTGGATAGATCTGTGAACGTGATCTGTCTTCCCTGTAGGTTAAGGACATTTTTTCCCTTGCTGCTTTCAGGATTTTTCCCCTATGTAGGTTGTGAATTTGACTATGATATGCCTTGGTGATGGACAACTTTTATTGGATTTAATAGACACCTTCTGTGATTCTTGGAATTCAATGTCTGTTTCCTTCCCCAGATTATTGAAGTTTTCAGTATAATTTTCTCAGATAAATCTTCCGCCCCTTTTTTCTCTCTTCATCTTCTGGGACTCCTACAATATGAATGTTATTATGCTTTAAGGGTTGACTCCATTCCCTGAGTCTACATTTGTGATCCAACACCTTTCTTTCCCTCTTCTTTTCAGCTTCATTATTTTACATAATTTTATCTTTTGTATCACTGATTCATTCCTCTGATTGATCCATCTTCACTGGCATGGCATCCATTTGGGTTTGCATCTCGGTTATAGCATTTTTAATTTCAGCCTGACTAGATTTTCATTCTTTTATGTTTGCAGTAGGGGATTTTCTACTGTCTTCTCTGCTTTTGTCAAGCCCAGCTAGTATCCTTATAATTGTTTTAAATTCTAGTTCAGATTTATTACTTACCTTTGTACTGATAAAATCCTTGGCTATCACTTCCTCTTCTTTCTTTTGGAGTGAGTTCTCCCAGCTTGTCATATTGTCAAGGTCAAAAACAAAAAAGCGAGATCATAGGTATGTTTTGGTATTCTTGTTAAAAGTAGCTAGATCCAAAAAAATAAAAAGCAAAATAAAATAAATACAATTTAAAAATTGAAAAAATTGCTCTTTCTGTAACCCAAGGGGTGAAAACAACAGAGAAATATAGATCCTATCTCCCCTAGAGCTGAAGCTTTGTAGCATTATATAAGGAGTCAATTTGGTGCCTGCGAGGGGTTTGTTCTAAGGTGGGGCCTGCTGCACTGATTCTCAGGAGGACTTGCCCAAGTGGAGATGCACCTGCAGGGCACAGGTGGTCAGGGCTTGGTGTAAGCAGCTTCATCCTTGACTTGGTGGTGGTGTTTTTCTCACTGAAGTTGGTCAGTGCTGATGTGCAGGGTGAAATGGTATTGTCCCACTCTCTCATCCTGGGAGTGGGGAGCTCATGCTCACCACTCTTCAGGAAGCCCTCACAAAAGACCAATCACCTCTCTTGTGTCCCTGGCATCGGCCAGGTCTCTAACTTCACCCTGCCTGCCTCTGAGCTGTCTGCCTGCCAGGCAGCACAGCACTTATGTGTTTTACCTCAGGCATGCTGCTGGGTTTCAAAACTCCAAATTTCAGAGACCCATGTGGTGCAGACCCATGCCAGTCCTCTGGGGCAGGGTTTCACTGTGCTGTGGTTGATGCTGGCTTGTCCAAGAAATTGGTTGTGTGACTGTGTGTTTCAGAGTTTATGGTAAAGCTCAGCAGAAAGCCATCACCAAGGCTCACTGCCCTCAGACAGCATCCCCATTCCTACATTAGTGAATGGGACAGCTCAATGGTGCCCACAGGGTCTTTTGCCCCCCCAGAGGGGCTGTTCCCTCTCTCGCAAATGCACTTCAAGAAGGGGAGCTGCTTCTCCTTGCATGACCCAGGGGATCCTCAATCCATCCTGTCTGCTCCTGGGTCTGTGTCTTCTTTGCCTTCCAGAGGACCACTAAGCCAGCCAGCTGCAACCTGGGCAATGGCACAGACCTCTAAAGCTTCAGACTCTGCTCCACTGTTTATGAAAATTTGCAGTATTCAGCCCTTTGCCTTTTCCCAGTCAGCAGTTTTGGGGGAAGGCTTTTTCTTGTGAAATTCTCTGTGTGCACTTTCAATCTTCCTTCTTCTCTTACCCCTCTCTAGGCAATCTGGGTTCTCTGAGGCAATTCCTATCTTCCACCATGTAGTATTTTTGTTTTGTTTTATTTTGTTTTACATCTAGTTGTGCATTTTTGTGCTCTCAGTCCTCAGACTGATTTCTTGGGTGTTCAAAATTATTTGATACTTATCTAGATGTGTTTGAGGGACAAGGCAAGCTTAGGGTATCCCTATTCCTGCACGATCTTGAGTCCTTTCCTCTCAAAGAAATGTTTTTAGACATTTCTTCTTTATGCATCAGTCAAGATACCTAGACATGTGTAACTCCAAGAGTGCTTATCTAGAAATATAGAATCATAGGATTTCAATGTTGGAATGAACTTTAAAGGATGCCAGATGCAATCACTACATCTTCTGTTAGGTATTCCAGATAAAAGATTCATGGGGAGATAAGACCTTTCCCTTGCTTAGCATGTTTGAATATCTACTGCTCCTTCGCTCACACTGGCTTATTTGATTCTCACCATACCTCTTTGAAATATGGTGGGCCCATATCAATGACCTCTTTTTAAAGATGTACATGCAGAGGAGATAAAGCTTCTTGCCAACAGTTACACAGTTGGTTACAGTCATTTCAGGCCATTTCTGGGTAACTCCTTTCAATGCCTGGTTGAACTGTGTTTCATGGAAGCCTAGGGTTCTTAATAAGAATGGTTCTTTAGTTGGGGCTGGGGAATCAATGCTGAACGAATCACACATGGATCTTGTCATAATGGAATTCACAGTCCAGTGGAGAACACAGATAATTAAGCAAATACAATACCATGTGGTAGTTGCAGGTGAATGAACTCATACATGACATGTAGAATAGCAGGTCAGGAAACCCCTGACTCCTGCAATTTTGGCTCCACGTCCAGGTTATGTTTCTTGCACTATGTGGCCTCTTCTGGATGATAATTACTTCACCAAATTATCCAGGACTGACCTATCTGTGAACCTCATTTTTTTCTGTTTTCCCTTTATTCCAAGAGTGTGTGTGATGAAAGCAAAATTAATGGTAGAGGCAGGCACAACCAAGCCTAGCTTTGCCAAAATTCAAGAATGCTCCCAAAGAGTCCTAGTGAAGGTAATGGTCCTGAATATATGGAGATCTCTAGTAATAGTAAACCCCTGTAAATATAAGTTTCTTGAAATAGCCAAGTCAATAAGCTCAAATCATTCCTGGTTTAGGTGAAGGAAAGGAGCAGGACTTAAAAAAAAATCTAACTTCTATCCTAATGAGTCACTACTAATGTGAAATTGTACTATGTCAAGAGAAGCGAAAGTTTGAGCCAGAATAGTATTACTTGAACTGTAATTAGAAGCAAGCTGTAGGGAAAGAAACACAGTGTTTCTTGAGTATATTTTAGAATGTGGAAGAATATCTTATCTTCTTGTGAGTGTGTGTGTAAGAGAGAGAGGATATCAATAATTTTCCTTCAATGTGGAAAATGTGCCTTGTTACAGTGGCATGATTTTCCATAGTGGGCTAGAAAAAATGATTTTTCAGGAGCTTCATTCTGAAGTTTTTTGTTTTTCCCCTAGAATTGCGACTTTGATTTCAACATCTCAATCCCACCTCCCTAATCTTATACTAATGATACTTTGACTTGGAAAAAGTTGAATAGGAAAAAATACAGATATTAGTTCCATGCCAAGGCCCAGAGGAATATTTTTAGGGGAAGAGAAAAAGGAAAGTGAAAATGGGTAGTAGATAGATGCTTTGAAACACATAAAATTGTTTGCTGAAATGATCATCTCTGATAGCGTCTCTGATATTTCAATTACTGAACCTATAGGTTTTCTCTAATGGTGGGCAGTAGTTTTCACCTTTTTTAGATGGAAATACAGATGACACACAATGTTAGTTTCAGGTGTATAATATTGTGACTCAACAATTGTGTACAATACTCAATGCTCATCACAATAAGTGTAGTCACCATTTGTCACCATATAACATATATTATTGACTTTATATTCCTTATTGCTGTACTTTTCATCTCTATGACTTATTTATTTTATAGCTGAAAGTTTGTATCTCCTGAACCCCCTCACCTATTTCAATCACTCCCTCACCCAACCTTTCTCTGTTAGCCACCAGTTTCTTCTCTGTATTTAAGAGTCTGTTCATTGTTTTGTTTTTTACATTACCCATATAAGTGAAATTACATGGTATTTATATTTCTCAGACTTTTTTCTCTAAAAATAATTCCCTCTAGGTCCATCCATATTGTCACAAATGGCATATATCCTTCTTTTTAATGGTTGCATAATATTTCATTGTGTATGTGTACAACATCTCCACTCATTTATCAATGGACATTTGGGTGGCTTCCGTATCTTAGCTATTGTAAATAATGTTGCAGTAAACATAGAGGAGCATGCATCTTTTGAATGTATGTGTTTTTGTTTTCTTCAGGTAAATAGCCAATTGTGGAGTTACTGGATCATACGGTATTTCTATTTTTAACTTTTGAGAAAACTCCATACTTTTACCCACAGTGGCTGCACCAATTTACATTCCCACCAATAGAGCATGAAGGTTCCTTTTTTCTCCACATCCTCACTAAAACTTGTTATTTCTTGGCTTTTTGATACTAGCCATTCTAAATGCTATGAGGTAATAACTCATTGTGGTTTTGATTTGCATTTCCCTGATGATTAGTAATGTTGAGCATCTTTTCATATATCTGCTGGCCATCTGTATGTCTTCTTTGCAAAACATTGTCTCTTTGAGCTCTGCTCATTTCTTAATTGGATGTTTTTGGTGTAGAGTTGTATAGGTTTTTATGCATTTGGATATTAACTCTTATCAGATATATCATTTGCAAATATCTTCTCTCATTCAATAGATTGTCATTTTGTGGGTGTTTTGATGGTTTCCTTGGCTGTGTGAAGGATTTTATTTTGGTGTAATCACAATAGTTTGTTTTTGCTTTTGTTTCCCTTGCTTGAGGAGACATATTCATAAATATGCTGACATTGGTTAAGGCCAGTGTCCAAATGTTTACTGCCTATGTTTCCTTTAAGGTGTTTCATGGTTTCAGGTTTCACATATACATCTTAAACCAATTTGAGTTTATTTTTGTGTATTGTGTAAAAGTGGCTCAGTTTCATTCTTTTGCATGTAGATGTCCAGTTTTCCCAACATCATTTTATGGGGAGGAGACTCTTTACCTCATATATATTCATGCCTTCCTTGTCACCAATTGACCATATACGTGTGGGTTTATGTCTGAGGTCTGAATCATATACTATTGATCTATGTGTTTATTTTTGCTAGTACCATACTGTTTGGATCACTATAATTTAGTAGTATACTTTGAAATCTGGGAATGTGATAGCTCCAGCTTTGTTCTTCTTTCTCAAGATTGCTTTGACTATTCAGTCTTGTGGATCCATACAAATTTTAACGTTATTCTAGTTCCATGAAAAATGCTGTTGGTATTTTGATAGGGATTTCATTGAATCTGTAGATGGCTTTGAACAGTACAGACATTTTAACAAGCTTCTGCCAATCCATGAGTATGGATATATTTCCATTTGTTTGTGTCATCTTCAATTTCTTTCATCAATGTCTTACAGTTTTCAGAATACAGGTCTTTCACCTTCTTGGTTAAATTTATACCTAGGTATTGTATTCTCTTTGCTGTAATTGTTTTCTTACATTTTCTTTCTGCTACTTCATTAATAGTGTATAGAAACAACAAATTTCTGTATATTAGTTTTATATTCTGAAACTTTACTGAATTCACTTATTCTAATAGTTTTTTGGTGAAGTCTTGAGGATTTTTTTTTTTACAGTATCCTTTCATCTGCAAATAGTGGTGATTTTATTTCTTCCTTACCGATTTGGATCCCTTTTATTTATTTATTTTCTTATCCAATTGCTGCTTCTAGGACTTCCACTACTATGTTGAATAAAAGTGGTGAGAGTAGATATTCTTGTTTTGATTTTAGAGGAAAATATTTCACTCTTTCACCATTGAGTATGATGTTAGCTGTGGGTTTGGTATTTACGACCTTTATTTCATTGAGGTATGTTCCCTGTAAGCTCACTTTGTTCAGAGTTTTTATCATGAGTGTGTATTTTGTTAAATACTTTTTCTGCATGTAATGAGATGGCTATATGCTTTTTATCCTTCCTCTTTTTTTAATGTTTTTTTTATTTTGAGAATGAGAGCAGGGTAGGGGCTGAGAGAGAGGGAAGAGAGAACCCCAAGCAGCCTCCATGCTATTAGCACAAAACCCAACCCAGGGCTTTATCTTGTGAACCATAAGATCATAATCTGAGCTGAAATCAAGAGTCAGATGCTTAACTGACTGAGCCACCCAGGAACCCTGATCCTTCCTCTTGTTAATAGGATGTATCACATTGTTTGATTTGGGAATATTGAACTACACCATCATCCCTGGAATAAATCCCACCTGACCGTCTTTAACTTTTTTATTATATAGTTGAGTGTGGTTTTCTAATATTTTGTTGAGTGTTTTGCATCTATGTTTATCAGAGGTATTGGCCTATAGTTTTCCTTTTTTGTAGTGTCTTTATCTGGTATTGGTATCAGAGTAGTGTTGGCCCATAGAATGAATATGAGAATTTTGTTTTCTATTTTTTTGGAATAGTTTGAAAAGAATAGATATTAACTCTTCTTTAAACACTTGGTAGAATTCATTTCACCCTGTGAAACCATTTTATCTGGAACTTTTGTTTACTGGGAATTTGTTCATCACCAATTCAACTTTATAATAATCTGTTCAAATTTTGTTTTTGATTCAGTTTTGGAAGATTGTAGGTTTCTAGAAAATTATCCATGTCTTCTAAGTTGTTCAAATTGTTGGCATATAGTTTTCTTTAAACAGTATTCTCTTGTAATTCTTAGTATTTCTGTGGTGGTGTCATTTCTCCTTCATTTCTTATTGTATTTGAGTTCTCTTTCTTTTTTAAATCTTTGGGGGGGGGGATGAGTCTGGTAAAGGTTTATCATTTTTGTTTATATTTTCAAAGAACCATATTTTGGTTTCATTTTTTCTGTATTTTTTTTAGTCTTTGTTCAATTTATTTATGTTCTAATCTATATTATATCCTTCTTTCTACTAACGTTTGGCTTTTTTTTCTTGTTCTTTTAGGTGTAAGATTATATTGTTTGAGATTTTCTTGTTTTTTTTTTTTTCATTTTTTTGAGGTAAAACTGTATTGCTATAAGTTTCCCTCTTAGAAGGGAAGACTACCTTTTCTAGGTCCAAAAGATTTTGGATTGTTGTGTTTTCATTTTCATTTGTCTCTATGTACTTTTGGATTTCCTCTTTGATTTCTTAGTTGACCCATTGGTTGAATTAGTAGCATGTTGTTTAGCTTCCACATATTTGGGGGTTTTCCCCCCCAGTTTTTTTCTTGTAATTGATGTCTAGTTTCATGTTGTGGTAGGAAAAGATTCTTGATTACAGTTCTTAAATTTGTTGAGATTTGTTTTGTGGTGTAATATGTAATTTATTATGGACAATGTTCCATGTGCATGTAAAAAGAATGTATATTTTGCAGTTTTGGGGGTGAAATGTTCTATATATTAGGTCCATCAGTTTAATGTGTCATTCAAAGCCATTATTTCTTTATAGATTTTCTGTCTGGATGACCTATATATTGATGTAAGTGGGATGTAAATTCCACTACTATTATTGGGTTAGTGCCAATTTCTTGCTTTAGGGCTGGTAATGTTTGTTTTATGTATTTAGATACTCCATTGTTGGTGCATGTATGTTTACAATTGTTGTGTCCTCCTGTTGAATGATCTCTTTGTCATCATATAATTCTTTGTCTTGTGCTACTATCTTTTCTTAAAAGTCTCTTTTGCCTTGAATAGACAGTTTTCCAAAGAAGACATCTGCATGGCCAACAGACACATGAAAAGATGCTCAACGCCACTCATCATCAGGGAAATGCAAATCAAAACCACAATGAGATGCCACCTCACACCTGTCAGAATGGCTAAAATTGGCACAAGAAACATCAGATGTTGCTGAGGATGTAGAGAAAGGGGAACCCTCCTGCACTGCTGGTGGGAATGCAAAGTGGTGCAGCCACACTCTGGAGCCACTGTACAGAGGTTCCTCAAAAAACTGAAAACTACCCTACAATCCAGCAATTGTACTACTAGTCATTTACTCAGACAATACAAAAATACAGATTCAAAGGGGTACATGCATTCCAATGTTTATAGCAGCATTATCAACAATAGCCAAACTATAGAGAGAGCCCAAATGTCCATCAAGTAATGAATAGATAAAGAAGATGTGGTGTGTATGTATGTATGTGTGTGTGTGTGTGTGTGTGTATGTATACACACACATACACACGGGAATATTAGTCATCAAAAAGCATGAAATCTTGCCATTTGCAATGACATGGATGGAGCTGGGATATATTATGCTAAGTGAAATGAGTTAATCAGAGAAAGACAAATACCTCGTTCTTTTACTCATATGGAATTTAAGAAGCAAAAGAGATGAACATATGGGAAGGGAGGGGAAGAGGAGAGAAGGAAACAAACCACAAGAGACTCTTAACTAGAGGGAACAAACTGAGGGCTTATAGAGGGAGGTGAGTGGGAGATGCGCTGGATGGGTGATGTGTATTAAGGAGGGCACTTGTTGGGATCAGCACTGGGTATTGTATGTAAGTGACGAATCACTGAATTCTACTCCTGAAATGAATATTGCACTGTATGTTGGCTAACTAAAATTTAAATTAAAAAAAAATAAAATCTCTTTTGTTTGCTATAAGTATTGCTACCCTGACTGGTTTTTAGTTGCCTTTGTTTGCTTCCATTTGCATGGAATATCTTTTCCCGTCCTTTTATCTTCAGTTTCTATGTGTCTTTAAATCTGAAGTTAATTTCCTGTAGGCAGCATACAAATGGGTCTTATCTTGTTCATCCGTTTAGTCACCCTATGTCTTTTGATTGGAACATTTATTCCATATATGTTTAAAATAATTATTGCTAGGTTTGTATATATTGCCATTTTGCTAATTATTTTTGCAGCTTTTTCTGTTCCTTTTTCTTGCTGCCTTCACATGTATTTGATAGCTTTCTTTAGTGTTATTCTTGGATTCCTTTCTCTTTACTTTTTGTGGGTCTATTATTGGTTTTTGATATGTGATTCCTATTGAGTTTAAAACCATTAAAATTTTACTCCCCTTTTCATGTTTTATGTCCATGATGTTATATTTTACATGTTTAAAAATTTTAAGGTTATTCCTTGAGTTAATTTTGTAGATATAATTGATTTTACTACTTCTGTGCTTTAATCTCCATACTGGCTTTATAAATAATCTCAAGCCCTTACTATATGCTTGCTATGAAATTTTTTCTCCCATAATTTTCTTATTTATAGTTATGGCCTCTTCTTTCCACTTAAAAAATTCCCTTTAACATTTGTTAAAGTTAGTTTGGTGATAATACACTTAACTTTTGTTTGTCTGGGAAACTATGTGTCCTTCAATTATGAATGATAACCTTGACAGGTACAGTAATCTTTGTTGTACATTTTTCCTTTCAGCACTTTGAATATATCATGTCACTCCCTCCTTCTGGCTTGCAAAGCTTCTTTTGAAAAACCAGCAGATAGTTTTATGGGTCTTCCCTTGTTTGTAACTATTTCCTTTTCTCTTGCTGCTTTTAAGATTCTCTCTTTATTATTACTTTTTGCCATTCTAATTATTATGTGTTTTGGTGTGGACCTCCTTGGGTTTAATGCTAATGTTATTACACTTGGTGATATCACAGAGTTCCCTTAACCTATTCTTATTTTTCTTTCTTTTTTTTTTTTTTTTTTTTTTGCTTTCCATCACCTTGTCTTCCAGATCACTGATCCATCTGATCCATTCTTCTCTAGCCTTTAATATGCTGTTGATTCCTTCTAGTGTATTTTTAAAATTTTAGTTATTCTTCAGCTCTGACTGGATCTTTTGTCTATTTTTTTATCTCTTTGTTGGAGTTCTGAGTTCATCCACTCTTTTTCAAGTCTGGTAGTTTTATAACTATTACATTGAACTCTTTATCAGGCATATTTCTTATTTCCACTTTATGTATATTTTTTCCAATTTAGCTTTTTGTTCTTTTACTTGGGACATATTCTGTATTCTCTTTTTGCCCAATTCTCTGTGTTTGTTTCTATGTATTAGGGAGGTCAGTTATCTCTCCTGGTCTTGAAAGTAGTGGGTTTGTGCAGAAGAGGTTCTGTGGAGCCCTGTAGTGCATTTCCTCTGATCTCTAAAACCAGACATTCCTGGGTCATCCCCTGTGTGGACTGTGAGTGATTTTCTGTTGTGGCTGAACCATGGTTGCCTTCAGCCCAGTCAGCTCAATGACCTGTTTTGCCTACTGTGGCTGCACTGGATAGAGCTTGTTTCTTGTGCTATTGAGAGGCCTAGCTAAGGCAGCATTGGGTTCATTGGTGGGTAGGGCCAGTAGTCAGCCTAGCTGTCTGCAATTAGCTTCCCCTCCACAGCTGCAAACACACCAACGGGCAGGGCTTGCTCCTTTTGTAGCCAACTGAGTGGCTTGGCTACAGGAATTGTGGTTGCGCTTATGTGTGGCATTTTCTCCTCTCTTCCTCAGGGAAGCAGTCACTGGAGTGGTGTTGTCCCAGCCAGGCTGCCTGGTAGGTGTGGTGGGACAAGAGTTACTTTGGAGGGAAGCCTGCTGAGGTTGGCAGGCTGAGGGTAGTGAGTCTACATGGGATAATATCAGGGTGGGGTATATGGTGATAGCAAAGTAGATAGAGAGTGTTAGAAGTGGCTCCAACAAGTGTTCTGTTACCTAGGCTGGGAAGGGAAAGAAAATTGTGCCTTAAAAGAAGTTGCAGGATTAAATTAAGTATTTGTAAACACCTGCACTATGTTTATATTCAATAAAATTAGTAGATATCATGATGCAGTGGGACAAACATGAACTTTGAAATCTGAAAGATTAAAAAGAACTCAAATCAACACACTTGGCATACATGGGGCCTTATCAAATATACCAGGTGACAGTGCACATTTGTTCATGTTTATGTAGGGATTTTATTAACTCTCTTTTGCTGAATACCTGTCTTGATTCAGTCCCTTTCTTAGCTTTTGTGAGACACCAAGAAGCAAAAGTCGTGGAAGCTATGAGCTTGCAGATGGAGGGCTTGGTGCTAAATTGTATCAGTTGTTTTGCAGATGTTATGAATGAATATTCCCAAGGAACCCTCAAACTTTACCCGAAGGCACCTTTGTACGTATTTGAGGAACTCTTTATCATGTGCATTTTATGGTAATTATCAAAGAAGTTATTTTTGTTCTCTTTTTGCATGGCTGCCAGTGTGCTCTCAGACCACAGCCTGAACGAAATTTAACTCCATTTCTGGAGACTCAGTAGCTGTAGGGACATGTGATCTTCCAAAGGGACACTGTTTTCTACCCCCTTTTGAATACTTCTATGGGAGATTGTTTGGGAAGCTCTGGCCAGGTCTTTGTCCCTGATTTCACTCTTCTACCTTCTCATACACATATAATGAGAGATAGGTTACAGAACAGGCTCACTTCGTATCCACATAGCTCCCTGCTCCTGTTACAGGGCTATGCACACTCAGACTCTCTCATCACCTCATCTTAGAAGAGAAAGAAACACTGCAGAGAGCTCATTTCTTCTGCCTCAAGCCAGTTACTGAAAATGGTAAAATGGGAGAGTGGCAGAGCCAGAAAAAGAAGCCGCTTTGACTCTGCCAAGCATGTGCTCTTGCTGCCAATTGAAACTCTGTGTGTGTAGACAGTCTGTGCAGCAGATTAAGACCCGCTTCGAGTACCGCATCTGCCTGGGGCTCTTTCCCAGTATAGTTTACTGCTCTCCATCCCACCCTGAAGGATATCACCTCCCTGATTCCCTCCCAGGCCTCTGTGACAGCTTCCTGTCAAGTGACTCTCCCCCACAAGTCTTTTTTGACAAATCTCAGAGATGCAACAGCTGGTCACCCTTCAAGACTTGCACATGTCTCTGTTGCCACTTATGCAGATTTCTTTCTTCCTTATTGATTTTTTCCATTTCTCCTCTTCTATTTTGTGGGTATCAACTAACAGTTTACATTCTCTTGTATTGCTCAGTTCTCTCTATTTAAAGTCACTATCTTGTGGCAACTTCTGCACATATGGACCTTCCAATTATAAAGTTATAAGGAACAATAATAGATACTAACTTGTCTGTTTACATTCTGTTCTACTGTTCAAAAAGTTTTTGTACAGCAGTTATATTATAACTTCTCTCTGAGGTAAGCATCTGATACAGGGATTTACTTTTATATTTTTTTTAAAGACAGAGTAAAGAGTTTCAAAATAATGATAATGTATATTTTTTAAAAAACCAACCAACAACACACCTGCCATCAACTTACAAAATAGAACATTATCAGCACCTCTGAGCCCCTGAGACCCAACCCTCCATCTCTGTAATCCCTTACCTTCCCCCAATGTCACAGACATCTGGATCTTGGATTATCACTTCCTTACTTTTCTTTGTAGTTTTACCACATATATGTATCCTTAAGTAGCATAACGTTTAGTTTTGCCTCCTTTGAAGATGGAATGTAAATGAAATTATCCTGTTTGCATCTTCTTAAACTGTGCTGCTCAATATGATGGCCATGCAGCTCCTGAGCATGTGAAAAGTGACTAGTCCAAATTGCAATGTCCTGTGCGTATACATTGTATACCACAGGTGCTTGTACACCAAATATCAAAGATTTAGTACAAAAAAATAATGCCATAAATAACTTTTATATTGGCTTTAAGGTGAAATAGTAGTCTGAATGAAATATATTAAAATTTAACCTGTTTCTTTGTTTTTAATATGGCTACTAGAATTTTTAAAGTGAAATATGCGTCACATTTCTACTGGACACAGCTACTCTAGAATTTATATTTTTGCTTACCGTCTTCTTTATGAGACTGACTCACGGTGGTTTTGGTAGCTATATTCACAATGTGTTGGATGCCACTTTATTATTCTGTGCTGTTAGTAGACATTTGGATTTGTTCTATTTTTTTCCCCAGTTAGAAACAGTGCTATTTGAATGGGCAAGAGTTTCTCTAGGATACTGCTAGGTTCTGGAGTTTGTATCAATTCATAATACTAGATAGTTGTACCATTTTATTCCTGCTAGCAGTGAAAGAGAATTCCCATGCTCCACAACAGAGGTCGGCAAACTTTTTCTGTAAGAGGCCAGGTAGTAAATACTTTAGGCTTTAGCACCAAGTGATATAATTGAGCAGTGGTTCTCCATGAAAGACTAATAATCTGTTTTGACATTTCTAAAAAGCATTCTTGGCTCATGAGCTATACAAAAGCAGGTGGTAGGTTAGATTTGGACCATGGGCTGCAGTTTGCCAAATCTTGTGCTGCATCATTGTCCACACTTGAAATTGCCAAATTTTAATCTTAGCCAATCTTATGGGTACAAAGTGATGTTTTACTACGGTTTTAATTTGAATTACCCAGCCTACTAACGAGGATGAGCATACTTTCACTGATTTATTGATCATTCATGTTTGCTTTGCTGTGAAATGCTGGTTTAATTCTCTTGCCCTCTTTTTTATTGATCTGGTATCATTTAGAGGCAATGAAACTGCCCTTGCCTGAGGGGAGAGATTTTATGAATGTTTTAAGATCACATAGCTAGGAAGGAATGGAACATAGACCCAGGCTCTTTCCTTTAATTACAATGTCTTATGCTTTCACTAAAAAGTCTAAAAGTATTGTAATGATTTATGCTGTTATTTACTACTGTTGTTCTTCTCTCGGGTAAATGTCTTTTCTTAACTTTTAATAGATTTCAGAGTGCCTATTTGGAATAGGGTAGCAACTTTTTTATGATTGAGATTTTCTTTAAGACCATCACATTTCTGGGATTAGGTAGCTGATTTTTTCAGTGCTGATTTCACAGTGTGGTCATATCTGAAAAGCTTGATTACGCTCAGATTGTCTTGCTGCTTGTAATGGCCATGTGACATACATTGAAGTCCATTAACTGGGTGTTCTGAGAAAATTATTATTCTCCTGATAAAAGGGGATAGATTCAGCTAGCACCAGCCTTTTGGGCATCTGTGTATTTCTGCCTGGAACTTAGCTCCAGTGACCAACAGTGTAACAGCCACCTTTCAAATCATGGAAGGTAGAAAGATTGAGTTCTCATTGACTTACTCCACAACCTGCACCAACCTTGGGCTACCTCAAGATGTCTTATTACTGGAGAAAAGAAAAATATTTTACCATTCAAATAAGTTACTGTACTCAGATTTCTGCCAAAGCAGCAAAAGCCAACTGTAATTGATGAAGGCAAAAATGCGGACTTCCAGATGGTATACCTCATGTTTGAATCACTTTTGGGGACTAATTTTTCAGGGAAAAAAATGATAATTTCTAGAGAAGACCTATCATAGGAAGTCATTTATAAATTGTTGAAAGAAATATATATTTTGCAGGAAAACTTTTCCCATTTCCTCAAATACATTTCATTCTGTAAAGATTGAGGTGCTAAGCTGTAATATAAAAAACACTGCTACCTAGTTCATTATCTTCATTTGTCTGTCAAATGGAATAAAGAAGACTGCAATATGAGTGTCTTAGAATCTGAGATAAGGTGCCAGGTCACCCTCTAAAATCACAAGAGATCTTTAGTGTGGGCAGGAGAAAAACTATGGGATTATGAAGTTGGCCAGAGACCCGTATTCAAATTCTGACATTGCCATTTACTACCTGTTTGGTCTTTGAGTCTGGGTTCTAATTAGTCACCTATATATAAGGATAATAAACACTGTGTTTAAAAAAGAACTGTTAAAAGGGTTAAACGCCTTGTCAACATCCAGCTCTTCCCTCAGATCATCTTTCTGCCGAGTGTGATTTTGGTAAAACAAACCTATGAGTAAAGAATGTCTAGATGTAAGGCACTCTGGAACATGAATTGCAAATAGTTGTGAGGATCTTTGACAATTGAATGACTAGAATGAACAATTAATATTTATTCTTTAATCTTGTACTTGGAAGACCATTGTAACACCCCCACTCCCACCTCATGCACATGCACATGCACATGTATGTGCACACGTGCGCACACACATTCTCTCTCTCTCTCTCTCTCTCTCACACACACACACACACACACACCATTAATTCACTAAGTCCTACTCATTCTCCTGGGCTCAGCATTGATATCACTCCCTCAGGGATGCCTTGCCTGACCACCCTCTTCACTTTGTGCTTACTCCTGACTTGTCTTTTAACTTCTTGTATTGTACCATCTGCTGCCTTTCTTATACTGTGAGCTGCTTGAAGGCAGGGGTGTGTTTAATTCACCATTTTATCTTCAATACTGAGTAGTTTTCTGACATAATATATGTTTAAAAAGTATTTCTTGAATGAATGAACCTGTGAGTGAATGAGTGACTTCTACATGCCAGAGTCCATTGCTTTTGTTTGAATTTTATTTAAATCCAAATTAATGTATAGGGTAAATATGGTTTCAGGAGTAGAAGTTAGTGATTCATTACTTCCATATAACACCTAGTGCTCATCCCAACAAGTGCCCTCCTTAATATCCATCACCCATTTAGCCCATCCCCCTACCCAACATCCCACAAGCAACACTCAGTTTGTTCTCTGTATTTAATAGTCTCTTAAGGTTTGCCTCCCTCTGTTTTTATCTTTTTTCCTTTCCTTCCCCTATGTTCATCTGTTTTGTTTCTTAAATTCCACATATGAGTGAAATCATATGATATTTATCTTTCTCTGACTTATTTCACTTAGCATAATATGTTCCAATTCCATCCATATCATTGCAAATGGCAAGATTTCATTCTGTTTGACCACCAAGTAAGTAATATAGGGTTAGGGGTTAGAGATAGGGATAGGGTGAGGGTTATGATATAATATATGTTACTGTATTCAGTATGTATGTATGTGTGTGTGTATGTATGCATATACATATATGTATGCATATATGTGTGTGTATATTGCAAATAGTGTGTATACACACACACACACACACACACACCATACATACATACCACCTTTCCTTTATCCATTCATCAATGGATATTTGGGCTCTTTCCATAATTTGATAATTGCTGATAACACTGCTATAAACATTGGGGTGAATGTACCCCCTTTGAATCAGCATTTTTGTATCCTTTGGATAAATACATAATAGTGCAATTACTGGGTTGTAGGGTAGCTCTATTTTTAATTTTTTGAAAAGCCTCCATACTGTTTTCCAGAGTGGCTGTACCAGTTTGCATTCCCACCAGCAGTGCAAAAGTGATCCCCTTTCTCCACATCCTCACCAACATCTGTTGTTTCTTGTGTTGTTAATGTTAGCCATTCTGACAGGTGTGAGGTGGCATCTCATCGTTGTTTCTATTTGTATTTCCCTGATGATGAGTGATGCTGAGCATCTTTTCATGTGTCTGTTAGCCATCCAGATGTCTTCTTTGGAAAAATGTCTGTTCATGCCTTTTGTCCATTTCTTTACGGGATTGTTTCTTAGTGTTGAGTTTGGGAAGTTCTTTATAGATTTTGGATACTAACCCTTTATCCAGTATGCCATTTGCAAATATCTTCTTCCATTGTATCGATTACCTTTTAGTTTTGTTGATTTTTTCCTTTGTTATGCAAAAGCTTTTTATCTTGATGAGGTCCCAATAGTTCATTTCTGCTTTTGTTTCCCTTGCTTGCAGAGACATGCCTACTAGAAAGTTGCTGCAGTCGAGGTCAAAGAGGTTGCCTGTTTTCTCCTCTAGGATTTTGATGGTTTTCTGTCTTACATTTAGCTCTTTCGTCTATTAGAGTCCATTTGTATGCAAGGCCAATACAAGTAAATTGTCTCCAAGGAGTTCAAATACAGTCACTTGCACTGTAAATTGATTCACTCAAGGAATACCCTATTACTGAAGACAACTTCAGTTGTCATGGATTGTATGAAGCCAAGGAAAAGCAGAGACCGACAGTAACAATGTGTCTATATCCCTCCATCCTTCCAGCACCGCTCATAAGACTAGGAGTTCTTATTTGAAGAAACATAAAAAGGGATGGCAATCCTAGATTCTAGAATTTGAGTATTCCTGTGACTGAAAAGCAATATTTCTTGAGCAGTATATCTGAAGCATAATATTAAGGATCCCTGATAAATATATGCTGTTAAGGAAAGTCTGAGGAAGAAAAATATTTAATTGACTTAGTATTCTTCATGTCTAGAGAAATAAAAATGGACCTAGCACATTAATAAGAGGAAGGCCTAGGGGATCTCACATCTTTCAAAGTAAATTTCCTGTGGATTAAAGATCTAAGTGAAATTTTAAAATTTAAAAATGCAAAGGAAAATAGAGATGAGTTCTAAAAATCTTACCAGAGGTGGAAGGCTTTCTAAGCTTAAAAATAGTTTAGACAGGAACAAAACAGAATAATAGAAAAGAATAGTGAATCCAGAAAATTCCCACATAAATAGGAATTTTTAAAAATTTGATAAGAATGACAATTCAGGGCAATAACTAGAGTTTTAGAAGAAATATATATTTAAATCTCTACATTAATTATCTTACGAAAAATGAATTCTAAATAGATACATATATAATAAATACATATAAATGCAAAAGTACTAGAAGATAAAATTGGTAGCATTTTTATTTAGTAGTCTTAGATAACTCAGTAACATTTAGTAACCTTAGACTGTGGAAGGCTATTCTGACATTCCAATTATTAAAAAAATGTGAGTTGAATCTGACTCCAGATACATAAAAAAATAGTGCATTGAAATAAGTATCACAAACAAAAGGCAATTACTAATTGAATTTTTTTCAACACCTAAAACAAAATATTATTTATAACATACTTTACCAAAAAAATCAATTTTTAAAAATAAAGGGCATGATTCTATAGTTCTTATAGTTTAAAAAAAAATCTATTTGGCCTTCAAATCTATGAGTAGATGTTGCATCACACACATTAGAGGAATGCAAGTTAAAGCAACATAACTTATTGTACCTTCTGAGTTAACAAAGAATGTGAAGCTTAGGAAAACCAATGTTAACTAAAGAGTAGGGACATAGTTACTCCATAATGTAGCAGTAAAATTGGTATGATCCTAGTGGAAGGCAATTTGGCAATCCTTATTAAATTTTAAAATGTATGTTTATCTTTTGACTCAGCAATTTTATTTTCAGAAATTTTAACTACAGATACAACAGATATATTCACATATGGGTAAAAGATACATTTACTAGGATGTTTATTGTGATTTTGTATGAAATAGATTATGATAATAAATAAATACCCATGAATAAAATAGTGATATAGCTATTTTATGGTATGTTATACTATTGTTAGAAATGAGATTTAAGAAGTTAACAGACAACTGTATAATGCTTACTACATGCCATTTAATTTTCATAACAATTTTATAAATTAGGCACTATTATCCTCATTTTATGGATTAGAAAATTGAGGTGTAGATAGCTTTGCAACTTAGTATATTATTTAACCTATTACATGCTTAAGGCAAAATTCAATTCAGACAACCTGACTCTGGATTCTGTGCTACTACCTGGAAAATATGCTGCCTGTGAAAAATTATAATGTTCATTTACACCTCAAAAAAATCACAAGTTCAAGGGGCTCCTGGGTGGCTCAGTCGATTAAGCATCTGACTTCAGCTTAGGTCATGATCTCACAGCTTGTGAGTTCGAGCCCTGCATAGGGTTCTGTGCTGACAGGTCAGAGCTTGGAACCTGCTTTAGATTCTGTGTCCCTCTCTCGCTCTGCCCCTCCCCCACTCATGCATGCGCGCTCACTC
Organism: Acinonyx jubatus; assembly: GCF_027475565.1. NCBI lineage: Eukaryota > Metazoa > Chordata > Mammalia > Carnivora > Felidae > Acinonyx > Acinonyx jubatus. Next base: position 48,665,325 of record NC_069381.1, on the reverse strand, counting down.
TTTCTCGCTCTATCTCCCAAGGATAAATAAACATTAAATTTTTTTTTAAATAACAAGATGATGAATATGGCTATCAAGAGCCCATTTGTGTTAAACACATATACATACATACATGTTTCTAAATTAATTGACATTTCTGGAAAGACACACAGCAACTAAAAACAATAGGTATCTCTAAGTACTATTTTGGTAACATTTGCATATATCACTATAGCATAATATTGGAAATAACAGAACTCTCTGAAAATATTTAAGTTATGATAGTCTCCATTATAGTAGCCAGTAAAATTTTTGTTTAAGAGTTCATTAATAGTGTGGGAATATACTTATATTAACAGAAAAATAATAATATATTCATGACCATATGATAATGGAAAATTGTACAAAATCATTACAGTAATGAATGCACAAAAATTTTAGCAGCAGTAATAGTGGGTAGTCCAGTTAAGGGTTTTCCATCTTTCTACTCCCTATATATTTCTGAATGTCCTGTATATATTACACTTATAGTAGAATACTTTTTATTTTACAAAAATAATGTCAGCAACCCTGAGAAAATCAGACTTAAAAAGCTGAGGCTTAGCCTTGAGACCATAGCCACCTCAGTAAGATCTATTAACAATGGTGACAAGAAACACCTCCTCACAAGGTTTTGGGTAGAAGAAAAAAAATCTACGTACAAGGAACTATAGCTATGCTCTAAAACCCCTAGTCAAAATCTGTTAAAGAGAGGAAGGAATCCCAATGTTAACACAAAAGATCACAGAATTCACACTTAATTGGGATAAATACGTATTGGTCTAGACTGGTGTAGAAGATCATCAGAACAAATGAAATGCCACCCAAAAATCCGGTTGCAGAACATTCGCCGTGGTCCTTTTCTAAAGTTCTAGGGTAGATTCTGGCACCAAGTGTGCTTTCTTTGTTACGTTAATTATTGGAGCAGCATATGGCTGTTTTGTTAAAGCCACATATATACACGTCTGCTCAAATAAATTAATGTTCCCATCTCAACTGGATGATTTGGCAGGAATAATACACTCACCAGCCAATGTGTAGAGTGACCCACATGACTCCCTCACTGAAGGATATAAAGTGGAATATTGTATAATATGCTAATAAGCAGATGGAGGCAATACATTTTTCTTTTAAATATTTTCATAGTACCATCTACTGACCTTTACCTAGCATCCTGTATATTATGCATTTGTTAGAATTAGAAAATGCAGGAGAAATCTGGAAAATGGTATGCAAATTGGGAAGGTGCACAGGATGCATCTTTCAAATTAACAAAATAAGAGAACTGACATCTCAATACTTAATTAAAAAAGAGGGAGAGACTTTGCTTTCAAGGTGGGTTATGTGTGCACACATTTGAGCACGTGCATGCATATATATACACACACACATAACACACACAGTTTTCTAGTAGACAGATTACCTGGAAAGTTTGAAAAACTTTCTGGGTCTGTAATATTGAAAAGTAAACAAACACATTTTGTAGTAAGACTGTTTTTACCCTGTTTGATACTACTCTAATTCCTTCTACATGTTATTGCCAAACTAAGCAACTTAAAGCATCCTTGCTCAAGGGAGTATGGAGGTATTCTGCAGTGATAGGGTTTTCAGGTTATCTATTCTGCTGTGTTGCTAGAAACTGAAATGCACTCTTCTCCATTCGAGACATACAGCAGTAACTATAATTAAATAAAATTAATATGTATAGCGTATGATCTGAGTGCTGCAGTTATATTTTAGAAATAACAGATGTTTTGGTGCCAAGCCTCAGCTATTACATAGTAGCTATTACATAGTAGCAAAATAGCTAAGAGAATGGGCTAAGAGAATGGGCTTTCAGTTAATTCTAACTTTGCATGAAAATTCTCACACTTTTCCTGACAGGTCGTGTGATTTTGGGTTGTCACTTTATTCTCTGAGCCTGTTTCCTCATTGGTAAAAGGTTATTCAGGTTCATCCCAGGGGATAATTATCAAGGTTAAATAGTGAGATATGAAAATATGGTCAAAGTGCTGGCACATAATAATTCAGAGATACCTTAAAAGGCCTGGTGGGGAGCAGAGCACATTTGAAGAGTAGAGATAGTGAGGGACATACAAGCCTGGAAAATTAGCGATCATGTCAGGATTCTCAACTTTGATTCGACTATCCATAAACTTGGCTAATAACATTAAGAATTTTGAACTTGATCCTAATGGTATGAGGAAGTTGTTAATATAGAGGTACATTCTGATCAAGGCTTTTTGCAGGGAATTCTGAAAGGTACCTAATGTGTGATAACACTTTGTTAGGCATTACTGAGTTCAAGAAAATCAGCCAGGGAATGTCCAAGTTGTCTGAAATTCAAATCCACCAAAACTTCTGACTCTACATTTTGTTAACCATTTTGGACAACAGTTCTCAGCAAGTTTAGAGCCATACTTTAAAACTAGTTTTTAGGGGCGCCTGGGTGGCTCAGTCGGTTAAGCGTCCGACTTCTGCTCAGGTCATGATCTCGCGGTCCTTGAGTTCGAGCCCTGTGTCGAGCTCTGTGCTGACCGCTCAGAGCCTGGAGCCTGTTTCAGATTCTGTGTCTCCCTCTCTCTCTGACCCTCCCCCATTCATGCTCTGTCTCTCTCTGTCTCAAAAATAAATAAACGTTAAAAAATTTTTTTAAAAAAAACTAGTTTTTATTTTGTTTTAATACTGTAACAATAAAACCCCTCTTTGTCTCTCTCTTTCAATTGCTTTGCTTGTAGTCTTCATGGGCTACACGTCATTTCACGTCATTGCTGCAATGAAACCAAGTGTTGGCCATGGTCTTAGGTAGTTGATGGTAATGTGGTTTTAAAATGTACTATGCACCTATCTCTGTCAACATCATTTTGCTTGGGATAACTGTTTTGGGACTGGGGGTTTGCATGCAAGATTGTAAAAATTCTTAGATGCCCTTCTGGTGCCTAAATAAGCTTTTGAACCTTATTGGTGCTTTAGAGTCCAAAAGGTAAGGCTCATGGGAAACTTGGGGTTGTAATGATTCAACATCAAAGCTTCAGAAACTGCAGTTACTGAAGAAACAATGATTGATTGAGCCTAAAATGAAAAATTCATTTAGGAAAGGAAACATTTGGACTTGAATTTTTTGGACTTTAATTGGTGATTTAAATTTTTAGAATTTCCTTTCACTCTGAATTTAATAACTGATCCATCTTGCCCAAATTGGAGGACGTTTTGTATTGCAGGCATTGTTTTAATTGTACTTTTGTATTGCCATCATTTGGACTTACTACATAACCTCTGGTGCACTATATTGGACCATGTGCTTCTGCAGTAATTCAAAATGGGACTCAGGACAGGGAATAAACTTCCAGCCTGGGGTGCAATGTGGCTTTTAGTCAATAAAATTAGCATACTATCCTGATCCATATCCATGATCCTTCTGCCTGAAAGGTTGCTGCATAGGCTACACAGGTTGGGGCACACAGAGTATCATGTGAATATTACCACCTAGAGAACCACCACAATAGTGAGCTCTGCTTCTGGGGATAAAAGCTAAGTTGACCACCACTATCCCAGGAACAGAGGTTGCTCTAGGTGGCAGAACCATACTATGAGCACTATTGTCTCTTGCTAACCTGCAGGCCTCTGCCTCCAAAGGAGATAGTCCACTGGGCATTGACTTGGGCTGGAATGTTACAATCAATGAGTTGAGGGAAAAAAACGCAGCATTTATAGGAAACAGTATTTTTCTTTCTCCTTTTTCCTGCTTCAGCCCATAAAATGGGCATTCCTTCCCTCTCCGTAAATACTGGAAAGTTGTCCTGCACCTTTCTTCCTCCTACTGTCACTTTGCCCTAAGGTTCAAACCATTTTCTGAATTATAGCCTTATCTACAAGAAGACTGACATTTTGACCATTAAAAAGTAATACATGTACAAAGAATATGCAATTTAAAAAATTAAAGTCCATTCTGCCCCCAAAATGCCAAGCACCTTTTAGAACATTTATACATATGTAAAAGTGCTTTCTACATATAAAAGCAACATGCTTTATACCTACAATGTAGGAGAGTCCTTGATCCCCAAACCCTCATCAAATATTATATAGTTAGGATGATAATAAGAAACTGTTCTAAAATAGGGGTTGATTTCTGAGATGAGATGTTACATAAACTAGAAATTACTTAGTGCTTGTGAGACAAGTTGAGATATTATCACCACTCTACCAATGAGAAAACCAAAGATTCAAGGAAGTTAAGTGACTTACTCAAGGCTCATATGGCTGGTAAATGACTAGAACACATGATTTTTAAAGTCAAACATTTTTTTTATCTCTATCACATTGCTTCTGCTATGCATGTACCTTCCCCTTGAATTCATGGTATAATCTGGGAGTCCTAAAAGATAGGGTTCTGATGTTATTTTTCAGGTTTGGTTAACTTTGACACCATGTGCTTTAGTTAGGTCTACCTTGAGACAAAGCTGAGCAATAAATTATATTTGAAGCTATTTGGTGTTTTACATAATTCATCAAATACAGGGGTCTTTGATCACAACCTTTTCAGCATATCATTAAAGGGCTTGGATATTTATGAGAAGCTGTTACTTCTTCTAAGAGAAGAGTTGCTTTTCAGGATCACCAGCTTACAGCATTTTAGGTGCATGTCTCTTCATCCAAATGGTTTATGCTAGAGCACCTGTTGGTGGTGGAGCAGGAAACAGTTGGCAGTGAACTACAAGTGCAAGAATTTGAAGGTAACTAGGTCTTATTACCGTATGCCTGTATAAAAATATCATTTCCCTACTGTGGATGGAGGAACAGAAGCCTTGTGTCTGCAAAGATATGAACATTTGTTTGGGAAATTTATGTTGATATATAACAGCATATGGTCTTTTTCATCATGGATTTATGTGCAGGAGGCAAGCTTCATGTTCACAGTTAGAAGCATTAAAGATGGAGCCTCATGACTGACCTAGTGTGTGGCTGTCTTGTCATCTGCGATAAGAATCAGTGCTTGGTGTGCACACACACATGCGCACGCACGCGCACACACACACAAACACACATTATTCCCTTTCCCAAAGAGGAAAGGCCAACACTCCTGGCAAAGAAACTGGTCTTTAAAATTATCAAAGGGATGCTGGAACCACACACAGATACAGAATACAGCAAGGACCACATCTCCCTAGTGTAAAAGAGCCATCGTATTTCAGAGACTCCTCAAGCCTGGTGCCAAAACAAAACACATGAAAGTTAGGAGGAGCAAAAATAAATAACTAGGTCTTGCTAATGAGTATAAAATACTCTTTATGCTTGCTTTTTTTCCATTTTTCATTAAAAAACTTAAGTATACATGACAATATTGCATTAGTTTCAGGTATCCAGTAAGGTGATTTGATAACTCTGTATGTATGCTATACTCCCCATAACTTTAGCTACTACAGGTCACCATATAATGTATTACAATGCTATTGACTATATTCTCTATGCTGTATCATTCATTTTTGTAACTTATTCATTCCATAACTGGAAGCCTTGACTTCCATTCCCCTTCAACCATTTCCTACCCATTCCCTTCCATTCCCCTTGCCCATTCCCTACCCTCCCTTCTGGCAACCATCAGTTCTCTGTATTTATGAGTCTGTTTCTGCTTTTCTCTGTTCATTTATTTTGTTTTAGATTCCACATATAAGTCAAATAATATGGTATTTGTCTTTCTCTGATTTATTTCACTTAGTACAACACACTCTAGGTCTAACTATATTATCACAAATGGCAAGCTCTCATTCTTCTTTATAGTTGAGTATATTTCAGTGTGTGAGTGTATCATGCCTTCTTTATTCATCTATCAATGGGCACTTCCATTGAAGACTTCCACACTTTGGCTATTGTAAACAATGCTGAAATAAACATAAGGATGCATATATCTTTTTGAGTTAGTGTTCTCGTTTTATATGGATAAATACCCAGTGCTAAAATTACTGGATCATATAGTTTTCTATTTTAATTTTTTGAGGAACCCCATATTTTCCACAGTACTGTTCCAATTTACATTCCCGCTAACAATCCACAAGGATTCCTTTTTTCCCACATCCTCACCAACACATACCATGTCTTGCCTTTTTTACTCTGGTCATTATGACAAGTGTAAGGTGATATCTCATTGTGGTTTTGATTTGCATTTTCCTGATGATTGGTAATGTTGAGCACCTTTTCATGTGTCAGTCATCTATATGTCTTCTTTGAAAAATTATTCAGGTCCTCAGCCTATTTTTTCTTGGATTTTTTTTCTTGGTTTTCTTCTCCAATTCAGTAGGTTGCCTTTTTGTTTTCCTGATGGTCTCCTTCAAACAGCTTTTTGTTTGGGTATAGGTCCAAAAGTTTATTTTTTATTTTGTTTCCCTTGCCTGAGAAGACATATCTAGAGAAAAATGGTTCTAAGGATGATGTCAGAGATTATTGCCACTGTTTTCTTCTATCAGTTTTATGCTTTTTGGTGTCACATTTAGGTTTTTAATCCATTTTGAGTTTATTTTTGTATACGATGTAAAAATGTGGTCCAGTTTGATTTTTTTTTGCATGTAGCTGTCTAGTTTTCCAAACACCACTTATTGAATGGACTGTCTTTTCCTTATTGCATATTCTTCCCTCCTTTGTCATAGATTAATTAACCATATAAGCATGGGTTTATTTCTGGGCTGTCTATCCTGTTTCATTGATCTGTGATGTTTATTACCACTTTATAGCATGTCTTCAGATATGGGATTGTGATACCTCCACTTTGTCCTTTCTCAAGGTTGCTTTGACTATTCAGAGTATTTTGTGGTTACATACAAAATTTAAGATTATTTTTTCTAGTTCTGTATAAAACACTATTGGTATTTTGATAGGAATTGCATTGAATCTATAGACTGTGTGGGTAGTATAGACATTTTACAGTATTAATTCTTCTGATCCATGAATTTGTGTGTCTTTCCATTTGTGTCATCTTTAATTTCTTTCATCAATGTTTTATAGTTTTCAGAGTACAGGTATTTTATCTCCATGGTTAAGTTTATTCCAAGGTGTTTTGTTTATTTATTTGGGGGGGTGAAATTATATGTAGGATTTTAAAATTTCTCTTTCTGCTACTTCATTATTAGCTTATGGAAACACAATTTTCTGTATATTAATTTGGTATCCTGCAATATTACTGAATTCATTTATTACTTCAATAATTTTTTTATGGAATCTTTAGAGTTTTCTATCTATATATACTATCATGTAACCTGCAAATAATGGCAATTTAACTCTTTCCTTACCAATTTGGATGACTTTTATTTCTTTTTCTCACCTGATTGCTGTGGCTAGGACTTCCAGTATTATGTGGAATGAATGTAGTTAGAATAGGGGCGCCTGGGTGGCTCAGTCGGTTGGGCGGCCGACTTCGGCTCGGGTCATGATCTCTCGTGGTCCGTGAGTTCAAGCCCCGCGTCGGGCTCTGTGCTGACAGCTCAGAGCCTGGAGCCTGTCTTGGATTCTGTGTCTCCCTCCCTCTGACCCTCCCCCGTTCATGCTCTGCCTCTCTCTGTCTCAAAACTAAATAAACATTAAAAAAAAAATAAAAAAAAAGAAAGTGAGAGTAAAAGAAGTGTCTTTAAAAAAAGAAAGTAGTAACAGTGAGCATCCTTTCCTTTGTGATCTTTGAGAAAAAAACTATCACTTTTAACCATTAAGTATGATGCTAGGTGTGGATTTGGTTATAATGTTGAGGTATGTTCTTTCTTTTTAAAAAAAATTTTTTTTCAATGTTTATTTATTTTTTGAGAGACAGAGACAGAGCATGAGTGGGGGAGGGGCAGAGAGAGAGGGAGACACAGAATCTGAAGCAGGCTTCAGGCTCTGAGCTGTCAGCACAGAACCCAATGCGGGGTTCTAATCCACAAACCATGAGATCATGACCTGAGCTGAAGTCGGATGCTTAACCGACTGAGCCACCCAGGTGCCCCAAGGTATGTTCTTTCTAAACCCAGTTTTGTTGGGCATTTTAATCATGGATGGATGTTGAATTTTGTCAATTTTTTTTTGTATTTATTGAGGTGATCATGATTTTTATCCTTCGTTTTGTTTTTTGTTTTTTAATATTTGTGTTTGAGGGGAGGGGGAGAGGGAGGGAAGGAGGGGCAGAGGGAGAGGAGGACACAGAATCCAAAGCAGGCTCTGTGCTGACAGCAGAGAGCCTAATGTGGGTCTTGAACTCAGGAATCATAAGATTGTGACCTGAGCTGAAGTGGGTCACTTAACCTTCTGAGCCACCTGGGTGCTTCCTTCATTTTGTTAATGTAGTGGATCACATTAATTGATTTGCAAATATCAAGCCATACTTGCATCCCCTTGAGTAAATCTCACTTGATCATGGTGGATGATCTTTATAATGTACTGTTGGATTTGGTTTGCTAATACTTTGGTCAGGAATTTTGCATCTATGTTCATCATGGATACTGGCCTGTAGCTTTCTTTTTTTGTAGTGTCTTGGTCTATTTTCTATATAAGGGCAATGCTGGCCTCATAGAATATATTTAAAAGCTTTTCTTCCTCTTCTATTTTTTGGAATAGTTTAATAAGTATTAACTGTACTTTAAATGTTTGGTAGAATTCACCTGTGAATCCATCCTGTTCTGAATTTTGATTGTTGGTAGTTTTTTTGCTTACCAAGTCAATTCCATTACTAGTAATGGGTCTGTTAAGATCTTCTATTTATTCCTTATTCAGTTTTGGAAGATACTATGTTCCTAGTATTTTACCCATTTCTTTTAGATTGTCCAATTTGTTATCGTAGGATTTTTCATAGTATTTTCTTATAATCCTTTGTATTTATGTGGTGTCAGTTAATTCTCTTTCGTTTCTGATTTTACTAACTTGGATCATACTCCTTTTTCTTTTTTTAAAATTTTTATTTAAATCTAAGTTAACCTATAGTGTAATAATGGTTTCAGGAGTAACTTCCTTCAGAAGTTAGTGATTCATTGTTTCCACGTAATACCCAGTGCTCATCCCAACAAGTGCCCTCCTTAATACTGTATTTACATTTTAACATATTTCTTCTTTAATTTTTACAAAAGACTGCCATGAAGTTATATGGGTGCATCTGTCAGCTTACAATGGCTATTGTATGTCAGCTAGAGAGAGAGACTACTGTCTTAGGAGGATAGAGATGTGTTTTCTAGTCCTTGGCCTATTCTGATTAGTTTTGTACTTCAGTCAAGTCACAACATTTACCTAATGACGAGCATGAATCCAGGACAGCTTTTTTTCTCAAAGCTGTGAGGTTTTGAACAAGAAACATCCATCCTCACTTATTCGAAGAGGCTTCAAAGTAAAAGACCAGAAGAAGGAAAGACTATGAAAGCAGTGGTAATTCAAAAAGCAACCAGTTGGCCTCATTTGATGATAAATTACTCAAAGGAGGTACCATATCAACCAATCATTAATCTGATTCTAAGTTTTCCCTTTTGACGTTGAGCCCTTTTTTTCTTTTTTTTTTAAATAAATTTTTGAAGTAGTATGGTGAAATGGAAAAGGCACTAAAATAGAAATCAGAAGGTACACTTCCTTGTTGGACTCAAGTTTATCATTTCCTTCATGTGTTTCCTTGGGCAAGTGTCTCTCTGACTTTTTAAAGTCTGACTTTTTTTTTATACATGAAAATAATATTCAGCCCTAATTTATGTGTCTTTTGTGAAAACCTAATTTAATTGGACTTAACAAGTATTTGTTTGCTGCTATTGGGTACCAGGTACTGTTCCTTTATGCATTTTCTTACATTCAACATCAAATTCTTGAGCAACCACCATTTATTAGATGCTCTGCTGAGTTCTACCCTACTGTCATAGAAGCTACAATCTTGTGAGGGATGATGCATGAAATCTGTTGATGTGTTTAACACTGTGCAAAAAGAATGACTATATTACTATAGGAAAACAGAAGGGGATGATTAACTCTGCCTTGGGTAGTGGCAAGGTCACAAAAAGCCTTAGAGAGGGAGTAACAAATGAGTTTGGTCTTGAAGCATAAACAGGATTTCTCTAGGTGAAAGGATTAGCAAAATGGAGAATAGATATAGAAATACTTGGCAAAATGGAAAATTATGACAGATTACTGCTATTATTTGTAGCACCCTTATATAGTATGCTGCTGCAGACGTTGCAAATAACAGAGACTGTAAATATATCTTAATTAATCAACTGGTCAGGAACACAAATGAGAGAAGCCAGCTCCTGTGGCTATTTCTTCTATCTTCTCTGTTGAGTGTCCATGTGTGATCACTAGTTTGTAATTTGTTAAACTGATGGCTTCACCACTGCTTGTACCAACTGATTGCACCATTGTTTCCTTAACATTTATGAAGCACCTACTACAGGCTATATGCCAAGTGCTTTGCATACATCTTTTTACTTACCCAGTGATAAGTCATGACCTAATGATAGAGATATTGTTATTACATTCACAGAAATAAAATTGGACACCATGTGGATTGATGTGACATGTCTGGTGACAAAGAATTCATCAGTGGTGGGATTTCAAAACTGATGTGTCTGAGTTCAGTTCTCATGCAGCTTCCATATGCTGATTCCCTAATGTATAAGTTATATGGGATTACAGCATAAAACCTTGGATATATTTAAATCCACATGTATATTTATATGTAAATATGACCTATAAAGTCTGGTGCATTAGATACCTCTTTAGTAGCTGATTGGTATGCAATGATTCCTCTATTCTCTTAGAGTAGTTCCATTCACAGAAGTGGGACCCATGGTCATATTTGTGTTGTATGATTATGTCCCTTTGCTCAAGGCTGACAGTCTTGGAATGGACTCCTGATCAAATATGGGGCAGTAATACTTTCTTCTCCCTTTAGATGTGTTTTGCGCTGTTGGAACTGGATATGGATGAGTCAGCTTTTGGTTGTGAGAACCACAATATGACACTTGGAAGTTGCCAGAGGCTATTTACCTCAACCTGGAAAGGAAACTATTGTCTTTTTTTTTTAAATAACAGCTTTATTTTTAATTCACATACCATAAATTCCACATTTTAAAGTATACAATTCAGGGGGTTTTTGGTAGATTCAGCATTATACAGCCATCACCATGAATTCTAGAATATTTTTATCACTCCAAAATGAAAACTCATATGCATTAGCAGTCCATTTCTTTTCCATGTAAACCACTAATGTACTTTCTGCCTCTGTGATTTGGCTTATTCTAGACATTTCATGTAAGTAGAATCATACGAAGTAGCCAATCTTTAGTAGAAGTGACTAAAATCAGCACAGAAATACAAGACAAGAAATAGGTTGGGAATATATATAACTAAACATCTCATATATTCTTTTATATATATATATATATAATATATATGTAATGAGAGAAATATATAATGAGAGAAAGAGAATCTTAAAAGAATTTGTATTCTTAAATTTCAGTTCTAAATTACAGTTTCATTCCTGTCCTTTCTACAATTTTTTGCTAAAACATTTCTTTGCATTTAACTCAGATGTGTAGATAGTTATTTTGTCTATAAGTAATTTAAACATCTTCCCTAGAGTCTCACCCACTAATCAGGAGGGAAAAAACCTGTCCAGTATATTTTATTTTTTTAATTTATTTATTTTGAGACAGAACACATGCATGCAAGCAGGGGAGGGGCAGAGAGAGAGGGAGAGAGAGAATCCCAAGCAGGCTCCACATTGTCAGCACAGAGCCTGATATGAGACTCGAACCCATGAACCATGAGATCATGACCTGAGCTGAAACTAAGACTCAGATGCTTAAGTGACTGAGCCACCCAGGTGCCCTCCAATATATTTTAAAGCACAATACAATCCAATAATGTAAAGCTTCAATTCAACTACAACTCAGATTTTTTCGACGACATAGGCAAATCCTAGCAATGTAAATTCTCCTTTGGTTCAATGGATAGAGGGTGTGCTTTGTAATCAGACTGTACTAGATTTAAATCTATGTTCTGTCAAACCAACCAGCTACATCACCTTGGGCTAGTCCTGTCCACACCCACCCCCCACCCCCCCCAACTCAATTTCTTTTTCTAATAAGTCAGGATAATAATTCACAGAGCTTTCAGAGAGATTAAGTAGGATAACATATGAGAAGAATATAATACAATTCTTGGAACAGGTGGTAACTTCAACTGTTCCTTTGGAGTCTAGATATATGCAGGGAATATAGGACTGGAGAGTCTACCAGAAATTAGTATTTCCCCTTCGGTAGTTTGGAGTTATTATTAGGGAAGCTTCCTGTCTCCCCCCTTCTCCAGCAGGGACTATATTTTTCAACATTCCTTGTGTGACCTGGCCATGATCTATATCTGTCTAGTGGTATGTGAGTGAAAAGGATGTGTATTGCTCTGAGCCAGGGTTTTAAAGAAGCTTTAAAGGTTTATCTTTCCTCTCACTCTTCCTCATCTGACCCTGAAGCCATTTTGGAGGCCAGAGCTGCAAAACTATAGGGACTGTGTCCTTGAACTACTACATGGAGGAAAACTGTACATTGAACAGGAGGAGAGGTGCTGGACTCTTACACAAATGAGGAGTAAACTTTTATTGGGTTAAGTTATTGAAATTTGGAATGTATTGATTACAGCAGCTAGCATTACTCTAATACAATATACAATAAGGCTCTATCCTTGGGATCTCACTGAGAAAACACAAATTATACTATAGTGGGGTTCATTGCTTTGTTTCTTTGCAGAATATCAAATCTCATTCATTTGAATCCAATGCCATTTATGTTGCCTTTATGAGAGTATTTTTCAAAAAGATCAATGAAATAAAACTGTAAAATACATAAGGCTATTCCATGACCCCTGAATTATTTTTTTCTACCCTCATTCAACATTCATTCAACAAATATTTATTGAGTGCCTTGGTTGGAAGAGAGAGACTAGTGAAGATATATTTTAAAAATAGATAGAAATACCGGACTGGGTAATTGGGAAGGTAGTGCTCAAGGCAAGCTGTAGATCATGGGTGTATTACAACAGCCTTCATGAAAACCTGCTGACTTTTCAAAGCATGTTTGATGATTGTGTCTACCTTTAATTCTTTAGCTGTTGCTTATCAGATATAATATACCTAATTTAAAAAAATGTTTTTCTCTCCTACATTTTAAGCCTATGAAAGCCTATTGCCAGAGGAACTTCTAAGCATCACAACTGATACTGTTGTTACAGAGTCTCTGGTACAGAGACTGTACCCAGTAGCAGGGTTTTGTAGAAAAAGTGAGGCTTTGGGGCCATTGAAATTTACATTCAAATCCTGTCTTCAACCTCTGAGACTCATTTTCTTTAAAGTGAGAAATTTAATGGCTTTTTCTCAGGGTTTTAAAGAGAATTTTAAGTCATTTATATATAGTGAGTAGTAGCCTAGTAATTGACTAATAAAACATAACAGATATGACAATTGCCCCTTAAAGTTTCCATCTAATTAACAAACTCCGGTATCTTATGACCTTTGGACTGATAAGCACACTGTGTGATTACAGAGTGATTTAGCTCCTCTCCCTCTTTAACATACACAAAGAGCTCTCTGACCAAGTCTGACTTCAGTATGTGGATGCATCCATTCATATATGCATGATCACACATGTATACCCACATGTGCGTTGCTAACATGAATGCTCACGTGCATACATGTACTTACACATTTTTCTTCTGTCCAAGCATTTGTGATGGGCAGCCCAATTTCCTCAGCCTGAAGATTCTAGAGATTTTTTAAATTTCTGCTTACATTTTAAAGTCTCTGATCCATGAATGAAATTTGTTAATTTATATCACTATTACATGCTTTAGGTTGCCTTTTACTATTGTCCAGTCCTACCAAAGAGTGAAAACTCAGTGCATCACACCCACTGCATCCACTGATGCACGTAGTGCATCAGGAACAAATGAAATCCTAGAATTTTTAAAAAGTCATCCTGAGAAATAATCTTACAAATAAGCTAAATTAGAATTCTAAAATGATTTGATGTTTCTGGAAATTTTAAAAGCCCTAGTGCGAATTGAATATGATGAAGTGTTTTTCTTTGTGGGGAGGGGTTATTGATGTTTTGTTTTTGTTTTTTGTGGTTTTTTTTTTTTTTTTTTTGGTAAAAACAGTTGACCTGTGAAGTACTTTGCAGGGGAACCCTCTTGCACTATTGGTGGCAATGCAGACTGGTGCAGCCACTCTGGAAAACAGTATGGAAGTACCTCAAAAAGTTAAAAATAGAACTAGACTGCAATGCACTACAATTGCACTATTAGGTATTTGCCCAAAGGATACTAAAATACTGATTTGAAGGGGCACATGCATGTCAATGTTTACAGCAGCATTATCAACAATAGCCAAACTATGGAGAGAGCCCAAATGTCCATCAAATGATGAGTGGATAAAAAGATGTGGTGTAAGTATATGATGGAATATTACTCAGCCATCAAAAAGAATGAATTCTTGCTATTTGCAACAAAGTGGATGGAGCTATAATGTATTATGCTAAATGAAATAAGTCAATGGAGAAAGACAAATACCATATGATTTCATTCATATGTGGAATTTAAGAAACAAAACAGATGAACATATGGGAAAGGAGGAAGGAGGAGAGAGGGAAACAAACCATAAGAGACTCTTAGTGATAGAGAATAAACTGAGGGTTGATGGAGGTAGGTGGAAGATGGGCTAGATGGGTGATGGGTACTAAGGAGGGCACTTGTGATGAGCACCGGGTGTTGTATGTAAATGATGAGTCACTGAATTTTTTCTACTCCTCCTGAAACCAATACTGTGTGGTGTGTTAACTACAATTTAAATTTGAGAAAAAAGAATATGCCTAAATTTTTTTATAAAATCACTTGACCTCGTGAGGTGCTTAATAAACTGACAGTATGTATCTGCCCAGGTGTGCTCATTACTGAGAGTGAAAACCAAACATGGAGTAGATTTAGTGGGAATTTTTTTTAGTGGTTTTTAGGTGGGAAGGACAGATTTTAGTCACAAAATGGTAGGGACAGCACTAATTTACTCTCTCCCTAACTGCTTCTATAAACTGAGTCTGATGTTCCTTTCAGATTTAGGAAGGTTAATAACTCAGTCCCTGAGACATGCAGGAAAGAAAACATCTTCTCTGTTCTGGTTTTTACCCCTGCCAACAGGGCCATCACCGAAACCTGTTTCAAAGAAGTGAAAAATCATTGCCCCAAGAAACAGGGCTAGCATTTACTAAGTGAGTATCTAGATATTCTGAGCATTTTGTTAATTCACGATATTCTCAACAGTGCTCTGAGTAAGGTACTATTATTATTATCCGTGTTTGTGGGGAAAGAAACAGAGACACAGGCTAAATACATTGTCAAGTAGCAGGGGCAAGACTTGAACCCAGGCAATCTGGCTTTTGACATCTTGGCTCTGTTGGCCCAGTAGAGCATGTGCCCAGAGGTAGTCTGTGATGGGACACTGTGTAATCCTAGCTAAACATGTGGGTTATTGTGTTGCATATCTATAAATTTTGATCCTACGTGTGAGCTGTGTGTGACTTTGAGCAAATTATCCAATCTACTTGAGGTTTCTCATTGTTAGATAATACCATCTATCTGATAAGATTCCTTAGGTGTTTAATGGAGTTCAGATGCTGAGTGCTCAATACATGTTAGCTATTAGGATTATTTCTCTCCCAATAGCTTGCAAGGGAGGGCATATTGTCCTGGTCACCACTAGATTTCTCAGTGCCCAGCACTATGTCTGGTAAATGATCAAGAGAGGTGGAGTGATTGAAGAAAAAAGCATTCACTTTTATCTGAATGTGTGCCTCCTGTCCCAGAGGGTCTCCTGTGTTTGTCTTTGAGAACAAGGCCATTGTGAACCTGAAGATATAGGAGGCTGCAGGCAAAAATAGGCCCTTTGCATGAATAGCTCAGGTTATTTTCCCTCCATTATACCCCACACACTGACAAAGTTCCTTTCAGCCAGATTCTCACGAAAAGTGGTACCCTGCTTAGGAACAGAGTCATCAGACAAAAATATACATGGATCTCTGTGGGTCATTCATTCATTCAACAAGTATGCATGGCATAACTTATGTGTTGCTGGCTCTGTAAACACAAGGAGTCTGAAATCAAGTGATGTCAGTTCTCTGCCACAAGCCTGGGAACTGGGTTAAAAATGGCGAATGTGTGTTCCCCATGCCCTTAGTAACCATGCCCACAACAAGGAATGATAGCTTGCCTTCATGCTGCTATGCCAGGACAAACAGTTACTAAAATGAAGCTCCTTAGCAGCAGGTTCTCTGGTTTATGCACTGTGCCATTCCCAGGGTGTGGTCATAATAGATGTTCATTATATATTTGTTGAATGAAGGGATTAAACATAATTGGCACCAAGGGTGTAATCTGTTAGATTTCTCAGACTTTGGGAAGATGTATTTCTTATTCTAGGAATTAACAGCTTAGTCAGGGAAAGCTAGTCTTACCCTCTGGACTTGTAATTGGTAAACCCTTCCAATGAAGTACTTCACATGGTTTAGAAAGGGCATATCCTTTTCCCCTTTCCACATGCTCCTAGGGACATATATTACAGATGGTGTATGCTACTGCCCTTGAACAGAAAAGCGTCTCAGTGTGTGACAAGCATAGAAACTTCAAGGAAAATTTGAATATAAATAATCTGGCACCTATAGTCGCTAAGTGGTCACTAAAGTGGCAGAGACCCCATAGGCTATGCTAGGTGAGCAATGGCCCACAAGTAGATTGTTGTAAAATGGAATGACTGTGAGAAACTGGAAAGAAGAAGCTTCAGAGTCAGACTGAGGTGTGTCCAGCTGTTGGTATGTGGTCTTGAGGAAGTTACTGAACCTCTCTCGGTTTTGCTTTCTTAAGTTGAAAAATACCCATGTGATCCAGCAATCCCAATTCTGGGTTTATATCCACAGGAAATAAAATCAGTATTTTGAAGAGATATCTACACTCCCATATTCATCGAAGCATTATTCACAACTAGAAAGACATGGAAACAACCTAAATGTCCATCAGCAGATAAATGGATAAACATATGCATACGTACAATGGAATATTATTCAGTTATAAAAAAAGAAATTCTGCCATTTGTGACAGCATGATGAATCTGGAGGACATTATGCTAAGTGAAATAATTCAGACACAGAAAGACAACTGCATTTTTTCCTTACATGTAGAATCTAAAAAAAAAAAGTTACACTCACAGAAGCAGAGAGTAGAATGGTGGTCGCCAGGGTCTGAGGAGCGAAGGAAATGGGGAGAAGTTAGTCAAAAGATATAAACTTTCAGTAAAAGATGAGTAAGTTCTGGGAGTCTAATGTAAGGCATTCTGACTATTACTATACTGTGTACTTAAAATTTGCTGAGAGTAAATATTAAGTGTTCTCACCACACACCCATGAAAAGATCACTATGTAAGGTGATAGAAGTAGTTAGCTTGATTGTGGTAATTATTTCACAATGTACAGGTAGATCACATCATCACATTGTGTGTCATAATGTTTGTCAATTATATCTCAATGTAGCTGGGAAAAAATGGAAAGCTGAAAAAGAAAAAAAATAGGATTAATACTACATACTTCATAAAGTTCTTGTGATATTTATGAGATCATGCAAACTGAGAGCCTAATTTAGCGAAAGCCAAAATTATTAACCTTTAGTCATAGCCATTGTTGATTCCTCTTTTACATCACAATGCAGCCAGTAAAGGACAATGTGCTTAATGTATGTACCACTTTTCTAATTGTCTGCTGGTATGTGATGCCAGTCAAATGAGTTTCGATTATGCTGCACTTGAATTAAAGGAGGGTTGGAGAATTGAATTCTAATCAGTTAAAATCCATTCCAACAAGTGTGTGTGTGTCCTGTGATCCCCTGTGCTTGTTATTTTAGGTGTTTCAACTGGCCAGAGTTGATTTCCTTTGCTTTTAACCCCTTGAGCTAAAACTTAGCCATCTTAGTATTCTTTCAGCCATGGGGTAAAAGACATCGTAATATAATGAAAGAGCCCAGGTTTTTAAAAAAATTTTTAAACGTTTATTTATTTTTGAGACAGAGAAAGCATGAGTGGGGGAGGGGTAGACACAGAATCCGAAGCAGGCTCCAGGCTCTGAGCTGTCGGCACAGAGCCTGATGTGGGGCTCGAACTCACTAACTGTGATATCATGACCCAAGTTGAAGTCAGATGCTTAACCGACTGAGCCACCCAGGCATTCTAAGCCCAGGTTTTGAAATGAGAAAGACCTTCTTTTAAATTCTGCCTCTGTAACCAGCTATACTGATTTGGGGAAGTCACTTAACCTCTCTAAACATCAGTTTCTCATCACAAATGTATAGTAATAAATGATTACTTAAGAGGATATCCTTGGCTTCAGTCCATCCTCTTTCAAATTTGTATTCTAGCTTATTACTGGAATGATCTATCTAAAATCTAAATCAGACCATGTTCCTTCCTTGCTAAAACTCTTTAAAAGAACTGCTACATCTGTATTAGCTGGAGGTAGGGGGTGTTTTTGAAAATATAGGTTCTCTGCTTCCACCCCAGACTTAGTAAATTATAATATACTGGCATGAGGTTCTCCTGTGAATCACAAGGTTTACATTCATTGGCCTAACCTTTCTATGATTTGACCCCAGCCTCTTTTTAGCATTATCTCACACCCGACATGTCACAGGCTATCTGTAGCTACACCAATTGCTGATAGCTTTCCTAACATGTTATGTGTCTGCACTTGCTCATGTAGCTTTCTCTGCTGGAATGACTTTCATATCCCATTTTTCTACTAGGCAATCTCATCCACATTTAATAACATTCAGATAAACCATACCTCCTCTCTGAACATTTTTCCTGCCCCACTTCCAGAAAGAACTGAATACTCTGTTTAGGCACCCAAATGTGCGATACCAACTTGAAAATCAAGTGGATGACTAGGATGAACATTAATTTCCTTGCCTGTAAGCCTCTAAATGGCTGGATAGGAGTTGTCTTATTTGTCTTTGTATCATCAGCACATAGGACATGGGCAGCAAGAGTATTTGATAAAGAAAGGAATCCCATCTTTTGAAAATATGAACTCTGGTACAGAGATGTGTAGCTTTGATGAATGAGGGCATAGAGCTACAAGTTGTAAATGATTTCTTTGCCTTTGATATTGTTAGAAACAAATCAGTCTCTCTCTTTGGATCATTAAACTGGGACCATTTCATTTGGAGCTTTGGAGAAGCTGTTCCTCCTGAAGACTGCCTTCTATTTTTTAGAGCAGTGAGTGGTTTCAGACATTGGTCTGCAGCTGTGGGATTAATACAGATGCTGACATGTCAGTACACCCAAGGAGCAAAGCTTTTTGGGTGTAAAGATTACCAAAGATTTTCATTTTAGTCCAACTCAGAAGTTCAGGGATGATATAAACAGCATGCTGTTTTATCCATCCGTGATTACCCAGGGAAGTATGCTGTATTTTATGGGCAACCTGGTGGCAGGAGATATATTGTCCAGTGGGTTTTCTACCTGCTGTTTGATTTATGATTGAAGGTCAGCTATATTATGGCTCACCTGCCAATGCTAACTACCTTTTATAAAATTATGGTCCTTCTGAATGGATGAATGCCTCTTAGTTCACACTTTCCATCAGAGTTTTTTAGGTAACAGTTACTGATGCCAGTTGGTTCTTGGCAATAGCATTAAACTTCAAGCCATAGACAGTGAGGACCCTTGGACCTTCTGATGTGTGGCGCAGGCCTTAAAATCTTTACAGGGAATACAAATGGTGATTCTAAATCAGGTTGATCTTTCTCCTGCTCTCCTTAAACTTCCTTTCCTCTCTAGTGTCATGTCCTGCCGCTGTAAAGAAGTTAAAGGTCTGTCAAACTGGTATTTATTCTCTGCTGAGTCAGGAACTCACTTTATAGCTGCATATTTTTTATTCCCTTCCATCTAAGAGCAGTGATTTTGGGCTCCAGTCAGGTGATGAATTCTGTTGAGAAATCCTTATAGGAAGAGGGTACATCCACATAATATTCTGAAGTACCCAGTTGGCTATTACTCAGAAAATGAGGTTTATAGGTTTGCAGCCTGACAACTCTTATATTCCTACAGTTCTTGACCTCTGATAAGATATTCCCACTTACAGTCTCAAGGTGGTGCAGTAGAATGTTGAGAGAATGTACTCCAAAGCTAGATAGAACAATGTTTGAGTCCTGCTGATATCATCATGTGATTGGCCTTGAGTTTTTCTCTGTGCTCTCCAGAGATAATGATGACAAAGTGTCATATACAGCATGTAGTAAGCATCCAGTAAATATTTTATAGTTTTTATTCGCATTTTCAGCTAGTGACTTCATCAAGGCCCATCTTCTCTTGTGATCATTAATAATATTAACCTCAGTGTATGTCTCTGCTTCAACTTTATAACAAGTAAGAATTCTCTAAAGGGCATTTCATCCACAGTTCTCCAAAAATATTTATATTGGGATTTTATAAAAAATATTTACCTTTTAATACCTTTAATATATTAATATATTTAATACCTTTAATATATTTTGAGAACTACAAATTTCCTAGAAATGGTTTCTCCAGACATGTTATCTGAAAAAGTATGTCATTTTAATAATTTAATAATTTCCTACTAAAAAGACTTTGTACTGAGCATAAGGTATAGTAGGAGAGATTGAAAGCATGTGTATAGGGAAAGCAAGACATAACAAGGCCATACTTTAACTCCTTAGATTACATGCTATGTAAATTTGCATCAATTCCCTACCTTAGTTTTCCTTCTTTTTCTTCCTTTCTTTCTCTCTCTCTCCATTCTTTATCTTTCTTTCTTTCATAAAATGATAGTAACAAAATATATGAATATGAACAGCAAATAGATTAAGATGACAAACACAGGTAAAACACTTAGAATAGTGTTGGGCCCATACTTAGCACTTAGAAATGCAAGCTCCCATCCCAATAGCAGACTTTACCTGAATGTGTCCAAAATCTAGTACCTACAGTGATAGACAAAATAGGAACAAAAACATTCTTAGCAACAAGTAGGGATTTATAGTAAGTACTCCCTATGTCTGCTATAATTTCAATGAACTTCTGTTCACCAAACAGTGATACTGGGAAATGCCATTTGGAGGATGTCCAGGAAACTGTATCCATAATACAATATACAACCTTTTGAAACATTTTTTGTTCATAGCCTCCCTAATAGTGACACCCAGGGGGAAAGTGAGGCAGCACAGCTCAACACTACAGTCATCTGATCTCCATGGTCACTGCTGACTGAGAAAGAAACAAGAACTATACTGTCATAACTGACAGAAGTTCTTTCCAAGGCATATTGAAAAAAAAAAAAAAAAGGTTGTCTGGTTGAGACTTTTTGACATAACCAAGTTGCAATATTGAGAATAAGTAGTCCCACATTTTTAGTCTAGTGAGACTAATGATTGAGTCCCGTAGTACAGAGACGATCTCTTCTTTGGCTTTGCATAGCAGAACACAGGCTCAAGGTCTCAAAAACTGCTGTTGAATTAACAGATAGATAAATGAATGAAGTTTGAAGATATTTAATAAAAGCTGCATTTATCACTTGCCTTGCATAAGATTGGAGCCCAAGAAATAGTTAATTAGTTAATTGGAAATATAGTAGGAGGGTAGGTGACTCTTGAGCCCCTGTGACTCAGGCATAATTGTAATTTTTCTTCAACATCTCAAAGCATTTTAAGTAGCATCTGCTTTTCCTAATGAATGATTTTGAAATTTTTCCAAATACTTACTAGCCAAAACCAGTCAGCATATTTTCTATAACTTGGCCAGAATTATAATGTGTAGAAAAAAAGACAGGCTAATTTTTAAATGGAGTAGAAGAGGTTCTGTGTGGGGGACTGGGTTGCCCCCAAAGCTCTTAACTCTTAGTGATTGGTCTAAAAAGCATTTGAAAATAAATAACACTTCATTTATTTTATGGTTCTCACTCAAGCTACTAACCACAGCAATATGCCTAATTCTCTCCTACTTATAAGCCAGTAAGAAAAGTTTTCTTATCTGAAATAGACCAATAATATATTGACTCATTACTGGTCCCCTTTATAGCTCTCTATTGTATTGAAGATTGGAGCTTCACTGTACAGACCTTAGGCCAACTTTAAGACATGATATTCTTTCAGCTATTAGAAATGGTCATGAACCTTTTGAGTTATATTCAAATATAAGTCCAAATGAAAACATGGACTATTTCATCTCAAAGTGAAGTCCAAATTTTACCAAAGTCTCATCTATCTATCTCATCAGTAGTCCGGAAATAATTAAAGGAACACAACATAGAACTAAAATACTGGCCATCCCATGGACACTAACTCCCAAAGAAGCCTATTTTTTTTTTCAGTTAAAATCACTGTAATCATAAAGCCATCTGAGTCTAATTGATTTCCATACAATAGACAGTAATACTTTCTAAGAGATTATTCTATTACTAAATGAAAACTGCTGAAACTTTAGCTTGGCTTGTTATTGGATTTTGGTATATATTCTTGATTCAATTAGGTTTATCCAACCTTATTAAGACAGTTCTATGGGCTAAGTTTTTTAATGCTAGGGATTTATCCATGCTGCATGATAAAGGTCCTATATATTTTAATAGTTAACTAAAACACAACGCATGCTATAGCTGTTTCATCACTGTAGGATCTAGAGCTGCACTGTCCAATGTAGTGGCCACTAACCAAATGTAGCTATTCAAATTTAAAATTTAGTTAAAACTAAACAAAATTGAAAATTCCATTTATCTGTCACTGTAGTCATGTTTCAAGTACTCTTATAGCTGCATATGGCTAGTGTATTGAGCAGCACATATATATAGGACATTCCCATCATTGCTGAAGGTTCTACTGGACAGCACTGATCTAGGGCAACCAACAAAGATATCCCAATTACAGCAGCCTTAATTAATGTCTGCAGGGTAAGCCACACGGTGTTGCACTTATCTCTATTAGCTCTGTAAATCAGAAGGAAATGTGTTTATCCTGGGTGACATGGAGTCCTCCATTGTCAATTATTTGATTTGAGTTTCAGGATTCTGAAATTCCATGTCACTATTTTTTTTTTGTCTGCTGTTCTCCTACCATTTTTCCACTTAACTCTTTGTTTCTCACATATTTCTTTAAGAATGGCGGCACAGGGTCTGGCAAGGGGTAAGGAGAGAAAGGAAAAAGGATTAGAGGGCACACTGATGTCTAAGCAATAAAACCCTGGTGTTCTGGGTTTAGACGTTCTCACATTGTAAGAAGTTCTAAAGTTTCACTTTAGAAAAAGAAGGAGCCTTTAAAGGGTTGATTTCTGCTTTTTCTGGCAAACCTTAACTTCCTGGTTCAAAGAAAAGACATGTATAAATGAGACCCACAAGGCTTCTTTGACATCAAATCACTCTTACAGCACAACATTTTGATGAGTTAAGTGTAAATGAACCAGAAACATATGGATTAAATTTCTCCCATGATAGTAAGAGGTTAGAAAAATGGAAGGGGAAATATGCCTGGGAAAATGCATTTGGGGGCTTGCTGGGCCTTCAGTGCTTAAAACTCAGAGCATATTCTTTTGCTGAAAGCAAAATGTAAAGTGGAAGCCGTCATCTCAGCTATGTTTCTTATGCAAACTTCCAGGGGAAATTGGAAAAGACATTTGGGTTTCCCTTCAAGTTGATAAGACTATAGTCTAGATTGAGAGAAGACTGTGGCCATATCTGGCACCATGGTGGGAAAAAAGGAAGTGTGTGTGCATTGGGGTGGGGTGGTGATGCTCCCTTCCCTATACCAGTGTGCAGAGTCAGCTGATTCAGTGGGATGGCCCTGGTCCATCAAGGTCTCTTAGAAGAAACAGCATTTTGTGGAAGGCAGGCCTCTTTGTATTTGAATATACCAAGAGACACTAATCTGCCTTTTTGGGAGTCACTGAAAGATTTGAAGTGGAAGAAGATACACGATCAAATCATTCTGGCAGCCCTGTGCAGGGTGGATGCAAAGGAAGAAAGATATAGCTGGAGGAGAGTAGATGAGAGATGATGAGGCCCAGAACTCAAAGGAAAATGTAAGTATTTATGAGAAAGAACGTTAGGGCTTGGTGATCCACTTGATAGGGAAGATGAAATGAGGTAATTAGGTAGGAGTTAAATAATTTGTCCAAGGTCACATAAGTTTTTTCATATCCAGCTCCTTTTTTTACCCCAAAGTTGATGAAAACATACACCAGGCAACCAAGGGTATTAACCCAATCACTGATAAGTATTTATTGAGCACATGTCCTGGCAAGACATTGTTAGATGCTTGAGATAATGATGCTGAGTTTAGAGACAATTACTGCTGTATCAGGGAATTAGCTCACTAGTATTTTAGATTATTCTCCAAAATCATTCCTGGAAACAGACCAGATAATCCAAGGAAAACTAAATCATTCATATTCCAGCTGGATTCCTTCAGAATGGTTGCTGTCATACTTTGGTGTAAAGGTTTTGAAACAATTTTGAGTTAAGGGAGAGCTGCCTGCTTTCTCTAAATCAGTTTGTCTGTAACAAGCCCTTGGCCAGTCTTACTTGGCAGGCAGCAATATGCTGCATTAGAGAAAATTGCCACTATTAATACTTACGGGCATTATAAATCACTACCTCCATCCAGGGTTTTAGACTAAGATGCACCTTAGGCCATTTCCCCAAAAAAGCAACCCATTCCTTCAAAAGAACAATACATACCCTTATATTGTCAATGCAAGTGATAGCCTTTCTGTCCACGGCTGTCGTGGTCAAGAAACAAAGCATCTCTGTTTTTCCTTCACTCAAGACTATATGGTTCTATGAGTTCCCACTTGATGAATCCTTGTGTAACATAAGGGATGAAAGAGGGAAATGGTAGGATCACTTCCCAGAACTCATTGCACTGACCAGTGCACACCTACAGCAAGAAAAGTAGTAGAGCTGAGATTTAGATGGGGTCTGTCCACCTCCTAACCCATGTTCTTTCCACACCACCACCAGATGTAGAGTTGAAGGTAAGCAAATTGAATGAATCAAGTTAATCATCTCTCCCCCAAATTGCCTCTACTAACAGATGCCACAGAGAGAAAGGATAGGGAGAGGGCACACTGCAGACCAAGGAATAAATAAGCCAAACTTTGTCACCCCCACCCACATTCACTATAGTATTTCTAACATAAGCTTAGATGTAAAAGACACGATGGTCTCCAAATACACAATATAGTGACTGATAAATACATGATGATGTGGAGATACATGTATTCTTGACTGGGACTTACCATATTTGCTGTGCTTTGTGAAAGATTATTACTTTCATGTTATTGTCAACTATCAATTGCTGAGTTCAACTATGCCAGTTCAAGTTTACCTATATGCCTTCTGTGAAAAGAATAAACTTTTTTCTTTACACACACTAAAAGGAATGTAGTGAACATTAAACATTTATTTACTCTAATGAGGATTTGATACTTCTAAAACTTCAAAGGACCGTCTATTGTTTTCAGAAAAAAAAAGTTTAAGCCCCTTAGAGTGGCATGGCTTCTCATGAATGGCCCATATAAAGTAGACCCTAGTGGTTAAGAGAACGATCTGAAAATAGTGTGAGTTTGAGCCTGGGCTCTACCAGTTCCCTGCTGTGTAAACTTGGCCAAGTCATATGATCTCTCTTCATGTCAGTTTTTTCATCTTGATCATTAAAAGAGTAATTCTACTACCACCTAAGGTTGTTGGAAAATTAAATTATTATATGTGAGGTCTTAGAACAGTGCCTGACATATAATTAATACTCAATAAATATCAGCTATTAATTGTTTTGCTCTTGTATTAACTCAGAGCTGTCTTACCTAGTATTTGTGTCTAAGCCCAAAGTGATTGAATTAATGCTAGTCATTTCTAGACATTGCCATTTATTTTTGATAACATGTGAATTACTTTTAGACTCAAAGTGTAGACTTTTTTCAAGAAAAGGTTTGGTTACATCTTCCTGTCTGTAAGAGAAATGTTCTTGTATTTTTGGAGCTTTGTGTCTTTTCTATACTTCTAACCTTTTGGAATATAATAAAATTTCTGATACTGCTCTTTGCTCCATTACACTATTATCTCTACTATCATAACATTGTTGCTGCTGTTGGCTACCATTTCTTGGCACCTTATTATGTTAGGCACTGTACCAAGTGCTTTCTCTGCATTGTCCACTTTAAGTCTCACATTAAACAAAAAAAGAAAACCTGAAGAGTAAGAACTATTAATTCATTCAATTCATATTGGCTTTCTTTGTGCATGTTAACATTCTAGGCACTGAGAATGCAGTATTTTAGTAAAAAACAAATAAAAATTCCTGCCTTCACGGAGCCTACATTCTGATAACTTCTGATCCCTCATTTTAAGAAGGTATCTGTTTCCTCCACCGTTCAGAGTAAGCAACCAGACCCAAGGTAATTGGATTCTAAATCCTGTGCAAAGCCCCTTTTCAAGGCGCCATTGAGAGTTTTTGGTTTTCCTTCAGTTTCTATTTCTTCCTTTTCCCTTCCTAATACCCTCCATTTCCTGCTTAGAGATCCCTAGAATCTATGCTTTCAGCTTTTCAGACTGGAGAGATTGGTTCAGGGCTGGGGAGGTGATCCAAACTGGTCAAATAGGAGTGAATTCTGGCATCTTTCCTTTATATGCAGGAATAAAATTCCTCTCTCTCTTTGTGGACAGCATAATGTGTATACATGAAGCCTGAAAATGCTTTAGCCATTTTTGCCTCCATGAGAGAATTAAGGGTGAGAATGAAATCAACTGCTCAATCAGTTGAAATCAATTCCAAGAGAAATTTAGAGAAAAATTGGAGTCCCAATGAGCCACGAGCCTCTAGTTGAAACCATGCCTGATGCTGCCTTATTTCAGAACCCATAAGATTTGCAAGGCAAGGAATTCTCTTTATTTTTTACCAGTTTGATTTTGGTCATACATGTTTTTACTGCTGTTTTGTTTACTCTGAAAGAATCTCAAACAATAGATAACTGAAAGAATCTCAAACAATAGATAAAGCAAAGTGCCAGTTCTTCTCCATCCCCACCCTTATCACTTTCATCTCTCATCATCTTATCCTTTTTTTAACTCTTCCTTTTTAACTTCTCTTTCTTACTTCCCTGCTATTTCACCCTCCCAAAATTCATATGGCTCCTATCAACACTACTGGTGGAAACATTAACAGACATAATAATGAACTCCTGAAATATTTATTTCATAGAAAAATATGTTAGGACTGGAAGGGACTTTGAGAGATAATGTGTTCCAGCCCCTTCCTTCAGGCAGATAAGCTATTATTATTCTCAGGAGGCAAATGAAGTCCAGAAATACTAACTGACTTGCTCAAGCTAGTTTATGTCAGACTAGGGAATAAACTCCAAATCAAAGGGATCAGAGAATCTCAGCACTCAGTAGCTATAAGGATTTTAGACATCATCTGGATCCAACTCACTTATTTTGCAACTGGGGAAACTGAGTATTGATGAGGGTTAGTGACATGCCCAAGGTCACCTTGCTAATCTGTAGCAGACCTAGGACAAACACATAAACTTGCTGAATTTCTCTCTAGTGCTATTTCCACTAAGTTAAACTGCTTCTGCCTTCTTAATTTGTTTTTTAAAGTGTTGGCTAATTATTGAAAATAATATGCAAATACATGAGGTTCAATGCTCATTCCAATTGGCTTGTTAAGTGCTCTATATTTCCTTGATCTCTGTGGGAACTACATCTATTGATAACAGTGGACCCCAGGACTCAGAAACAACTTCAGTCACAAATTCATAAATACTTTCTTCCTCTTTGCTTACACATAAAGTATCCCTAGTTATTTTTTAATACAATATTTTCTTTTCTTCCTCTCAAAGTTAATTCTCCAGCATTCATGGTGGGAGGGGTGTTAGACACTAAAAGCTTGCCTCTCCACCACTGCACTTACATGGAGCAGAGTGGATTTTTATTATAAGCATACTTCTCTATCAACAACTACTTGGATGAGATTGTCTCTGGACTTTAAAGCTAAAAGAAACTGAGGCAGGGTTTTAATTTCTATAATGACAGGAAATTTCCCACGTTGCTCATCCAAACAAGTATTGTTTTTCAGCCCAGTGGGCTAGAGCTGGTGCCACCAACCTGAAGATGTCTTGAAGTGCTTACATTGTTTAAGTTCAGACTTAAAGGCTCTTCTCTCCACTCTTCATCAGAGACTAACACAGCCAGAGGTCAAAGACCTATCCAATCTTACTCCTAAGTCCACAATTCACAATACTCTGGTCAGAGTGGGAGGGAGAATGCTTCCCTCGCTAGCCTTCCTAAATTTTTTTCGTACTTAACAATGTTCCCTAAGGAAGCAAGTTTTAATATCTACAATTGTATCAGCCAGGATCTTTATATTTAAAACAACTCCAAACTCTCAATTGGATAAAACAAAGTTTTTTTGGTCTTTCATTCCCCTCCCCAAGCCCCAATTATTCATGCGGCATGTGTGATGTGGGTCACCCAGAGATACCCCTTTGTGTCCTCATTGTACTTATTCACTACCCAGGCAAAAATGGGAAACTTAGTATCGCTGTGACAGAAAGGAAAGAGAGTTCCAGAGGGTTTAACACAGCAAATAGATACTCTAGTCCCAAAGTGATACATATATTGTGTTCAAAGTCATTGGTCAAGAAATGGCCACATCTAATTACTGGCAGAGCTAAAGAAAAAGATACAGTATGTGTGCATAGTCCTAAAGACCACCACTACACCATTTAAATTATATCATCTCTTGAAATACTAAGTTAACTGAGGAAGGAGGAGGAGGAGGAAGTTGAGAAGGACAAAGGGGAAGGGCATAAGGGCTAGTGAACTTTAATCATTTACTTACAAGGCTTAGATGTTGGTGTTTTCTTTACCTTGTTAATAGAATATAGACTTTTTTC
Organism: Acinonyx jubatus; assembly: GCF_027475565.1. NCBI lineage: Eukaryota > Metazoa > Chordata > Mammalia > Carnivora > Felidae > Acinonyx > Acinonyx jubatus. The sequence continues at coordinate 48,636,338 of NC_069381.1, read as the reverse complement.
TTTTTCATTGGGAGATGGAGAGAGTCTGGGAACGCACAGGAGAAGTTCCCCAAACATCATTAAGTAGCCAGTAAGGATATGTATGACATATGTCCTGCCAATCTCTTTTTTCTATTCTTTGCTATACTCTATCCAAATAAAAATTCTTGAGTTCTTTATTCTTCATTACTATTCAATATTTTCAATAGCAATTTTACTTAATAAGCGTAGTTAATATTTTTACATCAACTGAACGATTACATTAAAATCAGCCTACAAATTCTGAAGTTGTCTTTTCTAATCTAATGCTTTCTTGCTTCATAAGGCTACAACTAATGAAACACTTTAGACCTTGCTAGATTATTTTTAATCTATCAAATATACTGTTTGAAATAATTTTGGAATATTATTATTTTGAATTAGAACAGGCCTAAAGCTTATAGATAAAACCTGATACCTTTCCATCTGCAGTAAGGCTAACAATTTTAAAAAAGCTTTTTTTCTGGCACTTTCTTGCCCTAATATAGACCTTTTCATCTTTGGAGATCTGTTAAAAATTAAAAACAGCTGCACAAATCATAACTTTAGAGACAAATGATCTTATGTCAGTGAGTTATTCTCTTTAGGTGGTGCTTGGTTTTCTTGTCTATGATTACGGTTGGTGTCCAACTTTTCTAGTAGAATTACTGCTTTTATTTTATCTGAGCTTTAACACTGAAAATTTATTCATGAGTTCAATTCTTAGTTTTAAAAACTAGAAGCCATTTGATATGGAGTCAGGGATTGGAAGCAAACTTGTTACTTACCTCTTTCAATGTCTCATTCATGCAGAAACAACCTCTCTAGTATGAAAGAGAAATAAACACCCAGCCTCTTTAAAACTCTTGTAGTAACAGAGAACTTATTACATGAAGCATCCAGCCCATTCTTTTTAGGAAGCACTAGGGTAGGGGTGGATTGGGGTCGATCATAGTGTTGGAATGGGTTGAAATGCCATAATACTTACATTTAAACAAACCCATGTTTATGTGCTTCCATGCATTTATCTTATTTCTGTTGTTTTTGTACATATAGAACAAATCTGAAGCCCTCTTTTTGTATCAGTCTTCGCATATTTGAAGTTAGCTGCCATAGCTCCTAAGCTTTTTATTTTCTTAAGCTTGTGTCAGATGTTCTTTATATGAGATGGGTCACAGTTTTTATTATTCTCCTTTGGGCACGGTCATTTGTCACTGTCACTCCTTAGGGCACAGTGCTGCATGTGTGAATCTTCTTTTATTGGGATCTCTTAAGGTGCTGCATGATGAGTTACTCCCTGTCATGTTTGGAGTAAATGTGCCTTAGATAAGCGAAGTAAATGTACCTTAGGTAAATTTTTATGGCCAATTAGGAAATAGTCTCGTTTGTTTTAAAAGTTGGTGTGAATGTAGAATCATTTTGTGTATAAGTACACAAATGGAATATAGATAATAAGAATCAGTCCTATGGTCAAGCCTCATAAAGATGGGACCATTTTTAAAACAGAATAATAACTTCAGTAGTCAAAGGACACCTCTGGTAATTCAATGGGCCCTTAAAAGCAGGCATTCATTCACTCTTACGTTGAGGCTCTCTGTCACCAATGTAACTCAGTTCTTCTCCTGGGTCTACTCTTCATGATGTATTCCCTTTTCTTCTACCAGAATCAACTAAACAACCATCACCTCATATCTACAGTTCATGTCCCCAAAGGGATCTATTTGGTCTATGAAATCATCATTCTCTATTGGACAGAGCTCTTGTACCAGTGTATATTATAAGCTATGGTTTAACCTATCAATTGTCTTTCTTTAGGTTAGATGGCCACCCCTAGACCAATAAGGCATGGTCAGGAAAGAATTGGAACATGTGATATAAAATGTGACTTCCTTTTAATAAGGAAATACCTATGGTTGTCACCTTGTCAAGAGCACCGGGCACTGTGACATGGAGAGCCTTATGGATTCCTTTTGGGGATCAAAGGAGAATGAGAAGAAAAGAACACAACTCTACACCTGGATCAACTCATTGACTGTAAGTGAGATTAAGACAACTCTTCAGGGTCTTTTCTGAGGACAACCTCCTTAGGTCTTAAAATTCAGGAACATACTGTTGGTAACTAATTTCTAATCAATTAGAAATGCTCCAGATAAGGGAAGAGAAGGTGAAACCATTGCAGGGTATATGAAAAGCTTCATGAAGGCAGGTACACCTAGATACTTACCTTTAAAAGAAACCAAACCTAATACTAAGCAGACAGTAGGTCTCAATAAATGTAGATTGGTAAAAATCCCTTAAATGAACATGCAAGGACACCCCAGGGTTGCCTTAAATATATATCTCTTAAAGGGGAAGTCTCTTCATTGTCCAAATGGATAGCAGGAGATAAAATTCTATGGTGCCTGATTACTAAATCAACATTTTGATTACATAATGATTTCCTATGTTTTGAAAGAGAAAAGTCAGATAATTCAATTACTTCTGAGCATATTCTATGGATATTATTTCACCTTAAAGATTTAGCTTTTTCTGTATCATCAAAACAACTTGAGACAATAGACTAAGGTTAAAATAAGTCTGCTTTCCCCTTAGTTTAAAGAAGAATTTTCTAATGATAGTTGTTCAAATATGAAATCAGCTTTTTAAGAGAAACACCTTTATTTTCAGAGGACTCTAGGGGATGTCCATCTGACATGCATGTTGTAAAATGAATCCCACCATCAAATGACTTATAAGGTCCTTCCTGAGGTTCAGTGATTGATTTGATTCTATCTATATTTATATTGTTTTTCTCTACATCAGCAATGGCAAATACGTGACCCAAGTACTATCAATCGCTCTCCCATGCCCATGGCAGACATCACTAATCAATACAGCTACTGCTAGCAAAGTGGAGTTAGCACTGTAGATGAAACTTCTTTGATGATGACCTTAGACTTCGCTTGTATTTGATTCTGTAGCCTCATTGTCTTAAACTGAGAATGTGGTGGCAATGTGGTTGAGTATTTTATGTCAGGTTTGCTGTAGATTCCAATACCCCTACTTACAGCTTTTCCTGAGTACAACTCAAATTAACATTTAACATGGTCAGTTTCCAAATGCATTTATTTTGCTTTTTGCCCTGTTTTTCCCTACCTATGCAAGGAAATTTTTTTTTGTTTTTTTATCCCTTTCAGGACTAACTTAGAACTTTCCTGAAGTAAATTAAAATTCATTTCCAAACCTCTGAAACCGAGATTTATTTCCCAGATTGTATACTTTTTCATAGAGCAGGAATCTAAGCAGTATAGTTGAAAATCTCTTTTAGTCAATGTACTAAAGGAGTATTTCTGTCTAGAAATCAACTAAGTGGGGGAAAAGAAAATTCACTTGACCAATGAGGAATTGCGTTCTGATTTCAGTGATCATCAGTAAAGAACAGATCTACCTATATAAAAGGTATCTACTTATTGGAGAATTTTAATTAATTCTGACCTGCTCCTCCCTGTTGACCACATACATGCACACCTGCTATTATCTCCATCTGCATATTTCATAGGAATTTGCAATCCTGTATGAGCAATCCTCCCAATATGAGTTTCATCATTTTCCTCTCTTTAAACCATCTCATCATCCTGCATTTTATATTATTCACTAACTTAGCAAACACTGAGCATCCATACATGCTAGGAATTGTGAAATGCTGTAAATAGCAAGGGATGAGCATATCTAGTTCCTGCTATTATGAAGTTTATGATAGAGTAGATCTAGAATAAGTAATTACATACGTGATTGGGCACTAAAGCTAGAAACAGAAATGTGCACACTCCTGTCTTTTGCTCAATCCTAACATTTAATAACTCACTATATTCCTCCAGATTATATTGTCTAAATCTCCTTTGAATTAGAATCTTCTGATGCATTCCTACTTTGACTGCCAGCATTCTCTCTCTTATCTCTCTCATTCTGCACCAATAAAATAACCACTGCTGTGTTCTTCCTCAAATGCACTTTTCACATAACCATCACCAAATAATCTTTCTAAAGTGCAAAACCCACTTATTAAAAAGCTGTATTTTTATTTTATTAAAAAAATTTTTAAGTTTATTTTTGAAGAAGAGACAGTGTGAGCAGGGGAGGAACAGAGAGAGAGGGAGACAGAATCCAAAGCAGGCTCCAGGCTCTGAGCTGTCAGCACACAGCCTGATGCGGGGCTCCAACTCATGGACCCTGAGATCATGATTGAGTTGAAGTCAGACACTTAACTGACTGAGCCACCCAGGCACCCCTAAAAAGCTGTATTTTTAGAATCTAGTTTCCAAGATCCTTTGCCCAGTCTGTAAAGCCCTCCGAGATTGCCTGATAGAACTACTCCTGTACCTATCACTCTTTACCCCTTATATTTATGTTTTCACAACAACAAACATTTTCCACACACACATATTATATGCCACTGTGATTTTGCTCACAGTGGCCTCTCTGCCGGGAATGCCTTTTCTCTCTGTTTGGCTTCCCTAACTCTTTACTATCTTCTGACTCAAGATTTAGTTTTGAAATTTTTTACAACCCACCAAGAATTGAATCAGGAATTACATTATGCTGCCAAAATACCTGGACATGTCTCATCATTGCCCCCACCTTTTTGTAGTGCAATTGTATGTTTATAAATCTGACACTCAAGGTAAATGTGTGGCTCAATCCGTTAAGCGTCTGACAGGCTCAGGTCATGATCTCATGGTTCAAAAGTTCGAGCCCCACTTTGGGCTCTGTGCTGACAGCTCACAGCCTGGAGGCTGCTTCAGGTTCTGTGTCTCCCTCTCTCTCTGCCCCTCCCCTGCTTGCACTCTGTCTCTCCTTCAAAAATAAATAAACGTTAAAAAAAATTTTTTTTAAGTCTCTTTATAAAAAAAATAAAAAATAAATAAATCTGACACTCTGACATGACTTTGGGATCCTTCATGACAAGGACTCCATCTTCTTTATCTTGGGGCCCTCAGAACTCATTTTAGAGTTTAACACAGACATCCTAGAAATACTTGTTTGATGTATGAATGAATTAATAATCTACAAACAAGACATCCACATCTGCAGAATACAGTATTTGTTCATAAAAATCTATACACTTTTTATATAATATCTGTCCTGCATAATGAACCAAGACTTGATAGTTAGATTGCATCTAATTCAACCAATAGTAGCTATGCAGGCAGGGCTGCTTTTTGGTTAATGCAAACACTATCTGGCTAAATAATTCTGGTTGATGTTTTTTAAAACAGAAAAGAAAAACCCACTTTTACAGCTGTTTTAATGTACCATCAAAGCTCCAGGCTGTCCTACATGTTGCACTGACTGACTTGATCCATCCTGCACCCTGCTTTAAGTCCAAACCCTGTCCTGCTTTGCATGTCTTCACTAACCAGTCCAAGCTGCTCTCCACTCCTGAGTTGACTTTAAGATCTATTTTGCCACTGACACATATACTATTTTGCTATTTATATATAAATCAATCTACCATAGGTGGAATAGACCAAGTAAGAAGATCAGAGACAGCTGTTAGTGTCCGCTTTATTCCAGGTTCTTCACAAGGATTATTTCCAAATTTCCCAACAGCACTAGAAAATAGGCTCACATTAAGTCCCATTAAGAGATAATGAATCTAAGAGTTAGCCAAGTGAAACCAATTTCTTAGTAATCTGAGGCTGGTGGTGCCAGGATTTGAACACACATATATCTGACTAGGATGTTCCCATCTTTGCCCATTTCATTGTGTGTATGTGGTTTGGTTTCCTTTTTTATAGCACACAGGTATACAGTAGAGGTGTGGGACCAGGTATAAAGCCGAGTTGCTAGGAGCCAGATTATTGGAAGCTAAAGGCAATTTGATGTGTGTGAATGAAAGGAGATAGTAGTTTCTTCCCTTAAACGAATCCTATCAAGTCAGCCACTATGTGCAGGAGACCATATATATTTTAATGTATATCTTATCAAATGAATCTTCATGAAATTGAACAGTGTTATCTCCCTTTTTTAGATGAGGAAAGCATCTTGATTTAAATCAAAAAGAACATAGCGGAAGGGGAGGAAAAATAAGATAAACACAGAGGGAGAGAAAAACCATAAGAGACTCTTACATATAGAGAACAAACAGAGGATTGCTAGAGGTGAGGTGGGTGGGAGGATGGACTAAATGAGTGATGGGCATTAAGGAGGGCACTTGTTGGGATGAGCACTGGGTTATATGGAAGTGATGACTCACTAAATTCTACTCCTGAAATCATTATTACACTAAATGTTAACCAACTTGGATTTAAATAAAATTTAAAAGTGAAAAAAAGATCAAACAGGTAATATGGTATAATGAACTTAGATTTGTACCCAAGTTACTCTGACCCAAATTCCATGTTGTTCAGCACTTATGACCCTCAGTAAACACTCTATACATGTAGCCATAGGGATTTTGGTTGACAAACTGTACATAAACACAAACGGCAGTGTTACCTCATTTTTCCTCCTGAGAGCCACTCTGCAACCCACCTAATTGCCTTTGGATCTTTCCACCTCTAATTGTGCCTTTAGAAGACTGATCTTTAGACCAGTACATAAGCCTTTTATTTTTTTTAATGTTTTGTTTATTTTGAGGGAGGGAGGGAGGGAATATCTCAAACAGGATCCACACTGTCAGCACAGAGCCTGACCCAGGGCTTGATCTCACATATCATGAGATCATGACCTGAACCGAAATCAAGAAGACCCTCAACCAACCATGTGCCCCAATAAGTAGCCCTTTTATTTTTTTTATTTTTATTTTTATTTTTTTCTAAAAATTTATTTATTTATTTTTGAGAGACAGAGCACAAGTGGGGGATGGGCAGAGAGAGAGGGAGACACAGAATCCGAAGCAGGCTCCAGGCTCTGAGCTGTCAGCACAGAGCCCAACGTGGGGCTCGAACTCACGGACCGCGAGATCATGACCCGAGCCAAAGTCGGCCGCTCAACCGACTGAGCCACCCAGGCGCCCCTAAGTAGCCCTTTTAAAGACAAAAAAACAAAACAAACAAACAAAAAAACTATGCAGAGGAGTCACTAGACCGTCCCCTAGTATCCACTCACCTTTAACTTTGAGATGTAAATATATTCTTATTTACATTTTCCTAAGTAAACAGCAAAATGATTGAAATGATTGGAACCAAACTATTTGCTTAAAGAAAACAATAGTTTCCATTTCATTCACTTTTTAAAATTTTGCTTATTAGTGTGATCAGAATTTCACATGGATTATCTCATAACCACTTAAATGTTATGTTTTTTTAAATTTTTTTTTTTAACGTTTATTTATTTTTGAGACACAGAGAGACAGAGCATGAACAGGGGAGGGGCAGAGAGAGAGGGAGACACAGAATCTGAAACAGGCTCCAGGCTCTGAGCTGTCAGCACAGAGCCCGAAACAGGGCTCAAACTCACGGACCGCGAGATCGTGACCTGGCTGAAGTCGGACGCTTAACCGACTGCGCCACACCCAGGCGCCCCTGTTTTTTTTTTAATTTTTAAAGTATAATTGATATAATAGTTTGAGGAATACAACACATTGATTAAATAATTTTACATTACGGTACCCACCATCTGTCAGATTATAATATTATCAACTATATTTGTGCTGTACTTTTCATCTCCACAGTTTATTTTATAACTAGAAGCTTGTAACTCTTAATCCCTGTCATTGATTTTGCCCATCCCATTCCCCTCTGGCAACCATCAGTTCTGTGTACTTAAGGGTCTATTTGTTTTTTTGTTTGTTCATTTTATTTTTATATTCCACACATAAGTGAAGTCACATGGTATTTGGTTTTGTCTGATTTATTTCACTTAGCATAATATCCTCAGGGTCCATCCGTGTTGTCACAAATGACAAAATCTCATTCCTCTTTATGGGTAATATTCTATTGTGTATATATTTATATGTACACATATATATGTACACAAAACATACACATTTATACACATATATACATATAGGTGCACATAGATACATACATATGTATACACACATATATATATAATCTTTTATCCATTCATCTGTTGATGGAAACTTGGGTTGCTTCCATATCTTGGCTATTGTTAATAATTCTACAAAGGATAGGGGTACATATATCTTTTCCAAATAGTGGTTTTTATTTTCTTTGGGTAAATACTGACTATTAAAGTTACTGGATCATATCGTATTTCTATTTTTAATTTTTTGAGAAATGTCTATACTATTTTCTACAATGGTTGCATCAATTTACATTCCCAACAAAAGTGCATGAGGGTCCCCTTTTCTCCACTTCCTTATCAACACTTGTTATTTCTTGTATTTTTTTTTAATGTTTATTTTTGACGGAGAGAGACAAAGCACCAGTGGAGGAGGGGCAGAGAGGAGGAGACAGAATCTGAAGCAGGCTCTGCACTGCTAGCAAAGATCCCAATGCAGGGCTAGAACTCATGAAACATGAGATCATGACCTGAGCCAGAGTTGGACACTTAACTGACTGAGCAGCCCAGGTGCCCCTCTTGTATTTCTTACACTAAGGATTGTGAATGGGGTGAGGTGATATCACACTGTGGTTTTGATTTGCCTTTTCTCAATGATTAGTGATGTTGGGCATCTTTTGTGTGTCTGTCATCTATATGCCTTCTTTGGAAAAATGTCTTTTCAGGTCCTCTGCCTGTTTTAATGAGATTATTTGGGGATGTTCTTTTTCGTATTGGGCTTAAAGTTCTTTATATATATATACATATATTTATATATATATACACACACACACATATATATGTATATATATAATATATATATTACATATGTATATTTTATATATAATATATACATATATAATATATATTTTTTTAACCCTTTTTTGGATATATCAGTTGCACATACTTTTCCCATTCAGTGCATTGCCTTCTGGTTTTGTTGATGATTTCCTTTGCTGGGCAAAACTTTTGTTTTGATGTAATCCCAATAATTTATTTTTGTTTCCCTTGCCTGAGGAAACATATCCATAAATATGCTGCCAATGCTTGTGTCTAAGAGATTACGGTCTATGTTTTCTTTTAGGAGTTTGACGGTGTCAGGTCTCACATACAGGTCTTTGACCCATTTTGAGGTTTTGAGGTGTGTGTGTGTGTGCATGTGCACGTGCTGTAAGAAAGTTGTCTAGTTTCATTTTTACATAGCTCTCCAGTTTTCCCAATACTATTTGTTAAAAAGACTTTCTTCATTGCATGTTCATGCCTCCTTTATCATATATTAATTGACTGTATAAATTTATTTCTAGGCTCTCTATCCTGTTCCATTGATCCTTGTGTCTGTTTTGGTGCCAGTACCGTACATACCATTTTGATAACTGTAGCTTTGTAGTGTATCTTCAAATCTGGAAAGGTGATGCCTCCAGCTTTGCTGTTCTTTCTCAAAATTGCTTTTTGAGAAAGACCTTATTTAGGGTCTTTGGGAGTTCTATACAAATTTTAAGATTTGTTCTGGTTCTATAAAAGTGGCACTGGCATCTTGATAGGGATTACATTGAATTTCCTTTTTTGCAAATGTTTTTGAGAGGGAGCATGAGCAGAGGAGTGGAGGGAGAAGGAGAGAAAGAATCTTAAGCAGTCTCCATAATCAGTTGGAGGCTGACACAGGGCTCTATCCCACGACCCTGGGGTCATGACCTGAGCTGAAATCAAGAGTTGGGCACTCAACCAACTGAGCCACCCAGGAACCCCTGAATTGATTTTCTAAAAGGCCTGGGGTGGTATGAACATTTTAATAATATTAATTCTCCCAATCGGTGTGGATGGTACATCTTTCCATGTGCATTTTCCTCAATTTCTTTCATCAGCATCTTACAGTTTTCAGAGTATAGGTCTTTCACCTACTTGGTTAAAATTATCCCAGTATTTTATTCGTTTTGGTGCAATTGTAAACGGGATTTTTTTCTCAATTTATCTTTCAGCTACTGTGTTATTAGTGTATATAAATGAAACAGATTTCTGTATGTACTAATTTTTTATCCTACAGTTTTACTGAATTCATTCATTACTTCTAATAGTGTTTTGGTAGAGTCTTTAGGATTTTCTATATATATAGCATGATGTCACCTGCAAATAGGGACAGTTTTTCTTCCTTACAAATTTGGATGTTTTTCTTTCTTCTTGTCTGATTCCTACAGCTGGGACTTTGAGTACTATGTTGAATAAAAGTGGTGAAAGAGAACATACTTGGGGCACCTGTGAGGCTCATTTGGTCACGTGTCCGACTTCAGCTCAGGTCATGGTCTCAGTTTGTGAGTTCAAGCCCCACTTTGGGCTCTGTGTTGACAGCTCAGAACCCGGAGCCTGCTTCAGATTCTGTGTCTCCCTCTCTCTCTCTGCCCCTCCCTTGCTCATGCTGTCTCTCTCTCTCTCTTTAAACATTAAAAAAAACAAAACAGAGAACATACTTGTCTTGTTCCTGATGTTAGAAGTAAACCTTCAGTTTTTAATCATTGAGTATGATGTTAGGTGTAGTTTTGTTGTCATATGACCTTTATTATGTTGAAGTAGGTTCCCTCTAAACTTTGAGTTTTTATCATGAATGAACACTGTATTTGTCAAATGCTTTTTCTGCATCTATTGAGATAGTTATATGGTTTCTATCCCCCCCCCCATCTTTTTTTTTGTTTTGTTTTTTGGTTAATGTGTTGTATCACCATAGATGTGTGAATATTGAACCACACTTACATTCCCTGGAACACATCCCACTTGATCATGGTGAATGATTTTTTTAATGTATTGTTCAGTTTGGTTTGTTAATATTTTGTTGAGAATTTTTGCCTCTATGTTCATCAGGCATATTGGCCTGTAGCTTCCTTTTTCTGAAGTGTCTTTGTCTGGTTTTGACATCTGAATAATGTCCTTGTAGAATGAAGTTGGAAATTTTTCTTCCGTTTTTGGAGAATTGTTTGCAAAGAATATGGATTAACTATTCATTAAATGTTTTGTAGAATTCATCTACCTGTGAAACCATCTGGTCCTGGACTTGTATTTGTTGGGAACTTTTTGATTAATGATACAATTATGTTAGTAGTAAGCAGTCTCTTAATTCTTCCTAATTCAGTTTCTAGGAATTTATCCATTTCTCCTAGATTGTCCAATTTATTAACATATAATTTGTCATAATGGTCTCATAATTCTTTGTATTTCTATGGTATTAGTTATTCCTCCATGTCTGATTTGATTCTTGTTTTTAAGTCTAGCTAAAGATGTATTAATTTTATCTTTTCAAATAACTAGTACTTGGTTTCATTGATCTTTTCTATCTTGTTAATTTTTTCTCCAATATTCATTATTTCATTCCTCTACCAACTTTGGGTTGCTTGTTCTTTTTCCAGTTCATTTAGGTGTAAGGTTGGTCTGATACAGATTTTTCTTTTTTCTTATAATAGGTCTGCATCACTACAAATCTCCCTCTAAGAACTGCTTTTGCTGGGTCCTGTAGATTGTGAAACATTGTTGTTTTGTTTTTTAATATTTATTTTTGGGAGGGGCAGAGAGAGAGAGAGGGAAACAGAGGATCCAAAGTGGGCTCCACGCTGATAGCTGAGAGCCAGATGCAGGGCTCAAATTCATGAACCGTGACATCATGACCTAAGCCAAAGTTGGACGCTTAACCAACTGAGCCACCAAGGCACCTCTGTTGTTTTTTTTAATGTTCTTTGGTCTCCGTGTATTCTAAAATCCTTTAGAACATGTGGTTTAGCCTCCTCGTGTTTGTGTTTTTTTCCATTTTCTTTCTTGTAATTGATTTTTAGTTTCATGCCATTGTGCTTGGAAAAGATGCTTGATGTGGTTTCAGTCTTGTTAAATTTATTGAGATTTGTTCCATGGCCTAACATGTGATCTATCCTGGAAAATGTTACATGTGCACTTGAAAAGATGTGTATTTTGCTGGTTTTGATGGAATATTGTATATATATCTGTTAGTCTATCTGGTCTAATGTGTCATTCAAGGCCACGGTTTCCTTGTTGATTTTTCTGTCTGGAAGATCTATTGATAGTGGGATATTAAATTCCTCTAATGGTCATTGTATTACTGTCAATTTCTTCTTTTGTTAATATTTTATGTATTTAGGTGTTCTTATGTTGGGTACATAAATATTTACAATTGTTACATCCTCTTACAATGATCCATCTACCATTTCTGTGGTATCAGTTATTTCTCCTCCATCTCTGATTTGAGTCCTTTGAGTCTGGCTACAGGTTTATCAAAGAACCAGCTCTTGGTTTTACTGATCTTTTCTACTGTTTGTTTTTAGTCTGTTTTATCGTTTTGTTTCTTTACTAACTTTGGGGTTTGTGGTTCTTTTTCTAGTTCATTTAGATGTGAAGTACCCTTCTTTGTCTCTCGCTGCAATCTTTGCTTTAAAGTATGTTGTGTCTGGGGGTGCCTAGGTGGCTCAGTCAGTTGAATGTCCAACTCCTGATTTCAGTTCATGACCCAGGGTCGTGGGATGGAGCCTGCTTAATATTCTCTTTTCTCTGCCACTTGTGTGTTCATTCATGCTCTCTAAAATAAAAAATTAAATTGAAAATTAAATAAAAATAAAGCATATTTTTTTCTGATACAGGTATTGCTAACCTGTTACCCCCCCCCCCCACTTCCATTGGCATAGACTATCTTTTTCCATCCCTTCACTTTGTGTCTTATGTCTAAAGTGAGTCTTTTTTTTTTTTTTTTAAATCCATTCTGCTACCCTGTGCCTTTTGATTGGAGCATTTAGTCCATTTACAGTTAAAGTAATTATTGATACATATAGGCTTAGGACATTTTGTTATTTGTTTTCTGGTTGGCTGTGTATTTCTTCTTTCTTCTCTTGTGGTTTGATGGCTTTAATGGTATTTTTTAAACTTCTTGTGGATCTATTAAAGGTTTTTGATTTGTGATTACTGTTGGGTTTGTATGTGGCATCTTAATCACTTAAATTCAAACACATTCTGAAAGCATTAAATATTTGCCCCCTTGTTTTATGTGTATAATCTCGTATTTTACATCCTTTTATTTTGTGTATTAGTTTTGTAGATATAATTGATTTTAGTACTTTAGTGTTTTCACCTCTGTACTGTAATAAATCTACTATATTTAGTGTATGTTTGCTTTTACCTCTGAAATTTTTTCCTTTAATAATTTTCTTCTAGTTATAACCTCTTTGTATTTAAAGAATTCCCTTTAGGGGTGCCTGGGTGCCTCATTCGGTTAAGCCTCTGACTTCACCTCAGGTCATGATCTCTCACTGCTGGTGAGTTCGAGCCCATGTTGGGCTCTGTGCTGACAGCTCAGAGCCTGGAGCCTGCTTCAGATTCTGTGTCTCCCTCTCTCTCTGCCCCCTCCCCTGCTTGCACTTTGTCTCCCTCCAAAAAATAAACATTAAAAAAGAATTCCTTTTAATATTGTTTAAAAGGCTGGTCTAATTGTGATAAAAATCCTTTAACTTTTGTCTGCAAAATTCTTTGTTTCAGTTCTGAATGATAACCTTGCCAGGTAGGGTATTCTTGGTTGTGGGTTTGTTAGTTCTCCCATCACTTTGAATATATCATGCTACTCCCAATTTGGCCTAAAAAAATTCTGCTGAAAAAGCAGCTGATAGCTTTTTGGGGTATCAGTGTATGTAATGGTTTCCCTTTATCTTTCTGCATTTAAAATGCACTCTTTATCATGAATCCTGGTGTGGACCTCCTTGGTATCATCTTATTTGGGCCTCTCTTGACTTCCTGGACCTAGGTGTCTATTTTCCTTTCCCACATTAATTTCTTCAAATACGTTTTCTGCTGCTCTTCTATTTCTGGAATCCCTGTAATGTAAATGTAATTATGTTTGATGTATCAAAGTTCTTAATTTTATTATTGTTCTTTTTGCTATTCAGCTTTGTTGCTTTTTATTACCCTTTCTCCAAGATTGCTGATCTTTTCTTCTACAACTCCTAATCCACTGATTCCCTTTAGTCTGTTTTTCATTTTGGTTATTGTAGTCTTCAGTTCTGACTAGTTCTTTTGTTATTTTCTATTGCTTTGTTGAAGTTCTCACTGAGTTCATTTACTCTTTATTTATTTCTGATGAGTATCTCTATGACCACTCCTTTGTGTTCTTTATCAGGCATATTGCTGATCCTTGTTTCATTTAGCTCCTTTACTGTGATTTTGCCTTATTCTTTCATTTGGGGCATATTCCTGTCTCCTCATTTTGTGTTTTTTTCTGTGTAGGTCAACTATGTCTTTGCCCTCCTACCCTTTTTGATGTGGCTGTCTACACATCAGCTGCAGAAGATCTGTTCCGTGTATTCAGGTAATTTTCAGATGTAGCTGTTATCTCAGTGTATCCTTTGGATGATTTTACTATCGGCCATGTTCCTGCTTTCAATGCTATATTTTACATATTATTTATGTACTCATTTTACGAATGAGAAAACTAAGCCTTTGCATAGTTAATATATTTTGCAGCTGGTATACAGCTGATGAATCAGAGGCTTAGCTAAAGAGAAACAGTACAACCCTAGTGATGTTAAATGAAAAAGAAACAAATATGAATCAAACATCTACTTGTTCAGTAGACATTTTTAAAACCAGGTTAATATCTAGCATCTATAAGAATTTGGACACTAAATGGGTAAGTGGCATTAATGAAGACACTTGTTGGGATGAGCACTGGGTGTTCTACATAAGGGATGAATCACTGGAAACTACTCCTGAAATCATTATTGCACTAATAGGCATATATATAAAATAAAAGCAAACTTTGGGATTAAAAAAAAAAAAGAATTCAGACATAGACAAGGAAAATGTAATAAATAGAAAATATTCTCTGATACAGCAAAATGAATGGATTATTATAATCTAGTTTAGCAAAACATTACATTCTAGCCATTGAGACTTCCCAAGTTGGTGTGGCAGGGGATCTGCCTCTGTGAAAATCAAATGAGTTTTTATGTTAAAGCACATTGTAATAGGTTGTAACCTGACACAAATTAAAAAAAATTGTCATATATGTGCACCATAGTTGACCTGATGAGACCTTGAATTTCCTTTTTTTTTAAATTTCTTTTTATGAAAGATTATATTTAGAAAAGCTATCAGACATTTGGAAAATAGAAATTATATAATTGATATAAAATGTATTAAGTAATTGATTCTAGTAGGAATTTTATGAACGATCAGGCAGTGAGCAGAGAATCTTACCAAAATTACCTAATGTATTATGATTTTACTTTAAGCCTGTTACTGATCTGTCAAAGAAAATCACTTCAATCATATATGTCTATACATCCCTTTCTCTATTACACATCAATCTATCAGCTAGTGGTATTTACATATTAGGGGAGCCTTCTAATATTATTTAACAACAGAGATAGAGAAGTATCATATTTGTATTTAGTATTTTTGTTATTATTAATAACACCTTTCCAACAGAATTTTACTAATTATGGTCTTAAGTGCAATTTCCTTTTGAGTAGTAATAGGTTTATCATATTGTTTCAATACAAGTACTGCTCTACCCAGGTCAGCCATGGAAGATGAGGAAACAAGATGGGATTTAAAGACTCAAAGCCAGGTTGACAGAAGTATCAGAAACTATGGTCATGAACCAGAGAGTTTCTAGTTTTAGTCTAGTCTCAAATTGACACAATTGAGACCAGCTTTTCTTTTATTCCCCAGTTTGAGATAAAATTGACATAAATTTATACAGCATTAAGGCTTTTCCAAAATATGTTCTCTATTTGAAGTCTATTATATATAGTAGACTCATATATAACATTAATACATTGCACACAGACACTAGATACCATATTATAAATTCTACATGGACAAAGACTATATTTTGTTCACTTTTTTCCTTATTCACTCAACAAAGCTTTGTTATCTTCTCTGCATCAGGCTTCAAATGATTTGCACTCTAGTGGGAGAATGCTTAAAAGTAAATAGACCTAATACAAAGTGATCCATGCTCAGGTCAGAGCAGCATGGTGGAGAGGACACACAGGAGACAAAGTCAGTATGAAAACTGTGCTGAAGAAAGGGCTTTCCAGGCAAGAGTACGATATTGGGAAATGAGGTTTAAATATTTCAGTAGAACCCAACGGATAGGGTGTATATAAGAAAATGTGGTCAGAAATTAGACTGGAGAGTCAGCAGCTAGACCCTGAACAGATATAGATGTCATATTAAGAGTTTGTGCTTTATCCTAGATGAGCTAGAGAAATAGAAAATAGAAGTCAGAGACTGACAGACTGAGTTTTATTATGGTCTCTTTTATAATGGAAGGCATATTAGAAACATACAAAACAAAGAATGAGGGTTTATGGTAGGGATTTAAGAGGGGAGGAATAAAATCTTAAAATATTTAGGATTAGAACTGATGTACCTTGGATGTAGTAGTAGGTTGAGAGAAGAGGATGAATAATTCAATTACTTGCTCAAGGTCTAACCTCATGCTTGACACATTGAAATCACTCAATAAGATGTTCACGGAATGAATGAGTAGAAAAGTAAATGAAGCCTAAACACCATCATTACTATCTCATTATCATCAGTATCATTGACTGGATGCTTATTAGGCACCATGCTCTTGTTAACTTATTCAGCTATATTAACACAGTGGATACTCACAATAACCCTAAGTGATGGGTTCTATTAGATTTCCATTTTATAGATGGGAGAACTGAAGTTTGCTGAAGTTAGTAAGGAGAGAGTTCATGCCTTGGGTCTCATAAGTCTAAGTGGATAATTTTATCTCCTATAGTACTTTAGAAAGTTGACCTATAGCCACTGTTTTTTGAATTTAACCATGCTATTTAAAAAAAAATAGTCTTAAATTTTTAAGAAGATTGCCTTCTACATTTTATAGAATATTCCAGACTTCGTCATGGAAAATGGATGGAACTGTATTCCAAGCCTAGAAACTTGGGAATATATAACCTGCCTGAAAGAGAGCAAGGTTTCTTTTCATCACAGAAACAAAAACTAGGAGAAAGGTAACATGGTGCTTTGCATTCACTTGCTTCACTGTCACTAAAAATAACAGAAGTGATGCTGCATTTTTCTTCTCTCTATAATGAATGGCCTAATTGCATTTGGTAATTGCATATGACTGAGAATAATTTAATTGAAAATGAACTGTGGCTTTGCTTTTTGCAAATGCAGGCATCTTGAGTTTCTCACTGGTTTATTATGTCTTACCAGGCCTTGCCCCTATGAAGAGAGGAAGTCCCTCAACACTGGAGACCCCATGGATTTTCATGGAGGGGCATCTTGATTGACACCATAAATGTCGATAAGTCAGGGGCAATTTGATGTTATCCCTTGAGCTTTTTCACCTCCCTGTTACTGAAAAACATCTCATCATCATTATCATTACCATATTATCATTATTACAATTCCTGTATGTGTATGTTTGAGAATCAACAAAGCAGTTTCATTTACAGGTGGAAAAAAAAAACCAGGTATTTCTTTATTGCTTATGAAAAACCAAAATTCAGAGAAGTTAAGAGACTTGCCTAGATCACATACTTGAGGAACCACAGTTTGTACCTAAGAATCTAAACAAAGTGTTTTCCTACTATTAAGTGCCTACCTAAAGACCTAAAAAAAAAAAAATCACAATATACATGACTTTTAAAACACCTGAGGAAGGGAGCCAACAGGAATGTGATTTTAATTCAAGAATATTTTAAATTAAATAAGAATGTTTAATATGTAATGCCTAATAAGTCAGCAGCAAGCAATAATACGAAGAAGAAACTACAAATCAAAAGGTGGTGGGACGGGTGCCTGGGTGGCTCCTTCAGTTAAACATGTGACTCTTGATATCAGCTCAGGTCTTGATCTCAGGGTTGTGAGTTCAAGCCCTGCACTGGGTGTGAAGCCTACTTAAAAAAAAAAAGTGGTGGTGGGCAAGGGAAGATACAGAGGATTCACCACAGCAGGCTAACTGGTATGGCTTCTTACCTGCACCCAGACATTAGGAGCAGTACTGAAGACAGAAGCTGAGCAGATTCAATCCCAAGGATTAACACTATATGCCTCCAAACTGGAAAGAGTGCTGATCAGGAACTGGTGATCAGGCAGTCCTAGAAGATGTAAAGTAATATTCCATTAAGGTATAGTATATAGGTTTTCCTTTTCAATTTTTTATTGTGGTAAATAAACACAACAAAATTTACCATCATAACCATTAAATACAAAGGTCAGTAGTGTTAAGTACATTCATATCGTAGTGTAACCATCACTACCCTCCATCTCCAGATTGCTTTTCATCTTGTAAAACGGAAGCTCTGTACCCATTAAATAATAACTCCCAGTTCCCCCTCTCCCATCTCCTGAAACCACCTTCTGTCTCAATGATTTTGACTAATCTAGGTACCTCCTTAAAATTTAATCCTAGTTTGTCTTTTTGTGACTGACTTGTTTCACTTAGCACTATGTCCTCCAGTTTTAGCCTATTGTAGTATATTCCAGAATTTTTTCAAGGCTGAGTAATATTTCATTGTACATATATACCACATTTTGCTTCTCTGTCAAATGGACACTTGGGTTTCTTCCACATTTTAGCCATTGTGAATAATACTGCTATGAATGTGGGTACCTTAGCTTGGGTTGCTGCAACAAAATACCACAAACTGGGTGGTTTAAACAATGGAAGTTTATTTTTCACAGTGCTAGACGTGGCAAAGTCTGAAATCAAGGTGCTTGCATGCTATAAGCTCACATGACCTTTCCTTATTACATGTGCAGGGACAAAGTCTTGTCTCCTCCTCTTCATATAAGGGCATAAATTCCATCATGAAGTCACCACCCACCTGACCTCATCTAAACCTAGACACTGATTTTACTTCTTTTGAGTATATACACAGAAGTAAAAATGCTGAATTTTTTTCCACAGGGGCTGTACCATTTTACATTCCCACTGAAATTGCACAAGGGTTCTAATTTCTCCACATCCTTCCAACATTTGTTTTCAGTTTCTTTGACAGTATCCATTCTAATGGGTATGAAGTGGTATTTCATCAAAGTTTTGATTTGCTTTGTCCTGATGATTAGTGATGTTGAATATCTTCATGTGCTTAGTGGCCATCCCTATACTTTTTTTGGAGCAATGTCTATTCCTTTGCCCATTTTTAAATTGGGTTGTTTTTAAGATTTCTATGTATTCTGGATATTAATCCCTTCTTGGATATATTATTTGTAAACAGTTGATCCTATTCTATATGTTGTCGGTTCACTGTTGGTAGTGTCCATTGATGCACATAATTTCCAAGAATCCAAATTTTTGTTATCTGTGCTTTTGGTGTCACATAGAAATATTTACTGGTCATGAAGCTCTGCCCTGTTGTCTTCTAAGACTTGCTAGATTTTGAGTTAATTTTTATATATGATGCTAGGTAAGGATCCAACTTCATCCTTTTATTGTGAATACCTAATTTTCCTAGCACCATTTATTAGAGACCATCCTTTCCCCCATTAAATGTGCCTTGGCACCTTTGTCAAAAGTTATTTATTTCTAGGCTCTCCATTCTTTTCCATTGGCTTTTATACCACTATGACACTGTTTTCATTACTAGTTTTGAAATCAAGACACACAAGCTTGCTTTGTTCTCAGGATGTAAGGGGAGAAGGTTGCAAAAATGTCTGCCTGTTTCTGTGTCTGCACCTCCATGATCAGAAGCAGCAATCAGTGATCAGTACATAGATCCCTGATTTTTGGAGAATGTGACCCTTCTTGCCCGCCCTGGCTCCCACAGGTTGCATGCAATGTACTCCTGGAACATGTACATTGCCTACTACAGGGCTGGAGCACTGCTGCTGAGCCAAGAGCTGAATTTGGCTGAAATTAATCACAATTGACTGGCTCAAGCCTTTTCCTGGAAGTTACAAGCCTTCAACAGACTACAAAGTCCCCAAATAGTTACATCATTTCTTCTAGTACAATTATTGTTTAGGTGGGAAGGCAGAGTCCTCGAGCTTCTTATTCTGCCATCGTCCTAGCATACTTCTCCTATAACATAGTTTTGTTAATGGTCATGTTGATGGTTTGCAAATTTATAGCTGTCAGGGATAAGACTGTTATGAATATTCTTGGATACAACTTCATAAGAGGCCCTATTTTCATTTATCTTGGTTAAACAACTAGGAGCATAATTATTGCATTAGGTCTTGTGCATTTAACTCTGTGATTGTATATACTCACCAATAGAGTATAAGACGTCTACTTGCTCCAAAAATTGGTGTGTTTTAATTTTCATTCATTCAAAAATATTTTCTATTTTATCTTGTGATGTTTTGACTTAAGATATCTTGCCGCTAATTTTTAATTTAAATTCCAGTTAACGTACAATGTAATACTCATTTCAGGTATGCAATATAGTGACTCAACACTGCCATACAACATCCAGTGCAATCCTTAATCCCTTCACCCATTCTCCCCTCTCCCTCCATTCTGGAAACCATCAGTTTGTTCTCTAAGGTTAAGAGTCTGTTTCTTGGTTTGCTTCTCTCTTTTTTCCCCCTTTGCTCATTTATTTTTTTCTTAAATCCATATATAAGGGGGAATTGATGCTGCAAAGAAAATAACTCAGCTTCATATCTGTACCTCCAGTAAGTTGGAGGATTGTGACCTAACCTAGAAACCCAATCTTACTAGTAATGCCAGGGAGTTCAGGAGAGTGAAACAGGACCTATATTCCCTTTTAAATGCAGTGACTTCAGTGTGATTCAGTGAATGTCAGGTTCTCACCTGTGTCTTGTCTGATGTGATGTGTTCCCAGTCAGATCTATTTCTCCCCTTTTCTTACAGAGAAGCAAATAAGGAGTAGAGAGCCCCAGACTGAGATTTGAACTAAAATAAGATTCTCCTCCAGTGTGTTCTAGTGCTGTTAATTGTCTAGGTTTTTTGGGTTTGTTTGTTTTTAATGCTCGGTTAAAACCCTGTCTCCTTCATAAATCTTACATTGCACAACCCAATGATTTTCTTCCTTTGTTGTTTAATGTACTTTAAATACAAGGTCTAGAAAGCAACAAAAGGCGAGGGAACTGACTATATTCAGTAAAAGATACTCTTCTAAAATAAAGGCAAGAATAAAAAGTCATTTCAAGACAAGTCAAAGTTGAAAGAATTTGTCTTTTAAGACCTGCACTAAAAGAAAATCTCAAAGATATTTATTAGGCTGAGAAGAAATAACACCAAGTAGATGTCCCAAACTTCAGGGAGAATGGTAAGAAATATATTTTAAATTTCTGTAAGAGAACTTGTAACCTAAGGTAATAATACTAACAAATGGTATTGTTTACAGTCCATGCAAAAGTGAAATACATGATAAAACTAGCACAAATGGTAAAGCATTGTTGGAAATAAATGACATAATACTGTAGATCTTTAATTAGGAAGAAACATACCTCAAAACAGGTAAGCTAAAATTTTGTAATGTAATCTATAAAGCATAACCAAAAAAAGTATAAATGCAAGAAAAAAGATAAATTGAAATGCTAAAAATATATGATTTGACTACAAGCAGATGGACATAAAATAGGCCAACAGAAAAACAAAATTCCCAAGCACTAGACTCAAATTCAGCCATACAGATAATTATACTGAGTGTAAAAATACTAAACATTAAAAAGAGATGGTCAGTTTGAATAGAAAAAAAGACCCAAATATTTGCTTCCTTTAAATCATAGATCAGTTGAAAATTAAAGGGCAGGGAACAATATACATTACAAGCATTATAGGTAAAATGGTTGATGTGGGTTTGAAGTAGAATGGTAAGGGTTGCTTTTTTTGGCTTCACTACTTAATCCACCAGGAACCAATGGAGACAAAAAGTGATCAATTTCTCTATAAGGGTGATAATTTGTTTTCTATTTCCCTCTTAACATCTCTCTACTTGTTGGAATTCAATTTACAGGTGAGAGATTGAGAGGTATAGTTTTACCCCCCAACATCTATGGAAAAGTACAAGAGAAGAAAGAGACCTACACATTTCATAGATAGCAATGCAGAAAGATGAAGGACAGGTGAGAGGGATTTCAGGCCCTACATATATCTGATCTCTTATATATTGAAAGGTAAAGTGGTTTCATAATGTAAGACCATAAAAAACATAGAACCTCCTTGGCTACTATTCTTTGGTGTCATTCAGTGAGAAGCAAGGTACCTGCAAGGATGTTCTGCATTCTTCCCACCCTCCCCTCCCCCCCTGTAGAAATGCAGAGCTCTCTAATGAATAATGTTACATCCTCTGGAATTACACTTCCAAACTTTGAATATGAGCTCAACCACTTGCTATATAAACTTCAGTTTATTTCTCCTTTATAGTTTAGTTCATATATATAATGAGATGATCCATATAAAATACTTGGCCTAGATGGTGTTAAATAAATGGTAACTTAAATAAAAATAAGACTGACCATTCATTCCTTTATTCTGTTGAACTTCTGCAATACAGCATATAAAATGTGAGGATTATAAGGAGGATCAGACTTCCACAAAATTACAGGGCAAGCTACTGGCAGAGCCAGCTAGAGGACTATGGTATACACTGGGAGGAGCCAATATGAAGTTATTATGTTTTATATCAGTGACCAATCCAAAAGTCTGGTACATGGTAACTGTTGAATAAGTGATTGCAAAAGTAGACATAAGAGTGGAGTGTTCAGAATACAAATAGAATATAAATAAGACACAAAAATTAGACACAGTGGTGTCATTCCTGAAATGAAGATTTATCGTTGACTGTATACTTTCAACTCTGGTTGTACTACCCAGGATTTATGAAGAGAGGAACAACTAACTCAGACTTCATTCAGTGAAAAAGGTCATTCAATTTCAAAAATCCTAAGTTCTCCAGCTGGCTACTCAGGAGCCATGAACTGAATCAAAAACCGTTTTGAGAAGAGTCAAGAGGTAGTCGTGCCAACAGAGGGTGCATCCAAATTGGTAAAAAAAAAAAAAAAAAAGACCAAGGATAACTACATGCAAAAGAATATGATACTGGACTATTTTCTTTTACCAAATGCAAAAAATAAACTCTAAATGGTTAAAGTCCTAAATATGAGACATAAAACCAGAAAACTTCTAAAAGAAAACATAGGCAACAATTTCTTTGATATTAGCCATAGAAACGTTTTTCTGCATATGTATCCTCAGGCAAGGGAAACAAAAGCAAAATTAAACTATTAAGAAGATTTTTCTTTTGGTATAGTCCTCACAGTAAACTAACCAAACAAAAAGGCAGCATAGCGCATGGGAGAATATATTTGTAAATGATGTACCCAATAAGGGGTAATAGCCAAAATATATTAACTACTCAACAAAAATAAGCCGATTATTCAGGTCCTCTGACCGTTTTAAAAACACTTTTCCAAAGAGGACATACAAATGGCTAATACACACATTAAAAAAAATGCTCTACATTATCAAGAAAAATGCAAAATGAAGCCACGAGATATCACCTTATACCTGTGAGAATAGCGAGAATAAAAAAGATGAGAAATAACACGTGTTGGCAAGAATGAGGACAAAAAAGAATCCTAGTGCATTGTCGGTGGGAATGTAAATTGGTGTAGCTACTGTGGAAAAGAGTATGGAGGTTTCTTTAAAATAGAAATGCCATTTGATCCATTCATTCCACCTCTGGGTATTTACCCAAAGAAAATTAAAACACTAATTTGAGATGATATATGCATCCCCATATTTATTGCAGCATTGTTTATAATATGCAAGATAAGGAATCAACTCAAGTGTCCATCTGTAGATCTATGGTTCGAGAAGATGTGGTATGTATAAAAAATAGAATATTACTCAACCATAAAAAAAATGAGATTCTGCTATTTGAAACCATGGGGATGGGTCTCTAGAAAGTATGATGTTAAGTGAAATAGATCAGACAAATACCATACAATTTCAATCAACTGTGGAATTTAAGAAACAAAAATGAACAAAGACCTAAATACAGAGAACTGAAGATTGCCAGAGGGAAGGTGTGTGGATGATAAAGGGGATTTTTTTGCTGAGTAATGTACAGAATTACTGAAACCTATTATACACCTAAAAGTAATACAATAGTATTAGAATAGAAAGTAATACAACTATTACATATACTTCAATTAAAAAGTTTTAAAAATATTGTCACTTTTTGCAGATGGCATTATTTACATATAGAAAACCCTAAGACTCCATCAAAAACTCTAGGAAGTAATAATTTTCTAATCTGAAAATTCAGTACAGGGGCACCTGGGTGGCTCAGTCGGTTAAGTGACTGACTTAACTGTCACTTAACTGTTAAGTGTTAACTGAACTAGCAGCAGTTCCTGAGTTGAATCCCCATATGAGGCTCTGTGCTGACAGCTCAGAGCCTGGAGCCTGCCTCTGATTCTTTGTCTCCCTCTTTCTCTGCTCCTTTCCCCACCTGCTGTCTCTGTCTATCAAAAATAAATAAACATTAAAAAAATTAATACAGAAACTGAAAGTAAGGGAAGATGGCGGTGTGGGAGGATGCTGGGCTCACTGTGTCCTGATCGCTTAGATTCCACCCACATCTGCCTAAATAGTCCAGAAAACCACCAGAAGACTAGCAGAACGGACTCTCCAGAGCCAAGCGTAGACAAGAGGCCCACGGAAGAGGGTAGGAAGGGCGGTGTGCACTACACAGACTGGTGGGAGGGAGCTGGGGCAGTGGAGGGGGAGGCTCCAAGTCTGACTTGCAAAAGCAGAGGGGCCGAATGGAGTGTGTTCTGACAGCCAGAGGGACTTAACATCTGGAATGTTGCAAGTCAACACCTCTGTTTAGAGAATGGGAGGGCTAGAGGACAATGGGAAAGAGAGTTGTTGAGCCCCAGAAGACAGAGCTCTGCTTGGCAGGGAACAAAGGAGCTGGTCAGCGCCATCTCCCTCTTCCATACACCGGCTGAAATCCCAAAGGGAACCAGTTCCTGTCACCAAACTTGCTTGCACAAACACCCAATGCTGTGCTTCTGTGGATCCATCCCTCCGACGGGTTGGCCTCCCTCCTGGTGCTGCAGGGACCCTCCTGCAGGGGACCACTGATGGCAAAGCGAGTTAAGCCTGCCCCTCCCACCACTGTGCCCCTTGCAGATCCGCCCCGGCTAATATGCCAGATCCCATCAAAGCAGCACCACACCACTCCACAGTGAGTCCTGCCCCTGGGAGAGGGGAAGATAAGGTACACACCAATCTGACTGTGGCCCCGCCCACCAACACGTTACTCCAGACAGCACAGGGGAAGTGCCCTGCAGTTGGGAGCCACCCCAGGGACACCCCAAAATGACAAAACAGAAGTACTCTCCTCAAAAGAAACTCCAGGAAGTAGTGACAGCTAATGAATTGATCAAAAACAATTTAAGCAATATAAAGGAACAAGAATTTAGAATAATAGTCATAACAATCACTGGGCTTGAAAAAAGCATAAAGGATAGCAGAGAATATCCTGCTATAGAGATTAAGGGACTAAGAAACAGGAGGAGTATGGCCAACTAATCTTTGACAAAGCAGGAAAGAATATACAATGGAAAAAAGACAGTCTCTTTAATACATGGTGCTGGGAGAATTGGACAGCAACATGCAGAAGGATGAAACTAGACCACTTTCTTACACCATTCACAAAAATAAACTCAAAATAGATGACCTGAAAGTGAGACAGGAAACCATCAAAACCCTAGAGGAGACAGCAGGAAAAAACCTCTCTGACTTCAGCCACAGCAATTGCTTCTTTGACACATCTCCAAAGGCAAGGGAATTAAAAGCAAAAATGAACTATTGGGACCTCATGATGACAAAAAGCTTCTGCTCTGCAAAGGAAACAGTCAACAAAACTAAAAGGCAACCAACAGAATGGGAAAAGATATTTGCAATTGACATATCAGACAAAGGGTAGTATCCAAAATCTATAAAGAACCCACCAAACTCCACACCTGAAAAACAAATAATCCAGTGAAGAAATGGGCAGAAAACATGAATAGACACTTCTCTAAAGAAGACATCCAGATGGCAAACAGGCACATGAAAAGATGCTCAATATCATTCCTCATCAGGGAAATACAAATCAAAACCACACTCAGATACTACCTCACACCAGTCAGAGTGGCTAAAATAAACAAATCAGGAGACTATAGATGCTGGAGAGGATGTGGAGAAACGGGAACCCTCTTGCACTGTTGGTGGGAATGCAAACTGGTGCAGCCTCTCTGGAAAACAGTGTGGAGGTTCCTCAAAAAATTAAAAATAGATCTACCCTATGACCCAGCAATGGCACTGCTAGGAATTTACCCAAGAGATACAGGAGTGCTGAGGCATAGGGGCACTTGTACCCCAATGTTTATAGCAGCACTCTCAACAATAGCTAAATTATGAAAAGAGCCTAAATGTCCATCCACTGATGAACGGATAAAGAAATTGTGGTTTATATACACAATGGAATACTATGTGGCAATGAAAAAGAATGAAATATGGCCTTTTGTAGCAACGTGGATGGAACTGGAGAGTGTTATGCTAAGTGAAATAAGTCATACAGAGAAGGACAGATTCCATGTTTTGACTGCTATGTGGATCCTGAGAAACTTAACAGAAGACCATGGGGGGTGGGGAGGAAAAAAACTGGTTAGAGATGGAGGGAGCCAAAACATAAGAGACTCCTAAAAAAGAACAAACTGAGGGTTTATGGGGGGTGAGAGGGAGGGGTGGGTGGGTGATGGGTATTGAGGAGGGCACCTTTTGGGATGAGCACTGGGTGCTGTATGGAAACCAATTTGACAATAAATTTCATATTAAAAAAAAAGAAACAGGAGGAGCTAAAAATGCTATAAATGAGCTGCAAAATAAAATGGAGGTGACCACAGCTCAGATGGAAGAGGCAGAGGAGAGAATAGGTGAATTAGAAGATAAAATTATGGAAAAAGAGGAAGCTGAGTAAAACAGAGAGAAAAAAACATCCAGGAGTATGAGGGGAGAATTAGAGACTAAGTGATGCAATCAAATGGAACAATATCTGTATCATAGGAATTCCAGAAGAAGAAGAAGAGAGAAAGGGGCTGAAGGTGTACTTGAACAAATCATAGCTGAGAACTTCCCTGATATGGGGAAGGAAAAAGGCATTGAAATCCAAGAGGCACAGAGAACTCCCTTCAGATGTAACTTAAATCGATCTTCTACCCAACATATCACAGTGTAACTGGAAAAATACAAGGATAAAGAGAAAATTCTAAAAGCAGCTAGGGATAAACAGGCTCTAACTTACAAAGGGAGACCCATAAAACTAGTGGCAGACCTATCTACTGAAACTTGGCAGGCCAGAAAGGAATGGCAGGAAATCTTCAATGTGATGAACAGAAAAAATATGCAGCCGAGAAACCTTAATCCAGCAAGTCTGTCATTCAGAATAGAGATAAAGGTTTGCCCAAACAAAAACTGAAGGAATTCATCACCACTGAACCAGCCCTACAAGAGATCCTAAGGGGTATTCTGTGAGTGAAATGTTGCAAGGACCACAAAGGACCAGAGACATCACTACAAGCATGAAACCTATAGATAACACAATGACTCTAAACCCATACCTTTCAATAATAACACTCAATGTTAATGGACTAAATGCTCCAACCAAAAGACATAGGGTATCAAAATGGATAAAAAAACAAGACCCATCTATTTGCTGTCTACAAGAGATTCATTTTAGACCTGAGGGCACCTTCAGATTGAAAGTGAGGGGATGGAGAACTATCACCCTACTGGAAGTCAAAAGAAAGCTGGAGTAGCCATGCTTATATCAGACAAACTAGACTTTAAATTAAAGGCTGTAACAAGAGATGAAGAAGGGCATTATATAATAATTACAGGGTGTATCCATCAGGAAGAGCTAACAATTATAAAACAATCACAAACATAAGCAACCTTATTGATAAGAATGTGGTAATTGCAGGGGACTTTAATACCCCACTTACGACAATGGATAGATCATCTGGACACAGGATCAATAAAGAAACAAGGGCCCAGAATGATACATTGGATCAGATGGACTTGACAGATATATATAGAACTCTACATCCCAAAGATGCAGAATATACTTTCTTCTCGAGTGCACATGGAACATTCTCCAAGATCACATATTGGGTCACAAAACAGCCCTTAATAAGTATAAAAGAATTGAGACCATACCATACACGCTTTCAGACCATAATGCTATGAAGCTTGAAAAAGTCAGGAAAAAGTCTGGAAAACCTCCAAAAGCATGGACGTTAAAGAACACCCTACTAAAGAATGAATGGGTCAACCATGCAATTAGAGAAGACATTTAAAAATATATGGAAACAAATGAAAATGAAAACACAACAATCCAAGTGCTTTGGGATGCAGCAAAGGCAGTCCTGAGAGGAAAATACATTGCAATCCAGGCCTATCTCAAGAAACAAGAAAAATCCCAAATACAAAATCTAACAGCACACCTAAAGGAAATAGAAGCAGAACAGCAAAGACACCCCAAAGCCAGCAGAAGAGAAATAATAAAGATCAGAGCAGAAATAAACAATAAAGAATCTAAAAAAACTGTAGAGCAGATAAATAAAGCCAATTGTTGGTGTTTTGAAAAAATAAAATTGATAAACCTCTAGCCAGCCTTCTCAAAAAGAAAAGATGACCCAAATAGATAAAATCATGAGTGAAAATGGAATATTACAACCAATCCCTCAGAAATACAAGCAATTATCAGGGAATACTATGAAAAATTATATGCCAACAAACTGGACATCTTGGAAGAAATGGACAAATTCCTAAGCACCCCCACACTTCCAAAACCCAAACAGGATGAAATAGCAAACTTTAACAGACCCATAACCAGCGAAGAAATTGAATCAGTTATCAAAAATCTCCCAACAAATAAGAGTCCAGGACCAGATGGCTTCCCCAAGAAATTCTATGAGAGACATTTAAAGCAAAGATAATACCTATATTTCTCAAGCTATTCCAAAAAATAGGGAAGGAAAACTTCCAGACTCATTCTATGAAGTCAGCATTACTTTGATTCCTAAACCAGACAGAGACCCAGTAAAAAAAAAAAGAGAACTACAGGCCAATATCCCTGATGAACATGAATGCAAAAATTCTCAATAAGATGCTAGCAAATCGAATTCAACAGCATATAAAAAGAATTATTCAGTATGATCAAGTGGGATTCATTCCTGGGCTGCAGGGCTGCTTCGACATTCACAAATCAATCACTGTGATACATCACATTAATAAAAGAACCATATGATCCTGTCAATTGATGCAGAAAAAGCATTTGACAAAATTCAGCATCATTTCTTAATGAAAACCCTCAAGAAAGTCAGGATAGAAGGAACATAAACATCATAAAAGCCATTTATGAAAAGCCCACAGCTAATATCATCCTCAATGGGGAAACACTGAGAGCTTTCCCCCTGAGATCAGGAACACGACAGGGATGTCCACTCTCAATGTTGCTGTTTAACATAGTGTTGGAAGTTCTAGCATCAGCAATCAGACAACAAAAGGAAATCAAAGGCATCAAAATTGGCAAAGATGAAGTCAAGCTTTCACTTTGTTGCAGATGACATGATATTATACATGGAAAACCCGATAGACTCCACCAAAAGTCTGCTAGAAATGACACATGAATTCAGCAAAGTCGCAGGATACAAAATTCGTGTACAGAAATCGGTTGCATTTTTATACACCAATAATGAAGCAACAGAAAGAGAAATAGAGAAACTGATCCCATTCACAACTGCACCGGGAATCATAAAATACCTAGGAATAAATGTAACCAAAGATGTAAAAGATCTGTATGCTGAAAACTATAGACAGCTTATGAAGGTAGTTGAAGAAGATATAAAGAAATGGAAAAACATTCCATGCTCATGGATTGGAAGAATAAATATCATTAAAATGTCAATACTACTCAAAGCTATCTACACATTCAATGCAATCCCAATCAAAATTGCACCAGCATTCTTCTCGAAGCTAGAACAGCAATCCTAAAATTTGTATGAAACCACAAAAGATCCCAAATAGCCAAAGTAATTTTGAAGAAGAAGACCAAAGCAGGAGGCATCACAATCCCAGACTTTAGCCTCTACTACAAAGCTGTAATCATCAAGACAGCATGGTATTGGCACAAAAACAGACACATAGACCAATGGAATAGAATAGAGACTCCAGAATTGGTCCCAAAAAAGTATGGCCAGCTAATCTTTGGCAAAGCAGGAAAGAATATACAATGGAAAAAGTCTTTAAGAAATGGTGCTGGGAGAACTGGACAGCAACATAGAGAAGAAGGATACCAGACCACTTTCTTACACCATTCACAAAAATAAACTCAAAATGTATGAAGGACCTGAATGTGAGACAGGAAACCATCAAAACTCTAGAGGAGAAAGCAGGAAAAGACCTCTCTGACCTCAGCCGCAGCAATTTCTTACTTGACACATCTCCAAAGGCAAGGGAATTAAAAGCAAAAATGAACTATTGGGACCTCATGATGACAAAAAGCTTCTGCTCTGCAAAGGAAACAGTCAACAAAACTAAAAGGCAACCAACAGAATGGGAAAAGATATTTGCAAATGACATATCAGACAAAGGGTAGTATCCAAAATCTATAAAGAACTCACCAAACTCCACACCTGAAAAACAAATAATCCAGTGAAGAAATGGGCAGAAAACATGAATAGACACTTCTCTAAAGAAGACATCCAGATGGCCAATAGGCACATGAAAAGATGCTCAACGTCGCTCCTCATCAGGGAAATACAAATCAAAACCACACTCAGTTACCACCTCACTCCAGTCAGAGTGGCTAAAATGAACAAGTCAGGAGACTATGGATGCTGGAGATGATTTGGAAAAATGGGAACCCTCTTGCACTGTTGGTGGGAATGCAAACTGGTGCAGCCGCTCTGGAAAACAGTGTGGAGGTTCCTCAAAAAATTAAAAATAGATCTACCCTATGACCCAGCAATAACACTGCTAGGAATTTACCCAAGGGATACAGGAGTGCTGAGGCATAGGGGCACTTGTACCCCAATGTTTATAGCAGCACTCTCAACAATAGCCAAATGATGGAAAGAGCCTAAATGTCCATCAACTGATGAATGGATAAAGAAATTGTGGTTTATATACACAATGGAATACTACTTGGAAATGAAAAAGAATGAAATATGGCCTTTTGTAGCAACGTGGATGGAACTGGAGAGTGTGATGCTAAGTGAAATAAGTCATACAGAGAAAGACATACCATATGTTTTCACTCTTATGTGGATCCTGAGAAACTTAACAGAAGACCATAGGAGAGGGGAAGGAAAACAAAAGTTAGGGAGACAGCCAAAGCATAAGACACTCCTAAAAACTGAGAATAAACTGAGGGTCAATGGGGGGTGGGAGAGAGGGGAGGGTGGGTGATGGGTATTGAGGAGGGCACCTTTTGGGATGAGCACTGGGTGTTGTATGGATACCAATTTGACAATAAATTTCATGTTAAAAAAAATTAATACAAAGAAGTCAGTTGTGTTTCTATACACTAATAACAAGTAGACATTTAAAAAATTCCATTTATAATTCTGTCAAAAATAAAATACTCAGGAGTAACTTACCAAGGAGGTAATATACCTGTACTCCAAAAACTATAAAATATGGAAAAAATTAAAGATGACACAAATGGAAAGGTGTTCCATGTACTTAAGATTAGAAGGATTAATATTAGAAGAATTAAAATGTGCATACTACTCAAAGCAATCTACAGATTCAGTGCAATTCCTATCAGCATTCCAACATTTTCACAGACCTAGAAGAAACAACCCAAAAGTTCATGTGGAAGCACAAAAGACCCCAAATAGCCAAGACATCCTTAGAAAAACAAAACCAAACAGAGCTTGAGGTAGCATAATCCAAGATTGAAGATGTACTACAAAGCTCTAGTAATCAGGATACAATGGTACTGCACAGCAGTAGACACATAGATCAATGCAAGAGAACAGTGATCCCAGAAATAAACCCATACTTACATGGTCCATTAATCTACAACAAAGGAGGCAAGAATATTTAGCAGGGAAAAGACCATCTTTTTAATAAATAGTGCTAGGAAAGATGGACACCCACATGCAAAAAAAATGAAATTGGACCACTTTATTAGACCATACACAAAAATAAACTCAAAAGGGATTAAAGACCTAAATAGACACGAAACCATAAACTCCTAGAAGAAACAAAGGCAGTAATTAGACATTGGTCACAGAAATATTATTCTACATGTCTCTTCAGTCAAGGAAAAGCAAAATTAAACTACTGGGACTAAACCAAAATAAAAAGCTTTCACACAGCAAATGAAACCATCAATAAAACCTAAAGGCAGTGTACTGAATGGGAAAAGTTATTCACAAATAATATATACAATAAGGGGTTATTTTCTAAAATATAAAAGCAAATTACTCAACACCAAAAAATAATCTGAGTAAAAAGTGGGCCAAAGACCAGAATAGACATTTTTCCAAAGATGATCTACAGATGCTTAACAGACACATGCAAAGTTGCTCAACATCACTAATCATCAGGGAAATGAAAATTAAAACCACAATGAGTTACCACCACACACCTGGCAGAATGGTCAGAAAAAAAGACAAGATATAGCATGTGTTGGCAAGGATGTGGAGACAAAATAACCTTCATGCACCATCAGTGGGAATGTAAAATGGTACAACCACTGTGGAAAATAGCATGGAGTTTCTTCAAAAAAAATTTATAATAGAAAAACCATATGATTCAGTAATTCCACTCCTAGCTATTTACTCGAAACAAAAAACACTAATTCAAAGTGATACATGTTCATTGCAGGATTATGTACAATAAGCAAGATATAGAAGCAACCCAAGTGTCCCTTGATGAATGGAGATGATATGGTATGCACACACACTGGAATATTACTCAGCTATAAAAACAACAACAATAACAAAAAGAATGAGATCTTGCCTTTTACAACAACCCTATAGATGTACCTACAGAGTATTACGCTAAGTGAAGTAAGTCAGATAGAGGAAGTCAAACATACATGAAATCTAAAAACAAATAAACTGCAGCAACAGACCTATAAATACAGAGGAAAAACTATTGGTTACCAGAAGGTTGGGGGATGGGCAAATCGGTAAAGGAGAGTGGGAGATACAGGCTTTCAGTCATAGAATGAATATGTCAAGGCAATAAAAGTTACAGCATAGAGAATATAGCCAATAGTATTTTAATAGGGTTATATATTTACATGCAGTAGTTACACTTGCTGTGAGTATAGCATAACATTTAGACTTGTCAAATCACTGTATTGAATACCTGAAACTAATGTAACATTGTGTGTCAACCCTACTTTAATAAAAAATTATCTTTAAAACGTTCCAACCATTGGACTTATAAAACTTTAAATAAGCTATTTTAAATGTGTTAAATATGTTAGACATAGATTGCCTTAACTTTAAGTATTAGAATCATATGTAACCAACTAAAGAATGTGAAAGGTATACAAATTATTTTTTAAAGAATCATAGAAATTCTGAAGTTGAAAAATAGAATAATTGAAATAAAATTATTAACAGAACTCAACAGTTTTGGGCTGGCCAAGGTAGGAATCCATGAATTGAAAAAAAAAAAAACAACAAACAACCAAAATTATCCAGCCAAAAATAAAAAGAAATATGAATGAATAAGGAACAGAGCTTCAGAGACCTGGGGAACACCATCAAGCAAACCAACATACATGTAAATAAGACTCCCAGAAAGGAGAGGTGAGAAAGAGGCAGCAAGAATATTTTAAGAACTAATGGCTCCAAACTTTCTCAATTTGATGAGACATTTACCTAGATACATCATAAGCAAACTGCTGGGAGACAAAACAGAGACTTGGAAGCAGCAAGAGAAAAGAGAGAAAAAAATGAGAGCTCTTCAAATAATATTAACACCTGACTTCTGAAAACCTACCATGATATATTCAAAGTGTGGAAAAGATAAAAACTTACAACTAAGAATATTTTATGTCTCCTGTTGTGAATGATAACCTTGCTGGGCAAAGAGTTTCTCAAACAAATGTTAAGGGATTTCATCATGACTAATAGAGGCTTATAAAAAATGTTAAAGTGAATCCTTTAAATGGTTAAAAAAACCCTAATTGGAATAAAATTATTAAAGGAAAAAGTTTACAGATAAGAGCAAACACATAGTACAAGTAGACCAATCACTTATAAAGGTAGTATGGAAGTTAAAAGACAATAGTAGTAAAATATGACAACATATACATAAAACAGGAAGCATGGAGTAAAATTTTAGAAGGTATGAGAAGTGCTTTTAGAAGATATTAGAACTTAAGCAACCAAAAACTTGATACAGACTGCTATACACATAAGATGCTATCATAACCAAATGGTAACCACAGACCAAAAACCTATAATACACACAAAAAAGGTAAAGGAATCTAAGCATAACACCAAAGAAAGCCATCAACCCAGAAGGAAAGAGAATAAGAGACTAGAGAACAGAGAAAAACAACAAAAATAACCAGAAATCTTAACAAAATGGCAATTGTACTTACCTATCAATAATTGCTTTAAATGTAAATGGTCTAAATAATCCAATCAAAAGACAGAGTGATTAAATGGATTTAAAAAGAAAAAAGATCATTTCTGTGCTGCCTGAGAGAGATTGATTTCAGGGCCACCTGGGTGGCTCAGTAGGTTTAACATCTGACTTTGGCTGAGGGTCATGATCATGAGTTCGAGCCCCACATCAGGTTACACGCTGACAGTATGGAGCCTGCTTGGGATTTTCTCTCTCTCTCGCTCTCAAAACTAAAAATAAATTTTTAAAAAGAGAGAAAGAGATTCATTTCACTCCTATAGTCACACACAGACTGAAAATTAAGGGTGTAAACATATATACCAGGCAAGTGGAAGAGAAAAAAGTTGAAGTATCACAACTTATAGCAGATAAACAAAGACTCTAAGAAGAGACCAGGGATGGTGCTACCTTTACCTAATGATAAAGGGATCATTCCAAGAATAGGATATAAAAATTGTAAATATGCATCCAACATGAAGCGAATATTAACACACAGAGAAATTGACAGTAATACAGTAATAGAAGATTTTAACAATTCACTAATATCCATGTATATGTCAGCCAGATTATCAGGAAAATAGTGGCTTTGAATGACAGACCAGATGGACTTAATAGTTTTATACAGAACATTTGATTTAAAAACAGAATACACATTCTTTTCAAGTGCACATAGGGAACATTCTCCAAAAGAAATGACATGTTGGACCACAAAATGAATCTGAATAGAAATATAATGTGATAAGCTTGGGAAGACAGTGGAGGAAGAGGATCCTAAGTTCATACCATCCCATGTTTACAACTCAGTATCACTCACATCCAAGTCAATAACCAGAGAGTGATCTAAAGACTGCCAGAATAAACTCCACAACTAAATGTAAAGAGGGCAGGGAAGGGTTGGGAGGTTGGGAAGGGCAGAAACAGTGGTTAGGAGCTGCCTACAGAAAGAAGTGAGCTGCAGGTGGAGAGAGAGGAAAGTACCAGGAAGCCCACACAGGGATACCAAATCCCCATAACATCTGGCTTTGAAAACCAGAGGGGCAGAATTTCATGAGTTTGTATATCCAGCAGTACTTGGAGCCTGGAGCTTTAAAAATCAATGGACTCAGCACTGAGTGAATTGGAAGGGCTAGTGATAGCTGGGTCCCTGCCCTTAAAAAGACAGCAGCACACAGAGAAGCAATATGGAAGCAACAGTTTGCACAACACCTGGGTCAAACAGAAGGGAAACCTGTTTATTTGAATTTCAGAGCATGTTAGAGGACCTTCTCTGGGAACAAAGAAGCAGGCAGGTGCCATTTTCCTCCCTGGCCTCTCATCATAAACACACAGCCACCTTCAGAATGCAGCACTGCACAGACACTTGCTTCCTAAATGGCTAGCAGGGCACTCCACCCATGAGTTCTGAGAATTCATCCACTCCAAGCCCGCTGGCCTGGCCCTGACCTCAGCACAAACTTTGTTAATACTGTGCGTGCCCCACCTAGCCACCACTCAGTCACATGCTGGGTGCCCCAGGCACTGGTACTGCACATCATGCCCGGCCCACTGCCATGTGCCAAACCCCTGTTGGCCACTGCACTCTGGGGGGATCTGACCTAGAACTAGCAGCTCAGCACAAATTTTGCTAACACTGCTGCCCTGCCCTCAAGCTTTCCTGCTGTTACACCCCCTTAGAGTTTGTCTGCCTGGGTCTCACTAACAGCACAGAGAGCAAGCACAGCTCACAACAGGCAGAGAGTCAGTGCAAATGTCTAAATTGAAAGAAAAAGCAACTCAAACAACAGCAGGATGCAAGCAACATACAAAGGAGATTGCCCTAAAGTGCCAGGTTCTGGTGAACAGGGGGCACTGTATTATAGGTCACTGCAAAGCACTACAGGACCTCTTCTTCATAAAGCCACTATTTTTAAGAGTAGAAGACATAGCTGACTTTTCTAACATACAGAAACAGACACAGACAGATAGACACAACAGGAAGACAGAGGAGTATGTCCCAAATGAAAGAACAGGACAAAATCAGAGCATGAGATCTAAGCAAAACAGAAATAATATCTGATAGAAAATTTAAAGTAATGATTATAAAAGATAGTCACTAGACTTGAGAAAAGGGTGGAGAACATCAGTGAAAACCTTGACAAAGAGAAGAAAAAAGAACATGAGAGATGAAGAACTCAGTAAATGAAATTAAAAATATAAATTATGGAAAGAACTCAAATGTCCATCGACTGATGAATGGATAAAGATGTGTCCATCGACTGATGAATGGATAAAGATGTGGTGTGTGTGTGTATACACATACACACACACAATGGAATATTACTTGTCTATCAAAAAGAATGAAATCTTGCCATTTGAAACAATATGGATGGAACTAGAGTGTATTATGTTAAGCAGAATAAGAGAAAGACAAATATATGATTTCACTCATATGAAGAATTTAAGAAATAGAACAGATGAACACAGCGGAAGGGAAGGGAAAATAAGAAACAGAGAGGGAGACAAACCATAAGAGATTCTTAAATACAGAGAACAAACTGAAGGTTGCTGGAGGGGAGGTGGTTGGGGGGATGGGCTAAAGGAGTGGTAGGCATTTTGGAGGGATGAACTTTTGGAGGCATTGTTGGATTGAACAAGGACTGTTATGTGGAAGTGATGAATCACTGGGTTCTACTCCTGAAACCAAAGCTACACTCTATGTGAACTAACTTGAATTTAAATAAATTATAAATATATACAGAAATAAATAATAAAAATACAATAGATGGAATAAATAGTATGATACAGGAAGCCAAGGAACATGTAAGTAAACTGGAGGATAGAGTAATGGAAAGCAATCAAGCTGAAGAGGCGAGAGACAAATACTTCATAATGAGAATAGGCTTAGAGAACTCAGTGACACCATCAAACTTAATAACATTCATATAATAGGGATCCCAGAAAGATGAGAGGGACAACGGGAGGCAGAAAATGTATTTGAAGAAGAAAGAGCTGTAAACTTCCCAAATCCAGAGAGGGAAAGAGAGATCCAGATTCAGGAGGCACAAAGATTCCCCAACAAAATCAACTCAAGGAGACCCACACCAAGACACATAGACATTAAAACTACAAAAATAAATAAATAAATAAATAAATAAGTAAATAAAAGTATTTAAATGTTGCAGAGAAGACAGTTACATACAAAGGAAACTCCATAAGTCCATCAGCGGATTTTTCAGCAGAAACTTTGCAGGCCACCAAGGAGTGGTATGATATATTCAAAGTACTGAAAGGAAAAAATCTGCAGCCAAGAATATTCTATTCAACAAGGTTATCACTCAGAATAGAAGGAAAGATAGGGTTTCTCAGGCAAACAAAAGTTAAAAGAATTTATGACCACTAAACCAGCCCTACAAGAAATGTTAACAGAGACTCTGTGAATAGAAAATAAAAGAGTAAGAAAAACGGGAAGCACAAAAGCACGCGTGTGCACACACACACACCTATATATATATATATATATATATATATATATATATATATATTTATATTTATATCCATAAAAATCAGTCAAAAGCAGCATGAAATTAAAGTATGTATAATCTGATACCAAATATCTGAAATGTGGAGGGGAAAAGAATAAACAATGACTTCAAAATTAAGTGATCATCCACTTAATATATTGACTGCTATACGCAGAAGAGGTTATATAAAAAACAAATGGTAACCATAAATCAAAAAACAGTAATAAATATGCAAAAAATAAAGAGTAAGGAATCCATGTATTTTGCTAAAAAAAGCCAAATAATCATGAGAAGAGAGCAAAATAAGGAACAAAGAACTATAAAGATAAGCATAAAACAAATAACACAATGGCAAAAAAAACCCTATCAATAATTACTTTGAACATAAATGGACAAATGCTCCAAAGACAGAGTGATAGATAAAAACAAACAAAAAACAAAAAACAAACAAAAAAATAAGAGGTATCTCCCTACAAGAGACTCATTTCAGACCTCAAGACACATACAGGCTATACTTGAGGGGATAAAGAAACATTTACCAGGGAAATGGAAGGGAGAAGAAAGCCAGAGTGACAGTACTTAGACCAAATAGACTTAAAAAAAAAAAGGCTGTAACAAGAGACAAAGAAGGACATTATATAATCATAAACAGTACAATCCAACAAGAATATATAACAACTGTAAATGTTTATGCACCCAACATGAGAACCAAGAAATACATAAAGCAGTTAATAATAGTCATAAAGGAAATAATTGATAGTAATACAATAATAGTAATAATAGTATTAATAATACTATTAATAATAATAGCAATGAACAGTTCAACCCAACAGAAAATCAACAAGGAAACAATGGCTTTCAATGACACATTGGACCAGACAGATCTGAAAAGAATGTGTATCTGTTCTAATAGATACATTGAAAACATTCCATCCAAAAACAGGAGAATATACATTCAAGCGTATATGGAACATTCTCCAGAAAAGATCACATATTAAGCCACAAAATAAGGCTCAATAAATTCAAAATGATTGAAATCAGACTATGCATGTTTTCTGACCACAGTGCTAAGACACTAGAAATCAATCACAAGATCTGGAAATACTACAAATACATGGAGGTTAAATAACAATAATATTAAATAATGAATGGGTCAACCAAGAAATCAAAGACAAAAATGAAAAAAAAAATACATGGAGAAAATGAAAATGAAAACACAAGAGTCCAAAATCTTTAGGATGCAGCAAAAACTCAACTAAGAAGGTAGTTCATAGTAATACACGCCTACCTAAAGCAGAACATTCCCAAATAAACAACCTAATCTTACATATAAAGGAGCTAGAAAAAGAGCAAACAAAACCCAAAATTAGTAGAAGGAAGGAAATAAAGATTAGAGAAATATACAGAATAGAAACTAAAACAAATAAACAAACAATAGAACAGATCAATGAAACAAGGAATTGTTTCTTTGAAGAGATCAACAAAATTTTAACAAACCTTTAGCCAGACTCATGGGAGAGAGAGAGAGAGAGAGAGAGAGGACTCAAAATCAGAAATGAAAGGGAAGAAATACTGACACCACAGAAATACAAATGACTGTAAGAGAATATTATGAAAAATTATATGCCAACAAGTTGGACAACCAAAAAGAAATGGATACATTCTTAGAAACATAATCTCCAAAAATCAAATCAGGATGAAATAGAAAATTTGAAAAGACCAATCATGAGCAATGAAATTAAATCAATACTCAAAATCTCCCAACAAACAAAAGTCCAGGGCCAGACGGTTTTACAGGTGGATTGTACTAAACATTTACAAAGGAGTTAAGGCCAATTGTACTCAAACTATTCCAAAAAATGGAAAAGGAAGAAAAACCTCCAAATTCAGTCTGTGAGGCCAGCATTACTCTGATACCAAAACCAGATACAGACACTACAAAACAAACAAACCAAAAAGGACAATATCTCTGATAACATAGATGCAAAAACCCTCAACAAAATGTTAGCAAACCAATTCCAACAATACATTAAAAGGATCATTCACCATGATCAAGAGCGATTTATCCCTGGGATGTAAGTGTGGTTCAATATTTACAAGTCAATCAATGTGATACATAACACCAATAAAAGAATGGATAAAAACCGCATCTTCATTTAAATAGATGCAGAAAAAACATTTGACAAATTATATCTATTCATGATAAAAGTCCTTGACAGTGTATGTTTAGAGGGAACATACCTTCAACATAATAAAGGCCATAAACGAGAAATCCACGGTTCACATCATACTCAATGGTGATAAACTGAGAGCATTTCCCCAGGTCAGAAACAAGACAAAGTCCATGCTGACCACGGTTATTTAACAAAGTACTAGAAGTCCTAGCACAGCTATCAGACAAGACGAAGGAATAAAAGGCATTCAAGCTGATACAGAAGTAAAACCTTTACTAATTGCAGATGACATGATACTATAAATAGAAAACCCTCAAGACTCCACCAAAAAAATACTACAACTGATAAACCCCATTAAGTTGGAGGATGAAAAATCTATATACAAAAATCTGTAGCATTTTTATATACTAATAACGAAACAACAGAGAAATTAACAATCCCACTTACAACTTCACCAAAGATAATAAAATGCCTAGGTATAAACTTAACCAAAGAGATGGAAGACCTATACTCTGAAAACTATACAAAATTGATGAAAGACATTTAAAGATGACACAAACAAGTGGAAAGATATTCCATGCTCACAGATTAGAAGAATGAATATTGTGAAAAATGACCACACTACCTAAAGCAATCCTCAGATTTAATGCAATCCCTGTCAAAATGCCAACAACATTTTACTCAGAACTATAACAAATAATCCTAAGATTTGTATAGAACCAAAGAAGACTCTGAGTACCCAAAACAATCTTGAAAAAGAAAAACAAGGGGCGCCTGGGTGGCTCAGTCAGTTAAGCATCCGACTTCAGCTCAAGTCACGATCTCACTGTCCATGAGTTCAAGCCCTGCGTCGGGCTCTGGGCTGATGGCTCGGAGCCTGGAGCCTGCTTCCGGTTCTGTGTCTCCCTCTCTCTCTGCCCCTCCCCCGTTCATGCTCTGTCTCTGTTTCAAAAATAAATAAACGTTAAAAAATTAAAAAAAAAAGAAAAAAAAGAAAAAGAAAAACAAACTGCAGGTGTCACAATTCCAGATTTCAATCTATACACACAGAGCGGTAGTAATCAAAATAATATCGTACTAGCACAAAAATAAGCACATAGATCAATGGAATAGAATAGAAAGCCAAGAAATAACCCACATTTATATGGTCAATTCGTGTTTGAAAAAGGAAGAATGAATACATAATGGGAAAAAGTCTCTTCAACAAATGGTGTTAGGAGAAGTGGAAGAAGTGGACAACCAAATGCAAAAGAATCATACACAAAGATATACCATACACAAAGACAAATTCAAAATATATTAAGGACTGACACACAAGACATGTAACTATAAAAATCCTAGAAGAGAACACAGGCAGTAACTTTTTTCTACATATGTCTTCCGAGGCAAGGGGAAGAAAAGCAGAAATAAACTAGAGGGAGTACATCAAAATAAAAGGCTTCTACACAGCGATGAAAATAATCAACAAAACTAAAAGGCAACCTACTGAATTGGAGAAGATATTTGCAAATGGTATATCTGATGAAGGTTAGTATGTGGAACATACAAAGAACTGATACAACTTAATAACCACCCCCCCCCCCAAAAAAACAATCCCATTAAAAACTGGGCAGAAGACATGAACAGACATTTCTCCAAAGGAAACATACAGATGGCTAATAGGCATACAAAAAGATGCTCAACATCACTCACCATCAGGGGAATTCAAATCAAAACTACAAGGAGATATCGCCTCATACCTGTCAGAATGACTAAAATCAAAAACACAAGAAGCAAGTGTTGGAAAGGATGTGGAAAAACAGGAATCTTTGTGCACTGTTGGTGGGAATGCAAACTGGTGAAGCAACTGCAGAAAACAGTGTGAACATTCCTCAAAATGTTAAAAATGGAACTACCTTACAATCCAGTAACTGCTCTACTGGGTATTAAACCCAAAAGGGCAGGGGTGCCTGGGTGGCTCAGTTACTTAAGCTACAAACTCTTGATTTTGGCTCTTGTCCCATGGTCTCACAGTTTGTAAGTTTGAGCCCCACATCAGGCTCTGCACCAACAGCGTGGAGACTGCTTGGGATTTTCTCTCTCTCTTCCCCTCCCAAAATAAATAAACTTAAAAAAATTAAGCCCAAAAATACAAAAATACTAATTCAAAGGATACACACATCCCTGTTTATTGCATTATTTACAATAGTCAAATATGGAAGCAGCCCAAGTGTGCATTGAAAGATGAATAAAAAAAGATGTGGAGTATGTGTGTGTGTGTGTATGTATACATATATACATATGTATGTATATCTATGTGTGTGTATATATATATATGTGTGTGTGTGTGTGTGTATAAAATGGATCATTAGCCATATCTGTGTGTGTGTGTATGTGTGTGTGTGTGTATATATATATATATATATATATATATATATATATAAAATAGATCATTAGCCATAAAAAGAATGAAATCTTGCCATTTGCAACAACATGGATAAAGCTAGAGAGTATAATGCCAAACAAAATAAGGCAGTGAGATAAAGACAAATACCATATGATTTTACTGAAATGTGAAATTTAAGAAACAAAACAAATGAGTAAAGGAAAAAAAGAAAAGAAAAGTATGCTTGTGGGTTTGTCTCTACAATAGAGAACAAACCAATAATTACCAGAGGGGAAGAGGGTTAGGGGAATGAGTGAAATAGGGAATGAGGATTAAAGCCTACCCTTATTGTGATGAATACTAAATAATATATAGAATTGTTGAATCACTATATTATACACCTAAAACTAATATAACACTGTTAAGTAAACTTTAATTAAAACTAAAAAACTGATTATAAATAAAACCAATTTAATATTTTAAGATTAAAATCATATCAATGATCTGTTCCAATCACAATGACATAACTTAGAAACTGATTACAAGAAAATGGTAGAAAAAACACACACGTGGAGATAAAAAAAAACATGCTATTACTTAACTGATGGGTCAAAAAAATCAAAGAGGTAATAAGGAAATAATTCATGGGACAAACGAAATGAAAACAATGTCTAAAATCTTTAGGATCCAGAAAAAGTAATAGTTATAAAAGGAAAGTTTATAGTGACACAGACCTATCTCAAGAAACAAGAAAAAAAAAAACCTAATGAAGTTGAAAAAGGAGAAAAAAGCCCAAATTGAGTAAAAGCAGAAATAATAAAGATTAGAACAGAAATAAAAATACAATAGAAGATAAAAATAGAAGGAATACAATAGAAGACAAAAATACAATAGAAAAGATCAATGAAACCAAGAACTAGTTCTTTGAAAGACTGATATATTTTAACCAGACTCATTAAGAAAAAGGATGCAAATTTAAAAAATCATAAGAGGAGAAATAACAAGTGCTACCACAGAAATATTAAGGATTATGCAAGTACTACAAAAAATTATACATCA
The DNA here is from genome assembly GCF_027475565.1 of Acinonyx jubatus. Taxonomy (NCBI): domain Eukaryota; kingdom Metazoa; phylum Chordata; class Mammalia; order Carnivora; family Felidae; genus Acinonyx; species Acinonyx jubatus. The sequence continues at coordinate 48,592,601 of NC_069381.1, read as the reverse complement.
ACAAGTTGGACAAACTAGAGGAAATGGATAAATTCCTAGAAACATACAACCCTCCAAAACTGAATGAGAAAAGAGAATTTGAATAGACTGATTACAAGTAATGTAATTGAATTGGTGAGCAAGACTCCCAACACACAAAAGTTCAGGAGCAGATGGTTTCACAGGTGAATTCTTCCAAACAGTTAAAGAAGAGTTAACATCTATTTTTGTCAAACTATTCCAAAAACTAGAAGAGGAAAAAAAGCTTCCAAATACATTCTACCAGGCCATCATTGGCCTGATACCAAAACAGACAAAGATACTGTAAAAAAAAAAAAAAAAAAAAAAAAAAAAAAAAAAAAAAAGAAAGAGAGAGAGAAAGAGAGAGAGAAAGAGAGAAAACTACAGACCAATACCCCTGATGGAAATAGGTGCAGTAATTTTCAACAAAATATTAGCAAACCAAACTCAACAATAAATTTACAAAAATCATTCACCACATTGAGTGGTATTTATTCCAGGGATGCAAGTGTGGTTCGATATTTACAAATCAATCAGTGTGATATGTCACATTAACAAGTGGAAGGATTAACACTATATGATCATCATCTCAATACATGCAGAAAAAGCATTTGGCAAAATACAACATCTGTTCATGATAAAAATTTAGATCCAACAATTGTACTACTAGGTATTTACCAAAAGAATACAAAAATACCAATGCAAAGGGATACATGCACCCTGATGTTTATTGCAGCATTATCTACAGTAGCCAAATTATGGAAATAACCCAAGTCAACTGATGAGTCTATCAAATGATGAATAGCTAAGGAAGATGTGGTATATGTATACAATGGAATATCACTCAGCCATAAAAAGAATAAAATCTTGCCATTTGCAATGACATGGAATCAGAGAGTATTGTGCTAAGCAAAATAATTTAGAAAAAGAGACATCATATGATTTCACTTATATCTGGAATTTAAGAAACAAAAGAGCAAAGGGGGGAAAAAAGGAAAGAGAAGTAAACCAAGAAACAGAGAACAAACAGATGGTAATCAGAGGGAAGGGGAGAGGAGGGATATCATTGGGGGAGATGGGTGCAATAGGTGATGGGGATTAAAGAGTGCACTTGTTGTGATGAGCACTGGCTGTGTTATGGCAGTGTTGAATCACTATATTCTGTACCTGAGACATATATTACACTGTATGTTAACTGGAATTTTTTTAAAAAAATTTAAACAAACATAATAAAGGCCATATTAAACAAACCTATACCTAATATTATACAACTTTCCCATTAATGGTGAAACACTGAAAGCTTTTCCTCTAAGATCAGGAACAAGACAAGTATGTCCACTCCTGCTTTTATCCAACCTTGCAATGAAGAAGCATATCTGTCACTATCAGCAGATGACATGATACTAAGTATAGAAAACCCTAAAGACTATACCAAAAACTATTAGATATAATAAATTAATTCAGTAAAGTTGCAGGATACAAAATGTATTAATGTTACATGTATGTCTGTATGTTAATACAGAAATCTGTTACTTTTATAGACACTATAACCAAGTACTAGAAAGAAAAATTCAGGTAACAATCTTATTTACAATTGCACAAAGAATACTTACCTAGGAATAAATTTAATGAGGTAAAAAACATATACTCTGGAAACTGTAAGACATGAGGAAAGAAATGGAAGACAACACAAAGATATACCATGCTCATGGATTGAAGAATACTGTAAAAATGTCTATACAAAGCTAACTACAATTTCAATGCAAGCTCTTTCAAAATACCAATAGTATTTTTTGCAGAACTATAATGAATAACCTGAAAATTCATATGGAACCACATAAGATCTCAAATAGCCAGGACAATGTTGAGAGAGAACAAAAAAGCTAGAGGTATCACAATCCCAGATTTTAAGATATAGTACAAAGCTATAGTAATCAAAACAGTATAGTGTTGGCACAAAAAAAGATACAGAGATCAATGGAACAGGATACAAAACCCAGAAATAAGCCCACAACTACATGGTCACTTAATCTATGACAAAGGAAATAAAAATATATACTGGGAGAAGAGTCTTTTCAATAAATAGTGATGGGAAAACTGGACAACTGTAAGAAGGAAGGGAGAGAGAGGAAGGGGATCTCTTGGTGACACCATACACAAAAATAAACCCAAAATGGTTAAAGACCTTTATGTGAGATGTGAAATCATAAATCTCCTAAAAAAGAAAACCTAGACAGTAACTTCTTGGACATTTGCTTTAGCAACATATTTGTGGATCTGTCTCCTCAGGCAAGGGAAACGAAGGCAAAAATAAACTATTAGGACTACACCAAAATAAGAAGCTTTTGCACGATGAAGGAAACCATCAACAAAACAAAAAGGCAACCTACTGAATGGGGGAAGATATTTATAGACCTTTACTTGTCTGATAAACGGTTAATATCAAAATATGCAAAATATGAGTTTCTTATACAACTGATCACCAAAGAAACCCAAACAATCTGTTTAAATAATTGGCAGAGAACCTGAAAACACATTAGTTTCCAAAGAAGACATACAGATGGCCAAAAGACATATGAAAAGATGCTCAACACCACTAATCATCTGGGAAATGCAAATCAAAACCACAATGAGATGTCACCTTATACCTGTCAGAATGGCTAGAATAAAAAAGATGAGAAAGAACATGTTGGTGAAAATATGAAAAAGGAAACTTTGTGCACCATTGGTGAGAATGTAAATTGGTGCAACCACTGTGGACAACCATATGGAGATTCCTTGAAAAATTAAAAATAGAAGTACCTTAGGATTCACTAATTCCACTATTGATTATCCAAATGAAAACACTAGTTTAAAAAGATTTATGCACCCCTGTGTTTATTGCAGCATTATTTACAATAGCCAAAATATGGAAACAGTTCAAGTGTCTATCAATAGATGAGTGAAAAAGAAGATGTGGTATTCTTTCATAATTAAATGATTCTTTCATTATTGACACCAATAAACACACACAATGGAGTATTACTCAGCCATAAAACAAGAATGAAATCTTGCCATTTGTGACAGCATGGATGGTCTAAAGGGTTTTATACTAAGTGAAATAAGTCCTACAAAGAAAGTCAAGTGTCATATGATTTCACTTATATGTGGAATCTATTTTTAAAAAAAAAAACACCACCAAAAAAAAATCTCTAACAAACAGAGTCTTAAATATAGAAAATGATCTGATGATTACTAAAGGGTAGGTGGGTAAGGGGGATGGGTGAAATAGATGAAGAGGATTAAGGGGTCCAAACTTCCAGTTACAAAATAAACAAGTCATGAGATGAAAAGCATAGCATAATGAATATAGTCAATAATACTGTAATAACGTTGTATGGAGTATACACTTATTATGGTAAGAGTTGAGTAATATGTCGAATTGTCAAATTAATGTTGTATGCCTGAAATTAACACTGTATGTCAATTATATTTCAATTAAAAATATAATAAATGACATGACTCCAATAATAACTCATTTTATCATGCTTTGCTTTATTACATTTCATAGGTACTGAATTTTTTAATAGATTGAAAAATCTGTGGTAGCCTGTGTTGAACAAGTCTATCAGCACCATTTTTCAAAAAGCATTTGTTAAACTTTGTCACATTTTGGTAACCTTGCACTACTTCAAACTTTTGCGTTATTCTATCATTATGGCGATGTGCAATCAGGGATTATGACTGCTAAAACCTGAGGTAATGTTTAGCATTTTAGCAATAAGTTATTTTTAACTACTTAGCTATGCACATTTTTTTAGACATAATTCTGTTGCACACTTAATAGACTATAGTATAATGTAAGCATAACTTTTATGTGCACTGGGAACCCAAAAATTCATTTGACTTGCTTCATCACAATATTTGCTTTATCGAGGTGATCTAGAACTGAACCCCCAATCTCCAAGGTATGCCTGTATACATTTTAGCTTTGAAGATTCACTTTAACAGATACTATTTGATTCAAAGACACAAATAAGGTGAAAGTAAATGGATGGAAAATTGTATACCATGCAAATAGTAACAGAGATGGAATAGCTATTCTAACAGCAGAGGAAAGGCTTTATGACAAAAGTTGTCATTAGTTTAAAAGGATATTTACAATAATAAAAGGGCCAATCTATCAAAAGCATAATGATTGTAAACATAGCTGCAACTATTAATAGATCTCCAAAATACATGAAGCAAAAACTGACATAATTGAAAGGAGAAATAGACAACTCAACAATAGAATTGAGAGACTTTAGCACCTCACTTTCAATAATGATAGAAATAAGCAGAATATATACAGCAAAAACTACACTTGTGCAACATTATGTATCAAGTAAATCTAACAAACATCTGAAATTCACATCAAACAAGAACAGCAAAACACGTATTTAATTAGGCAAGATAAAGGGGGGAGGGAATGCATCCAGATTGGAAAAGAATAAGTAAAAGTATCTCCTTCAGTAGATCTTTTACATAAATTTCTAAGGAATCCATAAGAAAACCAGTAGAAGTAATAATAGATTCAACAAGTCTACAAGAAACAAAGCCAATAACCAAAAATTAATTATATTTCTAAACACTGGTAATGAACAATCTGAACATGAAATTAAACAATTTTATTTGTGATGGCATCACAAAGAATAAAATGCTTCAAAGCAAATTTAACCAAAGAAGTGTCAGTCACGTATACTTAAAACATTATTGAAAGAAAGTAAATAAAACCTAGATGGAATGACATCTCGTGTTCACAGATAAGATCTAATTGATCTACAGATGCAGGGCAATACCTATCAACATCCTAAATGCTTTTTCTGAAGATCCTGACAAGCCAATCTTAAAACTCACATAGAAATGCAAGGGACTCAAAGTCTAAAACAATTTAAAAAGATAAAGAGGCTGCACATTTCGTGATTTCAAAAGTTGGCAAGGGGAATGATGGAAAAGGTATTTCTCAATTTATCAAGGTAAAAGCAACAACTTTTCACTTTCCATTAAAAGAATAATTACAAAATGAAAGAAAACACTGCTCATGGTTGGTAAGCAAATCAAAGTTCACTTGCTCCTTTTTGAATTATAAAAGTAGAGGTCAGGGGCCCCTCGGTGGCTCTGTCAGTTAAGCATTCAGCTTCAGCTCAGGTCATGATCTCATGGTTCAAGAACTCAAGCCCCACATTGGGCTCCGTGCTGACAGTTTAGAGCCTGGAGCCTGCTTCAGATTCTGTGTCCCCGTCTCTCTCTGCCCCTCCCCTGCTTGCACTGTCTGTCTCTCTCTTTCTCTCTCTCAAAAATAAACATTTTTTTAAAAGTAAAGGTCAGAGATAAAGATGTGGGTAAGGAAAATGATTCATACAAACTGCAGTTGAGTGGAGTGTCAAAAATATCTCCTTCAACCCCTTATTTACAAATGAGGAAGCCAAGGACCAAGTGACCTTCCACAGTGACCAGGCAAGTTACTGAGGTCTTCTGGATTTTTTTTCCAGTGCTTTTTCCCCTTTGTCTTTATGGAAAAGATGATAATTGTTCCAGTATTTACTCTCTCCCCTTTAAGAGAATTTGGGGGTTTTAAAGTCACATGGCCCACTATCAAAGATGCTCCCTTTTCCTAGTATGGGAGCTGGGAAATGTGCAATTTATGCAGCTTCTCCCTGAAAGGAAATTGCCTACTTTCAGTGTTGTTGTTGTTGTTGTTGTTGTTTTAATCTTATTGTTACCTTGAACTCTAATAAAGAAAAACCTTCTAGAGAACGGCAAATCCACAGTTAGAGAAAATCTACACTTCTGTATGACTTTATGGGACAGAGGCTTCAACAGCCCTAGACCAGTCACCTCTAAACTGTTGCATGAAAAAAAACAAAAACAAAAACACAAGCTTCTCATATAAGCCACTGTATTTTGAAGTTTTTGTATACATCACTGTAACCTGTACCTAACAAGTGAAAACACGAAGAAAGATTTCCTAAAGACAGGGAATGTACAATGGCTATCTGTGCAGTCCAGTTTAACAGTGTGTCTGATGCATAACAAGTTCAATAAAGCACCACTCAATAAAGACAAAAGTTCAAGAGGGAAAGGCCAGGAAAAAAAAAAGAAGGGGGAATTATATGTGTTAGCAAAACAACAGAACTACCAGTTAGTGAAAATTAAAGTTGCTTTTAGGGGAACATTTCCACAGGATCTTTCATCTTTCTCTGCTAATTGTCACAATCTGGCATCCACAGAGTTATCTACACAAAGATACAGAGGCATTCTGTTGTAGAATTCCCCAGGGTTCCTCTGGAGGGTCCAGATTGTTTGCCTGGTCCTGATTCTGATTGGAATCTTACCCTTTAATAGAAGGGTACATTTGTAGTTAGCATTTAAGAGTTTGCAGCCAGCATTATTCCAAACCACGGAAAATGCTATCTGCTGTCCACAAAAGTCATGTTTTTCTTCAGCCTGCAAGAATAGCTGTGTTACAAACATAGATAAGTCAGACCTGGTCAATAAATGGGTGACTAGCATCAGCAAGGTATACGTCTCCTCTCTTAAGGCTTTTCAAGGGTCATGGGAGTGTGAAGATGCTTGAACCCTATCCTCCACCCCAACTAAGAGACCTATAACCGGCATAAAGGTGAGATTCCATTCTGACACTGAGGACATCTATTTTCACTCTAGAAAGTACTTTCTGTATTAATATTCAACCAGTGAATGACAGTGCCTTGAAGAAAACAAAACCAATAAAAAAATATTTAATGAAGGCAACAACATGAATGCACAGAAAGTTGTGCTATGGGAAGTAGGACTTTAAGGGACCTATCAATTCATCTTGTACATCCTTGGCCACTAATGGATTGTTCCCTAGAGTAAATTTCTAATTATTTTAACCAGGCTACTTCTAAATGACTCAGATAGAGAGGGCTTTTACAACTTCCACTGGGGGAGAGTTTTCTGCGGTCTGATACACATCGCTGTTTCGAACTGGTTGGTTTGGTACGAAAATTTCCTTTTTAAATTTATTTGTTTTGTTATTTTCCACCAAGAACTTGCTATATTGGGAAGAATTAGGCTACCACATGCTGGTTTCTTATTCATTTCAGTGTGAATTTCTGTTCTTGTAGTAAAGTTTCAATGAGACTTCTGGAAATCACAGCCTGTTATCTCAATTCTGTCCAGCTCCAAGATCCTCAGGTGAAACCCCCTGGGGGAGGGACTCCCAGTACCATTAGGAATGATTTCTATGAGCACCTGGGGGCATCCTTCTGGCTGATCCAAGCTGTTGTCCCCTTTCTGTAAGGCTGATTTGTTCAGGTATTCCTTCTCTTCATTCACAGAAACCAAACCTTATTAACTATTCATTCTACTCTAATAGTGTGAGATAAAATTTTTGATTTTTTAAACACAATGTAAATATAAGGAGTTATAAAAACACTTAATAACCTTTAATATATTACTTCCACGGAAGCATCTGTCATATATTGTTTACTAACTCCAATGTAAATATTGTGGACAGAAAATTATGTCCTTTTTGTATCTAACAGAGCCTAGCTTTGTGTCTGACATATAGCAGGCACTAAATTCATAGCTTTAAAAACCTAGCTGAAAGAATAATTATCTATACTTTTTCAAGATTGCTATGAAAAAACTCAAGATATATATAAAAATATAGTTGAACTATGTCACCTTAATAAAATAGCATATTCCTTATCTAAATACCACCAGTATTTTTCAATGAGATAGAAAAAACAATTCTAAAATTTGTATGGAACCACAAAATTTGTATGGAACCTGAATAGCCAAAGCAATCCTGAAAAAGAAAAGAAAAGCTGGAGGTATCAGTATTCCAGATTTCAAGCTATATTACAAAGCTGTAGCCATCAAGGCAGTTGTGGTACTGGCACAAAAATAGACACACAGATCAATGCAACAAAATAGAAAACCCAGAAATGTATCTACAACTATATAGTCAACTAATCTTTGACATAGCAGGAAAGACTACCAATGGAAAAAAGACAGTCTCTTCAGCAAATGGTGCTATGAAAACTGGACCACTTTCTTACACCATACACAAAAATAAATTCAAAATGGATGAAAGACCTAAATATGAGACAGGAAACTATTAAAATCTTAGAGGAGAACACAGGCAGCAACCTCTTTGACCTCAACCACAGCAACTTCTTACTAGACACATTGCCAGAGACAAGGGAAACAAAAGTAAAAATGAACTATTTGGACTTCATCAAGGTAAAAAGCTCTGCACAGTGAAGGAACAATCAAGAAAACTAAAAGGCAGCCTATGGAATGGGAGAAGATATTTGCAAACAACATATCTGATAAAGAATTAGTACCCAAAATTTATAATAAATTTAGCAAACTCAATACCCAAAAAAACAAGCAACCCAGTGAAGAAATGGAAAGAAGACATGAATACTTTTCCAAAGAAGACATCTAGATGGCTAACAGACACATGAAAAGATGCTCATTATCATTCATCATCATGGAAATAAAAATCAAAACCCAAATGAGATACCACCTCACACCTGTCCAAATGGCTAAAATGAACAACTTAGGAAACAACCAAGGTTGGCAAGGATTCAGAGAAAGGACAACACTTTTGCACTGTTGGGAATGCAAACTGGTGTAGCCACTCTGGAAAGCAGTATGGAGGTTCCTGAGAAAGTTAAAAACAGAACTATCCTATGATTCAGGCAATTGCACTGCTATGTATTTACCCAAAGGATATAAAAGTACAACTTTGAATGGGTACATGCACCCCAACGTTTATAGCAGCAGCATCAAAAATAGTCAAACTATGGAAAGAGCCCAAATGTCCATTGACTACTAAGTGGGTAAAGAAGATGGGGTATGTGTATGTATGTATACATATATACATACATATACGTATACATACATACATAATACTATAATACTATTACATAGTAATAGAATATTATTCAGCCACCAGAAAAAATGAAAGCTTGCCACTTATAATGACGTGGATGGAGTTAGAGTGTATTATGCTAAGTGAAGTAAGTCAAAGAAAGACAAATACCTCATGATTTCACTCATATGTAGAATTTAAGAAACCAAACAGATGAACATACGCAAAGGGGGAATAACAGAAGGAAGCAAAGCATTCGAGGCTCCTAATAATAGAGAACAAACTGAGAGTGGATAGAGGGAAGTGGATAGAGGGATGAGCTAGATGGGTGATGCGTATTAAGGAGGGCACTTGTTATGATGAGCATTGGGTGTTGTATGTGAAGTGATGAATCACTGAATACTCCTGAAGCTAATATTGCGTTGTATGTTAACTAACTAGATATTAAATAAAAATTTAAAATAACCAGCATGTAGCTGTCTTCATAATTAAATTAATATATTTTATATTTAAAAATTTTGTAATGTTTTATTTTAGAAAGACAGCAAGAGGTGGAGGGGTAGAGAGAGGGAGATACAGAATCCAAAGCAGGTTCCAGGCTCTGAGCTTGTGAGCACAAAGCCCGATACGGGGCTCAAACCCACAAACCATGAGATCATGACTTGAAGTCAGATGCTTTAACTGACTAAGCCACCCAGGCACCCCAGTATTTTCTAACTAAATTTTCATTTATACCACAGCCTCTCCAAAGAGTTGTTATAGCATAATAAAAAAGTGCATGGACTTTAGATTAGGTCTTTGGTTTGATTCACCACTACTTGTTATTGGTGTAAAGTTGGGTAGGTCATCTAAGCTTTCTGAGCTTCTGTTTCCTTGTCTTCATAATGAACATAGCAATAATTATCTCATGGTCATGACATAAAGATTAAATGGGATCAGTTATTTATAGGTATTTAGTTTGGTGCCTGACCTGTAGTTTTTAAGATTGAATTAGTTAGGATACTTTAGCATAAGGAAAAAAAGGCCAACTAAAAAATTTAACAGTAAGAAAAATTTATTTTATAAGAAGACTACATTAAAGCATTTTGGACTGCTATAACTATATACCATATACTGAGTGGCTTAAACAACAGACATTTATTTCTCACAGTTGTGGAGGGTGGAAGGCCAAGGTCAAGGTGCCAGCAGTTTCAGTTTCTGGTCAGAATGCTCTTCCTACCTTGTAAATGGCTGCCTTTTCACTGTGTCCTCACTTTAAAAAGAGACAGAGATCTCTGATGACTCCTCTTATAAGCACACTAATTCCATTCCCACCTTCATTACCTCATCTAAACCTAATTACTTCCCAAAGGTCCCACCTCCAAATACCATCACATTGGGAGTTAAGACTTCAACGTATGTATTTTGGGGGGACATAAACATTAAATCCATGACAGGCTGAGTCAAGGTTGGGAAATTCAGTAGGTCAACAATGCTCATCATTGTGCTTTATACCTTTGTCTCTACATTCTCCACATTACCATAACTTCTCTGCTGCTCAATGATTGATTGTTACATATGCAGCTTAAAGACAGTCCTATCCAGCAAATATGATCTTCTTCTTCATCTCTTTTTATTAGGGAGGCATGTTTTTTCTTTAGATATTAATCAATATTGTGTTACATTTTATGCTCCAGTTGCACAAAATCCTAGAAAAGCAAGTTTCTATAACTTTCAACCTCTATAAAAAGCAGCAGGATCTGCCAGACAGGAATAAATTGGAAAAAAGTTACTGAAAAGAAAAACTAATGAGTTGTCAACCCCTTCCCCCTGTTAGATCCCTGACAGGTTATATTTGGTAAACAAAAAATTTTATTCTATAAATGGAAAAATGAAGATGATTGTATAGGAAACATGTAGTCAACGTGAATTGTAAATTAATCCAAAGTCTGTAATGCAGAAAAGAGCTCTAGAAGTACACATTTGAATTATTTATGTGCCTGTACATCTTCTTACTAGCTGTGTTAACACTCATGGAAAGTCCCTTAGTGTCCCTGATCCTCTATTTCCCTATCTACATGAATTAAATAAAGCCCTTGTCTCATAATCTCATTGTGAGCTTTAAAACAGGTAAAATTCCTCTCTCTTTCAAAAATTAATAACCATTAAAAATTTTTAAACAGGTAATATTCATGTAGTCATCTACAATAATAGCTGACATATTAAAGGCCTGTCCTCAATGTGTATTCAAGTGAAATCTGGGTGATCTGTTTAAAGGCGTTTGTTTTTCTCCCCCGACTATTACAACTATTCTAAAAATCAAGTGCATCACTGAAAGAAGAATCCAGAGTCTGAGGATCCAAATCCTATCTCCAACTCCACTTGTTTTTTTTTTTTTTGGTTTTTTTTTTGCTGTGATCCTAAGCAAGAAAATTTCCCTCCCTGGCTCATAAAATTGAATCTCCCTATTTATAGAGAATCACAAGAAACCCAACCAGTCGCTGTGCCAGTCATATAGTAGGCACCCAAATAGTGAATAAGCAGCATATTCAAAGTATTTGGGGTGGGGGGGAGGGTAGAAAGATGGTAAAGATACCCAAAAGATGATAAAGATATGGAGAAACTAGAACTCTCATACACTGATGGGTGTACAGTTGTACAACTTTGGAAGTTTCTAAAATATTAAACATATACTTGCCATGCTACCCAGCCATTTTACTCCTAGATATTTACTCAGAGAAAAGGAAATAATACACCCATATAAATACTTATACAAAAATGTTGATAGAAGTTATATTTGCAATTGCTCTACCTGAAAGCAACCCCGATGTCCATCAACTCGTAAAAGGATGAACAAACTGCAACATAAATCCACACAATGAAAGCCTACTTGGCAATAAAGAAGAAATAAAAAATAACTATTAATTCATTAAACTACATGGGTGAATCTCAAAATAATTATGCTTAAACAATCTAGACCAAAAACATAATATACGGTGATTCCATCTATATAAACATCTAGAGAATGTAAATTAATTTATAGTGGTGGAAAGCAGATCAAGAGTTGCTAGGAATAAGGATCAGGGACAGGAAGGATTACCAAGAGACATAAAGCTTTAGGAGGTGATTGGTATGTTCATTATCCTTATTACTGTGATGGTTTCATAGTTGTATATATTTGTCAATCCATATCAACTTCAAACATGTGCAGTTTATTGTATGTCAGTTATACAGCAAAAGGTTTTAAAAAGATGCTAAAAGTCATAACCCAGTAGGTACACTCTTCTGAAGCATAGAGATACAACCAAATGATTAAGTTAAGTGGACCAGGAACAATTACCATGAAAATGCATTTGTAGGTCAATGACTAACCGAAGTCTAATGAATTATTTTAACCTACATGAGGATTTTCAAGTAAAAGTGGCTTTGGAGCTAGGATGTGGTCTCAATTAGAATCTTAAGCAAAATAGGGCGTGCCTGGACTCACAATTCTCACCTTGCTTAATTGAAGTGAGTCTTGCCTTTGCTGTGGAGCTGGAAGCTTGCTTGTGCTTTCCATTGTCCCCATTTTGCTTGATCCAGAGCTCTTGATTTATTGCTAATCCCTCCACCCCCTTGCAATTTGATGGCCATGTTCTACTTCTCAAGCACCTCTCTAGCTTATTATTTCTTTAATTGCACCCCTTACCCATGCTGCTCTCCTTGGTCACATTTGCTCAATTAGTTTCTTAATTTTAGACCAGGGAAATAGCCTTGTGCATCACAATTTTTTAACTGCCCTGACATTCATGATAAATGATGAACATAAATACCTTTAACAGAAGTTGTTTTTCCCATTCCAATTCCAAGACAAACTTGTAATTTTGTAGATGATCCCGTAATCTAGTATCTTAGTTTTAGAGAAAAAAATAAAACTCATAAGTGGGTAGAAGAGAAAAGAAATATAGCTTTCAAGGGTGACTTAGGTGGAAAAAATAGGGGGAAAAAAAAGGTCAGATATCAACTGCAGAAAAAATATAGTATGTGTGTAGAGCTGCCTACCTGTGCTCAGACTTGCTAACCTCTTTCTGTTTGGAGAGTCTTGGCAAGGCATTCTATTCCAGATGTGCTTTACACATTGCCCGTCTTCTTTCAAAACAACTCTCAGCTTCCTTTTCCTCTCCTGGCAAAGGATTGTGGTGAAGAGGAGGATGTCAAGATTTTGAACAGAGATGAAGACTAACGTTATTTAGAAGCCAGAAATAGGAGGTAACCCCATGTAGGTGGTATCGTTTCAGTATCTCTTGCTCCAAATGCTGGGTGCTATTTTCTGCCATTCAAAATTCTTGTGGGAAGGGATGTGTTCCATGAGGTTAGTGGGGTCTTGAATTCTATTTAAGATGTTAAGAGTCCTCATTTAATCCAATCTTTTCATTTTATAGGAAGAAAAAACTAAAGCTCAGAGAGAAAGTTATTTGCCTAGGTCAGGCAGTTAAAAGTAACAGTTGGGAAAACTAGGATAAAGAAAAACTTCCCTGGGGAAAAGAGAAGTCAGAAAGTAAGCTGGACATACAAAAGCAGTTTGCATCAACAGTAGCTGAGGCCTAAAGGTGAGCAGACAAGGAACATTCAAGAGATGCTGAAACACAGGCAACATAAAGGCTGTGGAAGATTGTTGACTGATTGAACCTGCTGCCGGGTGGGCTTGTTGACTGTGGCTTCTCAAATAGTCATCTCTAGTGGATGATGCAAAGCAAGGCAAACACTCAAAATTCAAACAGAAAATTGTTTCCTCTGGGCTGGCAAGGCACAAAATCAAAAAGCTCTGTAAATCTGGATTCACATATGTGATTCTCAGCTGGTGTGAGTCCCTGAATGAATTACATGCAGCCAGAGAAATTAATGCTACACACATGGGGACCCAACTTGAAAGAAAGAATTGCATCTGAGAAGACTCTGCCAGGCATTAAGGAACTCTGGGAAGCAGACAGAGTCCACATTGATATGGTATGCTAGCTATGGAGGACCCCCAGTGACATTATGATCAAGCACAAGAATAATGTATAATAAATGAGCAAGGACACAAATTGAAAGAAGAGCAAAAAAGCAATAAAATGATGCCTTAATATTCAGTTTCCACTAGTTGGGTGGACTAGGTGGGTGTTAACTCTCACTTTCCTGCCCATCGGAAATGCTGCCTGTTCTGAATGAATTTAGTGCTCTTTACACCCGTTAAAACCTGTAGCCAAATGATTTAGGATGACCCTCTTTCCTTCTGGCCTCATGCTAATTGACTTGAGAGTGAGTTACAGTCCCAACAGAATAGCAGTCACACACTGGGTGTATTTTTAATGTCAATTTCTGCAGGAGCTTTTACATAAGGAAATTGTTGTAACAATTATTCTATCCTGGGCCATAGGATAGATATTGATTTTTAGCCTATTAGATGAGGAAGGATGGATGGGTCTATGTAAATGTAAAATGGACGACAGTGACCTGCATCTTTATGTAAAGTAGTGATACCCTGATACTTGGGGAGTTATGATTTTTGTACCCCTTTTTGGAGAGTCCTGTGGATTTGGAAAGCTGAGAAACAAGGCAGGTAAAGGATGTTTATGGCTGTAATTCTAAGGCTAGTGGATAGAATTGATATTAGGAAGCTCCTAAGTAAGGAATATCAGCACATATATTCAGAAATGCTTTATTTTTGTCATTGATGGTAGCTTTCTGTATTTATGACAAACCTAAAATGTCCAGGAGACAGGGTTGCCATGGTGTACAACTCAAGAAGCACAATTAACCAGCAGGATTGCCTGGAAAAATCATAAATACTCAATTGAAAATCATGTCCTACATTGCACTGTAACATAAACATGCATTTATAAGGTATAGTAACAAGATATGTTAGAAACAGAAATTAAATTTCCAAATCTGAAAATAATTTACTTAAAAACAAAAGTTGACTAAAAATTATAGTGTCATAATTCTACTTGGATTTATTTTCTTAAGTGGAAATGAAAAGATGGAATACATTATGAAAGAGATGGGTATTTTATAGAAGTTTGGGTCAGAGGAAACAAAATCCCTGGTTACTAAAGCAGGTAACTTAAACAATATATGCCAGAGAAGTCTGGACACAAATTTATACAAATAGACATTGTGGTAAGAGAAAAAAATCCAAAATGTGTTTCACAGTCTACCTAAGGTCTGTATCATAAAGTGGGTGAAGGGCCAGGTCTTAGAGGCCAATTAGGAAATATTCTTTAAAGAAAAAAAAAAGATCCAGTTTCTCAAGATAACAGATTAGGAGGATCTTGAACTCACCTCCTCCAAAACTAAATAGAGGCAACAACTACATCTCTGCAACAAACCCTAAAAACAACCACAAGATTTACAGAACAAATCTTACATAGCTAATCATAGAGAGAAGGCCACACTGAGAAGGGTAGGAAAGGTGAAGATGTAGAGGAGAACCAAATCTGGGGTGTGACTAACCACAAACAGGAGGGACATCACAAGCCCAAAGGAGTATAGGGATCAGACCCCACACTAGGCAATTCCCAGTCCTGGGGACTTGTACTGAGTACCTGAATCCCCATATCATCAAGCTTTGAAACTCAGTAAGGCTTTGAAAATCAGTAGGGCTATGCTCCAAGAAAGCCAGAAGATGATAGGAAATCATCTATCATCATTGATGATAGGAAATCCCCACCACCCTTAACAAGTCAGCAAGCTAAATGACTCAGCCTGAAATATCAGTTTGAAAAACACGTGGGGTATACATGAAGGAAATATATTGACACAGCACAGAAATATCAGTTTGAAAAACACGTGGGGTATACATGAAGGAAATATATTGACTAATCTTATTACATGTACCAGAGTGGGGGGGGGGGGGGGGAATCTGCAGGAGATTCCTCCAAAAACAGAAGGGCCAGTGGGCACCATTTTTCTCACCCTCCTCCAGAATAGATAGCCAGACACTTCCAGAAGCCAACACTCTCCAGCTAACTTGCTACCACTGTGTGTCCCACACCCCAGCAATCCCCTGCAGACCCTCCCCATCCAACCTGTTTTGACAGGTGTTCCTCTGAAGGAGCTTCTCCCTATTACACACAGCAGGCAGCCCTAGCTGGGACTGATGCCACACCAAAATGACTCCTGCCTTGGAGGGGGGGTGGGAGGTAGAGATAACTTCACATATCAGAATGCCCAGTTTCTGTAGCTGAGTCTCTTATCAGTGCAGGGAACAAGCTCTGCCATTTGGTGTATTGGCAGCTGTGGCAGAGGATAATTATAGAGGAGTAGGCTAACTGCTGGTGCCACTCACCAATGAGCCTAGGCAGCTGTAGCTAGCCCTCTCAAAAATGCAGAAAGCAAGCCCTATTCACTGCCTCCACAGTGGGCAAAGTAGTCATTGCAGCTGGCTCAGCTGAAGACCAGCCACATCTACCAGCAAGACCACAGCTATTGTGGCTCAGTACAATAGGCAAGTACATAATGACTATAAAGAGGACACCTCTGGAGTGCCCGATTCTAGTGACCAATAGAGATTGCATTACAGAACACCATAGGACCTTGTCTATACAAGGCCTTTACTTTCAAACCAGGAGACATAGTTGACATACCTAATATGTAGAAACAAATGGGAAGTTAGACAAAATGAAGAAACAGAAAAATATGTCCCATGAAAAACAAGAACCACAGATACAGAGCTAGATAAAATGGGTATAAGCAATATGTCTGATAAAGAGTGAAAGTAATGGTCATAAAGATACTAACAGACTTCAAAAAGGAGTCAATGAACTCAGTGGGAACATCAAAAAAAGAGATATAAAATAGAATAAAGAACAAGTCAGAACTGAAAATACAGTAACTGAAATAAAAAAATACAAAATAGTATTAAACTAGAGGATGCTAGAAGAATGGATTGGTGATCTAGAAGATAGGGTAATGAAATCATCCAAACTAAACGCAAAAGGAAAAAAATAATTAAAAAATGAGAATAGGTTAAGCATCGTCATCAGGTATAAGACATTCACATTATAAGGACCCTAGAACAAAAAGAGAAAGGGGGTGGAAAATTTGTTGAAGAAATAATGACTGAGAACTTCCCCAGTCTGAGGAAGGAAACAGACATCCAGGTCCAGGAACCACAGAGAGCCCCAAACAAGATGAACCTAAGATGAACCATCAAGACACATAATTAAAATGATAAAAAACAATAAAGAATTTTAAAAGCAGAAAAAGCAAAGAAAACAATTACATACAAGAGAAACCTCTTAAGGCTGTCTGCTGTTTTTTAGCAGAAACTTTGCAGGCCACAGGGAGTGGCATGATATATTCAAAATTCTGAAAGGAAAAAACCTACAACAAAGAATATTCTACTAGCAAGATTACCATTCATAATCAAAGAAGAGTTTTCCAGAAAAACAAAAGTCAAAGGAGTTCATGAAATCAGCCTTATGAGAACTGTTAAAGGGAATTATTTAAGGGGGAAAGAAAAGGCCATAACTAAAAGAAAATTATTAAAGAAAAAATTCACAGGTAAAAGCAAACATATAGTGAAGACAGATAATTTGCAAATCCGTTATGAATGTCGATTACATCTACAAAAATTAGTAGGGTTAGTCAAGAGATGCACAAAAAGATGTAAAATTAGAACAAAAATATAATGCATGGAGAGGGAAATAATGATTTAGTAGTTTTAGCATGTGTTTGAACTTAAGCAACCAGCAAATTTATATTGACTGCAGAATTAATACCCATTCTTCTTGAATTATTCTGAAAAATACAAGAGATAGGCAGTATTCTATGAAGGCAGTATCATCCTGATAACCAAAACCAAATAAAAACATCACAAAAAAAAGAGAACTACAGGTCAATACCTCTCATGAATATAGATGCAAAATTCTCAACAAAATGTAACCAAGCCAAATCCAGTATTTAAAAAAAAAAACCCTAGACCACGATTAAGTGGGATTTATTCCTGGGATGCAAGGGTGGTTTAATACTTGCAAAAATAATCAGTGTGATAAGTCACATCAATAAGAGAAAAGGTAAAAACCATATGATCATTTCAATACATGCAGAAAAAACATGACAAAGCACAACATCCATTCATGATAAAAAAAAAAATCTACAAACTAGGTCTAGACGAATCAGCTCTCAACATAACCAAGGTCTTATATGAAAAACCACAACCAACATTGTACTCAATGGTGAAAAAAATGAGAGTTTTTCCCCTAAAGTCAGAAACAAAACAAGGATGTCCACTCTCACCACTTTTATTCAACATATTACCGGATATCCAACCCACAGCAATTTGACAACATAAAGAAATAAAAGGCATTCAGTTTGGTAAGGAATAAGTAAATTTCTATTTGCAAATGACATGATACTATATATATAGAATACTCTAAAGACCCATCGAAACACTACAAGAAATGATAAGTGAATTCAATAAAATCGCAGGATACAAAATCAATGTGCAGAAATCTGTTGCATTCCTATGTACTCATAATGCAGCAGCAAAAAGTGAAATTAAGAAAACAATCCCATTTACAATTGCACCAAAGATAATAAAATGCCTAGGAATAACCTTAAAGAGATGGAAGACCTGTACTCTGAAAACTATAGAGTACTGATAAGTTTTAAAGGTAATTGGGCTTGGTTTTGCTAGAGCTCAGAAGGCATTGGGGCTGCTCTTGGGGAGAAAGCAAGGCAAACAGCCCATGGACTCACAGTATGGAAACAACAATCTGATGAGGACCTGGGCACAGAGTAGAGAGGTTAGTTGTTCATCTTGGAGCATGTCCCAGAGAAACAGCATTCATGGAAAGACTCTGAGAACAAAGAAAGTAACAGGCACCACTTCCCTCCCCAACCCCTCAGCATAAGGACAGGGCCACCTGCAGGAACCAGCATAGCTCAACAATCGCTACCTAACTTGCTAACACAAAGTCCCACCCTGCCACGCTCCAGTGAAACCCCCCTTCCCACATACACTTGTCTTATTCCCAGTGAGGCAGGCCCTCTCCCCCAGAAGACTAGCCTAAACCCCCACCCATACTGCATCTACTGACCAAGGAGTTGAGGACTTCAGTTTTACTTCAGTTTAACTTCAGTTAAAACTTGCCACATTCAGGCCAGGGACTAAACTCTGCACAACAAACAAAGATAGCCTCTGAAGAAAACTGGCCTGAAGGATAAAGCAACCAGAACACAACAACAGAATGCATGTAGTACATATTGCAGATATTTCGTGAAACACCAGGCCCTGGGGAACAGTGGCCACTACACACAAGGCACTGCAGAACCTCTTCTTTATAAGACCATCTCTGTTTTTTTTTTTTAAGTTTATTTATTTTTGAGAGAGACAGAGAAGGCACAAGTGGGGAAGGGGCAGAAAGAATCTCAAGCAGGCTCTATGCTGCCAGTGCAGAGCCTGATGTGGGGCTCACATTCACAAGGCCATGAGGTCATAACCTGAGCCCAACCCAAGAGATGGGTGCTTAACCAACTGAGCCACCCAGGCATCCCTATAAGACCATTTCTCTGAAGAACAGGAAATGTAGCTGACTTTCCTAACACAGAGTAGAAGGCACAGAGTCTTAGACAAAATGAGACAACAAAGGAATTTTTCCCAAATGAAAGAATAGGACAAGGCCACAGCCAGATATAATAAGAATGCCTGCTAGAGAATTGAAAGTAATAATCATTAAGTTACTCATTGGAATTGAGAAAAGAGTGGAAGGCATCAGCAAGACCCTTAACACAGAGAGAAGGAAAACATAGCAGAGATAAAGGGCTCAATATACAAAATAATAAACACACTTGATGGAATGGACAGCAGGCTGGAAGAAGCAGAGGAACAAATTAATGACCTAGAAGACAGAGTAATGGAAAGTGTTCTAGCTGAACAAAAGAAAAAAGAATTATGCAAAGTGAGAAGAGATTTAGGGAACTCAGGGACTCTATCAAATATAATAACATTTGAATTATAGGAGTCCTCAGAAGAAGGAGAGAGAGTAAAACGGGGAGAAAATATATTTAAAGAAATAATAGCTGAAAATTTCCCTAGTCTGGAGAAGAAAACAGATTTCCAGATCCAGGAGTCACAGAGAATCCCCAACAAAATCAACAAAAGCAGATACACATCAAGACATATTGTAATTAAATTGACCAAATACACTGATAAAGAAAAAGATTTTAAAGTAGTAAGGTAAAAGAAGACCTTAGCATACACGGGAAACTCTACAAGGTTATCAGGGGCTTTTACAGCAGAAAATTTCCAAGCCGGAAGGGAATTGAATGATATATTCAAAGTGCTGAATGGTAAAAATCTGCATCCAAGAATACTCTATCCAGCTAGACTATCATTCAGAATAGGAGAGATAAAGAGTTTTTCAAATAAACAAAACCTAAAGGAGTTCATGACCACTAAAGAAGCTCTGCAAAAAAAAAAAATAATATGAAAGGGGACTCTGAGTGGAAAGGAAAGAACAAAAGTGACAGTAGGAAGGTAGAAAACACAAAATCATTAAAAATAAGTATTTTTGTAAAATATCAGTCAAGGAACTCACAAAATCAAGGGTGTGAAATGTGATAATCTATACCTAAAATGTGAGGAGGAGAGGAGAAAAGGATGGATTCAAACTTAAATGACCATCAACTTACTATAGACTGCTATATGCTGAAGATGTTATATACAAACCTAATAGGAAACACAAATCAAAACCCACTAATAATAAATAATAAACCAAGAATAAAGAGAAATAAATGCAAATAGACCACTAAAGAAAGTGAGCAAACCATGTAAGAGAGAAAGAGAACAAAGGATCAGTGAAAATCTTAATCCCAAAACAGGTAATAAAATTGTAATACATACATACCTATCAATAATTTGAATGTAAATGAACTAGATGCTCCAGTCAAAAGACAGGATAGAATGGATAAAAAAAAAAAAAACAAAAAACAAGATTCATCTATATGCTGCTTCCTAGAGACTCATTTTAGACCTAAAGACACCTGCATATTGAAAGTGAGGAAATCAAGAAACATTTATCATGCAAATGGATGTCAAAAGAAAAGCCAAAGTGCAATACTTATATCAGAAAAAAATAGATTTTAAAACAAAGACTATAACAGGAGACAAAGAAGGACATATATATAATGAAGGAATACACAGAAATATAAACAATTGTGAGAACCTTTTAAAATCTATATGCCAACAAACTCGACAACCTAGGAGAAATAATTTCCTAGAAATATATAAACTATAAAAACTGAAACAGGAAGAAACAGAAAATTTGAACAGACTGATATCCAGCAAATTTCTTCTTTCCAGAAGAAATTGAATAGGTAAAAAAAAAAAACAAAACAAAACAAAACAAAAAAAAAACTCCCAGCAAACAAAAGTCCAGGTCCAGAGGGCTTCACAGGAGTATTTTACTGCACATTTAAAGAGCTAATACATATTCTTCTCAAACTATTCCCAAAAAAGGAAGGAAAATTTCCAAATTCATCCTATGATGTGAGAATTACCCTGATACCAAAATCAGATAAAGACTCTACTGAAAAAGAGAACTATACAGATGCCTGGGTTGTTCAGTTGGTTGAGTGTCCGACTTCAGCTCAGGTCATGATCTCACAGCTCATGAGTTTGAGCCCTACCTCAGGCTCACTGCTGTCAGCACAGAGCCCACTTTGGATCCTCTGTCTCCCTCTCTATCCCTTCCCTGCTCATGCTCTATCTCAAAAATAAATAAATATTTTTTAAGAAAAGAGAGAACTACAGGCCAATATCCCTGATGAACATAGGTGCAAAATCCACAACAAAACTGAATATGAAAAACTGAATATAAGAATATTCCACTAACAAACTGAATATAAGAATATATTTTTAAAAAATCATTCACCATTATCAAGTGGGTTTATTCTAGATTGCAAGTGTGGTTCAATATTCATAAATCAATGATACATCACATCAATAAGAGAAAGGATATGAACCATATGATCTTTTCAATAGATGCAGAAAAAGCCCCTGACAAAGTACAACATGCATTCATAAAAGCCCTCAACAAAGTAGATTTAGAGGGAACATACTTCAATATAATAAAGACCATATATGAAAATCACACAGCTAATATCATCCTTAATGGGTAAAAATGGAGAGTTTTCCCCTAAGGACAGGAACAAGATAGATATGACCACTCTTACCACTTTTATTCAAAGTATTGTTGGAAGTCCTAGCCACAGCAATCAGACAAAAAAAAAAAAAAAAAGGAATAAAAGGCATCCAAGTCAGTAAGGAAGAAGTCAAACTTTCACTTTGCAAGTGACATGATAATCTATATAGAAAACTCTAGAGATTCCAAAAAACTACTAGAACTGATAAGTGAATTCAATAAAATTTCAGGATACAAAATCAATGTACAAAAATCGATTGCATTTCTATACACTAATAATGAAGCAGCATAGAAAGAAATCAAGGAATCCCATTTACAACTGCACAAAAATATCTAGGAAGAAACATAACAAAAGAAGTGAAAGGCCTGTACTCTGAAAGCTATAAAAACATGGAGGAAAGAAATTGAACATGACACGAAGAAGTGGAAAGACATTTCATGCTCATGGATAGGAAGAACAAATATTGTTAAAATGTCTATACTACCAACCTGTACATTGAATTCAATCCCTATCAAAATACCAACCGCATTTTCCACAGAGTTAGGCCAAACAATACTAAAATTCCCATGGAACCAGAAACGACCTTGAATAGCCAAAGTAATCTTGAAAAAGTAAAGCAAAGCTGGAGGCATCACAATTCCAGACTTCAAGTTATATAAAAAAGCTGTAGTGATAAAAACATGTATGGTACTGGCATAAAAATAGACACATAGATCAAAAGAACAAAATAGAAAACTCAGAAAGGAGCCTACAACTACATAAAGTCAATTAAAGTCCTTCAACAAAGTGGGAAAGAATATAAATGGGAAAAAGACAATCTCTTCACCATATGGTGTTGGGAAAACTGGACAGCAACATGCAAGAGGAAGAAACTGTACCACTTTCTTTCACTGTACCCAAAAGTAAATTCAAATGGATTAAAGACCTAAATGTGAGACCCATAACTGTAAATATTCTCAAAGAGAACACCACAAGCAGTAACTTCTCTGACATCGACCAGAGCAACTTTTTTCTAGAGAGGTCTCCCGAGGCAAGGGAAACAAAAGCAAAAATAAACTACTGGGACTACACCAAAAACAAACAAACAAAAATTCTGCATGGGGAAGGAAACAAAATTAAAAGGCAACCTACTGAATGGAAGAAGATATTTGCAAATGACATCTCTGATGAAGGGTTAGTATCCAAAACATACAAAGAACTGGTAAAATTCAATACTCAAAAAACAAATAATCCAATTAAAAACCAGGCAGAAGACATCAACAAGTATTTCTCCAAAGGAGACATGCATATGTCTAATAGACACATGAAAAGATGCTCAACATCACTCATCATCAGGGAAACTCAAAACTACAATTAAATATCACCTCATACCTGTCAGCATGGCTAAAATCAAAAACACAAGAAGCAAGTGTTGGAAAGGATGTGGTGAAACAGGAAGCTTTGTGCACCATTGGTGAGAATGCAAACTGGTGCAGCCCCTACGGAAAGTAGTATGCAGGTTTCTCTAAAAGTTAAAAATGGTACTACCTTACGATCCAGTAATTTCCCACTACTAGGTATTAAACCCCAAAATACAAAAACGCTAATTCAAAAGGATACATTCACCCCTACGTTTATTGCCACATTATTTACAATAGCCAAATTATGGAAACAACCCATGAGTCCTTAAGTTAATGAATAGATAAAGAAGATGTGGTGTTTGTATATGTATATTTATATATACACATATATATATATACACACACATATACACAATGGAATATTATTCAGCCATAGTAAGAATGAAATCTTGGCATTTGAAACAACAGTGATGAAGTTAGAGAATATAATGTTAAGTGCAATAAGTCAGGGAAAAACAAATACCATATGATTTCACTCATATGAGGAATTTAAGAAACAAATGAACAAAGGGAAAAAAAAAGAGACAAACCAAGAAACAGTCTCTCAGTAATAGAGAACAAACAAATGGTTACCAGAGTGGAAGGAGGTGAGTGATTGGGTGAAATAATGATAGGGATTTAGGAGTGCCCTTGTCATGATGAGCTCTGGGTGATATATGGAATTGTTGAATCACTATGTTGTAAACTTGAAATTAACACTGTATGTCAACAAACTGGAATTCAAATAAAATAAAAAACTTTAAAAGAATGGGCAGAGGACCTGAGCAGACGGTTTTCCAAAGAGGACCTATAAGTAACCAAGAGACCCATGAAAAGATGCTCAACACCACCAATTATCAGGGAAGTGGAAATCAAAACCACCATGAGATATCACCTCACAGTAATTGGAATGGTTAGTATCAAAAAGACAAGAAATAACCAATGTTGGTAAGAATTTGAAGAAAAAAAGTTCCTTGTGTACTTTTGAGGCGAGTGTAAATTGGTGAAGCCACTATGGAAACAGTATGGAGAGTCCTCAAAAAATTAAAATAGAAGTACCATATGATTTGGTAACTCCACTACCAGGTATTTACCCAAAGAAAATGAAAACATTAAGTCAAAAAGATGTACGTGCCTATATGTTTTTACAACATTATCCACAATAGCCAAGATATGGAAGCACCTAAGTGTCCATCAATAGATGAATGGATAAAGGTGTGAAATGTTACTAAGCCACAAAAAAGAATGAAATCTTGCCATTTATGACCACATGGATAGGCTTGGAGGGTATTATGCTAAGTGAAATAAGTCAGAAAAAAAGACTAATCCCATATGATTTCACCTATACGTGTAATATAAAAGCAAACAAAAATACAAAAAGATTCTTAAATAAAGAGGAAAAAACTGGTAGTTGCCAAAGGGGAGGGAAGGTGGAGGATGAATGAAATAGGTGAAGGGGATGAGTTGATACAAACTTCCAGTTACAAAAGAAGTTACGCAGATGAAAATTACAACATAGAGAATATAGTCAACGTTATTTTAAAAATGTTGTATAGTGATAGATGGCAACTACACTTAACGTGGTGTTGAATGATGTACAGAATGATGTACAGAATTGTTGAATTTGTACACATGAATATAATAGAACCTTTTATATCAGCTATACTTCAATAAAAAGTAAATACCTAAGTAAATATCAAAAAAAGAAAAAACTCAATTCCACCAAAGGGATTATTGGATTTGTAATGATTTTATAACGTAAGACCCACTGTTCATTCACTCACCAGGTGAGAATGGACTAGATAGCTCACTTTTAGATGGGACCAGATGGAATATTTTGTCTAAGGCCACAAAGTTAGTAATTTCCAGAACCAAGCCAAGAATCAAGATCTTTTAGCTCCTGAGCCATGGGATTTCTTCTGGACTAGGATAGCCTTCTTCTCTCTCCAGACGGGGGAAATCCCTGGCACCTCACAGCCTCCTCCTCCTCTTGGGTTCCACGGTAAACATTTCTCATCAGTCAAAATGCTCTTCAGAATAAAGCCCATGTCAACTAATTTTCTTTTCAGGGCAGCCTTGAAGTAGCTTCTGTCATCTGATTCGGATTGGCACAGATACTGAAAACTGGTTCTTTCTGCCTTACACTAAGATGCCTATATAGTCTAAAACCAGGCTAACTTTTTTGCCCTTTTCACTTTTCATTTTGCTTGGATAATAGAACTAGATTGGTCAGCATCATTTGTGCTGATTTTACTTTGCACCACTCTTACCAGCCTGGAGTTTTGCTGGAATCTATGATGCAATGGGGAAACATTTAGCTCTTAAACAGTATTTCATATATCCTGGAGGGAAACTGGGAAAAGGGCAGGAGAGCGGGGAGGCAACACCTTCTAAAATTATTTTCCTTTTAGGGGAACAAAATTTCCTTTAAAGAATCAAATTGTTAGCCTGAGATTTTATTTTGAAACTTCTTTTAAATCTAGTTTGAAATAACTGCCCATGCCTTGCATTTCTCTGCCTGAACAGTACCTCAACTAGTATCTTCACCCACGAATGAGTACCTCTGAAAGATGAGTTTTATTTAAAAATAAGCTAAATAGTTGATAAAGTCTTACAAAGAAAAGCAATAAAATGGGGTAGAAAGGGAAGACGGAGTGTAGAGACAAGACCAGGGTTTGTACTGGGAACTGAGTCAGCTTTGTTCATCTGCATAACTAGAAAGACAGTGAGGATCAAGGTAAAAGTATTTCCTTTACTGTATGTAAAGCCTTCTCAGCTACCATTACTTTTACTAAACTTTTTATATAAATTATCAGATGGGGCAATGGTTCTCCTACAAATAACAGATGACAGGGAGGGCTGGCCTATTACTTCACCTATTACTCCAGTGAAGGAACACAGGCTTAGAGATGTAGTCACACTATTAGCCAGTGGGGCAGCTGGAATTAAATTAAAGTTCTCTGAGGTGAAAAATCAAGGCTCTTTCCACTGTCCCTTGGCATTTGAATATGCCTGATGATAGGAACCCCCTGAAGCTCTTTTAAACTATAGATTTCTGGACTTCTTGCCAAAACTTCTGGATAGGCAAACCTAGAGTGGGATTTGTGCATCTGTTTATCTAGTTCTTGACATCTTGGAGCCAAGATTTTCTGAAAGTAAATTAGGGACCAATTGCTGATTTTATTGAGTGTAGTCTAATAAAACAAGATGTACATAATACTGGTGTCTTTGAAGAACTCCTTTAAATGATAGGCTTCTTAGAACCCATGCTCCTTATCGCGATCCCACTAGAATGATCTGTTTCTTGAACATCCCAAGCTCTTCCTTGCTTGGCGAACTTAGTATTTTACCTCTTCCAAGATACAGTGTCCCAAGATCTTTGTGTGTCCAGCTCCTTATCATTAAACTCTCATTTTAATAATCACCTTGTCAGTAATACTTTCCTTGATCACAAGTGGCCTGCTTTCAGTAGATCTCTGCATGATTACCCTGTTTTATTTTCAGAGAATTTTTCATATTTGAGGGTGTGCATGTGTGTGTGTGTGTGTGTGTGTGTGTGTGTGTGTGTTTTACTGGATCTATGAAAATTAGGTCCCATGAGGACCAGTATCTTGCCTTTGTCACCAGTCTAACCTCACCATGTAGAAGAACCTGGCAGATGGTAGGTATTCATTAAATGTCAGATCCATGATGAATATAATCTTTGAGTTTACCTTAATCTGTTAATTAGCACATTACTTATTTTGATTGGACTTTCTCATGTCACTGGTTGTTACCTTTTGGTCCTTGGCTGCCTAGTGATGTTTAAACTGAAGGCCTGGGTAACAGGTATGGATTTCCTTTGCTCTTGTACAACTGGCTCTGGAATCCTCTAGAGAATTTTCTATACCCAGTGGGCAAGCAAGAAAGCTGACTTGAAGGCCAGACTGCTGCCCATATTCTCTTGGTGGGAAGCCAATGACCCAAATTTAACCAAAAGAGACAAAGGAACAAAATCTTCTAATATGCCAGGGAGTAGAAATATTGGTGATAACCTGGCCAGTCTAGCTACACACTTCACTGGTAATCTCAGAACTATATTCTAAACAGCCAGCATCTCCATTTGCTATATTCACCAAACTTCTCTCAGTTTTTCTCATTTCAGAAACTTGTTGAAATACCTTATTTTGCTTTGCTTTAATTGATTTCTTTTCAGACTTTTGTATTTTAATCTCAGCAGAATAAATTTAAAGAAAGGTAGAAACATCTTGAACTAGAAGAAGAGAGCTCTATTTTTAGTCTTTCAGCCCCTATCCCCACACTGAAAATTCCTCAGTGGCTTTATTTCACCCTTAACTTCTAGTTCTAAGATTCAGGCTTTCGCCATCTCCTCAGCAAAGAAATATACCAAAATTCAATATTTGGAACTTAAATAATGAAAGGAAATTATATATTATTGAAATTTTTATGTTAAATATTCACCTGTTTTCTTATTTAATCCTTCAGCTTTGTGAAATGTATATCATTAAGCTTTATATACAAAAGAAAATTAAGATTCAAGTAATTGATGTAATTTTATAAGACATGCACAGAGTTAATTCCTGGTTTCCTGTTTTAACATCTGTGGATGCTCTCTTCAACACTTCAACTGGTTGCCTAGAGTCTGAAGTCTGACTTTCTAGACTGGTATTGAAATGTGCTAGAAATACTGGAGATCTGTAGTGAGAGAAATCTGGGTACAAAGCTCAGCTTTGTAACTTGTTATGTAACTTTGGGTAAGTGGCTTAAGCTCTTTAACCTTCAGTTTGTTTATCTATAAAAAGGTTGGAATGTAGTTACTTCATAGGTTTGGGGAGGGGATTAATGAAATATAAAATTACTAGTATAATGCCAAGATCAAATACCTAACATTTATTGAGTACCTATCGTTCTTATAGTTTTCATCCAAGTCTGAATGTTTTGGCTAAAAAAACGAAACATCTTGGTCAAAATCATAATATAGCTGACTAAAGGACAAATCTAGAATATACAACAGTATCTTTAAACACTAGACAAATTCCTTAAACACTAGACAAATTGTCTTCCATGCCACTTTCTGCTCTCTAGGCCTTCAGCTGGCATCTTAATAAAAGAGTTACCTGGCATGGTTATAAATACTGAGCTTCAAAAAACTGGGGGAAGCCCGTCTTTTCCATGGACTCATCCTTGGAAGGGTGTTAACATAACAGTTCCTCTCCTTTGTTCAGAATAATTTAAAATGTCAATTTAAGTGTCAAATGTTTAGAAACAAAGACATGGTAAATGAACTCTCAAGTACATCTGTAGAGCTGGGAACAGGAGCCTAGATTCACAATAGAAAGGATTTAAAATTGGAATGGGTAGGCCTGTTTGTGGAGCATCAAGGCCTAAACTCTAACATTTTATTTTAATTAAAATATTTTCACAGGGTCATGAGAATGGAAGCACAAACCACGACACCCTGTTCTTTCTTTTCCCAATAACATAAGATACACGCACACACAAACATGTGCACGCACAAGGCCTGCCCACTACCCTCACCCATCCTCAAACAACCCTTACACACTTTTGGCAGAAAGGATGAAAATACTGTTCAAATTTTTTATCCCTTTTTGCTGAATAGAGCTTTCTCCATCTGGTTTCCATAATCCTTGTGTGAAAATTCAAGGGTTCAACCTTAACATTAAAAAAAAATAATCCTGTGATACTTCAGTGTTAAAAAAAGACTTGTGAAGTAAAAATAAGAATATTGATTAAACCAATTTAAACAACCTTAGCGTCTCAAGTTAATAAAATATAGAAACAGGAATATTAAAATTGAAGTCATGTACCTGGGATTTTGGACATTCTTTAGTTACTCTTGAGCAATTCATATATTTAGGGTCCAGTTTCTTCACTTGTTGAAGAAGTTTTATTGTTAATTCCCACCCTATCAAGTTCCTTTATTGAACTATAATTGAAAAATAACTTTAGTTTCAGTTATACAACATAATTTGATATTTGTACGTATTATGAAATGGCTACCACAGCAAGCCCAGTTAGCATCCATCACCATGTGTAGTTACAAATTTTCTTGTGATGACACTTTTGAAATAAACTTTCTTAGCAGCTTTCCAAATGTACAATTTGGTATTAACTATAGTCACAATGCTGTACATTATATCCCCATGATTTTCTTTTAACTGGAAACTTATACCTTTTAACTATCTTTGCCTATTTTGCCCACCCTTCTGCCACCAATCTGTTCTCTGTGAGTTCATTGTGTTGTTGTTTAGATTCCACATAGAATTCAGGCCATTATAGTTTCATCACTCTCTGATCAACTTTTGTCACTTAACATAATTTCTTCAAGGCCCATCCTGGTTGTTTCACAGGATAAGACTTCCGTTGTTTTTATGGCTGAATAATATTCCATTAATGTGTGTGTGTATTTTAATTATGTATTACATATATTTTTTCCTTATCCATTTATCCCTCCATCAACACTTAAGTTGCTTCATGTCTTGGCTATCGTAAATAATGCTGCAATGAATGTGGGGGTACATACGTATTTGAGTTGGTGTTTTTGTTTCCTTTGGATAAATACCCAGAAGCGAAATTGCTGATATAGCTACCCTATAGTTTATTTATTCATTTTGTGGGTTTTCCCCAGCACTTCCGTATTCTAGCACTTTCTATATTCTGTGTTGAGCTCTACTGATACTGTATAAACTAAGTAAGACACAGAAAATTCTCTAAAGTAGCCCACAGTTCCTTGGGGAAGAAGTCACATGAAGTGCTGTGATAGAATCCCGTCCAGAGTACAATAACATCAAGGACATCTGAAGGGATACATATGGTATTGGTGCATATAGCATTAGATGACAGGTGGAGGTGGGCTAGGCTGAGGAGTGGGAGAAGTATTCCACCAATATCTGGACTCCTATAGAGCTCAAGTTTCTCTTGTCTAGTTCTACTTAGCCCTGCCAAAGATCATCCTGCTACATCCAGGGTCCCATACTGGATCCCAGAAGCTTACAATTACTCTTGGCCATTGAAAATGAGTGAAGATGGTTGTCCCGATAGGATGGGCAGACCAGTAAGTTGAGGTATTGCTAGACAACCTCAATGCAATGCTAGACAACTAGTGCAATGATCTAGATACTGCAAGCAGGTCATCCTCATTAGACCACAATGAGAAGAGTCCATTATCTTCTAAATGATACATGGCACTTTCCCAGAAAAGCTAACCCAGAAAGCCCTCACATGACTCTTGACTGTTAGCCCAGCTTCCTCTCCAACACTCAGCATTTTCCTTCTGCAGACTCCACTTCTGTCTACATGCCTCTATAGAATTTTCTGAAAGTCAAGGAAAATGGACCAAATTACTTCATCTTACACCTTGGCCATAGATCTTTATGTTGAACAACAAAGAATTTAGCACTTTTGTCCTTTTGCCCCAAGAGCTTTCCCTGGGATGAAGAGTACAAGGACAAAGGATGGGAGGTGGGGTGAGTGAGGATGGGACCCAGTAGTTGATTCCACATGTGTTATTTCTGGAAGCCAAAATTTGGCAAAGTCAGATTATACCATCTTCTTTAGCACTCCATTCTGCCTCTAGTGTCCCAGCTTTCAAATGGAATGGTGCACATTTTACAGCCTCTGTTTCATAGCAGATTTAGAGAAATGGAATGATTTGTTCAAATTCACACAATAGAGCCAAGGTAGGATTTCACTTTCAGGCTTAGGCTTCTTCCCAGACCACTTTTTTTTTTAGATTAATATTTTGTTATTGCTATTGCTTTGTTTGTTGCACAACCTTTAATTCACACTGTTTTCTTATTCCAGCCCTATCCTTTGCTAGCTGGGTGAACTTGAGAAAGTTGATTTCTCTGAGCCTCAGATTCTCATTTGGGGGAAATAAGACCCTTTGTAATTATGGCAAAGAGGATGATTTAATCCATGTAAAACCCTCAGCACAGTGGACTACATATGATAGTTACCCAGTAATTTTAAAAAACATTCTAGATCTAGTATTTTTCAAAATGGCTCTCTGGCTCTTGGTTTCTTCTTCCTTTATAATTATGATTATTATGCATTAAGTGCTATTAGGTGCTAAACACTATACAGGGTAAACTCATTTTTAAAAGATTATACAAGATATACATTATTCTCTGGGTTTTATGAATAAAATCACTTAATTATTTTACTACATTTATTATTATCTAGGTGTTTATGGTTATATATGTCTATGGTGGGAATATTTACACCATAGAAATGGCAAATGCTATTTATATAAAGGCTTTGTTTTGTTGGTTTTCCTAGACTTGAATTAATATATTAATAAGAAATTCAACTCACGAGTGTACTGTTTCTCATACATTGTAAACAACACCAATAATTGAGGAAATATTTCAGCAGTTACACACTATCAGAGGAGTCAGCAAAGATTTAGTTCATGCCATTAACAAGCATATAAAGTTTCAACATATGTCTTTGTTTCATTTTTGTTCTCCTCAGTAACATAAATGAAAATATCAACCAACACTCATGTTACCACCACACTCATTCTTCGATGAGGTTGACCTCTTTGATGAACCAGATAGAAATCAAGCATATTTGCAGTCTGATTTTGTCAAATCATGATTGAATTGCAAAAATAGATTGTCTGTAGATACAAGAGTTTAGCAAAAATTAACCGTAGTCTGTAAGAGTTAATTCTCTATATGGAACTTGTAATAAAGATATACAGGTGCATATAACTTACATATATCAGAAAAGTGAATTATAAATTGATGTATATTTGTACATATGCACACATTCCCTCCACCCCAAAGAACTAGCTATTAAATACTTATCAACACCCCTGCCTAAGACATATTAACCTTCTTGTCATCACCTCTGGCTCCTGGCAGATGATAAACAAATGCAAGGGTCCAGACATCAACCAATACATATCCCAAGCTCTACAGAACTTCTCAGGACCTGTTTTCTCAGGATGATCTTGTGTGAGTGAGGAGTCACCAAGATGTGGCTCCTTTGATCTGCCCTGGGCCAAAGGGATTTATACCCCATCAGCATGAATAAAACTTTCTGAGGAACTCAGCTTGTAAATAAAGCATGGAGAGAACTCGAAATCCACTGACATTCCTACAAGCTCAGTGCACAAGAGAACTGTGAGGGTCATTCCTTTCAGGACTTTTGTCTTTGTAGAATGAGTATTGTAACAGGCCAGTCTCGGGCTCCTGTCTCCATGCTTTATCATTTTCATTCATCATCTCTAAGGCTGAGCTGGCCTGGTTTCACTTGTCTGGGCCGTGGATGTCCCCTGCTGGAGACCAGAGCTCACTGCAATTACAGGACGTCGGAGCAATGTGGCAGCAGTAGATTGTGTGTGAGAGAAGGCTCTGGCTTGCTGCTGTCAGCATGCATCTGAACAGGAAACAACTCCTAAGATTCACTTTCTTGTCGTAATTTTACAAGCCTGTTCTCATTCACTGGTTCCATCTTATCAAGCATTTAGCATAGTGTCCATCACACGGTCAGCTCTCAAATATTTATTGAAAACAAAACAAGTGAACATAAGCCTAATCCTTGGCAACATTGTACATTATCTCATTTAATCCTCAAAACAGCCAATCAAGTTAGGATCTATTATTATCATGTGCTTTGTTTTTAGATCAAGAAACTAGTGTATAGAAGTTAAATGTAAGATCAAATAGCTTGGATGTGGCAGGGTCAGCATTACCACAGGGACTGGCTCTCCCTGTGTGCGGGGCTCACACCCTGCTTTGCCAACTCTCAGAGTTTTCTCCAGTCTTGCATTTACAACAAATGACCTATTCCCATTTGCTTTCATATTTCTCCACCCCAGCATTCGCCCAGGATCAATCACTTCTTTTGTCCGGCTTACTATGTACCTTGGCCAAATCCTTTCTGCTTTCAGAACCCAAGTTTCATCATCAGATAAATTAAGAGGATGGACTTGCTGATTCTTAATTTTCCATCCGATTCTAAAATGCTGATGCTTTCTGAATTTAATTTCAGAATGGACATACTAAAGTCCAAATCGCTGGGGATTTCCTCTCTGGCCAAGGAAGCAAAACTCTGTCATGTACTGTTTGCAAGTTTGTATCAAGAGGATGGAATTCAGCCTCAAACCTCAAGCCTCAAAGAGGCTGCTCTATGGGAATATATTCTTCAGATCAGAAGCAAGAGGTTATCAGTAGGTGGACAAAAACTGCCGTTTCTCCCTTCTTTTCGGTGAGCCAAAGCATGGTTGGCAATTCAGACAGCCAGTTGGGAGTTTTCACCATGTGACAAGCCCAAAGGCATTTCTGAGGCTGCCAGCACAGAGGCCTGTCGAATCTACTAAGGAACCAGATGCAGCAGATAAAATATCTTCCACAGCTTGGCATCTGGGGCCTGTGCTTGCCAGCTGAGAAAAGGGGCTGGGTGGCACCGTGCTGGGGGTGGGGGCGGTAGACAGCAGAACAAATGACACACTTTCTTATTAAAGAAGAGAGGGGAAGCAGTTCTGGAGAGCAGTTCATAATTCCGGAAGTGCTTGATTGAATGAAGGTGAATTGTATGTAGGTGATTATATAGGTTATTATATGAAGTAAGATCACAAGTAAGTCAATATGCTGTCACCTTAGATGCAACTTAATTGAAAATAAAACGGTTACAGTTTTGTACGTCTAGAATAGGATAGTCTTTTTTATTTTATTTTTTGTAATTGATGCAGTACAGCTGCACTAATCAAGGCAGTCTATATCTTTATATAGGTCTTGGATATTCTAGTTCCTCCCCCCATAGAAAACACAAGGTTAATGCATTATTTTTTATTGTCCATCAGTAAGTGACTGTGCGTTGGGCCAAGTGCCTCTGTGTGTTTTCCAGAAGTGTGTTTTCCATTTAGATCCTTCAAATGGTATTCATTCAGTTCCATTCCTTTCCTTTCAGTACAAGTCATTGTGTATTTACTGCATACAGACATACACAGTGTGAGGATTACAAAGGTAAAGAGAAAGAGAGTGTCTTCAAGGAGCTTACAGCCTAAAGGATGACAGGAAATATTTGTCTTAGGTGTAGGGAGTAGGTGTGGAGTACAACAGTAACCAAATGAAGGACACCTTTCTGTGTGTTATAGTGTCTGACTCCATGAGCAGGAACTCATACCTTCTAATACAAAAGATATGTGTGTGCATATAGGAGTATTTTTCTTCTTTGGTTTAAAAAAAAAAAAAGACAAGAATATGCTAAAAGGCACTTCTGTAACTGTCAAGAGCTTTCTTGAAAATAACTTTGTCTCATTTTTTGTTTTAATTTAGTTGATGGATATATCAAAATGACAAAAGCTAAAGGGAGGAGGCATAGCTCCCTGCCATTTTTAAATCAATGTTTTTGTTTCTTCATGCTTTCTATGCATATGATGCATTTGAATACTAACTTAGATAAAATAGAACATTTTAGCTTTTCCATTAATCTAATGTTAATCATTCTTTGCAATTTCTTATCTCTTTTGTCTTTATCCTTCTCTACTTCATACCATCACTCCCAACCACAGAAAAATCAAAGGCCACCTGAACTATGCATCTTTTCATACCCAACCAAGGGGTCCTAAGCCAGCAGTATTTTATCTTTTCTCTTCCTTTCTAAAATAAAGTCATACCACATACTCTCCCCTGAGGTTCCACTTTTCACTTAATAGAATTTTTGTCAACCATTCCACTATTGATAAGGATTATGTTCAACCAGTGTGCTTTAAAGTACAACTAATGCTGAAAAGACCACTCTGTACATATATCCTCAAACTTTTATTCTATGGAATAGATTTTCAGGAGTAGGATTACTGGGTCAAAGGGTATATATATTTTAATAGCTACTGTGAAATTGTATTTCAAATTTCAGTAACATAAGTCAGTGATTTTTCTGCATCTCCACCAGCAGTAGCTATTATAACTTTTTAAATTTTGCCAATATAATAGCCAAGAAGCAGCATTCCATTCTTTGACTTATATCTCCTAAATACTACTGAAGTTGGCTTTTCACAGGTTTTGTTCTTTGGGACAAAAGTGGATTGTTTATTCTGATAATAAAATTTAAAACAAATTCATTCCTCTCATTGAGTTTTTGATAGGTGAATTAACCGTGAAGTTCTGGGATGTCATGACATAATTATGAGTCAGAGTAGCCATCCAGGCCACAGACATAGCAATGTCTCAACTGGAAGGGAACTTGGTGATTATATAACATTTATTCACTCAACTAATTCATTAGAAAATACTTAACAACTTATGTCATGGACACTATCCTAGGCACAGAGACTCAGAAGAAAAAAAAAAACATCAGTATTAAAAGTATGGTTTTATTTATAAAATGGCTCCACTATATCTAGAGAACAGACACAAACAAAAATGGTAACGGAACATGATAATTGCCATAAGGGTGCCAAGATAAAAAGGGTTTGAAAAACAGAGAAGGGAGAGATTAATTTTGCCTACAGGGACAGGAAGTTTCCAAAAGTAACAATTTATCCTACTCATAAAAAGTAAGATTTCAACCAGCTAGGAGGTCAGGAAAGGGAGTGTGAAAGAGAATTTATTCTAGACAGAAGGAATGAGACCAAAGGTAAGGTGATATGAATGGCAAATAAGTGCCACATGATTTAAAAGTGGGATTTCTAGGGCCACACCAGGGTGTCTTTAAAGTGGATAAATAGAGTCTATTAGAGCCAAGCCTGGGCATTCGGTACAAGTGGTGTTGCCCACTACCAATGTCAAAAGAAATTACTTGCTATTGGGAATCTACCACTGAAACCAAGAGCACACTGTATATAACACTGTATGTTAGCTAACTTGACAATAAGTTATACTTAAAAAATTACTTGCTATTATAACCTTCGCCTCATATTTCCATTTACTTCTGGATCCTGAAAAGATCCCACGTGGATTTCGCTGGAATAACACTACACTGACATTTCTGTTAAAGAAGCCTTCTAACAAATGCCTAATACCATCCCTGCCATGTATCCAAGATCTTACCCTGTCTTCTCCTGGCATGTTGCTCTTCAAACCACCTTTGGTTACACGCTGTTTTTAAAGACTTGATTTTGACAACTTATTCTATCTCATCCCATAGCCCAACAGGATTCCCAAAGCCAGGGGGTAGAGATAAATGAGCCTAAGGCCATCTTTAGTAGGCTTTGAATACCATTCTTAAGGTGTCTAGATTTCATATCATTAAGTAAGTAAGTACCTACTATGTTTCAGACACTTTTCTAGATGTTGCATACAGTGATGAGCAAGACAGACCAAGTACCTATGCCATGGGAGGGCAATCTAGCAAAAAGGCTTACAAGTGCCCTGTAGAAAACACGGCTCCATGCAATCTGTTTAATCAGGAAAGAGTCTGTATTCTAGGATGACTGCCTCATTTTATAGCTTCCTATACCTTCATGTTTAGGAGAATAAAGAAGGTTAAGATTCCCTCCCTCCATTAAAATCAATCCATTATTAAGTTTTATTTTATTAAAGCCTGTTAGGTGATGAATCTTATTAAAACAAACATTTCATAATGATAAAAGGACACATTAAGAACAGAATACTACTTTTGTATCCATCTAAAAACAACTTCAAAACATGAAGCAAAATGATAAAATATAGAGAAATCTATAATTATTGGTAGAGATTTCAACACTTCTATCCCAATAATTGATGAAAGTAGACAGAAAATTAGTAAGAACATAGATTTAATGCCATCACCCAAGATAACCTAACCTAAGACTTTTATAGAACACTCCAACCAATAGCAGAATGTGTATTCTTTCTAAGTACACTCAGAATTTTTACCCAGATAATTTGTGGATCAATAAACTAAGTCACAATAAACTGAAGGGGACTGAAGTCGTAGGAGGTGTGTTTGACAACAATGGCGTTAAACTAGAAATCAGTCACAGAACAATATCTGAAAGAAGACTTATCAAATATTTTAAATTAAACCACGATTCCTATATAACTTGAAGGAAAAAAAGCACAACTAAAAAATGCATTTAAATGGAATGAAATGAAAATGCATCAAAACGTGGGATGCAACTGGGGCCTGGGTGGTCCAGTCAGTTACGTATCTGATTCTTAGTATCGACTCAGGTCATGATCTCACAGTTTTGGGAGTTTGAGCTCTGCATTGGACTCTGTGCTGGTAGCACAGAACCTACTTGGGATTCTCCCTCCCTCTGTCACTGCCCCTCTCCCATTTGTACTTTCTCAGTGGCTCCCAAAATAAATAAACTTTAAAAAATAGTGAATTAAAAAAAAAGTGGGATGCAAATAAAACAGTGCTTAGAGGGAAATGGATAGCATTGATTGATTAAATTAGGAGGAAAAAGGGGCACCTGGGTGGCTCAGTCGGTTGAGCATCCGACTTCAGCTCAGGTCACAGTTTCACGATTCGTGGGTTCGAGCCCTGCATCTGGCTCTGTGCTGACAGCTCAGAGCCTGAAGCCTGCTTCAGAATCTGTGTCTCCCTCTCTCTCTGCCCTTCCCCCGCTCATGCTCTGTCTCTCTCTGTCAAAAATAAAAAATAAACATTAAAAAAAATTTTTTTAATTAGGAGGAAAAAAGTCAAAGCAATTTCACAGTATTTCACCTTAAGATAGAAAAATGAAGAACAGATTAAATTTAAAGGAGAAGGCAGGAAATAATAATGATGAGCAAAAAAAGAAAAATAGTTAAAGAAAGCAAAACAGCAAAAAAATAAATAAATAAAACAAAAAAAAAAAAACACCTGTTTCACTGGCAGGTCAATAAAATTGATAAAACTCTAACCAGACTCATTAGAGATAAGAATATTTAAAAATACTAGTATCAGACTGAGGGGTCCAAGATGGCAACATAGAAAGACCTCAACTCCCCCTCCTCTGTGAACACACCAAACCTACACCTGCATATAGAGCAGTTTCTCTTGAAGCAGAACAGAGGGCTGACTGAACAGCTTCTGCTCAGTAAAAGACTACATGGAGAATGGCGGGAGAGACCAACAGTAACAAGGGGAACCTCTATCCCCAGTATTGAACTGCAGTGAGAAGGGATAGTGCTGAGAGACTGAGCAGATTCATCTAGCCAGGGACACAGAGGATGGGGGGGGGGGGGGGGAAAGCTGTGGTACAAAAGGGCACCTAGAACTTAAAGGAACCAGCACTTGAGGGTCTGGGGGACCTACAGAACACTCTCCAGGGTCAAGCAAGTGCCACTGTTTATATTCTCCCTCTGCCCTGATTGTGCAGATAGGAGCAGGGCATGGGCACCCTAGCCAACCTACCACTTCAACAAGACCCAGATGCCCTGGAAATCAGAAAAAAAAAAAATACCACAGCTTAAAAGAACAACTAAAATAGAAAAGAAACAGCCCTAGAGGAACTGCACGAATATTCTCAGTGGTCAAAAGGACTGGTCAGTGCCATTGTTTTTGCTCCCCTGCCACCTTCATAGCACAGACGGGAGCATGGTATGCACCCAACCTAGCCAATTACCTTAGCACTTAGTCGTATGCCCCTGGTCCATACCAGCCTCAGCCATCCCCCTAAAGATCCCTTCACCTGACCTTCAGCCATCCCATCAAGGTGGTCCCAATTTGGTCCACACCAGGACAGTATAAAGTGCCTACTATAGCTCTAGCCATTTTGCCAAGGTGACACAAGTACAAAGCACTCCAGGATATGATAAACCCACATGTGTGTCAGCTCTAGACTCACCAGGGTACTGTGTGGAGCACCCCAGAACCTCCTAACCGACACATACTTCAGATCCAGCTCTCTTGCCAGAGTGCCCCCTGTGTGACCCACCATAGATCTACTGGCCTGTGCACACCTCAGCTTCAGCTAACTCACAAGGGCACCTCCTATGCCTAATGTCCTGAGACTCCCTAGACTGTGTCCATTTAAACTCCAGCCATACTACCAGGGCAATCTCAGTGTAGAATGCCCCAGGAACTCCAGCCCACACCCACTGAGGCTCCAGCCAGCCAAAGCCACCAGAAATCCACAGTCTACATAGATGTTCCTATACAAGGTCATTCAAGATTGAGAAGAGTGGCTCTTCTGTCTAGCTCATGGAAACCAAAAGAGAAAGTCAACAAAAATATGGGAACAGGGAAATATGCTGCAAACAAAGAAACAAATCAAAATTTCAGGTAAAAACCTAAATGAAATGGAAATAAGCAATTTACCTGATAAAGAGTTCAAAGTAACAGTCATAAAGATGCTCCCTGAACTGAAGAGTGGAAGAACTCAGAAAATATAAAAAAGAATCATAGCTGAAGAATACAGTAACTGA
Source organism: Acinonyx jubatus (assembly GCF_027475565.1). NCBI lineage: Eukaryota > Metazoa > Chordata > Mammalia > Carnivora > Felidae > Acinonyx > Acinonyx jubatus. The sequence goes on along the minus strand of NC_069381.1, from coordinate 48,552,876 downwards.
ATTGAAAAATGCACTAGAGGGAATCAACAGCAGATTAGATGATACAGAATAGCAGATATGTGTTCTGGAAGACAAGGTTATGGAAAGCACCCAAGTTGAACAGCGAAAAGAAAAAGAATTATTAAAAAATGAGGGTGGGTGAAAAGATCTCTGGGAAAACTAAACATACTAACATTTGCATTATAGGGCTTCCAGCAGAAGGAGAGAAAGGGGCAGAAAATTTACTCAAAGAAATACTATCTGAAAATTTCCTTAACCTGGAGAAGAAAGCAGAAATCCAGTTTCAGAAAAGACAGAGTCCCAAACAAGATGCCACAGAGATCCACACTGTGACATACAATTAAAATGTCAAAGATGAAAAATAAATAGAATACTCTACCCTGCAAATTCTTTCTCTCTTTCAATTGTGAAGACAGACAAATGTTAAAAATATTTATTATCACTAAACTGACCTTACAATAGATGTTAACAGGAACTTCTTTAAGCACATACAAGAAGGTGTTAGAAGAAAAATAGGAAGAGAAAACAATTCACAAGTAAAAGCAAACATAATAAAGGTAGTAGATCAATCACAAAACTAGTAGAAAGATTAAAAGACAAAAGTAGTAGTAAAAGAAATTTTATCTAAATTAAAGGACTCAAAATGTAAAATAGGACACTGTATACATAAAACATGGAAGGGGGAATAAAAATATACTATTTTTAGGATGTGTTTAAACTTAAGCAACCATCAACTTAATATAGACTGCTATTTATTTAGGATGTTATATAGGGGCCTCATGGTAACCGCAAACTGAAATCTGTAATCAATAATACAAAAAAGAAAGAAAACTAAGCCTAACACTAGTCTGGGTCGTCAGTCACAAAGGAAGAGAACAAGAGAAGGAAGAGAGAAGAAATACAAAAAATACAAGAAAACAATTAACAAAAAGTACTTATTACTTTCTTTAAATGTAAATGATCGAAATGCTCCAAAAAACACAGTGAATGAATGAATTAAAAAAAAAAATAAGACCCACCTATATGCTGCCTACAAGAAACTTACTTCAGACATAAAGACATATACAGACTGAAAGCGAAAAGATGGAAAAAAATTTTCCATGGGGCAGTTGGGTGGCTCAGTCAAACATCTGACTGTTGGCCTCAGCTCAGGTCATGATCTCATGGTTCAGGATTTCAAGCCACACGTAGGACTATGCACTGACAGTGTGGGGCCTGCTTGGGATTCTCCCTCCCTTTCTCCCTCTCTCCCTCTCTGTCCTTCCCCTATACTTTTCCATGCTCTCAAAATTAAAAAAAAAAAATTCCTTGCAAATACAAAAAAAGCCAATGTGCAATACTCAGACAAAACAGACTTTAAAACAAAGACTATAACAAGGGACGAAGAAGGGCATTACATAAGGATAAGTGGGTCAGTCCAACAAGAAATAACAATTGTAAATATAGGAACACGTGGATATACAAATCAAACATTAATAGAGAAAGCTACAAGTTGAAAATATGATAGGAGGCTATAACATTCCACTTAAATCAATGAATAGATCATCCAGACAGAAAATTCAATAAGGAAACTATGAGTGACAAATTAGACCAAACAGATATAAAAAGAACATTCCATCCAAAAACAGAATACATTTCTTTTCAAATGCACATGAAATATTCACCAGGATAGATCACATGTTAGGTCACAAAACAAGTTTCAATAAATGAAGATGGAAATTATATTAAACATCTTTCCCCAACCACAATGGTATGAAATTAGAAATTAATTACAAAGAAAAAAAACTGAAAAAGATATATATAAATGAAATTTATAGTGATATAGGACTACCTCAAGGAACAAGAAAAATTTCAATCTAACTTTACACCTAAAGGAACAAAAAACCAATGGATAAAAACCCAAGTTAGTAGAAGAAATAATAAAAAACAGAGTGGAAATAAATGAAATCGAGATTTCAAAAACAACTGAAAAGATGAAACCAAGAGCTGATTCTTTGAAAAGATCAAAATTGATAAGCCTTTAGCCAGACTCATGAAGAAAAAGAGGACTCAAGTAAAATTTGAAATGTAAAAGAATTGAAATGGACATCATGAAAATACAAAGGATTCTGAGACTACTATGAAAAAGTCTATGCCAACAAACTAGACAACCTAGAAGAAATGGATAATTTCCTGGAAACAACCTTTCAAAACTGACTCACCAAGAAAAAGAAATTCTGAACAAACCAATTACCAGTAATAGAATTTAGTCGATAATCAAAAAACTCCCAACAATGTCCAGAACCAGATGGCTTCACAGGTGAGTTCTACCCAAATACTTAAAGTTAATCCCTATTCTTCTTAAACTATTGAAAATAAAAAATAATTTTAAAAAAGAGGAAGGAAAAGCTTCCAAATACATTCTACCAGGCCAGCATTACCCTAATACCAAAACCACACAAAGATACTACAAAAAAAGGAAACTATAGGCCAATATCCCTGATAAGCATAAATGCAAAAATCCTCAATAAAATATGCATTCAACAACACTTACAAGGATTATCTACTACAATCAAGTGAGATTTATTCCAGGCAGGCAAAGGTAGTTCACTACGTGCACGTCAACCAAAGTGATTCATCACAACAAAATATAAACATCATATGATCCTCTCAAGAGATGCAGACAAAACTCAATATCCATTCACGGTAACAACTCTCAACAAAGTGGGTTTAGAAGAAATATAGTTCAACGTAACAAAGGCCATATATAACCAACCCACAGCTAATGTAATAAATGGTGAAAATTGAAAGCTTTTCCTCTAATATAAGGAACAAGATAAAGATGTCCACTCTCACTATCTTTATTCAACATAGTGTTGGACATCCTTGCTCTGGCAATCAAACAAGAAAAATAAAAGACATGGACAAATGGTCACTATTTGCAGATGACATGATCCTATGTACATATAAAACCCTAAAGGCTCTACCAAAAAGCTATTAGAATGAATTCAAGGTTACAGAATATAAAATTAATAAAAAAAAAAGCTGCTGTGTTTTTATGCATTAATAATGATATTGCAGAAGAAGAAATCAAGAAAAAATCCCATTTATAATTGCACCGAAAGAATAAAATACCTAGGAATAAATTAAATCGAGTTGGTAAAGATGTATACACTGAAAAACAGAAGACATTGGTCAAAGAAATTGAAGACAACACACAAAAAAATGGAAAAATATACCATGTTCATGGATCAAAAGAATGAATATTGTTAAAATGTCCATACTATCCAAAGCCATTTACAAATTTAGTGTTATTCCTATCAGAATACAAACTGTATTTGTAACAAACTAAAACAGTTCCAAAATCTGTATAGAACTACAAAGATTCTGAATAGCCAAAGCAATCTTCGGATAAGAAAGCTGGAGGTATCCTGATTTCGTATTTCATGATATACTGCAAAGCTGTAATAAACAAAACAGCATGGTACTGGCACAAAAATGGTTACTGACCAATGGAACATGATAGCCCAGAAATAAACCCATTCTTATATGGTTAATTCATCTACAATAAAGGACATAAGAATATACACTGGGGAAAACAGTCTCTTCAATAAGTAGTGTTTGCTACATGCAAAAGTATTGAACTGGACCACTTTCTTATACCATACACACAAAAAAAGACCTAAATGTGAGACCTGAAGCCATAAAAGTCCTGGAAGAAAACATAGGCAATACTATCTTTGACATTGGCCTTAGCAACACACTTACAGATATGTCTCCTAAAGCAAAATTAAACCATTAGGACCTCACGGAAATAAGAAGCTTTTGTACAGTAAAGAAAACTGTCAACAAAACAAAAAGGCAACCTACTGAATGGGGGAAGGTATATGAAAATGACATATTTGATAAGCGGTTAATATCCAAAAAATATAAAGAATTCATACTACTACACAAAACCCCCAAATAATCTGATTATAAAATGAGCCGAGGACCCAAGTAGACATTTCTCCAAAGATGACATAAAGATGGCCAACAGACACATGAAAAGATACTCAGCATCACTAATTATCAGGGATATGCCAATCAAAACCACAATGAGATATCACCTCACACCTGTCAGAATGGCTAGTATCAAAGAGACCAGAAATAATTTGTTGGCAAAGCTGTGGAGAAAAGGGAACCCTCATGTACTGTTGGTGGGAAGGTTAATTAGTACAATCACTGTGGAAAATAGTATGGAATTTACTCAAGTAATTAATAGAAATACCATATGATGCGGTAATTCCAGTACTGGGTATTTACCCAAAGGAAAAAAAACCTGCTCATTTGAAAAAGATATATGCACACCTAGGTTTAGTGAAGCAATATTTACAATAGCCAAGATATGGAAGCAACCTCAGTGTCCACTGATAGATAAATGGGTAAGAAGATGTGGTATGTATGTATATATGTATGTATGTGTGTATGTATACATACATACACACAGTGAAATATTACTCAGCCATAAAAAATGAGATCCTGCCATTTATAGCAACATGGATGGACATTGAAAGTATAATGCTAACTGAAATAAGTCAGACTAAAAAAGACCAACACCATACAATTTTACTTATATGGGAGAATAAAAAACAAAGCATACAATAGAAACAGAGTCAAATACAAAGAAACTGGTATTTACCAAAGGGAAGGTGGGTGGGGGAATGATATAAATAGGTGAAGGGGATTAAGAGGTACAAACTTCCAGTTATAAAATAAACCAGTCACATAGGTGAAAAGTACAGCATAGGGAATATAGTCAATATATGTCTTATTGTTGAATCACTATGCTGCACACCTGAAACTAATATAATACTGTATGTCAACTATACTTCAATTAAAAAATGCCAATATCAGAAACAAACCTAAGTAAATAGAAGGGGAGAGGGTAAAAAAGAGAAGGGAGAGGGAAGGAAGTAGCAGGGGGAAAGAACATCTCTACAGAACCTACAGACACTTAAAAAAGGAATATTATGAACACTTGCCAATAAGTTGAACAATCTAGATATGGGAAAATCATTTAAAGGACATAGCTATCAAAGATAATTCAAGGAGAAATAGCTGTATTTAATAGTCATATATATTAAGGAAATTTAATCTGTAGCTAATAACCTCACCACAAAGAAAACTCCAGGATCCGATGGCTTCACTGGTATTTTTCCATTGAATGGTTGACTATATCATCAAACTGATCAATTGCTCACAAGCTCGTCTAGAAAATCAAAGAGTTAGGATACTTCCCAACTCATGTTATGAGGCAAATATTTTCAGATGTTGAAGCCAGAATCATTCTAAGAAAATAAAACTAAAGACCAAATTTTATTGTTTAAGCCATCCAGTCTATGCAATCTTGTTATGACAGCTCAAGATGACTAATACACCAGCTATGAATAATGAAAATTGAACTAAAACAGTGCAGTTGCAAGAAAAATAAATGTAACACATATGCATGTATATACATATTATACACATGCACATTATATATGTACACATAAACCATATCTTTGTACACTGTAACTATAAAGTCAATATACAAAATTATGTCTATATATAATTTCATGACAAAGCTATTATTAGTGGCTTTCACCTCTGCCTATTATTACAAAGACACATGCAGATGACCTTAGATAGTAGACATTTATCATGAAAAAAAAAAAAATCACAGGGTACTAAGGAAGCCTGGGGATTCAGCTGAGCAGCTGTGAGGACACTTGTAGGCACTAAGTCTTTGGTCACAGTATGTATTTAATTCTAATTTCTGAATATTCTTTTGGACTAAATGTGTGAAATCCTTTTTCCTGATAGTTCCTTCCACTGACTGCAAGATTACAGGTAGTAAGCAAATTCCATGAGGCAATGCCAGAGAGACCATCAGACTCTGATTCTAAGTCTGGAATGACAAATAATATTTCAACCTGAGGGCCAACCCTCATGGATTAGTAATGACTACCTGGAGCAGAAGTCTCGAGAAAGGACCTTGAGACTCTACTTGAACTCAATAGGGAAGAGGACTACAGCCAAAGAGGCATATCTACTGTGGGGTATCAGCCTGCATACCTTATATTAACCATCCTGGAAAGAAACCTCATTATTGGATCCAGGAGACAGATTCAGACCCTCAGCTGGCGTTACAAAAAACGGTACATGTAATCAGCCTTTGACCTCTGGTAACCATTCAGCTTGCTGCTCTGTGTCAAGTGACCCTGTCCATTTTTCTTGCCCCTTTTACAACTGTTAAACCCAACCACTATTACTGATCTTTCGAACTTCATCAGAATAGCTAATCAAATGGTGTATTCCATCAATGAAAAATTATTTTAATGCGTGCGCACACATCCATACCACACACACACCACACGCAAGTATAAAGATGTGCTTTAACAGAAGGAACAACTCAAGTTCACAGATGTGTATTGACTTGCCTATTCGAGCAACTGCTAAATGATAAACCCAGACTTAAGATACAGTTCTTTTGTTCCCAAGTCCAGTGTATGTTTCAGTATCACAGTCAAGTATCTTCAAATTGTAAGAATCAGAGTCACATGCGAGGACAATATGGGATTTGGCCAAAAGCAGAAAGTTACTGAGTTGCCAAAGAAAGACTACACTTACAAATCCGAGTACATTTAGTTTCATTTTTCTTTTATGGTTAGGGATCCTTTCTGGGGGGTTATTTCTATCACATGAGGTTTCATACGGTTTTATAATTATCTATTTTCTGATTTCTTCTCTACTCCATTAGAAGCAATTTGAAAACATTGCTTTTATCTGTGTCCACAGAGAGGAACACAGTATCTGGCATAACACAGGCACCTCAAAAATGGTAATTGGATGACTGAATAAATGCAAATTATTTTCAGACTTTTCTAAGATTATGGAATTTATCAAGAAAGTGATCTGGGATCTGAGGAAATGTAATGATGTACCTCTGATGATTTAAGTACAATCTGTCACTTATTAATAGCAGCTAGAGGCCTGGCACTGTGCCAGGCATTTGAATATACTTTTCCTTTCCTTGACCACTCACAGCAAGTCCGTGGAATAAATGTTTGGGTCTTTGTACAGAAATTAAAACTCAGAGAGACCAACCAATATATCCTATTTCATACAGTAAGAACCAAACCTTTACCTTCAAATTCCAGTGATCTTTCCAAATATTAAATTAGGGAACCATAGATCAGGAATAGTTCCTAGAATGATGATGATCAGGATTCTACATAACTCTCGTTTTTCAAATTAAGATATCTAAGAAGATATTTGTAAAATACTTATCTTCATTTTTAAATTATATTCTTTGTGTCTTAGAATTTGAGGTAAAATCTATTCTACAGCATCCTGGCATGTAATGTTTTCCTCTACTGATCTCTGAGCAGATCCAACCAGGTTGTAATTCAAACAACAATTTTCCACTTGTAGCATAGCCTTCCTCCCCAATTTGTCCTTTGGATAACCTCATAATGACTTTTACTGTATTTATGCAAGCCTTTTCCAATCAGCCCTTTGGAACTTTCACATAGAGAAAAAACAAAAAAAAAAATATGAAAGGAGGAAAGAAGAGAAATGATGATCTGGGGTAGCATTTAACTAGCAGGAATTTTTCACACTGTCAGGTCATAGAAACACAGAAAGTCGGAAGAGGCTTAGAGTTCTCGTAATCCAGCTCCATAATATTTACAGAGGTGTTTACTTTGGCATTTGTGAAAGAATACATGATTTATAGTCAGCCACTCTGGGGTCAAATCCTGACTTTGCTACTTTCAGCGTCAGGAGCTCTACTTGGTATGCTACTTTACCTTGTTTTCCCTAATTATACAATGAGAATATGGATTCTCAACTCAGAAGATCATTTTGGAGACCAAGTGTGGTAGTATATACAGCCCTTGGCACATGTCTGGCGAACAAGGGCTTGTAAGTGTTACACCCTCTGTCATCCTCATTATTGTCATACCATAGCGCTTCCCTGGGCAACTTTTACTGTACAAGTGTGAGGATACTGCTTGGAAGGATAGCAACACTGATGATACCGCTACTGCTCAGCTACTCCTAGGCAGTGGTTTGGATCTTACTGTCAAAAAGGAGATTGAACCACAACCCCACTAGTAAGCTTTTCATTTTGTAATATTAAACCATATTCTAGAGAGAATACCTAGGAATTTCAGAGCAGGCTTTCCTACTTAAAGAGATGTATTTTTTTAATTATTTCTACAAATTTACTTTATTAAAAGGTTATGATTGACCTAAGTCTCTGCCTCAATTTCTATAACACTACTGAATGCTCTCCCTCTCTTTTCTTACTCCAGTCAAGGGAAAGTGATGGGACATACACGTATGTGGCAGGTACATTTGGGAAGTATCAACTGGGCATGCTCATTGCAACCCCCTTTCTTTTTTTCCTCTTGGGCATTTCCCAGGGAGTATACATTCTTTTCTGTCTCTAAATGTCCAGTATTCTATGGGGGACTGTGGACCTTTGGTCTTGTCTATGGTTAAGGGAATAAATCTGTGTAATCTGGATTAACATTAGGAGTTTACTGCCCCATGTATAAAATACATCCTCCAACTGAGTCTTATAAAAGATGGGGGACAATATATTTTGGCTCACTGTTTAAGAACTTGAACTACAAGGTGGATACTGTTTTAAGGACTTCCCCAAAACCCCTGGGTTGAATCCGGGATCATGAAATGTTTTATTCAGACTATTTTCATTAGTCTTCCTCATATCCTTTGACTAAACAGTTGTTGTACGCACTACATTCAGACATTAAAGGACTGATAATTTCATGCTGTCTAACATGGTTGTCAACTAGATCTATATTCCATTGCAAGATACGTTTGGCATTCAGGTTATAAACATTGACCTTCATTTGGAACCAAGCCAATGCTAGTCTGGAGTTGTGTGGCTTTTCTGGTTTTATATTATTCCTGAGGCTCTCTGTTATAGTACCTGCTAATGATACTTATAAATACTGGAAATCCAGATTGTAGCTTTAATATTTGAAATAAAATAGATTTTATTAATGGGAAAATAAAAAGAAAAGTGGGCTATTATCAGGTTAGAGATGCAAGTTCCCCTTCTACAGAAAAAGTAGGAAAAATAACCCTTGATCCCAAACCAAAAGCTTCATTAAAGCATTCTTGTGATGCTTTAGTCTTGGGAAATAAGCTGGCTCAGAAACATGCAAGGGCCAACAGCAGCAAGGCAATTAGAGTGCTTTATAGGTGAAGAAAAATGGGGGCTCGGGAAACAATTTTAATTCTGGCAGTGACAGAGGAGAAAGTATCAAGAAATCAAAGAGTAAGGAATGTATTTATAAAGGCATTTCAGCTTTCAGAGGATAAGCTAGATCTATATAAATAGAGGAATAAAAGAAAGTGTATCAAACACAGATCTAATTGATTTAAAAGATGAACTGGAAAAAAATGGAGGATTTGATCTGAGCATGTCTGGATTATTCTTCTCAGATTTACCAATCAGATGAGTCACTCCAACTCCCTTGGGATAGACTAAGTAAAGGGGCAGAAAGAGGCCAGAGGTGTAAGACAACTGAACTCTTCACCTAAAATATAAGAAATAGAGGGAAAGGATTTGCTCCTAATACTCAGCAATGAAATACATATGATTAGAACAAAACAGAAAATTAAAATCCATGAAATAACAAACCTATTAACCATTAGTGTTAATATAAATCATCTGATAGTTACCAGACTTAGCTGGTTATACTCTATACTTTAGCCAAAAATAACTTAAAAATTTAAAAAATTAAAAAAAAAATCCCTACAATCTGCACACCAGGCACTATGTTTAGTCACTACAGATGAATATAGAAGATCTAGTCCCTACTTTAGGGTCTTCAGGAAAATTATGAAAATATTTAATGAATAACTTAAATATGATGTATAAGTGGTAGCATGGAGATATTCACAGGAGGGCTGGGCAAAGAGGGGACTTAATACAATCTGGAAATGGCTAAGCTTCAGAGTTCGCTGTCAGCTTTTTAGCAGCCAAAATGACGAGATAACCATGATGAGTTTTATAACTTTCAACATCTTAAAGGAAAAACTATATCAATTCTTCAGGAAAGACAATCTTTTTACCAGCACTAAATAAGAAAGAAATTCTTTTCATGGAATTTTGTAGGAAACATTGAAGGATGTAATGGGTAATGTCCACAGCATCAGATTTTCAGCCCTCACAGAAGTGATATAGATTTCTCTCTTATCATGGCTTTTGTTGACAGTAAAGAGTGTATTTTAAAATATTCATTACCAAACTTACTGCACATCAGAATCACTTCGGAATCTGTTTTAGAATATATACTCCAAGCATTATTTAATAAATCCGTCCTCCAAATCTTAAATTCTAATAGCTTATTTTCACACCAGAACTTTTTCCTTTTCTATTTTCTTACACTGTATTCCCATTAGAGGGGCCTTTAGACTTTATACAGATCTCTAGTCTATAATCTCTCCCTTCTGTCCAAAACTTTCTCTCCTTGGCTTTCTTTTTTTCCTGGGTGATTACTTAAGCTATCTTCATTCCAGAATCCTCAATCCCCCAAGATGCTGTAGCACTATACATCTTCAACCATCCTGTGATAAAATTTTGATCCTCTGTGATTTTTACAATTTAATAGACCTATGAATGCAAGAAAGCCACAAGGATTTTAGAGTTGATTAAAGAGTATCAATTTATGAAACTGATACTTTAGGAAGTGTCTCCCAATTATGAAAGAGAATATTAATCATGATAAAGAGCAAAGAAATTGTGCATGACACCTGCTTGCTATTTATGTAACATATTGGCCTGAAATTTAAGTGTTTGCCATATGCAAATTGAGAGATAAGACTAGAGTGAACTTACTAGAGAATTGTCCTTTCATTTAAGGAAGTTATAGACTAGTCACGAAGATAGAACAAGTAATAGCAACTAAACTTCTTGAGTGCCTACTATCTGCCAGACACTTTACATCTGTAATAACTAGGCTTTACAATATCCCTACCAAGTAGCTTTTGCTACGTTAACAAATCACTTCAAAACCTAGCAGCATAAAATAGTCATTCTCAAAATGTGGTAGCTGGACCATCTGCATCAATATCACATGGAGACTTGTTAGAAATGCAATTTAGGGACCCAACCCAGACCTATGAATCAGAAACTCTGGAGTTTTTAACAAGCCCTCAAAGGGATTCTGGTGCAAGCTAAAGTTTGGGAATGAATAGCTTAAAACAACCACGTATTTTTAAGCTCACAATTCAATTCTGTGTGTTGGTAATTTGTGTTGGGCTCAGTGTGGGATTCTTTTCCTATCACCTGTATTCACCATTCACTTATTCATCTCCCCATACATCAGCTAATTGCTGGCTTGTCTACAATGCCCTTTGTAGGACAGCTCGTCTCTGCTCTAAGTGGGCTCACATGCTCGAGCAATACTCTTAGCATGGACTTATTCAAATGACAGCTGAGCAGGGTTCAGAAGAGCAAATGGGAATATGCAAGGTCTCTTGAGGCCTAAATTCAGAGCTGGCACACTCAACATCCATCATATCTATTAGTTAAAGCAAGTCTCAAGACTAGCCCAAGTTCAGGGAGTAGAGAAATAGACCACCTATTGATATATGAGCTACAAAAATCACATTACAAAAGGCAAGGATATGGGATGGAGAAGTGAGGCCATTGTTTCCCAACCGTCCATAATATAAGATACTCTCACACTCCATCTGTTGGATTAAGAAATTGAAGTTGGCAAATTTAAGTAATTTTTTACAAGGTCATTCATCTTGTAAGTGGCAGATTGTATATTTGAACCTAAGCTTGTCTAATTCCTACAAATCAGATCATGTGTAAATAGCTATAATAGAACATAGTATGTGAAAAGTAAAATAATAGAGGCCCAGATAAGAGTTCACAGAAGTGCAAAAAAGAGAGATATGCAGGCACCTGGGTGACTCAGTTGGTTCAACCTCCAACTTTGGCTCAGGTCATGATCCCACAGTTCATGAGTTCAAGCCCTGTGTCAGGCTCTTGTGCTGACAGCTCAGAGCCTGGAGCCTACTTCGGATTCTGTGTCTCCCTCTCTCTGCCCCTCCCCTGGTCATGGTCTCAGTCTCTCGGTCTCCCTCAAAAATAAATATTTTTTTAAAAAATTTTTAAGGGAGATATGGTTTCTGTTTCTGGTGAGAGAGAAAAATTTTTTAGGAGATAGTGAAATTTGAGGTGGGCCATGAAGGATGAGTGATCTAGGAAGAGAAACAAGTTTGAGCATAAAGCACCTGTTGAGAAACACCAAACTATTGGAGTAAACACAGTCTCTTTTGGCTGGAAGTTAGGGTATTTAAAGAGGAAAATAAGATACATTTAGAAATATAGGCATGCTCTGGCAAAGAACTTTGCCAAGGTAAGAATTCAAGGTTAAAGATTTTTTAGCAAAACCTGAAAATCAAGTGTTCTAAGTTCCAGTTATTCTTGTATTCATGCAAATTATCTTTCTGTAGATTTATTCATAGAAAACATTTTATTTTGGAATCACTTTCCTTCTACAAATTTTCACCTGTCTTCCATCCTCTTTAAGTTAATACTGTTCAGGGAATATAGACCTACCAAGTTACTTTGGCCTCATTCAGATATGATACTGAAAGGTTGAGTTAGGTTACACTTTCTCTAAATCAAAGCTTCCTAAATGGGCATGTGCATGTGCACCTACACAGGAATGTAGGTGTGCCAAGATTAAGCCTCTCTGCAGTCTGGGCACCCTATTTGGCCCTGGTGTTTCTGGAGCCCCAAGGAATGATTTGCTTCAGGCTACAAGTCTGTAGCCTGTGTTCCTTTTCCATCATGTGCAATGCAAACATTAACATTATTATTTTTGATGTATTCCACTTATGTAAAAGTGGAGAAGCAATATCCTAGAGGTTGTGTCTAGCTTCCCAAAGCCCAGGGGATGCTTAAAAAACTCCATCACTAGAAAATAAAAGTCTCAGGAAACCTGGGTGCATCCCAGAATTGTGTTCCTAAGACACCCAGGTAACTCTAATACCTCATCAGCTTTGTGAATCAGTTATAAAAAGTTCTATGGTCCGGTAACCTAATCTTCTAACTTCTCATCTTTAATTCATGACCAAGTATAAAAGGGAACATAAAGGGTCACATCCCATTCCAAATCTTATCCCACCCCAATAGTGACCTCCTTAACTGCAAAGCCTTTCCAATTTCATTCCCTCCATGAGTCACACCTGGAATAGCCTGACTTCTCTGGGATAACTAATCTTAGAAAGAACAAACAGATATTCATGGAGCACCTGGGTGATTCGGTCGGTTAAGCGTCCAAGTCTTGATTTTGGCTCGGGTCATGATCTCATGGTTCATGAGTACAAGCCCCACATCAGGCTCCACACTGACAGTGTGGAACCTGCTTGGGATACTGTCTCTCTCCCTCTATCTCTGCTTTTCTTGCTCTCTCTCTCAAAATAAATAAATAAACTTAAAAATATTTTTTTTAAAAACAGGAAAGATATTCAAATACAGATTTTGATTTTCATGTGGCCCAGGAACTTCCTGTAAGGGGGCATAAACCTATACCATAACCACACAATAAGTTAGAGTTTTTTGAAGGGGCTTGGACTAGGAAAGAGAGAGAGAAGAAATAAGGTTTCTAAGAGAAAAATCACACTAGGTGAAGTCTGGAAAAAATGGACCAGACCAAATGGGCCTGACTATTGCTGAGAGCTGTGTGTTCATTTACACTAGCAGATTACATTTGAGAATTTTCGCACCCATATATAACACCACCATATACACCATATATAAAACCACCACCACCACCATTATCCTGGGTCCAGAATCACCTATGTCTTCTGGAAAGAAGAGCCATTTGAAGAATGACATCATTAGATGCATCAATCAGCTCTGTTATAGAGACCCCCCCACTGAAAGAACTGATCACATAAAGTGGAAAGAGTGCACTTGTTGGTGATGGACTCCTCCTAGAGGTGGGCTCATAGAGGTCAGCAGTGGGATAGGGAGCTACCTGGTGGACATACAGTGCCATTGTTTGGAGGAGGTCAGGAAGGGGCCAGGTGGCTGCATAGGCAGTAACTTGTGAGTGGCAGAATGATTCGTGGTCAATTAAACAGATGGGGAGTGTATTGGAAGGTAGAATGAGGGATTGTAAAGATATAGGCAAATTTGGTTATATTTGTTGATTAACATAAAATGCTTGAGGTTTTACTAGGTACAAAGCACTATTTAAGGCTTTGGGTTTTTGTCAGTAACCAAAACTGAAAACAGAAAGAGGAAACACTTGTTTTTACTGAATTTAAATTTTAGTAGTGGTTATTTTATATAAAAAATTACATCTCCTCTGGAATACTCACAATAATTTAATATAAGGATCCTTGGCAAGTAGTGGTAATAGTGGTAAGGGAGAAGGAAGGACTGTATTTCAGGTCAAATTAGTGGAGGTTCAAAGCTTGGATAATGAATGAAGGTACAAATTTTAATATTTTGTTAAACAAAACATGCTTACAAAGGTAAAAGTCCTCAATTCATATAATATACTCTAGCATATATTAGATACATTTGATATTAGCATGTATTAGATAGATAACTTGAGGTTACATAATGTTAGAATGCTGAATTCAGAAAGGCTTCCTTGACCCTATATTTTGTGTAAAAATTATGTTACACACTGTCTATACGTTCTGTTTTGCATATACGCACATAATTTTTCAAACAATTACAATAAAAAATAAGCACATTGTGCTTACCCATCTTACCCGTGGAGAAGTTCTTAGCAAGCTGTTCATGCAGCCACTCACATAGCAAGTCGGTCTCTTAACATAATCACGGGCTTACCAAGCCTTTTTATAATTAGCTAGATCGGCTACAGGTGCTACTAAATTAAGACTGTACTATTTTAAGCCTGCCAGGTGTAAACACATTCAATGAATCACACTGATTACAGCTGGAAAATCATATCCTGCCACCCCCATTTAACCTTTTAGGAAAGAAGTTGAGTAAACATGGATTAAATTGTATTTTTAAAGTGAAACAACAAGGTAGGAGTTCCTGGGAAGTGCCTGGAATCTTACTCCATGAACCATGAAACCATGACTCAAACATTGTAGCAATTAGGTTGTATGGAAAAGGACTTTATCAACTATGGAGTGTTATGAAGACATGATGAGTGAATTTTATACATGGATTTCCTACTATAGGTCATTTCTCTCCAGACCTGCACTGTCCAATACAGTAGCCACTAACCAAATGTTGCTGTTTAAATTTAAATTTGTATTAAATAATATTATTTTTTGGACATAGTAACTTTTTATAGTTAGTTAAAATACAGTGCAATATTGGTTTCAGAAATAGAATTCGGTGACTCATTACTTACATACAACACCCAGTGCTCATCACAAGTGCCCTCCCCAATACCCATCACCAATCCAGCCCATCTCTAAACCACCTCCCTCCATTAACCCTCTGTTTGTTCTCTATCATTAAGAGTCTTTTGTGGTTTGTTTCCCTTCTTCTCTATAGAATTTAAAATTCAGCCCCTCAGTTGCATTAGATATGCTTTAAGTCCTTGATGGCTCATATAGCTAGTGGTTCCCATGTTGAACAGCACATATATAGAACATTTTTAGCACCACAGAAAATTCTGGGTAACTGTGATCATATCTTAAATGAGTTGTTCATTTTATTATTTAACCAAAAGGAATACAAATGATACATGTGTACTGTGTATCTACCAAATATAGGCCAAGCCCTCTGCTGGACCCTAGGAGCATGTATGGGAGAAAAGCAGGAATAAAGACACGTGGAGAACCTCTAGGAAATGAGCTGTGTGTGTGTGTGTGTGTGTGTGTGTGTGTGCGCGTGTTAAAACCTCTTTAGGTCCCAAGATAATATCTAATGGTAGAAGTTCAAGAAATATTTGTTGACAAAGGTACTGGTTGGGCTAAATTGTCTATTTTCAGTCAAATCCTTTCTTGGCCACTGTAATATGCAATCTGCTGCAAAATCCATTAGGACAATCAATCGAATCATATTGTGAAGACATCCAAATCCCTCTGGATCACTTATTTTTCAATGTAGAGCTTTTCATAGGACAGATGCCATAGTAGGAAAAAGCTATTAAAATACATTGGAATTTATTTTCCTCTTATCCATCCAGACTCCTAAAGGATATAATTACTCTTTAGAAAGTCCTTGAAAATCTGGCCCAACACTGAATTCCTAGCCTCTTCTATGAAACTGGTTTGCTCACTCACCCTGAATATGCCTTGCTCTCTCCTATCTCTGCATATCCCCTTACGCATTTCCTCTTCCCTACAATCTTTTGAACTGCCTCCACCCAACTTTACCCAACAAAAATCCTACTATTCGTTAAGGCTGAGTAATCTCTTTTCCTCTATTAAAACCTGATCCACCCTCCCTTAGCCTAAATGCACCTCTTCCCCTCTCTAATCAAAATCTCTGCTTAGAGGAGTTCTCTCAGAAGTTAGCATAGGACCTTACTGTAAATAGATCCTCAGTAGGTATTTGGTAAATGTAAATGCAAACTGTAATAGGAAAGAACATTAAATCTACAATTATAAGCATTTCGGTAGTACTTTTACATTTACAAAGTACTTTTTAACATATTTTATCCTCACAAAATTCCTGTGATCACGTTGTTATTCCCATTTTACAGATGAGGAAATTGAGGCTTGGACACAGGGATCTGCTCAAAGTGTGTTCATCTCTGTCCCAACAGAAATGGTACACTCCAACCAGAAGGGAGACAATAAGAGAGCCCAAGAGAGCAATCTATGGAGGCCAATCTCACAGGACTCAGGCAGGGCACACACAGGGATGGGCATGTGCTTTATGCTGGAGGAGAATCAATATTGGGAGGAAAATAGATTTTATCCCATATTTAAAGCTGCATAGCTACTGGGCTACAGAGCCATGAAACAGGGCTCAGAGTTTCTATTCTTTTCACTTTGCTACAGCTTTGACACAGAAGAAATAACTTTGCAAATAAACTGTATATGTGTGTGTTATATTACCTTAATTAAATTAAAAATACCCCCCCCACACACACACACTATGAGGATTACATCTTGTGTGACCTTGAACAAGTGATTTAATTACATGGGCCTTACTTTCCTAATGTGCAAAATAGAATCAATAGGACTTCCCAGGGTGTGGCAGAGATTAAATGAGATGGTATTTATAAAATGCTAGCATGGCAGTTGGCACAGAGTAGATGCTCCATATATTTTAGTCCTTTCCTTATGCTTTGTGAATATTCTTTATGTAACCAAACACAGGGCTGAGTTCACATTAGAGCCTAAGTATATACCGATCAAATAAAAAGTGATTAGTCAAGAAAAGGAAATTACGATCAGAGTCTCTTGGAAATATTTAGAAAGAAGTTTTGTTTTTGTTTTTGTTTTTTTACTATGGCCTGATTATGAGGTTGAATTGTCACAGGTTGTTTCTATAGAAATGACACCATGAAGAAAAGTGGAGGTTAAGACATGATCCTCTCCCTCTTAAAGATCCTGTCTACCAGGGAAGATGGACATATAAACAGCTAATTACAATATAGGTTGAGAAGTGGCTGAACATAGACAGGTGGAATATGGAGAACAGAGCCACTGCCAGGGAATCAGAGAAATCTTCAAAAAGAATGTAACTTTTGAGTTGAGCCTTGGAGAATGTGTTTAAAGCAAATATCATGATTTCACTCATATGTGGAATTAAGAAACACAACAGATGAACATAGGGGAAGGAAAGGAAAAATAAGATACAAGCAGAGAGGGAGGCAAACCATAAGAGACTCTTAAATTCAGAGAACAGACTGAGCGTTGGTGGGGGTGGGGGTTGGAGGGGTGGGGAAAAAGGGTGATGGGAATTAAGGAGGACACTTGTTGGGATGAGCACTGGGTGTTATGTGGCAGTGATGAATCACTGGGTTCTACCCCTGAAACCCATACTACACTGCATGTTAACTAACTTGAATTTAAGTTAAACAAACAAACAAACAAACAAACAAAAATGGATGTGTTTGAAGGATTAACAAGAGAGGACAAAATTCCAGAAAAAGAAGAATAAGCGAGTTGTGAATTTAAAGGAGATAATGTGTGTCACAGCAACTGTGTCAACTTTTCAACTGTTTTCTTACAAACATAAATAAGATAATGGGCTAAGGATATAGTTATAAGCACCCCCACATTGAGCTTTTTTTTTAAATTAGTTTTATCTAAAAGATCATGTTAATGGTGTATTTTATTCCACAATTATTCATATTTTAATATATCAAATTATTTGTCCCACATCTTTCTTTAAAAAAACAATTGATTCCCTAAAAAAATTATGTCATACTTATCCTGTGGTGTACATATTTCCTGGAACATCTACCTCCTAGGTGCACATTTATTACAGTTTGTGAAGGTGAGACAGATGTAAAAGTCCTATGTAAGCTCTTTACAAATGTGAATTACCCTTATTATTTACAGACTTTTAAACTAAAATTGGAAAAGTGTGGTCAATTACTCTGGCCTTCTCAACCCCACAGGAGAATTGGTTTCCATGCTCTTTCCTTCCTTCTAATATTGGTCCAAGCCCAGTGGTCCAATGGCTCATGGCCATTTAAAGCAAGACTGAGAAAATGCTTCTCAGTTTGGCAATGGAGTTTGGGAATTGGCCAGCCCAACCTACTTCAGTGATTTTAATGCAAAGCACTCAGCAAATTAAACTTGTTGATTATAAAATATTTTCCATTTGCCCCAGTGTCGGCACTTTTATAGGAAATTTTGCATCCAGTGAAAGAGAAGTGCAAAGTAAGAATATGTATAGTTTTCCAAGCTCACAAGGATTGCCTAGAGGAAAAGGCAAAATAGAGCCTGATGCAACATGTGGTCTGTCTCTCCCACCCCCAGTGCAAGAGAAAAGTTTCATTGCCTAGAGCTTCATTACCTACAAAGTAAAAATAATGAGAATTTCAGTCCTGAAATAGGGTAGACCTTGGAATGTAAGACCTCTAATCTTTTGCTCACTTATTTATTCCCTGAATTTTTACCAAAGAATTTTTCTTGCACAAGGTGTCATGCAGAAGCTGGTAATGCAAAGATAAATATGAATTAGATCTAGCCCCTCAGAGAGCTCACAGTCTAATGGATGAGAAAGACATAGAATCAAGTAACTATGAAACAATGTGATGATATGCATTCAGTGTTTGGGGAGCACCAAGGACAAGCAACTAAACTACCATTTGCCCAATAATAGAACAACTGCCAGTGAAACAGTGATCACTCGATCTTGACATATTCCATCAGAGGCTAGAAAATTGCATATCAGAGTCACTGTAGATGAATTCTACTCTGGACAAACATATGGACTAGATCAGAGTTTTTTAAGAGCAATACTACTGACATTTTGGACCAGACAATTCTTTGTTGTGGAGGGCTGTCCTGTGCACAGGGGGATCTTTAACATCCGTGGCCTTTACCCTCTAGATGTTGGGAGCACCCACTCCTTGTCAATCAGAAGTGTCTGAAGATATTGCCAAATAGGTCTTGAGGGGAAAATTACTCCCAATTGAGAACCACTGGACTAAATGGTCTTTAATATTTCTTCCATCTTTAAGGATTGAACTAGTAGAACAGCTGGCACTGCTGTAATCTGCAGGGAATGCTCATTTCTCCCAGCTGATACTGGAGTTACTTAGATTTGACCACAACTCTGCAGCCATATGCTCTTAAGGAAGCAATCTTAACCTAAAGAAAGAAGAACTCAAATCCTAAGTCTCAAAGCCATAAGTACCCTCTATCTTCAATATTGTAATGCAGTCTCTACTTGGTCAATGTTCCTCAAAGATATTCTGTGTTGAAGAAGTTGTACTTCTTGGGAGCCAGCATTACTGACTGAGAGGGGATAGCCTTGCTACTTGGGCAGAATAGAATCAGCGTTTAGAACAGAGAAGTGCATTTTGACTATACTCTATGCAACCCCTCCTATAATCAAAGCAGTTCTGTCCTTCATCTTTTTTATCCACCTTTCTTAACCTATAAAAAGATAGAAAATGTTTGGTGGAAACACTGGAGTTGGACCTGGAGCCCTGGGTTTGGATCCTAGTCAGATCATTAAACTCACTGCATTAATTTGGACAAATTACTTCATACATTGGCTTGCTCATTCAACAAACTTTTTCCAAGTGCCTGCTGCACACGACAAACTATAACAGCTGGCTAGGGATACACAGGGAATGACACAGCTCTCCCACTAGTTTTTCACAATAGAGAAAAAGGAGAGCAAGTATCATATCTCATGTGATGGTGTTAGTATTGTCATTACTGCACTACTCACAGGGAAATTACAACTGGTTCTGTTTGTTTTCACCTTGGCCAGGGAGTCAGGATCTTCCTCCATGACCTTGTCCTCACCAATTTGTCCAACATCCCTCTCTCTGTTTGGTCAACTCACATTGACTGGGACTAACCATGCCCAGTAAGATTGAAGGGCATGTTGTCATCAGGTGGAATATCAATGTTCAAGGATAGCTTTTTCTGTATTCCTAGTATTTGCTCTCTGGGCCCCTAAGTAAAGTCACTCCTACCTCTCAAAGAAATCCTGTAAAGTTCCTTCCATATGTCCTTCCCCTGTGTAACTCACTTTTCAACCTTCTCTCTTTCCTTCCCCCAAGTCTCAGAATTACCCAATTTTCAGGGACTCTGCATACATGCATCCAAGAATTTGACCATAGAGGTAAAGCATTTCTTCAAATCTGTATTTTTGTTTCATTTTGGACTGAGAGAAAGAAAAAAAAATGGTCCTAAAGACCACTGAGAGAGCAAAGGGTGGTGGAAACACAGAGAAAACAATGAAGTGAATGCTAACAAGATAGAACCATAACATCCTGTGGTAACTGACACGAGAAGAGCAAGCTCAGACTTCTAGGGACCATGGCCTTTCCCAAGAAATGGAAGTTAGCAACCAGGGCATCAGTTTGTAATTATATATACTTTTTATCCCACAGCGAAACATATTTCCAACTGATGGGGATGGTTCAGCAGAATATTATAAACAAAAGCTTCAAGTAGGTTTTTACTTCTTCTTTTAGGGTTTCAGATTCCTCCAATATAAAAATAAAAAGCTTGATTAGGGAATCTTTTAGGTCTGAGAGAGCAATAATACTCCATCATCATTCAGTGTTACTTGGATTCCTTTTCCTACCAATATCCCTGGTACGTCTTTCTCCACACTTAAGATGTGCTGCTTGATCCAAATGTGGAGACTGCAGGACTAGGTGAGGAGAACGAGACAGACTCCCCAGAGGTGGAACTCAGTAACATGTGGAGGGAATATCAGGATTTGAGGAGCTCCAATGAAAGCTTTCACATCTTGCATACATTTTCAGAAATAACATTCTACAAAATGTAGTCTTGTTTCCTTGGTGTGATATAGAACTCTTTTAATTAAACTTTGGAAACAAACGTATAGGGGTCATGAGGATAAACAAAACTTTTCAATTTTTAATTCATTGGATAGATCCTCCTGAGCTTTCATTCCCTGGATAGGAATCGCAAAGCAATAACTCAAGGAGCTCCCCTTAGAGGCTGTTCCACTTTGATGTGAACCCTGCTGTCTTTTTTGACTCTGAAGGATGGACTGGAAGTCAGACTTGAGTGGATACCCTAGCACCTTCACGTACTTAATACCTGCTGTGACACTGGGCATTACAACTGAGCCTCAGTTTGCTCATCTATGAAATTAAGAAACAGTATTCTCAGGGCAGTGCCTACTTTGTGGTAGATGCCCCTTCTTTTATCCCTACATTCTAGCATCCAGCCCAGAGTAAGCTTGCGTTAAATGTTAGTTGCATTTACCTCCTCCATTCTTACATTCTCTTTTTAAAGGGGACTTTAATAGGCTCTTGTATCAGGCCACAAAGATATCTTCTTCCTACCATAATTAAGCAACTCGAGAAATCCTGTGAGGTCGATAAATTTGGAAAACGCTTACATAAAACAGAATATAAAATGGCAAGTCCTGCCATCAGAAGCCAGTAAAAGTCAATTGCTTTATGCGACACCTCTACAAATGGCATTATGTCATTGCGTAATATTAGTAAGAAATTGTAAGATTTTGTTCAGGCCTATAAAACGTAATGAGTCTCACATCATCTACCAATATAAAAATAAATTGAAAGAAAGTAATATTTTAAAAAGAAAGAAAAAACAAGCTTCCAACTTCTTGGCTTTTTCTGTGTTTGAGGAAATTTAGTCCATAAAGAAATGAATTTAAATGTTTTTCAGTGTGGTTAGTTGGCGTTCTCTCTCTTTTTTTCTTTCTTTTTATTATTTTAATGTTTCATCTTTGCCTTTTTTATTTAACTGGGAACACACAAAATCTCTGTTTCAGAAATCAGGTGGTCTTGGCTGAAAAATTCTCCCAATGCATAAAAAGAACTTTAAATGTTCAAAAAGTGGCAAGTCTTCATGGTGCCAATAAAGAGATGGATTTATTCATCTGGGCGAAGGTACAGGACATTAACTTTCACAGATGCATTTGTTCACCAGCAGTTCACACTAAACCAACCTGAAAAGTCTTTGTAAACCTGAAAAAGTGAGGCTATGTGTGTGTGGCCTAGAACAGTGTTTCTTTTGGTAACAAATAGTGATATGGGGGTCCAAATTTATCCAGTGAGTACCTCTCTTAGGCAAGGTTGAATGCCCATTGGTTCTGGAGCAGAAAGAATTGATCATTCTGAGGAGATTTTGCCATACTACCAAAGATCTGGCTTGCATCTGTATTAAATATGCTCCAGAAAAAATGGAAGGAATAATCTCATAGCTCCCCCACAGTGCAGTCTTATGGATGTGAGCAGGCATGTCTATTAGGAATAATATATAACAAGAGCTGAGCCATTGGGCTGTCTAAATAAACTGTCTTCATATTTGGGGAAAAAAAAGACAAATGTGGTATGTTTGGCTCAAGAAATGGGCTCTGTTTTTCTTCTTTGTCAGCATTCCCATTCAGTGGTGCAGATGGACTGGACACCTTGGGGATGGGGTACATTTTCTGGCTCAAAATGGAAACAGCGTGGAGTGGTTTAAGCCAAGGAGGAAAACTTGGATTCATGCAATCAGTTCAAGTTACTCACAGACTGAGAGAAATCCAAAGTTGAATGTAAATCTATAGATATCTCTTCTACCTTTAACCCAGTGCTGGAATTCCTTCTTTACATGGTTGAATGATGGCCACCCAGCCTTCCATTGAACACTTCCCAGGAATAGGGAGCTCATTACTTGTGAGAAGCTCCGTGTATATTATTATTGTCATTAATATGTGGATTAGTACCATTTTTAACAAAACTATAGCAAATGTTATAACCTCCAAGGAGAGGCAAATTTGGAATGGTTGTGAAAGCTCATTTCCTTACTCTTGTTAGTAGTTCTACAGGAAGTCATCTCAACATTCCTGACCTCTACAGAAATAGGCTGATACCAAAGGCTGCACTTAGAACATCCTCCCTTTATAAGCAAGAAGTCAGTTAGATTGTCCCTATCCCACTTGCCTTTTCAGAGGAAGAATGTTGTGGGGGCAGGGTTCCCACCTATGAGAACACTTTTTATGGTGCATCCAGTAGTGCTGTCTGCCTAACCCAACTCTCTGCAGAATGAGAATCCAGAGCCTTGTGTGTGTTTTCTCTCCATTTGGAAATGTTACTATAGATTTACACTAGCAGTGTGTGTACGTGGGACCCCTTTGCATAATACAATCTCTACAAGCACTTATAAGATATTAGGCTTCAGGCTAAGAACTTGAGATTTATTAGCACATCTAGTCTTCCAAATAGTTCTCTGAGGTTAGACACTATACTTACACTCTTTTGAAGAGGAGGAACCTAAGTCTCAAAGATGACTGGGCATGGTAAAAACAGGGCTTCTACACAAAAGCATGTTCTTAATCTATGCTACATAGTTGGCCACCACTGGTATTGTGAATAAATAAAACCTTTAAATCAGCTAGGTTTAGGGTTACCCCTTGGCTCTTCCCCTCCCTGGGAGTGATATTATGTACTTTCTT
Organism: Acinonyx jubatus; assembly: GCF_027475565.1. NCBI lineage: Eukaryota > Metazoa > Chordata > Mammalia > Carnivora > Felidae > Acinonyx > Acinonyx jubatus. The sequence continues at coordinate 48,528,785 of NC_069381.1, read as the reverse complement.
AGCCTTATGGAGTCTCAATTTCCTTGTCAATAAACTGGCAGTAGTATTTCTTCATAATTTTTTATGACGGTTAAATGGGATCATATATATAACATGTACAGTAAACAGAATTTTTCTTATTGCCCTAGAGCTGAAGAGTAGGACTCCAAACAGAGAGATAAAAAGTGTTCATTATCCAATATCACAGAGCAAGAACACTGAAAAGACTACTAACGACTGGGCCTTTTGGCGGGCGCGCTAAGTAGGCAAACACCTCTGCCACCACTTATGATCAATCAGATCTGTTCTCCAGAAATGAAGAAGGAAAATAACACAGGGGAAAGAAAGCATCGTGGGAGTTAAAGCAATTGGCCTAGAATGGGGAATGTTGCTGCTTTGGCCTCCTCCTCCCAAAGTCAGTGAGGAAGGCCCCAAGAGAATCAATGCCAAGTAACAAGAGTACCTTCAAGAAGGAGAAACTTGTGTCTCATTCCCTGGTTAGACAATTGCTTATGCAATGAATTTTTGATCTCCTGAGTGCCTCTTAAAGAAAAATAGGGTTGGAGGAAGATGGCAGTGTTAAGCGGAGATTTCAAACAGGCTCACGCCACCACGTGAAGTGGTAAGGACAGAAAACTTCCCTAGGAATCCAAAGGTTCTCGAGAAGGTGAATTGGAGTCATATTGCCAGTGCCATACAAGAGAGCACCTCTGCATAGCATATGACTGCAAGAGAATAAGGTGTACTCTCAATGGGATTGCTTTAGGTATATTTTTCTGGAGGAAAGAATTAAAATAGAAATGGTACATCCCAATTATGAAACTGTGAGAACATATACATGAGTCCTACAAGGGAGCCTGCATTTGGACACCTGCCACACAGACCAATTCATGTCCTGAAGAGGAGTAGCAACACCTAACAAAATATAGAACTTCAGACCCAGTTAAACATAAATGTGTTTCCTTTCCCCTAATTCATTCCTCATGAGGAGGTAGAACAAGAAGAGGATGGACAAGGACAAAGAACTGAAAGTGTGTAAACATGGATCACGCCCCTTGCACGCGCGCGCACACACACACACACACACACACAACAGTACATAGCTATAGTTCCCAGGAGACATGGGTTAAGCTTGAGCTAAAAGGTGAGAAGGGGGTGGTTAACTAGTTTACAATTTAATAATGTACTGGAATGAAGTCTTGATAATTAAAGTGACCAGAAAATTGTAGCACTCATCACAAAAGTTAATAAAAGATCATATAAGTGGCACATCTGGGAGGTGGGCATTACTTGGTAAAAAACAAACATTTCATGTGTATACCCAACCAACTTCAGACTATTACTGGTTTATCCAGTAACATATGTCAAATACTGGGCAAATAATATCTTCTTAATAAATGTTACTTCTCCTTTCTCCTTAGATTACAGCACATATTTGATTTCTTCTCTGATTATAACAATGAATCTTAATTCCTTAGAGAGGAAAAACTGGAAAATACAGAAAAATATGAAGAGCACAATGAATATCAGTCATAACCCTCCTCCTACCTTTAGAAGCATCGTTGAGCAGCTCACTTAGGAAATTTTTCCTTATCATGAACCCAAGTCTGCTCCCTGATATTTCCATGCACTGGTCCTAGAACTGCCTTCTGAAGACACATAGATTCAATATCCTCTTTCCTCCATGTGATACTCTTTTAAATATGTAAAAAGAGATAATTTGACTTTTTTACCCACCCCCCTTTTTTTTAACAGGTGAAACATGTTAAATTTCTTCCACCATTCTAAATGCCTCCTGGTTTCCAGCCTTTTCCTATTCCAGTCAATCAACTTCTGAGGATGTCTTGCTATGCCAATGTCACTTTTTAAATATGACACAGAATCAAGCCAAGCCCCAAACTTGACACAGGCAGATTATTACCTCCTTCATCTGAACACTGTTCTTAAATTTTTGTTATTGAGTACAGCCAAAGAACACAAAGAGACCAATTTGTCAAGTTGGAAATATTGCCTTAGCTTATGCTGACCTATTTTCTTCCTCAGAGCTTCTCAGGGCAAAAGGAAGGATCTGGCAGCTTGATTTTGAGATTTTCCCAACTCAACAGAGAAGTTTTTGTCAGCCTTTTGAAAGAAATAGAGACTCCTGACATCTAGTAGTAAAAAATAAGTTGTTTCAGAAGTAAATGCCAATATGATTGGAGGCTCTTTTTTCTTCATTCATCCATTCATAAGTTGTGAATAAGAAGCAGAAATTCTAGAGCTTAGAATTTGGTAAAATGTACAGTTAATGCTCTTTGCAAATCTCTTTTCACTGCAATGCCCAATTGTTAATCATACCTAGGACCAACTCAAAATCTATGTTTAACTCACTGTGCTCTTGGGGCTTCCCATATCTTCCCAAGATGGGAGAACAGACAGAAACAGCAGTGGGAAAGCCTTCTACACAAGTGTGTAGACTGTATGGTGACCGTCTAAAATTCTTATGTTGAAGTCTTAACCCTGAATACCTCTTTGAAGAGGTAATTAAGTTGAAATGATGTTTGCTGGGATGGGCTCTACTCCAGTATGACTTGCGTCCTTATAAAAAGAAAAGATTAGAACACAGACACACCTTGAGAAAAGACCATGTGAAGACACAGGAGTAGCCAGCTATCTACAAGTCAAGGAGACAGACCTCCAGAAGAAACCAACCCCTCTTGACACCTTGACCTCGAACTTCTGGCCTCCAGGATTATGGGAAATAAATTTCTGTTGTTTAAGTCACTCCGTCTATGGTAATTATCCCAGCAGCCTTAGCAGACTAATGCAGGTAAGGACATGAACACAGGTGAGAAGGTAGAATGCCGAAGCCAGTAAGAAAAGGGCCATTCACACATCCTCTGCTCTTTTAACTTACCCCAAGAAATCATGACACTGCCTTAAGTTCTATTCAGATTTTTATTCCTTTGAGACGTGTTTTGTTCCATAATCAATCATTTTAACAGATCTCATAAGAATTATAAAACAACTCAAGCCATTGGAAGCCTCCTCTGTTTTGACTTGTAAGAAAGGTCTCTGTCAGGAGGGCCGATAAGGGTGGTTGGTAGGTGTGATCTGAGGGCAGGGCACTCAGAGACACTGGCAGAAGCTAAATCTATTTTCATTTAAGGGAACAAAAATGCACAAGTAAATACCATCGTTTTTGTCCAGAGTTTTAGGCTTGAGAAGAGAGCAAGGAGGACCATGGTAAAAGGAGGATTAAAAAGCATAGGGATCTGAGACTGGGGTACTGCAGACAATAAAGATCTGTCAGAAATGCCACTATGTGCTGTTGTTGGACACTCCTCATTACTGAATTTTTAAGAAAACTTCAATAAATTTTCTATACTGTTTTTTGAATTAGATATTTGTTTCATTTGGATGCATTGCTTTGCTCTAAACAGCCCAAAAGTAATCCAGCATATTTGAATTGTATACAAACACAGTGTTGCAAAAAAAATTCTGTCATTCATTTGGTATTTTACTGGATTGTCTTTTCCTTCAGAGTATCACTATATTGTAAAGACTGGGCTGCGTATAAACTATGTAAACTTTCATCTAAGTATCCAGGCACCTGCATCCTATGCAAATGCACTTAATCTATTCTACAGATTTTTTTCTGCAAATAGGTGTTGGGTACCAATGATGTTAGGATTTGTCTACATAACAAAATAAGATAGAAGTGTTTCATGCCTTTATGCAGTCTGTAGTCTAAATTAGGTGGAAAGTTTATGGGGGAACATGCCCTCAATGAGCATTCTTTGAAGAGAGAAAAAAACTAGGATTTATAGAAAGTCATGCATTTGATATGTAGTTTAACTCTCATAAATCTACCATGACATAGTTATTTAGTAGCTCACTTGTAACATAGAAATACTGAAAATCAAAAAGATTAGTCTATTCAACATCACACATATGGTAAGAGTAGGGTAGGATGAGTGCTCCTTGGTGGTATTCTTTGTAGTACATCAACCTGTCTTCCTTGAGGGCAAAGTCTTTGTCTTATAAATTCTGAATCCTTCTTATGCATAGATCATGGTTCACCCAAGGATAGGTTGAATGATTTGGGGTTGAATAAGGCCTTTGTTAATAAACTATTGGAGTACCCTAAGGGTCAGTCCTTTTTTCTAGGATTTCTCTTCTTTACTTGCATTTACTTCCTAGGTGGTATCATCCAATTCCATCACTTTAAGCATATGATGTTAACTACTAAATTTTTAGTTTTAGCTCCAAATGAATTCTGGACTTATATGTCTAACTGCCCATTTAACATCTCCCTAAGATGGTTAATGAATGTCTCCAACCTAATGTGTTGAAAGAGAGCTCTTGATTCCCCTTTAAATCAGATTCACCCCCTTCTCAGCCTATTCTCCTACCTTAATGTACTCAGTTCAAGCCAAAACTCTGCTGTCAACAGCTTCTTTTTTCCTGTCCCATTCTGTATGCAGTCTATTGGGAAATCCTTCAGGATCCACCTTCAAATGCACCTTGAAACCTATGCTTTTTGCCATCCACCCCTATCTCCACCCTCTGGTCTAAGCCAGTGCTGCTCTCCCATGGAAGGCAGCAACAGAATCTTGTCTGCCTGCTTCTGCTCTCACCTCCCCTAAGTTTATTTTCCACTCTCCACTAGAGTGCTGCTTTTAACACAAAAGTCAGGTCATACCTTCTCCTGCTTAGAATCTTCCCAGGGATTTTCTATTACATGAACTAGAAAGGTCTGACAGGTAGATACAATGGTTCTCTAAACCCTGGCTTCCTGTTGGACCTCACCTCCTACCACTAATCCCTTCAATCCTTCTGCTCTGGTCTCCTACACTGCACTCCCTACTACTCTTAGAACACACTGACATGCCCTCACTTCAGAGCTGTATACATATCCCTGCCTGATAGCCAGTCCTGAAATCTTCACATGGCTCATTTCATTAAGGTTTCTGCTAAAAAATCATGTTCTTATAGACTGTACACACTTCCCTGTGTGTATATGCTTGCAGTACAATGGGGGCATAGTAAATGAATATATTAAATGCATTTGAATCACACCATGTATGTAATGATCAAGAACGGATAAAGTTGGAATTTCTTTCTTTGCTTCAAGAGATTTTCTTTCTCTGCACACTCTTGTGTGAACATTCACAATTACTCATCTGCCAGTTTCATTGCCATAGATCAGACCCGGAAAGCTGCCAAGGAAACCACATACAACCTCACACCATACAATGTCTATGGCCAAGAAAGTAACAGTACATGTCACCCTGAATCCATTTGCCTTTCACATTTGTCTTTGGTTACATTTGGCAACCATGGGAGCCTAGAGAGCCTTGCTATCACTCTGAAGCAAAACTGATTCTGGATATAAGGTCAGAAGAAAAGGGGAAGTTTCTGGGACAAAGTGCCAAAGTCAGACAGAGGCTGGACCATGAGCTGCAAGGTAATGTCAAAGGAGCCTGCTTTTGCCTGTGTCTTCTTTTCCTCCCGTTAGACACCAAACAACTAAAAATCAAAGTCACTTTCAAGCATTTGGACAAGATCCCAGCCTATCCAGCTGCATAAGAAAGCTTGCTTTTCAGTCAGTCCCCCAGAAATGAAGTATGGAAAGATTGGGTTCAAGTATGGACATAATTCTCCTCTTCTGTTGTCTCCAAGTTGTTGTGAGATCTATCCATGTCTGGGCTGGAATCATGTTCTGGTCACAAATAATTCGCCCTCACTTCACAAGTTAGCAGTTCACAGTTTACAAGGCAATACAATTTATTCTTGATTCACAGCTTTCATTCCTCTAAAAACAGGGATGGGGTTAATTAAGAAATGTACCCAAGGGCAATTTTTTTTAATGTAAGAATTATTTGCCTTCACTCTTAAGGTAGACTTTGGAGCCAGAGAGTTCTGGGCTTGAGTAGCTGCCTCAGCACATAAGAGCTAGGGGACTTTGGGCTTATTGCTTTATTTTTCCAATCTCAGTTTACTAATCCCCAACACAGGGTTACTATGAGGATTAAATGAGTAAGCATAAGCAGGATGCTTGACAAACTATTTATGCATATCAAGCCTTAAATAAGCTTTATTTATTCATTTAACCAATTTACCTACTACTATGTGCCAGGCATGATTGGGAACTAAAGACATAGCAGTAAATAAGCACTCTTTCACAGTGTGCTTTAAATTATAGAGAGACAGACAATAAACGAGCAAAAACTAAAAACAGATTACATACATTGGTTGCCACTCTCCCTTTCATTAACTCTTAGCCATACAGTAGGAGGATGGGATCATGTGTTCACATACGCACATACACATGCCTCCTAGCATGCTCTTACCTGCTCCATAATAATTAACTCAGTGTTAGAGTTGCTTGATAGATTGTGACAGTACCACGCATTCTTTTTTACTCAAGCAATAGTTTTTGAGAACATGCTAAGCTAGATTGGAATGGGAGCTAGATTGTGTTGGATGTTGGGAAAGAATAAAAAGGTAATAAAAAATGTTCTTCCCATCCATCTGCTCATGATTTTGTGGTAGAAACAGACCACTAAACACACAATTAAAATACCATTTATTATTTGTTCTGTGGAATGCTTATATACTCTGCCAACCTAGAAAGTCTAAAAAGGAAGTAAAGAGCACCACCTCATGTGGCCTAATGGAGGCTTTCCCAAGAGGGTGAAATTGTGTAGGGTAACTCAGATTTAAACAGGTCAATAAAAGGAGAACTTTCCATGCACAAAGAACATTTTATGCAAACAAATAGCATAGGAAATTATTTTATATGTCTGATCATTAGGGAGCTTCTATTCAGTTCAACATATTATACTCCAAGCAATGTACTGCCCAATGGAAAACAAGAACGAGGCATGGGTTAGTGCAAAAGGCCAATAAGCACACACAAAATTTTAATATATGGAGTAAGTGCTATAATATAAGTAGTACAAAGAAGGATCAGGCTTCCAGCAGAATCTAATACAAGAATGAGAAGTTAGATGAAAGAATGGGCGTGGGGACTGGAAGGAAAGCTTTCAGGAAAGCAGGACTAATCCATACAAGGAGCCTTACGTGGGACACTGGCAAATTCTAGGAACTTCCAGTAACTTGTTACTGTTAGAGAGAACTCATCCTTTAGAACCCAAACATCACTTTTCAAGAAAGGCATTCCCTGAGCCCCCAGGTAAGATAAGATTTTCCCCCTTTAGTCCCAGGTAGAAAGTAAATTCCATAATGAGGCACAGGATTATGTCACTCTTCTTCAGTAATGTTCTCCATTGCCTCTTACAATTCCTGACATAGAATAAGCCTCAATATATTGAATAACTGATTACAAAAGTGATTGCCAAGAGGAAGATTGGAAAGAAATGAAGCTAAAGGGTTAAACAGGCATCAGAACAGATGAACTTATACTTCACACTAGGAATTTGAAATCCAAGACCACTGGTCTCAAAACTTTGCTTCATCACTTACCCTAGTAAGTCAATGTTTTGGGACACTCACTCCTGATATACACACATTAATTAATATATAAACTTACATGTACTGCTCTAAGGCATTATGTACATTATAAAATACACAAAAAGAAAATTAGAAAGCTTATTATAAAAAATAAACAGAAATCGATATTTTAACATGTTTTTCTTATGCCTCAGCACCAAATTATACGCCCCCAGGGTAGCCACATCCCTTTGGAAAACACTAGGGCACAAGAAGTCATAGAAGCACTTTAACAACAATAATATGTATCCAAATTTGCATGTTAGGATTCTGTTGTAATTAACCAGGTAGTCCAGCCTACTTATCGTATGCTTCTATGCACTTCCCATCTCTGGCATCCTTCCCTGAAGTCCATATCGAAGATGATGCATGGTTAGGTACTCAAAAATCGAAGCGAATATTAGCTATGAGGACAAACCTAATTCATCACTTCTTCTCTACAGGTTTTTAGTCTTTTATGAAGAAACACAAGAAATAAAATAATGATTGGGCTATAATTCCATGGTAATTCCTAGTCAAGTTGAATTGAGAGTATGATAAGGTGTCATACCTCCATAGTAAACACACAAATCAGAACCCATGTGGATCTGACTCTCTGACATAGTTGTGCCTGGCAGTGATGGAGCAAAGACCAATCTCTGCTTGATCCCTTTACAGTGTAGAGTCTAGAAGCATGGGTCTCCACTATGTGTAGAACCAGGTGGTTCACAAAAATGAGAAAGATAGGCCAACACTGCTAAAATGCCATCTCAATGATTCGCTCCTAGTTGGCAGAGTTGTCAGTTTTTTGCCACCTCTCCAATTTGATAAATCATTCCTTGTGTCCTGGGGAGAGCAAGTGAAAGGATTGGGAAAGAAATTGGAATTAGTCTTTATTATCCCATCTTTTCTTAACAGTGGAGAATAGCAGTGGAGAATAACAGTGGAGAATCCCCTAATGATAACAAAGAAAAAATAAATAAGGGTGATCCCTCCAATAGCAAGGAAGAAAACCCAAGCAACTGGAAATTAAAATGATAATCAACAAAGTTCTAGTGTTTTATCTTCAGCACCTTAACTGACAAGATATGCAACAATGGGCAAATCACTCCCCTCTCTGAGCTGTACTTTCTCCATCTGTAAAATAAGAGGTAATAGCAGATGATCTCTAAGGGCCCTTGTAACTCTGACATTTTATGGTTTCTATAAGATATTCAGAAATTATTCTTGAACTGCCTTTGTCAAAAAGCAATAAAATTTAATATAATATTTTAAAATCCACTATTCAAATACTAATGGACTAAATGACAAGGGTGCTAGAAGAACTAAATGAAAATCTTGGGCTTTCTGACCTAATCAATCAACATAAATGGATGGCAGGAAGGAGTACAGAGGATGAAATCCTGAACATTATCAGGAAAATGGACTTTTGAGTTAAGGAGTTAATCAGCAAGAATTTTACCAATTGTGAAAGGTCCAATTGTGTGGCACCGACTTGAGGCAGGACAGGACAAAGACTCCCATGGGCAGATCGTGATGAAAACCAAGGATGAGCACATTCCATAATGGAGGACAATGAGTTAGGAACACTCTGTAACATGAGAAGCTGATTGTACAGAGAGCAGCCGTGTTCCAAAACAGGATACCACTGTGCAGCTGTGGAGACAGAAAGGGGCCAGCTTTCAGAATATGGGAATATTTTTAAAAATGGTCAAATCACAGCTGGTGAAACCTTTCTTCAAATTTTGGCTGATTTATTGATTGATTGATTGATTGATTTTGAGAGAGAGAAAGAGAGAGACGAAGCAAGTGGGGGAGGGGCAAAAGGAGAGGGAGAGAATCTCAGGCAGGCTTCACCCCCAGTGCAGAGCCCGATGCTGGGCTCCATCTCAGGTCCATGAGATCATGACCTGAGCTGAAATCAAGAGTCAGATGCTTAACCATCTGAGCCACCCAGGCACTCCTGTTGGCTGCCTTAAGTGAGTTATCCCATACATGGTACTGATTTCAAATGTCTAATTTATCAAATATATACATATATATATAATTTATCAAATATACATATATAAAGTTTATCAAATATATATATAGTCTATCAAATATACATGTATATGTATATTTATAACATACATATGATTATATATATGTTATTATAGATAGATGGATAGATAGATAGATTTTTACAAGTGTAAATTCAGGACTGTCCACTCATTCCCCTGCCTATTCTAGCATTAATATCACAACACACAGTATTTTAATTATTGTAGCTTTGAAGCATTTTACAGTTAGGGGTTGCATTCTTCTTCATGTCACGGAATAACAGAAAACTGCCTATAGAAGCTTAATGAAATGAGAAATTTATCATTCTCACATAGCAGAAAACTAAAAAGTACAGGGCTGGTGCAGCCCTTGGACATCAATAACAGAGACTTTTCACATTTTGCTCAACTATCTTGGGTATGGTTTTCATCATCATGTCATTACTTCACGATTGTAAGATGATTGCTTCACCTCCAGCAGCATATTTGTGTTCCAGGCAAGAAAAATAAAGAAGAAAAGAGCAGTAGGCAGGTATGGGATCTAAGCATCCTTTCTTTTAAGGAGATTTTCTAGAAGCCCTGCCTAGGGATGTTAGTATAACATCAGTACATGACCACTCTATCTACAAGAGAGGTTAGGAAATGTATTTTATTATCTGAGTACATTACCCTGAGTAAGGTATAAGGTAACCTTAGTACATGTAAAAGAAACTTTGGTGTAGAGTAGGCAACTAACCAGATTTCCTTCTCTCTCTCTCTCTTTCCCTATTTCCATATATATATATATATATATATATATATATATGTAAAAACCTGATAGGGAATTTTAATTTTATGCATTCTTTGCAAAATTTTTCCTAAACTTTTGTGCAACATTGCTTCAGGAGAAACCATAAAATCAGGGATTAGTGAATTTAGTGATAATTAATAGCTTTCAAAAATTAAATAAACCCCTTTACATTTATTCAGTTCTGCTTGAATAGCCCCTGTTAAAACCTTATAATTTTCTTCATTTAGTTTTCACATACTTTAAGCTAGGTTAATTTCTAGGTATCCTGGATTCAGTTTGGCTTGTAAATTTTTAATGTAATTTCTTTTCTTCCTAAATTGTTTTTATTGTTTTGCTGATAATAGGAAAGCTGCAATTTTCATTTATTAATCATATATCATGCTAACTTACTGAACTCCTTGAGTAGTTCTAACAGATTCTTGGTTGGCTCTTTTAAATTTGTACACTTAAATAATCATATTATCTATAATAGAAGTCTTATCCATATTTACAGTCAAACATATTTTTATTTATTTTTCGTCTAATCGCATTATCTCAAGAGTAAAGGGGGAAACTTGATAGAATAATTTATTAGAACTGTGTTACATTTTATCAAACACTTTTCAGTTGTCTTTTAAGCTGATTATTTGGTTGTTTCTTCTTAAATTGTTTAACAAAGTGAGACTTTATATATATATATATATATATATATATATATATATATATATATAATTTACTTATTTTGAGAGAGAATTCCAAGCTGGCTCTGCACTGTCAGTGTGGAGCAAACACAAGGCTCAGCTCAATCTCATGAACCATGAGATCTTTTACCTGAGCTGAGATCAAGTGTCAGATGCTTAACCAACTGAGCCACCCAGGCAACCAAAGTGAGTTATTTTCCTTTATTTTGATTTTTGTCATTTCAGGTTTTCATGTAAATTCCAGTTAGTTAACATACAGTAAATATTAGTTTCCCGTGTACAATATAGTGATTCATCACTTACATACAACACCCAGTGCTCATCACAAGTGCCCTCCTTCATACCCATAACCTATTTCACCCATCCCGACACCCACCTTCTCTCTGGTGACCATCAGTTTGTTGTCTACAATTAAAAGTCCATTTTGTGGTTTACCTCTCTCTTTTTGTCCCCTATGTTCATTTGTTTATTTCTTAAATTCTATGAATGAGTGAAATCATATGGTATCTCTCTTTCTTGGACTTATTTTGCTTAGCATAATACTCTAGCTCCATCCACATCATTGCAAATGGCAAGATTTCATTCTTTTTTATGGTCGAGTAGTATACCATTATCAGTCAATGGACATTTGGGCTCTTTCCATAATTTGGCTATTGGTGATAATACTGCCTTAAACAATGGCATGAATATATACACTCAAATCAGTATTTTTGCGTCCCAAAGTGGGTTACAATGTTTTTAAAAATTTATAATGTGAACAATTCTTGCATTTTTGTGATAAATCCTAATCGTTGATGTTATTGTTAGTATTATTAAGCTGCTTGATTTGATACTCTAATATTTTGTTTAGTATTATTCTACCTATGTTCATAAATTTTTGCCTATTTTTTCTTTTTCCTTTAATCTACTTTTATTCAGTTTTGGTATCTGGATTTTACTAGGCTCATAAAACAAGTTGCTAAGTTTTAATATCTTTTTATATGATCTTGAAATTTTATATCATATGGGAAATATTTAATCATTGAATGTTTATTAGGAATTATAACTTGAAAATTATGTTTAGTGCATGTTTTAGAAATTTATTTTAAGATTTCTCATTGTTTCAGGTTTATTACATCTTATGTCAATACTGGTAGTTTTTTTTTTTTATTATTAACATTTATTTGTATTTGAGAGAGAGAAAGAGAGAGACAGAGCATGAGTGTGGGAGGGACAGAGAGAGACACACACACAGAATCCTAAGCAGTTTCCGGGCTCCAAGCTCTCAGCACAGCTCAACACAGGGCCCATGAGCCAGGAGATCATGACCTGAGCTGAAGTCGGACACTTAACTGACTGAGTCACCCAGGCGCCCCATTACTGGTAGTTTTTAATTTTACTTTTAAATCAACTTTATAGAGGTATAATTTAAATACAATGAATACAAGCAATTTAAATGTACAGGTTGATGAGATTTGACAAATGAAAAATCCCATGTAACTACTTGAGCACCAAGATAGAGAACATTTATATCATCCTAATAAGTAGTCTCAAGACACTTTGCACTCAATTCCTCTCCCTCAAACACTAGGCAACCTCTGGTCTGCTTTCTGCCATTATAAATCAGTTTGCTTGTTCTAGAATTTAATAGAAATGGAAGCATACTATATGTGCTCTGGATTCTTCTGCTCAGCATAATATTTTGGAGAATTATTCATGTTGTTGCATGAATCAGCAGCATGTCCTTTTAATTCCTGAGTAATATTCTAATGTATGAATAGACAATTACTTTTAATCCATTTGTCTGATGAAGATATTTGGAATATCTTCAGTTCGAAATTATTATGAATAAAACTGCCATGGACATTTGTGTACAAGTGATTTTGTGAACAAAACTGTTTTTATTTCTCTTCAGTAACTAGTTAGCTTTAGAACTGCTTGGACAAACAGCAGTGCATATTTAACTTTATTTAAAAAACTGCTGAACTTTTTTCCAAAGTACTGACAACATTTTACACTCTCAACACCAATCCATGAAAGTTCCAGTTGTTCTAAGTCTTCTGTAAAACTTAGTTTTGTCATTCATTTTAACAATGGCCATTTTAGTGGGTGTGTAAGGGTCTCTCTCTCTGGATGCCTTAATTTGCATCTCCATGATAATGAGTGACCTTGAGCAAATTGTATGTACCTATTGGCCACCCATATATCTTCTTTTGTGATATGTCTGTTTAAATCTTTTGCCTACTTCTGATTTATCTGTTTTTAGATTATTAGGCTGCTGGGGTTCTTTCTGTTTTCTGGTACAAGGTTTTGCCCAAAAGAAGATTAGCAAATATTTTCCCCCAATCTGTAGCTTAACCCTTCATTTTCTTCATGGTATCTTTCCAAAATCAGAAGTGTTTCATTTGCGGGGCACCTGGGTGGCTCAGTCAGTTAAGCTTCCGACTTCAGCTCGGGGCATGATCTCATGGTTTGTGGGTTCGAGCCCCTTATGGGGCTCTGTGGGGACAGCTCAGAGCCTGGTGCCTGCTTTGGATTCTGTGTTTCCCTCTCTCTCTGCTCCCCCTCACCCCTGCTCATACTCTGTCTCTCTTTCTCTCTCCAAAATAAACATTAAAAAAATTTTTTTAATTATCAAAAGAAGCTTTTCATTTTAAGTCTAATTTGTTAATTTTCTCTTAATAAGTAGTACTATTCATGTCCTGCCTAAGAGATCTTTGTTTAGCTCAGTGTCACAATAAAACACACCATACTTGTCTCCTTACTTCCTAAGAATACATAATTTATTCTCACCTCTGAGCATCTGCAACTTCTATTCCATGTGCCTGGAGTATGGCATATGCTTTCTCCAGACCTTTATAGCTTATTCCCTCATTGGGATACACTTTCTGCTCAGTATTACCTCCTCAGGAAATCTCTCTCCCTCACAAGCCACTCTAACTTTCCTTTGTTTCTAGAAGTCTTATAGTTTCAGCTCTCTCATTTGGGTCTAAGATCCATTTTGAGTTAATTTTCTTATGGTTCAAGGTAAGCATCTAAATTAATTGTTTTTGCATGAGTATATCCAAGTGACTATACCATTGGGTGAAAAGGTTATAGAATTGCCTTGCCATCTTTGTCAAAACTTAATTAACCATAAATATAGGGTTGTCATTCTAAACACTAAATTCTGTGTCATTGATCTATATAGCTAATCTTACGCCAAGACCACAAGGTCTTGATTACTGTGGCTTTATACTTAATTTTGTAACTGGAAAATGTGAGTCCTCCAGCTTTTTTCTTCTTGTTCAAAATTGTTTTGGTTTTTCTGGGTCCTTTGCATTTCCATATAAATTTTAGAATCAGCTTGTCAAGTACTGAAAAAAATATATATAGTTTAAGGATTTTGCTAGGGATTAAATTGAACCTGCAGATCAATTTGAGGAAAATTGCCAATTAGCAATATTGAGTCTGCCAATCCATGAACATATCTCATTTTATTTAGGTCTTCTTTAATTTTTTCAACAATGTTTTGTAGTTTTCCGTGTACAAGCCTGACACGTCTTTTGCTAAATATATTCCTAAGTATTTTTTTCTTTGTAATGCCATTGTAATTTTACTTGTTTTGTAATTGTAATTGTTTTCTTAATTTCATTTTCAGACTGTTCATTGTTAGCATATAGATACACAATTGGATTTTGTATATTGATCTTGTATGCTGTGATCATGCTGAACTCATTTGCTGTTTTTTTTTTTAATAGAATCCTTAGGATTTTCTACATAAAGAATCACGTCTTTGCAAATAAAGACAATTTTACAACCTCTTTCTCAATCTGGATGCCTCCAATTTTATTCATCTATTATGTATGTATGTATATATTTATGCATTACCTTGTTATGCCAATTAGAGAAACTTCTCTATGATGTAGTGAAAAGAGAAATGTTTGCCTTGTGCTTGATCTTGATCTTGATGTGCTTGATCCACACATATTTTATGTAACAGAGATGACTTTTCCCTTATTTTAAATAAATCCCTTGAGAGAGACATGAGACTTTATCTAAAGTGCAAAATCTGAGCTTGATTCCTTTCCCACCTAAGGTTTCCCAAACTGTTTTTGAAACCAACCAACCAACCAACCAACCACATTTATTTTTGTTTGTATGCTTTCTTTACCTCATCCAGCTTGACCTCAAGATGCCATTTTTAAGTTTCAAGAGACAGCTGGAGAGATCAGACCCCCTCCACTGGGTCCCCATCAGACACAGTGGAAAAGAGGAAACGAGATGGCAGGGATCTAAAGATTTCTCTCAGGGCCCTACTGGACACATGGCCAGGGCTCACATGACTGAACGCTGGAAGGTAGGAAAAGGAAACAAGAGACAAAGAGGGAGGACTGCTGACGTGTTTTAAACTGTCATAAGATAATTTGTATAATCGTGAGGGAAGTGATTTTAGTCTACCCCATAGTAAATAATAAATGGTAGCTCCTGATATTAATATTATGACTGCTATTATCATTAACCTTATCATTACTATTATGTGTTCGGAATATACTCTCTTTTCTCCAAAGGGGCTTGATCATTCCTATTTTCTAATGAAAAAACCCACTAGAATAAAAATCCATTATGAGTATAACTGGTGACAAAAATGTACAAATCTGTTGACAATTATGACTGCGTGTCTCCTGTGTGCTATTTCCCAGCCCTAGAAGTGACTAGTGACCAGGGAGAATGCAGGGAGTACAGAAGCTGTGAAGCTGCAGTTCCTCGGGCAGGGGTGACCCCTCCCCCTCCATCCCCAGCTGTATGATGACAAAGCTGTCATTAGTTAGGGGAGCTCTGAATCCCAAGTGCAAGGACCTTATGCTGTGCTTGAGAGACAGGAAATCACTCCTGTCAGCTGGAGGGAGGGCAGGCGTGGAGAGCCAAGTAAGTAGGAAGGGGGGGGCGGGGTCCTGCCGGATCCTTGGTCATCCTCCCCTGTAAGAAACTGTAGGAAGGCTGCTCTGACAAAGGAATCACCCACAATGACAAAGGAATCACCTGGAGATGAGGGTATTCTTGAGTGCGAGCTCTCTTTAATTCCCTGCCAAGGCAGCCACAATTTATCGAAGGTGGGTTTGTGAAGTAGAGTTCTGCCAGGGAGAGATTGGCACAAGAGAAATGGAGACAGCTAAATCTCGGGGGGTCGTCTTTGGCAAAATCTGCTATTGAGGCCTCATGCTACTTGTGCTCATAGCTGCCGAGAACCAAGAGTGCCATCTGCAAACTGTGACTCATAAACACTCTGTCAGTCTGCCATCTACCCTGACATCATAAAATAACAAGAAGCGGCATTGTAATAAAGAGGGGAGGTTTGCAGCCTACCAATTAAATGCATCTAATTTATTTCTCTTACAGCTGAGGCTTTATTTATTAGTAAACAGCTGCATTTGTTACACTTTTTTCTCAAAACGTGCCAACTGGCACTTTGGATGATCCATTAATCCTAAATAATCATCTGTGTACTTCATAGATCCTGGATATATAGGCCTATATGTATAAGAAGGTTATTAAAAAGCTAAAGCCTAACCTTGCCAGTCAGCTGGAGGGTGTAGCTCTGGGTGTCAGGCTGGGTGAGTTAATGTGACATGAAGTATGTAGATATGAATGAGGTCTGGCTGTGTTTTTGGAAAGATTTTGCATGTGGCTTTATCTCTCCCTTTCCGCAAGTACATGTAGAGAAATGTGTATGTTAATTTTCTGCAATTGAGCATTGCCTAAATTCTTGTCCAAGTGTAATTAGCTTGAGATGACCAGAAGCAGATTATAGGGTTACCTGTTTTTAATTGGAGGTGGGATAAGAGGGAAAAGGTGTATTCCCTCAGCACCTGAACTTTCCCCAACCCTGCTAACCGGCATGTGCTTCTGAGGTTAGAATTCTTCTATTTTCATCTGTAAAAGCGATGCCAGTACATACACACATACACACACCCCTACACACACACACACACACACACACTCACACACACACACACTCACACACACACACACACACACACACACATCCTCATTTTATTTAAAAATGGCTGTGGTACACACAGGAAAGATCCACTCTCAGTTTTTGTTTGTTTCCTTACTACATGGGAAGAGAAGATTACTGAGAATCATTACAAGGGAGAAGAACTGTGTTAAGCAAAACTAAATATTTCACTCACCGACCTTTAAAGGGAATTGATTTGTTGAATATCAACTTAGATTCATCCATACCTACTGATTATATAAATAATGATTAATTTCATCGTTGTGTGTTTTTTTTATACATTCCAGTGGAATAAGTCCTTGCGGGCAATATTTTCATTTTTAAAAAGGGTTGGCCATCATTCTGAATATTATGCTTTGTTTTTATTTTCTGGGAAGTAATTGTTACTGTAATCTATGCAGAGAGATATAAATGACTGACTTTGGCCTACTTTAAACTCAATTAAATTAGAAGCCTTCTATAATGTGACATTGCATTTATCGTTGTTTAAATTATGTGGCTGTGTGATGGTCACTGGCATATTATTTGTAGGCCAATATTCTGTTATATGGTGTTTTGAATTTAAAAACACTGATAAAAATGATCAGACTTTCATTTTCTCTTTTGTTTTTATTTTTATTTTTCGCAATGATACCCACTGACTTAGGCTGGGCATGTTGTGTAACTTGCATAATAATTGAGATTGCAATTTCAATAAAGAAGGGAAGAGGGAATATGGGAGGAGAAGACAATTGAAAGAATCAATATACAAGTTACGAAGTTTTGAATATTTACATCTCCCTCCTTTTCTTTCCTTTGCCAAAAATAAATTTACATATGATATTTTTCATGAACCATACTAAGGGATCATTACAAATTACAATTTGAAACCACGTCGAATAATGGACAAGTAGTCATCAATTAAGTGTATATAGGTTTGTTAGAAAAGAGTCACAAGTCAAACGTGCTATCTTGTTTACAAAGTCGGTTCACAATTAATGTGTGGGATATTGAGCCAGAGTGTCTGGATCTGAATTCCCGTTCTATCTCTGACTAGCTATGGGAACTTCAGTAAGTTACTCAACTACTCTCAGCCTCAGTTTCTTCATTGTTGAAATGTGGTTAATCTCAGTCCTTGCCTCAGAGGGTTATTACATGATTGAATGAGTGGATTCACCTAAAGTGCTCAACACAGTGTCTAACACCTATAAGCTATCAAGAAACATTAAATTTAAGAAGAAGCAAATCTCTGTAGAAGAAATGACCACCAATTAGGCATACTACAGAGGGCTCAGTCTTTCTGAGATCCCACGTTTCCAAGTGTTGAGTATGCAGGTGAATGCTAACGTTAGCAGAATAGGAGGTTACTTTACTTGACAGTGTCTTCAGTAGAGTAGTATCCTGGATTGGGGGAGTTTGTGTTTGTGTCTTTCCAATTTCACGTGTAACAAAGTCTGCGTTCAGGGTCTGAACGTGTCATGGCAGACATGATCAGATTATTTACACCACAGAAATCAGCCAGTCCTACAAGTTGGGGCTCTTCCAGTCTCAACTGGTAATAAATATTTACCAACTCATCCTCCCTGTAGAGAACAAAGCCTAAATCCAGAAAACAAGTCCCTTACCTAAAGCCACTGTGCAGCCAATTGACAAAATCCATGCAGGTGTATAATTAAGGATAGATCTCGTGTCCTCACTCAAAGTGTCATTACCTTCAATCAACATACAACTAACATGCTTCATTATTGAGTCTCATTAGACAGCACACTGGAAGCAGCAAATTAAAAGAGGCAAAGAAGATGGCAAAAAGGAAGAAAACAAACATCTGACTGATATGAACATTCAAAGACATACAGAGTCTGAATATATTTACTAAAGGGGAAAAAAAAAGCCTAGAATAGCCTAAAGTCCTTTCTTTCAAAACACTGGTGTTCCTAATGAACTCCTTGAATCATCAAGGAAGTAATAAGATACATTTATTTATTATAATATGTTTACTGCCTCTGATTGGTTAGCACGAAATATATTTAGTCGTAGTCTAGAGGTTAAGATATTAATGCTGAATGGGATCTTGGGGACCATCAAGTCCAGTAGATTTCAAATCTTTTAGCCACAGGACCATATTTCATTCAGATGGTCTACTGTCCAAAAACCAAACAGCTCTGTTTTGCATTCTTGTCCTTTCACAATGAAGCACATCCCTTTGTGGAGGTATTTGGGCATATTAGAATACAGGCTGTGAACCACTGAGGGAGAACACCTCCCACGTATTCCAGACTTAGAGATGTAAAGACAGACTTATTTAAATCAACCGCAACATATTAGGGAACCAAGCTTAGCCTAACTCTTGCTTTGGGGAAGGAACCACATGAAAGGAAATTCCTGGAATTAGGTCAGTTCAAAATACTTATATTCCAGAAATCACGATATTGAGTTCTGAATAATAGTTTAAGCTAAAGATTGATAATATTAATACCTACCATTTATTTGCCACTTTCTGTATGTCAGGCATTATGTCAGCCATTTAATATGCAGGAATTCTACTTGATAATTACCACTTAAAATCTCACTTTACAGATGAGCAATTCAAGGCTGGAAGGTTAAGAAACTTGCATAAGGTCACTCGGCTGGTAAGTGTCCAACTGCTCAGAGACTTTAAAGCCTATCCCCCAAACACAATACTCATTTGTTTCCCCAATATGCTACATTAACAGGGTACAAAGTCCTGGAAAGTGCCCTGCTCAGAAGAACAGATCTGGAGAGACCAGAGACAATTGTCAAACTTAGAGTAGAGAACTAGGGCACAGAGCTGACAAGATAAGAATGAGCTAAAATGGTGGGATTGAAGGACAAAGCTGGGAATATGGCTTGCTTTTATGGGCTGGAAGGAGCAAGATATATGCAACTCAGCTGCTCTTATGGAATCCAGATTTGGATGGGAAGTTGGCTGCAGAATTCTCAAGAGATGGTAAGTGACTTTCGCAGGATCATGTGGCCCATTAGCAGTCCAAATCCATCAAGTACATCATAACTTAGGGAAAAGTCTCCTTGAAATTAATGTGATCATGTTAAAGAGTTCTAGCACTAAAAGGACCTAACTTTGCTAATAAAGAAAAATAATTTTTGTGAACCTCATGAAGCCAAGTAATTGAGACCTTGCTCTATTTAGAGTATAAATTCAAGTATGAGTCCCTAAACAATTTTGAAATCCAGAGCATCAAAATCAGTATTTATGACTCTTTTCCTTGAATTTTTGGTCTGTGCTTATATTACCTGTTTTATTAGACTTGGAACAGAAGATCAGGAAGAGATGCTGAAAGAAACATCCTCCTGGTGGCCCAAACTGGAAGAAAAAGTAGAGGCAAAACTACCCTTAATCACTGCCAAACTGTCATTCAGTTCCTACAATCAAAACATGAAACAACTGAGTCAGGGAACAAACTGAATTCTGTATACCCTCTACACAATCAACAATTAAAATTGCAGTTGGCTACCAACATGTTGTTTCTTTCCAAGAGCCCCATCTGAATGTTCTGCATGGTGTCTGGTGACTGGGCTAAAAGGTAGAGATAAAACTAGAGTTCATCTGCTCTTTTGTCTATTCCTTCCCTGACCCTCCTTTTTGCTGAAAAACCATTTTATTTCCCTCTACTGCCCTTTGGGTTTGATGGGGCAGATGTGAGTATATTTCATAAAATCTAGCAGATTATCTCCCCCCTCCCATCTCACCATGCAATGGCAATCATTAAGTCCCTGAAAGCCCACGGTGCCAGCAATATTGGTCCAATAAGTAAAGCCGCACTTCCTAAACAGATGGGAATGATGTTTCTTTGCCACTGGGTGAAATTGCTTTAAAAAGCGTCAGCAACAAACAGGGAGGGAAAGCTGAACCGTTGCTGCTGGAAGTCCGGCCACATGTAATACTCACTGCTTAAAAATCCAATATTGCATTTGCTTCCATTACAGTACTTTGTCCATCAGCTCATTTGAGTCTATTAACTTAATTGTTCTTTATTAACAAATGGGTCATTCTCTCTGGCAGCAGAGCAAAGCTCAAATGCCAGTTAAATACTTTGATAAATGCAACACCCCTTCCACTCTGCTCCCTCCCTGAACATGCTGTGAATGCACACACATGCACACACACACACACACACACACACACACACACGCAGATGCTTAATCAAGTATATTTATATAAAAGGAGCACATCAAAAATTGGTTTTTAGAGCTGGCAAGCTGGGAGGCGTGTTTTTCTTTACAAGTAGATCCTATAATTACATATCACATCTTTTACAAATGTGTGTCATGCCTCTGGTAAAAATGTTCTTACCCTATGAAATGAGCTAAGGTTTTAGCGAGAGAGAACAATGACAATAATCTTTTGGCAAACCTTTTACAGGGAAGTCCTTTTTTAAAATTATGCGTACTTTTTCTTTTAATTATTCAGTAATTCTTCGTGTTATTATTATTAATTCTTCACAACTAAAAAAAAAACAAGATTTCCTGTTGTCTTTGTGTATCTTGGTCTCCCTTTCTCTTCCCTCCTAGCCCCCAACATACATACCCCTTCTTCTTAGGTGACATTATCCTACTCACCAAACCTGTAACTTTAACAGAGGGTGACAGGGTGACCTTGACGACAGATGTTCTTATGGCAACAGATGGCACTGGCAAACCCGAGAAGCTGCTGTATGCCGTCTCCGTGCCACCTGTGCCTGGTCAGATTGAGTCCATCAATTATCCAGGCTGCCCCATCCCCTGCACAGCCAGTCAGATGGATTGGCCCAGAAGGTTTGCTGTGTGAATGACAATAGGCAAGGGGCTAGTGAGGAAGCAGTCAGGTGAGAGGGTTTCCTTCTTTTCCTCTTCTACTTCCCCACCACAAATCCCCACCCTCACTCACTCGTATATTTAATGATTTCAGTGAATCTAAAAGACTAAACTGGTTTTATCAGTGAAAATTCACCACATGACCTTTAAACATAGCCACATGAGGATGGCTTACACAAAGAGAAACCAATATTGCTACTGCTTTATACACAGCAGTGTAATTTTATTGTCTGATGATTCTGCCACATGAGAAAGCCATTTTAGGAATAGGCACAGAATGTGTAATTTGGTCTTTACTTATCATACCTACAGTTTGACTTTTCCCGCCACAGGCTGATCCCATCCTTGGTCTTAATCTCTCCTTTTGCTTCTCTGTGCTCAAGCTGAAGGAAATAAAGATGACTAGAGAGAGGAAAAATAAATAATCATAGTCATGATTTCCTAATCTGTTACTGTATAAAAGAGGTACTTTGCTAGATATTATATAGTCACAATCCTTAAACATCTTAACAAATTTGCCACAGATAGAATTATTCCTAATTCATAGTTGAGGAAATGGAGTCTCAGAAAGATTCAAGGACGAGCCCAAGGTCTCCTAATTCGCAAACAGGAAAGGCAGGATTTGAACGCAAGGCAGGTAGGCTTTCCATGGCAGAACAGTGCTTCTAGCAACCAGGAAAATCTATAATCTGCTTGGTTAGACACAGACAATATTGGGAGATTAATATGAGCCCCAACTCCTTTCTTAACACAGGCATCTGGCTCGCCTTCTGTATTCCCAGCTACTATGATAATTATATAATTTATTTATAAAGCAGTATGTGATCTCCAGTAAGTAGGTCAAACATAAGCGTAACCTTTTATTATTTTTCATTAGTACAACAGGGTAGTTAAAGTTGGAACAGTTTGGCCTCTCTCTACCCGAAGAAAGCTGGAGTATTGTATGAAATCATCAGTGGACCTTAATCCAGATGGTGGTGTCATTTCTAAGAAATAGCATATGCTAGCTATTATGATACTTAAATGTAATGGTTTTATATCTCTCCAGTGGGCAAAGAAACTGTACAACAGGTTTTAGTCTAGGAATTTTTTAATGGTAGTTTAACCCTCCAAAATACAGTATTTCTACAAAGAAATTCAATTGATAGAGCTTGGTTTAATAATAAAGGAATGTAAATTTCTGCCTTGTTTCATGCAATAATAGGACAGCATCTGGATTTACTACTCCCTGAGTCTGCTATTTTACATAATGTTGCTGAATTGGGGACTATTACATGTTTTTTTGATTTTAGAAAAATTGCCTTAAAAGTTATTTACACTCATTTTATAACAAAGAGGGTAATATAACTAATTTTATTCTTAGCGTGATTAGCCATGAGTCATTTCCTAAGAAATGAGTTTAATTAACCAGGGAAAGAAAGTTGTAATAAATCATGAAAGTGGACTGTTTCTAAGTGGGGTTAAAAACATCTTATTTAAAACGGCCATCAAATAAATCACAAACCCTAAGTTATGTGTTAAGGGAAGAAATTTTTCTGATTTTGAAAATTTGTGACAAAAAGGAAGAAAGAAGAGAAGAATATGTAGTAAGAGAAGCAGGTCAAATTAGTTGGAATATTTTAAGAAAATAGTTGCAGTAAGGAGACCATTATGCTAATTCAAGGTCTATCAGCTGTGTAATTTTGGAAATTCACTTAATTTCTCTGTGCTTTTTTCTTTTCTTGTAATCCAAAGAGATTGAACTCAATCATTCTTAATCAGAGATTTTGGCAGCCACTAATGTTATTCACAAATATTTTCTAGTCTCTCCCATTCCAAGCACATGATGGAAGTAGATCTTCCACTGCTTTGAAATTAAATGTGGACATGTGACTTGCTTCAGCCATGGAACACAAGAGGTGTGGCTTCCATGCAGAGGTTTTAAAAAACCAGCCCATGATTCACCCCATCTCCTTCCCAGTGCTATTATGGTCCTAGTAGGATGTCTCTGGATGAAGTTTCAGGCAAAGTGGATCTCTCAGTGACCAGGAAGAGAAACAACTTTCCTGCTAATCTATACTTTCTATGTGGCATGAACAAGAAATAAGCTTCTGTAATATGGAGCCATTGAGATTTGGGTGGGGTTTTGGGTTACTGCTGCATAATCTTGCCCATGCTATAGAGTGGTGGACATCAGATGCATCCAGGGAGATTTTCCAGTAAATATAAGGCAGGGCTCATTCCAGAACTACTGAGTCAGAATCTTCTAGTGCAAATTTCAGATACAGATGTTTAAAAAAGCTTCTCTGATGATTCTGGTGTCTACTCTTGCTTAGGAAACACTGGTGAGTCCATGTGGAAGTAGGCGCATGAGTAACAAAATAGCTTTGATACAGACTTTTAATTGCATGTCACCTTGATGGATACGCATAATAAAATCTTACACTTGTATGTTGCATTTCAGTTTACACAAGCACTTTTGTATTACTTATTTTATGGCAGTTAAAATATTAGTAAATTATGATGTGTGGCCATAACATCTATCAATGTATTGAGAATTTGAAACATTAATCTGACTTGCTGAAAAGTTTCCTCTTCTTACCTCACTGCCAATTGTGCATTCTCTCAAAAACTGTCTGCTTAGTTGATGATGATGAGCTTCACAATAAGAGAAGATCCTCCAAGAATCTTGGAATAGCTGCATTTTCCTGCCTGTGAATTTGCCTTTGTCTCCATGGACAATTGAAGCTGCCTGGCTAGGACCACACTGTTCAAAATATGTTGAGTTGTGTTGGGAAATACGTAGGTTTTATTTTTGATTTGTTCTATACTTATTTCAAAGACTTGAGTATTTCTGTTACTCCCAAGCTGTATGTACAAAAGTGTCATATCGAAGACTGAACTATTGAGCAAATATTATTAACTTGTTTGATCTTTTTTTAAGTTTATTTATTATTTCTGGGGGATAGAGCATGAGCGGAGGAGGGAGATAGAGAGGGAGAGAGGGAGATACAGAATCTGAAGCAGGCTCCAGGCTCTGAGCTGTTAGCACAGAGCCCAACGTGGGGCTTAAACCCACAAATCGTAAGATCACGGCCTGAGCAGAAGTCAGATGCTTAATTTACTGAGCCACCCAGGTGTCCCAACTTGTTTGATCTTAAGTACCATGCTGAGGGTTCCTGAATTTAACTCTGGCTTGTAAGCAGAATAGTACATTTAATCTAATCTATTAAACTAAAACTCAATGGCTGCCTCTTTACTTTTGACAAACTCTTATATAATTATTACTAATTATATGTATTATATATACATATATATGTATATATTTATATTCACACATACGTTATAAGCATAACTAACATAACTAACACCTAGATATAAACAAAGCCTGCCTTTAATATTATTATTAAGGGTATAGATTCTAGAGTGAGACTCTGCATTGACATTTAGGCTTCTTCACTTGCCAGTTGATTTACTATTGAATAGACTTTCAACTTCCTTGATTCTCACTTTTCTCAGCTTATAAATGGTCATAATAATAGGACCTACCTTATAAAATTGTTGTTTAAGTTAAATGAGATAATCCAATAAATTGTTTAGCAAAGGAAAGAAGAAAGAGAAAACAGAGAGAAAACAGGAGGGTGAAGAAGAAGAAGAGGAGGAAGAGGAGGAGGAGGGCAACAAAGGGGAGGAGGAAGAGAAGAGGAGGAGGAGGAAGAAGAGGAAGAAGAAGGAGAAGGAGGAAGAAGGAGAAAGGGAAGAGGAGGAGGGGGAGGAAGGAAAGAAGAAAAAAGGATCTGAAAATTAATTTAGGTTTTCAAGTAACTTCGGGAAAAACTGGGTAAAAATGGATTAACAAGTCTCTTTAACAAGCAACTTCCCAGAGTCTTTAATATGTTAACATTTTTTGAGTCTATGAAAACTTTTAACCACAGCTTTTGACCACAGGGGCACCAAGGACTCAGGAAGGATTTTCTGGAGGAGGTGATACCTGAGTTGCATCTTTAAGGAAAAAGGAGCCAGAACCAGAGAGAGTGTGGAGGTGGGAGTGGGCAGAGTCTGGGGGCTGAGAGGCCATTTCATGCATGGGAAGGGCAAGGGCAGAGTCACAGAAGCATGAAATAGCACACTGTATGTCGGGAGCTCAAATAGCTAAGTTGGTTAGGGCAAGGGCCAAGGCAGTGGAGAAGCTGTTAAGGCCTAGATTTTAAAGGGTGTTGTTTGCCATATTATAATTTTGAAATTTAAATTTTATTGGCAATGAAGGAAGGTACCAGTAGGGACCCCAGGAAGAAATAGATAGCACCTCCAAAGACATCATTGAAGAAAGTGTAACGAAGGAACACTCTATAGAGAGGTGGGCAGGGTCAAAGAGACACTAACAATGCAGGATAAAGCAACAGAGAGATAACAGTAGCACCTTGGGCTCTAAAGGACAAAGGTGGAAAGCCTCCCCAGTTCCTGGAGAGAGCTCCAGCTGACGCCAGAGATGAAGGAGAAGGTAATTCAAGGAGCTATGAGAAGGTAATTCACAGGAGCTATGGCCTTCTGGAGAGGAAAACAATCACACCACGTTGTAGCTGGACAAGGTCTGTCCTTCTCAGCACCCAGCAACACTGGAGAAGGGCAGAGATCAGACCTGCAGAGGCAAACATAGAAGGTCCAGCACAGCAAGGTGGAGTCACATGGTCTGATTTGAATTTTAGATAAGTCAGTCTAGCAACTATATGGAAAATGGATCAGAGGATATATGAACCTTTAGAAAGGAAGACATACACTCATAACCATGAAATAGATGAGGAAAACCTAAAATGGAGATATTCTGTTATAGATAGAGTGGAAAGGACTGATTTATAGAAACACCGGTGTGTCAAAACTGGGGAGATGTGATGACTGGCTATGACTGGTGGAGAAGAGAGGTGACTTTATTATTCCCATGTTTCTAGCTTGAATAATAAAGGACAAGATGATGTGAATAACATAGTGAACACAAGAAGTAAGTTTGAGGAGGTAAGAGAATTCAGGAATTCCATTTTGAACCCAGGGAGCTTGAGAGAGTGAGTAATGTTCATGCAGTGATTTGCCACAGGCATTTCAATATAAGACATGACTCCAGGGGCACCTTGGTGGCTCAGTCAGCTAAGCATCCGACTTCAGCTCTGGTCATGATCTCGCGGTTTGTGAGCCCGAGCCCCGCATCGGGCTCTGTGCTGACAACTCAGAACCTGGAGCCTGCTTAGGATTCTGTGTCTCCCTCTCTCTCTGCCCCTCCCCCACTTGTGGTCTGTCTCTCTCTGTCTCTCAAAAATGAATAAATGTAAAAAAAAAAAATATATATATATATATATATATATATATATATATATATATATATGAAATGACTCCAAGTAAGAATAACAAAGGCTGGAGATACAGATTTGCAAGTCATGAAACTATAGGTGGCCCAAAGTATGAAAGTGGAGGGCATCCCCAGGAAGCAAAGCAAAGGGGGTGAGCACCAAGGTGAACACCAATATTGAATACCTGAATCCCACTGCACTGCTCTCAGGAACCTGGGCACGCTCTCTCTTCTTGGCTCTTCATTGCTGATCACCTGCATTTCCAGCAAGAGACTGTCCTTCAAGTAATTGTATTGGTCTGTTCCAGGAACAGAAAGAGAGTTAATTTTCTGGACCTCCAGGTCTGTCAACAGCTAATGCAGAGACAGAATATATCTTTATTTTAGATTTATCGTCCTTTAAAACTGATGATTTTGTAGAGGCCTAGGTTGCCTAAATGAGGACAATATTAGTTAAGACGTGTCCTCTTTATTTGCTGGTTCCTAAGCCACACAAGCCTTCAAAGAACACATCGCAAAAGTTCTGATCACACTGCTCTATGGAGCCCCACTGAAGAGGCCCCTTACCCTTACTCTCCACCTCCCCATGCTTACCTCACTCTTCCCAATCTCCTGCCTGGATAGTTTCTCCATGGAACACATGAAAGCAATTATGCTAACAGCGGCAATAGGCTTGGAAACTCTTTGATGGAAAACAAGCAAACTCTCACGGACATAATCATAAATAAGTAGACAGGTAGATGACAGATTAGATAGATAGATAGATAGACAGACATTTGATGTATATGTACATGTATATCTCACAGGTGTGTGCACATATACACCTGAGATCACATGTATGCACATGCACATGTATACACAGCGTGTGAGTGTGCATGTGTAGATGAATGTGAGTGTATGTGTACCTGTATGCCAGTGTGTTGTGTGTGCAAAGGTGTGGGTGTATATATGCATGTGAATATTTGATGGCTCTGAGAAGGAGACAGGAAGGAAATCGTGCCTGCCCTCCCATGATAATGAAAAGACATTAAAGGGTTAAAGCAATCACTTTAGAAATCATTTTCCAAAAAAGCTGCACCCTAAATTAATTTTGGCTGGTAATCTATATCGGGTTAAATAACTCCTCATTATTCTGTAACACAGCTGAGGCATCTCCAAATGTTTATCTTGTTTTGTAACCGGTACCTTCTGGTATATTCTAGTGCCAGCACTCCCAGCTCCCGCTATATTTCATTCTCACTATTTTTGGACTGGAGCTGCTGGTTCCAGGTGATTTAATAAATTGCTTTTTTTTTTTTTTTTTTTTGGTGTTCCTTTTAACTTACCCATCTGCTCAACACATGCGTAACTTGCAATCTGTCGGCAGTTTGCAGAAAGACAAACTGTCAGAACTGCATGCATTTGACAACTTTGTTCCCAATTAGTTTAGTGGTAATTTTAACAGATTTCAGGGCAATGGAGAAAGGGATGGCATGTTATTAAAGCATCACTTCTGACAGACCCGAGCACATATGATTTCAATGTAAATTATTTTAAATGCTTTAATTAAAACTACAGAAAGATTTACCCTTTTAAATGGTAAGTGATAGCAAGACAAATTTAAAAGGAAAGAGAGTAACCGAGTTTTCTAAATGGTTTATGTTGTGCAAGGCAGTCCAGCAGTCAAGACGACTGTAATCTATGGCGGTGATGTGGAGGCCGACTTAATTATTCATTGCTTCCTCTCTGTAGCAGATGTGCCTCAATGCACGAGTACAGGATTCAGAGCCTGGAACACTCTCTGTGAAAATCTCAGATCAGGCTTCTTTTGGAGCCATCAGGAAATTGCCAGAATCTGTTTAACACGTTAAATATATTCATAAGAAAAAAAAAATCTTTTTTTTTTTGGCTCTTTGTTTTTTATATGTTTCAATGCAGCTGCTTCTCTGCTCCACTAACCCAGCACCCCAGCCTTCGTATTCCCACCCCATCTCCTGAAGCCTAATACCCCCGAAGCACATGGACAGATGTACACAAGTGACTAGATTAGGCAAACCCAGGGATTCTGTACCTTGGGTCACTTTACAGGCACCCCGCTCACCAGAATACCCCTTATCTATAATTTAAATGTATTGCAATAGTCACAATTCATGACTGTAGAGCGTCACTGACAGAAAGTCTGGCGTTTGGGGAGGAAGCTCTCTATAGAACCAAGGACACATATAGGTGGAGAGATTTCCCTCATGAATTTGACAACAGGCTTGATTTATTCAGCCATAAATCTAACCATTGGTTTAATGCTTTCCATTTGTTCTTAGACAACACTGGGCATTTTATTATTGAAATCACCAATACATTAATTAAGTCTTAATATTCCCTGAACATAATTGCATAAAATTCTTTTACATGCACATTTCTTAGTCACTTGGGAAGGGCTCACCATTTTATATATGGCTTTTTGAGTTGGGAGCTGTCTGCTCTTTTAGAATTATTGAAATGACTTGAAAAAGAAGGTTATTACTGTCTTACGCACGCAGGTTTCCTTAATTTCTCAACTTGTTTTTAGGTAAGTTGTTGCCTTGTGTCTTTAAGGGCATCTGTAAGGCACACTGTTACTAGGCTAAATTGGATCAGGATTAAATGTCTGAGGCAAACTGGATTTTCCCTTATTTCATTGTTACCATTACATGTAAGAAGTGCATGCATTCACATTTTGCAGGGGAAGAAATTAGAAATAGCCTTTCTGAAGAATCTGTGCACAATATATTTGGAGGACTCTTTGACCAATGTCCAGTGGATCAGTCAGAAATGGCACCTCGGGGATGATGTGACGTACTAGAATGCACATCAGGCCCAACAAACTGCAAACCTCCCTCCTTAACAACATCCCAATAAGCCCTTTGCCAGAGCATTTCTCTGAACTTCAGACCTTTACCACACGAGACAGTGTCTTCTTCCTTTTGTTTCCATTTTTGTTTTTCTTTTCATAACTGATGAAAAAACATAGTCTTTGGAATCCACCAACCTCAGACAGGAATTTGTCACTACCGCTTCCTACAGGAATGACCTCTGGCAAACTCTTGTATCTTTGTGAACCTCAGGGTTTTCATCTCTGCATGCGATAATAGCTACATTTCAGAAATCTTTTGAGAATTAAATAAGACAATGCATTTTGGGTGTCTGGTGTGTAGTTAGTTGCAGCACCATGGATACAAATTTTCGCCATCCCTCTCTTCTTGTTTTACTGATGCTTTTGTACAATTCTGTGATTGTGTTTGCTTTTTCTTGTGGATAAAGAAATGCAGAGAGGAATGGAAAACTTTGAAAGACAAGAGAACCCATCTTTTGCCTCTTCCAGATGGGAATCACAATCTGGTGGGTTTATCTCGGAGAGGATACACCAGTAAATGAGCCAAACAGAAGCAAAAGGCAATATGAGCTTGCATGTCCTGCAACTGACCTGATTTTTCTCCCCTGTATCACTGGCGTACTAAGGAACTTGGAGTACAAAAATATACAATTTTTTAAGTTTATTTATGTTGAGAGAGACAATGACAGCACGAGCGGGGAAGGAGCAGGGAGAAAGGGAACAAGAGAGAATCCCAAGCAGGGTCCGCACTGCCAGCACAGAGCCAGATGCGGGGCTCGAACTCACAAAACTGTAAGATCATGACCTGAGCCAAAACCAAGAGCTGGATGCTCAACCAACTGAGCCACCCAGGTGCCCCCAAAATATACATTTAATTTCTGTATTATCATTTAATCTGCCCGGAGCCTGAATCCTGCCTCAGCCTCAGTCATGGGACTCTCTCCCTCATTCAAGGCAGTCTGAGAGCCTAACACCATCTGGCTCTCATATTCGAGGCAAGCATCCTGGTCTTATCCACACTAGTCATCTTGAAAGCTCAGTGCCCAAGACAATGTTCCTTTACCATCACAGAGCTCTGTTACTATCTGAGGCAAACTGAGGTCAGAGGGAATCTTGTCTGAAGATGAGTACCAACATGTCCAGCGCCATTTCCCTCTGGAGATCTGCATATCTCCAGGGTGTCATTAGACAGGAATGTAGATGTTGGATCCTTGTTCCTGGTGGAACCCAAAACTAAACATCCTCATCCAATAGCTTTGGATTTTGGAGCTCCAAATATCCTCCTCATACTGTACCTACTAAGTTCTGTAACTCAGGACCCCAAGCCTTAGTTAAAAATAATAGTAATAATAAATGATCTTAATTCTGGTAAAGTATCAACTCTTCAAGAATCAAAACCCTGCTGGACAAGGTTGAGAGGGATAATCAAAACCCTGCTGGACAAGGTTGAGAGGGGTGGTGGTAACGCACTGCTCAGTCTTCTGATTCTTTTACACAAAGGAGAAGGAAACAAAAGTGTGAAATTCAATAATTATCCAATCCCATGTAGATGGCAGCAAGGATTTTGGGAAAATCTCTTTTTATGCATTTTACGGATGGACTTTTAAATATCACTAAATAAAATATAATCCAAAACCATAACGATTTTCCTCAAGTCAAGAACAAGGGTGCCAGATTTTAAAATTCCTCATTGGCTGAGTAACTTCACATTTCTCAGGCAATACATCCTAGTAGCTAAGAATAGGGACTCTTCCCCAATTTCAAACTCAGCCACTTACAAGCTGTGTAATACTTGGCACGTTTCTTTATTTGCAAAATGGGTGTGATAAATAGTACCTACAGGACAGACTAGTTATAAGGATTAAATGAGTGATGAATTGAAAGACCCAAGTTGCAGTCCCTACTCTGCCACTTTCAGCAGAGCCTAATTTATGGGCTTGTGACCAGTGCAGTCACATAGGGTCCCACATTCAGAGGGCCCGCCCTGTGCTTGGGGTTGAATGCTCTGTGGCCACCTTCTTGAAATCCTTAGCAATTTATCTTTGAATTTATGTTTTGTTAAGTAAAGGCTGATAGGACAAGAGAGCACGTGCCCTGGGCTTAGGGCACCAGATCTCGCGTGGCCCCACTCGCAATTACCTCCCTAAGATGTGTTCTTGGCCACGTGGCCCTCTTGCCACCCTGGACCCAGCCTGGCCTCCGCCTTCCTGCTCTCACCCAAGATCATGCTCTACCCCTACTGGGATATGAATATGGATGATGGAAAGTTTGGTTATGCTCCCTGTGGCATCACAGAGTAGGGCATAATGATGGCCATCCCCTCCTTGACTGACCATGCCAAAGCACGTTTGCCAATTGACTCTGCCGGGGCTCCCACCCATCCTGGATCCAAGTACTGAACACATACCAGAATGAAGCTGCAGCTCCTTGGAGGCTGCATGTCCATGATAGGTCTAGTCAATGGACATTCCACAGACTGGCAGGAGGGAGAACCAAACTACAGGTAGGTCTCCAGGCACCAGTGAGGGTGTGCACTCACCCCGAGCGTCTCCAGCACTCACTAGGAAACATGAGGGCAGATTGACACACAACAGGGAAAAAAAAGCAAAAGCGTTTATCATTTAGCACCTACCTTTAACGGCACTTTTTTTCTGCTTTTTTGAATG
Organism: Acinonyx jubatus; assembly: GCF_027475565.1. Taxonomy (NCBI): domain Eukaryota; kingdom Metazoa; phylum Chordata; class Mammalia; order Carnivora; family Felidae; genus Acinonyx; species Acinonyx jubatus. The sequence continues at coordinate 48,496,198 of NC_069381.1, read as the reverse complement.
AGGTGCCCCATTTTTCATTTTGCACTAAGTGCATTGATGATACAGCTGGCCCTGCTTGTCAACTGTGTGCTTTGGGCAAATCTAACCTTTCTGAGCATTTTCCTTTGAGTGTGAAATGAAGACAAATGGGATTTTCCTTCCCTCATCACAGGGATTTTTTAATGAGAAAATGAAATAAACGGGAAAACGTTTGTAATTTGTAAGATGCATATATACATTTAGGAAGTATTATTATTATTATATTCACTATAAGGTTGCATTATGTGTGTATTTCATTGTATAGTTTTATGCCTCTGCTGGGATTAGGGAAGTGATGACCCTAAAACAGATCGCACTTAGAATTTCTAGAATTCTGAAGAGTATCATTGTATCTTTTGCAATAATAGGCTATAAAATTTTGGGGGGGGAGGGTAGAGGGGTGGAAATCATGGTGCTAAACTGTTCTCTTCCGAATTCAGAAAATGGGAATTAGAGGAGAAAATGTATTTTCGTAAATGAGAAGACAGGTCTGAGACTCCCTCTCAGTGATGCGGTGTCTTCACAGATTTCTCTGACCTGGTCATTCGATTCCATGTTTCTGTTCTCTACAGAATCCTGGCAAAATGGACTCAAATGTGTATTTTAGGAAGTGGATAGAAATAGCCTCCAAAAACTAACTTGATTTTTTTTTGTCACATGGGATGATTACTAAAAAGAAGGAATTATTCATTGTAAATGGTCACTCTTTATATAAGACAGTACTCTTTATTTAAATTGAAAGTAACAGATGCTTCGAGCAAAACCTAAAACTCAAGAAAAATAATCACTCCTGATCCAACAGTCAGAGGTAAAGCACTTACAGCAATGCTTTAATTCAGCACCCTTTCAGAAATACTCTTATTTTTTTATCCAAAATGGAATTATATTGTATATGGTATTTTCAGCTGTTTTTCACTCATACCAATATATGATACTAAATATTTTTATAATACAATTTTTTAAAAATTTTTTTTAACATTTATTTATTTTTGAGACAGAGAGAGCATGAACGGGGGAGGGGCAGAGAGAGAGGGAAACACAGAATCCAAAGCAGGCTCCAGGCTCCGAGCCATCAGCCCAGAGCCCGACGCGGGGCTCGAACTCACGGAGCCTGAGATTGTGAGCTGAGTTGAAGTCGGACGCTTAACCGACTGAGCCACCCAGGCACCCCATATAATATAATTTTTAAAGATTGCCTAGTGGTCAGCCATATAGATGTACAATAATGCATTTAATCAGTTCCCTATTGGTAGACATTTTAGTAGCTTTATTTTTATTTATCAGTATTTCTATAAATACTTTTAGTAAAAAACACCCTGGTATATGCACCTGTGTGCGCATTTCTAATTTCTTCTGAGTGTAATACCAGATGTGGCACTTCCAGGCAAAGGGTACAGGCAATTTTAAAATAGTTTTCTAAACTTTGGCCTGCAGAAAGATAGTACTAATTTGTACTCACACCTCACTTCAGCAGTATATGAGTATATGCACTTAATTATTTTAAATTATGATGTCTTTCGGTGTTATTTTAAATAACATTATGTTGTTTCACTCCTCTTTGTATTTTATTTTCAAAAATTGTTAGAATGGATGGAACATGAGCTTCCAGTCAGGCTACAATGGTAGGAATTCTTTTCCCTCATAAATAACAAGTGAATCCATGACCAGGAGGCTAGTCCTCAACTATTTTTTCCCTCAGTGTGCCAGGGGAACCTCTTCACAACAGTAAGCATCATCCAATATGTTTCAATATTTCCATGAAAAAGCATATTTGGCACAGTATGAAAAAAAATGCTTTTAAGTCAAAGCTTTAACAAAGTGTTATGGATTGAATTGTCTCCCTGAAATTCGTACGCTGAAGTCCTAACCTCCAGGATGTCAGAATGTGAGCTGTTTTGTAGAGAGTGTATTAAACAGAGCAATCAAGTTAAAATGAGGTCCTAATCCAATATGACTGGTGTTCTTATAAAAAAGGGAAATTTGGAGACAGATACACACACACAGGGAAGATGGTGTAAAGAGATACAGGTTGATGACAACCATCTACAAGCCAAGGACAGAGGCCTGGAACAGTTTCTTCCCTAAGAAGGATACTCTGCAAAGACCTCAATTTTGGACTTCTGGCCTACAGAATTAGGAGAGGTATTTTTCTGTTGTTTAAGCCATCCAGTTTGTGATACTTTATTACACAAATCAAGTTTAAGTTTACTGAAAAAAGGTGAAAAATGTGTCTCAAGTCTTAAACCTATTGTCATTTTCATCATACTTCAAAAACAAAAATTATTATTCTCCATGTGTGAACACTTTCATTGTGGGATTTCCCTTGATTTTTAAGACAATCTTTTTTTTTGTCTCTGAAATTGGGTGTATCTTGCAATTAATGGCAATTCATTGTTCATTTAGATGCATTTTTTTCCTTTTTGTTAATCCATAAATTAGGGATGTATCTTAAGTTTAATGAAATACAGTATTTAGGTATGTATATAAATGTTCATTCGTTTTAAATTACCAGCATTACATGCACGCACACACATACAGAGAGAGAAAAAGGGGAGGGGGCAGAGATAGACTAATAAAAGAGACAAGAAAATGAGTAACTCAAATACAATCACAGTACATATATGCTACAGTATGGAGCATAGATAATGAAGTAATTAATTATTAATGATAGACTAAAGGAAATCTTTTTGGTGGAGTAAGTTGAGAAGATATGTCTTAAAGGGTTAACAGGAGTTTTCCAAGTAGACAATGTAATTTAGGGGACTGAAGGGCTGAGGGTAAGAGATAACTTAGTGTATGTTCCTAAAGAAGGAAAATGCTCAAGCAAAGACAAGAAGGCACATGGCATATACAGAAGTTCTTAAGTTGCTTGAGACATGATGAAGTAGAGAATAGCAAAGGTAAATAGAACCCAGCCAATGGAGAACTTGCATAAAATGAGAAAATTAGAGAAGTCTACAGAATGTATAATGCAGTAGATTAGTTTGCAGGCTTTCAGCTTTTATATAATGGAATACCCAATTGAATGTGGCTCAAACAATATGGATTTGTTATCACATATAACAAGGAGTCAGTGGACACTTTGGGGTTTATTAATTCAGCTGATCAACAATGTCAAGGTTCTTGGTCAGTTTCTTTGTGATTCTCCTAGATTTAACTAAAGAACACCAGGATTCTGCACAGATCTAAGTGCTACATGCCCATGTCTATGAAAAGATAAGATGAGAGTTTTTCCTTCAGTGCAACTCTGTTGACTGTGGAGGGGAATCTTTTTCTAAAGTCTCCCTAAAGATTTGCACATGCATATTGTTGAAAGAACTGGATCACATGTCCTTTGTATACATGCTCTAAAGTCTAGAGCATGTTGGCTAGGGGAACATCCACATTCCTTGAGTAAACTACTGCCTAACAACTACACAAAATTGGGGTTTGGATACCAAGAAAAAAGAGAATTGGCTAAGTGGCACCTGATATACCTTGAAACTTTTGAAATTCAGGAAAAAAAATGCTACTAAATGAGGTCTTGCTCTTCACCACTGGACCTCAGTATAATTTAAAATTTAAAAGCTCATTCATTTGGTCTGTTATTCTCTCAATGGATATTCTTCAAGCCCTAGACAAATACCAGGCATTGTGGAAGACAGAGATGAATCAGAAAAGGAAAAAAAAAAAAAAAGCACTTAAGTAGAAGAGCCAGAGATTTATGTTTACAATAAAAGGGAGAAGATAAGGTATGTGTGAGGCTAGAGTGCAATAGTGAGAGTGGCAAATATCGTGAAGAAGATACAGCTGTGCGCTAGAATGGATTCACAAGAACCAATTATATGCCACCTGTCACAGGTCTGCATTTACTGCCACCATGCTGGTAGTCTGAAAATGTCCATGGTGGAAAAATTTACACCAAGGAAATTGGCAAACTTTACAAATCAGTGCTCTTAAATTTTTTGTTTTGTTTTTCCTCAGAGAGCCAGCTGTTACACATTTACCAGCATACCAGTAGAGGTATAGATACAGTTCTAAGAACATGTTTTTTTCAGGAGGGAAAGATCAATTATTTTAAACTTATCTCATCAATCTAAACCAATCATCAAACACAGAAATGAAGCCCAATTTGAACTGAGTTTCTGACATTAAACATTCATAAAATGTCCTATAAGCTTTTCTCTTCTGCTCTGTTGTCTCTGTACCTCTGGGTGCTTCCTGGGTTGGGCTAAGCATAAAGACAGGAAGTCATGGAAATCTCCAGGAAAATCCTTACAAGAAAGTATAGTCTTTCCAGGTTTCCTACCCAATTCAGCAAAACAGGTGTCCTAGGTTTCAGAAAGCATATTGCTAGAGATGTCTTCCAACCTCTCAGCTGCCTCTGTATTTACACTGTCTTCTACACACAATTTCAAATTGTGAATCTTCCCCATATGGTGAGATCTTTCCTAATGCTTTTCACAAAGAGCTCTGAATACTATCTGCACTCCAGGAAGCCATAGCCTCCTGTGGCCTTCAGGGTCTTAATGACCATCTCATCCACCTCAGTCTTTACATAGACCCACTCTTAAGCCACTTTCCTTCAGTGGAGAAGGTCATCCTGTTTTGAGGACTTACAGAAAAGTCCATAATTTGCCTTCACTTACTTGTGCTTACAAATAAAAAGCCTACAATAGATATGAAATTCTTCCTCAGATCAACTTAAATCTCACATTTTAGAATTCAAGCTCTTATTTGCTGCCCTGTGGGGATTAGAAAACAGATGGCAACCATCCTTAGTGTAAGAGGCAGTTAGACAGATGGACCTCCTTTTTCTGAAACGTTTTGGGCAAATTAAATTTTATAAAATGAATTGATTTCTATTTGGGATATCCCCTGTGTGAGGGAGAATCTGTTTGGGAGGTGAGGAATCCTCTTGTGGAGTGATTGATTATCCCTTCATTTGGGTTCTGTAAACATTGGTATTCAGATATTGGGTTTTCTTAAATCAAGGCCTGTCTCTGTGTTTGAAGGTGCATTATAAATCATCCTTACAGAGTGAATAATCTCTGTTCCTTTAATCCTTCCTCATAGGTATCATTTTCTTACTATTTTATCATCTGTCTTTCTAGATGCAAACCTATTTACATAAATTAATTAACAATTTAAAGTGACTTGATATGCTTTCAGTAAAAGAAAAGCAAATATACAGGAAATGTATATGACCTGGTTGGTCATATCAAATTGCAGCAAGCCCAATTAGCCAATAAAAGAAATAATATTACCTAGCAGTTCACAGCCCTTTTTTTTTTATATGCTCTCTTTCTTCAGATCTTCACAACAAACCTGTGGGACAAACAAGAAAAGTCATCAACTGCATTTTCTGGATGAAGAAGTTAATATAAGCACATGTAGACTGACTTAGAAAGAAAGCTGAGGTCATAGCCAAAAGCAGAAAGGTAACTAATATTTTTGGTGTACCAATTATATACCAGACACTGTTCTCAGGAGCTCATTTTCACAACAAATTTATGAATTATTACCATCTCCATTTTACAGATTAAGAAACTGAAGCTTGGAGATATGAAATATCTCCATGTTTACATAGCTAATATATAAGAGAACTAGCATTCAAATCCTGGTCTGTGTGACCAAGGTGTGGGACCGACCAACAGGCATGATTCAACTTAAGAGTCTAGGAGCCCCTACTTTAATGTAGGAGACAATTCTGGTGGCAGCTTTCTAATCTCCAGATTAGAGCTAGGGTGAAAAAATTTTGAAGTCAGCAGTTGGCCAGGGCAGATGCTATAATGAAGGGTAAGATAATGAGATCCTGGAACCTGAAGTTAGTCTAGCTTCTTGACAATAGCAAAGGTAACAGTTCTCATGAAAGGCCAATTTTATAGTGATTTGGAGGACTCATTTCTAAAGATCTACCCCCTCCGTGATGTTATAAGCCCCTACTTTTGTGTATTAAATCTCTTGGAAATAGAGTGGTCTCTGTTTTCTTCAACTGGCCCCTAGGTGTTAACAAATCTAATACTCTTTTCATATGTATACCTAGTCAAAGTCTCCAAAAAGCTTCAATGATCCTACATTAGTGAAATTAGAACATTGTTTTATGCTCTGGGTCTCATTCAATTTGAATTTGAAACAACAACCCCCTCCAGATTTCTGTAGCTTCCAGTTTAAGTATTTGAGTCTCTAGAAGTTTGAGTCTCAATCATAGATACAATGTGAACAGTAAGATGATTGCCTAAAGGGGCAATCCCAGGAAAAAGGATTCTTGAGGCCATATTGAAGACCTACAACTATTAGATATGGCTGTAGGTAGCATCACTGCTCATGGAAAAGCCAAGAATTGTTTGTAAAGAGGAGATAAAGCTCCAGTAAGGAAGGCAAGAGCTTGGAACTGGTTTATAGAATGCAATAAGTACAGAAATGATAAAATAAGGGACAAAGTCAGTGGATGGGACAGCCAAGTGATGAATAAGATGAGGATGAGGAATGAGTTAAGGCAATTGCTTAGAAATGTCAAATATGTTTATTGAGCACCACTGAGCAATGTACTAGGTTCTGAGGAGAAAGCAATGAAAACTCCAAATTTGGAGTTATTGTTACTGTGAATTAACAGTCTATCAATAGCCATCTTATTCATAGCAGTTAAATTAGGCACTAAGCTTTCAGGTTTTTTATCACATGCTAATCACCCACTCTACTCATTCCATGTCCTGAATTTGCCATTTTGAACTGCACCTCACTTGTCTTCACTTATTTGTCCAACACATGGAGGTCAAGATGTACTCTGGTTTTCTCTTTGCTTCTGTGTGTACATGTTCTTGTTATCTCTTCCTCTTCTTATAAGGACATCAGTCATGTTAGATTGAGGCCCCAACCTTATGCCCTTATTTAACCGTAATTACCTCTTTAAATGTCATATCTCCAAAAAGTAACATTGGAGCTTAGGATTTCAGTGTATGAATTTTGATAATATCATCTCAACAGCTATTCAAGAATAGGAGTGAAATAAAGATTTTCAAAAATATAAAGTCTAAAAAAGTTTTCCATCAACATACTCTCATAGAACTACTAAGAGATACAGTTCAGTGAGAAGGAATTTTAGAAGATAAGAGAGAGATACAAGAAACAAAGGTGAACAAGAGAAATCCCTAAAACAGACTGGTAAATCTAAATACAAATGGACTCTAAAAAGGAATAATAAAAGAAACAATTGAAAACAAGGCTAAAACAAAACACTGGTTATCACATGTAAATGAGAGAGAAGAATTTGAATAGAAGATAGTCTTGAGTTTCTTATTTGAGGATGTGGCTAAAGAAGCTGTATCATATCCATATTTCTTTTTTTATTAGTTAAAAATATATAGGCAATGCGACTATCTAAAGTTTTATATTTCCCAGCTGCCCCTTGAGACTAGGTATACTTAGAATATCTTGCAAATTAAAAGTAAATACTATGTATGAGATGTTCAGGAAGATTTCTTAAGGGGATATTATTCAGCTATGTGGAAAAACATTTTTGCCTTCACCTTCTCCTCCTTATTCATGGAATGGCCCATAATAGCTCAAATTCCAGCAGTCATATTGGATAATAAACTGTTCTTAAAGACGGAAATCACACCTTTGAAAAACAGCAGAAAAATAGAAATGTTCTGGGTACCATGACCATAAATATGTCATGTCAGCCCTATAATTCTCAATTCTGAAATTATTTGATGTATAAATAAATAAACTCTTATGTTGTTCGGGCTGCCACTATTTTGGGTTTTCTCTTAAATGCACAGAAGACATAACTTAACTGATAAACAGATGTGGGAAAGACACAGATCAACTTTAGAATTTTAAATATACCTGTTTACTGGGAACCACTAAAGTAGAAGAAATCATATGCAAAACTTCTAAACCAGTAGAATTGATATAAAAATGTTGGGATGGAGGGTTCTAGGAACATTAAAAAAATGTGTTTAAAGAAAAATTAGAAAAAGAAATAAAAATGGCTCTAGTAATTATAATGACATTTAGGTCAACTATGCATGCAAAGACTTCTAATAAAATTGTTTTACGAAATGCAACCATGGAAAAAGCAATATATTTAAATTATGCTATTATTTTATACAAAATATAATTTAAAAATATGTGTGTAATTAAATTCATAAATTAAATATGTTATTTTGCCAATAAAAACACACCAAAGCCAAGTCAACTCCATTTGTTATTATAGTCCAAGACCCCATTCATTTCTCTTCTGAACTCATTCTTTTTCCATTACCATCCTTGGTCTTTACCTCCTCACTTATTTTCAGACCTGGTTTTCACTTACCTTTTAACTTGTTGATTAATCTGAGTTTTGGATTGGTTCTTGGCACTGTGAAGATTCAGGTTTTCAGTCAGATATACGGATCACCCACTGTTAGTGAAGATCTACTATTTTATATCTGTTTCTAGAATTCAAGCTCTCAGCCAACATACTCAAGGTTATAGGATATGGGGAAAAAATCCGTTTTTATTGGGCCATTATGGTGCTAAAAGGAACTGGCTTTAGGATCAGAGTAGTTTGAATCCAAAGAGAGATATGAGGCATACATTAAGAGGTTAGGAAGAAAGAGTGTCCAATAGAAATATGGAAAAAGATGTTAACAGGTAACTTCGAAAGAAGTCATACAAAGGGCCAAAGTACATATAAAAATACTGTCAACCTCTTTAGAGATTTTTAAAACTACAAATTAAAATAAGACTGGTCATCTTTTACCCTCTTAGATTGGCAAAGTTAAAAATAATGGTAGCTATACTTCGGGTGAGCATAGCATAATGTATGTTGAATCACTATTTTGTACACCTGAAACTAATGTAACATTTGTGTGTCAACTATACTCAATTTTTTAAAAAAATGTAATTGCTCCTATTCTGTTTTGACAAGGCATGGAATAGGCAGTGTCATGTACTGGCCAGTAGCAACTAGCTATTTACTGCAGGTGATTCTTTCCTCCAATGTAAATATCTGGGTAATGTTTATCCATTTGTACATAGTTGTAATTTGCCTAGGTTCTTGATAACATATGGCAGAAGTAAAATATGTAACTTTTTTTTTAAGTTTATTTATTTATTTATTTTGAGAGAGAGTGTATAAGCAGCAGAAGGACAGAGTCAGAAGGAGAGAGAGAATCCCAAGCAGGCTCAGCACTGTCAGCACGGAGCCCAATGCAAGGCTGAAACTCATGAACTATGAGATCATGACCTCAGGCAAAATCAAGAGTTGGCTGCTCAACTAACTAAGCCACCCAGGCACCCCAACATATGTGACTTCTAGGCCAGGTCTATCATCTCCTGTTCTCCTCTTCCCATTTCCAACATACATACATATGTACCCACTCTCTTTCTTCCCTAACTGCTGGCTGCATTTAGAAGTTCAGGAGGACTTTGGGAGCCATATCTTGGAAATTGGCAGACTCCATCAGCCTGGGTCTCAATGTCTGCATGGACTTCCACTTTGAAATCCACCACTAACTGAAGCTATATAAGTAAGAAATAATTTCCCTTTTGTTAAGCCACTGAGATTTGAATTTATCAAACATTGCCTTAAAAAAATTCATACACTATAGGTGGGATTTTAGCTTTACAATAATATAAAGGGTATTCTGGCAATGTACATGTCACTTAACCGAAGAATTTCACATATAGATATTGATCCTAAGGAAATAATCAGATAAAGATAAATATGTATGTATAAGCATATTAACTTAAACATTGTTTATAATAGAAAAAAGAAAAAAAGAGAAATTAATGAAATCCCATAGAGAATTGACTAAAATATCACTGCATAAACATAATGGATATTTCTTCATTCATTTACTTAGCAAATTTTCAATATATGTCATGTGACACCTGTGATGGATACTAGGCAACATAGTGGGAAAAAACAAGGTACCTGCCATTGGGAAACTTAAAGTTTAGAAAATTAGACAGACATTTACGAGGTAATTTTCATTTTGAATTATAGTAAGTTGTCACAAAGGAAAAGTATGGGGTGCTATGAAAGCATATAATAGGAAATATATAACCTAGGCTGTTGGTCAGGGAAAGCTTCCTATATTAACAAATATGCCATAACATATAGCAATGATGAATAAAAATCATCAGATTTTCCCAATATTTCCTACCCTTAACCAACCAAAATGCTTTTAACTTACTTGAATATATAAAGCCCTAATGATAGGGATGAAATAATCAAATGTTTACTTGTAATATTTCATGTATTAATTTAATCACAGATGTTATAATGTATTCTATAAAATAATAAACTACATTATGAATATTGCTTTGTTCTACTTATTCATGGAAAACCAAGTCATACTGACTGGAATTGAATTCTGGCTCTATCACTTAATAGTTGTGACCTTGGACAAGTTTTGTCACCCGTCAACTGGTGATAATAATAGCTACAACTTCTAGGGTTTGGTGGAGATTTAACTTATAAAAAATAAATATTTAGGACTACTGTCTGGCACACCGTAATGCCAAATAAGTATTAGCTATCACTATTGGTTACTGGAAATGCATCTTACACCCTAATGTCGAGGTTATCAATAGAGACCCATAGGAAATCATCTGACAAGCATCTTCGTTTTTGCCTAAATTATGTGAGATTATTTTACAACTGCAAAATGCTATCACTGGGATTTTTATTCCAAGTAATAAATACCTATTTGCATACCATTCAGCTAGCCTTAGTTCATTTATCTTGCAAGATTACACTCATTATCTGCATAATGAAGCAACTTACTATTTTGCCCTTTCTCTTCTGTCCCCTTCTTTCTTCCTCTCTTCTTTCCCCACTCCCTTTTCATTTTTTAAATGTAATGTTTATCAAAGTACGAACTGTTCATTGTATCTAAAGGTAAATATTACCAACATACTTTTTTTTTTTTTTTTAATACAAGTCCCAGGCTTCCCTCCTCTTTGCTTGTCCTTACCCTTCCCAAGTACCATGTATCCTGAGTCTACTCCCTGGAATAACTCTCCACAAACTTTTCCTTCATTTAGCAGTTTCCTTCGCCACTTTGGTACTTGATGTCTTACTTCTAACAACATGATTATATTGCTTTTTTCTTTTTTCAACTTTAGACATTATTTATTGACTTCCTACTACTGAAGAGAACATTAAACTCTATTTTACAAATTGCCCTACCAATCTGTTTCCTCTACTTGCGTAATTCCTAAGTTGCATAGCTACCAACAGTTTTAAGTGAATAGTCAATGGGTATATGACCATACAATCATTGTTCATATCTGAGCCACTTAGAGTATTAAAATTATATTTCCTACACTGTAAAAATGAATTTTTTTCTTGGAGTAATCATTGATTTCAATTTTATTTTTCCCTGATTTTTCCAGTGATCAGATCTTAAATCAGACCCAAACCTCCATCAAAAGTATAACATTTATTTCAATATAATGACATCAAGTAATTAATATGTCAGCTTACCAAATGTTCCAATATGAACTGGCTCAATGTACCCTTAGTGATCATTTTCAGACACACATAAGGAAGTTTAAGTTGTACTTTTTGTGTCCAACCGAAGGAATTTTTACCTGCCACAAAGATTTTTCTCTTAGACCTTCTTTTAGAAGGTTTATAGTTTCAACTTTTATAATCAGGTCTTTGAATCATTTTGAATTAATTTATGAATATAGTATGAGGTAAGGACCAAATGGTTTCACTAGAGAATTCTACCAAAACTTTAAAGAAAAATTAACTGCAATTCCACACAATGTTTTCCACAAAATAGAAGAGGAGAAAACACTCTCCAATTCCTTTTATAAAACTCATATTTCCCTGATACCCAAACCAGACAAAGACAACACAAATAAAACTACAGAACAATATCTCACATAAAAGTAGACACAAAAGTCCTTAACAAAATACTAGCAAATAAAAATCAGTAACCTATAAAAAGAATTATACACCATGACAAAATGGGGTTTATTCCAGGGATAAAAAGCTGGTTTAATATTTAAAAAATCAATCATATCAACTAAACCAATTTTTTCTAATATTTATTTACTTATCTTCTAGTGACTTTTTTTTTAAATTTTTAAATGTTTATTTATTATTGTGAGACAGAGAGACACAGAGCATGAGCAGGGGAGGGGTAGAGAGAGGGGAGACAGAATCTGAAGTAGGCTCCAGGCTCTGAGCTGTCAGCACAGACTCAGAGATTGATGCAGGGCTCGAACTCAGAAAACGTGAGATCATGACCTGAGCCGAAGTTGGTTGCCTAACCAACTGAGCCACCCAGGCACCCCATCTAGTAACTTGACTCTTAACTCAGAAGAATTTTATATTGGTTTGAAAAGGGCATATATCTAGGATTTGCAATGTAACTGCTCACTTACTTAAGAGATGATTTTTATTTGTCCAGAAATTTGGACATTCCAACAGGTCAATGTAAGAACTAAAGACAAAGCAAAAACTAAAAGAAGTTAAACAAAAAGTATCGAGATGAGGTCATATGTCAAAAAGATATGTTCCATTTTGCAAGGTCATTTTTAAGAAAAGGACTGACACACTGAATTACAATGAGCAGAGGACAACTAGGAAGATAACACGTGAACTACATTTCATGAAGTTCATCAAAGGAAACTGGGTTGCTTAACTTAGAGAAGATTTAAGGAAGCCATGAGCAATGTTTTCAGATACCTAGAACAGGGAGTGTTTTGTGGTCCAGAGCCAAAACTAAAACAAATGAATGGAAGTGAAAAAGAAAAAGATTTCATATAAAATACAGCAAAATCTTTCTAATAATTATAACTGACAAAAATTTATTTGAATTAGTGAGTTTTGTATATATAAAAGTACTCAAGAAAATTCTGGCAAAACACAGACATGGACGTTATAGTGGGATTTACTCTATGGGTAGGAGGTTGAGCTGGCTGACATCCTAACATCCCTTCCAACACAAAGATTCTATGATCTTAGGGGAGCAAGGAACTAGAGCTATTTTGAACTTCACTGACAAGTCTTAAGCACTGTGTCTAGCCTAAATTGTCCTGTTGCTTAATGTAAATGGCTTCAATTAGCTAATGCAGAGATGAGGTTTGAGTGATAAATGTTCACATTAACATGATTCGAGATATGATCTTGACAGTTCTGCTAGACTGGTCTGCCGAAAAGCACTTCAGGAGCCCTACAAATAGCTCTCATTATTTTTCTCCATTTTTTAATGATGTTTATTTTAATTTTTCAGAATTCTGGGATCTGTAATTACCTAGGGTTTATATGGCAGTGAACAGCTAATTACTCTTTTTTTTTTTTTTAAGGCAAATGATTCAGATTCTTTAATATATCCATAGCTTACTTCTGGTGCCAGGCCAAGTCATGGGGTTCTCACTTAAATTATAGCTTCACCTTTAATGGTGCTAATGGTTGTACCATTCCTTCAGCTGCCTCCTCCAACCTGCCAGGTTTAGTGTGTCAGTTAAATCAGCATCACACCCACCAGAGAGATGGGCTGGGGTACTAGTTCAGGAGTCAGTCTTGTAGAAAGATTAGTTTTGACCGATTCTCAGTCACAAGTCCCAGAACAAACATAGTCAAGTCTTAACCCCATACTTTCTGATATGTAGCCTACATTTAAATAAATCTCAAAATTAAACAGGGATATATTCTAAATTAAATAAACTTGATTTAATTTACTCCTTAGGAAAGGAAATGATTAGCTATTATTTCCATTTTATACATGTGAAAAGTGAAGTTCAAAGGGTTACATAACCTGTCTCTGAACACATTGCTGGCAAGAAGCAAAGCTGAAATTTGAACCCAAATGTCTCATCCAAAGCACATTTCCCCCTGAGACCATGGAGTTCTAGAATTATGGCAAGGTGGGAATAAAAGAGATACAATGCTTTTCAACTCACCATAATTTGCCTGTGGCACTACCAGCAAGCATACAACCCGTGTGTGTGTGTGTATGTGTGTGTGTGTGCAATAACATCACTGCTATGATATACTTTTTATTATAAGGAATACTATTTCTGGTTATATTAATACTTGTACCTTCGGCACCTGTGTTTTTGTTGCTGTTGTTGTTTTGCACCTCAAGAGCAATGTATAATCAGGACTTAATTAAGAATATTTCCTTCATGCTGGTATAGCTTAAGATATGAACCCATGCTTAGCTGATATAAACCACCTCCAAGTACAAAAGCCTTAACTACTTTTCTCTTTGTTGAAATCTTTTTATAGATTAGGCAGAGAAAGAGACAATGGAAACCAATACTTGAGTTATATATTTCTTAAACCCCTTTCCCTATTTCACTAATCAGTTGTCATAAAATGACAGCTGGAGAAATGTCCCCCAAGAAGGATGGAGCAAAGGCAGTGTAATAGGTAATTAGACTGTGGCTTGGAAGTAGGGTGTGTTTCTAATAAGACAAGTGATCAGAACATGCAATGGAATCAAGAGATTGCCACCACTTGAGTCCAGAAGAATTAAATGGCATACTGGTTGTGACTGGCTGCTTTCCTTGACCTGACCTCCATTTATCCCTCATCTTTCATACTACTCCCTCCTTTGTATCCAACTTTCCTGCTACCCTAATCTGTTTGCATTCCTGGAACACAATTCTTTTTTTTTCTTTTCTGTCTTTCATTTGTTCTTCCTTCTTCCCTTCTTCCTTCCCTCCCTCCCTTCCCCACTCCCCTTCCCTCCTTACTTCCTTCCTTCCCTCCTTCCTTCCTTTCCTTTCCTTCCATCTTCCTTCCTTCTTCCTTCCTTCTTCCTTCCTTCTTCCTTCCTTCCTCCCTTTCCTTTCCTTTCCTTTCCTTTCTCATCCTTCCCTTTCCGTTCCTTTCTTTTCCTTTCATCTCCTTCCTCCTTCCTTCCTTCCTCCCTTCCTTCCTTCCTTCTTTCCTTTCTTCCTTCCTTCCTCCCTCCCTCCCTTTCTTCCTTCCTTCCTTCCTTCCTTTCATGGTAGCAGTTAACATGAGATCTACTCTCTTAAATTTTTAAGTATCCATACAGTATTATTAACAATAGGCACAATGTACAGCAGATCCACAGAATGTACACATATTTCGTAACTAAAATAATACTCTTTAAACAGCAACTCTTATTTTCCACCATCCTCAGTCCCTGGCAACCACCATTCCACTCTCTGATTCTTTGAGTTTGACTATTCTAGTTACTTTATGTAAGTGGAACCATGCAGTATTTGTCCTTCTGTCCCTGACTTATTTCACATTACATAATGTCCTCAAAATTAATCCATGTTGTTGTATATGGCAGGATTTTATCCTTTTTAAAGGCCAAATAACATTTCATTGTATAGATATACCACATTTTTTATCCAGGGATCTGTCTTTCAATAGACATTTAGGTTTTTTCCACATATTGGCTATTATGACTATTGTTGCATTGAACATGGAAGTGCAAATACATCTTTAATATCCTGATTTTAACTATTTTGGATAAATATTCAGAAGTGGAATTGCTAGGTAATGTGGTAGTTCTATTTTAATTGTATGGAAATTTCCAAATGGTTTTCCATATGGCTATACTATTTTTCATTCCATCAACAGTGTACAAGTGTTCCAATTTCTCCACATCCTTGTCAAAACTTATCTTTTTTTTTTTTTATGTCAGACATCCTAATGGGTATGAGGTGATATTTAATTGTGGTTTTGATTTGTATTTCCCTGATGATTAGTGATGTTGAGTATCTTTTCATGTGTCTGTTGATTATCTGTATGTCTCTTTGGAAAAATGTTTATTCATGTCCTTTGCCCATTGTTAACCTAGTCATTTGGTGTTCTTTTGCTATTAGGTTGTAGAAATCCAACATAGATTTTGAATATTAACTCCGGATCAGATATATGATTTGCAAATATTTTGTTTCCATTTCATAGGTTGCCATTTTACTCTGTTGATTGTTTCCTTTGCTGTGCAGAACCTTTTTAGTTTGATGTAATCCCTCTGGTCTATTTTGTTTTTATTGCCTGTGATTTTAGTGTCATATCCAAGAAACAATTGCCAAAACCAATGTCATGAAGCTTTTTCCTATGTTTCCTTCTAGTAGTTTTACAGTTTCAGGTCTTACATTTAAGTCTTTAAATTTGTGAGCTGATTTTTGTATGCGGCATAAGATAAGGGTCCAATTTCATCCTATTCATGTTGAACTTATTCATTATTTCATTCTATGCTTTCTGTTGGTATCGATGCACTAGAGAAAATAGCTACCTTTCCCAGTCTTCATGGACTGATCTTATCCAGAAGATCCTCACCAATCAGCTTGAGGCCTCTCAAACCTGCTCCATGTATGCATCTTCTCTGGACTAATGTGTATAAGTTACCAATTAGAAGGATTTGCTAGTTTTTCTTTTTTCTTTTCAAGAATTCATAATTTCTTCCTCCCTCTGGTGACTTGTCTACTGTGCCATGCATCTTCTGGAGCAGTAGCATTTCCCAAGTAATTTTGTTTTGTTCTTAGTTGCTTCCCAGGATCTAGAGAATGCTGGGTTTGTCCACGCTCTGAGACTGAAGCCAGCCCCATGGGCAGCCACCTGAAAAGTCTGAACACTTGGCATATGTTTCAATCTTCTTTTTCCCTCCCCAGAGAGAAGCCAGAGAATGGGAGTCTTGCCAACCATTTTGCACTGAGTTGGGGAGAGAAGCTCTGGCAGAGGATTGTGTACTAGCCCAAACCTTCACCTTCACTCTCAGTGGTCCTCAGTCACCTAGGCTATGCCAGATCCAGTCACTACTCTGAGACAAGTGACACAGAAGCCAGTCCTCTGATGGCTCCTTGGAAATGTTGGAACATTGGATGCACAGCTATACTCTTTCTCTTCCCAAGTAAAATGTGGAATCCAGGATTTTTAACTCTCTTGCTCTCTACTGAGATTACAGGAAGATCTATACTGAGTGTTTGCATGGTAGTCCATTGCTGTATTTGTTCTCAGGAGCCTCCAACCATCTAGAGTATACCAGGTCCTGTCAGAACTCTGAGACAGGCACAACAGAGCCAATCCCTTGGACAGTCCCTGGAAACTTTGAAACATTGGACACATGGTCCAATTATTTCCTTCCCTGAGGAAAAGATGAGATCTGGGTTTTTCACCCTCTTGCTTTGTGCTGAGCTTGGAAGAGGGGCTATGGCAAGTATTTACATGCTATTCAAACCACCATTTTTGTTCTCAGAGGCTCCCATTATGGGATCCTTTCTTGTCAGCACTGAGATTCAGGCTAGACAGAAACCAGTCCCTTGGGCAACCCCCCAAAAAATCAGAATATTGGACATATGGTCCAGTTCTTTCTTTCTTTCCCTTCCCAGGGAAAATCTGGGGGCTGGAGGTTTCCTCTCTCTCATACGATGCTGTGCTGGGGGCTGGTGGGAGGTAGGGGGAGGTGAAAGATTATGGTGAAAGAGTATCTTAGCTTGTCCTACCAGATTCAGTGTGGTTGGTTTCATGCTTGCCCAGGGTGCAGGAGCTTTTCAGCTGGTTTCTGTATTTGCCATAGTGGAATTTGGTTGGTGTATTGTTGCTCAGTCAGGGTTCCCAGGGGAGAAGGAGGCTCCAGGTCTTCCTGTTTTTCCCACTTATTGACCTCACCACCCTGGAACACAATTCTCTTACTTCAGTGCCTTTGTACATATTGTTCCTTCTGTTGAGAAGGAAACTCTCTCTCCCTTTTCTGTCAAATATTCAAATATATTTTAAGACTATGCTCTGATAGCACGTACTCCCTTACCCCTAGTCAGATTTATATGTCCCTCCTTTGCATTCTGGTAGCGCCCTATGCTTACCTTCAAAATGCACTTAGAATATTGTATCATAATTATTGTTGTACTGCTATGCTTTTACCCATCAGACATTAACCTTATTTTTGTTTCCCTAGAACCTAGCATGACCCGGAACACAGTGGGAAAAACAAACAAGGGATAGTGGAAAGATCTGTCTTTTAAATACATCCTTTTCTTTGTAAGAAACAATAGCATGAAAGACCATAAATGTGAATTTTAGCCACAACAATGCCACTAACTAGCTGTGTAAACTTGCATGTAGTCACACTCGATGTCACTCTCCAGCTGTAAAATAAGGTTTGTTTGACTAGATCATGATTGGTCAACATTTTTGGCTGGCAGCAACACTTCCTTTTTTCAGTGAAATCATGCTATGAAGCTCAAATAAAACACTGGAGTTATTCTGCATGAAAAAAGGAGACTATCTGGAACTCTGCCATTTAATCTCCTCTTTCCTACTGTGCCAACCCACCTGCTCCATCCTTAGAACACAGCTTGAAAACCATAGAACCAGGTGATCTATAACATTCCAACCATCCCAAATACTCTTGGATTATTTGTGCATTGAATTGTGCTGACCTCTTCCTCATTGCTATACCCCTTTCCCAGGCCCTGGGGTACACATCTCTATCCTCACTGGTTTTTATTTTTGTAAGCCCAACTAACAGATTAAGGAAATCAAGTTATTCCTGAAGTCAATAAGCTTTGTTTTGGCATTCAGAGTATTTGTTGGCTGGTTTACCAATGTCTGTAATCTATCTTATTAATGAAGAGAAAGAGTGGCATGTGTATCTTGGCTTTGACATAGAAATATCATTTTAGAATATTGTGTGGGATCAAGGCATATAGTGTTGACCAAGAGCCAGGGACAGATCACAAATTTTTGATCCTATATGCATAGTTTTTAATTTCTTGTGGTTTCTAAAAGGTGCTAAATAAAATTATTATTGACCTGAGTAGTCAATTAAATTTTGGCACAGAAGAAACACCAGTTAAATTCTTTGGTGATATGGGGGAATAATTAAAATAGAGTAATTTGAGATCTCTGTTTTTAACTTGCATCTAGTTGGTGATTTGATTTATAGGAAAGATAAGATTATTTAACAATTCACTGGAGACCAACATAAGTGACCATAAAATTCTACCTTTTTTAAAGCTACAATATGTATGACTGTCAATTATATGATGGAGTATTTATCAATCTTCTTCTAAGGATCAAACTTCATATATATATATATATATATATATATATATATATATATATGATCACTTCTAGTCCCTACAGCCTCATGATGTTAGTACTATTATTCCAATGTTATAAGTAAGGAAACTGAGAGACATGTTTAAGAACTTACCAAAGTACACTCGTAAGTATGGTATATGTAATAAAACTGTTTGTTCTGGGAGAATGAAAAAAAATTGGAAATTTTATATCAAGATAAGAGATTAACACCTATACCCAATCATAATGAAGCCACAGGTAGTGGATTTGCCCTCTTACGGTATACGACTAGAAAACTGGACCAACTCTATGAACCACTGCTTTCTAAACATCAAGCAGCAGGCAGCACAGGGTTGTGACCCTTAATAAAGGGGAACACGCAAGGTAAGTCCTGCAAGTGTCTAAATTTTCTGCGTCACTACATTTCTATCTCACTAGATTTTCTATATCACTACAGGAAGGAGGAGCCCAAACACTATAATGGTCTTTCTGAAAGGAGATAGAAATCAGAATTTGGGAAGCTGAAGCACATTTCAAGATAAATTCCAAGATAAATAAAATTGAGTTATTCTGAGAAAAACTCAATAAATCCTCATGGATTCCCCTTCAATCTGGCTGAACATGAAGCAGCACATGCATAATGTGAGAATATATGAAGCTAAACAAAGAATAGCTATCATGGAAAGAACAATTACCACAAGGCTATAAATTGAACACTTTTCAGGGCTCAAAAAGGGCAGAAAGACTTTCAAGTTCTAACCATCTAGAGTGGAGAGACCTTGTTGAACAACTGGAACTCTCAGTAGAGACCTTAAAAGGGTCATGTTTGATAGAAAATCTGAACTAAGCCAAGAGTAAGAAATACTTTTGGTCACCTTTTTAAAATCTTAAAAATAAGACTCAAAAGAATCAAGCTGATTTGCAAGCTGATCTTGAAACCAAATCCATCAATCTTTAAAGAATGACAAGAAAATTCACACTCTCAACAAAGCTATATCCATAAATTTATCATCTAATAAGAAAAAATTATACTACATTTGAAGAAGCACAGGAAAATTTTAACCGTACCATGGAGAAAATAGAGTCAATAGAAACAGATATGGAAATGCAAGCACTGATAAATTTAGCAAATAGAGACTTTAAAACACTATTATAAATATAAATAAAGAGTTCCAAAAAAATGTGAACATAATAGAGAAATGGAATACATAAAAAAGAATACCTAAAGTTAAAAAATATATAATATCTGGAAAAAAATTAAATTACTGAATGGGATTAACAACAGGGCAGATACTGCAAAAGAAGAGTGGTGAACTTGGAGACACAGCAATGGAATATATCTAAACTGAAGCACACACACACACACACACACACACACACACAGTTGAAAAAATGATAAAAGCTACAGTGACATAAAGGACAATATTAAGTATACTAGAGTATATTTAATTGAAGTCCCAGAAAAGAAAAGGGGATGGTCAGAAAAATCGTTTGAAAGAATAATGGTTAATTTTTTAAATCAATTTTATAAAACCACATATTCAAGAAGATTAAAAAAAAAACTAACAGACAAACACAAAGAAGGATAAATGATAAGAAAATTACACAAAGGTATATCATAATCAAAATGCTGAAAAGAGGGGCACCTGAGTGGCTCAGTCAGTTGGACATCACTCTTTGGCTCAGGTCATGATCGCCTGTTCCATGAGTTCAAGCCCCATGTTGGGTTCTGTGCTGACAGTCCAGAGCCTGGAGTCTGCTTTGGATTCACTCTCTTCTCCTCTCTCTCTCTCTCTCTCTCTGTCTCTCAAAAATAAGTAAACATTAAAAAAAATTTTAATGCTGAAAAGAGAAAAAATATTTAAAGCAGCCTGGAAGGGGGTTGGGAGAAAGACACACGAGAACAAGTGTCTTATAACTTTTCTTCAGAAAAGAGGGAAAAGAAATGAGGACAATTGGGACACATAGAAAACAACTAGCAAGATAATACAATTTACAAATACTTATATTAAATGCAAATTATCTCAATCTGTAATTAAAATGCAAATATTGTCAGACTAGATAAAAAGGCAATATTCTAAATTGCCTATAAGAAATTCACATTTAATAGATTCACCCATTAAAAGCAAAAAAAAAAAAAGAGTAAACGATATACCATGCAAACATCAAGAAGATATAATAGTCTTAATTTATATGTGCCTAATAACAGAACTTCAAAATACATAAAGCAAAAAGTAAGATCTAAAAAGATAAATGAGTATTTATTTTCTCTACAATTATAGTCAGACATTTCAACATGTCTTCTCTCAATAACTAATAGCACAAATAGACAGAAAATCAGTAAAGATATAGAAATCTTGAACAACACCATCAACCAAATTCACCTAATTGACATTTATAGAACACTACGCCAATATAATGTAGAATAGACATTCTTTTCAAATGCACTTGAAACATTCATGACAATAGACCATATACTGGGTCCTAAAAAAAAAGTGTAAATAAATTTAACATACCAAAGTCACAGAGTATCTTCTCTATCACAACATGATTAAATTATAAGTCATTTTCAGAACAGTACCTGGAAAATCCTTAAACATTTGGAAATTTGTCTGAGGCAAATGCCTATGAAAAAAGTCTAATTATCTAGGGGGCAATTTGTGTTAGTTTCACCTTCCAGAGTCTAAAAATTCCCAACTAAGAATGATCCTTTTTTCTGATTGTCACTTACTATGCAACAGCTGATTTCCATGTGCAGAAAACTCAAAAACTTTATCCATCCACACTACTGTCTCAGAAAATACTAGCCCACTAAGAACTGGAAAGGCAACTGGATATTTTATTTTTATTTGAGGAATAAGTTACAATGTTAAGAATGTAACAAAATCAATGCAACTTGCTTCATTCTATCTGAACATATCCCACTTTGGCTCAACCTGCAACAACCACTGCATATATCATCCTCCCTGAGGGCCTATGAGTACTCACCTATCAGGCCCTGTCGGCCATTCAAAGATGAATGACACATAGTCTCTAACCTCAAGAAGCTTGCAAGTTACTTTACCTAAATCCCCTAAATTAACAGGGTATGTTCACATAGTAAAGGCTACTGCCACATTGTGAAGCATTCAGTTTTCCTGTGGCTTTGCTAGTCAGAGCAAAAGGACAAAAGGAAACAGAGCAAGCGAGGGAGACCCAGAAGCTCCTTTTCTTTTTATAGATGTCAATTCAGTACTCGAAAATTCTGAATTTCTAAGAGGTTGATAAGCTATTGGTTTTA
The DNA here is from genome assembly GCF_027475565.1 of Acinonyx jubatus. Classification (NCBI taxonomy): domain Eukaryota; kingdom Metazoa; phylum Chordata; class Mammalia; order Carnivora; family Felidae; genus Acinonyx; species Acinonyx jubatus. The sequence continues at coordinate 48,473,900 of NC_069381.1, read as the reverse complement.
TAGTAAAAGGACATGGATAGACTGTCAGATATTTTCCCCTTCCAGGTAAAGAAGGTGAACCATGAGTAGTAGTGATAATTCCACATTTTTATACATGCCACTGGTTCTGAGATTATTACCAATCTTAAAGAACAAAATTTCAAAAAATGGTGACCTTCCAAAACTTTCAGAAAAGAGTGATGTGTATTCGAGAGATATTAGCAGCTATAGTCAACAGTGCTATTTTAGAGAAATATTGACAGTTCCTCTAATATTAGCAGTTATATCTCCCATCTACTGGAATCTGTTTTCCAGGTTGAGAATGTCTAGGGGCTTGACTCATGATTCCGTGGCTCCTAAAAGAGCTTACTCTTTTTCATTGGTTTTCTTTTTTTTTCTCTAATGCAAAAGAGATTCCAGAAATAGAATCCAGAAAGATTCCCTTACTAATCTAAGAAGTGAGACTTTCAGAGACAATGTATTTTGACAGCACCTGAATTTTAGGAAGATGAACAGAAAGCAAAGAGAATAAAAGCCCCCTTTTATCTTTTTTTTTTAAAGAATTGTTTTAAAATTATTGAACAGTCTTTTTTTTTTCAAGCTTCTCTGTGCTGTATTTATACCATGAGTCATTGTTTATATAATTTAATTAACATTGGCCAGTGCCTGCAAACTAAAACACTGTCTTAAAGCATTTGCTTGAAAAGTCTCCTTGTCCCTGAGCTGTCATTTCTTAGCATGATGGATAATGGATAGAAATAATTACCCTGAACAAGGCTAGACAGCTTAAATGATTAGAGTTTCAAAGAATTAGCAGCCCTAGCTAAACATCTTATTTTTCAAGATGCATTATTAAAGGAAAATACCATAGGGACTGTGATGAATCTGAAAACCTTCTTAAAACTGTGCCATTGTCTATGACAGGTAAGTTTATATCAAGTATATTTGCAGAGACTCTTTTAAATCAGCCTGCCATCTAATACCTCATAAATCCCTCCACCAAAGTGACTTGAAATACTTTTGAATGTCAAGCATCAATGCAAGACATAGTTAAGTGGAAATATTGAGGCTTGGTATATACATCCCAGGGCCTTCATTAATCCCTCACAGACATCTTCTGTAGCCCTAAATATTCAAGGGTTTTCCATTTGTTTCATTTTTTAAAAATAATGTTTAGTATTATGCCATAACTAGGATTGCCATTTCCCAAAGCAGGACCATTCTCTTGGCTCTCATGGCATTACCTTCTGTGCTGCCGCTTGGAAGGATTTACCACCTTTACTTTATTAGAGCATTTTTATTGCTCAATAAAATTTTTTACTTTTATGTCCAATATTGTAAATGGTGAGAAGATGATGGAAAACTTTGAGAACAATCAAATATCTAAGGAAGTAACCAAATCAATTTAATAAAAGCCACATTCTTTTTAAAACTATTTCTTTCTCAGACACACAATGAGCAGAGCCACCCAGGGACATTTGTGCTGATGTGTCTTCACCCCTTGCTAGGGAAAAGAAGAGGCTCGGTTTCTTGCCTATGGTCAAGAATAAGTCCTCTCTTTTATTGGCATTCAGTTTCAATCCCATCCCACTGGAAACATTTAACAAACATTTGCGAGGAATTTGCGAAATAAAAATTAAGGCCATTTACGGAAGGTGAGTTGTACATGTGTAGGGGGCCTGTGATAACCATCTACTTACTACTTATGTGACAGAGTTCGTGTTTCATCTGGAGAAGATAATATTTTTTCACACTAATGATTTCAGAGTCTAAGGAGATTACATATATGAAAACACTTAGCACAGTATTTAGCCCATCACAGGCAAAAACAGAAAAAAGAAATGTATGCTCACATTTTGTAATGAGGGGTATGTGATTAACAAATATGAAACATCTCATTTGACATATAAAGGAGGCAAAGAAGAATTCCAACAGGCAAACACTATTTAGGGACCATTCTTTCTATACTTTCTTCCATCTCCTAATGCCAGATGCACTTACAATGACGGTTAATGACTTTATAATCCCCTCTGATAATCAACTCTATTTCATCACTAAGATCAGGTTTTGCTTGATACAACCATGCCTGGTATTTCAAAATTACTTCTTGCCGATTCATCTTCTTCCAGTAAAATTCTCCTTCCCTTAGAACAATGATTCTCAAATTTGGCTGCCTATATAACTAACTAGGGATCTTACAAAACAAACAAATAAATTAAAACAAAACAACTGATGCCAAGATCCCACAGAGATTCAAATGTCACCGATGGGGGGGGTGGGGGGAGAGCCTGACCATGCGATTTTTGAAAGCTCCCCCAGTGATTCTAATGTTGACCTGAGGTTGAGAACAATGCCTTGAATTTGAAGGTTAGGAAAGCAATCCATGGCTAACATGAATGGTTTTCACACAGGAAACCACATCTGAACTTTTTTAGAAATACAGATTCCAGAGCCTGTCTCAGACCTACTGGATCAGAATTTGTGGGAGTGGGTCCCAGAATACACATTTTTAGCATGTCTCCCAGGTGATTCTCACAGAGTTTGCACAGCACCAAAACACAATGAAATCTGATTATGCTCTGTGACCTCAATGTGAGTCATACCTGTTACTCATCCCTGGTGCTTGGTCCCTCCTCTCCAGCTGCTAGCTGCTGAACGTAGTGTATAGGCAATGGTTTTCCGAGAAAGTCAACAAAATATTATTAAACATTAACTGATACTTACAAAATGCTTACCAAACTGCAGGGACAGTGATAAGAAATTTGTATGCATTATCTTATTTGAATCCACACAACAAAGCTGTGAACTGGGCTCATTTCCTAGCTGAGGAGATGGTAGTTTGGAGGGGTAGTTTTCCCATGGTTATGCAAGTGAAAGAACTGGGATAGACAAGTAGGTCTAACATTAGACTTAGCACCTGTGATTTTGATTAACTTCCACATCAGTAGTTCCTAGAGTGTGGTCCACCAGTATCAGCATCATGTGGGAACGTGTTTGAAACACAAAATCTTAGGCCCCACCCCACACATAATGAATCAGAAATTCTGGGGCTTAGGCCCATCAGCCTGTGTTTTAACGAACGCTTCAGGTGGTTCCATTGCACGCTAATGTTTCAAAAGCACTGTTCTTCGCTATACCACTTTACCCATTGAAACAGGAATCTCTTTCCCCAAGGCACTGAGCAGCATCTTTCAATCTCAGTGTCCTATAAAGTTCTCTGGGACTCTTCCTAGAAAATGAGGCAGGACATGTCCTACAGGAGGGTTTGGATTTCAGCTGCAAGGGGAACAAATCAGACCCGTTAGGAGACAGATGAATGGAAAAGTGATTGACTTCACCCAACAGCAGGAAAAGTAATAGGAAGATAGAATGCACTGCCTCTTCATCCTTGACTGGCTTTTCTCTCTACAACCACTGTTGGCTCCCGCTGACTCCAGGAATACTAGAATTGAGACAGCACACACAACGGTAATTATTTTCTTATTGTAAATGACTTACCATTACTACAATACACAATAATAATCATGCACATCATTATAGAGGCTTTTAATTATTTAATTTCAACCTTAAATCTTTCTCATGTGTGTGTAGTCCTCAGTCTGAATGTCTCTTATTATTTAAAACAATTACAGTGAGTATTACTTCTGGGTTTGTGTGTGTGTGTGTGTGTGTGTTTCTTTTCCATGCCCAAACGAGTCTGATCATTTTTTAAATTTTTTTAATGTTTAGTTATTTTTGAGAGAGAGAGACAGAGAGAGAGTGTGAGCAGGGGAGGAGCAGAGAGAGAGAGAGGGAGACAGAATTCAAATCAGGCTCCAGGTTCTGAGCTGTCAACACAGAGCCTGACCCAGGGCTTAAACCCATGAACCGTGAGATCATGACCTGAGCTGAAGTCAGATGCTTACGACTGAGCCACCCAGGGAACCCACAAGTCTGATCATTTTAAATGCTTATGTGTGACATGTGTATAAATATCATCACTATATGTGCATGTTTTTCTCTTAGCTTGAAGTTACCACAATGATATCTTTTGGCCTTATATAGTAAAGTCCCCTACCCTAGTAGAGATTGATGGATTTTCCATGTAGCTTGCAGAGAGCTGCTTTACTGCTACCGTGATAGCATAAAGCCAAATGGGTGGTGACATTTCAAGAGAGATGTGGGAGAGGACAGTTTGCACAGAGTAATGTATCTTGGAAAACTCCATTCTTGCCTCCCTCCCCAGTGTCCTTTTAATGATGAAGTCACTGAATAAGTCAAACATTCTAGGAGCATTTTAAATTTGTGTTTGTTAGTGGAACAGCTGATCAATACGAAATACAGGCAAAAAATGAAACCACAGACCTAAGGACAAATAAACCACAACTCACCAGTGGGTCAGATTTGCCTTCCTTTCTTCCTTCCTAATTAACCATGTGTTTATGGAATATACTCCAATGGAAAAAAGGCTGGATTTAGAGTGACTCAAATCAAACGTTTGATTCTCAGTTCCACCTCTAAGCCTGAGTACAAGCTTGTTTGGACAATTCACCTACCTTCTCTGTGCTTTGCTTTCTTCATCTGTAAATAGAGATACAATGAGTTACTGAGAAAATAAGGTAAGTGAGTGTGCATGTCAAGTCTTAGCATAGTGCTTGGCCTACAACTCAACAAATAGATACCTTATTTATCTCTGCCCCTTCTACATAGTTCAACTGTGGCTCTATTCACACTAAGGATTCTCTTATGCTCTTCTTCAGAGGCCTCCAAGAGAATGATCAACACCACACTCTCCCTGACACATAATTCCCCATGGTATTGGGTAATTCTCTGAAAAATAGAAGAGAATGACCTCCTCAAGAGAATGTTGTTGCTTAGTAATGATTTGGGATGTCCCTCAAATATAGTCTCATTGTCTTCTAATTTGGAGCTGGCTGGAAAAATAAAGGTATTTCAGAGTACCAAAAAGATCCTGTATTCCCTTCCCAAGTTCTCTGTTATGCTGATATCCCAATTCTCATGTGTTTCACAGGAGGGAACAGAGGTAAATAATGGCCAAATTATGGAAAGAGCTCAAATGTCCATTGATTGACAAATGGATAAAGAAGATGTGGTGTGCATAATTATATACATACACATACACACATACATATACACAGTGGAATATTACTCAGCGATCGAAAAGAATGAAATTTTGCCATTTGCAACAATGTGGATGGAACTAGAATGTATTATGCTAAGCAAAATAAGTCAGTAGCAAAAAGATAAATATCATATTATTTCCCTCATATGTGGAATTTAAGAAATAAAACAGATGAACATAGGGGAAGGGAAGAAAAAATAAGATAAAAACAAAGAGGGAGGCAAACCATAAGAGACTCTTAAATTAAGAGAAAAATCAGAGTTGCTGGAGGGGTGTTGGTGGGGAGATGTGCTAAATGGGTGATGGGCATTAAGGAAGGCACTTGTTGGGATGAAAACTGGCTGTTGTATGTAAGTGATGAATCACTAAGTTCTACTCCTGAAGCCAATATTACACTACATGTTAACTAACTTAGATTTAAATAAAATTTTAAAAAAAGAAGTAAATAATGTGCCCAAACAGGCACAGTCTTGCTCAGCCAAGAAACTCAGGAGCTGAGTCTGAAACCTAAAAATCTACAAGATTGCATACTCTGAGGCTAGGACCTGAGCCCAAATTATTTTCAAGTAGAAATAGTTGGGTGTGTTAGGAAGGACTATTGAGCAGACAGCACTCACTGCACTTTCTGGCCATGTGATCTTGAAGCAATATTGCTCAGTCTCTTTGAAACCGTACTTTGCAATAATACTTGTTTGCACACATTGTGAGGATTGAATCAAATGAAGAATCTAAAGCGTTCAGTGTGTAGAAGGTAGTCAACACCTGGAAACCACGAATATTTTTATTCAAGGGATTTTTCTCCCACTCTTTTATCTGTTACTAAGCCCCAACTTTGACCTGAGAAACAGAATTTAATTATCTTGTAAGGCACAATAAGCAGCCACCAGTCCATTTTATCCAACATGGAGCTCACTGTAAAATATTAACATTCACCCATATGTCCTTCAATAGGTGAATGGATAAACGATGCTACGTGCAGATAATGCAATATTAGTCAGTACTAAAGAGAAATGAGTTATCAAGCCATGGAGGAAGCTTAAATGCATATTGTTAAGTGAGAGAAGTCAATATAAAAAGGCTACATACTATATGATTCCAACTACATGACATTCTGGAAGAGCAAAACTATAGAGACAGTAAAAAGATCAGTGGTTGCCAGGGGTTGGGGGAGGCAGCAGCAGGGGGTTGAGTAGATAGACAGAGCACAGGAAATTTTTAGGGCAGTAAAAATATATTGCATGATATCACAATAGTGGAATCATATCATTATACATTTGTCCAAATCCATAGAAGGTATAACACCAAGAGTGAATTCTAATGTAAGCTATGGACTTAGGGTGGTTATGTGTCAGTGTAGGTTCATCAAATGTGTCAAATATCATGTACTACTCTGGTGGGGGAAGTTGATAATGGGCAAGACTATGTGTGTGTGAGGACAGAGGTATGTGGAAAATCTCTGCATCTTCCTCTTAATTTTGTTGCGAACCTTAAACCACTCTAAAATAATAAAGTCTTGATAAAGTGATAAAAAAATTAAAAATAACACTCTGACCTTGGTCTAGTCCCACTGTTTGATACTATCTTTCTTTATCTAAAAAGTAGACAAATGTACCTAATGAATCTAATAGTCACACATCTTATTGTATATGGTTTGCAGCATATGTCACAATTAGAATAAATTCCGTACTTATTTAATTAATATCTATGTCTCACATCAGAATCCAAATCTCCATGAGACACTATCTTGTTCATCCCAGCATCCTCTAGGATCTGATATAGTACCTGGCACCTAGAATATATTTAATAACTCTTGTGAAATGAATCAATAAATATGACATAGAGGTGACACAGAAATTAATTGTTCTTTCACTCAACTCTTTCATTTATACAATAAACATTTTTAAATGACTGATATGTACAAGACCACATGCTCTGTGGTTGGCAATGCTGTATTCTCCTGAGATAATCTCATTCAGTCTTCACAAAACATTGTGGGGAGAATTTGCCATTAGGCCCATTTTACAGATAAGAAAAGCAGAACTGAAAAATATTAAGGAATCTATTTTATGATCACACAAATGTCTGCGAAAAAGTGAGCTAACAAATCACTTTTTAAATGTCAAGGTATTTTTATATTGTGATTATTATTGCACACACTATTTGAAGCACTTTGTAAGTATGAAATTCACTTAATTCTTAGCAAAACAAAAAATGCATTGAAGTGGTTACTGTCATTACCCATCATTTTCAGATGAGGAAACTTGAGACCAAAAAAAAGGTAGATGACTTTTCCAAGGACATAAAAATAATCAGAGATTAAGCAATTTGTCTCTGAACTCAGTAGATGGTAGAGAGACAGGGCTTAACCCCACAGACTCCATGCACTTAGCCATAATATACTACTATACTTCTCAGAAACCTAAACATGATTGCAAAGGAAACACCAAATGTTGTCAAGCCTCCTTTGGATGGAGTCAACTGAGTTAGTGAGGGGATGGCTAAAAACTAAAGTATGGTAGGATTGATGCCTGTATGATCTTTATGAAATTATTTGTTTCTCCTTATGAAATTATTTGTTATGTCTAAGTTAACACAATGATGTGCTACATTTGGTATATGCTCAATAATTTTAAACTATGTTATTATCAAAGTATACATTGTGAACTATAATCTGAGTCACAATCAAGAAATTCAAATAAAGGATAAATCAAAGCAATTGCTAATTATTCAGCTGGCCCTCTTTTCTTAGCATAACATCTGATATTCCAGAATAAGAGTTTCAGCAAGAGTTGGCTTGGAATTTATCCTCAACAACTTCAGTTTAGTCCAGTTTGATCTCAGTACAGTAAACGTGTTATTCCCTTCATCTAAAAAGCAACCAAAATTGCTTGGAACTGGGGCTTTTAAAGGGAGGATTCATTGTGTAATATCATTACTATTAAAAGTCAAGAGCTCAGGGGCAACTGGGTGGCTCAGTTGGCTGAGCGTCCGGCTTCAGCTCAGGTCATGATCTCACGGTTCGTGAGTTCGAGCCCACGTCAGGCTCTGTGCTGACAGCTTGGAGCCTGGAGCCTGCTTCAAATTCCGTGTCTCCCTCTCTCTCTGCCCCACCCCTGCTCACATTCTGCCTCTCTCTCTCTCTCTCTTAAAAAATAAAATAAACATTAAAAAAATTTTTTTAAAAAGGCAAGAGTTTATTTTTATAACTTTGAGGAGGGGCAGATATTAGAATAAGAACCTCGAAATTCAAAACTAGTCTCTACTTGAGAATAACCTCATCTTCCATCTTAAGATGCTGATTTTAGTTTATGAAGCCTCAGCAATAAGAATACCCTAAAATATGGGTTGTGGGGTCTTACAGCTTAAGGTTTGTCAGACTGAGGACCTCCCTACACCCTTGGAAAGAAAACTAGCTATAAAATCATGAAACTTTAACTGTTTTCAACTCTAAGCAGTTGTAAAATGAGATTGTGCCAAAGAAAACTTCAGAAGTAAGGGTGAATGCACAGAAAATAGCTGGGCTATAATGAGCCTTAGCTTCTCACAGCTACCTTAGTTTGAGCCAAATATATTTAAATAACATTGGCAATAGCTCATCTGGCTGAGATTCAAAAAGAATGAACTTTTCTCTTTGTTGAGGTAACTTTGAGACCAAGTAGACAACCTCTGGGACATGTCAACAAATCCTGAGTTTAAAAAAAAAAAAAAATCCCCATACCTGTATTTTTATTTTCCTCAGCTATATTGTAATTTTCCATTGTACAACTCAGGCATATATCATGTAATCATTTAGTCATTTCACAGATATTTATTGAGTGTCTACTATGGATAAGATAATATGAAAACTTACATTTACTCTTTCAGTTCCTGTTATATAGCAGCTCAGTAAAATGGTTTGAATAATGCAATTTTTGATTTGTTATTATACTCATGTTCATCACACTTATGGTGTATCAACTTTTATTCTTCATTTAATATTCATGTAATAAATCTCTGTTGATTGTTCTTGAGCTACTATGCCAAGCACTGAGAACACAATGGTAAGTCAAACACATGTGGCCTCTGCCTTATGCGGCTTATGGTCAAAGACTCACCAACACTTACAAACATTTTACTGGAATGTGCTATGAAGGAGCGATTCTCATCAGTAGGAGAAGGAAGAGAACTTTAGGTAGTCAGCCACTCCTAAGAAGTGACATTTTACCTGAGATCTAAAGTAAGTGTACTATCTAGGTGTCTTAGATGGGGGTTCCCTAAAGGGCCTGAGACACACATTCTACTACTAGAGATTTATCGTAGAGTTGGGTAAGAGCTGGGAAAGTAGTACAGAGAAGGGGAGGAAGCCAAACAAAAGTGTGATCTCAGGTACGGCTATGCAGAGAGTAACTGCAGCCAGAATCGTCAGGGGGACTCTGGATTGTAAACCTTGCCTCAGAGTTGTCCTGGTCTGTGACAAGCTTGCTCTCCCTTAGAGCTATTGGTTAAAGGCCCCTATGGGACAGGGGTTCAAACTCACAGGCACCTCCTGTCAGCAAAATGGCTGCAGTAACCAGAAGGGAATCTTCCCCAAAGCTGTTGAAAGTACTGTGTGGAACACAAAGAAGGAGAGGTGCAAAGAACTGATATAAATGCCTCCTGGGAAATTGGGAAAAGCACTAGCATTGTCCTCCAATGGTGGACCAGAGACTTGCCAGGATAAAGAACTGAATGAAATATAAAATAGTTGAAGCCGACCAAGACTATGGGTAGATTGATGTGGGATAGACTGGAGAGGGAGATTAAACAGGTCACAGGTGGGATTAAAGCCATGACTTTTGTCCCATGTGAGGACACTGAATGGTTTTCATTAGAAGATCAACGCAATTGAATTTGCATTGAAAGACTTTTTCCAGCTGCACATTGGAGAATAAATTGAAAAGAGGCATGCGTGCAGGTCGGTAAACCAAGGTAGGAAGTAATCTAGAGACTAAATGATGATGTATCAGAGTTGGGTTTGGTAAAGAGAAGCATGCAGACTGGAGAAATTTTAGGTGAAATAACTAGGAATTGTTGATGGACTGGATGGGGGAGGGAAGACCTGAGAGGTATCACAATTTCTGGCTTCCCTGTCTAGATAGATGGTGGTTGCATTCACATGAACCTGTGAACACTGGAAAGTTAGGTTTCAGGGCTCAAAAGCAACAAAGACATAAACATGCACATGTGGGTAGGGGTCATCACCAATGGCTTTAATTCTGCCAAGAGATTACCTGTTGAGTGGGTAATATTTTGAGAACAAGGAGAAGAACCAGCAAGCAATTTCCAAATAGCAATTGGACAAATCTAGACAAGCATTAAATAGTCAACTTGCTCCAGAGATGGCAATACCCAATGAATGAGGTGGTACCTACTGGGAAGGCTGACCTAGTATAGATGAAAGAACCATCAAACAACATTAAACAGGATACAGTTAATGTTCATGTAGTATGTGATTTAACTGTAAGTCTAAAGTACCTCAAAAAAGCTTTTAATTGAGTGAAATAATTAATATTCTAGCTTGTGATGGGTCACCAAAGTTGGTTCCAATTTTTTTGGCATGCTTAATAATGTTTCTTATGGGGTGGTGAGAGAAGTGGTGAGAGTATCTAATCGTTTTAGCGTGTTTTTGTTTCATTTCTTGTGTAATTACAGTTTTTAGTATCATTTTTTATCCAGTTTTCAAAAAGATCCTTATTGATTTTCCCCAATATATCCTGGGGTATTAGTAATTTTTCTCATTAATTTCTATGAACTCTTTACATATGACAAACCTTTTGTATACTTAACATAAATGCTTTCCCAAATACAGTTTTTATGTCCAGAATCTTTCTATCTAGTCTAAGGAAACTCTGTAAGATTTTCCTTCCTTTGGGATTTCTTCACTGCATTTTCAGTTTAGAAAGCTGTCATAGACTCTGGGTCTAGAGTTCTCTCTTGTTCAGCAAGAGAGAGGATGCAGGATTAAAATGCAAGAGAGGCTCATGTCTTAGCCTCTCTTTTTATTAGGATCAGACCACTTACAAGTGTGATGGGTGTGCACAAAGAGACAATGAAACCATTAACATTAACTCATGGGAGTGGGGGAAAGGGGGGAGTTTGAAGATTTGCGTGTTAGAGGTTTGGGTCAATATAAAACAAAATCCTGGGGCTGAGCAGAGGATTGTTTACAGCAGACGTGAGCACCACCTCTGTTTACCTAAACTGGCCTAGGGGACTAGAAAGAGCAAGCTACCTCAGGGTCAACAGGCACCTTTCTCTTGCTAATTAGCTCCCCTCTGGGCAACTCCCCCCTGCTGCGGTCTAAAGTCCTGTTTACCTGGTTACATATTTTGGTCCTTCCTACAAAAGCAACTTTCTGCTATTGTACTAAATTGGGGGATGTTTCCGCCTAATCTTACTTACCTCATTTTTGATGCTTTCATCCCCAGGTATTTCTATTCCTATATCTTTGTCCTATACTGGGACCTTTGCCCTGTTTATGTAATCTTGTTTACCTAATCTTGGGTGCTTACATTCTGTGGCTTTCTATTTCCTTATGCCTTGTTAACCCTTGGGTGCAAGCTCAGGAAATTCCTAGAATTATTCCCCACAGAAGCTTTCCTTTATTTAGAGATCAAAGTATGTCTAAAATTTGTTTTAAAGAAATCCAACAGGGTTGGAGGGTTAGTAATGAGTAAGTATATTAATGAACCAAAATTAGTCATGTGTGTTGTCCGTGTTGAGTATGGAAGTTCATTATGTTTTTTTTAATTTCACTAAATTTTTTATAGTAAATATTTAAAAAAATTTATAATAAATATTTTTTAAATTTCCATAAATTTTCACTAAAATTTTTATAATAAATATTTTTAAAACTTATTTCTAATTCAAAAGCAAACAAAAAAAATAGTTCTGCATAGTCTTCTACCTGGACTTCTTGTTCTATCTTCTTTCCTATCATCTGTTCTCAACATGACAACCATTGTTCAAATGTAAGCTTTTTAGCTCCTTGTTTAACTCAACCACCTTCAGTGGCCTACAAGACCCTAGGTGATCCATATACCATCATCCTCATTTACTGCTCTGATCTCACTACTCTTCCCCTTTGCTGACTCTCCTTCAGCTACACTTATATCCTTGCTATTATTTGAATAAGCCAAGCACACTTCCACCTCAGGACTTTTGTACTTGCTTTTCTTCCTAGTGCCCCAGGCTTCTGCACGTGAACCCCATACCCTCCAGGTCTTATTCAAATATACCCTTCTCAGTGACACTATCCCTGCCTACTCTAGGAAAAGAGTACCTCCTCAGTTCTCTACCCTCTTACCCTTCTTTTACCTTATATCATCTGCCATAGTTATGTAGTTACTTTTTTTTTCATTATATATATCTTCCAGACTGTAAACTCTTGGAGTCCTTCTCAGTTTTCATTTTTACTGTATTTCCAGTGCCCAGAACAATGCTGATAAAAGAAATAGTCACTAAATAAGTATTAATTGAATGAATGAATGAATGAATGAATGAATGATATATTCAGGCATCAAAGAAACGCTTAAGAACTCTAGCACATCTACGACAGGATATGAAAGTTATTGTAATTGAGATGACTTTTGGGGCACTTGGGTGGCTCAGTTGGTTCAGCATCCGTCTCTTGATTTCAGCCCAGGTCATGATCCCAGGGTCATGGGACTGAGCCCCACATCAGGCTCTGTGCTAAGCATGGGGCCTGCTTAAAGATTCTCTCTCCCTTCCTCTGCCCCTCTCCCCCATTCATGCTCTCTCTTTCTCCCTTAAAAATAAAATAAAATTGAGATGACTTTTTAATAATATAGAAAAATTCTCATCTTCTAATGCTAAGTGGAAGAAAAAGCAGGACACAAAATTTTCCCCTTAAAAAATGTTGGTGAAAAATATCCGTGGGGAAATTAATCTTAACAGCTCCATCTGAGTAGAATTTTGTGTGATTATTTTGTATTTTTGTATATTTTTCATGTTTTCTTCAAAGATTTTTATAATAAATAGCAGTATTTTAAGAAAATATAACAGCAAATTATAAATCTAAGTTTTCACTTCTGCATCAATATCTTCTATGGCTAGTCATAATGTCTATACTCTATTTGTACATATGTCTTTCCTACTATACTAGACTATTAAGGTTTGTGTTGACAGAGGCTATATCTTCTCAGCTGATCACTATCATCCAATTGCCTTGCCCAGGGCCTGTCACATAACAAAGACCCAGTAAATATTTGTGCTATGATTGATGAATGGATATGCCCCAAATTCCCAGGTAGGCAGCATGTAGTAAAAGTCATAGGGGTTCAAATGGTTTAGGGAATTTAGGGAAGCAGAATTCACATCTTGTTTAAAAGAATCTGCAAAATACAAAAAAAAAGAAAAAAAGGTATTTGAGCTTTGAGCCTGACAAAGAATGGTTGGATTTTTACAGGTATAATAGGAAAATGTCATTTCAATCGAAAAGAATAGAATGATTAGTGGCATCAGATGTGCTCCAGTGAGTTTTTGTGACTTGGTGCCCTTTGGAAAGTTAGTCCCATTTAAAGAAAAGTTTAATTGTAGGGACCCACAGCTGGTACCTTAAGTGCCAGATGCTGGTTTTGTTTTATAGTTAACGGTGGCGACACCGCTTAATTGTATATTTACAAGCAAACACATGTTGTTTCATGAAAACTACTTGATAATTACACAGCGACTACTGGAACCCCTGATAATTACACAGTTACACGTGTTACTGCTACCAAGTTATCTCCTGATAGCTGAGTAATTAACTTGTCAACTCAGCAAATGGGGCTGCAGGGGAGACGTCTGAAATGCTTGTTCCTTTTCTTACCGAGTTCTGTGGGTTCAGTTGGCACTTGTTGAACCTGGTACCATCCTCCTTTTAGTTACTTGGCACTTAACCTAGAGGTTGAAGAAATGCTTTCTGCCTCCCTCAACTCCTAAATCTCTTCATATGTCATGTGACTGTAAACACATTTTACCTTGCTGGGAATTTGGGGAGTATGCATCCATCCATCAGTCCATCTATCCATTATTGCGGAATTACTTATTTAGCCCCTCCGATGCACCAGCCCCTGTCAGGGAGTCATTGTTGCTGCTTCCTAACACAGCATGGCACAGTCCAAAGAGCACAAATTGGGTCTCAAATCCTGGAACTGTCACTCACTCTTCAGGTCTGTGATTTGCGGCCAATGTCCTAATCTATAAAATGGGTTTAAAATAATTTTTAACAGTGTGATTGTTAGGATGACAACGAGAAAGGTTAGCATAAAATAGCACTCAATAAATTTTAACACCCAACCACTGCCTCCCCCCAACTCCAGGCCCCAATTAGTCTTTACTGTTTTGCCGCTTCATCAAAATAGATCCCAGAATAACCTCGACTTAAGATTGTTAAAATTTCTGGATATGGTTGAAATTAAAATTAATTAATTAATTAATTAATTCTCAAAATTCAGATGTATTAACTAAACCGACAGGCCTTTTTCCAAAATATATTGAAATTAACAATTTTGCCAAATGGTGTCCAAAACACCTGAAACATAAGACGTATCTGTTTACTATTTCAATAAAACCAATGCTTTAGTGTCTGGGTGGCTCAGTCGGTTAAGCAACTGACTCTTGGTTTCAGCTCAGGTCATGATCTCATGGTAATAAGATTGAGCCCCACATCGGGCTCTGCTCTGAGTGTGGAGCTCTTAGGATCCTCTCTCTTCCTCTCTCTCTGTCCCTCCCCTGCTCACATTTTCTCCTTTCCCCCTCTCTCTCTCTAATAAATAAACATTAAAAAGAAACCAATGCTGGCGCATCTGGGTAGTTCACTCGTTTAAGCATCCAACTTGCACTCAGGTCATGATTTCGTGACTCATGAATTCAACCCCATGTCAGGCTCTGTGCTGATAGCTCAGAGCCTAGAGCCTGCTTCAGATTCCATGTCTCTCTCTCTATCTCTCTCTCTCTCTGCCCCTCCCTGGTTTGTGCTCTGTCTCTCTCTCCCTCTCTCTCTCAAAAAATGAATAAACATTAAAAAAAATTTAAAGAAAAAGAAATCAATGCTCATGTAAAAACCATGAGCCCTAATTACATGGAGTGTATATTCTTAGAAGGTGGAATTTAGGAGTCCTCAGTGCTCCTGGTCATTGGAGACTTCTCCCTGCCCTCACCTCTGCTCCCTGCCTTGCCTGTCACAAAGCTTCCATTCATAAGGAAGCAGCTCTCTGTCTGGAGAATGGGCCACCAGACACTGTGCCGGGACACAAATAAAACAGAAGGTGAAGATAACACTGACCCCTGGGATTAAGAATATATTGAGGCTGAGACAGATGGAATGGCTTGTCCATGTTCATGAAAGTAGGAGGTGGTAGATCTGGAGTTCAAACTCATCATTTTTACTCCCGACCCACCCTCTTCAGAGAACACCACCAAGTCACTTTGCACAGTGCCTTGAAAAACCTCCCATCCAATGCTCTATTCTGTGTTTACATTTATTAAGTGTCTACTACATGCTGATAAAATGTTATGCCCTAGAGGAATAAAATTACATATAACTAGCAACTATTCAATGTCTGCTAAGCGACGGGTACAATTAGCCTGTACACATTAGCTCACTGGATCATCTTAACTGCAGTGTAGAAAAGATGCCATTATTATCCTCACTAAACGCTTGAAGAAACCAAGGCACAGAAAGCTGATTTCACCTGCCTGAGGGCACACCCCCCTGAAGTGGCAGAAGTGAGATTTGAACGTAAACTGACTATCTCCAGAGTCCACGCTGTTTGCCACCAGGGTAGCTCTGCTGTTTTGGTAAGATAGCTACAAGACCCAGCACAGTAATGAAACAAGGGGAAATGTGCTCCAGACCCTGGACACAAAAAGCTCACAGTCTAACAGAGATGAAAGACACAGAAACAAATACACTTCAGTGTGCCAGGTGTTATCGTGTGTGCCAGGATCCCAATCCCTGCTCAGTCACTTAAAGCTCCTGAGAAAATATAACACAAAAGATGCCAACCATATGTGCCCTGGTTATTCCTTGCCATGGTTCTTGCCTGACTCCCTGCCTACTCTAGAGAGCTGGAATAGATCCCATATGGAGTAAGTGAATCAAAAGTAAATTTCAGGAGAGAACTCTAAGACAGAGCTCAGATCAATCCCAAATAAGTATATTTTTCCCCCTTTTGCATTCTCTCATGGTACCTACCTGGTCCCATCTGGCTCTCTCAGTATTGGGATCTCCCTAGTAAGGGTCTACCCAGCCTAAATTTTATGGTCCAGCCACAGGAGAGGACAGAGAGTGTCATGGCAGGAAGTCATATTGACCCCTTTGTCCTTCATACATCACCAGAACACTCTCTCTGGTTAAAGACGGGAGAGGACTCTGTGTCACCATAACAGAGGACTGGTGACATGCCCAAAGGAACAACTCTACACACTGCCTGTGAGGAGAAACAGAGGCTTTGGAGAGGAAGGGATGTTTGATAGATGAGTTAGAAATGCCAAACACACGAGGAAGAAGAAAATTCCCGACAGCGAGAATGTACAGAGGCACAGAACGGGAAATGGTAAGAAAACCAATGGGCACTTGGGCACCTGGACAGGTACAGGGAGGCAAGTGATAAGGGACATAACTGGAGAAGTAATTGGGGCAGATTAAGAAGGATTTTGCTTGTCAAGGTGAATAGTTCTAATTTTTCATGGGAGATCTGAAAGCATGGGACTGGCATGATTTATTTTAACATCATCAGAGGCAGGAAGACAAGTCAAGAGCCTATTCTAATTTTTCAGAGAATGTGAGGTTGTGAATAAGCCAGAGACTGAACCTGGGGGTTATTTATGAATAATAACCTTCAGGGCTCAGTGTCAGAGATGGGGAGAGATGGAGAGAAGAGCCTCAAAGCCTCAACAGAAGGGAGAATGACACATAGAAACACAAACAGAAAAACCCTATAAATCCGTTCTTAAAGAATTATGATAGCAACGTGGCCAAAACTGTGGGCAAGCTTAAGTTTCAGACTCCTGTTCTCCTGATAGGTAGACAGTGCTAGACATGGGTGGCAAAGTAGGGGAGATTAAACTGGACTCCCAGGTAGAACTCTTCTTCTCAGTCCTAATGGCCCCCATGCAGACTATGGTGTCCAGTGTGGGTGGGTGACCCCCTCTGAGAGAATATCCCATCTATGCCAGAATGCCCCCTAGCAATTGGCTTCTGAAGAACCTATATCTGCTCCAAACACAAGAATCTTAATTTTCAGGTTGGATCTACCCACCTAAATAAAGTATTCATCAACAAAATGCTGGAATCTAACCTTTAACTCTACACATGAAACAAAAGTATTATTGAGAATGACTGAACCCATTCTCTGAAATTGTAATAGTTTATTTATTTATTTTTAAAGGTTATTTATTTATTTACTTATTTTGAAAGAGAGAGAGAGAAGGAGAGAATCCTGAACTATGAGATCATGACCTGAGCCCAAATCAAGAGTCAGATGCTGGGGTGCCTGGGTGGCTTAGTCAGTTAAATATCTGACTTTGGCTCAGGTCATGATCTCATGGTTCATGGGTTCAAGCCCTGCGTCAGGCTCTGTGCTGACAGCTCAGACCCTGGAGCCTGCTTTGGATTCTTTGTCTCCCCCTCCCTCTACCCTTCCCTTGCTTGCTCTCTCTCTCTCTCTCTCTCTCTCTCTTTGTCAAAAATGAAAAAACATTAAAAAAAATTTTTTTAAAGAGTCAGACTGAGCCACCCGGGTGCCCCTGAAATTGTAATAGTTTAAATAAGAGCTAATGTCTACTAAAGACTTTTTTAATTCTCAACCTTTTACTAAGGGGGTTTATATATAAATAGCTAATGCAATCTTTGATGTGATATAAATTTGAGTTTAGGTGCCTATTCTCCTCCCAAATTCACTCCCTATAGTCCTCCACAGCGTTACCAGCTACCATG
The DNA here is from genome assembly GCF_027475565.1 of Acinonyx jubatus. NCBI lineage: Eukaryota > Metazoa > Chordata > Mammalia > Carnivora > Felidae > Acinonyx > Acinonyx jubatus. The sequence goes on along the minus strand of NC_069381.1, from coordinate 48,455,838 downwards.
GGAGCAAGAGTAGGTCCATTGTGTATTTGGGCCAAAACGTAAAAAACTTTTACAGCTAAAATGGCAAGCAGTGAAGTATAATGGGAAATGTTTGGGGCTTTGAAGACAGTGAAAACTGGCTTCAGTTCAGTTCAGTTCAATTCAGTGCAACAGAGAGACGTTGAGCCTCTATGCCAGGAGTTTTAATAAATGCCCACTAACATCAGGCAAGCACTATATTTCTTAGTAGATATACGAGAGAGAATGAAGACAGAACACCTGCTCTTAAGGAGCTTGCACATAAATAGACATTTCCACAATAAAGTGGACGATATTAAGAGAGAGGTAAAGAGAGTGCCATGGGAGCACGGAGGAGAGGCACTTAGCACAGCTGAGGTGATTCCTGACCTTCATCGTAGAAGATAAGGAAGCAATCCCAGCCAGGAATGGTGAGAATCCAATTCCAGGCATTGAGAATATTACGAGTGAAGACACCCAGGAAGGACATACAGAGGATGAATGAAAAATTATATACAAGATAAAGTTAAAAGGAGGGCACACAGACTGTGAGCCTGAGCAAATTCCCTTACCTTTCTGAACCCCAGCGACCTCTTTCTTCACTAGCTGGTTGCAAAATTTAAAGATGAAAAGCACATTGGGGCGCCTGGGTGGCGCAGTCGGTTAAGCGTCCGACTTCAGCCAGGTCACGATCTCGCGGTCTGTGAGTTCGAGCCCCGCGTCGGGCTCTGGGCTGATGGCTCAGAGCCTGGAGCCTGTTTCCGATTCTGTGTCTCCCTCTCTCTCTGCCCCTCCCGCGTTCATGCTCTGTCTCTCTCTGTCCCAAAAAAATAAATAAAAAACGTTGAAAAAAAATTAAAAAAAATAAATAAAGATGAAAAGCACTAAAGGACCCAGAACAGTGTTTATATCAGAAATTCGAAGTACAATATTCATAAAACATGTACTCTATGGGATGTTAACAGATGTTCTAAGTCCCATGGTCAGTTGTGATTTGGAATATGCCGTTGAACTAGGTACAGACTTTGAGCGTATTTCTTTAGAACTACAGCTTTTCATATGCTAATTTTCATTGTGGGTCTTTAAGGGTATGAGAGAGAGAGTAAATTCAGCTTTTCCAAACCTTTTTCTTTCTTTCTTTCTTTCTTTCTTTCTTTCTTTCTTTCTTTCTTTCTTTCTTTCTCTTTCTTTTCTTTTCTTTTCTTTTCTTTTCTCTTCTTTTCTTCTCTCTTTTTTTTTTTTTTCTAACCAGGCATCCTAAAGGACTCATGCTCCATAATCACACTGGGAAATATTGGCCAAGACAGACAGAACATACAGGACTACAGGATGCCCAGCACAGCTTTGATCCCTCTGGTTCTTACCAGTAGGGAAACTGTTGCTTCATTAACTCATCACTATATATGAAAGTCAAGATTTTTTTAATCCCATACAAATCAAAGTCTGTGTGACAATGACCCATAGTAATTGATGGTTTTATCTGTGTAAAGTCATTGAAGAGTTTTCCTTCAAGCCTTCAAACAGCTGGCTTGTTAGAAGGGCTGGGCTTCAACCCCTGGTCTTGTAAGTATTTGAAAGACCATCTGGATTATAATCTATTGCCTTATAAGTAAGGAGGCAGCCCATGTGGTGGCTTCGAGCTCCACAGTGATGGGAAAAATCACCTCAATTCTCTACACCTCAGTTTATAATTTTGAAAAACAGGATATTATTATACACTCCTCTAAGATTCTACAACAATATCATATCCTAGGCCAGCCTGGAGAATACTCAGTGTCAGACCTCTGAATTTGGTGAGGCAGGAAGCCATGGTTTCCAGAACAGAATTTCATAGTTTCAGGAGGACTCTGCATTCAGTGATACCTGGGCAGTAATGTAAGGCAGGAAGAATGGATGAGCCAAGTGGATAAGAGTAGTATCTCCATCTAGCCTAAGGCTTCTTGAAAGAAAGTAAGTATAACAGCATGTGTTCAATTGAATTAATTTTTTTAATGTTTATTCATGTTTGAGAGACAGAGAGAGACAGAGCATGAGCGGGAAGGGGGCAGAGAGAGGGAGACACAGAATCTGAAGCAGGCTCCAGGCTCTGAGCTGTCAGCACAGAGCCCGACGTGGGGCTCGAACTCATGAACTGTGATATCATGACCTGAGCCGAAGTCGGTACACTCAACTGACTGAGCCATCCAGGTGCCCTTTGTTCAATTGAATTAAAAGAGGCCAGTGGACAGAAAAGACTAGGAAGACAGTTATTTGCATAAATGCAATTTGGCCAGCTCAGGAAACTTCCATATCATCACCTCCAAGGCTATAGACTTATACATCCAACTTGCAGGTAAACATCTCCACCTGCCTATCCAACAGACACCTCGAAATAAATGTGTTTAAAACAGAACTTGTGTTTTTCCTCCTCTACATATCTCCGAAGCAAGGCACTTCTAAGAGACCCCACAGGTCCAAGGAGGCATTTTCCTGCCCTAGGCTGGACAGTCCTGATGGCATTTTCCTAAGTGGACAGGAGAGAACCACCAGGAACTGTATCCTTTATCTTCCATGTTTTCACTTGTTCTCTCTTATTTAATCCCTCATAAAAACCACAAATAATTGTGTCATTATCCCTATGTTTACAAATGCTGAGAGGTGAAACTCCAGAGAAGTAAATGATTGCTCAAGGTCACATAGCCAGGAAGTCTGGGAGCTGGAATCTATACCTACGCTTGACTCCAAAGCCCACGTTCCTTGGACGAGGCTGTCTGTCAGAGTTGGTGCAAATGATGGCAGGGCACAAGGCTGGCGAGCTCCGGGTCTGGGGAAAGGCTGCTCCTTGTTCTGGGTGGTACATTCTGTCACAAGTGAGCATCTCAAAAGCACTGGCTGTCACTGCAAGAAAGTCGTAGAACTGTCAAGCAGGGAAAGAGATGTTAGGGTCCAGGTTCAGCAAGTGTCTCATGTGATAGATTAGCAGTGCTGTGCTCGCTCTACACGTTACCAGAGAGCCTCACTCCCACACACACTGTAGCTCATCCCACTACCTTCCTCCCTCCCCCCTCGCATCTTTCTCACTCTCTTGGTCTCTCTCACACGCGTACACACGCATACACACAACACTCCCTCTGCCCAATTTCTGTGGGCAATGATAAAAACATACAAGATTTATTTTGAGTTACCAGACCGCTATCCCCAGCTCACATTTTATAGCTCTCATTTACTGAACACCTATTATGAGCATCTGCTCCTCATGCCCAGGCCAATTTAATTCTCACAAAATTCCTCTGACATAGGTGTTATCTACTACATTTTGAAGATGAGGAAACTGAGGCACAGAAAGATACAAAATTGTTCACGGTCACACAGTTAGTAAGAATGGAGGAGTAGAGGAGAGGATACCCAGATGCAAATCCAGGTCTGTAGGGCTCCAAAGCCCAGGATTTGGCCAGGGCACCTGGCTGTCTCAGCAGGCTCTCTCCGTGTGGTGCTGGGTAGACAATCCCATCAAGACAGCTTCTTGATGAAGAAAATTAATTTTAAAAATCACTGATCCCTTCAGTGCCTTAAACTCAACCCTCACAGCAGCTGAAAAAGTGCTATCGAAGAGTTCTTATCCCTTTTCTTTGGAGCAGAAAAAAAAAAAAAATCTAATGAATGCTATTTCATCCTGGCTCACCTAAGAGTTAGTTGAGTGAGGAAAGCAGGAAGCATTTCCTGCTGCCAAAGACAAGTTCCAGAGACCTCCCTCCAGTGCAGCAACAGTGACACCTTGTGGCCAAGTCAGGTCTCCCCAGCCCCTCCCTGGATCCCCTCCCACACTCAGACTCTCAGGAGGGGCGGGTGTTAAGGAGGACAGAATCTTTGAGAAAGAACCAGCCACTGGGTTGGGATAGCTGCTGGTGGAGTTCATTTTGCTTTCATCAGAAGACAAATCCTGTGGTAAACAACCAAATACAAAGCTAGTTCGTGGCATGGGAGAACAGGAAATTAGACATCTTTTTTCTAATTTCTGCATTTGCTCATTTATCAGTTTCTATATCCCTTACTTTGTCCCAAATATACTTATAGGCAGCTTTAAAAAGATACATTGGTGTTCAGTTAGGTAATTGGTTTTATAATTTGGTGGGTAAGGTGAAGCAAAGATAAACAATGCCAGAAACACAGGTCCAGAAATAAAGTATATACAATATGCATAACTAGAAACTGTAATCCAAGGGCATGGATAGGACATAGATTTATCTCTGGGTCTTTGATAGGCCAATGGAAATCTGGGAGCCTCATTGGTTACAGACTAGGAGATAAAAACGAACCATAAGCCAAAGAGGAACACAACTGCTCTTCAGGCTAACAGCAGGGAGGGAAAACCCTCCCGAAGTCCTCATAGACCTTTAGGTCATAAATACTGTCAGTACACACATAGCATAACTGGCCCAGATGATCTTTCTCTGGGGCTCAGCAACTCAGAAAATGCTTACGCTCAAGTCACCCTTCTACCTTGGCGTTCTTAAAATAGTGCAAGGCTTTTCTTTCTTTCTTGTTTCATTATTGGTCTTGATTGTGTTTGTGTGTTTAGAACACTTTGTGCTTCCCCTTTAAATGATTGCTGCCAATTAGTTGTGTTGGTCTCAAATGCAGTAAGATTCCATTTTAAGAAGTCGATGCAGGGCTTTTACTGAGGAACACAATAAATTAATCATTAAATCAATTGTATTGATTGGACCTTACAAGACATGAAAAATTGCAGTGTAAGAGATATTTCCTCCAAGGGGTAGGAAGGGACTTCAGCATCCTAGGGGAGCTTGAGTCAGTATTCCCTTATAATGTCATTCTATCCCTTCTCTTTTGTTTATCCACTCTAAAATAAATATGGAGATCATTTAATTTTAAACATCTACCCTAAATAACAGTTTTCATTTATGAAGTACTCACTAAGCACTCCACACTATACTTAGTGCCCTTATACATCATCTCACGTAATTCTAACAATAAATCTGTGAGGAACCTGTTCCTATCCCCACTCTGTAGATGAGAATACTGAGGCTAGTGAACCTAGAAACTTGCTCAAGGTGACCCACCTAATGAGAAGTAATCTCGGGATTTGAACCCTGAGTTCTGAGTAAACCCAAAGCCCATGCTCTCAACACTAAAATACACCTTAAATTAATAAAAGGATACAGGGGTAGGTAGAAAACTCTACAGCATGCTTTTCTGCCTCTTGCTGGGCTGTTCATGCTTCCTCCTATTGTGCCAACACAAGTACACAGAAGGGGAGCCAAGATCAGATTTTATTTGGAGGAAAAAGTGAATACTGGTTACCAATGTCCAGACGACGAGCAGAGACCCAGGTTAAGTACTGAGACGCCAAGCCGACCCCAGAGTGGCTCACCAACATGGGAGCTCATAGAGAGGAACACCAAGGAAGGTAGGAGTCACGGGCTGAGTTGTCAGCTGCCCCTATGAAGTGACACAAAGTGTTTTCGGCAGTACCTACCATGATTCGGGGGATATACGGATTTAGTTTTCAACCTTAAAGTTCACATACTTTCAACATGCATCTTAAAATCTTTAAGCCTGGGGGCGCCTGGGTGGCTCGGTCTGTCAAGCCTCTGACTTCAGCTCAGGTCATGATCTCACAGTTTGTGAGTTCGAGCCCCGCGTCGGCTCTGTGCTGACAGCTCAGAGACAGGAACCTGTTTCTGCTTCTGTGTCTCCCTCTCTCTCTGCCCCTTCCCTGCTCATTCTGTCTCTCAAAAATAAATAAATGTTAAAAAAATTTTTTTAAATAATAAACACAGGGCGCCTGGATGGCCCAGTTGGTTGAGTGTCCGACTTTGGCTCAGGTCATGATCTCACAGCTCATGAGTTTGAGCCCCGCGTTGGGCTCTGTGCTGACATCTCAGAGCCTGGAGCCTGCTTCTGCTTCTGTGTCTCCCTCTCTCTACCCCTAACCCACTCGCATTCTGTCTCTGTCTCTCTCAAAAATAAATAAACATTAAAATAATTTTGTAAAATAATAATAAATACATAAATAAAATCTCTAAGCCTGTTTCCTCACCTATAAAGTAGGAGTCATAGCCACCGCACAGAGCTGTTGTGAGGTTTAAACGCAATAATGTCTGTGAAGTTCTAGAGAGAGCACCTGGTGGCTAATAAAAGTGTGCCCCTTTCTCCTCTCTCTTAATTTCCCTTAGCAGAGCCTCTATTAAGGAAACTCCGAGCTGGACGTTGCCACAAAGCGTTCTTATTCCCTAGCTGTTTCCTATGGTTCCAGTCAGTTTATCTCTTTGCATGCTAAATAGCCTGCCCTGAATCTGAAATCCAGCTTTGCCACTTTTACTCTCAAGGGAATCTCCACTCCATGGACCAGGTACCAAAGGGTAATCTGCCAGTAATCCTCACAAGTGTTGGGAGGGGTGGGGGTGCTGATGACAAAGGTGTCTGCTTTGTTTCCTGACTCTGCTCATTTTCACGTGACCAAGCCATCTGGTCTCAGAAGACTGGTCTTGATTTCCAAGGAAGCAAAGACAGAAAGAAACCAAGGCCGATCTCCCCCACTACCTTCTCTCCCAGAAGCAGAACCTCTCCCAGGCTTAGGGCCAGAGGTAACTATTTTTCAGGATGAATCACTCAGAAAGACCGATATGAAAGGCAGAAGAGGCACTATTGCTTGACCAAATTCTAGCCACAAAGAAACAAACAAACAGACAACTCAAGTGGGCTTTTCTTTTGCTGGGCACATTGGACAGATGCGTACCTGTCGGCCCATGAAAAGTAAAGGCGGTTACTTATTCATGCCACCACCTCTTGAGGAGGCCAGAACTAAAAGGAGAAAAAGAAAAGTCTCCATCACAGCTGCAACAGCGTTTAAAGGATGGCTGAGTATTCAGCTGAGATTTGAACTTGAAATTCTGGTACCAGATACAGTTTAGGATTCTAGGGAGGAACAGGAAATGGCCTAGCTCAGAGTATTTCTTTTCACTTCTTGAGTCCATTTATTTTATGGTTCTGACCGCATGCCAAAGCCATTTGGAATTTTCAAGAGTTTAAATAGCGAGGTCCAATTAATAAGGCATAAAACTGCAGCTTCCTCACCCCCGTGCATTTAGCGAGCCCTTCTCTGTTCTGAATGTCTGATTGATAGGAGACACTCGCAGCCTGTGTCTCCAAATCCACGCCAGGGATGGGAGCAGTCAGAGTGGTAGTGGTCTCCAGCATGGCTTTGTGTGTTTGGAACCATTCGAGCAGTCATGTTAAGATGAATTACAGTTCCTCATGGACATGTGTCTATGATTGGAATAGGATGAAAGTTCTGGTACTTTTATTTCTTTCTGAGACATTCTGGAACATTTTAGCAGTGAATGTGTCTCCTGGCTTTTTTGGACTACAAACTGCGCACGTATTATTTTAATAATGAGGCATTCTGCTGAGGAATTAATGAGATAGAATTGCGGGGTTCAAAGTGACAATGAAAGCTGTTGTTTGTTTGTTTGTTTGTTTGTTTCTCCCGGAGATGTATTCATCTCTTTCAAAATGATTATTAAAAAAAAAAAAAAAAAGCTCATGTTTAGATTTTACCTTTACTTGAACAGAGTCAAACTGGCAAGTATATGGGAAACAACTTGGTTCCAGGAATATTCGATCATATTTAATGGGAGAGTACATTAAATCTTTCCTCTTCTGTGTTTTTTTCCCCCTTATTGAACTGGTTTTAGGTTATAGCAGGTATTCGCTATCCTATGTAGAAAGCTAAAAAATCTCTTTTTTTTTTTTTGCTGAAGCTTTTAGGATTGGGTGGGGGAGGCAGGAGAGGATGCAATGAGGACCTGTGATCTTTTCCCTACATAATTTGTAGATTACACAAGCCCTTGTGCCTTTAATAGATGGTTCCTCGTTAGACAGCACAACAGAAAAAAATAATTGTCCTCTATTATCCTTGAGAGGCAGGGCCAAGTATTCCCCCCCAAGACATTATCATATCAAACAACTACTTTAAACCCAACACAAAACACAGGCTTTATGGGAAACCTTTGGATTTCTCACTCCTGCCAAAGGAGTTCTAAAAGATGAGCCCCTTTGTTATGGATGGCTCTGGAGTTCCTCTAATAGGTGTACCAGATGAAAGATGACTAAAGGCATCCCAGATGGAAGAGTTGGCTAACAGCAGCGCCATAAATACCTGACGGATATACAAGCCTCTTGGCGTGAAATATGGTCTTTGCTCTGATTTACACCTTTAGGACATATTTAAAAGAATGCCACATTTGCTGGGGGGCGGGGTGGGCATTAATAAAATAAATTCAGATCGGTGGAGAGAAGGTAAAGAGAATCTCTACTCCTTGACACATACATTGTTGCTTTTCCTCACTGGAGCCCCACTTTCTAAGGACACCGTCACTTTTCTGAACAGAAGTTTTTGCTGGAGAGGGCGAATGCCATTTGTCTAGATTAACTCTGAGCTATTCTGCTGGATGTGTAAGCTATGGTATTATGGAAATAGGGCTGAGTCCATAGATGGGACTCTTTATTTTCATACACTTTTACTTATTGGCTTGCTTACCTTTGTCACACTGTTGGTGACAGTACTGAATCTGGTGCTTAGTAGGCACTCAGTAAATACTTGTTTATCTGGGCCTCAGTTTTTTCATCTACAGAGTGAGAGCGAGTTCTATGTCATAAGGACCCAAACCATGTTTAACAAGAACCTCTGTGGGCTATATTCTTTGCTCACACCTGCCTGGACAAGTGAGTAACAACACATCAACGTGTGAAGAGGTCATAATGTAGTGAAGGTAAGCAAACCTGAATTCAAGTCCCAACTCGGCTACTCGCTAGCTTAGCTGGCCTGGGAAACATACTTGGCTTCCAGTTGCCAGTTTGTAAAATGGAATCTTAGAAGTTTCTACCTCATATTGAAAACATCAAATAAGATGATGGTTTAAAACCCTGAAGAAATTGCCTGCATATTGTAAGTACTCTATAAATCTCAGTCAGCACCTTGGCTGGACTTCATGAAACCTAGCGCCTAGAATGAGCTCTTCACTACCTTTCCCTGATCTAACCATGTCTGGGATGTTATTTTTATTTGTGGACATCACAACTTCGATATGTATTGTTACATACAAAAAAAAAGACAAAGTTTTGAAATTATTTTATATGAAAAATGGTTGAACCACCTAATAGCTCGGTTTAAAGGGAAAAAATCCATCACTGTAACACATATTTGAAGAAGTATTTAAGTCGGAAGGGAATTAAAAAAAAAATTTTAACATTTATCCATTTTTGAAGGACAGAGAGAGAGCACAAGTTGGGGAGGGGCAGAGAGAGAGGCAGACACATAATCCGAAGCAGGCTCCAGGCTCCGAGCTGTCAGCACAGAGCAGGACGCGCGGCTCAAGCTCAGGAACCTGTGAGGCCACGACCCGAGGCAAGGTCGGACGCTCAACTGACTGTGCCACTGTGCCCCTGTCTGGAGGGATCTTTAAGGGCAAAACTAGCACCATGTGGCAGGAGGTAGACACCATTTCTATCTAGACGAGGATTGTCTGATATTTAAGGCTTTGTGAAATGAAATGTTCTCTTCTGTGTAGGCATTAATCTCCTGCCACTCAAGAGAGTAGACCTCCTTTCTGCCAAGCATAAGGTAAAGGACTGGACTTCCTTCAACCTTAAATGTTCTGTGACTACGCAGAACAATCAGCCGGCTCACTCCCCTAATGTTATATACTGAATGGCAAAAATCCAGACAGATGCCGACTTCCCAGCCACTTAATGGTAATGTGTGCTATGGATTCACTTGGCTAATTCCATTCCATTTATAGAAAGTCACCGCTTCACTGTGAGCTTCTCCAGGTGCCCCCCCCCCCACCTTGTGTGCAGGGCCAAGCCCTTCACATTTGTTCTTGACTCTGTTCCCGCCCATATTCTCTAGAGTTAGATCTGAAGCCTCTTCCTCTCTAATTTCTTGCTTCCTGGAAAAACAAAAGGAGTCAAACCTCCCCTAAAACCGGGCGGTGAGCCCTCTTGTGGGCTCCCCTATCTAACACTTCATTTTTCATTTTGTGTCTCAGTGCAGTCTTGCTGCCTCCCATTACTCACCTCCCGCTTAATTCTCAGTCTACCTAACACACGACTGAAACAACTCCAGGAGACACTTCTCAGACCTTGCACACCGCCAAATCCGATAGATGTCTTTCAGACCTCCGCATACTACGCTTCTCTTATGCTCATCTGTCTGGGCTTTCTCAGCCCACCACTATCACACGTGTAGATATACTGTGGCAACAGGGAAAAGTGCCCCAAACACAGCAACAGATTAGCAATACTGCGAAGATAAGACATTTTGAGGACGTATAAAAGAAACGACCAGAGTGATTCACTTTGGCTCTCTGTGGCCTAAGGATAATGTTGGTGGTGAGGCCTAACAGCATTCTGCAAGGCCTTACATGCCAGGCTAAGGGACTGAGAATGGTTTATATCTGCAACAAGAAGCCAGTTCATGTTTCTTAGTAGAAAATGGTCATGACCTTTAATTATGATACACTGGATTGAAGACTTGGGGTGAGAAAATCGTTAAGGGGTATGTATTTATTTTCTGAATCCTTCTCTCTGCTTGCTACCTAGTAATCTGTGTTGTTTCACCTGAGATGGTATTCAACGTGCACACCTGCTTGACTTCAGAAGAGAGACTAATAATATCATCACTATCCTGATGAGTTTACCAAAGTATGGGCATGGGACACTAACGGTCCTAGATGGTGTGGGGTGGGCTAGACAAAGCATACATAGCTTTGCACCACATAAAGAGAATTTCTCTCTCTCTTTTTTTAATGTTCACTTTTTTTCTGAGAGAGAGTGGGTGCAAGCAGGGGAGAGGTGGCGGGGGGAAGGGGGTTAGAGAGGATCCCAAAGAAGCTGTACACTAACAGCAGAGAGCCCGATGCAGGGTATAAATCCATGAACCATGAGATCATGACCTGAGCCAATTCGGACACCCAACCAACTGAGCCGCCCAGGCACCTCCGTAACAAGAATTTCAGTTCTTTCGATCTGTTTGATTCCATCAAAGAGAAAAATATCATTTTGGTTCTCCATGTCTTTGGCACTGCTCTAACACTTAGCTAATCTTCCACTTTCATGAGGAAAGTATTCCTTGGACACAGAGCCTTCCAGACACAAGACTCTACAGCAAGAATTCAATAACCCTATTGCGTTTTCATTTATTTACTTTTGTTATTACCATCTATTTGTGGCAAGTGAAATTGCTTTCCATTTAAGATGGCACCATACATCTTCCTTTTAAAATGCAGTCGTGTAAGTAAAATTTGGGAAGGAGAGGAACTGATTTGCAGAAAAATGTACAAGTGCACGCAGATATGGTGAAACACGAAAGAGAACACTACTTAAGAGAATTCGGAAAACCATAATTTGGTAGAAAATGTGGAACTTGGCATCAGACAAAACTGGCTTCATATCCAGGGCCTGCTGAATAATGTAAAGCAGTTTCCTTAAACTGTTTCAGTCTTCACGTCTTCATTTGGAAAAATGAAGAAAATAAGACTTACTTAATAGGTCTGTAGAGAGGAATTAAAAGAGGAAATATTTAAAAAGCACAGAGCACAACACAGTGCCAAGCACAAAGTAGACACAGGGTTCATTTCGGCCCCCCCGTTCCTCCCCACCCCACCACCTGCTGACTGCTCAGCTTGGCCCCTGCCCCTGTTCCTAGGGTCCCCCTTTCACAGTGTAACCTGTGGGCAGGCTCTCACGGTCTGACAGCCTCCGAGTGAGTTCTCTTCTTGCCAGTTTCTCCACTGACAAGCTGGCAAGGGGCCTGCCCTCGAGCTTCCAGGAGGATGAATTGACTGATTGCAGGAGCTCCCAGGCAAGACCTCCTCACAGACACCCCCTTTCCTCCTATGTCAAGGAGTAGAGTCATTTCATTTGTTGCTCCTCCTCTCCCCTTCTATGTGCAAAGCAGCTAACAGCATGCTCTTTCATTGGATTTTCCATGGAGTAGTTCAGGAGCCCAAACCAGTGCAGTCAAAACAGGGAGAACCAGCTGCGCTCTGGCTTCTTCAGGAGTCTTCAGATACAAAGTCAAATCCTACTGTACCTCTTACAAGCTTGGGAAAGACGATTTCCTTGTCGGAATCACAATGTTCTTACCTGCAAAATGGAATTGTTAAGGCCTTCTCCTTAGGGTCACTGTGAAAACATAAAGGCTTCTCCCACGGTGCCCGGCACCTTATACAAAGGCTGCCTTGCAGTACTGGTCCTCTCTGAGCATGGCTTCATTCACAGGTAGAACCACCTGTTCAGAGCTGAAAATAATTTGGAGATTATTCCATTTCTCTGTCATCAGAAGCAAGAAACTTCTCCGGTACTAAAACTTCCCACTCTCTGGCTGGAGACTCCCTACCTTGAAAGGTAGTGAGTTTTATTGTTTGTTACCAATTTGATTCAAATACTGAGTCTAAATTTGTCTTCATTGTTTATCTGTTGTTCTTTCTGGAGCAAGCCTATGTAAGCGGAAGATTTAATGATTTATTTGTTGTTATTATTCTGTTTTCCGATTGCTTCCCATCTGTTATTTCCCCAACCTCTCCTGTTCCTGTGAAGGATTTTCCCACCGCCTTTGGCTTCTCAGTAAAAGATAGTTGTCATTTTGGTTTCTTATTTCCCCTTAACCTACAGTTAATCCCATGAGCCTCATTATGGTCATCGTGAAATAGAAAAGACCCCAAGATATTCAGACAAAAATCTTGCATTATTCTGGGATTTCTGGCCAGAAAAAAAAAGGGGGGGGGCGGTTAATAAGTTAGCATCTAAAAGGGAAGACATCACAAGTTGTCTTCAAAACCTAGACTCATAGAAATGTTGAGGGAGGAGGGTGGCCACATGGTGGTTGTGGCAAACCATTGCACAGAAGAACAAATTCAGAATGGTATGCCTGGCAGCACGCAAGAAGGTCATAATCACACCAGGTAAGATTTGAAAGAGTCCCTGAAGCCTGCTAGCTTTTTCCTTCCACTATTACTGGTGAGGAAGTTGGAAGCTGCCGTGGAGAAGTGATAAGTAACAGCCTCACAAGGGCCGAGTAAGGTCCCAGTTCTCGGACACCTTATCCAGTGCTCTTTCCCCTATACCACATTGTCTCCGGCCCACCCACCACCACACTCCCTGTTGATGACTGTCCCCATCCTCCAAGTCTCATCTGACCATGTGTGGTGGCGCTAGCTTAGCCTCTTACAGAGTCTGCACAGGATGAGACTTCAAACAAGCCTTTAATCTGTAGCAACAAAAGATACAAGCATCTAGACTATGGGAAGGGGAATCAAGAGAGTCTAGTACAAATCTTCATTTACAAAGGGAAAAAGAGAGAAGGAAAAAGAGAAGACCAGACCCAACCTGAATTTATTTTCCAAAGGTTACACATCTTGTTACTGGCAGAGCTGGGATGCAAGTAATAACAATAACTGATTTTACTGAATGGTTATTATGTGTCAGATACAATGTGTTATGATATATACACCCATTGCCTGTTTATTCCTTTCAACAACTCTGAGGTATGCACAGTTTTGCCTGCATTTTCCAGATGAGGAAACCAAAGCATGGAGCACTTAAACGTTTCATGAGAGACCATACATACATTTAGTTATATGCAAGACATTGGGGATAGAGAAGTGACTAAGTTCTCTCCCTGTCATCCATACGGAGTACACAGTCTGGTCATAAAGACACCCACATAAATAAGTGAGTCTTAGTCACTGTGATGAGTGTGACAATAAGAAATATGGAAGGGCAGTTCAGGAAACAAAGTAACAAATTTCCATCCGGTCTACATTACATACGAATCTGAATTCCATTACTTTTTCTTAACATTATCATAAAGGCATTTGCCATGTTATGAAAAGCTTTTTTGTAAGATCCTCATAGTGTTCTATGAAATAGATGAACTGCCATCTACTTAAACAGAACTGCTTTAAAATATTCACTATTATAAATACTTCGTCAGTAAAAATCTTTGAATATTCAACACTTTTTTCTTTTGACCATAAAATACAATTAGCGGCTCAACAGGGTCTAATTTCTTTCCCCAAAGCCCCTTTCCTCATTTTATATACAAACAAGCCAAAGTCCAAAATCATTAAGCTGTGTGACCATGTTAATGTTAAGTAATAAGCAGTTGATGTGAGCCTGGAATACAGGTCACACAGTTTCCAAAGTAATGCCTAACGGCTGTAGGAGGAAACTATTCCTCTAAGTCATGGTTTCTCAGTCTTCATACTATTGATATTTGGACCAGGTAATTCTGTCTTGTGTGAGAGTGTCCTGTGATTGTCAGGGTTTAGCAGCATCCTTTGCCTCTATTCAATAGCACCCCACACCCATACTAGTTCTGACAACCACAAGTACCTCCAGATATTGCCACTGCCCCCTGGGTCAGGGGTGGCAATATGTGCCACTGGTTGAGAACCACTGCTCTGCAAGGTTATCTGCTGCTTGAATTCTGAAAACAGATCCTCATTGACAGCATTGCCAGTAAGAAGTCATCCTTTTCAATACTGAATGTACTTCAGTTCACAACCATAAGTGGACAAATAAATCAAGTGTAACTTACATACTAAACCTCAACAAATTCAGGATAAAATACATAGAAGAGTTTCAAGTAGGTTATCCCAAAGAACAAGAGGAAATATATTATTTTGAAAGGCTTGTAGGATTCCTGCTGGTGTCCAAGAGAATATATGATCTGCACAGACAATAAAATGAAGGAAAGGAACATAGAAACAGACATCAACTCCACGGCTATCACGGCCTTCCAAGCTGCTAATCTCCTAAGATTTCTCTGAAAAGACAAACCATATGGAGAGCTTGTTACCTGGCACTAGTGTTTATGAGTCCTTGGATAGTGATACAGGGCCTTGGGAAGACTCTGGCCGTCAGTGGGGGAAGAGTATAAAGCTGGAGGAATCACTTTCAGCTAATGCATAGGTGTCTGGTTTCTTACAACACAGAATTAAGGGAGTCATAATCTTGTAATGGGTCCACATATGTGGCCACTGACTGCATCCTTTGAAACTCTGATTTCAAGAGACCATGGTTACAGGGTGCTAGCTACTATTAAGCAACCCAAAGGTACCATTCCATTGCACACACTCTCCTGGCAGCTGCAAGGTATCTAGAAATTGTCCCAGGAGACCACCTCGACCTGCTTCTGGAGACTTTCCCCTGAAAAGCAGCTTCGTGGTATTGTTCTCTTTCTGACCAGGCCTAACTGCCAGCACAAAATCCACTGTTCTGGCTTTGAGGCCTATGAATAGTTCTGTGATATTTTAAGTGGTAGGATATTGACCTAGTTGAGTCCTGGTTACCTGGGGAAACAACAACTTGGGGTTTTTCCTTGCCCTTGACCTAATGGCTACAAGTGGGCTAAACTAGCCTTTGTTATGTTGGGAGGCTGGAGAGAGGAGCCTATCCAGGCTGGAGGACCATTGCCAGGGCAGGCCAACTTCCCAGATTCACACGTTCTGGGAGGGCAGGGCTTCTTCCAGGGGCAAAAAAAAAAAAAAAAGAAAAAGAAAAAGAGTCTTTGAAGTGGAAAGGAAATGAGGGTCAGTGAACTCCCCAGGATGGGTCTTTTGGAGGTAGATGTAATCTTAACCATGTAAGCAAGGCTAAGACTTCAAATGAGTTGGCAAAGCTCATGCCCTTTGAAGCCTGGAAGCTTGCTTTTGGCCCTAGGCCAGGATGCACTTTGGGCAGTTCTTCGGAAATAAGAAAGCCTCTGGGACTCTTCCTATACTGCTTACCTGGGTCTGGAGATTCTTGCTACTGGGTGGGGAGAGCACTATCTGCTTGAGGCTTTTGGTGTCAGGCTCACTGGAAAAGACTGCTGAGGTAGAGTGGGAGCTGCCTCTATCCCTAGCCTTCTCCCATGGGAGGGCTTTTTGCTGAGCTGATGCCTTCACCAAAGCTTGAAAAGAGTGGAAAAATTGACTAGTGTCCTAGGAGTCTTCCAAAGGTGACAGGGATTCAGTTACCAGCCACAACAGAGGAAGGCTCTGAGGTTACTCAGTCTGGCCTCATTCTCCCACTCCCGCTGCTCATCCAGGTATCCAGGCTGGCCAAGCTATTGGGTCAAGTCTCCGAAGATCTTATGCATTTCAGGCTATTATATCACCTGTACTTAAATCAAGGGCTCAAAGCTGAGCTAGAATTAATGTAGTGAACTATTGTAGAACTGCTATCTTATACAGGAGCTGCTTGTTCTTGGCTTTAGAATCATCCCATGCAGGCCAAAGCTTTGCTTAAGCTTGGTGGAGTTTCGCCGGCAGTGGCCCCAACTTATCCTTTTGCTTGTATTTTTCCACCTTGGCCTACAATCTCCTACAATCTTACCAGGACTGCTCTGCCATTTCACCGGCATGTAAGGTTAAGGAAGACACTGCCAAACTTTTTAAAGGGCTCAACCACAGTCTTCTGGATCTGGTTCACCTTTTTCTGGTTGAGGGCATCCATCCATTTGTGGCCATGTCCAGTGCTGTCACCAAGTTCAGAAAGCCCTGGTCTTGCTCACAAAGAGGGATGGAGAATAAGTCCGAGGGTATCTCTCTCCTCTTCATGTCTTCTTCCTCTTGCTCTGCTCTTCCAGATGCTAGAGTTTTCCATACTTCCTCTCAAAGTTTCTCTCCACTGTTGTGGAGAGAACAACACTGTTGTTGTTTCCTGGGCTGCCCAGGAAGTTGTTTCACTTACAGTTAAAAATTATGCCACGGATTAATTCAACACAAATATATGTAGAGGATATTACACATGTAAAAAAATCTTGCAGAGGGTTGTATCAATGCAGAAACAAGAAGCTAGGAGCAAGGAAGCATTCTCCCCTACAGGTTTCAGAGGGAATATGGCCCTACAAACACTGGATTTCAAATTTTGTGCCTTCAAAACTGTAACACAATAAATGTTTATTGTTTTAAGTCATCTAATTTGTGGCACTCTGTTACAGAAGCCATAGGAAACTAATGTATATCCTCTACACAAACAACTGCCCAGCAAATTAGAGCATTTCAACTCATTTGTGTTGTTCTAAATTAAACTCCTCTGTGAAGAATGCTCTTCACTATTGCTGGAGGTGCTCAAACACAGGAAGACCATTCGGTGGTGATGTTGTTGAGAAATTTAAGTTATTTCTAAGATTCCCACCTAAACCAGATTTTCTGACCTTCAGTAAGATGTGAAGACCTTGGAGGGGATGCATTCTGGGTTTATATTACAATGTTTGGAGGTGGCTCTGACTCATGTTACTAGTTCAGTCAGGGTTTTACAAATTTGCCCCGTCTTGGGGAGCCTGGGTGGCTTAGTCGGTTGAGCGTCCTACGTTGGCTCAGGTCATAATCTCGCGGTTCGTGAGTTTGAGCCCCGCATCGGGCTCTGTGCTAACAGCTCGGAGCCTGCAGCCTGCTTCAGATTCTGTGTCTCCCTCTCTTTCTGCCCCTCCCGTGCTCATGCTCTGTCTCTCTCTCTGTCAAAAATAAATAAACATTTAAAAAAATTTTAACAAATTTGCCCCATCTGATGAGCTCTGGCCATCAATTAGGAAAAGATTTTTTAAGTGCTGCTAAGATCTTTTTCAATGATATATCCACTTTTAAACAATATTCACCTTCAATGGGCATTGTGGATTTAATTGCTTTGTCTGTTTTTTGCCATTTTTTAGCCCTAGAGGGAAAATGTGTGTTTCAGATATAAAATAACCCTCTTGAACCAAGAAAGCAAGAGGAGACTCACCCAGGCACTCCAACAGAGTCCCAAACTCTTCACCTCCTCTTGGATGACATTAGAGGACAACGGCTGTGGAAACTGCCAACATTATAATGAAGCAAACTGCACCAATTTCAAATTTCTCCCCCTGGGTACGTTTCTTGTTGGAAATGAAGCCCCCTGCCTTTTTATTGTTAAAGAAGTCTCTTTTCCTTTCTCCCGATTATCCCCCAGTATTGAATATTGATTTATCATTTTCATAAAATTGCAAATGGGGGCCTGTTGCCTGAGACCAGTCATAAATTATGAAAATGTGTTCAGCTCCCCTGGAGGGACTGACTTCTTATGGGGAAGAGTTTCCCAGAGCTAAACTTAAGTGCTTTGCATGGGTTTGCCAGGTTTGATGTTTCTGACCCTCTGATAAGGAAGGGATTAACATTTGCTAACAACCTAGTAGGGACCAAATTCTTCTCATGTTACTTAATTTAATGCTATTAACACAATGGTGCATAATCACCCTCTGCTTTGACAGAAGACAAAACAGCAGTCCAGGATGGTTTAAAGACTTCTGCGGAAGGGACATAGCCAGGTTCAAACCTAAGTTTGTCTGCTTCCTGAAATTTAACGCCTTCCCATGTACTGCATTGTCTTTCATTCTAAAGTGGAATAGTAATATCTCAGGAGGGGTGGATAGGGTAGTTTTCATTAACATCAACGTAAGCCTTAGGCTCTTCAAGTTCTGATAGATTTGCTCCAAGGAGCCATTAAGAAAGGCCACTGATCCAAGGGTTATAAATTAACACTTTCTTCATACAGAGCTATAAGCAGCTATTTAAAACCTGGATAATATCGTCCTTAAAATAAGTATCAGTTTTCTGGGTATTTATGCTCTGTCACTCTTGGTTTTTCCATCCTTGACTCCATTAATAGAATTTTTCTTAATTCCTTTTCTCTTTTTATGGCTTTGCAAGGGGCTAATTTGCAGGCAAAATTGCTAATTTTACAGTTGCTTTCTGCTTTGTCAGCATGAGGCTGACTCTCAGAGTTATTAATAGAAGAATAGGATTCCCTTTTCATCCTTTTGCTCTTGACTGTTGTAGGAGGTGGGACAAAATCCATTATTTAATAACATTTGTTCTTCTTGAAAGGTCATCATTCCGGCCTTTCAGTTTCCACTCAACTATAGCAGTATCAGCAGCAACAGCAGCCACTTTCTCTTCCTGAAAGGCTTCTGGAATTCTTCCAGGTTATACAGTTGATGTAAAACTGTCTTTGAGATCCACCTTGGGAATGGGGTCCAGCTGGGAAATTTTCTCAGTATTTCTGTGCATTTTCTAAGGAGTAATTTCTAGCTGTAAGTATTCATAAGTGTCCCAGTCACCTACACTCCTGGAATTGATACTGAATTCGGGATACTCACTTAGGAATTGCATCTGGCCACTAAAGCAGAGGATAGAAATAACAGTGTCCAAAACAAGATGGAAATTGATGTTTTGCATAAAATATATCTTAAAGTAGACACTCAGGATTGGTACAGTAAACTCACACTGTCATCAGGGACCCAGGGTCCTTCTGCTGTCCAGTTTTATTGTCACTATCATGTGGTTTCCATCTTCAAGGTTGACCTATGGTCTCAGCCACTGCTCCCAGGACTGTGAATATATGATTCTAAGAAGGTCAGAACATATGAGCAAAGAGTAAAAAAGGACAGATTGAGCTGTCTATCTGTTTCTGATGGAACTTTCCAGCAGTCCTCCTAACAATTTCTGTTTGTGTCCTCAAGCTGCAAAGGAGGCTGGGAACCACAGTGTTCTGTCTGGGTGCTTGCTGCCTCTAATAAAACCCAGGTTCTCTTACTACAGAGAAAGGGGAGGACAATATTAGAGAGGCCAGCTATCTGCTGCATAGGACCAAGAGAATGACTAAATAAATTAAGCCAATGTGACTTTATTAAGCACCTATTTTGTTTACAAATGAATAGAAAGTTTTGATTCATTTCTTTAAGGAACCAAAGCTTACCTACCTTTTGCTCATGCCTTCTTCTTAGCCTAGAGTGCTAAGGCTCACCTAAAAACGTGCTCACCTAAAACACGCATTAATTATTCATTTCCTGCTCACCTAAAAACGTGCATTAATTATTCAAAGTTGTTCTCAAATATCACTGCTGTCCGATGCTTCCCTGAAAGACTGTTCCCAGGAAGAATTCATTGACTACTCAGCTCTGTCCCTATACACTTTATCCTTACTTCTATTATGCCACTTCCTCAGAGGTGGAGACGGTATACTGAAGTGAAGAGAGGCAGGTACCACACCCCCCACGTCTGCCACCTACTAGCATCGGGCCACATACTTTTGCCCTTTGAGTTTTCTGTCTTCAGAATAGAGATAGAGATTGCTCAATTCCACCTCTAGGGCTCTTGCAAAGATTAAATGAGATAATGTGTGCAAAGCACAGTTTCAGGCAATACTTACTTTAGTTTATCTCAGCATGCTGTTTTATGTGCCTTTTATGAGTTCCAGAAAAAAGAAATAAACTTCTAAGCCACTATTATTTTGTGGGGTTTCTTTTTAGAACAATGAACAGAAATTTAATATTCTAATTAGTAAAGTTTGTGGAGATCTATTATTTAAATACCTTTCCTTAAAAGCCTATTTAAAGATACACCTCATGGGGCACCTGGGTGGCTCAGTCAGTTAAACGTCTGACTCAGGTCATAATCTCCCCGCTCGTGGGTTTGAGCCCTATGTTGGGCTCTGTGCTGACAGCTCAGAGCCTGGAGCCTGCTTCAGATGCTGTGTCTCCCTCTCTCTCTGCCCCTCTCCTGCCCATACTCTGTCTCGTTCTCTCAAAAATAAATAAACATTAAAAATTTTTTTAAATAAATAAGTAAATAAATAGAGATATACCTCATGCAAAGGAGAAATATATCAAAATTCAGTGGTCAAAAGTGGGGAAGTTTAATATGAAAAGACACAATGAACACTAACCCATGCAGCCGAGAATTGAGCCTAAATAATGATAGTTAGAAAACCATCTCTTGGAAATCAAAAATACATAAATGTGAAAAAACAATAGATTAAGTATAATAGAAAGGCATAAAATGTCCAGATCATACAAATAGAAACAAAAAATAGAGCAAAAGAGCATTAATTGATGAAGGTAAAACCATGTGATTTGTCTTCATTTTTCACCAGTGAGTTAATAGAATTATGTTAGAATAGATAGGATTTCATAATATAGCACATATTATGAAATATAAATGTCAGTTACTTAAAGTTATAAATATAATTCTGAATGGAGCTAAAAGCCAACTGTATACCTTTCAAATTTCTAAATGAGAAGAACAATGACAAAATTCTCTACCTATGAATAAAGGTAAAAATTTTTAATTTTTTAAAGTTTATTTATTTATTTTGAAAGAGACAGAGACAGTGTGAGTCGAGGAGGGGCAGGAAGAGAGGGAGAGAGAGAAACCCAAGCAGGCTCCGTGCTGTCAGCACAGAGCCCAACACAGGGCCCGAACTCACAAAACCATGAGATCATGACCTGAACAGAAACCAAGAGTGAGATGCTCAACTGACTGAGCCACCCAGGCACGTCAAGATGAAATTTTTAATGGAAGGAAAAAGGACATATTCTTTTAAAAATACCAGATGTAAATGGAAAAGACAGATGTAAAACTGTAAGAATTTTGTTAAAGCAATATTTGGTAATTACAATAGAATAAATAAATTTTAGTTTAAATGTTTACATTAAATCAAAATAAAAAGTGATACGTCTAAAACAAAACATCTTCAAAAAAACTGATGAAAAGGAAGGGCAGATGAAAAGCTTGACTAATAAAAAATAAGAATACATTATTATTATTATCAGAAAGACTTGGAATCAAGGTAAAATTGATTAAGCGTCCTAGATAAGGAGGTTTACTAAAAACACAATATCATATGAGACAGTAACTAGTGACTTTTAAAGTACTCAAATAAGTTGAACCAAGTATATAGAGCAAAACTCATGAAAATGGAGGCTAAATAGCTCAGAATTTCTGGCCACAGAGCACTCAAATAATACAAAAGTAATTTCAAATAATAGGTAGATATAAGTAAGCTAGAGAAATAAATACGTAAATAAATAAAAATAGAGCTGAATCAAATTTTATCATCTGTAAATATAAAATACACATTCTTTTTATGGACCCATGGAATAGCTTTAGTAATGATCACATATTAGAAAAATTTTAAAACCTCCATAAAACTCAGAAAATAAGACTATCACACACTATACTTTCTGGCAAAAGTGTGATAATACTAAAAGCTAATAAAGCAGACATAAAAAAATTCACGGTCTCTTTAATTTGGATGTCAAAAGGAAAGATATCTAGAAAATACCTAGAAATATCTGGAAAATTACAAAATTAAAACACTAATATCGTAATGCATGTAACTTTGCCAAAAATGGACTATAAGAAAAATTCACAGAATCTAAGTAAATTAGAATATATTAATTATATATTTAATTAAGACTTAGAAAATAGATTAAACAATCTAATTGCTGACTAAATCCCAGGAGAGTTCCTTTGAAGAAATAAATGAAATAAATCAACCATTATTATTTTGAAGAAAAATAAGTGGGAGAAAACAAAACATATGAAATAAGGGATGAACTGGAGACAAAGGTCTTGAAGTTACAGGGGAAATTAATGCAAATGATATTTGTGCAATCTATTGTAAAAAGTTTTTAGGTTCTGGATGAAAGTGACTATTTTCTAGGGAAATACATGGCTTTAAAAGTAGATTCAAGGAAAAAAATTCTAGATTTTTTTTTCTGTAAATATGGTCCACTGAAAATTCTGTCTACTCTCTTTCTGTAAAATACCTAGAAATAATGATAAAATACAAGGGAGGAGGGCATTTTTGAATGCAGAACTCAGCTTACAAGACCATAAGTAAAATTCTTAATTATGAAATATAAAATAAGAGCATGGACTCAGACAGGTAAGCAAACACTTTAAATGGTAACTGCCCTTTGTATATTTATAGATTCAAATATGTATTGCAAACTTCTCATTGTCCAGAATGAGATTAGGAGATCTAAGGCCAGTACAAGGTAGAAAATAGAAATGGAGACCCCTCAAAGAGCTGAGATTCCCAAATCATTAACAAAAGTGTAAACTAAAAAAAGGGGGGGAAAGGAAAAATGCGCTGCATGAAAGTTTACTCTTTTAGCATTGGATAGGAACGAAAGGAGAAAAAGTATTTCCCCTGTGAATTGATGCCTGTGTCAACAGTATCATCTTTCCTAAAACCACAACCTAAACATTTAATTTAAAGGTCTTCTTTTTTAACAAATATTATTAATATCTATTTTTGAGAGAGAGAGAGAGACAGAGACAGAGTATGAGCATGAGGGGAGGGGCAGAGAGAGGGAGACACAGAATCCAAAGTAGGCTCCAAGCTCTGAGCTGTCAGCACAGAGCCCGATACAGGGCTTGGACTCATGAACCACAAGACCATGACCTGAGCCGAAGCTGGACGCTTAACTGACTGAGCCACCCAGGTGCCCTTAATTTAAAGGTCTTCTGGGTCAAGAGCACTTTCCAGCACTTAAAATAAGCAAACACAATTCATTCTTGAAAAATATACCCTTAATCTAGGTCCAACGGAAGCCCCATAATAAATTTCATAGTAAAATAATTTCAAATATAATTTCACAGTAAAAATGAGCAAAGCATATGTAGCACAAAGCATACAAATGTAGCACAGAGCAAAACCTCCATGAGTGACAGCAGAAAATGTCCACAGCAAAAATAAACTCCTAAAGACCATATACATAAGTATATGTTCAATATGTTTGAAGAAATAAAAGAGGAATTTCAAATAAAGGCCACACAATTATTAAAACAAACCCAGAGACTTGAAAAAGAATCAAAAGGAAATTCTAAATGTTGAATGTATAATAATTGAAGTCAACAACTTAAACAATACATTAGGTATCAGACAAGATAGCTAAAGAGTGAATGAATTGAAAAAATATCTCATGAAAGACCCACAATGTAATACAAACTAAGATAGGGACAATGTAAGAGTTCATGAGACTTAAGCAAAAAAAATGGAGAGGTCTAATATGTATCAAATTATAGTTCTGTTGAAAGTTGAGTTTAAAAAAATAGAAAAGAGAGGACACCCGGGTGCCTCACTTCACTGAACATCCGACTATTGATTTCAGTGCAGGTCATGATTCCAATATCACGGAACGAGCCCCACATCAGGCTCTGTGCGGAGTGTGGAGCCTGCTTAAAATTCTCAGCCTCTCTCACTCTGCTTCTCTCCTCCACTCTCTCTCTCTTTCTAAAATTAAAAAAAAATTTTTTTTAGTGGAGAAGAAAGGATATTTGAAGAAACAATCACTAAGAATTTCTCAACCTTGATGACAACAGTCTAATGAATCCCAAGCTGGATAAATAAAACAAATCTACACTTGGCCATATCAGATCAATACCAAACAATATCAAAGAAAAGACCAATTTTAAGAACAAATAAAGAGAAGAGTTAACTCACCAACAAGGGAACAATAATTAAACTAATAATTAACTTCTCAAAAACCATAATAGCAACTTAAAGAGAGAGAAAGAAAATATATACATAGAATGCTATTAGAAAATAGCTGGAATCTTAGAGTTGTATATACAGTGAAAATATTTTTCAAAATTACAGGGAAAAAATAGGTTTTTAGGTAAACAAAATTGAGAAAGTTTACCACCAATAAACCTTCAATAAAGAGAACTACAAAAGATGTATTCCAGGAAAATATTACCAGCCCCACAAGAAAAGCTGGAGAAACAAGAAGGAATATTGAACAAATAATAAGGTTAACATGTGGAAATAGAAACAAACGTTGACTCTATAAAAAAGTAAATAATAATTTTCAACTTGTAGGCTTAAAATAAAACTATTTGAAGCTAAAATATTGTAAAAGACACCATATGAGCCAGTTGGTAAACCATTAGAATTAGAGTATTTTAAGATGTTTATATTATTCAGAGGAAGGGGAAAGATATTAATCGTAATTTAGACTTTAAGTGTAAATACTTAAATTTCAAGGTTGACCAGAAAAAAATAAAAGAAATAGTATATCACTTTAAAATCAGTAAAAGGAGAAAAATGGTATGAGATTTTTAAAAATTTCATCCTAAAGAAGATAAGGAAGGAAGGCAAAGACACAGAAGAAGTAAAATTAATAAAAAGCACCAAACAAGGTGCTAAAAATAAATCCAAATGCAACAATAATTACAACAAATACGACTAGATTAAAATTCTAAATAAAATTCTTTAGTTTGGACTTTTTTTGATACTAACACTTGTTATTTGTAAGTAATATATGTAAAGCCATCAAGACACCAAAATATTAAAATGAAATGGAAGAAATGTGACTTCTCAGACATATGCTATCCAAAAGAAATTTATGTCAGCCATACCAAAATTAAATAAAATTGATGTGAAAGCGAAAAGCATTTTTTAAAAGGGAAAAGATTATCATGTAATAGTGAAAGTTTTCATTCTCCTAGAATTTTAATGATTTTAAATCTGTATGCACTTCAAAAGGTGACCTCAAAAATACATAAGGCAAAAACAAAGTGAAACTTGAGGTAGAAATGGATAAACTGAAGACTCATTAGAATATTTAAAATAATTATCTGTCTAAAATTAAGCACAACAACCACTAAAGATATGGAAAATTTGAACAACACAACTAACAAGTTTGGTCTAATGAACATATATATAAACAGTCTTGCATCAGTGTTGGAGAACACATATCCTGTTTAAGCACACTTAGACCCTTTATGAAAAATTATGTCCTATACCCTGAAGTAAGTCTCAACCAATTTCAAGGATGTGTCACCATACAGACCATATTCTCTGACCACAATATAACTAATGCAATGGAAAGTTACTTGCAAAAAGATACTTTAAAACAATATACCACTGAAAATTTTTAAATTTACTTTTTTTAAATATTCAAGTATTACTGACATCCAGTGTTGTATTAGTTTCAGGTGTACAACATATCGATTCAACAATTCTATACATTACTAAATGCTCACCATGGTAAGTATCAGCATCATCTGTTACTAACCTCACTGAGATACAATTCTCTACTTACTGTCCAATGTTCTCACAGCAGAACTAGTTAGAGAAAAAAAAAAAACAAAACCCTACTGATTGCTCTCATTTGAAATTCAGAATAGTTAAACTCACGCAGAACTTCAACTTTAAGGTTGCTTGATAATTATGCTAATTTCACTCACTCTCCTACTCTGTTACATGACTATTCCAGCTATATTCTCTCTCCTCAAACTGCTACACCTACTCCCATTCTTGCTCTCAGCTTAAGACCTTGCTTACTATTTCCCTCAGAAGAAAGAAGTAATCAGAAGAGAACTTTGACAAGCTCACATCACAAAATAAATTTACCTATTTCTTCCTGACCCTCTGTTTTAATGCCCAAACTCTTCACATACCCCTGAACAGATCTCAACCCTTCCACTCTTACACCACATCCCATTTCCTGACACCTCCTCAAGAACATAGCTCCAGCAACTCCACTTTATTTCCTATATCATCAATTTTCATAATCACATAGACATGCAAATTTTCCATTTATAAAGAGAACATGTTTTCATTCATGTACCACACTATTTCCTTCTGCTTTTTTACAGAAAAAAATCCTTATGGCAGCCATTAAAATGCCTCTGGCAACCTCCAACTACAGGGAGTGTAACTAAAAGCCCAGTTGCTGTGCTCTGAAATCCACCTCTACATTTGCACAAAGGCCATGTGTCCCACAGCTACCTCTAGTCAATGACTAAGTGCAGCATGACCCTAAAGCAGGTACACTTAGTCCACTGAAATGGGAATCCTCTGATGGCAGACCTTGGTTCAAGGACTCTGACAACCTGTAGTAATGTCTTTAAGATGCACAACATCTGATGTGTCCCCCCGACCTTCGACCCCTTTCTCTTTCTTGCAAGGTCAGGCTTGCATCACACTCAGGGGACTCTACCAGGTCTTTTAGCTCCCCCTCCATTTTCTCCAACACAGCTATGTTCACTAAATGAATCCTTGTACATATAATTCCATCTTGGAATGTGCTTCTCAGAGGACAGCATAACACACTCCTCTAAAGAGCCCACTTTCCTCACTCTCTAATTCATCTCCTCTCACTTTGTCTTGAGTCCAGTCCAGTCCAAATTTTGAGCCATAGCTCCATTACACCTGTTCTTGTCAAAACATCTATAATTCCAGATCGCTATTTTGAAAGATTAAATGATAAATTGAAAGATTGAATCTTATCCACATCTTAATTTGCTCTACTAGCAACATTTAATATAGTTCCTCTCTCCCTCTTCCTTTACACAATGAGCTTATAGGACACACTAAACTGCATCTTGTTTATCCAATTCCTTCTCAATTTCTCCATTTGGTTGTTTTATTGTTATCTCAGATTTAACCTGTCCAAACCTGGGGGTTTGGGACACCTGGGTGGCTCAGTTGGTTAAGCATCTGGGTTCTTGGGTTTGAGCTTCACATCAGGCTCTGTACTGACAGCTCAGGGCCTGCTGGAATTCACTTCCTCTCTCTGTCCCTCCCCCTGCTCACACACTCTCTTTTTCAAAATGTATAAGCAAACTTTAAAAAACTGGGGGGTTTGATCCCCCCCAAAATATTCCTTTACCTTTATCTTCTCTAATCCATAAATGAACAGTCCATCTTGAAAGAAGGACATTAATTACTACAATCTCATGGACACTAAGAGGATATTGAAGTGATACTATGAACAATTCTATGCCCACAACTTTGATAATGAAATGCGCCAATAACTTGAAGGACACGATTTGCCAAAACATACACAGAAAGACATACACAATATGAACAGACCTTTATCTATTAAGGCAATCAAAAATGGTTTGCCGAGAGGTGGTCCTTGTCTGCTCCATACTGGTGAATTGCCACTTCAAACATCTGCTTGCTTTCTTCCCTGAAGAACAGATTCTGATTATTGCTATGGTCCCTATTAATTTCCTTTCATTGAGTATTTTCTATGAGCTATTATGCTGTGCTGGTTGCTCTTGACATATACTTTTCACTTCTTTTAACCACCTTCCCATTTTACAGATGAAGGAATCGTAGTTCAGTGAAATTTAGTTGTTGCCCAATTTTCCAACAGCTAGCCAGGTGGATAAACTGGGATTTGAAAACCTTTAACTGACTCCAAAGCCTCTGCATTCTCTAC
Source organism: Acinonyx jubatus (assembly GCF_027475565.1). NCBI lineage: Eukaryota > Metazoa > Chordata > Mammalia > Carnivora > Felidae > Acinonyx > Acinonyx jubatus. Next base: position 48,427,805 of record NC_069381.1, on the reverse strand, counting down.
AGCTCCATGCTGATGCATTAAAAGGTAGAGCTGGTACCCTGGAACATGTGTACCAATGAGATACCACTTTCCAGTCTCTAAAGGGTGATTATCCTTAACTGCTCCTGTTCTAGCTTCTTGGAAGAAGGTGTTGGGTCTTTGCCTCTACATCTATCATGAAGTCAACTTCAAAGCACTCAACCTGGGTGTTTGATCTCCTGCCGGCATGCTTTCTGACACACGCTGGAAAATGAAAGCAGGAAATGAGGAACAGTTTAGTCATCCTTGTTAAACATTTCTGGTGCCGGTCAGGAAAGATGTTGACCTTCACATTAAGAATTAGAAGCACACATTCTGGAAAAATAAATCAGTCCAATAAGAACCGAACCAGTGAGACCCAGGAGAGACTTCTGAGTGCCCACAAAAGACATGAAGCATAAGCAGCTGCTAAATGTTCTCTCTCCTCTGGCTTTCCCTATTTATGGTACAACTCTAGCGTGGTACAATTTTACCCTGTACACATGTTTTTCATGAGAGAAGGCAGGGAGTGGGGATCATGCCATTTTTGTAGTTTCAAAGACTTGAAGTAAAAAAAAAAATCCAGGTAAACCAGAGAGTTAAACAGGCGTTTCAGACACACCTGCCTTTGAGACCATCTATACTGTGATTGTGGCAAAGTATACATAATATAAAATTTACATTTTAACCATTTTAAGGTAGACAGTTCAGGGGCCTTAGGTACATTCACAATCTTGTGCATCCATCACCACCACCTAGTTCCAGAACTTCTTTATCCCAAGTGGAAAGCTTGTGTCTGTTAGTACTCACTTCCTGCCTCCTCCAGCCCCTTGTAGTCACTAATTTCCTTTTTGTCTCCCTATATAGATTTGCCTGTTCTGAACATCTTATATAAGTGGAACCATGCAACATGTGGTCTTTCATGGTGGCTTCATCTTTACTGAGCATCGTATTTTCAATATTCACCCACGTTGCAGCACAGTAATGTTCCAGGTAACATTCCATTGCGCGTTCATTTTCCAACAAAACGATGATGGACATTTGAGTTGTTTCTGTCTTTCGGCTGTCGTGAACAATGCTGCTTGGAGATTGTTTTAGATGTGTGCAAATCAAATTTTCAGGTCTTGAGGCAAGTTGTGAGAACCCTATACTTCTCCCAAGTGCCCCAAGGAGCCACCCCTTTGCACAGACTGCCAGTACCACTCCCACACTGCTTCACCAGCTTCAATGATATCTTCTCAGGGTCCTCTTCCTCCACCAGTGTACAAAGCGATTCCTCGCCCTGCCGGTCTCTATCTTGGGCACTTCTGTGCTTCCTTCCATCATCACAATTTGTAATGAGGTTGTTGATTTTTGTTTTTAAATGTCTCTCTCCTCTAATCCTTAAGGGATGTCAACTCCTCAAGAATAGGAAACCCTATCTGTTTGTTTACTGAGGAGTTGTTCTCAGCACTAATGTCACTGCCTGCCACATACGAGTGCTTCGGTGTTGGTAATGGAGATACTGATCTACACGGGCTTTAAAGATGTTATCAGACTTGATCCCTCGAGTCCAGACTGGGCTCCATTTAAACTCTGAGGACCAAATAACGTGTGGCTTAAATACCTACGTCAATGGATTGCTCAAGGTTGTCCAGGCACTATGAGGCAAGCAAGTGGTTTTGATGCTACTGTTTTGCTTAGCAGGAACCAGAAAATGCGGAGGCTTTAAAACCAGATACCCTGTTCTTAGAGCGTTCGCTCCCCAGAAATTCATCTAGGTCACTCCCTAGGTTTTTGCTGTAAGGTCCTTACTTTCTGAGACATTTATTAACCACCTTATTTAAATCTCTGGCTGTGGTTGCTGGGCTCCTATTTTCTTACATTTCTTATCCCTCTTTTTGAGCTTATTTTTCTCCTTAGCACTTGTCACTCTCTGACAAACTCTCTTGTCTATTGGCTGCCTCTTCCTGTGAAAATGTAATACCAGGAAGGCAGAAATTCTCATCCATTTCGTTCATTGCTGCAATCCAGTATCTTGGACAAAAACCATGCACACAAGTGCTCAATTAATATTTGGGGAATGGATAAATAAATAAATAAATAAATAGCATTTTTCCTGTCAGTCCACAAATTTCTCAGTCACATCTATACCAAGATGTATGGTACTCTATGACTCTTGGCTTTAGCAATGATCTTAGTGTTAGCAGTGATCCTAGAATTCTTGGGTTCTAGTCTGGTTCCAAATAGACAATATGCTTCCCTAATTTTTACCCAAATGTTTCTCTCCAGAGTTCCACCCTATTCCTCTTCCAGAGATATCTGTGGTTCTAATCTTGCAAATCATCTTTTTAATTTTTTTTTTAATTTTTGAGAGAGAGACAAAGAGAGTATAAGCAGGGGAGGGAGGGGGAGGGGGAGAGAGAGAGAGAGAGAGAGAGAGAGAGAGAGAATCCCAACCAGAGAGAGAGAGAGAGAGAGAATCCTAACCAGAGAGAGAGAGAGAGAGAGAATCCCAATCTGTCAGTGCAGAGCCTGATGTGGGGCTAGATCCCACAAACCTCAAGATCATGACTTGAGCCAAAATGAGAGTCAGACTGAGCCACCCAGGTGCCCCTATCATGGGCTATTTCTATCTCTTCTGAATAGAATGGTCAGTCTTCCCAGGAGGTGTGAAACAATGTTTTGTGTGCTAGGCATTGCGTAAACTATATCTCATTTAATTGTGGCCACAGTCCTAGAATCAGGTGGGTATTATTCTATCTCTTTATAGGTGAGGAAGTAAACATCTGCAATTAAACCCAACGTCACTTAGCATGTAACAAATGATAATCACGATGAGCCCATGTTTGACTATAAATCTGCAGTTCAAACTATTTCCACCCCTGGATATTGCATAGTTTTCTATTACAAACAAACAAAAAACAGGTCATATTTAGCAACCTGACACAACACTCATTCATTATCTCATAGCTCTGTAGTGCAGAAATGTGGCACTCTATGCATGCGCTCTCTGTGCAGGCTACATTAAGGTATCAGCTGGCTATGTTCTTATCTGAAACTCAGAGTCTTCTTTCAACTTCATTCCTGTTACTAGTGGAATTCAATTCCTTGTCTTTTTAGAACTGAAGCCCCCATTTTCCTACTGGCTATCAGCTGGGGCTGTGCTCATATTCTGGAAACCATCCACATTTCTCATCCCATGGCCCCCTCAAGTCAGCACATCAAATCTTTCTCATGCTTGGAATCTCTCATACTTCTTCTGATACCAGTCAGGGAAAACACTCTGCTTTTAAAGATTGTTCGGTGGGTTAAATGTCAGACTCTTGATTTCAGCTCAAGTCATGATCTGCGCAATGACCGTGTGGAGCCTGCTTGGGATTCTCCTTCTCTTCTCTCTCTGCCCCTCCCCAGTTTGTGCTGTCTCTCTCAAAATAAATAAATAAACTCTGAAAAAATAATAAAAATAAAGATTCCATGTGATTATATTATACCCATCTAGATAATCTCCTTTTGCCATAACACAATAATCATTAGAAGCTATCTGATCATATCTATAGGTTCTACCTCCATTCAAAGGGGAGGGTATTATACAAGGATTAAGATCACTGGGGTCATTCTTAGGATTGTGCCTAACACAGATGTTGCAAACCTGAAGCTCAGCCTAGCTCTTTACTGACAGCCACATGGTCTCAAGGCAGGCACCAATAACCTCATAGCTTTCCTGCAACCTATAAGCTTCCTAAAAGAGCCAGGATCAGATTTCCACCTTATCTTATTTCAATCCCCTCCAATTCCATGAAACTCCTTCATTCTCTCCAAGAGCTGGCTGGCCTAGGCAGGAACTGAAGCAGTTACAATTAATTGCCTAATGGATATGTTGATGAAAAAGGAGTTGGGGACAAATAAAGGCAAGCATTTAAATGTATGTTCATAAGTCTAACTAGAAACTAGAGGAATATATCAAGAAGTAGTCGCCAAAAATATCTTTCTTATCTTTATAAAAAATACACTGGGTACCACACTTCCTCCAATAATTTTTGTCTTTTCCAGTTTCACGTAAGCTCCAAGCTGCAAGAATGAAAGCTCCATGCTGGTTCCCCACACAATGAAGCCTCAAATAGTCTGAAATGGCTACCATCAATTGGTGCTAATTATGATTCAAAACTGAGGATATGAAGGTCTCTTCAACTCAGACAAAGGGCACTGCTATCTAGAGAGCTGCTGGGCTCAGCTTTCCCCTACCCACCACCACACACAGCTTGACAAGAGGTGACACATATGCCTCAGATTTCAATAAATGCCCCTGGGGGATAATGCAGAAAGTAGGCGTTCTTACTTGAAAGAGAAGAAGGATCCTATAACACTCTAAAGTATAATAGCATGTCCTAATGGAACACTTGAACCAATAAGAACTTTCTGTCTACCCTAGGATTTCTATGTCATCTCTCAAACCTCCAACAATTAAATGAAAATTTATAGCTGCTAGTTTTCTAAATAGCTCTCCTCTGTGGCCTTTCCTGAGACCCTGAAAAATTGCATAGTTCCTTTTTTTCTCAACTCTGTAAGAGACTGTGCATTTTTTAGCTTATATTGCCATTATTTTTCTTATCACTTTCGTGAGACTATTACCCTCTTGAGTGTGGAAACTATGCTTTGTTGTACATTTCTATAGAATTCAATGTCTGGCACATAGTAATTGATTAATAAAATGTCAAGTGATATAACACTAGTCTCATCAGTGTTTTGTGTTATTTTTCCTGTTGTGCTGGGGTTTTTTTTCTAAGCCTTCTTTAAAACCAGGGTCATAGGAGTTCCTGGGTGGCTCAGTCGGTTAAGCATCCAACTCTTGATTTCTGTTCACTTCATGAACTCATGGTTTGTGAGTCGGAGCCCCACATCAGGCTCTGTGCTGATAGCACAGAACCTGCTTGGGATTCTTTCTCTCCCTCTCTCTCTCTGCCCCTCCCCCACTCACACGTGCTTACTTTCTCTCTCTCAAAAATAAATAAATAAAACTTTAAAAAAACCCTCAAGGTTATATACTTGTGAGTTAGTGGGTTGGAATAGGGTACTGCTTCTTAGTGTGAGCTAACCAGAGAGACTTAGCTTCTGTTTCTGCTTGCAACTAGTCACAGTGTGAGCCAGCTGGGAGCATCTCAGATGGATTCACAAGGACCTAGTGAACAAAAAAAAAAAAAAAAACCACAGAAATTGAGTGATGAAGTTCAAACACAGACTGGTAAATCCATCCAGAGAAACACTGAGCTCCAGAGGAAGGTTTAGTTTGGAGCTCATGCCACCGAGATCCATTTACTCTCTTCTTTCATAGGAAGTTCCAGGACTACAGTGGAGATGTCTTTTTTTTTTTTTTTTAAAGGAAGGTATTCTCCTTGCTTCTCTGAGAAGAAAGGGAGAAGTCCAATAATTCATATTCAATATGGTGGCCAGTTGTGGTATCCTAGAAGAGTAAAACAAAAGAGCTTGTAAGACAAGTTACGGTCCTGCTGATTTAGTTTGTCTAGAGGGCAAAATTGATATTCATCAACTCCTTCATCAACTATGCATCTTAGATTCTCTTTACCCTTGGCTAACATGTTAACTGGTCTCGGTTGTTTGCCTGGCAGAATGACCCAGATTATAATCTCTAAGAGATCTGAGTTCTTAGTTTTTCATTGTTTTGCCCTTGTTTAGGTATGTTTGCTATAGTTGACCATAGTCATTACCAGACACAGAAGTATGAAGAGACACCTCACAGATTCCTCTGGACTGCAGATCTACCCTCTTAGAGTAGTAGTCACCCTTTCTCCGTAGGTGGTAGGATAAATTACCACCACCAGTACCATAGTGCTCTTCTAAGCCTATTAGTCTACTGCCATTTGAGCAGTCCAAAGTGATTTGGTAGTAGTTACAACACTCAGTTTAGTAAAAATCTATTTTATCCTTTGGAAAAGAATTTTCCACCACCACAAAACTAGGTTCTGTAACATGGCAGGGTCTTAGATTAAGGGAATGGAAGCACAGATTCCGTAAGTGGATCCCTGGGCATAAGAGTTTGGCGCCCATTTTCACTTTCATTCCTCATTCTCTAGAGCAATGTATTTAGTTAAACAGGACAAAATACTACTAGTTCAAAGTAGTAGGATACTGAAGGACAGTATCCTATCCTGCAAGCATATTCCCACTGCCCAATCCTAACGCCCTCAGATGAGTCTTCACTGGCCTTTCCACTCTTATCAGACTGGCTGTTTCCAAGTAATAAGGTACATAGTGAGATCACAAACCCATAACCATGAGCTCATTGCCATACTTCTTTTGTTATACAATGGGTCTCTTTATCAAAGGCAATGTTGTGTTGTACTCATATCAATGGATGAGACTTTTTGTAAGCTTTCAGATAGGAAAGGGTCTATGGGAAGGGAAGTTAAACTGATATCTGGAGTATGTGTCAATTCTAAAATGACTTCTTCCTCCAAGGTAGAAGGATTTTGATGTTGTGATCTGCTGCCAGGTGGCTGCTTGGTCTTCCTGAGAATTGTTCCTTGGTTTTTGCTGCTGGCAGATTTGCACTCAGCAGTGACAGTGGTTATATGAGCCTAGGTGAGGAGGAGCTTATTTTGTGGAGATTGTGAGTAACATACCTATGTGCTCCCATGATCTATCTAAATGTACAAGCACAGGAATATTGAGGAAAAAATATGGCTGACATCCTAAGAATAAGTCATTCTTCCCTCTTGCATTAGATGCTACCTGGTGACATTAAATGTGACACAGAAATTTGCACATTTCAACTATTCCCTCCTGTTCTTCCTGATACACATTAGACAAATTTTGGAATTGCCTTGACTTAGGTGTTTTTCTTTTCAGACCTAAGCTTGTACTTTTTTTTTAATGTTTATTTTTGAGAGACAGAGAGAGAGAGAGAGAGAGAGAGAGAGAAAGAGAGTGCATGAGCAGAGGAAGGGCAGAGAGAGAGACAAATACAGAATCTGAAGCAGGCTCCAGGCCCTGAGCTGTCAGCACAGAGCCCAACGCGGGGCTCGAACTCACGAACCATGAGATCATGATCTGAGCTGAAGTCAAATGCATAACCGACTGAGCCATTCAGGCGTCCTTAAGCTTGTACTTTCTATCAAGGCTGTACTGAGACCTAACCCTAATTGTCAGCCAAGAGGCAATGAATGACGAGTGGTAGGGGTGAGTCTTGAAATAAAGAGAGTCACTTTATGAGACACTTGCTGCAGGCCAAATTATTACATGGTCTCCAGAAAAGGGGAGACTATTCTCCTCTGGAAAAGATAAGAGATGTTGCTTTTACTGGCCAGAAAGATCAGAGAGAATTGGGGGTGTTCCAGATTTTCAGATTTATTTATTCAAATGTTTCTATCCCTGGTCTTGTGCTTCTACTCTTTTTCTATCAAGGCCCTGATTGGGACCTAAGAGACCTACAAAGACTATGCATGTATCTCCTTTGCAGCCCAGTCACCCTTATCATGAGTTCCTGGGCCTAATTTCATCACAGCTGTGTCTTGAGACTGCAGAAGACTAACCTATAAAGCTCTGATAAAAACCTTCTGGTTTTTATATTCTTCCTTAAGTTGAAATTGACTCTCCTTTATCTTTTATTTTTTTGAATGATGTCTTTAATGTTGTCTAAGTAGCCACCTCATTTTACAAACTTTATTTGAGAAAACCTTGCCGCCATACCAATTAAGAGGTACAGTTTCTTGGTCTCCCAATGCCTTATCCTTTAACTGCACTTCACCAACATCGACAGCTAAACACTGAAGTGATCATAATGTACAGCATCTTACTATCAGCAATGAGTCTTACTGCTTCTAGACAAGTGGGCAGTATAATTTTAAAACTCTGTTTGCTAGAATCACATCTGGTTTTAGCCAAGTCTCTATAGAGCAGAGCCTGAGGCAAGGATTGAAGTCATAATACTTTATTTAGAAGAAACAAACCTAGAGATAGGAAGGTGAAAAAAAATAAATGAGGCAAAGAAATATGAGAAGCAATGCAATGTATTTTATCACATTGGCCACTTTTTCTTACTAAGTCAGGAAGACTTACAGCAGTTTGTTGTCAGGTATGTTTGCTTGACCTGCAGGATTTCTTAGGAAGGTTCACAAAGAAATTTTTCACCTCAGAGAAATCCCCAAAAAGATAAATGAGGTGGAATTATCTGACTAGCTCCCTTCTGTCTCTCATTTGTCACTGCTCTTGGTTTGCCCCATCGCACTAGATCAACTTCTATAGCAAATACGAGCCACAGCACCCTGTTTGCAAAAATATCTAAACCTGAAAGCAACCAAATGTTTGGAAGCCATATAAAACAGTAAGAGTTAATGAAATAAAATATACAGACAAATATATCAAGTTGACTCTTAATAAGTTACGATAGGTAATTAATATTATGGAGAAGACTGAAGAGGAGAAAAAACAATGGAACCAGAAATCCATAGAGAATTCTTGGGAATGTTCTTCTGATTGACATGAAATATGTTTACATATTCATGATTCTTTTTTTAAAAAATCAAGAAAAAATAACAACATATTTTATATAATTCTACCCTAAAAATAAATATCTTCTCCTACAGTGAAACAAGTCATTACTTGTCAACATACAAAATTAGTTGGTGCGTACTTTTTTTTTTATTTTACCTTTAAAGCAAACCAAGTACTTGATGTAAAGCAGAAGCAAAGGAACAATGTAAGGAGTACCCATTCTTGAGTGACTTTTGGATCCATACCAAGATTTTTTAATTTTTACCTAAAAGTGTGCTCAAAAAAGCATATAGTATCCTCATGGATATGTACTTTGATACTGTTGCTACAAATACTGCCTAATATAAATCTAAAGGTCACTGGATTGTACCTTCTGTAAGAGCATGGACTGCATGTTTTAGTCACCAATGGATATAGTATATCAAACTTGGTAAGCACCCAATTAGAATTTTTTGAATGATATAATAAGCCAATTAATCAATCAATCCAAAAAGGTCTGATATACTTTTCCATCTGTCATTCTCATTGCTCTTGGTTAACCCTATTTGAAGTCTTGATTCTACATCAAATACAAATTACATTGACAAGACAATATTTGAGTAGTCCCCTCCAGTTTGCCTCATAGATCTTCCTCAGTGCAGTGAATATGAACATTGAAAATTATATAAATATGTAGCTAAAAAAATGAGACTTCAGAATGTTATGAGGTTGATACATGAGTTAGGCATGGCTGAATTTTTGTGGTCATTTAGGGTAACTTAGGTACCTTCAAAGGATCCACAATGGTTTATTATGTCAGTGTTCATAGTTTTACAGGGCATATTTGTCTTCAATCTAAATGTATAAAGAAACAAACATCATAGCTTTTTGTAGGCTTATGTGATGAGTCACTCACATAGGATTCATTATAGACCTACCATGGGCCAAATTTCCCTATTGGTAGCAAATTTTTCTCTGCCTTTGTCTTATTTAATATGCTTCAGTCCATTATTAATAGCCACAAAAAATAAGCCTGAATTTTTATGCTTATCATGGCCTGCAGTCCAGAGCATGGATCCATGGATGATTCTCTACGTCATGAGACAGAATTGAAAATGAATGGATAACCAGTGTGGGCTCAAAATAATAAAAATGTACTAAGAAGGGCATGGATCTTCTCCCTCAAAATGTAAAAATGTCATTCCATAGGATACTTGAGAAACTTCCTACTTTTTCCACAATATTTCCATATGTTATTAATGTTCAGACCAAATGGTAAAGGAAATAACAACCTGCAGTACAAGGGAGTTCACCAATTCTCCATTCTAGCAGAAGTATTCTCGTCCAAATTTGATCTGTTTCAAGACTCAATATTTTTTTTTCAAAATTCATTTTTTTAATTCTTTTTTTTAATATGAAATTTATTGTCAGATTGGTTTCCATACAACACCCAGTGCTCATCCCAACAGGTGCCCTCCTCAATGCCCATCACCCACTTTCCCCTCCCTCCTACCCCCTATCAACCCTCAGTTTAGTCTCAGTTTTTTTTTAATTTTTTTTCAACGTTTTTTATTTACTTTTGGGACAGAGAGAGACAGAGCATGAACGGGGGAGGGGCAGAGAGAGAGGGAGACACAGAATCGGAAACAGGATCCAGGCTCTGAGCCATCAGCCCAGAGCCCGACGCGGGGCTCGAACTCACGGACCGCGAGATCGTGACCTGGCTGAAGTCGGACGCTTAACCGACTGCGCCACCCAGGCACCCCTAGTCTCAGTTTTTAAGAGTCTCTTATGGTTTGCCTCCCTCTCTAACTTAAGACTCAATATTTTTAATATGTGCTCACGTTGCCAACACCAACCAACTGAAAATACGTTGGAAGCATTGATTCTTGGAAGAATAAGGAGTCAGGGAAGTTCTTAGAGAACTCCATGGGAATAGAAAATGATTCCCTGGCCAATAAAAACAACAAAGGTGTGAAGAGAAACAAGATATTAGCTATCAGTGGAAAGAATTAAGTGCTTCTCATACCTGGTGACATCAGACAAAAAGTCCAAAATTAATGTCTCAGGTGACAATTGATGCTAGGCAGATAACAGCTAGTGGGGTTAATGGCTTCTTGGAAAACCAGGTGTGACTAGATTACAGGTAAACTCAGTGGGACCATACCCAGTTGAATGGAAAGATGCTCATTAAAAGGGGGTGTGACTGAATTTTCTTGCTTCATCCAAAGCTAAATTCACATAGTGGAGTCTTGGGAGAGCTCAGAGTCTGAACACATACGTTTCTCAAGTTTTCCATACTTACTCAGGAAAAGGAGTAAAGCATCAGTTGTCTAGGTTAGTTGAATAGCTCTTGAAGAATAAAGTTGTTCAGCAATTATCAGGCCCTAGATCCCATTTGTTCATTTCTCAACTAATCTACCATTGTCAATATGATCTGCTGTTTAACATATCTTTGGGGCGCCTGGGTGGCTCAGTCAGTTGAGCGTTTGACTTCGGCTCAGGTCATGATCTCACGGTTTGTGAGTTTGAGCCCCGCGTCAGGCTCTTTGCTGACAGCTCAGAGCCTGGAGCCTGCTTTGGATTCTGTCTCCTTCTCTCTCTGCCCCTCCCCAACTTGTGCTCTGTCTCTCTATGTTTCTCAAAAAAATAAATAAGTGTTAAAAAAAATAAAAATAAATAAACATATCTTTGAGCTGAGATCATCTTCCAATATTCTTAAAAAAAAAAAAAAAGATGGGGCACCTGGGTGGTTCAGTCTGTTAAGTGTCCAACTTCAGCTGAGGTCATGATCTTGTGATTTGTGAGCCTGCCACATCAGGCTCTCTGCTGTCAGCACAGCACCCACTTGGGAACCTCTGTCCTCCTTTCTCTCCCCACCCCCCCTCCATTTGTACTCTCTACTCAAAAATAAATAAACATTTTTTTAAAAAAAGATCATTTGCCAATATTACAGTCTAAGAAGTGAATATTGTTCTTGCCCACATTTCATGAAACTAACAACCTGGTGACATCAAAGAAGACTACACAAGTTAAAGCTTCCTTTTTTAGTGCAGGCAGATGAGAATATTTTAGGAGCTTTCCTTTCTCCTATATTTTTTCTCCAACTGAATTCTTTAACGCTGGATTTTCCCTTCTATATTATTAGAGAAGTGATCAATATTTTTTCTCTCATGGGCCAAGCAATCTTCATGGACTCCCAGGCTTCTGGTGTGCCTGTCTGTGTCTCTGAAAGACAGTATGATACAACTATAAGGATCATGGGACTAGAGACAGAACAGAAGGCTACTGATTACAGCTCAGCCACTAACTCATGTTGTACAACCTTGAACAAGTCATTTTCCTTTTCTAGGTCACAGTTTTGTCATCTGTCAAAGGGACGTATTCAATGAATAATTTGTAAGCTCAATTTACAGCTTAAATGTTCTTTAATTCAAAACGTAATTTGGGATCTAGATTTCCATGATACTTTCAGGAAGCTCACTTACTTCAACAAAGATTAGAGTTTCTGGATATTAAGTATAGCTAATGTGTGTCTATGTCATGAATGTACAGAAAGTAATTGTTAGCTTTCTTAAAATTTGTGAACTTTTCCAAGTTCACTTTGGATACCTTTGCAGAACTCTGGAAGAACTTATTTGCATATCCAATCTCAGTGGCCTCAGTGATTTGAAACATGTCTCTCAGGTGGACAAATCAATTCAGTTTCATAAATGGGTCAGTCTCTGTTGGTCCTCTTTGGGAATAGCCTTTCTACTTAAGAATATGTTAGGAAGGAGATGGGAATTATTCAATGACTAGTGTCTTTCACACTCTGCCTCTTAGGTCCAATGGACCTTTAGCAAGTGCCCAATCTGAGAGAGAACCAGGGGGTTACTAAGGCATTTGCAAAAGAGTATCCATTTGGATTTAGTAATTAGTGCTTCTCAATCTTTTATTATCCTCACTATGGCTAATTGAATGTGAATTCTTCGTATATACCATTACTCAATGGTTTTTCTTTTTTTTCCCCATACACCCTAATATATAAGACAGAGAGAGAGATGAAAGGATCCCTCAGGAAATTTAACTCTTCCTACATTGATGGAAAATGCTTCAAAGTTGGCAAAAGACCAATTTAGAGCCATTTAGAATATTGTTTCAAGGAACGAGCCTATGTGATATCAAATGCTGCAAAGTCTCAGTTCCCATCTATAATAGAGTATGCTTCCAATAAATGTTTATTATTATTATTATTACTATTATTACTATTTTCAGGAGCAATATCAGTACTGGAGAATTGGCATTCTATTCGATATAACACTTTTCCATAAACCACATCCTCACCAGAGTTGTAAGGGTTGAACTGAACACATGATGTGTTGGATACCATCTGTTTCTCCTCTACTTCGACTGTCTACCCTTTGTGCCATGTGATACAGGAGGCTGGTCCATACAAATATATAATTGGGCTAATGTGCTCTCTACTTTCCAAATGGGTATGGCCAATGGAGAATACCATCAGGAAATCAGAGGGGCAAGAGCAAAGTGAGGCTGAGTGTTTATTGCCCTGCTCCCTCCCATTATGATTGGTTAGTTGCCATCAACCAAAGGTCTCGTTCCCTATTAGGCAGTTTTCTTCACCCAGCTATCTCTGTCTCCAGGTTAGTATCCACTCTCTCCTCTTGCCCATCAAGCTAGTACTTTCCTGTTACTAGCCAGACAACACTGCACTATTTATGGTTTACCTGCACTCAACCACACCTTGGCAAATAGTCCTTTTATTAAACTGCCTTCAAATTATCGAGTTTAAGTGTGGCATGCCTTTCCTGATACAATCCTGCCAATGCACATGGTCTTTGTGCTATTAGCTCTATAGGGACAGGGATCTCTATTTTGAGTTTTTAGTTGCTGTATCCCCAGCACATACAGTGCCTGGCATGTATTAGACACTTAAGTAATATTTGTTGAATAAATGACTGTTCTCTAAATAGGGCTTTAGCACAGGTCTTATGGAGACAAAAGCCTTGACAATTTTGGAGGCTCTCTTTAAGAAAAGAATATACATATATGTCAATGTTGCCAAGTTTACAAAAATATATTATCCTATTGGTAAGGCCTCTCCCAAGGCCTTGAATGGGTCCCATAAGAATGAAGGGCCCTGAAACTCAAGCTTCTCCAGCTTCAGCCGACCTCTTCTTGGACAAACTCAAAGTTTCAAGGAAACTGCCAGTTGCCTGTGCATAAATGTGAAGAGAAAAGCATGGTGTCGTGAAAAATGCGTAGAAGTGGGAGTCAGATACACATGGGTGAGGGTTCCAACTCCTTTGCCTATTAGTTATGAACTTGGATAGGGGACTTAACCTCCAAGAGACTTGGCCTACTTAATCTACAGAAGACGGTTAATAATTCTTCCTTCAGAGGACTGCTGTGAGGATTACCTAAAATCACGATGTGAAGTTCCTGGCATACAGTAGGTGCTTAGTAATCATTCAACCTTGCCTGGTGAAGATATTTTCCCAGCAGCTTTCTTTTAAGCCTTCCCCAGGCCTGCTTCCTTTCTGCTATGATTGAATTGGATTTTCCTCCTCAGTCCTCTGAGAGCCAGTCTAAGCAGCTGCTACTTCAGGACCAAGACCATGGCCCTATTCACACCAACTTCTGGAGTCAATATTTGCACAGTGGAAAGTCCAGCATGCAGCACAGTTTGCCTGTGGCCAAATATCCAGCCCTATTTGCCAGGGATTCCTTTCTGTCACCAGCCATAACTCAGCCAGATCTCTGAGGAGTCATTTAGACGCTCTAAGCAAATTTTTTCATTCCTTTCTCAGAGAAAAATTCTCCCCATATTTCATTTTCTAAGTGATCTCAATGGCATGTCAGTTGCCTTTTACATAAACATTATAGGGTTGAGCAAGCCACATTTTAGAGGCTGGGTTACCTTTTTTTTTTTTTTTTATTCTATGTGCTCTTTTATTAATGTTCTCCTCTTCCAGTTACTCAGATATGAATTACACCCAAATCCTTGTTTAAACAATGCAAAATCCATGAAGACAGGGTTGATATTTGCTTTATTTATCATTGTACTCTTAAAGTAGTGCCTGGCATGGAATAAATGTTCAATAAATATTTTGAATTAACAAATGAATGATTAGATATATCATGCAGAAAAGAATGTAAAAGGATGACCTAGGGGATAAGAGTTATAAGGATAAACTTAGAAATCAAATATGGGCAATATTTCCTACCATATTATATACAAGGGTTAACTATCTTGTGGGACAGTGAGGTCCTCGTGACTGGAGGACATCTGTCAGGAATTCCGTAGGGAAAAAGTTTGCATTGAAGATAGAAGTCGGTCACATCTAATTTCAATTCCAACTCTGAGAGTGTAGGATTTCATAAGGTAATATTGCCTAAGTATTAAATAGTGTCTTGTGGAAATTTGAGAACCTAATTGGCTTTGGATCCAATTTCACTTTCAGTATACTAGCTTTAGTACCTGGGCCAAGTTGACTTCCCCAAGCCTCAGTTTCTACATCTATAGAGTAAGCATAACACTGACTTCACAGGATTATTGTGAATTAAATGAGATATTAAATTTAAGAACCCTCACGCGTCACTCTAAGTATCTATGAACAATCCAACAAATACTAGATTCCTCCTCTACCCCTATCCCTCAAGTTTTTATTCTTAATAAAGGCAGAATAGTTAAGCAACTCCTTTTTTAAAGAGGTTGGTGCTGCAATTGGGAAGACCTGGCCCATCAGTCTGTCACTGGCCATAGTCACTCTGACTTACAGCAGATCGTATACCATCTTTAGTCTCTGGCTCTTCAGTTATCACCTGAAAGCCTTAAATTAAGGCTTTCTTGGGTTATCTCATGTCCTGAAGATAAGAAGTTCCTTCAGAAAGCTCAGTTCACCTTCATTTTGGAATTCATTCAATACTCGGAGTGATATTAGGAAACCCCCCCACTTCCTTGTCAATTTTTCTGACCATTATAGGTGGGATCTCAGCATGTGGCTGAATCTTACCTGGTCCCATGAGCGTAGTAAGGTATACTTTGGGCTTTGTAAAATACAATAAGCCACACATGGAATTCATTAGCTAGAATCAACCTCTCTTAGCTGAGATGCAGACACCCTTTCTGACGCAGAACTCTTTCACAATAACTTCATTTCTTCCCGGAATGAGACTAAAGAATTAATGCACTATAGCTATCAGGATAAATTTTCAATTTTTCAAAGGGAATAATCTTAACATGGGCCTGGTATCCCTCCTTCTGCCATACAGTAGGGCCTTCTACCTCCTTTAGGAGCCCTCCCTGGAAAGCCAGGAAAAACTCTGCTAAAACTGTACTTCCATAACCATAGTGGGGAACAGATAATTTTTGCTTCTTGCCCAGGAACCCTACAGCACACTGGTTTGTCTTCCTCAAATCTGATTAGCTCTTCAAATAAGAAACCTAATGCCTTTTCATTATATCCTTCCTCCCCTGGGAAAAATTTTCAAAAATAATAATATGAATAATAAAGCATAACATTAAAATGGGGCAAGCTATTCAGGAAAGATGAAGAGCAAAGGGTCAACAAAAGACTCTTTTGCCTCTAACTGGGAAATTTAACTACCCTCTCAGTTTTGGTTATAAAGGAAAAAGAAAAAGATTTCACTCAACTGTGAAGGCAAAAGATCTGATTGATAGAGCTGTTATCCTTGGTTAGCTTTATAATGACTTAAGTTGGACGGGTTGATTTTAAGAAAAATTGATATCAAAAATGTGCCTCTGCCTCCATGTCTGTGCTTAAGTCACAGCCACACTCCCCCGACCCCCATAGTACTTTCTCAAAGCACTGTCATCATTAATGAGTAGTGTTCAGCTTCCGGATGATTTCAGGCCTCGATCTGCAGATACACAGGCAGATCCTGGCTGTGTTAAGCTTTAAATGCTCTTCTCCAGAGGTTTCAATGTTTCTGCCACTTTCTCTTAATTCCAGTAACTTGCAGGGTCTACTACACTGAGACTTTTCAGGAACCTTCTACAGACCCAAACCACCCCAGCTCAAAGGATCCATTTGGATGTGACTAAAGCTTGAATCCACAAGCACAGAAATACTGTGGGCTATGGGGCACCTGGATGGCTCAGTCGGCTAGGCATCCGACTCTTGATTTCACCTCAGGTTGTGATCTCACCAATATGACATCTAGCCCCACTTCAGTGCAGAGCCTGCTTGGGATTCTCTCTCTCCCTCTCTCTCAAAATAAATAAATAAACATTAAAAAAAAAAAAAAAAAAGACGGGCGCCTGGGTGGCTTCCCCGGTTGAGCGTCCAACTTCAGCTCAGGTCATGATCTCACAGTTTATGAGTTCAAGCCCTGCATCAGGCTCTGTGCTCACAGCTCGGCGCCTGGAGCCTGCTTCAGATTCTGTGTCTCCATCTGTCTCTCTGCCTCTCCCCCACTCATGTTCTGTCTGTCTGTCTCTCTCTCAAAAATAAACATTAAAAAAAAAGAGAGAGAAATACTGTGGACTAAAATAAAGAACAGAAAGAAGGCCATAATGTAGACACCATCCTCCAAAAAAGACTGCAGCAAAACAACTGTTGAGTATGGGGCACCTGGGTGGCTCAGTTGGTTGAGCATCTGACTTTGGCTCAGCTCATGATCTCACAGCTTGTAAGTTTGAGCCCCGCATCAGGCTCTGTGCTGAGAGCTTGGAGTCTGGAGCCTGCTTCAGATTCTGTGCCTCCCTCTCTCTCTGCTCCAACTCACTTGAATTCTGTCTCTCCCTCTCTCTCAAAAATAAACATTAAAAAAAATTTTTAATAAAAAAACGAAACTCCTGAGTAGAAATCAGAGTGCTTGAGTTTCAGAGTCAACAAATCCTAAGCACCCACTTAATAGTGATAAGCTGGCATGTTTCACTTAACTAGAATTCTAACTAGAATCTGTATCTTAAGATATCATTATTAACTCTATCTTATGATGAGAGCACTGAAGCTCAGAAAGGTTACATGACTTTTTTCAGGTCACAAATTTGTTTCAGTGTTGAAATTTGAACTCCCATTTCTTGACTCAAGTTTTTGTTCTTTTCAACATATTACAGTGTTTCTTCAATGAAGTGGGAATCTTGGCTCTGCTACTTGGTAGCTGGATGTCCTTGGTCAAGACACCTACTCCCTCTGTGTCTTTTCTTTTCTATAAAATATCGAGAATAGACCAGAAAAGGAAAACAAGAAGGATTCTGTGCCTATCTGGCATTAAAAAAAAAAAAAAAAATGCCACTGATTGCCTCTCAGAACCAACGGAACAGAATTAAAACCCCCTTTGACCAAGATAAAACCATTAATCATTAATTAGTCCCTTGCATTAAAAGTGCCTTGCAATCACTAAGATTTTTTCCAATGGTCATGGCTGCCCATAGGTGTCAGGATAAAGTTCACAGTTCTTACCCTAGCCTTCTAGGTCTTTCATCACCATTTTTCCTATTCCTTTGCCTTCCTTTCTCCTTAATCCTCAGAGGCTGGTCTCCCTCTACACTGCCACCTTCTACTACAGCCTGTAATTGCAATTTCCCTCCACACACCACTCTTCCAGTGGGTGCCTTCTCCCCTTTGCTCATCCAGATACCCAAATATATCTTTAAAATACCAGCTCTGCAGTCTCCTCCTCTGGGAATCCCACCTTGACTCCAGCTTAATTTAGATGCCTCTCCTCTGTGTCTCCCTACACAATATGGGGACCTGACTCATAGCAATTCTCCATAACGGCCAACTGACTTGCTTTTCTCCTTCACCAGGTTCAGAATTCCTTAAGGACAGGACTATGCTGAATTTATTTTGTATCCTCAGCATCTATCATAGCAACTGAGGCATGCAAAGTGATTTATAAGTGATTTTGAGTGAAATGATTAAATCCAGATCTATCAGGAAATGGCTACAAACACAAATGGAAAACACTTTCTATTTCTCTTCTTAAATTTTTTTAATGTTTATTTATTTTGGAGAGAGAGAGAGAGAGAGCACAAGAGACAGAGGGGCAGAGAGAGAGGGAGATACAGAATCCAAAGCAGGCTCTGTCAGCACAGAGCCCGATGTGGGGCTCAAACCCATGAACTGTGGGACAAAGTCAGACACCCAACCAACGGAGCTGAAGTCAGATGCCCAACCAACTGAGCCACCCAGGCAGCCCACACTTTCTAAGAGCCGAATTCTCTCAGCCACCATGGGGTTTTGCCTACTTATGCAACTTTATGTATCACTCCCTGCTGCCTTTTTCCACCTCCTCCCATATTATGATAGAAAGAGTGTTTCCTTAACTCATTCATAAGTATCTCTGATATGTTCACATTTAGCAAATTCTCTCACATTTACCTACAACTGCTATGAAAAATCACCCTAAAATCCCACTACTGCTTCATGTGGATTTCTACACTAGATGTTTTTATAGAGTCGACCCCTAGGAAAATTATTTTCCCCTCAATGAATTGGTATCCCTTCTTCTCTTTCACAATATAACTATAAAATTAAGTACAATTTCATTTTTTTTTTTAGCTTCTAAGAACTTCAGAGTCAAATCTCTGGTCTAATCATAGCAACTATATAAGCTTATTCTGGATATTTATATTGTTACTGTATTTTCTGGTCTCTACACTTCAGTTTGACAACATCACATATCTGTTCGGGGTGCTTGGTGCATATCAATTAACAAAACAAAATTAAAATTCTCCCCTCACGGAACTCACCCAGTTTAAACATATAGACGTTTTAATACATCATACAAATCAATTCCAAAGTTCATGCAGTATATAAAACGGTTGATATATCTATCTATCTATCTATCTATCTATCTATCTATTCATTCAGTATATAAAACTGTATAGAGATATATGTATCTCTATATATGTATATACATATATAGATAGAAAGAGAGAGATCAAGTTGATGCTTATATTTGTTAAATGCCTGGCTCCTCTTTTATAATGCATTTATTAGAAATACATTGCTCATCTCAATTTTGTAAATGCTGACATTCACAGATTGAAAACCTACAAGAAAAATACAAAATGCTGATGGAATGTGAATTAACTCATTTCAGAGTTTCTTAAATAATGGTAATAGAAAGTTTATAGGCAGCTTCAGTAATCCCTAATCAGCGTTTTCTAACACATTAGCAGTTGGTGTCTGGAGTCTGACATTTGCTGTGAATGAGTGCCTGACAGATTTTGTTTTAAGTTTGGGTTTTTTTGGTTTGTTTTTTTTTTTTTCCCTAGTAATTTGCTCCCTGCTGTCTAGGGGGAGGGAACTTTACTTTCCAAGATGCCCTACAAAATGTCAATGTCAATCTCCTACCCTACCCCCAGAACCTGCTGCTCCCCACCAACACCAACTACATTGACCTGAAGGCTTCCTAGCTATGGGTCAGATAGGACTTGTGCTGTCTTACGAAGCCTTCTCCTGAGATTACTTGCGAGTCTTTAGAAATCTCTAGAGAGGTTTTGTTTTGTTTTGTTTGTTTGTTTGTTTGTTTTGGGGGAGGGGCATTGTTTTGTTTCATTTTGTTTTACACCTGAGGACTTACCAGACAGCCAAAGCACCAGTTGAGAGTCGAATGTACTTCACAGACTATGAAAATGCAGTTTGTAATATAGTGAACAAAAGCAGACAGAATGAACATTCCATCGTACATACAATACAATGGGACCCCGGTATTTGGGTCCTATTCAACTTTCCCAAAGGGTTAGAGAAAACCTTTAGGGTAAAATGGCTAAGCCAATAAGATCTACTATGGTATCTTTTTTCCCTGCTGTTGTTGAAACTCTTCCTCTAGGTCTCATGCTGCTTTTATTCCAAACTGCCTGTTCTGTCAGAGTACCTGACCAATAGGGGCCTTTGCTGAAAATATATCCCACACTGGGGAGAAAAATAGAAATCCATTCACTAAAGCTGACCCCATCTACCCCATCTCTGTTTACTATTTCATTCTCAGTACCATATAGACTACATCAAGGATTTAATGAATTACTACTGAATATGCAAAATAGGCGATAGCATCTGGATAGAAAAAAATGACAAGTACTGAGGCCTAGTACAAGGTCACTCCCGATTGTGTGATCAAAGGATACTGTTAACTGTTGGCTCAAAGAGATCATGGTTTTTCTTTTCTTTTTCTTTCTTTCTTTCTTTCTTTCTTTCTTTCTTTCTTTCTTTTACATATTGAAAAACATGTGACTTTTGTACTACAGCAAATCAAAGAGGAAAGCAAATCCCCACTTCACCACTTATATATTTGGTTCCATTTCCTTTTGATAAATATACCACATTCCCAACAACTTATTTTCTTTTCCCTTCAGGAAATTGGTGGGAAAATGTGCTCCCAAGCTATGGATACAGGAAACATCAACAAATCTTAAGTTCATTTCACTAGATAAAAGAAGCCCCTCCTGCAAAACTGCATACTCTCTGAATTCATGTGTGTAATATTCAGAAAAAGGTGAAACTATAAGGCCAGAGAACAGAGCAATGGTTGCCATGGTTGGGACGGGGGCCCTAGGCTTGTCTAGAAAAAAACTACATAAGGGAATTTTGATGGAGAAAGAAAGGAGTCTGTACCATGATTTCAGTAAGTGGTTGCCTTATTCTCTGTATTCATCAAAACCCACAGAATTGTACAGTCAGAAATGAATTTTATTTTATGTAAAATAAAAAATAGGGGCACCTGGGTGGCTCAGTCGGTTAAGCATCCAACTTTGGCTCAGGTCATGATCTCGTGATTTGTGAGTTCGAGCCCCACATGGGGCTCTGTACTGAGAGTTCAGAGCCTAGAGCCTGCTTCAGATTCTGTGTCTCCCCCTCTCTCTTCCCCTCCCATGCTCATGCTCTGTCTCTCTCTCTGTTTCTCAATAATAAATAAACTTTAAATTTTTTTTTAATTTAAAATAAAAATAAATAAATGTTAAAGTCCATGTAATTTGTTCGCATGGTGTGATAGGAAGAAATCCAGTGAAGTATCTAACAATTATGAATTTGCTCTACTAATTGAGATATATATTTATATCATCTTTAATTATTAGCCTTTAGATATATAATGCCTAAAACAATACTAGAATTTTGCTAAGATAGAGCCAAGTACTTAAATAACTTTTAATCATAGACACATATGGCTATAAAGGATTTTGTGTAATCCACCAGTGGATTAAGAGATAAACAAGGAAAAAAACATACAATCATCTCAATGCGTTCAGGAAAATCATCAAATCATTTGACAATATCTGATGATATCTAACACCCAATTCTGACTAAAAAGAAAAAAAAATAGGAAACAAAAAACAAAAAATGCACACAAGGCATAGAAGGGAATGTCCTCAGTCAGATGAACCACATCTATGAGAAACCTAAGGCTAACACCATACTTAATAGTATGAGACTGAATGCTTTCCTCTAAGATGAGGAACAAATCAAGATACCAGTTTAGACCACTTCTCTTCAACTTTTTACTGGATGTTCTATACAGGGCCATGAGGAAGCTTAAGGGAGTTAGAGAATGACGGATATTTCGTTATCTTGATTGTGGTGATTTGTTTTTCATGGAGATTTTATATATATACACGTGTGTGTGTATATATATATACATATACACGTACATATATATGTATACGTATATGTAATTTTCATGGATATTTACCCAATTATATACTTCAAATATATTTTTTTTTTATATAGCGCTTACGCCTCAACAAAGCTCTGAAGAATTACGTGATTTAAGCACAGTCCCTTTAGCCATTAGTAACCAAAGCCTAACCAGGTGCTTGAGCTTTCCACAATCAACCTGAAAATATTCGTCTTAGAAGTAGCCAGGATGTGAGGAAGTCATTTCAAAAAAAAACCATACCTGATGTTTGAGAGGTGGCTAAACATTCTCTTCTGTCAAAATAGAACAAAACCAATCACACTTCCAGAAAGCATATTCCCTGGGAGCAAACTATGAGTTCCAGTCTCTCCGAGAAGTAGGGAAGAATAATGAAAAAACCACTATGGTTTTGGCAACACACAGATTTCAAGTCAAATTCTGAATTTGCCAGTTCTTGACTGTGTGACTTTGATACATTTATTACACTTTCTGAGCTTTAGTTCCTGCTCTGTCAATTGAGGACGATACGTTTTTTCCTAAAGGATGCTGTGAGGGACAAATAAATTATTTTATGTTAAGTGGCATATATATTAGTCATTCAATAAATATTGGTTATGTTGCCCTTCTTGTCTTCAAAGTCTCTTAAGCCTTTCTGCTTTTTGCTTTCTCCAAAGCCTTTTAAGTAATTATCTAAGGAACTATTAAGTATTTTCTCTAAATCATAGAAAACCAGGCATGGCATTAATCTGGAGAGAGCTCACAGTCTCGTAGGGAAGACCAATATTAAAAAAAAAAAAATGCTATTTGGCCATCCTACACTCAAAGTGATCACTACAAAGAGTGACGCTGCAATGAGTTCAGTGACTAACTGAGTTTAAATGGCTCAGGCAGTTTTTCAGAGAAGGAACAAAAAGCACATCTGAAAAGATGGGTAAGAGTTAAGCAAGTTAATGGGAGTTTGGATGTGAGGACAAGCATCTCACTCTGAAAAACCAAAAGGCTGTCCATTACACTCATAGATATTACTAACAAAGTGCCTTTTGTAGCTCCTGCTTCATAACGTAATTCTGAATCCACACATACTGAGACGAACTTCAGGGACTGGTACAGCAAGCGTTTAACTTTATAGCAATCTTCCCAGAAACTCCTTGGCCCATTCAACATGGCCTGATTATTCTATATAGAACTTCATGTCCTTGATCTTGCCCAGGCTCTGGGAAAATAAATAAACAAGGCCCAGACCCTCAGAAATCTAATCTTGGAAAAAGAGGTTGTTCCCTCTATGACAAGTTTCAGAGAAAGTTTGTGTTAATCTTGAGTTTGTGTTTATAAAAACATTAACGTCACTTAAAGGCTTCTCCCTTCTTAGGCTACAAGTCGAATATGAAGATAAATACTCAATGTTATTTTCTCCAAGCTATTGTCAGAAATCATGAAACAAATTATTTGCCTCAAAGGAAATTGCTGAGCGCCTTAAAGAAAGGTACCAAATAATCATACCATAACCAGCAAATCTGAAACATCTGGAATATATGTATTTTGGAATATTCATCAGAAGCTGTATATTGAATACATCAAGGGAGTCTCCTTCTTCTGCACTACACTAGTTAATTTGATTTAGAGTCACAGACAGCCAACTGCTTTCCCATTGTATCTCCTTTCGTGAAGAGTATTCTATTATGCTGGCTTGATATGAAGTTGCCTTAATGTGAGAGGCATTCACAAAATCCTGCAAGTACCATATTATTGATTTCAAGACTTGTGCTCACTTCATTGCAACATGCTGCCTCTGAAAGAATGAGCATGCCATTCACCCCAACCCCCACCATATCTTTTAGAAGGACCATAAGTAAAAGGAGCCCAGGATTGCTCATTTTCATGGGTAAAAGGAAGAGATTAAGGATCAGAAGTCCATGGATATCCAAGGGTAGAATGCCCTACAAACAAGAAACCCAGCAACTAGAAGGACCAAAGAATATGGCTAAGTACTTAATCAAAACCAATGATACCTACTAATACCTCTATTATATAGATAAAGATATTGAGGCTTAGTGTAGGCAAGTGTCTGTTGAAAGAATACTGTTAACCCGTGGCAGAGTAGAGATTGGAATTAAAATCAATCTGACTCTAAAGTAAGAGCTCTTAACCACTCTTCTATTCTGGGGTGGCGGTGGGGGGGTGGGGGGAGGAAGCAGGAAACTAAATTGTTTCTATAGTATACTTCACAGAACATACAGTGTACAATATGTAATATATAGAGACTGGCCAAGAGCGAGCTCCTGGCCAGACATCCCTCTTCTTCCCAAAGCCACAAGGTCACTCTAACCTGCTCAGAGTTACTAGCCACTAGACACCTTCTTAAACGTAAACTTGGGGAAGCACTAGGAACAATGGGCCATTTAAACCAGCAGTGGCTGTATAATTCCTCAGACTTGATACTGACAGCAACTGATGCACTGTGATTCGTCAGTTAAAGCTGAGTTTTCCTGCTAAGCCAGCAAGGCTGCCACTCCTTAGAAAGATCAGATCCATTACAGAAAATGAAGTAGCTACATTTTCTTTTGTATCTGAATGTAGTGTATTTTCCCCCTCACTAAATATGAATGCCACTGTGACAAATACAGTGATGTCAACAACACACAGGGAACAACATAATGCCTTACGTTTGTGGGATCGGGTAAGGCTGAGGAGGTGCTATGTGAGCTGAAATCAGGAGGAGGAGTAAGAGTTAACGAGGCAGGAGAATTAAAGGACCATCCCAGCCAGGCAAAAATAAAACAAAAACAAAAACAAAAAAAAAAACTATGGAAAAGTCACCCATGGTAGGAGAAAGCAAAGGGAAAGTCTTGAACAAGGACTTGCCACCATAGTATATCACCTATCACAGCAAAAAGGGCTGTGTAGTAATTTGTCGCATAAAAAGAGAAAGGAAATAGAATTGTCTCTGGACCTTCAGTCAGTCAATTGGTAAAATCATTCTTCCCTGTTTTCTCTGCATTCAGTCCTACAGTGACCTGATTTCTCTTCCCAACACTAGCTCATTATCCAGTAAAATCTGCCTGGCTGACTTTCCATCAAACCCACATTCTGGTTATTTTAATGTCCCAACATAGCTGAACGTTGCAAGGTTTCACTCGAGTCCTATCCCTCTGTTCTCCATTACTGCAGATATAAAAAGGACGTTTGGTGGGAATACCGCATACTGAAAAGGCCACAATGCTATAGGAGTATATCATTGAGACATGTGACTAATTAAAATCCTTACACAAGCATTTAATAAAGAATTTAACCTGTTTGTGCCTTCCTTTTACATTGCGGTTTTGTATATCCCTTGAAAGAAGTCTTAAAGATTGTCAAACAGTCATCAGCCTTTTACAATCATCATGATGACCTTATTTGAATACCACTTGGTAACTTACAAATGCTGTAAATCTATTCTTTCATTTGCTTCTTTAGCCTGTGTACAGAACATAGGGCACATACTCTCATGAGTTGTTTTATACATGACCAAATGGGGACACAGAGTACTTTTTTTAATGTAGTGCTGAGAATAAAAAATATATATAAACACCATTACTCCAAGTCATAGAAAAAAGGCCATTTTATTGTACCTCATTATTTTGCACTTAAGTATTTGAGCAAGGCTCGGTTATATGATTCTTCTGTCCCATGTAGCACTGAGATCTCTCAGTGGTATTTATCCAGCAGATCCACTCTGGAAGATCAAACAAGGCTTCACTCATGTCTGGTGCCTTGGCAGAGATAGTTGGAAGGCTGCACTCAGCTGGGACTTTTTCTTAACTTTATTGGGGAATAACTGCCAAATATAATTGTATAGATTTAAGGGGCTCCTGAGTGGCTCAGTCGGTTGAGAGTCCCAACTCTTGATTTCGACTCCGGTCATGATCCATCAGGCTCTGTGTTGAGTGTGGAGCCTGCTTAAGACTCTCTCTCTCTTTCTGCCCCTCTCCCCACTCACACTCTCTCTCTCTAAAATAAAAAAATAAAAATGAAAATAAAAATAAAATAAAGTATACAATATGATGATTTGATATACATATATGTTATGGAATGATTATCAAGACCAAAGGGACTTTTGACCAGAGTGCCTACATATGGCCTCCCTACCATGATGGTCTCAGGTTAGTTCCAAAAGAGAGTGTTCCAGTGAGCAAGGTGGAAACGGCATGATATTGATGATCTAACCACAAAAGCCACATGATCACTTTACCCAGGTTCTATTGGCCAAAGTAGTCATAAACACGGACAAAGTCAAGATGAGAAAGCATCCACTCCATCTCCAGATAGGAAGAAATGTCAAAGGACCTGTGATTAGGTTTCAAGACTGCCATAGGCATAGGAAGTATTGGAATTGTGGTTTAAACCCATAGCTTTGACTAAAAATCCCATTCCCCTGATGCACTGCCTGATAAGCCACAAACATCTCACAAGCCTGCAGGGAACTATGGTAAATTGGAAAGTACAGATTTAAGATCTGGCCAAGAATTGCTGGGTATATCGATCTATTATCAAAAGATAGAAATTCAGATTTTTATGTTATACCTCCCAAAATGAAATTATTAGTAAATAAATTAGTAAATATTTACTAGTATATAAATTTTGAATCACTAGTAATTCAAATTTTAATGCCCAGTCTGTAATGTCTAACCCTATATCATAGTTTGAATTATTCTGTGTAGTTTTTGTGTCTGGAGATAATTATTTGTTTACTTCAAAGCAAGAAGTGTAGGTTACAAGTTTAGTTTAGGATTCAGCCTTAGGTTCCAATCCCAGTTTTCCCCCTTGCTAATTCTGGGCCTGATGCTAACTCACTTGTGCTCTCTGAGCCTGTATCTTCATCTGTAAAATGGGGTTATATTAATAATAGTACCTCATAGGACTGTTGTGTGAACAAATTATACAATATATGTAGGAAGCCTAGCAAAGGTCATGACACACAGTGGGTTCTCAGGCAATAAAACCTATCATTATGGAGGGAAAACCATCTCCCACACTTTGACATGAAACAGTGTGGAGAACCTTCACCAAGAGTCAAAAGGCCCAAGTTTTATTCTGAGTTCCACCTCTGGATTTTTGACTTCAGTTTTCTGGCTTTACCATTTCAGAGTCTCTGTGACCTCATCTGCAAAACTGCAATAGTAATAGCCCTACCAACCTCAGTATGCAGGGAGGAACAACAAATTATATTTGTGGAAGAGATTCATAAATTGCTTCCAATAATCTAAGGCATAAATACAAATACCACCATGGGTTACTGGACATTCTGACCCCCAATCAGATGTCAGAAGCAGAAAAGCAAAGAGCACAATGGGCAGGAGTAAATCCAGGCTGTGGATCAGCAGTCAGGGTAGCCAGAAGGAAGGAAGACCCTACAAAGCTAAGGACTATTTTGGGGGCTATGAATCAAATAGAGAAAGCATGGAAACAGAGGTCATGGTCTATACAGAGGCTAAGGACCAGGCAAGTGACATGGTGAGCACTGGACTTGGAGTCAGGACATTACTTAGATGACCTTGGGAAGATCACTGATGAGAAGATTAACTGAAAAAAATTGTGTCAATTATATGACAATGTCTCATACATACCCTTAATGAGTGTTTACTGAATCTGACTCTAAGCCATTCTAAAGTCAGGCAGAAGACTGAAGATGTTTCCTCTTTAAAAGTCAGAACACACACACACACACACACACAAACACACACACGGTCACACGAGTGCATCCAAAACTAGTGAAAGCTGAATAAGCTCTGGGAATTGTACCAATGTCAATTTCCTGTTTTGAAAATTATACTTCATCATGGGAGATGTAACCACTGGGGAAAACTAGTTGAAAGGTATACAAGAGACCTCTCTGTACTTTTTTTTTTTTTTGCAACTTCCTATGAATCTGTAATTGTTTCTAGTAAAAAAGTTAAAAAAAAAAAAAAAAACAAAGTCCAGGAAAACAGTAGAATATAAATGAGAGGGATTGAGAGAGAGAGAGAGAGAGAGAGAGAGAGAGAGAGAGAGGGAGAGAGAGATTGAAATCAGTAAGACACTAATAGAAAAAGAAGCAAAGACCAATAAAGGGCAGGGGGCAAGACAAAGTACAGGAAATCCACAGGTATTGAAAAAGGCTGCATGAAGCCTCTAGGGAAATGAACAGCTGTGGAGTGTTAGTCCTAAAGCCTCAAATGGAGGCCATTTTCTCTCACAGCCTAGACACTTCTTGCCTGCTTACTATTCTGTTAAGAAAAATATCTCAGGACCTGGCCAGAACGATGTCTGCAGGTAGAAATAGGTAAAGGGGAACCCATGGCTAAAAAGAGAAGGTGTGCTATGGAATAAAAAAGGAGACAGGGGAAGAATAGTGGCCACTAGAAAACATACCAAAAATGGGTCGTTCATCAGAACTTGCTCTGAGGCAAAATCTTGAATCGTACATTTGGCTTTCACACAGATTGGTGATCATTTTCTTGTTTATACAATCCACGGAAAGGTTAATTATGCTAGTGACTATGGCTGGGAAACAATTCTCGGAAAATGCTTTGGTAACAACAGGTTGGCAGTGTATGGAAACCATCTGCTTCCCACAAATGTTAAGGTAAACTTTCAAACTTGTGGGGTTAGCAATTACAGATTGTATACTAGTTTAGTGGAGGGAAAATACATGCTGTGTTGATGTACACTTTCTGGATCTTTTTGACACCCAGCTGAAAAGGAACACCATGTTATAAGAAGGATGGTCTTTGGGCATATCAAAACTTGAGTAAGTCATCTTTGTTTGCATGTATTAAGGCCAACAGAACAAGAACATCACACAAGGGAATAGAGTATTTATACAGAATGTCTCCTAAGTAAATTAAGCCTCTCTGGTTTGCTCTTGCCTTGACCCACTAATGGGAACAGGATCATAGATGGAAGATTTGTTTCTTATAAAAATATTCAGTTTATTCTACAAAGGAACATAAAATGCTGCTCCTCTGACCCCGTGGCATGAGCTGTTCTCGGGGGCCGCAATTGTGGTTGTTCCGGCCTGCTTTGTCATAAAGCAGCCTATTCCCCAACCCTCCCGGAGGCAGAGTTTCTGGGCTCCCACCTCCACTGTGGAGGAGAGAAATGGCAATGGCTAATGTGCTCCCAGCTTAGCAAATGCTGTCAGGGCTGCTAATCCATCACTCTGAGGGTACCTCGCAAAGAGGCAGATTCTTGTGAAAATCATTCAGCTGAAGCGGAGAAGGAACATTTGAAGCAGAGTGGAATTCCAAATTATGAATGGCAGTGGGGAATGGACACAAATCATATTTGCTAATGGAAGTAAAAACTCTAATTGGTCCCTTGTGGTTTCAGCTTGAATAGCAACACCTTATAATGCTTAGGCCCTAGGTGGCTTGCGTCCATTACAGACCGAGGAATGGCTGCATAAATACAGGAATTAAAGTTTTAGGCAATCTCAGATATATAGATGATTAACACTCTCCAC
Source organism: Acinonyx jubatus (assembly GCF_027475565.1). Lineage (NCBI taxonomy): Eukaryota > Metazoa > Chordata > Mammalia > Carnivora > Felidae > Acinonyx > Acinonyx jubatus. The sequence goes on along the minus strand of NC_069381.1, from coordinate 48,398,248 downwards.
ATAGCATTCTCATCCTGATTGACGGTGAGGCTGCTGCTAAAGTGGGGTGGGGAAATGGAGTTATCTACCTTAATTTGCGTATGTGAATATATTGTAGGAATGATTTTAAAAAAGAAAACTCACATCCCTATTGGAAGACTAAAGAGCACAAAAACACGTACAAAATTGGAATCAGATAACTTGTTTGAATAAAGACTCTGCCACTAAATACTTGATCTCAGGCTAAGTAAACTCTGAATCACAAAATTCTCATAGCTAAAGTAGATGGATAACAATAGTATTCTTCTCATAGGACTACCGTATGAGAGACAGCTACCTCTCCCTGTGACAGATACCTATTATTCCCTCTTCCCTGTTAATTAGGTCTTAGTTTTGCTTAGGTGTTCATATTCTACCTGGCTATATTCAGAGAAAGGACCCCTCCTGGGCCTAAGGGGTTAATCTTGACCAGTCTAAGTGAAATATGTCATGCCATTGCCACTGACAATATCTAGTTTAGGAATAGGCACGTGACAAAATTCTGGCCAAAGAGACATGAGAAGGCTTTGGGGGAAGGAGGTCTCTAGAAAATGGATTATTCACTCTTACATAGTGCCCTATAAATACAAACTTCACTTTCCTACCTCAAGACATGGGACACCTGCAACTATATTAGCCATGTAAGGACCATGAGAACAAAACCAAGAAAATTTTAGAGAAGCCAAGCTAGATCAATGATAGGATGCATTTATGCAAACACTCATCCTGTCTCTGGACTTCTCATTATATAAGATGATAAACTTATTTTGTTTAAGTTACTTTTTTTCTTTTCTTTTCTTTTCTTTTTTACTTGTGGCAGTCAAAGGAATTCTACCTGAATTCTACAATATAAGGATAAAATAAACAATGCCTGTGGAGGGCTACTTTCTAGATCGGGGATAAACCAGATGCAAATGGAAGCTTACCAAAGTTGCAACAAAGATTCACGCTATGTCAGTCTAGGACTGTATTAATGTGATCTGTCCTTGATTTATCATCTTGAGCAATGATCAACTCACTTTAGAGGAAAATGACATCACTGAGAGCTTATATAAATTCTCATAAATAGAATCTGGTATTCAATTAAGTATGCCAGACTTATCAACAAGTAGCACTAAGAGAAAAACACAAATAGAAAAGGAACCAGAGATGACCTGGTTTGGGGAGTCATTAGACATGAACTTCAAAATAATTAACATGCTTTAAAAAACAAATGACAATCCAACAAACAGAATTCCAGGACCAGATGACCTCACAGACAAATTCTACCAAACATTTAATGAAGAGGTAATACTTATTCTTCTCAAACTATTCCAAAAAATTGAAGAGGAAGGAAAGCTTCCAAATTGATTCCATGAGGTCAATATTACCCTGATACCAAAATCAGACAAAAGTACAACAAAAAAAGAGAACTACTGGCCAATATTTCTGATGACCATTGAAGTAAATATCCTCAACAAAATATTAGCAATCTGAATCCAACAATACATTTAAAAAAATTATTCACCACAATCAGGTGGGATTTATTTCTCAGATGCAAGGGTGGTTTAGTATTCACAAATCAACATCATAAATCATATCAACAAGAGAAAGGTTAAAAAACATATGATCATTTCAACAGATGCAGAAAAGGCATTTGATAAAGTACAGCGTTCATTCATGATAAAAATCCTCAACAAATGGGGTGCCTGAGTGGCTCAGTCGGTTGAGTGTCCGACTCTTGGTTTCAGCTCAGGTCATGATCTCACGGTTTCATGAGTTTGAATCCCACATTGGGCTCTGCACTGGCAGTGTGGAAGCCTGCTTGAGATTCTCTCTCCCTGTCTCTCTACCCTTCCCCTATTTGCATTGTCTCTGTCTCTCTCAAAGTAAATAAATAAACTTAAAAACATTTTTTTAATCCTCAACAAATTATGATTGGAAGGAATATATCTCAACATAATAAAGGCCATAGATAGAAAAACCCACAGCTAACATCATACTCAATGGTGAAAAAATCAGAGCTTTTCTCCTAAGGTCAGGAACAAGAGAGGGATGTCAACTCTCACCAATTTTATTCAACGCAGTACTGGATAACCACAGCAATCAGACAACAAAAAGAAATAAAAGGCATCCAGATTGATAAGAAGTAAAATTTTCACTATTTGCAGATGACATCATGCTGTATAAAGAAAACCCTAAAGACTCCACCAAAAAACTACTATAACTGATAAGTGAATTCAACAAAATCACAGGATACAAAATCGATATAGAGAGATTCTGTTGCATTTCTATACACTAATAATGAAGTAGAAGAAAGAGGAACTAAGAAAACAACCGCATTTAGAATTGCACCAAAAATAATGAAATACCTAGGAAAATATTTAGCCAAGGAGATTAAAGACCTGTACTCTGAAAACTATCAAACATTGATGAAAGGAATTGAAAAACACACAAAAAATTAAAGATATTCCATGCTTGTAGATTGGTAGAATTTTGTTAAAATGTCCATAATACCCAAAGAAATCTACAGATTTGATGCAACCCTTATCCAAATACCAACAGCGTTTTTCACAGAACTTGACATATAATCCTAAAATTTGCATGGAACCACCAAAGACTCCACATAGCCAAAGCAATCTTGAAAAAGAAGAACAAAATTGAGAGATATCACAATCCCAGATTTTAAGATACACTACAAAGCTGTAGTAATCAAAACAGCATGGTACTGGTGCAAAAAATAAATACATAGATCAACAGAACAGAGATCCCACACTAAATCCCAGAAATAAACCCACACTTTTATGGTCAATCAATTGCTGACAAAGGAAGCAAGAATAAGCAAAGGGAAAAAAGACAATCTCTTCAACAAATCATGTTGGGAAAACTAGACAGCCACATGCAAAATAATAAAACTGGACCACTTTCTTACACCATACACAAAAATAAACTCAAAATGGATTCAAGACCTAAATGTGAGACCTGAAACAATAAATATCCTAGAAGAGAGCACAGGCATTAATTTCTCTTACATTAGTCATAGCAACATTCATTACTCTGGATCTATCTCCTGAGGCAAAGGAAGCTGAAGTAAATATAAAATATTGGGTCTGTATCAAAATAAAAAGCTTCTGCATAGCAAAGGAAACAACCAACAAAACAAAAAGACACCTACTTAATGGGAAAAAAACATGTGCAAATGATATATCTGGCAAGGGGTTAGAATCCAAAATATATAAAGAACTTACACAATTCAATACCAAAAAAATAGATTAAAAAATCCAATTTAAAAGTGGGTGGAAGACGAACAGACCTTTCTCCTAAACAGACCTACGGATGGACAACAGACACACAAAAAGATGCTCAACATCACCTACCATCAGAGAAATGCAAATCAAAACCGCAACGAGATATGACCTCACACCTGTCAGAATGGCTAAAATCCAAAACACAAGAATCAACTAGTGCTAGCAAGAATGTGGAGAAAAAGAAAACCTCATGCACTGTTGGTGAAAATGCAAACTGGTGTAACTACATAGAAAAAAGTATGGAAGTTTCTCAAAAACCTAAAATTAGAACCACCATATGATCTAGTAATTTCCCTACTGGGTATTTACCCAGAGAAAATGAAAACATTAATTCAAAAACATACATGTACCACTGTGTTTATTGCAGCATTATTTACAATAGCCAAGATATGGAAGCAACCCAAGTATCCATTGATAGATGAATGAATAAAGAAAAAGTGGTATATATAAATATGCAGTGGAATATTACTCAGCCATAAAAAAGAATGAAATCTTGCCATTTGTAAAAACATGGATGTACCTAGAGAATATAATGCTAAGTGAAATAAGTCAATCTGAGAAAGACAAATGCCGTACGATTTCACTCATATGCGGAATTTAAGAAACAAAACAAGTGAACAAGGAAAAAAATACCTCTTAATATATACTCTTAAATATAAAGACTCTTAAATATAAAGAATAAACATGTGCTTACCAGATGGAAGGTGGGTGGGGGTATGGGTGAAATAGGTAGAGAAGATTAAGAGTACACTTATCATGATGAGGACTGAGTGATGTATAGAATTTTTTTCCAAGTTTTTATTTAGATTCCAGTTAGTTAACATACTGTGTACTATTAGTTTCAGGAGTAGAATTCAGTGATTCATCACTTACATGCAACACCCAGTGCTCAACACAAGTGCCCTCCTTAAAATTGTTGAATCACTGTATCATACACCTGAAACTAATATAACACCATATGTTGATTACACTGAAATATAAAAATAAATAAGATTTCCTTCCATAAAAACAAATAAATGACAAAATGGAGAATGTAGTCAGAAAACTGGAAGCTATAAAAAAATCAATAAAAATTCCGGAACTAAAAAATATAATAATCAAAATTAAGAATTCAGTATGAACATATAACAGTGAACCAGAAGTCAACAGAAACTATTCAAGCTAACACAAGGAGAGTAAAAAAAAGATGGAAAATTTAGAAAATACAGTGAGAACATATGAGAGATGATTAAAAGGTCTATCATATATATAATTGGAATCACATAAAGGGAGAAGGGAGTCAAAGGAAGAGAGTCAAAGGCAATATTTGAAACAGCTGAGAAGTATCAAATTTGACAAAAGACATGAAACTATAGACTAAAGCAGGATATCTACAAGGAAAACCACACCTAGCCTATCATAATAAAACTACTAAAAACCAAAAACAAAATCATACTAGAAGCTGACAGAGGAAAAAACACATTTACTTTCAAAGGAACAATAACAAGACTTAATGGCTGACTTTCCAGTAGAAACTTGAGAAGCTATAGACCTATAAAAATGCTTTTAAAGGGCTTTTTAAAAGTCACTACCAACCCCCCAAATTAAAAGCAATGAAAACTGGTATATACTCAACAGAAAAAGTGTTTATGTCCTACATAAAGAAGAAGACATGTACAGTAATGTTCATCACACATTTAATAGTCAAAAGTGAACAGCAACTCTAGTGACCATCAGTAACAGAATGGATAAACAAATCATGCTATATTCATATAATGGGATACTACATGGCAATAAAAAAAATGAACTACATTATTCATAACAGATGAATTATTTCACAGACTTCATGTTGAGTGCAATAAGCCAGAAAGAAAAGTACATTTTGTATGATTCCATTTATATGAAGCTTAAGAATAGACCAAACTAACTCATGGTTGGAGAACACAGAATTGTAGTTACTTCTGTAGCAGGGTACTGTCTGGGAGGGAGAAATAAAGAGCATTCTGGAACGTTTTCTAGGCTCAAAACCTTGATATGGGTGGTACATGTAAAAATTCATCAAGCTGAACATGTAAGATTTGTGCTATCGAATATATGTAACTTATCTCTCAATAAAAACAATATTACTTTTATCAAGAAAAATAAAGTGAAGTGTAAATAAAAATATTTCCAAACAAGCAACAAACAAAAAAAAAACTCAGAAAATGTGTTGTTAACCGAATCACACCAAAAGAAATGCTGAAAGCAGCTCTCTAGACAGTAGGAAAATGATCTCGGGCAACAAAATCAAAATGTAGGAAATAATTAAGGGCAATTGATAAAGATACATAAAAATACAAAATTATGGGGCACCTGGGTGGCTCAGTTGGTTAAGTATCTGACTTCGGCTCAGGTCATGATCTCGTGGTCCGTGAGTTCGAGCCACGTGTCGGGCTCTGTGCTGACAGCTCGGAGCCTGGAGCCTGCTTCCAATTCTGTGTCTCCCTCTCTCTGGCCCTCCCCCCGTTTGCACTCTGTCTCACTCTTTCTCTCAAAAATAAATAAGCATTAATTTTTTTAAATACAAAATTAAATGACTATTATCTATATAAAACAATAAAAATGTCTGTAAACTCTAAAACATGTGTATTAACTTCACTTGGCGTTAATCACCAAAAATCAGGAAGAAAATAAATGGAGTATAAGTGTTCTAGACCCTAGCAATGTCTGGGAAGTTATAAAAGAGCTAATTCATATTACACTGTAATTAGTTAAGGATGCTTATTGTAATTTCTGGGATACACGCTATGGTAAAAGAATGTATAACTAACAAGTTAATGGAGTAGAAAACATAAAGAGAGACATGGTAGAGAAAACAGAACTGACAAACATACCAGGAATCACATTAAGTAGACTAAATATTTCAATTAAAGACAAACATTGTCAGACAGAATAAAACAAAACACAACAATATGCTCCTTATAAGAAAAAGAGATGGTCTTTAGGGATGCCTGGGTAGCTCAGTCAGTTAAGCACCCGAATCGTGACTTCAGCTCAGGTCGTGATCTCACGGTTAGTGAGTTTTAGCCCTACATCTGGCTCTCTGTACAGTGTGGGGCCTGCTTGGGATTATCTCTCTCCCTCTTTCTCTGCTGCTCACTTGTTCTCTCTCACTCTCTCTCTCTCAAAATAAATAAACTAATAAAACTTTTTTTTTAAAAAAAGAGATGCTCTTGAAACCTGAAGACATAGACAAACTGTAGGTACAAAGATAGCTTCTTAGGCCAAGTTTCCACAGAAATAGACCCTAGCACAAGAATTTGAGTGCAAATCATTTAGTATTAGGTGAAACCAGGATCATATGCAAGGTAGTAAGAAAATAAGACAGGGGCAAAAGGGAATATTGGATGCATTCATGGACAGTTTAATTCTTGAAGCAGCTATAACTGAATCCTGACATGGATTGCTGAGAGGTGGTATATAATACGTATCACAGTGGTCTCGCCTGAGAGAAGAGGGAACAAAGGTATTTATCCCTAAACTCCCTACATTATTGGTAGAGGGCAACAACCACTTACATCCTGCCTGCTCCCATGAGTCATGTCAACAATACTTCAAGAAAAATAAAGAGAAAAGAAAACAAGTTTTTAAGATAAAACTGTCAGGGAGAGTCGTGGGTAGATTCACAAGGACTCTGTGGGATGCTCTGGCACATAGCAGAGTGAGTGCTGAACAGATAGGAGCAGGGCCTCAGTAGCTTCAGCCACAAATGAAAAAATATATAGCATGCAAATACTAACTAAAGACAAACAAACAAGCAAAAACAAAAACAAAAAGCTAGCATGACCGTGCTAATATCAGACGATGTAGGCTTAAAGGCAAAACATGCTAGCAGAAATAAAGAATACTTCACAAAAGATTTAGCATTTACTAATTTATATATATCCACTTGCATAGCTGCACAATATATGGAATACAAACTGACATAAGTCAAAGGAAACAGAAATCTACAATCATAGCAGAAATATCAGCGTGTCTTTCTCAATAATATGTACCCTGACAAAAATACCAGTAATTTTAAAGAGGATCTGAATAAAACAAATAATACTCTGGAACTAACTGACAGAGAACCCTGCAAGTAGTAGCAGAACACACGTTATTTTCAAGTGTACCTGGAACATTTATCAAAATTGACCATATGCTAGACCATACGGTGAGTCTCAACAACTTGTAAATAATTGAAGTCATAGAGAATATGCCCTCTGAACACTGTGGTTTATAACTGAACTCGGTAACAAAAATCTAAATAGAAGATCCCTAAAACCAAAGATTTTGTAAAATATTTCTAAATGGCTCTTGAGACAAAGAATAAATCACACTGGAAATTAGACAATATTTTGTATTAAAGTACAATAAAACACATCAAAACTTGCAGAATACTGATTAGGTATAAGCTTAAAGGAAAATGTGTAGCCTTAAATGCATATATTAGAAAGGCAATTTTAATCCTAAACCCAACATTTTAAGTAATTAATTCAAAAAGGAGAAGGAAGGAAATTTTTTTAAAAAGCAAAATAATAATAATAATAATAATAATAATAATAATAATAAAATGGAAAAATTCAATAGAGGAAGTAAACAGAGTAAAAGTGATGAGTAGAATAGCAAAATGAATAAATTCCCAGCAAGACTGAGCAAGAAGAGAGAAAGAAAAGAGAGATAATAACTAGGTATGAAAAAGAGCATATCACAACATATTTTACAAATATATATTTCTTAAAAAAGAAAGAAGGATAAGATAATATGATGAATAACTTTATGCCAATAAATTTTTAAAATTTAAATAAAATTCCCAACTTTCTTAAAAAGCAAAAAACTTGACTAAATTAATAAAAGAATAAAGAGAAAATTTGAATGATTTCTATTTAAAAACTTAAATCTCCAAGTAAAACAATTTACCAAATGGAGTAGTCTCTAAAGCTTAGAGAGCCTCACTGGTTAGTCTTTCATAACAAGTTTTTCCAAATAATAGAAAAGGGGAGCTAAAACTTTATGAGATCAGCATAACCTTAATTCAACTATCTAGCAAGAATATTACAGAAAAGAAAAATGTCAAAGAACATGGAAAATCCTAGATAAAACATCAACAAGTCCAATTCAGTAGTATGTAAAAACTATTGTACCCAAGGCCAATTAGGGTTTATTCCAGAAATAAAAATTCCTGGTTGATTAGCACTCAAAGTTTAATCAATCCATGTAACTTGGTACATTAGTAGAATAAAGAATTAAATAAAGACAATCTCAATAGATGAAAGCATTTGATAAAATCCAACACCCTTCGTCTTAAAATTCCTAGCAAACTTGGAACAGACTGAACTTTCTTAATTGGATAAATACTATCCTTTAAAAACACCAATTATCATACTTAATCATGAAATATTGGAAACTTTCTTCCTGAAACTTGGAATAAAAAACATGCCTGATACTACCATTACTCTTTTTTTTTTAATTATTATTATTAAGTTTATTTATTTATTTTGAAAGATAGACACAGTCAGGTAGAGGCACAGAGAGGAGAGAGAATCCCAAGTAGGCTCCACACTGTCAGGGCAGAGCCGACACAGGGCTCAAATTCGCAAACCATGAGATCATGACCTGAGCCAAGATCAAAAGTCAGAGGCTTAACCAACTGAGCCTCCCAAGAGCCCCTTGATACTACCATTTCTATTCAATATTGTACTAAGGATGTAGCTGATACAATAATGAAGGAAAAAAATTAAGAACTGGTATGGAAGAAATTAAGATGTTCTTACTCACAGATGACATGATTGCATGCAATAGACGATCTAAAAGAATATACAATTAGAATTAACAAGTGAAATCAACAAGGTTAATATAAAAATGTGTTTTTATAGAGCAATAAAAAATTAAAAATCATATTTTTTTCTTTTTAAAGTTTTTATTTAAATTCCAGTTAATTAACATATAGTGTAATATTAGTTTCAGGTGTAGAATTTAGTGATTCATCACTTACATACAACACCCAGAGCTCACCACAGAGCTCTGTCCTCCTTAATACCCATCATCTCCAGAAACCCTCAGTTTGTTCTCTGTCATCAAGAACCTGTTTCTTGGTTGACTCTTTCTCTACTTTTTTCTCTCCACTATGTTCATCTGTTTTGTTTCTTAAATTCCACACATGAGTGAAATCATACGGTATTTATCTTTCTTTCTCTGACTTATTTTGCTTAGCTTAATACTTTTTGGCTCTATCCACATCGCTGTAAATGGCAAGATTTTATTCTTTTTTATGGCTGAGTAATTATATACATTATATACATATATATACTTATAATACATATACATATAACATATAATATAATACATACATATAATATATACATTATATACATACATACACACACATACACCATATCTACTTTACCCATTCATCAATGGACACTTGGGCTCTTTCCATAATTCGGAGATTGTTGATAATGCTGCTATAAACGTTGGGGTGCAGGTGCCCCTCTAAATCAGTAAGGAAACATTATTTTAAAAATGGCATTTACAATAACATCAAAGACATGAAATACTTAAGAAAAAATAATGAAAAATGTACAAGACTTCCGCATTCACAACTATGAGACTTTAATTAGGGAAATCACAGAAAACCAAAATAAAAGGAGGGATCTAACATGCTGAAGTATTGAAAACTTCCTAGTATAAAAATGCTAATTCCTTCCAAAATGGTTCACTGGAATCAATACTACCCCATTCAACATCTCCAACAGAGTTAACTATTTGTCTTTGTGAACAATGACCAGCTGATTCTAAAATTCATGCAGAAACACAAAAGGCTGATAACAGCCAAGATAATCTTGAAAAAGACAATACTAGAAGATCCACCTACTAAATATGAAGACTTGTTTAAATCTACATTAAGACATTGCAATATTGGTACTGCTGGTGAGTACATAGACAAACATCAATAGAAGACAAGAGAGTGTTCAAAATTAAACCTATACTTACATGGTCCCTTGATTTGGACAGACAATTCTCTGCAGTAAAAAAATAATGGACTTTGCAATAAATGGTACTGGGTCAATTGGACACTACTATGGAAAAAGTGAATCTTGATCCCTTCCTAACAACAAAAACAAATTCCCAATGAAATACAGATCTCAGTATGAAAAGTAGAACATTAAAACCTCTAGAAAAAGAGATATTATCTTTATAACCTGAAGGTAAGCAAAGATTAAACAGGACACAGAATCAACCACATAAAAGAAAAAGTTATAAATCACATTATATAAAAATGAAGTATTTTTATATGCCAAAAACAGCATTTAGAGAGTGAAAAGTCAAACCACAGAGTAGGAGAATATATTTTCCATACACATATACAGCAAAGAATCCATAACCAGAATTAAAAAAAAATTTTAATTTGAAAATCAAGACAAAAAAGACAAAATCAGAATAGATATTTCATAAAAGAAGATATCCAAGAGGCCAATTAGCATATGAAAAGGTACTCTACTTCATTAGGCATTAAGGAATTGCAAATTGAAATAATATTACCATTACATACCCAGCAGAATGGGTATAAATTAAAATTCTGACCATACCAATTATTGGTGAATATGTAGAGCTATCGGAATTCTCATTCTCTGCTGATGAGAGAATAAACTGGTTGAACTACTCCTGAAAACCTTTAGGCAATATCTAATAAAGCTAAAGATTCACACCAGATGATCTGACTAGCTACCGGAAACGTTGACATAAGCTGTACTTGCACAACAAACGGTATAACTACAGCAGTTATTTAAGTCCTAAGGACCAGGCTCTGGGTTTTTCTTCAATTATGCCAAGCATTTTTATACCCATCACACAGAGGAGTATAATGAGGCTTGGGGAGGTTAGATTACTATGCAAATTCACGAAACTAGTAAAGACAGAAGCAAAGATTAAATCCCTGCCTATGGGACTTCCAGGCCTTATTCCTAACTGCCACCCTCTACTGTGAACACATGGGCAGTAATTACCTATTTAGATATGTTTTTTGAAAAGCAACTTAGGTAATAAGACCTAAGGACCTCCCACCTCCCAAACTGTTTTCCTAGTATTTATCTTCCTTTATCTTTGATGAACAGTATAGGTGTTACTAGGGAAAGGAAAAGTGATACGATATGGCAACAGCTTGATTTCCTACAAAGCTGTCTGGAATTGGGTCTCTAGAAGTGTTTGCAGGGTTTGCACATGCTAATGAAGACAGAAGGTCTGCAAAATAGTGTTTATAAGGGCATCAGGGTGGCTCAGTCTGTTGACTGTCCCATCCCTGATTTCAACTCAGGTCATGATCTCACAGTTCATGGGCTCACACCCTGCATTGTGCTCTGTGCTGACAACGCGGAGCCAGCTTGGGATTCTCTCTTTCCCTGTCTGCCTCTCTCCCACTCATGCACGCTCTCAAAATAGATAAATAAAAGTCCAAAGATAAAATAAAACAGGTTATACATGTGCACTAATTTCCTTAGACACTAAAGAAAAAAACATTCCTTTACTCTCAGAGCAAATTGTGTTCCTTCCATCCTATAGAAGGAACTCCTCCCTTATTCTCAACCAGGCCTTGGCCTCAGGCTGATCAGACACTTGGCAGAGTGGAGACCACACTGAAAACCCTTCTGTGTGAGTCTTCTGTGTGAGTCTTCATTTGACTGCACACTTCTTTCACTGAAGTGCTGCTCAAGCTTTCACCGGCCTTCTCTAGACATTCAGCATTCAGCTTCCTACTCCTCTCAAATTTCATTAAAAAGGTGCTTGTTGTTCACCCACTAGATGGTTTTTTGGCCTTATCTCAATCTTTACCACACATCTTTAGGGTAACTTTTCAGATTCCCATTTTGCAGGGGGTAGAGTGAAGATCAGAGGTATGAAGGGATCTTCAAGGTCACACAAACATTAAGGGACCTCATTCAAGGTCACACAAATATTAAGGGACAGAACCAGGCTCTATAGGATGTTAGAGATCTCTCTTTCCTTCCTACACACTACTTAAATAAAGCTCACAGCCAAAGGCAGAAACACAGACAGAAACACAAAAGCCTTAGCGACTTGGGGCTCAGCAAAAGGCTAAGCTTGTGTATTTCAGTAGCCTCTAAAACATTAGTAATTGAATTGCATTACAATTATTGTTTCATTTTTTAATTATTTGGGTCCACTTATATATGCATTTATGTCAAACCTTTAGTTAACACTGCATACGGCTAAGAACTGGAAATTTATGTGGGATTATTGGTTTTATTATGACAGCATGCTACCCACCCTCACCGACCTTACAATCTAATTAGAAAGATAAACAATTGAATTAGCAACATGATAAAGCGTGTTGTCTATTACAATGGGAAACTATGACTTAGATCATCAAGTAGAAATACAATCATAATTAGTATTGTTGTCAAGAAAACATGACAGAGTGAAATATATTTTAGATTAAAATCAAGATATTACTAAAATAAGTTTGAGGCTTTTATGTGTATGTGCCTTAATAGCTAGAAAAATATTAACTTTTTTGGATGATGCAGAATAAATGAGAGATTACTCCAATATAATTGATCACCTGCCTTTGTTTTACAGTAAAATCAAAGCCCATGAGCATGTCTGGTTCTACCTTCTGTATCTAGCAGGGTATTGTGGAATAAACAAGGTCTTTGGAGGTGCAAACATTGAGCATAAATATCAAGTGTGTGTCTAGTTTTTCTAGTTCTTGTTTTCATTTCTATTAAAAAAAGGCATTCGTAAGAATACTGGCACAGGCTAGCTGTGAGAACGAAGGAAAACCATGTATATAAACATACTTTGTTATGTATTCTATTAATCAGAACCTTTTTGGTTGCAAGTGCTAAAAATCTAATTCAAGTTAGCTTTAAAAAATGGCATGTATTGAAAACTATGGCCACACAAAAACTTGCACATGTATGGTTATAACAGCTTTAGGCATAGCTGCCAAAATCTGGAAGCAACCACGACATCCTTTAGTAGGTAAATGAATTAATAAACTGTGGTGCATCCAATCCATGGAATATGATTCAACTCTAAATAGAAAGGAGCTATCAAGCCAGGAAAAGACATAAAGGAACCTTAAGTGCATATTGTTAAGCAAAGAAGCCAATCTGAAGAGGCTACATACTGTATGATTTCAACTACATGACATTCTAGAAAAAGCAAAACTATGGGGACAGTAAAAAGATCAGTGGTTGCTGGGGATGGAAGTGGGGGCACAGTGAATAGGCGTAGCTCAGAGAACTTTTAGAGCAGTGAAAATATTCTATATGACACCTTAATAATAGACACTTGACATCATACATTTGTCCTAATCCATAAAATGTGTAACAGCAAGAGTGAACCATAAGGTAAAGTATGGACTTGGGGGATCATGCTCTATCAATGCAAGATCACCAATGGTAACAAATGCACCGCTACATTGGGGGATAATAGGGAAAGCTCCAAATGGGTGGGGTCTGGAGGATATGGAAAATCTTGGTACCTTCAACTATTGGGTGAACTTAAAACTGCTCTCAAAATATGTCTTTAAAACAAACAAACCAAAAAAATGGTGTTTACTGACTCCAGTGACCAAAAAGGGTGGGGTGGATCTCACCTCATGCACTGCTGGACCTGGGCATGAAATGATACAATCTGAATGCCCTCCATCTCTTGCCTTTGGTATATACTCCATTGGCTTCATTCTCTCCATTCTCTCTGACTGGCAAGCCTACAGGAGAGGAAGTCTTTCTCTCCACTTTCGTGTATACAAATCCTAGGAATTCTGATCGTCCAAGCTTTCATTCTTTACCGACACCTTGTGTGAATTATTGTGACTGGCTGGACTGGGTCATACTTTTATTTACCCTGTGCTGACATGAAGAGGTACATGGGATTAGCGGCCCTGTCAGAATACTGTGGAGTATGTTCTGGTATAGGAGCAATTCTCCAAAGAAGGGCTAGAGGAAAGCATGCTGGAAAGTCAAATCTATACAGTCCATACAAACAGCATACCTAAAGTTAAGACCTGTCGATCTCTACAGACACGTCACAGTACTCTAGCTGTGTGATCCAGGCCAAAACATTTCATTGCTCTGAGCTTCATTTTCCTCTTCATTTCCTCTTCATTTTCCTTATAAAATAAGTCACTTCTAGGGCCATAAGCATTAAATGAAATCATAAACCTAAGATGCTTTATATCTTGGACATAGAGTTACTCTGCGCATGGTAGCCATTAGTAATAATAATAATCCTCAGCTCAAAGACATGGGAACAAAGGCCTAGAGAGGGTGTGACTTGCCCTTGGCCAGATCCATTGAACACCCTGATAGAGAGATCATAACAGCAAGTACCAGAGCCTGGAGCCCTGAAGAAATCCTTTGCACTCTGGGAATTACACAAATGATTTATCAATGATGACATCTGGTCCCGAGGGAGAAAAGGCTTACTTTTAGCTGTGCTTCAGGACAATCGTATAATAAGCGTAATGTCTTGTACTGCATGGTGCTTTTATTTTTCAAAGTGTTTCCCATCAATTACATCATTTTACCCTTAAATATCCCTATGAGTCAGGGAAGACATTATCACCATTAGTTGTTGCTTTTACTATTGATTTTTTTCAATGCTCCGTTTGTTATAGAGCAAATACGGCTATTCTCATTTTTAAACTGTTTCTAATTTTTTTTTTCAATGAATTCTGGTGCTTAGCTTTCTCTAACTTGAATTGTTGTCTCCTAATTGAAAATGGCAAATTTCCTTGACAAATGCACAGCAAGATGGCTTAGAAGAGAATCACTAAGGAGTGGAAGAGCTGAAAACGCCTTTTTACATGCAAACAAATGGATTACAAAATCTGTTTCCCAATCCTGAACTTCTGCAGCAGCTCAAGTCAGGACCAAGGAATCTGTGAACTAGCTAATACCACAAGTTAGCAGATGTTCACATGGGTCCCAGGCAGTTGCCAAATGAATCATTTCTCAGTATAAACAGAACCAATGGAAAGTCTAGACCTCATGAAATCCTGAAATCTGCCAAATTACTCCAGCAGAATGGAAACAAATTCTTACCTTTTCTCATTATACACAGTAGAAAGTCTGATGGATAAAGGGGAGGTAAAGGCCAAAAGTTCCAGATTCTACCACTCAGCTCTGCCACTGACTGCTGTCTTACCTTCGCAGAGGGACTTATGTTCTTCTGCGGTCACTTCTGGAGAACAGAAATACCGTGAGCTTCTGGATTTACACCCAGACCTACATTCTGAACACATGACACATTACCCAATTTTCCCAGCCCTAATTTCATCACTTGAGCTGCTTATATTTGAAGATTAAATAGCATCACTATGTATGAAGACCTAATATAGTACCTGGCACATAACAGAGATCAATAATTATCAACTTCTCTTTCCCCAGAGCAAAACAAACAATGAAGTCTATATGTACTTGATATGCAGATTCATGCATAGGTACATAGATGATAGTATAGATATAATTATATGCATATACATTGTGAGGATAAATTAAAACTCAATTCTTTAAAATTATTATAAATATACATAATATATAATAGATATTACATTTTCTACTCTATATTATTTTGAATTCTTTTTTTTTAAGTTTATTCATTTATTCTGAGAGAGAGAGGAAGAGACAAAATCCCAAGCAGGCCAGCACAGAGCCCAACGTCGGGCTCTAACTCATGAACCACGAGATCATGAGCTGAGCAGAAATCAAGAGTCAGACGCTTAACTGATTGAGCCACCCAGGTGCCCCTATTTTGAATTCTTGAATAAATATTACCTCTTCAAAAAGAGTATCACTGTGTAAAAGCCAGGATAGGATCAGTCTATTCAATTACACAATAATTATTTAAGGACCTCCTCTGTGCCAAACACTTTCATGCATATAACTACTAGCAAAACAGATGTGGTCTCCACTCTATATCTAATGGATGTTCAGGCAGAGGATTCTAGAAAGAGCAAAGGGCACATATACATTAACTTTAAGGAAGACGAGGCGCTTGAGTGGCTCAGTCTGTTAAACATCCATCTTCCATTCAGGTCATCGTCTCAGTTCAAGCCCCATATGAGTTCAAGCCCCATGTCAGGCTCTGTACTTATAGCCTAGAGCCTGTTTCGGATTCTGTGTCTCCCTCTTTCTTTCCCCCTCCCCTGTTTGTGCTCTGTTTCTGTCTCAAAAATAAGTAAATAAACTTTAAAAAAAAATCTTTAAGGAAGAAACTGAAAGACCTTTCCTAAGGCAGAATCTGTGGGAAGTGACAAGTTGTCTCTGTGGCCAGAGACAAGATCCTTATCTATAAATGTAAGATAAGCAGCCACTATCTGATGAAGGTGAGCTTTCCAAGGAATTTCAACTTCTCTTTTTTAAAAAAATGGTCAGTGTACATGTCTACAAAAACAAACAGAGAGAAGCTTCGCTTCTTGACTTGCTTGGGTAGCCAAAAATTCTCGAATGGGTCTCTAAAGGGAATCGGTGTCCCAGTCAATCCAATGCCTAATGGAAAATCTGATTTCACAGTCTGGCTAAATAACTCACTGGTCACATGTCTTTGGGCAAGTTGATTAACACCTAGGCCTCAGTTTCCCCATTTCAAATGTTGACAGTCATAAACCAGTTCACTCCTCTTTTCAACCATTCTTAGGACACCAACACTTTAATGAAAGGGGTGTTTGATATCACCTCCTGCCCTGTGATTTTATTCATTTGTCATAACACCTGATTTTATCATCAGCCAGTAACTACTTATTTTAAAAAAAATGGAAACATCCTTGAATAATAAGACTCTTGTGGGAATAGTAAGGGAATTGGAACTCACTTACAAAAATCAAGTAGCAAAATGATTTAGCTGTTGGTTCACTCCAGCCTGGGCTGTGTTTTGCATGAGAAATGAGCTCATCTCTGAATGTAGCAGATTCTGCTTGTTTGGGTAGTGCTTCTAATCGAGGCATATATATTTTGCCTCAATCACAGGAAAACAAATTGTCAGTGGCATATTGCTTTGGTGTTTGAACCATTTGTTGGATTTCCCGCCTTCCTAAATGTCTGAAACAGAAGCATGAAGCATGAATTGGCCAAACTAGAAAACCCAGTATTTATGAGTCTATTCGAACCTTGTAAAGATTTGATCAGCAAATATGCCAATTGATACACCATAATGTTTTACAACCGCAGTCGTCTTGGTCTATAAAACTTATTATAATTCTGAAGGGATTTCTGCTTTCTTTGCAGACATTTCTGTTTTACTGCCACCCAATGGCGTATATTAGAATTGGCAGTTTTGCTGTTGGAGTTTCAGGAGGCAGATGTTTTTAAGTTTATGGCAAACAAATGATCCTGAAAGGCATCTTTCTCTCCTGTCTCACTCACCTCACTCCCCCGCCCCTCACCCACACACATACACATATACTATTCCAGCCAGAGTCTAAAAGGCTGTAGCATGGATTATGGTCTATGAGGTAGAAAAAATCCCAAATCTACTTTTGCCAAAAGAGCTGTGATCCTTAACATCTACTGGACCATCAGCAAAGCTGATATTTTGACTCCTATTTCCGAAATCTCTACCAGTTCTAATGCAATACAGAGAAGCTTCTAGAGTCAGAGAAGTTAGCAGCCAGATCAGTTCCTCAGATTACTAGGTTGAACTTGGCAGACTCATTGCCCCGGACAAGTACAGTGCGATGTCAAGTAGAATTCCTTTCTAAGAGATTCCTAGAGTACAGAGCAAAGGAAGCAAGAGAAAAAGATCAGTCATAAATACTGAGCATACAGAGAAGTAAGATCCTGTTCTACAGAGATTCTACTGGTTCCCACAGAAATAGTGGTTCTAAGGCTGCACAGTAACGTTGAGTTCTATAGATCAATGGCTTTCAATCCAAGAACAGCATCCCCAGAATGAGCATTTGAAATGGAAAGAGGCTTATATTTTTATTGCTACCTTGAATGGGGTGCACTCCTAGCATCTAATGCTCATGAGTTAATGTTGCTAAATGTCCTGCAATGCTCTGGACAGTCTTGCATAATGAGGAATGTCCCATCAAGAATGCCAATACTGTCCCCATTGGGAAACACTGCATTCACTTGAGGACTGGGACAATTCTTCATACCTTCTTTCATTCTTTGATAAACGATTTTCTGAGGCCCTTCAAGTCAGACCTCAGGTTAGAATCTACAGATCTGATTTTAAGATGGAGCTTCCCATAAATTTCAAAGGATCCCAGTGGGTATTCCATGCATTCTCACCAACATACCAACACTTTACTTTTGTTGGTTTTCTTTTTGCCCTTGAGGATGTGGTAACTGTCCAGGAAGCCACGAGAGGATAGCAGAATCTTGCCACTGCCTCAGATGAAGCTGCCCTCCAGGAGAATGTTGATTACCTGTCAAAGATGCTGTGATCCAGAGCAATTAAAGCATCAAACCCCCAAGAGACTCGAGCAGAGCTGCCTTCTAATTCTCACACCAAAGTAGAGAAAAACATCCCCTTTTCTCTTTTGTGTTACACCTTGTCACCTGCTCACCAAACAGGTGCCATTTGTGTCTCTGTGTCTCAGAGTCTCCCCATATCATCCCTTTGATCATGTGCTTCTAGATTTGGGTTACATGGGTAGGGTACCTAAATTTCAGACAAATGCTATTATGTCTATCCTATTTCAGGCTCAGTCCTAGATATTCACATAAAACTAAGTCATTCTTCTCCTTCAACAACCCTCTCCATCTCTGGAAAAATCCCTTCATGCAAACCTCGTATCTCAGGTTTTATTCACCAGTTTAGTTCATCAATACATCTAAATCTCAGTTTAGACTCGAGCTGAAACACTCCCTCCCACTACATAGGAACTGAATCACTGTCCTTATTCATGTTGATGACAGAAGACTGTTGGATGGATGGATGGATGGATGGATGGATGGATGATAGAAAGATACAATAGAATATCACATATAGGGGCGCCTGGGTAACTCAGTCAGTTAAGCATCATACTTTGGCTCAGGCCATGATCTCATGGTTCATGGGTTCGAGACCCGCATCTGGCTCTGTGCTGACAGCTTGGAGCCTGGAGCCTGCTTCAGATCCTGTGCCTTCCTCTCTCTCTGTCTCTCCCCTGCGTGCTCTCTCTCTCTCTCAAAAATAAATAAACATTAAATTTTAAAAAAATAAAAAGAGAAGAGTAGCACATGTAAGAATGCTTGACATAAAACCTGGTTCTCAACTTTAGCTATTATTAATACATTTTGATAACTGTATTGTTAGCAATGCCATCTTTTTTAAATGAAGAAACCAAGGCTCAGAGTCACAGAGCAATTAATTCATAGAGTTAGGCTTCTAACTTACCTCTGATGTCAAAGCTCAGGCACTTTTGCTCAAATCCTACTAGCTCTACATTCCACTTTATGTAAGAGTAAGACATTTTGAGATCGTATAACATGTTAATGTCACCTGTAGACAACCGTGTGTATTCACATCACATAGGTGTTCTCAGTTCTTTAAGTGTGGGTTTCTCTCTCGTCACATTCTGACAAGGAGGTGTTTCTTTGGAAGACATGGTCTGTACTAATTAGAGGGCAGCTTGCAGCTGAAACCAAAGGAGGAATCCGCTGCGTGTGGGCAGAGCCTACATCACAAGCAATGTATACCAATTCGTGCTACTCAAGAGATAATAACAGGCAGATTATAGAAATAAGTGGGTATCTTTCTTTCATTATGGGCTGTGGGTGGATAAACCGTAAACAACATGTCCTTCATTTGAAAGTGGTAAGTGTAACAGATGGGAAAATTTCTGTTAATAGTATATTAGAAATCTTACATATCTCTACTTTGTTTGTAAATACAATCTTGTTCTGAATCAGTAATTTTTCTGTAAGTGTGCATGTGGTAGACATTCGTAGGGCTCATCAGTATCCACTTTTCTGTTTCCGGGCATACAGAGACAATACTTCTCAGTTCCCTTTTGCAATAAGGAGGCCGTATTCCTCATCTGGACAATAGAAGCACTGCATGTATGGTTTTGAGAGAAAGCACTTAGTTCCAGGTGGGTAACCTTCCACAACTTTCTTCCTCTTGCCACCGTCACCACAGAAGCATGTGTTGAAATGGAGGTGCTATAGGGTCCATAGAGACCAGATTGCTGAACCAACACATGGACAATAATTGTCCTAGAGTCTGCTCAAATGCACAGCACAATTTGCATGAACAAAAATAAACTTCTTTTTTATCAAGACACTGAGATTTTAGTGAGGCACCTTTAGCGAGGCTCAGTCGGTTAAGTGTCCAACTCTTGTTTTCAGCTCAGGTCATGATCTCATGGTTTGTGAGTTCGAGCCCCCCATTGGGCTCCGTACTGATAGCACAGGGTTCTCTCTGATGCTGATAGCTGATAGGCTGGGATTCTTTCTCTCCCTCTCTCTCTCTCTCTGCCCCTCCTCTGCTCTCTTTTTCTCTCAAAATAAATAAACAAACCAAAAAAAAAAAAAAAAAGACACGGAGATTTAGGTATGGTCTCTTAGCACAGCATAACTTGGACTTTCCCAACTAACACTGTGGGTGAGGTCATTTCATTCATACTGTAAAATAGAATACATGTTTCTCTGTCCTCATCAAAAATAATAGGTGCATTTTAATATGATACTCAGGATCTGCTACAATCTGGGCCAAACCTACCGTCCAAATTTTTCCTTCCACCACTCCACCATGAAACTAGACAATATTCCTTTACCACATCTTACAATTTCTTGATTTTTTTTTAATCTCCACTCGTGTTATTCTCTCCACTTAGCATACTGTCTCTTCCCCTTTCACATGCCATATGACTACCTGCCTTTAAAAGACCCAACTCATATGCTAACTCTTCCATGAAATCTCCCCCAATCCTACTATTCTGAATTTCTCTTTCCTTCAAGTTTTCATACTTATTTCTTATTATTCTTTCTTACTTTATATCCTATATAATGATTTTTAACGTATTAGTTTCAAGTGTACAACATAATGATTCAATATTTGTAACCATTGCTAAATGATCACAAGAAGTCTAACTAATATCCATCCACACAGTTATAATTTTTTTCTTATAATAGCTTTTAAGATCTACTCTCTTAGTACCTTTTAAATAAACAATACAATATTATTAACTATAGTCACCATGCTGTACAATACATCCCCATGACTCATTTATCTTATAACTAGAAGTTTGTACCTTTTGAACCCGTTCACCCATTTTACCCATTCCCCATGCTTTGCCTCTGGCAATCACCAATTTTCTGTACCTATGGGATTTGTTTAGGTTTTTTTTTTTTTTTTTGCTTTTTACATTCTACATATAAGTGAGATAATACCTTACTTGTTTTTCTGTCTGACTTATTTCACTTAGATAATGCCCTCAAGATCCATTCATGTCATTGCAAATGGCGAGATAATTTCTATCTACGTATCCATCAGTGGACACCTTGGTGGTTTCCAGGTCTTAGCTACTGTAAAGAATGCTGTAACGAACATGAGCATGTATTTATCTTTCTGAGTTAGAGCTTTCATTTCTTCGAATAAATACACAGTAGTAGAATTGCTGGATACTGTGGTAGTTCTATTTTCAGTGTTTTCAGGAGACTCCATACTGTTTTTCATAGTGGCTACAACAATTTGCATTCCCATGAGCAGTGCACGAGAGTTCCTTTTTCTTTCTCTATATCCCTGCCAACACTTGTTATTTCTTGTCTTTTTGCCACTAGCCAGCCATTCTGACAGGTGTGAGGTGATAGCTCACTGTGGTTTTGAATTGCATTTCCCTGACGTTGAGTGATGTTAAGTACCTTTTCATGTATGTGGCCATCTGTGTATCTTCTTTGGAAAAAAAAAAAAAGTCCATTCAGATCCCTTGCCCATTTCTAATTGGATTGTTGGGTTTTCTTGCTATTGAGTTATTACAAGTTATTTGTATATTTTGGATGTTAACCCCTTATCATATGCATGATGTGCAAGTATTTCCATTAAGTATGTTGTCTTTTCATTTTGTGCATAGCTTCTTTTTCCACGTAGAGCCTTTGAGTTTGGTACAGTCCCACTTATTCGTCTTCACTTTATTTCTCTTGATTTTGATGTCAAACCCCCCAAAATCATTGCCAATACCAACCTCAAGGAGCTTACTGCCTATGTTTTCTTCCAGGAATTTTATGGTTTCTGTCTTACATTCAAGTCTTTCAAATATTTTGAGTTGATTTGTGCGTGTGGTGTAAGATAGTGGTCTCATTTCATTCTTTTACATGTAGTTGTCCTGTTTTCTCAGCCTCATTTCTTGAAGAGACTGTTCTTTCCTCATCATATATTCTTGCCTCCTTTGTCATGAATTAATTTACCATCTATGTGTGGGTTTATTTCTGGACTTCCTTTTCTGTCCCATTGACCTCTGTGCTGGTCTTCATGCCAACATCATACTGTTTTTACTACTATAACTTTGTGATATATTTTGGAATCAGAAGTGTGATATCTCCAGCTTTGTTTTTCTTTCTCAAGATTGCTTTGTCTATTTGGAGGCTTTGTGGTTCCATACAGATTTCAGTATGGTTTGTTCTAATTTGTGAAAAAATTACACTGGAATTTTGAAAAGGAATGCATTGAATCTGTAGATTGCTTTAGGTAGTATGTAGATTGCTTTAGGTAGTAACTACCCAGTTATGGATTATTATTGTTTATGAGCAAATTTTAACTCCCCTGTTAGCAATTTTGACAGGATCATTCAAATCTGATTATCACTGTATCTTCAACAATTCAAACCAGGGCCATAAAACTATGCCTAGTAAATATTTAATAGGTATAGATACATCAGTGATATTATTACAGCAAGTTTTGCCATAAAATCAACTGAGGCTTTTGGGGGGCACTATCAAGAAGCATTCCTTCTTTCAACCACTTTCTTACTCCTATTCCAAAAAACAAAACAAAAAAAAAAAAAACCAACATTATTGGGGCACCTGGGTGGCTATGTGTGAGTTTATTTCTGGACTTTCTATTCTGTTGGTGGCTCAGTCTGTTGAGCATCCAACTTCGGCTCAGGTCATGATCTTGTGGTTCGTGGGTTCAGGCCCTGCATCGGGCTCTCTGCTGTCCGCACAGAGCCCACTTTGGATCCTCTGTCCCCCTCTCTCCACCCCTCCTTCACTTGTGCCCTGTCAAAAATAAATAAACATTTTTTTTTAAAAAAGCAAGAAGCATTATCTTAGTTAAGCCATGCTTAGAAGTTGGTGGGGATACTGGGCACTGAGAAGTCCTGCATCTATACAAGTTCGTTCTTCTAGACCATGCAGCAGTATTAGCAAATGGACCAGGCGTCTTGCTTCTCCCACAAGCATTCAAGAATGGAAGACTTTATGACACTCAGGCTTCGTGGTTGGTGTTAAGAAAACTGGGACTGGGAGGAAGATAGCAACTGCGTGGATATTTATTGACAATACAGAGTGTGCCAGGACCTGTGCTAAGTGCTTTGTGTTTGTTTTATCACTTGCTCTTCCCAAGAACAGCAGGGAGCTGTTATAACATGGTGGATGGTGCATCAACTTTGTAGCCAGATTGCAAGCATTTAAATCCCAGGCTTACCACCAACTGGGCGACCTAGGACAGGTACTTCACTCTCCTCTACCTGTTTCCTTAATTGAAAACAACACTCTCTACCTCATAGAATTATTATGATGATAAATGTGTTGGTAAATACAAAACACTTTGGTGAGGGCCTGCATACAGTAAGTGCACAATTAATATTGCTTTGAAAAAAAAAAGAATGATATAACTGTTGTTATTATCCTCCTTTCACAGATTAGGATACTAAGGCATAAATGCTAAGCTCATGGCCCAAAGACACACGATAGTAAATGGCAGGGTTGGGATTTGAACCCAAGCCTCGGACCTCAGAGCCGGTGCTCTGAATTCTACCCTATAGCCTCTTTGCGGCCTTCAGAATCGCTAGGCAAGAAGGTTTGAAGACTATCCATGCTCCATGTAGCTGCATGGAGGAATTGATTAGACAAGGTAACTTGCGAGGTTCCTTTCAACCTTGAGATATTGTGATTTACAGATGCTCAAACTTAAAAGCAAGTAAGGTTCCTAACAATCCAGGGCAGTGGTGACTGGAATGGTCTTTCTGTGGTTGAGAACGTCTCTGTGCTCATTCTCTAGAACCTTTTAATACAACCACGTTTTTCTAGGTTGCTTAATATTATACTACAGAAGTTAAAAACACATGTTCCAAGAAGATACAATGCTATATAGTGAGACAGATATGAATTTGAATCATTGCTGTACCATTTATTTGCTGTAAGACCTTGGGCAAGTTATTCAACCTCCTATCTGATTAATCTCTACCAGATTCCCTTATTTTGTAACTTTCTGCATACTAGCTCTTCTCCAGAGCCAAGGGCTTCTCCAACAATTCACAGTTCTATTTACCTTCTTTTCCCCTGTGCAATGATTTATTGGTCCAAATGTCTCCTAACCCAAACAAGCCAACCATGATTTGTCCCTAGTAAATGGGACAAAGAAATTCCAGGTGTACTGGTCTCTTGAATGGAAATGATATAAACTCATGAATTGTTATGGGAGACTTCCTTTCCTGTGGTCTTGGGATCACAAAACACCAATGCAGAGCAGAGCAAAGAATAAATGAAGCTGAGGCACAGAGAGGAGCAGAAATAAGGGTTAGAAAAAGAAAATTCTCCTCATGTCCCTCATGTTTCAGAGGGCTGAGTTCATTTCTGCATGTGGGTTTCATGACAAATACCCATTTTGCTAGAATCCCCTTTAGTGGAGTTTCTGCTTTTTACCACCAATAGTCCTCCTGTCTGATCTAGTACTCTGAGACCAGATTCTTCATCAGCAGGGCAAAGAAAATAATCTATCCCTTAAGAGATCATTACTGAAATTAACTGAGACCCTTCCTCAGGGACTGACACATAGTAAACCTTAAATACATAAGAAGCTATCCTTTGTTAAATGATGCTTCCTTAACATTATCATCATCATCATTATCATACTGTTACAAATTATCCAACATGTGTTCATGATACATACTATGTACCAGCACCGTGCTTAGAACTGGCCACATGACAAACAAGATGTAGCATTTACCACCCACAGGAGCAACTCCACAGGGGAGAAAGATATTGAACCAGTAATTACAGTGAAGAGTAGAAGGTGTTAAGACTGCTGGTTTACTTAAGGGAGCACACCCACCTGCCTGGGGACACTGAGAATAGATAGCTTCACGTAGTTGGGAACATTTGACTTTATCTTCAAAGTTTGAAACGGGGCCACAAGGAAGACATTTCAAGCAAAAACAACCACCTCTAAAAAGGCATGAGGGATAAAACTTATGGAAGGTTGAAGGAACTTTAGGTAATATGGCACAGCTTCAGTTAATTAGGTGGGGAGAAAGAGAGTGGGGGACGAGACTGGAGAAGTGGGCAAGAACCACATCAAGGGGGTCATAATAAAGGATGCATATGTTATTTTAAGGAGGTAAGGCTAATGGCAACAAATTCTTACCAGATACCAAACACTGTTCTAAACATTTGCTCATTCCTTTCAACTTTGCATTATTGTAGGTATTGGTATTACCCATGAAGAAATAAAATTACAGAAAGGCAAAGTAGTTTGCCTGAAGTAACTCATCCTACTTGCAGAGCCAGGTTTGGAATCCAAGCACTTAGGGCTTGTATTGGGTTGAATTGTGTCTTAGTTCAAGTTGCTATAAGAAAAATACCACAGATTGAATAGCTTAAACAGCAACCACTCTTTTCTCACAGTCCTGAAGTTGGGGAAGTCCAACATCAAGGAGACAGTTCTGAAACACAGCCTTCTTCCTGGTTTGCAGAGGTATGTCTTCTTGTTGTACCCTCACAGCGTGGAGAGAGAGGGAGCCCTAGTCCCTTCATTTCCCTTTAAGGGCACTAATCCTGTCATGAGGGCTCAACCCATATGATCTCACTTAAACTTAATGACCTCCCAAAGGCCCCACCTCAAATACCAACACATTGGGAATTAGGGATTCAACATATGAATCTGTGGGGGTCCACAGACATTCCGTTGATAGCAAATTGTATCCCACCAAAATTCGTGTGTTGAAATCCTAACCCCCAGGACCTTAGAATGTGACCTTATGTGGAAATAGGGTGATTGTGGAGGTAATCAGTTAAGATGAAGTTATCCTGGAGTAGAGTGGGCACAGAGGCCCACACAGGGAGAATACCACGCGAGCCAACATAAAGGCTGAAATCCACAAGCCAAGGAATGCCAAATATTGTCAGTAAACCACCAAAAGCAAGACATAAGCATGGAACAGATTCTCCCTCACCACCCTCATAAGGCATCAATCCTACTGATACCTTTTTGGACTTCTAGCCTCCAGAATTGTAAAATAATAAATTTCTGTTTTTTATAACGTCCCTACTTTGTTGTACTTTGTTATGGCAACCCTAGTAAATTAACACAGGGCCCCAAATTGGCCCATCTAATCAGTATGCCACGTGATCTTCTTTCTCCAGAGCCAGGAGAGGGTTTTAAAAAGGAAAAGAAACTCAGCCATCTTTGCAGTCTGTTAGAAAATCGTCCTGTCATTTGCTCATCTTTTTACCCACAGTCCTTCCTTAGTCATAAAGAAGATCATTGGCTTGGGTCCCATATGTTTATCAGGGGGTAAATGTGTAAAGCCCCGAATTCTTTGCAATACAGTTCAGTTTAACATCAGTGTTTTTCTCTATTTTTGAACAGGGACTTCAACGCAAAATGCCTCATTTTTACATATCTGCGATTAAACTGTTCAAAAGAGCAGTGCTTTATTGTTTCCTATTTATAAACTCATTCTACTTTGACTTATATGGGCAAAAACAAAACATTTTTTGGAGGCATTTTTTTTTTTCCTTTTCTTTACTTGATGGTAAATGTAAAATCGTGAAGTTTTAGGAGGAAGCATTCTTTGGTTTCCTTATTATAGCTATTCATCTTTCTTCGGAGAAAGAAAGAGAGCTGTCTCCATTGGAAGATGTTTCTCTGGAATCCTTCTCTGGTGACTTGTAATCTAAAGCTGTTGAGTTCAAGGACAGTTTTAACCACAGTATTTAATCTTCTGGAAACATTTATTACATAGCTTTTTGTTTTGCCTTGTTTAATATAAACCACTAGAGAGATGTTTCTTGGTTATGTCATTTCGTAAACCAGAGTGTGAAGTAGAAAATCCCAGATAAGAAGAGGCCACTCCTCATTAGGAATTCTATCATAGGATGCACCTGGGTGGCTCAGTCATTTGGGCGTCCCACTTCAGTTCAGGTCATGGTCTGTGGGTACAAGCCCCACGTCAGGCTTTGTGCTGACAGCTCAGAGCCTGGAGCCTGCTTCTGATTCTGTCTCCCTCTCTCTCTGCTCCTCCCCTCCTTGTGCTCCATCTCTCCCTCTCTCTCTAAAATAAATAAACGTTAAAAAAAAATTCTAGCATAGAATCTGCATTCTCTAAGGGAACTAGAGCCTTAAAACAGTGCCAATGAAAACATCAGCATTAATAACAATACTGACAATAATGGCTAACTTCCACAGACGAGGTATGGAGTAGTGGCTATAAAGGGTACTTCTAGAATTAGACACACCTGGATTTTTTTTGCAGCTCTGATTCTTCCTAACTATGCTCCCTCTAGCAAGTTATCTTCTCTAAACCTTGGATTCCTCACCTCTAAAATGGAGATATTAAATCCATAAAATAAGATATTGAATGAACAGCACAGGGGGACTTGTGTGGCTCAGTTGGTTAAGCAACTGACTCTTGATATCAGCTCAGGGCTTATCTCAGGGTTGTGAGTTCAAGCCTCACATTGGGCTCCGTGTTGAGTGAGGAGCCTATGTAAAAAAAAAAAAAAAAAAGGATGGGGTGCCTGGGTCTCTCAGTCAGTTAAGCATCCCACTCTTGATATCAGCTCTGGTAGTGATCTTCAAGTTGGGAGAACAAGCCTCACATTGGGCTCCACATTGAATCTCCAGCAGGGTGGAGCCTGCTTGGGATTTTCTCTCTGTCTCTGTCTCTCTCTGTCTCTCTGCCTCTCTGTCTCTCTCTCTCTCACACACACACATAAAATAAATAAATAAACATTTTTTTAAAAAAAGCTTTTAGTACACTGTCTGGCACATAATAAATATTCACTAAACGTTAGCTGCTATTGAATACAATTTATGAAAGCTTATTACATGTCAGGGGCTCTAGGAATGCTATCTCTAATCCTGATAGCAATCTTCAGGATAATTATTGTTTGTCTCCACCGGAAGGTAAGAGTTAAATTGCTTACTCAAGTTCATTTGGCTAGGAAATGGCAAAGCAGAGGTTCCCTTGGATCTGAAAGAAATATATCCAATTTCAAGTGGATACCTTCAAACTAATAAAAAAGCTGCAGTGGAAATCCTCCCTCTATGTCATTGTGTTTCAAGTTGGCATTTATAAAATCTTTAGGTCAAGATCAGGTCAAAGGGAGCCTTCAGTAGAATAACTGATTTGATCAAAATTGATTGACTTCTTCAAGGTCTATCACAGAATTAACAGTGAAATTTAAAATACCAATCAATTAACTGCAGCCCACATATGAACCTTAGCAACCTGAAGTTTTAAAAGTCTCTGCATTCGCCAGGACTCTTTAGGTAAAGATTAATGAAGCTCGTTTCACAATATCTTTTCAGCAAGAGCTACATTTTTCTCTTCAGTGTTTAGGAGGCCTAGAATCTTGCTAGCTTCAAGCATAGCTGGATCCAGGCTCTTCCTTGTCACTCCCTTCCCCACACTGGCTCCATTTTCAGCTCTGATCTGGCTTCCTCCTCATCTGCTGAAAAGGCATATGTGTTGACATAAATATCTGCCAACAACCTCAATACCGTATCCTCACACTTTAGTAACCCCAACAGACAGAAGGCCTCCTTTTTATCCAATACCTGTACAGCGGTCCTCAACAAGAATTCTGTTTGGCCTCCTTGAGCCATAGAATGTGATCAGTTCTATGAAGAAGTGGGTCCTGGTGCACTTGGGTGGCTCAGTCAGTTAAGCTTCTGACATGGGCTCAGGTCACGCAGCATCTCCTGGTGATCAGGCTCTCAGGTCAAGAGCCCCACATCAGGCTCTCTGCTGTCAGTGCAGAGCTGGCTTCAGATCCCCTCTCTCCGCTCTTTCTCTGCCCCTCCCCCCTCATGTGCACGCACATCTGCTCTCTCTCTCAAAAATAAACATTTGTAAAAAAGAAGTGGGTTCTTCAATAACATTGCATTTGTTTCCTACGGCTGCTGTAATCAATTATCACAAACTTGGTGGCTTATGACAACACAGCTTTATTCTCTTAGCGTTTTAGAGGCCAGGTGCCCAAAATCAGTCTCACTGGGCTAACGTCAAGGAGTTAGTAGGGTCTGGTTCCTTCTGGAGCCTCCAGAGGAGGTTTTTGTTTTGCTTTTTTGTTTTTTTGTTTTTGTTTTTGTTTTTTTGCCTTTTCTGGCTTCTGGAGGCCACCTGCATTCCTTGGCTCAAACCCCTTCTTGAAATCATTCTAACCTCTTGCTTCCATGGTCACATCTACTCCTTCCTCTTCCACAGTCCATTATCTGTCTACCTCCCTCTCCTGACGACACTTGCAATGATATTTAAGACCCACCTAGATAATCCAGGATAATCTCCCTATTTTAAGATTCTTAATCACGTCTACAAAGTCCCTTTTGCCACAGAAGATAATATTAACAGGTTTTAAGGATTAGGGCGGGGATGTCCAGGAGGCCATTATTCAGCCTACAACAAGCATAAATCCAGGAAGGTATGGCAACCAGTGCAAACAAGTAATCACACTATCAGGCAAAGGAAGACACATTTTATGGAAGAGAGAAACCACAAATTATACAGAGAACAGAGAAACCATTTTCAGCTTCTGGGATCTGATTTGGCTTTGTGACAGATAATTATAATAATGGTGACAGCAAACATTTATATTGCTCATTATGTGTCAGCCATTGTTCTAAGTGCTTTACTTATATAACTCAATTAATCTTCACAAAAAGCCATCCTCATTTTATAGAAGAGGAAACCAAGGCACAAAGATTTTAAGTGATTTGCCAAGATCACTGTGAACTAACACAGCCAGGATCTGAACCCAAGGTATCCGATTCCCAGGTGCATACACTTGACCATTTGGGATGGAACTTAAAGAATGGATTGTGAGGAAACATGAAGGGTCTTGTACAGAGAGAACAGAATGAATAAAGCACAGAAGAAAGAAAGAAAGAAAGAAAGAAAGAAAGAAAGAAAGAAAGAAAGAAAGAAAGAAGGAAGGAAGGAAGGAAGGAAGGAAGGAAGGAAGGAAGGAAGGAAGGAAGGAAGGAAGGAAGGAAGGAAGGAAAGAAAGAAAGAAAGAAAGAAAGAAAGAAAGAAAGAAAGAAAGAAAGAAAGAAAGAAAGAAAGAAAGAAAGAAAGAAAGAAAGAAAGAGAAAGAAAGAAAGAAAGGTTCAGGCCAGGCCAGTTAGTAGACTGGGTTGGATGGAGTATAGAAAGCCCCGGAGAAGTAGCTTGAGCATAGGGTGTGGAAGACTTTGAAACCACGGACAACCGCCATGGCTGACAGGAGTCATTTGACTTGAGGTGGGGAACTTATCAGAATTGGGCCTTGGGAACACTGCTCTGGCGACCATGTGAAGGCTGGGCTGGCAGAGTAAAAAGGGAACTGTCCCCTTTCCTCCCCCGAGGTACTTTGTATATCACAGAATGTCCTGTGTGTCTCTGCCACTAGAGAGAGAGCCCTAGAGGGGGGATGCGTGTATCATCACACTGCACGTGCCAGTAGGTGATACAGTAAATCACAAAACACAGCACAGCCAGAGGGCAGGAGATAGGCAGGATGGTTACTGGGGCTGCTGCTGGAAATACTAACACCATTTTGGAATCCATTTAAAGTGTCTTTACCCGTGTTTGCTTTTAGTCTCTGAACAATAAAAACTTTCTGGAAATCTGGGATGTGTAGGAATATATTCAAATCTTCACTCTGTCAATTGTCTTCGTGGGATATTGGGAAATTACTCAACACCCCCAAGCCTTATTTTTTTTTAATCTTTAAAATATAGATAAAACTATGTTATTGGTAATTGTTAACTTACCAAGTAATAATAGTTGCCTGGCTCAAATGAGGAATCTGGCATACAGATACCACTCAAACTTATTTTTTTTAATATTCTTATTTCATTTCATCACACAGGTGAGCGAAGGAGTTGCAAGAAAGACGCTCACATGTCTTGGAGAAGCTCCAAAGCACAGATGGGAGAACACTCAGACTCGCCTGTCTGCAGCCACACCCCGGCGCCTGTGGAGGAGCCCACCCCCTCCCCTCTCCAGCAGGTGGAAGAAGACTCGGACCCCGCCCAGCAACAGCCTCTGCGTCCTTAGCGACCCGGCGGTAGCAGCCCCGCCCGCGCGCTGGGCCCGGTGATTGGCCCGACTCCTGGCCTCCAATCCCCCGCCCCACCATGTTCCCCGCCAGGCTGTCTCTGGTCGCGATCCTGGGAGAGCACAGACTGAGTATCCCTGAGCTGCCTGGGTGGGGAAACGCCGCCTCGGGGGTAAGGCCTCCCCCTCTGTTTCATCCCAGGAAAGGGCTCAGGACTGACGTGCAGCTGCTGGGCAGACAGTGGACACCACAATCACAAACTGTGGTCCTTGAAGTTTCAGACAGTTTCACAGAGGTTGCAGGTTCCACTGGACAGGGCTATCCTGGCAGAGCAGGTCTTTCTTGCGTGCTGGCCACATACTAAGTGAAGTTGGGGTCTTGGGAAGAGCGCTGGTCTACTTCAGACCTGCACACTAGAAACAGGTCTGTTCTCACTCGCTGTGTGAGTTTGGTCAAATGATACACCTCTCTGGGCCTTGGTTTACTAGTCTGTAAAACCAGCGTTTGGATTAGAATGACCTCTGAAGACTTTTCAATAATAGCAGACTCTGAAAGAGAGTGATCAGCCTGGGGCCAGGTTTATAGAACGTCTGAGTTGCCCTTGGCATCAGATCTGTATAAACATCCAGTACTTATCTAATACTGGATCTCAATTGTAGATTCACTGGATTGTTGCAGAAACACACATCAGCAATAACAACAAAAATCCCTCTTTCCTATGTACAGCGCTCCTTCAGATGTATTATCTCATTGGATTCACTCTAAAACCCAGGGAATAAAATTGGAATTATCCCGGTTTTGTAAAAGGAGAAACTGAGCATGAGAGCTGAATATAAGATCTTCATATACCCACGAAGAGCCCTGGTTTCCTCTCTCACTTCACAAGAATCACGTAAGAAAGGTGGAAGGAAACCACCTGATATCAGAAAGGTAGAGTGCCCAAATGGCTCAGCAGACCGATTTGGTGGACCTCTTGAGTGGGATTCCCAAATCTGCTAATTACTGATTCTATGATATTGAGTAAGTTGCATAAGTACATTATGCCTGTCCCCTCAACTAAAACAAGAATGATAATCATAATTAGGAATATCTTACTCATGGCTTTATCAGGAATGTCGAGTGAGATAAGATAGGCAAAACACTTTGTTCTGCTGCTATTTTTGTTGTTATAATTGACAACAGTAAATTGACTAATGGGAAATCCAGACGATGAAAGGTTTACTTATTTTCCAACCCAAGGATTTTGAGAAGCATGTCTTCTGTTTGGAAGACTCCGTGTGGATCAGATGCAGTGCCTGAGATGGTGGTGAAAATCATTGGAAGTAAACACTTTCGGTACCTCATGGAGAAGCCAAAGATGTAAGTTTACTGTTTGAAAAATGTCTGCTTTGCTGAGAAGATAATGAAGTTTGGAGTTGCTGGGTTTTTTTTAATCTGGAAATTTACATTTTTAAAATGTTGTCCATGGAAAATTAAGTCATGAAGGAGTAACAGTAGAAGCAAAATCGTGTTGATAACTTCCATGAGCACTGTTTTCCTGATATTTTTCATCTTTATAATTTCCCTTACTCCTTAATTACTTAGGCAGATTTTCCAAATAGATGAGGAATGCAAGCAAAGAGACATTTATAAATATTAATGGAGTATTTCTGCTGCTTCTCATCAGGTGTGCAATCTACTACATGTAGTAATTTTTTTAGCGGGGGCGGGGGGGTCAGTGTTAGTCAATTTGTTATGAATTAAAGGGGTGGGATTAATAATGAATCATAAATTATAAGATTTTCATTTATTCTTATTTATAGTCTATACTGCTCCAAGCAGGGGCTTCTCAGAGCTTAGCTACAAGGTCTTTCTTCCCTCCAACTCATCACAATCACATGTAAGGGAGGACACTCATGGATCTTTAAAATTCACCAGATATTTGGCACAGAAGCCTATGACTAGGTCTTCCTTCCAGCATTTTGGTGGTTCACAAAAGAAAAAAGAAAGCATGAGACCTGCCTTTGCTCTAGTATCATTCCATAAAGAGCAGCTGGTCAATCGTGGCCTTTCCTTCCTGAGATTATTCCCATAGCTTTTCCATTGGTTTCAGACACCGACAGACCAAACACAGAGACAAACAGATAAGATCTGGCCTCACAAAACAAAGGTGCTGAAAGTGGTGGAAACCAAACCTGGCTGCCATCAGAAACATCTAGAAAACCCTTACAAATAAAGATTTGGAATCTAACCCAAGACCTACTGAATCGGAATCTCTGAAAATGAGGCCATCAGGACCACTGTTATGGAGCATAGGCATTAGCAGGGTAAATTTAACTCCCCACCATCAGTATTGTCAGCCCAGAAAAATTCCAAAGTGAGTGCTATAATCAATTAGTAATGTCTGTCTGGCACAGCAAGGGAGTTTTGCGGCCCATGAGTCCGGCATTTGGGATCCCTACAGAGCTGAGAGATGTGAATTTGAATCCTGGCTCCGTGCCTTCCTGGCCTTTTGGCATTGAGAAAGTTCATTAATGTCTCTGGCTTCAGATTCTACCATCTATTAATTAAGGCTAAGACACATGTATCTAGTAGGGTTGTTATGAGGACCAAATGTGAAAAAGTATGCAAAACACCTTTCCAGTGCCCAGGAATGTATTCAAGATGCTCACTCAGTGGTTCTGTTGTTGTTATTGAAGCATATTTTTCCAGGGATACAAGACATGTAATAAAAAATCAAATCTCATTCTATGGAATGCTTGCCATCCCTTTTTTTATTCTATGTCTGGGAGGCCACTTATCTCTGTTTTGTAGATGAGAAAACTAAGATACTGTGATATAATCATATAATAATCTTATAGTGATAAGATCTACTAAATGTCCGTGCTTGGCGAGGAAAGTACTAGGGTCAGTTTGGATGCCTGGCTCAGTTCTCCTCCCATCCAGAGACAACATTACTACCGCACTAATTCCATCCTGCTCTGGGGTTCTTTCTGCAGCCCCTTGTGTCCCAAATCCCCTTCTTTTTCCAGGAGTATCAGAGTCCAATATGTTCCTAAAAGGGTTGGTTGGGGAGGGTCCTTGTCCTTTTAAATAGGGAAAAATTTCCTTTGTCTTATGAAAAGGTGCCTTATATTTTCTTCTCTTTCTTTTTTTAAATTTCAGAATCCAGCAAACAAAAGACTACATTAGGTTAGATACATGAACTGTGAAACAAAAGACCCAGTTCTTTTTCTTCTATGACAACCGTAAGACAAAAAAGTTTAAAGAACGTCAAGAGAGGTCGTTTCGTTTCTGTTTTCTATGGGCTTGATGTTACCATGGCTGGAATTACATAGGACCATTAATTAACACACTTAGCTAAAATATTTCTGGATAGTTCAAAAATAAATGATTCTCAAAAGGTTCTTGTTGCTGAGGTAAAAACAGACCCACCACTGTCGTGTCAGGTATGTCCTAAAATCTATCTCGGAAGCATTTTAGTTGTGCTACGTGTATACCCTTCAGCCCAGGTCTCAAGAGGGCTTATTCTTTGAGCTGAATCTGATGAGTCTGTTAGTCAAAAATCTAGGTAAGAAACAGAAGTGAAAGCCAAAAAAGAAAGAAGTCTCTAAAAGGACAACCTGAATTAAAAAGAAAAATTACAAATTAATGATGGAAAGAGGTGCCTGGGTGGCTCAGTCAGTTAAGCATCTGACTCTTGATTTTGGCTCAGGTCATGATCTCATGGTTCATGGGATCAAGCCCCATGTCAGGCTCCATGCTGACAGCACACGTCCTGCTTGGGATTCTCTCTCTCCCCTCTCTCTGCTCCTCACCAGCTCTTTCTCTCTTGCTCTCTCTCTCTCTCTCTCTCAAAATAAATAATCTCTAAAAACAAATTCATAATGGATGGAAAATAGAAATCCTCCTGTATAACCACATTTAGTTCAGATTTCCTGTAGCCTATGTGGAGAAGGTCGAATAGTATGTCAGACCTGAACGTGATCTTCAAGGTCTAAATCAATGTACTAATTTGCTAGGGCTGCTGTATGAAAGGTCCACAAACTAGATGGCTTAGACAACAGAACTGTGTTGTCCCACAGTTCCAGCGGCTGGAAGTCTGAAATCAAGGGGTTAGTAGAGCCGGGGAAGAATCCATCTCTTCTCCCTGCTTCTGGCAGTTTTGTGGCTCATGGAAGCACAAATCGAAGATTCACATGGCAGTCTCCCTGTATATGGGTCTGTGTACAAATTTCCCCTTTCTATAAGAATACCAGTCAATTGGATTAGGGGCTCATCCCAGTCTAGTATGACCTCAATCTAACTAATTATATCTGCAATTACCTTATTTCCAAACAAGGTCATATTCTGAGGTCCTGGGGGTTGGACTTCACCATATGAATTTTAGGGTTCAATGCAGCCCATAACAACCAGTCTCCCATTTTATAGATGAGACAAGTGAGGACCCTGTGGGCTTAAAGTGAGGCTGGTTACTAAGAACTAAGATTGGAATTGAGCTCCCTCCCTCTTTCCTTAATTTAGCCTGTACAGTTATTGACAGATGAAAGAAAAATACTCAATACCCATTTAGTAGTCAAATTCCTCAACAAGTAGATCTGCAGGCTTCAAAGAATAAAACAAGTGTCCCCGAGTTTTGGAGTCATCACTTGCCTCCCACATCACCCCACCAGCCTTCCTTTCTCTCTATTTACTCTAATCCACTCATCTAAAGGCTTATTCCCCAAAGGGTGGTCCATGGTAAACTAGCATCAGCCTCACCTGGGAACTGGTTAGATGCAGAATCCCAGGCCCCTCTCCAGACACAGTGAGCCAGAATCTGCATTTTTGTCAATTCCCAGGGGACTCTTAAGCAACATTACAGTTTGAGAAGCCCAATTTTCAAGTACAGCAAGCATCATCATTCTAAAATGCAGATCTAATCAGGTGCCCCACCTTCAGCCCCAGATTCACTGACCCCCTGCCCTTCGCCCCCGTGGGCTTCCATAGCAACCTTAAGGGACTGTCACACTCTATGATTTCCTATGCATTTCTGGCTCCCCTATTTAACTGTAAATCCTGTGTGCACAATTGCACCCTCAGCACTGAGTACAAAGTCTTTACATTTTGAAAGCCTAATAAATGAACAAGGGTACAGTGGATGCCAAGAAAAATAAAGAGCTAGAAAGACAATGCTTAGTTGCTTTAAATCCAAATCTAAAGGCTCATGTTGCTAAAGTATTATGCAGATGTAACTATGGAACTCTGAGGAGTAATCTTCCAAAGCTCATCAAGAAGAAGATAATGCCAACTGACAGGAGACAAATATTCCCATTTTCTAAAAGGAGATAAAAGTATGTAATAACACCACAAAACCTGAGGCTTGTGGACAATCCCTGACAAAATTGCAGGCCAAAGAATGAAATATATTAGTTGTGAAAACAAAACACGAAAGTGATGGTCACTAAGGGTTGGTACATGTTGACTAAAACCAGATTATGCCAACATGGTGGTGACTGAACAATTGATGTCAACACTACGTGTTGGAGGTGGGGAGGTTAAGAGGATTTGTGTGTAACCCTGTTCTTAGTCAACATTTTTTTTAATCTTTATTTATTTTTGAGTGAGAGAGAAAGAGCATGAGCAGGGGAGGGGCAGAGAGATAGGGAGGCACAGAATCTGAAGCAGGCTCCAGGCTCTGAGCTGTGAACATGGAGTCCAATGCAGGGCTCACACTCATGGACCACGAGATCATGACCTGAGCTGAGGTCGGACGCTTAACCGACTGAGCCACCCAGGCACCTTGACCTTTTTAAATCCATAACTGAAGGAAGACAGACAAATAACTTCAGTAAACATGTAGGAAGAAGAATGCTGGAAAGCCGTGGCAGGAAAATGAGCTAAAACCCACAAGACAAAATCAACGGAGATACACTCAAAGTCTGTGTTTAGATAAGAGTATGTGTAAATGCTTCTATGGAATAAATGTCTGGGTTTTACTTGTTGTGAAACAATAGAAAATAGATATGTTAGTCTCTGCTCCCAGTTCCTGGCACAGAGCTCCTAAACCCCTTGCAGTTTCCTAGGAGATAACAAGAGCACCAGGTGCCTCTTCTGTTCTAGTATTTGGTCTTTGACTGTGGTTGCTGACACAACGCTCCTAAATTCCTTGGAATTTCCTGGGTGGTGTGGTGTCTCTGTTTCCATGAGGATACTCTCAGTGGGCCTCTGGACAGCTTCAGGATGGAGGCTGGTCACCAGAAAGACCAAGCCATGATTAAGAACAGAACTTTCAACCCTACCCTCCATCTTCGGGGAAGGGGGAGAGGGGCTGGAGATTGACTTAATGATTGAGCATAACTAGGTGATGAAGCCTCCCTAAAAATCTCACAAGTATGGAAGTCAGACAGTTTCCAGGTTGCTGAACACATCAAAGTGCTGGGAGGGTGGTGTGCCTGGACAGGATACAGATGATATTCCACGCCCCTTCCCACATACCTTGCCCTGTGCATCTCCTCCATTTGGCTGTTCTTGAGTTATATCCTTTTATAATCAATAAATAGTCTGGTTAAATGAACTGTTGTC
This sequence comes from Acinonyx jubatus, assembly GCF_027475565.1. Classification (NCBI taxonomy): domain Eukaryota; kingdom Metazoa; phylum Chordata; class Mammalia; order Carnivora; family Felidae; genus Acinonyx; species Acinonyx jubatus. The sequence continues at coordinate 48,359,964 of NC_069381.1, read as the reverse complement.
CTGAGTTGTGTGAGCTGCTCCAGCAAATTACTCAAACCTGAGGAGGGGGGTGTAAGAACCCTGATTTATAGTGGGTCTATCAAAAACACACTGGACTTGTGACTGATGTCTGAAGAGGGTGGGGCAGTCTTGTGGGAATGAACGCTTACCCCATAGGGTCTGTGCTGACTCTAGGTAGATATCGTCACAACTGAATTGGTTCGTAGAGATACCCAGCTGGGGTTGAATTGCTTGGCGTGGGGAAACCCATACACGTTTGGTGACCAGAAGTCTGTGGTGTTAGTAGAGAGGAGAGGAGAAAATGGAATGTTTTCCCCTCTACACTTGGGTTTGAGCTCAGCACGAGTGGAGAGTATCCACAGAGTGGGATGTGCGAGGCCCAGTGGATTCAGAACAGGATATGCCACCTGTACAGCACTGTGCTTCTGCAGGCCACGTTTTAGGAGGGACCCTGGCACGCTAAGAGTGTGGCCGCTGAAGGCAGTGCATGATGAAAAACCTAGGGTGTGAAACGTGGCCTAGGGGAACATTTATAAAACCTGGGGATTAAGTCATTAAATAAAAGAGGAATTGGGTTCATTTCAAGAAATGCCTGTGAGTATAGATGCTTCCAGTGAATAAAGCTGGCCTCTACAGTTCCTTCCAATGCCAAGAATCAATGACCCAAAGCACTTCCTTCCATAGTTGCACTGCTGTTAGTATGGCATTCTTAAACACAGGGAGGCTGGCTGCAGATTTTTACAGGAAAGGATAGCAAAAATGGTAAAAATGTGTGTTGATACTTGTAGCCTAGAAAGTTTTGGTATTTCCCCACATGATTATCCTGGAGCCCATATTCTGTCATTTTTTGATCCCTCAGAGCCCTTCATGTTTATACATTGTTTTTTGCTTTGTTGAACTTTTTAAAAGTGCTAATGTTGAAAGCTTTAGAAATCAATGCATAGGTGGAGTTCCATCAATCTCCTTTCCACAAACATTAATTGAGCACCTGCTGAGTGCCAAGTCTAGGGAATACAGCAGTATACCTAAAATTCTAATGATGGGGGACATATAGCAAACATATGAAGAATGACTGTTCAAATGAGGAAAAATAGAGGGGGATCATAACAGTATATCAAGTCACAGAGAGTGTTCCCACAAGGCTTCATTGAGCAAATGGCATTTGAACTGAGACAAGAGCCAGAATTATCCAATAAGATTTATCCATGGTTACTTAACAGTGAGCTGGCCAAGACTGGCCCAACTTAATACTGGTGCGTGTGGCTCACCAGATTCCAACTTTCCATAAAACTAGAAGTTTTGGTTTCTTCTTCCTGCTTGTGCCTCAGAAGAAGAGGCTGGCTGCAACTTCCCACAAGGTCCAAGTTCTCCAATGTTAGACATCTGGCTTTCCCAGCACCTGCTACAAACAGCACCTAAACTGACCACCTGGAGCCTAAGCAGATTTTTTTTTGTGCAAGGCCACCTCATGCTCACTTCGTAAAAAGTGAGAGGATACGGTTTTTCAGAAACACAGCACCCAGAGACCAGGGCACCCACGTAGCTGCTGCTTTTCTGTCTATGAGGTTCAGCCTGTACCAAGTGACTCTGCAGGTGTTCTCCATGCTCCTGGTGCCTCCCCAGATCTGCACAGAGAGTAAACCAGGCAAATACCCAAGGAAAGAGCATTGTGGGCAGAGGGAACAGCCCCTAGAAAGCCTTGTGGCATGTTTAGGGAGGACCAAGGAAGCCAATGTTGGTGTAGCAGAGTGAACAAGGGGAGAGGGGGTAGAAAATGAGGTCAGAGCAGGGCTCAGATCATGGTACCTGTGGGCCATGGTAGGAACTTAGGATTTGTTCTATGTAGAATGGGAAGCCCTTGGAATATTATGAGCAGCAGAAGTCACAGTCAAATGTATACTTTCTATGGGATGGTTCTGGCTGCCGCATGGAAGATAAATTAGAAGGGATGTGAGTAAAAAGAGAGAGACCATTTAGGGAGTCATTATGGTAATCCACGCAGGAGATTGTAGCAGTGACCAATTAACTAGATAAAACCTATAATTTAAGAATTCAAGTACCCTGCTTATTCTTTTTTTTCTTTAGAGAAATAACTGATATCTTTGTTTATCGCTTTTCTTGCCATATAATCTACATAAAATCTTAGTACCCACAGACTCCCATCTTTCCTTAAAACAGAGCAACATCAGAGGGTACACTTTTATGTCCATTTTCACAAGTTCAAAGTGATCGAGTAGTATGTTAAAATCATACTTCTCTTATGCCTTTTTACTACATTAAGCTGTTTATTAATCTCCTACAATTGGTGGTTTATTATTACTGTTATTATTATTATTGTTGTTGGCACTGTAAGGCATATAAAGAAGCATGAGATACTATTTTAGACATAGGCATAAAACCATAAGTAAGGGGACACCCGGGTGGCTCAGTCAGTTGAGTGTACGACTCTTGATTTCAGCTCAGGTCACGATCCCAGGGTCAGAGGATCGATCCCTGAGACAGACTCCTTGCTGAGCATGGAGACTGCTCAAGATTGTCTCTCTCCCTCTCTCTCTCTGCCCCTCCCCCATTCGTACTCATGTTCTTTTTCTCTCTCTTAAAAAACAAACAAAAACCTTAAGTAAGAGTGTACAGCATTATGTGAATAAATGCCAAATAAATGTTATAAAAAAAATAGGTGTCTATCTATCCTAAATAGTGAGACTATGAGGTAAAAGTTATTACTTTACCATTTGAAAAATCTATATTTCAAAAAACAGAATAAAAAGTAAAAGGCAAACACAGAAGGACACTATTTATAACATATATGACAGGGGAAAATTTTTCTTCTTGCTGTATAAAGAGCTCTTGAAAATCAGTAGGAAAAGGACAAGCAGGTGAGTTTCATAAACTAGCAAAAGATCGAGATCGGCCATTCACAAAGAAGAAATAAACATGAACACCTACAGGGGTGCCTGAGTGGCTCAGTCGGTGAAGCGACCAACTTGATTTCAGCTCAGGTCATGACCTCATGGATTGAGCCCCACTGTGGGCTCTGTGCTGGCAGCATGGAGCCTGCTTCGAGCTCACTCTCTCTCTCTCTCTCTCTCTCTCTCTCTCAAAATAAATAAGCATTGAAAAAAATGAACACTAGATATGTGTGTGATGGGTGTGGGGGAGATTCAACCTGAGTGGCAATGAAAAAAATTTAAACAGCAACGAGACATTATTTTTACCAATAAAACTAGAAATGACTTTATAAGGGAAATATCCAGGGTTAACAAAGATTTCAAAAAAAAGAATACTCATAAGCTATTGGTTTTTTTTTTTTTTTTAACATTTATTTATGAGACAGAGAGAGAGCATGAACAGGGGAGGGTCAGAGAAAGAGGGAGACACACAGAATCTGAAACAGGCTCCAGGCTCTAAGCTGTCAGCACAGAGCCCGATGCAGGGCCCGAACCCACGGACCACGAGATCATGACCTGAGCCGAAGTCGGACGCTCAACTGACTGAGCCACCCAGGCGCCCCTAAGCTATTGGTTTTTAAGTACACATATCAAAAGCCTTAAAAGTGCATGTACTTTGGCATAAAATCTCTATCAATCAACTCTGTAGAAACAATTATAGATGGATAGATGGTTTGCCTTTTTAAATTTACATAATAATGTATAAGGCTGGGTCCCACAGGAAACAGATTATGTAAGTTCAAATTAGCATGATTCCAGAAGGGTTTCGTTTCTAAGAGTCAAGGTGTTGCGCAGGTACCACAGGCTAGCTGAGGCAAAGCTATGAGCCATCCTCAGTCTGCAGAGATGAGAAGAGGGGAATGCTTCTGGGGAGCACTCTGCAGCTCAGGCCACCTGGAGAAATGTAGTGACCTCTGGGCAAGAAACACAAGGAACTTAAGGCAACATTGCGGAGAAAGAGTCATCTCCTGCCAGGGCCACCCACTGGCCAAAACCAGCCAGAATCAGAAGGCATCAGAGCAGATCATTAGTCCACACAGATCAGCTTCCTGGGTTGAGGAAGGAGGCAAGGAACTGGAGGCATAGGAACGTGTCCAGTAGGGCAGCAATGTTTAAATTACTAAAAAACGGGGTATAGTAAATGTTCAACAAAATAGGACTAGTTAAATAAATTGTATATTCATGCAATGAAATACTGTTTAGATATTTTAAATGTTCTCATGGCATAACTATCAATGTGTAAAGATACCTGCATTATATTATGGACTGTAAATTCTTTTAAAAGATTACAAAATTGTAAAATCCTAGTTTGGTTTGAAAGCAAAACAAAATTTAAACATTAAAAAAAGGGGGAGGGCACCTGAGTGGCTCAGTCGGTCAAGGGTCCCACTTAGTCTCAGGTCATGATCTCATGGTTCATGGGCTCACCCACATCAGGCTCTGTGCTGACAGCTCAGAGCCTGGAGCCTGCTTCAGATTCTGTGTCTCCCTCTCTCTCTCTGCCCCTTCCCTGCTCACATTCTCTCTCTCAAAAATAAATAAACATTAAAAGCAAACAAACAAAAAACAACAAAAAAACAAAACAAAAGTTCCTGTATGTATGTGGAAATTTTCTATAAAGAGATACTATAGCACCTTGCCACATTTAGTTTAACTGCTTATAATTTTGAGAAAGCACAGGTTTATATTTGTGTAGTAAACTTTTTTTAGACCTTAATGTTTTGTTTTTTTTTTTTGAGCAATGTGATTCACAGCAAAATTGAGAGGATGATACAGAGATACCACATGCACCCTCTGCCCACACATATACATATACATAGCCTCCTCCATTATCTACGTCCCCCACGAGAGTGATACATTTGTTACAGTTGATGAGCTCACATTTACACAACATAATCACCTGAAGTCTGTAGTTTGCAATGCGGTTCACTCTCGCTGTTGTACATTCTAAGGGTTTGGACAAATGTATAATAACATGTATCCGTCATTACAGAGTATTTCCACGGCCCTAAAAATCCTCTCCTCCCTTCCTCTAGTACACTTTTTAAATCCATGATCTCCTGATACCCCTGATTTAGTTCAACCTAATGAAACAAAATAACATAGCAATAATTATTACTCCTCATTCCCATAGACCACGTGGATGTACCTGGGGGTTGGTCCAGAGAGAGATGGTTTGTGCTGCATTCTCTCACAGTATGGACAGAAGTCCTGGCTCAGAAACTGTGCCTTAAAGCACTGAGATAATTGGAGAAAAGGCAAGCCAGTTTTGCACTGTCATTTTGCTTAGACTTGCAAAAGCAAAACAGACTAGAACGCAAGTGCAAAGGACGTTAAATTTCCAGCTGATAAAGGCTGGCTCAAAGATTTAAAAACGGCACAGTCTGCAAAACTCCTGGGTATAATCTACCTGAGGACATTGTGATGACTCAATATTTCGTTTTTTGGTTTTTTTTTTTCTTCTGTAAAATTAAGGAAAGTGATTCTGAACAATTATGCTTTATCAGAGCAGATTTTAATACTAATTAATCTCCTTTGTTTGTTTAAAGTAGGTGATTTCTAGAACTTGGATTCACTGTTTCTAGTCAATTACAAGGCAGTGAGATGGACTATATGGACTATCTCTCTTTTTAAAAACATTCTTTTTTATGTTTATTTTTTGAGAGAGAGATTGACAGAGTGTGAGCGGGGGAGCGGCAGAGAGAGAGGGAGACACAGAATCCGAAGCAGGATCCAGATTCCGAGCTGTCAGCACAGAGCCCGATGCAGGGCTCAAACCCATGAACCGTGAGATCATGACCTGAGCCGAAGTCGGATGCTCAACGGACTGAGCCACCCAGGCGTCCCTGGACTGTTTCTCTTTTTACCTATCGAAATAAATTTTCCTCAGTTCTTATGTACTATGAAACTTTGATCTTTTGAACTTTAGTTTACCAGTAAAGAAAGTTCTGAGGGTCCACAGGAAAGAAGAGCATCTCTCTGTACTTGGGTGATGAAGGAGGTGTTTATAAAGGAGATAGCACTCTACTCTAGGACTAACATAAAATTACCATTTGTCAAGGGCTGACTGAGATCTAGGCTCAGTGGTACATAATTTGTACATCTTGTATTGATAAGGATTATTTTTCTAATCTCACAGATGAGACACTGGAAATCAGAGATGTGAAGTAACTTGCCAAAGTCCATTGACATCTGGGGCTAGGATTCAGAATCAGGTCCATAGGACAGATAGTTCATGTCCTTAACCACTACATTATACTGCTTGTGATTAAGGATTAATTTTGCACAATTATGGAAAAGACTTTTTTAATTTTTTTTAAATGTTTATTTATTTTTGAGACAATGCGAGAGACAGAGTGCAAGCAGCAGAGGGGCAGACAGAGGGAGACACAGAATCTGAAGCGGGCTCCAGGCTCTGAGCTATCAGCCCAGAGCCCGACACGGGGCTCGAACTCACGAACCATGAGATCATGACCTGAGCCAAAGTCGGACGCTTAACCGACTGAGCCACCCGGGCACCCCTCTTTTTCATTCTCTACACTGTTGTTTCTTAAACTTCAGTGTACATAGGAATCATGTGACATGTTTGCAAAGAATACATTATTTTCTTGTCCTGTTTTGAGAAATTCCAATTCACTGAGTTCAGAGTGATCCAAGTTGTGTTTTATTATCCAGCATCCTGCATGATTATGACCCACCTCAGGTGGTCTGAGGTTCAAAGGTTAGAAACCACTGTCATTGTCTCCAAGTACGAGCCCTTCATCCTTTCTGGAATATTTTCCCACCTCCTATCTCCTCTTTCAACTACATTTTATTTGTCAATTCCTTTGTGGAAGAAGATTCCAAAGCAAAGTAAGCATTGCAAAGAGAATGACTGAAAACAGGGAGGGGTGGATATTAAGAAAACCAGGCCTCTGCGCAGTCTCCTGTTTCAATTTCTGGAACACCAGGGACTGCTGATTTTAGTCAATTACAGCTTGAAAATTGCAACTCCACCACCTTCTGGAGCATACTCTTCCACTCTGGACTGAAATAGGTAAAATGTAGTATCTGTTAAGTAAACAGCCACTTACATATTAGTCTCGCTCTGTCAGCACCAATTATAATTCCTTCAAAACAAGCTATACAATCTTGTGGGTTTTGCCTTTATAAACCTGTACTCCCTGCTTGGAATTTGGAACACACTATCAATTTTGGTCCACTCTGTGTCTCCCAGATTGCAATTTCTCAGACCCCAAATGTTTTTGGTTGCTTTCTAGCCTCTTCCTCTCAGTCAATACCTTCATGGAATCATTCCCATCCTCCTTAAGCCGGTTTGGTGTGAAATTGCTCTATGATCTCCTTTTTACATAACTCTATTTTTTCTGTTATCACACAGTTTTTCACAAAATTGAAAGACCATACAGCCCATTGGATGCCCAATACAACATTAATCAAATAGTAGTGCATAGCTGAAAGACAATTCAAATAGAAGAAAACATCCACGGTGTAAATGTGTATGTCATGCTGTACAACTGCATATAAGTGACGGAAGAAAGATGCAGAAGAGGAAGGTGTGCTGGGCTATCATTTTCTATAAGCCAAAAGTACATCACGCCAAAGAGTAAGAGCGGATTGGATTGGTTGCTCATTTTGCATCTAAAGTAACCCTTTTATTTTACTCTGCCGCGAGAAATCAACTTTGGTTAATTTCATTGATGTCAGAGTTCGGTTCAATGTTGTGAAGAAAGAAATGGAATACTTTGGGAATAACTCTGGGGATATAATGAATTCCTTGCCCCTGGGAAGTTTACGAACCACAGCGGAACGTCAGCCACTTAAGGGTTCTGTGGAGGGACGTAAGTCTAGCTGGGAAGATGGACGAGATGCCTTGATAGATGTTCCTTTTTATTAACTTGTTAAAAGAGAATAAAAATCCTGTTGCTTAAAACAGTTTGTATATTGTTGGTAGAAAATTGAGGAGTAATGTAGAGGAAGGGGCGTGTGTTTTAGAGCCACACAGACCTGGGAATGAATCCTAGATCTCTACCTGCAAGGTGGCCTTGAGGAATGTACTGAACCTCTCTGATCGTTGAGTTTTTCATCTGCACAATGGTGATAAAATACCCACTCTTCAGGATGATTAAGATAACATGGAAGGATTTATGTAAATTTATACATGGCAGCTTGACTCATGGAAGCATTTAGAATGTTAGTTCATAGAATTCCAACGATGAAGCAATGATTTGGGCATAGGTTTAGGAGTTAAAGTACTTTAAAAATCTTTCTGAAGGTTTAATTTCTATCATAATAATACATGGTATGGCTCTCTGGCATTAAAAAAAAAAAAAAAGACGAAGAAGAAAAAATAAAAAACCCCTCACACTTCATCACAATAACATTTGCCACATTAGCACAGGCTTCACAATTCAGCTTCCCCGTGGAGTTTGGTGAGATTTTCAGCTACACTCCCCTCCCCAGTCCCATTTCATATTTTTATTTTGTTGTTGTCTTTTTAAAAAAGGAAAGTCTGGTTGTGTTGCTTATCTACTATTACTTCCAAATAAGAACATGCTTTCATTTACTGAAATTGGATCCCCATTCACTGCCTTGGCACACTCAGGACTGTCTTCTCCAGAGGGTTGGAGGCCTGTTAGATGGCGCACAGTTGGAAGCTGGTGGCACCGAGTCTCTGCCAAGGCTGGCAGACCTTTAAGATGGCATCTGGTGACCTTTTCCCTGAGCCCCCCTGGGTCCTCCATTTGAGATTTGATGTTCTCGGCAGGGGTGTAATCCAAATCAAATGTGAGATCTGGTGAGTTGGAGTTATACCGGAGGTGGGTCAATGGGAAGTCTCTACACTGCTTTGGGCAGTCGATGCTCCCAGAAGCCCCTGCAATGTTTCTTTCTAACCCTGAGACTCTGAGCTCTAGTAGACAGTGCCCTAAAGGGCTGATTTGCAGGAAGAGCCCAGTGTGACAGAGGGAACAACTGAACAGCGTTTGCCTCATTTATTTATCATCCAGCAATGCAGTAATCCTAATTGCTCTAGTTGCAGGATGGCACTAAACTCTTCACGGCGTCCCTGAGAGCTGCAGCCGAGGTCAGAAGTACACATGAAGAAGCCAGTCGTGCCTTGTTTCCAAGATCGTGTCGATGGCATTTTTTTCCTCCTCTTCAAATGGCAAATTTCTATTTTCAGTTCTGCAGGTAGATAGCACACAAGCCTCGAAGAAAGAACTGTGCGTTTGTGAACAGCCTAACAACCAATGTGTGTTGACGAATTGTTTGTGCTAACAACAGGCACATGCCGTTTCTCAGCTGGGGAGTCATTTTCGTGATAATTTTAAAGTGCTATGTATGTTGTTTTTTTTTTTTTTTAAACAGCTTTTACTTTGAACAGATTTAACAGGTTATTTTTGGTTTTACATCTACTGTGACTGTTTTAACAGACAGGCAGATACATTTCACATTTCTCAGGCAATTCTGTCCCGAAACTGCCCACAAAAGGATTTTGAAGGTGATTAACGAAAAGATGATTTATCTCCCTTGCCTTTATCCAGTGGAGTTAACTCTCTGCCCCAAACCCATTCTTGCCTTCAAATCTGCACTTCCTCCTCCTCTACTCTCTGTTCCTCACAAAATGTAAACTTTCATGGATTCTCTCCTGACTCTATGGGCAGTAGGCACTCAGGGGTCATCAGGCAGATTTAGGTTTAAATTCTGGTTCCACTATTGAAAAGCTGTGTACAATGAGACAAATGACATCAACTCTCTGAGCCTGAATTCCTTCATCCTAACAACGAAAATAATATAAGCACCTACCTATAGGGTTAATCTCAACATTAACTACCTAGTGTATGTGAATGGCTCTAATGGGACTGTCATGTAGTTAAATGCTCAGTAATACTATTTTTTTTAATCTTTTTTTTAACGTTTATTTATTTTTGAGACACAGAGAGTCAGAGCATGAACGGGAGAGGGTCAGAGAGAGGGAGACACAGAATCTGAAACAGGCTCCAGGCTCCGAGCTGTCAGCACAGAGCCTGACGCGGGGCTCGAACTCACAGACTGCGAGATCATGACCTGAGCCGAAGTCGGCCGCCTAACCAACTGAGCCACCCAGGCGCCCCGCTCAGTAATATTATTTTTGCAACCATTGCAAATCCTAGTTATTCGTCTCTCTTACGAACTTCAAATAGCACTGATTCTCTGTAATATTCACTTGACATTGATTTATATGCTAATTAAGTATGTTTCATATTTATGTAAATTTTATACTAATTTCTTTGAACAGGTTATGGAAATATAATGTATCTATCTATTATATATACACACATAAAAATGCACATGTCATATATATAGTCTCACCAAATTTTCGCAAATGGGTTAAACCCTTGTAACAAGTGCCAAGGTAAAAGACAAAACCAAAACCAAAAAAAATTGAATAGTACAGATACCACAGAAGACTTTGGTATTCCCTTCTGGGCTCTACACCTCCCTAAAAAGGTAACCACTACCTAGAAGCTATCGATCTAATTTCTGGAAGCAGGTTTTTACCTGTGGTTAACTTTACTCTTTGTGTTATTTTTGGACAGCCAAATGAAATTAAATTTCTTGAGGTCAGGGATCATATGCTCTATGTCTTCTTTCACTGCAAGAATTATTTGTTAAATACACACCTTTGTCCTCACTTTCCTGCCTTGCTCTGTTGTCATTCGACTGCACCCGTCTGGAAAATCCCAGCCCTGAACGCGCCCATCTCTCCTTCTCCCATCTCCACAAGGACTCCTAGGCAATCCTAGAGAAGGGTATGCCCCCTCTCAGCCCGAAGCCACAAAATTGTGGTCTCCAACCTTCATGGCTACTTGGTTGTACCAAGCCAACCTTTCTTCTTGTTCTGACCAGCTCTTTTCCACTTTTCATAGCAGCTGCCTCAAGCCATCTGCCCTTAGTTCAGACTTCCTTCCCTAGCACTTCCCCCTTGAGAGTCAACAGGGAAGCATACCTTATATATCAAAGAGAAAAGTCAAGCTGTCACCCAATGTATAAATAAATTTGTCTATATCCTCACCTATCTCCCTACTATCCTACCCTGAGGTTTCATTTCTACCTCTGTTCTCTCAATGACACCCCACCTCACTTTGTTGGGGTTCATCATATTTCTTCAATGACATCCTCTCTTTCCCTCTGGCTCAGTTGGCACCATTGACATTTAATTGTGTTAATGTGTCCACTATCCTTCAACATGATAACAACAAAGCCCAATCTGAAACCCTCATTGCATTCCAGTTACCAATCCATCTCTCTCCCCTCTTGCAGCCAAACTTCTTTGCAGAGGTCTTTATGCCTCTGGGATTTGGTTTCTTGCCCCCTTCTTTCCCCAGCCTACTTCAGCCCAGCATCCATCGCCCATTACCTCACAGAAGCTCCTTTGTCAAGATTCCTGCCGGTGTCCTTATGGCTTAAAACAATGGACACTTTTCAGAACTCACCTTTCTCAGGAGCCCCTGACACTGTTGACTATGCCCTCTTTCTGGAAACATCCTTTTCACTTTGTTTCCAAGCCCCACACTCCCTGGTTTCCCTCCTGCCTTACTGAGAATTTTTTCTAAATCTCCTTGTAGGGATCTTCTGCTCTTTGTAAATGTAGGTGTTCCTCTGAGTTCTTTATCAGGCCTTCTTTCCTTCTCATGCTACCTCAACCAAGAGGATTTCTATAAAAAGCATACATACATTCAAATCATTGCCTGTGCTTTGTTTGGCTTTATCAAATCAACAAGTAACGGAGTGATTGTTTTATGCTCCGATGATGTCATGATTTAAAATGGATCCTTTGCATTGTATCAATACTAACAGTTGGAATTTAGTGTGCCTTCTATAGCTATATAGAAATTGACTTTTCCTGATTATAAAATAATATTGTAATATCATAAAATAAATTTTTAGGAATATTCTGAATTCTGCTACCCACAGACACTGTTTATTTCTGGCATATTTCTTTTTAGATGTACTATGTACTCTCACACATAAACACATATATTATGTACATGCATTTTACATAGTTGAGATAATTATAGTTTTCACTTATTTGTATAACTGGACATTTTCTTGTGTCATTAAGACTATTCCTAACTATTTTTATGGCTTTATAAATTCTATCGTATGAACATAGAATGAAATATTCAACATATTCACCTATTACTAAATACTTAGAATTTAAAATTTGTCTGCTTCTGCATTCTTTTCCATAATACACAATTTTAAATATTGATTTAGTAGGTTAAAGCATTGCGACTTCCTGACTGAGCCTTCATTCATTTTGTCAGGTCACCCAATATATTAATTATATCTATTTATATGGACTTTGGCATTTGACTTTCTTATTTTTGAAGTTTTCTCAATTTAAAATGATGTCTTATAATTGCTTTGATTTGTGAGTCTTCAGTTGGTAAACAAGGTAGACTCTTTTTTTTTTTAGTTTGTTTATTATTTGCATTTCTTTGAATCATTCCTACAGTTGGTTTTTCCTTTTCTTTTCCCTATTTAATATTAAATTTAAATGGAGGACTCTTGAGAAGAAAAGAAGCCACAGGATAGCATAGTCTCTCTAGCTAAATGATCCATACACAGTAACCAACGTCTCCTCCTTCATTCCACCGTGCTGAGTTACCACTGTTCACACCCCCAGAGTAACACCCTCTATTTCTTATGCCAGCCTAGTGTATTCAGAGTCTGCCCTGTGAGTAACAAATTGCAAAACTGTTTCTTCACAGCAAGGAAAATGAGAACTTGAAGGCAGAAACTCAAACAGTACTCCAGAAATCCATGATTGGTAGTGCAAGACAGATGAGCAGAGACTCCCCAGCTCCTACTAATCCTACTGATCATCAAATCAACCATGACCCAGATGATGAGGAAGAAAACAAGCACCAAGAGAACAACCAGAGCCCAGAGAACAACCAGAAATTCCTCACAGGAGCACTCACAAGCAGATTTCTGGATGGCAAAGTGAGTGACAAAAACCCAAGCTTCTTTTGGTAATTGACTAGGAAAATTCAAATTAGGTTCATACCACACACCCTTGTACTAATGGTAATTAATATATTTTGCATAAAGGGACTTGGAATTCATTTTTTAAATCAGAAAATAAATTTGAGATCATTTTGTATATTGCATTCTGGTTGACCACCAAGTGAATTGGCCAACCTACTCTACCTGCAGCTAAATCAGTGATAATCATATAGTGATACATGTAAATGTACATGCAACCCTGGGATGTGCTCAGGGGGAAAGGTCTGTCTAACATTACAAGAAGAGGTCATTTATTTTCAAAATCCAATGCGACCAGAACTGTATATCGAAAAATTATCAGCCAAAACCATCTTGATAGAAATATATATTTCTGCACTCTGTTAAGAATCAACCAAACAATTCACAACACACTAACTTGATAATGATGAATCCATATGATTAGTAATTTGTAATTAAAAAGCAAGAATAGCAGCAATTGGAAACTGGATCCAAATCAAGACAAAACTAATGACTCATTGATAACAAAGTACCACTTCCAAAAATTGCTGAAATTGCATTTAGACGGATACATAGAGTAGGAGTTTTGCAGTGACGCCAAGCATTAAGTGACAGCCAAATATTTCAGTAGAATACTGAATTCGAGTCTGCAGTAAACTCTAACATAACTATTTTTAGTTTATAATTTTAATAGCCCTTACTAAATCACTTAGATCCTAGCTAGTCTTTAGTCATCTGAGAAAATAAAAGCCTATAGATTTGTGATCTTTTCCTCGTAAGAACTCTGCGAAGCTTATAATTTAGAGTGGTTAACGGCCCACCAGTGGACCTCAGACCATACTCTGCAAGGTGTAGTTGAACACAGGTCCCAAAAGAACAGTGACTTGCCCAGAATGTCAGTGGCACAACCTACGCTGGAAATGGTGCCTCCTAATCCCCAGTTAATGTGTTCTTTCGGCTGTCTTATAAGTAGTCCTTGAATTCAGGGCCTGGTTGCAGCAGGATATAGTGCATCTGCAGAGGTGAAGTGACCTATTGTGAACTTCTAACAACCTCTGAGTTTTTACATAATTTTGACTCTGGCATTAATGTATTTATTGTTACTCCCCAAGGATAACCTTGATAATAATATCATGTCATAAAACACTTTATTATTGACTGGTTGCTTTCAGATAAATTATATCATTTGCTATTTGGAATTAACCCCTTGAGGTAGGTACCAGTGTTTTCTCTATCACTATGGTATAGATGATAAAACTAAGGCTCAGAGGGGCACCTGAGTGGTTCAGTCAGTTAAGCATCTGACTCTTGATCTAAGTTCCCGCCATGATCTCAGGGTCATGAGTTCAAGCCTTGTGTTGGGCTCCATGCTGGGCATGAAGCCTACTTCAAAAAGGGAAGGAAAACGAAACTGAGGCTCAGAAAAGTTGAAGAGGCTCATAAGTGTAGAGAGAAGATGTTTATCCAGGGTTTCTTCTCTCTCTTTTTTTCAAATCATCTTTCTAATTATAAAGTACTGCATACTCATGTACAATTTTGGCAGATGGAGAATATAAGAAAACTCAACCAAAGAAAAATAATAACATATTTCTTTCTTTTTTTTTCTGTGCATAGATATAGAATGAGAATCATTATGTATTTACTCCTTGTGATCCTGCTCAATTCATTTCATATTAAGAATTTTCACCCTGGCTTCAAAAAATTCTTCCTAAGCATCATCTTGAATGGTTCTATGAGAATCATACTCAGAACAAGCACTTAAATATCATTTATTATGTGCCGGGCACCATTCTAAGTTCTGTACATGTATTAACTAACTTAGTACTCCCAAGCACCCAATGAGGTAGGAACTCTTATTCTCTTCAGCCCGTACAGGAAGGAACTGAAAAACAAGGAAGTCAAGTGCCTTGCCCAGGTCCTGAGGCTGAGAAGGGACAGAGCCACAATTGAAGCCCAAGTCCTAGGTTCCTAATCACCACCAACTGTATTCATTCCTTTGTATGGATATAACATGGCTCATTTAACTAATCCCTTACTGATGGGCATTTAAGTCATTTCTAGTTTTTCTCTTATAAATGGAAATGGGTTTCTTGACACTCCCTCTACCACATCAAGCAGCCCATTCATGGAACAAATTCCGCAGTAGCCATTATCATGGCCAGAATGTTCACTGAATAAGCTGTTCTTGGCCCTCCAAGATGTGGATTCTTTGCTAGCTCTGTAGTGCTAGAGGGGGATGATTTGCTCCTCCCCTCCCAGAACTCAATGAGGTTTCTTGTGGGAGACTCAGCAGGGCTAACACCCAGCCACCAAATACAGCAAGGCCTCCTGGGAGGTGTGGGTTCTGACTAATTGGTTCTGTCTGCCGAGTCTATGATGCTGGCCTGCCAGATGGCAGCCACAGTTGCCTGGTAAAGAGACCCTCATTACCACCTTGACTAAGTGGTAAATGGAATTCTGCTGCAGTGAAAGAAGTAAACCAATCAGAACTCCTTCTAGATCCTTCTCTCTCACACATAGATGAAAATAAGCTTTCCTGCCTGGGATGTAACAGGCAATCTGGACTGCCTGAATTTGCTCCAAAAGAAAAGTTGCTGATAAAGACTGAGCTAACGTGGGTGAGGACAGGCAAGTGTGAAACTCTTTTCTACATTACAGATCAAGTTTGAAGAGTATCATTAGTTAGTAGGAGGTAAGTAAAGCTGAAAATGCTATGAGAGCTCATCGTTTCATGTATCTGCGAACAGTAAGATATCTTAGAAATCAGCAAGTACAAATCTCCACTTCCGAAATGAAGAACGAGGGGCCCAGAGAGCTTTAGTGATTAGTTTGAGGCTTTACAAGTCAAGAGCCTGGCTCTTCTTAACAGTAGCCTTAGAATCCTTTTTCTCCAAATTCTGTTCCTTATGTGTCTTTGAAAATACAAATACTGTTTGTATTATTTCTCAGAAGCATCAGCTCTGCCTTCTCTCAGAAAATAAAAAAGAATGTGTGACTAGCTACAAACTCAGTAGCACGGTTTCAAAAATAAAATTAGAGCGTGTTTTTTTGCATCTGGCAGCATGAAAATGAAAAGTGTGAGTGCTTTAATTTTAATAATTATCATAGTTGATCGGTAATGTGTTCTTTTCAAAGTGCTTTTGTGTGTTTTATCTTATTTGCTCTCCACAGTACCCTGAGAGGTAGGTGGAGGCACATGATGCTATCCTCATTTTGTAGATGAAGAGACAGAGGTCAAGGACATTTCCACTTGGCCGTGCATTGGTAGATTCATCATGTTCAACACAGAACCTTTGATCCTGCTCTTTTTCTGTGGTCTGTGTCTCACAGAGTAGACTCCCATCTTTGCCGGTTGTATCAGCAAGAAACCTGGGCATGCTTTCCTTCTCTCTCTCCCTGAATCTAGTATCACTGAGCCCTTTAAATCCTAACCCTTTATGTCTCTCAAAAATGCCTTCTTATTTCTGCTTCCTCTGCCATCATCCTAGTCAGACAACCATTGTACCTCAGCAAGTTGATTTTAATTATCTCCAAACTGGCTGTCCTTTTCTATGCTTCTCTCTCTGTATTGGTCAGCTACTGTAATAATACTGCTGTGTGACAAATCACCCCAATACTCAGTGGTTTATAACAAGAATCATACATGCTCACATCTGCAGATGTGAGCTAAGACAGCTTTTGCTTTCTTTATTTAGACTTTTCTAGGCTTGGCTGCAAATGATAGATTTAGTTCAGGTCTGCTCTGGGTTTTTCTTACTGTTCTGAACCCAGTAGGCTCCTCAAGGCACGTTCTTCTTATAGGAATGGAAATGTTTCAAGACAACAGACTCTACCACAAGTATGTATTAAGTCTTTGCTTGTGTCATATCTGATGTGGGAAACAAAGGCAGAAGAAAAAATTAAATTTCCTTGCAACTTAGCCCATTGACAAGTCTGTGAGACAGGCAGAGTGACATTCCTCTGGGAACTCAACTGCCTCAATGTTGACTCTTTGCTGAGGGCAAAAAGTGATCTTAGCTTAACATTATCCTGACC
Source organism: Acinonyx jubatus (assembly GCF_027475565.1). NCBI lineage: Eukaryota > Metazoa > Chordata > Mammalia > Carnivora > Felidae > Acinonyx > Acinonyx jubatus. The sequence continues at coordinate 48,342,970 of NC_069381.1, read as the reverse complement.
TCCAGGATCCTGTAGGTTTCCTTTAACATAAAAAAAAAATTCCTTTGGAAACTCCCTTTATCTCTACCCCCAAATATATGTTTGCAATCATCCTCTAAGCATAAAGCTCACTGATATACATCTGAAGGATCTTATTGATGTGCAAATGTTGGGGCTCTGGAGCCAACCCAAGAAAAAAATTCCTAGGATGTCTTTGGTGCAAAAAAGGTGGTTTTCTTAAAGCACAGGGATAGGACACATGGGCAGAAAGAGCTGCCCTGGGAGTGTGAGGAATAGTTGATTGTTTACTTGGGAGCTGGGGGAGGTAAAGACAGAGGGAAGTTTCCAAAAGCATTAAAAAAAATTTTTTTTTTACATTTATTTATTTTTGAGAGACAGAGAGAGACAGAGCACAAGTGAGGTAGGGGCAGAGCCGAAGCAGGCTCCAGGCTCTGAGCTGTCAGCACAGAGCCCAACACGGGGCTCGAACTCACAGACTGTGAGATCATGAGCCAAAGTCGGAAGCTTAACTGACAGAGCCACGCAGGTGCCCCTACAAAAGCATTTTAATATGCTAAAGAAGACACATGGGATACTGGAGGCCTACTTATTGTCAAGCTAAGGCTATTTTTCCCTCAAGGAAAGTATCAATATTAAAACAGTAGGGAATTCCTGGAGGGATGTTTTACTCTGCCAGCCTCAAGTATTTGTCAATGGGCTGCAGGTTCTAAGGAAATTTGATATTATCTACATTTCCTTTTTGCCTTTATTCCACATAATTATGATTAAGGTTTTATTAGACAGTAACAAATGACCTTATCCTAACAATAGCTGGCTCTTTCAAGGTCCTAGAAACCTTGCTTCCAAAATTCCTTGGAGACTTATGCTATCCCTAACCCCCTCCCAACTTGAAAGTATATAATCAGTCACCCATTACAACCCCAGTGCAGCTCTTCTGCCCATGGGCCTCATCCCTGTGCTTTAATAAAACCACCTTTTTGCACCAAAGATGTCTGAAGCATTCTTTCTTGGCTGTTGCCTCTGAACCCCAATATTTCCACATCATTATCCACGAAAATCTGCCCCACTGGCCAAGGTAAACCACATGGCAAAGCACAACACAACTGGGGCAAGGGTATATATTTTGCCTCTTTTAGGAAGAACTTCAGAAGCACTCAAGTGTGGCCACTACTTAAAAGACTTAAAACCACTGTTTAATCCCCTTTGCCCTAGTATAAAATGCAAAGTCCTTGATGGCCACTCCAACTCACTTCTGTTCTCTCTACTTCTCTCACATGCCCACCTTTCCCTAAACAATCTCTATTTCCCAGATAGAGTTGTGTTCCATTTTGTCTTCTATGCCTTGTCCATGCTATTCCTTTTATATGAAATTCTCTTCATGTAACCTCTAGTTACACTAGGGTCTCAACTTACTGAGATATCAACTCTACTAAGAAGCATCGCTGTCTGATCACCAAGATTGTGGTAAATGCCTTTTGTAAGGTACTTGTAAATCAGTCTGTGCATACCCCTCTGGCAGATGTTGCTATACTATTAAAATGGGTTGTTTCCTCTAATGTAAACTTGTGTGTCAGTTACACAAAAGAAAAATAATCAAAAAAATAAAAAAAACAATGGTATGAAGTAGGTGCTCACATCTCTATTTTATAGGTGAGAAAACTGAGACACAGTGAGTGACATAAAGTAATTTGCCAAAGCTCATACAACCAGTTGAGTATTGGTGGATCTAGGATGTGAAACCAAGTAGTCTGGATCCCCTATACCTGTCTAAATCTCTCTTTCATTATTGGACCCCACTCCTCAGGAGAAAAATAAAACTCTCCCTAAAGAGAATGGGATTAAATGCCAAGAAATACTATTTTGTTGAGTAGAGTTGAGCTTTTGAGTGCTAGAAACCATTATAATATTTTAGAATTTTTTGCCCCCAAAGAATGAATTTTTGCCCCCTCAAGGGCAATATTGAGAAAAATGCATGTACTACACTATAATGCCTCTCATAAACACATCATTTATGGTAAAATTTCTTGCAAATAAACCTTATAAGTAAATGAATACTTTTTTTATATAAATAAAAACATAGGCTTCCTTGTCTCCTTCCATGAGTCTGTAAATTCCCTGAGAATAAAAATTTTCTTATTCACTTTTGTTTCCAAAATGCCTCTCTCTATATATTACCCAAAGCCAACATCCAACATTTGTTTACTAGACAAACACCAGAGGCTTTCACATTAGAGTCTGAAAGAAATCAAGCATATCTATTATTTCCATTGGTTTTTAATATAAAATTGGAGGTATTGGCCAATGTAATTTTTAAAAAGAAAGCTATTACAGACAGAATAATTGGAAAGAGGAAGAACTATTGTCAAATGATACAATTACACACATAAAATTTGAAAACACCTAATGAAGAAACTACTAAAACACTAAGAGAATGTGACAAAACAGAATTATATCATCCACATACACAAATCAGTGGCCTTCATATATTATAAACAAAAGCTAGTTAGGACACAAAATGGAAGGCAGCATTTATAATTACAAATAAAAGCATACCTATATTAAGTAAATAAGTAAATAAACCAAATGCCTAGTCAAACTTAACAAGAAATGTCCAAACCTTTATGAGAAAAAATAAAAAACTCTCCTAAAAGACACAAGAGTAGATTTGAACAATGAAAAGGTATGCTGTTCTTGTATAGAAAAAAAGTTAACATTGTGAATCGCTACCAAAATCCCACTGACATTTTTTTGAAGAAATAGAAAAATCCAACCTAAAATTCATATTGAATCTCCAGGGACCCTGACGTCCAAAGCAATCCTGAGAAAGAAGGTATACAAGCGTGTGGTAATCAAAACACTATTGTAATGGCATAAAGACAGACATTAGAATAATGGATTAGCATAGGGTGTCCAAAATAAACCCTCACATATATGGTCAAATGACTTTTTTAACAAGGGTTCCAAGATGATCCAATGCGGAAAAGATGGTCTTTTCAAGAAATGGCACTAGGAAAACTGGAATGTCCACATGCAAAAGTATGTAGCTGGACCTTCACCTAACACCATATATAAAAATTAACTCAAAATGGATCCATGGCTTAAGTATAAGATCCAAAACTATAAAACTCTTGGAAGAAAAAATGGGCAAAATCTTCACACTGGATCTGACAATGATCCCAGCTTTGAGCCTGGAATGTCTACTTACACCAGAAGCAATGGAGATACCAAACATTTTCCGAGACTTGTTAAAAAAAAGGTTTGGAATCTAAATTAAAATGGCTCTCACTAAAAGAAGAAGAAGAAGAAGAAGAAGAAGAAGAAGAAGAAGAAGAAGAAGGGGAGGCGGCGGCGGCGGAGGAGGAGGAAGAGGAAGAGGAAGAAGAAGAAAATATTAAAGGCTCCCAGTAGTCAAAAGTGGGATATTTTGGCTATCAATAAAAGTAATTTTAATGGATTTAAATGCATTGTATATGCTTAAATCTATAACCTTATAGTGATTAAAAAAAGAAAAACTCATTGGTCACCTGGGAAGAACGCTAGGGAACAGACTATTTTTTAAATTGGTGAATAATAGAAGCATTTATTGTTTGCCTTTTCTATACAAACTGTATTTTTTTAAGTTTATTTTGAGAGAGACAGAGAGAGCAAGCAGGGTATGGGGCAGAGAGAGAGGGAGCGAGCGAACCCCTAGCAGGCTCCACACTGTCCACACTGTCAGTTTGCAGAGGTCTGAGCCACCCAGGTACACAAACTGTATTTTAGATAATAGTTAATGAAGACAGTTTCTCTGTAAAGAAGCATTCGTATTAATAAATGAGAGCTAATAATAGGATAAGAATATTACCATTTATGAAACCCTAATGGAAAAGAAATGGAGTAAAGCAATGAGCTTATCAGTACCTATAAAAAGAAAGACAATCTGACAGCATTTGTTTGCATGGGACAATGTATCACCTGTGGAAGGATCTTGCTGAAACAACTGAACTTGAATAAGATCAAGACCCTGGTTCTAACTATTTTACAAGATAGAGATGGGACGGTTGGTTAAACCTTGCACAGAAATACAAGCAACCAAATCCAGACTGTGGAAAACTTTATAGGGCACACAACACAGCTTCTTCAGCACATCAATTACAAGGGGAAAAAAAAAAAAACGGCAGGAAAAAAAAGGCGGGGGTGGGGCAGTGAAGGGAATAGGAAGAACTAGAAATTTAAAAAGATGTAAAAGATTTAAACCAATTACAATATATGGATCTTATCTGGTTCTTGTTTTGAATTAAACTGAAAAATACGATGTATCAGATAATTGGGGGATTTTCAACAACTGACTGGATATTTGAAGAGGTTAAGAAATTACTGCTTTTAAAAGTATTATAATGGGATTGTAGTTATATTTTCAAAAATTTGTTACTCTTAAGGCAGAAGTTCCCAAACTTTGGCATGTGTTAGAAGTACTGGAGGGCTTACTAAAACACATATTTCTGGACCCCAAGCCCTGAAATTCTCATTCAGTGGGTCTAGGGTGGGTCTCAAGAATTCACATTCCTAACATGTTTCTAGGTGATGCTGAGGTTTCTGGCCCAGGGACCACGCTTTGAAAACCACTGCTTTATAGATATATGCTAAAAAAAAAAAAAAATGTGGATGAAATAATAGCCCATCTGTGGTTTATTTATTTCATTTCTGGTGGCAGGTGATGTGGGTATGAATAAAACAAGCATTTCCGTTGATAATTACAGCCTGGTGACGAGTATATGGAGTTCTATTATACTATCCTTACCACATGTGCCTGTGTTTGAAGTGTTCTATAATTACAAGTTAACATGTAAAGAAAATATAAATGTTTATATTTATGAATATATATGTTTATATTTGTAAATATAAATAAAATACTCAAATGATTAATGCTAATACTTATTGTATTGACTTCAGGTATAAAAATCACATGTTAAATTTATTAATTTGGAAATACTTTTTTTTTCAGTTCTGCATTTCTTAAGAAATCCTGTCAAGCTTTTTATATCCATCTTTCTCATGATTGTATTTATTATCACTAGCATCTCTTTTTGAGCCATTTAACAGCTTTCTGGAGCACATCAACACCTTGGTCTCAAATGTTGAAGAATCAGAACTTTTCAAATCTGCATTAGATGCTGTCTCTGCAGATTTCCTCTCAAGCCCCAGCTATGCATTGCGCAATATGAAGACAATTCGTTGTGTTCACTTGTCTTGGAGGAGGCTGTTCATGGATTCCACAATATAACCACTTTATTTATTTTTAATTTTTTAATGTTTATTTATTTTAGAGACAGAGAGAGAGAGCACAAGCAGGGGAGAGGTGGAGAGAGAGAGGAAGACACAGAATCTGAAACAGGCTCCAGGCTCTGAGCTGTCAGCACAGGGCCCTATGCTGGTTTTAAACTCTGGAACAGCGAGAGGTCATGACCTGAGCTGAAGTCAAAGACGTTCAACCGACTGAGCCACCCAGGCTCCCCATCACAATATAACCACTTTAAAATAGTTTTTTTAATAACCAATATTTTTTAAAAGTCTTATTTACACTCCCCAGACCCCAAGAAGAATTACTAAATCTGTGTTAATGTTTTTAAGTTTATTTATTTTGAGAGAGAGTGAGAGACAGAGAGAGAGAGAGGGAGAGAATGAGTAGGGTAGGAGCAGAGCGAGAGGGAGAAAGAATCCCAAAATGGGATTCAGTCTCATGGTCATTAGATCATGACCTGAGCCAAACTCAAGAGTCAGAGACGTTCAACTGACGGACCCACCCAGGCGCCCCTAAATCTGTGTTAAACTTCTGTGCTTCATTTGTAACAATTCTTCTAGGTAAATGTCACAATACTGGTGTTATGCCCCAAATCCACTGTGTGTTAGCCACAAGCACTATTTTCTGATTCAAAGTAAAACAAATGAGAGAAACCTGTAGAACTGGAGATTTTACAGATACTCTGGCAATCCTTGAAGTCAGAAACATGGTAATTCTTGATCAACATCTTCCATGTTATCTTCTTTGACACTTTGTGGATACAATGTTTGGAAAAACAACAGCCCGGGGTGATTGGTGTCAGCAAAGGGAGAAGTCTGAAGCCAGGCACACGCCACAGGGCCTGAACAGACCATCGTCACCTTTCTCACACTGTGTTTCTCTATTTGTTCTTCAAATTTGGCACTGTTCTTAAATGCTGGGAGTCAGTGGGGTACCAGACTGTTCTGGCCCACACAGAGCTCTCACTCTATTGAGACACACAGCAAATAACAAATCAAGGTTTAGAATTTACAAATTGTTTAAAATACATTATAATACTCATTCCTCACAGCAGTCCTGGGAGTAGAATATAATTTCCTCTTTCCGTAGGAGAGCCTATAAAATTTAGTCTGTGGACATCTAGGCTAAAAGATCTGTGATGGCAAGAAGCATACCTGCCTTGTTCACCTGTATCTGTAGTGAAGATAAAGGCATTCAATAAACTGTGGTGTTTAAATGAGGAAAGGGACACCTTGACTCCTTTGGAATGGTGAAGTATTGATAAATGCTCCTTCGGAACCCTACAGTATAGGGGCACCTGGGTGGCACAGTCAGTTAAGTATCTGCCTTTGGTTCAGGTCATGATCTCATGGTTCATGAGTTCAAGCCCAGCCCTGGGCTCTGTGCTGACAGCTCAGATCTTGGAGCCTACTTCAGATCCCGTGTCTCCTGTTCTCTCTGCCCCTCCCCTGCTCACTTGCTCATTCTCTCTCTTTAAAAAATAAATAAACATTAAAAATATTTTTTTAAAGAATCCTGCAATATAGAAGTGTATCAATTCTCAGAGGCAGAAAAATATTTGTATGTGGCTGAAAATAGAAATGTTTTATATTACAAATAATTTCCAAAGAAACATACTGTTCTAAGAAAATGTTCTAGGGACGCCTGGGTGGCTCAGTTGTGTAAGCATCCAACTTCAGCTCAGGTCATGATCTTGTGGTCTGTAAATTTGAGCCCCTCGTCGAGCTCTGTGCTGACAACTCAGAGCCTGGAGCCTGCTTTGGATCCTGTCTCCTCTCTGCCTCTCCCCCACTCACACTCTGTCTCTCAAAAATGAATAAATGTTTTCAAAAAATTAAAGAAAGAAAAAGAAAAAGTTCTAGGAAACACCTGAAATACCTAACCAAACATTTTATAGGATGAAACTGCTCTGTGGACTGAATGTGGAATCTCTCTCCTCCTGGGGTAGTGGGGGAAATGTAGGTTTCAAATCTTACCTGCACAATTCACTAGGGGGTAAATTTTGAACAATTCCTTTTTTTTTTTTTACCTTTATTTATTTATTTTGAGAGAGAGAGAGAGAAAATGCTCATGCATACATGCCAGAAAGGGAGGGGCAGAGAGTGGGGGAGAGAGAGAATCCCAAGCAGGCACGATGCTGTCAGCACAGAGCCCAATACGGGGCTCGATCTCACAAACCATGAGAACATAACCTGAGCTGAAAACAAGAGTCTGATGCTTAACTGTCTGAGCAACCTAGGCTCCCCAATGTCATTATTTTTTATGCCTATTCTAGAACTCTCTACCACTCCTGCTCACTCTTCCCACTCTAAAGAGCCTCTTGATTTTTCTTTAAAATGCTTCACGACTATAAAGCACCTACAGGTTGCTATCCATACTGACTGGTTATTCAACATGACTATCAACTGAGTACAGACATTCAGCTTTCAGTGAATCCTTCTGATAATGTCTCCTTTCAATTACCTGACATCAAAAAGGATTATTTTTGTGTGTCTCAATTTATTCCCAAGATTTTATTTTTATCTGGTATGACACGGTAACAGATATAATGACAGCTGCCTTTCAGAGAATAGTTTCTTACATTTCCCACACAAAGGCGGCATGCCACATATCACAGGAACACATGAGGAAGGACCAAGCTCTGTCAGGAGGCAGAAGTGAGGGGACAGCACAGGCTACAGTCTTTATACAGGTTTCCACAGGAAAGGCAACGCAGCGTAGGGGAAACAGCTTAGGACTGGCTAGCTTGAATAATTCCAGCAGGGTTTGAGCACAGGGGTGGTCCCTAGTTATCCAGTATCTGGACTGGGTTGATTGGGGGCAGGGGAAATATTTGCTTCGTGAGAAATTCGTGAACCCTGGGAAGGGCAGTCTCTTCCAGCCAGCAAGGTTACCTGAGATGTCAAAACGTCATAAAATACAGACAATAAAAAACATGAGTAACACACCTACACCATGGCAAGAGGGAATGGTACTTCATCACTCACCTTTGTTCCATCATTTATTCTATTGGAAACTTTATGAACGTTGCTCTTGGGATATGATATTCTGAGCTTTTGAATCTCTTCTGTTCCATTCCTGACAAAACTCACAATTGCCTTTGTAGTTCTTCCTCATCTGTTAATTAAAACAGTCTAAAGGAGTGGCTGGCTGGCTCCATCATAGAGCATGGGACTCTTAATCTCAGGGTTGTAAGTTCAAGCCCCACGTTGGGTGTGGAGCTTAATACACACACACACACACACACACACACACACACACACACACACAGCCTAAGGATACTTTTATCTCTAATAAGAACCCTATATTTGCCTATAAATGCCTTGTGATATACCTATTTTTCCTTTGTCGCAGATACCTTCTTTCTTGCACAAATTAAACGGCACTGTTTTACTGTTAATATATTTGTCAAATGTATGAATTGCATAATGCTGAGATTGATGTTGAGACAAGCATTCTTTGGGGACTCATTGATTCAGTCACTCTATGGACTGAAGTCACTTAGGACTGGGAATGTGTTTTAAGAGATTATTTCCTTGTTCATATTCTCCTTTCTTCTTTCTCTTTTCCTCTCTCCTTCTGATCCTTACTACCATTTGTCTTTGTTTCTTTAAGATTCCCATCCAGGCAAATGTCCATTGTAGCTCAGTACCAACTGGAGACCAGTCCCTATCCTATATCCATGGCCTCCCCGGGAGAAACCTGAGACTGGTCTTTGGAACAGATGGCAAGGGACAGCTCTGACCAACCTAAAGTACGTATACTAAGACTTGCCTTGTTTTCTATTGTGGATGAAGGGTATTATTTGTTGCCTGTAGACTTTGATGTGCAGCAGATAATGAGACAGTCTGAGAGGGACGCTAGAGGCCATATGATGAAGCTTCCAAGAAGCTCCTTGGTGAGCTTACAGGCAAACCTTGATTGTCTCAACTGAACTTCTCATCTTTCTTCCACCTTCTTCCTCTGGAGACAATGGGTCTCTAAAACTTGGCATTCTAAATTCTCTTATAATTTAAAAAGTTATTTTGTAGAAGACGGATGATATACCTTCAGTAGCCTTCTAACAGAGTATGCACTCTAAAATGATTTTCTTCTTCGGAAGGCAACAGTCCCGAGGTATTGCAAACTAATAAATATGCCCAGAATGAATACCTACCTCCAGGTGTTACCAGCTTGCACTGTTCTAGGCAAGGCCTGAAAGTGGGTGCTCTGATATCAGCCCCACTAGGCTTCTGCTTCTTTGCATTGGCTGTCACTTCTCATTTTAGAGCTGTGTTAATTGATTGTTGCTGTTGCTCTTGTGTCAGGATTTTGGCCAGAGGCCAAGTGGAACAACAAGGGAAGACGCTTTTCTTCTTGCCCTGGTCAGAAGAGAACTCAGCTCGCGCCCTTTGAGTTCTGGCTTATTAGAAAAGCTTCAGAAAGAGCTGAAGATCCTGGATCCTATCTCTTCAGGATTTCTTCTCCAGTCTCAGCTAAGCCACCTTTTCTTAAGAAAGGAAGTCCCTCTACAGTTACCAATAGTCAAGATCCTTTGGCAGAGATTTTCTAAGAGGGGCTCTCCAGAAATGGTACAGCCATGTTGCTATTCTAAGCATGGGTTCCTTTTGTTTATTTTACTTGTACGCACCAGAGTAGTAGAATTAAAATTTTAGTTTCTTTTTTTTTCTTAAAAATAACCTTTACTATTGACTCCTAAGATACAAAGCTTATTTGTATTCATATGTGGAAATTTCTAGTCAGAAGAAACCAGAATAGAAAATGGATTAAGTCTCTTAGCTCTATTTAATTTCTTTTTAAAAGACTGCTGTTCCTGACTTTCATTATCTGCCCTTAGCACTATTGGGTTACAGATTCAGGAAAATGGGCTCACTTGAGTCAACTTACATGTTGGTCAGTCTGTAGGCTCTGAGATGAGAATGGAGAATTTGACTAGGATGTATCATTGCAGAGAGTTCCCTAAAGAGTTAGAAGTGGGAGGTATATTTGAAATACAATTCACCACCATTTGACTAATTGGGAAGCTGAGATCCAGAGTGGGGAAAGGAAATTGCTTAGTGTACTCAGAGAATTAATGGTGGACCCAAAGCAGAGATTAAGGCTCCCCAGTGACAAGTCCAGGGTTCTTGCTCTGAACACTGCACTTCCCAAGCTCACATTTATGGGTAGATACAAAGCATAGTCCAAGTGTAACCAGGGTGCTAGAGGAATATATCCTACAATAGAAAAAAGTAATAGCAATGGGTAAATCATGAGTGAGCATGTGTAGAAAACCAGGCTAAAACAAACCTCATAGGGGTAATCTGGGAATTTAGTAATATAATAAGTGCAAATTACCTGGTTGCATGCTTAGCATTTAGTAGGTATTCAAACAAATGTTAGTTCTCTCTCCTGCCCATTTCTAACCAACTAACCAACTATAATTAGTTGTATATTGATGAGAAGTATTTAGCAATACAGTGTCAACTTAGTACAGCCACTGTGAATCTTCAATTCAATCAAATTCTCTGGCCTGAGACTGATTTTATGTCAGAACCTTATATAGCTTCCCTCCCCCATGGTTATCCCCCAACTGCCCTGGAGTTGTATGCCCACCAGAGTCCATAGGATGTCATCCAGACCAGCAATGGAAATGGACAACATTCTTTCAGTCCTTTCCCATGTTTAAAAAGAAAAAAAGGACTGGGGGGTGGTCTTGAGATTTTTCACTTAGCTTAATAAGACCTTGTCCTCAAATAATCCGAACATATCTGCTAGATATATCTAAATACAAGCAAATGCTATATATAATAAATACATGAGATGTGAGAGAGCAGCTAGAGGCTAGGTTATGCTGTAGTAACGAACAGCCCCAAAATTTCAGTGGCTCAAAACAACAAAAGTTTACTTCTCACTTACACTTCCCTAATAGGTAAGGCACAGTTTTGCCATTATCTTAGCTCCCAAACCCACACGGATGAGGTAGCAACTCTGGAGTATTTTTGGACATGTTGGCAGAGGGGGATAAAAAGAGAGCTATGGAGGGGCTCATGTGAGCAGTTTAATCCTCAACCAGAAGGAGCACATGTCACTTCTGCTCACAACTCATCGGCCAGAATTGTTCCCATAGCCCTACCCAACCACAAGGCAATCAGGAAGGGGGGATAGTAGGAATATTTGCTTTTCAAAAGCACTAATAATTATTATACTATATTTTTAAGGCTGTTTTAGAAACTTTAATGGTAAAAAAAATTCCAAATACCCTCTACCTCAACAGGCATTTCCCTTATGCGCATTTATTTCCCTTATATGTATGTTAAATGACAGTGTGCTTTTTCATATTGGATTTTCAGGTGAGCTACAGAAAGCTCCTCTGGTTTTTAAAAGCTGCAGCTTCAGATGACCCCCAGCAAAGCCAAAGAGTTGTGGGCAGCAACGGGGACAAGAGTCAGAGTTATCATGATCATGGCCAAGGGTACTTTCCTTCTTTTCTTGGGCATAGTGTTCCTAGATTTCTAGAGCTGGCGGTGACATCAGAGGCCATTCACCTGAAAAGCTCACCCAAGGTAGAATCACCATGCCCTTCACCAACACTGGGCTTATGCTGATCATTTCCTCTCTCTGGTACAAAGGCCAGCACAGAAAGTTATTTGCAACAATTGCATAGTTTCTTGAGATCAAGCATGTGTCTTTTTTATGAGGTTGCCATGTGAAAAGGAAAACCCTCATTGTGAAGTAAGGAATGACTGTATACTGGCACAGAGCTCCAGTCTCTAAGGTATGGTTCCAGAAACACGCTTCATGAGTGAACTCCTGGTTTACGGGCACTAGCAAAGAAAGGTTTCAGGTACAAGAATCAATAATCCCCTCATATAATCTCAAAGGAAAGAGATGACACAAAGTAAAAACAGGATGTGAGGAATATCATTAGAGATGAGGCACAATAAAGCATGAGAGTCTCTGTGTTCTCCAAGAAAGTTGACAAAGTGCAGTAGTTAGGAACATAGCCTCCATTACCTAAAGCCTGGGCTCAATTCCTGTTTCTGCCATTTAATGGCTATGTAACCTGAGGACAGTCAGCTACCCTCTCTGTGCTTCCATTCTCCAAGTGTGAAATAGGAACCATAAGAGATTTCCCTTCACTTCATAGATTTATAAGGGTAAGTCAATCAATCAAGGCAAAGTTCTCAAAAACAGTATCCGATACATAGTAAATGCTATAGAAGAGTGTTTTTACTTTTTTTTAAACTATCCTACCAGAAGATACTCTTTCCATTACAAATAATGAGACACAGTGATTAAGAGCCATGATATTGGAATTTATCACTTCACTCTAGGGAACTAGAGTTTCCTGTAAAAATGTCCCTGGGCCAAATGTTAGACTTGATTCCTTTCTACGGTGCACCATTTTCATGCCCTTTTGGCATTCGTTGAATACCAGATGCTTGCCAGGCACATCTTGCTGTGCACAGTGAATTCAGAGGTTGGCAAGGCCCATTCTTTCCCTCAAGGGCTCAAGTTGCAAAGAAAGTGACACTGCCATGTGGGTCTATGAGTCAAATATCTGGGAGCAACTGTGCTATGGAAGGCCATAAAGCCCCCAGAATTTTTTTTAAGTAGGTTTATTTTTGTGAGAGAGAGAGGGAGTGGGAGAAGGGGAGAGAGAGAATGAGAGAGAGAGAAAGAGAGAGAGTCCCAAGCAGACTCTGCACTGTCAGTGAAGAGCCCAATGCAGGGCTCTAATTCACAAACCGTGAGATCATAACCTGAGCAGAAATCAAGAGTCAGACACTTAACCCACTGAGCCACGCAGGCGCCTGTAGCCACAGAAATTTTTAATAATCAGCAACCACACTTCACAAAATACAGACCATGAGATTTGAGCCCAGAGAGGTGGTGGGCTATGCACTAAAACACATGGTTACCCATTGGCAGGTATGGGTACTATGGATCCTGGACAGGAAGGCTTTCCTGAGCCCTGGACCAGGTTGTATCTCTTCGTGGTATGGCCCCACAGTCCTTTCCTTGCCTAACAGCCGTGGTACTTGTAACTATGTACTTGACATTTGAGGTTAGTGATAATAGCGTGTGCCCTAGCCAACTCGGTGTCGAGCGTAGTTCCTGGCACGTGGGAGATGCTCAACGAGTAATTTTTTTAATGTAATTGGCACCCTAATTATCCACTTGCAGGGACATCTGGATATCTACTCTGTAAAAGAGGTGCACAGAGAGATCATTTTGAACTCATCAGAGAAGGTGCTGCTTTACACAAACCAGACAGCATGTTTGTGGAAGTGCAGAACTGATGGCCCATAATGAATCCAGGCTCTTTGTTAATCAATGTGCTGCTCAGGAAAAGGCTCTCTTGCGCGTTCTGTCAGGGAGAGCCTTTAATGGGGTAGCTCTGTGCTGTTTAAAAAGCCTCCAGCATCACCTGTGGCAACAACAGTGGCAATGGCTCTCCTTACCTAAGTTGGACCAGATGAAACACACTCTTGCAGCAGGTTTCCTAAGAAACCCCACCAGCTGAAACAAATGGGTTCCATACAACTCCTGCCCATTTAGCAATTGGTGTTCGGAGTCAGGGGCCAAAGCCTCATGAATTCCTACCCCCAGGAAATGGCATTGCAAGAAAAGGAACGAGGAAGGAAAATTTGTGATTCAAATCTGGGACAGATATATCTGATTGGCAAGGCCTGGGTCATGTGCTCTATCAGCAAAGAGAGACTAGTAAACCAAATAGCTAGCATTTTCCTCGACTGGAGTGAGAGGCAGACTCCTGAGCTAGAGAACTCTCTGAACAAAGGAAGGAGGGTGAAGAAACTATGTGACCAAAACAAAGACAAACAGCCACCCCTTCCTGCACTAAGCTTTTGGAAAATATTAGCTATTAGGCCAAAGCCCAAGTAAGAGTCACAGAGCAAAAGAAGGTGCAATATGACCTTTAGTAAAAGTTAAATACATGCATATAAAAAGAATCGATTCCAAGTGCTGCACAAGATCCCCAGGAAATAGTAAGAAACAAAACAGAGTTGATCCACATCTGATGGAGCAGTCTAATAGGGAAGTCAGACACGAGGCAATGACCAAAGAAATAAAGATGTGAATGCAACACGAGGGAGATTTATTAAGGAAAAGAACAAGGAATTATAAAAGAGCTGATCAAGCACAGGGTGCTGGAGCACCACTGAGAGACAATTGGGAGCACCACTTCCCAGATACTCATTCAGTGACGTCGGGTTGGTAGCTTGAAGTCAGCCATGGTGGGAGCACTTGCACCGTAAAAATTAGTAATGCTAACAGATTAGGGCCTTATCTTGGAGAGCGGGTTGTTAAACTTTACTGGCATACCACTGAAAGAAGGCTGATTTACAGGAGTGGAGATTGAGGGATGTCACAGAATGTCCCTGTAGGGAAGTGGCACTTGACGTTGAGACGGTGGAAATTAGGAAAAGCTCCACTGCCGATAAGACAGTTCAGACGGATCCGGAAGGAACATCATGTGAATGCTAAATGAGTAAAAATCTCACTAGTTAAATCAAATAAGTAAATGACTGTAACATTTTTATCATCCTGTGGTTTTTCACCTATTATTTAAAGTAACAATAGTCAGTGAGATAAACCATCTTAATAATTATAAACATTTGCAAAATCATTATTACCAAAACTTTTCTGGGTTTTCCAGATACAAATTGCAAAGTCAAGGATAACAGAGGAAGTTCACTCGATTCAAGATTTCCTTCTAAATAGGTTCCCTGGTTACAGGGATCTGGCAGGATCTGATTTGCTTTGCTTGTGGCAATGAGCGGTTTGGAAATTTGATTTCCCATCAATAATTATCTGGGCCTAAGAGAAGTAAGATCAGGCAGCTAAAGTAAACTACTGTGGTCACTTCCAATTTTTTCTCTCAACCTGGAAAAAAGAGTTAGAGATTAGGTTACAAAGTCTGGTTTATGTTCTAGTTGAATTGGTTGGTGCCTCATGGAGAAGAGACTCTAGTGGTCAGGAGAATGGAATCGGTTGGAATGGATGTAGCAAATCTTCATGCTCAGATGCCATGACCAGGTTACTGAGATTTAGAAGACCCTCCTGGGTGGGTTCTCTGGTTCCACAGTGTATGTCAGGGGTGAGAGATCCAGTAGGAAAACATAGAACGGCTTTGGGTGGATCATCTTTTCATAGCATTTCCCCTGCCCCTCCAAACACTACTGCTCGTCAAGATGCCAGCCCACAGTCAGAAGTGAGCAAGAGCCTGTCGGAGATCTTGATGGCACTAAGGACAACTAATGGGAAACTCAACATAGAGAACCTCAGTCGGAATTTTCAAAAAGAAGATCGCTCATTTTCTGGCTCCCTGCCCCTACCCAAGGTAACCAAAACTAGAGTTCAGATGTGTTGATCTCCAAAGGCTACCTCAGGGCATTGGGTCTATAAGAAAGCACAGTTAGGATCTGTGTTCTGCCTGTGGATCACATTATACACTTGTTTTCTGTGCCTCAGAGGAGAAAAAAAAGAAGACGACGACGACGACAAGGAATTATGGAATGTGCAGAATTGGTCCAGGAATTACTTACACTGGGATACGTTTTATGACGATAATAGAAAATATGAGGGGAGCCTGGGTGGGTCAGTCAGTTAAGTGTCTGACTTCAGGTCAGGTCATGATCTCATAGTTCGTGAGTTCGAGCCCCATGTCAGGCTCTGTGCTGACAGCTCAGAGCCTGGAGCCTGCTTTGGATTCTGTGTCTCTCTCTCTCTCTCTCTGTCTCTCCCCCACCTGTGCTCTGTCTCTCTCTCTCAAAAATAAGTAAACGTTAAAAACTTTTTAAAAAAATAATAGAAAATATGACAACACCCAAGTAACATTTCACGATGGAAAATAAATATTTTTGCAAAGCCAAATGTTCACTTCTCACACCCTGTACCAGTTTCCAGTGACATCAGCATGTGGTATCTCATGCTTTAGGAACACCAAAGTTTAGGAGCTAGTGTGATTTATTGCTGATAGAGACTAGTCTGCTGTTTGGGAACATTAATGAACAGTACAGATGTGTCTTATGGAAGAAGATCCAGAACCATATTAACTCAAGTACTGTCTTCAGCCAAACAAACCCTAGGCATGAGGCTACCTCAGATACAGGGCAAATAATAATTATGAGTATTACTACAATTCCATTAACAACAATTTGTCACCACCAAGCTTTATTGAGTTCTTACTAAGTGCCAAACACTGCACTAAATGCTTTAGTTACACCATTTTAATTTAACATTTACAGATGACTACAAAATCCAGATAGATGTTATAATACCCATTTAATGAAAAATACTGAGTCTCAGAGAGGCCACCTGAATCATCCAAGGACTACAACTAGCAAGCTGTAGAGCCAGGGTTCAAAGTACAGAAGAGTAGAGGGATATTGAGGGCCAAAATCGGAACTCTATTAGGCAGAAGATATCTGGAAGCGTCCATTAAGTCTGTGATACAAGACTTAGAGTTCCAGGGGAATAAAGGGATTGGAAATTAGCCAGGGGCGGGGGGGGGGGGGGAAGGAAAAAGAAAATGCTATAGAAAAGATTGGAAAATGCCTTTCATCTAGGCAAACAGGTTAGAAATGAGAAAGAATTTAAAAGAACGTGTGATGTTTACTAAGGAAGCAAGGACACAATATAATGACAGTGGACACTTATCCCAGGACAGAAGCAGCTTTCTCTATGCTTTCATTTATACAGTCAACTAAGCATGCAAAGGCAAAGGTCATGGTAGGGTGTAAATGTGTGTGTACATATGTGAATATGACACATGCAAGCATGTGTCACTAGAAAGAGAGAGAGAGAGAGAGAGAGAGAGAGAGAACACTACCAGAGATTCCACACAACATAGATAGCTTTCACTAGGTTCATAAGATCAGTAAGAAGCTGCAATTCTCTGTCAGATTGGAAATTACATAACACCATCAATGAAGCTTGAAGGTTCTCGGATAATACTTGGAGAATAAAACATAAATAACTTGGGAATCAAAATAAGTTTTCTTAAACTCTTTGAGTCTTTAGATTTTTCCACTGGAAAAACTGGGTTTGAAATATCTATCTCCTGCATCTATTGGGAGGATTCAGCAAGATAAGTATGTGAAGGTACTTAGCACACTAATACATGAGGCACTCAGTAAATACTAGTTTCCTTTTCTTCTAATTAAACAAAAAAATTCAGTGTTTGGTTAAATTATTACTCAAAACAGCCCAAGGAAGGGGAATCTTTCCCAGGGTCAAGTGATGGCCACATTGAGTACTGGCTCTTAGAGCTGGTCCTGAAAGCTTAAATTTGTGGTTCATATCCAAGGAAATGGGGCACATTTTCCTTGAAGCTGGTCTGCCTCTCTTCAGCCATCTGGCATCTCTTAAGACATCTGGAACTCACTCAAAGTATATTACAGTCTGGGAGGCATATAAAATAGAATTCTGTTTCCCCAGAACGTGAGACAAATTGAGGCCCAAGGGACATTGGATACAAAAAAACAGCAGCAGCTGTGCCCCAACATTCATGCTTTTAGACACAGGACTTCAGAGTAGACCAGGAAAGGATATGAGTTGGAACGGCTTTTCTTTTTGGACCAGTAATTCTTAATCTCCTTGGAGCGTAGGGGAAAGAATCACAGTCTTCCTCAAATTTCTCATGAAATCAATGCACTCTGTGTCCCTGTGCACTCTGTGTTGAGGGGGGTGGGGGTTGCCATCCTCACAGCCAACACTTCAGAGGGTTCACAGATCATCTGTAGCCTCTCAAATAAATGTATTCTTGAAGGATAATCTATGGGTCTTGCCACTCGAATGAAATTTTGCCCTTCTCATAGAACAGTCTAAAAACATATCAAACATCTACCATCCTCATTCTGTGGACTCCCTCATCCTGTTCCTCTAGCACGTCTTGATGCAATGATGGCTTCTGGCAGGATTGGTGAAGCAATGTAGGTCCACATCCTGGGTTCTGAGCACTATGCGAAGGCACTAAGGAGAGGAGACTATTATGATTTCAGTTCCTCAGTTCTCCAGGAACCCAGGAGAAAGGTGACATTTTCACTACGTCACAACTCTGTATGACAAATAGTGATGGCAGTAACTTGAAACACAAAGAAGGAACACCAAACTAGGCTGCCTCAAAAACCCTCCAGAAGAGATGGTACAAAAACTAAATCTTAGAGGACAAGTGAATTTGACAAAGAATTGGGAGGAGGAGCAAACTAAGGGATGGGAAAGGCATTCTATGTAAAAGAATAATGTGAAATGGAACTGAAAGGAGAGACAGCATGGCTAATTCAGGGAACTGTAAGTCATTCAAATGGACAGGACACAGCAGGTATGTGGTGGCTGGGATTGGTGGGAGATGCTGCTCAAGGCGATGTTAGAAGAGAAAGTGGGAGACAGTTTATGAAGGGTCTTTCTAGGAGGCTTAACCTTATCCTGAAGGCCCAAAAGGATCATGAAAAGATATTAAACAGTGAATGAATGATACGATCAAATTTGAAATTCGACCAAAAGCACCTTAATGGAATATGAAGAATTAAAGGCAAAGAGAGCCCTTTAGAAGGCTGTTCCAACAATTCAAGCAAGAAATTATGAGGTTTTAAACCAAGGTAGAACAGGAGAGATAGAGCTAGTAAAGTAGGTCTTGGTGACTAACTGGGTATGAGCCCTGAATTAGGAAGAATCAAAAATTACTCCCAACATTTTGGCTTTCACAACTTGGTGAGTGGTGGTACCTTTCACCGTGATAGAAAACAGAAAAGGAGTAGCTTTGGAGGAATGGAGGACAGGATGGGGAGTTCAGTTTTAAACACATTGATCTGGGGTGAGAAATTAAATAATGATTTAAGGGTCTTCAATATGGAGTTGAAACCATGGGAATAGTTAGCGTTACCCAAGGACATATAGAAAGTGAGAAGGAAGGTTGAGGAGGACTTTCATTGTTAAGGAGTAGTTAGAAGACAAGCCAGCAAAGGAGACTAAAAACAATCAAACGAGACATGGGAATGGTCAGGAAAACCAAAAAAGAGATTTATAGAAGAATGGCATGATCAGCCATGTTTCATGCTATGAAGATACCGTCTATAATTAGGACTGAAAAGTACTCACACAATTTCAAACCATGGAAACTACCAGTGACTTAGCAAATACAGTTTAAGTACAGTGATAGGGTAAAATGCAAATGGAGCCCTAAGTGGGAAGAGAGGAAGTTGAGAGAGCATCTGTGTACTACTCTTTCAAGGAGCATTTTGGGGAAATAAATATTTATTTCACATGGAATTTTCTAAATAATGTAGACATTTTATTTACATTTGATTAAAAAACATTTCCTTACTAAACAGAAGAAACTACACATAATGAAATCCTTTCTTATTGAATAAGGGTCATCATTATATATATTCATGCTTTAAAGAATTTTAGTAATAATCCTGAGTAACACTAGGTTGGCAGGATTTTCTGCTAGATGTTGGGTTTTTTGTTGTTGTTATTTATTTATTTGCTCCTTTATAACTGTCAGTTCTTAGCAGCTATCAATCAATCTGCTTCTAGGAACCCTGATGTACTATTTCTAATCTGCTGTTCATTTTAGCCTAGAGCAAAACTCAATGTTGCCAGAAGTAAATCAACTGTTTTTAGAATAACCTCTGATGTTTAAAAATACATCAATATGCTGTAATCATGAGGATAATTCCATTCTTATTTACGGACTAAAATGGCATAATGTCACTAATTTCTACCTCTCTAAAGTTACTTTTGCCCATCTCTGCCCATACACACTCTACTTTTTTCTGTCTTCATCTCATTCATTCGCTTCCTTGTTCATCTATGTATTCATCTGTTCAAAATTATTAATACTTTATTTTTCAGTATGGTGCTAGACAATGGTGATTGAAATATGAATGAAACACAACCACAGCCCTCAGTAAGCCAAGGTTTTATAATAAAGTTCTAGTGAACAAATAATTACTGCCCAGTCTGGAAAAGGGTATAAAACTATAGTGGGTGAGTAATGTCAAAATACACGCCGTTTCTAAAAAGCACCATACTCTTTCTCATCCATTAATTACCCGTTTTTCTTCTGCCTGGAATTTTTCCTGACCTCTTATTCTTCTTATAAACTCTTACTAAGTTGTTTCTATGTTTCAAATTGATCTTTTTTCCCTCCTTGAAACATCCCTGACATTACTCCTCTATACCTAGTAAGTAACATGTACAAGTTTTAAACTTAGATTTGTTGCTATTTCCTTCCATAAAGACAAACCAAGATTAGTTTTTTTGTCACTATTTTAAAATCTAGGTTTTATTATTATTCAGCTATGGTCTGACCAACAGATCAGGAGATGACTGCCACTGAAGAGATAGTTTGTTACTCGCAGTTTCCAAGGGGAGGGAGCATGGCACATTCCCACAGGCCACACCAGAAGCAGCAGGGTTGGTCAGGAAGCAGAGGGGATAAGGGGAAAATGTGGTCAAGAGCCCTCATTGTGGAAGGGGCAAGGCAGGGTAAACAGGTTTAGGATTAGCTAGTTGGATTTATTTCAGTGAGCTCAGGGACTCAGGGGCTGTCACCTAGTACTTGGCCCTGGGGGTGATAAGGGCATAGCAGCCCGAGTGTGAGAGCCCCAGGAAAGAGGTTGGTTTGCATTTGAAAGAAAAGCATACTTTCAAGCCAGTCCTTTACTAAATCTAGGAATTAGCTAGCTGGGGGGGGGGGGGGGGGGGGGGGGGGCAATCACTCAAGATAAAAAACATGCTTAATACAGTCACTATACTGGACTTCCTCTCAAAGTAGTAATAGTAGCTACTATTTAATCCAAACACTAAATTAGACATCTCTTTGTCTTTGTCCTTTCCTTCCTCCCTCCCTTCCTTCTTTCCCTCCTTCCCCTCTTTCTCCTTGTTCTCTCTCTCCCTTCTCTCCTCTCCTCTAATCCCTCTATCCTCTGTCCTCTCCTTTCTCTCTCTTCCCTCCCTTCCTTCTCCTCATTCTCTCTCCTCCCTTCCTCCTTCTCTTCATTTAAACAAATATTAATCAAATGCCTAACTTGAAGCCAGACACTATTCTAATTGCTTATTTTCTCATGTAAACCTCACAGAAATCTAGGAAGTAGAAAATACTAGTCTTACTTAGTAGCTGAAACATTGGGCACAGAAAGGTCACACAGATCACAGAAAGCAGAGTTGGTGTCCAAAATGAGTCCTGTTTCATTCCAAAGTCCATGTTTAAACAGCAAGATGAACACACATGTTATCATACCCCTAAAAGTCTGACATGTTTGAATCTCAGTGCCATCCACCCACCAACCTGAGAACTGAACTGATTTGTCAGCTAAATTAAGAAAATATTAAGTACTTGGGAAACAGCACTGACACCTTATTCAATCATCCAACAGGAATGTATTTGGCATCTGGTTTCTAGATTAAGTTCCATCATTTATTAACTGTGTAACATCAAGGAAGTGACTTAGTCTAAGTCTTGGTTTTGTCATATATTAAATGCAGATAGCAATATTGACCATGATAATACCTCAAGCTTGTTTTATAAATCAAAGGAGATACACAAAATTTTTTTTTTGCAATTTACCTATATAATAATTGTATATAAGTTCTAGGCCTTAACCACCAATTCCATTGCTGACAAAAATTTAAGACCAACATTTCAAAGTCCAATGGCTTCTGAATAATGAGCAATACCTCGGCACCAACCAAATACAAATTTGCTATTTTTTTTATTTTAATTTTTAAAAATTTAGTCCAGTATATTTAACATAGAGTGTTCTATTAGTCCCAGGTGAACAATACAGTGATTGAACAATTCCAAATATCACCCAGTGCTCATTCAGTGGGATATTATTGTCGTGAGTGATATCCTGATGAAATAATTCACTCCTGGGTACTAGTTCTTTGTCAAAATCATATGGGTTCTAATTATGGGAAGGAAATTCAAATCTTAATTTCATTATAACAAAACTCCAAATTCTTTCTTATTCTGCAGGTCAGGGCTATATGCGGAAAACATGGATTATATCTGACTTTGAGTTTTCTGGAAACATTGCTAAGCCACCAGAATTTGGGTTATCATGGTGAAATAAAGTAAGTTGATTTTTTATTCACGTAGTCCTTTATTAGGATACTAAATACTGAAATCTGTCTTTAGAAGTTTTTTTTGTGTGAAGCTATCAATTTCATCACTTATAGATAGTTAAGGAATGTTTACTTATATTAAGGACAGAGTCTTCTTGGTCATAGAGAGACACAGCAGGAAACTTCAAGTTCCAACCATCATAGACCATCAAGAAAAGATTTACCATTCCACCTTAAACAACTAAAAACAGGACAGAATCTATGAAACAATAGTTTTCAGACATTTGACACCAGCCAGCACAGAACAGCAATTCCTGAAGAAAGGAAAATAAATAAGGTAAGCTAAGCTTACTGAACAAGAAGAGGAAATCCAGAGCCCAGATTCTTCTTTAGTTAAAGAGATGGAGTTTGGAGTTCAAGAAGGCCAAGAAGGTTAGAAAGCACAGTACAGAGTAGTGGAGAAGAGAGATCTGAACACTTCTCTTTCTAAAGAGTTGCTCTTGAGTCTTCATGTGAGTACTGGCTAATATATCCATTTGAGGAAACTACCCAAAGCCAGATGGGGGGCGGGGGGGGGGGGCAAAAGAAAGACACAAAAATTTTTAGATCTTGCACAAAGGTGGGGAATAGTTCGTATTTCCACCAGTCAGTTTAAAATAAACTGTTATCAATATAAGTTGTTATATGTAAACTTCATGGTAGCCACAAAGCAAAACCTATAGTAGATACACAAAAGACAATGAGAAAAGAATCTAAGTATATCATTAAAGAAAGTCATTAAACCACAAATGAAAAGAACAAGAGAAAAAGAAAGGAACAGAGGAACTACAAAATAACCAGAAGGCAATGAACAAAATGTCAATAAGTACATACCTATCCATAATTACTTGAAACGTAAATGGAATAAATTCTTGAATCAAAAGATACAGAGTAACTGAATAGATAAAAAAGAAACAAGACATATCTATATATTGCCTGTAAGAGACTCAATTCAGATATAAAGACAATATACAGACTGAAAGTGAAGCGATGGAAATGACATTCCATGCAAATGGGAACCAAAGAAAGCTGGGGTCACTGTAATCACATCAGACAAAATAGACTTTAAAACAAAGATTAGATGGAGATGCCAGGATTCATAACCATCAGAGCAGTAGTAGAAATATTAAAAGAAGTCCTCAGGCAGAAGGAAAATTATCATTTTGGATCTACACAAAAATATTAAAGCACTGCAAATAGTAAATGTGTGTATGAATAAAAAATACATTTTTTATTAAAAAACTCTTTAAAAGATAATTTATTGTTTAAAGCAAAATAAGAACACTGCAGCATGGGATTCATAATATAAGTGCAACCTTTGACAATAGCATACAAATCTGGGAGAAGGAAATGAAAATGTTCTTGATAAGGTTCTTATACTACAAACTAAGTAGTATAATTTTGTTTGAAAAAAGAATGTAATGAGTTAAAATGCTAATTAAAAAAATAAAATGAAACATAAGAACATTTAAATAATAAAAAAGACAAAAAAGATGAAAGGGAAACAAGAAACAAATAATATAAATAGAAAATAAATATTGAGATGTTAGATTTAAACCCAACCATATTAAAAATTATGTTAAGTGTTAATAATCCAAACACACCAATTAAAAGGTGATTTTCAGACTCCATTAAAAAAGCAAGACTCAACTAAATGACGTCTACAAGGAGCCCATTTAAAATATAAACATATAAGACATACCAAAAGTAAAAGGATGGAAATGATATACCATGCTAACTCTAATGAAATGAAAGCTGGATCAGTTATACTAATGTAAGACAAAGTGCATTCCAAAGCAAGGGATGCCAAAAAGTCAATTCATTAAGAGGACATAATGAACCTAAATGTTCATGTCCTTAATAATATAGTTTTAAGTTACATGAAACAAAAAAATAAAACTAAAGGAGAAATAAACAAATTCACAACTACCATTGGAGAATGTAACACCTCTCTGTCAGTAATTGACAGAACAAGCAGATAGAAATTCAGTAACAATATTAAAAATTTGGACTAAATTATCAAATAACTTGATATAAGTAGCAGTTACATAACACCAACCAAAGAAAACAGATTCTTTTTAAGCATACATGAAATATTTAAAAAACAAACCATATTCTGAGCCACAAAACAAATGTCAGTAAGTTTAAAATGATGAAATCATATAAAATATGTTCTCTGGCCATAATAGAATTAAATTGGAAATTAAAAGCAAACACACAAAAATCCTGCAAATCTCCAAACATTATGAAACTAACAACACACTTCTAAAAAACCTACGGTAAGAGGGAAAAGGGAAATTAGAACATATTTTGAACTGAATTAAAATGAAGCCGACATACCTGTAATTTTTAAGTGTTTCTCTTTTTCTAACATTTTATGTTGAATACATCAAAAATTAACTAGTAAATCAACTCTATGTTCAGAATATGCCCAGAATCTGGTTACTTCTCACCACCTCTATTGTTACTTAACTACACCTCGTTCAAGTTACCATTATCTTTCTCCTGGATCACTATAATAGCCTCCTAACTGAACGAGGCGTCTCCCTTCTCCCTAGTTTATCCTCAGTACAACAGCTACAGTGATCTCTTAAAACCTAACATAATTTATATCATTGCTCTGCTCATGAAACTGCAAGAGAATCTTATTTCACTCAGAGGAAAGAAAAAGAAAAAAACATCAAAGTCCTTATAAAGGGTTCTACATGATCTGCTCCCCCATTGCTTCTCTGATTCCATCTACAACTTCCTTTGCTCATTCTGTTCCAGTTACACTGTGCTCTTTTTCTCACACACACCATGCATCCATCCACCTCAGCAACTATCCTCTGACTGTATCCTCTACTTAAAATGTTCTTTCTCAGATGTCTCCATGCTAACCCTTTCACCTTTATTTTTCTGCTCAGATGTCACCTTGTCTGTGAGGCCTACACTAACCACCCTCGTTAAAGTTGTGGTCTCTCACTCCTCTTCCTCTTAACCTGCTTTCCTTCTGCTTTCTTCTCCACACTTATCAACTTCTAATGTATTTGGTGATTTGCTGATGTAAGATGTTTATTGTTGTTACCAGTCGATCTCTGATAGACTATAAGCTCTAGTTCCAGGGGGCAGGCAGAATCTTTGTTTTTACCCATTGATGTATGCTAAGTGTTTAGAGCGCTGCCTGGCATATATTAGAATTCAAGAAGCATTATGAAATTGAACTGAATTAAGGAAGGGATGGAATCTCAAAATAGTCTCAGGAATGCATGCAGATACACAAATTGTGACTAAGTCCCTCTCATGGTCAAATTGAAGAAGGCCATTCCTAACCACCCCATCAAAACCAGGTTCCTTGTTCTATACTTTCTCTTAGCACTCAGCTATTATTTTTCCTAAAACTTATCATTATTTATAATTATGTATTTATTTATATGATTTGTTACTTCAGTGTCTAGGTCGTAATCTCCATGCTGGCAAGAAACAGGACTGTTTCCCTCACATTATATTCCCAACATCTTCTAGGCCAGTACTTGGCACATGGAAAGCACGCAGTAAATATTTTATTACTTTATTTATTCATTTATTTAACAAACATTTATAGAGTTCCTACTGTTTACCAAGCACTACTCTAATCATTGGGAATATAGACATGAATTAAACAGTCTCCCCACTCTTGAAGCTTATATTCTTTTTTTTTTTTTGAGAGAGAGTCGGGTGGTGGGGAGGATGTGAGTGGGGAGGGACAGAGAAAGAGGGAGGGAGAGAGAGAATCCCAAGCAGACTCCACCCTGCCAGCACAGAGCCCCACACTGGGCTCAAACTCACAAACATGAGATCATGACCTGAGCCAAGATCAAGAGTCAGATGCTTAACTGACTGAGCCACCCAGGTGCTCTGAAGCTTATATTCTAACGGGGAAGAGAAACAATAAGTAAGCTGGAATGTGTGATACATCACATGATGATAAGAGCAATACAGAGAAACAAAGAAGTGTAAAGGTTAATGGGAACATCAATTGATAAATAAACGATGGGAGGAGGTTGAGCCTAGCCAATGAATTTCCACTAGACCAGCTTTGAACATGGGAGTTTCCCTTCTGTAAAATCTTGGGGGTAGTTGAGTAAGGGGCCGGGGGGGTGGGGGGGTGGGGGGTAGGAGGCGGTTAAGCAGCAAAAGCATTAAAGTGGGCTAAGAGCTGAAGAGAAAACCAATAAGCTAAAATTGGGAGTCCTAAAAAGGCATCAGTATAAATGGAGAAAATGCAAGCATCAGAGCTCACATTATACCTGGTACATAGTGTACCTGATTAAAACATGGGGTCCAGAACAAAGATTACAGGAAACAGAGATATGAGAGTAAGAGTGAATGGGAAGCAAATGAGGTTAGGCTATATATCAATATTCTCAATTTCCCACGCTTATATGCATATCAGAGAAGCGTACCAGTTTATTTATTCACCTTTGACCTTTGAATGTTCAAGGACATCAAACCATGAGAACCAGTGAAGAATTGCATTTATAAGTGATAAACCTGTTTCATCCTTAAACAGTCATTGGCTAAAGCTTCTTCTGTTGAATTAAATCCATTCCGTTAAGGGCTTTGTATGCAAACCTATATCCTTAAGAGATTAAAGATGCAATTTAGACACACATTTTAAGAACTGAATGCACGAATCATTATTTTAGTACATATTGTCCATTAATCTGCTGTTCAATTGGGAACCCATTTGGAATGTGGCTGCTTGCTAATTAGCGGGATTCTAGTGCTGAGCTGCTTCCTGATTAAATGTCCTTTAGAATCAATAAAACATCAGGAGGGATTATGGTGATGTGGGATTAGCCCCATTTAACCAAATAAAATGAGTTGTGTTCCCTTCTTAAACTGTCATGTTGCAAGAGCTGATGAGAGGAGCAATTTCACCAACGATGTTACAAAGTTGTTGTTTTTTGCGTTTTTTTTTTTTTAACACTGAGATTTTGTTTTTTGCCATTTGCCTACCAATTAGCAGAGACATTAGTGAATGTCTGCTAGGGTAAGGCGATTTTGAGAAAGACTTGATTACGATTTCAAATCTCTACTCTGAATCACCCTTACATAAAATGAGTTCAGGTTGTGTTGGATGGAAATTATTATCCTTGTTCTTGGCCAGGAACACATAAGTCAGAATTAGCATTTAATGTTTCTGTGTGACTTTGCAATAAATGGTAATTAAGGAGGGCAGAGAGAGAACAGGAGGCAAACTAATACCCTAAAATTGTATTGGCAAAATTAAATGCTTCAAACCCAGTTTAAAACATAGGCACACAAGCCAAATTGTCTTGGGGGAGGGGATAAATAATGTAGCTGCTCTGGAAGCCGCAATTGACACAGCCATGAGTAGGACTTCTCGTCCACATCTGGCCCATTATGAAGAGTGCAATTAGGTTGAAAAGGACCGGTTTGATAATCCCAGGGATGACCAGAGGATTTTAGGAGATAAAGCAAACATGAGGTGTTTGATTCAGCAATTACTTGTAAATGGGAATCGAAAAATTGGTAGACAGAGAGCAATTAGAGACATTTTATGGGTCTGCCCATTGGCTGGGTCTTGGAAACCAGACCTGTCTTTTAAGAGTTCATTAATTCCAGTCTTCTCTTGCAGAAGTCCGTATCCATATGGGGTGAAACTAATAATAATAATAATTATTATTAATTATATTAATAATTATTACTTTCAATAATATATTTCCTATTATTATTATTATTATTAAGAGCCAACATTTATATACAGCTTACTATATTCCAGGCAATGTTCTAAGTGCTTTACAAATATTAACTCTTTTCATCCTTGTGAATGCTCCATGAGGTAGGTACTATTATTTTTCAAAAGAAGAAACTAAAGTAAAGACAGGCTAAAACCAACAGGTTACTGGTAAATGCATTCATCACTGAGGCTGAGTCAAAAGCAGGCTCTCTAGCTTCAGAGCCTTCACTCTTAATACACTATGCTGACAGGTCTAGGAAACTCAGAAGCTTATAGATAGTGGCAAAGCACAGGGGATTTACAAAAACTGGTTGAGTTCCATGGCTAGGTCCACCCTTGGGCTTGGTGCTGAGCATAGACTGGATTTGAGGAGCTCCGTCCTGTCCTCCCTCCTAAGACCCAGGAGAGGTGTGAGATACAGATTCAAAAGCTCTTAAGTTCCAGAGGAAGGCATGATCCAAAAGAGCCCAGGGCTTGGAGGTAACTTCTCCTCCCTGGTGTGGCACCTCCTCTACCTCTCAGTCCCTGCCCTTGGGGAAAGGCAGCATGAGCTCTGGAATCACATGGACTGCCTAGATAGAAATTCTTGCTCGGAAATGCACTTGGGCAAATCACTAATTTCTCTTCACCTTAATTTCCTCATCTGTCAAATGTAAAAAGAATCCTTTTGTATGGATTCAAGAATTTATTGCCTATGGATCAGAGAAGGGCTGTGCTTCTCACAGTTAACTGGAAGGCAAGAAGAATACAACATAGCTTCTATCCTCAAGAAGGTGACAACAAAGGAAGATGGTGGGAGTAGAATGAGCGTCCCGGTCACTGGGTTAAATAACATAACCAAAATAACCTCCTGACTTGAGAGTGTAAGGGATCGATGCATGTGGCACTTCATGTGACACAAGCTTTGGGCCAGATGCTTTACATGGCTTATCTCATTTCATACTCCCCAAAGCCCCATGAGTTATGTTTTTATATGCACTTCACAGATGAGTAAACTGAGGTTCAGAGACCTTAAGTAAATTGTCCCAAAAGTTGGGCTTCTTTGAATCTTTGTTTCTATTATAGGCTGAATTGCATCTCCCCAAATTCATATGTTGAAGTCCTAACCTCCAGTACCTTATACTATGACTGTGTTTGGAGACAAAGCCTTTAAAGAGGCAATTGTGTTAAATAAAATGAGGCCATTAGGGTGGGCCCTAATCCGATCTGACTGGTATCCTTACAAGAAGAGGAAATTTGGAAACAGAGACACCGAGGATGGGCTAACACAGAGAAAAGACCATGTGAGGACACACAGAGAAAGCAGCCACCTCCAAGCTAATGACAGGAATCTCAACAGAAGTCAAACCTGCTGACACCGTGATCTTGGACGTCTTGCCTCCCAAACTGTAGAAAATAAATTTCTGTGGCTTAATTTCCCCAGTCTACAGTATTTTGTTATGACAGCCTACCTACCTCCCCCTTTTAGCATATATTGTACCCTTTCAGCTGGAGGAGAAGAGTACAGGATCCCTCAGGGCATGGCTCTAATGATCAAATGCTTCAGATCACGGGACTTAACCTGTGATTCTAGCAGTCTGAGCAGAGCTGGCCCTTCAGCACTATTCTATACTACATCTCAGCTGAGCCTGGTGGGGGACGTGTAGTAACTAACAAGAAAAAAGAAGGAGGGGAGTGTCTCAGAGGGAAAAGCAGAATATGCCAAGACAACGAAGCAAGCAAAAGCATAGCAAGTCTGGAGAACTCGGTTTTTGGCTGGAGCATACACTTCGCAAGGTGGAGAAAGTTAATGGGTTTTGGAAGTAAGCACCAGCACACTTTTGGTTTAAGCCTATATGGAGCTCACAAAGAAACATGTCACCTGTAGTTAAGTTCATGAAGATTACAAGGGTATTCCTATGAAATAGCCCACATTTTGCATGTTTGGTGTGTTTAGGATTTTGTTTACATTTTTTTGATATATAATACTTATTATATAAAATGTCATCCACTTAACAATCCATGATTAAAATTCCAACTGAATAAAAAAAAGAGCCAAACACACACACACACACACACACACACACACACACACACACACACTAATAAGCACTCTAGTGTCAAAATCTAGAAGTAATCTCACCAACTACAAGTAAATGGAATCTGGGAAAATCAGCAAGTTGGCGCCCATGCTTTGCCTTGTCTACTTGTGAGAAGTACAACAGACAGGAGATCCCTGGTCCCTTCACCAGACTTCCCCTTGATTTGGAGGCCCCAAGTCTTCACCAACTACAAAATGACACAGACACTGCTTTCTGTAGCTGCTAGAGTACTACTGCCCTTTTTTCCCCACCCAAGGATACACACATGCACACTTCCTCACAGACTGCTTTCCTGTACCTATGCAGAAGGCACAACTCCCAGGAATGACAGAGCAGAAAGTTGGGGTGAGGAAGGAGGGCAGGGGTAAACATGGCTGTGATGTCTGCATTTGGTGAGGCATCATTCCTGACATTAAAGTCATGTGGGTTGGAGCAGAGAAAGGGATCCGTGGTAGTTGTATATGCTGAGTGTATCAATTATGACATACATGCCCTGGGTCCCAACCGAGGGCTACCAGGCATCGGTGAGGGTTGTCACTCATTCCTTGACTGCAGGGCTAAATGAGCAGTGAATAGGGCCAAGGGAAAACTATTCAGTTCATCTGCTGGGTTGTGCAGAATGTGAACAGCTCCTCACTTGACAGTGAATAAAGAGAAAAGCCCACTATCAGGCCTAATTTTTAAAAATCCTGCAGATCATGGACAGGTAAGTCATGGTAATCTGGTCGGCTCCAAATAGCAGCGAACTTTGGAAGTGACTTACTCTAAAAACCAGAAAACATTTAGAGAACCTTTGGTGTTCTCTGTAGGCTGTATGGAGCCATGTCCTCTAATGAAACCAATTGGAAAGTAATAAGCATAATGAGATTAAAAGGCTATTAAAACAAAATTTAGAAAAGCCCTAAAGTGAACAGAAGAAATTAGAAAGACCTTGGTAAAATATGTA
This sequence comes from Acinonyx jubatus, assembly GCF_027475565.1. NCBI lineage: Eukaryota > Metazoa > Chordata > Mammalia > Carnivora > Felidae > Acinonyx > Acinonyx jubatus. The sequence continues at coordinate 48,311,816 of NC_069381.1, read as the reverse complement.
TAGTTTCAAGGAAACTGAAGCTTCGACAGCCGTATTAAGAGGTAATCAGGATTGGAGCGCCTGGGTGGCTCAGTAGGTTGAGCGTCTGACTTCAGCTCAGGTCATGATCTCACATTCTGTGAGTTTGAGCCCCATTTCAGGCTCTGTTGTGACTGCTCAGAGCCTGGAGCTATTTTGGATTCTGTTTCTACCCTCTTTCTCTCTGCCCCTGCCCTACTTGCACTCTGTCTCTCGCTCCCTCTCAAAAATAAACAAACATTAAAAAAAGAAGTAATCAAGATTGTAACTAGGTGTGTTGATATACATTAACTAGATTAATTGTGATCATCTCTCTCTATATACATATATTGAGTCATTATGTTATACACCTGAAACTAATATAACGCTACATATCAATTATATCTCAATAAAAAATAGGAGATAATCAAGGAAATCTGAATATTGCTGGATATTTGATGATATTAGGATATTTGTATTATATTTTTAAGTCAGCAAACTTTCTCTATAAAGGGCCAGGTAGTAAATGATTTAGGCTTTGTGGGTCTACAGTCTATTTCTGCTACTCTACTATGTCACTATAGCCTGAAGGCAGCCACAAACAACACATGACAAATGGCTGTGGCTGTGTTCCAATAAAATATTATTTATAAAAAAAAAGAATCAATAAAAAGGAAAATTAACAGCAGAGAAAATCTAATGCATAATGTCAAACTTGAGAGGTTTTCACAAAATCTAGAAAAGAAAAACAGAAGAAAATGAGGGAGGAGAGCAGACATAGACGAATAAGAATAGAAATTGAACCTAAGAGGACTTGGCATCATGGAAGAAGAAACTAGAAAAACTGAACAAGAACTAACAACAAAAGCCACAGCTGAAGAAACTTTACAGAGATGGGGAAAAAAGAAAAAAACGCTCTGTATACAGATTGAAAGGATTCAGTATGACTAAGCTAAATTAAGGGGAAAAAAAATGTATCCATGTCTATCCTGACAAAAGTTTTGTGTTTCCAGAGACAAAGAATATTATTTAAGGATGCAGGCCAAAAACAAAATAAAACTAAACCAAAGCAAATAAAGGAAAAAATTAATTTTAAATGAACCCAAATCAGACTGACCTCAAACTTCAGCAATAATAAATATCAGAAGACACTGGAGCCGTGTTCATGGGATTCCAAAGGAGAAAAAAAACATAACTGAAACCAAATTATATTACATTCACGTGTGAGGCCATATAGCACAATGGTTAAGGGTGCAGGATTTGGAGTCAAAGAGCCTGAGTTTAAATTCTAGCTACCTCACTGATCAGTATGTCCTTGGGCATTTCACTTACACGTTTCATAGGACAGTTGTCTAAATTAAAGGCGAAAATGCACACAAAGTACTCAGAATGCTTACTAAAAGCCATTTGGACTTGGTAACTGCAGTGGAAGTTAGAAGTTGAACTCAGATCTGCCTGAATCTAGAAATGGGCTCACACACCTTGGTGTCCAGTCCTGACGTCTCTGACTCTGCGTTGGGAGTTTGGCACTTGCCTCTGTGATCAGAAGTATAGCACCTACAATGGCAACTGGAACCCATTCTCACATTCAAATTGTCAATGGCTCTTTGAAGGTTCCAGGGTAATGTAAAGACTATGGAAGAAAGAAAATATTTTATTAGAAGGAACTTAATGTTTTCATTGGTCACATAAATCCTATACACCACTTAAATCAGGCAGTGTCCAGTTTCAATGCTGACAAAATTTTCTCACAGTCTCCTCCTCTTCCTCTCAGCACCATTCAAGAAGGGGCAGGAGAGTTTCTGGTGCCATTTGATCCAAATGCCTTATCTCATATTTGATAGCTTCTAACCGCTCTGAAGAAGAAATGTACAATGAGGAAACATCAACGGAACTAGGATTCTGTTGTTGTACTGTTGTGGCTGTTTTTCAAAGGGTCAGAAGATACAGTAGGCAGAAGCCTGGCTCTCCTAAGAGGAGAGAATTGCAACAGGCATAGAAGACAGGAGTTTCTTTTATTGTAGTTCACCTTCAGATCTGTGCTAACATCAGATCTTTGCATGATTATAGATATTTCTCGAGAGTGCTGCTTCTCCAGCTGTCTTTTCCCTGCAGAGCGCCTCAGCAGTTGATAAAGTCATCAGCTTATCTGGTTTGTGGTGCTGCATACCTATGCCTTATCTATTCTTGTGCCCAAAGTGACAGGAAGGTCTAGAAGCTTTACTTTCTATACCAACCATAGACCTTTTCTGATCTGCGATGTCGTGTATAGGGAAAGTTTTATGAGGTATAAGCAAAACAGACCAGTTGCATGTCTAATGAATCATTTTTTTATCTTATTGTCACATGACATTAGACCACTTCTAGAAAATCCAGGGCTTCTGTATCTCACAACTTACTCTTTATATTTGCTTGACTTCTGATGGACAAGGAGGAGATAAAAATTCTTACCAGGTACAGTTTGGTTGCTAGCAACAGAAACTGCCTTTTGCTAACATAAGCAAAAAGAAATATTTTGAAAGGATATGGTGTTATGCAAAATCTGGGGGAAAATAAAAGTTTGGAAAAAAACCAGAATCCCAATATTTTTGAGAGAGAGAGGGAGGGAAGGAGAGAGATAATGAGCAGTGGCAAAGGGAAAAGAAGAGAGAAAATCTTAAGCAGGCTCCATGCCCAGCACAAAGCACGATGTGGGGCTCGATCTCACAACCATGAGATCATGACCCAAGCCAAAATCAAGAGTCAGACACTTAACCAACTGAGCCACCCCGGCACGCCCAGAACAAAAAATTAATGAGAAATACAGAGACAGAGAATGGGAGAGAGGGAGGAAGGTAGGGAGGGATGAATGGAGAAAGTGATAAATAAATAGAGATTAATTAGACAAGGTGAGTCACAACATTGGCTAGGGTAGGGTATGGGACATTGATTATAGTCCCTCACCCCAGAGAAGAATATATTTGTATACAAATGGAGGGTGGGTGTTAGGCAAGAAAATACATGTGACTTTCACTACCAACATGTTCCAAAGTACTTACCAGCCTTAAATGACTCTCTGTCACATGCACGTATATTGCTTAATGCAGTTTCTGCTTGGGATTTCACTAAATGTTGTCTATTTGCACTCAGCACCCACTTCTAACCCCTCCTGTGTTTTTTTTTCCTGTATTGCAATACTTCCCACTCCTGGGATGGCTACAAAAGAATATTTGACACCAACCTTCTGGAATTGATTTAAGTTCCATCTGTGAGATGCAACCGCATGAGATTTGAAAGGCAGAAGGGGCGGGGAGGGACATTTTAAATATTTATTTTCCTGCAGTAGTAGCCATGCCAGACCCTGGCAGGCATCAGTTTTTCCAGCAGCCAAAATGGACCTTGTACTGCCTAGTCACCAACCTCACAGTCATGGGCAACTGAGACATCAGTCAGAATTTCCTCAGGACTACATCTGCTAAAGCCTGATCCTGAGCAGAACAGTAGATGCCAACCTCCACTCTACTGAGCCTGCGATAATTTTGTAAGCACCCCTTTTCCCATATGAAAGCCCTTTCTAGTAGAGACACCTGAAGTAGTTTCTGTGTCCTGAATTACACCATGAACGATACAGGTATCAAAAGGCTCCCTCAATATCACTATCAACATAAACTTTGACATTTATTGCACATTTCTTCCAGAGCTTCTGCATTGACCACCAATACTATGTGCTTTTTTTTTCCTGCACAGATGGCAGAATTTTGTTGAACTGTTGAGTAAAGCTTCCTCCAATTTGCCACATGATTTGCCTACAGGTGAGTTGGGTTACTTTGTTCCTTGAGAGACACCCGCCCCCCCCCTCATTTCCCAGAGCTACTCTTGACTCTCCAGCTTTGCTGCGGTGGTTTGCTTGTTGGCTTTCGTCTCACTGCTCCCAGGAAAGTAAATGGCTCACCAGTGAAGAAAAGGCAAGAGTCAGAATTGCCTCAGTGGCTATTCTTGTAGGCCAGTTGGGTCATAAAAGGCATAGTCCTTCAGGTTTTGTTATATCATGAAACATTCTCTAGTGATAGCCCTTTAAGATGGATAAGGCACACTTATACAAGTTGACATTATTTATTAGAATTCCTAAGGGCACAACCCCTTAGGTCTAGGAATCCTTCAGCTAGGTACTTATCCTACCTGCATCTCACAAAAAGATAAATAAAATAAAATAAAATAAAATAAAATAAAATAAAATAAAATAAAGCCTATTGCAATATTTTTTGGTAAATGCTTCTAAAAATGGAAACACAAAAAAACATTTTTTTAATAAAAAATAAGAATGGAAAACAATGAAAAATCCTTTCAGGGACAATTTAATTAGATTACAGTCGATGCAATTGATAAAACTACACAGCTGTAAAATAACATGGCTGGCCTAAATACAGGAAGATTTCCAAGACATATTATTAAGTGAAATTATAAAAATGAATTTGGGCAAAATATTTAGCAATTAGCGAGTTTTAAATATGACAGGTGAAAAAATATGCATTGATATTAATCTGCTGTTGCGATTTCTCTATTTACTACATCCATCACCATTTACTAATTACCTTTTGGATCAAAATACAAGGTACCAAAAGCTTCAAGGGATTGGGGGATTGGCTGCACAAGCATTAGGAGAGTCAAAGAGCAAAAAGAGAATGGTGTGTGTAGTTATTTCCGCAACACGGTGCTGTAAACTGGGTTGCTTACAATAACGGAAATCTATTCTCTCACAGTTCTGAAGACCAAAAGTCTGAAACCAAGTAGGGCCATGCTAAAAGCTCTAGAAAAGAGTCCTTCCTTACCTCTTCCTGCTTCTGGTAGCTCCAAGTATTCCTAGGTTTATGGTTGCTTAATTCCACTCTCTGCCTCTGTCTTCACCTGGCCTTCTTCCCTCTCCATCTCTTTCACGTCTCTGTATCTGTATCCCCCTCTCCTGTTTCATATAAAGACATCACTGTTAATTGGATTTAGGGCTCTCCCTAATCCAGAACATCATCTGAACTTGATTACATAAAAAAGACTTCGTTTCCAAATAAGACAACATTAATGGGCACCAGTGGTAGCTGTGTTAGGAGACACAATTCAAAATATGACAGTGGAAGTAACCCAGGTATTAGTAGCTGTAGGAAGCAGCTATCATCCTTAGGGCTAAAGGAACACAGACAAAGGGTACTAATAGCAGGATCTTGGCTAGTATTCCTACCTAGCTGATTCTAGGATCTCCGAGAATATGCCAAGCAGCTAGAGAAAGAACTCGGAAGGAGATGCCACACAGCTCGTTCTTGGAACGCCACATAGTTTGAATCTCAGTCCTTCACAAATGAGGCTGGTGCTTGGATTTCTGACAGAGCACCATGTGGTCAATACTGGGCCCACTGAATGGGATGTGCTGTAGCTGTTAATCTGAATTTTGAGTTTCCATAGATGATTAGTGCTGAGATTGGTGAAAAGCATGATAGCAATAGCTCTCCCCTGATGCCAGACAGATACTGACTCCAAAAACAGGAAGTTAGTACTTCTACTCCTCTCACATTCCAATCTCCCTCCAAACGTCTACCATTGCTGGAATTCAGCCTAAAGCCAGTGGGCCAGGGAATCTGGGAAATGTAGTTGTAGATCCCCAGCCCACCATTATAGAAAAGAGACAAAAGGAATATGCTAGAAGACAACAGAGTGATCTCAGGTCAGGGTTCATTTTTCATGGTGAAGTCTATAACCTCAGAGAATTCACTTTTGTTGAAAAGACAAAACAAGTACATCAAAAGATAACAAATATTGGGGCACCTGGGTGGCTCAGTCGGTTGAGTGGCCAACTTCGGCTCAGGTCATGATCTTGCGGTCTGTGAGTTCGAGCCTGCGTCGGGCTCTGTGCTGACAGCACAGAGCCTGGAGCCTGTTTCAGATTCTGTGTCTCCCTCTCTGATCCCCCACCCCCACCCCGTTTATGCTCTGTCTCTCTCTGTCTCAAAACTAAATAAACGTTAAAAAAATTTTTTTAAAAAGATAATATTTACATTTTTTAATGTTTGTTTATTTTTGACAGAGAGGCAGACAGAGTACGAGTAGGGAAGGACAGAGAGAGAGACACATAATCTGAAGCAGGCTCCAGACTCTGAGCTGTCAGCACAGAGCCCGATGTAGGGCTTGAACTCACAAACTGAACCGTGAGATCATGACCTGAGCCAAAGTAGGACACTTAACTGACTGAGCCACCTAGTCGCCCCTCAACAACAAATATTTACACCGAACACTCTCTCTTTCTCTAATATAAGCCAGGTCATTTGATGCATCAGTTTGCTACAGTAGCTTAAACAATAGACATTTATTTTCTCACAGTTCTGGAGACTAAAAGTTCAAAGTCAGTGTCAGCAAGCTTGGTTGCTTTGAGGTCTCTCTCTTTGGCTTGCAGATGGCCTCTTTCTCACTCTATCCTCACATGGTCTTTTCTCTGTGCGTGCACATCCCTGGTGTCTCTGTATGTGCCCAAATTTTTGTTCTTATAAGAACACCAGTTAGATTGGTATCCTCATTGTAATGGCCTGCAATTGAACTAAATCACCTCCTTAAATGGCCTGTCTCCAAATACAGTCACATTCTGAGGAACAAGGGTTTAGGACTTCAACATAAGAATTTGGGGGGACAGAATTTAACCCATAACATATGGCATAGAAAACCGTATAAAAATAAGGGTTGAAGTCACACTTTTACAACTAAATAACCACCTTATATTGGAACTTATTTTACGTATCTTGGACCCATTTTTCTCATCTGTAAAAAGAACAGAAAATGTGAAAGAAATAAAAACCTGCCCTACTGCTCTGACAGGGCTAAGTGTGAGTCTGACAAAAGTTTTTAGGCAATGTTGCATTCTGCAGAATGACAGGACTTTGGCAATGCTATTGTGGCATTGTTGTTGTGATGGCCTGTTGCTTACTGAGAAAGTTAATGCCTTGATCTCTTCCCATTCTGTATTGCTAGAGCTATGCTGATAAGTGCTCTTAGGCCCTCAGTGGGGGGAGGGGGGGTGCATTTTATCTCCCATTTTTCTAGTTCCACAGGTGAGTGTTATGAAAGGAAAGAAGGTACTTTTTAAGAAACTAAAGGCAGCTACTCATTTTGAGTGTGAAGAATTGTGAATTTTCTCATTCCTGGGGCCTGTTTTCATTCAAAGATTCTATAATAACCTATTAAAATGATCCATGTATATATATATACGCCTTATATCACAAACTTTATCTCATTTGGACCCACAAGAATCCTATGAACTTGTTTTTTAATGTACACATGATTATCACATAAATACTTAATATCTGTGACTTATGCTAAGATACAGAATGGACTAGTTTACAGCAGACCAAACCTGTTGGAAAGATCAACCCGAAGACTAGATAAAAGACAGAACGGTATTTCTCTGAAAGCTATTATTTGGAATTCAAATTGAATATCGTATAGAAAGGAGAAAAAAAACCTGGGAAGAAGTTAAAATCATATAAAATCTTTAGAATTATTCATACAAAATGTCCAGATTTAATTATAAATAATCAGGAATGATACAAAAGAGAAAATGGATTTTTTAAAAAACTGTAATTAATATATATAAAAAATGGATAAGATGGAGAATCTTATAAAAGGAATCTATAAAAGGAATCTATAAAAGGAATCTATAAAAGGAATCATATGGAATATCTAGAAGTAAAAAATATAAAAACTAAATTTTAAAAACTCAATAGATGTGTTGAACACAAGGTTGGGCATAGCTGAAGAAAGGAGTAGTGAACTGGAATATAGTTTGGTAGGAAATATCCATATTGAAGCATGAAGGAGAAATGAGGATAGAACATACAAAAAAGTATGTGAGACATACAGGAAGCAGCAAAAAATCCAGTATACATGTAATGAAGTCACAGAAAGATAGGAGGAAGAGAATAGAGCTGAAGCAATATTTGAAGCAATTATGACTTAGAAATTTCCAGACTTCAAGCCACAGATCCAAGAAATGCTATGAACTCCCATTAAGACAAATACAGAAGAGCTCAGACCCCTCCAGACATGCTACGGTATGAGGTCTAAAATAGTATTTCACAAAAATGAAGTATACCCAAACCGAATCTCTTCACTATGGAGCCTGTGAGTGAGGATGAGGAAGAAAAAGCAGGAAGCACAGAGCAGGGATATAGCAAAGCTGCTAATGGGGGGGAATTGGAGGGAATGGCTGTAGCCTCAGAGGTTCCTTGATACCCTCAAACGTCTCTTGAAGACCTATCACTCAAGATAACACAGAAAAATGACTAAGAGTTTAACCTCCCTTTTATTATGGAAAAAATAACCACAGTAATTCCTACTGAGAACTATTTATAGTTCTAAGAAAAGCCAACTCTGTTGAGACAGTAAAGAGGTTTGGTTTATCTAAATGAAAAGTCTGGCAGCAACAAGAACTATAAGCATGGTTGGATGTAGTCATTTAAACGTTAAAATCCAAGATTTGGTTTCTTTCTGGCTCTCTGCTCTGCTGTACATGGTGCTGGCATCATCTTTAGGCTCTACCTGGTGGTGCCCCAACTACTCCAGGCACTTCTTCTGCGGTAACAAAATAGCTATGACAGCTATGCTCATCGCATGTTCACAGCACTCTATTTTGGCCCATCCTTCCCAGAGGAATTTCGCTAGCTGAAAAACCGTAGTGGATGTCTCCACTAGCCTCAGACACTTAGGTTGGATTTTTATGTCCACCTTTGAATCAAGACTGTGATTAGGATAACCATGATAGTCTTCAACTAACCAGAGGCCAAGCTTGGAGTTGGAACTGGGGGTCATTCTTACCAAACCACAGCACCAGGATGGGGGAAGAGTGGTGCCCACCAACCAAAATATGGTTGCTATCACTAGAAGGGGATAATAAGAGAACAATCACCAGAGAAGAAATGAATGATGGAAGCCAAAATAATAATAGTAATAATAATAATAAATTCCAGTCACCTGCATGGCCCATGAGGCCCTTCAGTTCTGTTAATACTTAACCCACTTCTCTTCCCTTTCCATCCCACATCAACAAGACTCCCCTCTCAGCTATTGCCTGAATGCACCAAACATTCCTCCCTCCCTTGTGACCTTTTGTCTTTATGATAGCTTTCTCCTGAAATGCTCTTTCTGCAGACATTTGCATACCTTTGTCCCTTGTTTCTCAGGACTATTTGAATGTGCCTTCAAGAGGCTTTTGGTGAATTCCTCCCTAAAATAGAAACTGCCAAGACTTTCCAACCCCATAATTGGCTGCAGTTGTGTTTCTAGCACTTATCACTACTTGACATTATTTTACATATCTATCTGCGTGCCCTCACCGCTGGAATGCACACTCCATGAGAAGATTCTGTCCTGTTCATTGTTGTACCACAGTAAGCATTTAACAATGGCTGTTGAATGAGTGAATGCATTAGAATCCTAGACTTAACGCTACCTCTATGGTCTTAAGCAAGAAACTGAACCTCGTGTTGCCTCAGTCTCCTCCTTGGTAAGATGGAGACAATTTCTACCTTGCAGGGTTATTCTTGAGATTAAGAAAACACGTGAGAAATGTCTGGCATATATTGAGATATCTGACATATATTAGTTTCCTTCTCACAAAAGTTCATTCACTAGGTCCAATGAGGCCAGAAGTCTTTATTTACATCAGTTGTTTTCTCCTGTGGCTTCACTTTAGAATTACCTAGAGAATTCTTTAGAAGTTCTGAGCTGGGTTCTCACCCCTCGAGATTCTGATTTAATTGGTCTGGTGTGCCGTCCAGACACTGGTAATTTTTAAAGCTCCCCAGGTGGTAGCATATTAGCAGCCAACACTGAAGACCACGATTTCAAGTCATTAGTGGAGGAGGGTGGGGGCAGGGAGGGCTGGCTGTGTGACTATCAGAATCCACTGGAAGCCCTGTAAAACCTGGCCCTTCCAACACCTGGAAATCTCTAGAAGCCAGCTTGGCTTATTTCCTCCAGTACAAATCATCAACTGGCAGACTAGACAGATGGTTATTATTTATCCTTCCTGCTGTGTTAGAAAAAAAAAATTAGTTCTGCCTCGGGTTTCTCAAACCATTTTTACATGTGCAAACCATTACCTCTTTATAGGCTCATAGGTATTAGAAGGGAGAAAGGGAAACTTGAGAGAGACCAGGGAGACTAGCCTGTATTTTCTTCTAATGTAACTTAGAGAAGTGCAGACACCAAAGAGAAACTGGCCTGGAACAAAGACTAGGTTCTAGCTCTTATACTAAAGGGGATAATGTACATGAACAGTGCCCAGAAAATAAACAGTGCCCACATCCTAATTAATGCTAAGTCTCATTTTCTGGGGAAATGAGATTTAAGATCATATAATAATGATAACACAATAACAAATAATAATACCTTGCATGGAGCATCTTTCCCGTGTTAAGTATTTTCTCTAACTTTTTTCTTTTGAATCGCCACAATATTATTGCAGACCACTGGTGTCATGTCCTTTCCACAACTGACAACGTCAGGATCTGAAAGCTTGCGGTTGGTTAAGAGAAGGACCAGGTTTAGCACTCAGGTCTGACACCAAAGTTTATCTTGCCGCCCTGATGCTACGCACTACTTCCAGAATCCTTTTAACTCTCAAACTTGATCATTCAGAGTAATTGGAACCTTTTCTCACCGGCAGAAAGCTTTTCTTCCACATACTGGGTGAAATAAGCAGGGGCCAGAGCTAGTAGGTGATGATGGGTTCCCATGGCAAATTTTCAGCTGATTAAATCGGATCTGCCTCAAAGGGGCTGCCTAAACTGGCTATCATGATTCTCATTAAGCATCTATTAAGTCTTACTCTAGCATCTGGGTTAGGTACAGGGGAATAAAGAAATGAAGAGAAGAAATTCCTCCTCCCGTAGGACCTGAAAAGGAATTAGAGGAATAGAACTATATATTCAGTGGCTTTATTTCCTAGGCTCCAAATCAGGGCACCTGGTCCTTCATTTAATCTAACTGAGTACTTATTCTAATGCTGGGTAATGAAGCTTCAGATATCATGAAGTCACCTTACCTTCATCAAGAGACTGAGGGAGAAGATGCGTCATGGCTCACAGGTACAATATTAAAGGCGTAACAAAAGGCTTTTTCATCTGAAATGTAAGTTAATTTACATGAGGATCCCTACGTAGGTGCCGCTATTAGTTAACATTTATTGAGCACTTGCTGTGTGCCAGGAGTTTGCTTTACAGTTTCTTTTCTTTTCTTTTCTTTTTATTTTTAAATATGAAACTTATTGTCAAATTGGTTTCCATACTACAGCCAGTGCTCATCCCAACAGGTGCCCTCCTCGATGCCCATCGCCCACCCTCCCCTCCCTCCCACCCCCCATCAACCCTCAGTTTGTTCTCAGTTTTTAAGAGACTTTACAGTTTCTAGTCCGTTTAATCTTCACACTAAACTCTGGGCAGCACTATCCAGCTTTTACAGAAGTGGGGACTGAGACACAGTGGGGACAAGGAACCTGCCCAGGGCCATGCAGCTGATAGAGACAGGAGCCGGGACTCCAACCCAAGGCCAGAGCCTCCACTCTCCACCTTTCTGCGCAATGTATTGATTGAACCATTTTTGTTGAAAGTAGTGAGACCCCACTCAGGAACAACAGGTATTTGTTAATGGCATATTTGAACAACGCACTAAACATCGAAGCTGAAGTCCCCAGAAATCTGTACTGTGTGGTCATCGCATGGATTTGTGAAACAAATGAGTGAGTCACCCAGTGTGATGGAAGCGGCTAGTGATGAATGGATGATACACACAATAAGCCTAAGAGGATTTCAGCAGAAGAGCCCCATGTCTTTTTCCTGCATCCTAAGGAAATTTCTTCTATTCGTGAAGGCAGCAGCCTGAGCAAGTAGTATCTGGGCAGTGGAACCCCCTGGGTTAGGAATGATGTCCAAACCTCTTCCTGTACAGCACTTCTGAACACTGAAAGGAGCAAGGAAGGCAAAGCTTTTACCAGAGCCTTGAGGCACACACCTGCGTGGAGAGAGGGGCAGAAGTTCCTGCTTCTCTGTAAAGAGGCAGAACCATGGAAGGAGGGGCCTTGCCACTCTCCAAGCTGCAAAAGCCCTCCTGATTCAAGGCGGCGCTATGGGCTGTTGTCTCTGCTTATCTGAAGGAATCTGCCCAGCATCACCACCAGCATCACTTTTACCTGGAAACTCCTATTCACCCCTCAGGTCCCCAGTTTACGTGTACCTTCCTCCAAGGAGCCTTCTCATATCCTCCACCGCTCTCACCACTACCTCAATATATGTTCAAATATTTTCACATTTTCCTTTGTTGTGTTTCTGGTAGTTTGTAACCGAATAATAACTTGGAGCGTCTGCTTCCCTTTCGTGAGCTCCATCAAGGCAGCTACCGGATCTCTTTTTTTTTTTTTAACGTTTATTTATTTTTGAGACAGAGAGAGAGACAGAGCATGAACGGGGGAGGGTCAGAGAGAGGGAGACACAGAATCTGAAACAGGCTCCAGGCTCTGAGCTGTCAGCACAGAGCCCGACGCGGGGCTTGAACTCACGGACCGCGAGATCATGACCTGAGCCGAAGTCGGTGGCTTAACCGACTGAGCCACCCAGGAGCCCCTGGATCTCTTTTATCTACCAGTAGATCCCTAGCACCCAACACAGTGCCAACCCCATAACAGCTTCAACATTCTCTTTGCCTCTGTAGGAATGTGTATGTACTAAAATGAAGAGGCCAAACTAAACCCTTCGGTTTTTTTCTTTCTTGTCCAGGAAAGAAAGCAAAAGAAACCTCTGCCACCACCATGCAGGCTGAAGCTGCAAAGATATCTCAAGGCAGAACAGAACATATGGTATGCACCTGGCTACCCAGAGCTTGGGGAAGGGCTTCAACGATCCTTGGCCCTCTATTCTCTGATGCTGGGTGGGGCCCTCCCTTCTGGGTTTTTGATTTCCACCCAACACATTGATGTCAGGCTATCTTTGACTTTGAGACTCTCTTCCAACAGAGGAGGGAGGAAGACCTCTGAGAGCGTGGGTTGGTTCCTGTCCCAGCTGGTACGCACACAGATCTCTCTCAACACGAGGTGAAGGGCCTGCCATCTGCCCCCAAGAAACTGGACTTGTAGCATGGATACAGGTGTCCTTCCAAAGCCTGTGACCAATCCACCAACTGCCATCAAAATAAAAGATGGTTATGAGACCTATTTTAACATCTTAAGTCCAGCTTCCAGAAACTAAGGGTGACCTTTTCCCCAGACATCACATTTTAAAATGTAATGGGCTCTTTGATTTAAAAAAAAAAAAAATCTGGCAAGCAGTTAAAATCCGCTTTAATATTCCCAGCACTTAGCCAAAAGAAGATGCAGACAGAATTGAAAAGCAGCCTGAGTTTTTCTGTTGTTGTTGTTTTTTAAATGCCCGGATTAGAACATAATTCATCTTAAAATGACGGGAGGCCTCTTCATGCACTTCACACTTTGAAATATTTTAGAAAATAGTATCCATTTTGGCAAGCCTCTTGCCACGCAAGAAACAACAGCAAATGCTTTTCTCCTTGAGTGTTAAGTCTGTTGTGAATAAGATTATAAAAAATATACTTTGCTCTTTTATTTTGCCTCTTGTTTGAGGATTTTGCTGCATTTCTGCAATAACTGATTCTTCTCACATTCCTGTATAAGCAGCATTCACTGCCCCCATTTTTAGGGAGTGAAATTGAAGCAGAAGTTTGGTAAAGCAAATTTCCTATTTTCCCAGAGAAAATCGTTTCTTCATCCCCTTACTCATTCAGTAAACATGTCTTTAGAACCAAGTATGTGCCAAGCCACTAACAAGACCTTGACGATCCACAAATGACTACCTCACAGACCCGGTCTCTAGAACTCTGGTAGAAGAGAGAGACACTGTAACAACCACAATATCCTGGAATAAGTGCTGGGATGGATAAAGGGGCTGCAAAGAATCACCCCTCAGTCCACCTGGAGCTTTGGGGAAGGCTTCCCACAAGAAGTGAAATATGTGTTGGGTCTTGAAGGATGTGTAGAAGTCCAACCAATCAAGGCATGAGTGGTAAGAAGGGCTTTTACAACAGAGAGAATAGTATGTATAAAACATAAAGGCATTATTTTTTTTCTGGATTTATGTGGCTGGAAAAAGATGAGAGAAAAAGATGCATACATAGGGCCGAAAGAAAATAAACAAGGACAAGAACTTGGATGGCCTTATGTGCCAAGTAAGGAATTTGGAATTGATCCTGATAACGTGGGACTAAAACAGTATAGGATGTGTTACTTACTTGTTGGGTTGAGCCTAATTTGGGTTCATACAAATCCCCCCTTTCCCTGCCTTTAGTGGTCAAAGAGACGGTTGAACTATCTGAAGAAATACAAAGTTATTTTAAATCAGTTTCTCAGATCCAATGACCTCTTTGAATTCTCTACAATCATCCACCAAACTCTATGCATGTGTGCCTTTAGCTGGGTAGATTATCTAAAGTGTTCATCAGATTTCTAAAGTGGTCCAAGGCTCTAAAAAGTAGAGTCCTATTTACTTCATGAAAACTTTCAGCTGTTTCTTAACACTGATTTTATCGGGCAGTGGCTACCGCTTAGCCCTCTGCCATCTTCCTCCTGCGAGGCGCCAGCCTGGATTCCTGCGGTCCCCTCTCCCCTTTCCTCCCTCACCCCCTTCCTCTCCCTGGCTCCACCAGGCACTCAGAGCTTTCTGAAGAGAAATGAGCACCGGTCAGAAAAAAAAAAATATATATATATATATATCAAAGAGGAATTCTTTTATATTAATCTCTTGGGGCGCCTGGGTGGCGCAGTCGGTTAAGCATCCGACTTCAGCCAGGTCACGATCTTGCGGTCCGGGAGTTTGAGCCCCGCGTCGGGCTCTGGGCTGATGGCTCAGAGCCTGGACCCTGTTTCCGATTCTGTGTCTCCCTCTCTCTCTGCCCCTCCCCCGTTCATGCTCTGTCTCTCTCTGTCCCAAAAATAAATAAACATTGAAAAAAAAATTTATATTAATCTCTTAAAATTTGCTGGTTGCTGGTCATCCATATGGGTTCAATTTCATATAGCATTCTATTATTGCAAACAAACCAATTCTTCATATTCCCCAGCAGCAGCTTAATCCGTGTTTGTTAACAAACTCAAAACTTGGTTCCTTACTGCAATTTTTATTTTTTAGAGCTTTGGGATTTTCACAACTTGTATATGAGAAGTTTGAGACAAAGGTACAAAACTGGAGAAATTCAGATACTTGAAAATTGGGGGAAGCACAGATATTATACCAAAGGTAGAGGAATGATTCTATGGCAAATTAGTTAAGATTATTTGGATTGCAATTAATAGAACCAACTCTAACAACGAAATATACTGGAAGGGTAAACAAGCATATTATGCTGCCTAAGGATAGAACTGTAACAGTGTGCCCAATTCAGGGACTTAGACATCATGTCTTCCTATATTTTTTTCTCTTCTCTCTGCCATCAACTTCCTACCCTCTGTCTACCTATCCTTCTGTCTAACTATCCATTTATCTGTCTTTCTCAACAGACCATCTTTTTCGCATTTCCAATACACTGAGTGGAAAATCTGCTGCAGTTCCTACCTCCCACACAGAATGACTCTGTTTTTCTATCTCTCTGTCTTTAGCTCTCACAAATAGTTCCCCAGTCACTGGAAAGTGTGTTTATTGGCCCATTTTGCATTATTAGATGCCTCGTCCTGCACCATGCATGTAGATACATGGTAATTCTCTCCACAACCATGTAGATAGACAAGATGGGCAATTCCTGGAAAAGTGGGGTTGATCAGATGAAACAATAGATGCCCACTCTCTGTCTTCACGATAAGTGACAGAATGTCTTACATGGCATGGCGGGGACTCATTTGTCTACCTGTTCTAAAGGCATCTCTATTTTGTGCAGGGCGCGGGGTTAGAACACCACAATGAGCTGGACATGACCTCTGCACCCTCCTCCTAGTTTTGGGTCTACCATTGACTGTCTGATCTTAGTAAGTCACTTCTATTCCCTGGGCTGCTGCCTCCTTTCTTAAATGAATAGGACAGACAGATCGCAGAGGTGATTTATGCTTTGTTAAAATGAGCCCAGGAGCCTAAGATCATATCAGTGTGGTTTCAATCACTTTTCATCAAGAATCTCACACTCATGATGCAGAAGTTTTCCCACCAAGAAATTATAAGCATTGCCTGAAGCCTATCCCCTCGTGTAACCCCACTAGTATAAAATAGAGTAGGATGTCATGAAATGTCTCAGTTACAAAAACCTTTGTTTTGTGTAAATCAGAAATGTAAACTGAATGGAAGTCATGATTTCACTCTTCTCTTAAAACATACACACACACACGCACTCAACATAGTAGTTTATATCCAGCAAGAATTGGCAGATATGGCCCTATGGCACTGAGGATTTGAAACACATCCTCTAGCTTTACAAAGCCAGACCTTGCAATAAATCTTGCTAGCTGTGTGGCCTCATCTTTGGCCAAGAGACTGGAGGAGCTCTTTGTGGTGAATGTATTGCCAGTGAGATGCCTGTGTTGTTTTGGTAGAAAATTCCAGAAGAGGAGCTGCAACCAGAAAACCCTCCTGCTGAGATTTCAGCCCCCAAAGATCCCCTGAAAGCTTTGAAGGTCAGGCCAATCTCACAGCCTTTCGTGACTCCAATGATGAAGAACGAGCCTGAAGAATATGAGACATGGATTGACAGGTTCAGGAAGCTGGAAAATGCCCTCTACCTGTGTGACCTGACTAATACAGGTGAAGTGGGACGCTTACAGTGGATACACCTTTCTATTTGTGTTCTAGTCTGGAAGTGGACACCTCCTTCTGTCTCACTTCTTACCAAGTACAGTTTGTATAGAAACCACGTGCACTGGCACTGGGGTCACAAGCAGGAAATACAAAGATGAATCAGAATCAGACGTGAATCACCCACCAGTTTGCTTACAGTTTCTTCTGTCTTTGATCCTCCTCCATCAACCCCTGGAGTCCAACCCATAATCCAATCTTGTAAACTCCTGACTGAAACCTTCAGCGTGCCCACTGGCAGGCTGAACTCCAAACTCCTTAGCAAGGCAAAAGCTGGTTCTGTCCACCTGACCAGTCTCTTCTCCTTCAACTCATTATTCTCTCAGCATATCCTACCCTGTCATAATGAAGAACTTGTCTTCCTCAAACACACTATGCTTTCCCCTGTGGCTGCTCTTTTTCTAACCCTATGCCCAGTCTGAGCTGTCCACCTCTCTTCTTCCTACCTTACCCACTGCCAACTCCTCATCTTGTCCGCCTGGCTAGCTCATGCCTAACCTAAACATATTTTATGTTAGAACTCAGGCTTTACTCCTCTGAGACTCCCGGGATTTCCCCAAGAAAGATCTAGGCCAACCTTTATCTGGCCTCCTAGACTTCTTTAACAACCATTATCCTGTTTGATATATTGTATTTTTTTTATCTGGGGACTTACTACAATATCACCAGTAGACTATATTCCTTTTTTAGCTCTAGTACCTTGCATAATTCTATTCAACTTTTTAATTTTTTTTAATGTTTATTTATTTTTGAGAGACAGAGCACAAGTGGGGGAGGGGCAGAGAGAGGGAGACACAGAATCTGAAGCAGGGTCCAGGTTTTGAGCTGTCAGCACAGAGCCCGACGAAGGGCTCAAACCCCGCAAAATGCAAGATCATGACATGAGCTGAAGCCAGACACTGAACCAACTGAGCCACCCAGGCACCCTTATTCAACTTTTTTTTTTTTTGAGGGAACAAATAAATGAATATAAATACATAAATAAATCCAAGAAGGAAGGTGATAAATACCATTACAGTGTGCTATGTCAGCATTCAGAGAAAGGCAAATTCCTTCCTAGTGAGGTGATCCAGGAAGGTTATGCTATTGTGAAATTAACCGTTAAGGATAAAGCACAGTTTACGTACAAAGGAATGAAATAGACTTTTCTGGCAAAAGTGCGAGTTACCCAAGCAAAGCGTTATGTGTGAAGCTCAGTGTCAGAAGTTTGGTTTGGAAAAAAGACAAGGGCTATTAAGAAGAATGTTACATGATAAAGGTAGAAAATATAAGATTCTAGCTCCAAGAAGATCTTAGACGCCAGACCAAGGAATTTGGATTTAGATCAAAGGGAATGAATAGCACTGAGAGTTTCTAAGCAGAGAACTGGTATGATGAAGTCGTATCTCAGAAAGACCCTCAATGGCTACGTGCAGATTTGAGGAGAAACTGAAAGCAGGGAAAGGAGAAAGGAGGCTATTGCAATGTCCTAGTGAAAATGAAGGCCAGGTCAAGGTCAGAAGCCTGGAGAATGGAAAAGAGGGAGCAGATAGAAAAGCACCTGGACTGAAATCATTGTACTTAATTACATTCTGTGTTCATGATGAGTTAGCATATTATATGTGCAGCCTAAAGATATGGAGCTCAGGGGCGCCTGGGTGGCTCAGTCGGTTGAGCGTCCGACATCAGCTCAGGTCATGATCTCACAGTTTGTGAGTTTGAGCCCTGCATCGGGCTCTGTGCTGACACCTCGGAGCCTGGAGCCTGCTTCAGATCCTGTGTCTCCCTCTCTCTCTGCCCCTTCCCTGCTCATACTCTGTCTCTCTCTGTCTCTCAAAAATGAACAAACGTTAAAAAAATTAAAAAAAAAAAAAGATATGGAGCTCAGAGAAGTAGAGAGCAGAACGGCAGTTGCCAGGCAAAATGGGAGATGTTGATCCAAGGGTACACACTTTGAGTTATAAGATGAATGAGTTCCAAGGATTTGATGTTCTGCATGAGGACTCTAGCTAACAATGCTGTATTGTATACTTGAGAGTTGCTGTGAGAGTAGAGCTTTAATATGCTCACCACCACAGTAACAACCACAATAAAATGGTAATTGGGTGTGATAAAGGATACGTTAACTGACCTTAAGGTGGTAAATATTTCCCAATAGATACATGTATCATCATATTGTACACTTTAAACTTATACAATGGTAGGGGTGCTTGGGTGGCTCAGTCAGTTAAACGTCCGACTTCAGCTCAGGTCATGATCTCGCAGTCCGTGAGTTCGAGCCCCATGTCAGGCTCTGTGCTAACACCTCAGAGCCTGGAGCTCAGATTCTGTGCCTCCCTCTCTCTCTGCTCCTCCCCCGTTCATGCTCTGTCTCTCTCTGTCTCAAAAATAAACAAACGTTAAAAAAATTAAACTTATACAATGGTATATGTCAATTATATCTCAACAAAAGAAATAGCAGATGCATTAGTACTCTCTAGAAGTAATCGTGTAACAGTAGCAATGCGTGTATTTTCATTCACTGTGTGTTCTTGTTTCATTTTGTTTTGAATTTCCAAATCACTTAACTCTAGACCACATAAAGTGTAATTACCATATAATACCCAAGGACTTCAAAGAATTCTACCAAAGAGAGGGGGAGAAAAAAAAATTAATGAAAAACTAATCTAGCTGAATTAGAAAATCATTTATTAAACATGTGTTATCAGCCCAGCACTTTGTTAGAGGCTGGACCAGAAGGAAAACCAGAAAGGATAAGACATGGTATCTGGGGGCACCTCAGTGGCTCAGTAGGTTAAGTGGCCAACTTCAGTTTAGGTTACGATCTCACAGTTTTTGAGTTCTAGCCCTGCATCAGGCTCTGTGCTGACAGCTCAGAACCTGGAGCCTGCTTCTGATTCTGTGTCTCTGTCTTTCTCTGCTCTTCCTCCAGCCTGTCTCTCTCTCTCTCTCTCTCTCTCTCTCTCTCAAAAATAAATAAACATTAAAAAAAAAAAAAAGACATGGTCTCTGGCCTCAAGGAGCTTTTAGGTCTGACACCAAGACTAAGAGTAGTTAAATGCTGAAAAACAAACATCTTCAAGGATAACATATAGTAAAGCATCATAATTGAAGACACAAGAGTTAGAGTCCAAGGAAAAGAGAGAAGAGATGAAAAGAAGCTCATCATCTAATGTGAGCTGAGTATTCAGAGAGGGTTCTATGGAAGAGAGAGCTTGAGTGAGCCTCCCAGAGAGAGAAGCTTTAGATAACTGGAGAGGATGCTCTGAGTTGAAACCATCTTCCACAAAGCTTAGAAGATTTCTATTGGATTGGATAGTGAAGTTGAAACCCTACTGTGAATCCCAAGTCCTAGGATAATCCTCTACCCAGTGTCCACCAAATGTTCAACCAGAGCAGAGCACAAGAAAAGCTAAGATGGTTAATTTACAGATGATACTGGAGAAAAGGAGATTAAAAGGCTACTGAAAGGGTGCCTGGGTGGCTCAGCTAGTTAAGCTCTTGACTTCAGCTCAGGTCATGATCTCATGGTCGGTGAGTTCAAGTCCCGCATTGGGCTCTGTGCTGACAGTGTGGAGCCTGCTTGGGATTCTGTCTCCCTCTCTCTCTGTCCCTCCCCTGCTTGCTCTCTATCTCTCTCTCAAAATAAATAAAAATACATTTTTAAAAAAAAGCCATTACTGAAATAATCATGAGCCTAGGTATTCATAACTAGAGTGGTGATGGGGTTACAAACAAAAATAAACAAACAAAAAACATCAGGTGGAGAGAGAAGACGTTTCTAAAGAAACAAATGCTAAGTTGCAGTGATGGATGATGGATCATAAACTTGGTTGCTAAAAGACTCCCCAATGGCTGGGACCTTTCTCATACTTCTGAACTCTTCTGAGGAAAAACAGAGTTTTGTTGACTTTGGAGGCAGACTCCAGCAGATTTGAAATGCCTCTCTCATGGCCTCTTCACTATTTATGCCTGTTTTCTCTGTTTCTATGAAATTCATTAGATCCTTGTCAGCCAGGGAATGTGTCAGCCTGATCTGGGAACATCTAAAACTATCTTTAATGAGGAAAGAGGATTAACTGAGGTCATTTCATTGGTTTATTAACCACAGTATTTAGCTGACCACCACAGCCTCAATCTAGACACTGAGCAGATGATACCTACTTTGCCTATTGATGAATCAGTGTTCTTTATTATGTGCAAGGAAATATGTAGGCCAGGGTGTTCTTCATTCAGGGTGAAGACAGACCATCCATCATCAAATTAGTGTTTCTGGAAACCTACTTTGTGCTTATTTTCTAACAGGGGTTGTCAAGAAAATATCCTTGAAGAGGAAGAATAAGAAATGACTGTGAATAACTGGTCGTGTTTTCTAAAGAAAAAAGGGTGGTTGGGATAAATGTTTGAGTGAATGGTAGATTTGGAATTTTCCCAATGAACTGAAGGCTAGATAGAAAACGTTTTCACGTTCAAGGAGGCAGAATGCAATGAGAGACCTCAAGGACATTCTTTGCATGAGTCTGGACTTTGCATGCACTGAATCACTAACTCCTCACATCAACCACATGCTGAAGGCATTAATGTCCTTATTTGCGGAGGAAAAAGCCAACCTCAAAGTGGTAAAAGAATAGCCACCAGAAAGAACATGAGGTTTTGCTTGTTGCTTTGTTGGTTGTTTCTTTGTTTGTTTTTACCAGAAGACTTAGATTCAACTCCAGATTTTACTAATTGCTGCGCCCTGAAAGCCAGGATGTATATATATATCCTCTGAGCCTGTTTCTTTATCTATAAACTAAGACTGTTAATAATAAAACATACCTCGGGGCACCTGGGTGGCTCAGTCGGTTGACCGTCCGACTTCACCTCAGGTCATGATCTCACAGTTCGTGAGTTCAAGCCCTGCGTCGGGCTCTGTGCTGACAGCTCGGGACCTGGAGCCTGCTTCGGATTCTGTGTCTCCCTCTCTCTCTGCTCCTCCCCTGCTCACACTCTATTTCTCTCTCAGAAATAAATAATGATTTTTAAAAATTTAAAAAAATAGAATAAAATAATAAAACATACCTCCCCAGATTTGAGAAAGGATCAAATTACATTTGAGAGTTCTTTGTAAACTGTAGAATAAAGTAGATGTTAAAGGAAGTCTTATTATTTCTTTTATTTTGGTTCTGGTGGGACAAGAACAGGTTTTCAACCCTAAGATAGATTGTAAGGGTTATTTTATGCAGCTGTCCTAGGCATCCCCTAATGACAGTAAATTAGACAGATACAAATTTCAGTCAATGGACTCTTGTTTGACACTAGGAATCTTCTACCAATGATAAAGCTCAGAAGATAGCAGAAAATGTCCCCATGCACACCAGTGGTGATTTCTAGATGTATTTTTTAACATTACTTAAAAAAAAAAATTTTTTTAACATTTACTCATTTTTGAGAGTGAGAGAGACAGAGCATGAACAGGGGAGGGGCAGAGAGAGAGGGAGACTCAGAATCCGAAGCAGGCTCCAGGCTCCGAGCTGTCAGCACAGGGCCCAACACAGGGCTTGAACTCATGAACTGTGAGATCATGACCTGAGCTGAAGTCAGACGCTTAACCGACTGAGCCCCCCAGGCACCCCTTAACATTACTGTTAATTTGTGATTAAAATATAAACTAAATTGTGTATTTTTAAAAATTTTTTATTAAGATACATTCTTATATATTTTAAATAATGTTGACGATATAACTATTATAATCATCTTATAATTCTTGCATTAATGAGTGATTAATATTTCTGGGCACCGTTCTAAGCTTTCATTATTTTACTGGTTTTTATACAATTTAATTATCCCTATTTTAAAGTTAAGGAAACTGAGGCTCAAAAAGTTAAAATACCTTCCCCAGCCAGACACTTATTCCAAAGTCCATGACTAATAATTCCAGAGGCAGAATATGAGGAAATGTCTTGAGGGATCCAACCTAGACCAGACCAAGAACAGCCGCCCAATCCTGAGAACGGCAAAGATGCAATTGGCCAACTCAAAGAAAATTATTTCTGCCAAGATCAACATTCTAATAGAAGAGATAGACAATAAACAAACGGAGAGAGGATGGGACAGGACAGGACAGAACCAAACAGAACGAATAGAATAAATCACATTAGGACCTGTCTATAGTCCACTGCTAAGAAGAGCCATCAGGGAGCAGTTCAGAGGAAAGCATCATGCTCAGTGGTCTTTGCTCATTTAAATATAAATAATACTTGGGGCGCCTGGGTGGCTCAGTGGGTTGAGAGTCAGACTTCGGCTCAGGTCATCATCTCGCGGTCCATGAGTTCGAGCCCCATGTCGGGCTCTGTGCTGACAGCTCAGAGCCTGAAGCCTGCTTTGGATTTTGTGTCCCCCCCACCCATCTCTGTCCCTCCCCTGCTCATGCTCTCTTTCTCTCTTAAAAATAATAAACATTAAAAAAATATATATGAATACTACTTGGCAGCTTCAACAGAGATAACAGGTATCCAGCAGACACAAACTCTAATGGGCTGGTAGTGATGTTTACAACATGACCCGGGGACCATCTCTGGCCTCTTTGAGAAAGAATCCACAATCGCTACCACAGCCCACACCAGTAGAGAAGAGTAGAAGGACAACATGCATGAGATGCACCTTTAATCCCTATAAAAGATATTTAAAAGCTTTTCTTGACACCAGTGGTGTAGATCCCCCAAATTCAAGGAACATATTTAGGAAACAATCTGAGCCTCACTTAAAATAATCTCTTCTTCCTTACTCTATAATGTAGTGTAGTGGTTAAATGCATGGTTTCAAGCAACCCTGGGCAAGTGACTTACCATCTCTATGCCTCAGTTTCTTCTTCTGTAAAATGGGCTGTTGTGAGCATTAAATGAATTGCTACTGGCAAAATGTTTGGAGGCGTGCCTGAAACATGATAAATGATATGTGTGTGTGTGTGTGTGTGTGTGTGTGCGCGCGCGCGCGCGCGCGCATGCACGCATGCGTGTGTGTGATTATTGTTATTGTTGCATTCTAGTTAATTTTTTGCATATCTGACTGTCTCAACTGGATCTCCCTGAGGTTAAAAGGTCACTTCTCTAAATCTTCTATATTCCCAAGCGCATATCTGTATCTGACATATATGAGCTCACAATTAGGAGCTCATAAGTGAGTTCTTGCTCTTTGCTGATGCTCTGTTCTACCTTTAAAACTCCTCTCTGCAACCACCAACGTCCACCTGCCCTTAACATGGAAAGCACCTTGGCGTTGATACATATAACACATAAGTACCAGAGCACATCCTGTGATGATAAGCACTACCATCTCAACTATACAGATTTAGACTCTGAGCCTTGAGAAACGTGATGCTTTACCTGTAATCACACAGCAAGCTGGAGGGAGTCACAGCAAATACATTTCCAGAAAAGCATCAAAATGGGCTGTTTGAAACCTGCCTGTTTAGGAACGTGTTTGGCTACTTCCATAAGATAAAAATAAACCAGAAAAATTAGAAATTGATTTTCGCAGGCACTCCACCTGTTTTAAAAATTGGCTTTTAAAGTGTTATGGCCCCAAAGAACAAGCTTAAATTGCTTTAGGAAGCCTAAAGTGTCAAAATATTAGCATTTTGTTTTTACACGGAAGTCATTTGAGCTAATAGATTTGTTTTCTCTTTTTTGTTTTTTCTTTCTTCTTTTCAAAACCTACCACGCACCCAACCCAATCGCAGGAGTCCTGGAAAAGGAACGGGCCAGACGCCTCATTCACAACTACAATCTCATTTACAAACTGTCCCTGAGCCCTCGGAAAATTGACCAAGCCTTGAGGAGATTCCGTGCGGGAAAAAATATGCCCTTGGAGCCAGCACTCCAGTACTTAAAGGAGCTATGATAACAAACCCATATTGTGAGAACAGATGTTTCCTTTTTCTTCCTTTCTACCCAGACACGTGTTTCTCCCCAGCCCATGCATAGTGGTGGAGACACTGTCACAGAGTCAAGGCCGATGCAGCAACTGAAGATGCTTTGGACTTGGGCTTCATTTCTAGCTATGATACTCCCTGATAGGCAGCTCAGAGTGACCCGAGAAAACCAGGTTTCCTCTCCTGAGGTGGCAAGAACCCAATTTCTTAAAACCCCCTTTTATTCCAGTAAAGCTCCTTATGAACATTACACGA
Organism: Acinonyx jubatus; assembly: GCF_027475565.1. Classification (NCBI taxonomy): domain Eukaryota; kingdom Metazoa; phylum Chordata; class Mammalia; order Carnivora; family Felidae; genus Acinonyx; species Acinonyx jubatus. The sequence goes on along the minus strand of NC_069381.1, from coordinate 48,286,826 downwards.
TTATTTTTTCTACCTTGCTGAGGAAACTTTGCTTTTGCAAACCCTGCAATTCCATAGAGTAAAAAATATGCTAGATATTGTTGTCAACTCCCTCAAATGCCTGTCACATAAGAGACCTAACTATATCATTTTTGGATGTGTGATCCGCCTCTAGTCACTGTTCTAGGAAGGATTTCCACATTATAAGAAAAATAAAATTATTAACAATATGTTAATACTAAGGGTAGGAGCAGAATTCCAAGCAAGGTTTTCTGAACAAGTGAGATATTTTCTCTAGTACAAAAGTAAATGCTGTTACACTGTCCTTTTCCCAGAGTATAGGATAGAAGTTTCAATGAGTGACAAAGGGTTCTGAACTAAGTAACATCTTCTTTGCTCCCTCTGGCAGGAAAATCAAGCAAAAGTTTCCACCAGTCCCCATAGTTCTTCTGTCTAACTTTGCACCTCCCCCAGAACACACACACACACATCACACCACACAGGTAGCATGAGCTCACCGAAGGAATGCTAGCCTAGGACTTCAGAGACAAATGTGTTCCCAGAACCATCATTAGCGTTGCGTGACCTGGATTCTGGTTTTCAAAACTGTGCAGGAGACAGGATGCAGGAGTTAGGTCAAAGGGAAAAGTAAAAAAGATCCCTGAGTATCCCTTTTTATCCATTTTATACGGGGGGGGGGGGAATATTTCATAAAGTCTTACAAACAACATCTTAAGAATAAAATAGTTTTGATTCACTAACATAAATGATCTCTAAGGGCTTCAAGTGTGAGCCTGCTTTAGTTTTTATAATCCTTGAGTAACCTCCAAAAATGCCTCTTAAAGCAGACTGGACCACCTCTCTAACATTCTAGAACCCTTGGACCCACTAGCCTTTTAGGTCAGAGAAGTAAGCAAACAAACATGGCTTTCTCAGACTACCAAAATGCCAAATGAGGAAAGTTAGAATATTAGATCAGACAATTCAGTCTACGTTGGGCAGCTAATGTGTGCTGGGACCTGGAAATATTTTGTTTCATCCATCGCTGACAACTCAATATGGCAGGTTTTACAACTCCATTTCACAGATGAAGAGAGAGAGGCTCAAAGAAGTAAAGGGTAGAAGAGTTGTTGAGACTGCTTGCCTGTTGATAATTGGCCAGAGGGATAGAGCCTTCTGGAGAACACTAAGAATGCCCTTTCCACTCTACATCTCTGTGGGGAAATGAACTGGAGAGAGGGCTGGATGAAGGGAGGCCCTAAACATGAGGGCAGGATTATTAGACTCAATCGTGGGGTCCTGAAGAGCAGTGATCCTGCCCTACCCAATTCTTTGTGTGTGACATCTAGACTAGCTCCTCAGGAATAGCCTCAGCACCCAGCAACTCACACAGCTGGAGGGGACTCCGTGGACCTGGAATGCAGCAGAAAGGTGCCCCAGGGCTATGTTGCATACCTTGTACTCCTGTAGAGCTCACTGACGGAATGCTTCTATAAGTGGGTAGCAATGGCCAGATCTAGATCCACAATCACCCCACCACCACTACCCACCCTTCAATAGAGAGCAGAAAAAGAATAGGCTTTAAATCAGCCAAAATCCATCTCCGTCACTTAGTAGGTGGTAGCTTTAGAAAGTTTTTAATCTCCTTGAGCTTCAGTTCCTTCAACTGTAAAACAGGAATAATAAAAACACTGAGTGTTTCACAGAAGTGTTATAAACGCTGAGAGTCATGTCATTTGGACAGTTCCTTGCACGTAGTAGAGATGTACCTTTCTTAAGTCCCTTCCCTTAGCTGCTGAGCATCAGGATGCTTGAACAACGACTGTGTGACATGACACAGGGACATAACGTTACCCCTATAGCAAAAACAAATTTTGAGATAGATCTGCCTTCTAGAACCAGGGGACAATTGTTTCTGGATCATCTCCTGTCTGGAATTGTCCACTACTTTACCCCAAGGTGTGTGTGTGTGTGTGCGCGCGCACGTGAGCGAATTTGCAAGACTTCCACTTTGCAAAAGCAAATACTCACTAGGTTTTCTCGTAGTAAACATTAAAAGAAGCAAAATTCAACTCAATTCATAGAGAAAAGCTAAGATATCAAGGTGACAGTGTGACAGCAGATGTCAAATGAGGCCTTGCCATGAGGCAAACCATTGAACACAAACAGGAAAATGCTATGAGGTCATTATGTGTTAGAATATTGGTTTGACCTCTGTGCTAGGACTTCCCCATGGTTTACTTATGGAAAATCTGTTACCTTTCTCTCTTTTTTCCCCCTTAAGGTCAGTGATGTTTTGTATATTCCCCGTGACTGTGAACTTCTAACCCTGGGTAGAGAAACTCTGCTGTCTGTGGTCTTGACCAGCTTTCTCTAGCAGAACCTTTCTACATGGGTGTCTGTGTGCAGTGGCCTGGTTAAACTCCAGTATGCCCTGGAGAGACTCTAGGTCAACTGTATCTGCCCCAACTGTCTGAAAGCCTTAGCTTCTAAAATGGGTCACTGAAGACACGATAGAAGCTGAATCTCACCAGTTGGACAGATTCCTTCACAGATGTGTGACCCTGAGCAATTCACTATCTCCCTCACAGAGTCATTCATGTTAAGGGAGATAATGGTACAAATTGCCCAGCTCTGTATCTGTCACGTAGACATGCTCCATAAGGGAAAACTGGCTTCCTATCTTATTCTTATACAGTATTTCCATTTACCCCATTCAATGGACCAAACCATTAAATTCCTTTTCCAAGTACAGACCACTTCCAAGCCAACAGGTGGCTCCCTGATTGTGTGGTCCTGGAAGGCAGAGACCGTGCCCTACACATTCTTATTCTTGATTCTTCCACCTGCCCTGACTCCTCATAGTAACCTAACTATGCTGGCATTACTACTATGCCCATTGTGCAGATAAAAAACTGAGACTCGTGGTGGTAAAAGGTGCTTTCCTAAGGACCAACAGCTAGTGAGTGACTGAGTCAGGATTAGAATCCAGTGCACAACTTCAAGCCCAACAGTGCCTTGCAGGTCACCATTAGAGCGAATTTTCTCTAGTATGTGTGGTCTGTCTCCCCAGCAAGTCTGGAGGTCACTTCCAGAAAGGGCTAAGGTCTTCCTCACCTTCGTCTCCAGCACAGAACCCAGATTCACCCCCAGGCGGGCACCTGGAAAACATTTGTAGAATGGAGCCCCCGCATGAAACGTTTGAAGCCCTGGGGCTTTCTGCCCTCTTCCAGCTCTGCCAGCTTCATCACTGCCTTTTGGGGACTGAAATGAAGGGTGTTTTCAGGACTCTTGGCATCCTGTGTTCACACAAGCAGAAACACAACTGTATAGATCACGCAATCCAAAGAGTTTGCTAAGTGCTAGCTGACTCTTCAGAGGAATTTCCCAAGATCATTAAGAGAAACAATACGGGGTTTGATATTCTAATTGGGATCAGCAACTGGACGGCTTTGGAGCTGGCCAGAGAACTGTGAAGCTCTGCAAACAAATGCTGGCCTTTCTTCTCTTTCTCTCCTTGCCTCCCCCTTCGTTAGAGCCTCTCAGCTACAGTTCCAACGCTCCTTAGCAACAAAGGCCGGGGTTCCCAGAGCTGGGGGGCCTCAGGAATGCCAGCCACTCCTCTCATTAGCATTCAGGGCCCCTCATCTGCCTGCACAGTTAGCTGTGGGACCATGCAAAAGGCAGTGGCTTGGGGGAGGCCCAGCATTTAGCGTGGCTTGTTGGGAAATGGGAAACCTCCACAAAGAGTTTCCAAACAAAAGGCATCAATATTATTTGTGGAGCCATCAGACTGCCTGGAGCACAATATGGCTCTGGCTCAGCCACATGCTTTCTCTCCAGGTTCTGTGCGAAGGCTTGGTGGGGACTTCCTAGACACAGCATGGCCCTGAATGCCAATACATTGGAAGGTCTCCCTCCTCCTCCCCTGTCTGCTGTCCAGTCTCTCCTCGGACTCAGTTTATCCAGGTTGGGCAATGGGTAGACTCTTAACTGGCAGTGAGAGTGTCCAGAGGAGGGGAGTTGATGGAGGATAAATGGTCAGATGGTAGGACAATTCCAAACAGATGGTGCCGCTAGGAATGCATTCCAGACAAATTCACAAGCAGATTGAGCTCTGACGAAGACTTAGCCGTTGGAGAACAGTTGGTGCCTTGTACCAAGCCCTTGCTCAAAACACACATCCTGCTCTCCCATACAATCTTGAACAGTTCCATGAGGGAACCCCTACCCAGGTCCTGTCTCACTGGAATTCCAAAGTACTGACCAATAGGCCAATCACTGGAAGATTCCAACCAGCAAAACTATTTCTCAACATTCTCATGTCTCTGAGCAGAGTTTCTTTCAGACTCCTTACGTTTGAACACCTCCAGGGATGTGGACCTCACTACTTTTCATCTCTAAGACAATTCCTGCTCCAAAAAGCTCCAATTTGTTCATCTAAAATTGGTCTCCACTTTAGGCTCCTTTCTACCCTCCCTTGTGGCCAAAGAGGATGTAAAGTTTGATCAGTCAATGCAACAACACCTACACTAACCCTGTGCCTGGCTCTTCTAGGCATCAGGGATTTAAAAACAAACCCAAAAACAAACAAAAAAGGGAAAGATAGAAAGAAAGAATCTCTCTTCCAGACCTGATTCAAGTTGAGGAGAGAGCTCAGGAAGGTGCCCTTACTTACAAAACTTCCCAGGGGTGCCTGGGTGGCTCAGTCGGTTAACGATCTGACTTTGGCTCAGGTCATGATCTTGCAGTCCATGAGTTTGAGCCCCATGTCAGACTCTGTGCTGACAGCTTGGAACCTGGATCCTGCTTCAGATTCTGTGCGTCCTTCTCTCTCTGCCCCTCTCACATTAGTGCTCTGTTTCTCTCTCTCTCTCAAAAAATAAATAAACATTAAAATATTTTTTGAAAACTTTCCATAATCATACACTGACTTACACTCTCCATTTTTACTTTCCAATGTGTGTACCTCTGAATAAACAGCCCATCCCATATAAGCCATCTCAATCTCGGAATATCCCCACCAGCTGCCCTTGGTTAGCAACATTTCTTATTCCTTACTCAACCATGGAACCACCTGCCCTCATATTCAGCATGTGACAGAGAGAGCAAAGAAACAGAAAGGCAGGTAAGAGAGATGTTCTGTTCCCCTTTGGGTCCAGAAGTAGAGTGAGGAATTGGGCAAGTTATAGATAGATGGATTTGACTCAACCCGGGAAAAGACATGCTAACAATCAGAACTGATAAACAATAAAGTAGGCTGCTTTCTTCTACTTTTTATTTTTTTTAATGTTTACTTATTCTTGAGAGAGAGAGAGAGAGAGAGAGAGAGAGAGAGAGAGAGACAGGCAGAGTGTGAGCAGGGGAAGGGCAGAGAGAGAGGGAGACACAGAATCCGAGCAGGCTCCAGGCTCTGAGCTGTCAGCACAGAGCCCGACACGGGGCTTGAACTCAGGAACTGTGAGATTATGACCTGAGCTGAAGTCAGACGCTTAGCCAACTGAGCCACCCAGGCACCCCGTAAAGTAGGCTTCTTTCTAATTCAATAGCTTTCTGTCCTCAGAATCACTAGAGATGGATGAAAATGTGTCAGTGATGGTAAAGGTGAGTAGCTCCTTTCCAGTATAGAACAACATGAATGACAGAATATCTGGGTCATGAAACATGTCAAGGTTTGCCAGGTCTTGGCCACCTTATCCCAATGGCAGAAAAGGTGAGAGAAGGCATCCCTATCCCTAAACTGAATTACTCTCCTCTGCTCTTTTGTAACCATCATCACACTCGTAATTACATCAACATTTCCCTTAGTTTCCTTAGTTGACCTGTGGTCCAGAAGACCTGGTCTAATCAGATGCCCGTTATTTCTGAAGCAGACCTAAAACAAAGTCCTACACACAGTGGGAGCTTCCAGAGCCTGAGATCCAGTCCGCACCCTGCCTTTGGAAGACATATTTGGGGTTCATTATTCCCCCACCTCCTGGAGCAAATGATTTCTGACCAGGTCAACTGTGATGTCCTGTGCAGTGTCTAAGGCATGTTTCCAGATAAACCCTCTATCCTGAGGGGAAAAAATACAAGAATCAGCCAGGGATGGAGGGAAATTCAAGAAGAATGGTGAGCATTTTGCAGATGAAGATGCTGAGATTCAGAGAAATTCTGTAGTTTTGCTAAATGTGGAAGAGGAGTTGGAGACAGAGATAAGAACTTGCCTTCCCTTACACAGCTCTTAGTGGCCACTCCTTGCCAGACCTGCCATTATCCTGGCTTATTATCCACTTGCCAGCAGTAAGTGTGCCCCCATCCCAAGAGCAAGATTGGCAGGGTGCAAGAAACTGTGTTCCCACACACTGGGAGGGCTTGGGATTTGTGTCCTGCCAAGGTTTAGTGAACCCAGAGGAAGGGGAAGGAAACTATCAGTAATGATACACCCTATGAGCCAGGTACTATAATCTCACCCAATACTCACGACAGCCTTAGGAGGTGGGGATTACTTCCACTTAGGAGTGAAGAGCTGATACTCAGAGGCTCAGAGGCTCAGCAAAAGAATGGTAGAGTCAAAATTTAACACAGACCTTCCCAGCTCCAAGACCTGCGAAGACCTCCACCCTGGAGGAGGGCTTCCTTCTGGGCTTCTAATTCCCCTGGGTCTCTTGTGTCTAAGGAGGGAAAAGAGGAACTCAGACCTGTATAGTTCTCTCTTTTTTATTTAACAAGTATTTGCTGAGCAAGTACAATGGGCAGGCCTCAGTAAACAGTTTGAGTGAATTTCCCAAATTCCTAGACTTCCTAGGAAATGCCCTTGCCCAAATACCACTAACTTGGACATCCTTCCTTCCTTCCTTCCTCCTTCCTTCCTTCCTTCCTTCCTTCCTTCCTTCCTTCCTTCCTTCCTTCTAATACTGATCGCTGTCTGGAATTGCCCTGTCAGTAGCTTCTCATCCTGGTACTTAGTGGATCAAAAAATAAAGTCCACTCCCATTTACCTCTCTCCCCACTCAATCCTTCTCACTCTGAGAACACCACTCAGCCAATGCTATGGTCTCCCTCACCCCTCTCTGGGATCCTGGTGAGGCATTAGTGACTTATTCCTATATGGATAACATAGCGATTTGTCGGTCTGAGGCTATCACGAAAACCACAGACATACCACATGGACGCTTTGGCAGGAATCATTTGTCATTCTTATCCATCCATCCGTTCATTTATTCATTCATCAGTTCAACAAAAACAAACACCCCACTGTGCTTAGAGCCGTGCAGGGTACCGGGCATGCAGAGATGAGGGAGGCAGGACTGATCGTCTGCTAAGCAAAGGCAGACACTAAAGCAGCTGAGCACAACAGAGTGCAAGTGCTGTGCGAGAGAAAAGCCAGGAGTACTCGGCCACAGCATACCCAGGGGCACACACAGCTCAGCCCAGTGATGGGACACAGCTGTGGTCAGGGAAGGCTTCCTAGAACCTTCAGGACTGAGCCAAGTCCTGGCAAAGGAGAAGCAACTGTCTAAAACAGGGATGGGAGTGGGGTACCTGGGTGGCAGGGCTGAGTCTGCCAGGTAGGCCCAGCAAGATGAGCAAAACCCCTGAGACACGACCCCACCCTCCATTCTGGGAGCTGTGGTTACATATACGTGAAGCACGATGCTCCAGGTGAAAGCAGAGGAGGCAAAGCTGGAGAAGATAAAATCAGGTCTTCAAGGCTCTTGATGCCCGGCCAAGATTCCACACGAAGCACAAAGGGGTGTGGTGTGGTCGGATGAACGTCTCGATTGTTCAGCGGCTATGGGGGGAAAGCTCTGAGACACAAGAACAGGGGCAGGAAACCTCAAACCTCACGGAATTTATGGTTCTTCACCTGTAAAATAGCAGGCTTTAAGGTACCTACTTCTCAGGATCATTATCAAGGCTATATAAGGTATGGAAAACCCCACATACAGTGTCTAACACTACACAGGCCTCATAAAATGATAGCCATGTATTTTATAATATTCATGTTCTATAATAATCTGGTCACAAGGCAAAGGACCTTGCCATAAGAACAGTCTTTCTTAGGAAGGACATGAAGGATAACGCCATCGGCAGAACAGCTTCGAGGGAGTCATTGACACTGATGCACACACAAGTAAATAATTTATGTGTTTGAACCATTTTTTGAAGGCCCCATTATTATTCCTACTCCCTGCCTCACAGTGAGGCTGGTAGTCACAGTGCATTAGTTAATTTCATGGCCCTGTTGTGAATCTTACAATATTTCATCCTCCTAATTCAAAATATTCATTCCAAGGGGTTCCAACTTCACAAATAAATAATTCCTGTTGGAAAATGGAGTTTTTCCATCTGCCCAGCCCATTTTCCATCTGTTCCTACAAGCTCGTGGTAGGACGGAGCTGGGTCTTGAGGCCCCATTGATTAGTCCTGATTTAAGAAGGAATGGTTTTCTCCCAGATGGGTTGTGCATTAGTGATAAAGATTAGTTTCCACTGTTATTAGTTACTATCGTAGTAGACAGTTTTAGAGATCTGGAAGTGGATCAAAAAGTAAATGCTAGATAAAAGGAAGGAGAGAAAAGTCACATTGACTTAGCTCCCACCATGCACTTGACCTTGTAGGCACTGTACACACTGCATACACGTAATTTGACCATTGCAACAATCCAACAAGCAAATGTGATTTTGCCCATATGACACATGAGGGAACTGAGGGTCAGAGAGGCTTAAAATCTTGCCTAAAATCGCATTTGTAAATAAGGCAGCTAGGACCGAGTCCAAAACCCAGGCTCTCTCTACAACACCCCAGATTCCGACTTTTTGAATGGGAAGTACAGTGACCAAAGAATTATGATTTTGTTTCTTTTGATAACCCTGTCATCTTATAATAGAAGAGCATCCTGTGAAAGAAAGGTAATCTATTTTTATGTCCTTACAATGACAATGGAGCTGGAGGGAGGAAGAGAGCCACTTACTGATATGATCAGAATACAGTCCTATCTGAGAACTTACAACAGTGAACTATGAATTAGGAAACTTGGACTTATATTTTGGACCCCCAACTTATCTTAATAGCAAGAACAAATCACTTAATTTTATGACCCTCAGTCTCCTCAACTAGAAAGCGAGTCTACCCTATGTTGCCTCTTGAGTGAACCTCATAGGGTCTGGAAAGGCACATCTATCAGGAGTATGTAAGATTATAGAAGGGAGCACAGTGTGTCAGTGGTAAAGTTCTGTGCAAATATTAGATAACATTTTCATTTCTGTGCCTGCTTGCTAACAAAATGTTTGCCTGTAACAAGATAAGGAGCCTGTGTCATTGTACAAATCTATGCATCTATGCAATGCTTCTTTCATTGAGAAAGTCTGGCTACAAAAGAATATTAGCCGAACTAAATGGTGTGCTTAGTGATGCAGTTGATTTACTCCAACACAGATTAAGCAAACAGTCCATGGGCCAACACCAGTCTGTGGCCCACACATTAAGCCTTGCCATCAGCACTACCGTGAGGAGATCAGATGGTGTTATCACTGAAGTATACAGTCTCAGCTCACTATTTATGAGCTTTATGTGACCTTGATCAAGTTATTTAATTTCTCTGTGCCTCAGTTTCCTCTTCAATAAAACAGGTTTGACACCACCGAACTCATAGGGCGGCTGTGAAGATGAAAAGAGGATGTGACTTACAAGTGTGACTGTGTAAGACAGGGCGTGGGACATAGTAGCCAGTGATAAAAACGTTATCTATCTATCTACCTATCATCATCATCATCATCATCATCATCATCATCAACCTAAAGTATCTGTCCTCCTGGTCTACCGCAGTATGTACATTTCCACTATTAGGGGTTGTATCTTGGTTGTGGTACTACCAACTCAACTCAAGGAGGTGATGGTGCTACTGGCATCCCATGAGCAGAGGCCAGAGATGCTGCTCCTACAATACACAGGACACCTCCCCCACACACAGACAACAAGGTATTATCCAACCAAAAACGTCAATAGTGCCAAGGTGAAGAATCTTGCATTAGAGTTGTTCCTTTGGGTTGAGGTCTCCTGCCGTCATATGAAGATTTAATAATAGACTTGAGGCTTTACATAAACTTGTGGTTTCATAGAATGAATGTCAACCCTAAGAGAGACCTTTGACCCTAAGAGTCACTATTGTGTGGTCCAAATACCCATCTTACTGAAAGTAAACCTCAGAGGGGCCAAGGACTTGCCTTCTCCCTGTCTCATGTAGTGAGTGGTGAAATGATATTTTTCTTTCTTCTGTCTTTCTACCTTGCCTCTTGAAAACACACTTCCCCAGATGGATTAGAGAAACCAAAGTTCAAAGTCACGAGGCTACCAAATGAGAGAGATAACATCACATCCTATATTTCTAGATCCAGGGGCTGAGAAACTCAAATATGGGAGACATCAATGTAGTCCAGGGCATCTACAGCTCAGAGATTAGGCTTCTGCATCTTGTGATACCTCACTCCCACATAGCACTGCACAGAGGAGGGAGGTGTGTGGAAATCAATGCAGCAATAAGAATAAGTCAGGCTTGGAACTGAGTCCTGATTTCCAACTCTTTTTCTGTGTTATTGGCCAATGATAGGAAGCCTAGAATATTAGCACTGAAACTGTCTTGAACACTTCAAGTCCAAAGTCTGCAAAGATCATTCTCCCTTATTCTCTGTCTCTGTCTCTCTCCCCCTTGGCTTCAGATTCTCCACTAATAAAATAATGGTAATAAAATGTACCTACCTCATAGAGGTTGTTGGTAAGATCAAATAAAATCAAAAGCACAAATGCAACTTGTTATTAATAGCTAAGAGTACAGACAATTATCGGCCGTGTAACCTTGGAGAAATCACAAAACCTGACTGCCTCAGTTTCCTCATCCCCAAATGGGCTTAGAAATATTATGACTTACCTCATATTGCTATTGTGAGAATTTAATGAGTTAATATACATGAAGTACTGAGAACACTGACTGACTCGTAGCAAATTTTAGGCAGAGCGCTAGCTAATACTGTGACTAACCATCCTTTGCCCACTGGTTCTTCCTAGTGAGGGCAAAGAGCTACCCAAATGCAATTTTCCTAAGTAAATCGTGGAACTCTATGACAGCCAACAAGAAGCCAAGATTCCCTCAGACTCCATGATGTCACCTTCCTGCCAAGTAGCTATTTCGGGATTAGGAAACAACAGCTCCCTCTGCTGCCAAGAACTGAAACAACACTATCATCCCCTCTGACAGCCTCATTAACATTCTGTCCTTTCTGCCCTGTCAATCTTGCCTCTTGAAAATGTGCTTCCCAGACAGATGAAATTGCTTCTATGTACTAATATCATCAGTGAGGCATTTTCCTAAGCGGCTGACTCATGACTTTTTTTTTTTTTTTCCAATCAAAAGGAACCATCCTTCTAGGCTCCAGTTAGAATTTGAATGGCTGCCTGTTCTCCAGTTCCCATTAGGAAGCAACGCTCTGGATGGAGCCACGGTAACTGAAGAGGGCATTCTCTCCACTGGGAAAGAAGCAGTGGAATTGGAGCATTATAACAAATTGTTCCCATCCAGCAATCACTTTGTAATGTGACTATTTTCAAGGTAAACTCATTTGTCTTGTTGAACAGATGGCAAAACACACACACACACACACACACAAACAACAACAACTCTGTCTTTGCATTTCTGACTCCCCTTAGAAAGACTCTATCCCAGATTCAGAGGTGAGTAAACAGGCTTTTGATCCAGATGGATCCCATGGCCTGAGTAAAATGGGACAGGGTGTTCCTATTTCCTCGGGAAGGAGGCTAATACGCGTTGAGAGTCTACTATGCCAAACATTTTTAAGTATTATCTCCTTCAATCCTTACAACAGCCTTGTCAACTAAAATTTACTGTGCCCAGTTATAGACGCAGAAACCAAGACTCTCTGAGGTTCAGGGATGTGGGCCTGAGGTCACACGCTAGAGCCAAGGATTTGAGCTTTTTCCACCATGCCATGCTGTCTTTCAAAAGACGGAAAATCATTATGGGAAGATTGTGACTGACAAGTTGGTGAGACAGCACCAGAAGTGACTAGAGAAGGGGACCCCTCTGGACATGGTCTGCAGAAAAGTGGTTCCACTGTTCCTCCATTCACAGGGAGCTTCAAAGGGCCTGAGGTGGGCTACTCCAGGAAGTACCTTCAATCATCCTGCAACTGACTAGAATATGAAAAACCTTCAAAGGGATGGAGCCTACTGAAATATTCTACCAAACATTTAAGGAACAAATAATACCAGTTCTATATAAACTCTCCCAGAATATGGAAGAGGAGGGAACACTGCCCAATTCATTTCTTAGATTACCCAGATACCTAAGCCAAAGACATTATAAGCAAAGAAATCTACAAACCAAAATCCTTCATGAACATAGGCTCAAAAATCCTTAACAAAATACTAGCAAATCAAGTCCAGTAATACATGAAATGTATAATGCCAAATGAGGTTTATCCTGGGAATGAAAGGCTGGTTCAACAATCAAAACCATATCCAACGGATGAATGAAGAAAAACCATATGATCACCTGGACACAGGAAATGATGGAGTCCAACCTTTGTGTTCTCCAGATGAGAAGCTCAGGCCCAGAATGGAGAAAATATATTCCTGGTGTAACAAAGGTGTAGCAGATTTAGCGTAACAGATCTGACAAATCCGGATTTAGAATCCAGCTCTCCAGAGCTCAGAGTTGTGTGGGCCTATCACCTTATGGTGGGAGCCAGAGAAACCCTGAAAGTATAGAGAGGCAATAATCCAGAGACTTCATTCTCACCTCTTACATGATGAACAGAAGTGAGGAAGTCGGAACAAGCTAACTGTAGTTCACACCAAGTGGGAAATACCTGAGGTTCATGCACATAAGCACAGAACCAAGAGAGCATTGGGCTCATGTGGAAGGATTATGTATCCCCTGCATAGACCTTCCAAAAGAGGTAGAAATTGCAACTGTTGAAAACGTGATGCAAAAAATCCACTTCATAATTTGAGAAATACGAGCCACAGTTGTCTTTCTTTTGAAGAAGTTTTTAAAAATCACAGAATTTTTATTAAAATAGGAAAAAAGGCTTTGAAAACTTTGGTATAACTGAAATGACAGAATCCTCCCAAACCTACCCCCCACCCAGCTGGGGGCCAGCTCAGTGACCTTCACAAATGTTCACTTTTGTCAGTACCCTACATGAAACCATTTATAAAAGCTTTCTCACTCTTCTTTAGTAATTTGATATTTGAGTCACTATCATAACACTGCAAGTTTCTTTACTCTTAGTTGCAGTTATTGGAAAATAATGTCAAAACCAAAGTGTCTATTTTTATTTCAGGCAAATTCTCAGCAGTTCTATCCCCAGAAAACCTCCTCGCTATCCACCATTTCCCTCCCCAGCACACACACACACACACACACACACACACACGGCTGCTTACACATACATAAATACACACACATACACTCTTCTTCCTCTGCCTCTCCCTTACCTGGTTCAGAACTAGATGGGCAAGGTGAATGCAAACCATTTGTGTCACCGGGGTGATAATCAACTACAAACTGGCCTCATCCCCAGCATCTTCAAAGTGAAGCAGAAATTCAATATGCCTTTGCTCCATGCACGTCCCTCTCATACTAGCTCTTTTAAGTTGACTCAGATTATTTTTGAACTTTACAGTTTAAAAGGGACTCAGACATCTATTATCTAATAGCCCCAATTTCCCGACAAGGAAAGTAGAGCTCAGTGGAGTGGGTACGTTTCCTCCACTCGCCCAGTTGTACATAAAGGAAGCCATGAACTTGGATCATGGTGCAGGACGCACAGAGGAATTATGGCACCTGACCTCAAGGAAGGCCCTCTCCTTGAGGAGAGTAGCATCAGGCAAATAGGTAAATAGTGAGTTAACAATAGCAACCATTTAATGAGTTCTTTTTGTGCTTCATGCACTGAGCTACATATTATCTCCTTTAACCTACATGGCTACCCACTGAAGTAGGTGTGATTATATCCATTTTTATAAAGGGAGAGATGAAGCTCGGAGGTCATTCAACATGTTGCAAGTTATACATAACAAGTAACTGGCAGGCTCAGGACATGAACTCAGGCCTGAGGCCAGAGCTTGGGCTCTCCACTGCCCTTGACCGAATCTTGGAAGGTCAAGGATCCTGAAGGAGATGCACACAGTATGTTGTGGAGTTAAGTGTGGGCTGGGAGTGGGGGTATTAGGGAAGGGGTCTGTGGGGTTGAGAAGTGATCACATTTGCTTGGGGGAGGGCATATCAGAGAAGATTGAGCAGCAGTTGAGAGCTGTCTTGATTGAGGGACAGGATTTGAAAAGGCACAGGTGAATAAGAAGACACCAGGTTTCTGGATGGAGTCCATGGTGCCAACAGAGGCTGAGAGGTAGGAAAGTGTACTTTGTATGCAGATAATAACGATAATAATAATAATAATCCTGTGTGGAGGGAAGACATGGGCACTTGCTGTCATGACCAACTTGTGATGTGTTTGGCAAGAAATGGGATACTGAATGGTAAAGGAGAGAAGTTTTTATTTCACATAATTTTTATACGAATTATAGTCAGAATTGTCCCTGTAAATATCATGGTTCCTGCACTCAAGAGACTCACCTTCTATGGGGGAGGTAAACAATTAAACAAGCAATCACAGAACAGGAGTAAGTCCTATGAGAGGGTAGGAACAGGGTGATCGTGTCAGCGGGGACTTCATGAGGGCATGCTAGAGAGCGATGTCTAAGCTGAGGACTGAGGGGCTTGTGGGCATTGCCCACATGAAGGGGCTGGGGATAGAGGCGGCAGTTGGTTTAGAGGCCCAGACAGGAGACAGATCAGAGCTTGTTTGTGAGGCTGCAGGTGTTGAGGGAGCAGGTGGGAACTGAGAACACGTGAGGCCAGAGGGGCCTGCAAGGGGTCAGCTCATGAGGAGACTGTGTGCGGCGTTAGAGTATATGGTGCCCTGGCCCAGCGCGGGCTCGGGCTGGCTTCCCTCCGCAGCCAGCAAATCAATTACGCCCTCCACCGACTTTCGCCTTGTGTGTTTAGAATGCATGGAGTTAGCCTGCCAAACATCTGCTCTCGCTATTAAGCATGCCATGGTAACCATTGCACTCCCGGGCGTCAGCGCCACCAGGATTGGTAATAATCACAAGTGTCAAAAACGAGAAAGAATGGGGAGGGAAAGCCGGGCACAACCCAGCGGCAAGATGATTGGGCTGGCGGCTCCACTCCGGGGCCCCGCCAGCTGCACCTTCTGCTGCCCCTGTTGGGGGCAGGGGAATTGATGCGGTTCTGGCCTCCTCTTGCCCCTTCTGTTGATCCCTCTCCCTGTATTATTCATCCACTGTTTCGACCGACATTGGAAAGTGTGCCTCGCCTTTGCCAGAACAACATATGTGCCCCTGCGTCATTGTGTGTGATAGATAAACCCGCCAACAGTTCGCCAGACCCAGGGGCCCTCTGGGTGAAGACCCCACGTTGACACAGGCAGGCAGCATGGTGCCCTGGCGGGGGTGCGGCTCTGCAGACAGACAGACCTGGCTTAGGATTTTAGCTTCGTAACCTCAGGGGCTTGAGATCCTAGGCAGATCTCTTATCCTCTCCGAACGCCACTTTTGCAAAATAAGAGTAGCGATGCTGGCCTCATAGGGTTGTTTGAGGGCTCAGGCACTATGCTGAGTACTTTCTTCAAATATGACTCTCCACAGCCCTACAAGGTAGACATCACGATCCCCATTTTACAGAAAAGAAGACTGGGGCTGAGCGGTTGAGTGGCTCATCCAAGTCACAGAGCTCGTGATGGCAGGCCACAGCCCGCACTTACTGCCTCAACCATGCTGCTTTCTACACCTACACAGTTCTTCCTGTGTTCAACTGAAGCCCCCTTCTTGATAAACAGTATTCATGGGTGCCAGCTCTGCTGCTGGAGCCACAGGAAATAAGCCTCGTCTCTCTTCCAGAAAAAGCCCTTCAAAAATGCAGAGCCAGATCCCTTCACCCCGATCTCCTGTTCTCTGGACTGACAGACCCTGAGTGCCTCAGTGGGTTTTCACAGAGCCACTCCCTGCCGGATACCCTGCAAGCTGGCTTGGCCAGTGTTTCTCTCACAGAGGGGCCCAGAACCCCCACGCTCCTGGATGCCAGGCGGGGTTTGTACGCTCCCTTCCCGTCTCTGCATCAGGAGCACCCACTGAGTACCTGAACCCGGAACTGGCAGGGCCGGTGCCATCACCTGGAACACACCCAGGACGCTGTCCTGTCTTTCTCTGGATCCTGGTCTCCAAGCCAGGCACGCAGTACCGTGGGCTCCAGCGCCCTCTTGTGTAAAGGGAGAGAAATCTACAGGAAATAAACACAAGAGAGAGCGGGAAAAGAAGCCCATTGTCTCTGTTTAAAAAAAAAAAAAATAGCTCTCCCACTCCCACAGCTGCTGTAAATTTGTATTTCGGCTTGAATGTCCCTCCAGGTTGTGAGGTGGGAGATTACCCTGCAGCCGTCTAGAGGTAAACCTGGCTCCTGATGATGTCAACCTTTCAGGAAAGAGGCAAGCCTGGCCGCCATGCCCCCCACCCCCTTCCTTTAGCAAAATCTCATTTAAACCTCCACCCCAGTGTTTTTCAGCCATTCCAAGGACGTAAGGAGAAGGGCATGTAGTGATGCCTGGGCCCAAGCATCTGAAGTAGAGAGGCCATCCCGCCTCTGCCCCATAAGGGCCAGGGAGGTGACTGGGAACACCATTCAAAAAAGTTGACCACTGATTGACCTGTGAGCTGACCTGGGACCTTTGGAGGCTCCTTACCCCCATCTCCCCTGTCGATGGGGTGTGAGTTCTGCTTCCCTTTCCTGCTCCCAGAAGCTGCTGCAAGGACACAGCCTGGAGACAGTAATGTGGTGCTGAGAACACTTGCCTGGTATATGTGACTGGACCGTGTTGAGGCCTCTTTATAAACTTTTAAGACTTGGTGGGTGAGCAGGTGCAGAGATTTATTTCTCTTGCTGATGCCCAGGGCGAGCCTCGTGTGTAAGTCCCTTCACTTGTTAAAACTGCCACCTGCCAACCTGGGGTGGTCTACCTCTCTCTTCCATCTCTCCTTGCCCTCCTTGTAGGGGGCCTGGTTTCAGATTGATTACAGCTGAGAAGCTCCCGATAGGGTTTCCAACCAACAATGATAGCAGTAAGAGAAACGGGTTGAGGAAGGATTTATCTGAGGCAGTAATGGGGAATAAGTAAGAGCAAGCTGAGGTCAGAGAGCTCCTTGGGTTGGCTCTCAGGGCTGTGGAAATACCCACCCCTGGTCCCACGCTCCTGCTTCATGCAAATGGTATGTGGGAAGTTTTGCCCAGTAAATCAAGGAACAATTCCTCTCTCTGTGAAAAACTCTCCGGGTGTCATTGAGAAACTCATTTCTCCTCCTCTGTGCAAGGTGGGTCAGAGGCCCCTTCAGTTCTAATACTTTACGAGCTGTAACATAGAATCATCACTGGATCCGTTTCAAGCATCCATCAGACTCCTGAGAGACTTGGGCCATGGGATTACTAGGCTTTTATAACAAAATTAAAAAAAAAAAACAACAAATATAGAGAACACATTTCCATGGAACGTGAACTATCACCAAATATTTATTGAGCCTCTACATGACTCAACAGATAGGCTGTTGACCCCATGGTTTTCTTCCTTCATGGAAGCAGATCAGTCTTCAACAAGCTGAAAATTAACAACAATATGAAGGGGGTTTTTTATTGCATTCATTTAACATCCTTACAACAAAGGAAGATTACATGTAGGAATGGAACTCAAAACTCCAGCTGTCCTATTCCTCATACACAGGGCTATAGAACATCTGCTTACCCCTGATTAAAACTTTTTCAGTGGTTTCAAAACTTACGTAGCATGAGCCACTGAGTTCCGCCTTGGATGGAGCCACTGAGAGAGGCACATGCCATCACAAAAATGGCACAGAACTGCCCTTTTATCAAACTGTGTGCTCTGTCCCCCCTCATGAGTGGCCCTCATGCCTGCCCACCTCCCCCACAGCTTCATCCTCTGACTGGTGACAAGTCCATGGAACCACACACACTGTTCCTGTCTGTTCAGCCAGTGCTGATGACAGAACTGGGGTGCCCCATGTCTCTGCTGGGACCCTCTGGCATGAGAGCCAGCACCCAGCTGCCCTACCTTCTGTACCTCTTTCCTATCTCCCCTCCCTGGTTCTCCACCAACCCCACCAGCTGTCCTCTGCTAGGAGAGTGTAGCCACCTCCTTGTGGGGGACAACTGGGGCCAAGAAGGGAAAGAAATGAAGTAGGGATTCAAGACAGATGAGAGAGAGAGAGGAGGGTAACAGGAGAAAGGAGAGAGAGAGTAGTGAAAAGACAGGGCTATAACATAATTTCAAGTATGTTCAAGTGATGCCACTCAAATAATCCCATCTCTTGTTTGGTAACTTTGAAGATGGTTTTTAAACAAACATTTCGGGGAAGGGGCAGAGAGGGGCAGACACCATAGGGTTTGTGTTGAGCGCATAGTATTGGTTTCAAATAAGCCATTTTGGATTCCCCTCTGTTTCCTTGAATGCAATGTTACCATCTACAGATGGAGATCCCAGTGGGCACGGGGCTACCTACATCTCTTTCAGTTCACATTCCGCCCGGTTGGGAGAACACAGAAGAATCATTCCTGCAATAGAAGCTGTGTGATACATGACCTGGGGGCTTCCTGGGGATGTGAGCTTTGCAGACCTGGCCAGGCTGGAAGACTGTCCGGCAAGGTGTATTTTCACGTGCTTTGAAAATGTTGAGTCTTTGATCTTGATCTCAAGACACAAATGACTCAGATGTGTGAAAGTATTAATAAGATAGTATGATACTACCCCAAAGGGCCAGTATTTCAGTACTTAACAATAGCACGTTAGAGCATAATCCCATCATGTCTACACCCAGTGCAGCCCATTCTTTCTCATGAGATAGGAACATGAACGTGAACTTTGCCCCACGACGTAGACATAGGAGGCAGAGGCTGTGCCGAGTGTGTTTTCCATCTCATTCAAAATTAAAGCCCAGAAAGCCAAGCCTTGCTCACGGATACATACTCAGAGACGGCACACACAAAGGCAAGTCTCGTCTGCAGGAGGCAGATAACAAGGCAGGTGCAGGCAAGCAGAGGTTGCTGCAGCCTGGAAAGGAAACGCCAGGCCAGAGGATGCCTTGATAACAGAATCCCCATCCCTGCTGCTCATGGTAGGCCATGTTAATGCAGCTTAAGGGTTATTTTCTCCTTTAAAGAATAGGTTGGGTTTTAAAACCTCATCTTCTTCCAGCTGACAGGCTCACGCTTTGCCAAGCTCTGTTAAATACTGACTCATTGGAAAGGAACAGCCCTTTCTAAAGGAGAAATTGGATGTGTATTTGTGTAAACCTCCTTTAAGAGGTTTGCATAAACCCCTTGTGATTACATGGCCTGGAGATTTGTTCCTGGCTTCATGGCCCCTCCAGCAAGAGCTTTCTTTCGTAGTTATCTCAGCTCATTCTTAAAACTTGTGTAAGCTTTTGTATCTGGAGTTCTCAACCAAAGCCATAAAACCGCATCTGCTCAAAGGCTGGTTGGCTCAGAGATGAAGGCTAAGGTCACATTTCAGTGGGAGAAGAAGGAGGAAGATTAGATATACACTGTAAATGCAAAATGATTGGTTTGGGGAGTAGGTTTACCTGAAGCCCTTAGATTTCCTTGATCTGAATAACTTGTCCTTTTCAACCACTCCCCACCGACACTGAGACATAAATGCCGTGACTTCACAGTGCATTAACAATCACCCAGAAAGTAAAAACTTCAATCACAGGTGTTTGGTTTGGTGACCTGGATGAAAATGTATACTATTTACCTCTTTCCTCCAACATGAATTCAGCCAACTTAGCTGGTGTGTGAAGACAGGCACAACTGGAGCTTCCCATCTGCCTTCATTCCCACTCTTTGCTTTTGCAAAGATGTTCCTGCTAGAGGAATCCAACTGTTGTGTTGTTGCCTTGTTTTTTTTTTTTTTTTAATCAGCCCCACCTGCATTTTTCCTAGGAAAACCCACTGAGTCCTCACCAGCAACCACTCACAGGTTTGTCACGTGTTTGCTCTTAATACATTAGATATGTCATTAGTGCAATAAAGCAAGAACGCGGACTTGGGAGTCAAACAGGCCCGTACTTGTTTCTCAGTTCTGCCATTTACCAGCTGCATGATCTACCTGAGCCTCAGTCTCCTCATCTGTAAGCTGGGGATAGTAAGAATTAAAGAAAATGTACATCATAGGATTGCTTTGATAATTCAATTACATGAAACAATAAATATTCTTAAGGTACCCAGGATGTAGCAAGCCTTTTATAAATGTCTTCATGAAGGACTCTAAGTAAAGACTGCCCTGGAAGGCTTTGGACACAGGTAAAGATGAGGAAGGAGAACGCTGCCATGAAAAGTTGAGGCACCACCATAAGAAGACTGGGCTGAGCCTACATTACTACCTGACTGAGGGTCAAGCTTAACCAATATTACGTCTGTCTTCTACCCTCCCGCTCCTGGGTCAACTAATGACGGGACCAGGAAGGATCTATGATACAGGTCAGAAGGTAGATGTTGAATACCACAACACCTCCAAAAGAAATAAACCCTGCCATACACCAAAGACAAGAGAACTTACCAATTAGCACAAAGTCATAAAGCCTGTGTTTGTCAGAGTAATGCTGTGACACCAAGCTCACTGCCATCGTTCCATTGGGATGCTGATGCCTGGACAACCACACAGCAGGCATAGGAAAAGGGTATCTGGTGAGTCCATACTTTCGAACAGACAAGCTGGACCACTCTGGCAGTGGGTGGCCACTCATGGTGTCTCTTATGCTCTGTGTCTTTTCTCACAAGCATAATAACTCTCTTTTTGTGTTTGTAGCATAGAGTTAGAGTAGCCCAGGTGTCTGCTCTCTGAACACTGCTCTTCTCTGTCCACCGGCACTCTCAGGCTGATTTCATCTAGCCCATGGCTTTGTATATACCACCTACACCCAGTGTTTCTCACTTATCTCCCCAGCCTGGCCCTCTCCTCTGAACTGCAGGCATCCAACTCACTACTAGGTATCTTCACTTGTGTGTCTAAGTGTTATCTCAAATTTAACAATTCCAAAAAATGAACTAATTCCCCGCCACCATCACAATTCCAAACCTGCCTCGCCCTCTTTCAAAAAAAATGACAACTCAGTTGATCCAGCCAAAACCTTACAATCATTCTCGATGCCTCTATTTTTCATATATTCCACATCCATGCTATTAGCAAGTCCTATAAACTCCCATCCCAAAATGTATCCTCACTCTGACCTATTTTTGTGACTTTCCAAATATCATTCTGGCCAAAGCTCCCATACATTATTACAATAGACTCTTAACAGGTCCCAAGCTTCAACTGCATCCCCTTCCAATATAAATCTTCTTTCCACATAGCATGAAGAGTTTATTCTCTTAAAATATATGCCAGATTATATCATTTCTCACTCAAAGCCTTCTATTGGCTTCCATGGCATTCAGAATAAAAGGCAATCAATCACATTGAAAACCCTCATAATCACTCAAATTTTGCTGAATTTATCAACCTATAATTTTTTAAGTAAATTCACAATATGGAATAGTCATCTCATTTTCCAGAGGAAAGAAATCAAGACTTGAGGGGACATCAGTCCAATTGGTGGCCAACCATGAACCTTATATATTTCTTATATTTGGGGAACTCCCTGTGTGATTTATGTCATCTCCCCAAAGTAGAAGTCAGACTTAACTTTTTCCAGTCTCCCTTACGGCAAGGATATTGGTATGTGACCTAGGCCCTGCCCATTAGTTGCCACCTTGGCAAAACCTTCATTCACAACATACACTGTAAGGAAGCAGGCACTGGTCGAATCCATTCCTGGAGTGAGTAGATGGCAAAGAGTGCTGATGTGAGCTTCCATTGACGTCAGTGCCAGATGTCCTCCAGGTAGTATTCACATTCTCTGTCTCCATACTGCCAGTGCCTGGTGGAGATGAGACAGCATGAAAGGCATTCCAGAAAGGCATTTGGGTATTGTTCTGCCTGTGCAACCATTAGACCCTATTCTCTATCTAACCTGGAGTTCCTTTGACCACCTAATACGTGTTTATGTTTTGCTTTAAACCGGTTCAGATGGGTTTTCTTTATTGCCATGATTAATCAGAGACCAAATCACTCGACACCTTGAAGAAAAATGAGGTAAATGGTCTTCTGCTTAGAAAAAGAGATGTATCAGTGGGCCAAATAGATAAAAACCATCATTAATAGTCTCGTATTTCATTTCTTAGGTTTCAAAACAGCATAAATGATAGTCAGTGCTTTGCATTATAGATGTGAATTTATAAAATATGCTTGCACCAATAGAATAAAACTTTTATGTGTTTATTTTTCGAGTGAAATCTTATACTCTAGTATCTAAAAGCATTCTAATAAAAAAATTTTAAAGCCAGTCTTGTTTATAGATGAGAAAACTGAGCCCAGGGAGAAAGTTATTTGTACAGGAAATTATAGTTATTCATAGACAGATGCTGGGCTAGCCTTGAGGCCTCCTGACTCCCAAATCCATGTAAGTTCTAGTTCAAGATGGTGTCTCAATGGAAAGTAGGGATTCAAACAGATACTTCTACAACAATGTGCATAGCACCATTAATCACAATAGCCAACAGATAGAAAGAACCCAAATGTTCACCAACAGACGAATGCATCAGTAACGTACGGTTCCACACACACAATGGGATATCATTGTCTTGAAGAGCAATGAAGTTCTAATATATGCTACAACATGGATGAACTTTGAAAACATTATGATAAGGGAAATAAGCAAGACACAAATGACAAAATTTGTATGCATCTCCTTAAGTGAAACATCTAGCATAGCCAAAATTTTAAAGATAGAAAGTAGATTAGAGGTTACTGAGGACTACATAGTGGAGGTGTGGGGGAGTTATTGCTGAATATTGCTTATTGTTTCGCAGTTTCTTGTTTGAGATGATGGAAAAGTTTTGTAATTAGTGGTGATGGTCACACCTGTGAATGTAACTAATGCCCCTGAATTATACACTTAAAAATATAACATAGGATGTCATGTTGCGTTTATATATAATTTGATAATGTAATACCAACAAACACTGAATCGTATGCTTTAAATGAGACAACTGCATCTCAGTGTGAGATTATACATATGTAAGTCAATTATAATCTCAATAAGGCTGTTTAAAAGTAAAATGTCCTGGATAACATGAAACAATTCTAACAATTATTGAAACATTAAAAATGATAGTATCTCATCAGTTCTCACCCGTTGGATCACTGGGGAAAACAAAGAAGTATTCAAAACCTGAATCGTCACCAAGAACTGGAATGGGCTTTTCTCAGAGATCGGTGGGATAAACACCCCAGAGTAGATGGTTTAAAGACCCTAGAGTGAGGCCAGATTCACTTTTCAACTTGTGAGGTAGAGTGCCAGCCTGGTGTTTTGGCACTGAACTCAGACAATCACCAAACTCCATCCCAACCTGACCATTTGCTCATTGTGCTGCATCATCTAGGGTCCACTGGGCAACGCCAATGGCATCAATATTCAGTTATTCATTCAGACAACAAACACAAGCTGCCAGCCTTTGAACCAGCAGGTAAAATGAAGGTGGAATAAATTAGCATTTAGTAAACCTGTGCAGCGTAGCACATCGATGCAGAGGCAGTGCCTGTTTTTCCTTGTAAATTATTTCACCCATTAAGATTAGTTGGGATAAAAAGACAAAGCCAAAGCTTGAACATGGAAAAAAAAAACAACAACAACAATGCTGTGCTCTTTCTAAAATGTTCTACGCGTGTGCGTAGATTCAAATGTAACATAGGTGAAAAACATGCCTGCATCTATTGCGTTCAGGAACACGCAGAAGTGTTCACACCCGCAACATTCCTTAGGTGAAACCCTCCAATGTCTTCCTGTCACTCCTGGAATAAGGTCTATACTTCTTATTCTCGCCTGCAAATCTCTACGAAATACAACCTTGCCTGCTACTCCCGACTCATCTTCTATTCTCTTTCTTGGATTATACTCTGGCCACACTGGTCTCCTTGGTAAGTAGACAGACTTACCAAATGTTCACCACATCAGAAACACTTCACACATGCTCTCCCCCACCTGGGATGCTCTCCCCGTGACCTTCACACGGCCTCCTGCCTCAGTCCAGTTAGGGCCCCATTCAAATGCCACTTTCTCAACAAGGCCATCCCTGACTCAAGTACCCCTACACACTGGTGTCTCTCTCTAGCCAATTAATCCACCTCATCTTCTTTCACAGCAATTGTCACTACCAGACATAATATCATATATTTATTTGTTGCCTTTTTCTTTTGTTTTCCTCTAGAATGGGGGAAGTCTGTTTTTGTTGTCTCTATGTAACCCAGCATGGTAGTCCCAGGGCGTAGAGCAGCGTCTAGCACAGAGAAGAGGCTCAATAAACAGTTGCTGAACGCATAAATGAATGTTTCCCCCACTCGTCGCCAGACCATAAGCCTCCATAAGATAGGTTATGGGGGCTTGGTGAGCATTCCAGTGGAGAGCAGGCCTGGACTCTGAGACAAAGGGCAGCCCTCCACTGTTGTAAGGAGTCTGATTCATCACATATGTCCTGGCCATTATTCGTACTCTACACAGCAAGACTAAGACCAACCAGAGAAGAGCTTTTCCTGGACTCTCCTAGATTTTCTCCATCTCTACGATATTGCTTATTTCTGTCAGTCAGCTGACTACCCAGTCTTTGAGACTCTTCCAGTTGCTGAATATCCTTTCCATGCCGTTGTGCCGTCTACCTGAATCTCTTCCTCTAAAGGGAAGGGACCCATTTGTTTGCTTATGGTACCGCATGAATGTATTGACTTATGTTCCTGCCAACCAATCACAGATACAAGAAGGACCCTGTCTTGTTCACTGCTGTATCTCAAGTGCCTGGCTGCGCTGGATGGGGTCTGGTGCACAGTTAGGACCTCAACACACATTTGTTGAATGGAAGGATATGTGAATAAATGGTGGGCCCCAGTTTATATTCCCTGTACGTTGACTGCATACCTGCGTGCATAATACACAGAGCTAGACGGTGAACACTCAGAACAGAACTAGTCTCTGCTCTGCATTTACTCCTGATTTCCACCGCCATTGCCCAGCTCCCTGATTAGGGTTCTTTCTAATACCCCTCTCAGCTGTCCTCCCTGCCTCCAACACCAATTAGACAATGCCTGATAACTTCACCTGGCATTCTGTATGTTGGCATCTGGATTCCCCCACCCCTAACAAGTCCCATGCCTCCTCTTGAATCTGCCATTGCTAAGCACCAGCTGATGATTGCCCAGACAGAAGCCATCTGCTGGTTATTAAGGAAAGTTAAATAAGCAAAGGAGCTCCAGGGGAGTTTAGCAAAAAAGAGCACCATATGCATAGAGAATTGGCAACCGGTTGGCCCCTCTGACACAAGGTTCATTATGGCTATGTTAAGCATGCTTCACTCGAGATTATTCAGCTTATTGGCTTATGGGAAGCCCCTCTTGATAAATCTGTCCTTATGCTCCTCCCTAGTGCAAAAGCAGCCCCATAGCACTTCATTAGATACTTCTGTCATTCACTCTGTCTCAAACAGAAGTCTCATCAGGGGCCAGGGTGGGCCTGGTTCCGGACACCAGTTATTTCAACCCACATAATACTTTTTGAAATTTGTATTGTGTAGTTAGTCACGGTGAGCAAAACAGACACTGTCCCCGTTCCTGTGGAGATTATAATGGAGCCACTGAAACCATGATCTTAATGACAGACATGGGAAGCGAGGTAAGATCCAATCCAAACTGGCTCTCGAAAGTCATTAAAAGTCAAAGCCAAGAATGTCAAAACCATCACTTAAAAACTGAGCCAACGCCATGATACTAAGGCAAAGGCCAGAAATTAGCTGAACATGGAACAGGAGAAGAGCAAGGGCAGGGGAGAAGCCTCGAGGGTCCTGAGTCACTAAGAGGAGTAGGGCCCAGGCTCCTAGATCTTACTTTCAATGACCAAACATTTCCCGGGGCACAGAGAGGCCAGAATGGTGTTTAAGAAACAGGGTGGGCTTGTTTGCGTGTTGCTTCAATCAATATTTGTTAATTACCTATGATGCACTAGCCCTCATGCTATAGGATCCAAAAGATAGAAAGGTAAACAAGATCTAAGCCCAGGTACAGGGTTCTGACAGGCTTAAGTAAAACATAAAGACTCCATATACTAACTAAAGTATTAGGACACTCAGAAGTGTCTGACTTAGTTATCTGAAATAGAGACAGGTTTTTTGCTTCATTTTTTTAATGTGAGACCTTAAAGAGAAATGTTGTGGAGGGTTGAGTTAAAAGGCTATTTATTTCAAGATTAGAATAAGAGATAAGATAGCGTTTTGGAGGGGAGGGGCCATGGAAATTGGACACATAAACGTGTAGTCAGGAAGAGTTTTAGAAATAAATAAAAGGGAACTTGTAAGGCAATGTAGCATAGTGGTAGGAAACAGGAACATGTGGGTCAAACTGATCAGAGCCAAATCTTGCCCCCACCCCTTGCAGCTGAGTGACCTTGGGCAAGTTACTTAACCTCTCTATATCTCAGTTTCCTCAGCTAGTGTGGAGATGGTTTTCGAATGTGGCTGTTACATTCCCTCCTATACTCCTTAAAAAGTGACTTTGTCGCTTTTCCCTTCTTAAGGAGCCAACAGAATGTGGCAAAAATACCGCTCTGAGGTTTCAGGGCTTAGGCTTTAAGAAGCCTCGTGGCTTCCGCTTTCCCCTCTTGGAAGCCATGGAGAGAAACTCAGTCTCGACTCCTGAGTGGTGGCAGACCACGTGGAGAGAGAGGCCACACGGAGGAGAATGAAGGCGCCTCAGCAGGTAGCCAGCATCTAGGCCTCAGGTGTTACATGGCACCATCTTGGATCTCCCAGTCTCAGTCAAGCCACTGCAGGCAGCACCACATGGAACTGACATGAACATACTCTCTAAGCTCCAAACATCCAAAGTCCTACCCCACAGAATGGGGGCCGATGAAATGGCTGTTGTTCTAAACCCCTGTGTTTGGGGATGATTTCAATGCCCACTACCGCTGGTCAACAACCCAACTATCTAACTCATTCTATACCCCTCACTACCACAAGAGGTGGCAGAGTTTGGTCAGCAAAACAGGAACAACTCCATGTATTCCAGGAAGAAGGCATTCCTTATGGGAGTAAGGACTTGAACATTCACTGGAGTAGCTGGAGGAGCAACCATCAGGGGGGCCAACACCGAACACTCAGCCTTGGGAATTGTAGGGGGTGATTCTAAAGAGCTCGCCATAAAGTTGATGAAGATGTCTGTGAAGCTCCCGCCAACTATGTAGCAGCAAAGCAAATAGTATCAAGAGCTTGTAGGAAAACCTCTGAGAACTCCCTATCTGCCCTGGCGTAGGGCTGCAGCTGACTCTTGCTTCTCCTTCCCTTCCATCCTCCAAATCCCCTGCTAGTGCTGCTCGTTGGCCAGTTCTAACCTGAAATCCCATAGGAAGGGGATTCCAGCAAATGGAGCCCATAGCTTCTTAGAGTCCTTGGGTGGAGTGCTAGTGACGTCAAGTTAACAACAGAACGTGCAGCCCAAGGTTCAATTCATTAATTCTTAGAAAGTCTTCATTTTCCTGTTGGCTTCTTGAATTGGACATGTTCCTCCAAATCCTCTCACGTTGGATGATAGAGAACAAGGTAGAAGGAAGGAAGGGAGGGAGGGAGGAAAGAAGGGAGGAAAGAAGGAAGGGAGGAAGGAAAGAAGCAAGGAAAATAAACCTATGTGTTCAAGAATATCCACAGGATATTGTCCTCTTTCTCCAGTGAGGGGTAGCACAGATAAGAGCAGCAGTCCTGGGGCGGAATACAGGCAATGGAGCAGAACAACCCCAGGTGACTGGGGCCATTATGAAAAGTCCCTGGCAAGAAGTCTCCTGCAAAGGAAGAGTAATATGGGCTTTTCGCCACAGGAGATCAAGGCGTCCCACCACAGAGATTGGGACCTGCCTCTGTCATGTTTGGAGGTGACTGAGGTTTATTCATGATAGAACTATTTGGGAAACATATGCAGTCTTCAGACTCAATGGCAATTATTGGCATTCACTCATTCATTCTAAAATCACTTTTTGAACTTCTCCCATAAACTTGGAACTTGTCAACGGATAGTTTCTTTGCTGGTCTTGCAGAAAATTGGGCAATTAAATCAAACATCTATAATACACTAAAATATATATACGTGTGTGTGTGTGTGTGTGTGTGTGTGTGTGTGTGTGTGTGTGTAGCTGGGGGGAATGTAAAGATGTTATCCAAGC
Organism: Acinonyx jubatus; assembly: GCF_027475565.1. Classification (NCBI taxonomy): domain Eukaryota; kingdom Metazoa; phylum Chordata; class Mammalia; order Carnivora; family Felidae; genus Acinonyx; species Acinonyx jubatus. Next base: position 48,258,404 of record NC_069381.1, on the reverse strand, counting down.
ACCCAATGAAAAAGCAATTGAGTCTAGGGTTTAGGGCTGGAATTTGGAAAAGCTCAAAGGCAAATGGCCTTTATATGCATACTTTTGAAAGATGTCTAGAAATTGACTGCAGACAAAAGAGGTCAAGGGCGTTTCATGCATATGCAAAAGCACAAAAATGTGAAAATGTACAGTGCCACCTGGGACCCATAAGTTGTCCGGAAGGTCTAGGATCAAGTATTTCAAAGGAGACAATTCTCAGAGCCAGGTTGGAAGGGTGGGTTGTGTCAAGCTTTAAAGACTCCCGAAAGCCATTTTGGAGAGTTCAGATCCTTTTCTTTAAGTAGGCAGTTTCCAGATGGATTTTCATTTGCACCAAGTGTTTCATTCATTCTCTGCTGGGATACTGAAAAAATGTTTGAGCTTCTATTGTTATTGCTAACAATAGCCATGGAAATGAAGTACTCAAATAAAACTGAAATAGAATAAGAAGTTTCAAAAATACTCAAGTACATCCAATAATATCGCTCTCACCATAAAAATGTGAGTATTAATACAGCAAGATATTTTACAGGGTTAATTCAAACATTGTAAGAATTGTTATTTTTAACTTTTTTTATTTTTATGTTTTATAACATACATGATCTATGACTATAGTTGTACCTAATATGATTTGTAAATACCTAAACGAATCTATGTTGTGTGTGGATGCTGAAAAGCATTTTACTAATAAATGTGCATAATCAAAACGTTTGAAGGGCACTTGGCAAGTAATGGAAAGCCAGCAGAGGGTTCCATGCAACTTAGTAGTCTATTAATGTCAATTTTTAGACATTTCACTCTGGCAACTATTTGGAGAATGACTGAAGGAGAAAAAGAATGAAAACAAGGAAACCATTTAAGAGGATAGTTCAGTAGTCAAGGTGGGAAGTAAGGGTGTCCGAATTAGTTGCTTTCCATTGTTTAAAACTCTTACGATAAAATGCAATTAAGAATATTTGAAAGCAAGGTCACAATTTTGCTAGTGGGTTGCATAGTGCCAGGGTCTGGAGTATGCAAGTTCACAAAAGCACTGCATTCCTCCAAAAATAACTCAGGCTCTTGGTAGCAAGGACACAGGGGTCCACAGTATTTTTTAGCTCAAAGTTACAGAGATTTCTTCTGATATAAAGGGAGGCAAAGGGCATTCCAGGCCAGGGGATCATACATTCAGAAGTCCAGAGCAAGAAATGTGTCTGGCAGGTACAGGGAACAGAGAAATGCCCTTGGATGTAACCGAGGATAGAAAGGTTAGCTGGCCTCAGATCACAAAAGGCTATGCTCCCTAAGTAAGTTGTATCCCGTGACCAGTTTAAACAAGGGATGTTCTCTGAGATAAAGACTGGCATGGCTAGAGTTCCACCAATGGCCTTAGATCTGGGACACAGGGGTTGGACGGCGACAAGGACAGAGCAAGAATTCCCCCAAGCAACTAAGCTTCTGTAATTTCACCTTATGACCACATGGGGGCGGACTCAACCCACTGCTTCCCAAAAAGTTCTCAGGCTCCGCTCAGAACTTCCCGCAGATTTCACCGTCCTAAATGATCACACACCCTGGTGGCGTTTAGCGTTGCCTGTCTTTGGGAGAACGCACTTTTTGGAAATTATGGGTGTTTTAGGATTTTCATTAACAGTCCTTGAGATTCCCATGTCAGGTTCTTACCTGTTCTTTTAGTTTTCAAAGTGCACAGACGGCATCCCATAGGACCTATAGCCACGGTAAACACCGCTTGTGAACCCCACTTGCTTTACAAAGTTCAGCACACCATGTAGGCTAACCCCATTACCTCCATCTTATAGATGAGAAAGATACAGATAAGTCCCAAGCAGGGCCATGACCAGAGGAAACAGTACAGTTGGGAAATGAAAGGAGCCAGAGAAGCAGCACAACAGGAAAGATTGGGAGCACAGGTCTTCTGGGTCTAAATCCTGTCTTCACCACTTATGGCCAAATAACTCTGGGCAAGCTCCTTCTCTTCTGTGCCTTGGCTTCCCCGTCTCACCTTCCTCAGATTAAATTAGTTTCTAAAAATCCTTTTTAAATTGCTTCCAATGAAGTCAGTACTTAACAAGTACCACACACATTAAGTCTCATAATAATTTCAAAGATTATGTTTTCACATTTAGAAATTCTATTGGTGCTAATACAAATATGAGTTATTTTGCTACGTGTGAAATACCCCATTTTCACCTTACAGAAGCTCATCTTTTCACTATCTTTCTGGATATTTGACCTACTTTCCTTAATGTCTCCTTCAGATTGCTTTATTTTCTTCCAAGATGTGAATTCCAGTCCTCCTCCTTGTCCTTCTTCCCCTCCCTCCTCCTCCTCCTTCTTTTTCCCCTCCCCCTCCGCCCTCCTCCTCCTCCCCCTCTTCCTCCTCCTCTTTCTTCTTCTTGTGACACAGCCAACAAATACTTATTGAGGATCCACTATGTGCTTGTCAGTGGTGATACCACAGTGAGTGAAGCAAGTTAAAAAAAAAAATCACCTCTGTTTGTGGAGTTTGCATTCTAGTGGGGAGCAAAGGGAGAGAATAAACACAAATCAGAGCATTGTAGCATGCCGAATGAGAATTTGTGCTATAAAGAAAAATGGAACAGCAGGGAGAGACTTTGTCATTTTACGCAGGGCAGTCAGAAAAATCCTTCTTGAAATGATAATTTCTGGGCAAAGTCCAGAAGGAGGTTCGGGACAGAGCCGTGCAGGTATCTGGCAGAAGAGCACTGCAGAGAGAGAAAAGAGCAAGTGCAAAGGCCCTGAGTCAGGAGTGTGCCTGACGCATTCCAGGAAGGTACCATGACTGCAGCAGATTGAAAGGGGGGAGTAACCGACAAGGGCAGGGAAATGACAAGAACCAGATGATACTGGGCCTTTGGGGCTATCATGAGGATTAAAGCCATTCAGCAGCTGTATGAGCAGACGAATGATATGACCCGATTTTGTTTTTTTAAAGAACTGCTGAGGCAGACAGTCTCTCCTTTGCTGTCCTGCCCATGGCTCCCTTGCAGTATATTCAATAAACTTCTACGTCCTTTGTTCTGCCTTCAGTGAGTTCTTTCACCACCCACACCACCAGTCCACGAGGTTGGGTCCTCCCACATGTGGTGACCTCACAGGAAACTTATGCCAGACCAGGACATCCCCTGGATTATCCAGGAATTTCTCCAGACTTTCTCTTGGTGGCCCTGGCTCTGGTCCTCCCTGGGGAACTGACTACCTCTGGCCAAGGTTATTCCATGGTGAGGACCTGAATCTCCAGAGAGAGCCAGCCAGACCACCCTTGCCCAAAAGCATGAGGGATTGTCCCTCTTGCCCTTAGGAGGGATCTTTCCTTCCCTCTCCTCTCTTTTCGGCCCTTCAGCAGCCTAACCCTCGTATAGATAACTGAAGGTCTCTGGCCAAGGTGGCTCCCTGGTAGGGTCTGAAGGTCTGAGGGTGAACAGGTCAGACAGCCAGATCCTGTGAGGGCAAAGGACCCCCTTCCTTGCCTCTCCCACTCTGTCCCCCCAACGTGCGGCACAACTGGGAGCCGAAGCTCATCCAGGGTGAATCTGCACATGTTATGGATTCAATCTGTACAGCCACCACCTTGCTTTTTTCAGGCCCCCCTCCCTTTTTTTCCCTTGCTCCTGTGGATCCAGCTTCCTCCGTGATCTACAGGCAAAACACATTTGTACACATCTGAGTGGCTTCCTCCCTCTGGGACCATGCAGCACAAAGGTGGTTTTCCTGGAAAGAAACCTGGTCATGGCTACCCTGGCTTCTTCCCTTGTTAGGACCCCTGGCCTCAATACTCATATTCCTGACTATTGGTTCCTGATTATTGGTCCCGCCCTCTTCAATCTCTTTGTTAAATCAAAGAGATTCTTCCAGAATCCAACAATTCCATATACGAATGATGGCTCAATAAGGATTCCACCCCATACCATCAGAGGATCCCCTTCCCCTAAATTCCATGCACCTGAGCACCAAGGAATTTCACTCAAATCGCCTACCAACACATTGATAAAACACCATGCTCTAGTCTTGAACTGCACAAAACCCCTGATGGACCCACAAGTCTAGGTAGGGACAGTATGTCTCCCCCAGCATGAAGCAGCTACTGAAGATGAGACCTCCACCCAAATGCCAAAGATTCATCATTGTCCACCTGTCAGAGGGGACTGCAGAGGCCACTTTAAGGCAACAGGTTTGAGCAATGGAGACCTGAGAAAGGTAGAAGGGTCCACAATGACCAATAGGCTAAACAAGCCCCTTAGGTGACCCACCTCAAAATAGCCATAGGCCATAGCTGACCAATGGACTACTTACAACTGGGCACAATTCCATACTTTCCCATACCTCACATTACCCCCCCCCACCCTTAACTACAGCCCCCCACCGCTGCCTCTTGCCAGACAGCCTCTCCTTTGCTATCCTACCTGCTACTCCCTTGCCGTGTATGCAACCAACTTCTAGCTCCATTGGGAAAAAAGCAAAAACAAAAAACAAAAAACAAAAACTGCTCAGGCATGAATGTGCTTGCATGTTTCAAAAGGCAACCACAGAAACCGGAAGACCAGGCTTTTGCAATGATGCAGGTGAGAGATAATGATAACCTGTGAAACGATCGTCGGCAGTGGAGGCGGTGGGGAGAAATACTTGGGTCCTTGATGTATTTTGAAGATCACCTCAACTGGATTTCCTGATTTACATTTGAAGTATAAGAAAGAGAGGAAATGAGAGCTCTTTGTCCGAGAACCTAGAAGGATGGACTTCTCACTTCTGAGAGTCTGGAAGACTCCGAGAGATGTGATTTGATGCCAATAGAATCAGGTTTTACCACCATGATCTCCCTTGTAATTGGCTAGGTCAGCTGACTCCCAAGTCGATAATGAAAATCAGATGAAAAGAATAGCCAGAAAAATATGAAATACAGGAAAGTTGTGGAGTAGGGGGACCAAGGCTAAAACTTTATTTATTGAAGAAAATAATTAAGCTTCTGGGATTTCAAATTTAAAAAAAAAAAAAAAAAAAAAGAGACATGTATTAGCACATGAATAGAATGATCAACAGACAGAGGGCTCACATAATCTTAGATCGATCAATAGATAGATAGGTACATATATACATATGTAAATACATATGGGAGGGAGGGAGAAAGAATATTTTAGTTTCTAAAAAAAAAAAAACATATAGTATTTTAAATCGGCAGGAAGAAGATGAACTAATTAGTAAATGGATAGCCACTGGGGGAAAGATGAAGTTAGAGCTATACCTCCTTCTCACAGCAAAATAAGGATCGGATGGGTCAAAAATATTAAAGTAAAAATCAAACCACAGCAGAATTCAAAGAAAATGTGGGGAAATTATATTACTGCAGCTGGGATAGTTTTTCTCAGCATGACACAAAGCTGTGAAGCCCTAAAAAAAGAAAAAAAATTGGTAATTCTGACTCTACATTAAAAAACAAACACTTCTATATGGTAAAAACACTAGAATCAAATCCAAAAAGACCAGGAAAACCATGAAGAAAATAACATAAATAATAGATAAAAGTCTACTACTGGGTGAAGGTCATGATTTCAGAGAAAAATAAATGTAAATGTCTCTTACAAAGATATGCACCACATCACTTTTGAGGTTAAAAATAATGTAATTAAAAATAGTAAGTAATAAAATTGGGAAAAAAAAAGTGCAATCATTCCTCACTAATCCAGTCAGCAAATAACCATTAGTTCTAAGTTGGCAAGTATGTAGGGAAACAGACCTCCTCATACAGAGGTGGTGGAGACTCTAGAAAAACCAGTTACATCAGCATTTAAATGAACATAACTCTTTGATCCAATTTGTCTACTTTTATGAATTTACCCTGTAGACATTTTCACTCAAGAATTTCTTAAATGCAGGGCAGGGCACCTGAGTGACTCAGTCAGTTAAGCAACCAGTTTGATCTCAACTCAAGTCATGATCTCGCTGTTTGTTGGTCTGAGCCCACGTCAGGCTCCGTGCACCCAGGCGCCCCGAGCTGTCCCCATCTTGACAAATAGCACTACTACCTACGATAAGAACAGTGACCTAGTTTTGTTTAATTGTCAAAAATTAGATACTTTACTTTTCGGTGCCTCCATTTCTTCATTTGGAAAATGGGTTCATAACAGCATGTACTTCAGACTATGGTTATGTGGATTGAGTAAAACACCAAGAGATATTGTCATCATTATTTTTGGTTACTTTTTCCATCACCGTGCCCATCTTACAGACCCTGCCTCCAAAAATCTATCCTGAATCCAAAATGCTTCTCTTCATCCCCTCTACTGTTGCCATGCTAAGCCATTATCTACCAGTCTGCTTACTACAATGATTTCCTAACCACTCTCCCTTCTTTGCTCTTTTGTTTAATATTTTTTGTTTTGTTTTGTTTTGTTTTTACTTTTGAGAGAGAGAGTGCATGCACATGCTCGTGCACAAGTGAGCAGGAAAGGGGCAGAGAGAGAGAGAGGGAGAGAGAGAATCCCAAGCTGGCTCCGTGCTGTCAGCACAGAGCCCCACACGGGGCTTGATCTCACGAACCCATGGTATTACAACCTGAGTCGAAATCAAGAGTCGGACACTTAACTGACCAAGCCACCGAGGCGCCCCACCCTCCTTCTGCTCTCACACTTACAATTCATTTTCTTCAAGGAAGACAGTTTCATTTAACAGGGGGAAAAAACCAGATCATGTCACTTTTTGATTAAAAAACTCCAATGGCTTCTGATCAAAATTTACATAAAACCCAAACTTCTTCCCTGGCTTACAAATTCCTTGCCTGACATGATCTCCCTCCTCCTATCTCTCAACCACTCCCCTAACCCTTTTATTTCTTCATCCTCTTCACTCTGCTCTGGAAACACAACTATGCCAAGTTTCTTCTCACCATAGAGCCATTAGTCCTTTTATGGATTCTGCCCCCGCCCTTAACTACACTAGCATTTTTGGCTCCTTGCCAAAAAGTTCCCTGTTCAGGGAGATCTCCCTAGACCAGTAAGCCTTAGGGAGCCACTAATCATGCTCTTTGGCATGGCTCTATTTTACTTTTCTGAATAGTACGTAGGGCTATCTGACTTTTTCTTATTGTTTTATTATTAGCTGCCTTCAACTAGAACATAATGTCCCCTGAGCCAGAGCCTTGCCTGTCTTCTTCACCACTGTATCTCCAGTGCCTAGAATAGAAACCAACCTGTGATAAGTGCTCAATAAATGGTTGTTGAGCAATAAATGAATACTATTCCTCAGCAGCTGCAGTGTGCACACATATCACCTCACCAGGTTCATCTGTCTAGGGCAGGGTTAAAGGTTAAGTGTCCTTGCGACCTGGTCACTGTCTACGCTTTGCAACAAGTTTCATCAGCAGCCATTTTGTCAGGCTTCACCTTGCTGAAAATTCAGAAACAGTACAAATTAAACCAGATCAGCAAAGTAGTATTAAGAGTTTATCGTGCACATAATAGCAGTTCACAGTCTGGGAAATTTCCAGCCCCAAAAGGATATGAAGCTCAGAGACATGACTATGGAGGATGGCTTATACAGTCAAAATTAGGAAGCTATTTAACCATTACAAAGGATTGGTTATTGAAGTGGGCGCTTGTAGACAGCAGGAGATTGGTAAAAGAGATTATCTTACAGCGTTTCGGGAAGGTAACTGAAGTCTCTTTTATGATTATGAGGGCACTTACAAAAAATAATCCAAGCTAAGTTTTGCTTATGTTCATAAAATAAGCTAGATTGTGTGTTGCTTACATGACTTACATGGTATTGTCTGCTCAGGGAATTTTCAAGTTTAGGCTCTATTTTATATTTGAATAGATTTTATATTTGAATTTATATAGAACCTTTGAATGTTCCAATTCCCAACCTTTTCTGTACCAACATTAGGAAAAAATTGGCATCAAACACTAATGCCAATCTTTTTAAAAAAAATTTTAATGTTTATTTATTTTTGAGAGAGAGCAAGAATCTGAAGCAGGCTCCAGGCTCTGAGCTGTCAGCATAGAGCCCAACACAGGGCTTGAACTCAGGAACCGCAAGTTCACAACCTGAGCTGAAGTCAGATGCTTAACTGACTGAGCCACCCAGGCTCCCCACTAATGCCAACCTTCTAACCACACCCGTGTCCTCGTTTTTCTATCTTATCCATCCCATTTTGCCATTTCTTGTTGATTCTTATCACCTGTAAACATGTGTCATATGTTCTATAATGCAATGTGTGTATAGCAATATGTAAGTATAGATATGTGTGTGTATCAATGTATATATGTATATTTATATACCTTTTATATACACTGCACATAGAGCAATGTGTATATATGTATATATGTGTGTATGTATGTATAAATCATATTATGTATATATATATATCATATGTATATAAAATATATATACCTATTGACCATTTAGCATCCATTATCTCTCATATCTTAACAGCACCCGGTTATCTTTGGGGAAATTACAGCTTCCCCACTGTGTCACACCATAATGGGATTGTAAATCAAGGCACCTGAATCCCCCAGCAAAGGAGCAAGTGCATAATCTAAGCTAGACCGGCAGGAATCTCAAATTTTGGAGCCCTGAAAGATGGGGAAAGGAGGTAGAGTTCATGCTTTCCAGCAGCACTAGATGGGATAGTGGAATGATTCCTGCAGCCTAGATGCCTACAGATATCTTCATGGGGTTCAGGGCAGGCTGCCCTAAAACATGCCGCTTTGGCATATTGATTGTTTTGAATTAAAATTACTTAAGAAACAGCCAGTGCAGTAAGGACACTCTGACTCTCCTCTGACCTCCTGAAAGCTTTAGGAAATAAATTCCTCATGTGAAATGAACCCTCCCTACACTTGGAGGGTAAGAGGACATTCTTATCACCAGATATAGGAAATTCACGGCCAAGAAGGCTGTACAAACAAATTTTGTAACTTCATCATTACAATTTGCTACCTTGAATGCAAACCCCTTTGAACTGTCAATTCTTCAAAAATTATTGTTTCTCTGTCTAAAAGGCATAAAAGCTGCTTTGGTCACTTCTTTGAGCTTCATATTCTTGGGGCTCCCCTAGGTACAAAATTAAATTTGCTTTTCTCCCATTGATCTGTCTTCTATCAATTTAACTATAATTCCAGCCAAAGGACCTGAAAGGAAAGAAGGGAAATATATTCTTACCCTTACAGGCTTTAATCCAGTCCCAGACTTTGTCCTGTTTTGAAGCCTCCTCTCTAAATCTTTAAATGGTCCTCCAATCCTGTCCCTTTGTAAGTTTTCTAGAATTGGTTTTTGTTTGTTTGGTTTTTTTTTTTTTTGCTTATCAGATTGTTTCTTTATTCTTAAGAATCAAATATTTAATTCTATTTATACATCATTTATATTTATATAAATATATAATATATATTTCATATATTATATATTACATTATATACACAATATATTTGCATATAAGTTTATATATATTTATATTGTACATATAATACACATGCAATATATGTGCATCATCTTATCACTTCAATTTTTATCTCTAATAGCCAATGAAATAATAGCTTTATCATAGTAACACTTCCATCCCCCCCCCAATTTTTTCTGTATTTATCAGATACGCTGGATGAATAATATTTGTAAGTCATCTCAAAACTAAATGGAACAAAAAACCTAAAAAATAATAACACAAAGGAAGGCAATAACTTACAAGTATATGCAGTCAGTGATATCATTTGCACGTGCGTGTGTGTGCTCATGCGTGGCAGAATGAATTGGTACAGTTGTTCTGGAGCATAGCAATAAGTGAGTTTGTGAAAGTTATTAAGTTAAAAGTTTCAAATTGAGTCATTTTAGTATCAGAGAATGTGAACTAAGTGCTGCAGTAAGTAAATTCACCAGAGAGAAACTTCTTAAAGAATGGGGGAATGTAAGATAAAACAAAGATACTTCACAGATCAATTTCACCCTCTTTATCTCACTGGGGTGGCCCTGAGATGATTTTGAGGAGGACAATTAAGAACGGCCAGTCTCCATTTCAGTGCCAAAGAGAGTGCGTGCTGTTCAGAAAGCCCCAAAGCATTTCCAGAAAGCCCTACAGCTATTAAGAAACAAAACTAGGAATAGACTATGAGTTGTTGACCTATCACCTAATTCTCTTTTTTTTTAATTTTTTAATGTTTATTCATTTTTGAGAGACAGAGAGAGACAGAGCATGAGCGGGGAAGGGGTAGAGAGAGAGGGAGACAGAATTTGAAGCAGGCTCCAGGCTCTGAGCTGTCTGCACAGAGCCTGACACAGAGCTCGAACTCATGAACTGCGAGATCATGACCTGAGCCAAAGTCAGACGCTCAGCCACTGAGCCACCAGGCACCCCTAATTCTCTTTTCTTTATATTATAGTTCCCTTTTATCTTTTTTCTCCCAAAATGTCAATCTTACAAAAGAATTATTCATAATACTCCCTTAGAATCTTCCCCTAGATTCACTAGTTTTTTAGGTTTTACTGCATTTGTGCTCCTGTTTTCCCTGTTTCCCTCCTCCTCAGCTTCCCCTCTCTTCCTGCCCTCCCCGGGCCCTTTTCTGTTTATCTGAACCATTTGAGAATTAATTACAGGCATCATAATATCTAACCTTAAACATTTTAGCCTGTATATACTAAAAAAAAAAAGGATGTTCCTACATAATCATAATAAACTATCACATTTAGAAAATTTAGCATTGAGGGGAGCTTGGGGGGCTTAGTCGGTTAGGTGTCTGACTTCCGCTCAGGTCATGATCTCACAGCTCACAGGTTCGAGCCCCATATCAGGCTCTGTGCTGACATCTCAAGAGACTGGAGCCTGCTTGGTATTTCATGTCTTCCTCTCTCTCTGCCCCTACCCCCCCCCACAAAAATGAATAAACAAAACATTTTAAAAAAAAATTTAGCATTGATACAATGAAAAGTTCTGTCATTTGAATAGATTGTTTTCTTAAAGCAGTTTTAAGTTTACAGAAAACTGAGCAGATACTACAGAGTTCCCACATACACCATTCTCCCCCTCACTCAGTCTCCCCTGGTACTCACATCTGAACATCTTGATACATTTGTTATAATTGATGAGCCAGTATTGATACATTATCATTAACTGAAGTCCCAGGTTTACACTAGGGTTTACTCTTTGTGTTCCACCGGTCTATGGGTTTTGACAAATTCATGTCATGTATCCAATTACAGTATCGTACAGAATAATTTCACTGCCCTAAAAATCCTCTGTGCTTCACCTGTTCATTGCCTACTTCCATCCCCCAAACCCCTGGTAACCATTGATCTTGTTACTGTCTCCATACTTTTTGCCTTTTCCATTATGTCATGCGGTATGTAGGCTTTTAAGACTGGTTGCTTTCACTAAAAATAAGTATTTAAGTTTCTTCCATGTCTTTTTGTGGCTTGATAGCTAAAATCTTTTTATTGCTACATAATATTTCATTGTATCCACAGATCACAATTTGCTTATCCATTCACCTTTTGAATATTTCAGTTGCTTTCTATGGTTGGCAAATATGTGTAAAGCTGCTATAAACATTTACGGGCAGGCTTTTGTGTGGACATAAGCTTTCAGCTCATTTGGATAAATACCTAGGAGCATGATTGCTGGATCCTACGGGGAGCCTATCTTTAGCTTTGTAAGAAACTGCCAAAATATCTGCCAAAGTGGCTGTACTATTTTGTACAACCACGAGCAATGAATGAAAGTTCCCGTTGCTCCACATCCTTACCACCATTTGGTATTGTAGTTTTTTGTTTTGTTTTGTTTTGTTTTGTTTTTTTGTCGTAGGTTTGCAGTGGTATCTTATTATTGCTCAAATGTGCAATTCCTAGAGACATATAATGTCAAGGAGCTGTTCATATGCTATCTGTATATCTTCTTTGGCGAAGTGTCTGTTCAGATCTTTTGCCCACTTTGTAATTGGGTTGTACTGTTGAGTTTTACAAATTCTTTGTGTACTTTGGATATATTTAATAGGGTATATTTTGTGCAGATATTTTCTCCTAGTCTGTGGCTCGACTTTCCGTTCTTTTTTTTTTTTTTTTAATTTTTTAAATGTTTTTATTTATTTTTGAGACAGAGGGAGACAGAGCATGAGCAGGGGAGGGGCAGAGAGAGAGGGAGACACAGAAGCCAAAGCAGGCTCCAGGCTCCGAGCTGTCAGCACAGAGGCCGACGTGGGGCTCGAACTCACAGACTGTGAGATCATGAAGTGAGCCGAAGTCGGACACCCAACCAACTGAGCCACCCAGGCGCCCCAATGACTTTCCATTCTCTTAAGAACATCCATCACAGACCGATTTTTTTAGATTTCAATGAAGGGCAACTTAACTTTTTCTTTCATAGATTGTGCTTTTGCTATTGGATCTAAAACAGGATTGTCTTCGGTGGCCACAAGATGACTAGGTTTCCACACCCAGCTGCCAAATCTTAAAAGTTTATAGAGAGGCTTTAACTGGCTTCAGCCATATATACCATCCAGATAGTCCAACACCACACTTATAAAGTTGTATCCTTGGGGTAGCTTCTGGGAGCAGGGAAGGCAAGCCAGCTGTACATTCCAAGGACAGGGGAGGGGATGCGGAGGTCTTGCCTAGATCCAGCTCTAGGGTCAATTGGCACTCACGTCTTCTCGATAACCGAGCCCCACAATCCACAGGGGAAGATTTCATCCCATGTCCCGAAACAATTGCCCGAATCCCATGTCCCGAAACAATTGTAACAACAGTTACAAGACAGGAGTCACCGTGTTTCTTTTGTGAAGGTGTTTAATATTCTCAGAACTTAGCTCATATCCTTCCAATGAGGAATGAAGGACCCCAGCTGAACAGCCAGACTCTGAAGGGATGATGTGAAAACGGACAAGGAGGCAGACACTGAAGATGATAAAGTCAGTAAGATGATCAAAAGTGAGAACAAAATTCGATCTAAAAAAAGCTACCTAAATATTTCCTGGAACACCGGTTCCTGAGTGAGACCAGCAAGGGTTCAGCTTGGTTCAACAAGCATTAGACAACCTGGAGTTTTATAAACCAGGGTAAAACTTACCCCGGGATAAAGGATAATGCCTGCCAAGTGGCAGAGGACAGATTGCTGGTAATATTTTATTTCCTGTTCTGTGTACTACTTATACAGGATGAGTTAACTTTCTGCAAATTCACTGAGCTGTGCACTTATCATTTGTGCACTTTTCTGGGTATATGATAAACTTCAACAAGTGATTTAAAAGCTTTTCACACCGTAATCCCAGGGCAAAAGGGGCTACTCGCCATGCATTTACATAAATGAGAGGCATTTTAAATGTGCCTCACTGTAGAAAAATGATCAGTTTTTCTACCATTAAAATTTGAACATCAACCCATTAAAAAGTTATATATAACTCAAAGGGTATCACGTAGCATCGGATGGCTTTATCGTTCACAAAATGGTATCTACCCATTACCTGCAAAGAACAGAAAATGAGAATAGTTTTTTAAAGGGTATGTGGTATACATCCATCTCTATATATCTAACTCTGTTTTCCCTGGAGGACTCATAAAATCATAGAAGCTCAGTGTCAGAGAGTCTTAAAGCCCTTCTAATCCAGCATTCCTCCTGACAGTTACATTCTTCTCCAGATAACCTATTGTGATTTCTCTTTGAATGATGCTGGTGACAACCCCTTCGTACCCTGTTTCACAGTTGCTATAATCTATTTTCTTGTAAGTGATAGTGAAACATGAGTACATGCCTTTGAATAAAAAGACTAGGGTTCCTATTTTCACAGTGGCACTTAATCTGCTTTTGTGGGCTTTGGCAAAACACTTCGCTGCTCTGAACTTATTGGACCATCTGTAAAATGGGAATAATAACTTCACTTTAGAGAGAGGGTTGTGAAAATAGATTCAGCTACAAGTTCTGAAATATCTAATACCTCACAAGTGTGAAATCTCATCTATATGGATCAGTCTCCTCAGGACACATTGCACTGAAGTTCTTAACTACAATGATCTGAACACAAGCTTTGTGAAGGGAATACTGCATGCATTTGTTTCTAATTCTCAAAAGTGCCCTTTCACTTAAGTATGAAGATTTTCCCCTGTTTTTCTTCCAGAAGGTTTATAGTTTCAGGTCTTAGGTTTAATTCTTTACTCCAGTTTGGGTTAATGTTTGTATATGATGTAAGATGAGGGTCCAATTTCATTCTTTTGCAGGTAGATCTTGTTTTCCCAATACCCTTTACTGAAGAGACTATCCTTTCCCCATTGTGTAAATCTGGCACCCTTGATGAAGATCATTTGACCATCTGTATGCAGGTTTGCTTCTGGGCTATGATGTTCATTTGTTAGCGTATCTGTTTTTTATGCCACTATAGTACTTTATTAATTGCTATAGCTTTATCAGAAGTTTTAAAATCAAGAAATGTGAGCCCACCAGCTTTGCTCTTCCTTCTCAAGATTGTTTTTGGATATTTGGGGTCCTTTGTGGTTCCATGTGAATTATGCTATTATATTTTCTATTTCTGTAAAAAAAAAAAATGCCATTGGGACTTTGATAGGAATCACATTGAATCACTTTGGGTAGAACGGACATTTTAACAGTATCAGGTCTTCCCATCCATGAACATGGGGTGTCTTTCCACTTATTTGTGTCTTTTTAAATTTCTTTCAACAATGTTTTATAGTCTTCAGTGTGTAGGCCTTTTGCTTCCTTGCTTAATTCCTTTTTTGGTGTGTTTATTTACTTTTAAGACAGTGCAAGTGGGGGAGGGGCAGAGAGAGGGGGAAGGAGGATCCAAAGTGGGCTCTGTGCTGACAGCAGTGGGACTATGTGGGGCTTGAACTCATCAACTGTGAGATCATGACCTGAGCTGAAGTCGGACGCTTAACCAACTGAGCCACCCAGGTGCCCTGCTTCCTTGTTTTATTCCCAAGTGTTTTGTTCTTTTTTTTTTTTTTTATGTTTATTTATTTATTTATTTATTTTGGAGAGAGAGAGGGCAGGGGAGGGGCAGAGAGAGAGGGAGACAGAGAATCCAAAGAAGGCTCTGTGCCATTAGCACAGAGTCCAATGGGGGCCTGAACTCACAAACCATGAGATCATGCTCTGAGCTGAAGTTGGGAGCTTAACTGACTGAGCCACCCAGGTGCCCCTGTCTTATTCTTTTTTAAGCTAGACTAATATTATCTCTTTCATGATGGCATAATCTTTATATACAGAAAACCCTCAAGATTTCACACAAAAAACTGTTAGAATTAAATGAATTTAGCAGAGCTGCAGGATACAAAATCAATCGGTTGCATTTCGGGGCGCCTGGGTGGCTCAGGCAATTAAGCATTGGACTTCAGCCCAGGTCATGATCTCACAGTTCATGAGTTCAAGGCCTGCATGGGGCTCTAAGCTGTCAGCATAGAGCCTGCTTTGGATCCTCTGTCTCCCCCCCCCCGCCCCCCCCCGCCCTGGCCCCACGCTCTCTCTGCCCTTCTCCTGCTTGCACTCTCTCTCAAAAATAATAAATTTTTAAAAAAAATTTTAAAAATCACAAAAATCAGTTGCATTTCTATACCCTGACAACAATCTAAAAGAGGTCATTTTTTTTATCCACTCTGACAGGCTTTGTTTTTTAATGAGTGTATTTAGACCACTGACATTTAAAGTGGTTATTGATACAGTTGTATGGATATGTACCACATGCATTGCTGTTTTTTACTCCTTGCGCTTGATTTTTGTTCCTACTTTTGGCTTCAATTGCCTCGGCCTTTTCTGGTTTTAACTGAGCATTTTATACAATTCCATTTTCTCTGCTGTCTCAAGCAGATCAATTACATTTCTTTTTTTTAGTTAAGCGGTTGCCCTAGAATTTACCACACACCTGTCCAAATGACCCAAATCCACTTTCAAATAACACTGTGCTGCTTCATTAGTGGTGCAGGTACCTCATAATAGTTTCCCTACTGCCTTCCCTTACAACATTTCATCATTCATATCACTTATTTATAAGCTATAATCACTGAATACATTGCTGCTATCTTTATTTTGATCAAACTGTTATTAGATAAGTTAAGAATAAGAAAAACACAAAATTTATATTACCTTCATTAATTTCTTCTCTAATGCCCTCCCTTTCTTTCTGTCGACCTGAGTTCCTGACCTATAACTTTTTACTTCTTTAGGAAGTTCTACTGGCAAAAACTCCCTCAATTTTTTGTTTGAAAAAATGACTACTTCTCCTTCGTGTTTTACAAAAGCTTACTACGTGAGGATTCACTTTTATAAAAGTATATCAGCAAATATTAAAATGTTATACTTGCTATTTAAAAAAAAATTTTTTTTTAACGCTTATTTATGTTTGGGACAGAGAGAGACAGAGCATGAACGGGGGAGGGGCAGCGAGAGAGGGAGACTCAGAATCGGAAACAGGCTCCAGGCTCCGAGCCATCAGCCCAGAGCCCGACGCGGGGCTCGAACTCACGAACCGCGAGATCGTGACCTGAGCCGAAGTCAGACGCTTAACCGACTGAGCCACCCAGGCGCCCCCTTTCTATTTTAATACTATGATACAAACACAAGACACAAAATATCCAGTATTAAATACTGATCTCCTTTGCCCGACTCTTTTTAAATATTGAGTATTTTATATTTTATAGAAAGGAATTTTTAGAGTTTAGCCAATACTTATATTATGTATTATTGTTCCTCACCAAAATCTTCATGAAATCTAAGAAGTTGGTATTAAAGTAGCTATTTTTTTTTTCTTCTTGAATATTCTAAATGCCAGTTTAGATCAGCATTCAGATTTCCAGGGCATCAAAGATATACTAATACAGGACACACGAACATTTTTTTGGCACATTTAAGTTTGTTTTCAGTATGACAGAAATGCCTTCAACTTTCAGATAATGGGGAAGAAACATCCTAAGCAAATATAAAAGATTGGTGGGCCAAGTTACTTCCTAGCAAAAGTAATACACCACTTCAATCAATTTTTACACTACATTCTTAAAAGCATTTGAAAAACACTTGTGTCTTCTAATTGTTAATGCACTCATGTGGTGGAAGATTAGACAAGTAATAGAAATCTTTGTTTTCAAATAAGTAGTCTTAATTTTTCTTCGTAGAGAAGTTTAAAGCAGCTTATCATAAACATATGCAAACTATCAATTTTTGTGGCTTTCAGGTAAAGTCCAACACTTGGTTCATACAGACTGTATGAGAAGAGTGTATGAGTGTATGAGAAGAGGTTGATTCGGGAAGGGCGGAAAACAGATTATCCTCTCCTACGCAGACTGTTTATCTACATGTTAAGTACACGGGGATGTGCTATAGTACTCCAGGACTATGCTTCCTGTTTTGAGGACGGTGAGACACAGGTAGCACGCACGGGAGGGCATGGGAAGTTGGAACCTGGGGCCTTACCACCGTGTTGGGGCTTCAGAAGGGAAATCTCACAAGGCGTACCCAAAAGGAGGACTAAAACACCTTCTTCCAATGTTAATTTAGCCCCTGTTGAAGACCTAGGCTCAGTGCTGGAGGCCCTGATGCAACGCTTTTTCGTCTTCAAAGAGTTACAAATGCAGGCTCTTGTTCCGAGGTGCTGCGGACCAGTGGATTTATTTATCCACCACGTGTATGCCACTTAACCTCTCCGTGTCAGTTTCCTCCACGGCAGGACGGAAGTAAAAAGAGCATCTCTTGCGTAATTTGGTCAGAATGAAACGCTTCACGTACAGACGCGAGGGTGCTGCCTGGCATTCAGCGAGGCGCCCAAGAAATGCCAAGTGCTGCCCTTATCAGTCCTGTTCACCCGGCAAGATTCCAACGTTTGGATGAGAGAGGGCGATTGAACAACACTGAGCTCCAGTGCCTGTGGCGCTCTCGGGGAGATGCACCACAAACCCAAGATCCCCAGTGGTCTCAGACCGAGACGCGCTTTCTAAACAGAGAAGAACAACGCGCCTGGCCTGGCCTGTTCCAGACGCGCGGCGCAGGGCCGCCCACGACTTCGGTGCCAGGCTTTCCCGAGCACAGCGCGCCCGGCCGGGGGCCGGGGGCCGGGGTCCGGGGAAGGAAGCAGGGGAAGAGGAAGTTCACTGGGCGCGGCAGCAGGCGGGCGGGGCCAAGAGCCGGGACCGTGCAGGCGGGCGGGGCGCAGTGGGGGAGCTCGGCGCGGCAGGGGCGGGGCGCGGCGGAGTCGTGGGCGGGCCGGTAGTGCCGCGAGCTCGGCTGCAGGGACCGGCGGGGACGTCGCCTGCTCCGAGCTCAGCCGAGCGAGAGGACTTTGCGAGCCATGCTCGCGGCTGTGGGCTCCCTGGCGGCCGCCGTCTGGGCAGTGCTGCATCTGCGCACGGTCCTGCTGGGTGCCGTCGCCTTTCTGTTCTTTGCTGATTTCCTCAAAAGACGGCGCCCCAAGAACTACCCGCCGGGCCCCGTACCCCTGCCCTTCGTGGGCAACTTCTTCCATCTGGACTTTGAGCGGTCGCACCTGCAGCTTCAGCGGGTAGGAGCGGGTGAAGGTGCCCTGACCCTGACCTGCGGGACAGGGGCCGTCCCGGGGATCGAGGGCGGGAGGCTGGGGGGCTGTGCAGCTAATGCAGGGACCCTGGTAAACCCTGCTTTGAGCCCCGGTTTCCCAATGGTCAGCTGGCATGATTACACCTGCCCTTTCTAGAAGTGAAATAATAGTCACTGTTTACTATTAAAGTATGCCAGACTTGCTACATTCTTTATTGTGTATCTTGTGAAATGTTACTGGAACAGCGTATTTAGGATATGATCACTTTGTCCTCTTTAATATTTTTATCGTTGGGGGAAAAAAACGCTGTACTTACCTTCTTTGAGGCTGTATTTACTGAGTGTAAAATGGTGACAGTACTACCTAAATCCTCACCACTTTTCAATAACTGAGCCCCTCGCTTTCAATCTCTTCTCCCTGCGATCTGCTGTCACTAAAGTAATCGTTGTAAAATGTCATCCCTCGGCTTAAATTTTCTTAGTGCTTCCCACTGCTTTCCAGAGTGAGGACTTATCGGGGAGCCCCTTGGAACTCTTTCTGACTAAGCCTGTTTCCACCTTTTTATAATCATATCCCGCCAGGGCTCCTTAACCCTGGCTCCTCTGATTTACTTAAAATTCCCTCCAACATCCAAACTTCTCCCAAGAATCCTCAGCTGGTTTCCTACCACTCGGCACAGGCACCTAGCTGAATGACAACACTGTGATAGGTGGTTGTGAAGGTTAAATAAAAACAATGGTCAGACATGGCTTTTAATAGGTGCACAGTATTAGTCCCCTTTCCCTAGACATGCCTGGAGCACTTTAAACTCATGTCTATACTCCAGTACAGAGGGAGAAGGTTTTATCACCTTCTTGGAGAAACACCCAGTTGGTAACACTAAGTGACAGGATTAGTCACAGAATTTTAAAGCGAGGCTCCTAAACCTATACCCGTGTTTAAGAAATGTGTTGTTCAATTTCCAAGCATTTGGAAGTTCTGCTTGCTTTCTGTTAATGATTTTTCAGTTTGTTGCCATTATGGTGAAAGGATATAGTTTGTGTAATTTCAGGTCTTTTAAATTTGTTAAAGTTGGTTTAATGACCCAAGATACAGACCCATGCATGCTTGAAAAAAAAAAAGTATTCTACAATTTTGGGGATAAGTGTTGTGTATTATCAATTAGATAGCATTGGATGATCCTGTTTATTTCTTCTACACCCTGACCTCTTATCTACCAACTCTATTAATCACTACGAGAAACATGTTGAAGTCTCCAACTCTAACTGAAGGTTTGTCTATTTTCCAATTCCATTCTGGTAGTTTTTCCTTTATGTATTTGCCATTTCTGTTATTTGGTGCATACATATTAAAATTATTATATCATCTTAGTGAATTGACTCTTTTATTATTATGTAATATCCCTCCCTATGTCTGGTGATTTTTATTGCCCGAACTTTAGCTGATATGATGGGACCACACCAGCTAACTGTTGATGATTATTTGCATGGTATATGCTTCTTCATACTTTCGCTTTTAACCTGTTTGTATCATTATATTTGAAATCCCTTTCTTGTAGACAGCATATAGGTGGGTCATTTTTTTTTTCATTTTGCCAGTCTCTGTCTTTTAATTGGTGGGTTTAGATCATCTTATTTATTTTCTATTTTTCCCTGTTTTTTATTCCCCTATTTATTATTTTTCTGTTTTCCTGTGGGTCACTTGAACATTTTTTTTTAGAATTCCATTTTAATTTATTTATTGTGCTTTTCAGTATATCTCTTTGCATTGTGTTTAAGTGGCTACCTAAGGATTATAATAGGCACATATAGCTTATTGTCATCTACTAGTGTCAATATTTTGCCACTTCAAGTTCAATGTGGATACCTTACAAATGTTAGATCCTTTTATCCTCCCCGCTTTACACTATTATTGTCTTAAATATGATCTCTCTATGGGGCACCTGGGTGGCTCAGTCGGTTGAGCGTCCAACTTCGGCTCAGGTCATGATCTCACGCGGTTTGTGAGTTCGAGCCCCGCCTTGGGCTCTGTGCTGACAGCTCAGAGCCTGGAGCCTGCTTCAGAGTCTGTCTCCTTCTCTCTCTGCCCCTCCCCACTTGTGCTCTGTCTCTGTGTCTCTCAAAAATAAATAAATGTAAAAAAAAATTTTTTTTAAATATTATCTCTCTCTATATTGAAAACCACATCAGACAATATTATAAACTTGCTTTTAACTGTTAAGCACATTTACTCATTTATTTACCCTTATTTTGCTGTTTCTTTATTCACAGTTTTCCAAATTTCTACCAATATCATTTCTTTTCTACCTGAGGAACTTTCTTTAACCCTTCTTTTAGAGTCAGTCTGCTGGCAAAAAACTTCTCATAACTTCCGCTTACCTAAAAAATGTCTTTATTTCACTTTCGTTTCTGAAGTATATTTTCATTTAATATAGAATCCTAGGTTAACAGTTTCTTTCATTCAACATTTTAAAATGTTGTGCCACTTCTTTCTGGCCTCTGTGGTTTCTAGTGAGAAACCACATTTGAATTGCTGTTCCCCATAAGTAATCAGTTGTTTCTCTCTGCTGCTGTCGAGAAGTCGTTTTGCTTTTAGTTTTCAGAGATTTGATTATGGTACGTCGTGGTGTTGATTTCTTTGGGTTTATTGGGTTCTTGGATCTGTAGGTTGATCTCTTACCAAAGCCGGGAAGTTTTCAGCCATTGTTTCTTCAATATTTTTTCAATTCCACAGTCTTTTTCCTTCCTTTCTGGGACTCTTGGACACTGATGGTGCAAATGTTAGATCTTTTGTTATTCTAACGTAGGTCCCTGAGGCTCAGTTTTTGTTCTTTTCAATCTGTTTTCTCTGTGCTGTCCTGACTGTATACAGTCTGTTGATCTTCTCAAGTTTCACTGGTTCTTTTGTCATTACCCTTCTACCATTGATTTGCTCTCCTGAGTTTTTGTTTAGATAGTTGCATTTTTAAGTTTTAATTTTTCCCTTTGGTTCTTATACCTATCTTTTATTTCTTTGGTAAGATTTTCTATTTAAAATTTTTGAGAGTACTTGTAATTGTTTGTTAAAACATATTATAGCTGCTTTAAACACTTAACCCTATAAAGTTAAAAGCTTCTGTCCTGACTGGGTGGCTCAGTCAGTTAAGCGTCCCACTCTTGATTTCGGCTCAGGTCATGATCTCAGGGTTTGTGAGTTTGAGCAGCACATCAGGCTCTGCCCTGACAGTGCAGAGCCTGCTTGGGATTCTCCACCACCATCCCCACCCCTCTACCATTCAGGCTGTCTCTGTCTCTCTCCAAATAAATAAATAAATAAACTTTAAAAAAAACCGCTTCTGTCCTATTAGGCTAGCCTTTTTCTGAAACTTTGTCTAGAGAAAGCAAGCCTTTCTTGGAGTTATTTTTGTCTGTGCCAATTAGTGTCATGAATAGTAGGGGAGTAAAATGGAATGCTTTTACTCAATCTTGTATGAAATCATACATTTGATGTGTGCCTCTGGTTTACTACTAAGATAGATGTGATTAGAAAGGGTAAATGATTTGCCTGTCATCAAACTGGCTAGTGATGAAACCGAGGCTAGGATCTTATCCATGGCCCGATGTTTTCATCAGAACTATTAAATTTTACTGCATACAGGTTTGCATTTTTTATGTATTTGGTTGTAAAACAAATGGAGTCAAATGGTGTATTTAGTTATAACTAAATTTACACTCTAGCAGTTCGGAAACATTAAGTACCAACTATTTGCTAGATCCTGTAGGAGGACTTATCTGTTCATTTTCATTTACTCTTCACAAAAGACACACAGGTTCGTCATTAGCTGGTGCGGTTTCCACTTTGCCACTGAGGAAAGTGGCTGCAAATAATAAAGTTGTCTGCTTGAGTTATTCAGCATAGATGACGGCAAAACGAGCACTTCAATCCAGAACTGTTTGACACTTACACCTATTCTGTACTTGGGCTGCTTGACTTTTCATGACAGTGAAAGGATGACTGATTTATTCATGGATTCATTTATCGAACACACGGTTATGAAGCCCTTACCGTATGACAGGCACAGCACAAAACAGCATATGATGCAATGTGTGGTGTAGACTCTTGGTAACCAAACGAAGTATCAAGAGATGGGATCCCTGGGAATGGGAAACCCTAGAGATAATGTCGTGTAGAATGTTGGAATAAATTGAGCTGAGCGTTAAATGGATGTTAGGCAAGTGGCCACGCGGAGTTCAGGGGACAGGAGATTTTAAATGGGACAAAGTGGCGTGAGCTAAAACACAGCAACAGCACCGTGAAGAAAGTAGCCTGTTTAAATGGTATGATGGGAACTTTCCTTGTATTTTTCCCCCTATATTTTAAAACTTTCTCTATCATGGCTATATGGCCAATTAGAGGAGCATTTATCCAAATAAGAGAAAAGTTTATTGTACTAAAGTGGGAAAATGGTAGATAAGGTGGATAAATGTATTAGGTAGGGTACACATTGAGCTGCTTATAACAGAGACCCCAAAATACAGTGGTGTAAAAAAAGATTGAAATTTACCTCTCTCCCACAAATGAGTTCAGATGTAGGCAGGAAGCCTGGGATAGGGAGACTGCTTTCTATACCTCAAGACGATCCAGAAACTTCATTTCCTTCTCTGTTGTGCTCTGGTCCTGCAACCCCACTGTGTGTAAGTTCTGGTCCACGGGAAGGGGAACGGGGTAGGTAGTGAGCAAGCAGTTTTCATTTAAGGATGAGACCCGGATAACGCGCACGTCACCACTACTCATGTCCCACTGGCTACACCTGGAGAAGCTGGGGAATGTGGTTTTTGATTGGAAAGTCATGTGGCTAGTTAACAGTGCCATCACTCACAAAAAGAGAATATCTTCATCCTTTCATTTAACTATTTTTATTTTGCGAGAAAGAGCATACACGTGAGTGAGAGAGGGGGAGAGAGAGAGCATCCCAAACAGATAGTGCAGAGCCTGATGTGGGGCTCAAACTCCCGAACTGTGAGAGCATGACCTGAGCCAAAATCGAAAGTCAGACACAGACTGAGCCACCCAGAAGCCCCTCTCTAGAGCCCAGACTTTATGCCCACAAGCTAGGTGCTAAATCTCTGTGCCTACTTTTCTGAATGCTGAAAATGCTTTCTAGGATTGTTATAAGAACCAGATAACTTCATGAATATCAACTTGTTGCCAGAGTGCCAAGCACATAGTTGATACTCATTTCCACGTCTACCACTATTCCCCTTTCTTTAAAAGTTTAAAGCAAGAAATTCAAGGAGAGCCAGTGCTGTTGCATCCCAGGCATCCCTTGTCTGCCTAGTGGCTGGATGAGCTCCACTATTCCACTCTCTGGCCTCTTCCTCATTCCGTTGTCAATATCGTATCAGAATGCCTTTGCTAAAATATACTCCCAGATAGATCAATAACAACAAGTAATTGTGTTATTAATATTAGTATTGTGGCTACTAATCACAACAATCCTAAAGATGGGAACCCGCAACATCCCCCATTTTATACCTTTGGAAATTGAGATACAGAGAAGTTAAATAACTTGCCACCAAATCACACAGTGAGTGTGATTTGTGAGTGGGTTCAAACAGATTTGTATGACTTCACAATCCAAGCTCTTAAACACTCATTTACATTACGTCTCCTATTCTAACATCTTTGGCCTCCTAATTACAAGCAAAACTAGATCCAAACTATTTCAGCTGGCATGAAGGCTGTCCTCAATCTATCTCGGATTGCCTTGCCCAGCCTTGTTTCCTATCTCCTTATTCAAGTGAGGAGATACTTTTCCCAGGAAACCTGTCCTGGTGCCTGGTTCCCTTTATGTGCTTCCTTATTTTCCCTCGTCAAATGATTTCTTGTACAGAATCGTAAACATAAGAACTGATTATTTTTCCATATGTTCCATTAGACTGGGAAGTGCTTTAAGTTAAGGACTCATTGTATCCCCAGCCTTTGGCCTTGACCTACCACATGGTCAGTGCTCTTTAATGAACCCTGCATTCCAGTCAAACCACACCGCCTACTTGTCCCTGAGCACCTCCATTTTCCTACCTTGTATTTGCGTATCCTGTTCCCACATTACATGTCCTTTTGCTGGCAGCTTTTGTTTAAGGTCTAGTTGAAATACCATCCCCTTTTAGAGGTTTTCTTTTTTTTTTTTTTAATTTTTTTTTTTTAACATTTATTTATTTTTGAGACAGAGACAGAGCATGAACGGGGGAGGGTCAGAGAGAGAGAGAGACACAGAATCTGAAACAGGCTCCAGGCTCTGAGCTGTCAGCACAGAGCCCGACGTGGGGCTCGAACTCACGGACCGTGAGATCATGACCTGAGCCAAAGTCGGCCGCTTAACCGACTGAGCCACCCAGGTGCCCCTTAGAGGTTTTCTAATACATCTGGGGTGGAGATTCATTTCTTCTTTCAATGGCTTCATGTTCCTTTCTACCAGCACTATAGCATGTATCACTTGTGCTGTGCGTTAGTGTTTTCTGCAGTCAGCATTGCTCAAGAGACTTTGATGCCGTAGGAAAACACCGAATCATATTGACCTTTGTACCGCCCCATGTGTTATAACATAACAATGTCACGGGGTGCCTGGCAACTCTTAAGCATTTTATAGAAATGTATAGAACCGAACTTGAATTTGCTTTCCACAGACTGTTCTCAGAAGCCTAGCACAGACCCCAAGAACTACCTGTGACGCCAATATTCTTAGCAGGGGCTCATGGGCCCCAAGGGACTGGTGAACCCCTGAAACTACATGCATGACTGTGCTCATGTGTACAGGAGTTTACTGGAGAGCGGATCATGCCATACACTAGATTTTCAAAGGATTCTGTGATTCAAAAAGAGTAAGAACCATCGTTAACGATGGTTTATTCCTAATTTCATTAGGTCTGTTTTTCTTTCTCCTGTCCTTCTTCCCCCTCCTCTCTGCCTCCCCCTCCCCCTCTTTTTCTCCTCCTTCTTCTTCTTTGCTTTATTGGATAGAAATAATTGTGGGGGTGCCTGGGTGTCTCAGTCGGTTCAGCATCTGACTTCAGCTCAGGTCATGATCTTGTAGTTCGTGAGTTCAAGCCCTGCGTCGGGCTCTGTGCTGACAGCTTGGAGCCTGGAGCCTGCTTTGGATTCCGTGTCTGCCTCTCTCTGCTCCTCCCCACTCGCACTCTGTCTCTCCGTCTGTCTGTCTCTCTCTGTCTCTCAAAAATAATCAAACATTTTTTAAAAGTTGAAAAAAATACAATACTGTACATATTGGGGAACAGATGATAAATCTTAGTAACATATAGAAACAACGTGCATTTTAGGGGGCTTATTTGAATGATACGTGCACACACACAGCTCAATGCTGGTCAGAGTTTGGGGGAGCACACCCTCTCACCTGCTGCCCATGGAGTGAGAATTGCTACACTTTTCCTCTCTTTGTGTCTTTGTTATGTTGGCTCTTGAGTTTAAGAACTGAGATGAGGTGGAATCTCTCCCAGTTTTCTCTTGGTAATCGTAGTTCACGCACTTGTCTCACTAAACCCGCCCCCCTCTTCTAATTTTTCATTATTCTAAACATTTATTTCGCTCCACCTTATTATGTAAGCACTTAATCCCACATTTGGGGTTTTTAATCCTTTGTGTCAAATTCCCTCTTATTACTTTTGTTCACCTTTTATAGCTCCCACATTAATTCTTTTCTTATTTTTCTATTTTCCTTTCTGATATTGAGTCTATTTTAGCCTCCTGAATCATCCTATTTTTCACCTCTTTTGTTCTCTTACTCATTTGAGTGATGACTTGGTTATGGTTGTACATTCGACAGTATGGTCTACCTTACAAAGTCTTTTCAGATACCCGGTGGGTCATATGCTTACATCCATGTAAAGCGATCAGCATTGTGCCCAGCCCAGTGCCTGTAGGAACTGTTAGGCAACACCATAGTCAACAGGCTCAGGGAGGTCATTTGACCTATGTTTACACAGCTGAGTATGCCATGAAAGTTTTTTTTCAATTTTTTTTTGTTTATTTTTTTTAATGTTTATTTATTTTTGAAGGAGAGAGACACAGCGTGAGTGGGGGAGGGTCAGAGACACAGAATCCGAAGCAGGCTCCAGGCTCCAGGCTGTCAGCACAGAGCCCGATGCGGGACTCGAACTCACAAGCTGTGAGATCATGACCTGAGCGGAAGTCGGACGCCCAACCGACTGAGCCACCCAGGCGCCCCACCGTGAAAGTTTCTGATGCAGTTCTTTCGGACTCATACGTGGGTGGAGAGCTGATAGAGGAGAAACTCTGAAGTCGTTCAGTTCAGCAAATACTAATGGAGTGCTCTGTTCCTTCCAAGTATAAGCTGAGATTCTAGGTTGTACGTGCACATTGTCAGGAGTCATTTAGCTTAATCCGAGATTTTCACCCATTCCAAAAACATCTTTTCTGAATAGAATAAATTAGTCAAGAAATCTTTCTCATAAAGACTAAGAAGTTCATCGAGGCAGTCAGCAAGATGAAACAAAAAAGATTTTGCTTGATTTTTATGGGCCCTTTCCTGCTATGTCTTAGAGACAAAGACGTGTACTTTAGAGGCAGATGAATTTGAGAGGGAATCTTGGCTTTACTCTTTCCAGGGAGATAGGAGCTAGACAGGAACAAAGACTGATGGAAGGCTCTGGGCTGAGAGAACAAGGGAAGATTGAGTTCGGGCTTGGTTTTTAATGTGGGGGCAGGGAGGCGGAATGAGGCTGGTGTAGTCTGTTGTATTTGCTCTGAGCAGAGTGGTGGGGTCTTAGGCGCTAAGGGTGACAAGGGGGAGCATGCGTGCATGGAGACTGAGAAGGAGGGGCCACAGACACCTGGAGGAAATGGGGCCCTTCTGTTTGGTACCACTGCCTGCAACTAGCCACAACCCCAGGTGGACAAGAGGCAGGCGTAGGGTCTACTCAGAGTCGTCTCTTGAAGGAACAAGTCAGGAACCACCTTGATTAGTAGCCATTCGTTCTCATCCAGCCCACTTGCACATCCAGCCCACGTCTGTACACACCACACAGCCTTCCATTCTCTTCCTGCCTCCTTCCCTCTTTCTTTCCCTCCCACTGAACTCTAAGGGCCTGGGGGCTTCTCAGGTTCAAGTCTTGGTCCTCAGATCTTCCCTAACGCCTGGAAAATTCCCTTCACCACTCAATAGCTTTGTCATCTCGGTGACATTACTTCCTCGACGACTCCTTTTTCCTTTTCTAAAAGACAAGGAAAATCATTAATGCCACAGGGTGGCTGGCTGCGAGATCAAATGAGATAAACAGAGGAAGGGGCCTAATATGGCCCCCAGCGTCCATGTGCCCTCCTCCAGCACATCCCCGTGTGCGCTCGTCCTCTCTGTTGCCATGAGCGTGTGTCTTCATCCCTTTGCACACAGAGCCCGTTTGTTCCTCAGGGACTCAAGCGGCTGTGCGCCAGGTACCAGAAAACAAAGTGCCTTTCACACTGTTGCTCTCATTCTTCTTCACAGAACCCTTTAAGGGAGGAACACTTTTTCCTTTTTATAGCTGAGGCTCAAAAACTGTGAAGCAACTTTCCCAAGAGCCACAGCTAGCCAACTATAGAGCTAAGATGCCCACATAGCTCCGGAACTAGAGTGCTTTTCCGCACAGCTGGCCTCAGCCCTGTCATGAATTTTCAGTTGTCTAGCACGTGTTGAGGAAGGGGACATTCTCTTCCAGTTAAACTCGTATGATTTACTGAGAAGTCCATGCTTGCAACCCAGAGTTACACTAAGGATATCAGCCTTTTTTTTTTTTTTTTTTTTTTTTTTTGGTGAGTCACATGTTCTGAATTCTGCCCCCCTCACTAGCTTCTAAGGTGCTTGAGGTTAGAGACCTTGTTTGTTTTATTCTAGTTACATATTCATGTCTTGTTCTTGGGACAGTGTTGGATGCTCACTCAATTGGTGTAGGTTGAATATATGAATGAATGTTTATGAGGTATAGAAGCACATCCTGGAGCGATTTTAATCCTAGTCTAGCTGAGAGGAAGAGGAAAGAGGGAGCAGAGAGAAACGTTCCCATCATACCAAGGTGCACACACAGACTCTGCTCAGTACAAGATCTTCCTCAGCGACACACAGCCCCTCCATTCCTGGACACGTGGACATGTGCATAATCAATTGTGACTATTTGACTATTTTTCAGCTTGTGGAGAAGTATGGAAACATTTTTAGCCTGCAGCTCGGTGACATGTCTTTAGTTCTTATAACTGGATTGCCCTTGATCAAAGAAGTCCTTGTCGATCAGAACCAAAACTTTGTGAACCGCCCTACAACTCCTATCCGAGAACGTATCTTTAAGAACAATGGTAAGTTTCTTAACTAATGTACGGGGTGTATGCTTGATATTTTTATGATCTGTTAAAGGTGCCCTTGTGACTGTAATTCTCCAATACTCCCAGGGAGCTGGGCCATTATAAAGTTCCTACAATTAAAGAAAGCTGGATTCCCACATTTGCTTATTAAAGGCACCCTCTTAGGGGCGCCTGCGTGGTTCAGTCGGTTAAGCATCCAACTTTGGCTCAGGTCGTGATCTCATGGTTTGTGGGTTCAAGCCCTGCATCGGACTCTGTGCTGACAGCTCAGAGCCTGGGGCCTGCTTCAGATTCTGTGTCTCCCTCTCACTCTGCCCCTTCCCTGCTCATGCTCTGTTTCTGTCTGAAAAATAAACAAACATAAAATTTTTTTTTTTTTTAAAAAGGCACTTTAGAGAACTTGGCAGGGTCCTGTCAGGGATTTGAGAGAAGCTTCGTCTCCTGCATGAACTCGCTCTGGAAGCACTGATTACTCAGTGAAAGCAGGGGAAGAGTCAATGCATTCTTGTTCTTCCTGCTTTCCATTCAAATCTCTTCCCCTGGGAAAATTCATGTGCACCGTTTCCTTCTGCTCCTTATGGAAGTCCCTCTTCTTGCCTCTAGTTCCTCCGCTTTCTTGTTAGGGCTGTGCCCCACAAGGTATCTCGAGCCTTCCACTCTGTGTTGGAACAGTTTGGCATGAACACTTACAACTGTCATTAAATAAACATAAACATTTAAAAATCTAAATGGATAACTCAAATGTATTACTTCACCAAAGCAGCCTTTTTTTTTTTTTTTCCCAGATGCTTTTTGAAATAGTTTGTCTTTTAACGCTACCTCCACTCCATTTATTATGTGAGGCACGGTGCTAGGTACTAGCAACATGACCATGAGTAGTGCTGACAAAATCCATGTCCTTAGGGAACTTACATTCTATTCAGAAAGACACTATCAATGAGTGCTAATAACTTAATGCATTAGTATCATTAAACTGGGTGCAGGATGCATTTATCAGCGGCATCTCATCTAGCCCTGGGATTCAAGGAAAGCTAATGTAAATAAATGGCAATCAATTTAACAAAGTGAAGCAGCAGTCAAGCAGAGGGAATAGAATAGGAAAAGTCCCTTAGGTGGGAAGAAGGACAGTGAACTCGAGGAACTGAAAGGTGGCCCATGTGGCAAGTATAGGGATTAAATAGAGATAATTAAAGGGAAATTCAGCTGCTGAGTGCCAGGAATTGTTCATGCAAGTTCTTGCTAAGGGTATTGGGTTTTATGCTCAATAACAAGGGAAACTCTAGAATTTTTTTTTTTAGTGATTTTTTTCATTTTATTTTTTTAATTTATTTTTTAATATGAAATTTATTGTCAAATTGGTTTCCATACAACACCCAGTGCTCATCCCAACAGGTGCCCTCCTCAATGCCCATCACCCACCCTCCCCTCCCTCCCACCCCCCATCAACCCTTAGTTTATTCTCAGTATTTAAGAGTCTCTTATGGTTTGGCTCTCTCCCTCTCTAACTTTTTTTTTCCTTCCCCTCCCCCATGGTCTTCTGTTAAGTTTCTCAGGATCCACGTAAGAGTGAAGACATATGGTATCTGTCTTTCTCTGTATGACTTATTTCACTTAGCATAACCAACGGAATGGGAAAAGATATTTGCAAATGACATATTAGACAAAGGGCTAGTGTCCAAAATCTGTAAAGAACTCACTAAACTCCACACCTGAAAAACAAATAATCCAGTGAAGAAATGGGCAGAAAACATGAATAGACACTTGTCTAATGAAGACATCCAGATGGCCAACAGGCACAGGAAAAGATGTGCAACGTCATTCCTCATCAGGGAAATATAAATCAAAACCACACTGAGATACCACCTCCTGCCAGTCAGAGTGGCTCAAATGAACAAATCAGGAGACTATAGATGCTGGCGAGGATGTGGAGAAACGGGAACCCTCTTGCACTCTTGGTGGGAATGCAAACTGGTGCAGCTGCTCTGGAAAACAGTATGGAGGTTCCTCAAAAAATTAAAAATAGGTCTACCCTATTACCCAGCAACAGCACTGCTAGGAATTTACCCAAGGGATACAGGAGTGCTGATGCATAGGGGCACTTGTACCCCCATATTTATAGAATGGTTTCAAGTGGAGAAAGGAATCATCATGTTTACATTGTACATTTGTAAAACCTATGTAGGTGGCAGTGTAGAAAATGGTATACAGGGAGCAAGAGACTATTACAGCATTTTAGCTTAGAGAAGGTACTAGCTTCGACTAGGGAGGTGGCAAGAAACGACAGTAGGTTAGGCCAGGTTAGTGGCAGTGAAGATACATAGATTTAAGGTATCCAGGGGGTAAATCCAACAAGATAGGATGACCTAAATCATGGGCGATGGAAAGGAGAGTGAGGTGTTGAGGTGGACACCCAAATGTCTGCCTCATGTGGAAGAGGGCAGGTGTTTAGTTTGGCTTGAGTGGGGAGTTGTATGGAGAGCATCACGAAGCCGGTCATGGATACGCTGAGTTTGAAATGCTTTTAAGTCAGCAAAGTCAGGCAGACAGTTGTGTATGTCTGGAGCTCAGGGGCAGAAAGAAGTGGTCACGATCAACAGATGCCATTTAAAAGTTGAGGAGTTGATGAGATTTTCCAGGAATGGAGTATTGAGGGAGAAGAGAAGAGGTGTTAGACCTTATCTTGAAGTACTCCATTACTTCAAAATTTGATAAAAGAAGTTGAACCAGCATAAGGTATGGGAAGGGAGAAAATCTGGAGGCCATGCTGTCCTGAGCAACGCTGGAAGGGAGGGCTTCAGGAAAGAAGTGCTCCGCTCCGTGCTACTGAAAGATCAAGCAAGATAACATTGAAAAGTTTCCCCAGGCTGACAAAGAGGGCTGCCTTGTGGAAATGGTGGAGGCCAAAGCCAGACACTAAAAGGGGTTGCAGAACACTCTGGAGGTGAAGAAAACAAAGGAGTGTGGCCTTATCTGTGTTGGAAATCAGATGATGGTCTATTGAACACACTGAGTTGTTTCTGGGGTTTTGTGTTTCTTTTTTGGGTTTTTTTTTGTGGGGGGGAGGGGTTGGCTCTTTGCCTTTCCATGTGCCATTTCTGCCTGGAATAGTCTTCCTTGCTTTCTTGAGTCATTCCTTCATCTTTCAAGTTCTAGCTTAGATAAGAGTCTCCTGGAAAGCCTTACCTCCTTACGGGTATAGATTTTTCTTGTCCATGGGTGCATTCTTAGTATGTAGCATAAAATTAATACTTAAATATACTTATGTGACTGGCAATCAAAGCATGGGCTTTGGAATCTAATTTGAACGTCTGTTCAGCTGCTTACTAACTGTAACCTTACAAAGTTGACGTTAGCCTTTGTGCCAAGGTTTTCTCATCAGCAAAATGGGAGGGCAACGTAATGATTATACCTACCTCATAGTGTTTCTGTAAGTACCAGTGACATAATGCAGTAAAAATACCAAAGCCCCTGTAGTGCCAGCAATGCAATGCAGTAATGCTAGCCACTGTATCTACTGCATATCCAGAGATATCTACTGTATCTCTGGATAGTTTTCAAGTGCCTCAGTGCCCTTTTCCTTCCCACCAATGCACGTTGCCATACCATTTGCCAGATATTTACATTATAGAATAAGAAAACCATAATGTTGGCTTTTTTTTTTTTCCTTCCAGGATTGATCATGTCCAATGGCCAGACTTGGAAGGAGCAAAGAAGGTTCACCTTGGCAACACTCAAGAACTTTGGTCTAGGAAAGAAGAGCTTAGAGGAATGCATTCAGGAGGAGGCCCGTAACCTCATCCAAGCGATAAAAGAGGAGAATGGTGAGTGTTTCCTAGGACAGGTGCAGGAGATTGTGACTCATTCATTCATTGAACAGATGCTTATTAAGTGCCTTACATACCTAACCTGTGCCCAGCATTGTGCCAGGCACTGAGCATATTGTAGTGAACAGCTAACCATGACCTTGCCTTCATAGAGCTCTAGGATTAAGTGCAGGAAGATTAATATTAAACACATTACCAGTTTTAAACCGTGGTCATCAGCTTGCCTTCCCAAGTATTGACGATTTGCTATATGTCAGACCCTAAGTAAGGGACTGTGGCTAGAGCCTCATAGGCGATTCTATACTTAAAATGTCCTATGTCCTATGTCCTGTAGAGGAGACTCTCTGTAGAAAATAGAAACAAACCAATCCGAAAGATCCGTCTCTTCTTCCACCTCCAGGACAGCCTTTTAACCCTCACTTCAAGATGAACAATGCAGTTTCCAATGTTATTTGCTCTATCACCTTTGGGAAACGCTTTGACTATGAGGATGCACAGTTTCAGGAACTGCTGAGGTTGCTGGATGACGTCACCTTTCAGGAGGCATCAAAGAGATGCCAGGTAAGAGGTTCTCTTTCAATATCTTGGGCTAGAATATTGGAGCCGATGTTCAAAACAGATGGGTTCTGACCTTTTGGTTTGTTTAAGCTAAAATATCACCCTTTGAAACTGACTTCACTCAAACTTAGTGGAAGTCAATCTGTTGACTTTAGTGTTTTCTGATAATATAACCAGATATTTACTACAAACAAAGAGCATTTCTAACATTCATGTAAAGTACAAAACGTTACATGATATACACCTATGCATCCATGTTGTTTTCTTTAAAAAGCGTGATATTGCCATTGCCTTTTGAGTCCTGCCCCTCCACGTCCCTCCCTAACCCAGGCACTCCCCTGCCCCAGAAGTGTTCTTTGGTGCCTGGCTTCTCCCTCCGCAGATTGCGGATTCGTCTGTGTTAATTGCTCTTTTTTAAATCCTGAATAGTATTTCAGTGTATGAATACACCACTGTTTGTTGCTCTGTCCCTGTCTTGATGAACAGTTGGGCTGTTTCTAGTTTGGGGATGTTATGAATAAAGCTGCCATGAACATTCTTGTACAGTTGTTCATGTGGACACGTCCATTCATTTCTCTTGAATTTATACCGGGACATAAAAGATGCCTAAAGGTTTCAAAAGCAGTTACACTACTTACATGCCCATCGGCACTTGATATTATCAATCTTCTCATTCCATAGGGTACAGACCCTTGGGATTCAAACTTCACCCCTTCCTTGGTGGGCCCTGTACTCCATTTTGTCCCTCTGGGTCTGTGAGTCTGTCAAAAACTCTGTTCAGCTTCTTGGTCTCTCAGCCACTTTTCTGGATTTGGAAGACACTTCTATGGCCAAAGCAGCCCCAACTATTAAGGTCACATTTCTTGTATCTAGAAGTGGATTTGTTTCTATTTATTCCTGACAAACATCTTTGCCTGGAGCTTTATGGACCCAGTGAGTCAAAACTGATAAAGCATTAGCATGATTCCATGCACATTAAAAGGGTGCAATGAATGTGAGCTATCATTATTATTATCAAAGTTATTTTTGAATTCCTTTTTCTCATTCCTAGTCATAGGAGTCCCTAATTCAATAACCCCATGTTCTTTGGCCCCATGAATGCAGAACCTAGGAAGTCATGAGAGTTTAGTGGGTACCCAGCTTATCTTCCCCAGGGAAAAGTAATTCCTGAGAGGGTTGGAAGGGGCAGTAGGGTAAGGCTAATAATAAGCATTTCTTGGAGTCCTCACATAGGCCAGGCATCTTGATGGACAGCAATACATACTTTACCATAGTTAATTCTTGCAAAAAAAACCTTGAAAGATGAAATGGAGCGTCATGGTGTGTGCAAGCAGGTATGGGAGTGTGTAAGCAAATCCAGATAGTGATCCGCTGGCTCCGTCCTAGGTGCTGTATGGATCTCATGTCGGTCAGTCACCAGAAAAAATCCTGGCCCCCCACTGGCAGCTGGTTAAACTAAGGAGCAACAGATTACATCATTGTTATCATCATCGTCATTATTATCAACAGAATATTATGGCTGGAAAGCAGCAGAGCTAATAGACCTGTACCTGTATCTGTTTAAGTCTGAGTGATTTTCCATTATGTCATGCTTCTTTCTACCAGAAGATATTATTAGAGAAAATGTTTTCAAAAATACTTTATTTCAGTAAAATATGTCTTATCTACATGGAGATTACATCATAGCAGGGCAGACAAATCCATAAGACATGCATCTATCATCTATCTATATCTTACACACACACACACACACACACACACACACACACTTGGGATAATTACCATGAAGGAGAATAAAACAGGATATGGGAACGGAGAGAGGCTGGCAGGGGTTATAGGATCATCAGGCTAAGACCACTCCAAGGAGGTGACATTTGAACAGCACCCTGATGAAGCGAGGGGCCAGAGTTATACAGGTTTCAGAGGAAGAGTGTTCTAGGTGGAAGGAATAGCAAATGCAAAGACCCAAACAAGAACATCCTTGATGTCATCACAAGGGCCAGTGGTGCTGCACTGGAGAGAGTGAGAAAGAGCAAGATGGCGGGAAGTGATAGCAAAGGAGGTGAGAGGTGTGTGTGGTGGCTGGCCCATGCAGAGCTTATAGGCCAGGAGCATGATGTAGAGCTTTGTCCAAAAGCCATGGCAAGTCATTGGAGGATTGAGAGCCAAGGAGTGAAATGATCTGATGAAGGTATAAAGTGATGCCCCTGGCACCTCTGGAAAACAGACCTGGAGGGGGTTAAGAATGGAATCAGTGAGGCTGATGAAGCCTAGCACAGCATCCAGGTGAGAAATGTTGGGTGTTTGTTAGGGGGGAACGTGGCTGGGGTGGTGAGCCGTGGTCTGAAACTGGACACATTTTGGATGGAGTGCTGAAGTGCTTTGCTAGAGGGTGACAGACAAGAGTCAAGGTGACCCCAAGGTTTTAAGAGCCAGTAAGTGAGAGATGGAAAGAGAATATCCATTGTTTTGTCTCAAAAAGCGAAAAATTGGCACCAAATTGTCTCTCTGAGTGTTTCATTTTTCTCACTTAGCTCTACAATGTATTTCCATGGATTATGAAATTTCTTCCTGGACCCCACCAAACACTCTTTAGCAACTGGGAGAAACTGAAATTGTTCGTTGCTCAGATGATTGAAAACCACAAGAGAGACTGGAATCCTGACCAAACAAGAGATTTTATTGACGCTTACCTCAAGGAGATGGAAAAGGTGAGGAAATCAGAGTTGTTTCCTGTTTGTTCTTAAAGAGCAAATGGGAGTGTACTCATTTCCTATTGCTGCTGTAACAAATTACCACAAACCTGGGAGCTCCAAACGACGCACGTTTATTCTCTTATAGTTCCGGAGGTCAGAAGTCTGAAATCAGTGTTACTGGGCTAAAATCAAGGTGCTCGCAAGGCTGGTCCCTTCTGGAGGCCCTAGAAAAGAATCTGTTTCCTTGACTTCTCCAGCTTCTAGAGGCTGCCTTTGTTCATGGCCCCTTTTTCCATCTTCAAAGCCAGCATGGAGCATCTTCTCTGCTGCCATCCTTCTCTTGCCTCTCTCTTATAAAGACCTTTGTAATTACTTTGGAGCCACTGGAATGATCCAGAATCATCTTTCCATATCAAAATTCTTTTTTTAATTTTTTAATGTTTATTTAGTACAGAAAGACAGAGTGTGAGTAGGGGAGGGGCAGAGAGAGAGAGGAAGACACAGAATCTGAAGCAGGCTCTAGGCTCTGAGCTGTCAGCACAGAGCCCAGTGAGGGGTTCAGGCTTATGAACCATGAGATCATGACCTGAGCTGAAGTAGAATGCTCAACCGACTGAGCCATCCAGGGGCCTCCTGCCATATCAAAAATTTTAACTTAATCGTATCTACAATGTCCCTTTTAGCATATAAGGTAACACCCACAGGTTCCAGAGACTAGGATATGGACATCTCTGTGGGTCATTATTTAGCTTACCACGGGGAGTCAAAATAGAAGCAGTATTTCATAGAGTGTAGAAGCAGCATTAATTCAGGATTGATGAGGCAGGTAGAAATAAGGATGGGGTAAATGATATTTGGCTTGAGTCCTTGGGGTACTCAAATACTGCCTGTTCATCTTCTATTCTCTGCTCTTTGCCCATATCTGAAGGAGCTATACACAAAAGGAAAGCTAACAGTTGAGCTTCAAAGAACTCTTTCATTGTTATTTGGATCTGGGCCCAGTTGCCTGCCCCTTCCCTCACCCCCCAGTGCAGAACACAAGAAAAGCTGAGTTGGATGCCAGAGTTCAGCCTCAGGGCCTGAGTGGGACTTCTGCCTTCCTCTTTGATCTTCCTATCATCTACTTTCCAACATTATAGGAAAGAAGGAGGGAAAAGCCAAATTGGATGTGTAGCCTTTAGCCCAGTCACCCCTGTGTTCAATATACCTCGATGCATCAGTATCACTGTCATAATCGTTGACTCGTCAGATTAGTTGTGTCTCCTCTTGGGATTGACCAGACTGGTAGGTTTCTATCCATCTCCCCTTTTATCTCACCTTACTGGCATAACATTAGTAGAAGCATTGATTTCTCCTCAAAGGAGGAGACGTCACTTGCTAAATGCTGTGCAGGTACGGAGCCACACACTGAGCAGATTGTTGGCAAATTGAAGTGTCCGGGGCAAAGTGGTAAAGATGAAGGAATTCCATGAGGAATGGTTGATGGAATGAGAGTGGTTTCACCTAGAAAGGAAGACATTAACGGGGAGATACGAGCATTGTTCTCCATAAGAGGAATTCAGATTATTCTTCCTGGTATCAGTACAAACACGTTGAGTATTTGTTATGTGCTCTTTTCATCTCATGTAATTTATAGTGTCATCTTAAGGGGCATGTGTATTTCATTGCTATTTTCTGAAACAGGAAACTGAAGCACAGAAAGATTAAGTGACTTGCCCTAGGTCATACAGAGAGTGAATGGTGTAGCTAATATTGGAACCCTAGTCTGTCTTTCCACTGAACTGATTCTCTTCCCACTGTACTAATAGATTCTCCAAAATTATAGATATAAAAAAAAAATAAGTGTCTTGATTTTCATCCACCAAAGCCAGCAAAAGTTTCCAGCACTTGGGGCGAGAGGATGCTAATTTGCTGAAATAAAGTCTCTACCTCTTGAGATGGCCATAGGAAAGGTATTTCTCCTGGGAATCTTTTCTTCCACATCCTCTCCCTAAGATGAAGCCCTTGTGTGTTGTAGCAACCAAGAACCCACTGAATAAACCTATAACCTTGTGCTTTCTAGAATAGGGGCAATGCTACTTCAAGTTTCCACGAAGAAAACCTCATCTACAGCACCCTGGACCTCTTCTTTGCTGGAACGGAGACAACTTCCACAACACTGCGCTGGGGTCTGCTTTATTTGGCCTTATACCCAGAAATCCAAGGTGAGCATGCCAGTGAGTGTGCCTGGGGCAGGACAGAATGGTGTCTCCTAGAGCATACGGCCCCCAAGTTGGGACTAGAAGATAGGATGGTAGAATGGAAAAACAGTCTTGAGGTGACATGGACTTGAGAATGGGCACGTTCTTCAATTTTCCTGTTAGGACTGTGATGGGTTCACATAATCCCAGTGTAACAGAGTCCCTGCCCTCAGGAAACTCAGAATCTAGAGTGAAAACAGTGAAGTCAATGGACACTGTGGTGAGTTTCAGGAAAAGACTTACATTCTTACACGAATGTATCTTGTTACAAGCTTCTAGCCTTTTAAGTCATGTCTTCCATTGGCCTGTGGATAATGTTCAGACTCCTGAGTCTGGAATATCATGCTCTCTGATGTTCCTTCTTCTGCCTGTCCAGCCTTAGCTCCACCCACCGTACATGGTGGCCTCACTAAATTACATGCTGTTTTCTTTGCACTGTCCTTATTCATGCCTCTGCCATCAAGCTTGCTCTTCCCTCTCATCTGCTTCCCCATTTTCTCTACATGGTAAATCACCAGGTGTGCCTGAAGAATCTGCTCAAATACAACCTCCTCTAAGATGTTTCCCCACTCTAATAGGAAACTACTTACTCTAGAGATGACTTTATTATTACTGGATTATTTTCCTCCTCTAGAGATAACCTAACACACCTCCATTACTATGCGATTGCACATTATTCATATATCTTCCCCAAAGACTGTCATCCATTCAAAGGCAGTGACTGTTATAATCTTTTTTTTTTTTTTTTTTTTTTTCCTCTCCAGGACCCAGAGCAAATTTGAGCTGGAGAGATGGGATGCTAGGATACAGTTTTTCAAACTTTGGATAACAGGTTATTAACGGGATATAAAATCAATTTAGTGGATCAAGACCAACATTTTTTCCTAAACTAAAAATAAAGATCAGAGTACTTCCCATGTACGAAGGATAAGATTGTTCATCAAACTTTATTTCTTTCCATATATTTACATAAAAGTATGTTTTATGATTTATGATGTAAAATGCGTTTGGAACTCTGAATTACATTTTCTAAAAAGTTTAAAAGCTATCTCATTAGGATATAGAGTTGGCTTCTGTAATAGGGTCTCCAAAATAACAATAGCTTAAAATGATAGGGGCACCTGGGTGGCTCAGTCAGTTGAGCATCCAACTTCAGCTCAGGTCATGATCTCACAGTCCGTGAGTTCAAGCTCAGAGCCTGGAGCCTGCCTCAGGTTCTGTGTCTCCCTCTCTCTCTGCCCCTCCCCTACTTGCTCTCTCTCTCTCTCTCTCTCTTTTTCTCAAAAATAAATAAGTATTAAACAAAAATTTTAAATGATAGTTTATAGCCATCTTCACAGCACCATTATTCACAATAGCCAAAAGGTAGAAACAACCCAAGTGTCTATCAATGGAAGAAAGGATGAATAAAATACGGAATACATTGCAATATTATTCATCCTTAAACAGGAAGGCATTTCTGACATGTGTTATAACACTGATGAACCTTGAAGACATTATGCTAAATTAAATAATACAGTCACGAAAAGACATATACTGTATAATTCCATTTTTATGAGGTTTCTACGGTAGGCAAATTCATAGAAACAGAAAGTAGAATGGGGGTTGCCAGGAGTTAGGGTAGGAGAAAATGAGAAGTTATTGTTTAGTGGATGTACAGTTTCAGTTTCTCAAGGTAAAAAGTTCTGGAGATTGGTTGCACAATGTGAATATGCACAACATTATTAAACTATACACTTAGATGTGATTAGCATGGTAAATTTTAGGTCACATGTATTTTACCATAATTTTCAAAACTCATTAAATGGTCAGGAAAAAAAATTCTAGGGGTGCCTGGGTGGCTCAGTCAGTTGAGCGTCTGACTCTTGATCTCAGCTCAGGCAGGTCAAGATCCCAGGGTCATGGGATCAAG
Source organism: Acinonyx jubatus (assembly GCF_027475565.1). Taxonomy (NCBI): domain Eukaryota; kingdom Metazoa; phylum Chordata; class Mammalia; order Carnivora; family Felidae; genus Acinonyx; species Acinonyx jubatus. The sequence continues at coordinate 48,218,297 of NC_069381.1, read as the reverse complement.
CCCCATGTTGGGCTCCACACTTAGCACAGAGCCAGGTTAAGGTTCTCTCTCTCTCTCCCTCTGCCCCCTCCCCCGCTCACTCTCTCTAAAATAAAAATAAAATATATTTAAAAAATTCTTATTTCTGTCAAAATTAAAAAATCTAAGCTTGACTCAGCAGAGCACTTTGGGTTCTAAGCTTCTTCCAACATGTTGCTCTGTTGTATCTAGAATGATGGCCTTGTTTATACTCTTAAAGATGGCTCACCTTGAGGGCTGCCTTTCCACAAGTGAGAAGGGAAGAAGGAAACACCCTTCCTTTAAGGACATGTTTCAAGTACCAGACATTCCTTCTACATTATTCTATTGACCAGAACTTAATCACATGGTCACACTTACAAGGGAATCTGGGAAATGTAGTATGTAGCTGGGTAACCAGGCGTCCAGCTAAAAATGTCTTATTGTAGAAAAAAAAAAAGGAAAACAGCTATATTGGGGCACAATTAGAAGCGTCTTTGACGTGTTGGGTGCTCACCTAAACCAGTTCATGTAAATCTCAAGACATCCTTAAGAGGAAGGTAGATTTATCCTTACTGGTAAGAAGAGAAAACAGCCTCACAGAGTTTAAGTAACTTGCAGTAGTAATGTTGTAGAGCAAGAGTTTGCAACCAGATTTGTCTAAAACCCAGGCCCACTTTCCACTCATATAATTCCTGAGAAATCAGAGTCTATAGAGCCTGCTATAGTTTTAGCCATTTTGATCCTGGTTATGCCATTCTTTAGTTTAATCGGGCTTAAGGAAAGTTGTGGAAGAGTAGAATAATAGAACCTTCTTTTCCAGAAAAAGTCCAAGCTGAGATCGACAGGGTGATTGGCCAGTCGCACATACCAAGCACAGCCGCTCGAGAGTCCATGCCCTACACCAATGCCTTCATCCATGAGGTGCAACGAATGGGAAACATCATCCCCCTGAATGTGCCCAGGGAAGTGGTAGATGATACCATGCTAGCTGGCTACTACCTGCCCAAGGTAACCAGGGACTCTCAGCCTCCGATCTTCAAACCCATCTTTTAGAGCTCTGAACTGGAAAGTGACTCATACTCTTGCCTTAGGGAATCACTTAAATGGGAAAGAGATATATTATACCTGAGATAATACTAGTTTTTTTCTCCATGTGTGATCTTTGGAACATTAATCCAATGAGACGTTAATCGGTATTAGCCCTTTTCTTTGCCTTTGTGGAGCTTCTCACAGTGCTAGGAACCTGCCAGACTTGGAAAATTCTGCTTCACAATCCTGGGGTTCTAGAACATTAAAATAGGAAGGGACATTTGAGACCACCTGGGTCAATATCACATTAATGCTGGAGTATTTTTTCCAGCTTTTACTTACAGACCTGTCATGGGACTGCCTCACAAAGGAAACCAATCCAGGTGTATGCAATATGAATTATTAGAAAAAGAACGGAACCAATACTTATTAAGCAATGAGTATGTAACATGGACTATATAGATTCTTTCAAAATGTATTCATCAGTCTTCAGAATACCTATTATTCCCATTTTATAAATTGGAAAGTCGAGGCTCAGGAGTGATAAAGCTTGCATAAGATCTCTCAACTACAAAGAGACAAGAGTTGGGTTCCAGAACCAGATCGGTTTGTTTCCCAGGCTCATCTTTTTTGTACTACACCATGTTCTCTCCACAGGAGTTGCCTTACTTGGACTTTAAAAGAGTCTCCCTGCAAGTGTTCTCAGTTGGCCCCTGTTAAATTCCTGTCCTCACAAAGGAAATTCTGTTCTCTCCGCCCACCAGTCTTAAGATCTAGGCAGACAGCTCTCCTCTGCCCTCTGGTGTCGTCTCTGCACATTGCACATTTACAGTTCCTTTGCTTTCTCAGGGTGTGGGTTGGCTTCTGTGGATCCATTCCAGTTTGTCTAGATCCCTCTGTGGGTGTCTTACCGGGAACTTCTCTCAACAGGCAGAACCAGGGGAGCTTACCTATTCCTATCCTATTCCTACAGCTGTTTCCATTCACTGTTTTCTTATTGATAGACATCTCGTGGGTGAAGGCTTAAGTCTAAATTATTTCACAGGTGCAGTGTGCATTTTTCTAGCAATTCATTTAGCTCAACAGACTCATTCTACCACTGGCTTTAAAGATCAGCTTTAATAAAGATCCTGGGAGGGGCGCCTGGGTGGCGCAGTCGGTTAAGCGTCCGACTTCAGCCAGGTCACGATCTCGCGGTCCGGGAGTTCGAGACCCGTGTCGGGCTCTGGGCTGATGGCTCAGAGCCTGGAGCCTGTTTCCGATTCTGTGTCTCCCTCTCTCTCTGCCCCTCCCCTGTTCATGCTCTGTCTCTCTCTGTCCCAAAAATAAATAAATGTTGAAAAAAAAAATAAAGATCCTGGGAACTGAGAGATCTTAGTGACTATATCTTGTAGAGGCCAGGAGCCATGCCTTTGACATGAACTAGACCTTGTACAGATCACGGCTTTACCTCTTCCCACTGCGTAACTCTGGGCATATCACTTCACCTCTCAGAGCTAAGACTTATCTATCTGTAAAATGCCATTTAAAACTACTTCATGGATGGAGAGAAAATGAGGTCATGCATGTAGTGTTTAGCGTAGAAAGTGCTCAAAATAGCAGTGATTTACTAACTTAACAAATATCCAGTAAGCATCTAAAAGGCTCCCACCTGGGAAAACAACTCTGAACAAAATAATCATGCAAGTATATACTTATAAACCACGGAAACTGCCCAGAGGGGAGAACCCGCTGGTTTCCATAAAGATACAGACCAGCTGGAATGGGGAGGAGGGGCACGAGTGGTCTGAGAGGGCTTCCAAAGGGAAGTGGTGTGTGAGCTGAGGATTAACGAGTGATGGAGACTTAGCTCAGTGACAAAGTAGGGAGGAAGGGCATCCAGGCAAGGAGAACAGCTTATAAAAAGGCCTAGAAATGAGTGGGAACATAGCATGTTTGGGAAGCTGAAAGAAGGCGTCTGGAGTGCAAGTGCAGGAAGAAGGAGAGTGGTCCAGACAGGGGTCAGGAGATGGGTCTCTCCCCTAAGGGTGATGGGAAGCCAGGGAAGGGTGTTCAAGGTGTGGGAGGGCGGCTGGGGGTTGGCATCATTCTATCATGTCCAAAGCTCACTCTGCTTTTAGAGCGTGGAGCAGATTGAAAGGCGAGAGAGGCCACGGGCATGGTGGGCAGCTCTTACAAGACTGTAGGCAAGGCAGCTGGTAGCCTGGATCAGAGGCGGGGGTGGACACAGAATGGAAGTGACAGAACCAAGAGACATTTAAAGTAAAAGTGAGCTGCCTCACTAAAGGATTGAAGGCAGATGAGGGAAAGGGAGACAACACAGAGGACTTCTCGTTTCTCGTTGTGTCCTTCGATGAATTGTGGTTCCCTTCACTGGGGGACCTGATCCTATTATTAAGCCTTCTGGGGAGTATACCAGACACTAAAGGGAAGAGAATGGGAAAAAGAGAGATGCATGGGGTATCTTTTCCCTGGGTAGAGCTGCCAGAGTTATCACTTCGCTGAGCGGCTGGGTTGATTTGGGTATGGTACTGACTAGCTAGCTGTTGCATTATTCTCTCTGGTGTAGACATGTCCCTGTAGAAAGATCCATTCTGCAGTCAGTAGAAGCTACACTTCTCTGAGAAAATTCCCTGCAAGCCCATCATTTTAAGCTATACCAATGCAAAGAGCAGGGTGGCTGCGGGGGAGGGGGTGGTGGGTGGGTAGGGGTTAGGCTCAGAAGACAGTGAGTTGGGGAGTGTGAGGGAGTCTGGGGTGTGGTCAAGCCCTGGAATGGGAGTCAGGTGACTGCTGCACTTCTGAGTACACGTGTTGCATGGGTCAAGCCTCGCCTGAGTGTTTTCTGCCTTTTCTAGGGAACCGTGATCGTTACCAATCTGACTGCACTGCACAGGGACCCAACAGAATGGGCCACCCCCGACAGGTTCAATCCGGAGCATTTTCTGGAGAATGGACAGTTTAAGAAAAGGGAATACTTTCTGCCTTTCTCAGTAGGTGAGTTGTGACAAAAGGAGTGTGAGAATCCACAGTCCCTCTTTTGGCCCTTCCCTACCCTTTTTCCCCATCACGCTTGGCTTTTTGAAGGTTTCCAGATAGCCCTGTTCAGCGTGACTCCCCTCCTGCTGTTCTCCGCACCTGTGGATTCCTTACTTCCTCAGCCCTTGCTTGCATCTGATGGAGGTTTTAGCTCTACTTTGTTCTGTTCCCCAGAGCACTGGGGACAGAGATTCAGTCCCCATCTCTCGCTCACAAAGAAGGTTGGATATTTGCTATCTCTATAGAGGTTTTAAATGTCTCAAGTTCTTTTTAAAAGCCACCCACTCACATAGAGCTAGAGGCAATTTATAAAAATAGGATGGGGGTGGGGCAAGGAAAGGGGCTACTTGTTTATCATTATGGCCATCAGGAATGACTCTGGATGCCACTGTCCTAACTAGGTGGGATTCTACCCTAAGAGGAGCTTTTGATTTTTACAATTTTAATTACCCTTTAAAAATCTGGCTAATACACTTATATGGTTCAAAGCTTGTAAAGTACAAAAGAGGATGTAGTGAAAACTCTCACATGTTTCTAAGCCAGCCAGTTCCAAAAGGGTGTTTTAATTCTTAACATTGTAAAATGAATAACAAAAATTCTTAGAATATTCCAGGTATTGAGTTAGGGTATGTTGCTTAGATTTTTTTTCAAGTAATTCCCCGATTCCTGAATTCTATAAAGATTTCTTGGGCATCTATTACATGTCAAGCATCAACTCTGAGGATTTGACAATGAATGAAGTGGAAAAGAAAAAAAAAAACTGCTCTCATTAGCATGCGCTCTGGTGTAACATTGCAGGGTTCACATTACTAGAACCACTTCAAAGATAAAGAGACTGAGGCTTAGAAGGGTAACTATGACATCTAAAGTCATCAAATTCATGTGGCAGAGCGAGAACTCAGTGTTAACCAGATTTATCAAAAACTAAAGCCTGTGTTCTTCCTAGCACTGTCTCCTAAACAAACACATATATGTACGTATATATAATAATATAGTTATATTATTTAGTTATATACATATAACTAAATGCTACACGGAGCCCATACTGTGGAATGCACGATAGTCTGCTTATCATTGACTTAAAAATAAATACAGATTGCTTTTCTGATCCAATATCCTTTTGCTGTTGATGACACTAGGGCTCAGAAGGGGAGGAACTGGAATTTGAACCCATGTGATAAGACCTGAAGTCCAAGGTGCAGCACCGCCCTGAGTGTTATCTGGGCTGATTTCTGATTAGAGCTTCTTTGTCTTTCTTCACCTGATTCCAAGTCATCTTTGCTCACATTGGACAAATCCTCCCTGATAGGAAAGCTGCTGTGAGATATAGGAATACCTTCCAGTCTTCTGTCTACAGTAACTTCAAGTTTTATATTTCAGTACCAAGTCCCAGCCGTCTATTTCAAGGATTGGATTATAATTATTTTTGCCTCACTGGTGCTTTGCTATTGAGAATTTTATCACACCCTCTTAATTACAGACTTCATTTGCAAGCACATTATCTCATTTAATCTTTGCAGCCACCCAGTTATTAATAACTAGGAAAGAGACCAGTATTTCCTTTCTTCATATAAGGAAACTAAGAATAACAGAGTGGTTTCTTATCCAAGGAATGAGGCAGAACAGGGCCTACGAGTTAAGGTTTTATACTTCTCATCTACTGCTGTCTTTAGCACAACTAGAATATAACTCTCTTCCCCCTTCAAGTCCCTTTCACTTTGATTCAGAGTTCATCCCACAGGTGTCAGTTAGCATATGTACGCATAACAAACAGTCCACGAACGCAGTGGCTTAAAATGATAAGTTATTAAAACAATATTAGTGCTTACAAATCTACACTTCAGTTAGGGAGTTCTGGTCTTAGCTGGGTGTGTTTATGTGTTTGGGAGGTCAGCTGGCTGAAAGGCTGATCTGGGACCTCAGCTGCAACCACAGGGCTTTCCATGTTACCTCTCATTCTCTGTCAACCTAGCCTGAGTTTGTTTACATGGTAGCCATAAGATCCCAAGGAGGAGAATGGGTGGAGCTAGAGAGTGTAATGCTAAGCGAAATAAGTCAGAGAAAGACAAATACCATATTTCACTCATAGGTAGAATTTAAGAAATAAAGCAAACCAGCAAAGGAAAAAAAAAGAAGAAGAGAGAAAGACAAACCAAGAAACAGACTCTTAACTATAGAGAACTGAGGGTTACCAGAGGGGAGGTGGGTGGGGGATGGGTGAAAAAGTGATGGGGATTAAGGAGTGCACCTGTTGTGAGGAGCACCAAGGAATGAATAGAACTGTTGGAGCACTATGGTGTACTCCTGAAACTAATATAACACTGTATGTTATCTATCCTGCAATTAAAATAAACAGCTTTGTAAAAAAAAAAAAAAAAAAAAAAATGCCAGTCATGGAAGTTGAGGCATCACTTGCATGTCAGCCAAATGCAACAGCTGACACTCAACTGGTCCTTTTACAATAAAGGGCACTATCGGGACCACTGGCAAAACCTGACTGGGGATCTCAGGAGGAAATGGTGCTGATGCATCGGTGTTTCCTTGAGTTGGTGGTTATATTGTAGTTATGTCGAGAATGTCCCCGTTTGTAGGAAACACATACTAAAGAGTTCACAGGTAATGTAGACAGTGTATGCTCAGATAACTTGGGAGAAACAAGCTCTTTGTATTATTTTTGCAACTTTTCTGTACTTTGAAAGTGTTTCAGAATAAAAGGCATGATAGGGAAAGTATAACAGTAAATAAATAACTGTAACATACAGAAAGCTATCTTAATAATACTGCCACCCAAAATGTTTCACTTAAGAAGTGTTTTCAATCATATTCTTCCAATTTTTGAGAATTAACCAGATGAAGTTAATGCTAAGCTCTTTCGCAGCTAGAATATTTATTATTATCCAGGTGATATGTTAAAATACTTTGTTTTGCTGTGTAAGTTATTGAATTCTTTGCTCTATTTGGATTCAGTATGTAGCCCACACAATATATAAAATAAGGTTCCCATCTTAAACACACACACTCTCTCTCTCTCTCACACACACACACACACACACACACACACACACAGAAGTTTCCCTTGATAACTGAAGAGGTTACTTAATTAGTCCCAAATCACAGGGCTAGAATTGGAGGAGTTGAATTGGCTCTTCCTTCTTCTGCTTCCAGATCCTCCCTCACTAACAGGGATTGGGATGTGGCTAGGTTGGTGCCAAGTGTGAGCTAAGGGATCCAGCAAGGGCCCCACATCAGAAGCAAAAACCCCACTGGGGGAAAGACCACTGTATATAAGAAGGACTATTCAAGGAGGGAACCTGAGATAATTCCAATGCAAAGGGCCATCCATGGCCGTGAGGTCCCCAGTCATTAAGGAGGAAAACACGACATGGGGGACAGATGTCCTACATTTTAGAAAACCTGCTCTGACATTCACTGGCTTCTACTTTTCAACAGTTTTGTTATCTGCTAGTGTTGTTGTTTGCTGATTGATTTTGAAAAGTCTTTAGGCTACACATTCACCTTCTAGGTCAACCCAGGCCTCCCTCCTCTTCTGGTCCCTCACCCTGTACCTTCGCCCTGTGCGTCAGCTGCTTGACCCTTGAAAGCATTGGAGTCCAGACTTATATTTGGCCTGGCTGGCTATCAGATTAAAGGAGCCTCCATACGTAAAGCTGTGGGGCCTTCCAGCCCCTTCTCCTACTCAGGTTTTGCAAGAAGTAGATGTCAGCCCCACACTAGATGGGAAGATGACCTATCTTATGCTTTTGTCTTCCAGGAAAGCGGGTGTGCCTTGGAGAACAGTTGGCCAAGTCTGAGCTGTTTATCTTCCTCACTTCCCTTGTGCAAAAATTTACCTTCAGGGCCCCCGACAATGAGAAGTTGAGTCTGAAGTTCAGAATGGGCATCACAGTCTCCCCAGTCAGCCACCGCCTCTGTGCAGTCCCTCGGTCTTGAAGTTGTCAGGGAGTGACCCTGAGGGACGATCGGAGGAATTGGACTCAGGAAGCTCCATGCAAATCCCAGCTTTGCTGTCTCCTCTGATGGAACCTTGAGCAGATCTTTTATGTTGTGAATGATTTACCCTTTTCATCCAGGAGATGAAAAGCAGATAATGGTTCCTGCTGTCAAGGAAGAACTATTACAAAAACCAGAGGGAGAATGGACTTTGAGTGATTCGGAAACCATAAAGCTTATCATAAAAGTTCTAGCTGAAATCTGCCTCTTTCTTGCCAGCTTCCTTAGACACGGATTTGCTTCTGGCCTGTGGAGGTAGCTCAGGTCAAAGTGGTGCCAAATGGTTGGTAAGAGTTAGAATGTGGACCCTGAGGCAGCCAGAGGCTAGCCACAAATGCGCTCACTCGTGGTAGCACTGTGCAAGCATTATCTTGCTCCGGCCTCAGAATGGCCCTCTGGCAAGTCAGCAGGGCAACTGTCACCCCCTATTTATAGGCAGGTTTCTAAGAAGCAGCAGTTTGTAAGGTTTACCTAAAGAAACACTACCTTGACCTTGAACTCAGGAGCAAGCAGAGGGCGACCACTGTCAACTAAACCTGGGGAACAGGTTTGGGAAACAATGTGGAATTATCTTCTTTGAGGGTCACTCTTTGCCTCAATTCCTCTATCAGGCATTTATTCTCAAGCTGTTCACATTGGATTTAACTATGTGGTGGGTGTGAGTTTTCTTGCAAGTAGATGGGTCCGTTTTTGAATGGTATTACCAGCCTAAACTCAACTGAGCCCTGGTATAGTAGTTTATAGTAGGGAACCAGAAATGCCAGGATCCTGCTCAACCCTTCTGTACGTATTTGCTGAAGGGAGACAATGGCCATAAAATGGACGGCCGAGTAACACTCATGGTCCGTGGAGTTTTGACACCAACCCCAATGCAAACACACACAAAGCCACCTGGGAAACTGGACTAAACCACATAGAAGATCTTTTTTCCCCTAAGGTAGAGACTCTGTGTGCTTCTGCCTGCTCTTTTGGAACTTTGCTACCACCAGTGAATCAAGCTCCTGTTACCCTGATGGATGACGAGAAACACATAGCCCAGGTATTACTGTTATGTTGCCCTGGCTGCCGGCTACCCAACCACCCGAGCTGTGCTCAGACCCTCCGGCGTGAGCTGGACCTGAGCACATCCAGCAGCCGAACGAACGTAGATGCGTGAGTGATCCCAGCGGAGACAAGAGTTGCCCAACTGAACTCAGCCTAAACCGCTCACCTTAGATTTGTGAGTTAAACGGTTGTTTGAAGCCACTATGTTTTCAGCTGTATTGTTATACGACAATAGTTAACGAATACATTCCTACAGGGCAGGAACAGTATCCGTCTGGTTTAAGAACAGTGCCCTGAACATGATAGGGCTCAATAGATAGTGAATTAATGGATAAAATAAGGTAGAATAATTGTGGGCTAATGTTAGATTGGACCAATCGCCCCAAATCAGATCTCTGCCGCTGCGCCTCTGTCCTTGTCACCTCATTCTAATGACCTGTTTCTCAGTCCTGATGCCAAGTTCTGTTAGAATCCTTTAGGAACACAGTGGAGGAGTACAGGTTTGTTCTGACCTCACTGTTTCCTTCCATTTCCCAGGTGGCTTTCTGGAATGGGGCCACCTATCCCTCTTCCCCAGGCTTAGTTCTCAAGAACAGGCTGATGTCCCTGGATGGGTATTTTTACTGTCTGGTTCACACTGTGTTTCTGTGCATTCACCGTGAGCTATGTGTTCTGCTCTGAAAAGCTAAGAACTTTTCCCTGTGCTTTTGAAGCAGATAAGAAATGAAATTAAGCAAGAATAAAGGGTCAAATGCAACGGGTCACTTTCAGGGGCTGGCACAGAATCGCTGATGATGCCTGTTGCAACAGTCAGGGTCAGAAGAGAGGCTTCTCTTAGCCCCAGTACATGAAAGGTCCAAAGATATCACAGGGCTCTTGTCATATATATAACAACATTAAAAGATGTGGGTGGGGTGGGGGAGTGTAGCATGGAGAGTCAGGTGACTGGGGGCCAGGCCTGAATTCAGTTCTAAATTTTACCATTTATTCACTTTTGCTTGTGAATTAAACAGGCTACTTTATCTTCCTGAATTCACATCCTAATCTGCAAAATAGAATTAAATAACACCTGCTGTGGTAAATTATGAGACTGGTCAAAAGACCCACTATCCCTCTCTGGGTTGCCTTTCTTTGTGGTGCTCTTTCCACGGGACTTTTTTATATAATCACCCTGATACATCCAAGAATGGCCATGACATTCGCTCAGTAAAATGAGAGCACAAGTTCCACAAGTTCAACATGTTTCTTTTTTCTCTGCCATGAGACCAGCAATGTCCCAGATAAGGGTCTGCGGCCTACATCCAGGTGACAAAGACAGAAAGCAGAGTCCTAGCTGACTTAAGATGGACACGAGATACGACAAACCTATTTTGTTGTGAGCCACTAAGACTTCGGGATTATTAGTTATGCAGCATAAGTTATCCTAAACTGACAGACACATCAGCATTTTAATTGTGAGGACCATATAGATTTATGTTTGTAGTTACTGTGAACACCAAATATATGTGTGTGTGTCTCTATATATACATAATATACAAAATGTTACTTTAATACATATTAAATACTTAAACATAAATCTATATATTACATACAGTGTATATCGTATATATTATATTAAACAAAGTAACAGTGTATTTGGCATATAATAAATTGTGGTTGCAATGCTATTATAGTTATTTCAGACAAAACATTTTTGTTATTTCTACACCTTTTTTTCTAGACAATTTGATCTTTTCCTCACTGGAGTCACAGAACAATATGTTCCCCCTACTGACTCCAGGGTCAGCATAGCCCTTTCGCAGGGCTGCTGCATGGTGAAACCCCAGGTGCTACCACTGGCTGTCCTCCCCTCGTAGTGAGTGGCGTCCTCTGGAGTTGGACGGTGGATGGCCATGGGGAGGGGCCTGCTCCTTGGCCGGGCGGGCGTAGGATAATTTTTGTGATCGGAAAGCTGCTCACCTCATCAACCATGTCTCTCAGTATTTCTGCCCAACTAGTGAGCTCCTATCAATTCCCTAGACAGGTTAGGTCCTCTGTCATTTTCACGTCTTTATATAAGCTATTTTTTTCTATAAGAAGTCTCTCATCACACGTGGCATACCTAGCCCTACATGTCAGCTCTTCAATGACATTTTTCTTGACTCTCAGCTGGTTGGTTGCTTCCTCCTTCATTCTCTGAGAGTTTTACTCCAAAGTTTTAAAGTCCTATATCCGTGTAATCTCTCCCAGTTACCCTGAGCTTTTTGGGGGTGCCTGTGCCTGAGTTTTGGTGCATATAGGAGATGCTCGGTAAATGTTTGTTGGACCTATGGGCTGGGGGTGAGCCGCCAAGTGACTACGGCAGAACAGAAGCTTTAAAGGTGCAGGGTGTCAAGCATTTCCTGCTGCTGTGCAAGAAGACTCTTAGTTCTATGTGCCTCAAGTTCACAGTCAGAGACTGCATACTAAGGTCCCTGCTACTTCCAGAATCTTGATTTATGGGGAGAAGAACTTCCGAAATGGCAAATCAAGGACCTCCAAAAGCCACTCCTCTATAAAAGCAACAAGCAAAGTAGCAAAAGTTGTCAGAGTCAGCATTTCTGGAACCCTGAAAAGTAACCAAAGTCTTGCAACAATCTGAGCATTTGTTTAAGGCAGAAAAAATAAAAATAAAAGAGCTGGGTCTCAATCAGAACGGCAAGCGCTGTGGCATGTGAACCTGCCCTATTCCTGCTCTCTTCTCCCCAGCTCTGCAGTCTCCTTGAAAAGCAGCAGCCTCCCAACTATGGAGCTGAGACAGCCAAGTGCCAAGCAACCACTGGAGGGAGCGGGGTAGGGGTGAGGTGGGGAGGGTGGGTGGCTGGAGCAGCCCGAAGGCACCGTGCCCAAACAGCGGTCGGTCGCTACCTGACCTGTCTGGCAGTTCCTTGAAAAATCCCATTTTCAGGGCATATCTTTATTTGACCTGACTCAAAGTTCAGTCTGTGTGAACCACACCATAAGGCATTCGTTTAAAACAAAAATCGGTAACAATTGTACCACACTGTGGTCACCCCAGGTGGCAATACCCAATGGTGCTAACGAGAGGATGAAAAGGAAAAACCCGGGAAGGAGATGTCCATGGGGCTTCCAACAGTTCTGGCATATTTCTGGGAATCTAAATGGCCAGGTACATGCAAGGACCATGTGTGTGGCCAGGAAGGACCTGGCAAGGCCCAGATCTCTCACTCTGGCCAAGCCTGAGGCTCACAGGAGGAAAGCAAGAAATGAAGGCTAAGACAGAGTTGTAAAGTACCTTCTAGAGTGTCAGATGTAACCTGACTCCTATGCAGAGCCCTGAGAGGCTTCAAGGCATTTAAGGAAACTTCTGTCCACAGGGTAGCTGAAGTCAGTGATAACAGAGGAGAATGCCCACCGGCTGCCCTTAAGGAGGAACAGAAATTTTACAGAATCAGCCCCAGAAAGTCACCAGACAACAAGCAACAAAAATAACAACAGTAATAATAACAGACCTGGGTGGTTTCTGATCTCCAGAGTCCCCTCATTATACCATTTAAAATGTCAAATTTTTAACAAACAAGTTATAAACCACGTAAAGAAACAGGAAACTATGGCCGACACACAGGATCCAGAGCAAACAACAGAAACTCCCTGAGGATGCCCAGACAGTGGATTTATGAAACAAAAAAAACTTAAGATGAGTTATTTTTAACAGCTTTAAATTATTAATAAATTCTAACTAATATTTATTTCAGTTTAAAAGACTTTAATGTGAGATATTTTTGCACATATTTTTGGTGTGCAACTTGTCTTTATATGTAAGTATGCACTGTGAAAAAAATCACCACAATCAAGCTACATAACTTATCCATCTTCTTTATAGTTAACCTTGTGTGTGTGTGGCGGAGGGGGGGCGGGGGGTGGTGGTTAAGATCTATCCTCCTAGAAAACCTCAAGTACAAAATGCAGTAATGTTAACTACCATCACCACGATGAACATTAGATCTCCAGAACTTTTCACCCCACATAACTGAACATTTTTGTACACTTTAGTGAACATCTCCCCATTTCCCACACCCCCCAGCCCCTGGCAACCACAATTTTACCCTGTGCATTTATGAGTTCGGCTTCTTAGATTTCACATTTCAGTGAGATCATGCAGTATTTTTCTTTGTCTGTCTGTCCTACTTCCCTTACCGTGTCCTCCAGGTTCACCCTTGTCGCAAATGGCAGTGTTTCCTTCTTTTTCAAAGGTTGAAAAATACTCCTGATTTCTTCTTACTGCCACATCAGAGGACTGTCTTCCATTTCTAATATCCCCTTACTTTCTAGCCCGCCCTATTATTTCTTATGGATAGCACATAGTCTTGCTTTTTTTTTTAAAATCCATTCAGCGTCTGTATCTTTTGGTTGAAAAGTTTAATCAATTTTTACCTAAAATATTGATACAGAAGAATTTATTACCATTTTGTTAACTGATTTGTTTGTTTTGTAGCTCTTTTCATCTTCTCTCCTGCTATCCTTCTTCATGGTTTTTTTTTTTTTTCTATTGATAGGCTTTTATTCTTTGCTCATTTTCTTTTGTGTAACTTCTGTAGGTATTTTCTATGTAGTTAATGTGGGGCTTACACAAACTATGGTTATAACAATCTATTTCAAGTGGGTAACTTCACGTATAAACAAATCTCTACACTTTTACCTCTCCTCTTCCCCCCATTATATACTAATGATGTCACAGTCAACAACTATTTATATTGTGTATGCATCAACATCATTTATAGTTGCTGTGAATACTCTCATCATTTACTCACCACTATAATAGTAACACAGTATTCTGTTTTTGTCTATATTTACCTTGGCCAGTGAGTTTCATACCTCCTTCTGTTCTTGTGTTGTTGCTATTTAGCATTCTTTCATTCAACTAGAAGAACCCCCTTTAGTTGTTTTTTTGTTTTTTTTGTTTTTTTTTGAGAGAGAGTGAGCCCAAGCACATGATGGAGGAGGGGCAGGGGGTGAGGGGGAGAGAGAATCGAAAGCAAACTGCATGCTCCACCCTGAGCCTGACCCTTACTAGGTCATGACCTGACCTGAAATCCAAGAGTCTGACACTTAACCCACTGAGCCATCCAGGCCACCCCCTCTCCCTTTAGTAATTCTTGTCAGGCAGGTCTAGTAGTAATGAATTCCTTCAGCTTTTGTTTATCTAAAAATCTTTACCTCCTTTTTATTTTTGAAGGACATGTATGTCAGGATTAGTACTCCTGATAGGTAGTTTTTGTTTTTGTTCTTTTTCCTTTCAGGTTTCTGAATATATATGGTCCCACTCTGTATATTCAGACTGCAAGATTTTGCTGAAAACTCTGCCCATAGTCTTAAGGGGTTCCCTTGTGTGTAATATGCCATTTTTCTTTTGCTGTTTCAAAATTCTGTCTTTAACTTTTGACAGTTTGTCTTGGTGTGAGTCTCCTTCATCTTATTTGGTATGTTTTGGGCTTTATGGATCTGGTTTTCAATTTTTTTCTCCCAGGTTTGGAAGGTTTTCCGGTATTATTTCTTTGAGTAAAGCTTTCCACCCATTTCTCTTTCTTCCTTCCACAACTCCCATAAGGAGTATTACTTAAGTCCCTTAAGCTATCTTCACGTTTTCATTCTTTTTTCTTTGTGCCCATTTTACTGAATGATTTCCAATGACCTTTTAGTTTCATTGATCTTTTCATCTGCTTAATCTACTCTGTTAGCAAAGCTCATTTTTTAAGTTTTCAGTTCAGTTATTGTATTCTTCGACTCTATGATTTCTGCTTGGTACTTTTTAATATTTTCTATCTCTTTGTTTATATTCTAACTCTGCTCATGCATTGTCGTCCTGAGTTTGGTGAACATCGTTATGATCATTATTTTTCATTTTCTGTTAGGTAAATCACAAATCTCCATTACATTAGGGTCAGTTTCTGGAGATTCACCTTGTTCTGTTATCCAGAACAGATTTTCCTCTTTCTTCATTTTCCTTGACACTCTATGTTGCTTTCTGCACATTAGATAAAACGCCCACCTCTCCAAGTCTTCACAGACTGGCCTCACATAGGAGATGAGCCTCACAAATCAGCCTGGCCAGAGATTGTGGATGCCTCTCAAACCTCTGTGCTTATCCAAGCTGTCATCCTTGTTTTTGGTGGCCCCCAGGAGAGCAGAGAATGCCAAGTCCTGTTAGTGCCTCCAGACAGGTGAGGTAAAAGCCAGTTCCTCACACAGCAGCTGGAAAAGTTGGAACACTACATGTGTAGTCCAATTCCTTCCCTCCTCAGGGAGAAGCTAGGAGCCAGAGTTTATCACTGAGCTGGGCAGAGGAACTGTGGCAAATTCCTCCTCCCTCATTTAGGCCACACACTCTTTCAAAGGGCTACTTTGTCTTCTGTTGCCCCAGGGTCCTCATAAACGCTGAGTCACATAGCTCTCCTAGCTGGGTCAGAAGCCAGTCCCATAGGTAGTGGCTGAAAAGGCTGAGGGGAGGGAGGTTAGGTCTAAAGTCCATCTGTTTCTAGGGAGCAGCTGGGGACTTGGTTTTACTGCTGCAGCATTGCTGAGTATAGGAGCTGCAGGAAGTAAGTACCCATACACCTTTTCAAAAATCCCAGACATTAGTCATTACCTGTGCAATCAGCTCCCAGAAACAGGCAAGTTAGAAGCCAGGTTGTCGGTTGGCAACTGGAAAAGTCAGGGTGGTAGTATAGTCTACCTTCCAGAGAGGTGCTGGGTTTTATTGCTGGAGCGAGCTGAAATGAGGAGTCCTAAGAAGAGCCTACAGGATCATTGAAAGCTGTCGCTTTCTCTGTGCACCCGAAGGGACTACTGAAGGCTGGGCCTTGTCAGCTCCTAGAGAGAAGAAAGTTGGAAGTTAGACCCTCAGGCAGCAGCTGGAAAAGTGAGGGCACTAGATGTAGAGTTCAACTCCTTCCAAGGAGAAGCTGATGGCTAGGTTTTCTTCACTGGAGTCAGCCAGGGGCGGTGGGGTAGGAGGGTAAATACAGGAAGTACCCACCGGTTTGATCATGCTTTCAGAGGACTGGGGATTGCCTACCCCATCAGCTTCTACATGCAAGCTGATGACGAGGCCAGCCCTCAGGCAGCAGCTGGAAAAGTTCCAGTGCTAGATGCGCAGTCAGACCCGTCCCAGGGTGAAGCAGGGAACTGAGCTTTATTGCCTGCCACTCAGCACTGAGCCAAGCGAAGAGCCCTGGGAAGTGTTTGCGTGCCCACTTAAAACCATGTCCTTGTTGTGTGAGGTCCCAGGACACTAGCACATCCCAGGCCTCATCAGCTCCCAGAGATGATGCCTTAGTTAGAAGCTAGTTCTTTAGGTAGCAACCATAAAAGTTGGGATGCTAGATGTATGGTCCAAGCCTTTCACTCCCTAGGGAGAAGCTGCTTGTTGGGGGTGGGGGCAGGGCTCCACCCAATTGTGTGGTGCTTTGCTGGGGGTGGGGTTTATGGTGAAAGCGTGCCTCAGCTCTTCTTACCTGTTTCAGTGTGGGTATTTCCTTAGTCACCTGGTACGCACAAGTCTCTCTCAAGTGTTTTTCTGCATTTCTCTCAGAGATACCGATCCATGTGCAACAGTTTATTGAATCCACGGGTGGAGCATTTCTTAATTTCTTGCCTACTCAGATACTCCTTTAATGCATTTCCCTTATCTCTTCAGAGAGTCTTGAGACTGGATTTCTAAAGAAAACATTCTGTCCATCATCAGCAAGTCTAGTTCAGCTAGTACGTATGTATCGACTGTGCAGAAGATACCGTGCCAAAGTGCTGGAGGGGAAACAGAGATGAACCAGATATGGCCAATGACCTCAAGAAACTTAGTGTAGTGGGACATTAAAAAAAAAAAAAAAGGTTGATCACATTACAGCCACTTAAGACAAAGCATTGGAAAACTTCAGAAAGACAGATCTGTCATCTTATTCGAGAAAACTTGGAAGGATTTATGAAAGAGGGAAATATTTGAGGTAAAGCAAGCAGGTCTGAACTGCAAGTGTTACTACTTACTGAGAGCAAGTTGCTGTGGCCCAGCTGGGCAAGAGAACCAAGTGTTTCACCATCAAAATCACGGCCGGCTTAATCCAACTTCAGCTCTATCCCTGAGCGTGTCACTGTGTGCAGGAAGGTGTCTGAAGGTTTCACTTCACGACATTTCTGTGGTCACATATCACTGGAAACTTCAGAGATGTAGAATGTGTCCATTCAACCCAGGCATCTAGAACAAGCTGTCCAATTCAATTTTTTGTGATGATAGAAATTTCTTTACTTGCACTGACCAGTACTGTAGCCCCTAGGCTAATGAGGAAATACAACTTAATTAAAATTTGTTTAAATACATATTGTGGCTAGAACCACCACATTGGTCAGTATAGGTCAAGAATCTCTGGTAGTGAACTAATCACAAAATTATGGGATGATGTTGGGCCAGCATTTATTGTAAAATCTGAAAGTCCAATTTATGGAATCATGTTCTTTTGGCAACATGGGGATCTATCTAAAGTGAGATGGGACTTTATTCTCATTTTTGCATGTCTGGCACATGAACTTCATTCATGTCATAAAACAAATATTTACTGGGCATCTATTAGCAGCAACAGAATGAAGCCTTTCCAAGACATGTTGTACTTTCCTAAAAATTTCACAATTCATTGTGACACACATGTATAGAATGGGAAATAAGGATGCTGGAAACAACAAAACAAAACAAAACAAAACAAAACAAAGTGGCTTTAAGAAACATTGCTTAAGAGAAATTCAGGTGGGAAGTGGCAGCTGATATGGCTAAATGGTGGTATTAGGGATCCGAGCTCCTTAGTCTTTGTTATTCCATCGTCCCTGAGGGTCACATCTCTTTGGCCAGACCTTAAATGGCCCCATGTAGTTACAATGGGGTCTGGAAAGTAGTTATCCTCCCCACCCCCTGTCACTGGATAGTGAAATCACAAGCTAAAATATGGCATTCTGTTACCAGAGGAAGAAGGGGATAATGGATATTGGGGGATAAGCAGCAATCTCTGCCAAAGAAAACCCAGAAATATTCTGGATTTCATGATAATGGAAAATGTCTAGATCCCCATGTGAAACTGGAGACATAAAAAGGGAACACCAAAAAAATCACTTCACCAAAAAATTCAAATGAAAAACTAAATTAGAAGAATTAATGCAATTATTTTTTCTTTAACAAACTAAACATTTTAAGTCCTTTATTTAGAGCAGCAAATAAATGTGCACTTGTAGCCACTAAAAATCCACCATCACCGTCAGACACAGAAATCAGAAAGTTTATTTAAAACGTTTCACAACTTATTATATTGTTATTGGACAATCATTTATTTAAAATAATATCCTAAATACTTACAAAAATAAATCAAGTATTGCTTCTATTTTTCAAGTGTCAAAGTCTTTTGCCATAGAAAATAGAAAGAACCTTTATAAACTAAACGTAACATTTAAGCTACATCAAGTTTAATAACTGCACACTATTTTCTTTAATGGCTGTGCTTTACAAATTCCCAAGCTACTTCTTTGTAATGTACAGGTTCACAACAGGAATGTACGCATACAGCCATACATACACATTTTTACATAGGAATGTTTCTCATTAAATATGCCTATAGAGAACCTAACATAGTACTGTGGCCTAAAAGCCACCCCACAGAGCCCAATGTGCCACTATACAGAAACAGGTGTAGATGTAGAAGCACTATCTAACATTCAAATTAGCAATCCAGTTATCAGATGATGACATCTTAATGAGGGATACTCAGTTTAGTGTTTCTAGATAAGACATTAATTCTTAATCTATACTAAATCATAAGAGTTCAACAGCCTGATTCACTGAAAAAAAAAAAAAAACAACAGAATAAACTTCAAATATTTCTCAATACATTAAGTGATCATTGTCATATGTATACACACTTCTAACTTAAAAAGAGAAAGGAATATTAACCTTAGAGCAAATGCTCAAAATTAAAGATCGCTTCCAAACTGGTCTGGGGTTGTACTTTTATCAGTGGGGCATTCAAGACCTTACCATACAGACAGATGCTGGCTTTCTCTTCCCTGGCATATGCACTGAAGCCTCAAAACACAGACATAAATCATAGTTCGTGATGAATATTTATAATGCTGTACCACCCACAGGGTGTCAATCTCACTACATTAACCAGATGTGGAAAATAATCTCACTTCTGATCAGTTCCTGAATTTCCATAAGGTTAATCACAATAATACAGAACTTTACATTAGTCTTGTATAAATACTCCTGTATCAAGCATTTTAAATTCTACTTATCAACTAGAAAAGTGATAAATCACAAAATTTGCTTTTTCTCTATTAAAAAAGAATCTAGCTTTCTGTCCTTATTCAGAAATTGCACAAATTATTTAGAAATTCCAAATATAATAATTGAAAATTTATGAGCAATTGACTGTGAAAATACTAAATTATTGAAATTGATGTTTTACAACAAATTCCAATAAAAGGGAGCTTGAAGAACTTGTAAAATCTCAATTATGAGCAAATAGTAAACACCAAAGGAGCAGATGTCCTACACTGACCAAAATATACCAAAATGCCATAATATTTGGAAAATTTTAATCAGCATGCTAAAATATTTTCAAAGGGCTATTTCATTTCACTAAAAGTTGCAGGCAGGCAGACTATAGGAATATACAAAAAAGCAAACCAACAATATAATTGCACCAATAAAAACCATCAAAATCTAAGAGGTAGTCAACAGAAGTAACCCTGATGAAACAATATATCCTGACAGATGCTCCCTAATCTTAAGAGACCTAAATGCAGTATGAAATTCTTGTATTTTCAGTGATTAGGAAAAATGTACTGGTAGATAATCTAAAAAGCAAGTATCTAAATGAATAATACTGTAAGTGGAACAATACTCACATATGCAAAGAAAGGCTGAAAATAAAATCTGGACCAGGGGTCTACAGCCTGCAGGCCACATCCGTCCTCCTGCCAGTTTTTTCTAAATAAAATTTTATTGAAATGCAACAACACCCATTTTGTTTACATATTTGTTTATGGTTGCTGTTTTCACACTTCCAGCAGAGTCCAGTACTTGGGAGACATCATATGGCTCAAAAAGCCGACAGTGTTTACTACCCTGTTTACCATCTGTCTCTTACAGAACGTTTGCTGACCCCTAGTTCAGACATATGCTGACACGTATGCAGTTGTCGAACGGCACTGGAAGGATGAACTACAAACGTCACAACCTAAGGTATTCAACTACACGGAATGCAAAATGCTAATTGTGCCACAATTCAATTCCTTTTCATATCTGAAAGAATCCTAACGGTTTTCTTCTTTTTATGTTTGTGGTCTAATATCAAAGAGTATTTCCAAGTTA
Source organism: Acinonyx jubatus (assembly GCF_027475565.1). Lineage (NCBI taxonomy): Eukaryota > Metazoa > Chordata > Mammalia > Carnivora > Felidae > Acinonyx > Acinonyx jubatus. Next base: position 48,197,788 of record NC_069381.1, on the reverse strand, counting down.
CTAAAGAAAGGTTGATCACAGCACTGTCCGAAAGAACTTTTCGCAACGATGGAAATTTTTTATACCTGCACTCTCCAATGCCGGAGCCACCAGCCACATGTGGCGGTTGAGCATTTGAAATGTGGCTGATGTGATCAAGGAACTGAATTTTTAATTTTAATTAATCTTATTTAAATCGCCACATGTGGCTTGTGGCTAGAATGCTGGACAGCACAGATTTAGCTCAAGATCTAAAGTGTGACTCCTAAAAAAGGCCAAAAAAATTAGAAAATAACACCTCTGAAGATA